>NC_064272.1:0-2400000 GCF_003254725.2 Canis lupus dingo
AAATTCGTGGAGATTATGATCATCCTACTAGAGAATGAATGGAGCAACCAGGAAATTAAAGAGGAAATTTAAAACAAATCAAAATGAAAACATGTTTCTTCAAACCTCTAGGATGTAGCAAAGACAGTCCTTAGAGGGAAGTAGATAGCAATACAGTCCTACCTCAAGAAACAAGAAGTCTCCAATACACAACCCAACACTACACCTAAAGGAGCTGGAAAGGAATAGGAAACAAAGCCTAAAGCCTACAGAAGAAGGGAAAAATAAAGATGAGAGCAGAAATAAACAATACAGAAACAACAAAACAGTAGAATAGAATAATGAAACTAAGAACTGGTTCTTCAAAATAACTAAGAAAATGGATCAAGCCCTAGCCAGCCTTATCAACAAGAAAACAGAAAAGAACTAAATAAATAAAATCACAAAAGAGAGAAGAGAGATCACAATCAACACCAGAAAAATAAGACAATTATAAGGGAATACTATGAAAGATTATACACTAACAAACTGGGAGACCTGGAATAAATGGACAAATCCCTAGAAATGTATAAACGAGCAAAACTGAAATAGGAAGAAATAGAAAATGTGAACACACCCATAACTAGCAAAGGAATTTAATCAGCAAGGCACCTGGGTGCCTCAGTGGTTGAGCATCTGCTTTGGCTCAGGTCATGATCCCGGGGTCCTGGGGAATCATGTCCCACATCAGGCTCCCTGCATGGAGCCTCATTTTCCCCCTGCCTATACCCCTGCCTCTCTGTGTCTCGCATGAATACATAAATAAAATCTTTAAAAAAGAAAAAAGATAAATGATGAGAAAGGACCCAAATAAAATCACAAATGAGATAAGAGAAATAACAACCAACACTAGAGAAATACAAACATTTATAAGAGAACATTATGAAAAATTATATGCCAGCAACCTAGAACCTGAAAGAAATAGATCAATTCCTGGAAATATATAACATAGCAAAAATGAAAAAGGAAGAAATAAGAAACTTGAACAGACAGATAACCAGCAACGAAATTGAATCAGCAATCAAGAATCTCCCAACAGGAGATGCTTAGATCAATAGAATAGAACGGAATGGAATGCGGAAACAAGATACAAACCTGTAACTCTATGATCCATTAATCGACAACAAGGCAGGAAGGAATATCCAATGGCACAAAGACAGTCTCTTCAAAAAACCCTAACCCTGACCCCAGGATAAGAACAAATAGTGTTGGGAAAACCAGGCAGCCACATGCAGAAGAATGAAACGGGACCACTTTCTTACACCATATATATAAAAAATAAATTCAAAATGGATGAAGGACCTAAATGTGAGACCTGAAACCATACAAAGAAGAAAAGATAGGCAGCAACATCTTTGACGTTGGCCATTGGATCTTCTTTCTAGATATGCCTCTGAGTTGAGGGAAACAAAAGCAAAAATACTATTGGGACTTCATCAAATTCAAAAGCTTCTGCAAAGTGAAAGAAACAACCAACGCTAAAAGGCAACATACAAAATGAAAGGAGATATTTGTAAACAACACATCCAATAAAAATCTCAGCATCCTAAACACAAATTATCCAACTGCAGATGGGCAGAAGACATGAATGGACTTTGTCTCTGACAAGACATCCAGATGGCCACCAGACACCGAAAGACACTCAGCGTCACCCATCATCAGGGAAATGCAAATGAAAACCACAATAAGATGTCACCTGACAGCCGTCAGAATGGCTAAAATTAACAACAGAAGAAACAACAGGTGTTGTTGAGGCTATAGAGAAGAGGGAGCCCCCTTACACTCCTGGTGGACATGCGAACAGGTGCAGCCACTGTGGAAAACACTGTGGGGGGTCCTAGAGACTTTAAAAATAGGGGATCCCTGGGTGGTGCAGCGGTTTGGCACCTGCCTTTGGCCCATGTCGGGATCCTGGTGACCCGGGATCGAATCCCATGTTGGACTCACAGTGCACGGAGCCTGCTCCTCCCTCTGCCTGTGTCTCTGCCTCTCTCTCTGTGACTATCATAAAAAAAATTTAAAAAAGAAGTTAAACATAGAGCTACCCTACGATTCCAAAATTGCAGAGCTAGTTATTTACCCAAGGATACAAAAGTCCTTTAGTAGATTCCAAGTGGGACACGCAGCCCAGTGTTTGTAGCAGCATTATCAACAAGAGCCAAACTGCGGATACAGCCCAGATGTCCATCGAGTGATGAATGGGCAGAGACGATGTGGTAAATATACCAACTGCGACATCACTGGGTCATCAGATGCGATGAAATGAAGCCATTTACAATGACGTGGGAGAAGTGGAAAGGACTTATGCTCAATGAACTCAGTCAGTCAGAGAAAGATACCAAATACCATACAACTACATTCACATGTGAATTTTAAGAAACCAAACAAACTGGCAAAGGGGCACAGGGGGATGAGAGAAGCAAACAAAAAAATACTTTCTTAACCACAGAGAATAAACTAATAAATATCAGAGAAAGGTGAGGGGGATGGGGAATCAGGGGATGGGGATAGTGGAGGGCACCTGTGGCCAGTACCAGGCGTTGTATTCAAGGGTTGAATCACTATGTGGTAAACCTGAAACTATATCATTCTGTGTATACAAACAGGAATTCAAGTAAAACTTTAAAATAATAATGGGTAGTATTGATGAATCATGTATGCACTAGAGATAAAATCAGAAAGGCAACTGAAAATCCAAATAAAGAGTCTTTAGAGCCACAAATCCCCTCCTTAGCTCAGCTCGGGAGAAGCCTGCTATGTCTATTCTGACCCCATCAGAAGGCTGGATTTTGATTCTCTGGGGAGGCCACTGACTTGGTGGAGTCAGGCTATATTTGAACCCAAAACCTAAATAGAGTGCATAAAACTAAATGGCCCAAGATGCTAGGAGTCCCAGTGCAGGCACAGGCCAAGACCCAAACTCTAACCATACACAGACATAACCCTAACCCTACAATTAATCCTAATGTTAACCTAGCCCTTAAACAAGACCCATCACTAATCGAAAAACAAACACAAACCCCAAGACCAAAACACATTCACTGAACCTTTCTGCCAACCCTCACCCTAACTCCTAAATGTAGGTTCACCTAAACTTAGGTTTCCTTAACCCTGACCCCTACCTTAAATCTAACCATAACCCTAACCTCTAACCCTAACCTTAAAATAAGGTATTCAAATCCTATTCCTAACCTTAATCTGTACCCTAACCCTAACCCTCTAATACTAATCCTATCTCATACCACAAACTGTACCCTAACCCGTACCCTAAAACCAACCCCTAACCCACTCCCTAACCCTATATCTTACCCTTTTCCAAAACCGTACCCTGACCCGCACCTGACCCTAACCCTAACCCGTAACCAAACACTAACCCTAACCCTAGCCCTAACCCCTATCCTAATCCTAACCCTCGCTCTAACCCTAAACCTAGCCCTAAGTTTAACTGTAACCCTTAACTCTAACCCCTAACTCTAACCCCTAACCATAACTCACACCCTAACCCCTAACCCTAACTGCAAACCTAAGCCCAACCCTAACTCTAACCATAACCCTAACCCCAACCTCTAACCTCCTACCCTAATCCCTAGAGCCTAAACCCTAACCCTAACACTAAATCCTGTCCCTTACCCTAACCCCCATCCTAACTCTTTACACTGACCAATACCCTTATGCCTCACCTAACCTCTAATTCGTAACCATAAGCATAATCACTAACCCCTAACATCTAACCTAAGGCTAACCACGAACTTCCTCCCCTCCCCTCACCCTACCATTCATTCTGCCCTTTCACTTACCCTGTGGTTCTGAGGAGTCCCTTCTGATGTGGACGTGGCCCCCAACAGCTCCTCCAGATTCCTCCAAGGGGTCCTGAGGAAGCAGGGCTCCTGTGAGTGCGACGTGGCCCCACGTGTTCCTGAGTCATAGTCAGCGGGTCCTGAGGATGCTGGGTCTCCTGTCACTGTGGACTATGCCTCACATCCTCTGGAAGCCTCACAGCAAGTCCTCAGGAGGCCGGGGGCTCCTGTCACCCTGGACATGGCCCCAAGTCCCCCAGAAAACTCACCGCGGGTCCTGAGGAGGCTATGGGCTCCTGTCAGCATAGACGCAGCCCCTTATGTCCTGAAGCCAAAGTGCAGGTCCTGAGGAAGACAGGGTTCCTGTCAGCATTGACGTGGCCCCACATTTTCCTCAAGCCTCACCATAAGACCTGAGGAGGCTGGGGGCTCCTGTCAGCATGGATGTGGCCCCAAATCTTCCCAAACCTTCACAGTGGGTCCTGAGGAGGCTGGAGACTCCTGTCACTGTGGATGCGGCACCCACACTTTTCTTAACCTCACCACAGGCCCTGACAAGGCTGGGGTCTTCTGTCCACATGGACGCATCCACATATTTCCCCAAGTCTACACCAGGGGTCCTGAGGAAGTCAGCGTCCTGCTGTGTCCATGTGGCCCCAAATCCTCCCGAAGTGTCGCCGAGGGTTCTGAGGAGGCTGGGGCTCCTATAACCATGAATGCGGCCCCCAGCTTCCAGAAGCCTCAACTTATGTCCTGAGGGACCCGGGAGCTCCTGCCAGAGTGAACGCGTTGCCACATCTTCCTGAAGCCTACCCGCGGGTCGTGAGGCTGCTCAGGGGCGCCTCTCAGCATGGATGCGGGCCCACAATTTCCTGAAACCTCCCTGCGGGTCCTGAGGTGCTCAGGGCTCCTGTCAGCGTGAATGTGGGCCCACATCTTCCAGAAGCCTCCCTGCGGGTCCTGAGGCGGCCCAGGGGCTCCTGTCAGGGTGGATGTGGGCCCACATATTCCTAAAGCCTCATCGCGGGTCCTGAGGAGACCGGGGTTCCTGTCAGCATGAATGTGACCCAATTTCCCCCTGAAGACTTCCCGCGGGTCCTGAGGAGGCTGCAGCTCATCAGCTTAGACGCATCCCCTTGTCTTCCGCAGGCCTCCCCAGCACAGGCTGGCTCCTGTTAGTGCAGGCAGAGGAGGCCTACCGCACATGCGTGCCCATGGGAGGGGCCTGGGCTCAGGCGCCCCCTGCGGGATGCTCAGGCGCTACAGGAGACTGTGCAGGAGGCAGCGGGTGCTCTCTGGGCTGCACCTGCCTCCTTTCAGGCTTCATCTGGGGCTTGTTAGCTTTGGAAACATCTCACTGAGAAGGAGCCCAACACCGGGCTTCCCCAGAAATACTTAAGGACAAGGAATTGGAGCCCACAGGACGTGAAATGAAATGTGGACCAGACTTTTACCACATCCTGCAAAACTCACTCAACCCTCTTCCAATGTGGGCGGGACCGCGGGTTGGTGCAGCCGCCCTGGAAACAGTGTGGAGGCCCCTCAGGAAGTTACAAATAGAGCCGCCCTGCGACCAGCAGGTGAACGGCCTGGAGCTCACTCCGAAGATACAGATGCAATGAGACTTGGGACACCTGCACCCCAATGTCCACAGCAGCCGGGTCCACAGTAGCCACACTGTGGGAGGAGCCTCAGTGTCCTCTGCCAGATGATGGATAAAGAGGATGGGAGATAGATGATGGTCATAGAGAGAGGAATGGAACTCAGCTATCAAAGAGAAGGAAATCTTGCCATTTGCAATGATGTGGATAGAACTAAAGGGATCATGTTAAGTGAAGTAAGTCACTCGGAAAAGAGAATGACGTGTGGTTTCATTCATAGGTGGAATTAAAGAAGCAAAGCAGATGAACAACTGTAAAGGGAAGGAAAAACAAATAAGATGAAAACAGATGCAGGAAATACAGACTCTTAATCATAGGAAACAAACTGAGGGTCGCTGGAGGGGGCGGATAACAGGGGACCGGCATGAAGGAGGTCACGTGATGTCACGAGCACTGCTGTTATCTCCAACTGGTGAATCCCTGAATTCTTCCTCTGAAAGTATAATCACTATACGTTAATTAATTGGGTTTAAATTAAGTTAAAAAAATCAGTTCTATCAGAGTACATTTCCTCTGGACTCTCTGTTTTGCTCATTCAGCTTATGCCGGGATCACCCCCCATGGCTCTGGTTTGTCTAAGTAGGCACCACGCCTCGTCCATGGCCCAACACAGGCCTAGAACTCACGACCCCTGAGATCAGCACCGGAAGTGAGGTCAGGAGTTGGATGCTTAACCGACGGAGCCAGCCGGGGGCCCGAGAACCACACTGCTTTATCCTGTGTCTCTGTGACATCATTTGAAATAGGAAAGTGCTGCGATCCACTCTGTCATGCTTCTCCAATACTGATTTGCTGTCCGGGGTCATTTGTTGTGGGGGTTGGATGTTATGCGTTTTTTTTCTCCTATTTCTAAGATCTGCCACCATGATTTTGATAGGAATGACATTGAAACTGAGGGTGGCTTCAGGAACTGCGGACATTTTCACAAGATGAGGCTCCCACCCCACAAGCCCAGGACGGCCTCCCAGAGCCTGGTATGGCTCAGTGCACAAGACTTGTGCTCCTTTGGTTCAGTCTCATTATTTATTCTCCTTGATGCTCCTGAGAAGGCCTTCACGTCCTTCCTTTCCTTCCTGAGTGCTCATTGTCGGGACACAGCAAGGCTACTCTGCTTTGTAGGGTCAGTTTGTGTCCCGTGACTTTACTGAACTCACTCCTTAGTTCTAACAGGTTTGGGTGGAGGCTCTTGGGTTTCCTGTTTCTAGTACCGCGTCTTCAGCAAATAGGGACAGTGTGACGTCCCCCTTCCAGGTGTGGAACCTTTGCTGTTTACAGCTTAATGTCCTAGAAAGCCCCACAATTGAATCAAAACTGAGCCCAGGCCAAGGGCAGGAAGCCCCTATTAGAATGAGAAAAGGGCTCAATGCCCTTGAAGGCCCCATATCAAAATGTAAACAGAACTTGATGAATTGCTCCAGCCCTTCTTGAGGTCCCCAAGACCAGCCCTTAAAACTAAGCTAAAACCTACCTCGGGTCCAAGTCCCTGAATTGCAATGTCGGGTATACTTGGACACAAGATCGAGCTTGTAAATAATCCCTCATGTGTTGCATCGGAATCGGCTTCTTGGTGGTTTCTCATATTCGCAATCTTGGGCACAACAGTCTGAGATAAAAAACAAAACCAAAAGAAACTTAGACGCGGGCAGAGTGAAAGCAGGGTTCTGAGAGAAGCGGCAGGGAACCGGGGGTTTGGCGGCTCTTCTGTGGTGGGCCTGCAGACTGGGGGGCAGAATCCTCCGTCCTAGAGCCAGAGGACCAGCGTCCCCACCCGCCTCCCCCCCATCAGACCCGGGTCTCAGGGAACAGCACAGCACTGCCCGCTGGAGGCCAGAGGTGCTGACGCCCACCCCGTCACTGATCCCCGCAGGTGCATCTCCCAGGCAGATGTGCACCTGACAATCAGCGCCACATCCCATCCCCAGACACCACACAGACCACTCGCTGCCACCAAGTTGTCAGACCACAGAGACCCGGATAGGAGGCCCGGAGACACATTTGCCTCTCGCAAAACTTGCGCCCCTATCGAACGAAATCCTTTGAAGCGAAGCTTACAGAAGGTCTGCATGTGGGATGTTCAAGTCCTAAGCTCAAACCAAAGGAATGTGCATGCCTTGGAGGCAGCTGTCCGCTGGGAGCCAAATTGACAAGGCAGACACTTGGTTCTCACTCCGCCACACTCGCGCATACAATGAAATGCTGTGGAAGCGGAACGTACAGGCAGTCAGGATGGGGGAGGTACAGGCCATAAGCTCAACTTTCAGAAGTGTGTATGCTTTGCAAGCCGATGACTGCTAGACACTTATCGAGATGAGGTATACCCGAGCTA
Source organism: Canis lupus dingo (assembly GCF_003254725.2). Taxonomy (NCBI): domain Eukaryota; kingdom Metazoa; phylum Chordata; class Mammalia; order Carnivora; family Canidae; genus Canis; species Canis lupus. The sequence goes on from NC_064272.1 coordinate 7,803, forward strand.
CACTCTAATTGAACAAGGACGTTGGTAATCACTATATTGAACTCAGATACACGTGTACAGTCCTGACACTTCCACTCGCATTTCTCCAACCTCTTTTAACACCTAATGTAAGGAAGTTAGCAGCTATGTCTATGGGTAGGCAGGATGCGGGAGGGTCCTGCCCTGAGCTCAGCTCTCACAAGAGACCATGCCTAGAAGCCCGCTTTCCACTAGCTGCGTTCTAATGGCCATGAGACCATAGCAGTCTTCTAACTCAGGAGGTTTGAAGAATACCACTCTACTGTACCTGGAGACACCTTCCAGCCCTGCACTATTCCACTTGCTTCTCACAAGCTTCTGACAAACGTCTCTGGTGAAGATGTTCAAAACTCATTCTGCAGGCAGTGTGGAACTGTGAGGGACTAGGTGTGAGCTCAACTCTCGGGAGAGAGATGCTTTTGGACTCAGAGTTCAGCTACCTTCTCACGTATGGAACTTAGTATGTAGCACCTGTCTAAGACAGGAATTACTAGGAAATCGCTGGATTGAGCTTGGAGGCACTAGTCTTGTATGCCGGGATTTTCCACTTACCTCTCACAACACTTCAGTCACGCATCGAGCCTAGGCCTGTTAGCAGCGAAGTGTACCTGCAGGCAGCATGTGGGAAGTACAGGCCATAAGCTCAACTCTCAAGAGTGTGTACAACTGGGAGGCAAATGTCTGCTACCCACTCGTACATGGGAGTTAGAAACCAGCTACACTCTAATTGAACAAGGACGTTGGCAATCATTGTATTGAACTCAGATACACGTGAGTACAGGCCTAACACTTCCACATGCATTTCACCACCCTCTCCTAGCACCTAACATAAGGATATTAGCAGTTACGTCTACGGGCAGGCAGGATGCGGGAGGGTCCTGCCCTGAGCTCAGCTCTCAAAAGGAAGCATGCCTAGAAGCCAGCTTTCCACTAGCTCATTCTGATGGCCGTGAGAATGTAGCAGCATTGTAAGGTGGGACATTCCATGAATACCGCTCTACTGCACCTGGATTCACAACCATTGAAGCCTGCAGCTGGCCCTTGCATCCCATGAGCTTCTGACAAACATGTCTAGTGAGGATGTTCGTAACAGCATCTGCAGGCAGTGTGGAACTGGGAAGGACCGCGTGTCAGCTCATCTCGCAGAAGGAAATTCCCCAGAGAGAGAGATTTCAGCAAGGTATTCAGGTTTGGAAGTTAGTATGTAGCTCCCATCTGAGGGAGGAATTCCTCAGAAGTCGCTGGATTGAACGAGGAGACACATGCCTTTCGCAAAACTTGTGTCCCGTATCGAACAAAATCCTTTGGAAGTGAAGCGTACAGGTGGTCAGCATGTGGGAGGTACAAGCCATAAACTCAATCCAAAGGAGTGTGCATGCCTTGCAGGCAGGTGTCCGCTAGGTGCGAAATTGACAAGGCAGACACTTGGTTTTCACTCCGCTACTGTCCTGCATACAACGAAATGCTGTGGAAGTGGAACATACAGGCAGTCAGGATGTGGGAGGTACAGGCCATAAGCTCAAATCTCAGAAGTGTGTATGCTTTGCAGACCGATGTCTGCTAGACACTTATCGAGGTGAGGTATACCCGAACTACACTCTAATTGAACAAGGACGTTGGCAATCACTGTATTGAACTCAGACACACGTGAGTACCATCCTGACACTTCCACTTGCATTTCTCCAACCTCTCCCAGCACCTAAGATAAGGACGTTAGCAGCTAAGACTATGGGCAGGCAGGATGCAGGAGGGTCCTGCCCTGAGCTCAGATTTCAAAAGGAGACCTGCCTCGAAGCCAGCTTTCTACTTACTGCGTTCTGATGGCCATCAGAACGTGGCAGCATTGTAATTCAGGATGTTCCATGAATACCGCTTTACTGCACCTGGAGACACAACCTTGAAGCCTGCAGCTTGCCCCTTGCATCCCATGAGCTTCTGACAAACATGTCTAGTGAGTATGTTTGTAACTGTATCTGCAGGCAGTGTGGAACTGGGAAGGACCACGTTTCAGCTCAACTCTGAGAGGGAAGTTCCCCAGAGAGACAGCTTTCAGCTAGCTACTCAGGTTTGGAAGTTAGTATGTAGCTCCCATCTGAGGGAGGAATTCCTCAGAAGTTGCTGGATTGAACTAACACACATTTGCCTCTCGCAAAACTTGCGTCCCGTATCGAACAAAATCCTTTGGAAGCTAAGCGTAAAGGCGGTCAGCATGTGGGAGGTTCAAGTCCTAAGCTCAATCCAAAGGTGTGTGCATGCCTTGCAGGCAGCTGACTGCTGGGAGCCAAATTGACAAGGCAGACACTTGGTTCTCACTCCGCTACTCTCCCGCATACAACGAAAAGCTGTGGAAGCGGAACCCACAGGCAGTCAGATGGGGGAGGTACAGGCCATAAGCTCAAATCTCAGAAGTGTGTATGCTTTGCACGCCGACGTTGCTAGACACTTACCGAGGCGAGGTATACCCGAGCTACACTCTAATTGAACAAGGACGTTCGCAATCGCTATATTGAACTCAGATACACGTGAATACAGTCCTGACACTTCCACTCGCATTTCTCCAACATCTCCCAGCACCTCACTTAAGGATGTTAGCAGCTATGACAATGGGCAGGCAGGATGCGGGAGGGTCCTGTCCTGAGATCAGCTCTCACAAGAGAGCATGCCTAGAAGCCAGCTTTCAACTAGCTGCGTTCTAATGGCCATGAGACCATAGCAGTCTTCTAACTCAGGAGGTTCGAAGAATACCACTCTACTGCACCTAGAGACACCTTCCAGGCCTGCATGATTCCACTTGTGTCTCACAAGCTTCTGACAAACGTCTCTGGTGAAGATGTTCAAAACTCATTCTACAGGCAGTGTGGAACTGTGAGGGACTGGGTGTGAGCTCAATTCTCGGGAGAGAGATGCTTTTGGGCTCAGGGTTCAGCTAGCTTCTCACGTATGAAAGTGTATGTAGCACCTGTCTAAGACAGGAATTACTAGGAAATCGCTGGATTGAGCTTGGAGTCACTGGTCTTGTGTACTGGGACTTTCCACTTACCTCTCACAACACTTCAGTCACGCATCGAGCCTAGGCCTGTTAGCAGCGAAGTGTACCTGCAGGCAGGATGTGGGAAGTACAGGCCAAAAGCTCAACTCTCAGAAGTGTGTATGCTTTGCAGGCCGATGTCTGCTAGACAGTTATCGAGGCGAGGTATACCCGAGCTACACTCTAATTGACAAGGACGTTGGCAATCATTGTATTGAACTCAGATACACGTGAGTACAAGCCTCATGCTTCCACATGCATTTCTCACAACCTCTCCCAGCACCTAATATAAGGATGTTAGCAGCTATGTCTACACGCCGGCAGGATGCGGAGGGTCCTGTTTTGAATTCAGCTCTCAAAAGGAAGCATGCCTCAAAGCCGAAAGTCAGGAGGTTCAATGAATACCGCTCTACTGCACCTGGAGACACAACCATTGAAGCCTGCGACTTGCCCCCTGCGTCCCATGAGCTTCTGGCATACATCTCTAGTGAGGATGTTCGAAACTCTATCTGCAGGCAGTGTGGAACTGTGAGGGACTGCGTGGGGTCTCACCTCTCAGAATCAAGTTCCAATGGACACTGCGTTCAACTAGCTTCTCTTGTATGGAAGTAGTAGCAATGTATGAGAGGAATTCCTCGCTAGTCGCTGGATTGAGTTTCAAGACACTTGTCTCCTGGCCTGCACCTTCCAATTGCCTCTCACACAACTTCTGTCCCGCAACAAACCTAGGCCTGTTAGAAGCGAAGTGTACATGCAGTCAGTGTGGGACCCAGGAAATTTCTTTTTATTTATTTATGATAGTCACACAGCGAGAGAGAGATAGAGAGGCAGAGACATAGGCAGAGGGAGAAGCAGGCTCCATGCACCGGGAGCCCGACATGGGATTCGATCCCGGGTCTCCAGGATCGCGCCCCTGGCCAAAGGCAGGCACTAAACCACTGCGCCACCCACGGATCCCGGGACCCAGGAAATTTAACAAAAATCCCCTACTCCTGGAGAAGCAGAGCAGGACTGATTCCATTTTGTGCTACACCTGTCACCTCCTGTATGACCCCTACATAACCTGCTTATTGCTTAAGATGCTGCCCCACCCTAGTCAAGCTTTTGGGCACAAGCTACTCAGAAATCGGCCTATAACAATGTAACCCTGTTTTGTGCCCGTCAAAACTGCGCGCCAATTCTGACCAAAGTAATAGGCCAGCTCAAATGGATACTATAGGGTAAGATGTAATTCAATCAGCCACCTGCGTGTGAACTGACATGACTGTGCAACTTTCTGTGTATCCCACGGGCCACTGGCCCCTATAAAGCTGCTATGCCTCTTAGTCTCGGGGTCCAAGTCCCTGCTCCGCTGTGTCGGGTATACTTAGACCCACGCTCTAGCTTGTGAATAAACCCTCTTGTATTTGCATCGGTGTCGACTACTCGGTGGATTCTAGGATTCACAATCTTAGCCACACATTTGGGGGCTCGTCCGGGATCTGAGAGACCTCCAGGACCTTATCCGGAGGATTTCACGCGCGGTGAGTGCACTCAACTTTTTCCACCTTTTGCGCGCATATTCTCTAAGAGCTCTAACCTGTAGGAATTCCAATCTGTATTAGGTCGGCATTGGCTTAGGCTGATGCGCTGGTGGGCCATCAACCGGGGGTCTTTTTTTTTTTTTTAATTTTTATGTATTTATGATAGTCATCAGAGAGAGAGAGAGAGAGGCAGAGACACAGGCAGAGCGAGAAGCAGGCCACATGCACCGGGAGCCCGACGTGGGATTCGATCCCGGGTCTCCAGGATCGCGCCCTGGGCCAAAGGCAGGCGCCAAACCGCTGCGCCACCCAGGGATCCCCAACCGGGGGTCTTGAGGAGACGTCCCTTGCCCCTGCCTGGAGGATGGAGGTCCTATCTGTAAGGAGGACGGAGGTCCTCATCTGTATGGAGGACGGGGGTCCTCATGCGAAAGGAGGATGGGGTCCTCATCTGTATGGAGGACGGGGGTCCTCATCCGTAAGGAGGACAGGGGTCCTCACCCGTAAGGAGGACGGGGTCCTCATCCGTAAGGATGACGGGGGTCCTCATCCGTATGGAGGACGGGGTCCTATCCGTAAGTAGGACGGGGGTCCTCATCCGTAAGGAGGACGGGGGTCCTCATCCGTATGGGGGACTGGGTCCTCATCCGTAAGGAGGACAGGGGTCCTTATCTGTATGGAGGACGGGGGTCCTCATCTGTAAGGAGGGCTGGCTGCCAGCCCTTCAGATTACTTTCTGTCTTGTCTCCGCAGCCGCACTAGAACGTTTGTCTGTTACTGTGTACTTGTTACCTGTTTGCACACTGGTCTGTGTTACTGTGTTCTTGTTAACTGTGTGTTTGACTGTGTTATTTGTGAACTGTCATAACTGTGCCTTGGTGTGGACGGGGGACATAATGGGGCAGATGCAAACCATACCCTTGTCTCTTATGCTCTCCCACTTCTCGGATGTTAGGGAAAGAGCTCTTATTCTGAGCATAGACATACAGAGAGAGAGATTCCAAATTTATTACATATCAGAATGGCCAACCTTTGACGTGGGATGGCCCTGAGAAGGAAATTTTCACCTACCTATTATCTTACAGGTTAAGGCCGTGAACTTCAGGGACAAACCAGATGGCCACCCTGACCAGATGCCCAACATCCTGGCCTGTCAGGACATGATCGAGAATTCCCCTCCTTGGCTAAAACCCGTTTTTACTCCCCAAAGCACACAACTCGCCTGAAGGTAAGGAGAGACTCCGGGTCCACCGCCAGACTCTAATGGCAGGTCTCCAGGCTGCCGCGTACAAGACTACCAATCTGGCCAAGGTCTATGATGTGAGACAGGGCAAGGATGAGAGTCCAGCAGCCTTCTTAGAGGGAGCAATAGAGGCTTTTAGGCAGTACACCCCTATGAACCCAGAAGCCCCGGAAACAAAGGCCGCAATTATCATGGCTTTTGTTAACCAGGCCGCTCTGAACATTAAAAAGAAATTGCAAAGAGTAGAGAGACTGGGAGAGAAGAGCTTGCAGGACTTAGTGATAATAGCAGAACGAGTCTATAATAGAAAAAGTCCGGAAGAACTGCAGGTTACCACCCCACACGCTATTAAAGGGGTACTCAAACAGCCCCCAGACAGCTGGGTCAGCAATGCCTATCTGACCCATTATCAGAGCCTACTGCTAAACCCCACCAGAATTTTATTTAAGCCACCGACAACCCTGAATCCGGCAACGCTACTCCCCAACCCAGACTGGGACCCCCCTCTTCATGACTCTCAAGAAATTTTGGCACAGGTGTACGGAATCAGAGCTGATCTCCAGGACCAGCCACTGCCAAATGCCGATGCCACCTGGTACACAGACGGCAGCAGTGTTGTCCGAGAAGGAGTCCGATTTGCGGGGGCAGCTATACCATAACCACGGAGACAGAGACCGTCTGGGCGGAGCCATTGACAGCCTGAATGTTGGCTCAATGGGCAGAACTGATCCCACTGGCCAAGGCGCTGACCATGGGGGAAGGTAAACGAATAAACATCTACACCGACAGCAGATACCCCTTTGCCACCACTCGCATCCATGGAGCCCTTTACAGAGAGAGAGAGAGCTTCTGACAGCAGAGGCAAAGACTGTTAAAAACAAAATGGAGATTCTTGAACTCCTGAGGACCCTCTGGCTGCCCAAGGCCCTAGCCATCATCCACTGTCCGGGGCACCAAAAGGCAGACACACCAGTAGCCAGGGGAAACCGGCTAGCCGATTTAAAGCAAAGGAGGCGTCCCTTTTGGTGACCCAGGTCTTAGCAACCACGCTACCTGATCCGGGGGAGCGGATCCTGCCGGACACCCCCAACTATAGTGATGCTGACTTACACTGGATCAAACACTTGCCTATGACCCAGTGATTGTGTGGCTGGTGGAGGGCCACAGACTCCAGCATCATCTTGCCAGAGGAACTGGGACGGCGAGTCCTATCCAAAATGCATCGGAGTACTCACACGGGAACAAGGAAGATGGAAGACCTCCTACGACATGCAAAGATCACTATTAAAGACTCTCGAGCAAAGATCGAGCAGATCGTGGCGAGCTGCCACTCATGCCAGTTAATTAATGCCACCGCCCAACAGGCACCTGGCTCCGGGGGGACCGCCCAGGAGCCTACTGGGAAGTGGACTTGTCTGAGGTAAAATCTGGAAAATACGGATACAGGTATTTATTAGTGTTTGTAGATACTTTTTCACTATGGACAGAGGCATTTCCCACCAAACCTGAAACGGCACAGACCATGACCAAGAAACTGCTGGAAGACATCTTACCGAGGTATGGTTTTCCTGTTAAGATTGGGTCAGACAAGGGCCCAGGATTTTTCTCTAAGGTAACACAGGGAGTGGCACTAGTACTTGGGGCAGATTGGAAATTAGATTGTGCATATAGGCCCCAGAGCTCAGGACAGGTAGAGGGGATGAACAGAACATTAAAGGAGACCTTAACTAAATTAGCCCTGGAGACTGGCGGAGACTGCGTGACTCTCCTCCCCTTCGCCCCATATAGGGTAAGGAACTCCCCATATAAGATGGGACTGACTCCCTACGAGATCATGTTCGGTCTTCCTCCACCTGTTATCCCCATTTTAAAACTTGAGGTGCTTGCTGAATTTGATGATCGCCAACTTCTTTTCTCCCTCCAAATGTCATGAACCCATGAGCAGGTGTGGCCTAAACTGAGGGTCCTCTATGAGACTGGGCCACCCCCGGATCCCCATCGATATCGGCCAGGTGACTGGGTGTACGTGTGGAGATATCAACACCGGACACTTCAACCTCGCTGGAAGGGACCTTACACCGTGATCCTGACCACTCCCACCGCTCTCAAGGTCGACGGGATTATTCCCTGGTCCACTACACCCACGTCCAGCCAGCTGACCCAAACACCGTACTCAAGAACTTTGTTCCAGAATGGAAAAGCCAACCGGACAAGGACAATCCCCTAAAGCTAAAAGTGCACCGTTCTCACTAATTTCGCATCTCCAAGACTCCCTAGTCTGAGGTTGTCCTTCAAAATAGAAAGGGATTAGACTTAGTCTTCTTACAACAAAGGGTGTGTGTGTGTGTGTGTGGGGGGGGGTTATGTGCTGCCTTAAACGTAGAATGCTGCTTCTTCGCTGCAATATAAATGGGAGCGAGAACAGCAACAAGGTTGGTTAAAATCCTGGTTTAATCATTCCACCTGGCTCACTCTAAGAGCAACCTGGACCCTTGATTGGATCCTGCATAGGATCCTCTCAAAACGGGGGGAACGTGGGACCCAGGAAATTTAACAAAAATCCCCTACCCCTGGACAAGCACAGCAGGACTGATTCCATTTTGTGCTACACATGTCACCTCCTGTATGACCCCCACATAACCTGCTTATTGCTTAAGGCGCTGCCCCACCCTAGTCGAGCCGCTGGGCACACCCTAATCGGAAATCGGCTCAGAACAATGTAACCCTGCTTTGTGCCCCCCAAAACTGCACGCCAATTCTGACCAAAGTAATAGGCCAGCTCAAATGGATACTATAGGGTAAGATGTAATTCAATCGGCCACCTGCGTGTGGACCGACATGACTGTGCACCTTTCTGTGTATCCCATGGGCCACTGGCCCCTATAAGGCTGCTACGTCGCGTCGCCTCTTAGTCTCGGGGTCCAAGTCCCTGCTCTGCAGTGTCGGGTATATTTGGACCCATGCTGGAGCTTGTAAATAAACCCTCGTGTGTTTGCATCGGTGTCGGCTCCTTGGTGGTTTCTCAGATTTGCAATCTTGGGCACAAGAGCAGGGCCTGCTGCCCTGACCTCCCTTCCACATTGACCGCCCCACAGGCCCTCTGTGCCCGAGGCACACAGGCACGGGGATGCGGGGAGGGGAGGAAGTGCCCCGGAACCCGGCCAGCCCAGGCCCCCAGGACAGAGGGAGCACAGACCTCCTAGGTCGCTTTGCACAGACCCTGGTGACCTGAGGCTCCCTGACTGTCACTCTGTCCCAGCCCCTCCTGGCCCGCGGGGCACAGGCTGAGTCCCAGTAAAGTCCGTGGGGTCCTGACCCTCGTGTCTGGCCGCCCCTGGAAGGCACGTGGGGACGTCAGCTGTGTGTGTGCCTGGCGGCGCCCCTGCAGGGGCTGGTTGGGGCCTGGGTGGTGCCCCCTCCTCCTCTCTGGGGGTCTCTCCACGCCCCGTGCACAGAGTTCCTGGAGACACAAAAATGGGCTGGCTGTGCATTTTCGCACCACAACACTTTCTTGACTTTCTACAGCAAACGGGCTCAGAGCCGAGAGTGCCTGCCTTCCCCTGGGGAGGGAGATCTTTCTGTCCTTTAGGGGAGGTCAAGGATCACAGGGGTTGGGGGGGCGGGGGCTGCAGTCCCCCACCTGGGAGCATGTGTGGACTCCGTGTGGGGGGCGTGTGTCCAGAGGTTTCAGCCAGAGAGATGGTTCTGAGGACAGCAGAGCTGACCTGGACCTGCAGCTCATGGGCTCCTGCGCTGGGTCCCCGCAGGGCAGCTGGACCCCGGCCTCGCGCCCCCTGGGGCCCCAGCACCTGGAGGAGCCTGCCTCCTGCTGTGGGTGTTGGTGGGGCCCACCGGCCTACCCCTGCTCTCCCCACACTAGGTTGTCCCGGGATCCCCAGGGCTGCCCTCGGTCAGCGACCCGGATCTGTGGGGCACACCCAGGGCCCAGGAGGCCACATGCAGCTGTGAGAGGGCTCGCTCAGGCTCAGCCCGGGGCCAGTATCCAGGTCTGGCCAGGGCCAGGGGGGTGGATCCCATTAGTCTTTGTGTTGGGCCTGGGGGGGGCTCAAATCACCCCAGCCCCCACAGAGCCCGGGGCCAGGCCAGCCCAGGTCCATCAGGGTTAGGGTCTGGTGTCCTATGCAGGGTGTGCCGCCCTCCAGGAGGGACAGTGGGAGGAGGCAGGGCACAGTGCATACCGTGTTCCACCCACCTGCATCCACCCTGTCGGGGGCTCCGGGCCTTCCCTCTTCCCTGCAACCCCTGTGTACTCTATGGGACACCAGGGCTTCTGATGGGAGCAGGCTGTCCAGAGAACCCCGGGGAGGCTGAGCATGTCCCACAGGGGACTGCTGCCCCGGGTCCTTGCTGGGGGCCGATGGTGTGGGGGCAGAGGTATGATGGTGGTGGAGTGTGGGGGATGGTGTAGGGGGGATGGTGTGTGTTTATAGTGTGGGTGGGGATTGTGTGGGGGTGTGAGGGGGATGGTGTAGGGGGGATGGTATGGGGGCGATCCCATGGGGGATGATGATGTAGGTGGATGGTGTGGAGGTGGGTAATGAGGTGGATGGCCTCCACAGAAGAGCCCCCAAGCCCCAGGGTCTCCGCAGCTTCTCTCAGAACCCTGCGTTCACTCTGCCTGCTTCCGAGTTTCTTTGGTTTGGTTTTTTTTATCTCAGACTGTTGTGCCCAAGATTGCAAATCCGAGAAACCACCGAGAAGCCGACACCGATGCAAACGCACGAGGGTTTTTTTTCAAGCTCGAGCTTGCGTCCAAGTACACCCGACACAGCGGAGCAGGGACTTGGACCCCGAGGTGGGTTTTAGCTTAGTTTTAAGGGCTGGTCTCGGGGACCTCCAGAAGGGCTGGAGCAATTTCTCAAGTTCTGTTTACATTTTGATATGGGGCCTTCAAGGGCATTGAGCTCTGTTCTCCTTCTAATAGGCGCTTCCCGCCCTAGGCCTGGGCTCAGTTCTTATGCTAATGTGGGGCTTTCAAAGACATTAAGCTGTAAACTTTTGTTTTTTCCTGTGACTGAAGTAATGGAAATTTCAGCTCTTCTTTGCAGGGGCATGGGATGGCTGGACGTGTGCTAACACTGGACTAAAAGTGGAATGGCCTTAATTTTCTCGGCCTCCACGCGTCCTGTCTTCCTATCTAGCTCCTTCCCCCTTCCCTGAGCTCCTAAGAGAGCAATTGCAAATGACTTCTGGTGGCAGCGTGTGTTGGGGGACAGGTCCAGGGATTTGGGATCAGGAAGACCTGGAGCGCGGGCGTCCGGGCTGTGATTCCGGATTCCATGCTGCAGACTCTTATTCCCTAAGGCTATTTTGACAACTGACTTTGTACATAGAAAAGCTCTCCTTTATCTTTAAAAGATGAAGAGCAAGTCAAAGCGGTTTTTCTCTGCCCATCTGATTGCGCAGATTCCAATCTGAGACATATTTCCTGTTAATAAGGATAATTTACTATCCGTAGTACTATGGTTAAAATATTCTGACACAAGTAATTCAGAGGGATGAGGGTTTCTCATCTCTTCACAGCTCAGTCACTCATCAGGAAAAGCATCTTTATGGATTTGGAAAGAACCAAGAGACATTATTACCAATGGTCATATTATTATGTTAAGGATTCTTCCTTGAGATCCCAGGAAGACAATTTTTTCTCGGGCTTGCGTAGGCCTCTTGGAGTGAGGTTAAAATCAGAAATTGTGAGTTTGGGTTTCAGATAATGAACTGGTTAGCTACGTAAACACGGACAGGCACTTAGGTTCTTTTTGAATTTCAATTCCCTTAAAAGCTATAAAATAATTTCTAAACACCTCTTTAGACTGTTGTAGGATTTCTTTATTGCTAATACAAGTTAACATTCATATGGCACATATTATGTGCCAAGAATTGTGTCATGCTTCACATAAAAGAACTCATGGGATCCTCCAACAACCCTATGGGCAGATACTGTTATCTTGATGGGCCAACTAAAGGATTCGAACTCAGGAAGCCTGGCTCCAGGCCGTTATGGCCACCAGAAAATATTTATTAAGTACTTACTAACGTCCTAGATATTGTACAAATAAAGTCCAACTCTTTACTCATTAGAGCTCTATGGCACAGGCATTATTACTGTCACAGTTTTGCAGAGAAAGAAGTAGGTTCAGAGCCTAAGCTCAAGGGACTTGCCCAGAGCCCTACAATTCAGAGGCAGAAACCTTCTTTTTCCTCATAATATTCTCCTTCCACCACTTTTCTCCTTTCTCTAAGTCTTAATATAAATGTTGCTTCTTCTGGTCATCTTCTCTGAGGCCCCAGTTAGACTAAGCCTTCTTATATATGTACTTGTAGTAAGCTGTATATTTACCTTTATATTGGCTACTATAATCTTGTTTAGTTGTCTTTCTGTCACTTTTTGTTTAGTATCCGTCTCTCCCACCAGCATGGCCTGGAGGGAGCTAGGGACTGCATCTATGTCTGGTTAACTTGGTATTCCTAGCACCTTGCACATAGTAGCTATGCACCAAATACTTAATAAATTAATGGATCCCTAACCTTCTTGAGTTGATGTTGATAAACATTAGAACATGAAATGGACAAAGATAAGAATGAAATTGCTGAATGAAATGATAAAAAGCAATTTTATCCATTCACTCATTCAGTATTTTATCAGGGGCCTACTGTGTGCCATATCTGAGCGAAGGAAAACCATACGTGATTCCATTAGGGTATTATAATAGCAACTTAAAAATTGGCCTTCTAAGGCATCTGCTGTAGTTGAAAGCTCTAACTAAAAGGCTCAGTGATTAGGAAGGAACTCAATAAAATCAAAATAAAGTATTATCTGGGCAGTAATTTCCCAGTAAATTTGGTTTAATAAAAATTTCACATGAATCATTTCTTTTTTTTTTTTTTTTTTACATGAATCATTTCTTAACTGACACTGAAGCACTGTGAACTCTTTGGAAGACAAATGTCCAGGAAATAAATGTCATGCATTGCTAATTTTAAATGCACTTGCAATATGGTGTCTACTATAAAAGAAGTATTTTTATCTGATTTTTGCTATTTAATATCCTTTCCTGCTTTTCAGGTTGAGGAGGTGTTCATAAGTGTTTTTCTTTCCTTCTGATATAAAATTCTTACTTTGTTCCCATCGAAGGAACTCTTTAAGAATAAGGCAAAAATTAATTAAACTATTCTTAAAATGTCTTCATACTTGGAGCCTGATACATTTAAGTCACTTTTCAAATTAAATCTTACTGATTAGAAGAAAAAACAAAGATTTATAGGGAAATTGAGAAGATAGTACAGAGAATAATCATGGGCTTGCACTCAATTTCTCCAATTATCAATATCTTATATTAGTACGGTACAAATATTAGCTAATGAATCAATATTAAAATATTCACATTAACCAAAGACCATACTTTATTCAGATTCCCTTAGTTTTTGCTAAGTTACCATCCCTCACATCACATTACACTTGTCCTCATGTTTTCTTAGGCTCCTCTGGAGTGTGACAGTTTTTCAGCCTTTCCTTGTTGTTGTTGACCTGGAACACTTTGAGAAGTAGGGTATTTTGTAAAATTTCCCTCAGGTCGGACATGTCTGTTGTTTATCTCATGATTGAACTGCGATTGTGGATTATATACAGAGATATACTGCCATTTTTATTATATCATATAAAGGATAGATACTATCAACATGATTTATCAGTCTTGGTATCGATCTGATCATCTTGCTGAGGTAGTGTTTGTCAGCTTTCTCCATAGTAAAGTGATTCTTTATTATTATTATTATTATATTATTATTATTATTATAACTTTTTCATAATATATTTTGTAGAAGGAAGTTACTATGTGTATTCCACACATAAGAGTGGGAAGCTATGGTCATCAACTTGAGGGTGGAATGTCTGCACTAATTGTTTGAAATTCTTCTACATGGGAGATTTCTCTTTCTTCTGTGTTTGTTTGTTTTCAAAGATGTTATTTATTTATTTGAGAAAGAGAGGAGAGAAAAAGCATGAGCGGGAGGGGCAGAGGGAGAGGGAGAAGCAGGTTCCCTGCTGAACAGGGAGCCTGCCTTGGGACCTGGATCATGATCTGAGCCTAAGGCAGAAGCTTAACTGACTGAGCCACCCAGGTGCCCCTCTTTCTTTCTTTTACAATTTTTAATATTAGTATAGATTCATTGATATTTATTTTACGCTTTGGGTTATAATCCAACACTACTTATTTTGTTGCTTATATTGTCTCTGCTCTGGCCACTGGAGCTCTTTCAGTTGACACCTGTGTCCCTTTAACATATTTCCATCAGTATGGAGTCTTTTGTCCATAAATTTTTGAAAGACAAACTTTATGTAAATCTCATTGTTGATTGGCACTTTGTTTCTGTTTGCCTCCTTCCCTCTCTCTTCGCTGTTTCATTTCTTTATTTATTATGATCTGAAAATAGGAAAGGACATAGGATTTCAAATTTTGCTATTTTAAGGTAAATCAATTCTCCTTGGTGCCTAGCCAGTGGTTCTCAAATGTTAGTGTGCAAAAGAATAACCTGGAGAGCTTGTTAATATGGCCAGCCAACATTTTAATTTTTTTTAGGTTAAAGGAAGGGGCAGGTTAGGATTCTACATGTTAACCGGTACCCTCAGAAAAAATAACGGAGTTCTTTGAGGGCTTTGCTTTGAAAAGCAGCGGGCATGAGGGTAGATGGCTGTTCTGATACACATATTTATTATTTCTAGTGGCTTGGACCCATATACCCACCGCCTGTGATAAAAAGGGATATAGATTTGGGGATTTTCTATCGCCATAGGAGAGAACCCTAAAATACTCAGGATCTATGCTCAGAGTTAGTTTTATATTTTAGCATTTGAGTATATATAAGATCCCCCATCTTTTTGTGCTCAGTATAGAGTGTTTAGGACCCCACAGCAGCATTTTAGGTCTGAGAGGGAACTGAGGGATCATCAGCTCTGGTCCTCTCTTCTGAGGCACAGGAAAGAAACAGAGTTCCGGAGGATTGGATTGTCCAAGTTCACATGCTTATTGGTGGTGGAGCTAGGTCTGAACAAGGTCTTCCTAGAGATTGTTGCTTCAAGACAGACACCATTGAACATAACTAGTTTAGATAGGCTTTTGTGAAATAGACAATTTTGGGTTACTCTTTCTGCTTTTATACTTTCATATAAAGGTACGACTGCATCTAAGTTTCAGGATTACCCCTTCTGTTAGTTATAAGAGTACATGATGTAAATATCAGTGTTTGCCATTTGAAATTCTCTGTTTAACTACTTTTAAATTGAGTTTTAAAAATATTAAAACTGGCACTTAATTCTCGGCTTGGACAAACTCAATCTGAGTAAGGTTGGCTTCTATGACAATATAGGCAATTAGATATAGAAGCATGAAGACTTGGAAAGTGAAAGGGTAGGCAAGGTCTCACAGCTGAGGTTTTTTTCGGGGAATACCTTTGTTTAATTAATTCATCAGGCAGTATTCTGATGACGCACATGGAGACATAATTCGAATCCCTTTTAGGGTGCTACATGAAATGTAATTAGCTGGCAGAAGAAAGGCTATGCTACTTTGGTTGAATGTTTTATTGAGCTAAAGCGACACTAATTCTAGTTGAGCCTGAAGCCGTGACGTTAGCGTTTTGTGGTCCTTTAAAGAACTCTGGACCAGAATCGAGTCTTGGCTTTGCCCCTTGCCACCCGTGTGACCCTGAGCAGTGTGCATTACTTCTCTTGTCTTCTCAGTTTCCTTATCTGTTAGTTGAGGGGCTCGGTTTCTATACCGTTCATTAACTCTTTTTTTTTAATGACAATCATGGATTTGTCATTATTGGACCATCACTAATAAATATCACAAAAAGTGAATTCATTTCTCTTTCTCCCTCTCCCTCGTTTTTTGCGTTTTTCCATTCTGGAACTTTGATTTGCTTTTCAGAATACTTATTTATTTGAAGTGGGAAAGAGTTTCAGTCATTTTCCATTCACATTTGTAACTTTTTTATGATCTACAGAAGGCCATTTCATAAATGAATTGCTGAGGATGGCTGAGCCGTCCAGTACCTTTTTTTAATTTAAATTTAAATTTTAAAAAATTTTTATTTAAATTCAATTTGTCAACATGTAGTATAATACCCAGTGCTCATCACATCACATGCCCTCCTTAATGCCCGTCCCCCAGTTACACTATCCTCCCACCCACCTCCCCTACCGCAATCCTTTGTTTCCCCAAGTTAGGAGTCTCTCATAGTTTATCTTCTGTGAGACCCAGGAAATTTAACAAAAATCCCCTACCCTTGGACAAGCAGAGCAGGACTGATGCCATTTTGTGTTACACCTGCCACCTCCTGTATGACCCCCACATAACCTGCTTATTGCTTAAGGCGCTGCCCCACACTAGTCGAGCCGCTGGGCACACCCTAATCGGAAATCGGCTCATAACCATGTAATCCTGCTTTGTGCCCGCCAATTCTGATCAAAGTAATAGGCCAGCTCAAATGGATACTATAGGGTAAGATGTAATTCAATCGGATACCTGCGTGTGGACCGACATGACTGTGCAACTTTCTGCGTATCCCATGGGCCACTGGCCCCTATAAAGCTGCCACGCCCCTTAGTCTCAGGGTCCAAGTCCTTGCTCCGCTGTGTCGGGTACACTTGGACCCAGGCTCGAGCTTGTAAATAAACCCTCGTGTGTTTGTATCAGTGTCGGCTCCTCGGTGGTTTTTCGGATTAGCAATCTTGGGGACAACACTGCCTCTCTCAATTTTCTCCACTCAGTTTCCCTCCTCTCCCTTATGATCCTCTTCACTCTTTCTTACATTCGACATAAGAGGGAAACCGCATGATAATTCTTTCTCCATGTGGCTTATTTTATTCAGCATAATACCCTCCAGTTCCATGTCCATGAAAATGGTAGGTATTCATCCTTGCAGATGGCCAAATAATAATACATTGTATATATAGACCACATCTTCTTTATCCATTCATCTGTTGAAGGACATCAAGGCTCCTTCCACAGTTTGGCTATTAACATTGCCGGTGTGAACATTGGGGTGCAAGTGTCCAGTCATTTCACTACATCTGTGTCTTTGGGGTAAATACCCAGTAGTGCAATTGATGGGTTGTAGTATAGCTCCATTTCCAGCTTTTTGAGGAACCTCCACACTGTTTTCCAGAGTGGCTGCACCAGTTCACATTCCTACCAACAATGCAAGAGGGTTCCACTTTCTCCACATCCTCTCCAACATTTGTCGTTTCCCGTCTTGTTAATTTCCCCCATTTTCACTGGTGTGAGGTGGTATCTCATTGTGGTTTTGATTTCTATCTCCCTGATGAAAAGTCACGTGGAGCATTTTTTCATGTGCTTGCTCACTCTGTGTAGGTCTTCTTTGGAGAAAAGCGGGTACCTTTAAGTTGGAGAAGAGATGGCATCTCAAGGGGTGTTATTTCCTGTCATGGCCACATACCAGAAGGCTCTTGAGTATGTGTGTGCGTTTGCCTGTGCCTGTGAGGAGAGGTCGTTGGATAGAATTTGAAAGCAGATCCTCTCCATATTTATAGGTCTATATCTATTTCTCTCTCTTTCTGCACACATCTATTTCTAACCATTTTGTCTCTATCTCTATAGGGAGATCTATATATGGACGTATAGAGATTAGATATAGAAATGTTTATTTTGCATATTTAAATATAAATATATAGTTCTGTTTATAGATAATAATTATATTATGAGTAATACATTTAATAATAAATATATTAAGTGGAAACATAGATTTATGTTTATATGTTTGTTTATATAAACATCTATTTATGTTCCTGGGATTGATCTATCAGTAGATCTATCACTCTATCATCTACCTTGCTAGCTAGCTATATATCCCAGGAAGAGAAAAACCCAGATCGAACAGATGGGAATGTCCCCCTCCGGAATGTGTCATACAAGAAGATAGGCAAAAATCTTCTGTACTTTCCTGATGTGCTGATGCAATTAACTCAGAGATGTACCTGTGATGTACTGTGGGCCAGGAGCCAGTGGTCAAGAGAGAATCCTTGAGACATTTTCCATGCAAAAAGGTGCTTTTATTAAAGTATGGGGACAGGACCCCTGGGCCTGAAAAGCTTCACCAGGATTATGAGGAGCCTTGGTTATAAACTTTTAAGTTGCTGTGTGGGGTGGGGACTCTAGAGATAAAAGAAGTTTCCAAAAGGATTTTCACACATGAAAGATTTACAGGATCCTGGAGGTCTGGCTATCAGCAAACAAATGTTGCTTTTGGCCTCTAGCAAAACATTAACATTCAGGCAGCTGTGAATTCTTGGAAGAATGTCCCACTCTGTCGGTTTCAAGTATTTGTTTATGGACTGCAAGTTTGTTAGGAAATGTAATTGTAGGGATGCCTGGGTGGCTCAGTGGTTGGTCCTGGGGTCCTAGGATGGGGTCCCACATTGGGCTTCCCACAGGGAGCCTGCTTCTCCCTTTGTCTCTGTCTCTGCCTCTCTCTCTTTCTCTCTCTCTCTCTCTGTGTCTCTCATGAGTAAATAAAATCTTTTTTTAAAAAAGCAGATGTAATTTTAAACTATATTTCTTTGGCCTTAGTTCCCCCTATCACCTGGGTCTTCTATCCCTCCCTGTATCTCTTGGTTCGTTGGCCTTTGGTGGTGAAGAATCCAAAGGATATGAGGCAGGAGGAGAGTGAGATGGGATTAAGCCAATGAAGTAATTTCCCAGGGAGCTTGGGTAAGAGAAGTGCAGCAGGCAGAATGAAGTGAGAAAGTCAGGTTCTTGTCTCACGGAGTCGAAGAATGAATCTGGTGGACAAAGAGTGAGTAAAGCGACGGGAGTTTATTAAGCAAGGATACTGAGAAAGCTCTCAGGAGTGGGAGGGGCCCAGGCTGGGTTGCCCACATGGGCCTGCACGGACAGTTTTTCATTTAGAACTGATCAGGGAGCTTGTGGCCTTCTCATTCTTGGGATGTCTTGGTTTGAGTAAGGACTAGTGATAACATCTTTAATGGTTTACTTCTTTTTAGAGTCTGGTTATCCTTTGTTGGGCACAGAGGACTGTCATAAAAAAGACCCTCTCTACCCATGCCTAGGGCCGGGTGGTCTCGTTTGTTCCTTTATTTCTGGTTTCCTTACATCTCAGCATCCTTAGGATCTTTGTGAGCCTGAATCTGTAGCCCCCTACCTATTTCTCCCTACCTAGACTCTCCTGTCCCTCAGTCAAGAACAGGAGAGATGTGGCTCTGAGAAAAGGTGCACTAAGAAACATTGTCACAGTTTCAATATTCCCTCCCTACGATTTGTGAGACCCAACTACTTCCAAACTCCTTTTTCCTCCTTTTTGTTTTGGATGGCAATGCTGCTCTGTGACTGACCTACACAACCAATGGCTCAGTAACAGTTCAACTCTGTGGAGAGAACCCAAGGGTCTGCTGGGGAAGCATGAAGGAGAACTGTGGACTTGCTTGTTTTGCCCTCAGAAATCAGCATTAAGGCTCCTGATATGAAGTTCAAAAGACTGCAGGTAGTACTCTGGGACATAGATTGAAACCCAGTGGGGACGGAGCCTGTCTCTGTACCTGCCATATAGAAGGCCAAATAGACTTCTTTTTGGAATGGATGGGTGTTGAATAAATAGGAGAATCTGTGTATGCTGGGTCTGTTTCAGGTCACTGATTCATACTTAGGGAAAGACATTAATCCAGGGACTGGTTCTCTGAACAAGTCCTGGGAAGATGTATCCTAAGTTATTCGAAAAGGAGTAGTAAGATAGATAAGGAGTTCAGAATTGAGAAAAACATTAAAATCATCTGAGGAAAGTAGAGGTGTTCGTCACGCAAGTGGGTTTCTTGCAATTTACTCTCTTATAGCTTGTATATTCTGAACAGAAAAAAAGAAAGGGAAGGAACCGCATGTGCTTGAGGTAATCAATTTCATCTATAAAAGGGAAATAATACCGCCTGTCCCATGACACTGTTGTGAGGACTAGAAGTGATGGTTGTTGATGTAGAGACTTGCTAGGTCCAGTCACCATAAAATGTAAAAACAACACACTTGATTAATATATAGCTACCAATATAGCTGCAATATACTTTTTCATTTTATTTATTTATTTATATATTTATTTATATATTTATTTATATATTTATTTATTTATTTATTTATTTATTTATTTATATTTGAGAGAGAGAGAGGGAGAGAGAGGCAGAGACACAGATAGAGGGAGAAGCAGGTTCCATGAAGGGAGCCTGACGTGGGACTCCATCCTGCATCTCCAGCATCCCACACTGGGCTGAAGGTGGCGCTAAATCGCTGAGCCACCGGGGCTGCCCTACAATATACTTGTTAAAAATACATTTTATTTATTTATTCATGAGAGAGAGAGAGAGAGAGAGGCAGAGACACAGGCAGAGGGCGAGGCAGGCTCCATGCAGGGAGCCCGAAGTGGGACTCCATCCTGGGTCTCCAGGATCACGCCCTGGGCAGAAGGCAGTGCTAAACGGCTGAGCCACCCAGGCTGCCCGTTTTCAATTCTTCTTAAAGCACACAATTCGACTTCTTTCTAGCAAAGTTTTATGTGAGTTGGTGTACCTATCAATTAAAAGCTGTAGGGTATGGATCCCAGACTGCCCCTAAGGTGCATGTTCAGAGCCCTTCCAATTCCTCCAAGTGCAGCCTGGAAACCACCGAGCTGGTCTGAGGCCACATCCACAGCTGTGGGAACCAAGTGCCAGAGGCCGTCACGATTTACTGGATCAGAAACCCAGTTGTCTCCTGAAGCATCTGAGTCAGGGAATTGGTTTTTCTCAGGGCAGGGTGAAAAAATCCTTACACGATCAGGATTTCTCTCATCCCGAGAAAAATGCTTAGCGTTTTTTTGTTTCTTTTTTCTCATGTTGTTTGGCTATTTCTCTTGTCACATTGCCCTACTTCCTTTGGTAATTAGTTTTGGAAAGAAATCACTCACATAATGAAAATGATCTAGAAACTCAGGTTAAAAAAATTTTCTAGCCAGTGTGGATATGTGTGATTCACAGTTGCTTTAAGCCTACAGAAATTTGTTTGCACAAATTAATAAGAACTTTTAATAAACAGACTTTACTGTTCACTGCTAAAAATATTCCTGTCAGAAGGGCAAGACCGCCGAAGAGTAGGGTCCCCAAGTCACCTGTCCCCACCAAATTACCTAGCTAACTTTCAAATCATCCTGAAAACCTATGAATTCGGCCTGAGATTTAAAGAGAGAACAGCTGGAACGCTACAGTGAGAAGAGTTTGCATTTCTATCAAGGCGGTTCCCACCTTGGCTTCACCGGGACCTGGTGACTGTGGTCTCCACCTTCGCCTCACCTGGACCTGGTGACTCTGGTCCCCACCTGGGCCTCACCTGGACATGGTAGCTGTGGACTTCATCTGGACCTGGTGACTGTGGTCCCCACCTGGGCATCACCGTACCTGGTGACTGGGCTCCTCAGCTACCAATGACTAACATCCAGGATGGACCCTTAGTTGCTACTGACCATCCCCAGGGTCTCATTTGTTCCTGGTGACTATGGTCCTTGTCTGGGCTGACCTGACTCATCCTTGGCTCTGATCCTCTCCTGGGCCTCCACTGCCTTGCAGGTATGGTCTCCCTTGTCGTGGGTGTGTATTGTCTATGGTCCCTTCTGGGCCTCACCTGATGGTACTGGGCCACGATATTGGCCCTTCGCAAGGCCAGTAGGTTCTCCGAGTCCTCCTGCATGGTGCTGCAATCCAAACACATCCAAGAATGACGGCACATGAAAACCTTCCGAGGACACATGCGTCCGGGTGCTCCCCGTGGGCAGGTCCCCCTCCGTCTGAACAGAGCCGGAGACAACCCCATAGCCCTGAGGGGCACAGGCTTGGCTGGAACATCACACACGGGCCCTCACTGCCTGTCTGTCGCTCGCCCACCTACAGTCCACCTTCCCAGCCACTGTCCCAGGACACGCCGTCACGCTGGGATCACAGAGCGCTCCCACCCCGGTATCAGGAGCACACGGGCGGGGGACCCAGGAGGCTCTGGCGAACTGCCGATCTGATGCTCGGGGTGATGTCTCCCAGCCCGGGGGATATCGAAGGTTTCTCTTAGATTCCACAAGCACAACGACCGAGGGGAGAAAGCAACGGACTAGACTTCATCAAAATTAAAACCTGATGCCAGCAAGAGTGCGACCAAACTCCCCACCCTAAGGGCAACGATGCGCGAATAGCCTGAGGGAGGGTCTGGGGGGAGCACGAGGGACTCTGCATTCCAGTGCGTGAAGAGCAAGCCTGCTCACCGGTCAGGGGGACCCAGCAGGCCCTGACCGTCCTCCCCTCACCACAGAGTGGGGCGGGGGGAGGGGTGTCATCCATGTCGAGGTCCTTGCCTCTAGGACGGGCTGGAAAGGTCACGATTTGTGTCTCCCTGCATAGCACAGGCCTTACAGGGGAGCGGGGGTCCCGGGGGAGCTGCCAAACTCCGACTGCAGCCTCCTTCCCTGGACAGGGCCTTAGGGGGCCGCCCTCACCCCGTGGGGCTGTGGAAGGGCTGCAGGAGCTGCTCAAGGTCATCTCATTGGGGTCGGGGTGTTTTGGACCCCAGCCCAGGAGGCCAGCGCCCCCACCCGGACCCACAGGCCCCTGAGTGGCCCACGGGGAGCAGGCATCAGCGGCCACTCACCTGTGACCTGTCGCTGTGTGAGCGCCTCCTCTTTATGCACCGTGTACTGGGGAGAGTGGGAGTTCTGGGGTACTGGGGAGAGTGGGAGAGTTGGGGTACTGGGGAGAGTGGGAGAGTTGGGGTACTGGGGTGAGTGTGAGTACTGGGGAGAGTGGGGGTACTGGGGAGAGTGTGGGTACTGAGGAGAGTGGGAGTACTGAGCTACTGGGGAGAGCAGGAGAGTTGGGTCACTGTGAGCCAGATCCAAAGCACGAGTGCTTCCGAAGGTCTGCAGAAGCACAGTGAGCGCCAGGCAGCGGTGGAACCCGGGGGCGGCACAGTTCCTCCCACAGTGGGGTCCCGCATCATCACTGTGGGCAGGCGGGGTCCAATCAGCACTTAGCCCTTCACCCTGAAGGCCGAGGGTCCCGGGGGAGGGTCCTGTCCCCACGCCAGGTGGGAAGGGGATGCAGGCACCCTCCCATATCCTCAGTTCCCATCCTCGGGCCCTGCAGGCCTCCCACCATTCTAGGCAGACTGGGGGTCACAGATGTCCCCCCGACCCCCAGAGTTCACAGCATGGGGTTGCACTTAACATTTGAGGGGCTCCTGGGTGGTTCAGTCGGTTCCATGTCGACTCTTTAGTTTGGCTCAGGTCAGGATCTTGAGGTTGTGGCGTGGAGCCTCGAGTGGGGCTCAGGCTCCTTTGGGTGAGGAGTCTGCTCCAGGTTCCCCCTCTCCCTCTGCCCCTCCCTACCGCACCCTCTCTCAAGTAAATCTTCTAAAAATTAGCATGAAGACACGTGAGCATCTTTATCCCCTCTGCAGAGGTGCCTTCGTGTGTGTAACGACTGTGTAAATGCCTTTCACGGACGCACCGGGAGTCCTACCAGAAACCCCTTTTCCTTGATATTTATTGAAGTACAGTCAACAGACAATGTGACAGTAGTTTCAGGGCTACAACTAGTGACTTGACAATTCTGTGCCTTACTCAGCTCCCCCCACGAGAAGCGGCGTCACCGTCTGTCCCCGTACAAAGTTGTCACAACAGTACTGACTCTATTCCCTAGGCTGTATTTTCTAAATTTCTGTGACTTATTTTATTTACGAACCAGACGCTTATAGCTGTTACTATTGTTCATCTATGTCGCCCGTGTCCTAGCCACGGCCCCTCTGTCCATCAGTCAGCAGGATCCATCCCATTTACCAGAGAAAGGACATGGGGCAGCCCCGGGTGGTTCAGCGGTTTAGCGCCTGCCTTCAGCCCAGGGCGTGATCCTGGAGTCCCGGGATTGAGTCCCACGTCAGGTTCCCTACATGGAGCCGCCTTCTCCCTCTGCCCGTGTCTCTGCCTTTCTCTCTCTGTCTCTCTGTGTCTCTCAAGGATATATAAATAAAATCTTAAAAAAAAGAAAAACGAGAGAAAGGACAAAAAGCATATGATCCTCTCAAGAGTTGCAGAAAAAACATTTGACAAAATACATCAAAAGCATAGTGGGTTTTGAGGAAATGTCTATCAACAGAATAAAGGCCGCTAGGAAGGCCTGCAGCTGACATCATCTTCAAGGGTGAAAACCTGAAATCGTCTCCCCTAAGAGCAGGAACAAGCCAAGGAGGTCCCCTCTCAGCACTGGAAGTCCTAATGTAGTCAACAGACAGGAAACAGCAAAGGTTTCACACCTGGAAGGGGGACGTCACACTGTCCCTATTTGCTGAAGACGCGGTACTAGAAACAGGAAACCCGAGAGCCCACACCAAAACCTGTTAGAACTAATGATTGAATTCAGTAAATTCACGGGACACCAACTGAACCGACAGAGCTCAGTAGCCTTGCTGTGTCCTGATAATGAGCACTCAGGAAGGAAATGAAGGACGTGACTCCCTTCTCAGGAGCATCACAGAGAATAAATAATGAGACTGAACCAAAGGAGCACAAGATTTGTGCCCTGAGCCATACCAGGCTCTGGGAGGTCGTCCTGGGCTCGTGGGGTGGAAGCCTCATCTTGTGAAAGTGTCCGCAGTTCCTGAAGCTACCCTCGGTTTCAATGTCATTCCTATCAAAATCATGGTGGTAGATCCTAGAAATAGGAAAAAAAAAAAAAACCCTAACATCCATCAGCCCCCACAAATGACCCCGGACAGCAAATCAGTATTGGAAAAGCAAGACAGAGCGGGACGCAGCACTTTCCTATTTCAAACGATGTCACAGAGACACAGGATAAAGCAGTGCGGTTCTCGGACCCCCGGCTGGCTCTGTCGGTTAAGCATCCGACTCCTGACCTCACCTCCGGTCCTGATCTCGGGGTCGTGAGTTCTAGCCCTGGGCTGGGCCATGGACGAGGCGTGGCGCCTACTTAGACCCACAGGGGGTGGTTCCAGCATAAGCTGAAGGAGCAGAACAGAGAGTCCAGAAGGAAATGTGCTCTGATACAACTGATTTTTTTAACTTAATTTAATTTAAACCCAATTAATTAACGTATAGTATATTATACTTTCAGAGGAAGAATTCAGGGATTCACCAGTTGGAGAGAACAGCAGTGCTCGTGACATCACCTGCCCTCCTTCCTGCCCTTCCCCCGTTAACCCCTCCCCCCCCTCCAGCGACCTTCAGTTTGTTTCCTATGATTAAGAGTCTGTATTTCCTGCATCTGTTTTCATCTTATTTGTTTTTCCTTCCCTTCACAGTAGTTCATCTGCTTTGCTTCTTTAATTCCACCTATGAATGACACCACACAGTCATTCTCTTTCCCGACTGACTTATTTCACTTAACATGATCCCTCTAGTTCTATCCGCGTTATTGCAAATGGCAAGATTTCCTTCTCTTTGATAGCTGAGTACCATTCCTCTCTCTATGACTATCATCTATCTCCCATCCTCTTTATCCATCATCTGTCTGAAGGCACCGAGGCTCCTCCCACAGTGTGGCTACTGTGGACCCGGCTGCTGTAGACATTGGGGCGCAGGTGTCCCGGCGTTTCATTGCATCTGTATCTTCGGAGTGAGCTCCAGGCCGTGCACCTGCTGGTCGCAGGGCAGGTCTATCGGTAACTTCCTGAGGAGCCTCCTGACTGTTTCCAGGGCGGCTGCACCAGCCCGCGGTCCAGCCCACAGTGGACGAGGGTTGAGTGAGTCTTGGCGGACGTGGTAAAAGTTTGGTCCACATTTCATTTCGCATCCTGTGGGTTCCAATTCATTGTCCTTAAGTATTTCTGGGGAAGCCAGGTGTTTTGCTCCATTTCAGCGCGACGTTTCCGAAGCTCCTAGGTCTCAGCTGGAGCCTGGAAGGAGGCAGGTCCGGCCCTGGGTGCGGGGACGCCGCCTCCTGCACGGCCTCCTTCAGCTCCTGAGCGTCCTGCAGGGGGCGCCCGAACCCAGGCCCGTGTCAAGGGCACACGTGTGCAGTAGACCTCGTCCGCCAGCAGTAACAGGACCCCCTCTGCGCTCTGGAGACCTGAGGAGGACGTGGGGCCGCGTCCTCGCTGACAGGAGCCCTGGCCTCCTCAGGACTCGCGGTGAGGCTTCCAGAGGATGTGGAGCCCCGTCCTCGCTGACAGGACCCCGGCCTCCTTAGGACCCGTGGGGAGTTTGCGGGATGACGTGGTGCTGTGTCCGCGGGGACAGGAGCCCCAGCCTCCTCAGGACCCGCGGGGAGTTTGCGGGATGACGTGGGGCGGCGTCCACGCTGACAGGAGCCCCAGCTTCCTCAGGACCTGCGGTGAGTCTTCGGGATGACGTGGGGTCGTGTCTACGCTGACAGGAGCCCCGGGCTTCTCAGGACCCGCGGGTAGGCTTCAGTCCCATGTGGGGCCGCGTCCACGGTGACAGGAGCCTGGCCTCCTCAGAACCCATGGGGAGGCTTCTGGAGGATGTGAGTCATAATCCACAGTGACAGGACCCCTCTCGTCCTCAGGGCCCGCTGTCTATGACTCAGGAAGACATGGGGTCACGTCCGCCATGACAGGAGTCCGGCTTCCTCAGGACCAGCTGGAGGACCCTGGAGGCATTATTCAGAGTCACATCCACCTCAGCAGGGCTACTCAGAACGACAAGGTAAGTGAATGGGGAGAATTGAGATAGGGTTAGGGTTTAGGGTGAGCAATAGGTGGTTAAGGTTAGGTTAGATGATATGGATTAGTGATCATGGTTATGCGTACGAGTTACTGGTGAGGGTGAGGGATGGGGTAAGGGTCAAGAGGTAGGAGTTAAATTAAGGTATTAAGGACTAGGAAATTGACTTAGGGTCTGGATTAGGGTAATGTTACAGATAGGTTATAGGGTTTAGGGTTAGGGAATAGGGGGAGGGAATATGGTTAGAGATAGAGTGGGGGATGGGGTTAGAGTTTAGGGTAAGGGGTGAAAGCAGGGTTAGGGTTATGGGTTAGGGTTTGAGCTAGGGGTTAGGGCTAGGTTTAGGGTACGGGTTAGGGATAGGGTACAGGTTAGGGTTAGGGGTTAGGGTCAGGATACGGGTTAGGGTTAGGTTACGGGTTAGGGTACGGGTTAGGGTACGGGTTAAGGAGGGTATGGGTTAGGGTTAGGGTATGGGTTAGGGTATGGGTTAGGGTTAGGGTATGGATTAGGGTTAGGGTTAGGGTACGGGTTAGGGTTAAGGTACGGGTTAGGGTACGGGTTAGGGTACGGGTTAGGGTTAGGGTTAGGCGGGTGCACTTGGACCCAAGCCCAAGCTTGTAAATAAGCCCTCGTGTGATTGCATCAGTGTCGGCTCCTCGGTGGCTTCTCAGATTCGGGATCTTGGGCACAACACAAGGGCCTGCTGTCCTGACATCCCTTCCAGGGTCACGCTGACTGCCCCGCAGGCCCTCTGTGCCCCAGGCACACAGGCACGGGGATGCGGGGAGGGGAGGAAGTGCCGCGGAACACAGCCAACCCCGGCCCCTTGGACAGAGGGAGCACAGAACTCCCAGGTCGCTTTACACAGACCCTGGTGACCTGAGGCTCCCTGGCTGTCACTCTGTCCCAGTCCCTCCTGGCACACGGGGCACAGGTTGAATCTTAGTAAAGTCTGTGGGTCCTGACCCTGGCGTCTGGCCGCCCCTGGAAGGCACGTGGGGATGTCATCTGTCTCTGCCTGGCGGCGCCCCTGCCAGGGCTGTTTGTGTCCTGGGTGTTGCCCCCTCCTGCTCTCTGGAGGTCTCTCCACGCTGTGTGCACAGAGTTCTGGGAGACACAGAAACGGGCTGGCTGTGCATTTTCGCACCACAACACTTTATTGACTTTCTACAGCAAACGGGCTCAGAGCCAAGGGTGCGCACCTTCCCCTGGGGAGGGAGACCTTTCTGTCCTTTAGTGGAGGGCAAGAATCACATGGGGTGGGGGGGGCGGGTGCTGGAGTTCCCCACATGGGAGCATGTGTGGATTCCGGGTGGGGGCGTGTGTCCTGAGGTTTCAGCCAGAGAGACGGTTCTGAGGACAGCAGAGCTGACCTGGACCTGCAGCTCATGGGGTCCTGTGCTGGGTCTTTGCAGGGCAGCTGGACCCCGGCCTTGGGCCCCCTCAGGCCCCAGCACCTCGAGGAGCCTGCCTCCTGCTGTGGGTGCGGCTGTGGACCACCAGCCTACCCCTGCTCTCCCCACCCTGGGATGTCCCGGGATCCCCAGGGCTGCCCTAAGTCAGCGACCTGGATCTGTGGGTCACGCCCAGGGCCCAGAAGGCCACAGCCAGCTGTGAGAGGGCTCCCTCAACCCCGGGCCAGAATCCAGGCCTGGCCAGGGCCATGGGGGACTGGATCCCATTAGTCTTTGTGTTGGGCCTGCGGGGGGGCTCAAATCTCACGAGCCCCCACAGTGCCCGGGGCCAGGCCAGCCCAGGTTCCTCTGGGTTAGGGGCTGGTGTTCATTTGCATGGTGTGCCGCACTGCAGGAGGGACAGTGGGAGGAGGCAGGGCACAGTGTGTCCTCTGCTCCACCCACATGCATCCACCCTGTCGGGGGCTCCCTGCCTCCCCTCCTCCCTACAACCCCTGGGTACTCTATGGGACACCCGTGCTTCTGATGGGAGCAGGGTATCCAGAGAACCCCGGGGAGGCTGAGCATGTTCCACAGGGTGCAGCTGCACTGGATCCTTGCTGGGGGCTGATGGTGTGGTGGTGGATGGTGTGGGGGTAGGGGTATGATGGTGGTAGATTGAGGGGGATGGTGTAGGGGGGATGGTGTTGGGGTATAGTGTGGGTGGTGATTGTGTGGGGCTGTGTGGGTGTGAGGGGGATGGTGTAGGGGTGATGCCATAGGGGATGGTGATGTAGGGGGATGGTGTGGGGGTGGGGAATGAGGGGGATGGCATGGGGAGCCTGTGGACACCGGGCATCCCCTCTCTCTAAGATGCCCACGGAGACGTCTACAGATAAAGGTGACCCCAGTCTGGGGTTTGCTGTGACACCTGCCCCTGGGGCCCCGTGTGGTCAGTGCAGGGTCCTGGCTGGACCGGGGGCATTATCTCTGGGTCATCATACTATGTATGTTTACAAATTGCAAATTGTCTCATATAAAATGCATTGAATTTAGAAATAAATATATAAAGCACCGAGGGTGGGTGTCACCCTGACCCACTTGACACTCATCGGATCGATGTGTGTCCTGCTCCAGCCACGGCCATGCCACCTGGCCCCCGGGTCCCCTTACTGCCCCCACCCCAGCCCCCTGCTTCTCAGGGGGCCATCCCTCACCCCTTTTGGGGTTCAGATAACATGGAAACCCCAGGAGGCCTCATCCTAGTGGCCTACACTTCCCTGAGGCCCCGGGGGTGGGGGCACGGGGGTCATCCCCAGCACCCTACCATGCAGCGGTTTGTTGTTGGCTGCTGTTGCTCCCCCTGGCCTCAGAAGCCCCGTGTTCCCTACCCAGAAGCCCCCGGGCCTCAAAACCCCCTGACTCAGCAGCCTCACCCAACCCCGTAGAAGTCCCAAAATATGGTGTGGCTGCTGAACCTCCTGTTGACGTCCAGGTCTATCTGCTTGATGTCCCTGGAGGAGACCAGGGCTTCCTCCTTCATTTCCTGCGGGAAAACTGGGGAGGAGGAGCCAGCGTCAGGGACACAGACCCTGACCTTTCACCAGCTGCCGTCCTGGGCAGGGAGCCCTGGAAACGAAAAGAATCAAATCTAATCAAAATGAATGAAAAGAATAGAAGCGAATCGAAAAGAATTGAATCGATAGAACCGAACCGAAACAAAAAGAATCAAATCGAATCGAAAAGAATCGAATTGCATCGAATCGAAAAGAATTGAATCGTATCGAATCGAATCGAAAAAAATCTAATCGTATCAAATCGAATCAAAAAGATTCGAATTGAATAGAAAAGAATCGATCGAATCGAAAACAATTGAATCGAGTCAAATCGAATTGTAAAGAATCCAATCGAATCGAATCGAGGGGGTCCCTGGGTGGCGCAGCGGTTTAGCGCCTGCCTTTGGCCCAGGGTGCGATCCTGGAGCCCCGGGATTGAATCCCACGTTGGGCTCCTGGTGCATGGAGCCTGCTTCTCCCTCTGCCTGTGTCTCTCTCTCTCTCTCCGTGACTATCATAAATAAAAAAAAAGAATCGAATCGAAAAGAATCGAATCGGATCAAAAAGAATCGAATTGAATCGAAAAGAATCGAATCGAATCGAAAAGAATCGAATCCAACAGAATTGAATCGAATCGAAAAGAAACGAATCGAATTGAATAGAAAAGAATCGAATCGAATAGAAAAGAATTGAATCGAAAAACATCGAATAGAATCGAATCGAATCAAAAAGAATTGAATATATTAGAATCGAAAAGAATCGAATTGAAAAGAATCATAACGAATCAAATCGAAAATAATCGAATTGAAAAGAATCAAATCGAATAGAATTGAATTCAAAAGAATTGAATCGATCGAATCGAAAAGAATCGAATCGAAATGAAAAGAATCAAATTGAAAAGAATTGAATCGAAACGAAAACAAATGAATCGAATTGAATCGAAAAGAATCAAATTGAATCGAAAAGAATCGAATCTAAATGGAAAGAATCAAATCGAATCGAAAAAAATCGAATTGAAAAGAATCTAATCGAAACAAAAGAATCGAACCGAATCGAATCAAATCGAAAAGAATCGAATCGAATAAAAAAGAATTGAATTGAATCGAATCGAAAAAATCAAATTAAATAGAATAGAAAAGAATCCAATCGAATTGAATCGAATCAAATTGAATCAAATTGAAAAAATCGAATAGAATCGAATAGAATCGAAAAGAATAGAAACGAATCGAAGAGAATCGATTCGAATCGAAATGAAAACATTGTATCGAATCGAAACGAAAAGAATGAAGTCAAATCGAATTGAAAGAATTGAATCAAATCGAATCGAAAGCAATCGAATCAAATCGAATTGAAAAGAATCGAATTGAACGGAATCGAATCGAAACGAATCTAATAGAATTGAAAAGAATCGAATCAAATTTAATGGAATCGAAAAGAATCGAATCGAAAAGAATCGAATTGAAACGTTAAGAATCGAATCGAAAAGAATCGAATCGAAAAGAATTCAATCGAAACGAATCGATTTGAAATGAAAAGAATCGAATTAATCTTATAGAATTGGATGAAAAGAATCTAATCGAATCAAAAAGTATCAAATAGAAATGAATCGAACAGAAACGAAAAGAATCGATTGAACCAGTTGAATAAATTCTAATCGAATCGAATCAAAAAGAATCCAATCGATTTGAATCGAAACGAAAAGAATCGAATCGTATCGAATCGAAAAGAATCCAATCATATCAAATCGAATCGAAAAGAATCGAATCGAAAAGAATCGACTCAATTCGAAAACAATCGAATTGAATCAAATAGAAAAGAATCATATCAAAAAGAATCGAATCGATTCTAAAAGAATTGAATCAAATCGAAAAGAATCAAATAGAAATGAATCGAATCGAAATGAAAAGAATCAAATCGAATCGATTCGAAAAGAATCGAATCAAAAAGAATCAAATCGAAACAAAAGAATAGAATCGAATCAAAAAGAATCAAATCGAATCGAATCAAATCGAAAAGAATCGAACCGAAAAAATCGAATAGAATCGAATCGAAGAAAAAAGAATCGAATCGAATTGAATTGAAAAGAATCGAATTGAATCTAACCAAAAAGAATCGTATGGAATTGAATCGAAAAGAATCGAATCGAATCAAAAAGAATCGAATCGAAGAAAAAAGAATCGAATCGAATTGAATTGAAAAGAATCGAATTGAATCTAACCAAAAAGAATCGTATGGAATTGAATCGAAAAGAATCGAATCAAATTGATAATAATCGAATCAAATCTAATCGAATCGATAATAATCAAATTAAAAAAATAGAATCGAATCAAAAATAATCGAATTGATCGAATCAAAAGTAATCGAATCGAATAAAAAAGAATTCATTGTAATCGAATCAAATTGAATCAAATTGAATTGAAACGAAAATAATCGAACAGAATCGAATTGAAAATAATCAAATCGAATCAAAAACAATCGAATCGAATCAAATCATATCGAAAAAAATCTAATCTAATCTAATCTAATCGAATTGAAAATAATCCAATCGAATCAATCAAATCGAAAACAAATACAATGGAATCGAAAAAAATCGAATCGAAAATAATTGAATCGAATCTCAAATAATCGAATCTATTCTAAAATAATGGAATCAAAAAGAATTGAGTTGATTCGAGTCGAAAATATTGAATCGATCCAAAAGAATCAAATCGAAAAGAAAATAATCTATTCGAATCGAAAATAATCGAATCGAATCGAAAGGATTCAAATCGAATCGAAAAGAATCGAATCGAAAAGAATTGATCGATTTGAATCAAAAATAAGCGAATCGAATCAAAAAGATTCAAATCGAATCGAAAACATCGAATCGAATCGAAAAGAAGTGAATCGACTCGAATCGAATCGAAAATAAAATCGAATCGAAAATCGAATAGAATCGAATAAATAATAATCGAATCGAATCGAAAATAATTGAATCGAATCAAATCGAAACGAATCAAATTTTAAAATAATCGAATCGAATCGAATCGAAAATAATCGGTTAGCATAGAATCCAATTGAAAATAATAGAATCGAAAATAATCGAATCAAATTGAAAAACATCAAATCGAATCAAAAAGAATCGATTCGAAAAGAATCGAACCGAATCGAAAAGAATCTAATTGAATTGAAAAGAATCGAATCGAATCCATTCGAATTGAATCGAAAATAATCAAATCGAATAGAAACAAATCGAATTGAATATAAACGAATCCAAAGGAAATAATCGAATGGAATAGAATCGAATCGAAAATAATTGAAACGAATCAAATCTAATCGAAAATAATCGAATTGAATCAAATCAAATCGAATTGGAAATAAACGAATCGAATCGAAAATAAACGAATCGAATTGAATTGAAAATAATCGAATCGAAATGAATCGAATCGAATCAAAAGTAATTGAAACTAATCAAATCAAATCGAAAATAATCGAATCAAATCAAATCAAATCGAATAAAAAATAATCAAATCGAATTGAATCGAAAACAATCGAATCTAATCGAATCGAAAATAATCGAATGGAATGGAATGGAAACGAATCGAAAATAATCGAATCGATTGAATAGAAAATAATGGAATAGAATAGAATAGAATACAATCGAAAATAATCGAATCGGAAAAACTCGAATCGAATCGAAAAGAATGGAGTCAATTTGAAAATAATCGAATCGAGGGATCCCTGGGTGGCGCAGCGGTTTAGCGCCTGCCTTTGGCCCAGGGTGTGATCCTGGAGACCCAGGATCGAATCCCACGTCGGGCTCCCGGTGCATGGAGCCTGCTTCTCCCTCTGCCTGTGTCTCTGCCTCTCTCTCTCTCTCTCTGTGACTATCATAAATAAATAAAATTTTAAAAAAAAGAAAATAATCGAATCGAATCGAAAAGAATCGAATCGAATCAAAAATAATCGAATCGAATCGAAAATAATCGAATCGCATCGAATCGCATCGAATCGAAAATACTCGATTCGCATCGAATCCAATTGAAAATAATCTAATTGAATTGAATTGAAAATAATCGAATCGAATAGAAAGTAATCTAAACGAATCAAAAAGAATCGAATCGATTCAAATCGAAAATAATCGAATTGAAATGAATATGATCGAATAGAATCGGAAAGAATCGAATCGATTAGAGAATAATCGAACTGAATCGAATCGAATTGAAAATAAACAAATCGAAAGGAAATAATTGAATCGAATCGAATTGAAAATAATCAAATCGAATCGAATAAAAAATAATTGAAACGAATCAAAACGAATCAAAAATAATCAAATTGAATCAAATCAAATCGAATAGGAAATAAACGAATCGAATTGAATCAATAATCTAATCGAATAGAATTGAATCAAAAATAATCGAATCTAATCGAATAGAAAAGAATCGAATCGAATGGAAAATAATGGAATCGAATTGAAAATAGAATACAATAGAAAATAATCTAATCGAAAATAATCATATCAAATTGAAAAGAATTGAATCATATGGAAAAGAATCGAATCGAATTGAAAATAATCGAATTGAATCGAAAATAATCGAATCTAATCCAATCGAATCGAATCGAATCGAAAGTAAATTGAATCGAAATTAATTGAATCAAATCGAATCGAATCGCAAGTAATCAAATTGAAATGAATCGATTTGAAAATAATCGATTCACATCGAATCGAATTGAAAATGAAACAAATTGAATCGAAAATAATCGAATCGAATCAAAAACAACCGAATCGAATTGAATAAAAAATAATGGAATCGAATCAAATCAAATAGAATAGAATCGAAAATAATCGAATCGAAAAGAATCGATCGATTTGAATCGAAAATAAGCGAAGTGAATCGAAAAGATTCGAATCGAATCGAATCAAAAACATCGAATTGAACCGAAAATAATCGAATCAAATCGAATCGAATCGAAAATAATCGAATCGACTTGAATCAAATAGAAAATAATAAAATTGAATCGAATCGAATAAAAAATAATCGAATCATATAGAATCGAATAAATAATAATCGAATCGTATCGAATCGAAAATAACTGAATCGAATCAAATCGAAATGAATCGAATTTTAAAATAATCGAATCGAATTGAAAAAAATCGAATCAAATCGAAAATAATCGAATTGAAAAGAATCGAATCTATTCGAAAAGAATCGAATCGAATCGAAAAGAATAGAATCAAATTGAAAAGAATCGAACCCAATCGAAAATAATCGAATTGAATCGAACCGAATTGAATTGAAAATAATAGAATCTAATCGAATCAAAAATAATCGAATCGAATCGAATTGAATAAAAAATAATCAAGCCGAATTGAAATTAATCGAATCAAATGGAATCGAAAATAATCAAATCGAATCAAAAATAATCGAATCGAATTGAAATGAAATGATTGGAAAATAATAGATTCACATCAAATTGAATCAAAATAATGGAAACGAATAGATTCGAAAATAATCAAATCAAAACGAAAAGAATTGAATCAAATCGAAAAGAATCGAATCGAATAAAAAATAATCAAATCGAATAAAAAATAATTGAATCAAATCAAAAAGAATTCATTATAATCAAATCGAATTGAAACGAAAATAATCGAACAGAATCGAATCGAAAATAATCGAATCGAATCAAATCAAATCGAAAAGAATCAAATCTAATCGAATCGAATTGAAAATAATCCAATCGAATCAATCAAATCGAAAACAATCAAATAGAATGGAATCGACAAAAATCGAATTGAATCAAAAAAACCGAATCGAATCTAAAATAAACGAATCTATTCTAAAATAATCGAATCAAAAAGAATTGAGTCGATTCGAATTGAAAATATTGAATTGAATCCAAAAGGATCGAATCAGAAAGAAAAGAACTATTCGAATTGAATCGAAAGTATTCGAATCTAATCGAAAAGATTCGATCGAATCGAAAACAATCGAATTGAATAGAAAATAATCGAATCAAAAATAATCGAATCGAATCGAAAAGAATCAATCGATTTGAATCAAAAATAAGCGAATCGGGGATCCCTGGGTGGCGCAGCGGTTTGGCGCCTGCCTTTGGCCTAGGGTGCGATCCTGGAGACCCAGGATTGAATCCCACGTCGGGCTCCCGGTGCATGGAGCCTGCTTCTCCCTCTGCCTGTGTCTCTACCTCTCTCTCTCTCTCTCTGTGTGACCATCAAAAATAAATAAAAATTAAAAATTAAAAAAAAAAAGAATCAAATCGAATCAAAAACCGAATCGAATCGAAAATAATTGAATCGACTCAAATCAATTCAAAAATAATCAAATCGAATCAAATCGAATCAAAAATAATCGAATAGAATAGAATCAAATAAATAATCGAATTGAATCTAATCGTAAATAATTGAATCGAATTGAATCGAATCAAATCGAATTGAAAATAATCAATAGAATCGAATCAAATCCAAAATAATCGACTCGCATCGAATCGAATCAAAAATCATAGAATTGAATAGAATAGAAAATAATCTAATCAAATCGAATATATTCGAATAGAATCAAAAATAATCGAATCGAACAGAATATAATTGATAAGAAAAGAATCGAATCGAAAAGAATCGATTGAATCGAAAATAATCAAATCGAATCGAATTGAATCAAAAATAAATGAATCGAATCAATAATAATCGAATAGAATCAATTCGAAAATAATTAAATCGAAACGAATCGAAAATAATCGATTCGCATCGAATCGAATAGAAAATATTTGAATTGAATTAAATTGAAAATATTGAAATCGAATCTTAAATAATCGAATCGAATCCGATCGAATGGAATCGAAAATAATCGAATCGAATCAAATTGAATTAAGATAATCGAACCAAATCGAAAATAATCGAATCAAATTGTAACGAAAATAATCGAATCTTACCGAATTGAATCGATAATAATTGAATCGCATTGAAGCGAAAATAAATCAAATCGAATCGAATACAAAATAATCTAATCAAATCGAATTGAAAATAATCAAATCAAACAATACAATCGATACGAAAAGAATCGAATCGAAATGAAAAGAATCAAATCGAATCGAATCCATTCAAATCGAATCGAAAATAATCGAATCAAATTGAATCGAAAATAATCGATCGAATCGAAAATAATCGAATCGAATCGAATCGTATCGAATACAATCGAAAATAAATGAATCAAATCGCAAATAATGGAATAGAATCTAATCGAAAATAATCGAATCGAATCGAATCGAAAATAATCGAATCGAATCATATTGAATCGAAAATAATCGAATTGAATCTAATCAAAAAGTATCGAATCGAATCAAATCGAATTGAATAGAAAATAATCGAATGGAATCGATTCGAAAAGAATCGAATCGAATTGAATCGAAAATAATGGAATTGAATAGAATAGAATCAAAAATAAATAAATCGAAAATAATCGAATCGAAAATAATCGAACCGAATCGAAAATCATTCAATCGGTTCAATCGGATCGAATTGAATTGTATTGAAAATAATCGAATCGCATCGAACCGAATTGCATCTAAAATAATCGAATCAAATCGAATAGAAAATAATTGAATCGAATCAAATAGAAAATAATCAAATCGAATTAAATCGAATAAAAAATAATCGAATCGAATCAAATGGAAAATAATCGAATTGAATCAAATCCAAAATTATCGATCGAATCGAAAGTAATTGAATTGAATCGTAAATAATGGAATCGAAAAGAAGAGAATCGACTCGAAAGGAAATAATCGAATTGTTTCGAAAAGAATCAATTCGAAAAAAAAAGAATCAATTCGAATTGAAAATAATCGAATCAAATTGAATTGAATTGAAAATAATCAAATCGAATCGAAAATAATTGAAACGAATCGAATTGAATCGAATCGAATCGAATCGAAAATAATTCAATCGAATCAAATTGAAACGAAAATAATCGAATCGAATCAAATCAATCGAAAATAATTTAATAAAAAATAATTGAATCGCGGGATCCCTGGGTGGTGCAGCGGTTTGGCGCCTGCCTTTGGCCCAGGGCGCGATCCTGGAGACCCGGGATCGAATCCCACATCGGGCTCCTGGTGCATGGAGCCTGCTTCTCCCTCTGCCTGTGTCTCTGCCTCTCTCTCTCTGTGACTACCATAAATAAATAAAAATAAAAAAAATAAGACAGAATTCATTTAAAAAATAATAAAAATAATAATTGAATCACATCAAATTGAATAGAAAATAATCGAATCGAATCAAATCGAATCAAAAATTATCGAATCGAATCGAATTGAATCCAAAATAATCGAATCGAAAGGAATCAAATCGAATCGAAAAGAATCGAAACGAATTGAATAGAAAATAATGGAATCGAATTGAATGGAATAGAATAGAATCGAAAAGAATCGAATTGAGAATAATCTATTCGAATAGAAAAGCCTCAATCGATTCGAAAATAATCGAATCGAATCGAAAAGACTTGAATCGAAAAGAATCAAATCGAATCGAAAATAATCGAATCCAAACTAAAATAATCGAATAGACTCGAATCAAATCGAAAATAATCGAAACAGATCAAATCAAATCGAAAATAATCGAATCAGATCGAATCAAATTGAATAGAAAATTATCGAATCGAATGGAATTGAATCGAATAGAAAACAATCGAATCGAATTGAATAGAAAATAATGGGATGGAATCGAATAGAATACAATAGAAAATAATCAAATTGAAAATAATCGAATGAAATGAAAAGACTCGATCGAATCGAAAATAATCAAATTGAATTGAAAATAATCGAATCGAATGGAATCGAATCAAATCGAAAAGAATCGAATCGAATTGAATAGAAAATTATGGAATCGAATGGAATCAAATAGAATAGAATCGAAAATAATCGATTCAAATATAATCAAATTGAATCGACAAGACTCGATCAAATCGAAAATAATCGAATTGAATCTAAACTAATTGATCAAATCAAAAATAATCGAATCCAATCGAAAAGAATCCAATCGAAAAGAATCCAATTGATTTGAATCGAAAATAATCGAATTGAATCGAAAAGAATCTAATCGAATCAAAAACATTGAATCGAATTGAAAATAATCGAATCAACTCGAATTGAATCGAAAATAATCGAATCGACTCGAATCGTTTCAAAAATAATAAAATCGACTCGAATCGAATCAAAAATAATCGAATCAAATCAAATAAATAATAATCGAATGGAATAGAATTGAATTGAAAATTATAGAATCGAATCTAATCGAACCAAATCGAATTGAAAATAATCGAATCGAATCGAAAATAAACCGAAAATAATCGAATAAATTCAAATCGAAAATAATCGAATCAAATCGAAAATGATCGAACAGAATCGAAAAGAATCGAATCGAAAATAATCGAATCAAATCCAATCGAATTGAATCGAAAATTCAAATTGAATTGAATCAAAAATAATCGAATCGCATCGAACTGAATTGCATTGAATATAATCGAATCGAATCGAAAATAATCGAGTCGAATCGAATTGAATCAAAAATAATTGAATCGATTCTAAAATAATCTAATCGAAAAGAATCGAGTCGATTCAAAACGAAAATATTGAATCGAATCCAAAATTATCGAAAAAAAAATCTATTCGAATCGAAAATAATCGAATCGAAACGAAAGGATTCGACTCAAATCGAAAAGAATCGAATGAATCGAAAAGAATTGAATCAAATCGAAAATAATCGAAGCGATTCGAATCGAACCGAATTGAAACGAAAATAATCGAATCAAATCGAATAGAAAATAATTGGATCAAGTCCAATCGAATTGAAAATAATCGATTCGCATCAATCGAATAGAAAATATTCGAATTGAATTGAAAATATTCAAATCGAAAAAAAAAAAAAAAAAAGAAAATATTCAAATCGAATCGAAAATAATCGAATCGAAAATAATCGAATCGAATCGAATTAAAATAATCGAACCAATTCGAAAATAATCGAATCGAAATGTAACAAAAATAATTGAATCGAATCGAATCGAATTGAATAAAAAATAATTGAATCGCATTGAAGCGAAAATAAATCGAATACAAAATAATCTAATCTAATCGAAAATAATCGAATCGAACAAAATAGAATCGATATGAAAAGAATCGAATCGAAACAAAAAGAATCGATCAAATCGAATCCATTCGAATCAAATCGAAAATAATCGAAATCGAATCGAATTGAATCGAAAATGATCAATCGAATCGAAAATAATCGAGTCGAATCGTATCAAATACAATTGAAAATAAATGAATCAAATCGCAAATAATCGAATCAAATCTAATCAAAAATAATCAAATCGAATTGAATCGAATAGAAAATTATCGAAAATAATCTAATCGAATCGAATCTTATTGAATTGAAAATAACCGAATCGAATCGAATCGAATCGAATTGAATCGAAAATAATGAAATGGAATGGAATCAAAAAGAATCGAATCGAATTGAAACGAAAATAATGGAATCGAATCGAATAGAATAGATTCAAAAATAAATGAATAAAAAATAATCGAATCGAATCGAAAATAATCAAACTGAATCGAAAATCATTGATTTGGATCGAATCGAATTGAATTGAAAATAATGTAATCGCATCAAACCGAATTGCATCGAAAATAATCGAATCGAATTGAATCGAAAATACAAATCGAATCAAATCGAAAACAATTGAATCGAATCGAAAATAATCGAATCGATTCGAAAAGAATCGAATCGACGAGAAGAATCCAATCGAATCGAAAATGATCCAATCGAATCAAATCGAATAGAAAATAATCGCATTGAATAGAATCAAGTCGAAAATAATCGAATCGAATCGAATCAAATAGAAAAAATCGAAGCGAATCGAAAACAATTGAATCACATCGAATCGAATAAAAAATAATCGATTCCCATCGAATCGAATCAAAAATAATCCAATCGAATTGAATCGAAAATAATCGAATCGAGTGGAAAATAACTGAATCAAATAGAATATAATTGAATCGA
This sequence comes from Canis lupus dingo, assembly GCF_003254725.2. NCBI lineage: Eukaryota > Metazoa > Chordata > Mammalia > Carnivora > Canidae > Canis > Canis lupus. The sequence continues at coordinate 48,369 of NC_064272.1, forward strand.
AAACAATCGAATCGATTCGAATCGTTCGAATCCAAGATAACCGAATCGAATCAAAATGATTCAAATTGAATAGAATCAAATCGAATAAAAAATAATCGACGAATCGATTGAACCGAATCAAATTGAAAATAATCGAATCGAATAGAATTTAAAATAATCGAATCAAATCAAATCGAAAATAAACGAATCGAATCGAATCGAAAATAATCAAATCGATACGAAAAGAATCGATTTGAATCCAATCAAATCGAATTGAAAATAATGAAATTTAATCGAATTGAATCAAAAATAATCAAATCGAATTGAAAGTAATCTAATCGAATTGAATTGAATCGAAAATAATCGAATCAAATCGAAAATAATCCAATTGAATCGAATTGAATCGAATCAAAAAGAATCGAATCGAAAAGAATCGAATCGAATCGAAAAGAATCGAATCGCATCGAATCGAATCGAAAATAATCAATTTGCATCTAATCGAATCACATCAAAAATAATCGAATTGAATCAAAAAGAATCGAATCGATTAAAAAAATAATCGAATCGAAAATAATCGCTTCGAATCCACTCAAATCGAATCGAAAAAAATCAAATTTAATCGAATTGAATCGAAAATAATCGAATGGAAGAAAGTAATTGAATCAAATCGAATCGAATCAAAAATAATCAAATCGAATCGAATGGAATTGAAAATAATCGAATCGAATAGAATCGAATTGAATCGAAAATAATCTAATGGAATTGACCCTAATTGAATAGAAAATAGTCGAATCGAATCGAACATAATTGAATCGAATCGAATCAAATCGAAATAAATCATATTGAATCGAATCAAATCAAATCAAAAATAATCCAATCGAATCAATCGACTCAAAAACAATCAAAGAGAATAGAATCGAAAAAAATCGAATCAAATCGATAAGAATCAAATCAAATCGAAAATAATTGAATCAAATATAATCGACTCAAAAATAATTTAACTGAATCAAATCAAATCGAAAATGATCGAATCGAATTGAATCGAATCGAGAATAATCGATTCATATCGAATCAAATCGAATCGAAAATAATCAAATCGAATTGAATCGAAAATACTTGAATCGAATCTAAAATAATCGAATTGAATCGAAAATAATCGAATCGAATCGAAAAGAATCGAATCGACGAAAAGAATCCAATCGAATCGAAAATAATCCAATCGAATCGAATCGAATAGAAAATAATCGAATTGAATCGAATCGAGTCGAAAATTATCGAATAGAATCGAAATTAATTGAATCGAATCGAATCAAATAATCAAATCAAATTTAAAAGAATCGAATCGAATTGAAATAAATGAATCGAATCGAAAATAATCAAATCAAATCGAATCGAAAATTATCGAATTGAATCGAAATGATTCAAATCGAACATAATCGAATCGAATAGAAAGTAATAGAATCGAATAGAAAAAATCAAAACGAATCGAAAACAATTGAATCACATCGAATAGAATAAAAAATCAATTCCCATCGAATCAAATAAAAAATAATCCAATCGAATTGAATCGAAAATAATCGAATCGAATAGAATATAATTGAATTGAAAACAATCAAATCGATTCAAATCGAAAATAACCGAATGTCAAAAAATCTAATCGAATCGAAAAGAATCGAATCAAAATTAATCAAATCGAACATAATATAATCGAATTGAAAAGAATCGAGTCGATTCGAATCGAAAATATCGAACCCAATCGAAAAGCATCGAATTGAAAAGCATCGATTCGAATCAAACCGAATTGAATCGAAAATAATCGAATCGAATCGAAAGTAATCGAATGGAATCGAAAGTAATCGAATTGAATCCAATCAAATAGAATCAAAAATAATCAAATTGAATTGAATTAAATCGAAAATAATCATATCGAATCAAAATTAATCGAATCAAATCGAAAATAATCGGTTCGCATCGAATCAAAAGTAATCCAATTTGATTCGCATCGAATCAAAAGTAATTCAATTTTTTCGAACTGAATCGAAAAAAATCGAATCAAAAAATCAAATCGAATCTAAAATAATGGAATCAAAAAGAATCGAATCGATTCGAATCAAAAAAATCGAATGAATCGTAAAGAATCAAATCAAATCAAAAATAATCAAACCGAATTGAATCGAAAATAATCGAATCGAATGCAATCGAATCGAATCTAAAATAATCGAATAGAAGAGAATTGAATCGAAAATAATCAAATCGAATTGAAAAGAATCGAATCAAATCGAATCGAAAATTATCGAATCAAATCATTGAATCGAATTGAAAAGAATCTAAATTAATTGAATCAAATCGAAAAGAATCGAATCGAATCAAAAATCGAATTGAATCGAATTGAATCAAAAATAATCGTATTGAATCGAAATTAATCGAAATGAATCGATCTTTTTCAATTTGTTTCAATTCTTTTTGATTTGATTCGATTCCTTTCTATTTGATTCAATTCGATTCGATTCTTTTCTATTGGATTCGATTCTTTTTTATTCGATTTTTATCAATTTGATTCGATTCTTTTGATTCGATTCTTTTTGATTCAATTCGATTCAATTCGATTTTTTCAATTCGTATCGATTCTTTTTTATTCAATTCGATTCGATTATTTTCAATTTGATTCGATTTGATTAGATTCCATTCTTTTCTATTCGATTCGAATCAAATCTTTTTGGTTCAATTTTATTCGATTCGATTATACGAATGAATCGAATTGAATCAAAAAGAATCGAATTGAATCGAATCAAAAAGTATGGAATCGAAAAGAATTGAATCGAATGGAAAAGAATCGTATCGAATCAAAAAGAAACAAATCGAATAAAAAAAATCGAGTCGAATCGTAAAGAATCGAATCGATCGAAAACAATCGAATCGCATCGAATTGAATCGAAAATAATCTATTCCCATTGAATCGAACCGAATATAAACCAATTGAATTGAATCGAATATAATTGAATCGAATCAAAAAGAATCGAATCGAATTGAAAATAATCGAATCGAAAAGAATCAAATTGATTCGAATCGAAAAGAATCGAAACGAATCGAAAAGAATCGAAACGAATCGAAAAGAATCGAATCGAATCAAACGAATCAAATCGAAAATAATGGAAAAGAATAGAATTGAAAATAATCGAATCGGGGGATCCCTGGGTGGCACAGCAGGTTAGCGCCTGCCTTTGGCCCAGGGTGCGATCCTGGAGACCCGGGATCGAATCCCATGTCGGGCTCTTGGTGCATGGAGCCTGTTTCTCCCTCTGCCTGTGTCTCTGCCTCTCTCTCTCTCTCTGTGACTATCATAAATTAATAAATAAAAATTTTTAAAAAAGAAAATAATCGGATCGAATCGAAAAGAATCAAATTGAATCGAAAAGAATCGAATTGAATCAAAAATAATCAAATCGATTCAAAAATAATCGAATCGAATCTAAAATAATTGAATCGAAAAGAATCAAGGCGATACAAATAGAAAAGATACGAATCGAAGAGAATAGAATCAAATCGAAAAGAATCGAATGGAATCGAATAGAAAATAATCGAATCAAATCGAATCGAATCGAAGATAATCGAATCGAATCAATTGAATCAAAAACAATTAAATAGAATGGAAACGAAAACAAACGAATCAAATCGAAAAGAATCGAATCAAATATAATCAAATCAAATCGAATTGAATCAAAAATAATCGAACCGAATGGAATCGAAAATTATCGAATCGAATCGAAATATCGATTCGTATAGAATCGAATCGAATCGAAAATAATCGAATTGAATTGAATTGAAAATAATCAAATCGAATCGAAAACAATTGAATACAATTGAAAATAATCGAATCAAAAATAATCGAGTCGATTCGAATCGAAAATAAACGAATCGAATCGAAAAGAATAGAATCGAATCGTATCGAAAAGAATCGAATCAAATTGATGGAAAAGAATCTAAAAAAAATCGAGTCGAAGTGAAAAGAATCGAATCGACTGATAAAGAATCGAACTGAATCACATCGAAAACATTTGAATCTTATCGAACTGAAAAGAATCGAATCGAAACAAATCGAATCAAAAAGACTCGAATCAAATCGTAAAGAATCGAATCGAAACGAATAGAAAAGCATCTATCGAATCGAAAAGAATCGAATCGATAAGAAACGAATTGAAAAGAATTGAATCGAATCGATTCGAATCTAAAAGAATTGAATTGAATCTAATCGAAAAGAATTGAATTGAATCAAATCCCTAACCCTAACCCCTAACCCCTAACAGTAAACCTTTCCTAACCCTAACCCTTAACCCTAACCCTTAACCCTAACCCTAACCCATACACTAACCCTAACAGGTACCCTACACTAACTTATAACCCAACCCTAACCCGTACCCTAACCTATATCCTAACCCGTACCCTAATCTGTACCCTAACCCGTACCCTAAACCTAAGCCTGTACCCTAACCCGTACACTACCCTTTCCCCTAAGCCTAACCCTAACCAGTACTCTAACACTAACCCATACCCTAAACCGTACACTAACCCGTATCCTAACCCTAACCCTAACACATACCTAACCATAACCCTAACCCTAACCCCTAACCCTAACACCTAAACCTAACCCTAACCCTAAACCCTAACCCTTAACCGAAAATCTAACCCTAACCCTAACCTTAACCCCTAACCCTAACCCTAACCTGAACCCCTAACCAATAACCCTAAAACTAACCCTAACCCCTAACCCTAACCTTAACCCTATAACACTAACACTAACCCTAACACCAAACCCCTAACCCTAGCCCTAACTCTTTACACTAACCCTTAAACCTAACCCTACCCCTAACCCTACCCTACCCTAATCCTACCTAACCCTTAAACCTAACACTTAACCCTAACCCTAACCCTAAACCCTTACCCTAACCCGTACCCTAACCCTAACACTAACCCTAACCCCTAACCCTAAACCTAACCTGAAACCTCACCCATACACTAACCCGTACCCTAAACCTAACACTCACCCGTAACCTAAACATAACCCTAACCCGTACCCTAACGCCAACCCATACCCTAACCCGTAGCCTAACCCGTACCCTAACCCTATCCCATACAGTAACCCTAACCCTAACCCTTACACTAACCTTAACCCGTACCTTAACCCTAATCCGTACCCTAACCCTAACCCGTACCCTAACCCTAACCCGTACCCTACCATAACCAGTACCCTAACCTGCACACTAACCAGTACCCTAACCCTAACCAGTTCCCTAACCCTAACCATAACCTGTACTATAACCGTAACTCGTACCCTAACCCTAACCCTAACCCTAAAAGTAAACCTAACCCTAACCCTAACCCCTAACCCTACCTTAACCCCTCAACCTAACCCTGACCCTAAACCAAACCCTAACACTAACCCTAAACTTAACCATAAACCTAACCTGAAACCTAACCCGAAACCTAAACCGTATACTAACCCGTACCCTAACCCTCACACTCACCCGTAACCTAACCCTAACCCATACCCTAAACCTAACCCTAACCCTAACCCGAACCCTAACCCTATCACTATCCCATACCCTAACCCTAACCCTAACCCATGCCCTGACCCTAACCCTACCCGTACCCTAACCCTAACCCGTAGCCTAACCCTAAACCATACCCTAATCCTAACCCGTACCCTAACCCTAACCCGTACCCTAACCCTAACTCGTACACTAACCCTAACCCATACCCTAAACCTAACCCTAACCCTAACCCGTATCCTACCCTAACCCTATCCCCTAACCATAACCCTATTCCGTATCCTAACCCTAACCCTAACCACTAACCCTTACCTTAACCCATACCATAACCCATACCCTAACCCTAACCCGTATCCTAACCCTAACCCCTAACCTCTAACCCTAACCCTAACCCTAACCTGTACCCTAATCCCTAACCCGTACCCTAACCCTGTGGGTCCAGGTGGGGGCGCTGGCCTCCTGGGCTGGGGTCCAAAACACCCCGACCCCAATGAGATGACCTTGAGCAGCTCCTGCCGGCCTTTCACAGCCCCACGGGGTGAGGGCGGCCCCCTAAGGCCCTGTCCAGGGAAGGAGGCTGCAGTCGGAGTTTGGCAGCTCCCCCGGGACCCCCGCTCCCCTGTAAGGCCTGTGCTATGCAGGGAGACACAATACGTGACCTTTCCAGCCCGTCCTAGAGGCAAGGACCTCGACATGGATGACACCCCTCCCCCCGCCCCACTCTGTGGTGAGGGGAGGACGGTCAGGGCCTGCTGGGTCCCCCTGACCGGTGAGCAGGCTTGCTCTTCACGCACTGGAATGCAGAGTCCCTCGTGCTCCCCCCAGACCCTCCCTCAGGCTATTCGCGCATCGTTGCCCTTAGGGTGGGGAGTTTGGTCGCACTCTTGCTGGCATCAGGTTTTAATTTTGATGAAGTCTAGTCCGTTGCTTTCTCCCCTCGGTCGTTGTGCTTGTGGAATCTAAGAGAAACCTTCGATATCCCCCGGGCTGGGAGACATCACCCCGAGCATCAGATCGGCAGTTCGCCAGAGCCTCCTGGGTCCCCCGCCCGTGTGCTCCTGATACCGGGGTGGGAGCGCTCTGTGATCCCAGCGTGACGGCGTGTCCTGGGACAGTGGCTGGGAAGGTGGACTGTAGGTGGGCGAGCGACAGACAGGCAGTGAGGGCCCGTGTGTGATGTTCCAGCCAAGCCTGTGCCCCTCAGGGCTATGGGGTTGTCTCCGGCTCTGTTCAGACGGAGGGGGACCTGCCCACGGGGAGCACCCGGACGCATGTGTCCTCGGAAGGTTTTCATGTGCCGTCATTCTTGGATGTGTTTGGATTGCAGCACCATGCAGGAGGACTCGGAGAACCTACTGGCCTTGCGAAGGGCCAATATCGTGGCCCAGTACCATCAGGTGAGGCCCAGAAGGGACCATAGACAATACACACCCACGACAAGGGAGACCATACCTGCAAGGCAGTGGAGGCCCAGGAGAGGATCAGAGCCAAGGATGAGTCAGGTCAGCCCAGACAAGGACCATAGTCACCAGGAACAAATGAGACCCTGGGGATGGTCAGTAGCAACTAAGGGTCCATCCTGGATGTTAGTCATTGGTAGCTGAGGAGCCCAGTCACCAGGTACGGTGATGCCCAGGTGGGGACCACAGTCACCAGGTCCAGATGAAGTCCACAGCTACCATGTCCAGGTGAGGCCCAGGTGGGGACCAGAGTCACCAGGTCCAGGTGAGGCGAAGGTGGAGACCACAGTCACCAGGTCCCGGTGAAGCCAAGGTGGGAACCGCCTTGATAGAAATGCAAACTCTTCTCACTGTAGCGTTCCAGCTGTTCTCTCTTTAAATCTCAGGCCGAATTCATAGGTTTTCAGGATGATTTGAAAGTTAGCTAGGTAATTTGGTGGGGACAGGTGACTTGGGGACCCTACTCTTCGGCGGTCTTGCCCTTCTGACAGGAATATTTTTAGCAGTGAACAGTAAAGTCTGTTTATTAAAAGTTCTTATTAATTTGTGCAAACAAATTTCTGTAGGCTTAAAGCAACTGTGAATCACACATATCCACACTGGCTAGAAAATTTTTTTAACCTGAGTTTCTAGATCATTTTCATTATGTGAGTGATTTCTTTCCAAAACTAATTACCAAAGGAAGTAGGGCAATGTGACAAGAGAAATAGCCAAACAACATGAGAAAAAAGAAACAAAAAAACGCTAAGCATTTTTCTCGGGATGAGAGAAATCCTGATCGTGTAAGGATTTTTTCACCCTGCCCTGAGAAAAACCAATTCCCTGACTCAGATGCTTCAGGAGACAACTGGGTTTCTGATCCAGTAAATCGTGACGGCCTCTGGCACTTGGTTCCCACAGCTGTGGATGTGGCCTCAGACCAGCTCGGTGGTTTCCAGGCTGCACTTGGAGGAATTGGAAGGGCTCTGAACATGCACCTTAGGGGCAGTCTGGGATCCATACCCTACAGCTTTTAATTGATAGGTACACCAACTCACATAAAACTTTGCTAGAAAGAAGTCGAATTGTGTGCTTTAAGAAGAATTGAAAACGGGCAGCCTGGGTGGCTCAGCCGTTTAGCACTGCCTTCTGCCCAGGGCGTGATCCTGGAGACCCAGGATGGAGTCCCACTTCGGGCTCCCTGCATGGAGCCTGCCTCGCCCTCTGCCTGTGTCTCTGCCTCTCTCTCTCTCTCTCTCTCATGAATAAATAAATAAAATGTATTTTTAACAAGTATATTGTAGGGCAGCCCCGGTGGCTCAGCGATTTAGCGCCACCTTCAGCCCAGTGTGGGATGCTGGAGATGCAGGATGGAGTCCCACGTCAGGCTCCCTTCATGGAACCTGCTTCTCCCTCTATCTGTGTCTCTGCCTCTCTCTCCCTCTCTCTCTCTCAAATATAAATAAATAAATAAATAAATAAATAAATAAATATATAAATAAATATATAAATAAATAAATAAAATGAAAAAGTATATTGCAGCTATATTGGTAGCTATATATTAATCAAGTGTGTTGTTTTTACATTTTATGGTGACTGGACCTAGCAAGTCTCTACATCAACAACCATCACTTCTAGTCCTCACAACAGTGTCATGGGACAGGCGGTATTATTTCCCTTTTATAGATGAAATTGATTACCTCAAGCACATGCGGTTCCTTCCCTTTCTTTTTTTCTGTTCAGAATATACAAGCTATAAGAGAGTAAATTGCAAGAAACCCACTTGCGTGACGAACACCTCTACTTTCCTCAGATGATTTTAATGTTTTTCTCAATTCTGAACTCCTTATCTATCTTACTACTCCTTTTCGAATAACTTAGGATACATCTTCCCAGGACTTGTTCAGAGAACCAGTCCCTGGATTAATGTCTTTCCCTAAGTATGAATCAGTGACCTGAAACAGACCCAGCATACACAGATTCTCCTATTTATTCAACACCCATCCATTCCAAAAAGAAGTCTATTTGGCCTTCTATATGGCAGGTACAGAGACAGGCTCCGTCCCCACTGGGTTTCAATCTATGTCCCAGAGTACTACCTGCAGTCTTTTGAACTTCATATCAGGAGCCTTAATGCTGATTTCTGAGGGCAAAACAAGCAAGTCCACAGTTCTCCTTCATGCTTCCCCAGCAGACCCTTGGGTTCTCTCCACAGAGTTGAACTGTTACTGAGCCATTGGTTGTGTAGGTCAGTCACAGAGCAGCATTGCCATCCAAAACAAAAAGGAGGAAAAAGGAGTTTGGAAGTAGTTGGGTCTCACAAATCGTAGGGAGGGAATATTGAAACTGTGACAATGTTTCTTAGTGCACCTTTTCTCAGAGCCACATCTCTCCTGTTCTTGACTGAGGGACAGGAGAGTCTAGGTAGGGAGAAATAGGTAGGGGGCTACAGATTCAGGCTCACAAAGATCCTAAGGATGCTGAGATGTAAGGAAACCAGAAATAAAGGAACAAACGAGACCACCCGGCCCTAGGCATGGGTAGAGAGGGTCTTTTTTATGACAGTCCTCTGTGCCCAACAAAGGATAACCAGACTCTAAAAAGAAGTAAACCATTAAAGATGTTATCACTAGTCCTTACTCAAACCAAGACATCCCAAGAATGAGAAGGCCACAAGCTCCCTGATCAGTTCTAAATGAAAAACTGTCCGTGCAGGCCCATGTGGGCAACCCAGCCTGGGCCCCTCCCACTCCTGAGAGCTTTCTCAGTATCCTTGCTTAATAAACTCCCGTCACTTTACTCACTCTTTGTCCACCAGATTCATTCTTCGACTCCGTGAGACAAGAACCTGACTTTCTCACTTCATTCTGCCTGCTGCACTTCTCTTACCCAAGCTCCCTGGGAAATTACTTCATTGGCTTAATCCCATCTCACTCTCCTCCTGCCTCATATCCTTTGGATTCTTCACCACCAAAGGCCAACGAACCAAGAGATACAGGGAGGGATAGAAGACCCAGGTGATAGGGGGAACTAAGGCCAAAGAAATATAGTTTAAAATTACATCTGCTTTTTTAAAAAAAGATTTTATTTACTCATGAGAGACACAGAGAGAGAGAGAGAGAAAGAGAGAGAGGCAGAGACAGAGACAAAGGGAGAAGCAGGCTCCCTGTGGGAAGCCCAATGTGGGACCCCATCCTAGGACCCCAGGACCAACCACTGAGCCACCCAGGCATCCCTACAATTACATTTCCTAACAAACTTGCAGTCCATAAACAAATACTTGAAACCGACAGAGTGGGACATTCTTCCAAGAATTCACAGCTGCCTGAATGTTAATGTTTTGCTAGAGGCCAAAAGCAACATTTGTTTGCTGATAGCCAGACCTCCAGGATCCTGTAAATCTTTCATGTGTGAAAATCCTTTTGGAAACTTCTTTTATCTCTAGAGTCCCCACCCCACACAGCAACTTAAAAGTTTATAACCAAGGCTCCTCATAATCCTGGTGAAGCTTTTCAGGCCCAGGGGTCCTGTCCCCATACTTTAATAAAAGCACCTTTTGCATGGAAAATGTCTCAAGGATTCTCTCTTGACCACTGGCTCCTGGCCCACAGTACATCACAGGTACATCTCTGAGTTAATTGCATCAGCACATCAGGAAAGTACAGAAGATTTTTGCCTATCTTCTTGTATGACACATTCCGGAGGGGGACATTCCCATCTGTTCGATCTGGGTTTTTCTCTTCCTGGGATATATAGCTAGCTAGCAAGGTAGATGATAGAGTGATAGATCTACTGATAGATCAATCCCAGGAACATAAATAGATGTTTATATAAACAAACATATAAACATAAATCTATGTTTCCACTTAATATATTTATTATTAAATGTATTACTCATAATATAATTATTATCTATAAACAGAACTATATATTTATATTTAAATATGCAAAATAAACATTTCTATATCTAATCTCTATACGTCCATATATAGATCTCCCTATAGAGATAGAGACAAAATGGTTAGAAATAGATGTGTGCAGAAAGAGAGAGAAATAGATATAGACCTATAAATATGGAGAGGATCTGCTTTCAAATTCTATCCAACGACCTCTCCTCACAGGCACAGGCAAACGCACACACATACTCAAGAGCCTTCTGGTATGTGGCCATGACAGGAAATAACACCCCTTGAGATGCCATCTCTTCTCCAACTTAAAGGTACCCGCTTTTCTCCAAAGAAGACCTACACAGAGTGAGCAAGCACATGAAAAAATGCTCCACGTGACTTTTCATCAGGGAGATAGAAATCAAAACCACAATGAGATACCACCTCACACCAGTGAAAATGGGGGAAATTAACAAGACGGGAAACGACAAATGTTGGAGAGGATGTGGAGAAAGTGGAACCCTCTTGCATTGTTGGTAGGAATGTGAACTGGTGCAGCCACTCTGGAAAACAGTGTGGAGGTTCCTCAAAAAGCTGGAAATGGAGCTATACTACAACCCATCAATTGCACTACTGGGTATTTACCCCAAAGACACAGATGTAGTGAAATGACTGGACACTTGCACCCCAATGTTCACACCGGCAATGTTAATAGCCAAACTGTGGAAGGAGCCTTGATGTCCTTCAACAGATGAATGGATAAAGAAGATGTGGTCTATATATACAATGTATTATTATTTGGCCATCTGCAAGGATGAATACCTACCATTTTCATGGACATGGAACTGGAGGGTATTATGCTGAATAAAATAAGCCACATGGAGAAAGAATTATCATGCGGTTTCCCTCTTATGTCGAATGTAAGAAAGAGTGAAGAGGATCATAAGGGAGAGGAGGGAAACTGAGTGGAGAAAATTGAGAGAGGCAGTGTTGTCCCCAAGATTGCTAATCCGAAAAAACCACCGAGGAGCCGACACTGATACAAACACACGAGGGTTTATTTACAAGCTCGAGCCTGGGTCCAAGTGTACCCGACACAGCGGAGCAAGGACTTGGACCCTGAGACTAAGGGGCGTGGCAGCTTTATAGGGGCCAGTGGCCCATGGGATACGCAGAAAGTTGCACAGTCATGTCGGTCCACACGCAGGTATCCGATTGAATTACATCTTACCCTATAGTATCCATTTGAGCTGGCCTATTACTTTGATCAGAATTGGCGGGCACAAAGCAGGATTACATGGTTATGAGCCGATTTCCGATTAGGGTGTGCCCAGCGGCTCGACTAGTGTGGGGCAGCGCCTTAAGCAATAAGCAGGTTATGTGGGGGTCATACAGGAGGTGGCAGGTGTAACACAAAATGGCATCAGTCCTGCTCTGCTTGTCCAAGGGTAGGGGATTTTTGTTAAATTTCCTGGGTCTCACAGAAGATAAACTATGAGAGACTCCTAACTTGGGGAAACAAAGGATTGCGGTAGGGGAGGTGGGTGGGAGGATAGTGTAACTGGGGGACGGGCATTAAGGAGGGCATGTGATGTGATGAGCACTGGGTATTATACTACATGTTGACAAATTGAATTTAAATAAAAATTTTTTAAAATTTAAATTTAAATTAAAAAAAGGTACTGGACGGCTCAGCCATCCTCAGCAATTCATTTATGAAATGGCCTTCTGTAGATCATAAAAAGTTACAAATGTGAATGGAAAATGACTGAAACTCTTTCCCACTTCAAATAAATAAGTATTCTGAAAAGCAAATCAAAGTTCCAGAATGGAAAAACGCAAAAAACGAGGGAGAGGGAGAAAGAGAAATGAATTCACTTTTTGTGATATTTATTAGTGATGGTCCAATAATGACAAATCCATGATTGTCATTAAAAAAAAAGAGTTAATGAACGGTATAGAAACCGAGCCCCTCAACTAACAGATAAGGAAACTGAGAAGACAAGAGAAGTAATGCACACTGCTCAGGGTCACACGGGTGGCAAGGGGCAAAGCCAAGACTCGATTCTGGTCCAGAGTTCTTTAAAGGACCACAAAACGCTAACGTCACGGCTTCAGGCTCAACTAGAATTAGTGTCGCTTTAGCTCAATAAAACATTCAACCAAAGTAGCATAGCCTTTCTTCTGCCAGCTAATTACATTTCATGTAGCACCCTAAAAGGGATTCGAATTATGTCTCCATGTGCGTCATCAGAATACTGCCTGATGAATTAATTAAACAAAGGTATTCCCCGAAAAAAACCTCAGCTGTGAGACCTTGCCTACCCTTTCACTTTCCAAGTCTTCATGCTTCTATATCTAATTGCCTATATTGTCATAGAAGCCAACCTTACTCAGATTGAGTTTGTCCAAGCCGAGAATTAAGTGCCAGTTTTAATATTTTTAAAACTCAATTTAAAAGTAGTTAAACAGAGAATTTCAAATGGCAAACACTGATATTTACATCATGTACTCTTATAACTAACAGAAGGGGTAATCCTGAAACTTAGATGCAGTCGTACCTTTATATGAAAGTATAAAAGCAGAAAGAGTAACCCAAAATTGTCTATTTCACAAAAGCCTATCTAAACTAGTTATGTTCAATGGTGTCTGTCTTGAAGCAACAATCTCTAGGAAGACCTTGTTCAGACCTAGCTCCACCACCAATAAGCATGTGAACTTGGACAATCCAATCCTCCGGAACTCTGTTTCTTTCCTGTGCCTCAGAAGAGAGGACCAGAGCTGATGATCCCTCAGTTCCCTCTCAGACCTAAAATGCTGCTGTGGGGTCCTAAACACTCTATACTGAGCACAAAAAGATGGGGGATCTTATATATACTCAAATGCTAAAATATAAAACTAACTCTGAGCATAGATCCTGAGTATTTTAGGGTTCTCTCCTATGGCGATAGAAAATCCCCAAATCTATATCCCTTTTTATCACAGGCGGTGGGTATATGGGTCCAAGCCACTAGAAATAATAAATATGTGTATCAGAACAGCCATCTACCCTCATGCCCGCTGCTTTTCAAAGCAAAGCCCTCAAAGAACTCCGTTATTTTTTCTGAGGGTACCGGTTAACATGTAGAATCCTAACCTGCCCCTTCCTTTAACCTAAAAAAAATTAAAATGTTGGCTGGCCATATTAACAAGCTCTCCAGGTTATTCTTTTGCACACTAACATTTGAGAACCACTGGCTAGGCACCAAGGAGAATTGATTTACCTTAAAATAGCAAAATTTGAAATCCTATGTCCTTTCCTATTTTCAGATCATAATAAATAAAGAAATGAAACAGCGAAGAGAGAGGGAAGGAGGCAAACAGAAACAAAGTGCCAATCAACAATGAGATTTACATAAAGTTTGTCTTTCAAAAATTTATGGACAAAAGACTCCATACTGATGGAAATATGTTAAAGGGACACAGGTGTCAACTGAAAGAGCTCCAGTGGCCAGAGCAGAGACAATATAAGCAACAAAATAAGTAGTGTTGGATTATAACCCAAAGCGTAAAATAAATATCAATGAATCTATACTAATATTAAAAATTGTAAAAGAAAGAAAGAGGGGCACCTGGGTGGCTCAGTCAGTTAAGCTTCTGCCTTAGGCTCAGATCATGATCCAGGTCCCAAGGCAGGCTCCCTGTTCAGCAAGGAACCTGCTTCTCCCTCTCCCTCTGCCCCTCCCGCTCATGCTTTTTCTCTCCTCTCTTTCTCAAATAAATAAATAACATCTTTGAAAAACAAACAAACACAGAAGAAAGAGAAATCTCCCATGTAGAAGAATTTCAAACAATTAGTGCAGACATTCCACCCTCAAGTTGATGACCATAGCTTCCCACTCTTATGTGTGGAATACACATAGTAACTTCCTTCTACAAAATATATTATGAAAAAGTTATAATAATAATAATAATATAATAATAATAATAATAAAGAATCACTTTACTATGGAGAAAGCTGACAAACACTACCTCAGCAAGATGATCAGATCGATACCAAGACTGATAAATCATGTTGATAGTATCTATCCTTTATATGATATAATAAAAATGGCAGTATATCTCTGTATATAATCCACAATCGCAGTTCAATCATGAGATAAACAACAGACATGTCCGACCTGAGGGAAATTTTACAAAATACCCTACTTCTCAAAGTGTTCCAGGTCAACAACAACAAGGAAAGGCTGAAAAACTGTCACACTCCAGAGGAGCCTAAGAAAACATGAGGACAAGTGTAATGTGATGTGAGGGATGGTAACTTAGCAAAAACTAAGGGAATCTGAATAAAGTATGGTCTTTGGTTAATGTGAATATTTTAATATTGATTCATTAGCTAATATTTGTACCGTACTAATATAAGATATTGATAATTGGAGAAATTGAGTGCAAGCCCATGATTATTCTCTGTACTATCTTCTCAATTTCCCTATAAATCTTTGTTTTTTCTTCTAATCAGTAAGATTTAATTTGAAAAGTGACTTAAATGTATCAGGCTCCAAGTATGAAGACATTTTAAGAATAGTTTAATTAATTTTTGCCTTATTCTTAAAGAGTTCCTTCGATGGGAACAAAGTAAGAATTTTATATCAGAAGGAAAGAAAAACACTTATGAACACCTCCTCAACCTGAAAAGCAGGAAAGGATATTAAATAGCAAAAATCAGATAAAAATACTTCTTTTATAGTAGACACCATATTGCAAGTGCATTTAAAATTAGCAATGCATGACATTTATTTCCTGGACATTTGTCTTCCAAAGAGTTCACAGTGCTTCAGTGTCAGTTAAGAAATGATTCATGTAAAAAAAAAAAAAAAAAAGAAATGATTCATGTGAAATTTTTATTAAACCAAATTTACTGGGAAATTACTGCCCAGATAATACTTTATTTTGATTTTATTGAGTTCCTTCCTAATCACTGAGCCTTTTAGTTAGAGCTTTCAACTACAGCAGATGCCTTAGAAGGCCAATTTTTAAGTTGCTATTATAATACCCTAATGGAATCACGTATGGTTTTCCTTCGCTCAGATATGGCACACAGTAGGCCCCTGATAAAATACTGAATGAGTGAATGGATAAAATTGCTTTTTATCATTTCATTCAGCAATTTCATTCTTATCTTTGTCCATTTCATGTTCTAATGTTTATCAACATCAACTCAAGAAGGTTAGGGATCCATTAATTTATTAAGTATTTGGTGCATAGCTACTATGTGCAAGGTGCTAGGAATACCAAGTTAACCAGACATAGATGCAGTCCCTAGCTCCCTCCAGGCCATGCTGGTGGGAGAGACGGATACTAAACAAAAAGTGACAGAAAGACAACTAAACAAGATTATAGTAGCCAATATAAAGGTAAATATACAGCTTACTACAAGTACATATATAAGAAGGCTTAGTCTAACTGGGGCCTCAGAGAAGATGACCAGAAGAAGCAACATTTATATTAAGACTTAGAGAAAGGAGAAAAGTGGTGGAAGGAGAATATTATGAGGAAAAAGAAGGTTTCTGCCTCTGAATTGTAGGGCTCTGGGCAAGTCCCTTGAGCTTAGGCTCTGAACCTACTTCTTTCTCTGCAAAACTGTGACAGTAATAATGCCTGTGCCATAGAGCTCTAATGAGTAAAGAGTTGGACTTTATTTGTACAATATCTAGGACGTTAGTAAGTACTTAATAAATATTTTCTGGTGGCCATAACGGCCTGGAGCCAGGCTTCCTGAGTTCGAATCCTTTAGTTGGCCCATCAAGATAACAGTATCTGCCCATAGGGTTGTTGGAGGATCCCATGAGTTCTTTTATGTGAAGCATGACACAATTCTTGGCACATAATATGTGCCATATGAATGTTAACTTGTATTAGCAATAAAGAAATCCTACAACAGTCTAAAGAGGTGTTTAGAAATTATTTTATAGCTTTTAAGGGAATTGAAATTCAAAAAGAACCTAAGTGCCTGTCCGTGTTTACGTAGCTAACCAGTTCATTATCTGAAACCCAAACTCACAATTTCTGATTTTAACCTCACTCCAAGAGGCCTACGCAAGCCCGAGAAAAAATTGTCTTCCTGGGATCTCAAGGAAGAATCCTTAACATAATAATATGACCATTGGTAATAATGTCTCTTGGTTCTTTCCAAATCCATAAAGATGCTTTTCCTGATGAGTGACTGAGCTGTGAAGAGATGAGAAACCCTCATCCCTCTGAATTACTTGTGTCAGAATATTTTAACCATAGTACTACGGATAGTAAATTATCCTTATTAACAGGAAATATGTCTCAGATTGGAATCTGCGCAATCAGATGGGCAGAGAAAAACCGCTTTGACTTGCTCTTCATCTTTTAAAGATAAAGGAGAGCTTTTCTATGTACAAAGTCAGTTGTCAAAATAGCCTTAGGGAATAAGAGTCTGCAGCATGGAATCCGGAATCACAGCCCGGACGCCCGCGCTCCAGGTCTTCCTGATCCCAAATCCCTGGACCTGTCCCCCAACACACGCTGCCACCAGAAGTCATTTGCAATTGCTCTCTTAGGAGCTCAGGGAAGGGGGAAGGAGCTAGATAGGAAGACAGGACGCGTGGAGGCCGAGAAAATTAAGGCCATTCCACTTTTAGTCCAGTGTTAGCACACGTCCAGCCATCCCATGCCCCTGCAAAGAAGAGCTGAAATTTCCATTACTTCAGTCACAGGAAAAAACAAAAGTTTACAGCTTAATGTCTTTGAAAGCCCCACATTAGCATAAGAACTGAGCCCAGGCCTAGGGCGGGAAGCGCCTATTAGAAGGAGAACAGAGCTCAATGCCCTTGAAGGCCCCATATCAAAATGTAAACAGAACTTGAGAAATTGCTCCAGCCCTTCTGGAGGTCCCCGAGACCAGCCCTTAAAACTAAGCTAAAACCCACCTCGGGGTCCAAGTCCCTGCTCCGCTGTGTCGGGTGTACTTGGACGCAAGCTCGAGCTTGAAAAAAAAACCCTCGTGCGTTTGCATCGGTGTCGGCTTCTCGGTGGTTTCTCGGATTTGCAATCTTGGGCACAACAGTCTGAGATAAAAAAAACCAAACCAAAGAAACTCGGAAGCAGGCAGAGTGAACGCAGGGTTCTGAGAGAAGCTGCGGAGACCCTGGGGCTTGGGGGCTCTTCTGTGGAGGCCATCCACCTCATTACCCACCTCCACACCATCCACCTACATCATCATCCCCCATGGGATCGCCCCCATACCATCCCCCCTACACCATCCCCCTCACACCCCCACACAATCCCCACCCACACTATAAACACACACCATCCCCCCTACACCATCCCCCACACTCCACCACCATCATACCTCTGCCCCCACACCATCGGCCCCCAGCAAGGACCCGGGGCAGCAGTCCCCTGTGGGACATGCTCAGCCTCCCCGGGGTTCTCTGGACAGCCTGCTCCCATCAGAAGCCCTGGTGTCCCATAGAGTACACAGGGGTTGCAGGGAAGAGGGAAGGCCCGGAGCCCCCGACAGGGTGGATGCAGGTGGGTGGAACACGGTATGCACTGTGCCCTGCCTCCTCCCACTGTCCCTCCTGGAGGGCGGCACACCCTGCATAGGACACCAGACCCTAACCCTGATGGACCTGGGCTGGCCTGGCCCCGGGCTCTGTGGGGGCTGGGGTGATTTGAGCCCCCCCCAGGCCCAACACAAAGACTAATGGGATCCACCCCCCTGGCCCTGGCCAGACCTGGATACTGGCCCCGGGCTGAGCCTGAGCGAGCCCTCTCACAGCTGCATGTGGCCTCCTGGGCCCTGGGTGTGCCCCACAGATCCGGGTCGCTGACCGAGGGCAGCCCTGGGGATCCCGGGACAACCTAGTGTGGGGAGAGCAGGGGTAGGCCGGTGGGCCCCACCAACACCCACAGCAGGAGGCAGGCTCCTCCAGGTGCTGGGGCCCCAGGGGGCGCGAGGCCGGGGTCCAGCTGCCCTGCGGGGACCCAGCGCAGGAGCCCATGAGCTGCAGGTCCAGGTCAGCTCTGCTGTCCTCAGAACCATCTCTCTGGCTGAAACCTCTGGACACACGCCCCCCACACGGAGTCCACACATGCTCCCAGGTGGGGGACTGCAGCCCCCGCCCCCCCAACCCCTGTGATCCTTGACCTCCCCTAAAGGACAGAAAGATCTCCCTCCCCAGGGGAAGGCAGGCACTCTCGGCTCTGAGCCCGTTTGCTGTAGAAAGTCAAGAAAGTGTTGTGGTGCGAAAATGCACAGCCAGCCCATTTTTGTGTCTCCAGGAACTCTGTGCACGGGGCGTGGAGAGACCCCCAGAGAGGAGGAGGGGGCACCACCCAGGCCCCAACCAGCCCCTGCAGGGGCGCCGCCAGGCACACACACAGCTGACGTCCCCACGTGCCTTCCAGGGGCGGCCAGACACGAGGGTCAGGACCCCACGGACTTTACTGGGACTCAGCCTGTGCCCCGCGGGCCAGGAGGGGCTGGGACAGAGTGACAGTCAGGGAGCCTCAGGTCACCAGGGTCTGTGCAAAGCGACCTAGGAGGTCTGTGCTCCCTCTGTCCTGGGGGCCTGGGCTGGCCGGGTTCCGGGGCACTTCCTCCCCTCCCCGCATCCCCGTGCCTGTGTGCCTCGGGCACAGAGGGCCTGTGGGGCGGTCAATGTGGAAGGGAGGTCAGGGCAGCAGGCCCTGCTCTTGTGCCCAAGATTGCAAATCTGAGAAACCACCAAGGAGCCGACACCGATGCAAACACACGAGGGTTTATTTACAAGCTCCAGCATGGGTCCAAATATACCCGACACTGCAGAGCAGGGACTTGGACCCCGAGACTAAGAGGCGACGCGACGTAGCAGCCTTATAGGGGCCAGTGGCCCATGGGATACACAGAAAGGTGCACAGTCATGTCGGTCCACACGCAGGTGGCCGATTGAATTACATCTTACCCTATAGTATCCATTTGAGCTGGCCTATTACTTTGGTCAGAATTGGCGTGCAGTTTTGGGGGGCACAAAGCAGGGTTACATTGTTCTGAGCCGATTTCCGATTAGGGTGTGCCCAGCGGCTCGACTAGGGTGGGGCAGCGCCTTAAGCAATAAGCAGGTTATGTGGGGGTCATACAGGAGGTGACATGTGTAGCACAAAATGGAATCAGTCCTGCTGTGCTTGTCCAGGGGTAGGGGATTTTTGTTAAATTTCCTGGGTCCCACGTTCCCCCCGTTTTGAGAGGATCCTATGCAGGATCCAATCAAGGGTCCAGGTTGCTCTTAGAGTGAGCCAGGTGGAATGATTAAACCAGGATTTTAACCAACCTTGTTGCTGTTCTCGCTCCCATTTATATTGCAGCGAAGAAGCAGCATTCTACGTTTAAGGCAGCACATAACCCCCCCCCCCCCCCACACACACACACCCTTTGTTGTAAGAAGACTAAGTCTAATCCCTTTCTATTTTGAAGGACAACCTCAGACTAGGGAGTCTTGGAGATGCGAAATTAGTGAGAACGGTGCACTTTTAGCTTTAGGGGATTGTCCTTGTCCGGTTGGCTTTTCCATTCTGGAACAAAGTTCTTGAGTACGGTGTTTGGGTCAGCTGGCTGGACGTGGGTGTAGTGGACCAGGGAATAATCCCGTCGACCTTGAGAGCGGTGGGAGTGGTCAGGATCACGGTGTAAGGTCCCTTCCAGCGAGGTTGAAGTGTCCGGTGTTGATATCTCCACACGTACACCCAGTCACCTGGCCGATATCGATGGGGATCCGGGGGTGGCCCAGTCTCATAGAGGACCCTCAGTTTAGGCCACACCTGCTCATGGGTTCATGACATTTGGAGGGAGAAAAGAAGTTGGCGATCATCAAATTCAGCAAGCACCTCAAGTTTTAAAATGGGGATAACAGGTGGAGGAAGACCGAACATGATCTCGTAGGGAGTCAGTCCCATCTTATATGGGGAGTTCCTTACCCTATATGGGGCGAAGGGGAGGAGAGTCACGCAGTCTCCGCCAGTCTCCAGGGCTAATTTAGTTAAGGTCTCCTTTAATGTTCTGTTCATCCCCTCTACCTGTCCTGAGCTCTGGGGCCTATATGCACAATCTAATTTCCAATCTGCCCCAAGTACTAGTGCCACTCCCTGTGTTACCTTAGAGAAAAATCCTGGGCCCTTGTCTGACCCAATCTTAACAGGAAAACCATACCTCGGTAAGATGTCTTCCAGCAGTTTCTTGGTCATGGTCTGTGCCGTTTCAGGTTTGGTGGGAAATGCCTCTGTCCATAGTGAAAAAGTATCTACAAACACTAATAAATACCTGTATCCGTATTTTCCAGATTTTACCTCAGACAAGTCCACTTCCCAGTAGGCTCCTGGGCGGTCCCCCCGGAGCCAGGTGCCTGTTGGGCGGTGGCATTAATTAACTGGCATGAGTGGCAGCTCGCCACGATCTGCTCGATCTTTGCTCGAGAGTCTTTAATAGTGATCTTTGCATGTCGTAGGAGGTCTTCCATCTTCCTTGTTCCCGTGTGAGTACTCCGATGCATTTTGGATAGGACTCGCCGTCCCAGTTCCTCTGGCAAGATGATGCTGGAGTCTGTGGCCCTCCACCAGCCACACAATCACTGGGTCATAGGCAAGTGTTTGATCCAGTGTAAGTCAGCATCACTATAGTTGGGGGTGTCCGGCAGGATCCGCTCCCCCGGATCAGGTAGCGTGGTTGCTAAGACCTGGGTCACCAAAAGGGACGCCTCCTTTGCTTTAAATCGGCTAGCCGGTTTCCCCTGGCTACTGGTGTGTCTGCCTTTTGGTGCCCCGGACAGTGGATGATGGCTAGGGCCTTGGGCAGCCAGAGGGTCCTCAGGAGTTCAAGAATCTCCATTTTGTTTTTAACAGGCTTTGCCTCTGCTGTCAGAAGCTCTCTCTCTCTCTGTAAAGGGCTCCATGGATGCGAGTGGTGGCAAAGGGGTATCTGCTGTCGGTGTAGATGTTTATTCGTTTACCTTCCCCCATGGTCAGCGCCTTGGCCAGTGGGATCAGTTCTGCCCATTGAGCCAACATTCAGGCTGTCAATGGCTCCGCCCAGACGGTCTCTGTCTCCGTGGTTATGGTATAGCTGCCCCCGCAAATCGGACTCCTTCTCGGACAACACTGCTGCCGTCTGTGTACCAGGTGGCATCGGCATTTGGCAGTGGCTGGTCCTGGAGATCAGCTCTGATTCCGTACACCTGTGCCAAAATTTCTTGAGAGTCATGAAGAGGGGGGTCCCAGTCTGGGTTGGGGAGTAGCGTTGCCGGATTCAGGGTTGTCGGTGGCTTAAATAAAATTCTGGTGGGGTTTAGCAGTAGGCTCTGATAATGGGTCAGATAGGCATTGCTGACCCAGCTGTCTGGGGGCTGTTTGAGTACCCCTTTAATAGCGTGTGGGGTGGTAACCTGCAGTTCTTCCGGACTTTTTCTATTATAGACTCGTTCTGCTATTATCACTAAGTCCTGCAAGCTCTTCTCTCCCAGTCTCTCTACTCTTTGCAATTTCTTTTTAATGTTCAGAGCGGCCTGGTTAACAAAAGCCATGATAATTGCGGCCTTTGTTTCCGGGGCTTCTGGGTTCATAGGGGTGTACTGCCTAAAAGCCTCTATTGCTCCCTCTAAGAAGGCTGCTGGACTCTCATCCTTGCCCTGTCTCACATCATAGACCTTGGCCAGATTGGTAGTCTTGTACGCGGCAGCCTGGAGACCTGCCATTAGAGTCTGGCGGTGGACCCGGAGTCTCTCCTTACCTTCAGGCGAGTTGTGTGCTTTGGGGAGTAAAAACGGGTTTTAGCCAAGGAGGGGAATTCTCGATCATGTCCTGACAGGCCAGGATGTTGGGCATCTGGTCAGGGTGGCCATCTGGTTTGTCCCTGAAGTTCACGGCCTTAACCTGTAAGATATAGGTAGGTGAAAATTTCCTTCTCAGGGCCATCCCACGTCAAAGGTTGGCCATTCTGATATGTAATAAATTTGGAATCTCTCTCTCTGTATGTCTATGCTCAGAATAAGAGCTCTTTCCCTAACATCCGAGAAGTGGGAGAGCATAAGAGACAAGGGTATGGTTTGCATCTGCCCCATTATGTCCCCCGTCCACACCAAGGCACAGTTATGACAGTTCACAAATAACACAGTCAAACACACAGTTAACAAGAACACAGTAACACAGACCAGTGTGCAAACAGGTAACAAGTACACAGTAACAGACAAACGTTCTAGTGCGGCTGCGGAGACAAGACAGAAAGTAATCTGAAGGGCTGGCAGCCAGCCCTCCTTACAGATTGAGGACCCCCGTCCTCTATACATATAAGGACTCCTGTCCTCCTTACGGATGAGGACCCAGTCCCCCATACGGATGAGGACCCCCGTCCTCCTTACGGATGAGGACCCCCGTCCTCCTTTTGCATGAGGACCCCCGTCCTCCATACAGATGAGGACCTCCGTCCTCCTTACAGATAGGACCTCCATCCTCCAGGCAGGGGCAAGGGACGTCTCCTCAAGACCCCCGGTTGATGGCCCAGCAGCGCATCCGCCTAAGCCAATGCCGACCTAATACAGATTGGAATTCCTACATGTTAGAGCTCTCAGAGAATATGCGCGCAAAATTGGAAAAAGTTGAATGCACTCACCACGCGTGAAACCCTCCGGATAGGGTCCTGAAGGTCTCTCAGATCCCGGAAGAGCCCCCAAATGTTGTGGCCAAGATTAAGAATCCGAGAAATCACGGAGAAGCCGACACCGATGCAAACACACAAGGGTTTATTCACAAGCTGGAGCGTGGGTCTAAGTATACCCGACACAGCGGAGCAGGGACTTGGACCCCGAGACTAAGAGGCATAGCAGCTTTATAGGGGCCAGGGGCCCATGGGATACACAGAAAGTTGCACAGTCATGTCGGTCCACACGCAGGTGGCTGATTGAGTTACATCTTACCCTATAGTATCCACTTGACCTGGCCTATTACTTTGGTCAGAATTGGCGCGCAGTTTTGGTGGGCACAAAGCAGGGTTACATTATTATGAGCCGATTTCCAATTAGGGTGTGCCCGAAAGCTTGATTAGGGTGGGGCAGCACCTTAAACAATAATCAGGTTATGTAGAGGTGATACAGGAGGTGACAGGTGTAGCACAAAATGGAATCAGTCCTGCTCTGCTTCTCCAGGAGTAGGGGATTTTTGTTAAATTTCCTGGGTCCCGAGATCCGTGGGTGGTGCAGCGGTTTAGCGCCTGCCTTTGACCAGGGGCATGATGCTGGAAACCTGGGATCAAATCCCACGGGCTCCCGGTGCATGGAGCCTGCTGCTCCCTCTGCCTATGTCTCTGCCTCTCTATCTCTCTCTCGCTGTGTGACTATCATAAACAAATAAAAAGAAATTTACTGGGTCCCACACTGCATGTACACTTCGCTTCTAACAGGCCTAGGTTCGATGTGTGACAGAAGTGGTGTGAGAGGCAATTGGAAGGTGCAGGCCAGGAGACAAGTGTCTTCAAGCTCAATCCAGCGACTACCGAGGAATTCCTCTCATACATTGGCACTGCATACTAACTTCCATACAAGAGAAGCTAGTTCAACGCAGTGTCTAGGGGAACTTAATTCTGAGAGGAGAGACCACACGCAGTCCCTCACAGTTCCACACTGCCTGCAGATAGAGTATCGAACATCCTCACTAGAGATGTATGCCAGAAGCTCATGGGACGCAGGGGGCAAGTCGCAGGCTTCAATGGTTGTGTCTCCAGGTGCAGCAGAGCAGTATTCATTGAACCTCCTGACTTACAGCACCAAGCCATGCGTCCTTTTGATAGCTGAGCTCAAGAGAGGACCCTCCTGCAACCTGCCGGCCTGTAGGCATAGCTGCTAAAATCCTTATGTTAGGTGCTGGGAGATTGTGAGAAAAACATGTGGAACCGTCAGGCCTGTACTCACGTGATTCTGCATTGAATAGAGCGATGTCCAACAGCCTTCTTCAATTAGAGTGTACCTAGGTTCTAACTCCATGTTCGAGTGGGTAGCAGACATCTGGCACCCAGGCATATATACTTCTGAGGGTTGAGCTTATGGCCTGTACCTCCCACATCCTGCGTGCAGGTACACGTCGCTCCTAACAGGTCTAGACTCCATGCGTGACTGAGGTGTTGTGAGAGGTAAGGGGAAGGTGATGGCCCTGAAACTAGTACCTCCGCGCTCAGTCCAACGATTTCCTAGGAATTCCTGTGTTAGACTGGTGGTACATACTAAGTTCCATACGTGAGAGGGTAGCTGAACGCCTTGTCCAAAAGCAACTTACTTCTGAGAGTTGAGCTCACACCCAGTCCCTCACAGTTCCACACTGCCTGCAGAGTGAGTTTCCAACGTCTTCACCAGAGACCTTTGTCAGAGGCTTCTGAGACGCAAGTGGAACAATGCAGACCTGGAAGGTATGTCCAGGTGCAGTAGAGTGGTAATCTTAGAACCTCCTGACTCAGAATACTGCTACATTCTCACTGCCAGGAGAACGCAGCTAGTTGAAAGCTGGCTTCTAGGCATGCTTCCTTGTGAGAGCTGAAGTCAGGGCAGGACCCTCCCGCATCCTGACTGCCTGTAGACATAGGTCCTAGCATCCTTATGTTAGGTGCTGATAGAGGTTGTGTGACAAGCATGTGGAAGTGACAGGCCTGTACTCTCGTGTATCTGAGTTCAATACAGCGATTGCCAACGTCCTTGTTCAATTCGAGTGTAGCTCGGTTCTAGCACCCGTCAATAAGTGTCTAGCAGACATCTGCCTGCAAAGCATACACACTTCTGAGAGTTGAACTTATGCCCTGTACCTCCCACATGCTGACTGCAGGTACACTTCGTTCCTACCAGGCCTAGGCTCTATGCGTGACAGAAGGAGTGTGAGAGGTTAGCGGAAAGTGCTGGCCCACACGACTAGTGTCTCCAAGCCCAATCCAGAGATATGTGAGGAACTGCTCTCTTAGATTGGTGCTGCATACAAAGTTCCATACATGATAAGCTAGTTGAACTCCGTGTCCAAAGGGTACTTGCTTCTGAGACTTCAGCTCACCCCCAGTCCCTCAGAGTTCCACATGGCCTTCAGATGGAATTTCCAACATCCTCAGTAGACTTGTTTGTCAGAAGCTCATAGAACACAGGGAACTAGCGGCAGGCTTCAATGGTTGTGTCTCCAGGTGCAATAGAGCGGTATACATGGAACCTCCTGACTTACAACGTAGCTACATTCTCACAGCCATAAGGACGCAGCTAGTGGAAAGGTGCCTTCGAAGCCTGCTTCATTTAGAGAGTTGAGCTAAATACAGGACCCACCGGCATCCTGACTGCCTTTAGACATAGCGGCTAACATCCTTATCTTAGGTCCTGGGAGAGGTTGTGAGAAATGCTTGTGGAAGCGAGATGCCTGTAATCACGTGTATCTGAGTTGAATACAGCGATATCCAACTGTTTCTTCAATTAGAGTGTAGCTAGGTTCTAACTCCCATGTTCGAGTAGGTAGCAGACATCTGCCTCCCAGGCATACACAATTCTGAGAGTGGAGCATATGGCCTGTACCTAGCACATCCTGCCTGCAGGTACACGTGGCTCCTAACAGGCCTAGGCTCGATATGTGACTGAAGTGTTGTGAGTGGTATGTGGAATGTCCCAGCACACAAGACTAGTGTCTCCAAGCTCAATCCAGCGATTTCCTAGTGATTCCTGTGTTAGACTGATGGTACATACTAAGTGCCATACGTGAGAAGGTAGCTGAACGTCTTGTCCAAAAGCATCTTACTTCTTTGAGTTGAGCTCACACTCAGGCCCTCAGTTCCACACTGCCTGCAGAGTGAGTTTCGAACGTCTTCACCAGAGACGTTTGTCTGAGGCTTCTGAGACGCAAGTGGAACAATGCAGACCTGGACGGTATCTCCAGGTGCAGTAGAGTGGTAATCTTGGAACTTCCTGACTCAGGATACTGCTACATTCTCACTGCCATAAGTACGCAGCTAGTTGAAAGCTGGCTTCTAGGCATGCTTCCTTGAGAGAACTGAGGTCAGGGCAGGATCCTCCCGCATCCTGACTGCCTGTAGACATAGGTCCTAGCATCCTTATGTTAGGTGCCGGAAGAGGTTGTGTGAAAAGCCTGTGGAAGTGACAGGCCTGTACTCACGTGTATCTCAGTTCAATACAGCGATTGCCAACGTCCTTGCTCAATTAGAGTGTAGCTCGGTTCTAGCACCCGTCAGTAAGTGTCTAGCAGACATCTGCCTGCAAAGCATACACACTTCTGAGAGTTGAACTTATGCCCTGTACCTTCCACATGCTGACTGCAGGTACACTTTGCTCCTTTTAGGCCTATGCTTGATGCGTGACAGAAGGGTTGTGAGAGGTTACTGGAACTTGCTGGGCCACAAGACTAGTGTCTCCAAGCCCCATCCAGAGATATGTGAGGAACGGCTCTCTTAGATTGGTGCTACTTACTAAGTTCCTTACATAAGAAGCTAGTTGAACGCAGTGTCCAAAGGGTACTTGCTTCTGAGACTTGAGCTCATCCCCAATCCCTCACAGTTCCACACGGCCTTCAGATGGAATTTCGAACATCCTCACTAGACATGTTTTTCAGAAGGTCATAGGACACAAGGAGCTAGCTGTAGGCTTCAAGGATTGTGTCTCCAGGTGCAGTAGAGCGGTAGACATGGAACCTCCTGACTTACAATGTAGCTATGTTCTAACGGCCATCAGAAAGCCGCTAGTGGAAAGGTGCTTTAGAGCCCTGTTTCCTTTTGAGAGTTGACCTCAAGACAGGACCCTCCTGCATCCTGACTGCCTGTAGTCGTATCAGCTAACATTATTCGATTCTTCTATTATTATTTTTTAATGAAATAATTTTTATTGGTGTTCAATTTCCCAACATTCAGAATAACACCCAGTGCTCATTCTGTCAAGTATCCCTCTCAGTGCCCGTAACCCACTCACGCCTACCCCCATGCCTCCTCCTCTTCCACCACCCCTAGTTCGTTTCCCAGAGTTAGGAATCTTTATGTTCTGTCTCCCTTTCTGACAATTCCCACACATTTCTTCTCCCTTCCCTTATTTTGCCTTTCACTATTATTTATATTCCTCAAATGAATGAGAACATACACTGTTTGTCCTTCTCCGATTGACTTACTTCACTTAAAATAATACCCTCCAGTTCCATCCACATTGAAGCAAATGGTGGGTATTTGTCGTTTCAAATGGCTGAGTAATATTCCGTTGTATAGATAAACCACATCTTCTTTATCCATTCATCTTTCGATGGACACCGAGGCTCCTTCCACAGTCTGGCTATTGTGGACATTGCTGCTATAAACATTGGGGTGCAGGTGTCCAGCGTTTCATTGCATCTGAATCTTTGGGGTAAATCCCCAGCAGTGCAATTGCTGGGTCATAGGGCAGGTCTATTTTTAACTCTTTTTTTTTATTTGTTTATGATAGTCACAGAGAGAGAGAGAGAGGCAGAGACAAAGGCAGAGGGAGAAGCAGGCTCCATGAACCGGGAGCCCGATGTGGGATTCGATCCCGGGTCTCCAGGATCTCGCCCTGGGCCAAAGGCAGGCGCCACTGCTGCACAACCCAGGGATCCCTATTTTTAACTCTTTGAGGAACATCCACACAGTTTTCCAGAGTGGCTGCACCAGTTCACATTACCATCAACAGTGTAAGAGGGTTCCTCTTTTCTCCACATCCTCTCCAACATTTGTGGTTTCTTGATTTGTTAATTTTCCCCATTGTCACTGGTGTGAGGTGGTATCTCACTGTGGTTTTGATTTGTATTTCTCTGATGGTAAGTGATGCAGAGCATTTTCTTATGTGCATTTTGGACATGTCTATGTCTTCCTCTGTGAGATTTCTCTTCATGTGTTTTGCCCATTTCATGATTGGATTGTTTGTTTCTTTGGTGTTGAGTTTAATAAGTTCTTTATAGATCTTGGAAACTAGCCCTTTATCTGATACGTCATTTGCAAATATCTTCTCCCATTCTGTAGGTTGTCTTTGAGTTTTGTTGACTGTATCCTTTGCTGTGCAAAAGCTTCTTATCTGGATGAAGTCCCAATAGTTCATTTTGCTTTTGTTTCTTTTGCCTTCATGGAAGTATCTTGCAAGAAGTTACTGTGGCTGAGTTCAAAAAGGGTGTTGCCTGTGTTCTCCTCTGGGATTTTGATGGACTCTTGTCTCACATGTAGATCTTTCATCCATTTTGAGTTTATCTTTGTGTATGGTGAAAAAGAGTGGTCTAGTTTCATTCTTCTGACTGTGGATGTCCAATTTTCCCAACACCATCTATTGAAGAGACTGTCTTTCTTCCAATGGATCGTCTTTACTCCTTTATCGAATATTAGTTGACCGTAAAGTACAGGGTCCACTTCTGGGTTCTCTATTCTGTTCCATTGATCTATGCATCTGATTTTGTGCCAGTACCACACTGTCTTGATGACCACAGCATTGTAGAACAACCTGAAATCTGGCATTGTGATGCCCCCAGATATATTTGTCTTTTTAAAAATTCCCCTATTTGGGATCTTTTCTGATTCCACACAAATCTTAAAAAAAATTGTTCTAACTCTCAGAAGAAAGTCCATGGTATTTTGATAAGGTTTGCATTAAACGTGTACATTGCCCTGGGTAACACTGACTTTTTCAGAATCTTAATTCTGCCAATCCATGAGCATGGAATATTTTTCTATCTGTTTGTGTCTTCCTCAATTTCTTTCAGAAGTGTTCTGAAAACAAAAAGTTTTTAGGGTATAGATCCTTTACCTCGTTGGTTAGGTCTATTCCTAGGTATTTTACGCTTGTGGATGCAATTGTAAATGGGATTGACTCCTTAATTTCTCTTTGTTAGTGTATAGAAATGCCATTGATTTCTGGGCATTGATTTTGTATCCTGCCACGCTACCAAATTGCTGTATGAGTTCTAGCAATCTTGGGGTGGAGGATTTTGGATTTTCTAGGTAGAGTATGATGTCATCAGCAAAGAGGGAGAGTTTGACTTCTTTGCCAATTTGAATGCTTTAATGTCTTTTTGTTGTCTAATTGCTGAGGCTAGGACTTCCAGTACTATGTGGAATAGCAGCGTTGAGAGTCCTCTTGTTGGATAGATTCCTTAAGTAAGCGTTGAGAGTGGACATCCCTGTCTTGTTCCTGATCTTAGGGGAAAGGCTCCCAGTGCTTCCCCATTGAGAATGATATTTGCTGTGGGCTTTTCGTAGATGGCTTTTAAGATGTCGAGGAATGTTCCCTCTATCCCTACGCTCTGAAGTGTTTTGATTAGGAATGGATGCTCTATTTTGTCAAATGCTTTCTCTGCATCTAATGAGAGGATCAAGGATCATATGGTTCTTGGTTTTTCTCTTGCTGATATGATGAATCACATTGATTGTTTTACGAGTGTTGAACCATCCTTGTGTCCCGGGGATAAATCCTACTTGGTCATGGTGAATAATTTTCTTAATGTACTGTTGGATCCTATTGGCTAGTATCTTGTTGAGAATTTTTGCATCCATGTTCATCAGGGATATTGGTCTTTTTGGTGGGGTCTTTGGTTTGGAATTAAGGTGATGCTGGCTTCATAGAACGAATTTGGAAGTACTCCATCTCTATCTTTCCAAACAGCTTTAGTAGGAGAGGTATGGTTTCTTCTTTAAACATTTGATAGAATTCCCCTGGGAAGCCATCTGGCCCTGGACTTTTGTGTGTTGGGAGGTTTTGGATGACTGCTTCAGTTTCCTCCCTGGATATTGGCCTGTTCAGGTTTTCTATTTCTTCCTGTTCCAGGTTTGGTAGTTTCTGGCTTTCCAGGAATGCGTCCATTTCTTCTAGATTGCATAATTTGTTGGCGTATAGCTGTTCATAATATTTTTTAAAAATCGTTTGTATATCCTAGGTGTTGGAAGTGATTTCTCCTTTCTCATTCATGATTTTATTAATTTGAGTCTTCTCTCTCTCTTTAATCAGTTTGGCTAATGGTTTATCTATCTTATTAATTCTTTCAAAGAACCAACTCCTGGTTTTATCGGTTCCACAGTTCTTCTGTTATTGATTTCATTGAGTTCTGCTCGAATTTTAATTAATTCTCTTCTTCTGTTGGGTGTAGGATCTATCTGCTGTGTTTTCTCTAGCTCCTTTATGAGTAATGTTAGCTTTTGTATTTGAGTTCTTTCCAGTTTTTGAATGGACGCTTGTATTGTGATGTATTTACCCCTTAGGACGGTTTTCGCTGCATCCCAAAGATTTTGAACGGTTGTATGTTCATTCTCATTAGTTTCCTTTTTAATTTTTTTTTATTTTTTTTATTTTTTTATTTATGATAGTCACACAGAGAGAGAGAGAGGCAGAGACACAGGCAGAGGGAGAAGCAGGCTCCATGCACTGGGAGCCCGACGTGGGATTCGATCCCGGGTCTCCAGGATCGCGCCCTGGGTCAAAGGCAGGCGCCAAACCGCTGCGCCACCCAGGGATCCCATTCTCATTAGTTTCCATGAATCTTTTTAATTCTTCCTTAATTTCGTGGTTGACCCTTTCATCTTTTAGCAGGATGGTCCTTCACCGCCACATGTTTGAGGTCCTTCCAAATTTCTTGTTGTGATTTAGTTCTAATTTCAAGGCATTATGACCTGAGAATATACAGGGGATGATCCCAATCTTTTGGTATCTGTTCAGACCCCATTTGTGACCCAGTATGTGGTGTATTCTGGAGAAAGTTCCATGTGCACTTGTGAAGAATGTGTTTTCAGTTGAGTTTGGATGTAAAGTTCTGTAGATATCTGTGAAATCCATCTGGTCCAGTGTATCATTTAAAGCTCTCGTTTCTTTGGAGATGTGTTTAGAAGACCTATCGAGGGTAGAAAGAGCTAGATTGAAGTCACCAAGTATAAGTGTATTATTATCTAAGTATTTCTTCACTTTGGTTATTAATTGGTTTAAATATTTGGCAGCTCCCACATTCGGGGCATATGTATTGAGGATTGTTAAGTCCTCTTGTTGGATAGATTCTTTAAGTATGATATAGTGTCCCTCTTCATCTCTCACTACAGTCTTCGGGGTAAATTTTAGTTTATCTGATATAAGGATGGCTACCCTTGCTTTCTTTTGAGGACCATTTGAATGGTAAATGGTTCTCCAAACTTTTATTTTCAGATTGTAGGTGTCCTTCTGTCTAAAATGAGTCTCTTGTAGACAGCAAATAGATGGGTCCTGCTTTTTTATCCAGTCTGAAACCCTGCACCTTTTGATGGGGTCATTAAGCCCGTTCACGTTCAGAGTTACTATCGACAGATATGAGTTTAGTGTCATCATGATATCTCTTCAGTCCTTGTTTTTGTGGATTGTTCCACTGAACTTCTTAAAGGGGAATTTTAAGAGTCCCCCTTAAAATGTCTTGCAGAGATGTTTTGGAGGTCACATATTCTTTTACTTCCTGTCTGTCTTGGAAGCTCTTTATCTCTCCTTCCATTTTGAATGAGAGCCTTGCTGGATAAAGTATTCTTGGTTGCATGTTCTTCTCATTGAGGACCCTGAATATATCCTGCCAGCCCTTTCTGGCCTGCCAGGTCTCTGTGGAGAGGTCTGCTGTTACCCTAATGCTCCTCCCCATAAATTCAGGGCTTTTTTGTCTCTTGCTGCTTTAAAGATCTTCTCTTTATCGTTGGAATTTGCAAGCTTCACTATTAAATGTCGAGGTGTTGAACGGTTTTTATTGATTTTAGGGGGGGGATCTCTCTATTTCCTGGATTTGAATGCCTGTTTCCCTTCCCAGATTAGGAATGTTTTCAGCTAGGATTTGTTCAAATACATATTCTGGCCCTCTGTCCCTTTCGGTGCCCTTGGGAACCCCAATTACATGTAGGTTTTTCTTCCTCAGGCTGTCATTTATTTCCCTTAATCTAACCTCATGGTCTTTTAATTGTCTGTTTTTTCCTCAGTTTCCCTGTTTGCCATCAACTTGTCTTCTATATCACTCACTCGTTCTTCCACCTCATTAACCCTTGTCGTTACGACTTCTAGTTTGGATTGCATCTCATTCCATTGATTTTTAATATCTGCCTGATTGGATCTAAATTCTGCAGTCATGAAGTCTCTTGAGTCCTTTATGCTTTTTTCTAGAGCCACCAGTAGCTGTATGATAGTGTTTCTGAATTGGCTTTCTGATATTGAATTGTAATCCAGATTTTGTAATTGAGGACTGTTTCTGATTCTTTCTTTGGAGGTGAGGTTTTCTTTCTAGTCATTTTGCTCAGTGCAGAGTGGCAAAAAACTAGTTGTATTCTGTAAAGGAGAAAAAGAGAGGAGAGAAAGAAGGAACGAAAAGAGAAAAAGAAAAAAGGGCGAAAAAAAGAAAAAAGAATAAAAAGAGAAAGAAAAAGAAAGAAAGGGGGGAAAGGGTGGGGGAAGCAATCAGAAATTAAAAAAAACATGGGGGAGTATCTTCTGATTCTGTATACTTTAAGTCCCTTGACTTCCCCTGGAACTTGTCCTTCTAGCAGGTCTTCTGGGGGAGGGGCCTGTTGTGCTGATTTTCAGGTGTTAGCACTTGGGGGAGCTGTTCTGTCCCCTGCCTGGTGCAGGGCTCAGTGGGGGTTGTTTACCCCGTGAGGCCCCAGGAGGAACAATCAAGGTGGCAGCGGCGGCAGCTCTGGAAACCTGGATTCAGCCCCCACAGGAACTCTGTAGTACTCTGCCTGCAGGGCCTGGAGCCTCCGGGGGGCGGGGCCGCTGCTCTGCTCAGCTCTGGGCAGGAGCGTCCTTGCTGTCCTGGGCCCTCCAGGCCTCTGCCTGTCCCGGGGGGAGGCGGGATCCCAGGATCTGTCCTGGCACCGTGGGCTCTCGGGCCTGCGATGTTGGATTCGCGCTCCCGGCTGTGCAGACCCCTCCGTGAAGCCGCCGGCCGAGCCCCTCCAAGTTGCTCCTGGAGCCACACAGCCCCCTCTGCGGAGTCACGCCTGAGCCTCTCCGAGCTGCTCCGGGTCCCGCCGTGTGTGCTGCAGCCCTTAGGGTGCTCGGCACACTCTCCTGCGCGCGCAGGTGTCTGTTAGTGTCCCAGGGAACCTGAGGGCAACCCCGCCCTCCTGGGGTCCTGCTCTAACTCCTTGCGGGCACCTTTCCACCGGGAAGGTTGGTGCAGCTCCTGCTTCTCCGGGACAGAGCTTTCCTCTCCTGGGGGCACTCTCCCTGGCCTTAGCCCGGCTCTTCACGGGGCCCCTCCCCCTTGGATGCCCTTTGTTTCTTTATTTCTTTTTCCCCGTCTTCCTACCTTGATGGAAGCGCGAACTCTTCTCACTATAGCGTTCCAGCTGGTCTCTCTTTAAATCTCAGGCCGAATTCATAGATTTTCAGGATGATTTGAAGGTTATCTAGATAATTTGGTGGGGCAGGTGATTTGGGGACCCTACTCTTCAGCCATCTTGCTCCTCCTCTGATTCGATTAATTTCGATTCTATTCGATTCTTTTTGATTTGATTCAGTTTGATTATTTTTGATTCGATTTGATTATTTTTGATTTGATTCTTTTTGATTCGATTCTTTTCGATTCGATTCCATTATTTTCGATTCGATTGTTTTCGATTCGATTCGATTATTTTCGATTCCATTGTTTTTGATTCGATTCGATTATTTTCGATTCTATTCTTTTCGATTTGATTCGATTCTTTTCGATTCGATTATTTTCTATTCGTTTCTTTCGATTCAATTCTTTTCCATTCGATTCTTCTCGATTTGAATCGATTCTTTTCGATTCGATTCGATTCTTTTCAATTTGATTATTTTAGAATCGAGTCATTTATTTTCTATTCGATTCATCTATTTTTGATTGAATTCGATTTTCAATTCGATTCGTTTATTTTGGATTCGATTCAATTGTTTTTGATTCGATTCGATTGTTTTCTATTCAATTTGATTATTTTCGGTTCGATTCGAGTATTTTCCATTTGATTAGAATCTTTTCGATTCGATTTGATTATTTTCGATTGGAAATTCTCGATTCGATTCGTTGATTTTCAATTCCATTTGATTATTTTCGATTCGATTCGTTTTGATTCGATTCGGTTATTTTCGATTCGATTATTTTCGATTTGATTTGATTCGTTTCGATGTGATTATTTTCGATTTGATTCAATTAGATTATTTTCGATTCGATTTGATTCGATTATTTTCGATTCGTTTCGATTCGATTTGATACGATTATTTTCGATTAGAAATGATTCGATTCGTTTATTTTTGATTCGATTCGTTTCAATTCGATTATTTTCGATTCGATTCGATTTGATTATTTTCAATTCGATTCGATTCGAATTGATTCGATTTGATTATTTTCGATTCGATTTGTTTCGATTCGAGTTGATTCGATTATTTTCGATTCGATTTGATTCGATAATTTTTTATTCGTTTTGATTCGATTTGATTCGATTATTTTCGATTAGATTTGATTCGAATCGATTATTTTTTATTCGATTCGTTTCGTTTCAATTATTTTTGATTCGATTGGTTTTGATTCGATTTGATTATTTCCGATACATTCGATTCGATTCGATTCGGTTATTATTGATTATAATTGTTTTGATTCGATAATTATCGATTCAATTCGTTTCGATTTGATTCGATTCGGTTAGTTTCTATTCGATTCGTTTCGATTCGATTATTTTCGATTTGATTCGTTTCAAATTCGATTCGATTATTTTTGTTTCAATTCGTTTCGATTTGATTATTTTCAATTCGATTCGTTTCGATGCGATTCGATTCGATTATTTTCGTTTCGATTCATTTTGATTCGATTATTTTCATTTCAATTATATTCGTTTATTTTCGATTCGTTCCGATTTGATTATTTTCGATTTGATTCAATTCGTTTTGATTCGATTCGATTATTTTTGATTCGATTCAATTCGATTCGTTTCGATTCGATTAATTTTGATTCGATTCAATTAATTTCGATTCAATTCGATTCGATTCAATTCTTTTTGATTCGATTAAATTCGATTATTTTCGATTCGATTCAATTCGATTAGATTCAATTCGATTATTTTCGTTTCGATTCGATTCAACTACTTTCGATTAGATTCCATTCGATTATTTTCGATTCGATTCGATTATATTCGTTTCGATTCGAATCAACTCGATAATTTTCAATTCATTTCGATTCGATTCGTTTCGATTCTTTTTGATTCAATTCGTTTCGATTCGAATGGATTCTATTATTCTTGTTTCGATTCTATTAGATTATTTTCGATTTGATTCGATTAGATTATTTGCAACTCGATTGGTTTTGATTCGATTCGATTATTTTCGTTTTGATTCTTTTCGATTCGATTATTTTCGTTTCGATAATTTCAATTCTTTTTGATTCGATTCGTTTTGATTTGAGTCGATTCGGTTTGATTATTTTCGATTCGTTTTGATTCGATTATTTTTGATTTGATTCGTTTCGATTTGATTCGATTATTTTTGTTTCGATTCGTTTCGATTCGATTATTTTCTATTCGATTCGTTTCGATTCTTTTTGATTCGATTATTTTCGATTCGATTCGATTTGATTATTTTCGATTCGATTTGTTTCGATTCCATTATTTTCGTTTTGATTCATTTTGATTCGATTCGATTCGATTATTTTTGTTCCGATTCGTTTCGATTCGATTCGTTTCGATTCGATTATTTTCTATTTGATTCGTCGATTCGAATCGATTATTTTCGATTCGATTCAATTCGATTCGATTAGATTATTTTTGAATCGATTCGATTCGATTCGGTTATTTTCAATTTGATTCGATTCGATTATTCTCCATTCGATTCGTTTCGATTCGATTCGATTAGATTATTTTTGTTCCAATTCATTTCAAGTCGATTATATTTGATTCGATTCGTTTTTATTCTTTTCGATTCGATTCGTTTCTATTCGATTCAATTCGATTATTTTTGATTCGATTCGATTCGATTATTTTTGATTCGATTCATTTTTATTCTTTTCGATTCGATTTGTTTCGATCCGATTCGTTTCTATTCGATTCGATTCGATTATTTTCGAATCGGTTCGATTATTTTAATTTCAATTCCTTTCGATTCGATTATTTTCGATTTGATTCCTTTCAATGCTATTCATTTCGATTATTTTCGTTTAGATTCGATTTGATTCAATTATTTTGTTCCGATTCGTTTCAGTTCGATTATTTTCGATTCAATTTGTTTTCATTCTTTTCAATTCGATTCATTTCGATTCGATTCATTTCTATTCGATTTGATTTATTTTCGATTCGATTCGATTCCATTATTTTCGATTCGATTCGTTTCTATTCGATTCGATTCGATTATTTTCGATTCGATTCGTATCGATTATTTTCGTTTAATTCGTTTCAATTCAATTATTTTCCATTTGATTCCTTTCGATGCTATTCATTTCGATTATTTTCATTTCGATTCATTACCATTCGATTATTTTCTATTCCATTCGTTACGATTCGATTCTTTTCGATACGATTCGATTATTTTCGATTCGATTCGATTCGATTAATTTCGATTCGATTTGGTTTAATTCTATTATTTTCGATTCGATTCGTTTTGATTCGGTTCAATTCGATTATTTTCGTTTCGATTCGTTTCGACTCGATTATTTTCGATTCGATTCGTTGCAATGCGATTCGATTCGATTATATTCATTTCGCTTCGTTTCGATTTGTTTCGATTCGATTCGTTTCGATTCGATTATTTTCATTTTGTTTCGATTTGTTTATATTCAATTCGATTCTTTTCGATTCGATTTGATTCGATTATTTTCTATTTGATTTAATTCGATAATTGTCGATTCATTTCGATTCGATTCGATTATTTTCGATTTGATTCGATTCGATTATTTTCGTTTCAATTCGATTCGATTATTTTCAACTCGATTCATTTCAATTCGATTCCATTATTTTCGCTTTGATTCGTTTGGATTCGATTATTTCGACTCGATTTGTTTCGATTCGACTCGTTTCGATTCGATTCCATTATTTTCCTTTCAATTCAATTCGGTTAATTTCGATTGATTCGATTATTTTCGATTCGATTCGTTTCGATTCAATAATTTTCGAATCGATTCGATTCGATTATTTTCGATTCGATTGGATTCGAATCAATTATTTTCGATTTGATTCGATTTGATTCAATTAGATTATTTTCGACTCGATTCGTTTCGATTTGATTCGATTCGATTATTTTCGTTTCGATTCATTTCGATTCTATTTTTTTGATTCGATTCGTTTCGATTCTTTTCGATTCTATTATTTTCGATTTGATTCGTTTCGATTCGATTCGATAATTTTCGATTCAAATCGATTCAATTATTTTCAATTCGATTCGTTTCGATTCGATTCGATTCGTTTCGATTCTTTTCGATTCAATTCGTTTCGATTCGATTGTATTCTATTAATTTATTTCGATTCGATTAGATTATTTTTAACTCGATTGGTTTCGATTCGATTCGATTCAATTATTTTCGATTCGATTCGTTTTGATTCGAGTCGATTGGATTCGATTATTTTTGTCTCCATTCGGTTTATTTCGATTCTTTTCGATTCGATTATTTTTGATTTGATTCGTTTCGATTCGATTATTTTCGATTCAATTCCTTTCAATTCGATTCTTTTCGATTCGATTCGTTTCGATTTCATTCAATTCCATTATTTTCGTTTCGATTCAATTCAACTATTTTCGATTCGATTCGATTCGATCTTTTTCGATTCTATTCGTTTCAATTCGATTCGATTATATTCGTTTTGATTCGTTTCGATTCGATTATTTTTGATTCGATTCATTTCGATTCGATTCGTTTTGATTGTTTTCGATTCAATTATTTTCGATTCAATTAGATTCAATTATTTCGATTCGATTCGATCGGATTCGAGTCGATTATTTTCGATTCGATTCAATTATTTTTGATCTATTTGATTCGATTATTTCCGATGCGATTCAATTCGATACGAATTGATTATTTTTGTTTCGATTTGATTATCTTCGATTCGATTCGATTTTATTAATTTCGATTCGTTTCAAGCATTTTCATTTCGATAGGATTCGATTTGATTATTTTCGATTTGATTCAAATGGATTCGATTCGATTATTTTCGATTCGATTCGATTATTTTCGATTTGATTCTATTATTTTCGAGTCGAATCGATTCGATTATTTTCGATTCGATTTGATTATTTTCGATTCAATTAGATTCACTTATTTTCGATTTGATTCGATTCGATACGAATCGATTATTTTCGATTCGATTTGATTCGATTATTTTCGATTCGATCGATTCGATTGGATTCTTTTCGATTCGATTGGATTCTTTTCGATTCGAATTGAATCCTTACGATTCGATTCGATTATTTTCGATTCGATTCGATCGTTTTCTTTTCGATTCGATTCTTCTCGATTCGATTCAATATATTAGATTCGAATCGACTCGATTCTCTTAGATTCAATTATTTCAAATTCGATTTGATTATTTTCTATTCGATTAGAGTAGTTTTGATTGGATTCGATTCGTTTCGATTCGAATAATTTTGATTCGGTTCGATTATTTTCTATTCAATTCGGTTCGATTATTTTTGGTGCAATTCGATACTTTTCATTCAATTCGATCATTTTCGATGCGATTCCATTCGATTCGATTATTTTCGATTCGATTCGATCGGATTCAAGTCGATTATTTTAGATTCGATTCGATAATTTTTGAGTATTTGATTCGATTATTTTCGATTCGATTTGATTATCTGCGATTCGATTCGATTCGATTTTATTAATTTCGATTCGTTTCAATTATTTTCGTTTTGGTAGGATTCGATTCGATTATTTTCGATTCAATTCAATTGGTTTTGATTCGATTATTTTGGATTGGATTCGATTATTTTGGAGTCGAATCGATTCGATTCTTTTCGATTCGATTAATTTAGATTCGATTCGATTATTTTCGATTCGATTTGATTATTTTCGATTCAATTTGATACGATTATTTTTGATTCGATCGATTAGATTGGATTCTTTTCAATTCAAATTGAATCCTTTCGATTCGATTCGATTATTTTCTATTCAAATCGATCGTTTTCTTTTCGATTCGATTCTTCTCGATTCAATTCAATATTTTCGATTCGAATCGACTCGATTCTTTTAGATTCATTATTTTAGATTCGATTTGATTATTTTCTATTCAATTCGATTATTTTTTATTCTATTCTTTTCGATTCGATTATTTTCGATTCGATTCGATCACTTTAGATTCGATTCGGTTCGATTGTTTTCCATTCGATTCGTTCGATTATATTCGATTCGATTCGGTTCGATTATTTTCTATTCGATTCGGTTCGATTATTTTTGGTGCGATTCGATACTTTTCATTCGATTCGATCATTTTCGATTCGATTCCATTCGAATCGATTATTTTCGATTCGATCGGTTCGAGTCGATTATTTTAGATTCGATTCGATTATTTTTTATCTATTTGATTCGATTCTTTTCGATTCGATTCAATATTTTCGATTTGAATCGCCTCGATTCTTTTAGATTCAGTTATTTTAGATTCGATTTGACTATTTTCGATTTGATTCGATTATTTTTTTCTATTCATTTTGATTCGATTATTTTCGATTCGATTTTATTATTTTTGATTCGATTCAATTAATTTTGATTCGATTCGATTGTATTCGAATGGATTCGATTCAATCGATTATTTTAGATTCGATTCTATTATAGATTCGATTCGATTATTTTCGATTCAATTCGATTATTTTCGATTCAATTAGATTCAATTTTCTATTCGATTTGAGTAGTTTTGATTGGATTCGATTTGTTTCAGTTCGAATAATTTCTATTCAGTTCGATTATTTTCTATTCGATTCGGATCGATTATTTTTGCTTCGATTCGATACTTTTCATTCAATTCGATCATTTTTGATTCGATTTCATTCGATTTGATTATTTTCGATTGGATTGGATTGGATTCGATTCGATTATTTTTGATTCGATTCGATTCGATTTGCTTCTATTCTATTATTTCAATTCGATTCGATTCGATTATTGATTCGATGATTTTATATTCGATTCGATTCTTTTCGATTCTATTCGTTTCCAATATTTTCATTTCGATTCGATGTGAATCGATTATATTCCAATCGATTCGTTTCAATTCGATTTGATTATTTTCGATTCTATTCGAGTAGTTTTGATTGGATTTGATTCGTTTCGATTCGAATAATTTTGATTCGGTTCGATGATTTTCTATTCGATCGGTTCGATTATTTTTGGTTCGATTCGATACTTTTCATTCAATTCAATCCTTTTCGATTTGATTCCATTCGATTCGATTATTTTCGATTCCATTCGAACGGACTCGAGTCGATTATTTTAGATTCGATTCAATTATTTTTCATCTATTTGATTCGATTATTTTCGATTCAATTTGATACGAATCGATTATTTTCGATTCGATTTGATTATCTTCGATTCGATTCGATTTTATTAATTTCGATTCGTTTCAATTATTTTTGTTTCGGTAGGTTTCGATTCAATTATTTTAGATTCGATTCAATTGGATTCGTTTTGATTATTTTCGATTCGATTCGATTATTTTCGATTCGATTCGATTATTTTCGATTCAAATCGATTCGATTCTTTTCGATTATTTTAGATTCGATTATTTTCGATTCGATTCAATTATTTTCGATTCAATTAGATTCAATTATTTTCTATTTGATTCGATTCTATACAAATCTATTATTTTTGATTCGATAAGATTTGATTATTTCGATTCGATCAATTCGATTGGACTCTTTTCAATTCGATTCGATTCTTTTCGATTCGAATTGAATCCTTTCGATTCGATTCGATTATTTTCGATTCGAATCAATCGTCTTTTCGATTCGATTCAATATTTTCAATTCAAATCTACTCGATTCTTTT
The DNA here is from genome assembly GCF_003254725.2 of Canis lupus dingo. NCBI lineage: Eukaryota > Metazoa > Chordata > Mammalia > Carnivora > Canidae > Canis > Canis lupus. The sequence continues at coordinate 90,162 of NC_064272.1, forward strand.
AGATTCAATTATTTTAGATTTGATTCGTTTATTTTCAATTCGATTCGATTATTTTTTATTCTATTCATTTCGATTCGATTATTTTAGATTTGATTCAATTAATTTTGATTCAATTCGATTGTTTTCGAATGGATTCGATTCAATCAATTATTTTAGATTCGATTCCATTAATTTCTATTTGATTGGATTATTTTCAAATCGATTTGATTCGATTATTACCGATTCGATTCGATTCGATTATTTTTGATTCGATTCGGTTTGATTATTTTCGATTTGATTCGGTTCGATTATTTTCGATTCGATTCGGTTTGATTATTTTTGATTCGATTCGATTTGATTATTTTTGACTCGATTCGATACTTTTCATTCGATTCAATCATTTTCGATTCGATTTCATTCGATTCGATTATTTTCGATTTGATTCGATTGGATTCGATTCGATTATTTTCGATTCGATTCAATTATTTTCGAGTCGAATCGATTCGATTCTTTTGGATTAATTAGATTCGATTCGATTACTTTCGATTCGATTTGATTATTACAATTCAATTAGATTCAATTATTTTCGATTTGATTCAATTCGATACGAATCGATTATATTCGATTCGATCGATTCGATTGGATTCTTTTCATTCGATTCGATTCTTTTCGATTCGAATTGAATCCTTTTGATTCAAATCGATTCGATTCTTTTCGATTATTTTAGAATCGATTCGATTATTTTCGATTCAATTATTTTTGATTCGATTCGATCGAATTGGAGTCGATTATTTTAGATTCAATTCGATTATTTTTGATCTATTTGATTCGATTATTTTCATTTCGATTCAATTCGATACGAATCGATTATTTTCGATTCGATTTGATTATCTTCGATTCTATTCGATTCGATTTTATTAATTTCAATTCATTTCAATAATTTTCGTTTCGAAGGGATTCAATTCGATTATGTTCAATTCGACTCAATTGGATTCGATTCGATTATTTTCGAGTCGATTCGATTATTTTCGAGTCGATTCGATTATTTTCGAGTTGAATCGATTCGATTCTTATCGATTCGATTAATTTAAATTCGATCTGCATATTTTCGATTCGATTTGATTATTTTCGATTCAATTAGATTCAGCTATTTCTTATTTGATTCGATTCGATACGAATCGATTATTTTCGATTCGATGTGATTCGATTATTTTCAATTCGATCGATTCAATTGGATTCTTTTCGATTCGATTCGATTCTTTTCAATTCGAATCGAATCCTTTCGATTCGATATTATTATTTTCGATTCGAATCGATCGTTTTCTTTTCGATTTGATTCTTCTCGATTCGATTCAATATTTTCGATTCGGATCGACTCGATTCTTTTAGATTCAATTATTTTAGATTCGATTCGATTATTTTCGATTCGATTATTTTAGATTTGATTCAGTTAATTTCGATTCGATTCGATTGTTTTCGAATCGATTCAATTCGATCGATTATTCTAGATTCGATTCCATTAATTTCGATTTGATTAGATTATTTTTGAATTGTTTCGATTCGGTTATTTTCGATTCGATTCGATTCGATTATTTTCGATTCGATTTGGTTCGAATATTTTGCATTCGATTCGGTACGATTATTTCGTTTTGATTCGGTTCGATTATTTTTGATTCGATTCGATTCGATACTTTTCATTCGATTCGATCATTTTCGATTCGATTTCATTCGATTCGATTATTTTTGATTCGATTTGATTGGATTCAATTTGATTATTTTCTATTCGATTCGATTATTTTCGAGTCGAATCGATTCAATTATTTTCGATTCGATTAATTTAGATTCGATTTGCATATTTTCGATTCGATTTGATTATTTTTGATTCAATTAGATTCAATTATTTTTTATTTGATTCGATTCGATACGAATCGATTACTTTCGATTCGATTTCATTCGATTATTTTCAATTCGATCGATTCAATTGGATTCTTTTCGATTAGATTCGATTCTTTTCAATTCGAATCGAATTCCTTCGATTCGATACGATTATTTTCGATTCGAATAGATCGTTTTCTTTTCGATTCGATTCTTCTTGATTTGATTCAATATTTTCGATTCAGATCGACTCGATTCTTTTAGATTCAATTATTTTAGATTCGATTCAATTATTTTCGATTCAATTCGATTCGATTCTTTTCGATTCAATTCGATTCGATTCGTATCGATTATTTTCGATTCGATTACTTTCGATTCGATTCGATTCGATTATTTTCGATTCAAATAGATTCGATTTTTTCGATTCGATTATTTTGGTTTCGATTCGTTTATTTTCAATTCAATTCAATTCTTTTCGATTCCACTCGATTAATTTCGGTTCTATTCATTTCGATTACTTTCGATTAGATTCGATGTGAATCGATTATTTTCAAATCGTTTCGTTTCAATTCGATTCGATTCATTTCAACTCAATTCGATTATTTTCGATTCGATTCGAGTACTTTCGATTCGATTCAATTCGATTATTTTCCATTTGATTCGATTCAATTCAATTATTTTCGATTCGATTCGATTGTTTTGGATTCGATTATTTTTGAATCGATCGATTATTTTCGATTCGATTCGATTATTTTCGATTCGATTTGATTTTTTTATTACATTCCATTATTTCCCATTCTAATCGATTCGATTCTTTTCGTTTCGATTATTTAAATTTGATTCAATTATTTTCAATTCGATTCGATTATTTTCGATTAAATTCGATTCGATTCTTTTCGATTCGATTCGATTTGAAGTGAATCGATTATTTTCGATTTGATTCGATTCGATTATTTTCGATTCGATTCGATTATTTTCGGTTCTATTCGTTTCCATTACTTTCGATTCGATTCGACGTGAATTGATTATTTTCAAATCGATTCGTTTCCATTCGATTCGATTCAATTCAATTAGATTAATTTTGATTCGATTCAATACTTTCGATTCGTATCAACTTGATTTGTAGATTCGATTCTTTTCGATTCGATTCGATTATTTTCGATTCGATTCGATTCTTTTCGTTTCGATTCGATTCTTTTGGATTCTATTCGTTTCCATTGTTTTTGATTCGATGTGAATCGATTATATTCCAATCGATTCGTTTCAATTCGATTCTATTCTATTCGATTTGATTTGATTATTTTCGATTGGATTCGATTATCTCGATTTGATTCGATTCGATTCGAATAATTTCGATTAGATTCGATGATTTTAGATTCGATTTGATTCGATTTGATTATTTTCAATTCGATTCGATTATTTTCGATTCTATTCATTTCCATTATTTTCGATTCGATTCGATGTGAATCGATTATATTCCAATCGATTCGTTTCATTTCGATTCAATTCGATTTATTTCGATTCGAGTAGTTTCGATTCGAATCGATTCGTTTCGATTCCATTCGATTATTTTCGTTTCAATTTGATTCCTTTTGATTATTTTCAATTTGATTCGATTCCATTCGATTATTTTCGATTTGATTCGAATCTTTTTTTAAATTTTTATTTATTTATGATTGTCACAAGGAGAGAGAGAGAGACAGGTAGAGACACAGGCAGAGGGAGAAGCAGGCTGCACGCACGGGGAGCCCGACATGGGACTCGATCCCGTGTCTCCAGGTTTGCGCCCTAGGCCAAAGGCAGGCGCCAAACCGCTGCACCACCCAGGGAACCCGATTCCATTTTTTATTCAATTCGATTATTTTCGATTCAAATCGTTTCGATTCTTTTCAACTCGATTATTTTCGATTCTATTCTCTTCGATTCGATTCCATTATTTTCGATTCAATTCGATTCGATTCCTTTCGATTAGATTCGGTTCCATTTGATTCGATATTTTCGAATCAATTCGGTTCGATTAGATTCGATTATTTTCAATTCGATTCGATTACTTTCGATTCGATTCGATTCGATTCTATTTTTTCAATTCGATTCGATTCGTTTCAATTGTTTTTGACTCAATTTGATTCGATTTGATTCTATTCGATTATTTTCATTTGATTCGCTTCGATTATTTTCGATTCGATTCAATTCGGTTCGATACGATTTGATTATTTTCGATTCAATTCGATTCGATTCAATTCGATTATTTTCGATTCGGTTCAATTATGTTCGATTCGATTCAATTCAATTCGATTATTTTCCATTCGGTTCGGTTATATTCTATTCGATTTGATTCTTTTCTATTCGATTCGGTTCTATTCGAATCGATTCGATTCTTTTTGATTCGATGCGATTATTTTCGATTCAATTCGAGTCGATTCCATTATTTTCAATTCGATTCGATGATTTTCCATTCGATTCGAGTCGATTCGATTTGATTCTTCTCAATTTGATTTGATTCTTCTCAATTCGATTTGATTCTTTTCAATTTGATTCAATTCTTTTCTATTCGATTCCATTATTTTTGATTCGAATCGATTCAATTATTTTCGATTCAATTATTTTCGATTCGATTCGATTATTTTCGATTCAATTAGATTCAATTATTTTCGATTCGATTCGATCATTTTCGATTCGATTCGGTTCGATTATTTTTGATTCGATTCGATTTGATTTGATTATTTTCAATTTGATTCGATTATTTTTGATTCGATTCGATTCTTTTCAATTTGATTCGATCATTTTCGATTCGATTCGATTATTTTCGATTTGAATCGATTCGATTATTTTCGATTCGTTTCGATTATTTTTGATTCGATTCGATTAGTTTCAATTCTACTCAATTCCAGGGTCTCCAGGTTCGTGCCCTAGACCAAAGGCAGGCGCCAAACCGCTGCGCCACCCAGGGATCCTGATTCAATTCTTTTCGATTTGATTCGATTATTTACTATTCGAATCGATTCAATTATTTTCGATTCGATTCGATTATATTCGATTCGATTCAAGCAAATCAATTGTTTTCAATGCGATTGTTTTCGATTCAATTCTATTTGATTGTTTTCGATACGAGTGATTCGATTGGATTATTTTCGATTCGATTCGATTTGATTTTTTTGGTTTGATTTGATTTGATTCGATTTTTTCTATTCGATTTGATTCGATTATTTTCAATTCGATTCCATTCGAGTATTTTCGTTTCAATTCGATTTGATTCGAATCTATTCGATTATAATGAATTCTTTTCGATTCGATTCGATTACTTTTGAACCGATTCGATTATTTTTACCGATTCTATTTTTTCGATTCGATTATTTTCAATTCGATTTGATTTGATTCGATTATTATCGATTCGCTTTGTTGATTATTTTCAATTAGATTCTGTTCGATTCAATTCTTTTCAATTTGAATCGTTTCATTTTTTCGATTCGATTATTTTCGATTCGATTCGATTTTCGATTTGATTCAATTCAATTCGATTCGATTCGATTATTTTCGATTCAATTCGATTCGATTCGATTATTTTGGATTCGATTTGATTCTTTTCAATTCGATTAGATTTTCGATTTGATTATTTTTGATTCGATTCGATTATTTTCGATTCGATTCCATTATTTTATTTTATTTTTTTTTAATCTATTTTTTTAAATTTTTATTTATTTATGATAGTCACAGAGAGAGAGAGAGAGAGGCAGAGACACAGGCAGAGGGAGAAGCAGGCTCCATGCACCGGGAGCCCGATGTGGGATTCGATCCCGGGTCTCCAGGATCGCACCCTGGGCCAAAGGCAGGCGCCAAACCGCTGCGCCACCCAGGGATCCCTGATTCCATTATTTTCTATTCGATTCGTTTCAATTATTTTCGATTCAATTCTATTCTATTCAATTCAATTATTTTCGATTCTATTCGATTCTATTAGATTCAATTATTTTCGATTTGATTCAGTTCGATTAATTTCGATTCAATTCACTTATTTTTGATTCGATTCAATTCGATTCAATTCGATTATTTTGATTTGATCGATTCTTTTCGATTCGATTATTTTCTGTCGATTCGATTATTTTCGATTCAATATGATTATTTTCGATTTAATTGTATTCTATTATTTTCGATTCAATTCAATTCTTTTCGATTCTCTTCGATTCTTTTTGATTCGATTCGATTCGATACAATTTGATTGTTTTGGATTCGATTCAATACGATTCAATTCTTTTCGATTCAATTCGAGTCTTTTTGATTCGATTCTTTTCAATTTGATTAGATTAGATTCGATTCAGTTCTTTTCATTTTTATTCGATTCTTTTTGATTCGATTCTTTTCAATTATATTCGATTCGATTCGATTCTTTTCGATTCATTCGATTAGATTCATTTCGTTTAGGTTCGATTCTTTTCGATACAATCTTTTCATTTTGATTCGATTCTTTTTAATTCGATTCAATTCAATTTGATTCTTTTCGATTTGATTCGATTCGTTTCTATTCTAATCTTTTCGATTTGATTCGATTCTCTTCGATTCGATTTGATTCTTTTCATTTTGATTCGATACGATTCTTTTTGATTCGATTCGATTCTTTTCGTTTCGATTCGATTCAAATCGATTCTTTTCGATTCGATTTGATTCTATTTTTGTTTCAATTAGATTCTCTTTGATTCGATTCTTTTCGATTCTATTCGATACGATTCTTTTCGATTCAATTCAATATGATTCGATTCAATATGATTTGATTCTTTTCATTTCCATTCGATTCTTTTTGATTCGATTCTATTTGAATCTGTTCGATTCAATTTGATTCTTTTTGTTTCAATACGATTCTTTTCGATTTGATTCCATTCTATTCTTTTCGATTCTATTCGATTCAATTCTTTTCGATTCAATTTGATACGATTCGATTCTTTTTAATTCGATTCTTTTCGATTTGATTATATTTGATGCGGTTCTTTTCGATTCAATTCAATTCATTGCAATTCGATCCTTTTTGATTTGATTCGATAAGTTTTGATTATTTTCGATTCGAGTTTTTTGATTCGATTGGATTCGATTCGATACTTTCCAATTCGATTAGATTTGATTCGATTCTTTTTGGTTCGATTCGATTCTTTTCGTTTAGATTTGATTCTTTTCGAATCTATTCTTTTCGATTTGATTCGATTCTTTTCGATTCGTTTCAATTCTTTTCGATTTGATTCGATTATTTACGATTCGATTCTATTCGATTCTTTTCAATTCAATTAGATTAGTTTCGATTCGATTCTTTTTGATTCTATTCGATTCTTTTCATTTTGATTCGATTCCATTCGATTCGATTCTTTTCGATTCGATTCGATTAGATTCTTTTCGTTTTGATTCAATTCTTTTCGATACGATTCTTTTCAATTTGATTTGATTAAATTCGATTTGGTTCTTTTCGATTAGATTCGATTCAATTCAATTCGATACGATTGGATCCTTTCGTTTCGATTAGATTCTTTTCGATTCGATTATTTCAATTTGATTCGATTCGATTCTTTTCTATTCGATTCTTTTCAATTCGATTCGAATTGATACGATTCTTTTCGATTCAGTTCGTTTCGATTCTTTTTGTTTCGATTCGATTTGTTTTGATTTCATTCTTTTCGATTCTTTTCGATTTGATTCTTTCGATTTGATTCGATTCTATTCTTTTTGATTCGATTCTTTTCGATTCGTTTCTTTTCGATTCTTTTCATTTAGATTCAATTCTTTTCGAATCAATTCTTTTAGATTCGATTCGATTCTTTTTTATTTGATTCGATTCGATTCTTTTCGATCGATTCGATTCTTTTTGATTTGATTCGATACGATTTGATTCTTTTCGATTCGATTCGATACGTTTCGATTCTTTTGGATTCAATTTGAGTCTTTTCGATTCGATTCGATTCGATTCTTTTCAATTCGATTTGATTAGATTCGGTTCGATTCTCTTTCATTCGTTTTGATTCTTTTCATTTTTATTCGATTCTTTTCCATTCGATTCAAATCAATTCTTTTCTATTCTTTTCGATTCGATTCTTTTTTATTCAAATCGATTCTATTAGATTAGATTCTTTTCGTTTAGATTCGATTTTTTCGATACTATTCTTTTCATTTCGATTCGATTCGATTTGATTCGATTCTTTTTAATTCGATTCGATTCAATTTTTTTCGATTCGATTCAATTCGATTCTTTTCATTTCGTTTGAATTCTTTTCGATTCTAATCTTTTCGATTTGATTCGATTCGTTTCTCTTCGATTCAATTGATTCGATTCTTTTAGATTCAATTCAATTCGATTCTTTTCGATTCGATTCGATACTTTTTGTTTTGATTCGATTTTTTTCGATTCGATTCGATTTTTTTCACTTAAATTCGATTCTTTTCGATTCGATTTGATTCTTTTCGATTTTATTCAATTTGATTCAATTCGATTCTTTTCGTTTTGATTCGATTCTTTGGTTTTGATTCGATTCTTTTCGATATGATTCTTTTCAATTTTATTCGATTCGATTTAATTCGATATGATTCCATTCTTTTGGATTCGATTCAATACGCTTCGATTCTTTTCGATTTGATTTGATTCGATTTGGTTCTTTTCGTTTTGATTCGATTCATTTCGATTCTATTCGATTCGATTCTTTTCGTTTTGATTCGATTCTTTTCGTTTTGATTCTTTTCGATTTGATTCGATATGATTCTTTTCTATTCGATTCGATTCTTTTCGTTTCGATTCGATTCATTTCTTTTCAATTCTTTTTGATTCGATTCTTTACGATTCGATTCGATTCTTTTTGATTCTATTCGATTCATTTCAATTCGATTCGATTCTTTACGATTCGATTTGATTTGATTCTTTTCAATTCGATTCGATTAGATTAGATTCTTTTTGATTCGATTTTCTTTTCATTTTGATTAGATTCTTTTCGATTCGATTCTTTACGATTCGATTCGATTCGATTCTTTTCGATTCCATTCGATTAGATTCTTTTCGATTCAATTCGATTAGATTCTTTTCATTTAGATTCGATTCTTTTCAATACGATTCTTTTCAATTCGATTCGATTCAATTCTTTTCGATTCGATACGATTTGATTCTTTTCATTTTGATTCGATTCTTTTCGATTTGATTCTTTTCAATTCGATTCGATATGATTCGATTCTTTTCGATTCGATTCGATTCTTTTCGATTCAATTCAATTCGATTCCATTCTTTCGATTCGATTATTTCGTTTCGATTCGATTCTTTCAATTCGATTCGATTTGATTTGATTCTTTTTGATTCGATTCAATTCTTTTCGTTTAGATTCGATTCTTTTCGAATAGATTCTTTTCAATTCGATTTGATTCTTTTTGATTCGATTCGATTCGATTCTTTTCGATTCAATTATATTCGATACGATTTGATTCCTTTCGATTCGATTTGATACAATTCGATTCTTTTTTGATTCAATTCGAGTTTTTCGATTTGATTCGATTCGATTCTCTTTGATTCGATTCAATTATTTTCATTTTTATTCAATTCTTTTCGATTAGATTATATTTGAATCGATTCTTTTCGATTCGATTCAATTCTTTTAGATTATTTCGATTCTTTTAAATTCGATTCTATTCTATTCTTTTTGTTTCGATTAGATTCTCTTCGATTCTATTCTTTTTGATTCGATTTGATTTGATTCCTTTTGATTCAATTCGATTCCATTTGATTCTTTTCGATTCTATTCGATATGATTCAATTCATTTGATTCGATTCTTTTCTATTCGATTTGATTCTATTCAAATTTTTTCGATTCGATGTTTTCGATTCGATTCGATTCGATTATTTCTTTTGATTCGATTCTTTTCAATTAGAATCTTTCGATTCGTTCGATTCGTTTCATTTCGATTCGATTCTTTTTTTTTTAATAATTTTGAATTTTTTTTTAATTTTTATTTATTTATGATAAGCACACAGTGAGAGAGAGAGAGAGGCAGACACATAGGCAGAGGGAGAAGCAGGCTCCATGCACCGGGAGCCCGATGTGGGATTCGATCCCGGGTCTCCAGGATCGCGCCCTGGGCCAAAGACAGGAGCCAAACCGCTGCGCCACCCAGGGATCCCCGATTCGATTCTTTTCATTTCGATTCGATTCTTTTCTATTTGATTCTTTTCGATCCGATTCGATTCTTTTCGATTCGATTCGATACGATTCTTTTCGATTGATTCGATTGTTTTCGTTTCGATTCGATTCTTTTAGATTCGATTTAATTTGATTCTTTTCAATACGATTCTATTCTATTCTTGTTTCGATTAGATTCTCTTCGATTTGATTCTTTTCAATTCGATTCGATTCTTTTCAATTCAATTCGATATGATTCGATTCTTTTCGATTCGATTCAATACGATTCAATTCATTTGATTCGATTCTTTTCGATTTGATTCGATTGTTTTTGAATTGATTTGATTCTTTATGATTTGATTATTTTCTATTCGCTTCGATTCAATTTGCTTATTTTCAATTCTATTCGATTCGATACAATTATTTTCGATTCGATTCGATTTTATTCGATTATCTTCTATTCAATTTGATTCGATTCGATTATTTTTTATTTGATTAGAGTCGATTCGATTATTTTCGATTCCATTCGATTCTTTTCGTTTCGATTCGATTATTTTCTATTCAAATCGATTTGATTTTTTCGATTCAATTATTTTCGATTCGATTCGATTATTTTCGATTCGATTCGATTCAATACAAATCGATTATTTTCTATTCGATTAGAGGAGATTTGATTCGATTATTATCGATTTGATTCGATTATTTTCGATTCAATTCTATTTGGTTCGATTCGATTCTTTTTGATTCGTATCGCCTTGATTTTTTCGATTCGATTTTCAATTCAATTCGATTATTTTCGATTCTTCCAATCCCATTTAATCGAAACGAAAATAATCGACTCAATTTGAATCGAATCGAATATAATCGAATCGAATAGAAACGAAAATAATCGAATCGAATCAAATCAAATCGAAAATAATCAAATCAAATTGAATAAAAAATAATCGAATCGAATCAATTCCAAAATTATCGAACCGAATCGAAAAAAATCAAATCGAATAGAAAATAAGAGAATTGAAAAGGGGTGAATCGATTCGAATCGAAAATGATCTAATCGAATCGAAAAGAATCAAATTGAATTGAAAATAATCGAATCGAACCGAATCGAATTGAATCGAAAAAAATCGAAATGAATCGAAACGAAAATAATCGAATCAAGTCGAAGATTCCAATCGAATGGAAACGAATCGAATCGAAAATAATCGAATCGAATCGAATAGAAAATAAACGATTTGCATCGAATCGAATGGAAAATATTCAAATTGAATTGAATCGAAAATAATGAAATCGAATCGAAAATAATAGAAACGAATCAAAAATAATCGAAAAGAATCGAATCGATTCGAACCAAAAATAATCTAATCGAATCGATAATAATCAAATCGAATCCAAAAGAATTGAATCCAATCGATAATAATCAAATCGCATCAAATCGAATAGAAAATAATTGATTCGCATTCAATAAAATCGAAAATAATCCAATCGAATTGAATCGAAAATAATCAAATCGAATCGAAAATAATCAAAATGAATAAAAAATAATTGTATTGAAAAGAATCGAAACGATTCATATAAAAATAATCGAATCGAATCTAATAGAAAAGAATTGAATCGAATCCAATCTAAAATAATCGAATTGAATCGAATTGAATTGAATCGAAAATAATTGATTCGCATGAATGAATCGAATCGAAAAATATCGAGTCGATATTAATCGAGAATTATCGAATCGAATCGAAAAGAATCCAATCAAATAAAAAATAGTCGAATTGAATCGAAAACAATAGATTCGAAAATATTCGATTCACATCGAATTGATTCGAAAATCAGGGAAACGAATAGAATAGAAAATAATCAAATCAAATCGAAAAGAAATCGAATTGAAATGAAAAAATCAAAAAGAATCTAATTGAATCGAAGAAAATCGAATCGAATCGAAACCAATCGAATCGAAAAGATTCAAATCGAATCAAATCGAAAAGAATCGAATTCAATCCAATCAAAAAGAATCGAATTGGATTGAAAAGGATCGAATCGTATCAATTTGAATTGAATCGAATCGAATCGAATCGTAAAGGATCGAATTGAATCAAAAAGAATAGAATCGAAAAGAGTCGAATCGAATAGAGTAGAATCGAAAAGAATCTTATTGAATCAAATCGAAAAGAATCAAATTGAATCAAATCAAATCAAAAACAATTGATTCGAATAGAATCGAGAAAAATCGAATCTAATCGAATCGAATCAAAAAGAATCGAATAGAATCGAAAAAAATCAAATCGAATCGAATTGAAAAGAATCAAATCGAATCAAAAAGAATCGAATCGAAAATAATGGATTCGAAAAGAATTGAATAGAATGGAAAAGAATCAAATCGAATAAAATCAAATCGAAAAAAATCGAATCGAATCGAAAAGAATTGAAAAGAATCGAATCGAATAGAAAAGAATTGAATCGAATCGAAAAGAATCAAATTGAATTGAATCGAAGAGAATTGAATCGAATCGAATTGAAAAGAAACGAATCAAATCAAATAAAAAAGAATCGAATCAAAAGAATCGAACCGAATCGAATCGATTCAAAAACAATCGAATGGAATAAAAAAGAATCGAATCCAAAAGAATGGAATTTAATTTAAAAAATCGAATCGAATAGAAAAGAATCAAATCAAATAGAAAAAAACCGAACTGAATCGAATTGAAAGAATTGAATCGAATCAAATTGAAAAGCATCGAATTGAATCGAAAAGAATGGAATCGAAAAGAATTGAATTGAATCGAAAAGAATTGAATCGAATCGAATTGAAAAGAATCGAATCGAAAAGAATCGAATTGTATCGAATGGAAAAGAATCGAATCGAATTGAATTGAATCGATCGAATCGAATAGAAAAGAATTGAATCGAATCGAATTGAAAAGAATCGGGTCAAATCAAAAAGAATCTAATCGAAAAGCATTGAATCATATCGAATCAAATTGAAAAAAATGGAATCGAATCGAATCGAAAATTATCGAAGTGAAACGAATCGAATTGAATCGAAAAGAATCGAATTGAATAGAATCGAAACGTATCAAAAAGAATCATATCAAAAAAAAAACAAAAAACAAAAAGAATCATATCGAAAGGAATCAAATCAAATCGAATCTAATAGAATCGAAAAGAATTGAATCTAATCGAATCAAAAGAATCAAATCGAATGTAATCGAATCGAATGAAATCGAAAAAAATCGAATCGAATCGAAAGAAATTGAATCGAATCGAAACCAATCGAATTGAAAAGATTTGAATCGAAACGAATCAAATTGAAAAGAATCGAAACGAATCGAAAAGAATTGAATCGAATTGAATTGAAAAGCATCGAATCGAATCGAATAGAAGAGAATTGAATCGAATCTAAAAGAATCGGATCGAATGAAAAAGAATTGAATCGAATTGAAAAAAATCGAATCGAAAATAATTGGGGATCCCTGGGTGGCGCAGCGGTTTGGCGCCTGCCTTTGGCCCAGGGCACGATCCTGGAGACCCGGGATCGAATCCCACATCGGGCTCCCGGTGCATGGAGCCTGCTTCTCCCTCTGCCTGTGTCTCTGCCTCTCTCTCTCTCTGTAACTATCATAAATAAATAAAAATTAAAAAAAAAATTAAAAAAAAAAAAGAAAATAATTGAATCGAAACGAATCGAATCGAATAAAAAAGTATTGAAACGAGTAGAACAGAATCGAATGAATTGAAAAGAATTGAATAAAATCTAATTGAAAAGAATTGAATAGAATCGAAACCAATCAGAAATGTATTGAAAGCAATCGAATCGAATTGAATCTAATAGAATCGAAAATAATCGAATCCAATGAATCGAAAAGAACCAAATCGAATCAAATCGAATGAAATAGAAAAGAATCGAATTGAAAAAAATAAAAAAGAATCGAATTGAATCGAAAAGAATCGAATCGAATCGTAAAGGATCGAATCGAATCGAAAAGAATAGAATCGAAAAGAATCGAATCGAGTAGAATAGAAAAGAATCTTATCGAATCGAATCAAAAAGAATCAAATTGAATCAAATCGAATCGAAAAGAATGAAATCGAAAAGAATCAAATCGTATCGAATCGAATTGAAAAGAATCGAATCGAATCGCATTGAAAAGAATCGATCGAATCGAATAAAAAGAATTAATTAAGTCAAATCGAAAGAATCAAAAAGAATCGAATCGAATCGAAACAAAACGAATCTAATCAACTGGAACCGAATAGTATCAAAAAGAATCGAATCAATTTGAAACGAAAAGATACGAATCGAATCAAATGGAATCAAAAAATTGAATAGAATCGAAAATAGAATAGAACCGAATTGAATCGAAAAGAATCTTATCGAATTGAATTAGAAAGAATTGAATCGAATCGAATCAAAGAGAATGGAATCGAATTGAAAGGAATCAAATGGAATTGAATTGAAAAGAATCGATTCGAATTGAATCAAAAAGAATTGAATCGAAACGAAAAAATCGAATCGAATCGAATTCAATCGAAAAGAATCGAATCGAATCGAAAAAATCGAATCGAATTGAATCAAATCGAAAAGAATCGAATCAAATCAAAATGAAAAGAAGCGAATCGAAAAGAATTGAATCCAATAGAAAAGAATCGAATCGAATGAAATTGAAAAGATTAGAATCGAATCGAATCAAAATGAATTGAAACGAATTGAAAAAATCTAATCGAATTGATTCGAAAAGAATCGAATCGAATTGAAACGAAAGGAATTGAATTGAATCGAATTGAAAAGAATGGAATCTAAAAGGATTGAATCGAATCGTAAAGAATCGAATCGAATCGAATTAAATTAAATCAAATAAAAAAGAATCGAATCAAATCGAATCGAATTGAATCGAATCGAAAAGAAGCGAATCGAATCGAAAAAAATCGAATCGAATAGAAAAGAATCGAATCGAATCAAAACAAAAATAATTGAATCGAATCGAATTGAAAAAAATCCGATCGAATCAAATCGAATCAAAAAGATTTGAATCCAATTATATCAAATAGAAAAGAATGGTATCGAAAAAAATCGAATGGAAAATAATCAAATCGAATTGAAAAGAATCGATCAAATAAAAAACTATCGAATCGAATCAAATAGAAAAGAATCGAATTGTATAGAATCGAAAAGAATTGAATCGAATCAAAAAGAATTGAATCAAAAAGAATTGAATCGCATCGAAAAAATCAAATCGAATTGAAAAGAATCAAATTGAATCGAAAAGAATCGAATTGAATTGAATCGAAAAGAATTGAATTGAATCAAACTGAAAAGAATTGAATTGAATTGAATCGAAAAGAATTGAATTGAATGGAATCGAAACGAATTGAATCGAATCCAATTGAATCGAATCGAAGAGTCGAATCAAAAAGAATCTAACCGAATCGAATCGATTCAAAAAAAATCAAATCGAATAAAAAGATCGAATCAAAAAGAATGGAATTTAATAGAAAAATATCAAATCGAATCGAAAAGAATTGAATCGAATCGAATTGAAAAGCATCAAATCGAATAGAATCGAAAGAATTGAATTGAAAATAATCGAATCAAATAAAAAAGATTCGAATCGAATCGAAAAGAACCGAATTGAATCGAAAATAATTGAATTGAATCAAATCGAAAAGAATTGAATCGAATCAAATTGAAAAGAATCGAATCGAATCGAATCGAAAAGAATCGAATCAAATGGAATCGAAAAGAATCGAATTGAATAAAAAAATCGAATTGAATCAAATCGAATCCAATAGAATTGAATCGAATTGAATTGAAAAGCATTGAATCAAATCGAATAGAGAAGAATTGAATTGAATCGAAAAGAATCGGATTGAATAAAAAAGAATTGAATCGAATCGAATCGAAAAAATTGAATCGAATCGAATCGAATCGAAAATAATTGAATTGAAACGAATCGAATCGAATTGAAAAGTATCGAACCAAATCGAACAGAATTGAATGAATTGAAAAGAATCGAAAAGAATCGAATCAAATCGAATTGAAAAGAATCGAATCAAATCGAATAGAATCGAAACGAATCAAAAAGAATCATATCGAAAGGAATCGAATTGAATGAATCTAATAGAATTGAAAAGAATCGAATCCAATGAATCGAAATGAATCGAATCGAATCAAATCAAAGAAATTGAAAAGAATTGAATTGAAAAAATAAAAAAGAATCGAATTGAATCCAATTGAAAAGAATCGAATTGAATTGAAAAGAATCGAATGGAATCGAATCGTAAAGGACCGAATCGAATCGAAAAGAATAGAATCGAATAGAGTAGATTCGAAAAGAATCGAATCGAATCGAAATGAAAAGAATCGAATCGAATAGAATAGACAAGAATCGAAAAGAATCAAATCGAATCGAAAAGAATCTAATCGAATCGAATTGAAAAGAATCGAATCGATGAAATCAAATAGATAATAATCAAATCGAAACGAATCGATCGAATCGAAAGGAATCGAATTGAATCGAATCGAATCGAAAAGAATCGAATTGAAAAGAATCTAATCGAATTGAAAAGACTCGAATCGAATCGTTTCGAAAAGAATCAAAGAGAATCGAATCAAATAGAAAAGAATCGACTCGAAAAGAATGGAATTGAATAAAAAAACGAATTGAATTGAATCGAATTGAAAAGAATTGAATCGAATCGAATCGAATTGAAAAGCATCGAATCACATCGAATCGAAAGGAATTGACTCGAAAAGAATTGAATCGAAAAGATTCGAAACGAAAAGAATCGAATTGAAAAGAATTGAATGGAATCGAATCGAAAAGAATTGAATCGAATCAAATTGAAAAGAATCGAATCAAATCGAATCGAAAAGAATGGAATCAAAAAGAATCTAACCAAATAGAATCGATTCGAAAACAATCGAACCAAATCAAAAAGAATTGAATCGAAAAGAATGGAATTGAATCGAAAAAATCAAATTGAATTGAATCGAATTGAAAAGTATTGAATCGAATCGAACTGAAAAGCATCGAATCAAATCGAATTGAAAAGAATTGAATCGAAAAGAATCGAATTGAGAAGATTCGAATCGAAAATTGAATTGAATCGAATCGAAAAGAATTCAATCGAATCGAATTGAAAAGAATCGAATCAAATCGAATCAAAAAGAATCGAAACTAATCGAATGGCATTGAATCGAAAAGTATCGAATCGAATAAAGAAATCGAATTGAATCGAATCGAAAAGAATAGAATCGAATTGAATTGAAAAGCATCGAATTGAATCGAATAGAGGAGATTTGAATCGAATCGAAAATAAACGGATCTATTAAGAAACCAGACCGTGACGATTGGGAGAATGGGCTGAATGCAATGGAGTGTGCATTACACTTGAAAAAGAGCGTGAATCAGTCACTACTGGAACTGCACAAACTGGCCACTGATAAAAATGACCCCCACTTGTGTGACTTCATTGAGACTCATTACCTGAACGAGCAGGTGAAATCCATCAAAGAATTGGGTGACCATGTAACCAACCTGCGCAAGATGGGGGCTCCCGAATCTGGCATGGCAGAGTATCTCTTTGACAAGCACACCCTGGGAAACAGTGATAGTGAGAGCTAAGCCTTAGGCTGTCTTCCCATAGCCGCAGGGTGACTTCCCTGGTCACCGAGGCAGTGCATGCATGTTGGGGTTACCTTTACCTTTTCTATAAGTTGTACCGAAACATCTACTTCTTTCGTTTGTATCATTCCTTCAAATAAAGTAATTTGGTACCAAAAAAAAAAAAGAAAATAAACGGATCGAATCAAAAAGAATTGAATCAAATCGAATTGAATCGAAAAAAATTGAATCGAATCGAATTGAATCGAAAATAATCGAATCGAAACGAATCAAATCGAATTGAAAAGTATTGAAACGAATCGATCAGAATCGAATGAATTGAAAAGAATCGAATAAAATCGAATTGAAAAGAATCGAATCGAATTGAATAGAAACGAAACAAATCAGAATCGTATCGAAAGTAATCGAATTGAATTGAACCTAATAGAAAATAATCGAATCCAGTGAATTGAAAAGAATCGAATCGAATCAAATCGAATGAAATAGAAAAGAATCGAATCGAAAAAAATCGAAAAGAATCGAATCGATTCGAAAAGAATCGAATCGTATCAATTTGAATTGAATTGACTCAAAAAGAATCGAATGGAATCAAATCGTAAGGACCGAATTGAATCGAAAAGTATAGAATCGAAAAGAATTGAATTGAATAGAATAGAATAGATTTGAAAAAAATCGAATCGAATTGAATCAAATCGAAAAGACTTGAATTGAATGGAATCGAAAAGAATCCAATTGAATCGAAAAGAATCAAATCGTATCAATTTGAATCCAATCGAATTGAAAAGATTCAAATCGAATCGAAAAGAATCGAATTGAAAATAATTGAATCGAATCAAATCAAAAGGAATTGAATCAAATCGAATTGAAAAGAATCAAATCGAATAAAAAATGCGAATCGAATAAAAAATCGAAACAAATCAAATCGAATCAAATCGAATCTAATAAAAAAGAATCGAATTGAATCGAATCGAAAAGAAATGGATCGAATCAAAAAGAATCAAATCAAAATAATTGAATGGTATCAAATCGAATTGAAAAAAATTGAATTGAATCGGATCGAAAATAATCGAATCGATACGAATCGAATTGAATCGAAAAGAATTGAATAGAAATGAAAAAATCAAATCAAATTGAATAGAATCGAAAAGAATCGAATCAAAAAGATTCGAATAGAAAAGAATTGAATCGAAAAGAATTGAATTGAATCGAAAATAATCGAATCAAATCAAATCGAAAAGAATTGATTCAATACGAATTGAAAAGTATCGAATCGAATTGAAAAATATCTAATCGAATTGAATCGAATCAAAAAGAATCTAATCAAATCAAATCGAAAAGAAGCGAATCGAAAAGAATCGAATCCAATAGAAAAGAATCAAATCGAATCAAATGAAATCGAAAAGATTCAAATCGAATCAAAAAGAATCGAAACGAATTGAAAAAAATAGAATCGAATTGAATCGAAAAGAATCGAATCGAATCGAATCAAAAAGAATGGAATCGAAAGGAATTGAATCGAATCTAAAAGAATTGAATCGAATAGAATCGAATCGAAAAGAAATAATCGAATCGAATCGAAAAGAATCGAATTAATAAAAATTAAAAAAAAAAGGATCCCTGGGTGGCGCAGCAGTTTGGCACCTGCCTTTGGCCCAGGGCGCAATCCAGGAGACCCAGGATCGAATCCCACATCGGGCTCCCGGTGCATGGAGCCTGCTTCTCCCTCTGCCTGTGTCTCTGCCTCTCTCTCTCTCTTTCTGTGACTATCATAAATAAATAAAAATTTAAAAAAAGAAGAAAATCGAATTGAATCTAAAGAATCGAATTGAATCGAATCAAATTGAATCAAAAAGAATTGATTTGAATCGAATAAAAAAGAATCGAATCAAATCGAATCGAATCGAATCGAAAAAATCGAATCGAATTGAATCGAATCGAAAAGAATCGAATCGAATCAAATCGAAAAGAAGCAAATCGAAAAGTATCGAATCCAATAGAAAAGAATAGAATCGAATCAAATGAAATCGAAAAGATTTGAATCGAGTCAAATCAAAAAGAATCGAAACGAATTGAAAAAAATCGAATCGAATCGAATCAAAAAGAATCGAATCGAATCGAAAAGAATTGAATCGAATCTAAAAGAATTGAATCAAATAGAATAAAATATAAGTCAATCGAATCGAATCAAAAAGAATCGAATCTAATCAAAAGAATCGAATCGAATTGAATCAAATCGAATCGAAAAGAACTGATTCGAATCGAATCGAAAAGAATCAAATCTAATCAAATTGAGTTGAATAAAAGAATCGAATTGAATCAAATCAAATCGAGTCGAAAAGAATTGATTCGATTCGAATAAAAAGAATCGAATCTAACGAATTGATTCAAATAAAAAAAATCAAATCGAATTGAATCGAAAAGAATCGAATCTAATTAAATCGAATTGACAAGAATCGAATCGACAAGAATTGAAATGAAAAAAGTCGAATCGAATTGAAAAGAATCGAATTGAATAAAAAAATATCGAATTGAATCAAATCGAAAAGAACCGAATCGAATGAATTTGAAAAGAATTGAATCAAAAAGAATCGAAGAATTGAAAAAAAATCGAATCGAATTGAAAAGAATCAAATCTAATCTAAAAGAATCGAATTGAATTGAATCGAATCGAAAAGAATCGAATCGAAAAGAATCGAATCGAAAAGAATCGAATCGATTCGAAATGAATCGAATCGAATTGATTGAATCTTAAAGAATCGAATCAAATCGAATTGAATTGAATAAAAAAAATGAATAGAATCGAAAAGAAACGAATCGAATCGAAAAGAATCTAATTGAATCGAATTGAAAAGAATCGAATAGAATGAAATCGAATAGAAAAAAATCGTATCGATTCGAATAGAAAAGAATCGAATCGAAAAATTTCAAATTGAAAAGAATTCATTCGATTCGAATGAAACCGAATAGAAATAATCAAATCGATTCGAATCAAAAAGAATCGAATCTAATTGAAAAGAATCGAGTTGAATCGAATCGAATTGAAAAGAATCGAATAGAATCGAATGGAAAAGAATTGAATGGAAAATAATCGAGTCGAAAAGAATCGAATCAAATCGAATCGAATCGAATTGATTGAATCAAAAAGAATCGAATCGAATCAAAAAGAATCGAATCGAAAAGAATTGAATCGAAAAGAATCGAATTGAATAGAAAAAATCGAATCGAATCGATAAGAAACGAATTGAATCGAAAAGAATCTAATCGAATCGAATCTAATGAAATCGAATAGAAAATAATCGAATGGATTCGAATCAAAAGAATCGAATATAATCGAAAAGAATCAAATCGATTTGTATCGAAAAGAATCAAATCGAATAGAAAAAATCGAATCAAATCGAATCGAAAAGAATCGAATCAAATCGAATCGAAAAGAATTGAATCGAATCGAAAGGAATCGAATTGAATTGAAAAGAATTGAATAGAAAAGAATCTAATCGAATTGAAAATAATTGAATCGAATAGAATCGAATCAAAAAGAATCGAATCGAATTGAAAAGAATCAAATCAAATCGAATTGAATCAATTTGAAAAGAATCAAATCGAATCGAATTGAATGTAATTGAATAGAATCGAATCGAATCAAAAAGAATCGAATCAAAAAGAATTGAATTGAATCGAATCGAAAAGAATAGAAAGAATTGAATAGAAAAGAATCGAATAGAATCGAAAAGAATTGAGTCGAATCGAATTGAATCGAATCGAATCAAATAGAAAAGAATCAAATAAAATCAAAAAGAATAGAATCAAATAGAATAGAAAAGAATTTAATCGAATCGAATCGGATAGAAAAGAATCAAATCGAATAGAAAAGAATCGAATGGAATTGAATCTAATAGAACATAAAAGAATAGAAACTTATCGAAAAGAATCGAATTGAATCGAACAAATCTAATAGAATAGAAAGAATCGAATCGATTTGAATCGAATAGAAAAGAATTGAATCAAATAGAATAGAAGTGAAAAGAATCGAATCCAATAAAATTGAATCGAAAAGAATCGAATCGAATCAAAGAGTAAAGAATCGAATCGAATAGAATAGAATAGAAAAGAATCGAATCGAATTGAATAGAAAATAATTGAATCGAATCGAATAGAATAAAATAGAAAAGAATCGATACTTATCGAATAGAAAAGAATCAAATCAAATTGAACAAATCGAATAGAATAGAAAAAACTCGAATCGATTCGAATTGAAAAGAAAAGTATCGAATCGAATCGAATAAAAAAGAATCGAGTAGAATCAAATCGAATCGAATTGAATAGAAAATAATCAAGTCGAATAGAACAGAATAGAATCGAGTTGAATCAAATCGAATCGAATTGAATAGAAAATAATCGAATTGAATTGAAAGGAACCGAATCAAAAAGAATAGAAAAGAATCGAATTGAATCAAATCAAATCGAATAGAAAAGAATCGAATCGAATAAAATCGAATAGAATAGAATAGAAAAGAATCGAATCGAATCTAATAGAAAAGAATCTAATCGAATCGAATCAAATCGAATAGAAAAGAATCGAATCGATTCAAATCGAATCGAATCGAATCGAATAGAATAGAAAAGAATCGAATCGAATTGAATAGAAAAGAATCGAATCGAATATAATCGAATAGAAGAGAATAGAATAGAAAAGAATTGATGCGAATTGAATCGAATCGAATAGAATAGAAAAGAAGCGGATCGAATCGAATCGAATAGAAAAGAAACGAATAGAATAGAAAAGAATCGAATCGAATAGAAAAGAACGAATGGAATTGAATCGAAAAGAACAGAAAAGAATCGAAACATCGAATAGATAAGAATCAAATCGAATTGAATGAATCTAATAGAAAAGAATCGAATCAAATCGAATAGAAAAGAATAGAACCGAATCGAATTGAATCCAATCAAATTGAAGAGAATAGAATAGAATAGAAAAGAATCGAATTGAATCAAATTGAATAGAATCGAATTGAATCGAATCGAACTGTATCAAATAGAATAGAATAGAAAAGAGTCAAATCGAATCGAATCGATTCAAATGGAATAGAATAGAAAAGAATCAAATCGAATCGAAATTAATAGAATAGAAAAGAATCAATTCGAATCAAATTGAATAGAAATAATCGAATCGAATCGAATAGAAAAGAATTGAATCAAATCGAATAGAATAAAATAGAAAAGAATCGAATCGAATCGAATAGAAAAGAAACGAATCAAATCGAATCGAATAGAAAAGAATCTAATCTAAATGAATCGAATCGAATCAAATAGAAAAAATCGAATCAAATAGAATCGAATAGAAAACAATCGAATCGAATCAAATAGAATCGAATACAAAAGATTCAAATTGAATCGAATCGAATAGAAAAGAATCGAATCGAATCGTATCGAGGAGAAAAGAATCAAATCGAATCGAATAGAGAAGAATCAAATAGAATCGATTAGAATAGAAAACAAATGAATCGAATCGTATCGAGGAGAAAAGAATCGAATCGAATCGAATTGAGAAGAATCGAATCGAAACAAATCGAATAGAATAGAACAGAATCGAATTGAATAGAAATGAATTGAATCGAATAGACTAGAATAGAAAAGAATAGAATTGAGTCATATCGAATAGAATAGAAAAGAATTGAATCGAATCTATTCGAATAATATAGAAAAGAATCGAATCGAATAGAAAAGAATCAAATCGAATCTTATTGAATCGAAAACAATAGAAAAGAATCGAATCAAATATAATAGAAAAGAATCGAATTGAATAGAAAAGTATCATATCGAATATAATCGAATAGAAGAGAATAGAAAATAGAATAGAATAGAAAAGAATAGAAAGAATAGAATAGAATAATAGAATTGAAAAGAATATAACAGAATAAAATATAATAGAAAAGAATAGAATAGAAAATAATAGAATAGAAAAGGATAGAAGAGAAAAGAATGGAAATAGAATAGAATAGAATATAAAAGAATAAAATAGAATAAGAAAGATAGAATAGAATAGAATAGAATACAAAAGAATAGAATGGAAAAGAAAAGAAAAGAATAGAATAGAATAGAATAGAATTGAAAAGAATAGAATAGAATAGAAAAGAAAAGAATAGAATAGAATGGAACAGAATAGAAAAGAATAGAATAGAATAGAACAGAATAGAAAAGAATAGAATAGAAAAGAATAGAATAGAATAGAAAATAGAATAGAATAGAATATAAATGAATAGAATAGAAAAGAATATCATAGAATAGAAAAGAATATAAAGGAATAGAATAGAATAGAACTGAATAGGATAAAAAAGAATACAATAGAACAGAATAGAATAGAAAAGTATCGAATAGAATAGAATAGAAAAGAATGGAAAAAAATAGTAGAGAATAGAAAAGAATAGAGTACAATAGAATAGAAAAGAGTAGAATAGAATAGATAAGTATAGAATAGAATGGAAAAGAATAGAATAGAATAGATTAGAATAGAAAGGAATAGAAGAGAATAGAGTAGAAAGAAAATAATAGAATAGAATAGAAAAAAATAGAAAGGAATAGAAAAGAAGAATAGAGTAGAATAGCAAAGAATACAAAGGAATAGAATAGAATAGAATTGAAAAGAATAGAATACAATACAAAAGAAAAGAATAGAATAGAGAAACATAGAATGGAATAGAATAGAATAGAATAGAATAGAGAGAAAAGAATAGAATAGAAAAGAATAGAATAGAGAAGAATAGAATGGAATAGAATAGAATAGAATAGAATAGAAAAGAATAAAATAGAATAGCAAAGAATAGAATAGAATAATAGAATAGAAAAGAACAGAATAGAGTAGTATAGAACAGAAAAGAATAGAATAGATTAGAATAGAATAGGAAAGAATAGAATAGATTAGAATAGAATAGAAAAGAATAGAGAAGAATGGAATAGAAAAGAATAGCAAAGAATAGAAAGTAATAGAAAAGAATAGAATAGATTAGAATAGAATAGAAAAGAAAGAATAGAAAAGAATAGAATAGAATAGAAAATAGAATAGAATAGAAAAGAATAGAATAGAGTAGAGTAGAGTAGAGTAGAATAGAATAGAAAACAATAGAATAGAATGCTATAATTTAATTCGGGACATATTTAGATACAGTACCAATACATTTCTACTTTTTATGAAAGGAATATTTCTAGGTAACTGGCATTTTCTACATAGCTCTGTGTCTTTTCTTGGCCTTATTAACTAACAAGAACTGTTTTATTCTCAGTGGACTCTATATGGATGAGTACCTTGTTGTCTTTTAATATATTTGTCTCCACTTTTTCCTGTACATTTTTGTTTTGTAATTTTTGACATGTACCCTTATGATCATTAAGTATTTTTAAGTAATAAAATAGTATTTGTTAAAAAAAGTCTCTTACTCTGAGCTTTGGTTTCCTCATTTGTAAAATGAGGATAATAATATATTCTTCACCTCAGCAACATAGTTATGGACCTGTCTCCTCAGGCAGGGGAAACAAAAGCAGAAATGAACTCCTGGGACTACAGCATAATTAAAAGATTTTGCACAGCAAAGGAAATCATAAACAAAATGAAAAGGCAATCCAATGACTGGGAGAAGATATTGGTAAATGACATATCTGATAAGGGATTAATATCCAAAATATATATACAGAACTTATACAACAACAAAAGAAAACAAAACAAATAATCTGATAAAAAATGGGCAGAGGACCTGAACAGACATTTCTCCAAAGACATATAGGTGGCCAACAGACACATGAGAAGATTCTCAACATCACTCATCATCAAAGAAGTGCAATCTGGACTACTATGAGATATCACCTCACACCTGTCAGAATGGCTAAAATAAAAAAAAGACAAGAAATAAGTGTTGAAATACTATATATACTATATTATATAGTATACTATATACTATAATACTATTCTTTTCCATTCTATTCTATTCTATTCTATTCTATTCTATTCTATTCTATTCTATTCTATTCTACTCTACTCTATTTTATTCCATTCCATTCCATTCTATTCTTTCTATTCTATTCTATTCTATTCTATTCTATTCTATTCTATTCTATTCTATTCATTTCTATTTTATTCTATTTTCTATTCTATTCTATTCTTTTCTATTCTGTTCTATTCTTTTCTCTTCTATTCTATTCTTTTCCATTCTATTATTTTCTATTCTTATAGAATTATAAGGGAATACTATGAAAGATTATACGCTAACAAACTGGGAGACCTGGAAGAAATGGACAAATCCCTAGAAATGTGCAAATGAGCAAAACTGAAATAGGAAGAAATAGAAAATGTGAACAGACCCATAATTAGCAAAGGAATTGAATCAGCAAGGCACCTGGGTGCCTCAATGGTTGAGCATCTGCTTTGGCTCAGGTTATGATCCTGGGGGCCTGGGGGATCAAGTCCCACAACAGGCTCCCCGCATGGAGCCTCATTTTCCCTCTGCCTATACTTCTGCCTCTCTGTGTCTCTCATGAATATATAAAATCTTTAAAAAGAAAAAATATAAAAAGATGAGAAAGGACCCAAAAAATCACAAATGAGAAAAGAGAAATAACAACCAACACTAGAAAAATACAAACGATTATAAGAGAACATTATGAAAAATTATATGCCAGCAACCTAGAACCTGGAAGAAACAGATCAATTCCTAGAAATATATAACATAGCAAAAATGAAAAAGGAAGAAATAAGAAACTTGAACACACAGATAACCAGCAAAGAAATTGAAACAGCAATAAAAAATCTCCCAACAGGAGATGCTTAGATCAATAGAACAGAATGGAAAGCCAAAACAAGATACAAACCTGTAACTCTATGATTCATTAATCGACAACAAGGAAGGAAGGAATATCCAATGGCACAAAGACAGTCTCTTCAACAAACCCTAACCCTGACCCCAGGATAAGAACAAATGGTGCTGGGAAAACCAGGCAGCCACATGCAGAAGAATGAAACTGAACCACTGTCTTACATCATATATATAAAAAATAAATTCAAAATGGATGAAAGACCTAAATGTGAGACCTGAAACCATAAAAAGAAGAAAAGACAGGCAGCAAAGTCTTTGACATTGGCCATTGGATCTTCTTTCTTGATATGCTTCTGAGGCGAGGGAAACAAAAGCAAAGATGCTATTGGGACTTCATCAAATTGAAAAGCTTCCGCAAAGTGAAGGAAACAACCAAAGCTCAAAGGCAACATACAAAATGAGAGAAGATATTTGTAAAGAACACATCCAATAAAGAGTTAGTATCCAAATACATAAAGCAAATATAAATCTTAGCATCCTAAACACAAATTATCCAACTGCAGATGGGCAAAAGACATGAATGGACTTTGTCTCTGACAAGACATCCAGATGGCCGCCAGACACACGGAAAGACACTCAGCGTCATCAGGGAAATGCAAACCAAAACCACAATGAGATGTCACCTGACAGCCGTCAGAATGGCTAAAATTAACAACACAAGAAACAACAGGTGTTGGTGAGGTTATGGAGAAGGTGGAGCCCCCTTACACTCCTGGTGGGCATGTGAACAGGTGCAGCCACTGTGGAAAACAGTGTGGAGGGTCCTCAAGAAGATAAAAAGTAGAGCTACCCTAAGGTTCCAAAATTGCACAGCTAGGTATTTACCCCGAGGATACAAAAGTAGTTTAGTAGATTCGAAGAGGGACACGCAGCCCAGTGTTTGTAGCAGCGTTATCAACAACAGCCAAACTGTGGATACAGCCCAGATGTCCATTGACAGATGAATGGGCAGAGACGATGTGGTAAATATACACACTGCGACATCACTCAGTCATCAGAAGGGATGAAATGAAGCCATTTACAATGACGTGGGAGAAGTGGAAAGGACTTATGCTCAATGAACTCAGTCAGTCAAAGAAAGACAGATACCAAACACCATACAATTGCATTCACATGTGAATTTTAAGTAACCAAACAAACTGGCAAGGGGGCGGAGGGAGGGGGGATGAGAGAAGCAAACCAAGAAACACACTCTTAACCACAGAGAAAAAACTAATAAATACCAGAGGAAGGTGGGGGGGGATGGGGAATCAGGGGATGGGGATAGTGGAGGGCACCTGTGACCAGTACCAGGCGTTGTATCCAAGGCTTGATTCAGTATGTGGTAAACCTGAAACTATATCATACTGTGTTTACAAATAGGAATTCAAGTAAAACTTTAAAATAATTGGTAGTATTGATGAATCATGTGCGCACAAGAGATAAAATCAGAAAGGCAACTGAAAATCCAAATATAGAGTATTTAGAGCCACAAATCCCCTCCTTAGCTCAGCTCAGGAGAAGCCTGCTATGTCTATTCTCACCCCAGCAGAAGCCTGGATTTTGATTCTCTGGGGAGGCCACTGACTTGGTGGAGTCAGGCTATCTTTGAACCCAAAACCTAAAAGAATGCATAAGACTAAACAGCCAAAGATACTAGGAGTCCCAGTGCAGGCACATGCCAAGACCCAAACTCTAACCATACACAGACATAACCCTAACCCTACACTTAAGCCTAATGTTAACCTAACCCTTAAACAAGACCTATCACTAATCAAAAACCAAACGCAAACCCCAAGACCGAAACACATTCACTGAACCTTCCTGCCAACCCTCACCCTAGCTCCTAAACCTATTCTAAACCCTTAACCCTGACCCCTACCTTAAATCTAACCCTAACTCTAACCTCTAACCCTAACCTTAACTTAATGTACTCAAATCCTGTTCCTAACCTTAACCTGTACCCTACCCTAACCCTCTAATACTAACCTTATCTCATACCCCAAACTGTACCCTAACCCCTACCCTAAAACTAACCCCTAACCCACTTCCTAACCCTATCTCATACCCTTTTCCAAAACCGTACCCTGATCCTGACCCTGACCTGACCCTAACCCCTAACCAAACACTAACCCTAACCCTCGCCCTAACCCTAAACCTAGCCCTAACTTTAACCCTAACCCCTAACCCTAACTGCAAACCTAAGCCCAAACCTAACTCTAACCATAACCCTAACCCCAACTCCAAACCTCCAGCCCTAATCCCCAATGCCTAAACCCTAACCCTAACTCTAAATCCTGTCCCTAACACTAACCCCTTTCCCTAACCCCTAACCCCCATCCTAACTCCTAACCACTCACCCTTACCCTTATCCCTCACCCTAACCTCTAATCCGTAACCATAAGCATAATCACTAACCCCTAACATCTAACCTAGCCCTAACCACCAACTGCCTCCCCTCCCCTGACCCTACCATTCATTCTACCCATTCACTTACCCTGTGGTTCTGAGGAGTCCCTTCTGATATGGACGTGGCCCCCAACGGCACCTCCAGAGTCTTCCAGGGGGTCCTCAGGAAGCCGGGCTCCTGTGAGTGCGGACATGGCCCCACGTGTTCCTGAGTCATAGTCAGCGGGTCCTGAGGACACCAGATCTCCTGTCACTGTGGACTATGCCTCACATCCTCTGGAAGCCTCACAGCAGGTCCTCAGGAGGCCGGGGGCTCCTGTCAGCCTGGACATAGCCCCACGTCCCCCCGAAAACTCACCGTGGGTCCTGAGGAGGCTGTGGGCTCCTGTCAGCATAGACGCAGCCCCATATGTCCCGAAGCCACAGTGCAGGTCCTGAGGAGGACGGGTGTCCTGTCAGTGTTGACGTGGCCCCACATTTTCCTCAAGCCTCACCATAAGACCTGAGGAGGCTGGGGGCTCCTGTCAGCATGGATGTGGCCCCAAATCTTCCCAAACCTTCACAGTGGGACCTGAGGAGGCCGGAGACTCCTGTCAGTGTGGATGCGGCACCCACATCTTTCTTACGCCTCACCACAAGCCCTGACAAGGCTGGGGTCTTCTGTCCGCATGGACGCATCCCCATATTTCCCAAACTCTACACTGGGGGTCCTGAGGAGGTCAGCGTCCTGTTGTGTGGACGTGGCCCCATGGCCTCCCGAAGCGTCACCGCAGGTTCTGAGGAGGCCGGGGCTCCTGTCACCGTGGATGCGGCCCCCATCTTCCAGAAGCCTCAACTTATGTCGTGAGGGGCCCGGGAGCTCCTGCCAGAGTGGACCCAGTGCCACATCTTCCTGAAGCCTCCCCGTGGGTCCTGAGGAGGCTGGGGCTCATCAGCGTGGACGCCTCCCCACGTCCTCCTCAGGCCTCCCCAGCACAGGCCGGCTCTGGTAAGTGCAGTTGGACAATGCCTACTGCGCAAGGGCGCCCCCTGGGCGTGGCCTGGGCTCGGGCGCCCCCTGCGGGATGCTCTGGCGCTGCAGGAGGCCATGCAGGAGGCGGCGCCCCCACACGGGGCCGCACCTGCCTCCTTCCAGGCTCCAGCTGAGGTCTGTGAGCTTCAGAAACGTCTCACTGAAACGGAGCCCAACACCCGGCTTCCCCAGAAATACTTAAGGACAATGAATGGAGCCCACAGGACGCGAAATGAAATGTGGACTAAACTTTTACCACGTCCTGCAAAACTCACTCAACCCTCTTCCACTGTGGGCGGGACCTGGTGTAGCCGCCCTGGAAACAGTGTGGAGGCTCCTCAGGAAGTTACAAATAGAGCCGCCCTGCGACCCGCAGGTGCACGGCCTGGAGCTCACTCCGAAGATACAGATGCAGTGAGACTCGGGACACCTGCACCCCAATGTCCACAGCAGCAGGGTCCACAGTAGCCACACTGTGGGAGGAGCCTCGGTGCCCTCGGGCAGCTGATGGATAAAGAGGATGGGAGATAGATGATGGTCATAGATGATAGATAGATAGATTGATAGATGGATGATAAGAATGGTGATCCAACATTACTATTATCCTAATAGGAATTAACATTATCATCACCGCCCTATACTCACTTTATATATTAATCACCACACAACGTGGTAAATATTCCCACCATATCAAAAATATCAAACCATCATTCACACGAGAAAATGCCCTAATGACCTTGCACCTACTGCCCCTACTCCTCCTATCCCTTAACCCTAAAATTATTCTCGGTCCCATCTACTGTAAGCATAGTTTAACAAAAACATTAGATTGTGAGTCTAACAATAAAAGCTCAAACCTTTTTGCTTACCGAAAAAGTACTGCAAGAACTGCTAATTCATGCTCCCATGCATAAGAACATGGCTTTTTCAACTTTTATAGGATAGAAGTAATCCGTTGGTCTTAGGAACCAAAAAATTGGTGCAACTCCAGATAAAAGTAATAAATATATTTTCTTCATGCATAATCACAGCCCTAGTTATTCTTACTTTGCCCATCATTATATCCTCTACTAAACTTTACAAGAATAAGCTATACCCATACTATGTAAAAACCGCTACTTCTTACGCGTTCATAATTAGCATAATTCCCACAATAATATTCATCTACTCAGGACAGGAAACAATCATTTCAAACTGGCATTGAATAACAATCCAAACTATAAAACTATCCATGAGTTTCAAATTAGACTACTTCTCAATAATCTTTGTACCTGTAGCCCTTTTTGTCACGTGGTCTATCATAGAATTCTCTATATGATATATACACTCCGATCCTTACATTAACCGGTTTTTCAAGTACCTTCTCTTATTCCTCATCACTATAATAGTCCTAGTTACCGCAAACAACATATTCCAACTATTCATTGGTTGAGAAGGAGTTGGCATTATATCATTCCTACTTATTGGATGATGGTACGGCCGAACCGATGCAAATACAGCCGCCCTACAAGCCGTCCTCTACAACCGTATTGGAGATGTGGGCTTCATTATAACCATAGCATGATTTCTACTAAACTTAAACACATGAGACCTTCAACAAATCTTCATTACGACAAACGATAATTTTAATCTGCCACTACTTGGCCTACTACTAGCAGCTACCGGTAAATCTGCTCAATTCGGCCTACATCCCTGACTCCCCTCAGCCATAGAAGGCCCCACTCCTGTATCAGCCCTACTTCACTCAAGCACAATAGTTGTAGCAGGAGTATTTCTTCTTATCCGCTTTCATCCACTAATAGAGCATAACCAAACTATTCAAACCCTCACTTTATGCTTAGGGGCCATTACTACACTATTTACCGCAATCTGCGCTCTTACACAGAATGATATCAAAAAAATTGTAGCGTTCTCTACCTCAAGCCAACTAGGCCTAATAATAGTAACAATTGGCATTAACCAGCCCTACTTAGCCTTCTTACACATCTGCACTCACGCATTTTTTAAAGCCATACTATTCATATGCTCAGGGTCAGTTATCCACAGCCTAAACGATGAACAAGACATTCGAAAAATGGGTGGCCTATTTAAAGTCCTTCCCTTCACCACAACCTCCCTTATTATCGGAAGCCTCGCATTAACAGGCATGCCTTTCCTTACAGGATTCTACTCCAAAGACCTGATCATCGAGTCCGCTAACACGTCGAATACCAACGCCTGAGCCCTCTTAATTACACTCGTTGCCACATCCCTAACCGCTGCCTACAGCACCCGAATTATATTCTTTGCTCTACTAGGCCAGCCCCGCTTCTCCCCTATAATCCTTATCAACGAGAATAATCCTCTCCTAATTAACTCTATTAAACGACTCCTTATCGGAAGTGTATTTGCAGGGTATATTATCTCCCACAGCATCACACCCACCACCATCCCACAGATAACTATGCCTCATTATCTAAAAATGACAGCCCTTGCAGTAACTCTCTTGGGTTTCATCCTGACACTAGAACTAAACCTTACTATACAGGGGCTTAAATTTAATTACTCTTCTAATTACTTTAAATTCTCTAGCCTCCTTGGCTATTATCCAACCTCAGCTATCAAAGAGAAGGAAATATTGCTATTTGCAATGACGTCGATAGAACTAGTGGGATCATGTTAAGTAAAATAAGTCAGTCAGGAAAGAAAATTACCATATGGTTTCATTCCTAGGTGAAATTAAAGAAGCACAGCAGATGGGCATCTGTGAAGGGAAGGAAAAACAAATAAGATGAAAACAGACATGGAGGAAAAAGAGACTCAATCACAGGAAACAAACTGAGGGTCGCTGGAGGGGAGGGGAGTGGAGGGACAGGGTAACTGGTAGAGGGGCATGAAGGAGGGCACGTGATGTCATGAGCTCTGGTGTTATTTCCAACTGGTGAATCCCTGAATTCTACCTCTGAAAGTATAATACACTATACTGTTAATTAATTGGGTTTAAATTAAATTATGTTTAAAAAGTCAGTTGACGGTATTGGAGTGCATTTTCTTCCAGGCTCTCTATTCTGCTCCTTCAGCTTATGCCAGAACCACACCCCTGTGGGTTTGGTTTGTTTAAGTAGGCTCCATGCCTCGTCCACAGCCCAGCACAGGGCTAGAACTCATGACCCCGAGATCAAGACCAAGGGTGAAGTCAGGAGTCAGATGCTTAACCAACGGAGCCAGCCGGGGCCCGAGAACCACACTGCTTTATCCTGTGTCTCTGTGACATCGTTTGAAATAGGAAAGTGCTGTGTCCAGCTCTGTCCTGCTTTTCCTATACTGATTTGCTGTCCAGGGTCATTTGTGGGGGCGGACGAATGTTACGAGTGCTTTTTCTATTTCGAAAATCGGCCACCATGATTTTGATATTAATGACATTGGAACTGCAGGTGGCTTCTGGAACTGTGGACATTTTAACAAGATGAAGGCTCCAACCCCACGAGCCCAGGATGTCCTCCCAAAGTCTTGTATTTTCAGTGTACAAGTCTTGCACTCCCTTGGTTCAGTCTAATTATTTTGTTCTTTTGGATGCTCCTGATAAGGGAGTCATGTCCGTAATTTCCTTTCTGAGTGCTCATTGTTGGGACATAGCAAGGCTACTGATCTCTGTTCATTTTGTGTCCCACAACTTTACTGAATTCACTCATTAGTTCTAACAGTTTTTGGTGGAGTCTCTCGGGTTTCCTGTTTCTAATGCCACATCTTCAGCAAATAGGGACAGTCTGACATCCCCCTTACAGCTGTGGAACCTTTTCTGTTTCCTGTCTGTTGACTACGGTAGGACTTCCAGTGCTGAGAGGGGACTTCCTTGGTTTGCTCCTGCTCAAGGGAGACTATTTCAGGTTTTCACCCTTGAGGATGACGTCAGCTGCCGGCCTTCCTAGCGGCCTTTATTCTGTTGATAGACATTTCCTCAAAACCCACTATGCTTTTGATGTTGTATTTTGTCAAATGCTTTTTCTGCAACTCTTGAGAGGATCATATGCTTTTTGTCCTTTCTCTTGTTTTTCTTTTTTAAAAAGATTTTATTTATATATCCTTGAGAGACAGAGAGAGAGAGGCAGAGAGAGAGAGAGAGGCAGAGACACAGGCAGAGGGAGAAGGCGGCTTCATGTAGGGAACCCGACATGGGACTCGATCCCGGGACTCCAGGATCATGCCCTGGGCCAAAGGCAGGCGCTAAACTGCTGAACCACCCGGGCTGCCCCATGTCCTTTCTCTGGTTACTGTGATAGATCCTGCTGACCAATGGACAGAGGGGCCGTGGATAGGACATGGGCAACATAGATGAACAATAGTAACAGCTATAAGTGTCTGGTTCTCAAATAAATAAGTCACAGAAATTTAGAAAGTACAGCCTAGGGAATAGAGTCAGTACTGTTGTGACAACTTTGTATGGGGACAGACGGTGACTCCACTTCTCGTGGGGGGAGCTGAGTAAGGCACAGAATTGTCAAGTCACTAGTTGTAGCCCTGAAACTACTGTCACATTGTGTGTCGACTGGACTTCAATAAATATCAAGGAAAAGGGGTTTCTGATAGGACTCTCAGTGGGCCCGTGAAAGGCATTTACATGGTCGTTACACACACGAAGGCACATCTGCAGAGGGGATAAAGATGCTCACATGTCTTCATGTTAATTTTTAGAAGATTTACTTGAGAGAGGGTGCAGTGGGGAGGGGTGGAGGGAGAGGGGGAACCTGGAGCGGACTCCTCACCCACCAGAGCCTGAGCCCCACGCGAGGCTACACACCACAACCTTGAGATCCTGACCTGAGCCAAACTAAAGAGTCGATGTGGAACCAACTGAACCACCCAGGAGCCCCTCATATGTTCTTAAGTGCAACCCCAGGCTGTGAACTCTGGGGGTCGGGGGGACATCTGTGACTCCCAGTCTGCCTAGAAGGGCGGAAGGCCTGCAGGGCCCAAGGATGGGAACTGAGGATGTGGGAGGGTGCCTGTATCCCCTTCCCACCCGGCGTGGGGACAGGACCCTCCCCTGGGACCCACAGCCTTCAGGGTGAAGGGCTAAGTGCTGATTGTACCCCGCCTGCCCACAGCCAAGATGTGGGACCCCACTGTGGGCGGAACTGTGGTTCAATATGGCTCTAGCCATAGACCCTCGGTTCAATACGGCTCTAGCCATGGACCCTCGTCACTGAGAATGGAAGTCGCCTCCAACTCCCACAGATGGGAGGCTAGCTGAAACCTCCTTTAAAGGAGTTCTCACTAATGAGAGTTGAGTCCAGTGCCTGTCTGACGCGGATCCACACTGCTTGTACAAGGGCATCTAAATCCCTTCAGTTACATGCCGGTCACAAACCTGTTGGGAAGCATGTGCATGGTGCAGTTCTGGAAGCCTTGTGTCTCCTATCTCAATAGTAGGTGTTCCATAGAGAGCCTTCTCCCCTACAATGTGATAGGTTCCGACTACCATAGGAGCAAGGCGAGATGAAAGTTGCGCTCAAGGCATTCTTCCTTCTGAGAGTTGAGCAAATGGCCCGGAAGTCATAGCTGCACACTTCCTTTGGGTTAGTGTCAAACTGTGGTACTTTAGATACTTGACTTAACAGTTTGACAGCAAGCAGTATTTTGGAGGTCACAAAGGGTTGTATGTCTGTGTGCAATTCAGCATGTTTATTGCTTTCCTCGCTTGGAATCGATCTAGCTTCTAACCGTTAGAGGAGAGAAGCTATTTTAAAGCATTCTGCTAGGCCTGCTTATTTCTGAGTGCTGAGCTGAAAGACTATTCCTCACAGCTTCACACCCCCTGTAGACATAGGGTCTTACTCCCTTCTGTTAGATCTTGTCAGATCCTGTGTGAGAGGCAATGGTCAGCTCCAGCCTGGCTTCCCTTGTGTCTTCAGTTCACTACAGCACAATTCATGCAACCTCCCCACTTATAATGGAAGTAGCTTCTAACCCCCATAAGACAGGGGCTAGTTGCATGCTGCTTTCAAGACATACTCCTTTCTGAGAGTTGAGAAGATGAACTGCTCCTCAGAATGCCATACTGCTTGTCGTTTTCGATTTAAATTCCCTTTTGTGAGATGATTGTCAAAAGACATGTGTGAGGCAAGGAGGGAGCAGCAGACACCTGAGGATTGTGTCTC
The DNA here is from genome assembly GCF_003254725.2 of Canis lupus dingo. NCBI lineage: Eukaryota > Metazoa > Chordata > Mammalia > Carnivora > Canidae > Canis > Canis lupus. The sequence continues at coordinate 126,165 of NC_064272.1, forward strand.
CAATTCAGGGCACTGCTTTCCATGAAACCATGTCCCTTACAATGGACCTATGTTCTACCTCCAATAGGACGGAGGCTACGTGAGAGATGGGTTCTAGACATACTTCTGAGAGATGAGCACCTGGGCTGTCCCTCACAGGCCCACACAATCTGTGACTTATCGAATCATTCCATTACGTTAGATGATTGTCACAGGATGTGTGACAACAAATGGCAATCTGCAGGCCAGGGGGCTTGCATCTCTAAGTGCAATACACTTCGTTCCGTGGAACATCCTCCCCTAGAATCCATCTAGCACCTAACTCCCATAGGAGAGGGGCTCATTGAAAGCTCGCCTCAGGGCCTACTTCTTTCTACGAGGTGAGCAAGTGAACCGTCTTTCCCACCTCCATTCTGTGCACTCACCTTGTAATGCCCTTATGTTAGTTGCTTGTCAGAACTTGCATTAGAGGCAAGGGGGACGTGCAGCCTGGATCTCTTAGATCTCTGAGTTCAATGCAGTGCAGAATGGAACTACCTTCTGATTTCTGTAGCATATTGCACTAGTTGAGAGCTGGTTTGAAGTCCTATTGATTTCTGAGAGGAGAGCAAATGCGCTGTCTCTTGCAGCAGCCAACTTTCCACTTGCCTTGTTCTTATGGGAGTTAGAATATAGCTCCATTCTAGGTGTGGTGGTTACATGGAAAGCACAGTATCGAATTCGGCGACACAAGCCTTCCTTGTCTGTAGCCTGCCACTCCCTTCACACAACTTCTGTCAGGCGTGTAACATAGGGAGTTAGAGGCTAATTCCACATGCAGTGTGAAACCCTGAGAGATAGGCCATGTGCTCAACATTCAGAAATAAGTATGTCTTGAAGCCAGCTTTTCAATTAGCCTCGCTAGTATGGGAGTTAGAATCCAGCTCCATTCTTGGTGAGTTGGTTTCCTGGAAAGCAATGTGTTGCCCTGGGAGATAAAAGATTTCTCAGCCTAGAGCTTCCCACTTGCCTCTCACAATGCTTCTGATTACTATCTAACATAAGCGATTTAGAAGCTAAGTTCACAGGGATGAGCTGTGAGGGACAGCACCTGTGTTCACCTCTCAAAAATATGTATGCTTTGAAACCAGGTTTCAACTAGCCTCTCTCCTATAAAAATTAGAAAGTAGCTCCACTGTAGGTGAGGAGATTCCATGCAAAGTGCTGTATTGATCTCGGAAACACATGCCTTTAGGCCTGCAGCTTGCCATTTGTCTCTCCCACAGCTTCTGACAGCATCTTAAGTTGAGGGAGTTAGAATTTAATTCTACAGGCATGTGGAGCCTGGACGTACAGCAAGTGTGCTCAAGTATCAGATATAAGTATGCCTTGAATCCAGCTTTCAACTAGCCTCACTCCTATGGGAGTTGGAAGCTAGCTTCACTCTTGGTGAGGAGGTTTCATGGAAAGTGCTATACTCACTTCGGAGACACCAGACTTCCTGGTCTACATTTTGCCTCTTGTGTCTCACAGTTTGTAACACCATCTAACAAAAAGGAGTTAGAAGTTAAGGCCACAAGCATGTGGAGCCAAGAGGGAAAGCATATGTGCTAAAATCTAAGAAATAAGTATACCTTGAACCCAGCTCTCAGCTAGCCTGACTACTATGGGAGTTCAAGCTCACTCCACTCAGGTCAGCAGGTTCCATGGAAAGTGCTGTATTGAACTCAGAGACACCAGACTTCCTGGTCTGCAGCTTGTCTCTCATCTCTCACAGTTTTTGATAGCAAATAACATAAGGGAGTTAGAAATTAAGTCCAGAAGCATGTGGAATCATGAGGGACAGCACGTGGCTAAACTCTAAGAATTAAGTAACACATGCCTTCAACCCAGCTCTCAACTAGCATTGCTACTATGGGAGTTTGAAGCTCGCTCCACTCTAGGTAAGGAGGTTCCATGGCACTGTATTGACTCGGAGACACAAGCCTTCCTAGTCTGCAGCTTGCCACTTGCCTCTCACACAGCTTTTGTCAGGCATCTAACAATAGGGAGGTAGAAGCTGAGTCCACAGGGAGTGTGGAACTGCAAGGTACAGGTCTGTTCAAAACTTTAATAAATAAATATGCCTTGAATCCAGCTCTCAAGAAGCCTTGCTCCTATGGGAGTTTGAAGGTCACCTCTTCATCTAGAGGTTGAATGGAAAGCACTGTATTTAACTTCGATACACAAGCCTTCTAGGTCTTCAGCTTGCCACTTGCTCTCACAGAATTCTGACAATCATCTAACATAAGGGAGTTAGGTGATTACCACAGGTAACCATCCACAGGTATTGTGGAGCCATGAGGGACTGGCTGTGTTCAACACTCAGAAATAAGTATACATTGAACACATCTTTCAACTAGCCTCTCCCCATGGAATTAGAAGCTAGCTTCATTCTAGGTTAGGAGGTTCCATGGAAAGCACTGTATTGTACACAGAGAAACAAGCCTTCTGGGTACAGCTTGCCACTTGCCTCTCATACAACTTCGTCAGGAATCTAGTATTAGGGAGTTAAAAGCTAAGTCCACAGGCCTTGTGGAGCTGCGAGAGATAGGCCCTGTTCTCAACTTTCATAAATAAGTATGCCTTGAACCCACCCTCAACTAGCCTTGCTACTATGGGAATTTGAAGCTCAAGCCACTCCAGGGGAGGAGGTTCCATGGATAGCGCCTTATTGAACTCGGAATCATAAGCCTTCCTGTCCTACAGCTTGCCCCTTGTTTCTCAACCAGCTTCAGAGAAGCATCTGAAATTATGGAAGTAGAAGCTAACTCCACAGGCACTGCAGACCTGCAAGAGAGAGCACTCAACTCTCAGAAATAAATATGCCTTTAACCCAGCTTTCAACTAGCCTTGCTCCTATGGGAGTTTGAAGCTAGCTCCACTCTAGGTGTGGAGGTTCCATGGAAAGCACTGTATTGAACTTGGAGACACAAGCCTTTTGGGCCTGGAGCTTGCCACTATCTCTCTCCCAGCTTCTGACAGGATCTAAAATTAAGGAGCTAGAAGTTAAGTCCACAGGCTTGTAGAGCTGTTAGGGACAGCAGGTGTGCTCGACTCTCAGAAATAAGTATGCCTTGAATCCAGCTTTCAACTACCCTTGCTACTATAGGAGTTTGAAGCTAGCTCAATTCTAGGTTATGAGGTTTCAATACAGTGAAACCACTGTATTGAACTCAGGGACCTAAACCTTCCTGTCCTGCAGCTTGCCCCTTGTCTCTCTCACAGCTTCGGAGACGCTAATGAATTAGAAGGAATGTAATTATGGAATTACACAGGAGGGACAGCACGTGTGCTCAACACTCAGAAACAAGTATGCCTTAACCTTTCAACTAGCCTGCTCCTATATGAGTTAGAAGCTAGCTCCACTCTAAGTGATGAGTTTCCAGGGAAAGCGCTGTATTGATCACTTAGACACAAGTTTTTGGGCCTGCAGCTTGCCACTTGTCTCTATAATAGTTTCTGACAGCATCTATGCCTTGAATCCAACTTTCAACTAGCCTTACTACTATGGGAGTTTGAAGCTAACTCCAATCTAGGTGAGGACTTTCAATGGAAAGAGCTGTATTGAGCTCGGAAACGTAAGCCTTCTTGGCCTGCATCTTGCCCCTTGTCTCTCACACAGTTTATGAGAAGAATCTGAAATTATGGAGTGAGAAACCAAGTCTACAAGCAGTGTGGAGCCATGAGGGACAGCACATGTTCCCAACTCTTGCTCCTCTGAGAAAAACATATGCCTTGAATCCAGTTTTCAACTAGCCTTGCTACAATGGATGTTTGAAGCTAGTTCCACTCTAGGTAGGAGGTTTCATGGATAGAGCTGTATTGAACTCAGAGACCCAAGCATTCTAGGTGTGTATCTTGCCACTTGCCTCTCACACAGTTACTGACAGCTTCTAACATAAGTGAGTTAGAAGTTAAACCACAGACAGTGTGGATCCAGGAGGTACAGGACCTGTGTTCAACTCTCCGAAATAAGTATGCCTTGAAGCCAACTTTCAAGCAGCTGCAATCCTATGGGAGGTAGAAGCTAGCTCCATTGTAGGTGAGGAGGAACATGGAAAGTGCTGTATTGAACTGGGAGACACAGCATTCTGGGCCAGCAGCTTGCCACTTGCCTTTTACACAGCTTCTAACAATATGTAACATTAGGGAGTTAGAAGCTAAGTTTACAGGCAGTGTGGACTGTGGGCAACAGCACCTGTGCTCAACTCTCAGCTATAAGTATCCCTTGACCCAGCTTTAAACTAGCTGCTCTCCTAAGTGAATCTTAACCACTAACCCTAAAACCTAAACCCTAAACCCTAACTCTACTCCCTAAGCCTAAATCCTAACACTAAACCCTGAACCTGACCCTAACCTTAACCCAAAACTTTAACCCTAACCCTAAACACTAATACTACCCCTGACCCTAACCCTAAACACTAAGCCCTAAACCCTGACTCAGATCCTAACCCTAACCCTAAAACCTAACCCAAACCCTAACACTTTCCCCAACCCCAATCCTAACCCTAACCCCTAACTATAACCCTAACCCTAACCCTTAACCCTAATATTAACACTAACACATCACTAACCCTGTGGTTTTGAGTAGTCCCTCTGATGTCTGCATGGACCTAACCAATGCCTCCAGGAGCATCCAGCAAGCGGGTCCTGAGGAAGCCATGCTTCTGTCCTTGTGAACATGGCCCTGAACCTTCCACTGATGATCCTAAAATGTCAAATTCTGTAGGGATGTTGGGGCCCTGCATCAGCTTCCATACTCACCCCTGTGGGTCCTAAGGATGCTGGGCTCCTGTCAGTGTGGACATGGCCCCACATCGCCGTGAAGCCTCTACACGGGTCCTGAGGAGGTCAGAGATTCCTATCAGCGTGGACGTGGCCCCACATCCTCCAAAACCTCACAATAGGTCTTGAGGAGGCTGGGGCTTGTGTCAGTGTGGACGAAGCCCCACATCCTCCCAAATCCTCACCGTGAGTTCTGGGGAGGTTGGGGCCCCCGTCAGTGTGGACACAGCCCTACATCCTCTCTAAGCCTCACCACAGATCCTAAAGAGACAGGGGGCTCCTTTCAGCATGGGTGTGGTCCCATGTCCTCCCCAAGCCTCCCTGAATGTCCTAAGGAGGCCAGGGGATCCTTCAGCATGGACACGGCCCTGCATCTTCCTGAAAGCCTCACCACGTGTCCTGAGGATGCTGTGGTCTCCTGTCACCCTCCACGCAGCTCAAGTCCTCCCCAAACCTCCCCAGCACAGGCGGGCTCCTGTTACCACAGGTGGACAAGGTTGACTGATCACGTGCCCCGCTGGGTCAGGGCCTGAGTTTGGGTGCCCCCTGTGGGATGTTCAGGCACTGCAAGAGGCCGTGCATGAGGTGTCACCCTCACTCCCATGGCAGCACCTGCCTCCTTCCAGACTCCAGCCAAGTCTATAAGCTTTGGAAATGTCTCACTGAAAAGAAGCACAACATCCCAGCTTCTCCAGAAATACTTAAGGACAATGAATTGGAACCCATAGGATATGAAATGAAATGTGGACAAAATTTTTACAATGTCCACCAAAATTCACTCAACTCTCTTACACTGTAGGTGGGAACAAAAGCTGGTGCAGCCACTGTGGAAATCAGTGCATAGGGTCCTCAAGAAATTACAAATAGAGTTACCCTACGACCTAGCCATTGCACTGTGGGTAATTTACTCCAAAGATGCAGATGCAGTGAAACGCTGGGACATCTGCACCCCAATGTTCACAGCAGCAGTGTCCACAATAACCACACTGTGGGAGAAGCCCCGGTGTTCTCAGAGAGATGAATGGATATATAAGATGTGCAATAGATAGATGATAGATAGATTGATTGATTGATAGATGATAGATAGACTGAAATACTGCTCAGCTATCAAAAAGAATGAAATCTTGCCATTTGCAATGACATGGATAGAACTAGAAGGTATTATGTTAAGTGAAATAAGTCAGTCAAGAAAGAAAATTACCATTTGGTTTCACTCATAGGTGGAATTAAAGAAGCAAAACAGATGAACATCTGTGAAGGGAAGGAAAAATTAAGATGAAAACAGAGAGGGAGGAAAAAGAGACTCTTAATTATAGGAAACAAACTTAGGGTAGCTGGAGGGGAGGGAGTAGGGGATGGGGCAATGCGGGGATGGGCATGAAGGAGGGCATGCGATGTCATGAGCACTGGGTGTTATATCCAACTGGTGAATCACTGAATTATACCTTTGAAACTAATAATACACTATACATTAATTAATTGGATTTAAATTACATTAAATTAAAAAAAAGATCAGTTGACCATATCAGAGTGCATTTCCTTCCAGGATCTCTAGTCTGCTCCATTAACTTATGCCAGAACCACATCTTTGTGGGTTTGCTTTGTTTAAGTAGGCTCCATGCATTGTGCATAGCCCTCGAGATCAGACCTGAGGTGAGATCAAGAGTTGGATGCTTAACTGACTGAGCCAGCCGGGTGCCCTAGAATCACACTGTTTTAGTTCTGTGGCTCTGTGACATAGTTTGAAATAGGAAAGTGCTGCGTCCAGCTCTGTCCTGCTTCTCCAATACGTTTTTGCTGTCCAGGATCATTTGTGGAGGCTGACGAATGTTAGGGTTGTTATTTCTATTTCTAAAATCTGCCATCATGATTTCGATAGGAATTACATTGAAACTGAGGGTCGCTTCAAGTACTATGGACATTTTAACAAGATGAAGGATCCCACCCCATGAGTCCAGGATGTCTTCTCAAAGTCTTGTGGTTTTCAGTGTACAAGTCTTTCACTTCCTTGGTTCTAATCATTTGTTCTTTTTGATGCTACTGAGAAGGGGGTCATTTTCTTAGCTTCCTTTCTGAGTGTTCATTGTCAGTACACAGAAAGACTACTGATCTTTGTAGGTTCATTTTGTGTCTCGCAACTTTACTGAATTCACTCATTAGTTCTAACAGTTTTTGGTGGAGTTTTTTGGGTTTCCTGTTTATAGTACTGCAAATAGGGACAGTTTGACTTCCCCCTTACAGGTTTGGATGCCTTTTCTGTTTTCTGTTTACTACAGTAGGACTTCCAGTGCTAAGAGGGGACTTCCTTGTCTTGTTCTTGCTTTTATGGGAGACGACTTCAGGTTTTCAGCATTGAGGATGATATCAGCTGTGAGCCTTCCTACACGCCTTTGTTCTGTTGATGGATGTTTCCTCAAAACCCACTATGCTTTTTATGTTGTATTTTGTCAAATGCTTTTTTCTGCAACTATTGAGATGATTGTATGGTTTTTGCACTTTGTCTCGTTAATGTGATGGATCGTGTTGACTGATTGCCAGAGGGGAAGCGAGTAGAAAATGGGCAAAATAGATGAAGAATATTAAGAGCTATAAACATCTGGTTCTAAAACACATAAGTCACAGGAATTTTAAAAGTACAGCCAAGGGAATAGAGTCAGTACTATTGTAATAACTTTGTATGGACACAGAGCTGAGTAATGTACAGAATTGTCAAATCACTAAGTTGTAGCCCTTAAATTAATGTAACATTGTGTGTCGACTATACTTTAATAAATATTAAAGAATAGGAGTTTCTGATAGAAATCACAGTGGATCCGTGAAAAGCATTTACACAACCATTACGCATATGAAGGCACCTCTGCAGGGATGATAAAGATTTCTCAAATATTTTAAGTGTTAAAGTTTAAAAGATTTATTTGAGAGAGCATGTGGGTGCTATCAGTGGGGAGGGGCAGAGGGAGAGGGAGAATCTGAGGCAGACTCCTCACCCAGCAGGAGCCTAATCCCCACGTGAGGCTCCAGACCACAACCTTGAGATCCTGACCTGAGCTAAAATCAAGAGTCAACATGTAACCAACTGAACCACCCAGGAGACCCTCAAATGTTCTTAAGTGCAAAACCCATTCTATGAACCCTGGGGGGCAGGAGGACATCTGCGACTCCCAGTCTGCTTAGAATGGCCGGGAGGCCTGGAGGGCCTCAGGATGGGAACCAAGGATATGGGAGGGTGCCTGTATCACCTGCGCCCACCCTGCGTGGTGACAGGACCCTCCCCCAGGACCCTTGGCCTTCAGGGTGAGGGGCTAAGTGAGGACTCGACCCCACCCACCTACAGAGATGATGCGGGACCCCACTGTGGGTGGAACTGTGGCACCACACTATTCTGGCTCATAGCGACCAAACTATCCCAATCTCCTCCCCAGTACCCTGGTGCATAAAGAGAAGCTGCTTACATAGTGACAGGTCACAAGTGAGTGGCAGCTTCTCCCTGCTCCCCTCAGGACACTGCAGGGCCTATGGGGCTGAGAGGGGGCGCTGGCCTCCTGGGCTGGGGTCCAGAACACACCGACCCCTATGCAGTGACTGTGAGGCAGCTCCTGCAGCCCTTCCACAGCTCCATGGGGAGCTGCTTATTCCAGGGAAGCTGTGGTTGGAGCTTGGGTAGCTTACCCGGGACCCCTGCTCCCTTGTGAGCCCTGTGCTGTGCAGGGAGACCCAGGTCATGACCCTTCCAGGCTGTCCTAGATGCATGGACCCTAACACGTGGTGACACCACCACCCCACCTGCCCTGTGGTCTGGGGTGGACAGTCAGGGCTCTCTGGGCCCTCCTGGCCCATAAGGCTTGCTCTTCACAAACTGGAACGTGGAGTCCCTCGTGCTCCCTTCAGATCCCGCTCAGGCTATTCACTCATTGTTGCATTCAAGGTGGGTAGTTTGGTCGCACTCTTGCTGGCATAAGTTTTTAATTTTGCTGAAGTTCTAGTTTCCCTTTGGTCATTGTGCTTGTGGAATCTAAGAAAACCTTCAAACCCCCCAAGCCTGTAGGACACTCACTGGCCGGCCCATCCACCACCATCTCTGCACTGGCCCTGGGCTGGGAGACATCACCCCAAGCATCAGGTTGGCAGTTCCTGAGAGCCTCCGGGGCCCCCTATGTGCTCCTGATAATGGGGTGGGAGAGCTCTGTCATCCCAGCATGACGGTGTGTCCTGGGACAGTGGCTGTGAAGGTGGACTGTAGGAGGGTGAGTGACAGGCTGTGAGTGCCGATCCTCCAGCCCAGTATGTCCCCCTTGGAGCTATGGGAGTCTCCACACTCCTGTCAGACAGAGAGGGATCTGCCCACAGGGAGCACACAGATGCATGTGTCCTCTGAAGGTTTTCATTCTTGGATGTGTTTGGTTTACAGCACCATGCAACAGGACCCGGAGACCCTGCTGGCCTTGGAAAGGGCTGATATCAGCCCAATACCATTAGGTGAGGTCCAGACAGGTACTATAGATGCTAGAGCACTCACTAGTGGTGGGGACCATACCTGAAGGGCAGATGAGGCCTAGGAGGGGATCAGAGCCAAGAATGAGCCAGGTCAGCCCAAATAAGGATCATAGTCACCAGGAACAAGTGAGATCCTGGGTATGGTCCCAGGCATCAGTAGCAAGTGAGGGTTCATTCTGGATCCTAGCCATCGGTAGCTGATGAGCCCAGGTGGGGACCATAGTCACCAGGTCCAGGTGAGGCCCATGTGGGGACTAGAGTCACCAGGTCCAGGTGAGGCCCAGGTGGGAATCATTGCTGGTAGAAACAGGTGAGGCTGCTCCCACTGGGCAGATAGGCCCTTCCCGACCCAGCACCCTCTTTCTTGCAGTGGCCACCCCAGGGGCAGGCGGGTCCTCAGCCATGGGGAGTGTGATGGATGTGCACAGCCCTTTCTGGGTCTTGTTACTCAGGCTGGGGGTACCCAGGATGTGGGAGACGCTGCCCCCTGGGCTTCGTCTGGGTTGTGGGCTGGAAGGGTGGCCTGGGAGGCCAGCAAGCAGCCAGACAGGAGGCTGAGGGAACAGTGGGAGTGTGAGACTGGTCTGCAATGGTGGGACCAGTGGCTGTAGCTCCAGGACCCTGAGGGCCACCTGGGGATGCAGTGCCCTTGCTGGTGGGGAGGAGAGCTGAGGGGGTTCCACGTCTGCCCCATGGCTACAGCAGCCTGCAGGGAGGCTCTCCTGAGCTCCCATCCCGTCCAGCAGCCTGTCAGGCTCCTACCGTGTGTGGAGTGATCCTCGTTGGTCATCAGCTGGGCCAGCGCCCAGAAGGTGTTCTCTTCAGTCAGGAACATCAGCAGGATGGCCACGATCTGGCTCATTCCCTGGCAGTAGCTCACTTCCTGCAAGAGCCAGAGCCCCATGGAGGGTGTCCACCCCTGAGGCTCCCTCTGAGCACTCCCCACATAGGCATCAGGCTCCCACGGCTCCCTCACATCCCGAGCTCCTGGAGGGGGCTCCCAGAGGGTGAGGAAAGCAGGGTGCAGGGCCACCCGGACCAGCTCAGGTGCTAGCACAATGTGGCCCCGCTACAGAGCCCTGCAGCTACTGTGCCAGGGCCCCCATCCTCAGACCAGGAGGAGGGGCCTCCATGAGGTATGCCAGGTGGCAGGGGACCCGCCAGGTCTGGAGACCCCACCATGAGTGCAGGTCGGGGGCCTGACTGTGGCCCCTGGGAGGTCCCACGAGGGGAGCAGGGCCAAGACACTGCCACAGAGCCATGGAGCGTCTGAGCTGGAGTTCTTCGGGACACTTCTGGAATGCGCCATGGAAGGGGAGTGGCCTCCTCATCAGCCATGGCCTCCTACCCTTCAGGGGAGTGGGAACGTTCCTCCCACCAAGTTCTGATTAGTAGTCCCATCTCTTCAGGATACAGACCCAAGTTTTAGGATGGCAGCGGTGCATGCAAGAGCCCTGGACAGCCCCAGGACTTGGGCACTCAGACATCCTCCCTTCCATAGGGATGTCTTCACCCAGCCCCCTGCCTGGGTCTTGGAGGAGAGAGACCCTCCCTTGCATCTCAAGACAGTGTGAGCTGGGGCCCTAACTATAAGTCCTGTTGGTTACCAGTACTCAGAACAAGGACACCCATGGGGCAGGAGGCCCAGGGACAGGGACACTCACGGTGTTGTACATGGAGTAGGCCAACAGCACGTGGAACAGGGCTTGTTGTTTAGGAGCGGGCACAATAGGGTGCTCTGCTCAGTCCTGCCCCCACCCAGTGAGGCTGGCGAGGTGCGAACACCAGACCTACAGGCCCTACAGTCTTCAGGGCACCTCTGTGGGGGCCGATTCTCTGGGGTCAGGTCTGCACATGGTGACAAGTGGCAAATTCACACATACAGTGTGCTGGGGGTTTATCTGCATCCTATGGTTTTCCATGTGTCTCCATGGAGCTCCTGCTGTGGGGTGTGGAGCTCCTGGGCTCTCCCAGGGCCAGGGGTCACAGGTCAGGCTGACTCAGCCACACTCTGAGGGCCATGGGAGACACAGGGGTCAGCAGGTTTCATCCAGGGAGGAGCATCGACTTCTCGTGGTGAGACGGTCCGAGTGGCCCCCTGGGAAGCCCAGTGCACCTCTGCCTAGTGGCTCCTTGGCCCCATCCCTGGCATCCCTGCAGGTCAGCCCCTGTGGGTCCCGGGCTCTGACACACACTGCTGGCCACTGCATGCTTCACACAGACAGAGCTCCATCCTCTGATTCACCCACCTACATCCACTATATCTGGAGTCACACTGCCTTCCCCTCCCTCCCATGCAGCCTCTGGGGACTCTATGGGACACCCAGGCTTCTGATGGGAACAGACTGTCTAGAGAACCCCAAGGTGGCCGGGGAGGTGTGAAGATGTCCCACTGTAAGCAGCTGCACCACATCCTTGCAGGGGGGTGATGGCATGGGGGGCGATGTTGTGAGGTGATGGTGTAGGGTGATGGTGTAGGGGTGGTGGTATAAGGGTTGTGTGGGGGATGATGGTGTGTGGGGGAGATGGGTGGGGGGATGGTGTGTGGGGGAGATGGTGTAGGGGTGGTGGTGTGGGGGGATGGTGTGGGGGGCAGATGGTGTAGGGGTGGTGGTGTGGGGGGAGTTGGTGGGGGGATGGTGTGGGGGGCGATGGTGTAGGGTATTGGGATGGAGTGCAGGGGGAGATGGTATGGGGCGAGGGTGTGGGGGATGGTATAGGGATGGTGGTATAGTGAGTGATGGTGTGGGGGGCGATTGTGCAGGGTGATGGTGTGGGGGTGGGGGGGTGGGGTTATGGCATGGGGGTGGTGGTGTGGGGGGGATGATGTGGGGAGGTGATGGTGTAGGGTGATGGCCTAAGGGGTGGTGGAGTAAGAGGGAGGGCGTAGGGGGGATGGTGTGGGGGGCTTACAGACACAGGGTATCCCCATATGGAAATATGTACAGACAAAGGCGACCCCAGGTCTGGGGTTTGCTCCGACACTTGCCCTGGGGCCCCGTGTGGTTGGCACAGGACCCTGGCTGGACCAGGGGCAACATCTGGGAGTCATCATACTATGTATGTTTACAAACAGTGCAAATTATCTAAAATAAAATGCACAATATTCAGAAATATGTAAAACTCCGAGTTGGTGTTGCCCTGACCTGTCTGACCCTCATTGGGTCCATGTGTGCCCTGGTCCAGCTGCGGTGGTGCTGCCTGGCCCCCAGGTCCCCTTATTGCCCCTCCCACAGCCTTCAACCCTTGCCCCCTGCTCTTCATGGAGCAGCTCCACCCCCCCTTGGGGTTCAGCTCACACAGTGACACCTGGAGGCCCTGTCCTGGTGGCCTCCCCACTCCCGAGACCCCGGGGGGTGGCAGGCACGTGGGTCATCCTGAGCACTTTACCATGTGGCAGTGTTTTATTTGTTGCCATTGTTCCCCCCAGCCTCAGAGACCCTGTGTTCCCTACCCAGAAGCCCCCAGGCCTCCCCTGGGGCCCCTGGAACCCCAATTTCCCAGCAGCTTCACCTGACCCTATAGCGGTCCCAGAATATGGTGTGGTTGTGGAAAGTTCTGTTGATGTCTAGATCTATCTGTTTGATGTCCAGGGAGGAGAACTGAGCCTCCTCCTTCATTTCCTGCAGGAAGAACCGGGGAGGAAGAGCCATGTCAAGGACACAGACCTCAAATTGTCACCAACTGCTGTCCTGAGCAGGGAGCTCTGGGGCCACCATGGGAGTGTGTCCTGCAGAAACCTCCTTCCTTCCCCTGTGAGCCAGGGATGGCACGAGTGCCCATTATGCCCATGGGGCCTGCCTGAAGGCCTGTGCTCAGCAGTTGTGGGCAGGGAGGGGACTGAGGGTCCACCCAGGTGGGGAGGGGACACAGGGGGTCATCCTTGGGAGGGGAGGGGACACGAGGGGTCCACCCTGGGTGAGGAGGGGACATTGAGAGTCAGCCCTGGGTGGAAAGGGGACACGGGGGTTCAGCCCTGGGTTGGGAGGGGCTCCCAGGGGTCAGCCCAAGGCTCCTCCCCTCCCCCAGCACAGGCCTGTCCAGGACTAAGCCCCAAGCTTTGCCCTGTGCTTGCACCTGGGGAGGGTGCTCCCTGAAACCTGCTCCAGGGCGCCGGCTCCTGTCAGGGCATGTGGGGGACTGGGAGGGTCAGGGGGTCTCTGCTCCTGGTGCCCTTCTGAGTCCTACCTTCCCCCCCAACCCCCGAGATGGGGCACAGCACAAGCCTGCTGTCCTTCCCATTCCCACCCAAGAGCTTCATCCTTCCTGCTTCATCCAACAGGAACCTGGCTCCAGCCCAAATCTCGGCCCCATTCGGGACCCCAGCCCCGTCCAGGGGGCCAGCTGCCATTACCCCAACCCTGCCCCTGCCCAGGAGGAGCTCAGAGCTCCACAGCCCTGTCTCTCTCTGAACCCTGGGCCTACCCTGCTCCAGGGAAGGTGGGACTGAGGTGGGGGCAGCAGGGAGGTGGGCCAGGCCCTTGGTCGGAGAGGCCCCAGGAGATGCTGGGGCCACTGCGAGTTCCCGGCAGCAGATTTCCCCCCTCCCCGGGTTCCCCTCGCCTCCTGCCTAGGCCTCCCCTGAGGGCCACATGTCTGCTGGGAGTGGAAGGGCCCTACCTGGTATTTCCCTGGGTTCCTGGCTTTAGCCTTCTAGATCTCTAGCAAACGCAACCACACCTGTCCCCCCACCTGGAGTGGGATCCCCCTGTAGACTCAGCAATGTAGCTGCAGGAAGGAAGGCAGTGCTGGTGGGAAGGGCACAGGGAGGCCCCTTGGAGCCCAGGGAGCAGGAGGCATCTAGAAGATTCCAGCTTTGGCTCCACGGTGTCTGCACAGAGGCTGGGTCTCCCTAGAGCTGGGCCCCGTCCCCCACAAGGAACAGGGGACCATGGCCCTGACCTGACGCTCCCCCACCACCGTCCTTGGGCCTACGGAGGCTCCGGCTCCAGCAGCAGACTCTCCCCAGGCAGAGGACTCTCCCAGTGATAGGGCAGGAGGATACTGTGGGCGACTCCCCAGCTCCATCAGGACAGAGTGTCCTCAGGGGACACCCAGTGCCCCACCTTCTCGCTGTGGTGGTAGTGGCCCCATTGTTAGCCACTTGTCTGTGCACCAGGTCTCCTGGAGATGTTTCTGGAAAAGGATAAGTGAGGGCAGCGGATGAGCCTCCAGCCGTGGGAGGTGGGTGCTCAGGGCCGTGTCCAGTTGCCCTACAGGGACTCAGAGGAGCCAGGAAGGCACAGGGCTGCTCCCACTGACCGTGGTTCTGAGTTTGGGGCACGTTCCCAGCAGCCCGTGCAGTGCTATGACAGGAGGTTTGGGGAGATACCCCTGGGGACGTCCTGGGGGACGGGGTCTGCAGACAGTTGACCCCCAGCCTACTGCCCATATCCTGCCCGATGCCCAGGATGGGCTCTCAGCTTGGCCTTATGGGGGCTGGGGCCAGGCAGCTCCTTCTCCCTGGAAGGCAAGAGATACAGAGCCCTGAGGCCCAGGCCCTGGCCCCACATCCCCCATACCTGGGCCAAGGGGACTCTGGAAGGGAGGGTTCCCCCAGGGAGGACAGGGGCTGTCAGCTGCCTATGGTCGAGTGGGACCAGCATTCTGGGGGGGGGGTCTGAGAAGGGTTGTTGCTGGTGGTGGGCTGAGCAGGGACCCCTTGGCACCCCCAGGAGGTGACCTGCCCCTGTCCTGGGATGGACCAGCCTGAGAGCTGTCAGCGCGGCCCAGGTGCTCCCGTGACAGTCCAGCTGAGGTCCCCCCACCTTCCCAGAGCCTGGCTGCCCAGGGTCCAGCCGGCCTCCCCCTGCACCCTAGCCATACCCCTGCTGTCCCCTGACCCCACCTCTCTTGCTGTCACCTCTGCCACTCTGGCCCATTTTACTTTTTGTCCTGTCAGAGCTCCTGAGCACAACCCATCCCTGACCCATCCCAGCAGCCACTGGACAGTGAGCAGGGCTGAGGGGGATGGGAGCAGCCCCATGGTCCCCACCTGGAGTCCCCAGCCTCCACAAGGTTCTCAAGGGTCTGTCGACCCAGCAGCCTCCTCCCCTGCGACCAAGGCCACTGGGCTGTCCCCCTTCCCTTGTTCCCACCCCAGGGCAGCCTCTTACCTCTTCCTGCCCAATCTGGTCAGCCCCTCCCTCTGCTCCCACCCTCCCTCGCTGACCTTGCCTTGTCCCCGGCATCTACCTGCAGCCCTGCAGAAGACTTCGGGACTGTGGAGGCCCTGGCCTGGGGGGTTTGAGTGAGAAGCACCCCTGTGGACTCGCCCCAGAGCACACCTTCCTCCTACAGAAAGCACGCCCCCGTCCCAGAGCGCCTCACCCTCGGGAGCCCCTGCTGAAGGGACTGGACACGCCCCCCCCAACCCCGATGCAGGAGGCAGACTCCTGGCCCTCCCCAAAGCAGGGGTGAAGGCAACTCCTCTGAGTGCCCAGGGATCTGCCCCCAGGCCCAGCTCTCTTCCTGCCCACTTCCCAGGTTTGCCTTCTGGGTCTCTCAGCTCCAGCCCAGGGCAAACATGGCCCTCAGAGGTTTCCAGGGGACAAGGTCCTGATCTAGGGGGATGCGTCAGCCTCCAGAGAGGTGTTCCTGCAAATGCAACCACCCCTGAGATGGATGAAGGGGTGTCCAGGGGACTCACTGCAGAAAGCTCTGATGATCTGTGACCTTCCACAGTGACAGGTCCCGTGGAGACCCTGCTTGGCATGCCTGAAACAGAGGGGGTCCCATGGTGGGGACTGATCAGAGCCAGGGACATGGGACAGGA
This sequence comes from Canis lupus dingo, assembly GCF_003254725.2. NCBI lineage: Eukaryota > Metazoa > Chordata > Mammalia > Carnivora > Canidae > Canis > Canis lupus. Next base: position 142,219 of record NC_064272.1, read on the forward strand.
GGGAGCAGAATGGCTCCTCACTCCCCTGAATCCTGAGGGAGCCCAGGAACCTCTGAGATTGGCCGGGCACCCACCCCACAGGGTCTCTGTGAGGACGATGGTCCCCAGGCCCTGCCACCCCCGGCCTGGAAGGTAGTCCTGCTCTCTGGGAAGAGCAGGTCCAGTCAAGGCTCAGAGGTCTGTGGGCACATGGGGGGCAGGGCATGGGGGAGGAGGCCCCTGCCAGGACACCCCCATACCTGGTATAGGAGGAGGCCCTGATCGTGGGGGGCCTGGGGCCTTCTCAGGCTTCTTCATTCCAGGGTTCCCCAAACTGCTGAGGTTCCAGGCCCATCACGAGCACGTTCTAGACAGAGCTCTCCCCAAGCTGAAGAAGCACATGGCGAGTGGAAGCTCCCCAGAGGCTCTGTCCCCATGGCCTGGGGCAGGGGGTGGGGACGCGGGCCTTCTGAGCTGCTCAGAGTTTGGGGTCACGTTCCTCCTCCTGGGGGCCTGGGGGCGCCCTTGGGTCTGTGCAGAGCTGTGGGGAGTGTGTCCACCTGGCTCCCTGGGGCTGCGGTGTGGGACCTGAGCACCTCCTGCCCTTCCACCAGGATGAGGAACAGATGTGCACTGGCATTTACACCCCCAAGTGGTTCCTTCAGTGTTTCATAGACTGGGTAAGGCCACCTAAGGACCCATGCTTCCTGACTTGCCCCCTGATCCCAGGTGAGGGCCAAGCTCAGCCCCACCCTCCAGATAAGCCAGGCCCGACCCGGGGCCCTAAGGCTGAGGGTCGCAGCAGAGACCCATCCTAGAGAAACCCAGAGGGTCCCTGGAGGAGGTTTCAGGGGGGTGGGCTGTCTCTGCTTCAGCTCCCCCAGGGAAGGCCAGGTCAGCCTGGGGTGTGGAAAAGCCCTTGGTCCATTCTACGGCCAGCCTGGGGTCCTCTCGAGGCATGTTGTCATCAAGTGGGGGAAGAGTCTCTGCCCCCCCAGGTTTGCAGGTGGTGCTGGCCAGGGTCAGAACCCCGGGTGGCCAGGAGCCCTGATCTCCTTGGGAAGAGTGCACACACAGGAGGGGCTGTGGGGCCTTGTTGGAGGCAGCCAGGGGGGTGGTAGGGGCTGTAGGCAGATGGGAGTTCCTAGTCTGAGCTGAGACCCCCCAGGGGCCCTGCTTAGGTTGCTCCTCCCACCCTGCTGTCCCCTAGACCCCCTTCTCGCTTACCCTGAAGCTCTGGGATGCCTACATCCTGGATGGGAAGTGCTGCTCACAGCCATGGCTTACACAATCCTCAAGGTGCACAGGAGTAAGTGAGGCCCTGGGAGGAAGGTGGGTGGGGAAGGGTGTTAACCCTCTGCTCTGAGTAGCACCCAGGCCTGGGTGGGGGCGGATGGCCAGGCAGGCAGGTTTAGCGGGGCTCCCTGAAAGGAGCAGCAGGCAGGGGCCTTCCTTGTCCATCGCACTGCCCATGGCTCTCCTGGGCACAGCTTAACCCCCAGCTGCTGCCCCTGGGAGGCACCTGGGGGCCACAGGGTGGGGCCCCTCTGGGTCTGACTCACACCCACCTCCCAGAATGCCTCCTGAAGCTGCCCCTGGAAGGTCTTTGGGAGTTTCTGCAGGACTCGCTGGCCCAGCCCTGGGCCCTGGAGGATGAGGTGGTGCTCAGACACCTTTGGGCCTCCATGACCCAGCTCTGAAGGATGAAGTGTGACCTGACCCCTGTAGGTGGGCTTAGGGTCCCATCCCCTCCCAATTCACCCTCCCAGGGTCCACAGTGGGAAGAGCCCCCTGGGCCTTCTTCCTCATCTTTAGGCCTCTCCTCTTCTGCTCCAGCCTCAAGGAAACCAGGCCAGGGCTGGACATGCGGGCACTCACTGCAGGGCCTGGGCACCAGCTGTGTGGGGGACTATGGACAGGGTCAGGCTGGGGGGGACTATGTGGGAGCCATGAGGACCCCTGGGGCCCCCCAGCTGGGGACACACAGCCTGCTGGAGATGCTAACCCAGTCTGCCTCTTTCCAGGGGGACCTGACGAGTTCCCCATGAGGCCCCTGGGCCTGGAGCGAGTGTCCCTGGCCCCTGGGCCTCTCCTCCCTTCTCCTACTGCTGAGACACTGCCCAGAGTGGATAAGCTGGCCTCCCCAGGCCCAGCCACCCAGCCTGAGCTGCCTGGATCCCCTTCTGGCCAGGCCATCCTCAAGGCCGAGGAGCCACTGCAGGAGGGAAGCTCCCCAGAGCCCATGGCTGCACACCTGAGTCTGGGAACCCTAGGGGCTCTGGTTCTGGCCCAGCTACCCCCAACCCAGGATCCGTTGTTGGCCTGGCTGCCCCCAAAGTGATGGAACTACCTCCTCTTCCTCCCAGTGAACCAGGAGGGTGCAGGCAGGTGGCCCCTGGACATGGGCTTGAAGCCAGAACCCTAGGTCCCCTTTCCTTTGGCACAAGCCTGGGCTTGCCCCAGAGGCTACATAACAGACCAGGCCCTGAAGCCCCCCAGAACTCCCTTCACAGGGTCCACCCAGCCCACTAAAGACAACGCTGTAGGGCCCAGGACACCCTTCCTGCCCCGTGGCCACGGCAGCTCAAGCCCCTCATTGGGCAGTGATGGGCACAGCCAGGACAGAGCCAGGGCAGCATTGAGCCTGTTGCCCCAAGGCTCCACACAGACTTAGAGTCCTCTGACCTCCGCATCCATGGGGAAGCTTGATACTTGTTGGCCTCTGGAACAGAGCGTGGTGGTTAGCGTGGGGGCCCTGAGGCTCTGGTCAGCCGACACAGTGCCTTGCCTCGTGAGTGTCCTTCTTGAAGGGTGGCACTCCCCACACAGGACACAAGCCCCTGACCCAGAGGGATTTGGGCTGGCCTCTCCCCAAGCTCTGTGGGTACCCCCGTGCCCGGGCCAGAATGAAGACTGATGGGATTGAGCCCCTTGTAGCCCTGGCCAGTCCTAGATTCTGTCTCAAGGCTGAGCAAGCCCTCTCAGAGCAGGATGTGGCCTCCTGGGAACTGGGTATGCCCCAAAGATCCAGGTCACTGACCTAGAGCAGCGCTGGGAATAATGGGACACCCCAGGGCAGGGGCAGCAGGGGCAGACTGGTGGGCCCCACCCTCACCCACATCAGGAAGCAGGCTCCTCCTCATACTGGGTCTCCAGCAGTCAATCATCTGGCACCAGTGGGCCAGAGGCCAGGGTCCAGCTGCCCTACTGGGACCCAGTGCAGGAACCCATAAGCTGCAGGTCCAGGTCAGGTCTGCTGTCCTCAGAACAGCCTCTCAGGCCCCAACCTCAGGACATGCATCCCCACCCAGAGTCCACACAGGCTCCCAGGTGGGGACTCTAGCACCCGCACCTCCATGTGATTTCTGCTTTCTCCTAAAGGACAGGAAGGTCTTCCTCTCCAGAGGAAGGCTTGCACCCTTGGCTCTGAGCCTCTGTTTGCTACTGAAAGTTCAATAAAGTGTTGTGTGAAAATGCATGGCCAGCCCACTTCTGTGTCTCCCAGATCTCTGTGCAAGCAGCGTGGACAGACCCCCAGAGAGGAGGAGGGGGCATCATTCAGGCCCCTGACCAGCCCCTGCAGAGGAGCCATCAGGCACACAGAGCTGATGTTCCCATGTGTGTTCCAAGCTTGGCCAGACTCCAGGGTCAGGACCATCACAGACTTTACTGTGACTCAGCCTGTGCCCTGGGGGCCAGGACAGGGCTGGGACAGATGATAGCTGGGGGGCCTGGTGACCTCAGGTCACCAAGGTCTGTGCAAAGTGTCCTGGGATGTCTGTGCTCCCTGTCCAGGGACCCTGGGCTGGCCAGGCTCTGGGGGTATTTCCTCCCTTCCTCACCCCGTGCCTGTGCTCCTGGGGCAGAGAGGGCCAGTGGGGCTGTCAGTGTGGCCCTGGAGCGGACGTCAGGCAGCAGGCACTTGCAGCTCATGCAGCCTGGGCCACCCTCACCTGGCAGGCTCAGCTTGCTCACCTTGTGCTAGTGGATCTCTTGCACCAGTGCGTGGAAGACATTCTCCATGCCCTAGTAAGTAGGGACTGGGTGAGCGTGGGGCTCAGCCTGGGGGCCAAGCAGTGAAGGGGACCAAGGGGCTCCTACACCCTCCCCACCCCGACTCCCACACACAGGCAGCCCCAGCGCTCCCCCATAGGCAGCTGGCTCCTCAGGACCTCCCCCACAGTGTGGCCCTGAGGTCTGTCTCCCAGCTAGAGAGGCATCAAGGGAAAGAGAAGCAGCTGGCGCTTGACTGGGATCCACTGCCACACATGTGAATATGGCCAAGATGGACCTTCAAACTCAGGTGACCCTCCAGGATCGACCAGGAGAACACAACTAGCCACCCAATGCCAGCACCAGAAATGATAAAGATTGTTGTTTCAAGCCATTTCGGTGTTGGGATGACAGCCCGAGGATCAGATAGCTGCATGGCAACAGATACACACAAACCCCCAAAAGAACAAAGTCGGAATCCCCCAAATGTTGTCAAACAGCAGCAGAATGGTTACATACACAATGCTCTAGTCACACAATAGAATAGATTGAAGATGTTACAAACCACGACTGCAGGGAAGTATTGGAGGCATGGAGATGTGCTTACTGGATTCTGACAATGAGCGAGGAGTGATAGGAAACATCTTACAGAGGGTGGGCTCTCTCAGGAAGGACAGCAGATCCCTTCCAAGGCTACAGATGGTGAAATCTGTCCTCCTTTCAGCTTCTGTTTTCTCCCCTATTTTGTTCTTCATAATTCTGTTTCAGCCTCCACCCTTCATCCAAGCCAATGACCATGCAGGCTTTTTTTGTGACATTGGGTCCTAAAAGGAGGCAGAGCTCTGGCTACCAGGCTCAGGAATGATTTTGCCTAGGTTTATGCTGATCCACCTAACCCGTGCCTTCACAACTCTTATCTCCCTGCAGAACGAGGTGGAACACAGGTGTTACAATGAAGGAAGCCCACTCTCACTCTGGATGACCATTCCTTGTGGAACACATCATCTGGGCAAATTAGTGAAAGTGAGGGCGATAACGAATAGGTTGCAGGTTAGACATAGTCCAGTTTGAGTTTTTTCCTGAAGCAAGCACCTACCTTTGATGTCACAGTTTATTTGTTCATCCATTTATTATTTTTTAAACATTTTATTTTTATGTCATCTCTATACCCAACATGGAGTTCAAACTCCCATTCCTAAGATCAAGATCCACTGACCAGGCCAGCCTATCTCTGCATCCAACTGGAACATTGAGCCCATGATGGGGGAGCTTTAGCTACCTCCAAATCCTAGAACGTTCTTGCTATATCCCAATCCTAGAATGACATTTACCATTGAATAGCACTTTAAATAAATCATCAGTAAAATGAATACTGGTAAAGAAAATTGTCAACTTTTCATGTGTGTGGGCCCTGCTCCCTGAGCTCCCAGGGAAGCTATGCTTTCTTTAACATTGATCAAGGTCCAAATGACTCCACCAAACCTCAAAGTGTGGGCTCAATTTCTACCCTGACACATGTTGCATGTCTGCTTCAATTAATAGGTATCAATCAAAGGAAGGCTGGCTCAGTGTGGTTGGTAAGAGTATGCGACTCTTGATCTTGGGATAGTGAGTTCAAGCCCCATGTTGGGTGTATAGATTACAGAAAAATAAAATCTTAAAAGAATCACTCAATTAGTTGATCTGGGGGAGACACAGCCCCAGATCCCACGGGGCAGGGAGCCAGCTAACGGGTCTATGCACAGTATTATAAGCAGCAGAGCACAAAACCAGAACTTTCAGAAGTCTGATAGAGTGGGGGACACACCAGCCTTAATGGTGCTCAGGTGATAAAGTAGGGGGAAGCCCCTGGAGTGACAGGGTGAGCTCAGGATCTAGGGTCACAAGGACGGTGGCTCCAACCATTCCCAGGCACAGGCGTGGGGAACCCAGCTGAGAGCAGCGGGTCTAGGGGCCAGCTGTCCGCCCTGTGTGGCCATGAACTGCAAACCCCTGTGCAGTCACGGGATGGCTTCCCTGGGACGGGCCAGCAAAGGCAGAAGTGGGAGGAGACCCTCCCTGGCAGGAAGAGCACAGGTCTCCACCAGGGGGGGGGGGTCCTTAAAATTTGGAGTTTTGAAATGAGTCACTTGCCTGAGATTTAAAAAAGAAAAAAAAAGAAAAAAAAAGCACAGATGTAGGCAGGGTGAACTCAGGGTTCTAACAGAAACTGCGGAGACACAGGGCTTGATGGCTCTTCTGTGGAGGCTCACTGCAGACTGGGGGGGGGGGGGCAGGATGTTCAGCCCCAGGGCCAGAGAACCCGGCGCCCCCACCCTCATCCCGCTCCTCAGCGCTGTCTTGGGGGAGCAGCACAGCGCCGCCTGGTGGAGGTCAGAGGCGCTTACACCGAGCCCGCCTCAGCCCTGCAGGTGCATCTCCACTAGGGCAAGGTGCGCACCTGACAATCAGCGCCACGGGCCCCTTCCCCAGAAGGCCTGCACAGACAACTCGCTCCCACCAAGTGTACAGACCACAGAGGGCTGCAAAGCTTCAGCTCTGTGAGGAAAGTAGACTCTAGCTTCCTTTGTACTTTGTTCTTTATTTCTTTATTATTTTTGCATTTATTTTCTTCAATCCTTTTTATTAATTGTTTAATTTTATTTTTTATGCATATACTTTATGTCTTTGTTTACTTTAATTGTAGTTTCTTGTTTTCTTTTTTATTTCGGCGTTTAGATTCTTTTAACAAGCAGGACAAAACACACCCAGGATCTAGTTTTGGGGGGTTTTGTTGTTATTGTTGTTTTTCTTATATTTTCTTTGTCTTTCTTCTTTCTTTTCTGGACAGAATAATGAGATGGAGAAATTCATCCCCAAAAAAGAACACGAGGTAGTACTCACAGCTAGGGAGTTAATCAATACCGATATAAGTAAGATGTCTGAACTAGAATTTAAAGCAATGATTATAAGGATAGTAGCTGGGCTGGAAGACAGCACAAAAGACACAGTCGAATCCCTTCCTATAGAGATAAAAGAACTAAAATCTAATCAGGCCAACATTAAAAATACTAGAGCTGAGATGCAGTCCAAAGTGAAAGCCATAAAAACAAGAAAGGTAATGGACTGCAGAGGCAGACTTAGGGAACATAGCCATTTATTATAACAACATATCATATAAAGCAACACATAACATAACATTAATATCATGGGAATCCTAGAAGAAGAGTGAGAGAAAAAGTAATAATGAAATATTGAAGCTTCAAATAATGAAGGTTCTTTAATCTAAGGAAGGACACAGGCACTGAAACCAAGAGCACAGAAAACTCCCACTTGGGGATGTCTGGGTGGCTCAGCAGTTAAGCATCTGCCTTTGGCTCAGGGCGTGATCCTGTAGTTCTGGAATCGAGTCCCACATTGGGTTCCCTACATGGAGCCTGCTTGTCCCTCTGTCTATGTCTCTGCCTCTCTCTTTCTCCTACCTCTCTCTCTCTCCCTCTCTCTCTAAAGAATAAATCAATAAAATCTTAAAAAAGAAAAAAACTCCCAGTAAATTCAATGAAACCTGACCATCGTCAAGGCGCATCATATCCAAATTCACAAAATATACAGACAAGGAAAGAATGCTGAAAGCAACACTGGGGCTGGGCGGGAGGGAGTTGTCCTTAACTACAAGGAAAGATAGATTCAATACACAGGAAATCTGTCCACAGGAACTTGACAGGCCAGAAGGAGTGGAAAGAAATATTCAACATGCTAAATGGGAAAAATATGAAGCCAGAAGCCTTTATACAGCAAGGCTGTCATTCAGGATAGAAGGAGATATAAAGAGTTACCTGAACAGATAAATAAATAAATAAATAAATAAATAAATAAATAATAAAAGGAGTTAATGACCATGAAGCCAGTCTGGCAAGAAATTTTAAGGGGGACTCTTTTCATTGAGAAAAATAGAGACCAAAGGCAACAAAGACTAGAAAGGATCAGAGAACATCACCAGAAACACCAACACTACTGGTAACACAAAGGCACTAAATTCATATCTTTCAATAATCACTCTGAATTAGATGGAATAAATGTTCTAATCAAAAGATGCAGGGTATTAGAGTAGATTAAAAAACAAGACCCGGGATGCCTGGATGGCTCAGAGGTTGAGTGTCTTCCTTCAGCTCATGGCATGATCCTGGAGTCTGGGATCAAGTCCCACATTGTGCTCCTTGTGGGGAGCCTATTTCTCCCTCTGCCTATGTCTCTGCACCCCTCCCCTCCTGGCTCTCATGAAAAATAAAGAAAATCTTTAAAAAAGATCCATCTGTATGGTGCTTACAAGAGACTCACTTTAGACCTATAGACACCTGCAGATTGAAAGTCAGAGGATCGAAAATCATCATGATAATGCACAACAAAAGAAAACTGGAGGTCCCATACTTATATCAGACAAACTAGATTTCAAACCAAACACTGGACACATCTGAGTGGCTCAGTGGTTGAGTGTCTGCCTTTGGCTCAGGGTGCAGTCCTGGAGTCCTGGGATCAAGTCCCACATCGGCTACCCTTGGGGAGCCTACTTCTCCCTCTACCTATGCTTCTGCCTCTGCTTCTCTCTCTGTATCTCTAATGAATAAGTAAATAAAATATTTTTATTTTTATTTATTTTTTTTAAGGTTTTGTTTATTCATTCATACACACACACACACACACACACACACACACACAGGGGGCAGAGACACAGGCAGAGGGAGAAGCAGGCTTCGAGTCCCACATCAGGCTGCCTGCATGAAGCCTGCTTCTCCCTCTGCCTGTGTCTCTGTCGCTCTCTCTGTGTCTCTCGTGAATAAATAAATAAAATATTTTTAAAAAGAGGAGAGATCACTATCAATACTACAAAAATAAAACAATTATAAGAGAATACTATGAAAAATTAAATACCAACAAACTGGGAGACCTGGAAGAAATGGACAAATCTTAAAAAATGTACAAACTACCAAAACTGAAATTGGAAGAAATAGAAAATGTGAACAGACCCATAACAAGCAAAGAAATTGAATCAGCAATCAAAACCCTCCCAATAGGTCACCTGAGTGGCTCAGAGGTTGAACATCTGCCTTTAGCTCAGGTTGTGATTCCAGGGTCCTGGGATTAATTCCTGTATTGGGCTCCCCACAGTGAACCTGCTTCTCTCTCTGTCTGCCTTTCTTTCTCTGTGTGTCTCTCATGAATAAATAAATAAATAAAATCTTTAAAAAACTCTTCCAACAAATGGAAGTTCAGGCCTGGATGGCTTCCCAGGACAATTCTACTAGACATTTAAAGAAGAGTTAATACCTATTATTCTCAAACTTTTCCAAAAAATAGAAATGGAAGGAAAACTTCCAAAATTGTTCTATGAAGGCAGCATTACCTTTTTCCCCAAACCAGACAAGGACCCCACTGAAAAGAATTACAGACCAATACCCTAATGAACATGGAACCAAAAATTCTCAGTAAAATACTATCAAATAAAATTCAGCAGTACATTAAAAGAATAATTCACCACAATCTAGTGGGATTTATTACAGGATTGCAAGGGTAGTTAAACATTCACAAACTGATCAATGTGATACACCATGTTAATAAAAGAAAGTATTCTCTTACACCATACACAAAGATAAACTCAAAATGGATGAAAGATCTAAATGTGAGACAAGAATACATCAAAATCCTAGAGGAGAGCACAGGCAACACTTTTTGAACTTGGCCAAAGCAACTTCTTGCAAGATACATTCATGAAGGCAAGATAAACAAAAGCAAAAATGAGTTACTGGGACTTCATCAAGATAAGAAGCTTCTGCACAGCAAAAGAAACAGTCAACAAAACTAAAAGATAACCTACAGAATGGGAAAAGATATTTGCAAATGACCTATCAGATAAGGGGCTAGTATCCAAGATCTATAAAGAACTTATTAAACTCAACAGCAAAGAAACAATCCAATCATGAAATGGGCAAAAGTCATGCACAGAAATTTCACCAAAGAAGACATAGACATGGCCAACAAGCACATGAGAAAATGCTCCACATCACTGGCCACGAGGGAAATACAATCAAAAGGACAAACAGTGTATGTTCTCATTCATTTGGGGAATATAAATAACAGTGAAAGGGAATATAAGGGAAGGGAGAAGGAAAAGACTCCTAACTCTGGGAAATGAACTAGGGGTGGTGGAAGGGGAAGAGGGCGGGGGGTGGGGGTGAATGGGTGACGGGCACTGAGGGGGGCACTTGACGGGATGAGCACTGGGTTTTATTCTGTATGTTGGTAAATTGAACACCAATAAAAAATTAATTTATTAAAAAAAACCCACAATGAGATGCCAGTGAGAATGGTGAAAATTAACAAGACAGGAAACAACAAATGTTGGAGGATGTGGAGAAAGGGGAACCCTCTTGCACTGTTGGTGGGAGTGTGAACTGGTACAGCCACTCTGGAAAACTGTGTGGAGGTTCCTCAAAGAGTTAAAAATAGATCTTCCCTATGACCCAGCAATTGCACTGCTGAGGATTTACCCAAAAGATACAGATGCAGTGAAACGCCGGAGCACCTGCACCCCGATGTTTATAGCAGCAATGTCCACAATAGCCAAACTGTGGAAGGAGCCTCAGTGTCCATTGAAAGATGAATGGATAAAGAAGATGTGGTTTATGTATACAATGGAATATTACTCAGCCATTTGAAACAACAAATACCCACCATTTGCTTCGATGTGGAGGGACTTGGAGGGTATTATGCTGAGTGAAATAAGTCAATTGGAAAAAGACAAACATTATATGGTCTCATTCATTTGGGAAATATAAAAATTGGTGAAAGGGAATAAAGGGAAAGGAGAGAAATGAGTGAAAATATCAGTGAGGGTGACAAAACATGAGAGACACCTAACTCTGGGAAATGAACAAAGGGTAGTGGAAGGGGAGGTGGGTGGGGCGTTGGGGTGACTGGGTGATGGGCACTGAGGGGGGTACTTGGTGGGATGAGGGCTGGTTGTTAAAATTCCCCTGGGAAGCCATCTGGCCCTGGACTCTTGTGTCTTGGGAGGTTTTTGATGACTGCTTCAATTTCCTCCCTGGTTATTGGCCTGTTCAGGTTTTCTATTTCTTCCTGTTCCAGTTTTGGTAGTTTGTGGCTTTCCAGGAATGCGTCCATTTCTTCTAGATTGCCTAATTTACTGGCGTATAGCTGTTCATAATATGTTTTTAAAATCGTTTGTATTTCCTTGGTGTTGGTAGTGATCTCTCCTTTCTCATTCATGATTTTATTAATTTGAGTCTTCTCTCTCTTCTTTTTAATAAGGCTGGCTAATGGTTTATCTATCTTATTAATTCTTTCAAAGAACCAACTCCTGGTTCTGTTGATCTGTTCCACAGTTCTTCTGGTCTCGATTTCGTTGAGTTCTGCTCGAATCTTTATTAACTCCCTTCTTCTCTTGGGTGTAGGATCTATTAGCTGTTTTTTCTCTAGCTCCTTTATGTGTAAGGTTAGCTTTTGTATTTGAGTTCTTTCCAGTTTTTGAATGGATGCTTGTATTGCGATGTATTTCCCCCTTAGGACTGCTTTTGCTGCATCCCAAAGATTTTGAATGGTTGTATCTTCATTCTCATTAGTTTCCATGAATCTTTTTAATTCTTCCTTAATTTCCTGGTTGACCCTTTCATCTTTTAGCAGGATGGTCCTTAACCTCCACGTGTTTGAGGTCCTTCCAAACTTCTTGTTGTGATTTAGTTCTAATTTCAAGGCATTATGGTCTGAGAATATGCAGGGGACAATCCCAATCTTTTGGTATCGGTTCAGACCCGATTTGTGTCCCAATATGTGGTCTATTCTGGAGAAAGTTCCATGTGCGCTTGAGAAGAATGTGTATTCAGTTGAGTTTGGATGTAAAGTTCTCTAGATATCTGTGAAATCCATCCGGTCCAGTGTATCATTTAAAGCTCTCATTTCTTTGGAGATGTTGTGCTTAGAAGACCTATCGAGTATAGAAAGAGCTAGATTGAAGTCACCAAGTATAAGTGTATTATTATCTAAGTATTTCTTCACTTTGGTTAATAATTGATTTATATATTTGGCAGCTCCCACATTTGGGGCATATATATTGAGGATTGTTAAGTCCTCTTGTTGAATAGATCCCTCTTCATCTATGAAGTATGATATAGTGTCCCTCTTCATCTCTCACTACAGTCTTTGGGGTGAATTTTAGTTTATCTGATATAAGGATGGCTACCCCTGCTTTCTTTTGAGGACCATTCGAATGGTAAATGGTTCTCCAACCTTTTATTTTCAGGCTGTAGGTGTCCTTCTGTCTAAAATGAGTCTCTTGTAGACAGCAAATAAATGGGTCCTGCTTTTTTATCCAGTCTGAAACCCTGCGCCTTTTGATGGGGTCATTAAGCCCGTTCACGTTCAGAGTTACTATTGAGAGATATGAGTTTAGTGTCATCATGATATCTATTCAGTCCTTGTTTTTGTGGACTGTTCCACTGAACTTCTTCTTAAAGGGGAATTTTAAGAGTCCCCCTTAAAATTTCTTGCAGAGCTGGTTTGGAGGTCACATATTCTTTTAGTTGCTGCCTGTCTTGGAAGCTCTTTATCTCTCCTTCCATTTTGAATGAGAGCCTTGCTGGATAAAGTATTCTTGGTTGCATGTTCTTCTCATTTAGGACCCTGAATATATCCTGCCAGCCCTTTCTGGCCTGCCAGGTCTCTGTGGAGAGGTCTGCTCTTACCCTAATACTCCTCCCCATAAAAGTCAGGGATTTCTTGTCTCTTGCTGCTTTAAGGATCTTCTCTTTATCTTTGGAATTTGCAAGCTTCACTATTAAATGTCGAGGTGTTGAACGGTTTTTATTGATTTTAGGGGGGGATCTCTCTATTTCCTGGATCTGAATGCCTGTTTCCCTTCCCAGATTAGGAAAGTTTTCAGCTAGAATTTGTTCAAATACATATTCTGGCCCTCTGTCCCTTTCGGCGCCCTCGGGAACCCCAATTACACGTAGGTTTTTCTTTCTCAGGCTGTCGTTTATTTCCCTTAATCTATCTTCATGGTCTTTTAATTGTTTGTCTCTTTTTTCCTCAGTTTCCCTCTTTGCTATCAACTTGTCTTCTATGTCACTCACTCGTTCTTCCACTTCGTTAACCCTCGTCGTTAGGACTTCTAGTTTGGATTGCATCTCATTCAATTGATTTTTAATTTCTGCCTGATTAGCTCTAAATTCTGCAGTCATGAAGTCTCTTGAGTCCTTTATACTTTTTTCTAGAGCCACCAGTAGCTGTATAATAGTGCTTCTGAATTGGCTTTCTGACATTGAATTGTAATCCAGATTTTGTAACTCTGTGGGAGAGAGGACTGTTTCTGATTCTTTCTTTTGAGGTGAGGTTTTCCTTCTAGTCATTTTGCTCAGTGCAGAGTGGCCAAAAGCAAGTTGTATTGGGAAAAAGAGAAAAAGAGAGGAGAGAAAGAAGGAAGGAAAAGAGAAAGAGAAAAAAAAGGGAAGAAAAAAAAAACGAAAAAAGAAAAAGAAAAAGAAGAAAAAGAGAAAGAAAAAGAAAGGAGAAAAAAAGGGGGTGGGGGAAGGAAACAAATCAAAAAGCAAAACAAAACAAATCAAAACAAAAAACAAAACAAAACAAAAAACCAAAACAAACAAACAAACAAAAAAAGAACCACGGGGGAGTATCTTCTGATTCTGTGTACTTTAAGTCCCTTGGCTTCTCCTGGAAGTTGTCAGTCCGTCTAGCTGGTCTTCTGGGGGAGGGGCCTGTTGTGCTGATTTTCAGGTGTTAGCAGTTGGGGGAGCTGCTGTGCCCCCGCCTGGTGCAGGGCTCGGTGGGGGTTGTTTACCCCGTGAGGCCGCAGGAGGAACAGCCCCAGTGGCGGGGCAGCTCTGGAAACCTGGATTCAACCCCCGCAGGAACTCCGGAGCTCTCCGTCTGCAGGGCCTGGAGGCTCCGGGCGGGGCCGCTGATCTGCTCAGCTCGGGGCAGGAGCGTCCTCGCTGTCCTGGGCCCTCCCGGCCTCTGCCTGTCCCGGGGGAGGCCGGATCCTGGGCTGTGTCCCGGTGCCCTGTGCTCCGGAGCCTGTGCTGGTGGATTCGCGCTCCCGCCCCGCAGCCCCCTCCGCGGAGCCGCCCCCGAGCCCCCCCACCCCCCCGAGCTGCCCCCGCCCCGCAGCCCCCTCCGCGGAGCCTCTTCCTCTGCCCGAGCCCCCCGAGCTGCTCCCGCCCCGCAGCCCCCTCCGCGGAGCCGCCCCCGAGCCCCCCGAGCTGCTCCGGGTCCCGCCGTGCGCGCTGCAGCCCTTAGGGAGTTCGGCGCATCTCCCGGGCGCAGGTGTCTGTTAGTGTCCCCGGGAGCCCGAGGGCATCCCCGCCCTCCCGGGTCCTGCTCCACCTCCCCGCGAGCCCCTTTCCCCCGGGAAGGTCGGTGCAGCTCCTGCTCCTCCGGGACGGGGCTCTCCTGTCCTGGGGACACTCGCCCCGGCCTCAGCCCGGCTCCTCGCGGGTCCCTCCCCCTTGGAGGCCTTTTGTTCCTTTATTTCTTTTTCTCCGTCTTCCTACCCGATAGAAGCGCGAACTCTTCTCACTGTTGCATTCCAGCTGGTCTCTCTTTAAATCTCAGGCCGAATTGATAGATTTTCAGGATAATTTGAAGGTTTTCTAGGTAACTTGGTGGAGACAGGTGATTTGGGGACCCTACTCTTCCGCCATCTTGCTCCTCCCTCCTGAGGGCTGGTTGTTATGCTATATGTTGACAAATTGAACTCCAATAAAAAAATTAAAAATAAAATAAAAATAAAAATCCTCTGTAATAAAAAAAAATAAAGTAAAAAATACCACCAACTGGAAAAAAAAAAGAACCATATGATATGTCAATAGAAGCAGAAAAAGCATTTGATAAAATATAGCATTCTTTCTTTAAAAAACAAAACAAAACAAAACAAAAAAACAAACACCTCTCAGCAAGGTAAGGATAGAAGGAACATACCTTAACATCATAAAGGCCATATACCAAAGATCCAAAGCCAATATCATGCTCAGTGGGGGAAGACTGAGAGTCGTTCCCCTACACTCAGAAACAAGGCAAGGATGTCCACTCTCGCCATTCCTATTTAACATAGTACTAGAAGTCTTGGACTTGGTAATCAGAAAACAGAAAGAAATAAAAAGCATCCAAATTGGCAAGGAAGAAGTCAAACTTTCATTATTTTCAGATCACATGATGAAGAAATCAGATCACTCTATGTAGAAAACCCAAAAGACTCCACTAAAAAAATTGCTAGAAGTCAAACATGAATTTGGAAAAGTTGCAGGATATCAAATTAATGTGGAGAAATCTGTTGCATTCCTATGTAACAATAATGACACAGCCGAAAGAAAAATTACAGAATCAGTCCCATGTATACTAACACCAAAAACAATAAGACATGTAGGATTAAGCCTAACCAAAGAGGTGAATGAATTGTACTGTAAGTACTATAAAACACTGATGAAAGAAATTGAAGATGACACAAGCAGAATAGAAAGATTTTTCATAAAAAAAAGAAAGACTTTTCATGCTCATGGATTGGAAGAACAAATATTGTTATTAAGGCTATATTACTCAAAGCAATCTACACATTTAATGCAATCCCTATCAACATAGCAATAGAAGTTTTCACAGAGCTGGAACAAACGATCCTAAAATTTGTATGGAACCATGAAAGACTGAAAATAGCCAAAACAGTGCTGAAAAAGAAAACCAATGCTGGGGGCATCATTCAGACTTCAAGTTATATTACAGAGCTCTAGGGATCAGAAGAGTATGGTGCTGGCACAAGTAGTAGACACATAGATCAACAAAACAGAATGGATAACTGAAATGAAATATGAACCGATAACTCTATGGTCAATTAATCTTCAACAAAGCAGGAAAAAATATCCAATGATTAAAAGACAGTCTCTTCAGCAAATGGTGTTGGGAAAACTAGACAGCCACATGCAGAAGAATGAAACAGGACCACTTTCTTATACCATATATGAGAAATAAATTCAAAATGGATTAAAGACCTAAATGTGAGAACCGAAACCATAAAAAGAAGAAAATATAGACAGTAATGTCTTTGAAGTTGGCCATAGGATCTTCTTTCTAGATATGCCTCTGAGGCAAGGGAAACAAAAGCAAAAATAAACTATTGGGACTTCATCAAGATAAAAAGGTTTGGCACAGTGAAGGAAACAACCAAAGCTAAAAGGCAACATACAAAATGAGAGAAGATATTTGTAAACAACACATCCAATAAAGAATTAGTATCCAAAATATGAATCTCAACATGAATTACCCAATTGAAAATGGGCAGAAGACATGAATGGACATTTTCTCGAACAAGACATCCAGATGGCCACCAGACTCATGGAAAGGCACTCAACATCACCCATCATCAGGGAAATGCAAATCAAAACCACAATGAGATATTGCCCGACACCTGTCATAACGGCTAAAATTAACAACACAAGAAACAACGGGTATCGGTGAGGTATTGGTATTGGTGGAGAAAGGGGAACCCTCTTACCTGCTGGTGGGAATGCAAACAGATGTAGCTACTGCAAAAAACAGTATGGAGGTTCCTCAGGAGTTAAAAATAGAACTTACATACAATTTAGAAACTGCACAACTAGGTATTTACCCAGATGATACAAAAGTACAGATTCAAAGGGGGACATGCAGCCCAATGTTTATAGCAGCATTATCAACAATAGCTACCCAAATTATGGACACATCCCAGATGAAAATTAACAAGATTAATATTTAAAATATAAGATGTGATGAGGATCAAAGAGGGCACTTGTGAGAGCACTGGGTATTATATATAAGTGATGAATCACTAAATTCTACTCCTGAAACTAATATTACACTAAGTGTAATCTAACTAGAATTTATTTTAAAATTTATTTAATTAAAAAATTTTTATTGGAGTTCAATTTGCCAACATAAATCTAACTGGAATTTAAATAAAAACTTGAAATACAAAAAATAGGGTTAAAAATTAAAGTGAGGTATTACATTTTTGTAACATAATAGATCTTGGATTTTTTTGACATTTTTAGTTTTGATGTTGAGTTTTTCATTTTATTTATATGTGAAAAGTGGACTGAAATGATAAGCCAAGAGCTGAATAAAAATAAAATATATATTGTGATAGATAAGTGCTAAAAAAATAGAGGGTGGAGTACATGAAGTTCATATGTGGTTAGCTGTGCTTTATAGTTTAGGTGGGGAAATCTGGAACAACTTCATTGAAAAGAAGACTTTGTGTCAAAAGTTAAAAAAGGGCAGGGGTCAAGTTAAATACAAGCAGAAGAAACAATGGGCACTAAGATCATGCAGGAGGCATGTGTCTGCTATAACCAGCTTGTATGGTTGGGGCAGAGTGTGGGGAGACGTTATGAAAAAGGGTAGAGTGGTAAACAACAGGAAGGAGCACACATTTTATTGTTGTCTTAGTCTCTTCAGGCTGTTATAACAAAATACCATAGACTGCGTAGCTTATAAACAGAAATTTATTTCTCACAGTTCTGACAGGTGGAAGTCTAATATCAACAGCAGGATTCTTACAAAGGCCCTCTTTCAGGTTGCAGACTACTGACTTCTTGCTATGTCTTCACACAGTAGAAGGGGCAAGTAAGCTCTCTGGAATCTCTTTTCTGAGGCACTAATCTCATTTACAGAGGATCCAGCCTCATAGCCTTAGCACCTCTCTAAGACCCCACATCCTAGAACCATCACTTGGTGGTTAAGATTTAAACATAGGAATTTTGCGGAGACACAAATATTCAGACACTAGTAGTGCCACAAGAATTTTGACTTTTACTTAGAAGTCATTTTGAAAGTATTATTTCTGATTCCCACAGAGAAACAAACAAAACAGTAAGATAGTAAATAGCTAGTAAAAATAGAAAAAATTTCAGAATCATTCCCAAATGGTTACTGTCCTTGTCTCTTTGATTCCTAGAAGGTGTCATTTTGTCCTCCTATTTCTTCCTGAAGATAATATGCAATTGAAACAAATAATAAAAGTGAGTTACTATTCATTTAAGTACTTATGGCTCAAATGTGAAATTTACATTACTGAAACTTCTTTGATTACATGATTTTAATGCTGTCAATAAATATCCTATGACAAGACTTTTCCTTATAGTCTATATTTTATTTTGTGTGGTGGAAATGGAAGTTTGAATTTCTTCATTGACTCAACCCAGATGTAGCCTTCCTGCTACGACACACTGCTAAAACACACTGGTGCCTGGACATGCCCCAGACCTTTCAAAGGGAATCTTGGAGCAAAGATTAGTGTCTATATTTTATAAAGAGATTCCCAGCTGATTCTAAGGCAGTGAGAATTAAGAATCATTGACCTAACGTACATTCTTTCTTACTTCTGATTAAATCATTTCCCCCAGTCCTACTATGAATGAGTTGAGTAGTTTATCAACTTTTATAAAATACCTCTACACATATTTAAAGCCAACTATATCAGTAGTCTCTCTACTGTTCACGTATTCATAATTCATATCATAAGAAAATATGAGACCTGAGTAGAATTATGATACGATTTTATACATGTTTTATTTGACAAATGAGAACCCTGAGGGCTGAGAGACATGAGAGGACTATGGCCTCTGGTAAACTGTGGAATCATTGTTGTAACCTCAAGAACACAGACTTCTGCTTTTACTGTCCACTTCCTTGTGCTATATCACCTGAACTTGTTTATCATTTCCTAAATGTTCTATTTTTTTAATCTTTTTCAAATTCAACATCTGTGCTGAGTTTTAGATGAATGGTATAGGGGATTACCATGCAATTTCTCTAATCTATGCAATATACTTCCTCTTATCAATCCTGCTGATTCAAACTACAATCTGAAGTGATCATTACATCTTTCTCTGCTCAGTTAGCGTCTTTCTGTATAGTCCTCATTTAGTGTATAATTTCTACTTCTTTCAATTTTAAATGATGTTATATTTTATATTTTACTTTGTATTTTCCTATACATTTCTTTATACTTATTAGCTTGAACTAAATGAAATTTGATATCATAATCAATGATTTTTATATTTTTATGACAAACAATAAAACTCATATTTTTCTTATGTTCAATTTTATAAATTAAAGTCACCTGAAATATATGAGATTTTTACTTCTGATTTAGGTCAATGGTGTTTCTATAAACCATGCATGATTTTAATAAAAGTCTATTCACCATGGATTCTGACATGCATGAGATTTAAGTTTTACAATTTGTCTCACAATTTTATCCAAAATTAATTTTATATTTTTTTCTCGTTGAATTTCTGTAATTTCAGTACTACCATAAAAGCTACATCTGGTGATCAAAACAGTACTTAAACATACTGTTTGTAAAATCAAAGATATTGAAAGCTACCTTATCCTAGCAGACCTAGTTCTACATTTATTTCAGTGAAATTCAGCTCTTTTATTTAAATATAGTCAAAACTTATATTTTAGTTAAAAGAACTTAACATATTAACATAACAAAATTGATTTTACTATTTCTAGGATTTAAAAGATACGTCGTCCCCTCCCCCCCATTCAGAAAGAAAGAATGTAGACTGAGAACCAAACAACTACACATATGCAGTTTAGGTTTTCTGAAAGTTTGATGTCACATCTCTTCTATATATATTAAAAATAGAATGTATCAATCCAGAGAGAAAAATAAACCATTTTTAGGGATGCCTGGGTGGCTCAGCAGTTGAGTGTCTGCCTTCAGCTCAGGGCATGATCCTGGAGTTGCGGGATCAAGTCCTGCATTAGACTCCCTACTTGGAGCCTGCTTCTCCCTCTACCTGTGTCTCTGCCCCTCTTTCTCTGTGTCTTAAATAAATAAATAAATAAATAAATAAATAAATAAATAATAAAATCTTTTAAAAATAAGCCTTTTTAAGAGGAGCAGAGAAACCCTACCTCAAGGACAGGTTTCTCTGTGATCCTCAAAAGAGAGAAATTAGAGAAAAGAGAACTTCTAGGGACATTAAGGAAGGAGAAGGGCCAAAAGAAAGTGGTAGTTCCCATCAGAATCACAAGGCTATAAATTACAGGAATGAAGTGAGAAGTATAGAGCCTGTCACAAATAAAGGAAGCAGGGAAAGAAGACCTCTTGAGAAATCAAGAGATGAAGGAAGAAAGAACTTTGAAGAAATCCCTGTCTAGTTAAATTCGTTCAAAGCACTAGTAACTATGAATGTGTAAAGCAATAGCACCAGCATAAGAGGCATTTTGATTCTGAAAGAGGACAAACTTAATGGTTTTTATTGCTTACATACATTTTTTTCTCATTTATTTTTTATTGGTGTTCAATTTGCCAACATATAGCATAACACCCAGTGCTCATCCCATCAAGTGCCCCCCTCAGTGCCCGTCACCCAGTTACCCCCACCCCCACCCACCTCTCTACCACCCCTTGTTCATTTCCCAGAGTTAGGAGTCTCTCACGTTCTGTCTCCCTTTCTGATATTTCCCACTCATTTTTTCTCCTTTCTCCTTTATTCCCTTTCACTATTTTTTATATTCCCCAAATGAATGAGACCATATAATGTTTGTCCCTCTCTAATTGACTTATTTCACTCAGCATAATACCCTCCAGGTCCATCCACATCAAAGCAAATGGTGGGTATTTGTCACTTACATACATTTTTTGAAGTATAGGATGTACTCAAAAAGTGTACAAATTATGAATGTAATGCTTAATGAATTTTCATAAAGCAAACACCTGTGTAACAAGTACTCAGATCAAGAAATAAAATGCTACCCATGTTCTATAAAACCCCTTTTTGCTCCCTTCTAATCATTCCCCACTCCTAGACACTACTTCTCAGTCATTCACATCATGACAGAACACAAGTTCTGTGTTTGAACTTTTATAAATAGAAAAAAATAAAATCTAAAAAAAAAAGATTTATAGTTTTCTTATTTTTATTGCTGTATAATATCTTATTGTATGGGTGTACCAGTTGGTTTATCCTCTCATCTTATTGCATGAAATTTTGGTTCCTTCCAGTTTTTAGTGATTATGAATAAAGCTATATAAATATTCAAAAAAGAATTATGCAACGTCTTGTTTGTATATTTCTTCTGCTTAATATTATGATTATGAGAGTTGCCCCTATTTTTTGTAATTGTAATGTGTTTGTTCTTACTGATATACAACATTCTATCGTGCAAACATACTTCAATATTTTTATTTAGTTTTTTATTCATTTATCCAAGGACATGAATATCCAGGTTGAGATATTATGAATAGTGCCACTCTGAACATTCTAGAGATTTTGTTTTAGTGAACATAAGCATATCTTTTGAGTATAAACTTAGGGAAAATTACAAGTTCATAGTGATAGATATGTTTAGATTTAATAGAGTTCTAGTGTCCCATTATGGAGTTAATTTGCATTTTCCTAATGATGTGGAGTTTTGTTTTGATTTTGGTATATTTTTTAGTCATTGCCTATTGAATTTACATTTTTAGATTGTGTTTTCTACTTTTAAATTGATTATGAGTTCCTTGTATGTTCTGGAAACAACTTATTTTTATATTTATATTGCAATATTTACTTCATTCTATGGATTGACTTTCTTCCCTTTTAGTGGTATCTTTTGATCAGCAGAAATTATTATTATTAACACAGTCAGATATATCCATAGTAGTAGTTTTTGTGTCCTATCACAGAAATCTTTGCCTTATATGCTCCTATGATATTCTCCCATATTTTCTTCTAAAATTTTTATTGTTTTACCTTTCATGTTTACCCATATTATCAATCTGGACTTGATTTCTACAAATGGCATGAAGCAGGAATTTCAGGTTTCAATTTATCTACATGGATAGCCAAGTGTTTTTTGAAGAAATTATCCATTCCCTACTGCACTGCAGTGCAGTCTTTGTCATAAACCCAGAGAACCTATATGAATGAATGGTTTCTGAACTTACTGTTAGGTTGTTTTGGCCTGTTGGTCTGTCTTTCTACTGATTTCACACTGACTCAATTACTATGGTTTTACAATGAATCTTGTTATTTTATGGTATGTGTCCTACAGTTTTGTTTTTTCTCCCTTAAGATTATTTTGTCTATTCCTTTAAAAAATTATTTGTTTATTTATTTATATTTATGAGAGACACAAAGAGAGGCAGAGGCACAGGCAGAGGGAGAAGCAGACTTCCTGCAGGGAGCCCGATGGAGGACTCCTTCCCAGGACCTGAGCCAAAGGCAGACACTCAACCACTGAGCCTCCCAGGTGCCCCCCTTTTTTACTTTATAAGAACAGTTTTAATATTTATTTATTAGTTTTAGAGAGAGAGACAGTGCATATGCACACATGTATGAGTGGATGGTGGAGGCGGCAGGTGGCAGCACAGAGGGCAGGGTGGAGGAAGAGGGAAGGAAAGAATTTTAAGCAGGTTCAGGATTAACCAACTGAGCCACCCAAGTACCCCTATTTTGTCTATTCTTAAACCTTTGCATTTTCATATAAATTATAGTAGAAGCTCCCCAATTTTCCTGAAGAATAACTGCTAGAATTTTTAAATGTAATTATGTTAATTCCAGACATTGATCTGGGCATAATTAACATATTTAATATTGAGTCTTCTAATCGACAAGTATGGCATTCCTCTCCATTTATTTATTTAGCTAACAGCCCCAATCAGATAGAATTACCCCTTCTACAGAGGGTTGCCTTGCCCAAGATCTGATTTCTTTCACAGGGGAGGTTTGCATCCTAAGTGATCAGTGTGGGAACATAAAAGGCTGTCTGTATCAGCCAACTCTGGAGTCATATCAAGTCCCCAGCTGAAGCTGTCACTTTACTTATATTATAGCTTGACTTCTTCCTCTGCCTAAATCCTGCTTCCCTTCCTTTCTCTGTTAGACATTGTTGCAGGACTTCATGGTGTATGGAGCTTTGGCAGCCTTTTCATGACTGTAAAGGAGAGAGACGGGGAGGGAGGGAGGAATGGGGAGAAATAAAAAGAAAGAGAGAGAAAGAGACAGAATAAGAACCATAGAGAAGCTAACACAAAGTCCTAACACCATGAGCCACTGAATTAACCAGTGTTGGGGCTATTTATCTCTAGAAAGACTGGTAGGTAAGATCCACTAACAAACCCCTAATGTTTAAGCCACTTTAGTTATTCTGTTGCTTGGAGTGTGAACATGTCTAAGAATTAACTTCTGTATCAGTTTTATTTCCATTTTCTACATTTTGGGTAGTGAGAGAGAAACTTTGAAAATTCTTACTGAAATCCAGACTCATGCTATCATATTTCCTGTTCTTCCAATTGAGTTTGCTTTTAAATAAATTGAAATAGTATGGCTTACTTTTTTACAAAATTAATGATTCATGTATGGTTATTTAGCTCTTATTACTGTATAATTTTAAGAAATCATTTAAACAGATTTTTTAAAAATGTTAATTGCCTCTTATTTTCAGTAAGAGAAAATTGCTTATGATCAAAATTCAGAACCAAAATGTTTTGAATATATACTCCTCTATTTCTAACTAGGCCAGGCATTAAAACATTTGCCAGGTTAAGGAACAGTGAGAATAACAATTAAATCTTTGCTTATTTTGCTGATTTTATTACTCAGCCATCAGTGAAAGAACATAAATGAAGTCAAGACTTCAATCAAGAAGAGGCTCTCTATTACTTCCTTAATGCCTCATGGAAGCAAACCTGCAAACAGGTTAAGAGACTATAACACCTGAGCTTCATGTATTTTTACAAACTTAAATTTGTTCATGGGGATGGAATGGGGAAGACATCAGTATTCAGGGGTCTGCTGTTTTACTGTATCAATTTTTTCTATATCTTGTAGACACAATTCTGCATTTTATTTCTTATCGTATCATCACTTGATCACTCAGGTTTAAGGCCATTAATCTTCTATAATGTAGCCCACATGATTAGTATTTCATTCTATTAGGGATTAAGCAGGTGAGGAAAATAAAAAATTACTTTATTTCCTGAATTTGAATTAGTCTAAAATGTAGATAAATTTGTAAGTGTTAGCTCCCAGTAAGCTGGAGGGCAATGCCTGCATTATAAACAACCCTATGGAGATAGAGCATTGAGCAGCAGTTTGAAGAGTACCTGGGGCATACGTGAAGGAGATTTATTTACTAACCTTAGGACATGTGCTGGAGGGTCAGGTATCTTTAGGAAACTTCTCCAAGAGAAAAAGGGCTGGCAGGTGACATTTCTCTCTGTGGCCCCATCCCCCTCTCCAAGCCTAGATAGCTGGACACTTGTGAGAACCACTCTCCACCTATCTTGCTAATATTATGAACCCTGTTCCCCATTCTCCTGCAGATCTGCCCCAACCAACCCGCCTTGCTTACTATGCATCCCTCCAAAGTGGGTTCTGACACATCACATCCTGCAAGTAGATCCTGCTGGGACTGGAACTACCCCAAAGTGACCCCTGCCCTGGGGAGAAGACATACAGAAGGCCAACGGGCACAATAAAAGATGCTCAACATCACCGATCATTGGGGAAATGCAAGTCAAAACCACATTGAGATATAACTTTACATTAATCAGAATGGCTGAAATAAAAAAAAAACATAGGAAATAACACATGTTGGTGAGAATACAGAGAAAAAGGAACCCTTGTGCACTGTTGATAGCACCACAAATTGGTACAGCTACTGTGGAAGATCATGGCAGTTGCCTCAAAAAAACTAAAAATAGAAGTATCATATGATCTAGTAACTCCACTGCTGGGTATTTACTCAAAGAAAACAAATAAACAAACAAACAAAAACTAATTCAAAAAGATATATACACCCCTATGTTTATTGCAGCTTATTTATAGTATCCAAGATACAGAAGCAATCCAAGTATCCATTGATAGATGAATGGATAAAGGAGATACAAAGACAGATATAGATATATAATGGAATATTACCCAGCCATAAAAAGAATGAATTCTTGCCATTTCAAACAACATGAATGGACCTGAGGGTATAATGCTAAATGAAGTAAGTCAGTCAGAAAAAGATAAAGATCACATGATTTCATTCATATGCAGAATTTAAGAAACTAAACAAATGAACAAACAAAGGAAAAAAAGAGACAAACCCCCCCCCAGTCTCTTAGAACAAACTCATGGCTGCCAGAGAGGAAAGGGATGGGAGGTTGGGTAAAATATATAAAGGGTATTAAGAGTACACTTATCTTGATGAACACTGAAAAAAACAAAAACAAAATTGGAAAAAGTCAACAAATATTAATGAAGTATACAATTGATCTATAGTTTTATATAGACAGGAATATATCAATGAGTTTGATTATTATGTAATAAAGATTAATATAAAAACCCAAATATGAATATTAGTACAATGATCATTAAAGTAATCTTCTTTGAGAGCATTGAAAATATCACAATGTCACTTTTGCCCTATTAACTGACGTTCATTAAAATCTTATTATTCTCAATAGTGTCAAATTTACCTAAAAGACCATGATTTTTGAACAAACATTAAGTGCAGTCTAGTGAATAGCTAGACAATGTAGTTGGATAACACTACATTTATTTGCCATCAAGGTGTCACTATGTGATGGCAGGCTACACACATGTTGGTGGACACACCTGGAATGCCTGCAGATGCACCTAGGAGGCCTGTGTAAGTATTGATAATTGAAAGCAATGGGAGGCAGGAGAATTACAAAATAAGGCAATGCCCTGCGGTTGGTGCCTTTGCAAGGGAAAGTTGAAGTGAGGCAGTCTTGTAAAGTAGAATGCTAAAGTCATGCATAAACCTTCCTAAACAGATTTGAGTGAGACTTAATTTTTTATAGGAGAAAGAGCACTGCATAATATAAATTCTAGAAGCTGAGAGATGCACGGGTTAATATATTGTTTTGAAGGGATGTGGGGGGTGGGATAATTGGGTGATGGGTATTAAAGAGAGCACTTGCTGGGGATGAGCACTTGGTGTTACATGTAAATGATGAATCACTAAATTCTACTCCTGAAACCAATACTACACTATGTGTTAACTAACTTGAATTTTAAAATGATAATAATTCTCATTTAAAACTCATTATTGAATTAAATCTCAAAAGAAAATTAAACCCTCTATTGGTATTATTTCCCAAGTTTTGCTTTGTAACTAGTATTACTTAAAGGGAACTGAGTA
This sequence comes from Canis lupus dingo, assembly GCF_003254725.2. NCBI lineage: Eukaryota > Metazoa > Chordata > Mammalia > Carnivora > Canidae > Canis > Canis lupus. The sequence goes on from NC_064272.1 coordinate 168,391, forward strand.
GATGATAATCAAAATAGTTAGGAAAAGTAGTGGTGTGATTTTCACAGTGTAAATAAGGTATTTAAAATTGCTGCATTAAAATAGGAGTTCTCCCTCAAAATCATGAGGAATGATAAATACCTACATCAGGATATTTCTATTGCATGCACAAGTACACAAATATACTGATTTTTGTGGGCGTTTTATTGTGTGTTTGTTTTTTTGTCTTCAATGCTAGATTTCCAAGTTGTGAAGAAATCCATGTTTTAACAGATTTTAGACTTTAAGAAGGGGCCTATAAACTCAGAAAACCAAAACCAAAAAAATACATTTTAAAAGACTTTATTTATTCATGAGGGATACAGAGAGAGAGGGGTAGAGACACAGGCAGAGGAAGAAGCAGGCTTCCTGTGGGGAGTCTGATGTGGGACTCAATCCCAGGACCCTGGGATCATTTCCTGAGTTGAAGGCAAAGGCTCAACCTCTGAGCCACCCAGGCGTCCCTTCAAAACAATACATTTTGTTCTATTAACTATAGAGTCTCTTATGGTTTGCTTCCCTCTCTATTTTTATCTTATTTTATTTTTTCTTCCCTCCCCTATAGTCATCCATTTTGTTTCTTAAATTCATCATATGAGTGTAATAATATATTTGTCTTTCTCTGACTGACTTATTTCATGTAGCATAATACACTTTAGTTCCATTTATATTGTTGCAAACGACAAGATTTCATTCTTTTTGATGGCTAAGTAATATTCAAGTGTGTGTGTGTGCATGTGCACGTGTCGTATACCCCTTCTTTATCCATTAATCATTCGAAGGACATTTGGGCTCTTTACATAATTTGGGTATTTTTGAGAGTGCTACTATAAACATCAGAGTGCATATGCCCTTTGGAATCAGCACTTTTGTATCCTTCAGTTACACACCTAGTTGTGCAATTGCTGGATAGCTCTATTTTTAACTTTTTGAGGAAACTTCATACTGTTTTCCAGAGTGGCTGTACCAGTATGCATTCCCACCATCAGGGCAAGAGGGTTCCCCTTTCTTCCCATCTTCACCAAAATCTGTTTTTTTTCTCCTGAGTTATTAATTTTAGCCATTCTGATAAGTGTGAGGTGGTAACTGGTCATGGTTTTGATTTGTATTTCCCTGATGATGAGTGATTTTGAGCATCTTTTTATGTGTATGTTGGCCATTTATCTGTCTTCTTTGGAGAACTGGCTGTTCACATCTTCTGTCCATTTTTTAACTAGATTATTTACTTTTTGGGTATAGATTCTGGATAATAGCCCTTTTTCCACTAGATATTTGCAAATATCTTCTTCCATTCTATCAATTGATTTTAGATTATTGATTGTTTCCTTTGCCATGCACAAGCTTTTTATCTTGATGAGGTCCCAGTGGTTCATTACTGCTCTTGTTCCCCTTGCCTACCGAGATGTATCTAGTAAGAAGTTGCTGCAACCAATATTAGAAAGGTTGCTGCCTGTTTTTTCCTCTAGAATTTTGATGGTTTCCTGTCTTACATTTAGGTCTTTCATCCATTTTGACTTTATTTTTGTGTATGGTGTAAGAAAGTGGTCCAGTTTCAGTCTTCTGAATATCACTGTCTGGTATTCCCAGCACCATTTGTTGAAGAGACTGTCCTTTTTTCCATCAGATATTATTTCCTGTTTTGTTGAAGCTTAGTTAACCATATACCATTGGTATATGTGTCCATTTCTATGGACACATTTCTATGGTCCATTTCTTGGTTCTGCATTATGTTCCATTGACCTAGGTGTCTGTTTTTGTGCCAGGACCACGCTGTCTTGATGATCACAGCTTGGTAATACAGCTTGAAGTTTGGGATTGTGATGTCTCCCACTTTGCTTTTTGTTTGTTTGTTTATTACTTTGGCAATTCAGGAAATTATCTAGTTCTATACAAATTTTAGAATCATTTGTTCTAACTGAGAAGAATGCTGTTGTTGTTTTTTTTTTTAAATCAGGATTGCATTGAATGTGTAGACCGCTTTGGGTAGTATAGATGTTTTTAATAGTATTTGTTCTTCCAATCCATAAGCATGAAATGTCTTTTTTCCATTTAAGTCTTCCTCAATTACTTTCATAAGTATTCTATGGTTTTCAGGGTACAGATCTTTTAGTTCTTTGGTTAGGTTTATTCCTAGCACCTTATGGTGTTAGGTGTAGTTTAAATGGTGTTAGGTGTAGTTTGATTCCTTGATTTCTCTTTCTGATGCTTTACTATTGGTGCATAGAAGTGCAACAGATTTCTCTACATTGATTTTATATCCTGTGACTTTGCTGAATGCATGAATTAGTCCTAGAAACTTCTTGATGGAGTCATTTGGGTTTTCTACATAGAGTATCATATCGTCTGTGAAGAGTGAAAGTTTGACTTCTTCCTTGCCAATTTGGATGCCTTTTATTTCTTTTTGTTGTCTTATTGCTGAGACCAGGACTTCTTGTACTATGTTGAACAATAGTGGTGAGAGTGAACATCCCTGTTGTGTTCCTTACCTTAGGGGAAAAGCTCTCAGGTTTTCCCCATTGTGGATATTATTTGTGGGTCTTTCATATATGGACTTTATGATGTTGAGGTACACTCTTTCTATCCCTACTGTCTTGAGGGTTTTTATCAAAAAAGGATGTTGTACTTTGTCAAGTGCATTTTCTGCATCCATTGAGAGGATCATATGGTTCTTACCCTTTCTTTTATTAATGTGGTGTATCATGTTGATTGTTTTGCAGATACTAAGCCGCCCAGGAAGCCTAGGGATAAATCCCACATGATCATGGTGAGTAATTCTTTTAATGTACTTTTGGGTTAGATTAGTTAGTATCTTACTGAGAATTTTGCATCCGTGTTCATCAGGGATACTGGTCTGTAATTCTCCTTTTTAGTGAGGTCTTTGTCCAGTTGTTTTTTAATAATAAATTTATTTTTTATTGCTGTTCAATTTGCCAACATACAGAATAACACCCAGTGCTCATCCCGTCAAGTGCCCCCCTCAGTGCCCATCACCCATTCACCCCCACCCCCCACCCTCCTCCCCTTCCACCACCCCTTGTCCAGTTTTTGAATCAAGTTAATGCTGGCCTCATAAAATGAGTTTGGAAGTTTTCTTTCTTTCTTTCTTTCTTTCTTTCTTTCTTTCTTTCTTTCTTTCTTTCTTTCTTTCTTTCTTCTTTCTCTTTCTTTCTTTTGAACAGCTTTATAAGAATAGGCATTAATTCTTTAAGTTTTTGGTAGAATTCCCCTGGAAAGTCTTCTGGACCTGAACTCTTGTTTGTTGGGAGACTTTTGATTACTGATTCAATTTCTTTCCTGATTATGGGTCTGCTCAAATTTCCTATTCTTCTTGTTTCAGTTTTGGCAGTTCATATGTTTCTAAAAATTTATCCATTTCTTCCAGATTGACTTCGTTGGGATATAATTGCTCATAATACTCTCTCTTTTTTAAATATTTAATTATCTGTTCATGAGAGACATAAAGAGAGGCAGAGACACAGGCAGAGGGTGAAGCAGGATCCCTGAAGGGAGCTTGATGTGGGACTTGATCCAAGGACCCCAGGATCACAACCCAAGCCAAAGGCAGATGCTCAACCACTGAGCTACCCAGATGTCCTGCTCATAATACTCTCTTATAACTGTATTTCTGTGGTATTAGTTGTGATCTTCCCTTTTCACCATGACTTTACTCATTTGGGTCCTTTCTCTTTTCTTTTTGATAAGTCTGGCTAAGGGTTTATCAATTTTGTTAATTCTTTCAAAGAACTGACTCCCAATTTAATTGATCTGTTGTACTCTTTCTTTGATTTCTATATTATTTATTTCTGTTCTGATCTTAATTATCTCCCTTCTTCCTTTAGTTTTAGGCTTTATTTGCTGTCCCTTTTCCAGCTCCTTTAGGTGTAAGGTTAGTTTATGTATTTGAGTCTTCCTGCTTTTTGAGGAAGGCCTGTATTGCTATATACTTCCCTCTTAGGACCACTTTTGCTATGTCCCAAAGGTTTTGGACTGTTATGTTTTCATTTTCATTTGCTTCCATGTACCTTTTAAAAATTTCTTCTTTAATTTCCTGGTTAACCTATTCATTCTTTAATAGCATGTTCTTTAACCTCCTTGTATTTTCAGTCTTTCATTCTTTAAAGGGATATTTTTTAACTTCTAAGTATTTTCAATATTTACAAAATTTTTTCTTTTGGTCAGCTTCAAGTTTTATAGTTTTGTGACCCAAAAACAGGCAAGGTATGATTTCAATCTTTTCATGCTGGTTGAGGGCTGATTTGTGATCCAGTATGTGATCTTCTGGAGGATGTTCTGTATGCACTTGTATGTGTATTCTGATGCTTTAGGATGAAATGCTTGAATATATCTATTAAGGCCATCTGGTCCAGTGTGTCATTCAAAGCTATTGTTTCCTTATTGATCTTCTGTTTAAATGATCTGTTCATTGCTGTAAGTGGGGTATTAAAGTCCCCTACTATTATTGTATTGTTATTGAGTTTAAGTTTGTTTTTAATTGACTTATATATTTGGCTGCTCCCAAGTTAGGGGCATAAATACTTAAAATTGTTAGATCTCCTTGTTGGATAGACCCCTTTATTATGATAGAGTGCCCTTCTTCATTTCTTATTATAGTCTTTGGCTTAAAATCTAGTTTGTCTGACATAAGGATGGCTACTCCAGGCTTCTTTTGATGTCCATTAGCATGATAGATAGTTTTCCACCCCTTCACTTATAATCTGGAGGTGTCTTTGGGTCTAAAATGAGTGTCTTGTAAGCAGTATTTAGACCGGTCCTTTTATTTTTTATTTTTAAATCTATTTGGATACCCTATGTCTTCTAATGGGAGCATTTTGTTCATTTACATTCAAAGTAATTATTGGTAGATATGACTTTAGTGCCATTATATTATTGTTCTTACAGCTTGTCTCTGTTTCTTTCTATATTTTGTTGCTTTTGGTCTCTCTCTCCTGCTCAAAGTGTCCCCCCAAATGTTTCTTCAAAGGTTGGTTTAGTGTTCACAAACTCCTTTAGTTTTTGCTTGTCTTAGAAACTATTTATCTCTACTTCTATTCTAAATGACAGCCTTGCTGTATTCCTGGCTGAATATTTTTCCCTTTCACATGTTGACTATATCATGCTACCTTCTTCTGACCTGCCATGTTTCTGTGGACAGATCTGCTACTAACCTTATGTGTCTATCATTTTAGGTTAAGGACCTTATGTCCCTAGCTACTTTCAGAATTCTTTGTATTTTGCAAATTTCACTATGATCCTTGGAGTTGACGTGTTTTTGTTGATTTTGAGGGGAATCCTCTGTGCCTCTTGAACTTAAGGGCTTGTTTCCTTCCCCAGATTAGGGAAGTTCTCAGTTATAATTTATTCCAATAGACCTTCTGTCTCCTTTTCTTGATGTTCTTCTGGGACTCCTAAGATATGGATATTATTGTGCTTTGTGGAGTCACTGAGTTCTCTAAGTCTATATGGATGATCTAAAAGTTTTCTCTTCCTCTTCTTTTCAGGTGCATTATTTTCCATGATTTTGTCTTCTATATCTATACATTCCTCTGCTTCTTCCATCCTATTGTGATTACATCCCATCGATTCTGCATCTCAGTTATAGCATGTTTTATTTTAGCCTAGTTAGTTTTGGGGTCTTTTATCTCTGTATCCAGGGTTTCCCTGGTGTCTTCTATGCTTCTTTCAAGCCCAGCTAATACTCGTATGACTGTTGTTCTAAAGTCTTGATCAAATATATTGTTTATATCTATTTTGAATGATTTATTCTTGATATATAGGGTGGTGTGTGGAAAATTCTGTCACCTTACCTTCTTGTGTGATCTGTGCCTGGCCATCAGCACACCCAGCCCCACAGTTATCCTGTGTTTTATATCTGGATGGTGGCTGGGATTCAAAACAACAAATTCTAATGTATCCAGCAGTGCACAGACTGCTCTCTTCCTTTGGAAGAGAGTCTTACAGTGCTGCACCCAGAATCTTTTTGTCCCAGAAAAGCAGTTGCACACCTGTGTGAGTGCTCGGAGTCTATGTTTAAGCACAGTAAAAAACTGTGACTGGGTTATCTGCCCTCTACCTACCTCTGTCTCCTGCTGTTGAGTGGCTGCCCTCTACCACCTGGAGCAGCTTTTGTCCTTGAAGAGGCAAAATACCCTCTTCCAAATGCACTCCAAGAAGGGAAATGTTCTCTCCCAGTGTGACCCAGAGGATCTACACACCATAGCACCTTGCTTGAACCCTGCTGTCTCCCCTACTCTCTCCCTCTTCCTGACTTTTGTCCATGAAAAGGGCTTCCACCCATTTGTGGTGCTGCAGTTTTTCTCTTGTTGAATTCATGTCTCTGAACCTGGCATCTGCCACATTCTCTCCCTCCAATTGTGCAGATTATTTTCTTAATCCTCAGATCAATTTACTAGTTGTTCAAAATGATTTGATGTTGATCTAGCTGTGTTCAAGGGACAGGATAAGTCCAGAGTTCCCCTATCACTCTTCCATTTTCACTCTTGAAAGCCCTAAATTATAATTATTAAATTTTTAAATTTTCTTTTATCATTGAAAAATATATAATGGCTTCATTCTACAGAAACAGTAGGAAATTAAGTTCAGAAAAGGAAACCGAAAATATTCCCATTGGCAAAATTTCTTTAAATTTATATCTGTATTCATCTGTAAACTGTGATTAAAATAAAGTTAGAGTGTGGCTTGTAAGTCTTAATGATTTGTGTCAAGGGCTTCAGGCAGCAGGGTATTGCAGGTGTTTTCTTAGTGTTGGTTGTATTTTTGGTTGATTCTCTCAGATCATAGTTTCCTGAAACCATTAATTAATATGATAAAATTTCTGGCCACAGATACATAGAGTACATAAGTAAGAAATTTGCCCTTCTATTTTTGGCTATTTCATTACTTTTTTTTTCTCCTTAACTCACATTATACATCTGCCTCACCCCCAACTGAATATCTTGAAGTTCCTTATCTTTCTACCCGCAAACTACTTAACCCAGAAACATGTGTATTTGGCCTTTGATCTTTCCTTTTATAAGTGGATTTTCCTATCCCTTATAAAAAGCAGCCTATATTTGTGCTCTGAGTCCCATTCTCTTCCCTCTTTTGGAAAATTTTGTTTCTGCATAATCTCCTTTCTCTCTGTTCTCTCATGAAGTTTTCTGTGTTTACTAAATCATCCCACAAGCATGATAGTACATTATTCTCCCATATGGTATTTAAAAAATCTCATATGTGCCTTTTGCCCCCCTTACTCCATTGTGTGTTGTGTTTGCAACCTTACAAATTAGAATATTAACGTTATCCCTGAAATTACCGGTGTATTCTTTCCCTAGTCCACTGCTTGGTCTTCCTACTACCAGGCCAACAGGGTAGGAAACCATTAGAAAATTATCTGAAAAACCATCATCCTGAATTTTAGTAGTATTTTTTCCCTTCATTTAAAACATAGTTTGAGGGGATCCCTGTGTGGCTCAGCAGTTTAGCGCCTGCCTTTGGCCTGGGATGTGGTCTTGGGGTCCTGGGATTTGGTCCTGTGTAGGGCTCCCTGCATGGAGCCTGCTTCTCCCTCTGCCTGTGTCTCTGCCTCTCTCTCTCTGTCTCTCCCTCTTTCTCTCTATCTCTCTCTCTCTGTGTCACTCATGAATAAATAAATAAAATCTTTAAAAATAAATAAATAAATAAATAAATAAATAAATAAATAAATAATAAATAAACAAAACAGTTTGAATGATGCCTGGGTGGCTCAATGGTTGAGTGTCTGCCTTCTGGTCAGGGGGTGATCCAGGAGTCCTGGGATCCAGTCCTGCATCGGGATCCCTATATGGAGCCTGCATCTCCCTCTGCCTCTCTCTCTGTGTCTCTCATGTATGAATAAATAATATTACTATTTACTCTATGTATTCTGCACTTATCTGAAAAGGTTCTTTTTTTACTATATATTTTAGTAGGTTATTGTTGATTTATAAGAAAGCTCATGGTTTTATCTGCTTCTTTTGTAAGTAAAATTATCTGATTTGCTTTCTAAGATCCTACTTTATAAATTATCTTAAAGCAAAATTTATTTTGGTTTCTTTTGGTATTGTAGTGCTATGAATTTTAATACATGTATATATTTGTGTAACCACCACTACAGCCAAGATATGAAACAGCTGTATAATGCTCCCAAATGCCTTCATAACTCTCTTTCTGAGTTATCTTTCATTTTTATTAGTATTTTGTTAATTCTCTGCCTTTCCAGGATAACTCTAGTAAAATCTATATACACTTACCTTTTGTTTTAAAGTGGGCAAATATTTGAAATTTACTGAACTTCTGCAATGGCTTTTGGGTTGGTTGGCTTTTTTTCCCTTTTAGTTACTTCCTTTCTTTCTCTTTACAGAATAGAAATTTTAAAAATCTTCAAAACAAAGTTGTTTATTATTTCAAAGCCTGCATGAAATGTGGTCAGTGAGGGGAAGACTTTCTTGGGAGCTATTGCTAGTCTTATGGGGAATGTAGGATAGGTATCATAGTTGTAAAGAGTTCAAATTATTGAGACATTTGAGGAGAAAGTTGTTTTTGGAGCGCAATTGACAGATGACTGATTGGCCTTCAAGTAAATATAGTAAGACCCTCGGTTATGGTTTCAGGTTGAGAATCTATATCTAGTATCTTCCTGAGTTATGTGTCATGGACATTTAAAAAATAATGCCAGTTAGAATCATCTCTGCTAGTTATTCTATATTTTATTCACCACTTTCTCTGTGCCAGATATTGTGCTAAGTGTTTTACATTTATTTGTATAATTTAATTCATACACCATCCCTCTAAGTAATGGCAGTACCTTCATTTCTTTCTGTTACTTTGGGCTTTCCAACTTCTCCTTCCACAGATTTCACCTGCTGATGGTGGCAAAAATCATTATACCTACCAGTCTGTACTAACTTTTGGTGTCCTGTCAAAAACTTTAATACATTATTACTCCTTTATATGATTCTTCCAGTATGTAAGATTTCTTTTGTTGACAAAGTACCTTAGCTTAAGAGAGTATCTTTCCAACTTTGAGACATTAAACACTGGGGAATAAAGGTATGAATATTTCCATATTAAAATGAACAGCTTTTTGCTACTTAAATGCTCCTTCAGACTGCTCAAAGGTGTCCTCCTCCTAGGCCAGTCCCAGTTGTGTTCTTTCTGTAATGAACATTGATTGCTTCATCATGAGTGGGTATCTTCACTTTAAATAGCAAAGACACACTCCATGATTCTTGCAACTTTGGGAAAATTCAGCTCAACATTTTAATTATTCCCACTGCAAGTAGACCAGAGTATCCAATTCCTCATCTCCTCAATGTTGCTGCTTTCTAGAGGCTTTTATACGTGGACTGGGGAAAACATATGTCCATATTCCAGGCTTACTAAGGACCATGGTGATTTTAGGTTTCTGAACCTTGAAAGATATAGCATTTTTGATTCCTGATGTATAACTGGTAGGTTAAAAGCTGGTAATAATATTAAGGATCTTGAGAAACAGTCAATTGTAAAAACAATTTATTTAATAGTTCTATAAAACAAATATAATGAAGGGGTAGTAAAGAAAAAATGTATATATAAAGATGTAAATATATATATATATATAAAGATATAAAGATGGATGGTTTTATTAAATAGATATTAGAGATGCCCTTCTGGACATCAAAGGAGAGAAACCTGACAACTGTTTATTCACTTACAATGAATACACAATATATTCATCATATATATATATATATATATATATGCATATATATAAATTAAGTATAATACTTTGAGTTCTCATTACTAACCACATTCTTAAGTTAGGAAAATAGAAGAGATATTCAAATAAACAAGGCTGAGAATTTTCACTGAAGGTAATATATCAAGATACTCATAATTTTCATTTGAAAAGATTTTAACTTCAAAAAGATGATATGGTTTTGTAAGCACATATCTTTTTCTAAAACCCTGAATTAAAACTAGGTTTGAATATTTTTACTATAATTATTATTATCGTTAATGAAATAAAACAAGCTGATTATGTATGAGCAGTATTCTTAAATTTGGATTTTGAAAGCTAGAGAATTCTTGAATGTGGCCCAAGAACTCTAAGTGCTTTATGCAGCTATCTGATTTAATTCTCACAGGTAAAGTCAACAAATCTTACAGAGCCTACTCAGGTACATTCGAGGTGACACAGGTTAAGGACACCATAATCCTTTTAATTACTTTGCCACAGTTCAGTTGTCAGATTGTTGGAATATTGTTCTCTGATAAATTTTACAAATATTTATCAATATTGAGAGAACAATTTGAGTATGTGCAAATAAATGAGGATGAAGCCAAATTTTTCTCTATGGGAAAGCAAGAGATTACCTAAGTGAAAAACATAATAGAAGGCATTTTAGTACTGGCAATGTGCTGCAAATAAAAAACTCAATTTTCCAAAATGAGTGTGAGTCCTTAAAGTGTCTTTTTCTTTTCCCAGTGGCTCCCATATCACTTTGAAATACTTCCACGTAAGTGGGTTTTTTGTTTGCATTGTTTTGCTTTGAGCATCTTATATTTTGGTGTTCCAAGATGCCCAACACTCATATTGTATATTTCTTGGCCCGGTCCTAGAATCTATTTTTGTTTTCCAATCTAAAAAAATAACTGTTGGAGTAGCATGAGATGTAAAAGAGGGATAGTCTCTCTTTTTAAAATGTTTCATTGAGATCATAAAATAAAATTGAGAATAACTCATATGTTACAAGTATATCTTTTAGTTAATAGTTTTATGGAATTAAGAAATTGTTTATATAGAACATATTAAAAATAATAACAATTATAAACAGTGACAAAACAAGTTGAGAATCTATTTGCAAGTGAAGTGAGAATGAAACCGGATTTTTCTGTAGCTGAGAAAACAGGAGACTACTAAAAAAATCATTTATTACTGACATAGGATACTGTATTGGTCTTCTGAAATTGTTATGTTGAACTGTTAATTACATCCAGCATTCAACGATAATGGATTTGACATAATTCTATTTTTTTTGTTGTTTACCAGAAAGTTTGGAGATTATAACCCTTATTTAAACTTTTATATACCTGATTTATTAGTGTAATCTTCCTCCATATAAATTATGTAACTCCTAAGTATACAGAATGGGAATATTATTGTGAGGGTACTTGATAAGTATAACACAAGATGTACTGAGGTTGTTCAAAACCAGGAAGTTCATTTGAAGTGATATCTGATAGCAATTGTTAAGTTTGTCCCAAAAGGAAAAGTCTTTACTGAGATAGTTATTAGTTGGCTTTTAGCTAATCAATGTTCTGGTGAATTATTAATTGATATCATAACTCTCTCATATTTAATTGTAAAAGTGTTACATTTTCTAGCTCTATAATTTTGTCATTACAGAGCAGTGTGCAGATCAATGGAGGAGTTCAACCATTCTAGAGTGTCTGAATTTGTGTTACTTGGACTTACGGATTCTCCTGAGCTCCAGATTTTTTTCTTTGTGATATTTTCTGTTTTCTATTTGATAACTATGTTGGGCAACTGTCTTATTTTGCTCACAGTTCTATCCACCCCACACCTTCACTCCCCTATGTATTTCCTCCTCAGCAACCTGTCTCTCATTGACATATGCCTGTCCTCCTTTGCCACTCCAAAGATGATCATGGACTTCTTTGCTAAACATAAGACCATCTCCTTTGAGGGCTGTATTTCTCAGATCTTCTTTTTGCACCTCTTCACTGGGACTGAGATTGTACTATTGATCTCCATGTCTTTTGACAGGTACATTGCCATATGTAAACCTCTCCATTATTCAACAATTATGAACCAAAGAGTGTGTGTTGGGCTTGTGGTAACTTCTTGGACAGTGGGCTTCCTGCATACAACAAGCCAGTTAGCTTTTACCCTCTATTTACCCTTCTGTGGTCCCAATGTTGTAGACAGTTTCTTCTGTGACCTTCCTTTGGTCATCCAGCTCGCTTGTATAGATATATATGTTCTTGGAATCTTCATGATCTCAACCAGTGGTGTGATTGCTCTTGTAAGTTTTCTGCTTTTGCTCACCTCCTATATCATTGTGCTTGTCACTATTAAGGACCGCTCCTTTACAGGAACATCTAAGGCTTTTTCTACCTGCACTGCACATTTCATAGTTGTGTTAATGTTCTTTGGGCCTTGTATCTTTATTTATGTGTGGCCTTTCACCAACTTCCTGATGGACAAAGTTCTGTCCGTTTTCTATACCATTTTCACCCCCTTTCTGAATCCACTTATCTATACTTTGAGAAATCAGGAAGTGAAGATAGCTGTGAAGAAGAAACTAACTAATCAAAGCTTAAATCTTGGGAAAACTAGTCCAAATTACCCAGTGCAGTGAAACTCCTTTCTGAAATTTTCATAATCGGTTTTGTTCTTTTTTTTTTTTTTATAAATTTTATTTTATTTTTTATTTATTTATGATAGTCACACAGAATGAGAGAGAGAGAGTCAGAGACACAGGCAGAGGGAGAAGCAGGCTCCATGCACTGGGAGCCTGATGTGGGATTCGATCCCGGGTCTCCAGGATCGCGCCCTGGGCCAAAGGCAGGCGCTAAACCGCTGCGCCACCCAGGGATCCCTGGTTTTGTTCTTTTGTTTTAAGATTTTATCTATTCATTCATGAGAGATACAGAGAGAAAGAGAGAGAGGAGACAGAGACACAGGCAGAGGGAAAAGTGGGCTCCATGCAGGGGGACCGATGCGGGACTTGATCCCAGGACTCCAGGATCCACGTCGTGGCCAAAGGCAGGCACTAAACCACTGAGCCACCCAGGGATCCCCCTAGTTTTATTCTTATAGTATAGAAAATTAAACTTGGAATTTTCATTTCAAGTCCTTTAGTCTAAATTCAGAAAAATAAGAAGCTGGGGTTGAGAGATGTGAGATATCTTTCCTAAAAGTTAGTGAGATGTTTGCAAGCCTTTTGAGATTATAGATGCATTTGAAAATCTGTTGAAATATATAGGTTATTTTCATGAAAAATGCATGTATAATCAAAACATAAGTTCAGGGCTTGACATATCTCTGAATCCTATCAATATACCTCAGTTAACTTAGAGAAGACTGAGATAAAATACTGTTCTTTTGTCTTCTAACCTAGACAATTCCTACTTGCTGGCAGCCTGGTGCACTCTGATGGTATCCACTTGCAGAACTTTGATTAAGAGTTCTGGGCATAAAAAGGTTTTTTTTCCATAGAATTGGGAAAATGTTTGTGAGAAAATTCATATTGTGAAGAGATCCTTCTGAAAGTTGAACAATCCTGATTTATTATGTCCAACTGTTTGAGTTCTGAGTCAACCTTTAACGAAACAGAACAATTGGAGGATCTAAAATTTAACAATATGGTTTCTTTCTTAAGAAGTGTACAGATCACTACCACACTTGCTAATTAATATAGCAAATAACTGATTAAATGGCCATTTTTGAAATTTAAACCATAGAATGTAAACCACTCAAGTCTAACTTTTAAAACCTGGCTGAATATCAAGGATATGATGAATTCATATCATATCTTGAATTTAACATCAAGACTAGGCGTTTGGAAAATTAACGATTTAACATTTGTCATTTCTAAAATAAAATATTCTAAAGTATTATTAGTTTTGTATGAGTTTTGTTTTTCATTTTCAATATAATGTAGTCTATAGGAAGAAAAGATGAAACTAACTTAGAAAATATATAGCACAAAAAAGTTATTTTTTATTAAGACAGTAATGAAAGTCAGCTGGATATCAGCTGACCAAGTCACTTCCCTAATAGCTGAAGGAGTCAAGATACACAGAATTCATAAACTGACTCAAGGGGCAGTCCGGGTGGCTCAGTGGTTTAGCTCTGCCTTCTGTCCAAAGCGTGATCCTGGAGTCTCAGGATTGAGTCCCGGGATTGAGTCCCACATCAGGCTCCCTGCATGAAGCCTGCTTCTCCCTCTGTTTATGTCTCTGCCTCTCTCTCTCTGTCTGTCTCTCATGAATAAATAAATAAAATCTTTTTTAAAAAGCTGTCTCAAGATGGAATCATTATAAGAGGCAAAAATCATTTCCCTAAATACACATAGATCTCAAAATTAAATTTTGGAACTTTCATTTCCTAGTTGTCTTATCCTAGGATATTCACTTTGTCTCTCTATTCTTTTAAATTTCTATTATGAAGATAATCAAAATAGATTGTGGACTATTTTATGGAAAACAGACAGAATATACTCTACAAATGTTATTTTCCCTTCCCACCTGCACAGACTCCTACCAAGAATGCATCTTATTTGTAAGTAATATGCCTTTGAAGAATAACTGCATTCAAGTGAAACCAGTAGGTCACAAAATTTAATATTCTAGTTTTAGGATATCTCTTTGTGGCTTATTAAGAGAAAAAGAATAGTTTCAATTTTTTCCATTGCTAACATGGAGGGTAGTTGGAAAAAATTAGATTGCCAGATACTTGTGATTTTTATGAACAACAATATATTGGTTGGCTATATCTCTTTGAACTGAGTGAAGTATATGTAAATAGTTTAGGAGAAAATCTGATAAGATGGATTTAGACAGTTTGACATTAATGGTATCAATAGTTTCTTATAGTCATTCTGGACTTTTAAGGTCATAACATGCTTCAACATAATCTCCAAGCCAAATATTTAATATCTGAAGTTAAATAATATGGCAGAAGTTTATGAAGAAATCTAGTTTGGAATTAGGCATAAAACCACATTCTAGTTCACTTTTAACCAAATTATAAATTCTTCCCTCTTGACTCAAAGTCAATCAGACAAATGAGAAAGTTAAGGTAAAAATGTTCTTTTGTCTCAACTTCATTCTTCAGCAAAAATTATCATCTTTGTTTTTATTTTAGATTTTATTTAAATTCAAGTTAATTAACATACAGTGAATTATTAGTTTCAGGGGTATAAGTTAGTGATTCATTAGTTGCATATAGTTGCATACCCAGTGCTCATTACATCACATGCCCTCCTTAATGCCTCACCCAATTACCTCATCACTCCAACCACCTCCCCTCCAGCAACCCTATTTGTTCCCTATTGTTAAAAGTCTCTTATTGCTTGACTCCCTCTCTGTTTTCATCTTATTTCATTTTTCCTTTCCTTTTCCCATATTCCTCAGTTTTGTGTCCTAAATTCTACATATGAGTGAAATCATGTGGTATTTGTCTTTCTCTGACTGATTTCACTTAGCATAATACACTACCTCCAACCATATCACTGCAAATAGTAAGATTTTACTTTTTTGATGGCTGAGTAATATTCCACCTGTGTGTCTGTGTGTGTGTGTGTGTGTGTTTGGTGTGCACGCACACCACATCTTCTATATCCATTCATCTATCAATGGACATCTGGGCTCTTCCCATATTTTGGCTATTGTGAACATTGCTGCTATAAACATTGGAATGCATGTGCCCTTTCAAATTGCTGTGTTTGTATTCTTTGAATAAATACCTAGTAGAACAATTGCTGGGTCATCAGGTAGTTCTATTTCTAACGTTTTTAAGAACCTCTGTATCTTTTTTTAAATTACATAATTAACCCAGTTAATGGCTAACCATGTTTCAAATGGTGGAACTTCTGCTGGTCTTTCAACTTGTTCAGTCTCCTGATGGCAGACTTTACTGTGATGGCAGAAGTGGTGCTGTTGGTCCAGGCACCACTGGCTATGGTTTTCATGCAGGAGCCACAACTCCAGATGCTCACAGCTCATCTTTTAATCTTGGTTTTTCCATAGAAGGAGCAAGTGCACTTGGTGTGCTGACTTATTTCGATCTTTTTCATCATTTTCCTGAGGGAGGCACCATAATGGGTCTTGTATTTACCCACAATTCTGACCTTCTTGGTGCATTTAGCCATGTTGCTGCAAACTAGGTCCAGGCCCAGAGAGGAAGAGACTCAGTGTGCCAGGAACATCCACATCTTTGTTTTTAAATATAAACCCTTTTTCTGAAAATTCTTTAGTTCAATAACTATTGGGCACCTACACTGTTACAAGTCTTTTCTGGGTGTTTGTGATACGTTAATGTACAAGATCTTTTTCTCTGTTTTAAAAGAACATATATCTAGCAATTAGATGGGACTCTTGTAGATGGAATTCCAGTCTCACCACTTTCTTGTTGTGCAGCTTTGAGCATGTATTCTTAATGTTTCTAAGACATTTTTTTTTACCTATAGTATGTGGACTTAATATTTAACTACTAGGAATGTTGTGAAAATTAAACAGAAAGACATGTAACATAATTAGCAGTACTTGACACTGTTTAAGGAATGCTAACTAATAATATTATTGTTATTGTTGCCATTGTGTTAGACATGCATAAATGACAGGATAAATGGGATGGAAATATGTGTGCTTACTTGAACTTAAAGAACATGGTTGTAATATTAACTAATGTTAAAATATTGGATCTGTGCTAATTATTAATCTTTGGTGTATTGATGTAGTTAATGCTGTCTTTTGTATGTTTGTGTTTTTCAAAGGAAGTATTATATTTTAGAAGTTTCTTAATCATTTTAAGTAGAAATAAATACCAAGATGACATGAAAGGGGAAAATAATAAATGTTCTATAAGTCAGTGTCTTGTCACAATGTTTCTAAGTAAAATTTATATGATTAAAAAGTGATAAAATATGTTCACCTGTTTTGACTCTATCTTTTACCCATTCAAAAGATAGTAGTAAAGTGCTTTAAATTCTTATATAGCTAGATTTATTACAAATATTAGCTGGGAAATGAATGACGACACTTAACTTTACACTTTATATTTAGCACATTAATACAATTACAACTATAGGCAGATGGTTTTTGTCCAGATTCCTGAAAATATAAGGGAATAGTTTATTTGGAGACATGGTAGAAATATCCTTTAAGAAACTATTAAAATCGGAACCATTAAATTATAGCATCAAAAAAAACAAAAAAAAAATTATAGCATCAAGTCAGATATTTCATCTGGCTAAGATACCCTTGAAGCCAGAGGATAAATACTTAATCTCTACCTTGGCATTTTTGTGGTAAAGCCCATTCCTGAGAAAATCAGTTAAGCTCTAAGCTGTCAACATTGCACATTTTTACAAGTATGTTTCAGTGTAATTGGTTTTCTTTATATGCCTATGTATTTCAGTTTGTGTGTTTGCAATATCATTCTAATGAGGAGGCTTTGAGCTTCACTGAACTTCCAGAGGGGTCTGTGGTACACACATGACTAAGAACTCTTGGAGTGGGGACTGTAAGTATCACCAGTGAAGCCAGGTTGTCTGATTTGAACTCAGCTCTATACCACTTACCTGAGGCCTACTTCTGGTTTGGGGCAAGTTTGTCAACTTCTATCCTGGTTTTCTCATCATTCTTGTAGCAGAGTTTGCAAGTCAACATCCTATATTCCCAAGATGTTTTGTCTTTCCTTAAAGGTTTGTAAACAAATCAAACTAATTTAATACAATTAGAAAATGGGAGCTTTCAAAAGAAAATACAGCTTTGTAGATCTTCTTAAAAAAACAAATAAAGAAAACAAACCTGCCAACACTGGGCCAGAATTCTAAACTATAGATGGAGTTTTTAGATTGGGCTAATACCTGAGATCTCTGTTTTTTCTTGCACTAGGAAAGTCCATTAATGTGTATTACCCCAGCAGTTTCTGATCTTTAAATTTTTTTAAAAATTTATTTATGATAGTCACGGGGAGAGAGAGAGAGAGAGGCAGAGACACAGGCAGAGGGAGAAGCAGGCTCCATCCACCAGGAGCCTGATGTGGGATTCGATCCCAGGTCTCCAGGATCGCGCGCTGGGCCAAAGGCAGGCGCCAAACCGCTGCGCCACCCAGGGATCCCAGTTTCTGATCTTTAACAAAGAAATTAAGATGTATAATATAAATTTCCCATCACCACATCTATAACTTTTCTTGCAGCTCTAACCCTCACCTTGATACAATTTACTCTTGTCCCCAACTTTTGATGGTTCACTCTTAACAAACAGCATTCATTGGATCTCTCTGGAACACTGATATTCATACAAATTATCCTTATGTGATGATGTAAGTCAAACTGGGATATTAATAAGTGGGTTACACTTCTTTTCTTTTTAAATGCCTTTCTTTTCATAGTCTCTTTCAACTTCACTCTTTTCTGATTCTCTTTCAACTTCACTATAGTAGAAATCTACTTTTGGTCACCTGCATTTTATTCTACATTGAAGAACTACCTTAGCTCTTCCCAATGCATTATTACTTGTAGGAGGATAGGACTGGCCTCTTCTTGGAATAGGTAAATAGTTTAGTATTAGTCACTAGAGAGGAGATGACATTATCTTAAGTAGGATTTTCTGCCTTTGTCAAACAGTGCCGCCTCAATCTCTGCCCTCAGTATAGATATCCCCAGAACACTTTTTTTGTTTTTTGTTTTTTGTTTGTTTGTTTGACGGACTATGCTTTGTCCTCTGGAAACGCAATAAAACATTATCTCTACCCTTAAAGAGATTCTATCTAATATAAAGAAAAGTAATCACAATGCAGAGTCATAATGGCCACGATGTAAATTTGAATATGGTAATATGGAACTTAGGAAAAGGCATGTCAGATGCGCCTGCAGAATCAGAGAAAGCTACTCAGAGGTAATACTGAATCTGAGACTTGAAGGCAAAGTTGAGGGGAAAGTATGACACAGGAAAGGAACAGCATGGGCAAAAGCAGAGAAAAGCACAAATGCCTAGTGAACTCAGGAGTTGGATGTGGTTTACTATTTCTAGAGAACAAGTTAAGTTAGCAGTAGTATAAAGAGGCTGTACTGAAAGAAAGTGGCCAGAACCTTGGAAAGAATGAGGAAGCACTGAATAATTGAGGGCAGATTTTAAGCAATGGGCCAGCTTTTACCCAGTTCCTGTTGTAAGGATGTATTATAGCCTGCTCAGGTGATTTGACAAAAGTTTTGTCTTATTTATTTTTTCTTTGGTGGATAACAGGGTATTATACATGTAGTCTGCACTTTAAGACTATATTGGAGATACAGAACAGATGTTCTCCTGGTTCATCTTATCTCTTTTCAATGTCTCCTATATAATCTTGAATTTGCTTACTTAGCCAGTACACTCAATCTCAGGTTATAAGGTGAGCTGACTTGGAACTTGTTTGCCCAGTAGTTTCTAGAAATAGGGCTCCCTTTTATCTCTTCTCTTTTTGTCTCATCACCTTGCATCTTAAAGCTATGTCGCAGAATCTCTTCCACTCCCATACTCTGAAGTGATCTTACTAGCTTCCTGATGTCAGTTCTGAATGGCATGTTGGTATAGTTTCATTGGGGGGATGACATGCAAGTTGGTGGAAATCCTTACATTAAGTGACAGAGAATACTGGAGGGGAGCAGGAAGGATTATAGAAATGACTTGGGCATCCCCAGTGAGACATATACTGCTCAGCATTCATCCCTCCAAGGGCAAAATATTCTGATTTGATGATGATTTTAACACTGCTCATTTCACTATTGATGAATATGATTTATGTATTTATTCTCAAATATTTATTACTAAAAACTTTAAATGTGACAGACTTTATTCTATGTATCACAGAAAAAAACACTAATGCGGTTGGGGAATATACAACCATGTATTATTACAATGTATAGTAGGACATGAATCATCTGACTTCTGCTTACTTCCTTAGCCCTATTTTGCATTTCTTTCCCCCTTAAACACTAATCTTCTTCTGCCATGTGCCACTCATGCTATTTTATATGCTTAAATTGTCACAACAAAACTACAAAGTATGTGTCGTGGCATAAAAGGGTAGTTTTTGTATGCAATTAAAGTTAAGTTTTTATCACCCTAAAAGACACTATTTTAAAAAAATATTTTATTTATTTATTCATGAGAGACACAGAGAGAGAGGCAGAGACATAGAGGGAAAAGCAGGTGCCTTGCAGGAAGCCCAATGCGGGACTTGATGCTGGGACTGCTGAGCCACCCAGGCGTCCCAAGATACTGTTAAAACAAGAAGGTTTTTGCAAGTCTCATGGTAACCACAAAGAAATAAACTTGTAGAATACAAGAAAAGGTAAAGAGAAAAGAATCAAAAGATACTATTACAAAGAAGCAGCAAATCAAAAATGAAGATGATGAGAGGAAGCAGAACAAAAGAAACTACAAGACAAAAAAAACCAAAATAGCAATAAGTAGTCCTTATCTATAAATAATTACTTCCAATGTAAATAGATGAAACTCACCAAACAAAAGACATAGGGCCACTGAAGGGATATAAAGCAAGATCCAACTATGTGCTGTCTATAGGGTATCTTCTTTAGATTTAAGGACACACACACACAGGCTCAAGGTGAAGGGATAGAAAAATATATTTCATTCAAATGGTAACCAAAGGTGGGAGGGGTATCTATGCTTGTGGCAGAAAAAAATAAACTTTAAGTCAAAAACTGTCACAAGAGCAAAGAAGGTCATATGTAATGCTAAAGAGCCAATTCAAAAGAAATACATAATAATTAGAAATATATATGCACACAAAATGTGAATGCCTAAATCTATTAAGCTAACACAGACAGACCTGAAGGAAGAAATAGATAGGAAACAATAAAGTAGACCTCAATACCTCAAATGAAAATGGACAGGTGCTGCAGACTAAATATCAGTAAGGAAACAGCAGGTAAGAACAACACTACAGACCAAATGAACCTAACACATACACAGAACATTTCACCCAATAGCAGCAGAATGTATATTCTTCTCAAGTACACGTGGAACACTCCCCAAAAGAGATCACATGCTAGATCACAAAACATGTCATTACAAATTTGAGAAGATTGAAATAATCTCAAGTATCTTTTCCAACCACACTGGTATGAAACTATAAATCAATACCAAAAGGAAATGAAAAAATTCACAAATATGTGAAAATCAGCATATTTCTGAACTACCATTGTATAAAAAAAGAAAAACAGATAGTAGAACATCTCAAGACAAATGAAAATGAAAACACAACATACCAAAATTTATGGGATGCACACCTTTCTGGGTCTCCAGGATTATTTGAAGGATATAAAACCAGAGTTCCTTTTCCTTTAGATTCTAATCTTCTCCATTTCTCTTGACTTTTAGGAAGTTTTATATTTGAACTACCACAGAATAAAATGAATTGACAATCAAAGGTCCTATGCATGATGATAGTGCTTGAAAAGACTTCATAGAAGATCTAATTAGATTAAAGTTTTGTAGAGGATCCCATAATTCATGGCAGAATTTGATGGGGGGCAGAATTTGGTAGGGGAAACTACTTAGCTCTGAAATTCTCTCTACCTCAATATTTCTATAATTACTATGATACAGTCAAATAATGGTGGAATAGTAACAAAGAAAACACAAAAGGACATTTAGAAAAACATAATTACTGGGAGGCCTGCATGTCTCAACATTTGAGCATCTGCCTTCAGCTCAGGTCCTGATTCCAGGGTCCTGGGACCGAGTCCCACATAAGGCTCCCCGCAGAGAGTCTGCTTCTTCTCCTGCGGTGTCTCTGCCTCTCTCTCTCTCTCTCTCTCTCTCTCTCTCTCTCATGAATAAATAAATAAAATCTTTTTTTTAAAAAGTTGTACCAAATCGCTATTTCTAACTGTGCTCTAAGTCAAATGTTATGACAGACACTGAAAACAAATTAGTAGACAAATAAATAATAACAAAAAAACCAAGCAAGGGCAAAGTTTCTGTTCTCAAAATGCTTATAGATTACAAGACATACACAGGAAATGGTTAGGCAACAATATAAAGCAATGTATAAAATTAATAATGCAGGAAATATTAGCTCTGAAAAAAGTAGAGAGAAGTTAATGAAAGAATTGAAAAAGCCTCATCTGAAGAAGTGAGGCTTAAGCTAAACCTTGAAGGGGGTGTTATAGAATCATACTATATCTTGGTTCTAATACCATTGGAATTTTTTGAAATGAAATTTTTTAAAAAAAATTTTATCTATTCATGACAGACACACACCCACACAGAGAGAGAGAGAGAGAAAGAGGCAGAGACACAGGCAGAGGGAGAAGCAGGCTCCATGCAGGGAGCCCGACGTGGGACTCAATCCTGGGTTTCCAGGATCACACCCCAGGGCTGAAGGTGGCACTAAACCGCTGGGCCATCGGGGCTGCCCTGAAATGAAAATTGTAACATCATCTTCTAAGTAGGTTTTCTGGAAGAAAAGGGGTTGGGGGATGCATGAAGTAATAACTGACCAGAAAAAAGCGGCCCATAAATCACTTTTTGTCAAGTTATTAATAATGAAGTGTCACAAATCCCCAGCTACATCATCAAATGAAAGGCTACTTTGCTGATTATCCTTGTGGCTCCTAGAATGATCAGGGAACAGTAGTTCTTTGAGTAGGAACAATGGATTATTTTTTTCTGGAAGAAAAACACATCTAAAGGGATTTTGGTACCAGAAAGCCAGTTTGGGGCTGATGGCTCACTGCTGAAGCTCGTCCAGTCTCAGACAAATATCAATTATTATTTTGTATGAGTACATTTAATTTTTGGACAATATTAAGTATTTTGATATCCCTATCAATCCACTTTGATATCCATATCAAAATGATATTTTTATTCCTGGTTTTGCTTATTAGACTGTAATTAAAAACCAACTCACAAAACAAGCGGAAATAATTTTCTTAATTTGAGTCTTCTCTCTCTTCTTTTTAATAAAGTTAGCTAATGGTTTATCTATCTTATTAATTCTTTCAAAGAACCAACTCCTGGTTCTGTTGATCTGTTCCACAGTCCTTCTGGTCTCGATTTTGTTGAGTTCTGCTCGAATCTTTATTAACTCCCTTCTTCTCCTGGGTGTAGGATCTATTTGCTGTTTTTTCTCTAGCTCCTTTATGTGTAAGGTTAGCTTTTGTATTTGAGTTCTTTCCAGTTTTTGAATGGATGCTTGTATTGCGATGTATTTCCCCCTTAGGACTGCTTTTGCTGCATCCCAAAGATTTTGAACTGTTGTATCTTCATTCTCATTAGTTTCCATGAATATTTTAATTCTTCCTTAATTTCCTGGTTGACCCTTTCATCTTTTAGCAGGATGGTCCTTAACCTCCACGCGTTTGAGGTCCTTCCAAACTTCTTGTTGTGATTTAGTTCTAATTTCAAGGCAGTATGGTCTGAGAATATGCAGGGGACGATCCCAATCTTTTGGTATCGGTTCAGACCCGATTTGTGACCCAATATGTGGTCTATTCTGGAGAAAGTTCCATGTGCACTTGAGAAGAATGGGTATTCAGTTGAGTTTGGATGTAAAGTTCTCTAGATATCTGTGAAATCCATCTGGTCCAGTGTATCATTTAAAGCTCTCGTTTCTTTGGAGATGTTGTGCTTAGAAGACCTATCGAGTATAGAAAGAGCTAGATTGAAGTCACCAAGTATAAGTGTATTATTATCTAAGTATTTCTTCACTTTGGTTAATAATTGATTGATATATTTGGCAGCTCCCACATTCGGGGCATATATATTGAGGATTGTTAAGTCCTCTTGTTGAATAGATCCTTTAAGTATGAGATAGTGTCCCTCTTCATCTCTCACTACAGTCTTCGGGGTAAATTTTAGTTTATCTGATATAAGGATGGCTACCGCTGCTTTCTTTTGAGGACCATTTGAATGGTACATGGTTCTCTCACCATTTATTTTCAGGCTGTCAGTGTCCTTAGGTCTAAAATGACTCTTGTTGATAGCAAATAGATGGGTCTTGCTTTTTTATCCAGCCCAATACCTTGCATGTTTTGATGAGGCCATTAAGCCCATTCACATTCAGAGTTACTATTGAAAGATATGAATTTAGTGTCATCATAATATCTATTCAGTCCCTGTTTTTGTGGATTGTTTCCTTGGTTTTCCTCTTTCTTTTACAGAGTCCCCCTTAGTATTTCTTGCAGAGCTGATTTGGTGGTCACATATTCTTTCAGTTTCTATCTTGGAAGCTCTTTATGTCTCCTTCTATTCTGAATGGGAGCCTTTCTGGATACAGAATTCTTGGCTGCAGGTTCTTCTCATTTAGGACCCTGAATATATCCTGCCAGCCCTTTCTGGCCTGCCAGCTCTCCGTGGAGAGGTCTGCTGTTAACCTAATACTTCTCCCCATAAGAGTTAGGGATTTCTTGTCTCTTGCATTTTAAGGATCTTCTCTTTATCTTTGGAATTTGCAAGTTTCACTATTAAATGTTGAGGTGTTGAATGGTTTTTATTGATTTTACGGGGCATCTATTGCTGGATCTGAATGCCTGTTTCCCTTTTCAAGTTAGGGAAGGTCTCTGGTATTATTTGTTTAAGTACACTCTCTGGTCCTCTGTCCCTTTCAGCCCTCTGGAACCCCAATTAAATGTAGGTTTTTCCTTTTGAGGCTGTCATTTATTTCCCTTAACCTTCCCTCATGATCTTTTAATTGTTTTTCTCTTTTTTCCTCAGTTTCCTTCCTTGCCATCAACTTGTCTTCTATGTCACTCACTTGTTCTTCTACCTTGTTAAAACTCATTGTTAGGACCTCCAGCTTGGATTGCATCTCATTTAATTGATTTTTAATTTTGGTCTGATGACATCTAAATTCTGAAGTCATGAAGTCTCTTGAATCATTTATGCTTTTTTTCTAGAACCACAGTAGCTTTATAATTGTGCTCCTGAATTGGCTTTCTGATATTGAATTTTAATCCAAATTTTGTAACTCTGTTGGAGAGAGGACTGTTTCTTATTCTTTTGTGGTGAGTTTTTCCTTCTAGTTATTTTGCTCAGTGCAGAGTGGCCCAAAAGAAGTTGTACTGGAAAAAGGAGAAAAAGAGAGAGAGAAAAAAAGGTGGGAACTGAGAACAAAAAACGCGAGTATCCTCTGATTCTATATACTGTAAATCCCTCGAGTTCCCCTGTTACTTTCCAGTGCTACTTGGTCAATAACTTGTTTTTCCCCTGTCCTTCCTGCTGGTCTTCTGGGGGAGGGGCCTGCTGTGCTGATTCTTAGATGTGTATACCTGGGGGAGCCGCCCAGCCTCCTGCCAGATGCATGGCTCAGTGAGAGTTGTTTATCTTGTGAGGCCCCTGCTCCCTGCGGCCCTGCTCAGTCCCTGGACAAGGTAACACCAGGAGGAACAACAACAGTGGTGGCAGCCAGCCCTCCAGCTCTGGAGTCAGCTCCTGCAGTAACTACCACCGTCTCCCAGTGTGCAGGGGCCTGGATGCTCCAGGGGCTGGGGGCACTGATCTGCACAGCTTGGGGATGCCCGGTGGCAGTAGTGTCCTTGCTGTGTCCTCCTGGCCTCAGCCTGTCCCGGGGGAAGTTCCAGATCTTGGGCTGTGTCCCCCAGCACACTGGGCTCCAGGTCCGCACCACTGGAATCTACTCCCGTGCCGTGCAGCCCGCTCCACATGGAGCCACCGCTTGAGCCGCCACCCGAGCTGCTCCCGGGGCAGTGCAGCCGCGTTTGCGTGGTATTGCCGCTAGAGCCGCTGCCGGAGCTGCTCCCAGGGCCCAGCCGTGCGCTCGCTGCAACCCTTTAGGGAGATCGGCCCAGGGGGTGTGGCGTGCTCTCCCCTGGGCAGCAGTTCCTCTGTTAGTGCCCCTGGGATCCTGATGGCATCCCTGCCCCTCCTGGGATCCTGCCCGAGTCCCCTGTGAGCACCTTTCTGTCCGGGAAGTTTGGTAAATTTTCTGCTTCTCCAGGACTGGGCTTTCCTGTCCTGGGGGCACTTGTGGGGCCCCTCCCCCTCGGATGCTTTTTTTCTTTATTTTTTTCCATCTTCCTACCTTGATAGAAGCATGAACTCTTCTCACTGTAGCATTCCAGCTGTTCTCTCTTTAAATCTCATGCCAAATTCGTAGGTTTTCAGGATGATTTGAAAGTTATCTACGTAAGTTGGTGGGGACAGGTGACTTGGGGACCCTATTCTTCTGCCATCTTGCCCTGCCTCCCCCTGATAGTTTCTCTTGTATGTAACTTCTTTATGTTCTCTTGCTGCTTTTAAGATTCTTTCTTTGTCACTACTTCTTACCATTTTAATCATTATGCTCCTTGGTGTGGAGCTCCTTGGGTTGATTTTGTACCTCTTGAATCTGGATGTCTGCTTTCTTCCCCAGATTAGGAAAATTTTCAGCTATTATTTCTTCAAATAAATTTTCTATCCCCTTTTCTCGCTCTTCTCCTCCTAAAATCCCTGTAATGTGAGTCTTATTTTGCTTGGTGATATTTCTGAGTTCCCTTGACCTACTGTCATTTTTTTATTATTCTTTTACTTTTTGCTGTTCTGCTTGGTTGCTTTCCATTACTCTACCAGATAGCTGATTCATTCTTCTGCTTCCTTTTGTCTACTACTTATTCCATCTAGTGTGCTTTTTAAAAAAATATTTATACATTTGAAAGAGAGAGAGCAGATGTATGAATTGGCAGGGGTGGGGGCAGAAGGAGAGGGGGATAGCGAATTCTCCAACATTCTCCCAGCTGAGTGCAAAACCCAATGTGGGACTCAATCCCAGGACCCTGAGATCATGATCTGAGTCAAAATCAAGAGCCAGCCATTTTAACTGACTGAGCCACCTTGGTGTTCCCCTGTCATGTATTTTTAATTCCAATTATTGAGTTCTTTATTGCTGATTGTTCTTATATATTCCTTTCTCTTTGCTGAAGATTTCTCTGAGATTCTCCACTCTTTACCAAAGTCCAGTGAAAATATTTATGACCATTATTTTGAAATCTTTATCAGACATACTGCTTATCTCCATTTGATTAAGCTATTTTACTGTGATTTTGTTCTGTTCTTTCACACCCACAAACTGACACATATATTAAAATACTTTTTTCACTGAGGATGTTTTTAAGATTCATCCATGCTATAATATGTATCACTCTTCATACTTCATTTCATTTTATGGCTAAACGGTAATCCATTGCATGGCTCTATCACATTTTGTTCATTCTCTTATCAGTTGATAGATGTTTACACCTGTTAGCTATTCCGAATAGTACTGCTATGAATACTTGTGTATAAGTTTTTGATACAAGAAGAGTGAAATAGAAGTGAAAAATACTGAAATACATATAAATATAAATTAAAAATATATCATGTTCCTGCCCACCATTCTCTCTGTGAGGTAATCAATTTTAATAGCCTAGTTTGCTTTCTTATTGTTTGATTTTATAAAATCAAGATCATATAATACATATCATCAATTCACTTTTCACTTGAGGCTACTTTGTGGACATATTTTTTGCACTTGTATATTCAAATGAAGCTTTCCCTTTTTGGACAAATGCATTTTTTTTCTTTCAACCTGCTAACTGAATATCTTGCTTCTTTTTAAAAATATGTTATTTATTTATTCATGAGAGACACTGAGAGAGAGAGAGGCAGAGACACAGGTAGAGGGAGAAGCAGGCTCCATGCCAGGAGCCCAATGCGGGACTCGATCCCGGGACTCCAGGATCACGCCCCAGGCCGAAGGCAGGCACCAAATCACTGAGCGACCCAGGGATCCCCTGAATATTTTTCTTCTGAAAATAATTTTACTGTTTTATTCCCCACATGCATTAAAAAAAATTTTTTTATTGGAGTTCAATTTGCCAACACATAGCATAACACCCAATGTTC
Organism: Canis lupus dingo; assembly: GCF_003254725.2. Classification (NCBI taxonomy): domain Eukaryota; kingdom Metazoa; phylum Chordata; class Mammalia; order Carnivora; family Canidae; genus Canis; species Canis lupus. The sequence continues at coordinate 196,048 of NC_064272.1, forward strand.
ATCCCACCAAGTGCCCCCCTCATTGCCCATCACCCAGTCACCCCAACCCCCACCCACTTCCCCTTCCACAACCTCTTGTTTGTTTCCCAAAGTTAGGTGTCTCTCATGTTTTGTCACCCTTACTGATATTTTCACTCACTTTCTCTCCTTTCCCTTTGTTCCCTTTCACTAATTTTTATATTTCCCAAATGAATGAGACCATATAATGTTTGTCCTTTTCCAATTGACTTATTTCACTCAGTGTAATACCCTCCAGGTCCCTCCACGTCAAGTCAAATAGTGGGTATTTGTCATTTCTAATGGCTGAGTAATATTCCACTGTATACATATACCACATCTTCTTTATCCATTCATCTTTCGATGGACACTGAGGCTCCTTCCACAGTTTGGCTATTGTTGACATTGCTGCTATAAACATTGGAGTGCAGGTGCCCTGGAATTTCACTGTATCTGTATCTTTAGGGTAAATCCCCAGGAGTGCAATTGCTGGGTCATAGGACAGATCTATTTTTAAGTCTTTGAGGAACCTCCACACAGTTTTCCAGAGTGGCTGCTCCAGTTCACATTCCCACCAACAGTGCAAGAGGGTTCCCCTTTCTCCACATTCTCTCCAACATTAGCTGTTTCCTGTCTCTAATTTTCCCCATTCTCACTGGTGTGAGGTGGTATCTCATTATGGTTTTGAGTTGTAATTCCCTGATGGCCAGAGTTGTGGAGCATTTTCTCATGTGCTTGTTGGCCATTTCTATGCCTCCCTCTGTGAAATTTCTGTTCATGTCTTTTGCCCATTTCATGATTGGATTGTCTGTTTCTTTGCTGTTGAGTTTAATAAGTTCTTTATAGATCTTGGATACTAGCCCTTTATCTGATGTGTCATTTGCAAATATCTTCTCCCATTCTGTAGGTTGTCTTTTAGTTTTGTTGACTGTTTCTTTTGCTGCGCAGAAGCTTCTTATCTTGATGAAGTCCCAATAATTCATTTTTTCCCACATGCATTTTTAATATATTATCAATCAATATTTGTTTTCATTATAGGCTGAGTTCATGACCTGTCTTCTGCCAGAATACTCTCTTGATTGATTAAGCACATTAGGGGATTCTGGGTGGCTCAGTGGTTGAGTGTCTGCCTTTGCCTCAGGTCGTGATCTCAGGGTCCTTGGATGGAGTCTTCCATCAAGCTCCCCATGGCAAGCCTGCTTTTCCTTCTTCCTGTGTCTCTGCCTCTCTCTGTGTACCTCTCATGAATAAATAAATAAAATATTTTTAAAAATTAAGCACATTATAATTAAAATATTCAGTTATCTAAAATTCCATTCACTCATGGCATTTGAAAATTGCGTGAACATTAGATTTATTTGGCTATTTTTCACATATTTAAAACATTTATTGGTATTTAATATCTCCAAATAAATAATAAACCACTTGAAGTAGAGGTGAATGTTTTTGGATTTTATTCTCTGTTGTCTCTAAAACAGGGTTAGAAAATCAGAAATACTTATTAAAACTCACTGATTTGATATTTCTGGCTACCTCTTAAATGATGGATTTTCAAACTTCCATTCCCTGAATCTCTCCAGTCCAGGTGAAAATAATCATTCTAAATTCCCATAAGACTCTTGACATATATTCCTGTTGTGAACCAAATAATACCATCTTTGCTACTTAATGAATCCCATTGCAAGACGTTTTCTTGCTGAATCCCCAAGTTCCTACAACATCCATTTTATCTACAGCTGCTAAACAACTAATGATTCAACTGGATCCTTTATTTATATTTAAAATTACCTCCTATATGCTAATATACTTATATACTTAATACTGAATTACCCAAAGCCCTGATTCTACTGTAGATCTGGTAAGCTTAGGTGTTTTAGAAATGATTTCTATGGAAATATTTTAAATGTCTGTTCCTTTTACTTCCATCTCCTATCTCCTATTCTGTGGAGCTAAAATCAATAAAACAGTTTACGTCTGTTGGCACATATGAAGGGAGAATTCAAATGGGGAGACACTAAAGAGCTTAATCTTTGTGTTCTTTCCCATAAAAATGATGATATACAGTCTTTAGGAGACAAAGGTAAAATTTTAAGTCATAGAATTATAAATATTTATAAGAGAAACAGACTCCTATTTTAACAAAAAAGAAATCACAAAAGTTAAATGCCTTTCTCTGGGCTGTATGACTATAATGTAATAAACTTGGTCATAAAGCAATCTTCTTATATTGGATTCTTACTAATTTTCTGTTTCTGATGAGTTCAACAAGATAACTGTGAATATGTTAAAAATCTTCTCTGGAAATTTACAAGAGTTCTGCACCTGTTTATCAAACTGTTTTTGTAATGTCACTTATATGTGATATAGTTTTATATATTTTTCAATAAAGATATTCTTAGGGATGAACTCTAAATAACTAAATGTGTGTGTGTGTGTGTGTGTGTGTGTGTGTGTGCATGTATTTAACACATTGTCATCCCAGAGCAAGTGCTTACTTGCTATTATCTGTAGGATTATACAGATGAATAGAGGACAAATATGTAGATAAGTAGATACCTTCTGGATGATATAATCTCAATTTGATTGCTATTTAGTAACAAAAAAGAAAGTGTTATTTTCAACATCTATGACTTTACTGGTATTTCACTGTGATCTCTAATATTCTATAATTATCTTTCAAACTAACATACCAATGAAAATGGAAAAAAATAGTAGAGATAGAGGAAACAGTCTATGAAAGTGGATTCTTGGAGCTTTTGCTTAAGTAGAATCACACTTTCTCTCTCTCTCTCTCTCTCTCTTTGATACAGGTTTTCACCTATCAATCAGGCCAATGGATGCGGCCAATAAGTCTGTTTCTGAATTTGTTTTGCTGGGACTCTCTAAATCCTGGGAACTACAGCTGTTTTTCTTCATGGTGTTTTCACTGTTTTATGTGGCAACAATCATTGGTAATAGCCTCATAGTCATCACAGTTATAGCCGACTCTCACCTACACTCTCCTATGTATTTCCTGCTTACTAACCTTTCTGTTCTTGATATGTCACTTGCTTCCTTTGCCACCCCTAAGATGGTTACAGACTACCTCACTGGACATAAAACTATCTCCTTTGATGGCTGTATCACCCAGATATTTTTTCTACACCTTTTTACTGGTACTGAGATAATTTTACTTATGGCCATGTCCTTTGATAGGTATATTGCAATATGCAAACCTCTCCGCTATGCTTCAGTCATAAGTCCCTGGGTGTGTGTTGCCCTCGTGGTGGCTTCCTGGATTGTGGGAGTCATGCATTCAATGAGCCAGGTCATATTTGCTCTCACATTACCATTCTGTGGTCCCAATGAAGTAGACAGCTTTTTCTGTGACCTTCCTGTGGTGTTCCAGCTGGCTTGTGTGGATACTTATGTTCTGGGCCTCTTTATGATCTCAACTAGTGGCATAATTGCCTTATCCTGCTTTATTATTTTATTCAATTCATATGTTATTGTCCTGGTTACTATCAAACATCATTCTTCAAAAGGATCATCTAAGGCTCTTACTACATGCACAGCTCATTTCATTGTTGTCCTTATGTTTTTTGGGCCATGCATTCTTATCTATATGTGGCCACTAAACAGTTTTCTTATAGATAAGATTCTGTCTGTGTTTTATACCATCTTCACTCCCATTCTGAACCCAGTAATATATACCTTAAGGAATCAAGAAGTGAAGACAGCTATGAGGAAACTGAAAAATAGGCTTCTAAATCCCAACAAGACAACTCCTTTGCATTATTTTTAGTTTTAAATTCTAGTTCAAGTTTTAACTTCCTAGGCATTATATGTCACAGTTTTGGTGTACACAGGATTGTGACAAGGCTTTTATTTCTGGAGTTCTCATCAAATTGTAATTGAACCAAATTGAATCAAATTGTATTTTTTTTCAAATTATAAATATTGAAACTACTCTCTGTCATATGTTTAAAATACATGTTAGATATCAGAAGAGCAAGTTGACATTAACAATTTCTTCCAGAAGCAAAGACTATGTAAACTATGCCTACAGTCCCTGTTTCAGATAGGAAATTAGAGATTAATAATCTATTCACTGGAAAAGATGAACAAAAAATGAGAAAAGGAGGTACAAATTAAAGGGGAACTAGAAGATAATAGCATTTATATACAATTTGTCACTGAAGGCAGGGTGCGCCTTGGTGGCTCACTTGGTTAAGCATCCCATTCTTCATTTCAGCTTAGGTCATGACTCAGGGTAGTGAGATGGAGCCCAGTTTAGGGCAATGTGCTCAGCGCAAAGTCTGCTTGGGTTTCTCTCTCCCTGCCCTGCTCTCACCCCGCTCCCTGCCCTGGCTCTCACTCTACCTCTCTAGAAAAATAAATAAATAAAATAAAATAAAATAAAATAAAATAAAATAAAATAAAATAAAATAAAATAATAAAATAAAAAACAACTCATCATTGAGTTACTCAGAGAATCATCCCTAAAATATGCCAAATTAATAATATTTCTATAAGCCTTAGAAACTCTATACTGCTGTAGGATTTTCCTCTGACAGTGATTTCCTATGTATATCCTTGAATCGTTCTTACTTAACATTTAAAACAATTTGTAATCTCTTCTATTGAAGAAAACCTTAGACATATTTTATTACAATTGTTGATAAGGCCCAAAGCAAATGGTCTAAAAGTCTCCACCACTAACTTTTAGCAAAGAAATAAGGTCATGACAACTTCTGATAATGCATTATGAATAAAGCGGCAGAAGAATTCTGCAAATTAGAAAATATTATGAAATGAGCTTCAGAGCAGTACAGTTTGTTTTATACAGGCACTGTGTCAGCTTAATGGCTGAGAAGTTAAAACTGGAATTAAATTAAGAGACACAGTTTATGATAACAATTTATGGAGAGCCTATGGTTTTACATTGATTTAAACTACTTTTTCCAGGTGCCTGCTAGCTCAGTTGGTAGAGCATGAGACTCTTATTAAACTACTTTTTCCTTTTAATATTTGGTTGCAAAAATAATAAATCTAGCTTAGTAATCATTGTCAATGTAATAAGTATATTTCTTTATACAAATAGTGTTTTTTTTAGTTTTAAGTAGGTTCAATATTAGCTTTAAGGTACACAAGGTATCACTAACACCTGCTAGTAGTTACTGGAATTGCTAGCACTGGAAGTCATGGGAAACACTTTTCCCGTGTGCTCTGCTTTGCAAGTCATCTTTAAATGATGGCAAAAATGAAAGAACTGATTGCTATTTGAAATTGACTAAATGATACTTATAGTGTTCAGTATATTATCCAACTTTTATGACAAAAAAATCTGTTAAAACGACAGTATTTGATAAATATCAAGTTGTTCCTCTTTGGCATTATTAAGAAAAAAACAAACAAGAATTATATATGCATTAATTATCATTGCTGAAAGAGAAGGTAAGAAAAGGAAATTCCTAACTGTTCATTTTAAGCCAAATTATAGGATAAATGTGTCTTCTTCATCAGTGTGTGTTTATTCATTAATGTATTAAATAAGGAAACACATTTACAGTTAATAATGTATGATTTTGTCTTAAAAATGTAGGAATGGTTGAAAATGTTGGGTAAAAATGTCTACAGTATTAACATTAGTCTGAAATGGGTATAACCCCAGAATAATAGCAATAATTCTATTTGAAATAGGGATAAAATGGGTGAATTGAGGGTGTCTGTGTGAGTGAACTCTCAGCTACATGTGCAAATATGTTCAGGATTAAGGAATTAATTTATAAAAATTTTCTGGCCAGTGTTTTATAAATTCCATAAATAATTCTTTCAAATAATATATTTCTTTGAACAGGGAATATATGTATATATTTTAAGAACTGCTTTTTGCAAGATAAAACTGTCAAGCCTTTTCTTTTCTTTTTTTTTAATTTATTTTTTATTGGTGTTCAATTTACTAACATACAGAATAACCCCCCGTGCCCGTCATGTCAAGCCTTTTCATAGGAATGTTGTCATACTTCAGTACTTGTGTGGAGAACTTTAAAGCTCAGGACATTTGCCAAAAGTCTCAAAGGTGAAACTCATCTGTAAGGCAAGTCAATAATGAGACTGATTAGTTGGAATTATAGTAAGACTCTGCAGCTGAGAATGAAAAGGACTACAGATGGTCTCTGGAACTACTTACTACTTATCCTGGTGGCCCAGCATGAAAAGTAAGGTACAGGCTATCTCTATGTATTACATAAAACTTAAATTTTAATTAGGAGCTCCTGGTGGGTTATATTATCACCATGACTCCTCATTGCACTGCTGACATTCTTTTATACAAAGGTAAGTACAATGAAATTCACAGGCTCCCTACACCTTATGATGGTGCCATTTGCTACTAGGGCATCCAAAGCCAAAAATAATGTTTTCAAAGTATTCTAGATGATATTTATTAATCAGCTAATATAAAACAGATAATATAAACATACCAGGTCAAGAATGGCTTTAACTGGTCTAAATTTCCAATAACACAATTGAGAGAGTATTGTGATTAGGATAATCTATAAGAAGACTTTGTTAACAAACAATTCCCTCTTTAGGTATTTGGGAAGACTGGAAATGACAAATTGATGCTTTCAAAATTTTAAAAAACTATCTTGTAAAATTAAGTGGAATAGTAAAATGTAGGTGAAAATGTTAAAAATCAGGTCTAGTTGAAATGATAAAATGTAAATTATAATATGTGAAGGAACTGGATATCTGTAATAGCAATAAAAACTGCACATGATATATACTTCCAAAAATATTTGAGGAAAATTTCAGAATACGATATAGTGTAATGGTGGTGGATTTATATAGCGAATCCTGTTTTAGACCTCCTTTGCCTGTGTTTCCTCCAAGGTCCTAGAATGGACCCTAACAACCACCTACTCACAATTTTGTCCTTATTAATGCCTTCCACCCAATTAATTGCCCCATCCCCCCAACCACCTCCCTTCCAACAACCCTCAGGTTATTTTGTAAGTTAAGAGGCTTTTATGGTTTGTCTCCCTCTCTGATTTCATCTTATTTTATTTTCCCCTCCCTTCCCTTATGGTCTTGTTTTGTTTCTTAAATTCCACATATGAGTGAAACTGTATGATAACTGTTTTTCTCTTCAAATGGGCTTTTGGACAAAACATTTAAAGTTGGCATTTCTATACACTAACAATGAGACTGAAGAAAGAGAAATTAAGGAGTCAATCCCATTTACAATTGCACCCAAAAGCATAAGATACCTAGGAATAAACCTAACCAAAGATGTAAAGGATCTATACCCTCAAAACTATAGAACACTTCTGAAAGAAATTGAGGAAGACACAAGAGATGGAAAAATATTCCATGCTCATGGATTGGCAGAATTAATATTGTGAAAATGTCAATGATACCCAGGGCAATATACACGTTTAATGCAATCCCTATCAAAATACCATGGACTTTCTTCAGAGAGTTAGAACAAATTATTTTAAGATTTGTGTGGAATCAGAAAAGACCCCGAATAGCCAGGGGAATTTTAAAAAAGAAAACCATATCTGGGGGCATCACAATGCCAGATTTCAGGTTGTACTACAAAGGTGTGGTCATCAAGACAGTGTGGTACTGGCACAAAAACAGACACATAGATCAGTGGAACAGAATAGAGAACCCAGAAGGGGACCCTGAACTTTATGGGCAACTAATATTCAATAAAGGAGGAAAGACTATCCATTGGAAGAAAGACAGTCTCTTCAATAAATGGTGCTGGGAAAATTGGACATCCACATGCAGAAGAATGAAACTAGACCACTCTCTTGCACCATACACAAAGATAAACTCAAAATGGATGAAAGATCTAAATGTGAGACAAGATTCTATCAAAATCCTAGAGAAGAACACAGGCAACACCCTTTTTGAACTCGGCCACAGTAACTTCTTGCAAGATACATCCACGAAGGCAAAAGAAACAAAAGCAAAAATAAACTATTGGGACTTCATCAAGATAAGAAGCTTTTGCACAGCAAAGGATACAGTCAACAAAACTCAAAGACAACCTACAGAATGGGAGAAGATATTTGCAAATGACATATCAGATAAAGGGCTAGTTTCCAAGATCTATAAAGAACTTATTAAACTCAACACCAAAGAAACAATCCAATCATGAAGTGGGCAAAAGACATGAAGAGAAATCTCACAGAGGAAGACATAGACATGGCCAACATGCATATGAGAAAATGCTCTGCATCACTTGCCATCAGGGAAATACAAATCAAAACCACAATGAGATACCACCTCACACCGGTGAGAATGGGGCAAATTAACAAGGCAGGAAACAACAAATGTTGGAGAGGATGTGGAGAAAAGGGAACCCTCTTACACTGTTGGTGGGAATGTGAACTGGTGCAGCCACTCTGGAAAACTGTGTGGAGGTTCCTCAAAGAGTTAAAAATAGACCTGCCCTACGACCCAGCAATTGCACTATTGGGGATTTACCCCAAAGATACAGATGCAGTGAAACGCCGGAACACCTGCACCCCGATGTTTATAGCAGCAATGGCCACGATAGCCAAACTGTGGAAGGAGCCTCGGTGTCCAACGAAAGACGAATGGATAAAGAAGATGTGGTTTATGTATACAATGGAATATTACTCAGCTATTAGAAATGACAAATACCCACCATTTGCTTCAACGTGGATGGAACTGGAGGGTATTATGCTGAGTGAAGTAAGTCAGTCGGAGAAGGACAAACATTATATGTTCTCATTCATTTGGGGAATATAAATAATAGTGAAAGGGAATATAAGGGAAGGGAGAAGAAATGTGTGGGAAATATCAGAAAGGGAGACAGAACGTAAAGACTGCTAACTCTGGGAAACGAACTAGGGGTGGTAGAAGGGGAGGAGGGCGGGGGGTGGGAGTGAATGGGTGACGGGCACTGGGGGTTATTCTGTATGTTAGTAAATTGAACACCAATAAAAAATTTAAAAAAAAAGTTGACAAGAGAACTGAATAAACTCTTCTCTTCCTGTTCATTCTCTATTACTATTTTTGAATGGTGAATTTTGGTTGTGTGTATCCAGACTTAAAACTAGGCAAAACAAGCAAGCAAACGAACAAACAAAAAAACAAAAAAAATAAAACAAACAAAAAACCAACCATGGAAACCTAAATCATGTGAACTTTTTGCATTTACTCTTAGAGTCCAGTGAAATACATTGAGCAATTTGATAGTCTTTCAGTTTATATGCTTCTGATAGGATGATTAATTTTTTAAAGATCAGAGTAGTTTTTGTTTTGAATTATTTTTAGTGGTATTAGTTATACCTAAGAGGTAAATATGTCTGGAGGGCTAACAACCAAATGAGGCTGGAACTGTAACTGGGATCATGGGTTGATGTATTCTGTCTATATGGCTGTTGGTATAACTTGACTTTTTATCTTTTTCTTTCTGATTTTTTGTTAAATACATGCATACATCCCAACATCTATCATGTACCAAAATATCATGTTTGCACTTTTATTTATTACTATGATAATTTACACTGCCAACATAAGAAGATGTATACCTACTTATATTTTATTGTCTCTTTAAAATTTACTTTTTAAAAAAGATTTTATTTATTCATGAGAGACACACAGAGAGAGAGAGAGGCAGAGACACAGGCAGAGGGAGAAGCAGGCTCCATGCCAGGAGCTCAATGTGGGACTTGATCCCAGAATTCTGGGATCACACCCTGAACCAAAGGCAGATGCCCAACCACAGAGCTACCCAGGCATCCCTAAAATTTACTTTATTGAGGAAAATGTTCAGGCCTGGAGGTTTCATGTGTTTTCCATAGTAGCCATTTTATGATTACTAAATGCTAGCTTACTGTTGATTTTGCCTTGTAACTTTGCTAGAACTCTAAGGCCACCAATAAAAGCTCATTATCCCAGTTCCCTCACCTACCAGGGCAAATTTAAAGGAGAAAATGTATTTTAGACTGAAATGCTAGTGCTAGAATTGACACTTAAGCTAGAAATTTTATTTTACATAATTATGTATCTACCTCAATCATTCTCTTTGTCAGAGTATAATTATATGGGTTGACCCTCAGTGATGAAAACAGAACACACTGTGTATATTAAGATTTAATAGAGTGCTTTGGATGCTCATAAAATCATCCAAAGAGCTGGAGAAGTGGGACTCAGGGGGCCACTACTAGACTTTCTGGAATCCAGAATAGACCCCAATAGTGCGATCTTAAAGTCAAAGGGTCTTGATGCTATTGCCACTGCCTCACCATCCTCAACACCCTTGTTGCTCTGTACAGTCAGTGGAATACAGGAGGGCTGCCACAATTGCTTCTCCCTTACATCTCATCATCTTGCTCACCAGCAGTGATTATATCAGTACATGTCTTCTGCTTTAACCCAAATTCTAAAGCTAATATTGTTACATCTAATTGGTGGAACATAATTTGCAAAGAAAACCTTGGCTAAAAAATCAATTCACAGATTCCAAGTGTTTTATGTAACAGAAAACATACTAAAGGAGAGTAGAGTCTGAGTCATCAATGATATCTATTATATTAACATTCATTTTTATTATAGCCTTTTTACTGTAGAGTAAAACCAAGGTAAATAAAAATACATAGAGCTTATAGTTTAATGAACTAGAAGGCAAATACCATTATAACCACATCTCAAGTTACAAAATAGAACTCTGACAGTCACCTGGAAATTGTTACATTTGTCCATTTCAAGTACAATTTTTTCTCTCTCCCCATCCAAAATTAACCACTGTACTTTGACATTAAAAATTATTTGCATTTCTTTATAGTTTTATGTATTCATGTATACCCAAATATGCATCCTGAGACACTTGAATTTCATCTTGTCCGTGTTTTTTTCCTTTACTTTTAATGTACAACTCTCCCTCCCACCATCTCTTACATTTCTGTATAATTTATCTTTTGAGGAATCACAGCTATTCACTAGGCAGTGTCTCCCCCATCTGGAATGCATGATTGCATGCATATAGTAGAGCTCAACATATACATCTGTCCTCTTTATATTTGTGGCAATTTACAAATCCAGAAACTTTATCATATTTGGTTTGATATCCTTTACAAGACAGACTAGGGATGGTATTACGTTCTTTCATTTGGAGGACACTAATATCTTCCTCTCGTTTTGGAATCAGAGCAGCTATTATTATTCAATGCCACAGCTTGTACTCAATGTCTTTAGTCATTTTTCTTGTCAAAAGTGTATTTTCTATAATATTCCTCAGAACAGCTTCTTGAGAACCATATTCCTTAAATTCTGGCATATTGATAACAGTTTCTCTGGTTCTTTAAACTTGAAAGTCACTTTTGCTGTAAATTCTTGCCATCCCTTTATTTTCTTGAGTACCTTAAATTTAAATTATGACTCCTTTTTTAAGTACTCAGGAGCCTGAAAAACATGTGTTTTTCTATATTACCCGAAAACATTACAAGTTAGGAATTTGGGACTAATCTTATAATTTTTGAAGGGAAGCACTCAAATCCCATCCTGGTAGTTATTAGTGGCCTCTCTAAACCAATCAAATAGGATTCCATTGCATTTGAGAGAATTTTAGGACACCTAAATACCTAAATTTATAAATTTTCTTTAAAAATCTTAAATAAATCTGAATTAAAATGTTCAAGAATAACATATAATTGGGTTATTATCAGTATATCTATTTAAGTTTTCTAATTTTCTTTCAAGGAATGTATAGCTTTATAGGTACCCTGATTTCTTATAAAATAGAATTCCTATAAATATCCTATAGGCTTTTTGCATCTGCTATCCCCATTTCTCATTTCACACAGGCTTTAACATACGAAGAGAGAATGAAACTTGCTGAAACCATTAAAATAATTATGATGCAGAGATTACATGACTATTACTTTAATATATTGTGAACTAGCTCCAAAGGGACAGACGCTGCCCTTTATGTCTGTTTTACCTATATCTCATTAGTAAGGCACATAATCAAAGAGAAAAAAAAATGAGGACAGGTTAAGGGATCTCTTAGAAAACATAAAGCATAACAAAACAAAACAAAACAAAAACATTCACAATAGAGGGGTCCCAGAAGAAGAGAGGGAAAATGATGAAACTTATTTAAAGAAATAATAGCTGTAAACTTCCCAAACTTAGAGAACAAAAGAGACATTCAGGTTCAAGAAGTACAGAAAGTTCCGAACAAGACAAACCCAAGGAGGTACAGAGATTAACACATAATAATTAAAATGTCAAATGTTAAAGATAGAATTTTACAAGTGATTAAGAGAGGCAATAAGTTATGTATAAGGGAAACCCTATAAGGGTATTGGCTGATTTTTCAGCAGTAACTTTGTAGGCTGGCAGGGAGTGTCATGATATATTCAAAGAGCTGAAAGGAAAAAATCTACATCAAAAATATTCTACATTAAGCAAGCTTATCATTCAGAATTGAAGAGGAAATAAAAGGGTTCCCAGGCAAAAGTTAAAGGAGTTTATCACCACTAAACTGGCCTAGTAAGAAATGTTAAAGGGACTTCTTTAAGTGCAAAAGAAATGGTCACAATTAAATGTGAGAGAATTTAGATAAAAATATGTAAAATATGACTGTCTTCCCATAAAATGTAGAGGAGGGAGTAAAATAAATTTTTTAGGAATGTGTTTAAACTTAAATGATTTTAAACTTATATATATGGCTATATATTTAGGATACTATAAATGAACATCATAGTAACCACAAATCCAAACTGTAATAGATACACAAAAAAAGGAACACATAACACTATGGCAACTAATCAAATACAAAGAAAGAGACCAAGGGAAGAAAGGAACAGTAAAGAACCACAAAACAACTAGAAAAAAAGTACAAAACAGTATTAAGTACATAACCCATCAATAATTACTTTGAATTTAAATGAACCAAATGCTCTGATTGAAAGACATACATACAATGATAGAATGAATAAAAAACACAAGACCCATCTATATGCTTCCTGCAAGAGACTCACCTCAGACCTAAAGACACAGAGAAACTGAAAATGAAAGGTTGGAAAAACATGAGCCATGCAAATGCAAGTGAAAAAAAAATAAGTCCAAGGCAGCAATACTTATACTAGACAAAATAGTCTTGAAAATAAACACTGTAACAAAAGATAAAGAAAGGCATTTTATAATGATAAAGGGATCAATCCAACAAGAGGACATAATAATTATAAATATTTATGTACCCAACATTAGAGCACCTAAATATATAAAACAAATATTAGTGGGCAAAATGAGAGAAACTGATGGTAATATATTAATAATAATAGGGGAATTTAGCACCCCACTGACATCAATAGATAGATCATCCAGATAATCAATAACGAAACAGTGTATTTGAATGACACATTAGGCCAGATGGATGTAACAGATATAAACAGAACATTCCATTCCAAAACAACAGAATATACATTCTTTTCAAGGCTGAATGGAACATTTTACAGAATGAATCCTTGTTAGCCCACAAAAAGAAAAAATCTCAAAAAATTTAAAATACTGATGTATCTTTTCCAAATACAACAGTATGAAACTGGAAATGAATCACAAGTAAACAACTGGAAAAAACCAGAAACACATGGTTGCTAAACAATATGCTACTAAAGAATAAAGGGACTAATGAAGAAATTTAAAAAATACATGGAGAAAAATGAAAATGAAACACAACAGTCCAAAAATCTTTGGAGCACAGCAAAAGCTGTTCTAAGAGGGAAATATATAACAATATAGGTCGACTTCAAGAAAAAAGGAAAATCCCAAACAACCTAACATTACACCTAATGGACTAGAAAAAGAAAGCAAAGCCCAAGGTAAGTAGAAAGCAGGGACGATAAAGATCAGAGCAGAAATAAATGACAGATTAAAAGAAAAAAAATGAAATCAAAAGCAGGTTCTTTGACAATATAAACAAAACTGATAAGCTCTTAGCCAGACAAATCAAGAAAAGAGAAAGGATCCCCAAAACAGAATCAGAAATGAAAAACCAGAACTAATGGCTCATACTATTGAAATACAAAACATTGTAAGACAATACAACAAAATCTATATGCTAACAAATTGGACAACCTAGAAGAAATGGATAGATGCCTCATAACATGAAATCTCCTAAAACTGAATCAAGAATGAAAACCTGACTATACTAATTTCTGTTAGCAAATTAAATCAATAAAATAAAAAACTACGCAAAGCAAAGGTCTGGGACCAGATGCAAAGGTAAATTCTACCAAACATTAAAAAAAGTTAATGCCCATTTTCCTGAAACCGTTCCAAAAAATAGAAAGAAAGGAAAGCTTTGAAATATATTGTATGGGCTGGCATTACCCTGATACTTAAACCAGACACAGACACCACAAAGAAAGAAACTATAGGCTAATATTCCTAATGGACAGATATGCAAAAGTATTAGCAAAGCATACCCAACAATACATTAAAAGGATCATTCAGGAGGGGCAAGGTGGCGGAAGAGTAGGGTCTCCAAATCACCTGTCTCCACCAAACTACCTAGAAAACCTTCAAATTATCCTGAAAATCTATGAATTCGGCCTGAGATTTAAAGAGAGACCAGCTGGAATGCAACAGTGAGAAGAGTTCGCGCTTCTATCAAGGTAGGAAGACGGGGAAAAAGAAATAAAGAAACAAAAGACCTCCAAGGGGGAGGGGCCCGCGAGGAGCCGGGCTGAGGCCGGGGCGAGTGTCCCCAGGACAGGAGAGCCCCGTCCCGGAGGAGCAGGAGCTGCACCAACCTTCCCGGGCGGAAAGGGGCTCGCGGGGAGGTGGAGCAGGACCCAGGAGGGCGGAAATGCCCTCGGGCTCCCGGGGACACTAACAGACACCTGCGCCCCGGGAGAGTGCGCCGAGCTCCCTAAGGGCTGCAGCGCGCACGGCGGGACCCGGAGCAGCTCGAGGGGCTCGGGCGGCGGCTCCGCGGAGGGGGCTGCACGGCCCCGGGAGCAGCTCCGCCGGGCTCGGGCAGAGGAAGAGGCTCCGTGCGGAGGGGGCTGTGCGGTTCCAGGAGCAGCTCGGAGGGGCTCGGGCGGCGGCTCCGCGGAGGGGGCTGCGCGGCCCGGGAGCGCGAATCCACCAGCACAGGCTCCGGAGCACAGGGCGCCGGGACACAGCCCAGGATCCCGCCTTCCCCGGGACAGGCAGAGGCCGGGAGGGCCCAGGACAGCGAGGACGCTCCTGCCCCGAGCTGAGCAGATCAGCGGCCCCGCCCGGAGCCTCCAGGCCCTGCAGACGGAGTTCCTGCCGGAGCTGAATCCAGGTTTCCAGAGCTGCCCCGCCACTGGGGCTGTTCCTCCTGCGGCCTCACGGGGTAAACAACCCCCACTGAGCCCTGCACCAGGCAGGGGCACAGCAGCTCCCCCAACTGCTAACACCTGAAAATCAGCACAACAGGCCCCTCCCCCAGAAGACCAGCTAGACGGACAACTTCCAGGAGAAGCCAAGGGACTTAAAGAACACAGAATCAGAAGATACTCCCCTGTGGTTCTTTTTTTTTTTTTTTTTTTTTGGTTTTTTTTTTTTGTTGTTGTTTTTTTGTTGTTTTTTTTTTTTGTTTTGTTTTGTTTTGCTTTTGATTTGTTTCCTCCCCCACCCCCCTTTTTTTTCTCCTTTCTTT
Source organism: Canis lupus dingo (assembly GCF_003254725.2). NCBI lineage: Eukaryota > Metazoa > Chordata > Mammalia > Carnivora > Canidae > Canis > Canis lupus. The sequence goes on from NC_064272.1 coordinate 211,709, forward strand.
TTCTTTCTCTTTTTCTTCTTTTTTTTTCTTTCGTTTTTTTTTCTCTTCCCTTTTTTTTCTCTTTCTCTTTTCTTTCCTTCTTTCTCTCCTCTCTTTTTCTCTTTTTCCCAATACAACTTGCTTTTGGCCACTCTGCACTGAGCAAAATGACTAGAAGGAAAACCTCACCTCAAAAGAAAGAATCAGAAACAGTCCTCTCTCCCACAGAGTTACAAAATCTGGATTACAATTCAATGTCAGAAAGCCAATTCAGAAGCACTATTATACAGCTACTGGTGGCTCTAGAAAAAAGTATAAAGGACTTAAGAGACTTCATGACTGCAGAATTTAGAGCTAATCAGGCAGAAATTAAAAATCAATTGAATGAGATGCAATCCAAACTAGAAGTCCTAACGACGAGGGTTAACGAGGTGGAAGAACGAGTGAGTGACATAGAAGACAAGTTGATAGCAAAGAGGGAAACTGAGGAAAAAAGAGACAAACAATTAAAAGACCATGAAGATAGATTAAGGGAAATAAACGACAGCCTGAGGAAGAAAAACCTACGTTTAATTGGGGTTCCCGAGGGCGCCGAAAGGGACAGAGGGCCAGAATATGTATTTGAACAAATTCTAGCTGAAAACTTTCCTAATCTGGGAAGGGAAACAGGCATTCAGATCCAGGAAATAGAGAGATCCCCCCCTAAAATCAATAAAAACCGTTCAACACCTCGACATTTAATTGTGAAGCTTGCAAATTCCAAAGATAAGGAGAAGATCCTTAAAGCAGCAAGAGACAAGAAATCCCTGACTTTTATGGGGAGGAGTATTAGGGTAACAGCAGACCTCTCCACAGAGACCTGGCAGGCCAGAAAGGGCTGGCAGGATATATTCAGGGTCCTAAATGAGAAGAACATGCAACCAAGAATACTTTATCCAGCAAGGCTCTCATTCAAAATGGAAGGAGAGTTAAAGAGCTTCCAAGACAGGCAGCAACTAAAAGAATATGTGACCTCCAAACCAGCTCTGCAAGAAATTTTAAGGGGGACTCTTAAAATTCCCCTTTAAGAAGAAGTTCAGTGGAACAGTCCACAAAAACAAAGACTGAATAGATATCATGATGACACTAAACTCATATCTCTCAATAGTAACTCTGAATGTGAACGGGCTTAATGACCCCATCAAAAGGCGCAGGGTTTCAGACTGGATAAAAAGGCAGGACCCATCTATTTGCTGTCTACAAGAGACTCATTTTAGACAGAAGGACACCTACAGCCTGAAAATAAAAGGTTGGAGAACCATTTACCATTCGAATGGTCCTCAAAAGAAAGCAGGGGTAGCCATCCTTATATCAGATAAACTAAAATTTACCCCAAAGACTGTAGTGAGAGATGAAGAAGGACACTATATCATACTTAAAGGATCTATTCAACAAGAGGACTTAACAATCCTCAATATATATGCTCCGAATGTGGGAGCTGCCAAATATATTAATCAATTATTAACCAAAGTGAAGAAATACTTAGATAATAATACACTTATACTTGGTGACTTCAATCTAGCTCTTTCTATACTCGATAGGTCTTCTAAGCACAACATCTCCAAAGAAACGAGAGCTTTAAATGATACACTGGACCAGATGGATTTCACAGATATCTACAGAACTTTACATCCAAACTCAACTGAATACACATTCTTCTCAAGCGCACATGGAACTTTCTCCAGAATAGACCACATATTGGGACACAAATCGGGTCTGAACCGATACCAAAAGATTGGGATTGTCCCCTGCATATTCTCGGACAATAATGCCTTGAAATTAGAACTAAATCACAACAAGAAGTTTGGAAGGACCTCAAACACGTGGAGGTTAAGGACCATCCTGCTAAAAGATAAGAGGGTCAACCAGGAAATTAAGGAAGAATTAAAAAGATTCATGGAAACTAATGTGAATGAAGATACAACCATTCAAAATCTTTGGGATGCAGCAAAAGCAGTCCTAAGGGGGAAATACATCGCAATACAAGCATCCATTCAAAAACTGGAAAGAACTCAAATACAAAAGCTAACCTTACACATAAAGGAGCTAGAGAAAAAACAGCAAATAGATCCTACACCCAAGAGAAGAAGGGAGTTAATAAAGATTCGAGCAGAACTCAACGAAATCGAGACCAGAAGAACTGTGGAACAGATCAACAGAACCAGGAGTTGGTTCTTTGAAAGAATTAATAAGATAGATAAACCATTAGCCAGCCTTATTAAAAAGAAGAGAGAGAAGACTCAAATTAATAAAATCATGAATGAGAAAGGAGAGATCACTACCAACACCAAGGAAATACAAACGATTTTAAAAACATATTATGAACAGCTATACGCCAATAAATTAGGCAATCTAGAAGAAATGGACGCATTCCTGGAAAGCCACAAACTACCAAAACTGGAACAGGAAGAAATAGAAAACCTGAACAGGCCAATAACCAGGGAGGAAATTGAAGCAGTCATCAAAAACCTCCCAAGACACAAGAGTCGAGGGCCAGATGGCTTCCCAGGGGAATTTTATCAAACGTTTAAAGAAGAAATCATACCTATTCTCCTAAAGCTGTTTGGAAAGATAGAAAGAGATGGAGTACTTCCAAATTCGTTCTATGAAGCCAGCATCACCTTAATTCCAAAGCCAGACAAAGACTCCACCAAAAAGGAGAATTACAGACCAATATCCCTGATGAACATGGATGCAAAAATTCTCAACAAGATACTGGCCAATAGGATCCAACAGTACATTAAGAAAATTATTCAGCATGACCAAGTAGGATTTATCCCTGGGACACAAGGCTGGTTCAACACCCATAAAACAATCAATGTGATTCATCATATCAGCAAGAGAAAAACCAAGAACCATATGATCCTCTCATTGGATGCAGAGAAAGCATTTGACAAAATACAGCATCCATTCCTGATCAAAACTCTTCAGAGTGTAGGGATAGAGGGAACATTCCTCGACATCTTAAAAGCCATCTATGAAAAGCCCACAGCAAATATCATTCTCAATGGGGAAGCACTAGGAGCCTTTCCCCTAAGATCAGGAACAAGACAGGGATGTCCACTCTCACCACTGCTGTTCAACATAGTACTGGAAGTCCTAGCCTCAGCAATCAGACAACAAAAAGACATTAAAGGCATTCAAATTGGCAAAGAAGAAGTCAAACTCTCCCTCTTCGCCGATGACATGATACTCTACATAGAAAACCCAAAAGTCTCCACCCCAAGATTGCTAGAACTCATACAGCAATTCAGTAGCGTGGCAGGATACAAAATCAATGCCCAGAAGTCAGTGGCATTTCTATACACTAACAATGAGACTGAAGAAAGAGAAATTAAGGAGTCAATCCCATTTACAATTGCACCCAAAAGCATAAGATACCTAGGAATAAACCTAACCAAAGATGTAAAGGATCTATACCCTCAAAACTATAGAACACTTCTGAAAGAAATTGAGGAAGACACAAAGAGATGGAAAAATATTCCATGCTCATGGATTGGCAGAATTAATATTGTGAAAATGTCAATGTTACCCAGGGCAATATACACGTTTAATGCAATCTCTATCAAAATACCATGGACTTTCTTCAGAGAGTTAGAACAAATTATTTTAAGATTTGTGTGGAATCAGAAAAGACCCCGAATAGCCAGGGGAATTTTAAAAAAGAAAACCATATCTGGGGGCATCACAATGCCAGATTTCAGGTTGTACTACAAAGCTGTGGTCATCAAGACAGTGTGGTACTGGCACAAAAACAGACACATAGATCAGTGGAACAGAATAGAGAATCCAGAAGTGGACCCTGAACTTTATGGGCAACTAATATTCGATAAAGGAGGAAAGACTATCCATTGGAAGAAAGACAGTCTCTTCAATAAATGGTGCTGGGAAAATTGGACATCCACATGCAGAAGAATGAAACTAGACCACTCTCTTTCACCATACACAAAGATAAACTCAAAATGGATGAAAGATCTAAATGTGAGACAAGATTCCATCAAAATCCTAGAGAAGAACACAGGCAACACCCTTTTTGAACTCGGCCACAGTAACTTCTTGCAAGATACATCCACGAAGGCAAAAGAAACAAAAGCAAAAATGAACTATTGGGACTTCATCAAGATAAGAAGCTTTTGCACAGCAAAGGATACAGTCAACAAAACTCAAAGACAACCTACAGAATGGGAGAAGATATTTGCAAATGACATATCAGATAAAGGGCTAGTTTCCAAGATCTATAAAGAACTTATTAAACTCAACACCAAAGAAACAAACAATCCAATCATGAAATGGGCAAAAGACATGAACAGAAATCTCACAGAGGAAGACATAGACATGGCCAACATGCATATGAGAAAATGTTCTGCATCACTTGCCATCAGGGAAATACAAATCAAAACTACAATGAGATACCACCTCACACCAGTGAGAATGGGGCAAATTAACAAGGCAGGAAACAACAAATGTTGGAGAGGATGCGGAGAAAAGGGAACCCTCTTACACTGTTGGTGGGAATGTGAACTGGTGCAGCCACTCTGGAAAACTGTGTGGACGTTCCTCAAACAGTTAAAAATATACCTGCCCTACGACCCAGCAATTGCACTGTTGGGGATTTACCCCAAAGATACAAATGCAATGAAACGCCGGGACACCTGCACCCCAATGTTTATAGCAGCAATGTCCACAATAGCCAAACTGTGGAAGGAGCCTCGGTGTCCAACGAAAGATGAATGGATAAAGAAGATGTGGTTTATGTATACAATGGAATATTACTCAGCTATTAGAAATGACAAATACCCACCATTTGCTTCAACGTGGATGGAACTGGAGGGTATTATGCTGAGTGAAGTAAGTCAGTCGGAGAAGGACAAACATTATATGTTCTCATTCATTTGGGGAATATAAATAATAGTGAAAGGGAATATAAGGGAAGGGAGAAGAAATGTGTGGGAAATATCAGAAAGGGAGACAGAACGTAAAGACTGCTAACTCTGGGAAACGAACTAGGGGTGGTAGAAGGGGAGGAGGGCGGGGGGTGGGAGTGAATGGGTGACGGGCACTGGGTGTTATTCTGTATGTTAGTAAATTGAACACCAATAAAAAATACATTAAAAAAAAGGATCATTCACCATAATTATGTGGGATTTATTCTGGCTATGCAAGGATGGTTGAATATGAATGTGATAAACCATATCAACAAAAGGAAAGGTAGAAGTCATATAATTGCAGTAGAAACAGAAAAAGTACTAGCCCAAATTCAACATCTGTTCATAAAAACTCTCAATAAGGTGGGTTTAGAGGGAAAATACTTCAATATATTGGACCATATAAAAGAACCATATAAAAAAACTACAGTTAACAACATATGCAATGGGAGAAAGCTGAGAACTTATTCTTAAGATCAGGAACAAGATGAAAATGTCTACTATCACCAATTTTTTTAGTAATAAATTTATTTTTTATTGGTGTTCAATTTGCCAACATACAGAATAACACCCAGTGCTCATCCTTCAAGTGCCCCCCTCAGTGCCCGTCACCCATTCACCCGCACCGCCCACCCTCCTCCCCTTCCACCACCCCTACTTCATTTCCCAGAGTTAGGAGTCTTTATGTTCTGTCTCCCTTTCTGATATCTCATACCCATTTCTTCCCCCTTCCCTTCACTATTCCTTTCACTTCCCTTCACTATTCCTTTCACTATTATTTATATTCCCCAAATGAATGAGAAGATATAATGTTTGTCCTTCTCTGATTGACTCATTTCACTGCCTCTGTATCTGTGGGGTAAATCCTCAACAGTGCAATTGCTGGGTCGTAGGGCAGATCTATTTTTAACTCTTTGGGGAACCTCCACACAGTTTTCCAAAGTGGCTGCACCAGCTCACATTCCCACAAACAGTGCAAGAAGGTTCCCCTTTCTCCCCATCCTTTCCAACATTTGTGGTTTCCTGCCTTGTTAATTTTCCCCATTCTCACTGGTGTGAGGTGGTATCTCATTGTGGTTTTGTTTGTATTTCCCTGATGGCAAATGATGCAGAGCATTTTCTCATGTGCTTGTTGGCCATGTCTATGTCTTCCTCTGTGAGATTTCTGTTCATGTCTTTTGCCCATTTCATGATTGGATTGTTTGTTTCTTTGCTGTTGAGTTTAACAAGTTCTTTATAGATCTTGGAAACTAGCCCTTTATCTGATAGGTCATTTGGAAATATCTTCTCCCATTCTGTAGGTTGTCTTTTAGTTTTGTTGACTGTATCCTTTGCTGTGCAAAAACTTCTTATCTTGATGAAGTCCCAATAGTTCATTTTTGCTTTTGTTTCTTTTGCCTTCGTGGATGTATCTTGCAAGAAGTTACTGTGGCCGAGTTCAAAAAGGGTGTTGCCTGTGTTCTCCTCTAGGATTTTGATGGGATCTTGTCTCACATTTAGATCTTTCATCCATTTTGAGTTTATCTTTGTGTATGGTGAAAGAGAGTGGTCTAGTTTCATTCTTCTGCATGTGGATGTCCAATTTTCCCAGCACCATTTATTGAAGAGACTGCCTTTCTTCCAATGGATAGTCTTTCCTCCTTTGTCGAATATTAGTTGACCATAAAGTTCAGGGTCCACTTCTGGGTTCTCTATTCTGTTCCATTGATCTATGTGTCTGTTTTTGTGCCAGTACCACACTGTCTTGATGACCACAGCTTTGTAGTACAACCTGAAATCTGGCATTGTGATGCCCCCAGATATGGTTTTCTTTTTTAAAATTCCGCTGGCTATTCGGGGTCTTTTCTGATTCCACACAAATCTTAAAATAATTTGTTCTAACTCTCTGAAAAAAGTCCATGGTGCTTTGATAGGGATTGCATTAAACGTGTCAATTGCCCTGGTTAACATTGACATTTTCACAATATTAATTCTTCCATTCCATGAGCATGGAATATTTTTCCATATCTTCGTGTCTTCCTCAATTTATTTCAGAAGTGTCCTGTAGTTTTTAGGGTATATCCTTTCCTTATTTGGTTAGTTTTATTCCTAGGTATCTTATGCTTTTGGGTGCAATTGTAAATGGGACTGACTCCTTAATTTGTCTTTCTTCAGTTTCATTGTTAGTGTATAGAAATGCCACTGATTTCTGGGCATTGATTATGTATCCTGTCACACTGCCAAATTGCTGTATGAGTTCTAGCAATCTTGGGGGTGGAGTCTTTTGTGTTTTCTATGTACAGCATCATGTCATCAGTGAAGAGAGAGAGTTTGATTTTTTCTTTGCCAGTTTGAATGCCTTTAATTTCTTTTTGTTGTCTGATTGCTGAAGCTAGGACTTCTAGTACTCTGTTGAATAGCAGTGGTGAGAGTGGACATCCCTGTCTTGTTCCTGATCTTAGGGGAAAGGCTCCCAGTGTTTCCCCATTGAGAATGATATTTGCTGTGGGCTTTTCGTAGATGGCTTTTAAGATGTTGAGGAATGTTCCCTCTATCCCTACACTCTGAAGAGTTTTGATCAGAAATGGATGCTGTATTTTGTCAAATGCTTTCTCTGCATCTCTTGAGAGGATCATATGGTTCTTGTGTTTTCTCTTGTTAATGTGATCAATCACATTGATTGTTTTACAAGTGTTGAACCAGGCTTGAATCCAGGGGATAAATCCTACTTTGTCATGGTGAATAATCTTCTTAATGCATTGTTGTATCCTATTGGCTAGTATCTTTTTTTAAAGATTTTATTTATTTATTCATGGTAGACAAAAAGAGGCAGACACACAGGCAGAGGGAGAAGCAGGCTCCATGCAGGGAGCCTGAAGTGGGACTCCATCTCCGGAACTCCAGGATCGTGCCCTGGGCCGAAAGGCAGGCGCCAAACCGCTGAGCCACCCAGGGATCCCTATTGGCTAGTATCTTGTTGAGAATTTGCATCCATGTTCATCAGGGATATTGGTCTATAATCCTCCTTTTTGGTGGGGTCTTTGTCTGGTTTTGGAATGAAGGTGATGCTGGCCTCATAGAATGAGTTTGGAAGTACTCCATCTCTTTCTATCTTTCCAAACAGTTTAGTAGAATAGGGACGGTTTCTTCTTCAAACGTTTGATAGAATTCCCTTGGGAAGCCATCTGGCCCTGGACTTTTGTGTCTTGGGAGGTTTTTGATGACTGCTTCAATTTCCTCCCTGGTTATTGGCCTGTTTAGGTTTTCTATTTCTTCCAGTTCCAGTTTTGGTAGTTTGTGGTTTTCCAGAAATGCGTCCATTTCTTCTAGATTGCCCAATTTATTGGTGTATACCTGGTCATAATATGTTTTTAAAATCGTTTGTATTTCCTTGGTGTTAGTAGTGATCTCTCCTTTCTCATTAATTAATTTATTAATTTAAGTTTTCTCTCTCTTCTTTTTAATAAGGTTGGCTAATGGTTTATCTATCTTATTAATTCTTTCAAAGAACTAACTCCTGATTTTGTTGTTTTGTTCCGCAGTTCTTCTGGTCGACAAGAGCCTTCCTTAACATGCATCACCCATTTAGTCCATCTCCCATCCACTTCTCTCTAACAACCCTCAGGTTAGAAGTAGACATTTTAAAGAAGTGACAAGAAAAAGGAAATGTCTCTGAGCTCCCAGGACAGCAAATTGTGGAAAGGAGAATATATGGAGGAATGAGTAAAAGATAATCCCACTAGCCTTTTAGTCAGTTTTGTTATAGAGATTCCTTTGGTTCCCTCTCTGGACTGAACATGATCTAGGGTTGTCTGTGATGATTAACTTCTGTCCTTCCCTGATAGAGAGGGACAGGGGAACACCTTTACAAATTTATGTCCTGCTTTTAGGCAAATAGGTGGAAGGTAGAGAGCTTTTTTTATATCTGTTTCTTCTCAGTTGCCTCAGCACAAAATAATTCATATGCCAAAGTGGCATATTTTGGGGTAGTATATCCTAATACTTTTCACAATGTTTTATTCCTAATAAAAATAAAGGAAATATGGTAAAACATTAAAATTTCACAAAGTTGAACATTGTAAATAAAGATATTAAATTCATAGTTATCTTTATTTTCAGTATACTTGAAATATTTTTTTTAATTTTTATTTATTTATGATAGTCACACACAGAGAGAGAGGGAGAGGCAGAGACACAGGCAGAGGGAGAAGAAGGCTCCATGCACCAGAAGCCCGACATGGGATTCCATCCCGGGTCTCCAGGATCGCGCCCTGGGCCAAAGGCAGGCGCTAAACCGCTGCGCCACCCAGGGATCCCAGTATACTTGAAATATTTAAAATAATTTTATACAAGGGTAAACTGAGAATCAGAGAGTTAAGTTTGTCCCATAACTTATTCTTAGTTCTTGACAGAACTGAGAAAAAGGATCCATGTCCTCTGAGTTCCAATTAGTTACCCTTTCCTCCATACCTATCACATGTTCAGGTAACAAGGACACAGCATGTCTTCCATTAAAGCCAAAACATTTTTCACTGAGGCAAGAATAATGTATTTTAGCACACATTTCCCCTAGAGTAGCTGGTTCAATTGTACAGAATTCACAGAAGATATTTTACTCTACACAAGGGTTGAATGACCCTGCCTTTTTCTCCTGTGGATCCTTTTTGTAACTGTCAACAATGTGGGATATTACTTACTTTTTTCCATTGGGAATATGTAGTTGAAGGTATTAATAATAATCCCCATTGGTAAATGAAAGTTGGCCATCTATTACTAGCTCTCCAAACTTCAATTGATCAATTAGATGAAACCATAGTACTACTCCAATCTGACAAAAGAAAAAGGCATCTATAAATACCAGTACTCAACAGAGACTAATCCCACAACAGAAAAACTGAAGAATTCAATTTACATCTCTGACATGCATTATATCAGGTAGGCTATATCTGAAAAAGGTAACATCAGAAATAGACTGTGTCCAGTTACATATTAAGTTATGAAGCTTGTACCTTAGAGAAGATCTATAAATGAGAGAAAAATGTATTAGAAGTCAGAGGAAGTGAATCAAGGTGAGGATGTTCGTGCATCTCAGCATGATTAAAAGAATTTGTGAGAAATTATGTATGAAGCTGGAGTTACCTTTGGAGATTATGACAGAGTCTGTACCTAAAAAAATCCATTATGACAGTCTCACCTATCACCTAAAGCAACCAAATAAACATGTAAATCAAGGCCATATAATTCTTTGTGGACATATGCCTATGCAGTAAAGCTAACCCAAAAAATCATGGGAGGTTAAATACCAAAATCAGGTCATAGGTGTATAGTTGTATATCTTTTCATTAATGATTTATTTTACTTACTCTGCATTTGAAGTAGACCAGATAGAATCTAACTTAATAGAACTAGAGTGAAATTTTCTTCCCTTTTATGTATCTCACTTATATCACTTAGTAGAAAGTTGGTAAACAAAATGTGGTTTACTTTTAATACAACAAATAATCAATTTTCTCTAATGCTATGATTCAAAAGGTTTATTTTGTCCCCTTTGCATTTGTTGGCTTGATTATTGCACTGGTTTTAATGACTTAAGTATGAGCTTATATTACTAATGAGATAAAATATTCTTGTTCCATATAGAAATGAAGTTTATGTACATGGCCTACGGTTTGCTGAGTTCAGTCATTCACTGGGAAAGTCTCCGTTAGATTATAAGGTGAAAGCTCAAATAAATGATAGATATAAAGTGATACATATTTCAGCTAATACTAAAATACATATATGAAAAATATTCCAATCACATCTATATACCAAATCCTGTGAAAGATACAAAAGGAGCATGAGAATACAAGGAGCACCGAATATGGCAGAGGAAGAATGTCTATACAAAAACTCTTACTTTGGGAGAGCACATAATCTACATATAAGCAAAGTGATATGACATTAACAAGAAGAGAAATTTCAACTTATGCCTCAAGGAAGGCTTTCAAACCTTCAAAGGTTATCTGTGAAGGGTATCAGAAAATGAACAGAAACTGTCCCCCACCTTAGTAAATGTTGAATAGTCTGGTTTTGTCTAGAGAGTAGTAAGGGGTATAAGTAAACCCAGACCATATTCTATGCTTGGCTGTCATGCTAAGGACTTTAAGTTTTACTAGCTTTTCTACTTTGAGGAGTGGTGAGATGTTACAAGTGGGAGAATGAGATCCAGGAAAAAGTAAAACTTCACAACCTGGAGAATAATAGTGACAGTTACATAGTGAAGAAAAGTTTAAAGAGGAAATAGCTGACCTGAGGAGAGAAATTGTGAGCTATGGTCTGAGACGGCTATGCAATAGTCAGAAACATGTTTAGATTACTGAGTATAGTGAGAAATGGTACTGCAAAATCAGTGGTCATCACACAGTGGTGAATAGAATGCCAAGGAAGAGAGGGAACAAAGAGACGAATAAGAACATAAAGTGGTCGTGGAGGTGGTTTTGGTGGGAATGACAACTTTGGTCCTGGAGGGAACTTCAGTGGTCGAGGTGGCTTTGGTGGCAGTCGAGGTGGTGGTGGATACGGTGGCAGTGGGGATGGCTATCACGGATTTGGTAATGATGGAAGCAACTTTGGAGGGTAGCGGAAGCTATAACAATTTTGGCAATTACAACAATCAATCCTCAAATTTTGGATCCATGAAAGGAGGAAATTTTGGAGGCAGAGGCTCCTAGGGAGGCCCCTATGGTGGTGGAGGCCAAGATTTTGCAAAACCATGAAACCAAGGTGGCTATGGCGGTTCCAGCAGCAGCAGCAGCAGCAGCTATAGCAGTGGCAGAAGGTTTTAATTACTGCCAGGAAACAAAGCTTAGCAGGAGAGGAGAGCCAGAGAAGTGACAGGGAAACTACAGGCTACAACAGATTTGTGAACTCAGCCAAGCACAGTGGTGGCAGGGCCTAGCTGCCACAAAGAAGACGTGTTTTAGACAATACTCATGTGTATGGGCAAAAAACTCAAGGACTGTATTTGTGACTAATTGTATAACAGGTTATTTTAGTTTCTGTTCTGTGGAAAGTATAAAGCATTCCAACAAAGGGTTTTAATGTAGATTTTTTTTGTACCCATGCTGTTGATTGCTAAATGTAATAGTCTGATCATGACACTGAATAAATGTGTCTTTAAAAAAAAAAAAAAGAAAGAAAAGAAAAGAACATAAAGTTTCGGGCAGCCCGGGTGGCTCAGCGGTTTAGCGTCGCCTTCAGCCCAGGGCGTGATCCTGGAGACCAGGCTCCCTGTATGAAGCCTGCTTCTCCCTCTGCCTTTGTCTCTGCCTCTCTCTCTCTCTCTCTCTCTCTGTGTCTCTCATGAATAAATAAATAAAATCTATTATAAAAAGAACATAAAGTAAAAGGGAACAAGTACAACGTATGCAGAAGGGGAAGGACTAAATCTGGAAAGCTATGCTAGGTCCTCAATGGAAATCTATTCATAAGGAGCAGTGCATGGATGAAGGAATAATAATATAAATTAAGCAAATAATAAATTAATAGTATTAATTAAAATATATAATATAAAAATTTCAAGAGGAATACCAGGAGTTGCCTCACTTAAAACAAAATTAGCTATCATAACCAGGTCTTTCAAAACATTTGATTTAAAAATTTTCCTTTGTATACATGGAATATTACTCAGCCATTAGAAACAACAAATACCCACCATTTGCTTCAACGTGGATGGAACTGGAGGGTATTATGCTGAGTGAAACAAGTGAATCGGAGAAGGATAAACATTATATGATCTCATTCATTTGCGGAATATAAAAAATAGTGAAAGGAAATAAAGGGGAAAGGAGAAAAATGAGTGGGAAATATCAGAAAGGGAGACAGAACACGAGAGACTCCTAACTCTCAGAAACGAACTAGGGGTGGTGGAAGGGGAGGTGGGCGGGGGCTGGGGGTGACTGGTTGACGGGCACTGAGGGGAGCACTTGATGGGATGAACACTGGGTGGTTATTCTACAGGTTGGCAAATTGAACACCAATAAAAAATAAATTTATAAATAAAAAAGTTTTCCTTATTGTGGCATCAAAAGGAATAATTGAGGGTGGTAAGGTCTCAATAGTCAGAAAAGCAGCTAAAGGCAGAAGAATTAGGAAATCTTTTTTTCTTATTTCTCGGATGAGTCAGAGTTCTTTGTCAGCAAATGCAAAGATTAAAAGACAGTGGCTGAAACTAAAAATGCCAGCTAAAGATGGCTTAAGTCAGATAGTCTCACTCAAGGTGACCCTGCCTTCCCTGATACTTTGCAATGTCTTAGATATGTCTTGATCATCACAACGGGGAGGTAAATGCCATTGGCATCTAGTGGGCAAGGCCAAGGATACTACTGAACATCTTACAGTGCACAAGACTGCTTCAGAACCAAAGAATTATCCAACCACAAATGTCAGTAGTGCCCAGGTTGAGGAACCTGGCTAAGTGAAGAACCAGTATTTTTTTTAATTTCTTTATTCATGAGAGAGAGGGAGAGGCACAGACACAGGCAGAGGGAGAGGGAGAGAAACAGGCTCCACGCTGGGAGTCTGACATGGGACTCAATCCCGGTTCTCCAGGATCACATCCCAGGCCAAAGGCAATGCCAAACCGCTGGGCCACCGGGGCTGCCTGAAGAACCAGTATTTCATAGTTGGCAGAAAGATGAGAACCAAGAACATATACTGAGGAACTGTTCAATTACAGCACAGTACAAATGGTATGGGTTTCACATCATTCAGATATAAACCTGTAGAATGTAGACTCAGAGAGCTAGCCCTGAAGTCAAAGGTCTGGGTTCAATTTCTAGTTCATTGACTTTCCAGGTACAAAACTCTAGGTAAGTTATTTATCATCTCTGTTATTCTGATTTCTTACTGCAAAATGGGATTGTGTTTACCATGTAATATTATGGGAAAATTTAATTAATTTACATAAATTGCTCAGGGATTACTAAATTTATCTGATCCTTGGTTTTCTCCTCTGTAGCTCTGGAAAATAATGATTTCCCTTTAGGTCTATTGTACAGATCGCTTGATATAACAAAAACACAAACATCTAATTCAATTGATGCTGCCTAGCAGGGTTTCAACAAGTCCAAGCTTTCTTTTCCATTATTTTTCAGATTTTAAAGTTATTATTTATCATTCACTAAAAAATCTACTTCATTTGTTAATTTATATACATTACATCTATACAATAAACATTTTCATTAAGTAGGGTTCATTTTACATGACAAATCCATAAATCTGAGGAAGAACAACTTTATTTTAGAAATGGGGAAAGCTACCTGGGTAGCTCAGTGGTTGAGGGTCTGCCTTCAGCTCAGGGCGTGACCCCAGGGTCCCAGGATAGAGTCCCATATCACGCTCCCTGCAGGGAGCCTGCTTCTCCCTCTGCCTGTGTCTCTGCCTCTCTCTGTGTCTCTCATGAAAAAATAAAATCTAAAAAAAAATGAGGTGGGGAAAACAGAAAGAATCACACATAAGATAAAGAAATAATATAATTTACAGTATATTTCAGAATCTTCTCAATTATTGTTCTTAATGGTATTATAAATACTGATTCATTATTGTTAATGAATTCACTTAATTTTTATGAATCACCTTAATTTTTTCCTCTGACTCCAGAGTCTGCAAAAGGTGTATGTGGACTAAATGTAGTTTTCTGAACATTCTAGCAAGTACAGGAAATGATTCTGTACTTGAGGGCTTCCCTGTATGGCATGTAAATTACTTTGTAGGAGTGGAAAATATTCAGTTTTCCCTTCTTCCCTTCTAAGTTCTTTAGCTGATCTAATAATTAAATTGGCATATGACAGATTAATAGGAGAAAAGCGAATTTAATTTCGTATGCCTGGAAGTCCCATAAAAAATATGAGACTCAAAAAACTGGCCAAAGTAGGAAGGTTTTATATCTTTTTTAAAAAAACATTTTATTTATTTATTCATGACAGACACAGAGACAGAGAGAGGCAGAGACACGGGAAGCCTGACATGGGACTCAATCCCAGGTCTCCAGGATCACACCACAGGGCTGAAGGCGGTGCTAAACCGCTGGGCCACTGGAGCTGCCCTGGTTTTATATCTTTTAAAAAAGAAATAGTAAGTTTGTGAAGCATTGACAATACAATGAGGTTTGGGCTTAAGATATTAAATCAGTGAAGAAGTAATAATATTTGTTTATATGGACTTCTCAGCCCTAAACTCCCTACATTGGTGATAAGGATGCCTTCTAGCCTTGTAGTATAGGGAAGGTACCTCTCACATGAGACATTTATCTCCTGCTTTCAGGGAAACAAAGGAGGGTCAAAGTTGTTCTTGCACAGGCTATTTCTCAAGTAACTTTAATTCAAAATAATCAATATGCCAAAGTGATATATTTTGGGCTTGTATATTCTGCTTCCCTCCAACATCCATCTAAATGAATGGCTATGGTGATCAAAGGATATAAAGTTTCAGATATGCAAGATGAATAAATTCTGCAGATCTAGTGTGCAGCATGGTGACTTCAGCTAATACTATATTATATACTTGAAATTTACTATGAGTGGATCTTAGGTGTTCTCACAGGAAGGAAAGAAGGAAGGAAGGAAGGAAGGAAGGAAGGAAGGAAGGAAGGAAGGTAGGAAGGAAGGAAACTATTTGAGGTAATAGATATGTTAGCTTGATTGTCATAGTCACAACACACTGTATATGTATGTCAAAATATCACATGTATGCAACTTTTGTCAATTATAATTCAATAAAGCTGGTGAAAAAAAAGACTTGAGGGTGTATCCTAGGGACTTAAGAAGACTGGTTTCATGTATGAAATAAACAGGCAGTAAAAGATATTTGTGTCCTTACATGGGACTAAGATTACATAACATTCAGGTTCCTTACTAAAACTATAGTCAAATTAATTGTCAGAATATGGTTTCCTAAGAAAGCTTCTTGAAAGTTTTTCTGGTTCAATGAAATTAGATTTATATAGCAGAGCTGCATCCTTATAGGAAAAAAAAAAGAGATGCAGGATTACTTTTTAGGATTATTAGGATTATTCTGATTCCCCCAAAAAATATTTTTAGGAGTATAAGACATTTTAACTCAATTATTTTTTATCTCTTTATGCAAAAACCCCTACAATAACTATTCTTTCATCAGTTATAAAGATGTATTAATAAGGCCATTGATAATAGTAAAACAAGGAAGCATAAATTGGCCTAAATCTAATTTCTTCACAGTTTTATTGAGAAATAACTGATACACATCACTGTATAAGTTTAAGGTATACAGCACGATGGTTTGATTTACATATATTTTGGAATAATTATTACAATAGATTTAGTTAATACCCACCATCTTATACAGACACAATAAAAATAAAAGGAAAAAATTCTCCTTACAATTAGAATTTGTAGGATCTATTCTCTTAACAATTCTCTGGCCTCAGCCTAAGTTTGATCTGCAAAGAAAATGCATAAGAAAATTTAGGTACTGCTTCTAAATAATTGAGTAGAAATTAGTTTTAGATAATTAAGGTAAAGTTATAATATGCATTTTAAGAAATTACATGATGAGTCACTGACAAACTGAGTTGTTTAATTATAGACCTGGATAATATATACCAGTATCTCTTAGTAGGAATTGTCTCAATTCTTTATGATTCCTACAATAGCAGTAAGGTAAAAATTTGTTATTATGGGGGTATTAACATATTAAGAACATCTATTGTATTATAATTATTTTGATACAAGAAAGTCATAAACTACCATTTTTAAACTTCAAAACCTTCCATAAAGTAGGCATTTTTACCCTCCTATCTTTTTTGACATGTAGAATCAAAGCTCAAAAAAAACGGTCTACAGTCAAACAATCAGTGTGACTTTACATCACACAATAAACACTAAGCCACAAATACCTCTTGAAGAGTTAAAGATAATGTTATACTTAAGGATTTACTACAGTTAATTATGGAAGATGACCACAAAAACAATATATGCAAATTATTTTTGCCAATCTACAGAGCCCACAGAACTGGCTTTGAGTGACTCTTCCTGTCTTGTGATCATGAATAAGTTCATAGATAAGCCTGTTTACTATTGTGTGACAGATTATTAAGACTATCCAAAACTCAAGGGGTTCTAATGAGAAGACAAAAAATTTCAGTGTTATTTAAACATTGTCCTAAGCTCCTTCCTTCTCTCCAGATATATTATCATGATCTCTTGACAATTTTTTATTCAGCAAATGCATATTACATCTGGGATCTTAGAATCTTTTGCATTAAAAGTCTGTGTGATTCAGAATTCTGATCCCTTCCTATTTCTCCTCCCTTAGGATTGTTGCAGAGCCTGTTTACAGCCTGGATCCATGGATAAGGTCAATTCTTCAGTGGTGTCTGAATTTGTATTGCTGGGACTCTCCAGTTCTCAGGAGCTCCAGCTTTTCTTTTTTGTTTTTTTCTCTGTGTTATATGTCATCATTGTGCTGGGAAACCTTCTCATAATCATCACAGTAACTTCTGATAACAGTCTGCACTCCCCCATGTACTTCCTCCTAGGAAATCTCTCCTTTGTGGACATCTGTCAGGCTTCTTTTGCTACCCCTAAGATGATTGTAGATTTCCTGAGTGAACAGAAGACCATTTCCTTCAATGGCTGCATAGCTCAGATATTCTTCATTCACCTTTTTACTGGAGGAGAGATGGTACTACTTGTCTCCATGGCCTATGATAGATATGTAGCCATATGCAAACCTCTACACTATGTAGTCATCATGAGTCAAAGGACGTGCACTGTCCTGGTAATAGTCTCCTGGGCTGTGGGCTTGGTGCACACATTAAGTCAGTTATCGTTTACCGTGACCCTACCTTTTTGTGGACCTAATGTAGTAGACAGCTTTTTTTGTGATCTTCCTCGAGTGACCAAACTTGCCTGCCTGGACTCTTACATCATTGAAATACTCATTGTAGTCAATAGTGGTATTCTCTCCGTAAGCACTTTCTCTCTCTTAGTTGGCTCTGACATCATTATTCTTGTCACTGTCTGGTTTAAGTCTTCCGCTGCAATGGCCAAGGCATTTTCTACACTGGCTGCCCATATCACTGTAGTAATTTTGTTCTTTGGACCTTGCATTTTCATCTATGTGTGGCCCTTTACCACTTACCCTGTGGATAAACTTCTTGCCATATTTTACACTGTGTTCACTCCCATTCTAAACCCCATTATCTATACACTAAGGAACAGGGATATGAAGGCTGCCATGAGGAATATTATGACCTATTACCTGAGGCCCAAGAAAATTTCTGAAATTCCACTAGCAGTGAGGAGTTCTCTTTATTAATACACAATCCCTTCAAATTCCTCAAATCAATACTCTGTCTATAAATATTTTCAATGTATTCTTGTGCCATATCTCAACTATGATGGAAGTGATGAAGAAGATGAAATAGAGAATATCTGATGGATATTAACTAGGCCCTTTCCAGGTATCATCTAAGCAAAAGCTAAATGTAAAAAAATACGGAAAAATGTATCATGATTACTGGTTTTGGAAATAAAATGTAGAATGACGATATGTGGATAGTATAAATGCTTTCACTGCCTTAGTTGCAGGTAAATATGGCCTTAGTTGCTGGTAAATAGGAATATGATAGGGAAAAAATGAGTACCTGATTCTTTGGTGAGCATGAATTTAAGTATTTTTCCTGGTCTTATGAGTTTCCTCATTTATATGCCTGAAGAATCTAGATAGATAAATAATACTTAGGAATGTGAAACTGAATTTACCCACCCAGAAAATAGCCATTCCACTGATTTAAGTGTGTATACCTAAGTGGAGATTCTTAGATTATGAAATCCCTCCCCCAACATTATGCCTATCCCATATTGTTTCCTAATAACTAACAATGCTTTAAAATGAATTATACATAATCAGGAGCTTGCATTTTAAATCTTTCACTTAATGATCTTTCTGTGATCAGTTTACTCTGAAAACACAGACTCTTTAGCCCGTTCTATAAGAAGCTATGCAAGTCTTTGCATTGGGACCAAACATGGAGTTCTTAGTGACAATGAATCAATGATAAACATACAACTCAACTGTAACCTGGACACTGAAATACCTCTGGAGCTCTACCCTGATTTCTAGGGATGACTAGGGGATTTATTAATATTGATCAAAGTTTTTAGGTCTTTCCCCCCACAAACTCCTCAATTCATAAAAGGCAATTAGACAGACATAAACATTACTCTCTCCTTTATGCCAAGGATAAAAACACTAAATTTACTTTTTGTTGTTTGCCTTCTTATCTTCCCAATTCCATCTCACCTTTTCTGAACCCAAACATAATAAAGCATCATTAAGTAAAATATTGAAAAAACCTTGGGAATTTCCCCTTTTCCCACCCCTCAATCTTTACTCTCTCCATAGCATTCTGGTTCTTCTGAGACCTGATATTCTTTGCTCTTTTCTACTCTCAAAGTTTACTTTCCATTAAGCAAAGCATAACAGTAATTTATACTGATGTCTAAATTTAAATACATCAGTTACCTCTTCCAAGAATATATACACACTTCTTTCTAATTTTAGGATATAATACCATCAATAGTGAGAAAGGAGACTTCGCAGACTAGATGTAAAACAGGGGCACAAATAAGAGATCTTTCCGATGTTTCCTGACTCTATACCATGCAGGCTGCCTTGTATTCTATTCAAGGAATGAGGTCCAGCCTTATGATTCCTCTTCTTGAATAAAAGACTAAGCACTGCATGATTTTCTCTTAACCATCTGGCAGTACCAAAATATTAGGGAGGTGGAATTCATTAAAAGGCTTATTAATTTCATTCTTTTTTCAATGGTAGGTGATTTGATTATCCTACTATGAAACTGAATTCTTGTTGGGTATTTTATAAAAATGTTATGTTAAATATAATAAATAGTGAAAATGAATGTGTTAAGAAATTCAGAAAGTATGTAATCTGGTTAACTGCACCAGTTATAGCTACTCAGTTACTCATAACATTCTTTGACTATGGATTTTTTTGAAAATATGATAAATATCATAAATCTCCTTCCCAAACAACAGCATAAACTCTTAAACATAAGATTGAATATACATTATTATTTTACTTCAAAAACCTATTTCATTCATATAAATCAAGCATAAACATAATTTATAAAACTATATCCTTTATTTTTAGGTGCAATTGTAAATAGGATTGACTCCTTAATTTCTCTTTCTTTGGTCTCATTGTTAGTATATAGAAATGCCACTGAGTTCTGGGCATTGATTTGTATCCTGCCACACTGTCAAATTGCTGTATGAGTTCTAGCAATCTTGGGGGTGGAGCTTTTGGGTTTTCTAGTAGAGTGTCATGTCATCTGCGAAGAGGGAGAGTTTGACTTCTTTTTTGCCAATTTGAATGCCTTTTATTTCTATTTGTTGTCTGATTGCTGAGGCTAGGACTTCTAGTACTATGTTGAATAGCAGTGGTGAGAGTGGACATCCCTGTCGTGTTCCTGATCTTAGTGGAAAGGCTCCCAGTGTTTCCCCATTGAGAATGATATTTGCTGTGGGCTTTTCGTAGATGGCTTTTAAGATGCTGAGGAATGTTCCCTCTATCTCTACACTCTGAAGAGATTTGATCAGGAATGGTTGCTGTATTTTGTCAAATGCTTTCTCTGCATCTATTGAGAGGATCCTATGGTCCTTGTTTTTTCTCTTGCTGATATGATGAATCACACTGATTGTTTACGAGTGTTGAACCAGCCTTGCATCTCGGGGATAAATCCCACTTGGTCATGGTGAATAATCTTCTTAATATATTGTAGGATCTGGGATCCCTGGGTGGCGCAGCGGTTTGGCGCCTGCCTTTGGCCCAGGGCGCGATCCTGGAGACCCGGGATCGAATCCCACATCAGGCTCCCGGTGCATGGAGCCTGCTTCTCCCTCTGCCTGTGTCTCTGTCTCTCTCTCTCTCTCTCTGTGACTATCATAAATAAATAAAAAAATTAAAAAAATATGTTGTAGGATCTTATTGTCTAGTATCCATGTTCATCAGGGATATGGGTCTATAATTCTCCTTTTGGTAGTGTCTCTGTCTGGTTTGGAATTAAGGTGATGCTGGCCTCATAGAATGAGTTTGGAAGTATTCCATCTCTTTCTATCTTTTTGAACAGCTTTAGTAGAATAGGTACGGTTTACTAAAGGTAATATAAATACAATTCATTTAAGTAATTTTAATTTTTTTCATTTCTACATTTTAATGAGAAGGCAGCTGGTTTTCAGTTTAAAAAATGTAGATTGTCCAATTTCCCCGCGCCATTTATTGAAGAGACTGTCTTTTTCCAGTGGATAGTCTTTACTACTTTGTCGAATATTAATTGACCATAAAGTCCGCTTCTGGATTCTCTATTCTGTTCCATTGATCTATGTGTCTGTTTCTGTGCAGGTACCACACTGTCTTGATGACCACAGCTTTGTAGTTCAAGCAGAAATCTGGAATTCTGATGCCCCCAGCTATGGTTTTCTTTTTTAAAATTCCTCTGGCTATTCGGTGTCTTTTTGATTCCACACAAATCTTAAAATAATTTGTTCCAACTCTCTGAAGAAATTCCATGGTATTTTGATAGGGATTGCATTAAATGTATAATGACCTAGGTAGAATTGACATTTTCACAATATTAATTCTTCCAATCCATGAGCATGGAACATTTTTCCATCTCTTTGTGTCTTCCTCAATTTCTTTCAGAAGTGTTCTGTAGTTTTTAGGGTATAGATCTTTTCCGTCTTTGGTTAGGTTTATTCCTAGGTATCTTATGCTTTTGGGTGCAATTGTAAATGGGATTGATTCCTTAATTTCTCTTTCTTCAGTCTCATTTGTTAGTGTACAGAAATGCCACTGACTTCTAGGCATTGATTTTGTGTCCTGCCGCACTGCCGAATTGCTGTATGGGTTCTAGCAATCTTGGGGGTGGAGTCTTTGGTTTTCTATGTACAGTATCATGTCATATGTGAAGAGGGGGAGTTTGACTTCTTCTTTGCCAATTTAAATGCCTTTTATTTCTTTTTGTTGCCTATTTGCTGAGGCTAGGACCTTTAGTACTATGTTGAATAGCAGTAGTGAGAGTGGACATCCCTGTCGTGTTCCTGAACTTAGGGGAAAGGCTCCCAGTGTTTCCCCATTGAGAATATTTGCTGTAGGCATTTCATAGATGGTTCTTAAGATGCTGAGGAATGTTCCTTCTATCCCTACACTCTGAAGAGTTTTGATCAGGAATGGATGCTATATTTTGTCAAATGCTTTCTCTGCATCTCTTGAGAGGATCATATGGTTCTTGTTTTTTCTCTTGCTGATATGATCAATCGCTTTGATTGCTTTCCGAGTGTTGAACTAGCCTTGTATCCCAGGGATAAATCCCACTTGGTCATCGTTAATAATCTTCTTAATGTATTGTTGGATCCTATTGACTAGTATCTTGTTGAGAATTTTTGCATCCATGTTCATCAGGGATATGGGTCTATAATTCTCCTTTTTGGTGGGGTCTTTGTCTGGTTTTGGAATGAAGGTGATGCTGGCCTCATAGAATGAGTTTGGAAGTACTCCATCTCTTTCTATTTTTCCAAACAGCTTTAGTAGAATAGGTATGGTATCTTCTTTAAACGTTTGATAGAATTCCCCTGGGAAGCCATCTGGCTCTGGACTTTGTGTCTTGGGATGTTTTTGATGACTGGGATCATTCTCTTACACCATATACAAAAATAAACTCAAAATGGATGAAAGATCTAAATGTGAGACAAGATTCCATCAAAATCCTAGAGGAGAACACAGGCAACACCCTTTTTGAACTCGGTCACAGTAACTTCTTGCAAGATACATCCATGAAGGCAAGAAAAACAAAAGCAAAAATGAACTATGGGGACTTCATCAAGATAAGAAGCTTTTGCACAACAAAAGATACAGTCAACAAAACTAAAAGACAACCTACAGAATGGGAGAAGATATTTGCAAATGACCTATCAGATAAAGGGCTAGTGTCCAAGATCTATAAAGAACTGATTATATGGTCTCATTCATAAAAAATAGTGAAAGGGAATAAAGGGGAAAGGAGAAAAAATGAGTGGGAAATATCAGAAAGGGAGACAGAACATGAGAGACTCTTAACTCTGGGAAATGAACAAGGGGTGGTGGAAAGGGAGGTGGCGGGGGGGTGGGGGTGACTGCATGACGGGCACTGAGGGGGGCACTTGATGGGATGAGCACTGGGTGTTATGCTATATGTTGGCAAATTGAACTCCAATAAAAAAATGTATAGTGCTCTTTAATGGGGAAAATATATGCTCCCTATGATACTGAATTAGACTTTTATCTTAATGGAATCTTTGAAATTTAATAAGTATTAAGAAATAGAATCAGGAGGCCTCTGGGTAGCTCATTCGGTTAAGCATCACACTCTCGATTTTGGCTAGGTCATGATGTCAGGGTCCTGGGATCCAGTTCAGCCAGGAGTCTGCTTCCTTCCCTCTCCTGCTGTCCCTTCCCCCATTCACATATGTGTGCTCTCTCTAATAAATACATTTTAAAAAAGAACTGGAATCTGAACTCTCAAAACTAATATTTACAGAAGAGGAAATGTTTGAGTCAAAGAACCCAAATTTTCCCAAATTCATTGAATTTTTTCCCAGGTATCACTTATGTTCCTTTTTTAAAAAATTATTTTATTTATTTATTCATGAGAAACACACAGAGAGATGCAGAGACATAGGCAGAGGGAGAAGCAGGGAGCCTGATGCGGGACTCGATCCTAGCACCCAGGTATCATGACCTGGGTCAAAGGCAAGACTCTCAACCACTGAGCTACCCAGGTGTCCCACTTATGTTCCTTACAAACAAATTACTTTTGCAAGGTCTCATTCAAGATAAAATGAAATGTTATTTATATTTCAGTGAATACGCTCCTTCCTTCTCTCCAGATATATTATCATGATCTCTTGACAATTTTTTATTCAGCAAATGCTATACATCTGGGATCTTAGAATCTTTTGCATTAAAGTCTGTGTGATTCAGAATTCTGATCCCTTCTATTCTCCTCCCTTGATGTTGCAGAGCCTGTTTACAGCCTGGATCCATGGATAAGGTCAATTCTTCAGTGGTGTCTGAATTTGATTGCTGGACTCTCCAGTTCTCAGGAGCTCCAGTTTCTTTTTGTTTTTTTCTTTCTTTGTTTGTAATGTCATTCATTGTGCTGGGAAACCTTCTCATAATCATCACAGTAACTTCTGATAACAGTCTGCACTCCCCATGTACTTCCTCCTGGAAATCTTCTCCTTTGTGACATCTGTCAGGCTTCTTTTGCTACCCTAAGATGATTGTAGATTTCCTGAGTGAACCGAAGACCCTTCTTCCACTGGCTGATAGCTCAGATATTCTTCATTCACCTTTTTACTGGAGGAGAGATGGTACTACTTGTCTCCCTGAGCCTATGATAGATATGTGCCATATGCAAACTCCTACACTATGTTCATCATGGTCAAAGGACGTGCACTGTCCTGGTAATAGTCTCCTGGGCTGTGGGCTTGGTGCCACACATTAAGTCAGTTATCGTTTACCGTGACCCTACCTTTTTGTGGACCTAATGTAGTAGACAGCTTTTTTTGTGATCTTCCTCGAGTGACCCAAACTTGCCTGCCTGGACTCTTACATCATTTGAAATATCTCATTGTAGTCAATAGTGGTTTCTTCCGTAACACTTTCTCTCTCTTAGTTGGCTTGACTCATTATTCTTGTTCACTGTCTGGTTTAAGTCTTCCGCTGCAATGGCAAGGCATTTTCACACTGGCTGCCCATATCACTGTAGTAATTTTGTTCTTTGGACCTTGCATTTTCATCTATGTGTGGCCCTTTACCACTTACCCTGTGGATAACTTCTTGCCATATTTTACACTGTGTCACTCCCCATTCTAAACCCCTTATCTATACACAAGGAACAGGGATATGAAGGCTGCCATGAGGAATATTATGACCTATTACCTGAGGCCCAAGAAAATTTCTGAAATTCCACTAGCAGTGAGGGTTCTCTTTATTAATACACAATCCCTTCAAATTCCTCAAATCAATACTCTGTCTATAAAAATTTTCAATGTATTCTTGTGCCATATCTCAACTATGATGGAAGTGATAAGAAGATGAAAATAGAGAATATCTGAGGATTTAACTAGGCCCTTTCCAGGTATCATCTAAGCAAAAAGCTAATGTAAAAAATACGTGAAAAATGTATCAATGCTTACTGGTTTTGGAAATAAAATGTAGATGACGATATGTGGAAGTATAACTGCTTTCACTGCCTTAGTTGCAGGTAAATATGGCCTTAGTTGCTGGTAAATAGGAATATGATAGGGAAAAAAATGAGTACCTGATTCTTTGGTGAGCATGAATTTAAGTATTTTTCCTGGTCTTATGAGTTTCCTCATTTATATGCCTGAAAGAATCTAGATAATAAATATACTTAGGAATGTGAAACTTGAATTTACCCACCCAGAAAAATGCCCTTCCCTGATTTAAGTGTGTATACCTAAGTGGAGATTCTTAGATTATGAAATCCCTCCCCCAACATTATGCTTATCCCTATGTTTCCTAATAACTAACAATGCTTTAAAATGAATTATACATAATCAGGAGCTTGCCTTTTAAATCTTTCACTTAATGATCTTTCTGTGATCAGTTTACTCTGAAAACACAGACTCTTTAGCCCGTTCTATAGAAGCTATGCAGTCTTTGCATTTGGACCAAACATGGCAGTTCTTAGTGACAATGAATCAATGATAAACATACAACACTCAACTGTAAACCTGGACACTGAATACCTTTGAGCTATACCCTGATTTCTAGGGATGATAGGGGATTTATTAATATTGATCAAAGTTTTAGGTCTTTCCCCCACAAAATCCTCAATTCATAAAAGGCAATTAGACAGACATAAACATTACTCTCTTCTTTATGCCAAGGATAAAACACTAAATTTACTTTTTGTTGTTTGCCTTCTTATCTTCCAATTCCATCTCACCTTTTCTGAACCCAAACTAATAAAGCATCATTAAGTAAAATATGAAAAAACCTTGGGAATTTCCCCTTTTCCCCACCCCTCAATCTTACTCTCTCCATAGCATTCTGGTTCTCTGAGACCTGATATTCTTTGTCTCTTCTACTCTCAAAGTTTACTTTCCATTAAGCAAAGCATAACAGTAAGTATTTTAATGCTGTCTAAATTTAATACATCAGTTACCTCTTCCAAGAATATATACCCACCTTCTTTTAATTTTAGGATATAATATCAATAGTGAGAAAGGAGACTTCGCGAGACTAGATGTAAAACAGGGGCACAAATAAGAGTCTTCCGATGTTTCCTGACTCTATACCATGCAGGCTGCCTTGTATTCTATTCAAGGAATGAGGTCCAGCCTTATGATTCCTCTTCTTGAATAAAGACTAAGACTGCATGATTTTCTCTTAACATCTGGCAGTACCCCAAAATATTAGGGGGTGGAATTCATTAAAAGGCTTATTATAATCATTCTTTTCAATGGTAGGTGATTTGATTATCTTACTATGAAACTGAATTTCTGTTGGGTATTTATTAAAAATGTTATGTTAAATATAATAAATAGTGAAAATGAAGTGTTTAAGAAATTCAGAAAGTATGTCATTGGTTAACTGCACCAGTTATAGTACTCGTTACTCATAACCTTCTTTGACTATGGATTTTTGAAAAATATGATAAATATCATAAATCTCCTTCCCAAACAACAGCATAAACTCTTAAATAAGATTGATATATCATTATTATTTTACTTCAAAAACCTATTTCATTATATCAAATCAGCATAAACATAATTTATAAAACTATATCCTTTATTTTAGTGTGCAATTGTAAATAGGATTGACTCCTTAATTTCTCTTTCTTTGGTCTCATTGTTAGTATATAGAAATGCCACTGAGTTCGGGCATTGATTTTGTATCCTGCCACACTGTCAAATTGCTGTATGAGTTCTAGCAATCTTGGGGGGTGAGCTTTGGGTTTTCTAGTAGGTGTCATGTCATCTGCGAAGAGGGAGAGTTTGACTTCTTTTTTGCCAATTTGAATGCCTTTTATTTCTATTGTTGTCTGTTGCTGAGGCTAGGACTTCTAGTACTATGTTGAATAGCAGTGGTGAGCGAGTGGACATCCCTGTCGTGTTCCTGACTTAGTGGAAAGGCTCCCAGTGTTTCCCCTTGGAATAATTTTGGTGGGCTTTTCGTAGATGGCTTTTAAGATGGGAGGAATGTTCCCTCTATCTCTACACTCTGAAGAGATTTGATCAGGAATGGTTGCTGATTTTGTCAAATGCTTTCTCTGCATCTATTGAGAGGTACCTATGGTCCTTGTTTTTTCTCTTGCTATATGATGAATCACACTGATTGTTTTACGAGTGTTGAACCAGCCTTGCATCTCGGGGATAAATCCCACTGGTCATGGTGAATAATCTTCTTAATATATTGTAGGATCTGGGATCCCTGGGTGGCGCAGCGGTTTGGCGCCTGCCTTTGGCCCAGGGCGGATCCTGGAGACCCGGGATCGAATCCCACATCAGGCTCCCGGTGCATGGAGCTGCTTCTCCCTCTGCCTGTGTCTCTGTCTCTCTCTCTCTCTCTCTGTGACTATCATAAATAAATAAAAAATTAAAAAAAAAATATTGTAGAGACTTTATTGTCTAGTATCCATGTTCATCAGGGATATGGGTCTATAATTCTCTTTTTGTAGTGTGTCTTGTCTGGTTTTGGAATTAAGGTGATGCTGGCCTCATGAATGGTTTGGAAGTATTCCATCTCTTTCTATCTTTTTGAACGCTTTAGTAGAATAGGTACGGTTTACTAAAGGTAATATAAATACAATTCATTTAAGTAATTTTAATTTTTTTCATTTCTACATTTTAATGAGAAGGCAGCTGGTTTCAGTTTTTAAAAAATGTAGATTGTCCAATTTCCCGCGCCATTATTGAAGAGACTGTCTTTTCCAGTGGATAGTCTTTACTACTTGTCGAATATAATTTACCATAAAGTCGCTTCTGGATTCTATTCTGTTCCATTGATCTATGTGTCTGTTTCTGTGCATGTACCACACTGTCTTGATGACCACAGCTTTGTAGTTCAAGCAGTTCTAGCAAGTACAGGAAATGTTCTGTACTTGAGGGCTTCCCTGTATGGCATGTAAATTACTTGTAGGAGTGGAAAATATTCAGTTTTCCCTTTTCCCTTCTAAGTTCTTTAGCTGATCTAATAATTAATTGGCATATGACAGATTAATAGGAGAAAAGCGAATTTAATTTCGTATGCCTGGAAGTCCCATAAAAAATATGAGACTCAAAAAACTGGCCAAAGTAGGAAGGTTTTATATCTTTTTAAAAAACATTTTATTTATTTATTCATGACAGACACAGAGACAGAGAGAGGCAGAGACACGGGAAGCCTGACATGGGACTCAATCCCAGGTCTCCAGGATCACACCACAGGGCTGAAGGCGGTGCTAAACCGCTGGGCCACTGGAGCTGCCCTGGTTTTATATCTTTAAAAAAGAAATAGTAAGTTTGTGAAGCATTGACAATACAATGAGGTTTGGGCTTAAGATATTAAATCAGTGAAGAAGTAATAATATTTGTTATATGGACTTCTCAGCCCTAACTCCCTACATTGGTGATAAGGATGCCTTCTAGCCTTGTAGTATAGGGAAGGTACCTCTCACATGAGACATTTATCTCCTGCTTTCAGGGAAACAAAGGAGGGTCAAAGTTGTTCTTGCACAGGCTATTCTCAAGTACTTTAATTCAAATAATCAATATGCCAAAGTGATATATTTTGGGCTTGTATATTCTGCTTCCCTCCAACATCCATCTAAATGAATGGCTATGGTGATCAAAGGATATAAAGTTTCAGATATGCAAGATGAATAAATTCTGCAGATCTAGTGTGTGCAGCATGGTGACTTCAGCTAATACTATATTATATACTTGAAATTTACTATGAGTGGATCTTAGGTGTTCTCACAGGAAGGAAAGAAGAAGGAAGGAAGGAAGGAAGGAAGGAAGGAAGGAGGAAGGTAGGAAGGAAGGAAACTATTTGAGGTAATAGATATGTTAGCTTGATTGTCATAGTCACAACACACTGTATATGTATGTCAAAATATCACATGTATGCAACTTTTGTCAATTATAATTCAATAAAGCTGGTGAAAAAAAAGACTTGAGGGTGTATCCTAGGGACTTAAGAAGACTGGTTTCATGTATGAAATAAACAGGCAGTAAAAGATATTTGTGTCCTTACATGGGACTAAGATTACATAACATTCAGGTTCCTTACTAAAACTATAGTCAAATTAATTGTCAGAATATGGTTTCCTAAGAAGCTTCTTGAAAGTTTTTCTGGTTCAATGAAATTAGATTTATATAGCAGAGCTGCATCCTTATAGGAAAAAAAAAAGAGATGCAGGATTACTTTTTAGGATTATTAGGATTATTCTGATTCCCCCAAAAAATATTTTAGGAGTATAAAGACATTTTAACTCAATTATTTTTTATCTCTTTATGCAAAAACCCCTACAATAACTATTCTTTCATCAGTTATAAAGATGTATTAATAAGGCCATTGATAATAGTAAAACAAGGAAGCATAAATTGGCCTAAATCTAATTTCTTCACAGTTTTATTGAGAAATAACTGATACACATCACTGTATAAGTTTAAGGTATACAGCACGATGGTTTGATTTACATATATTTTGGAATAATTATTACAATAGATTTAGTTAATACCCACCATCTTATACAGACACAATAAAAATAAAGGAAAAAATTCTCCTTACAATTAGAATTTGTAGGATCTATTCTCTTAACAATTCTCTGGCCTCAGCCTAAGTTTGATCTGCAAAGAAAATGCATAAGAAAATTTAGGTACTGCTTCTAAATAATTGAGTAGAAATTAGTTTTAGATAATTAAGGTAAAGTTATAATATGCATTTTAAGAAATTACATGATGAGTCACTGACAAACTGAGTTGTTTAATTATAGACCTGGATAATATATACCAGTATCTCTTAGTAGGAATTGTCTCAATTCTTTATGATTCCTACAATAGCAGTAAGGTAAAAATTTGTTATTATGGGGGTATTAACATATTAAGAACATCTATTGTATTATAATTATTTTGATACAAGAAAGTCATAAACTACCATTTTTAAACTTCAAAACCTTCCATAAAGTAGGCATTTTTACCCTCCTATCTTTTTTGACATGTAGAATCAAAGCTCAAAAAAAACGGTCTACAGTCAAACAATCAGTGTGACTTTACATCACACAATAAACACTAAGCCACAAATACCTCTTGAAGAGTTAAAGATAATGTTATACTTAAGGATTTACTACAGTTAATTATGGAAGATGACCACAAAAACAATATATGCAAATTATTTTTGCCAATCTACAGAGCCCACAGAACTGGCTTTGAGTGACTCTTCCTGTCTTGTGATCATGAATAAGTTCATAGATAAGCCTGTTTACTATTGTGTGACAGATTATTAAGACTATCCAAAACTCAAGGGGTTCTAATGAGAAGACAAAAAATTTCAGTGTTATTTAAACATTGTCCTAAGCTCCTTCCTTCTCTCCAGATATATTATCATGATCTCTTGACAATTTTTATTCAGCAAATGCATATTACATCTGGGATCTTAGAATCTTTTGCATTAAAAGTCTGTGTGATTCAGAATTCTGATCCCTTCCTATTTCTCCTCCCTTAGGATTGTTGCAGAGCCTGTTTACAGCCTGGATCCATGGATAAGGTCAATTCTTCAGTGGTGTCTGAATTTGTATTGCTGGGACTCTCCAGTTCTCAGGAGCTCCAGCTTTTCTTTTTTGTTTTTTTCTCTGTGTTATATGTCATCATTGTGCTGGGAAACCTTCTCATAATCATCACAGTAACTTCTGATAACAGTCTGCACTCCCCCATGTACTTCCTCCTAGGAAATCTCTCCTTTGTGGACATCTGTCAGGCTTCTTTTGCTACCCCTAAGATGATTGTAGATTTCCTGAGTGAACAGAAGACCATTTCCTTCAATGGCTGCATAGCTCAGATATTCTTCATTCACCTTTTTACTGGAGGAGAGATGGTACTACTTGTCTCCATGGCCTATGATAGATATGTAGCCATATGCAAACCTCTACACTATGTAGTCATCATGAGTCAAAGGACGTGCACTGTCCTGGTAATAGTCTCCTGGGCTGTGGGCTTGGTGCACACATTAAGTCAGTTATCGTTTACCGTGACCCTACCTTTTTGTGGACCTAATGTAGTAGACAGCTTTTTTTGTGATCTTCCTCGAGTGACCAAACTTGCCTGCCTGGACTCTTACATCATTGAAATACTCATTGTAGTCAATAGTGGTATTCTCTCCGTAAGCACTTTCTCTCTCTTAGTTGGCTCTGACATCATTATTCTTGTCACTGTCTGGTTTAAGTCTTCCGCTGCAATGGCCAAGGCATTTTCTACACTGGCTGCCCATATCACTGTAGTAATTTTGTTCTTTGGACCTTGCATTTTCATCTATGTGTGGCCCTTTACCACTTACCCTGTGGATAAACTTCTTGCCATATTTTACACTGTGTTCACTCCCATTCTAAACCCCATTATCTATACACTAAGGAACAGGGATATGAAGGCTGCCATGAGGAATATTATGACCTATTACCTGAGGCCCAAGAAAATTTCTGAAATTCCACTAGCAGTGAGGAGTTCTCTTTATTAATACACAATCCCTTCAAATTCCTCAAATCAATACTCTGTCTATAAATATTTTCAATGTATTCTTGTGCCATATCTCAACTATGATGGAAGTGATGAAGAAGATGAAATAGAGAATATCTGATGGATATTAACTAGGCCCTTTCCAGGTATCATCTAAGCAAAAGCTAAATGTAAAAAAATACGGAAAAATGTATCATGATTACTGGTTTTGGAAATAAAATGTAGAATGACGATATGTGGATAGTATAAATGCTTTCACTGCCTTAGTTGCAGGTAAATATGGCCTTAGTTGCTGGTAAATAGGAATATGATAGGGAAAAAATGAGTACCTGATTCTTTGGTGAGCATGAATTTAAGTATTTTTCCTGGTCTTATGAGTTTCCTCATTTATATGCCTGAAGAATCTAGATAGATAAATAATACTTAGGAATGTGAAACTGAATTTACCCACCCAGAAAATAGCCATTCCACTGATTTAAGTGTGTATACCTAAGTGGAGATTCTTAGATTATGAAATCCCTCCCCCAACATTATGCCTATCCCATATTGTTTCCTAATAACTAACAATGCTTTAAAATGAATTATACATAATCAGGAGCTTGCATTTTAAATCTTTCACTTAATGATCTTTCTGTGATCAGTTTACTCTGAAAACACAGACTCTTTAGCCCGTTCTATAAGAAGCTATGCAAGTCTTTGCATTGGGACCAAACATGGAGTTCTTAGTGACAATGAATCAATGATAAACATACAACTCAACTGTAACCTGGACACTGAAATACCTCTGGAGCTCTACCCTGATTTCTAGGGATGACTAGGGGATTTATTAATATTGATCAAAGTTTTTAGGTCTTTCCCCCCACAAACTCCTCAATTCATAAAAGGCAATTAGACAGACATAAACATTACTCTCTCCTTTATGCCAAGGATAAAAACACTAAATTTACTTTTTGTTGTTTGCCTTCTTATCTTCCCAATTCCATCTCACCTTTTCTGAACCCAAACATAATAAAGCATCATTAAGTAAAATATTGAAAAAACCTTGGGAATTTCCCCTTTTCCCACCCCTCAATCTTTACTCTCTCCATAGCATTCTGGTTCTTCTGAGACCTGATATTCTTTGCTCTTTTCTACTCTCAAAGTTTACTTTCCATTAAGCAAAGCATAACAGTAATTTATACTGATGTCTAAATTTAAATACATCAGTTACCTCTTCCAAGAATATATACACACTTCTTTCTAATTTTAGGATATAATACCATCAATAGTGAGAAAGGAGACTTCGCAGACTAGATGTAAAACAGGGGCACAAATAAGAGATCTTTCCGATGTTTCCTGACTCTATACCATGCAGGCTGCCTTGTATTCTATTCAAGGAATGAGGTCCAGCCTTATGATTCCTCTTCTTGAATAAAAGACTAAGCACTGCATGATTTTCTCTTAACCATCTGGCAGTACCAAAATATTAGGGAGGTGGAATTCATTAAAAGGCTTATTAATTTCATTCTTTTTTCAATGGTAGGTGATTTGATTATCCTACTATGAAACTGAATTTCTTGTTGGGTATTTTATAAAAATGTTATGTTAAATATAATAAATAGTGAAAATGAATGTGTTAAGAAATTCAGAAAGTATGTAATCTGGTTAACTGCACCAGTTATAGCTACTCAGTTACTCATAACATTCTTTGACTATGGATTTTTTTGAAAATATGATAAATATCATAAATCTCCTTCCCAAACAACAGCATAAACTCTTAAACATAAGATTGAATATACATTATTATTTTACTTCAAAAACCTATTTCATTCATATAAATCAAGCATAAACATAATTTATAAAACTATATCCTTTATTTTTAGGTGCAATTGTAAATAGGATTGACTCCTTAATTTCTCTTTCTTTGGTCTCATTGTTAGTATATAGAAATGCCACTGAGTTCTGGGCATTGATTTTGTATCCTGCCACACTGTCAAATTGCTGTATGAGTTCTAGCAATCTTGGGGGTGGAGCTTTTGGGTTTTCTAGTAGAGTGTCATGTCATCTGCGAAGAGGGAGAGTTTGACTTCTTTTTTGCCAATTTGAATGCCTTTTATTTCTATTTGTTGTCTGATTGCTGAGGCTAGGACTTCTAGTACTATGTTGAATAGCAGTGGTGAGAGTGGACATCCCTGTCGTGTTCCTGATCTTAGTGGAAAGGCTCCCAGTGTTTCCCCATTGAGAATGATATTTGCTGTGGGCTTTTCGTAGATGGCTTTTAAGATGCTGAGGAATGTTCCCTCTATCTCTACACTCTGAAGAGATTTGATCAGGAATGGTTGCTGTATTTTGTCAAATGCTTTCTCTGCATCTATTGAGAGGATCCTATGGTCCTTGTTTTTTCTCTTGCTGATATGATGAATCACACTGATTGTTTTACGAGTGTTGAACCAGCCTTGCATCTCGGGGATAAATCCCACTTGGTCATGGTGAATAATCTTCTTAATATATTGTAGGATCTGGGATCCCTGGGTGGCGCAGCGGTTTGGCGCCTGCCTTTGGCCCAGGGCGCGATCCTGGAGACCCGGGATCGAATCCCACATCAGGCTCCCGGTGCATGGAGCCTGCTTCTCCCTCTGCCTGTGTCTCTGTCTCTCTCTCTCTCTCTCTGTGACTATCATAAATAAATAAAAAAATTAAAAAAAATATGTTGTAGGATCTTATTGTCTAGTATCCATGTTCATCAGGGATATGGGTCTATAATTCTCCTTTTTGGTAGTGTCTCTGTCTGGTTTTGGAATTAAGGTGATGCTGGCCTCATAGAATGAGTTTGGAAGTATTCCATCTCTTTCTATCTTTTTGAACAGCTTTAGTAGAATAGGTACGGTTTACTAAAGGTAATATAAATACAATTCATTTAAGTAATTTTAATTTTTTTCATTTCTACATTTTAATGAGAAGGCAGCTGGTTTTCAGTTTAAAAAATGTAGATTGTCCAATTTCCCCGCGCCATTTATTGAAGAGACTGTCTTTTTCCAGTGGATAGTCTTTACTACTTTGTCGAATATTAATTGACCATAAAGTCCGCTTCTGGATTCTCTATTCTGTTCCATTGATCTATGTGTCTGTTTCTGTGCAGGTACCACACTGTCTTGATGACCACAGCTTTGTAGTTCAAGCAGAAATCTGGAATTCTGATGCCCCCAGCTATGGTTTTCTTTTTTAAAATTCCTCTGGCTATTCGGTGTCTTTTTGATTCCACACAAATCTTAAAATAATTTGTTCCAACTCTCTGAAGAAATTCCATGGTATTTTGATAGGGATTGCATTAAATGTATAAATGACCTAGGTAGCATTGACATTTTCACAATATTAATTCTTCCAATCCATGAGCATGGAACATTTTTCCATCTCTTTGTGTCTTCCTCAATTTCTTTCAGAAGTGTTCTGTAGTTTTTAGGGTATAGATCTTTTCCGTCTTTGGTTAGGTTTATTCCTAGGTATCTTATGCTTTTGGGTGCAATTGTAAATGGGATTGATTCCTTAATTTCTCTTTCTTCAGTCTCATTTGTTAGTGTACAGAAATGCCACTGACTTCTAGGCATTGATTTTGTGTCCTGCCGCACTGCCGAATTGCTGTATGGGTTCTAGCAATCTTGGGGGTGGAGTCTTTGGTTTTCTATGTACAGTATCATGTCATATGTGAAGAGGGGGAGTTTTACTTCTTCTTTGCCAATTTAAATGCCTTTTATTTCTTTTTGTTGCCTATTTGCTGAGGCTAGGACCTTTAGTACTATGTTGAATAGCAGAGGTGAGAGTGGACATCCCTGTCGTGTTCCTGAACTTAGGGGAAAGGCTCCCAGTGTTTCCCCATTGAGAATATTTGCTGTAGGCATTTCATAGATGGTTCTTAAGATGCTGAGGAATGTTCCTTCTATCCCTACACTCTGAAGAGTTTTGATCAGGAATGGATGCTATATTTTGTCGAATGCTTTCTCTGCATCTCTTGAGAGGATCATATGGTTCTTGTTTTTTCTCTTGCTGATATGATCAATCGCTTTGATTGCTTTCCGAGTGTTGAACTAGCCTTGTATCCCAGGGATAAATCCCACTTGGTCATCGTTAATAATCTTCTTAATGTATTGTTGGATCCTATTGACTAGTATCTTGTTGAGAATTTTTGCATCCATGTTCATCAGGGATATGGGTCTATAATTCTCCTTTTTGGTGGGGTCTTTGTCTGGTTTTGGAATGAAGGTGATGCTGGCCTCATAGAATGAGTTTGGAAGTACTCCATCTCTTTCTATTTTTCCAAACAGCTTTAGTAGAATAGGTATGGTATCTTCTTTAAACGTTTGATAGAATTCCCCTGGGAAGCCATCTGGCTCTGGACTTTGTGTCTTGGGATGTTTTTGATGACTGGGATCATTCTCTTACACCATATACAAAAATAAACTCAAAATGGATGAAAGATCTAAATGTGAGACAAGATCCCATCAAAATCCTAGAGGAGAACACAGGCAACACCCTTTTTGAACTCGGTCACAGTAACTTCTTGCAAGATACATCCATGAAGGCAAGAAAAACAAAAGCAAAAATGAACTATGGGGACTTCATCAAGATAAGAAGCTTTTGCACAACAAAAGATACAGTCAACAAAACTAAAAGACAACCTACAGAATGGGAGAAGATATTTGCAAATGACCTATCAGATAAAGGGCTAGTGTCCAAGATCTATAAAGAACTGATTATATGGTCTCATTCATTTGGGGAATATAAAAAATAGTGAAAGGGAATAAAGGGGAAAGGAGAAAAAATGAGTGGGAAATATCAGAAAGGGAGACAGACATGAGAGACCTTTAACTCTGGGAAATGAACAAGGGGTGGTGGAAAGGGAGGTGGGCGGGGGGTGGGGGTGACTGCGTGACGGGCACTGAGGGGGGCACTTGATGGGATGAGCACTGGGTGTTATGCTATATGTTGGCAAATTGAACTCCAATAAAAAAATGTATAGTGCTCTTTAATGGGGAAAATATATGCTCCCTATGATACTGAATTAGACTTTTATCTTAATGGAATCTTTGAAATTTAATAAGTATTAAGAAATGGAATCAGGAGGCCTCTGGGTAGCTCATTCGATTAAGCATCACACTCTCGATTTTGGCTAGGTCATGATGTCAGGGTCCTGGGATCCAGTTCAGCCAGGAGTCTGCTTCCTTCCCTCTCCTGCTGTCCCTTCCCCCATTCACATATGTGTGCTCTCTCTAATAAATACATTTTAAAAAAGAACTGGAATCTGAACTCTCAAAACTAATATTTACAGAAGAGGAAATGTTTGAGTCAAAGAACCCAAATTTTCCCAAATTCATTGAATTTTTTCCCAGGTATCACTTATGTTCCTTTTTTAAAAAATTATTTTATTTATTTATTCATGAGAAACACACAGAGAGATGCAGAGACATAGGCAGAGGGAGAAGCAGGGAGCCTGATGCGGGACTCGATCCTAGCACCCAGGGATCATGACCTGGGTCAAAGGCAAGACTCTCAACCACTGAACTACCCAGGTGTCCCACTTATGTTCCTTACAAACAAATTACTTTTGCAAGGTCTCATTCAAGATAAAATGAAATGTTGTTTATATTTCAGTGAAGTTCTTCTAAAGAATGCCTGGAAGGCCAGCAAGTTTTCATGTAATAGAGAAAAACACATTTTTTTCTCTTTAAATACTTTTATTTATTTTTATATTTATTTATTTTTTTATTTTATAAATTTATTTTTTATTGGTGTTCAATTTGCCAACATATAAAATAACACCCAGTGCTCATCCCATCAAGTGCCCCCATCAGTGCCCATCACCCAGTCACCCCCACCTCCCGCCCACCTCCCCTTCCACATCACTTACCATCAGGGAAATGCAAATCAAAACCACAAAAAGATACCACCTCACACCAGTGAGAATGGGGAAAATTAACAAGGCAGGAAACCACAAATGTTGGAGAGGATGTGGAGAAAGGGAACCCTCTTGCACTGTTGGTGGGAATGTGAACTGGTGCAGCCATTTCGGAAAACTGTGTGGAGGTTCCTCAAAGAGTTAAAAATAGATCTGCCTTATGACCCAGCAATTGCACTGTTGGGGATTTACTCCAAAGATACAGATGCAATGAAAAGCCAGGACAGGTGCACCCCGATGTTTATAGCAGCAATGTCCACAATAGCCAAACTGTGGAAGGAGCCATCGAAAGATGAATGGATAAAGAAAAACACATTTTATTCTTAAATCTTGGTATAATCTCCTGACAAGCTGGATATTCCAAGTCCTACATTTTGAATGTTGATGAAATTGACTATTTTCTTAGACACAATTTCAGAGCTGTTAGAAGAATTTCTAGCTAATGCATGCCAAGAAAAAGCAATGGTCACAATAGTGTGTGGAGTTTCCTCTCATCAAAAGAGTAGCAAGAGCAGATAAATTGCTAAAAATGAAATATTCCATTTAATAAAAACGAATCATATTTTTCCCTCTGTGTACTTCTTGACAAAGTAGCTCTATAGATTTATTAATTTTATACTATTTGCTGTCTCTTGACATCACGTCCACCCTTCATTGGCCTGCTTTATGATACCATACCTGGACTCAAACCTTTTACCTTTGTCAGGATAGGATGCTTGATAATAGCTACAGAAAAAAGAGGCTTCTCTTCCCACTTCCAGTGTCCTTAATTTCTTTCTCCTACAGTGCAGCTGCAATGGCCCACCCAGTGGCACTCAGCCTCCAGCAAGTTTTGTTGCCAGCCTCAGCCTTAATTTCCTGCTCCTCATCCTCTCCATCTATGGACCAGCTTTGCCACAAGGCAATCTAGGGAACTTGCTATCCAGGGGCCTAGTCATATGCTCTTCCCAGAGAGTTCTGAAACCCCCTTCCAAGTGTATTCTTTGCTTGGGTTCTCTCTTTCAGCCCTGGCACATTATCTAGAGCTCTCTTTCATCTTTTTTGTAACCTCTTATTACCATTTAAATAAGTGTTTATTCAATATTCGTTGTTCAAAATACCAGTGTGGTTTCTGTCTCCTGACTGGACTCATAGATACAGAAACATTTAAGTATTTTGAAGATACTGAAAAATCAGAAGCATCTAAAAGTGGTTCATAAAATATGACACATAATGAGGAAATTCAGGAGCTGGGTGAACCAAAAAATGTTAGCGTTTTCATCTGTTTATATACTGACGTGAAATTCATCCACAGCATATTCCAAAAGGTGCAGAATCCTGCATCTATGAAGTATGTTATATCATTTTGCAAGCTATTTAAATGTTTTTCTCTTGGTAAGACAACAAATTAAGTATTTGCTATCTTAAAAAAATAATACAAAAATAAAATTTCAGTCTCTGCTCCAAGCCAATGTGACTCTTTCCATTGATTCAGCACTTTTTCCCCCATCGTTTTGTTTTGCTTGTTTGTTTTTCCCCATTCATGGACTTTTTTTTAATGTGATAGGAAACCTTGTAGAGTGCTCTGTAACAAGGGAAAATGGATAATTCAAGTATTTATGACACTGAATCCTTAAGGTTTGTGTTAAAATTGTAATCATCAGTCTGGTTTTTATAGAAATATCTTACTGAAGTCCTTTCAATTTGAAAAGATAAATCTGCTTGTTTTCTTTACCCTGTAGGCCTTAACATCATTACCAAGGCAGAAGCAACACCACTCTGCTCCTGCATTTGTGTGTCATACATTCAATGATAAAAAACAAACTATAAAGCCAAGAGTTATAGACTTTAATAAGTTTTTTTCATAAATATTTCAAATTACTCTAGTTCCAAGTAAACAAAGACATTCATAATACTGAAACCAATGCATTTTTAATTTACTTTTTATCAACTATTCAAGGTAACTAGCAATATATTTCAGCTGGATGTGACATTTAGTGCAGTAGAAGCTGATGTTATATTCTGTTTAAAACTAATTTTAGGGATGCCTGGGTGGCTCAGTGGTTGGTCACCAGCTTTTGGCTCCAGTCATGATACCGAGATCTGGGATGGAGTCCTGCATTGGGATTCCTGCGAGGAGCCAGCTTCTCCCTCTGCCTATGTCCCTGTCTCTCTCTCTCTCTCTCTCAGTCTGTGTGTCTCATAAATAAATAAATAAATCTTAAAAAAATCTTAATCTAATTTGGTATATTTTTTTCTACAGGTATTTCAAAATGATAATTTGAAATTATCTTTTCTTTCTATCTGCTTCACAGATTTCTGTAGACTTTTCCTATACCACTTGAGAAACTGGTAGAGAAATTAAACTGCATAAAAATGGGGAAATCAGAAATGTATATTTTAGAGATCTGAAAATAACTTTGGTAATGCTTGTCAAAACACTTGTCAAATCCAAGTACAGACTAAATTATTTTTATGTGATCTTGGACAAATTACTTGCTTTTGATCAGGTCACCTCCTTAAAATCTTTCAATTCTTATCCATTACTCTTGAGACAAAAGGAAAAAAAAAAAGTCCTCACTAACCCAGTTAATAAGGCTCTTGGCTCTCTACTCATATACCACACTAACCTATATCCTCATTTGATTAATATAGTTCTCCCTGACAGAACTAAGCTTCATAAGAACAGGGACTTTGTCTATGGTAGGTGATAAAATTCCCAAAGTGTTTTCATAATGTGACTATTTAAAAAGTAGAAGATATAATACCAAAAACCAGGGGAGACTTGTTTGTTCCCTCCCTCAGCTCTCAGAATTTAAATTACTTCTGCTATGTGTATAAGCTAAGTAGATGAGTAACACTTTAGACAAGGTACAGAAATGTAATGCATAGCCGAGAGAGCTGAAGTGATGGAACAGACTCAAGATAAAAGACAATATGGCCAGAGGAAAGTGTACCTCAAGATGCTAGCTTGGGATAAAAAGTGAAGAAGGTTTAGCTCCATTAAAGTCTGAATAACTGGAAATAATCTGTTTCAAGTTAGCCACAGGGTAAAAGGAAAGCATTAGCAGAATAATTTCTAAAAATGCAGAGTAACAGAAACCTTCAGGAGAAACACATTAAGTGATGTCGAGACACTTCCCAATGGTTTTTAGAAGACTGAAAATGGGAAAGAAGAATCTAACAGCAGAGTTGAGATCTAATATTTCATGATAGGTATTTTTACTTTTTTTGACAAAAACTATATTTCATCATAAAAACTTTCCTTTGGAGAAGATCCTTGCCATATAACATGCTGTATTTTCAGTATCTTAAAATTCCAAACTATATAGGGACCCAATACATGAAGATTGCCCAAAGTAACTGAAATGTCAAAGAAGAAAACCTTCAACTCTATATTGTGCCAGAGTTTTCACAATTAAAAAAAATTCAGTCACTCCCTAGCCCTCTGAAATATTTGCAGTTGACCCATTTCCATATTGGTTCTTGTACTTTGTCACAATACAGTCCTTAGGAAACAATGGTCCAGGAATCTATATATCATCATACTAGTCCACTACGTTAAAAGCACACAGTGATTGGACCTGTGAACAGAAATTGACACAAAAGAGGGTAAGAGATCATCCCTACCATTTCAGGGATCTGCCAAATCATTCAGGTTTTAAAGGTTTGAATACTCTGGGGCATGATACGTAATTCCTTCATAGCATACAAGACATGTAATTTCTTTTGTATCCTTACCACTGAGAAAGAGACACAATGCTTACAGGCTCACAGATCTTTAGCATAATTTTAGCTTGACTCACACAGGATTTCCAGCTTACAATGAATCTTCTGTACTAAGTCCAGTCTTGAGTGCAAGCTACCCTGGTATTCAGGCTTCATAAGCCAGGAAAACCAATGAAATAAAGATATGGATGATAAATAAGAGCACTGTGTAGATTCTTTGGCAAAGTCACTTAGAAGAATGACGATGCTAACTCCTAGGATCCTGGAAAAGACACCCTGCATCCTGCAGCAGAGAACTACACACTGGCTGAAAAGCAAATCCTAGGGTGCTGCAGGTCCCTATCAGAGAATGAGTTTTCTTTTGACAGAGACCATGGGTTTTCAGGTAACTACGTGACTAACACCGCTTGTTATAAACCAAGTATAGCAAGTCACAATTTCTAGCTGTCACAGTAGTAAGCTGTCATGTATTGCAACTGGTAAATCTAGGGCCAGACTGAAGCAGGTAAAAAAGCACAGGTAATTGGCACGATTAAGTAGTCCAGAATTCTATACTATCTCCTTCTGTTGCATCAGTACCTTTACTTCAGATTAAGTTTATGGTGTCATAGAAGGATTTCTAGAAGTGGCTTGATTCTATGTCTTGATGCAAGCTGAAAAATGGACAACTGCTGCATTCTTGCCCACTCAGATGACTCTACTGGAAACTGGCAAAGGAAAATTCTATTACTGGGAAAAGCCATAAATATTTCACTCAATTATCAAATTTGGGATGGAAAATTGGTCCTAAGTAAGAATAAATACGAATTCCTAGACAGTGAAAAATAGTTTTGCTGGTTTGGTAGAGGTCTTAAAAGATCAAAATTGGAAAAATGAGGATAGCTCTAGGTGAGTAGGCACAAAGTGTGTGGATTTTTGTATCTCACATCAGTGTCCACCTGAGACCAAAGCCATGGAATCCCTTTTATTAAGGTTAGTCTCCTAAGTGCTGCTGCTGCTCCTGAACACTTGATTAGCACAAGGGACTGATCCTGATAACCTGATATAATGTCATTCCCCAGTGAGACCACATCAAGTGGTGGCAAGTCAATTATATCAGTGATTTGTCCTTACTGGGATCGAATCCTACTCCATCAGTATATTTGGCTATAGCTTAAATTTTTGCTTGTAATGTGAATGGAAACCATCCTTCACTGTATTTTGTTTGTAATTTTATAAAATTTTGCTCATTAGGGGCACCTGGTTGGCTCAGTCAGTAGAGCATGTGATTCTCAATCTTGAGGTCATGAGTTCAAGCCCAACTTTGGGCATGGACCCAGGGGGAGGGAGGGAGGGGGAGACA
Source organism: Canis lupus dingo (assembly GCF_003254725.2). Taxonomy (NCBI): domain Eukaryota; kingdom Metazoa; phylum Chordata; class Mammalia; order Carnivora; family Canidae; genus Canis; species Canis lupus. Next base: position 254,435 of record NC_064272.1, read on the forward strand.
GAGAGAGAGAGAGAGAGAGAGAGAGAGAGAGAGAGAGAGAGAAAGTTTTGCTCATTAAATGTATTTTTCTAATTTTTTTGAAGATCACACTTTTGACAAATATTGAAGATGTAAAAGCACAAAAAGTAAAATTTTAAAACAAGTATTTCCTTAACTTCCTATTATATATAAAGTATATTTGGCCATAGCTTAAATTTTTAAAAATATTTACAGATTCACTTTAAGTCCCTTTTATCATATCTTGATATATTTCTTTATACATACCTGTTCCTTTTGTTTTATTTCAGTTTAGAATTTGTATTACTCACCAGTATATTTTAAAACTGTTTTTCATAAGTTTGTCCAGATTCTTTTTGGTTTCTAAAAATGTACATGTAATAATTTTATCAATTTCCAATTACTTTCTCTTGACATGTTTTATAATCTGATGTAAATTCATATGCAAAATTTAATATAAAAAATAATTTTAATCATCGAATATATCCATCAGATTAAAAATTTATATGCTACACTCTCAAATTCATAGATATGTCATTTGTCTCATATTATCTCTTTCAATCAATGCTGCAGTATCACTCACTGTTCATTCATTGTTAGGTACGTGAACACTTTATTAGAGTATATATATATGCACACACAAAGCATATATATATATATATATATATATATATATATGGAAACTTTTTTTCAATTTCCTTCTGTAAAGATGACTATTTGGAACCGCCATCTAAATCACCTTTGAAGAGCTACAAAACTTATGTAAAATAGAGTTGGAAAGACTGTTGACGTACGTTTAAGAAGAAATAGATTTGTCACGGAAAAGAAATGAGAGCACCTTCAAGTATCTGCAAAACCAACATGTTGAAGTGAGAATACATTTTTTCTATTGAACTACTAATAGTAGAACCAGTTGTGCAATTTAACAATAGATGGAACTATCTTGGGAAGTAGTGAGTTCCACGTGATGGGAGGAACCACTCTGAGGCTAGGTGATCGTTTGTAAGATTGATTATTTTAACAGAAATCAGTGGTTGAAAAAGTATTTGCTGACTGGAAGTCAGTGAAAATCTAATAATATTTTGCTTTTCTATGTGCCAACTGGTTGGCAAAAAAAAAATTTTTCCTATTCTGTTCCTGGAAAGGTAATTTTGCAAAACTTAATTACTCCCACTGCAGAATGACATCAGATCTCCAGTGAGTGATTTCTCACTTCTCCAATGAACTCTATTTCCTAGAATAAGGATGGAGGCTTTATATTACCTTACCTTAGGATACTATTACTGTATAGTCAGGAGCAGAGGAGGAGCCTCGCTACCTCAGGGCACAACCTGAGGGGCTTGCTTCTGCACAGCTTAGTGCAGAGAACAAGTTAAAATGCATTGTCGAGACTATAACACAAATATTTTAGGTATGAAGACTCATAGCAAAGATGGGAAGCTTAGAAACTAACAGTGGGACACCATATTTGGAGAAAATAAGGAAGAACTAAAGGACTGGGAAAAATCATTAAAAGTATAAATATTACACATGATTTCATCACTGTGTTTGGACTAGATAATTTGTAAATTGTCTTCTAGATGCAAAATCAGCAACCAGAAGATTTCAAAGGAAAGGTCACTGTTCTCTCAGTCAAACTGGAAACTCCACCTAAAAGAGGCAAATTCTTGCTCTCCACTTCTCCATTTTCCACTATACTGGTTTATGGTAGCTCTGCATATGATAAACAAAGGGAAGTATGCTACAACAATTATCTGTCCCTTCTTTGCTTCTTTTGTGCTTTCCATTCAGAGAATATTTAGCCATTTGTTAGCAAATATTTGTTGAATTTCCCTGGAATGAAGAAGGAGTAGCTACAGAAAGTAAATCAAGAAGGATATCTTTGACTGTTTTTTTACTGCTAGGCTTATAGGTAATCAACTTCAAAAGATAATATAATGAAAAGAAAAATTATGCCTGTTTATGGTTTTGGAGTTCTATCAAGATATTTTAGATGGGTACTGATGTAACATCAACTTCTATATATCAGACTTGGTCTTACATTAGAATGAAGAAATTCTCTTATAGTATATTTTATGATCTGAAAATATTTGTATCTCTGGAATTTTCTGGTGATAAAAACATGAATGTCTCATCAATGGAAAAGCTTCTGGGTGTTCTGTGCATAGATAGCCCAAGAAATGTTGAGTGACTTGTGTAAACTTTAGATATTTCCATAATATAACTGCCTCTGCATTTAGAATTTTAGAGATGAAAACAGCCTTAAAGAAATAATCTACTTCTATTTTCTAAGGTCAGTCACATAACTACTAAGTGGCATATATTAGGTATCTTTTCTAATGTGTACCTATCTTAATTAATAAAAAGAAAATGAGATATAATGTTGAACCTGGTCTACTTAGATTTAGAAATCATGGGAAATCAGTGTGGAAAGGATTTTCTAATTGTTTTATATATTTTGAAAAATGAAGACTAACAAACTATCATTCATTAGGTATTAGAAGGATGGAATTTGTAGAAACTTTTATTTTCAGAGTATCTTTTTTTCCAAAAATAAGGATCTTTAAAAATTCTATTAGTACCATTAATTTTATCTAACATGTTTTAATCATTATGCTTTCTCTTTCCCTTCTTCCTCCTCCTCCTTTTTGTCCCTCTTACTCTTTAATGTCATCTTACTAAGTTACCATAGTAGTTGGTATCCTTTACACAATGAATTGAACACTGAAAGAAATCCCTCATGTCAACCTCTTAGATTTGAGATTTTAATCTTATCTTTTTAAAAATGAATAACTGTAGGTTCTTTAGGATTTTAGATCTTAGAAATAGGAATCTTTTTCCTTTCAATGTTTATTTGCCTCCTTCTCTCCCCTTTGCATTATAAATATGTGATCAGAAATGCTAGCATTGGCTCAACTCTTTCAAATAGTGATAAGAATCCTATACGAGAAACTCATATGGAAGTCAGTCCATGTCTTATTGATCTGTTTATATTCTTCAGTCATTTACATTTTGGCCTTCTTCTTAAAACTACATATCATAATTCAAATGCAAAGATGGAAATTATTGAAAGGGTAAGACTTAGTGCTTCGACAACCATAATGAAAGCTTATAACAGTTTAAATATTTTTAATTGATTTATGTTTACCTGTACAATTTTGCTTTTAAAGCTTTAAATATTTATATTAGTTATATATGTCATGGACAAACACAGAATACAAAACTTGAATCAGTATAATAATAAATACCTACTGTGTATTGTTAGGTACATAGGACTAAAGTCAAAAATGATTCCTGAACCCCCAGATGTTATATAGAATTTTCTTCTGGGATCAAGTGGCCACATGGTGTTCAATGACAAAAAAAAAAAAAAAATTCAAGGGGCAATTTAAACACTAAACTTTACTCTTCTGAAAATCTATTATGCATGCAGAAGGCATCATGTATAGTTATATGGATTATTTCCAAAAGGATGAGTTATGAAAGGTGACACAGATTTTGATAAATCCAGGTGTGTCAGGTGTGTTTAGGAAGAGACAAAAGGCAGAGTCAGAAAACACTGAAAAAACACACTGGTGGTTCATTCGAAATTGATCTTTATGTGACAGAAGGTGGACTCTGATAAACTAGTGTTAAATAGATGAAAAAAAACACTCTTGATTTTTAAAGAAACTTTCAAAGTATCAACATTGCCTCTTATTTTCATAATGTGGCAAACTGCTTCCACTAAGCTTCTTAAAACATTGTCAAGCACTTTATGATTTTCAATTTCAAGAATATTGCTGCAGTCCACTTAGCCATCCTTTCAAGGTGTTAATTGCAACTGTGTTTTGCTCCTGATCTATCATTTCCATCTTTGATTTGATTGGTCCTTAGCATACCTTTCTCCAGCAAGGCTATTCAATTCATGGCATCATGAAAATGACTTTCATACTTTTACCTTGTATTTTTCTTCCTGATATTCCCTTTGCTTGAAATAGGCTTTTCCTTCAGTTTTGGCTGGCAAATTCCAGACTTTTAAGTTTGGACACCTTACTTCACCATTTAGAAGTAATTTCTTTCATCTTACTAATATTGTAATATTAATGTATCGCTTACATTTGTTTGTTTTGCATTTAATTTTTTATTTTCTAATACATGTATCTTATTTACTGAATTATGATAGTATCCATAGCATCCCCCAATTCCCATACTTCTACTTTCCACAGCAGTCCAGATGTTAGTCAATTGATTATACAATTTCATTAAATTAAATTGACCTTTAGTTGAAATCTTATCATATTTATTTTGCATATATACTAGATATAGTACCACCATTGTGATCTTTCCTGATTTTCTTTTACTTAGGTAACAGGAGACTGGCTCCATGGCTCATACAAATGAATCAGTGGTGTCTGAGTTTGTGCTTCTGGGACTTTCTAATTCTTGGGAACTTCAGCTTTTCTTTTTTGCCATCTTCTCTTTAGTGTATGTGACATCAGTGCTGGGCAACATTATGATCATTGTTATAATTTCCTCTGATTCCCATTTGAACTCTCCTATGTATTTTCTGCTCGGTAACCTTTCTTTCATTGATATCTGCCAATCTAATTTTGCCACCCCCAAGATGCTTATGGACTTCTTTGTTGAACACAAGACTATCTCTTTTGAGGGCTGTATGGCCCAGATATTCCTTCTTCATAGTTTTGTTGGGAGTGAGATGCTGCTGCTTGTTGCTATGGCATATGATAGATTTATAGCCATCTGTAAGCCCCTACACTATAGCACAATTATGAATCGGAGCCTATGTATAATTTTTGTGTTTATTTCTTGGGCTGTGGGTATTCTTCATTCTATAAGTCACTTGGCTTTTACAGTGGATCTGCCATTCTGTGGCCCCAATGAGGTAAATAGCTTCTTTTGTGACCTTCCCCTGGTGATAGAGCTGGCTTGTATGGATACTTATGAAATGGAAATTATGACCCTAACTAACAGTAGCCTGATATCATTGGGCTGTTTTCTAGCTTTAGTTATTTCCTACACCATAATTTTGATTACTGTTCGTCACCGGTCCTCTAGTGGGTCATCCAAGGCACTTTCTACATTAACTGCTCACATCACAGTAGTGATTCTTTTCTTTGGGCCCTGCATTTACTTCTATATATGGCCTTTTAGCAGACTTTCTGTGGATAAGTTCCTTTCTGTATTCTACACTGTCTGTACACCCTTGTTGAATCCCATCATCTACTCTCTAAGGAATGAGGATGTTAAATCAGCCATGCGAAGGCTGAGAAACCATCATGTGAACTCCTGGAAAAACTAGGGATCATCATGAATGAATATAATATTGAATGAGAATGAAGAGTCTCTACTGGATCACAACATCAAGCCAATTATTTTTGCTAGTGATATGGGTTATTGAGTTATGGAATTGGATTTTTGTCCTAAGTGCAAGGGAATTGTATAAAATCAGTCATGATTTAGGTATAATTTTAACCCATTTTTCATTGCTTATAATTCTAAGTATAAATGCTCTTGAAAATATTTAATAATACTTTTAAATATTTTATAATTTCAAGATTCTAATCTACATAAAATGCTACACATGACACTAAATTTGTGATTCTTTTCAAGTGAACACATGGCATTTCTATACCTTGCAATCAAAATGTATAAGCAAATTGAGTTTCTGATACCTTCAACTTATTAATAACATTTTCCCCATATATTGACATAGTAAAAAGAAATATGTCTTACAACATAGATTTCACCTCATTAATGTACATTTGTTAGCTTATCTTTTCTTTCTGTATCGAATATTTTAGTAATTTATAATTTGGTTGGATATACAGTCAATGCCTGAACAACATGGATTTGAACTGTATGGGTTCACTTAAGTGGATTTTTTATATAAATACAGTATAATACTGTAAATTTATTTTTATCTTCCTTATTATTTTCTTTATCTTGAGCTTACTTTATTATAAGAATACAGTATATAATATATATAACATATAAAATATGTGCTAATTGACTGTTATGTTACTAGTAAGGCTTCCAGCAATAGTAAGCTATTAGTAGTTAAATTGGGGGGAGTCAAAAGTTATACCTGGATTTTCAACTGTGTGGTGGTTGATGTCTCTAAGACCTGCATTGTTCAAGGGTCAATTGTATTTGGTTACTTATAATCTTCCCTATATACTATTTTTGTCTTCCTTTAGATCATTTTATATGCACTTATACTCATTATAAAGCTTTTTCTACATATTTACTGCTATCAACAGTGTATGCAGACTTTCCTTGAAGTATGATGGTTCTACTTCCTTCCATTGTAAGTTGAAATATCATAAGGTGAAAATGCATTTAATACATCTAAGCTACTGGACATAAAAGCTTAGTCTAAACTACCTTAAATGTGCTTAGAACACTTACATTAGCCTACAATTGGGAAAAATCATCTACCACAAAGCCTTTTATAATAAAGTATTCACATCTCACGTAATTTATTGAGTACTATACTGAAAATAAATAACAGACTGCCTGTATGGATACAAAATGGTGGTGAACATATTGGATGTTTATCCTCATGATCATGTGGCTGACTGGGAACTGTGGGTGCCCAGCATCATGCAAGAATATTGTACCACATATCATTAGCCCAGGCATGATCAAAATTCAAAGTACAGTTTCTACTGAATCCTTATCATTTTCACCCTATCATAAAATAAAAAAATTGTAAGTCAAACCATCATAAGTTGCAGAATGTCTGTATATTTATTATCTAAGTTTACTTATTTTTAAGTAGAAATAATTTGTTACAATGATTTCTTTGTTATTCACAGAAAAAGTTTAAAAGTTCCATGTGTATCTAAAATATATCAATGCAAAAAATGACAAAAATTATTTGATGACAAAATCTGAAATCTATCCTGTCATATTTCTTGAAAAACAGAAGAAAAGTAAAATTTGTGTACACCTAATAATAAAGATGAAAAAATCTATTACTAGTATTTCATTTAACAGCCAAATTTTCCTTATATATTTCTTCCTGTGATTTACATCATGAAAAAGGCCTTGTAACAGGAAGACTAAATGTATTTTAATAATGAAGAAAAGAATTGCTTAACAGAAAACAGAAGGCTTATAACTATCATCATTCTGGATTCAGTATTTCAATTATAAGACATAAATTAGTGGCTATACACATAGAAATGAACTCTTCATACTAAATCCTAGTGCAAACTGGAGTTTCATATATGAACACATAGTCTTTTTGAACCATGACAATGCTTATCAGCTAATTTCAAGAAATTTAGAGTTTTCGGTTCATTTATACAATATCAAACGTGATAATGATCTATTAAAGTTGACTACTTTTTATATATTTTTATGCAGTGTCAAAAACTTAAAAATTCACAGTAAACATTAATGCAGTCATGACATTGTTGATAGAATTTTTTTCCTTTTAACTGACTTGCTGGTGAAAATGGAGAAGTACTGATAACACTCTTGAAAAATCAAGTCATTTTGCCATTCTGATCCTCAGTATTGTCAACTATGAGAACACTAGTTGAGTATTCTAGTTGAGGAAGAGGGAAGGACATGGGGGAAATGGAGGGGATGGGGAATGAGAACAGCACTGGAAGGAGGAGGGAAATGAGAATTTATGAGTGGCTATTTGACTTGTTCAATTCTTTGTACTGCCAAGGATACATTCTTCCACTTTAAAATTCTTCACCATTGGATCTACTTGGGTTTTCAGTTATCAGACATAAGCTATCACATTAAGTTGGACCAAAAAAATCCTAAAGTCATAAAGTTAAAAAAAAAGGACTGATATCTGACATGATTTTCCATAGTGGGTTTGTTTCGTTGTTATTTTTTTTTCGTTGTTATTTTAAAAGCATATTACAATATTAAAAATGAAACTATGTGAAAAGCAGTATTATTTGTACCAGTTATATCTCTATTTTGTAAAGAATAAAGTGTATTGGTAAGTGCCCAACAAGGCAGTAGAAAAATTAGCAAAGTATATGAATAGGGAATTCATTATTAATATAATGAAAGTGAAACTTGAACATATTAATAAATAGTAAAACTATCATATAAAAAATACAAGTGTAAGTATAACAAAATTCTTTCATTTACCTATATGACTGGCAAAGATTCAGAAGTCTGATAGTATATCAGGTTGACAAAATTGATAAAACATGAAAACTAAACCTCCCCCTACCAAAAAAGGAAATCTCAAATATTGTTATTAAATCTCTAAATTGGTAAAATACATAAAGGAAAATCTTCAATAGCTATTAAAATTTAAAACTTTGACTTTGGGAATGAGAAGAAAGAAGAGAAAATGGCATCCACGGATTACAATATCTATAGCCAAGCTGCAGCTCAGCAGAGCTACAGTGCATACACCACCAACTAACTCAAGGATATGCACAGACCACCCAGGCATATGGGCAGCAAAGTTATGGAACCTATGGACAGCTCACTGATGTCAGCTATACCCAGGCTCAGACCACTACGACCTATGGGCAGACCATCTATACAACTTCTTATGGACAGCCTCCTGCTGGTTATACTACTCCAGCTGCCCCCCAGGCATATAGTTAGCCTGTCCAGGAGTACGGCACTGGTGCTTATGATACCACCACTGCTACTGTCACTACCACCCAGGCCTCCTATGCAGCTCAGTCTGCATATGGCACTCAGCCTGCATACCCAGCCTATGGGCAGCAGCCACCGCACCTGCAACCTGCTGAGACTAGTCAACCTCAGTCTAGCACAGGGGGTTATAACCAGCCCATCCTAGGATATGGACAGAATAACTACAGTTATCCCCAGGTACCTGGGAGCTACCCCATGCAGCCAGTCACAGCACAACCATCTTATCCTCCTACCAGATACTCCTCTACACAGCCGACTAATTATGATCAGAGCAATTACTCTCAGGAGAACACCTGTGAGCAGCCGAACAGCTATGGACAGCAGAGTAGCTATGGTCAACAAAGCAGCTATAGGCAGCAGCCGCCCACTAATTATCCCCGCCAAACTGGATCCTACAGCCAGGCTCCAAGTCAATATAGCCAACAGAGCAGCCGCTACAGGCAGCAGAGTTCATTCTGACAGGACCACCCCAGTAGCATGGGTGTTTATGGGCAAGAGTCTGGAGGATTTTCCGGACCAGGAGAGAACTGGAGCATGAGTGGCCCTGATGACTAGGGCAGGGGAAGAGGGGGATTTGATCGTGGAGGCATGAGCAGAGGTGGTTGGGGAGGAGGACGCGGTGGAATGGGCAGCGCCAGAGAGTGAAGTGGCTTCAATAAGCCTGGTGGACCCATGGATGAAGGACCAGATCTTGATCTAGGCCCACCTGCAGATCCAGATGAAGACTCTGACAGCAATGCAATTTATGTGTAAGGCTTAAATGACAATGTGACTCTAGATGATCTGGCTGACTTCTTTAACCAGTGCAGAGTTGTTAAGATGAACAAGAGAACCGGACAACCCATGATCCATATCTACTTGGACAAGGAAATAGGAAAGCCCAAAGGTGATGCTACAGTGTCCTATGAAGACCCACCAACTGCCAAGGCTGCTACGGAGAGGTTTGATGGGAAAGATTTTTAAGGAAGCAAACTTAAGGTTTCTCTAGCTTGGAAGAAGCCTCTGATGAACAGCATGTGGGATGGTATGCCTCCCCTTGAGGGCAGAGGGATGCCACTGCGACTCTGTGGAGGTCCAGGGGCCTCAGGAGGTCCTGGGGGCCCCATGGGTCTCATGGGAGGCCGTGGAGGAGATAGAGGTGGCTTTCCCCCAAGAGGACCCTAGGGTTCCTGAGGGAACTCATCCGGAGGAGGAAACATCTAGCACGAGCTGGGGACTGGCAGTGACCAATCCGGGGTGTGGAAACCAGAACTTCGCCTGGATAACAGAATGTAACCAGTGTAAGGCCCCGAAGCCTGAAGGCTTCCTTCCACCACCCTTCCCACCCCTGGGGGATGACCGTGGAAGAGGTGGCCCTGGTGGCATGCAGGGAGGAAGAGGTGGCCTCATGAACTGCAATGGTCCTGATGGGATGTTCAGAGGTGGCCACGGCAGAGACAGAGGGGGCTTCCGTGGTGGCCAGGGCATGGACTGAGGTGGCATTGGTGGAGAAAGACAAGGCGGTCCTGGTGGGCCCCCTGGACCTTTGATGGAACAGATGGGAGGAAGAAGAGGCAGGCATGGAGGACCTGGAAAAATGGATAAGGCAAGCACCTTCAGGAGTCCAGAGACTGGCCCTACTAGATGCAGAGAACCTGAGAGCTGCATTGACTAACAAATTTATTTTTTAACCGGAAAATGTTTTAAATTTATAATTCCATATTTATAATGTTGGCCACAGCATGTTGTCTGTACTTTAGTATTTTTCACCATTTGTGAAGAAATATTGAAACAAGTTAAGTGGTAATGTGCTGTTTTTTTTTTCCTTCTTTTAAAGATGGCTGTTTAACAGAAGACTAAACAATGGGAACCCCTTGTGAGCATACTCACTATCAATGTGGAGAACCAAGAGGGCCTCTAGAGGTAACAATGTTCATGGTTCTGATTTTTTTTTAAATTCAAAATGTTTATAAACAGTCAAAAAAATAAATAAAAGATAAAACTTTAGGGAATGGGACAAGATGGCAGAAGAGTAGGGTCCCCAAGTCACCTGTCCCCACCAACATACCTAGATAACTTTCAAATCATCCTGAAAACCTACAAATTTGGCCTGAGATTTAAGAAGAGAACAGCTGGAACACTACAGTGAGAAGAGTTTGTGCCTCTATCAAGTACAACTTGTTTTTAGCAACTCTGCACTGTGCAAAATGACTAGAAAGAAGAACTCACCACGAAAGAAAGAATGAGAAATAGCACTCTCTCCCGCAGAGTTGTAGAATTTGGATTACAATTCGATGTCAGAAAGGAAATTCAGAAGCACAATTATAAACCTACTGGTGGTTCTGAAAAAAAGCATAAAGGATTCAAGAGACTTCATGACTGCAGAATTTAGATCTCATCAGGCCTTCCTCTCATTTAATTGAGATGCAATCCAAATTGGAGGTCCTAATGATGAGGGTTAATGAGGTAGAAGAAAGAGTGAGTGACATAGAAGACAAGTTGATGGTAAGGAAGGAAGCTGGGGAAAAAAGGGAAAAACAATTAAAAGATCATGAGGAAAAGGTAAGGGAAATAAATGAGAGCCTCAGAAGGAAAAATCTATGTTTAATTGGGGTTCCAGAGAGCACAGAAAGGGACATAGAACCAGAAACTGTATTTGAACAAATCATAGCTGAAACCTTCTCTAACTTGAGGAGGGAAACAGGCATTCAGATCCAGGAGATAGAGAGATCCCCCCTAAAATAAATAAAAACCATTCAACACCCCGACATTTAATAGTGAAACTTGCAAATTCCAAAGATAAAGAGAAGATCCTTAAAGCAGCAAGAGACAAGAGATCCCTAACATTTATGGGAAGAAGTATTAGGTTAACAGCAGACCTCTCCACAGAGAACTGGCAGGCCAGAAAGGGTTGGCAGGATATATTGAGGGTCCTAAATGAGAAGAACATGCAGCCAAGAATACTTTATCCAGCAAGGCTCTCATTCAGAATAGAAGGAGAGATAAAGAGCTTTCAAGATAGGCAGAAACTGAAAGAGTATGTGACCACCAAACCAGCTCTGCAAGCAGTATTAATGGGGACTTTGTAAAAGAAAGAGGAACTCCAAAGAAAAAATCCACAAAAACAGACTGAATAGGTATTATGATGACACTAAATTCATATCCATCAATAATAACTCTGAACGTGAATGGGCTTAATGACCCCATAAAAAGGCGCAGGGTTCAGACTGGATAAAAAAGTAAGACCCATCTATTTTCTATCTACAAGAGACTATTTATTTTATTTTATTTATTTTATTTTATTTTATATTTTATTTTATTTAGTAGTTTTCTTTTTTTTTAGATTTTGGGTTTATTTTTATTTTTTATTTATTCATAGAAACACAGAGAGAGAGAGAGAGAGAGAGAGAGAGGAGGGAGAGAGAGAGAGGCAGAGACAGAAGCAGGCTCCATGCAGGAAGCCTAACGTGGGACTTGATCCTGGTTCTCCAGGATCACACCCCAGGCTGCAGGCGGCGCTAAAACGCTGTGCCACCGGGGCTGCCCAAGAGACTCATTTTAGACCTCACGACACCTTCAGCCTGAAAATGAAACGTTGGAAAACCATTTACCATTCAAATGGTCCTCAATAAAAAGCAAAGGGTCACAATCCTCATATCAGACAAATTAAAGCTTATCCTAAAGACTGTAGTAAGAAACGAAGAGGAACACTACATCATAGTTAAAGGATCTACCCAACAAGAGGACCTAACAATCATGAATATTTATGCCCCTAATATGGAAGCTGCCAAGTATGTCAATCAATTAATAACCAAAATAAAAAATACCTAGATAATAATACACTAATACTGGGAGACTTTAACACGGTGCTTTCTGTAAATGACAGATTCTCTAAGCACATTTCTTAAGAAACAAGAGTTTTAAACGATACACTGGACCAGATGGATTTCACAGATGTTTACAGAACTTTACATCCAAACACAACTGAATACACATTCTTCTCAAGTGCACATGGAACTTTTTCCAGAATAGACTACCTAGCACTACCAGCTGCCCTCCCCACCCAGCTTACACCTCAAGCTCACTGCGCACCTTGAACAGAGGGATTGGGGGACCTGAGGCTCTCCCCTCCAGCCTGAGAGACTGCAGGCCTCCTCCCCTTGTTCCTTTTATTTAATAAAAACTAAAAAAAAAGAGACAAAAACAGGAAAATAAAAGTATGAATAGAAAAGAAGTCTTTTTTTATAATAAATTTATTTTATTGGTGTTCAATTTACCAACATACAGTATAACACCCAGTGCTCACCCCGTCAAGTGCCCCCCTCAGTGCCCGTCACCCATTCACCCCCATCCCCCGCCCTCCTACCCTTCCACCACCCCTAGTTCGTTTCCCGGAGTTAGGAGTCTTTATGTTCTGTCTCCCTTTCTGATATTTCCCACACATTTCTTCTCCCTTGTAGAAGAAATTTTAATGATATGTAAAGGTGCTCATGTTGCATTTAAGGGCAAAGCAGGTCACTAAATAAAATGGATTATAGGATTCTGTTCAGGAATACCTACATGTAAGCATCCATGTGTCTGGGTGCACATGTGCATGAGTATGCATGTGGATGCACAAGATTGGAAAGTGCTGATATCAACAATGAACAGCGGTCATTTGTGTGTGGTGGCGGAGTTATGGCATTTCTTCTCCCATGCCTGTGCTGTCACTCATGTGTGCTTGCTGGCCCTGCCCCAGCATCTGCCCTGTCCCTCTCCTCTGGCCCCCTCCAAGCCTTCCTCAGAGGGAACCCAATCTCCTGGCTGAAGAGCCTACCTGGCACGTATATAGAATGAGGCAGCCCTACATGGGTCACAAATCAGGTCTTAATTGATACCAAAAGATTGGGATTGTCCCCTGCATATTTTCAGACCATACTTCTTTGAAACTAGAACTCAATCACAAGAAGAAATTTGGAAAAAATTCAAACAAGTGGAGATTAAGGACCATCCTGCTAAAAAATGGAAGGGTAACCAGGAAATTAGAAAAGAATTAAAAAGATTCATGGAAACTAATGAGAATGAAGTTACAATGTTCAAAATCTTTGGGATTTAGCAAAAGCAGTCCTGAGGGAAATACATCACAATACAACATCCCTAAAAAAAACTGGAAATAATTCAAATACAAAAGCTAACATGCAGCTAAAAGAACTGGAGAAAGAACAGTAAATAAAACCTACATCCAGCAGAAGTAGAGAGTTGATAAAGATTCGAGCAGAAATCAATGAAATAGAGACCAAAAAAACTGTGGAACAGATCAACAAAACCAGGAGTTGGTTCTTTGAAAGAATTAATAAGATAGATAAACCATTAGCCAGCCTTATTAAAAAGAAGAGAGAAAAGACACAAATTAATAAAATCATGAATGAGAAAGGAGAGATCACCACCAATACCACTGAAATACAAACAATCTTAAAAATTTATTATGAGCAGATTTACGCCAATAAATTAGGCAATCTAGAAGAAATGGACGCATGTCTGGAAAACCACAAACTACCAAAACTTGAACAGAAAGAAATAGAAAACCTGAACAGGCCAATAACCAGGGAGGAAATTGAAGCAGTCATCAAAAACCTCCCAAGACACAAAAGTCCAGGACCAGATGGCTTCCCAGGAGAATTCTATCAAACGTTTAAGAAGAAACCGTCCCTATTCTACTAAAGCTGTTTGGAAAGATAGGAAGAGATGGAGTACTTCCAAACTCATTCTATGAGGCCAGCATCACCTTAATTCCAAAACCAGACAAAGACCCCACCAAAAGGAGAATTACAGACCAATATCCCTGATGAACATGGATGCAAAAATTCTCAACAAGATACTAGCCAATAGGATCCAACAGCACATTAAGAAAATTATTCACCACGACCAAGTAGGATTTATCCCCGGGACACAAGGCTGGTTCAACACCCATAAAACAATCAATGTGATTCATCATATCAGCAAGAGAAAAACCAAGAACCATTGATCCTCTCATTAGATGCAGAGAAAGCATTTGACAAAATACAGCATCCATTGCTGATCAAAACTCTTCAGAGTGTAGGGATAGAGGGAGCATTCCTCAGCATCTTAAAACCCATCTATGAAAAGCCCACAGCAAATATCCTTCTCAGTGGGGAAACACTGGGAGCCTTTCCTCTAAGATCAGGAACAAGACAGGGATGTCCACTCTCACCACTGCTATTCAACATAGTACTGGAAGTCCTAGCCTCAGCAATCAGACAACAAAAAGACATTAAAGGCATTCAAATTGGCAAAGAAGAAGTCGAACTCTCCCTCTTCGCCGATGACATGATACTCTACATAGAAAACCCAAAAGCCTCCACCCCAAGATTGCTAGAACTCATACAGCAATTCGGTAGCGTGGCAGGATACAAAATCAATGCCCAGAAGTCAGTGGCATTTCTATACACTAACAATGAGACTGAAGAAAGAGAAATTAAGGAGTCAGTCCCATTTACAATTGCACCCAAAAGCATAAGATACCTAGGAATAAACCTAACCAAAGAGGTAGAGGATCATTTACCTAAAAACTATAGAACACTTCTGAAAGAAATTGAGGAAGACACAAAGAGATGGAAAAATATTCCATGCTCATGGATTGGAAGAATTAATATTGTGAAAATGTCAATGTTACCCAGGGAAATGTACACATTTAATGCAAACCCTATCAAACCATGGACTTTCTTCAGAGAGTTGGAACAAATCATCTTAAGATTAGTGTGGAATCAGAAAAGACCCCGAATATCCAGGGGAATATTAAAAAAAGAAAACCATAGCTGGGGGCATCACAATGCCAGATTTCAGGTTGTACTACAAAGCTGTGGTCATCAAGACAGTGTGGTACTGGCACAAAAACAGACACATAGATCAATGGAACAGAATAGAGAATCCAGAAGTGGACCCTCAACTTTATGATTAACTAATATTCGACAAAGGAGGAAAGACTATCCATTGGAAGAAAGGCAGTCTCTTCAATAATGGTCCTGGGAAAATTGGACATCCACATGCAGGAGAACTAAAGTAGACCATTCTCTTACACCATACACTTAGATAAACGCAAAATGAAAGAAAGATCTAAATGTGAGACAAGATTCCTTCAAAATTCTAGAGGAGAACACAGGCAAACCCTTTTTGAACTTGGGCCACAGTTACTTCTTGCAAGATACATCCATGAAGGCAAGAGAAACAAAAGCAATAATGAATCATTGGGACTTCAACATTTTGTTCTTAGAATCAGTGCTTACAGTCCAAACTATGTACATATTTAGTTTTACATGTGTCTAACTATATGTAAGATAAAACATTAGATGTGAAATTACAAAGTCAAATTTTATTTATTATTTATTTTTATTTTTATCTTTTTACTTTTTTATTGTTTCATTACCTTTATTTACAGGACTGACTATTATGTCTCATAACAGCTAAAGAAATATATTCCTTTTGTTTTGAGAGGTAGTTTTGTTTTATTTTTTGTTGTTTTATTTTTTTGTTATTGAAGTTCAATTTGCCAACATATAGCACAACACCCAGTGCTCATCCCGCCAAGTGCCCCCCTCAGTGCCCGGCACCCAGTCACCCCAATCCCCTGCCCACCTCCCCCTCCAACATCCCTTGTTTGTTTCCCAGAGCTAGGAGTCTCTCATGTTCTGTCACCCTCACTGATATTTCCCACTCATTTTTCTCCTTTCTTCTTTATTCCCTTTCACTATTTTTTATATTCCCCCCAAAAATGAGACCATATAATGTTTTTCCCTCTCCGATTGACTTGCTTCACTCAGCATAATACCCTCCAGTTCCATCCACATGGAAGAAAATAGTGGGTATTTGTTGTTTCTAATAGCTGAGTAATATTCCATTGTATACATAGACCATATCTTCTTCATCCATTCATCTTTCAATGGACACCAGGGTTCCTACCACAGTTTGGCTATTGTGGACATTGCTGCTATAAACATCGGGGTGCAGGTGTTCCAGCATTTCACTGCATCTGCATCTTCGGGGCAAATCCCCAGCAGTGCAATTGCTGGATGGTAGGGCAGATCTATTTTTAACTCTTTGAGGAACCTCCACACAGTTTTACAGAGTGGCTGCACCAGTTCACATTCCCACCAACAGTACAAGAGGGTTCCCCTTTCTCCACATCCTTTCCAACATTTGTTGTTTCCTGTCTTGTTAATTTTCACCATTCTCACTGATGTGAGGTGGTATCTCATTGTGGTTTTCTAAAAAATATTTATTTATTTTATTTATTTATGATAGACAGAGAGAGAGAGAGAGAGAGAGAGAGAGAGAGAGAGAGGCAGAGACACAGGAGGAGGGAGAAGCAGGCTCCATGCCAGGAGCCTGACGTGGGACTCGATCCCGGGACTCCAGGATCATGCCCTGGGCCAAAGGCAGGCGCTAAACCGCTGAGCCACTGAGGGATCCCTCATTGTGGTTTTGATTGGTATTTCCCTGATGGCAAGGGATGTGGAGCATTTTCTCATGTGCTTGTTGGCCATGTCTATGTCTTCCTTTGTGAAATTTCTGTTCATGCTTTTGCCATTTCATGGTTGGATTGTTTGTTTCTTTGCTATTGAGTTTAATAAGTTCTTTATAGGTCTTGGATACTAGCCCTTTATCTGATATGTCATTTGCAAATGTTCTCTCATTCTGTAGGTTGTCTTTTAATTTTGTTGACTATTTCTTTTGCTGTGCAAAAGCTTATTATCTTAATGAAGGTTTTCTGTGTACAGTATCATGTCATCTGTGAAGAGGGAGAGTTTGACTTCTTCTTTGCCAATTTGAATGCTTTTTATTTCTTTTTGTTGTTTGATTGCCGAGGCTAGGACTTCTAGTACTATGTTGAATAGCAGTGGTGAGAGTGGACATCCCTGTCTTGTTCCTGATCTTAGGGGAAAGGCTCCCAGTGTTTCCGCATTGAGAATGTTATTTGCTGTGAGCTTTTCGTAGATGGCTTTTAAGATGCTGAGGGATCTTCATCAAGATAAGAAGCTTTTGCACAGCAAAAGAAACAGTCAAGAAAATTAAAAGACAACCTACAGAATGGGAGAAGATATTTGCAAATGACCTATCAGATAAAGGGCTAGTATCCAAGATCTATAAAGAACTTATTAAACTCAACACCAAAGAAACAACAATTCAATCATGAAATGGGCAAAAGACATGAACAGAAATCTCATTGAGGAAGACATAGACGTGGCCAACAAGCACATGAGGAAATTCTCCACATCACTGGCCATCAGGGAAATACAAATGAAAACCACAATGAGATACCACCTCACACCAGTGAGAATGGGGAAAATTAACAAGGCAGGAAACCACAAATGTTGGAGAGGATGTGGAGAAAGGGGAACCCTCTTGCACTGTTGGTGGCAATGTGAACTGGTGCAGCCACTTCGGAAAACTGTGTGGAGGTTCCCCAAAGAGTTAAAAATAGATCTACCCTATCACCCAGCAATTGCACTGCTGGGGATTTACCCCACAGATACAGAGGCAGTGAAACGCCGGGACACCTGCACCCCAATGTTTATGGCAGCAATGTCCACAATAGCCAAACTGTGGAAGAAGCCTCGGTGTCCATCAAAAGATGAATGGATAAAGAAGATGGGGTCTATGTATACAATGGAATATTACTCAGCCATTAGAAATGACAAATACCCACCATTTGCTTTGCCGTGGATGGAACTGGAGGGTATTTTGCTGAGTGAAATAAGTCAATCAGAGAAGGACAAACATTATATGGTGTTGTTCATTTGGGGAATATAGAAAATAGTGAAAGGGAATAAAGAAGAAAGGAGAGAAAATGAGTGGGAAATATCAGAGAGGGAGACAGAACATGAGAGACTCCTAACTCTGGGAAACGAACAAGGCGTGTGGAAAGGGAGGTGGGTGGGGGTGGGGGTGACTGGGTGACGGGCACTAAGGGCAGTACTTGATGGGGTGAGCACTTGGTGTTATGTTACATGTTGGCAAATTGAACACCAATAAAAAAAGAACAAAATGTTGAAAAAATCTAAATACAAAAATCTAAATCTTCATCAATGCATATTCCTGAAATATATTATTACATCAATAAAATACAATGCTTTGCAGCTATTAAAATATAATTAGAGATTATCTGATGATTTGTTCAATTTATGAGGAAAAGGAGTGGCCCAGATAAAAGGAGGGCTAGAGAACACTTTATCATGGCCTTTTGGGAAAGGAAGGGTTATTAGAGATAATTTAACCCAGACTCTTTAGTTTTTACTAAAGAATTTCAGGCTCAGGGAAGAATAATGACCTCCAAACAATTCAATGAATTAATGCCATAGGTAAGTTTCAATTATATATCTCAACTGAAATATATCTTGCCTTCAACTAAGTTGTAGGGTTATGAAACTGTAGACTTGCATGTGGTTTAGGTTTCACGAATATAGATAATTTGATAGGAATGTTCAATTTGAGGAGGTATTACAACCTATGATTTTTCTAACCATATAGTTACAATATTTTGGAAAATAAATTCATTGTAAATTCATAACAAATTAGTCTAGTTATGGATGCTTAGATATTCGTGTAACAATTGTTTAAAGAGTTTCTTCTCTTGAACACAATAGAGTATGTTTTGGTTTTATAGTCAAGGAAAATACATTCTCATAAGTCAATAGCTCTGATCCAGGCAGTATTTCCTCAACTACTCTTGGGGATAGTATAAGAGTATGCCAACACCTGTCATGATTGGTATGTATTCAGTCACATCCTCTGTACTTATGAAAACAATGCTTTATTTTTTACAGGAAATTTAGAATGGATCTAAACTAAAGTGGCCCCTTTTTGCATGTCTAATAAGTGCCAACAACTTTCAAAGTCACATTTGACCACAGTAGCATTTTATGGCAGGTATATTTTGTTATATAGGTAAAATGTTATGTTTTATCTATATTTTATAGATGATATAACTGAGGCTAAGTGGGAGGCAATATTTGAATGCTCGTATATCTAACAGCCATTTCCTATGCATTAAAACACCACAAGTGAAAGACTTGGAAGTTGAAACCCTACCCTCCTCCCTTGATTTTCTAAAGACTTGCTCTGAGATCAATAAAATTGTAGCGGCAATTAGAAATCTACAAGCCAGAAAGGGCTTCTGAAAGCTGAAATAAATATCATAAAGTCTAAGGCTAAACCCCATATTCTTTACTAGAAGAGGATAGCTTAAATTGTCATTCTGTTACCAATTTTAAATGTTTAAATTTTTAAAGACATTTTGTAAAAAATTCAAATAAGATAAAATATTATCAAACAAAAGTGCTGCCTCCACCCACCCCCACTCTACACCATTTTCAGAAATAACTGCCAAAATGTTTACATTACCCTTCAAGAGTTTTACCATGGATTCTGTATCCACTCCTTATACACAATACATAAAATCAGTTTTAGTGTGTTTTCTTCTTATGTAAAAGGAAATGTATTTTCTTTCTGTTTGTTGCTTAACCATGTGCCTCAGAAATCTTTCCATGGTCAGTCATAAATCTGTGACGTCTGTTGAACTCCTCCACAGTATTCTATAATTTACTTACCTACTCCCTGATTTACAGATATTTAGTTTTCCCTTTTTGTCATTGCAAACACTGCTGCAGTAGACACAGAGTATATGCAAAGATGTGTGCATTTTGAATCTTATTAGCCAGTATCAAATCTCCCCCTAAATGAAGTACAGCAAGCTGGGTGTACACTAACTTTTACACATAGCAATAGCATTGGAAGGCACCCATTGACTCCCATTCCTGCCAAAATTAAATATTGCAGGGGTGGTAGTCAACCTTATGGCTTTCATGCCTTTCTTTTGTCCCTTTGACACCAAATTAGAGCTGGATTTTGTGTCTAACAGAATATGGTAAGAGTGCCCATGAGGAGGTATCTCTGAGATCTGATCCTAGAAAAATCTGCTCTCTTTAGACTGCTTGCTCTGGTCAAAGTCCCTTACTATATCATGGGGACACTCAAGCAAGTACATGGAGAGGATTGGAGGCCTCTCTCCAACCTCTAGCACCAAATGCCAGCAATAGAAGTGTGTCATTCAGTCCCAGCTCAGTCTTTCACTGTAGTATTATGAGAATGAGACACCCTAAGCTGGAACTTCCCAGTCAAACCATTACTGAATTCTAAGCACACAGAAACCATGAAAGATAATTTTTAAAAATATAAATATAGTTGACACTCAATGTTACATTAGATTCAAATGTACAATATGTTATGTTATCTTCACTAGAAGTGCAGCTACGCTCTGTAACTACACAATACTATTAAAATACCATTTGCTATATTCTCTATGCTGTGCCTTTTATCCCCATGACTTATTCATTCCATAACTGGAATCCTGTAGCACCCCTTCATTCACTATGCCCATCCCCTCACCTCACCCACCTTTGGCAAACATAAGTCTGTTCCTTGGAGTTAAGAATGTGTTTCTGCTTTTTGTTTATTCATATTGGTTTTTAGATTATACATGTAGTGAAATCATAAGGTATTTGTCTTTCTCTTATTGCACTTGGCACAATACCCTCTAAATCCATCCATGTTGTCACAAAAGGCAATAAGTAATTTTTACAGACAAAAAGGGTATCATGGCATTATGTATGTGAGAATAGGAAATATCTCCACAAAGTATTCATTTACTGAAAAGTCAGTATGTAGAGTCATGTGCAAAGCATGTTACCATTTTCTTAATGATATAAATGTATAGGATATATTACATATTTGTATTTACATATACTTAAATTCTATTTATCTATCTATCATCTATCACCTATCTATCATCTATCTATAAATTATCCTTGGAAGTATCAAAGAATCGCACAAAGTATGTATGCTGCTTTTCAGGAGAGAAAGTGGATGCCCACAATGGGAGACAAGGGTTGGACAGACAGAATTGAAGGGATTCAAAGGTATCTAAAGTAAGTCCTATTGATTGGCTGCATCTGAAGGTAAGGGACAGTAAGCATTGTCTCTCAGATTTCTTGCTTAGGGAACTAGTAAAAAGACGCATACTCCAAGAGGAGTTCATTCATTAATTTCTTAAAACATTCATTATGTGTCAAATATGGGGAAGATGATGATTAAGTATTGTACACAAAGGACTTGAAGTGGAGATACTCAGTAGGTAATTGGATATGTAATACAGAGAAAATATGCTTTAATGTTGTAACTACTTCTAGCACGATCTATTTACAAGGGAATGATATAATTCCTCCTAAAACCAGAGGCCTTTATTTAGTGAAGTATCTTGGCAGGCCACTTTTTTTGCAAGTTTTTCTAAGTTTTGGGCAGTCAGTTAAAATAAGAGATAAATAAGAATGGTTTTAATGGAATGATGAAGTCTAAAATCAGAATGTGTCAAGAAGTGTGCAAATTCAGGTCAAAAAAGGAAAGAGAAAACACACTTGGCAGAGATTTTTAAATATAATATGCAATATATAGAAGTCCTGGCAGAATTAAATGAAGTATCTAGGGTCTAGAAGCAGGAGTCTTTGCCACTCTTAGCCTGAAGGACTAAAGAAAGGAATGGAAACTAGTAAGAGCTGGAGACATAAAGGGGATTATAGGATATTGAGCAGTCAAGAATGTAAGTATTGCTAGAACTTTAGTGATATGGCAGGGAGAATTAGAAGAAAATTGTATCAAACCATCCCCAAATGTATTCAATTTAAACAACAAGAATTTAAAAAAAATAATAAAACAAGAATTTTATATTTACTCACAAACCCAGTGGGTTCTTTCTCTGGTCTGGGCCAGCATGTAGAATCTCTGCTATACAATCTAGTGAGTCTGGAAACTGGATAATCAACAGTGACCTCACTCACATATTTGGTGGTTGCAATTTGGCAGTGGGAGCCAGCTGACTATCATACCAGGCACCTCAGTTTTCTCCACAGGGCCTTTTATTTGTGGTTGTTTGAGGCAAGAAAGGGCAGCTCCAACACAAAACACCTCTGTGCTATTATCCCACTGGAC
The DNA here is from genome assembly GCF_003254725.2 of Canis lupus dingo. NCBI lineage: Eukaryota > Metazoa > Chordata > Mammalia > Carnivora > Canidae > Canis > Canis lupus. The sequence goes on from NC_064272.1 coordinate 277,100, forward strand.
AGAACAAGACAGATCGCCACGTCCAGAGTCAGTGCAGAATAGTACTCAGGAATAAAAAGGAAGCAACTATTGATTTATGAATGAATCTTAAAGACATTATGTTGGGTAAAAAAAAGCCAGTATAAAGAAGAAACCTATAATCCCATTTATGTGACATTCTCAAAAAACAAAGCTTTATAGCATTCTTTAAAATAAATTAAAATAAATAATGGGAAATTACACACTGTAATTCAATTATTCACTGGGACAATACTATTATTTGGGACATCTACCATTTGCTAAGTTCCATGCCATATTTAATAATGATCTGAGAGACTCAGTCCTTGCATGCATGAAGACTATACTCCTAGGGTAGAGAGGAGGAGAAACAAATACCAAAATGTACACAAATAAACATAAGTAAAAATTAAAATTGTAATGAGTGCTATGAGATGAGAAAATATTGTTGCAAGAAGAAAAAATTTAAAAATTAGGACACGGAGGGGAAGGGTAATCAGATAAGGCCACTCTGTGGAATGACCTTTCACCTGATACTTAAGAAATGGGGATATAGGTGCACCTGAGTGGCTCAGTTGGTTAAGCAACTGCTTTTAGCTCAGGTAATGATTTCAGGTCCTGGGATCCACCTCATATCAGGCTTCTTGCTCAGTAGGGAGCCTGCTTATTCCTCTCCCTCTGCAGCTCCCCCTGCTTGTGCTCTCTTGTTAGTGCTCCCTCTCTCGAATAACATCTCTCTCTCTCTCTCTCTAAAAAAAAAAAGAGGATATAGAATATGAAGAGACAGAGAAAAAAATTAAGATAGAGGAATGAGAAAGGAAAACTCAGTGATGTAAAAGGGATTTTCCAGGATATGAAAGCAGGAGTTTAGTGTCTGAGTAGAGTGAGAAGAGGTGAGGTGAAGGTTAACATGTGGAATATAAAATGACAAGCACTGGGCAAGACTATTGATTTTATTTCTAGAGCAATGTAATGTATTCACCATTTAAAAGTTATTTGACCAATTCTGGGGATCCCTGGATAGTTCAGCAGTTTAGCGCCTGCCTTTGGCCCAGGGCGTGATCCTGGAGTCCTGAGATCGAGTCCCACATTGGGATCCCTGCGTGGAGCCTGCTTCTCCCTCTGCCTATGTCTCTGCCTCTGTGTGTGTGTGTGTGTCTCATTAATAAAGAAATAAAATCTTTTTTAAAAAAATAAATAAATACAGTTGTTTGACCAATTCTGATTTTTATTTTTAAACATCTTTCTGGAGGAACTGATTGGAAAACAGCAATGTTACAAGGTAGAGACCATAAAAAGGCCTTTGAGACAGTTAAGAGGGAGACATAATAAAGGTTTAAACAGGGAGTGAAAATGGAAGTAATTTGATAAATGGGGAATATTTGGAGAAGGAGGTAAAGCAGGTTTGGAAAGGAATAGAGGAAAAGGAAGGAGCTAAATTTCTGGCCAAAACCACAGGACACAGAAATGCCATTAGCTGGGATGGGTCAGAGTAAAGGATAAATAGGTTTGGAAACAGTAGAAGTGAAATGTCAATGATACAAAGAGATGTTGAGAAGGATTTGGTCTACCAGTCAAGAACTCAGAGAAGCCTGGGCTTCTATTAGACTCACCAAATTTTCTGGGCACTTACTCTGTGTTTCAACATTAACTATTTTCTCTCTGTCAGCTGTTCTCTGGAGACTTTTCAGCCCTTCTCCTTCTCTGAGATATCTTTCCATAATGCCCAAAAGCAAGCTATGTGTAAATTGTCAAAAATAATGATGATAAAGAAAACCAACCCTGGAGGTATCATGATTCCAGACTTCAAGCTGTATTAAAAAGCTGTTATCATCAAGACAGTACGGTACTGACACACAAAAAAAGACATAGATCAATGGTACAGAATGCAGAACCCAGAAATGGACCCACGACTCTATGGTCAACTAATCTTTAACAAAGCAGAAATGAATATCCAGTGGGGGGGGGGGAAAAGTCTCTTTAACAAATGGTGTTGGGAAAATTGGACAGCCACATCCAAAAGAATGAAACTGGATCAGTTTCTTACATTATACAAACAAAAACAAAAACTCAAAATGGATGAAACCCTAAATGTGAGAAGGGAAGTCATAAAAATCCTAGAGAACAAGGCAGTAAGCTCTTTGATATTGGCCATAGCAACTTCTTGCTAGACATGTCTCCAGAGGTAAGAGAAACAAAAGGAAAAAGGAATTAATGGGACTTCATCAAAATAAAATGTTTCTGCACAGTGAAGAAAACTTTCAAGAAAGCTAAAACACAACCGACAGAATGTGAGAAGATATTTGCAAATGTCATTCCTAATAAGGGGTAATATCCAAAATCTTTAATGAACGTATCAAACTCCACACCCAAGAAACAAATAATTCCATTAAGAAATAGGCAGAAAACATGGACAGATATTTTTCCAAAGAAGACATACAGATGGCTGACACTTGAAACAATGCTCGGCATTACTCATCATCACGGAAATATAAATCAAACCACAGTGAGATATCACCTCACATTAGTCAGAATGGTGAAAATTCACAACACAAGGAACAACAGGTGTTGGTGAGAATGCAGAGAAAGGCGAACCCTCTTACACTGTTGGTGGGAATGCGAATAGTGCAGCCAATGTGGAAAACAGTATGGAGATTCCTTAAAAAGTTAAAAATTAAACCACTCTAGGTGCCTGGTGGCTCAGTTAAGCATCTGACTCTTGGTTTCAGCTCAGGTCATGGTCTCAGGGTCCCACACTGGGCTCTGTGCTCAGTGTGGATTCTGCTTGTCCTCCTCTCTCTGTCCCCCCATGAGGGAGCACTTCCACACATGTCTGTTCTCTGTCACTCTCATATCTAAGCAAACAAATTAATGAATGAATAATAAATAAATAACATAACGACCCTATGATCCAGCAATTGCACTACTAGGTACTTACCCAAGGAATACAAAAATTCTAATTCAAAGGAGCATATGCACCTTGATGTCTATAGCAGTATTATCAACAATAGTCAAATTATGGAAAGAGCCCAAATGTCTATTGACTGACAAATGGCCAAAGAGGATGTGAAGAAGATGTAGGGTGTGTGTGTGTGTGTGTGGGTGTGTGTGTGTACATGGAACATTCCTCAGCTATAAAAAGAATAAAATCTTCCATTTGCAATGACATAGATGGACCTAGAGAGTATAATGCTAAATGAAATAGGTCAGAGAAAGTAAAATACCATATGATTTAATTTATATGGGGAATTTAATAAATAAAACAAATGGATAAAAAAGAGATAAATGAGAAAACAGAGTCTTGAATACAGAGTACAAACTGATGATTACCTGAGATGGGTGAATGGGGGGAATGCATGAACTAGGTGAAGGGGATTATCATCATGAGCTATTAGTAATATACAGAATTTTTGAATCATATTATACACTTGATACTAATATAATGCTCACGTTAATTATTTGAAGTTTTTAAATTAATTTAAAACTCTCAAGGATACAGGAGCACCTGGGTAGCTCAGTCCATTAAGCTTCTTCCTCTGACTCAGGTCATGATCTCAGGTCCTAAGATGGAGCACCATATCAGGCCCCCTGCTCAGCAGGGAGTCTGCTTCTCCTTCTTCCCTGGCTTGTGCATTCTCATTCTCTCTCTCTCATACACACGTGCCCTTTCTCGCTTTCTCAAATTAATTAATAATATCTTTTGGAAAAAAAAGATAAAAAGCCAAATTCCTTTTAAAAAATGTTACAATATGAATCCAGGAGTTCATAAAAGCAGAAAAAAAAGGTAATGATCTAGCTAAGATTACCTAGAAATGGAAAGCTGACTTAACATTTGACCATCACTGAATATACTTCACTGTATTAAAAGTAAATAAAAGAAAATGAACATGTGATTAACTTACTACATGCAAATATGTGTTTAATAATAGTTAACTATCATTGTTAGAAAAAACTTTCAAAAACTAGGAATAGAAAAATGTCTACAGCTGAAAAACTTCAATATGTGGCACAAAGCAGAGAATAGTACTAGAAATAACAATGTTACCTTTTCTATAGATTTGAAATGCCAATCCAGAAGGGAAAACCTATATCAATAAGACCTTTAAAAATGTAAACGTGGGGTAGAGAGAAGTGGTATTCACAGCAGATCTAATGCAGAAGTATTTTAGAAGTTAACTAAGAAAATGACTAACAACAACAGCAAAACAAAATGAGTCTAAAATATTTAATAACAAATCTTGAAATAATTTACCTGATCCACTTGTAACTTCACTGATTGACTAAACAAAGACCATGTATTTTGTAGAAAGAAAGAAAAACAATCCAATACTCAGAAATGTAAATTTTAAATATCTACCATTCAAAGACAATTAGAAATATGAAGAAACACAAAAATTTGAATCACAACAACAGAATCTGAATAGAAATAGGTTCAGAAAGTACCAGATGATGGAAATGGATAAAAATAACCCTAAAAGAACTAGTATAAGTATGCTGAAGTATATAAAGAAGAATATGAACATAACAAAGAGAAATGTAATATATTTAAAATAACAAAATGGAACTCCCAGAGATTAAAAATATATTAGATGGAGTATAAGTAAAAATTATTATTGGACTATTACTGTGGGTTAGATACTACAAACAATGATCAATCAGTAAAAGCATAGCAAGAGAAATTCTCTAAACAGAAGTACAGACACAAAAACTAAGAGTCACAGTGATATGTAGGATAATATCAACTGGTATAAGGTATATGAAGTTAAAGTTCTAGTAAGAAAGGAGAAAATAAAGTTATAGAAAAATTATATTTTAAACCAAATTAGTGACCAAATTTTTCCACTTCGATTTAAAAAATTTAACATATATAATAGTAAAGAAGCCCAGCAAACCTCAAACAAAGTAACTCAAGAGAAAACCACAAGAAGATATATCATAATCCATACTGGAAATCTGTCATAGAAAAAAGTCTTACAGTAGCCATAGATAAAAGAGAGATCATGGACTGAGGAACTAGAGTAAAAATAACTGAAGATAAGAAGACAAAAGAAGAGAATGGCTAGGGACACCTGATTGGCTCAGCAGTTGAGCATTTGCCTTCAGCTCAGGGCATGATCCTGGAGTCCCGGGATCGAGTCCCACATCAGACTCTCTGCATGGAGCCTGCTTCTCCCTCTGCCTGTGTCTCTGCCTCTCTCTCTCTCTCTCTTTGTCCCTCATGAATAAATACATAAAATCTTTTAAAAAAGGAGGAGTATGACTAAAAGTCTAGAAGCACTAAACTGTAGATGTAGGAAACAAATCCTTCAAAAATTAAGGTTCAAGAAGGTCTGTTTAAACAAATAAAAATTGAGCAAATTTATGGTTGGTAAACTTCCACTACAAAAACAAAAAGATAAAGTCCATAATATGGAATGAAAAAAAAAAAGAGAAATTCACTTGTATAGAAAAAGAATAAAAGTAACTGAAAAGGATAAATATGTAGAGAAATTTAAATGACATTTTCCTAATTTTTAAATTTTTAAAAAGATAATTGGACTAAAATTTCCAGACACATTGGAATAGTAAGTAGTAAGATCTAATATCTTGCCTAAAACAAACAAAAAACTAAACAATATATGAAATAACACTTTTTAAAACAGATTTTATTTATTTATTTATTTATCTATTTATTTATTTATTTTGGGGGGTGCAGAGAGAGAGACAGGATCCCATGCAGACTTTGCACTGAACATGGAGCCCAAAACTGGGCTTGACCCCATGACCCTGAGATCATGACATGAGTTGAGAACAAGAGTCAAGGTTTACCAAAAAAACCACTGAAGCACTCCAAAATAACACTTTCTATATATTTCCAGGTAATGCACAAAATTGACTCCTGCAAGAGGGAAAACAAACAATCTGAGACCATGGATATCCCTAACTTACTGCCTAAAGGCTTATTTTCTAGTCTATGGGTCAAGGATGAGAAATACAGACAAAGCCCAGCAATTTCCATTAGTTTGAGACAGCAAGACAGAAGTTTGAAGACGTCAATATGGCTATTGTTTAAGTACAGAATACTGAAGAGGAGAGAACTGCACAGAGAAAGAGAACTTCAGAAAACAATATAGGATCACTTTTGAGTTTTCATGTAATTTCCAAATAGGGTCTGTGTGTGAGGAAAGTACCTAGTGTGGGGAAAATAATACCCAAGGAGAAGCAGAAGGAAAAAATCATGAGACTTCACACAAAATCAGGAAATATCTGTGATACCAGCAGCCAGAGTGGAAAACCTCATAATTTATGTGACATTGCAAAATAACTCAGATTACTATTGCAACAATAGCAAAATACATCGTAGACTACCCTGACACCACCTAACAAAGCATTTTGAGAGCTAGTCTGGAAAAATAAAATAGTTTTCAAAACTCAAGAATACGTGTAGGAATATAAGCAATAGATAATAACTAACAACTAAAATTCACAATACCTGCCTTCCAATAAAAGACTACCAGGATGCAAAGAAGCAGAAAAATTCAACCTGTAATGAGAAAAATGAAACAACAGAAATGAAAAAGATGAGATGGAATTTTTGCACATGTACATTTAAACAATTGTTAGAGATTTCATATAAATAAGAATGTACATAAAAATTAAATAGAGACATAGAAGATATTTTATTTATTTTTATTTTTTTAATTTATTTTTTATTGGTGTTCAATTTACTAACATACAGAATAACCCCCAGTGCCCGTCACCCATTCACTCCCACCCCCCGCCCTCCTCCCCTTCTACCACCCCTAGTTCGTTTCCCAGAGTTAGCAGTCTTTACGTTCTGTCTCCCTTTCTGATATTTCCCACACATTTCTTCTCCCTTCCCTTATATTCCCTTTCACTATTATTTATATTCCCCAAATGAATGAGAACATATAATGTTTGTCCTTCTCCGACTGACTTACTTCACTCAGCATAATACCCTCCAGTTCCATCCACGTTGAAGCAAATGGTGGGTATTTGTCATTTCTAATAGCTGAGTAATATTCCATTGTATACATAAACCACATCTTCTTTATCCATTCATCTTTCGTTGGACACCGAGGCTCCTTCCACAGTTTGGCTATCGTGGCCATTGCTGCTATAAACATCGGGGTGCAGGTGTCCCGGCGTTTCACTGCATCTGTATCTTTGGGGTAAATCCCCAACAGTGCAATTGCTGGGTCGTAGGGCAGGTCTATTTTTAACTCTTTGAGGAACCTCCACACAGTTTTCCAGAGTGGCTGCACCAGTTCACATTCCCACCAACAGTGTAAGAGGGTTCCCTTTTCTCCGCATCCTCTCCAACATTTGTTGTTTCCTGCCTTGTTAATTTGCCCCATTCTCACTGGTGTGAGGTGGTATCTCACTGTGGTTTTGATTTGTATTTCCCTGATGGCAAGTGATGCAGAGCATTTTCTCATATGCATGTTGGCCATGTCTATGTCTTCCTCTGTGAGATTTCTGTTCATGTCTTTTGCCCATTTCATGATTGGATTGTTTGTTTCTTTGGTGTTGAGTTTAATAAGTTCTTTATAGATCTTGGAAACTAGCCCTTTATCTGATACGTCATTTGCAAATATCTTCTCCCATTCTGTAGGTTGTCTTTTAGTTTTGTTGACTGTATCCTTTGCTGTGCAAAAGCTTCTTATCTTGATGAAGTCCCAATAGTTCATTTTTGCTTTTGTTTCTTTTGCCTTCGTGCATGTATCTTGCAAGAAGTTACTGTGGCCGAGTTCAAAAAGGGTGTTGCCTGTGTTCTCCTCTAGGATTTTGATGGAATCTTGCCTCACATTTAGATCTTTCATCCATTTTGAGTTTATCTTTGTGTATGGTGAAAGAGAGTGGTCTAGTTTCATTCTTCTGCATGTGGATGTCCAATTTTCAAAGCGCCATTTATTGAAGAGACTGTCTTTCTTCCAGTGGATAGTCTTTCCTCCTTTATCGAATATTAGTTGACCATAAAGTTCAGGGTCCACTTCTGGATTCTCTATTCTGTTCCACTGATCTATGTGTCTGTTTTTGTGCCAGTACCACACTGTCTTGATGACCACAGCTTTGTAGTACAACCTGAAGTCTGGCATTGTGATGCCCCTAGATATGGTTTTCTTTTTTAAAATTCCCCTGGCTATTCGGGGTCTTTTCTGATTCCACACAAATCTTAAAATAATTTGTTTCTTTTATTTTTTTTATTTTTTTTATTTTTTATTGGTGTTCAATTTACTAACATACAGAATAACCCCCAGTGCCCGTCACCCATTCATTCCCACCCCCCGCCCTTCTCCCCTTCCACCACCCCTAGTTCTAAGTCTCTGAAGAAAGTCCATGGTATTTTGATAGGGATTGCATTAAACGTGTATATTGCCCTGGGTAACATTGACATTTTCACAATATTAATTCTGCCAATCCATGAGCATGGAATATTTTTCCATCTCTTTGCGTCTTCCTCAATTTCTTTCAGAAGTGTTCTATAGTTTTGAGGGTATAGATCCTTTACCTCTTTGGTTAGGTTTATTCCTAGGTATCTTATGCTTTTGGGTGCAATTGTAAATGGGATTGACTCCTTAATTTCTCTTTCTTCAGTCTCATTGTTAGTGTATAGAAATGCCCCTGATTTCTGGGCATTGATTTTGTATCCTGCCACGCTACCGAATTGCTGTATGAGTTCTAGCAATCTTGGGGTGGAGACTTTTGGGTTTTCTATGTAGAGTATCAGAGACATAGAAGATATTTTAAAAATACCAACCTCTAGAGCTGAAAAATATCATGGCTAAGATGAAAAATATAGTAGATGGGCTTACTATCAGATTAGACACTAAACAAGAAAAAAAAAAGAACTTAAACGTATGACCATAGCAACTAGCCAACATAAAGCACAGGAAAAGAAGGGTGTAAACCACAAACACTAGATTATTAGTGATATGTGGAGCATTTTTAAATGGCCTAGTATATTAGCAATTGGCTGAGGTAAAGAAAAAAAACTTAAGAAATAATGCCTGATTATTTTCCAAATTTTATGAACATTCTACACCAAAAGATCCAAGAATATAGAAATAAAGCACAAGGATCACGAAAAAAACCCCACATCAACATACATAATAAAATTTCTTAAGACCAATGATAAACAGAAAATCTTAAAAGCAGATGGAGGAAAAAAACATATGTGTAGAAAAGCAAATTTAGAAATGGTAACTGATTTCTTGTTGGAAGTAATGCAAGCAGAAGACGGTCAAGGAGTATATTTAAAGAATTATAAACAAAAAGAATTACCCTCTTAGCATCCTATATGCATCAAAAAAATTCTAAAAGCAAAATAAAGACCTTTGCAGAAATATCAAAATTGAAAAATTATATTAGACATACAGTACAAGAAATTTTAAAGGAAATCCTTGAAGGAAATAAAATGACATCATTTATAGAAGTCTGGATTTACAATATACAATAAAGAATACTGGACTAATATGAGGGCAAACATAAAACTTTATATATTTTCAACTTTTCTAAATTATAATTGAAAATTTAAAGCAGCAAGAGTAACAACGTAATGTAGAAGTTGAACATATGAAGAAGTGAAATATGCAATAATACACAAATGCTTGGAAAGGAGAAAAGTACATATAGTATTTAAGATTCATATACTATGTGTAAAGTGGTATGATGCTACTTAAAGGTAGATTTGTTGAGATAGAAACATATTATAAACTTAAAACAACTAATAAAATAAACAGTTCAATATAATAAACCAACTAAGGAGATAAATTAGAATAAAAGACATACTCAAAAATCAAAAGAAGGCAAAAAAGAAAAAGAAACAGCAAAAGAGAAGTAAAAAAAGAAAATTAATTTCAATCATCATATTAAATGTAAACAGTCTAAACACACTTATTAAAATTCAAATTGTCAGACTGAGTAAAAAAGCTTGTGTTAAAGTGAATAAATAAAGCCAACAGTGGATGTGGGGAATATGAAACTTGTACACTGTCGTTGGAATTATAAATTGGTACCACCACAATGGAAAACAGTAAGTTTCCTCAAAACATTTAATGAATAGAATGACCATGTGGTCCAGCAATCCCACTTCTGAGAATATATACAAAGGAACTGAAATCAGAATCTTGAAGAGGTATGTGCATTCCAATGTTCACAGCAGCATTATTTACAATAACACAGGGACCTATATATCCATTGAATAGATAAAGACAATGTTGTGTAACCTACAATTAAATATTCTTCAGCCTCAAAAAAACAAAAACAAAAACAAAAACAAAAAACAAAGGAAATCCTGCTCCTTGCAGTAACATTGATGAATCTGGAGGACACTATGTCGAGTAAAACAAGCCAGACAAAGAAGGACAAGTATTATGTGATACCACTTATATGAGGAATCTAAACTAGTCAGAATCACAGAAGCAAAGAGTAGAATGGTGGTTGCTAGTTATCGGGGGTGGGGGAAAGGGAAGTGTTCGTCTAGTCAAAATTTACAAAGTTTCAGTTATAAGACGAAAAATTTCCAGAATTCAAATGTACATCATAATGACTATAGTGAACAATAATATGTTGTACCTTTAAATCTGTTTAGAGAGTAAATTTTAAATGTGTTCACCACACAGCCACAAAACTTTGTGAGGTGATAGATATGAATTAACTTTATAGTGATAATCATTTTATACATTAAAATCACCCCAAAGTACACTTAAAATTTATAAAATTATATTTCAATAAAACTGGAAAAAGTAGTGATACTTATAAATAAAAAAGCAGTTTATTAGTTTTACAAGATGAATAGGTCCTAGAGATACTGTACAGCATAATACCTACAGCTAAGAATACCATATAGGATACTTAAAATATTGCTAAGAGAGTGATCCTATGTTAAGTGTTCTTATCACAAAAAAAGTAATAATAAATAAAGTTGGTTAGGAAACAGTTTTGGAAGTAACAGATATGTTTATAGCAGACATTTTGGTGATCGCTTCATGGGTATATAATTATCGTCAGACTCATCAAGTTGCATGAATTGAGTTGCATGAAGTGCAAGTACTGTACACCAGCCATGCTTCAAAAAATTTATTTATTTATTTTTTTAAAGATTAAGGCCCCATGTCTAACAAAAGTTTAAAACCTGTCAAAGTGGGCGGCCTGGGTGGCTCAGCGGTTTAACGCAGCCTTCAGCCCAGGGCCTGATCCTGAAGACCCAGGATCAAGTCCTGCATGGGGCTCCCTGCATGGAGCCTGCTTCTCCCTCTGCCTGTGTCTGTGTCTCTGCCTCTCTCTCTCTCTCTCTCTCTGTGTGTGTGTGTGTGTCTCTCATGAATAAATAAAATCTTTTTTAAAAACAATTCTTCCTAAAAAAAGTATTTAAAAAAATCTGTCAAAGTAAATTTGATTAAGAAAATTTATTGTAGGGGCACCTGGGTGGCTCAGTCGGTTAAGCATTTGCTTTTGGCTCAAGTCATGATCTCAAGGTCCTGGGATCAAGCTTCATGTCAGGCTCCCTGCTCAGCAGAGAGCCTGCTTCTCCTTCTCCTCTGCATCTGCCCCCACTCATGCTCTCTCTCTCTCACTCAATCTCAAATAAACAAATAAGAATCTTAGAAAAATTTTTACTGTAATTACTGTCTCAAAAATGAAATGACATTTAATAAATATTTCTCTAAAAATTTAAATACAAAAAGAATACTGTTTCTATGGTCAAATGTTATAATACAGCAAAACAAAAAATAAAGGTTATAGGGCAATTTTAAAAAACAAAATACAACCAGGACTGGAAATGAAATAAGATACTGGGGAAAAAAATTCCAACAGAGGGCAGGAAGAGTGAGAAAGGAGCAAAAATAGATAAAATAGAAAAAACAGCAAGATGGTAGCTGTAGAGCAATTTAAGTAATTGCATTACCTATAAATGATCTAAGGACTGCACTAAAAGACAGTGGAAGAACTGGCCAGAGTAACTTAAGAGTGCTCTAAATTCAGGTGTCTGGGAAGAGATGAAGATTCAGCTAATCTCTAATCATAATCTCAAAATACGCCAATTTGTGGAAGATGAATTGAGGGACAACAGCAGGGGTGTTAGACAAAATATTAGAAGACATGTCCCCAAACTAGACAGCACAGCCTGAGTCAAGAAACTAATTCCTCAAGAATTTATTCATCCTATCTAATAATTTAGGATGTTGGACTAGTTGATTTCTGGGATTTATATCAGCATCAAAATTCTATGTGAGAATTAGAGGAAAACTCTTTCTTTATCCTTTTATACTGTTCTTGAATACAAAATAATCTCAGAGAAGGAGAAAATCAGAGCTTTGCCCAACACTAAGTATTTTCCTAAAAATTTCAACAACAAAAAAATTCAAAAATCTGTGAGATTACTTTAAGTCGCTTCACCAGAATTGACTCTGTAGGATAGGGTGTTTCTACTGGAAAATGGCTCTGACTGCCCTACCCTAGAAACCTTGGCCTGGAAAACAGGCATGTGGGTCTTCTATTAAATGCCAAGACATTTGCACTGCTGTGTATTGGCATTTGCACACTATGCAAAGGCACAAGGATCTTCTCATCAAAAGAAGATGGCCCTCCTGGGGCCTAAATTGTTCTAAAGCTCTCCTGAAGCAGAAAGGAATAACCAACAAAATTATTCATTGCTTTTCTTTCCACTGGTTACATTTTCTCCAACAGGACAAAGCATTTCCATTAGGCCTGCTCCTTTCATATTTGTAAAATCCTCAAGGTGATGCTCTGTAACTCTTGTGCACACACAAACTCTCTCACATAATTAGCCATAAGGAAGGTGATTTCTACTATCACAACTCTCCTCTGGGTCTCTGAGTCACTGCATTCAGTGATGTCAAATTGCTAATCAGCTTCTATTTTAATGGCTTTCTTAGGTCTATGTGCTGAGGATACTTCAAAGTATAAATAGTGGAGATTAAAGTCTGGAAAGACATGGGTTCCCTAAATTTGTGCCCCACCCAGTGGATCCTGAAGAACCACTGAAGAACCCAGTTGGTGCAATATAAGGAGAGGGTCAAGAAGAGTATGGTTGTAGTGCAGCCTGCTAATTTGGTCACAACAGAGAACAGAGAGAGATAATTAGCCTTCACCCTTCCAATTAATCTTTGAATATTTTATGTCCATTTTGCCTATTAAATGTCCAAATTACTAAGTCTGAGAAGTGACTGAAGGCCATATTTCTCAGCTTAAACCAAGATGGATTTAGCATTTTAACTGAATATACTTGTATTTCAACACAAACTTTTATCATTTTATCATTGAATTAGCTTTCTGGCAGGGGTCATGCTTTCAAAAGCCAGACGATTACAGGATATTGGAATTAGGAAGGAGACATCTTCCCTCTTGTTTTTGAAGGAAAATGGAGCACCTTGAAGGTATGTAATTTGCCCAAAACTGTGACATTATTTATTGAGAAGCAGAAATTGAACAGATATTTTCTATAACTCAGGCTAATACTTCTCTTAAAATCTATAATGTCTTTGGATATCATCCACTGAGTTGGACTCAGGTTATGTTAAACCTTACAGTTTAGAATGCTCTTTGTTAGTTCATGACTAGAAAATACACATAAAATGAAAAGCAAAATATCCTGCTTGACATATGTCCTTCTTATGGGAGAAAAAAAGAGGATACCCCTTATATGATTTCTATCTTTTACAGTCTTATTAGTACTATGCTAAATTCATTATATTGCAATCACACAAAAATGTCTGGTTCAAGTATTTGATGATCATGTATAACACATATCTGAGGAGCAGGGGAAAATGTTACCTAAACTTTGAATCAAGGGGAATGGAGATGAAGGGAAGAAAAAGCCTAAGTTTTCCCTAAACATAATTTTAATAAAATGATACAATATTCTGATATATCTCTTCAGACCCCAAATCATATAACAATTACTACCATAACTGACACTTCTAAAAATATTCTTGGTGATTTTTAAAAGAAAAATTATATGAAATTGTTGTAGAATGTTGCTGAAACCTCCCCTAGTGAACATTGTTTAAATCTCTCAAGAATTTCATCCATACTTTTGGACTTGTTGGATGCAGCTAAGGTAAAAAAGGCATTTTCCTAATATATGAAGGTAAATATTCTATACTGGAAGCTGCAATACAGACTAAGAACTAACCTTCATGTGATCCTCAGTTACATATGATTGGTATCGATTTCTAGAGGTCTCTGAAAGTTATTTGTAGTCGTCTATTAAATAGTAGTCATCTGACTGCTATTAAAAACAGAAGCAAGACAGATACAGTTAGGCTGAGTTCTCTGCAAAACTGCAAAACTGGAAATTTTGCTTTAACATTACTTCCTTTTTGTCTATTCCTCTGTCTCTTAGATTCCTGAGGTCTCCAAGTGCTCCCCCCACTACTCTACACCTGAGTTCAAATACTACATTCAGCTTTCTCTCACCTCTATGAAGACAGTCCATCCTGGCTACAGACAGCCTAGGTCTATTTCCTTCTTATTTAAAAGTAGACTTTATGATTCATCTCTTCTGAGTCAGAGCTATTCCTCTAGGAGTTGTGGAAGTAACAACAAATTCTTGCTAAGCATTAATGAGTATAAATTATAGAACATATCCAGATTTCCCATTTCATCTCAGGTAAGTGAAAGCCCTCTGTCAGCATCCTTACAAGACCCACATGCCAGCGTGTATCTCCACAGTAAGTGTTATATCCCTGATCTGGATTTAGAGAGAGAGGGTAAAGGGAGTGGCAATGCTGGAAAGCTTGTGAATGATGTCTCTTTGATCTGAGAGTGTTATCTGGCCTCTTACAAACAGTACTACTTACTTTACTTAATCCACCAGTCATAATAGTCAAGATAGAAATAGCAGGAAAGAATTTGACAGAATTTCAAAAAGGGAGGACCTGAGGGTTACCTAGTACGACCTTGTGTGCATGCATTAATTTACTTTCAAATAGTACAAGGGATGAAACTTGGTCTTTACAAGAACACATTGACTCAGTAGAAACTCATTCTTGGATGAGTCAGGTCATGCTATCTTTGAGTATGTAACATCATCAGAAAATACATTCTCTGATCTGAAACAGTACAGTAATTTTAAAAAATTGTATTGTTTATTGAGAAAGAGAGACTGTACACATGAGGAGAATGGGAGAAGGAGAGGGGGAGAGAGAGAGGATTCTTAAGCAGATTCTGCACTTAGCATGGAGCCCCACACAGGGTTCAATTCCACAACCCCAAGATTATGACCAGAGCCAAAACTAAGTATCCAACAATTAACTGAGCCATCTAGATGCCCCTAACATAGTTTTTAAAATTTCAAAGCTTTATGTTTTCACTAAATTACAGCAGCCTTATTTGGTGTAAAAAGTCTATTTCTAGTAAAAAAGAATGTGCTAGCCAGTGAAGGAAAATGAGGACTCAGCAACTTCTCTAAATAAAAAAGTGTTGAGTGTTAGTAAATGATCTCTGGAGGCAAGTTACAAACCTAACCACTCTATCACAGTGCACAGCACTGTGCCCTGAGAGGTGGACATCTACATACTGACAGGGCAAATCAACTGAAAAAGAATGCAGTTCTATCAGAAGTAAAGAATTTGTCTTTAGAGTACACTTATTTAGAATTTAGCTCATTGTTGTTTTCTATATTAAGAAACCCAGCTCTTGATTGGATTAACTGGCCCAGTATTTTTTCCCATGAAAAACTGGGTCTTTTCTTTTCCTGGGTCCCCCAAGAAGCCATTGACCAGGAAGAGTAGAGCTTGTAGATTTATTGGGAGGATAAATCCTGTGGTGATTTTCTCACATGACTGGATTATGTATTTTATTCCTAAATTTCCAGAAAGTCATCTCTGCTATGCCTTTCTGTTGTATCTCTAGAAGGTCCCCCTGGGAGACTCATTTCCTGTGCTTAATTTAAGGCTTTGCTGTTTCTGACAGGACACATGTGGATGCCTATTGGTTGGTCTTGTTGGATATCATTTTCCCTCCTGCTTCCAGGTATTCAAAGTAGTATTTGTGTCAAGGAGTCTAAGAGTCAGGGTGTTTCCTAGGGAGGATAGGCCATGTGCGCACCTGGAGTTAACTTAAAATCAGGCTACCAAGAAACGATGAGGAAGAGAGAAGAAATGCACTGTGGAGAATGTGGTGGCTCCTCAAAGACAATTTATTCCATTGTTAAATTTACTTCCATCCTGCTCTGACTTCAGACTCTGCTGTTAGTCCCTTCTGAAATCCTAGAGCCATATTTTGATACATCTGGTGATGATAAGTGAATTACTTTTTTGTGGGAATTTTCTAGAGAACTAGAGATTTGAAATATAGTAGTGAGTTCCTGAATCTGATTCCTAGGAGTTAAAATTATTCATCACAGCCCTGTCTTTATGTGTAAAGCTCCAGTGAAACTCAAGGAAACACAAGGCAATTTGCAATTAGATCTAAGAAGACATTAATATAAAAAAAAACTGCAGATAGTTAGAAATCTAAATAGATAAGACACTGTCTTCCAAATACCTGATTTGGATATAGAAAGATATATTTCTCTACATTTCACCTTTTAATTTTCTTATTCACTATACAATGTTTACAAGTTATAATAGTTTATAAAAATAAAAACAACATAAAAAGGAGAAAGTGTTGATAAAATATAATGCAGAAAAATTGAGTAAAAGAGAAGGAACTTTTTATTTATGGTCTGTTTTTCTTACTATGAATACTATTGTGCAATATAATTTCTAAAATCCCCACCAAATCAAATAAAATATCAGTCATAATTCAGTAATATATCCATGTGAATTAACAATACCTGAGCTTAATGAATCTTAATATCAGGGAGTAATTAAAGAGAACAAATGCACTAGATTCCTTCATATAAGTCCAGGAAGAAAGAAGTCACAACTCCAGGAAGAGTTTCAATAAGCTCTAGAGCTTTGGGTTTTGCTGGGTTTTGTATTTTAGTGCATACATTTTGTAACTAAATAGATAAGGGAATAAGATCTAATCACTCAAGGCAATGATTCTGCCTGTGAGCTCTTACACAATATATTGGTGTCCCTTTATCTGCTGGTTAATGTTTTATTAACAATAAAATATGCACAGAAGTACACAAAGCAGAATTACACATCTTTTTAAAAAATATTTTATTTATTTATTCATGAGAGACACAGAGAGAGAGAGGCAGAGGGAGAAGCAGGCTCCATGCAGGAAGCCTGATGTGGGACTCGATCCTGGGACTCTGGGATCATGCCCTGAGCCAAGTGCTTCAAGTGCTTAACCACTGAACCACCTAGGCATCCCAGAATTACACATCTTTTTAAGTCTTAACAAAGCAAACACTTCCATGTACTTATAAACCACATCAAGAAACAGAACATTAGCAGCACTTCAGAAGCCCTTCCTGTCACCTTCCAGTGCCTATTCCCCTATGACCACCACAGGAGCTTTATGATATCATAGAATAGTGTAGCTTATTTTTGAACTTTATTCAAATAGGTTTGTACAGGATATACACTTTTGTGTCTACACTTGGGGGTCAATATTGTGAAATTATTTCCCTCTGTGTTAGCCATTCAAACTTTGTTACATCATCTATTGAAGAGAAAATGATTCAGCTTGCCTCCCTGTAATTTTGTAGTCTGGATCTCTATAGGTCAAGAAAACATTCCAAGATTTTCAATTCCATTTTTAGTGTAAATAGATTATATTCCTCAAATTCACATAACTGGATACACCAATGTCAAACATCTTCTCAACTACTCTCCCCTCCATCTCTCTTTAGTGTTGTTTTTATGCTGTCGATATAACTTCCAATGATGCATGAAAATTCAGATACATAATATAAGTAGAAATTAGAATCTCTAAGGAAGGAAGTGGAACTCGGAAGTGAAAGCCATGCTCACGGATTGATCTCTGTCTCTCTCCTACTCAGGTAACAAGATAAGTTCCTTCCAAAGTCAATGAATGAGACAAATCATTCCCGGGTGACGGCGTTTGTGTTGCTGGGACTCTCTAATTCCCGGGAACTCCAACCTTTCTTGTTCCTCCTATTTTCACTACTTTACCTAGCAATACTGCTGGGAAACTTTCTTATCATCCTTACTGTAACCTCAGATTCCCGCCTTCACACCCCCATGTACTTTCTGCTTGCGAACCTCTCTTTTATAGATATATGCGTTGCCTCTTTTGCTACTCCCAAAATGATTGCAGACTTTCTGGTTGAGCACAAGACTATTTCTTTTGATGCCTGCCTGGCTCAGATTTTCTTTGTCCATCTTTTCACTGGCAGTGAAATGGTGCTCCTTGTATCCATGGCTTATGACCGTTATGTAGCTATATGCAAACCTCTCCACTACATGACAATCATGAGCCGTCGTGTTTGTATTATTCTTGTTCTCATCTCCTGGTTTGTGGGTTTCATCCATACTACTAGTCAGTTGGCATTTACTGTTAACTTGCCTTTTTGTGGCCCCAATGAGGTAGATAGTTTTTTCTGTGACCTCCCTCTAGTGACCAAGCTGGCCTGCATAGACACTTATGTTGTCAGCCTACTTATAGTTGCAGACAGTGGCTTTCTTTCTATGAGTTCCTTTCTCCTTTTGGTTGTCTCCTACACTGTGATACTTATCACAGTTAGGAACCGCTCCTCTGCTAGCATGGCAAAGGCCCGCTCCACATTGACTGCTCACATTACTGTGGTCACACTCTTCTTTGGACCATGCATCTTCATCTATGTGTGGCCCTTCAGTAATTATTCTGTTGACAAAGTCCTTGCTGTATTTTACACCATATTTACTCCTATTTTAAACCCAGTTATCTATACTCTAAGGAACAAAGAAGTGAAGACAGCTATGAGGAAACTGAAGAGTCAGTATCTGAAGCCTGGCCAGGTTTCTACAGTCATAAGAAATGTTCTTTTCCTGGAAACAAATTAAAGTTACTCAACTGTAACTGCTGTAGCCTTATATCTAGACAACTACAAATAGAATCACTATGATGTTAAAGGAGATTATTTTGACCAATGGAAGGGTTGATTAACTCTATTGGAATAGTAATGATAATAATAAAAGCCAGAGAATGAACCTTACTGATATTTTGATTCTCTTTCATTAGTGTGTGTTTTATTTCTATTTCTTATTTTTTTTACTTAAAATTTTTAATATATAGCCTTTGAATACATTGAGAAATGGTATTTATTTATATATGATAAATAAATTGTACCTCTTCCTCTCAAACCAATACAGCTCAGATGACAATTTTGGAGTAATAGATATTTATCTCCATACAATAGAGAAAATAGATCTATTTCCGTATATATGATATATTTAGATAATATTACATTTCACACAGTCCTAGGTAATTGACAACACATAAAGACAATTCTATGATTGGTGTTAATGTTACAGTACCATGTAAAATAGCAAGGCTATCTAACAAAGCATTTATAGTCAACACTTCCACAAATCCTTCTTCAATGTTGCTGCTTAATACATATTAATCATGGAAAACAACTTGCTGAATAAATTTATTCACCAGAGCATTTTGTATTTAGTTATGTTAATTTATGATTTCTTTATTTTTAATAAATTTTTTTATTTGAGGGAGAGAGAGAGAGAGAGAATGAGTATGAGCAGGGAGAGAGGCAGATGGAGAGCTAACGGGAGAAGCAGGCTCTTCACTGAGCAGGGAGACTGATGTGGGGCTTGATCCCATGTCCCTGGGACCATGACCTGAGCTGAAGGCAGGAATCTAACCGAGTGAGCCACCTAGGAACCCATTAATTTCTGTTTAATACTGATAAAATTACCTGGGAACTTTCAGAGATGAGTTATAATTCTCTACCACTTGTTATCATGATTATGGGAGACTAATTCTTCATACAAAACACTCTGTCATCACATAAGTCTTCATAATTCCTGTCTTTTCAGACAAGGTAGTTTTTTATATTATTAGCTGGAGAAATAATCATTTTTCTATGTGGACTTTTTTAGTTAAAATTTTATTTTTAATATTGCATAATTAAGGTACAAAAAATGACAGAATCATATTTTTAAAAATATTTTATATATTTGAGATACAGTGAGAGAAAGAGAGAGAGCACATAAGTAGGCAGGAAAGGCAGAGGGAGAGGAAGAAGCAGACTCCCCAGTGAACTGGGAGCCCCACAAGGGACTCAAGGGATCATGATCTGGGCTGAGGCAGAAGCTCAACTACTGAGAAACCCACATGCCTGAGAGAACCCTCTTTCAAGAACTTTAAGGGAGCCATGAATTTACTCTTCCATGATCACTTATGAAAATAAGACTTTCTAGGAATCCTCATTATAGTTTATTGGAGGCTTTTACTCTTTCATTATATTCAAGTTTTTCCTATATTTTTCTTCTGTGTTCTAGTTTCACAATCTGTTATAATGTTACCTGTTTTGTAGACTCGGATTCTTAGAATCTCTGAAAGTAATTCTATAATTGTTCTTACTGAAAGAAAAAATAACTTCTCCCTTTTAAGCCATAGGAAACTTACTTATTGACCTAAAGGCAAAAGCAATTCTAAGAAGTTTTATAGTGATACAGGGATACATATAGAAATAAGAAAAATGTCAAATAAACAATCTAACCTTAGACCTAGAAAGAGAACAAGAGCAAACAAAGCCCAAAGTAGCAGAATAAAAGAAATAATAAAGATTAGAGTGGAAATAAATGAAATAGAGATTAAACAATAAATTAAAAGGTTCAATAAAACCAAGAGATAGTTCTTTGAAAAGATAATTAATTGAGAAATATATATCCAGAGTAATCAAGAAAGAAGAGAGGACAGAAATAAAATCAGGAATTAAAGAGCAGTTTCAAATGATACTACAGAAATAAAAAGTATTATAAGAGAATACTATGAAAAGTTATATGCCTAACAAATTGAAGGAACTAGGATAAATGGATAAATTCCCCCCCCCAAAAGTATATCTAACATCCTAAAAACATCTTCTAAAGCTTAATCAGAAACAAATAGAATATCTGAATAAATCAATTATTAGTAAAAAAAATTGAATCAACAACCAAAACATTACTAAGAAATGAAAGCTCAGGACTGGATGGATTCAAGGTAAATTCTAACCAATATTTAAAGAACAGTGAATACTGGGGCACCAGGGTGGCTAAGTCAGTTAAGTGTCCAACTCTTAACGTTGGCTCATGTCATGATCTCAGCGTTGTGAGATCATGCCATGCTGGGCTCATGCTGTGTGTAAAACCTGCTTAAGATTCTCTCTACCTGTCTCCCTCTGGCCCTCTCCACTTAAAAATAATATATAATAATAAAAACAATAAGGAACAATTAATATGTAATACCTCACATCAACAAGAGAAATTACAAAAACCATATGATCATTTCAGTAGATGTAAAAAAAGTATTTGATAATGTAGATCACCAATTCATGATAAAAATCTTCAACAAAGTAGGTTTAGAGGAAAGATACTGGAGTAATAAAGGCCATATATGAAAAACCTGCAACTAACATCATATTCAATGTTAAAAAACTGAGAGCTCTTCCTCTAAAATAAGGAATAAGACAAAGATATTTTCTTTCATGACTTTCATTTATCATAGAACTGGTAATCAAGAAGTCCAACAGAAAAAAAAGGCAATCATAATGGTAAAGAGGAAGTTCAGTTATCAGTACTCACAGATGACATCATCTATATACAGAAAACCCTAAAGGCTCTACCAAAAGAAACAAAACAAATGAATAAAGAAAGAAAAGACAAACAAAAACCAGATACATATATACAGAGAACAAGCCAGTAGTTACAGAGGGCAGGTGGACGGGGGCAATGGCTGAAATAGGTAAAGAGAATTAAGAGTACTCTTACTATTATGAACACAGAGAATTGCATAGAGTGTTGAATCACTGTACTGTATACCTGCAACTAATATAACACTGTATGTTAATTATAGTGGAATAAAAAACAATAAGAATAAAATTGAGTTAAAACCTTTTCACCTCAAACTATTTCAAAAAAGAAGAAGGAAAGCCTCCAAATACATACTACAAGGCCAAAATAGATACAGATTCCACACATACACACACACACACACACACACACACACACACACAATACAGGCCAAAATCCATCATTAACATAGATGCCTAAATCCTTAGCAAAATATTAGCAAATGAAATCCAACAATAAATCAAAAAAATGATTCACCATGATCAGGTGGGATTTATTCTGGGGATGCAATGATGGTTTACTATTTGTAAATCAATTAACATAATATGCCATGTTTAAAAGGAAGCATAAGATTAATATGATCCATGTGACCAACTCAAAAAAAAAATAAAAGAAAAAGTATATGATGGCAGGATGAAAAGGATGATAAAAATCCTCACTAGGGGCGCCTGGGTGGCTCATTTGGTTGGGGAGCTGACTCTTGCTTTGGGCTCAAGTTGGGATCTCAAGGTCCTGGAATCAAGCCTCAAGTCAGGCTCTGCATTCAGTAGGGAGTTTGCTTCAGGGTTCTCTCTCTCTCTCTGCCTCTCCCCTTGTTTGCTCTCTCTTTCTTTCTAAAATAGGTAAAAAAATCTTTAAAACCTCCAATAAAAGGGATTTAGGAGGAACAAAGCCGGGCAGACCCAGTGGCTCAGCAGTTTAGTGCTGCCTTCAGCCCAGGGCGTGATCCTGGAGACCTGGGATCAGTCCCATGTCAGGCTCCCTGCATGGAGCCTGCTTCTCCTTCTGCCTGTGTCTCTGCCTCTCTCTCTCTCTCTCTCTCTCTCTCTATCTCTCTCTCTCTCTCTGTGTCTCATGAATAAATAAAAAAATCTTAAAAAAAGAAGAAGAAACAAATCCCAACATAATAGAGATCATAATGGAAAAATCCATAGCTAACATAATACTCAATGGTGAAAAACTGAGAGCTTTACCTCCAAGATCAGGAAAACAAAAGGATGATTGCTTTCACCACTTTTATTCTTCATAAAACTGGAAGCTCTTGCCATAGCAATCAGACAAAAACAAAACAAAACAAAACAAAACAAAAAAACCAAGCATATTGCTCAGGAAGACTTTGAACTTTCAGTATTTGCAAATAATGTGAGAAAACCCCAAAGACCACACCTAACAACTATTAGAAGTAATAAATGAATTCAGCAAAGTTGCAGGATACAAAATTTATATGCAAAATTGGTTGCATTTATATACACTAATAATGAAGCAGCAGAAAATTAAGAAAACAATTCCATTTACAATTGTACCAAAAGAATAAAATACCTAGAAATACACTTAACCAAAGAGGGTGAAAGGGTTGAACTCAAAACCTATAAAGCACTGATGAAAGAAATTGAAGATGATACAATCAAATGGAAAGATAGTCTGTGTTCTTATGGATTGGGAGAACAGATACTGTTAAAATGTCCATACTGTTAAAAGCAATTTACAGAGTCAATGAAATCACCATTAAACATTTTTAAAAGAAAGAGTGAAATATGGAACTATAAAAGACCTAAAAAATCCAAAGCAATTTTGAAAAGGAAGAAAAAAGTTGTAGGTATCAGTTTCAGATTTATTATAATAAAATTATTTTTATTGGTGTTCAATTTGCCACATACAGAATAACAACCAGTGCTCATCCCGTCAAGTGCCCCCCTCAGTGACCATCACCCATTCACCCCCACCCCTCGCCTTCCTCCCTTCCACCACCCGAGTTCGTTTCCCAGAGTTAGGAGTCTTTATGTTCTGTCTCCCTTTCTGATATTTCCCACACATTTCTTCTCCATTCCCTTATATTCCCTTTCACTATTATTTATATTCCCCAAATGAATGACAACATATAATGTTTCTCCTTCTCCGAATGACTTACTTCACTCAGCATAATACCCTCCAGTTCCATCCACGTTGAAGCAAATGGTGGGTATTGGTCCTTTCTAATGGCTGAGTAATATTCCATTGTATACATAAGCCACAGCTTCTTTATCCATTCATCTTTCGTTGGACACCGAATCTCCTTCCACAGTTTGGCTATTGTGGACACTGCTGCTATAAACATTGGGGTGCAGGTGTCCCGGCATTTCATTGCATCTGAATCTTTGGGGTAAATCCCCAACAGTGCAATTGCTGGGTCGTAGGGCAGGTCTATTTTTAACTCTTTGAGGAACCTCCACACAGTTTTCCAGAGTGGCTGCAACAGTTCACATTCCCACCAACAGTGTAAGAGGGTTCCCTTTTCTCCACATCCTCTCCAACATTTGTGGTTTCCTGTTTTGTTAATTTTCCCCATTCTCACTGGTGTGAGGTGGTCTCTCACTGTGGTTTTGATTTGTATTTCCCTGATGGCCAGTGATGCAGAGCATTTTCTTATGTGCATGTTGGCCATGTCTATGTCTTCCTCTGTGAGATTTCTCTTCATGTCTTTTGCCAATTTCATGATTAGATTGTTTCTTTGGTGTTGAGTTTCATAAGTTCTTTATAGATCTTGGAAACTAGCCCTTTATCTGATACATCATTTGCAAATATCTTCTCCCATTCTGTAGGTTGTCGTTTACTTTTGTTGACTGTATACTTTGCTGGGCAAAAGCTTCTTATCTTGATGAAATCCCAATAGTTCATTTTTGCTTTTGTTTCTTTTGCCTTCGTGGATGTATCTTGCAAGAAGTGACTGTGGCTGAGTTCAAAAAAGGTGTTGCCTGTGTTCTCCTCTAGGATTTTGATGGAATCTTGTCTCACATTTAGATCTTTCATCCATTTTGAATTTATCTTTGTATCTGGTGCAAGAGAGTGGTCTAGTTTCATCCTTCTGCATGTGGATGTCCAATTTTCCCAGCACTATTTATTGAAGAGACTGCCTTTCTTCCAATGGATAGTCTTTCCTCCTTTATCGAATATTAGTTGACCATAAAGTTCAGGGTCCACTGCTGGGTTCTCTATTCTGTTCCATTGATCTATGTGTCTGTTTTTGTGCCACTATCAGACTCTCTTGATGACCACAGCTTTGTAGTACAACCTGAAATCTGGCATTGTGGTGCCCCCAGATATGGCTTTCTTTTTTAAAATTCCCCTGGCTATTCGGGGTCTTTTCTGATTCCACACAAATCTTAAAATAATTTGTTCTAACTCTCTGAAGAAACCCCATGATATTTTGATAGGGATTGCATTAAACGTGTAAATTGCCCTGGGTAACATTGATATTTTCACAATATTAATTCTTCCAATCCATGAGCATGGAATATTTTTCCATCTCTTTGTGTCTTCCTCAATTTCTTTCAGAAGTGTTCTGTAGTTT
The DNA here is from genome assembly GCF_003254725.2 of Canis lupus dingo. NCBI lineage: Eukaryota > Metazoa > Chordata > Mammalia > Carnivora > Canidae > Canis > Canis lupus. The sequence continues at coordinate 302,366 of NC_064272.1, forward strand.
TTAGGGTATAGATCCTTTACCTCTTTGGTTAGGTTTATTCCTAGGTATCTTATGCTTTTGGGTGCAATTGTAAATGGGACTGATTCCTTAATTTCTCTTTCTTCAGTCTCATTGTTAGTGTATAGAAATGCCATTGATTTCTGGGCATTGATTTTGTATCCTGCCACGCTGCCAAATTGCTGTATGAGTTCTAGCAATCTTGGGGTGGAGACTTTTGGGTTTTCTATGTAGAGTATCATCTCATCGGCAAAGAGGGAGAGTTTGACTTCTTCTTTGCCAATTTGAATGCCTTTAATGTCTTTTTATTGTCTGATTGCTGAGGCTAGGACTTCTAGTACTATGTTGAATAGCAGTGGTGAGAGTGGACATCCCTGTCATGTTCCTGATCTTAGGGGAAAGGCTCCCAGTGCATCCCCATTGAGAATTATATTTGCTGTGGGCTTTTCATAGATGGCTTTTAAGACGTTGAGGAATGTTCCCTCTATCCCTACACTCTGAAGAGTTTTGATCAGAAATGGATGCTGTATTTTGTCAAATGCTTTCTCTGCGTCTAATGAGAGGATCATATGGTTCTTGGTTTTTCTCTTGCTGATATGATGAATCACATTGATTGTTTTACGAGTGTTGAACCAGCTTTGTGTCCTAGGGATGAGTCCTACTTGGTCATGGTGAATAATTTTCTTAATGTACTGTTGGATCCTACACACTAGTATCTTGTTGAGAATTTTTGCATCCATGTTCATCAGGGATATTGGTCTGTAATTCTCCTTTTTGGTGGGGTCTTTGGTTTTGGAATTAAGGTGATGCTGGCCTCATAGAACGAATTTGGAAGTAATCCGTCTCTTTCTATCTTTCCAAACAGCTTTAGTAGAATAGGTATGGTTTCTTCTTTAAACGTTTGATAGAATTCCCCTGGGAAGCCATCTGGCCCTGGACTTTTGTGTCTTGGGAGGTTTTTGATGACTGCTTCAATTTCCTCCCTGGTTATTGGATTGTTCAGGTTTTCTATTTCTTCCTGTTCCAGTTTTGGTAGTGTGTGGCTTTCCAGGAATGCGTCCTTTTCTTCTAGATTGCCTAATGTATTGGCGTATAGCTGTTCATAATATGTTTTAAAAATCATTTGTATTTCCTTGGTGTTGGTAGTGATCTCTCCTTTCTCATTCATGATTTTATTAATTTGAGTCTTCTCCCTCTTCTTTTTAATAAGGCTGGCTAATGGTTTATCTATCTTATTAATTCTTTCAAAGAACCAACTCCTGGTTTTGTTGATCTGTTCCAAGTTCTTCTGGTCTCGATTTCGTTGAGGTCTGCTCAAATCTTTATTAACTCTCTTCTTCTGCTGGGTGTAGGTTTTATTTGCTGTTCTTTCTCCAGTTCCTTTAGGTGGAAGGATAGCTTGTGTATTTGAGTTCTTTCCAATATTTTGAGAGATGCTTGTATTGCGATGCATTTCCCCCTTAGGACTGTTTTTGCTGCATCCCAAACATTTTGAAGGGTTGTAACTTCATTCTCATTAGTTTCCATGAATCTTTTAAATTCTTCCTTAATTTCCTGGTTGACCCTTTCATCTTTTAGCAAGATGGTCCTTAACCTCCCCGTGTTTGAAGTCTTTCCAAACTTCTTGTTGTGATTTAGTTCTAATTTCAAGGCCTTATGGTCTGAGAATATGCAGGGGACGATCCCAATCTTTTGGTATTGGTTCAGACCTGATTTGTGACCCAGTGTGTGGTCTATTCTGGAGAAAGTTCCATGTGCACTTGAGAAGAATGTGTATTAAGTTGAGTTTGGATGTAAAGGTCTGTAGATATCTGTGAAATCCATCTGGTCCAGTGTATCAGTTAAAGCTCTCGTTTCTTTGGAGATGTTGTGCTTAGAAGACCTATTGAGGGTAGAAAGAGCTAGATTGAAGTTACCAAGTATAAGTGTATTATTATCTAAGTATTTCTTCACTTTGGTTAATTGGTTTAAATATTTGGCAGCTCCCATATTCGGGGCATATATATTGAGGATTGTTAAGTCCTCTTGTTGGATAGATCCCTTACGTATGATATAGTGTCCCTCTTCATCTCTCACTACAGTCTTCGGGGTAAATTTTAGTTTATCTGATATAGGGATGGCTACCCCTGCTTTCTTTTGAGGACCATTTGAATGGTAAATGGTTCTCCAACCTTTAATTTTCAGGTTGTAGGTGTCCCTTGTCTAAAACGAGTCTCTTGTAGACAGCAAATAGACGGGTCCTGCTTTTTATCCAGTCTGAATCCTTGCGCCTTTTGATGGAGTCATTAAGCCCATTCACGTTCAGAGTTACTATTGAAAGATATGAGTTTAGTGTCATCATGATATCTATTCAGTCCTTGTTTTTTGTGGATTGTTCCACTGAACTTCTTCTTAAAGGGGAATTTTAAGAGTCCCCCTTAAAATTTCTTGCAGAGCTGGTTTGGAGGTCACATATTCTTTCAGTTCCTGCCTGTCTTGAAAGCTCTTTATCTGTCCTTCCATTTTGAATGAGAGCCTTGCTGGATAAAGTATTCTTGGTTGCATGTTCTTCTCATTCAGGACCCTGAATATATCCTGCCAGCCCTTTCTGGCCTGCCAGGTCTCCGTGGAGAGGTCTGCTCTTACCCTAATATTCCTCCCCATAAAAGTCAGGGATTTCTTGTCTCTTGCTGCTTTAAGGATCTTCTCTTTATCTTTGGAATTTGCAAGCTTCACTATTAAATGTTGAGGTGTTGAATGGTTTTTATTGATTTTAGGGGGGGATCTCTCTATATCCTGGATCTGAATGTCTGTTTCCCTTCCCAGATTAGGAAAGTTTTCAGCTATGATTTGTTCAAATACATATTCTGGCCTTCTATCCCTTTTGGCGCCCTCGGGAACCCCAATTAAACGTACGTTTTTCTTCCTCAGGCTGTCTTTATTTCCCTTAATATGTCTTCATGGTCTTTTAATTGTCTGTCTCTTTTTTCCTCAGTTTCCCTCTTTGCCATCAACTTGTCTTCTATGTCACTCACTCGTTCTTCCACCTCGTTAACCATTGTCGTTAGGACTTTTAGTTTGGATTGCATCTCATTCGATTGATTTTTAATTTCTGCCTAATTGGATCTAAATTCTGCAGTCATGAAGTCTCTTGAGTCCTTTATGCTTTTTTCTAGAGCCACCAGTAGCTGTATAATAGTGTTTCTGAATTGGCTTTCTGACATTGAATTTTAATCCGGATTTTGTAACTCTGTGGGAAGAGGACTGTTTCTGATTCTTTCTTTTGAGGTAACGTTTTCCTTCTAGTCATTTTGCTCACTGCAGAGTGGCCAAAAACAAGTTGTATTGGGAAAAGGAGAAAAAGAGAAAGAAAGAAGGAAAGAAAAGAGAAAAAGAAAAAAGAAAAAAGGAAGAAAAAAAGGAAAAAAGAAGAAGAGAAAGAAAAAGAAAGAAAGCGGAAGAAAGGGTGGGGGAAGCAATCAGAAATCAAAAAGAAAAAAAAAAAACACGGGGGAGTATCTTCTGATTCTGTGTACTTTAAGTCCCTTGACTTCCCCTGGAACTGGTCCGTCTAGCTGGTCTTCTGGGGGAGGGGCCTTTTGTGCTGATTTTCAGGTGTTAGCACTTGGGGGAGCTGCTCAGCCCCTGCCTGGTGCAGGGCTCAGTGGGGGTTGTTTACCCCGTGAGGCCCCAGGAGTAACAACCGCAGTGGCGGGGCCAGCTCTGGAGCCCTGGAGTCAGCCCCCGCAGTCACCATGGAGCTCTAGGTCTGCAGGGCCTGGAGGCTCCGGGGCGGGGCCGCTGATCTGCTCAGCTCGGGGCAGGAGCGTCCTCGCTGTCCTGGGCCCTCCCGGCCTCTGCCTGTCCCGGGGGAGGCTGGATCCTGGGCTGTGTCCCGGCGCCCTGTGCTCCGGGGCCTGCGCTGTTGGAATAGCGCTCCCGCCCCGCAGCCCCCTCCGCGGAGCCGCCCCCGAACCCCCCAGCTTCTCCCGCCCCGCAGTCCCCTCCGCGGAGCCGCCCCCGAGCCCCCCCGAGCTGCTCCCGCCCCGCAGCCCCCTCCGCGGAGCCGCCCCCGAGCCCCCCGAGCTGCTCCGGGTCCCACCGTGCGCGCTGCAGCCCTTAGGGAGCTCGGCGCATCTCCCGGGGCGCAGGTGTCTGTTAGTGTCCCCGGGAGCCCGAGGGCATCCCCGCCCTCCTGGGTCCTGCTCCACCTCCCCGCGAGCCCCTTTCCGCCCGGGAAGGTCGGTGCAGCTCCTGCGTCTCCGGGACGGGGCTCTCCTGTCCTGGGGACACTCGCCCCGGCCTCAGCCCGGCTCCTCGCGGGCCCCTCCCCCTTGGAGGTCTTTTGTTTCTTTATTTCTTTTTCCCCGTCTTCCTACCTTGATAGAAGTGCGAACTCCTCTCACTGTAGCGTTCCAGCTGGTCTCTCTTTAAATCTCAGGCCGAATTCGTAGGTTTTCAGGATGATTTGAAGGTTATCTAGGTAATTTGGTGGGGACAGGTGACTTGGGGACCCTACTCTTCCGCCGTCTTGCCCCTCCTCCTCTGGGTATCTTTTTTGCTTCACAAATTCTATGCTTATATTACTTGACATTTTAAAATATAGTCCATTTTTTACTTTTTTATACTTTTGTGTATGTGCTAAAATGTCTTAAGTGTAGTGGATATTTTAATATTTCAGTAAATCCATATTCCTGTAACAATGTATTGTGCTTAGCAGGCAACTAGTAAATGTTTAGTGATTGATTACAGATGGTTATGATAAAGAACAAAATAAATGATATCGCAAATTTACAATAATATGCTAATTGAGTCATGAATGTAGTGCAAAAGGAATTAGAGAAGATGGAAATATGAAGAGAGGGATTTCTATGGAATATAGGATTTATAACCAACTGCAGATGAGGGAAAAGATGGTGAATATGGTAGCAGTCCAATGCAGAAAATACCAACATATGGTGGACTTTACTACATTCTGAGGTGGCATTGTGTTATGAAATCATAGAAATGTTAGACTTGGAAAAATTACTTAACATCAGTCACCTCAGCCCCCTTTATTTTGTAGATGATGAAACCGAGTTCAAAAAGTGAATCAGGGGATCTCTGCATGGCTCAGCGGTTTGGCACCTGCCTTTAGCCCAGGGCATGATCCTGGAGTCCCGGGATCAAGTTCCACATCAGGCTCCCTGCATGGAGTCTGCTTCTCCTCTGCCTGCATCTCTGCCTCTCTCTCTCTCTCTCATGAATAAATAAAATCCTTAAAAAAAAAAAAAGAAGTGAATCAAGTTGCAGAAGGGGTGGGAGAAAGAACTTAAGTTTCCACAGACTTAGGGCTAGGATCTGATCACAGCTTTTCTGATTCCAAGTGCTATGTTCTTCTGGCCATTCCATGAACCATGAAAAGTGAACATGACACGGGCAATGATCAACAAGTACAAATCACATAGAATCTTTTTTTCTATGTCGCATTATCTCAACTGCGTTTAGATTCTGCCAGCAAAATCTCTCTTCTGGCTTGTTCTTACTTTATTATATGCTTTCATAGCTGAAGCTCTGTGATCACTTCCACTCCTTGAGATGTGCTACAATAGCTGGATACCTTTAGAGTTTCTACATTATCTTTTCTCTTGAGGAGGAAAAGTTGACTATAATTTGATCAATTGCAAAAGCATGAGGCTAAACATAAGAGAGCATTAATAGGATTGACAGCATTGCATATAGATGGCAAACAAAGGGGTAAGGAAAATGAAGAGCATCATAAATTGCCTGAGTTTTGAGAAACTCCATGGGCAGGAGTAACAAACTGTGAGGGAGAAATCAATGAGCTCATGTCATTTCTTCTTTCTTCTCCTATGTTATTCCAGGGCATTCTGGTTTGCCTCTCAATAACCCTTCTGATTCAGCAGAAAGTTTTGCTTAATCTTCTCATATCAAAATCTAGGGAATTTTAAGGAGACTAGGGAGTTGGAAGCAGTGCTTTGTAAAAGTGAGTTACTGCCTATTTTCTGCAACTACAGTTTAAGGGATTATATTAGATGTGTTTTGACTTTGTGAAGTAAAATTTATGATATGAAATTCACGCAGTCAGTGATTCCCCACAAAGTTGATTTTCTCTTTACTCCCCTTTTTCAGGTAAAATTAGTGTCACCTCTGCTTGCAGAGGCAATGGATGGAGCCAACGAATCTGTGGTATCTGAGTTTGTGTTCCTGGGACTCTCCAATTCATGGGAGATCCAGCTTCTTCTTTTCCTCATTTTCTCTGTGTTCTACATGGCAAGCCTAATGGGAAACCTCCTTATCATGTTCTCTGTGAGAGTTGACCTTACATTGCACTCTCCTATGTACTTCCAGCTGGCAAACCTCTCCTTTCTTGATGTGGGGATTTGCTCTATTGCAGCCCCCAAAATGGTTTATGACCTTTTCAGAAAACACAAAACCATCTCTTTTGGAGGTTGTATACCTTCTTTATTCATGCTATTGGGGGTACAGAAAAGGTGCTGCTCATTGCCATGGCCTTTGACAGATATGTTGCCATATGTAAGCCTCTGCACTACCTGACCATCATGAGCCCATGAACGTGCATTTTGATTTTGGTGGCAGCCTTGGTTCTCGGCCTCATTCACTCCGTGGCCCAACTGGCTTTTGTTGTAGACTTGCCCTTCTGTGGTCCTAATGTATTGGACAGCTTTTATTGTGACCTTCCTCAACTCATTAAACTTGCTTGCACGGAGACCAATAGATTGGAGTTCATGGTCACAGCCAACAGTGGACTCATCTCTGTGGGTTCCTTCTTTATACTGATTATTTCTTACATCATCATTCTGACCATAGTATGGAAGCACTCTTCAGGTGGGTTATCCAAGCCCCTCTCCACTTTGTCAGCTCATGTCACTGTGGTGGTTTTATTCTTTGGGCCATTAATCTTCTTCTACACATGGCCCTTTCTCTCATCACACTTGGACAAATTTCTTGCTATCTTTGATGCAGTTCTCACCTCTTTTCTGAATCCGGTCATCTACACATTCAGGAACAAAGAGATGAAGGTGGCAATGAAAAAACTCTGTCATCAGCTTGTGAATTACAGGAAGATACTCTGAAGATACTCTAAATACTCTAAAGATAAAAAAAATCTGAGCTCTACACTCAATAATCACAGAAAAAAGAAAGTGATCAACATTTTATATCCCTATTAATTTTATGTACTAGGTTACATTTAGGCAACAACCATGTCTATGTGTATCTCTGAGTACCCTAATTAATGATAAAGGGAGCTAATGTTAGGACTTCTGTGTTTCAGAACCCTATGCTGGATGTTTTATATAAATTATGTTATTATATATTTATGAAAACACTGTGTAGCAAGTACTTTTTTATTTTGGTTTTGGGGGATAATTAAAATTGAAAATGCTTCCTGTTCACCCCTCTTTAATTATAGGGAAATGTCTCAAACCAAAGTTATCACCTTAATCCACCACTTCCAATTGTCTTATCCCTCAAAAGGTGCCAAACAGAGAATGTGTTCGACAATTTAGTATTGGAAATTGGCATGCTATTTCTTTTCACTGTTGTATTTTCATTGCTTTGAATTGGTTAACGGCCTTTACTCAAACTATCTACCAAACTGCCATATGGCAATTGACATATGGCAATTTGACTTTTATCCTCTAAGGATCAGTTTGATTCCTATTAACTCATTCCTTTGGTTACCTAGAGAACTGTTGATTATATAATGGAATTGTGGAATTTTGAACTGGAATTTGAGATCATTTGTCCCCACCTATTTATTTTATCAATGATAATAGTCAGGCACAGAGATGTTAAACGGTAGATTCAAGGTGAGAATCAAATTTCCACACTCGCCTTCCCCAACTTTATTGAGGAATAATTGTCAAATATAATTGTATACATTTAAAGTGTACATTGTGATAATTTGATATACACATTCACTGTGAAGTTATGACCAGGATCAAGATAATTAACACACCCAACACCTCACATAGTGAGCTCTTTTCTCTTCACTTTAGATTTAAAAAAAAAAAACATCTAGGCTTACTTACTAAATTGGATTCTTGAGCTTTTCATTAATAGACTATTCCTCTGGCCTGCTATTTATGACTTGATAATAGCAGAAGTAACACAACTGAGGTCATTATTTTCTTCATTTGGTATCGGTTTCATATGATTATATGTTGTTTCCAAGTTCTTTATTTGCAGGCTAACAAGAAATTTCTGGTTATTTTACAACTGCACGATTACTTCATCACTCAAACATGGTCTCATTCAAGGCTTTTATTTATATAACTTACTAAAAAATCAACAATAAAACAGTATTTCCCTCTCTGTATTGCCTTTCAACTCTAATGAACACTCTAAAAGGTGTTCACCATAACTTATCTTGTTGCTACCAAGAATTGGCTGTTATCTTAAGTAACCTTAAAGAATCTCATATGTGAATATTACTGCATTCCTTTATCTGTTTCTGGATCATGGTTTCTAAGTCTGAACAGCTGAGGCATTTTAGAAATTTTGGGATCTAGAGATCATATAGTCTAGAAACGAAATCTTTCTGTTCTTTAAACAAACTAAACTATTGATTTAGAAACTAATAACTCTGATAAAGTTGTATTAATGCCTACTTATTTTAAGATTCTTTAAAAATGCCACATATACACTCATATTCTTGTTAGCAATTTTTGGTAGATCTTTGTGATGAATCCTTTTTTTAAAAAAAAGATTTGAGAGAGTGAGTGAGCATGAGCAGTGGAGAGGTACAGAGATAGAGGGAGAAGCAGACTCCCCACTGAGCAGGGAGCCCAATGGGGCTCGATCTCAAGACCCTGAAATCATGACCTGAACCAAAGAAGATGCTTAACTAAAAGTCATCAGGCATTCCTGAATCTACCTTCTTTTTGTTGTATTTTTTTTATTGGAGTTCAATTTGCCAACATATAGCATATAGCACCCAGTGCTCATCCCGTCAAGTGACCTCTCAGTGCCCATCACCCAGTCACGGCATTCCCCTGCCCACCTCCCCTTCCACTACCCCTTGTTTGTCCTCCCAGAGTCAGGAGTCTCTCATGTTCTGTCACCTTCTCTGATATTTCCTTTTTTTAAATAATAAATTTATTTGTTATTGGTGTTCAATTTGCCAACATACAGAATAACACCCAGTGCTAATCCAGTCAAGTGCCCAACTCAGTGCCTGCCACCCAGGCACCCATACCCTCTCCCTTCTCCCCTTCCACCACCCCTAGTTTGTTTCCCAGAGTTAGGAGTCTGCCATGTTCTTTATCCCTTTATGATATTTCCCACTTATTTTTTCTCCCTTCCCCTTTATTCCTTTAACTAAAATTTATATTCCCCAAATGAATGAGACCATATAATTCTTGTCCTTCTCCGATTGACTTATTTCATTCAACATAATACCCTCCAGTTCCATCCACGTTGAAGCAAATGGTGGGTATTTGTCATTTCTAATGGCTGAGTAATATTCCATTGTATACATAAACCACAGCTTCTTTATCCATTCATCTTTCAATGGACACTGAGGCTCCTTCCACAGTTTGGCTATTGTGGGCAATGCTGCTATAATCATCGGGGTGCAGGTGTCCTGGCGTTTCATTGCATCTGAATCTTTGGGGTAAATCCCCAACAGTGCAATTGCTGGGTCGTAGGGCAGGTCTATTTTTAACTCTTTGAGGAACCTCCACACAGTTTTCCAGAGTGGCTGCGCCAGTTCACATTCCCACCAACAGTGCAAGAGGGTTCCCGTTTCTCCACATCCTCTCCAACATTTGTTGTTTCCTGCCTTGTTAATTTTCCCCATTCTCACTGGTGTGAGGTGGTCTCACTGTGGTTTTGATTTGTATTTCCCTGATGGCAAGTGATGCAGAGCATTTTCTCATGTGCATGTTGGCCATGTCTATGTCTTCCTCTGTGAGATTTCTGTTCATTTCTTTTGCCCATTTCATAATTGGATTGTTTCTTTCTTGGGTGTTGAGTTTAGTAAGTTCTTTATAGATCTTGGATACTAGCCCTTTATCTGATACATCATTTGCAAATATCTTATCCCATTCTGTAGGCTGTCTTTTAGTATTGTTAACTGTTTCTTTTGCGGTGCAGGGGCTTCTATCTTGATTAAGTTTTGATTATGTCCCAATAGTTCATTTTTGCAGTCTGTGTTTTTTTTAATAATAAATTTATTTTTTATTGGTGTTCAATTTGTGAACATACAGAATAACACCCAGTGCTAATCCAGTCAAGTGCCCAACTCATGCCTGCCACCCAGGCACCCCCAAACCCCACCCTCCTCCCCTTCCACCAGCCCTAATTCGTTTCCTAGAGTTAGGAGTCTTCCATGTTCTTTCTCCCTTTCTGATCTTTTGCACTTATTTTTTCTCCTTTCCCCTTTATTCCCTTTCACTATTATTTATATTCCCCAAATGAATGTGACCATATAATTTTTGTCCTTCTCTGATTGACTTCCTTCACTCAGCATAATACCTTCCAGTTCCATCCACTTCAAAGCAAATGGTGGGTATTTCTATTTCTAATGGCTGAGTAATATTCCATTGTATACACAAACCACATCTTCTTTATCCATTCATCTTTCGATGGACACCGAGGCTCCTTCCACAGCTTGGCTATTGTGGACATTGCTGCTAGAAACATGGGGGTGCAGGTGTCCCGGCATTTCATTGCATCTGTATCTTTGGGGGTAAATCCCCAACAGTGCAATTGCTGGGTCGCAGGGCAGATCTATTTTTAACTCTTTGAAGAACCTCCACACAGTTTTCCAGAGTGGCTGCTCCAGTTCACATTCCCACCCAAAGAGCAAGAGGGTTCCCCATTCTCCACATCCTCTCCAACATTTGTTGTTTCCTGCCTTGTTAATTTTCCCCATTCTCACTGGTGTGAGGTGGTCTTTGATTGTGGTTTTGATTTGTATTTCCCTGATGGCAAGTGATGCAGAGCATTTTCTCATGTGCATCTTGGCCATGTCTATGTCTTCCTCTGTGAGATTTCTGTTCATATCTTTTGCCCATTTCATGATTGGATTGTTTGTTTCTTTTCTGTTGATAATAAGTTCTTCATAGATTTTGGAAACTAGCCCTTTATCTGATACGTCATTTGCAAATATCTTCTCCCATTCTGTAGGTTGTCTTTTAGTTTTGTTGACTGTATCCTTTGCTGTGCAAAAGCTTCTTATCTTGATGAAGTCCCAATAGTTCATTTTTGCTTTCGTTTCTTTTGCCTTCGTGCATGTATCTTGCAAGAAGTTACTGTGGCCAAGTTCAAAAAGGGTGTTGCCTGTGTTCTCCTCTAGGATTTTGATGGAATCTTGTCTCACATTTAGATCTTTCATCCTTTTTGAGTTTATCTTTGTGTATGGTGCAAGAGAGTGGTCTAGTTTCATCCTTCTGCATGTGGATGATGTCCAATTTCTCAGCACCATGTATTGAAGAGGCTGTCTTTCTTCCAGTGGATAGTCTTTCCTCCTTTGTCAAATATTAGTTGACCATACAGTTGAGGGTCCACTTCTGGGTTCTCTATTCTGTTCCATTGATCTATGTGTCTGTTTTTGTGCCAGTACCACACTGTCTTGATGACCACAGCTTTGTAGTACAACCTGAAATCTGGCATTGTGATGCCCCCAGATATGGCTTTCATTTTTAATATTCCCCTGGCTATTCAGGGTCTTTTCTGATTCCACACAAATCTTAAAATAATTTGTCTATCTCTCTGAAGAAAGTCCATAGTATTTTGATAGGGATTGCATTAAACCTGTAAATTGCCCGGGGTAACATTGACAATTTCACAATATTAATTCTTCCAATCCATGAGCATGGAATATTTTTCCATCTCTTTGTGTCTTCCTCAATTTCAGAAGTTTCTATAGGTTTTAGAGTATAGATCCTTTACTTCTTTGGTTAGGTTTATTCCTAGGTATCTTATGCTTTTGGGTGCAATTTTAAGTGGGATTGACTCCTTAATTTCGCGTTCTTCAGTCTCATTGTTAGTCTATAGAAATGATACTGACTTCTGGGCATTGATTTTGTATCCTCCTACACTTTTGAATTACTTTATGAGTTCTAGCAATCTTGGAGTGGAGTATTTTGGGTTTTATATGTACAGCATCATGTCATCGGTGAAGAAGGAGAATTTGACTTCTTCTTTGCCAATTTGAATGCCTTTTATGTCTTTTTGTTGTGTGATTGCTGAAGCTAGGACTTCTGGTACTATGTTGAATAGCAGTGGTGAGAGTGGACATCCGTGTTTTGTTCCTGATCTTAGGGGAAAGGCTCCCATTGCTTCCCCATTGAGAATGATATTTGCTGTGGGCTTTTCGTAGATGGCTTTTAAGACGTTGAGGAATGTTCCCTCTATCCCTACACTCTGAAGAGTTTTGATCAGAAATGGATGCTGTATTTTGTCAAATGCTTTCTCTGCATCTATTGAAAGGATCACATGGTTCTTTTTTTTTTCTCTTGCTGATATGATGAATCACATTGATTGTTTTACAAGTGTTGAACCAGTCTTACACCCCGGGATAAATCCCACTTGTTCATGGTGAATAATCTTCTTAATGTACTGTTGTATCCTATTGGTAGTATCTTGTTGAGAATTTTTGCATCCATGTTCATCAGGGATACTGGTCTATAATTCTCCTTTTTGGTGGGGTCTTTGTCTGGTTTTGGAATTAAGGTGATGCTGGCCTCATAGAATGAGTTTGGAAGTACTCCATCTCTTTTCTATCTTTCCAAACAGCGTTAGTAGAATAGGTATGGTTTCTTCTTTAAACCTTTGATAGGATTCACCAGGGAAGCCATCTGGCCCTGGACTTTTGTGTCTTAGGAGGTTTTTGATGACTGCTTCAATTTCCTCCCTGGTTATTGGCTTGTTCAGGTTTTCTATTTCTTCCTGTTCCAGTTTTGGTAGTTTGTGGTTTTCCAGAAATGCGTCCATTTCTTCTAGATTGCCTAATTTATTGGCATATAGCTGTTCATAATATGTTTTTAAAATTGTATTTCCTTGGTGTTGGTAGTGATCTCTCCATTCTCATTAATGATTTTATTAATTTGAGTCTCCTCTCTCTTCTTTTTAATAAGGCTGGCTAATGTCTGTCTTTTTAATTCGTTCAAAGAACCAACTCCTGGTTTTGTTGATCTGTTCCACAGTTCCTCTGGTCTGCTCGAATTTTATTAACTCTCTTCTTCTGCTGGGTGTAGGATCTATTTGCTGTTTTTTCTCTAGCTCCTTTATGTGTAAGGTTAGCTTTTGTATTTGAGTTCTTTCCAGTTTTTTTGGATGGATGCTTGTATTGTGAGCTTTTCCCCCCTCAGGACTGCTTTTGCTGTATCCCAAAGATTTTGAATGGTTGTATCTTCATTCCCATTAGTTTCCATGAATCTTTTTAATTCTTCTCTATTTTCCTGGTTGACCCTTTCATCTTTTAGCAAGATGGTCCTTAACCTCCCCGTGTTTGAAGTCCTTCCAAACTTCTTGTTGTGATTTAGTTCTAATTTCAAGGCAGTATGGTCTGAGAATATGCAGGGGAAGATCCCAATATTTTGGTATTGGTTCAGACCCGATTTGTGACCCAGTATTTGGTCTATTCTGGAGAAAGTTCCATGTGCACTTGAGAAGAATGTGTATTCAGTTGAGTTTGGATGTAAAGTTCTATAGATTTCTGTGAAATCCATCTGGTCCAGTGTATCATTTAAAGCTCTCGTTTCTTTGGAGATGTTGTGCTTAGACGACCTATCGAGGGTAGAAAGAGCTAGATTGAAGTTACCAAGGATAAGTGTATTATTATCTAAGTATTTCTTCATTTTGGTTATTAATTGGTTTAAATATTTGGCAGCTCCCACATTCGGGGCATATATATTGAGGATTGTTAAGTCCTCTTGTTGGATAGATCCTTTAAGTATGACATAGTATCTATCCCTCTTCATCTCTCACTACAGTCTTCGGGGTAAATTTTAGTTTATCTGATATAGGGATGGCTACCCCTGCTTTCTTTTGAGGACCATTTGAATGGTAAATGGTTCTCCAACCTTTTATTTTCGGGTTGTAGGTGTCCTTCTGTCTAAAATGAGTCTCTTGTAGACAGCAATTCGATAGGTCCTGCTTTTTTATCCAGTCTGAAAACCTGCGCCTTTTGATGGGGTTATTAAGCCCGTTCACGTTCAGAGTTACTATTGAAAGATATGAGTTTAGTGTCATCATGATACCTATTCCGTGCCTGTTTTTGTGGATTGTTCCATTGGACTTCTTAAAGGGGGCATATTAAGAGTCCTCCTTAAAATTTCTTGCAGTTCTGGTTTGAAGGTCACATATTCTTTCCGTTCCTGCCTGTCTTGGAAGCTCTTCATCTCTCCTTCTATTCTGAATGAGAGCCTTGCTGGATGAAGTATTTTTGGCTGCATGTTTTTCTCTTTTAGGACCCTGAATATATCCTGCCAGCCCTTTCTGGCCTGCCAGCTCTCTGTGGAGAAGTATGCTGTTAATCTTATATTTCTCCCCATATAAGTTATGGATCTCGTCTCTTGCTGCTTTAAGGATCTTCTCTTTACCTTTGGAATTTGCAAGCTGCACTATTAAATGTCGAGGTGTTGAGTGGTTTTTATTGATTTTAGGGGGGATCTCTCTGTTTCCTGGATGTGAATGCCTGTTTCCCTTCCCAGATTAGGAAAGTTTTCAGCTACGATTTGTTCAAATACATATTCTGGACCTCTGTCCTTTTTGGCACCCTCAGGAACCCAAATTAAATGTAGATTTTTCTTCCTGAGGCTGTCACTTATTTCTCTTAATCTATCATCATGATCTTCTGTTTGTCTCTTTTTTCCTCAGTTTCCCTCTTTGCCATCAAAGACTCACGTGTTCTTCCACATCGTTAATCCTCGTCATTAGGACCTCTATTGTGGATTGCATCTCATTCAATTGATTTTTAATTTCAGCCTGATTAGATCTAAATTCCGCAGTCATGAAGTCTCTTGAGTCCTTTATGCTTTTTTTAGAGTCACCAGTAGCTTTGTAATAGTGCTTCTGAATTGGCTTTCTGACATTGAATTGTAATCCAGATTTTGTATATCTGTGGGAGAGAGGACTGTTTCTGATTCTTTCTTTTGAGGTGAGCTTTTCCTTCTAGTCATTTTGCTCACTGCAGAGTGGCGAAAACCAAGTTTTTTTGGGAAAAGGAGAAAAAGAGAGAAGAGAAAGAAGGAAATAAAAAGAAAAGAAGAAAAAAACGATAAAAAAAGATAAAAGAAGAAAAGAAAAAAGAAAAAGGGGGGGAAGCAAACAGAAATAAAACAACAACAACAACAACAACAACAAAACAAGGGGGTATATCTTCTGATTCTGTATACTGTAAGTCCCTCGACTTCCTCTGGAACTTTCCAGTGCTGCTTGCTCAATAATTTGCTTTTCCCCTGTCCCTCTAGTTGGTCTTCTGGGGCAGGGGCCTGCTGTTTTGATTTTCAGGTGTTAGCACTTGGGGGAGCTACTCAGCCCCCTGCCTGGTGCAGGGCTCAGTGAGTGATGTTTAAGCTGTTTATCTGGTGAGGCCACTTTGAGGCTCAGTGGGGGTTGTTTACCCCGTGAGGCCCCAGAAGGAACAACCCCAGTGGCGGGGTCAGCTCTGGAGTCCTGGAGTCAGCTCCCGCAGTAACTCCGGAGCTCTCCGTCTGCAGGGCCTGGAGGCTCCGGGGCGGGGCCGCTGATCTGCTCAGCTCTGGGCAGGAGCGTCCTTGCTGTCCTGGGCCCTCCCGGCCTCTGCCTGTCCCGGGGGAGGCCGGATCCTGGGCTGTGTCCCGGCGCCCAGTGCTCCGGGGCCTGCGCTGGTGGATTCGTGCTCCCGCCCCGCAGCCCCCTCCGCGGAGCCGCCCCCGGGCCCCCGAGCTGCTCCCGCCCTGCAGCCCCCTCCGCGGAGCCGGCCCCGAGCGCCCCCCAAGCTGCTCCCCCCGCAGCCCCCTCCCCGGAGTCGCCCCCGAGCCCCCCCAGCTGTCCCCGCCCCGCAGCCCCCTCCCCGGAGTCGCCGCCCGAGCCCCCCCGGAGCTGCTCCCGCCCCGCAGCCGCCTCCGCGGAGCCGCCCCCGAGCCCCCGAGCTGCCCCCGCCCCGCAGCCCCCTCCGCAGAGCCGCCCCCGAGCCCCCCGAGCTACTCCAGGTCCCGCCGTGCGCGCTGCAGCCCTTAGGGAGCTCGGCGCATCTCCCGGGGCGCAGGTGTCTGTTAGTGTCCCCGGGAGCCCGAGGGCATCCCCGCCCTCCCGGGTCCTGCTCCACCTCCCCGCGAGCCCCTTTCCCCCGGGAAGGTCGGTGCAGCTCCTGCGTCTCCGGGACGGGGCTCTCCTGTCCTGGGGACACTCGCCCCGGCCTCAGCCCGGCTCCTCGCGGGCCCCTCCCCCTTGGATGCCTTTTGATTCTTTATTTCTTTTTCCCCGTCTTCCTACCTTGACAGAAGCGCGAACTCTTCTCACTGTAGCGTTCCAGCTGTTCTCTCTTTAAATCTCAGGCCGAATTCGTAGATTTTCAGGACGAGTTGAAGGTTATCTAGGTAATTTGGTGGGGACAGGTGATTTGGGGACCCTACTCTTCCGCCGTCTTGCCCTTTTCTCTGATATTTCCAACTCATTTTCCCTCCTTTCCCCTTTAATCCCTTTCACTAATTTTTATATTCCCCATATAAATGAAATCATGTAATGTTTGTCCTTCTCCGATTGACTTACTTCACTCAGCATAATACCCTCCAGTTCCATCCACGTTGAAGCAAATGGTGGGTATTTGTCATTTCTAATGGCTGAGAAATATTCCATTGTATGTATAGACCACATCTTCTTTATCCATCCATCTGTCAACCGACACCAAACTCCTTCCACAATTTGGCTATTGTGGACATTGCTGTTGTGCACATTGGGGTGCAGGTGTCTCTGTCTTTCCCTGTAACTTTGGGGTCAATCCCAAGTAGTGCAATTGCTGGGTCATAGAGCAGGTCTATTTTTAACTCTTTGAGGAACCTCCACACAGTTTTCCAGAGTGGCTGCTCCAGTTCACATTCCCACCAACAGTGCAAGAGGGTTCCCCTTTCTCCACATCTTCTCCAACATTTGTTGTTTCCTGTCTTGCTAATTTTCCCCATTCTCACTGGTGTGAGGTGGTATCTCATTGTGGTTTTGATTTGTATTTCCCTGATGGCCAGTGACGCAGAGCATTTTCTCATGTGCTTGTTGCCCATGTGTATGTTTTCTTTGATGAAATTTCTGTCCATGTTTTTGCCCTTTTCATGATTGGATTGTTTGTTTCTTGGGTGTTGAGTTACTAGTCCTTTATCTGATATGTCATTTGCAAATATCTTCTTCCATTCTGTGGATTGTCTTTTAGTTTTGTTGACTGTTTCTTTTGCAGTACAGAGGCTTTTTATCTTGATTAAGTCCCAATAGTTCATTTCTGCTTTTGTCTCCCTCGCCATCTTAGACGTATCTTGCAAGAAGTTACTGTGGCCAAGTTAAAAAAGGGTGTTGCCTGTTTTCTCCAGTAGGATTTTGATGGATTCTTGTCTCACATTTAGACCTTTCATCATTTTGAGTTTATCTTTGTGTATGGTGAAAGAGAGTGGTCTTGTTTCATTCTTCTGCACATGGCTGTCCAACTTTCCCAGCACCATTTATTGAAGAGACAGTCCTTTTTCCAGCAGATAGTCTTTCCTGCTTTGTTGAATATTAGTTAACCATAAAGGTCCACTTCTGGATTCTAGATTCTGTTCCATTGATCTATGTGTCTGTTTTTGTGCCAGTACCACACTGTCTTGATGACCACAGCTTTGTAGTACAACCTGAAATCTGGCATTGTGATGCCCTCGGCTCTGGTTTTCTTTTTCTTTTTTTTTAATATTTTTTTTTCTTTATTTATTTATGATAGTCACACAGAGAGAGAGAGAGAGAGAGAGGCAGAGGGAGAAGCAGGCTCCATGCACCGGGAGCCCGATGTGGGATTCGATCCCGGGTCTCCAGGATCACGCCCGGGGCCAAAGGCAGGCGCCAAACCGCTGCGCCACCCAGGGATCCCTGGTTTTCTTTTTCAATATTACCCTGGCTGTTTGGGGTCTTTTCTGATCCCACACAATCTTAAGATGATTTGTTCCAACTCTCTGACGAAAGTCCATGGTATTTTGATAGGGATTGCATTAAATGTGTAAATTGCCCTGGGTAGCATTGACATTTTCACAATATTAATTCTTCCAATCCATGAGCATGGAATACTTTTCCATCTGTCTGTGTCTTCTTCCATTTCTTTCACAAGTGTTCTGTAGTTTTTAGGGTATAGATCCTTTACCTCTTTGGTTAGGTTTATTCCTAGGTATCTTACACTTTTGGGTAAAATTGTAAATGGGATTAACTCCTTAATTTCTCTTTCTTCAGTCTCATTTTTCATGTATAGAAATACCACTGATTTCTGGGCATTGATTTTGTATACTGCCACGCTGCCAAATTGCTGTATGAGTTCTAGCAATCTTGGGGTGGAGTCTTTTGGGTTTTCTACGTAGAGTATCATGTCATCTACAAAGAGGGAGGGAATGACTCCTTCTTTGCCAATTTGAATGCCTTTTATTTCTTTTTGTTGTCTAATTGCTGAGGCTACAACTTCTAGTACTATGCTGAATAACAGTGGTGAAGGTGTCCTGTCTTGTTCCTGATCTTAGTGGAAACGTTCCCAGTGTTTCCCCATTGAGAAGGATATTATCCTGTGGGCTTTTTGTAGATGGCTTTTAAGATGCTGAGGAATGTTCCCTCTGTCCCTACATTCTGAAGAGCTTTGATCAGGAATGGATGCTGTATTTTGTCAAATGCTTTCTCTGCATCTCTTGAGAGGATCCTATGGTTCTTGTTTTTTCTCTTGCTGATATGATGAATCACATTGATTGTTTTACAGTGTTGAACCAGCCTTGTATGCCGGGGATAAATCCCACTTGGTCATGGTGAATAATCTTCTTAATATGCTGATGGATCCTGTTGACTCATATCTTGGTGAGAATTTTTGCATCCGAGTTCATCAGGGATATTGGTCTATATTTCTCCTTTTTCGTGGGGTTTTGTCTGGTTTTGGAATTAGGGTGATGCTGGCCTCAAAAACGAGTTTCTAAGTATTTTGTCTCTTTCTATCTTTCGGAACTGCTTTAGTAGAATAGGTATTGTTTCTTCCTTAAACGTTTGACAGCATTCTCCTGGGAAGCCATCTGGCCCTGGACTTTTGTGTCTTGGGAAGTGTTTAATGACTGCTTCAATCTCCTCCCTGGCTATTGGCCTGCTCAGGTTTTCTATTTCTTCCTGTTCTAGTTTTGGTAATTTGTGTTTTTTCCAGAAATGTGTCCATTTCTTCTAGATTGCCTAATTTATTGGTGTATAGCCACTCATGATATGTTTTTAAAATCGTTTTTATTTCTTTCGTATGGTTGTGATCTCTCCTTTTTAATTCGTGATTTTATTAATTAGAGTTTTTCTCTTTTGTTTTTAATAAGGCTCGCTTATGATTTATCTATGTTATTAATTCTTACAAAGAATCAATTTTTGGTTTTGTCGATCTGTTCTACAATTCTTCAGGTCTCTATTTCATTGAGTTCTGCTCGAATCTTTATTAACTCTATTTTTCTGCTGGGTGTAGATTTTATTTGCTGTTCTTTCTCCAGTTCCTTTTGGTGCAAGGTTAGCTTGAGTATTTGAGTTTTTTCCAATTTTTTGAGAGATGCTTTTATTGGGATGTATTTCCCTCTTAGGACTGCTTTTGCTGTATCCCAAAGATTTTGAATGGTTGTATCTTCATTCTCATTAGAGTCCATGAAACTTTTAAATTCTTCTCTAATTTCCTATTTGACCCATTCATCTTTTAGCAGGATGCTCTTTAACCTACATGTGTTTGAGTTTCTTTCAAATTTGTTCTCTGATTGAGTTCATTTTTCACAGCACTATAGTCTGAAAATATGCAGAGGGCAATATCAATCTTTTGGTATTGGTTAAGACCTGATTTGTGATCCAGTATGTGGTCTATTCTGGAGAAAGTTCCATGTGCACTTGAGGAGAATGTGTATTCAGTTGCATTTGGATGTAAACTTCTGTAAATATCTGTGATATCCATCTGGTCCAGTGTATCATTTAAAGCTCTTTTTTCTTTGGTGATGTTGTGCTTAGAAGATATGTCATTTGCAGAAAGTGCAGTGTTGAAGTCTCCTACTATTATTGTATTATTATCTAAATATGTCTTTACTTTTGTTATTAATTGATTGGTATACTTGGTAACTCCCACATTAGGGGCATAAATATTCATGATTGTTAGGTCTTCTTGTTGAATAGACCCTTTAAATATGATATAGTGTCCCTCTTCGTCTCTTACTACAGTCTTTGGGATAAACATTAATTTATCTGACATGAGGATGGCTACCCCAGCTTCCTTTTGAGGACCATTTGAATGGTAAGTTGTTTTCCAACCTTTCATTTTAAGGCTGGAGGTGTCCTTAGGTCTAAAATTAGTCTTTGTAGACAGCAAATAGATGGGTCTTGCTTCATTATCCAGTCCAAAACCCTGCATCTTTTGATGGGATCATTAAGTCCATTCATGTTCAGAGTTACTGTTGAAAGATATGAATTTAGTGTCATCATAATATCTATTCAGTCCCTGTTTTAGTGGATTATTTCTTTGGCCTTCCTCTTTCTTTTTTTTTTTAAATTTTTTTTATTTATGATAGTCACACACAGAGAGAGAGACAGAGAGAGGCAGAGACATAGGCAGAGGGAGAAGCAGGCTCCATGCACCGGGAGCCCGACGTGGGATTCGATCCCGGATCTCCAGGATCACACCCTGGGCCAAAGGCAGGCGCCAAACCGCTGCGCCACCCAGGGATCCCAACTTCCTCTTTCTTTTACAGAGTACCCCTTAATATTTTTTGCAGAGCTGGCTTGGTGGTCACATATTCTTTCAGTTTATGCCTATCTTGGAAGGTCTTTATCTCTCCTTCTATTCTGAATGAGAGCCTTGCTGGATATAGCATCCTTGGCTGCATGTTCTCATTTGAACCATGAATATATCCTGCCAGCCCTTTCTGGCCTGCCAGGTCTCTGTGGAGAGGTCTGTGGTTAATCTGATATTTCTCCCCATATAAGTTAGGGATGTCTTGTTTCTTGCTGCTTAACGTTTTCTCCTTAATTTTGGAATTTGCATGTTTCACTATTAAATTTCAAGGTGTTCAATGGTTTTTATTGATTTTAGGGGGGGTGGATCTCTCTATTTCCTGTATCTATCTGAATGCCTGTTTTTCTCCCCAAATTAGGGAAGTTCTCAGCTATGATTTGTTCAAATATGCTTTCTAAGCCTCTGTCTCTCTCGGCGCTCTCTGAAACCCCATTGAACGTATATTTTTCCTTCTGAGGCTCTCATTTATTTCCCATAACCTTTCCTCATGGTCTTTTAATTGTTTTTTTTCTGTTTTTTCCTCAGCTCCCTTCCTTACCATCAACTTGTATTCTATGTCACTCTTTTTTTCTACCTCATTAACCTTCGTCGTTAGGACCTCCAGTTTGAATTGCATCTCATTTAATTGATTTTTAATTTTGGCCTGATTAGATCTAAATTCTGCAGTCATGAGGCCTCTTGAATCCTTTATGCTTTTTTCCAGAGCCCCAGTAGCTTTATAATTGTGCTTCTGAATTGGCTCTCTGACATTGAATTGTAGTCCAAATTCTGTAACTCTGTGGCAGAGAGTACTGTTTCTGATTCTTTCTTTTGTGGTGAGTTCTTTCTTTTAGTCATTTTGCTCAGTGCAGAGTGGCTGTATGAGTGGGCTGAGTCAAGAATATCAAGCACTATACAAGTAAATTTCTCCCTAGATGATTCTGGCGAGGTCAGAGACCAGAAATTGAAAACAAAGATCAGAACGAAATAAAACAAAAGGACCACTAAAATGAAAAACAAAATTTAAAACAAAGTAGTAAATAATAAAAGGCCAAGAATCCCAAAGAAGAGGAAAAAAAGGAAAAAGAAGAGAAAAAAGCAAATGTAAAGAGAAAAGAAAAAAAGAAAAAAGAAAAAAGAAGAGGAAAGGGAGGGTCCTGGGAGATGGTGGTGGTGACGAAGTTGTAGCGGAGGGAGATTGTAGTCTACCTGAGTGGCCCTAGAGGGTGATCCTCTTGGTTCTGAGTATATTAAGTTCTCTGTATGTTAGAATATGCTCAATCCCAAATTTATATAAACTAGTGATATTTGTAGATGGCCCCAACATTGACCACCAAAACATAAATGAGATAAAAGAGGGGGGCAGAATGGGAATGAAGAGAGAAAATAATCTCACAGAATGAACCAGCACGGTATTCCACTTGGTTCTGGGTGCATGCGGGTCATGTTTTAGAAGGTATTAACTTCTGCCATTGTAGAACAAAATGAGGCAGAGAAACAAAAAACGTAAAGCAAAAAAACATATCTTGTATATGTCCCAAAATTTAGCTGTGTATGTTGAAGGAAATTTAGAAGTGGAAAATATATCTAAGACCTGTGATGGTAGAAATATGAAAGTCAAAGACGGAGAAACTTAAAAATGAACAGTGTTAAAATACTGTAGTTAAAGAGGGAAAAGAGAAAAATTTGGAAATTTACAGTCTGTTATTAAAAGAAGTTGTACTGGCAAAAGGAAGAAAAAAAGAAACCGGAGGGGTACTCTCTGGTTCTATATACTGTAAATCCCTTGACTTCCCCTGGAGCTTTCTAGCGCTGCTTGGGGAAGAATTTGCTCTTCCTTGTCCTTCTAGCTGGTCTTCTGGGGGAGGGGCCTGCTGTGCTAATTCCCAGGTGCGTGTACCTGGGGAGCTGCCCCGTCCCCTGCTGGGTGCTGGACTCAGTGGGAGCTGTTTACCCGATGAGGCCTCTTTCCCCTGGCGGCCCCGCCCCTCCCAGGAACCCAGCGACATCAGGAGAAACAGCAACACTGGCGGAGGCCAGTTCTCCAGCTCTGTGTCAGCTTCCCCAGTAACCACCTGCAGCTCTCAGTTTGCACTGGCCTAGATGCTCCGGGGGCGGGGGGGGGGCACCCGGCGGCAGAAGAGTCCTCACCGTCCTGAGCCCTCTCTGCCTCCGCCTGGGGCGGCCCGAGGTAGGAAATTCCTTGCTGTTCTGTGCCTTCCCTGCCTCCGCCCGTCCCAGGGGAGCGCAGGATCCTGGGCTGTGTCCCCCGGAGCCCTGGGATCTGGGGTCTGTGCTGCTGGAATCCTGCTCCTGGGGCCGCGGCTCCGAAGGCAGCAGGGCGCAGCCCCCTCCATCTGGAGCCCCGCCTGACCGACCGGCTTCTCCCCGAGGCCTCGCCAGGTGCAGGCTCCAGCCCTTTACTGAGCTCGCCCCACTGTGTGGCGGGCGCTCTCCCCTGGCGCACTTCCTCTGTTAGAGATTCCGGGAAACTGGAGGCTCCCCTGCCCATCCTGTGCTTCTGCCCGAATTCCCTGCTGAGCGCCTCTCTGGAAAGAATCCCATGTAGATTTTTTAAAGTTCCTGCATCTCTGGGGCAGGGCTCTCCTGTTCTGGAGTCTCTCTCTGCCCCTCTTAGCTGAGTACCACACGGGGCCCCTCCCCTCCTTGATTCTTTTTTATTTTATTTTTTTCCGCCTTCCTACCTTGTTAGAAGCGAAAATCCTTCTCTCTTCAGCGTTCTTGGCCTTTATCTCTTTAAATCTCAGGTAGAATTAATATATTTTCAGGATGATTTGACAGTTATCCTGGTAAGTTGGTGGGGCCAGGTGAGGTGAGGACCCTTGCTCCTCCTTCTTGCCGATGGCCTTAATACAAAATTCTGAGTCTCATTTCTCTGCCTTGCTTCTGAAGCAGAAATTAAATCTTTTCCTGGGTTCTCCTCCCTAAATATTTCCTCTAGAGTAATTGGCAGGAAGATTCTCCAATGAGTACAGACTGTTCTGTTGGCTATGCTGTAGCCATTCTTCTGCTTTAGGGACATGGGCCACTGTGGCACATAGTTCTCTGCTTGAGTCTTTGCCTGCTTTTCCCAAATGACTGGTAGCCAGTTACCCACACATTGCTGTCTGAACCTCTGCAAGCCTGCCTTGGACTGTCCGCCTTGGCTTGCTTTAGCTGCTCCTCACAGCCTCTTCTGTGAAGGTATTCCCACAGAAGAGATCTGGGCTCTAGTATCACAGCTATTGTCTTCATATCACAACTCTATCATTTCCAGAAAGCAAGTGACATGCAAGGATCTGGGGAGACAGGGGTGGGAAAAAGGTAGAGAGTCTATGTTGGAGGGTGGTCATGTATACCCTCACTCTGTACCTGGGATTGAGAACTTGCTTGCTCAGTCTTGCCTACTTTGCTGATATCTTTTGCTTTTATGACTTTATCTCAGATGCATTAAGTTGCCCTCCTTTGGACATCTTAAACTCATCAGACAGTTCTGTATATGTTGATGGTAGAAATTTCTATATGAAAGGAACTCTAGATTACTTTCAAATTAAGCAAGTGGCTGGGTTTCTGCCTCAGTGTTCTTAAATATTCTTTGACAGAAGGCTCTTCTGTCCTGAACACAGAAGACTCAAGAAGGTCATGTGGCTTCCCCAGGCTCATATATAGTAACAGGATGTTAATTCATTAAGAAATTAAAATTAATTATTACAAATCTGTTAACTAGAAAACAAATACAGGAGTGGGAGAGAGCTGCTAGGTAAAATTTGAATTAGTAAAATTTGGAGCAACAGCAACTTAGAACTCATAGGAATTATTTCAGTTCCTAATATTAAGGCTGAGACTTAGCCAATCAACAGAACTCAAATGAGTAGTTATGGAGTCTCTAGTTAATTGAAAACATGGTTATAATATTTCACACCTTCTCTTGTTAAGAGGTGGAGTCTATTTTTCAACCTGAAATCTGGCCTGGTCTCTTGCCTTGTCTTGACCAGTGGAATGTGGTAAAGATGATATTGCCTGAATTCCAGAACTAAGACATAGTTTGCTTTGCATCTTCTGCCTTCATTATCCTACAGTGTTCTTACTACTCTGTAAAGAATTCAGCAAGACTACTGAATGATAAAAAACCCCTTGGAGGAAAAGGCTCAGACCATAGCCACCATTAAAGCCCTGGACATGTTAAAGAGGCCTTCATAAACCCTCCATCTCCAAACTGCCAATTAACTGATGCCTTATGAGAAAACCCAGGTGAGACTAGCATGAGACCTGCCCAGCTGAGCTCAGTCCTAAATGCAGACTCAGGAGCAAGTAAAATGCTGTTGCTTTAAGCTACTTTGTTATACAGCAATAGGTAACTGAAACAGAGTGCTCTATATGATTATGGTTTATCAATGGCCACATCACTGACTCTCTGCATACTTTTGATGTAAAAATATACGATGTAACTGGGGGAGATTTTCTGTTTCGTTGATGTTTCTTTTTGCATGAGATATTAAACCATTAGTGATTTGCCTCATCTCATCTCAGCTCCATCTCATCTCAGCTCCACTATCATGTGGGTTCATCCCCTTGCATTGCTGTTATAGCACCCTCTTCATCTCTCCACATCACACACATAATAAAGAACTAGCTAACTGTTGATGGAACATCTGCATATCTTATTACCTCTACTTTAGTTATCCTGTTTAATGATACACAGATGACAGCGCCATACTGGAGCCCTGCATTACATCCACTTTTGCTCCCTTGCTTCCTTCCTATGGAGACTATAAGCATTATTTTCACTTGTTTGAAGGTATGTATTTTCATTCTTATGAGGTTTTTCCTCTCATGAATCAGAAAATCAAATAGATAATTTCCACAAAAATCTCTAGTCTCCTCTCCTTCCCCCCTCAAGTGGCCTATTACTAACTTTTCCCTTTGGTTGCTGTGACCAAATTTCTGGGGTTCTAGGATAAAACTCCCTTGGCAAAATGTAGTACAGTGGCAATTCCAGGTCTCTACAGCAGTGCTCAAGTAACTTTCCAGTGCTGCTATAGCTGTGCTTCCTGCTTGGAGGCATTACATATGAGTTTTTATGCCAGCTGCTGATAACATTTCAAAGAAAGAGCTCTGCATTCTGTGGTCATCTAAGTCCAGGATCATTTTGACATGAGCTCAGGTGAGTTAGATAGGTGGACACAATTTTTGATGCAGATGAGAGCTTCAAGTAGAAACACATAGAGCAGTGAGAAGGGAGATCTAGTCAACTAGAAGAAATGAATGAGTTCTCTTATTCAACAGGGAGAGTATGGCAGATAAACTCACACCCAAACTAGAGAAGACAGTAAGATGATGGACTCAAATCATGACTTCCTGACCTGTATTGGAGGAGTCATTCTAGTGACATTTGCAGATGTGTCTTGAGTGTTGTTCCCAGATGAAGAATATAGTAGGAGCAGAACATCTGATCCAAGGGGAGTAAAGTGAGAAGAATGTTGGACAATGCTGAAGAAAGTAGCTTGGATATATTATGATTTCCTGAGCCACACACTGGATGTCCAGGTTGGACCATCCCAGCAACAGAAGTAGGAATAACCTGGCTTGTCTAGAAACCAAGACTCAACCATGTTAATTCTGGATTGGCCATGGGCTTGTCCTTGGCTTCAGTAATGCTATTTATCCTCTCTGTACCTTGGCTTTCCTAACTCTAAAATAGAGGGATTTTACAATCACTAGCAGTTTCACTCAGATCCCAGCAGCAACAGTCTTCTACAGTGCTTGCTGCATTGTAGGAACAATCCCTTTGACAGCATGCAGCTCCACTGCCCATTCATGTACATCTTTTTACTCTTCTGAGCTCTCTCTACATATCTCTGGAGGAGCCAACTACTGGAGAAATCTGTATGGTGATGATATTGAGATGTTTCTCTGTGAATTTTATTGTTTTCCAGTAATTCTAATTTCAGCTCAACCTTGTGAGTAATTTGAGTGAGACTCAGGTTATGAAGTAGAGGATTACAAGTCTTTGTTTTTGTTTTTACAAGTGTTTGATCTACTTTAAAAGTATTCCAGAATTGTCATCATTGCTTGAATGGGAGGTGAGCCCACATTGTTTATCATTTGTTTACTATCTGTGCAGACCAGCACAAGGATAATCAAACCTGAGGAGAGAAGAGGGTCAGGTGGTCACTAGATGGTCTCTGAACTGTCTCTGGTTTCTTACATTCTAGGCTTATGGTGGAGGTGTGGGCAGCGGTCAATGCTGTGTGTTGAACAGCTGTGAGACTCAGGACAGTACAAAGGCACCCTGGTATTTAGTTGTTGATCACCACTGATCACCTGTTCTCCTTTAGCAAAAAGGAGTTAGGGGGACAGTTTCACTCCCCTTAATGGAAAAGATCAGATTTAAACTACTATTCTGCCCTTGTTTAAAAGTGGAGACTGATACCAAGTATCAGTAGAGACCTCAAGTTTTCAGTTAGGCAGAAAGTGAAAGACTGGCTAGAAAGCAGTGCCACCAACGAATGTTTTCCATTTTTTTCCACAACTATCCTGTTTTCCAACTTTTTACCAACACAAGGAGTTATCTACTTTTTAAATCTTAGTTAATCTGATCCATTAAAAGTATCATCCATTTTTAGGGGAAGATAAAATAAAGGTTGATTTGAAAGCATGGGTGGATTAACTGTCAGCTTCTAGGAGGGTAATTTGGAGTCAGTCGTTTGCTGGGATAAATTGCATCAGTGGGGAGGTTACTGGTGATAATCCCCGTGAAAAGAAACTAACTGCTTCCAAGCTGTGTTGCTTTTTATTAATGTGAGTATGATTTACAACATCATAAAAAAGGTCTAAAAAAGACTTCTAAAAAATTAGTTTCAGAGATAGAATTTAGTCATTCATCAGTTGTGTACAATACCCAGTTTTGATTATATCAAGGGCCCTCCTTAATGGCCATCAACCAGTTACCTCATCCCCACACCTATCTCCCCTCCAGCAATCCTCAGTTTGTTTCTTAGAGTTCAGCATCTCTTATGGTTTGCCTATATATCTGCTTGCATCTTATTTTATTTTTCCTCCCCTTCCCCTATGTTTTCTGTTTTGTTTCTTAAATTCCACATTTGAGTGAAATCATCTGGCACTTGTCTTTCTCTGACTGACTTATTTCCCTTAGCATAATGTCCTGTAGTTTCATCTGTGTCATTGCAAATGGAAATATTTCATTTTTTATTGATGGCTGAATGACATTGCATTGTATGTATACACTACATCTTTATCCATTCATCTGTTGATGGACAACTGGGCTCTTGCATCGTTCAGCTATTGTGGACATTGCTGCTATCAACATTGGGTTGCATGTGCCTCTTTGAATCATTGTTTGTATCCTTTGGATAAATACCTGGTAGTGCGATTCCTGAGCCCTTGGGTAGCTCTATTTTTAACTAGAAAAGACATTGTAAACACATATTTAGAAACCTTTATGTAGAGCAACAGAGAATTAGATAGTGGTCTTTGTTAGAGCAGTAGTAGAACACTATGGTTGTTAGTGTTTCTTGTTTTGTCACCACACTGTAAGGAAAATTTGTCTTCACCCCATATATGTAAAGCAAGGGTATCAAAAAGGACTTCACAGAGTAAGGAGTTGTGCAGAGTGGGCTGTTGAAGAAAGGGAAGAACTGGAGAGATGTGATGAAGGCCTGGGCACTGCAAGCTGAGTGAAGAATGTGGAAGGAGGCCATGGGCTGGAATATTAAGTGTGTGTGTGAGGGAAGGGTGAATACCATTTGAGTGCCTGTCCGGGGAAGAGGAGGTGGTTTAGCTAAGAGTGGGAGAGAAAGAAAGGAGTATGGTAACACAGTGAATATCTTGGGTGCAAGATCTGAGATTGCTATAATTTGGAAGATACATTATGAAGGTATCTTTGGAAGGTTTAAATCCCAGAGATACAAGTTGTATAATTTCTCAGATCCACATATATTGACATTTTTGTTAAAGCTCAATTGCAGGTTTACTGCAAAAATGAAAGATGGTTGGTGAGAGCTTACAAAGTGAAAAGCAAAAGATCCCTTTTCCTGCATAGCTTCCTACTCGTTAGAGGTAATTATTATTAACTTTTATTTTGCCTATCAATCTAGGCATTGTCTATCCATTTTAATCTGATTTTATGTATGTAACTTATTGATATAAATTTTAAAAAGCCAGACAGGATAAGATGAATGCCAGATAATGCCCCCTTTCCTCTATCTCTCCTGCCTATGTACATTTAGGTCAACTTTAGCAAATTAGGCGGTTACATAGTATTCCATAGATGGGGTCTGATAGACATTATTCAACTAGTCCCCTGCTTCTACACATTGAAGTTATTGTCAGGTTTTTACTCTTGTAAATGGGATTGCAGGCTTTTACTCTTAAAAGCAACAATGCTTCAGTAAACATCTCTGTATCTTTTTAAAATTGAGATGTAATTGGCCTAGTCTATCAATTCAGGTGTGGGACATAATGAATCAATACTTGTCTACACTGCAAAATGATCATCACAATAAGAACTTTCTCAAGATTTACTCTCTTGGTACCTTTCAAATAGGTAATACATGACCAACGGCTGTAGCCACCATGCCATGCATTACATCCTCATGACTTAGTTATTTTATAACTGTATCTTTTGACCCTCACCACCCATTTCATCCACCCTTCCCACTCTCCTACCACTCTTCTTTGTTCACTTTCTTCCTGTGTGCATGTGCACGTGCACATGCATGCACATACACCTACACGCACACACACACACACACACACACACACACACACACATCCAGATATCCTTTCCAAGGAGTAGAGTAGCTGAATCAAAGAACATGAGCATTTACAATTTTGGAAGGTATCACCAACTTGGCTCATGTTTTATCAGTTTACTTTCACACTACCAGTTATGAGACTATATGTTTCCCCATTTCCTCTCAGACCCTGAATTTTGTCAAGTGTTTAAATCCCTGCCAATGTTGTAAGAAAAACAAGTGTCTTGCTATTTCAGTATGCATTTATTTAATACAGAATGAGGTCAAGTATTTTCATACATAAGTCAAGAGAGCCATGGGTAATTTTCACTCTTTTTCTTTCTCTTCTACATGGCATTTTAAAAAATGACTTATCATCGCCATTCTGGTCTCTCATTCCTTCTTCTCTTTGTTCCTCTGCAGAATCCCCTCCACAGAACCCATAACTGCGTCACTGTCTCTAGCATCTATCCTCCTTCTATGGGATGGTGAATGCCATGCTCTGGCAACCACTACACCTCCCTTTCCTTCCTTCCTCTAAAAGAACTCATCTTGTCTTGCTAATTTATAGCTATGGTAAATTTACATATCAGGTCTTCAAAGAAAAGTGTTTATAAAGATTTTCATAGAATTTGCCAATGTGGTCATGGTTATGGACAGATTCTACTGTGATATGTCCAAAATATGAAATGTACTGTCACTGCATTAGTTCATGCAGTTAAGTAATTTCTGAAAGCCTATTAATTTGTAGTCATATATGAGAAATGACTATGAAGCAATGACAGAAAAAATACGACAGAACTACCAATCTAAGTAAAAGGATCCTTATTCTTTGCTTTGCATTTTGGTGATAAAATACATGACAAAGATACCTGAATTGCTTTGTGATCAAAATGATCTCCAAGAGCACACAGCAGCCTTGGTCTAGTTTTCTGACACTGATTGAATTGCCCAAGATTAAGATCAGTGCCATTTCTCCTAAGTCAGTTTCTCCTTACTCTCCTCTTTCAGGTGGCATGAGAGGTATCCCTGCTGACAGAGGCAATGGATGAAGGCAATCACTCTGTGGTGTTGGAGTTTGTGTTCCTGGGACTCTCCACCTCCTGGGAGATCCAGCTCCTTCTCTTCCTCTTTTCCTGTGTGTACTATATGGCCAGCCTGATGGGAAACCTCCTCATTGTGCTGTGACCTCTGACCCTCGTTTACAATCCCCCATGTACTTACTACTGGCCAACCTTTCCATCATTGACTTGATGTTTTGCTCTTCCACAGCTCTCAAGATGATTTATGATCTTTTAAGAGAGTGCAAAACCATCTCTTTTGGGAGCTTTGTAGCTCATATCTTCTTTATCCATGCAGTTAGGAGCCCTGAGATGGTGCTGCTCATCGCCATGGCCTTTGTTTTTTTTTTTTTTTAATTTTTATTTATTTATGATAGCCACAGAGAGAGAGAGAGGGGCAGAGACACAGGCAGAGGGAGAAGCAGGCTCCATGCACCGGGGGCCCGACGTGGGATTCGATCCCGGGTCTCCAGGATCGCGCCCTGGGCCGAAGGCAGGCGCCAAACCGCTGCGCCACCCAGGGATCCCTCATCGCCATGGCCTTTGACAGATATGTTGCCATATGTAAGCCTTTGCACTACCTGACGATCATGACCCTGAGGAAGTGCATTTTATTTCTAGTCGCTTCCTGGATTATTGGCCTTATTCATTCAGTGACTCAACTGGCTTTTGTTGTGGACTTGTCCTTCTGTGGGCCTAATGATTTAGATAGCTTTTTCTGTGACCTTCCTTGGTTTATCAAACTTGCTTGCACATACACAAGCACGTTGGGATTCATGGTTACTGGCTTTATTTCTGTGGCCTCCTTTTTCATTCTAATCATCTCTTACACCTTTATTTTGGTGACTATTCAGAAAAAGTCTTTGGGAAGTAGGTCCAAGGCCCTCTCCACTTTGTCAGCTCATGTCACTGTGGTTGTTTTGTTCTTTGGGCCATTAATCTTCTTCTATGTGTGGCCCTTCCCCACATCACATCTGGATGAATTCCTTGCCGTCTTTGATGCAGTTCTCACTCCTTTTCTGAGTCTGGTCATCTACGCTTTTAGGAATAAGGAGATGAAGGTGGCAATGAGGAGACTGTGTTCTCAGTTGGTGAAATAGAGTAATGTCTCTTAAATATGCAGGGTATTGCACTGTGATGTCATTTTCAGGACTCTGCTTATGCAGGAGACTTCTAGGTCATGGTTTCCTTTCTTTCATTTTTTTCAGAGAGAGAGAGAGAGAGAATGGGTGGGAGGAGGGGCTGAAGGAGAGGAGGAAGCAAACTTCTTGCTAAGCAGAGAGCCTGGATGCAGGCCTGGAACCAGGACCCCAGGATCATGCATGACCTGAGCCAGAGTCATATGCTTAACCAACTGAGCCACCCACGAGACCTGGTCATGATTTTCTTATCTCACCAGTGGCCTTACCTTGATATGGTGCCAAATAGAATTAGTATAAATGTGAAACAAGCTCTTTTGAAAGGCAATATGTGGCTCACTCTTCATTTTCTATTTTCTCAATATTAAATAGACTCTCTTCCTTTAAAGATAAATATTTTTACTTTATCTGATTTGTCTTACTATATAGCTGATTTGTTTTCTATCTTTTAGCTCAATATGTGTTAGCTTCCCTCATTGTTTTATTGCTAATCTAGCTTTTTCAGGGTCTGGTAAGGAGACAGTAACCATACCAGTTAATCTAAAGGAAAAGTTTGCTGTAAAGAATGGTTTGTTAAGTAAAAGTTGGTAATTATTTTTTGAAAAAAGATGAACTGTGAAGTATCACAGACATAGCATTTGTAGGAAGCAGCTCTCACCCCTTGCAATGGAAAATGAAGGGAAGAAGGTAGAATTACTAAAACTTAAAAAGCTGAACATCTTAGAGGAAGGACCTGTGGAGTTGAAGCTCACATATTTGAGAAGGGGCTGCTGCTTGGCTGGTGCTAGGGTCTTGAGCTTAGAGGAGGGCAAGGATGCCACCCCTGAGGCATGGGTGTTGCTGGATAACACAGATGATCCTGAGGGGAGTGTGATGAGGTGAGCTCCTCTAAGGTTGGAACACAGCTGCTGCCCTGAAAAGAAACCAATGTTGCTGAGTGTGGTTGGG
Organism: Canis lupus dingo; assembly: GCF_003254725.2. Taxonomy (NCBI): domain Eukaryota; kingdom Metazoa; phylum Chordata; class Mammalia; order Carnivora; family Canidae; genus Canis; species Canis lupus. The sequence goes on from NC_064272.1 coordinate 335,184, forward strand.
TGATGCTCACAGGCATGGGGAACAGAAAAGAAGCCCCCCAGGCAGCAAACAGGAGGGAGCAAGGATATCCTTTTTTCCTCTTCCAGCCTTGCAGCCTCCCTTGGTGCCCCCAACTGCAGAGCTGGCAAGATAGAAGTGAATGCAGAGCCTCAGCTACTGCATCCTAACAGAGCATAGAAAGAGAGTTTAGAGCTGAAAGATAATAGTTTATATAGCATATGCCACTACTTAGAAAATTATTAGAATTCAGTTAGGGAGGGTCTCACGGTTTTTTTATTTTAAGGTAAATCACTTCATAGAAGTTCCCTGTTTTAGAAAGTTTCAGTTACTGGAAAATGAGTTAATTATCTCAAGACCCTACAGGGACTACATGGGAGATATAAATCCAGAGTTTAGGTTGCCAAGTCCCGGGTCCTCTGCTGCCTTGTCACTTTAGGTCTTGTTTCCTCAGGGAATAAGTGTCATGTCTCTTTTGGACTGCTCAGTTGTCACTGACCTGTTAACCAAGGCCAGTATATTATTCACCTTGTATTTTGAGTGTCTGTTTGTCCAATAGCAGTGCTTCAGCAAATGTTCATGAATGATTTTCACTTACTACATCCATTCAATACTTTTTTCAAAAAGATTTTACTTATTTATTTATGAGAAACAGAGAGAGAGAGGTGGACACAGGCAAAGGGAGAAGCAGGCTCCATGCAGGTAGCCCAATGCGGGACTTGATCCTGGACCCCAGGATCACTCCCTGAGCTGAAGGCAGATGCTCTACCACTGAGCCACCCAGGTGCCCCAACACTTCTCTGATCTTTTGTTTCATTTAAATAGAGCTTTCATTTTGGACAATTTTAGATTTATCAAGAAGTTGCATATACACACACACTCACACACACATACAGTGGACGAGTGCCTACCATTTATATTGACGTGGATGGAACTGGAGGGTAATATGCTAAGTGAAAAAAGTCAATCAGAGAAGGACAATCATCATATGGTTTCACTTATACATGGAATATAAGAAATAGTGCAGAGGACCATAGGGAAGTTTGTGGAAACTAAATGGGAAGAAATCAGAGAGGGAGACAAACCATGAGAGACTCTTAACTCTGGGAAACAAACTGAGGGTTGCTGAGGGGAGGTGGGTAGGAAGATGGGGTAACTGGGCACTTGACGTGATGAGCACTGGGTGTTATATGCAACTAATGAACTACCAAAAACCATGTCTGAGACTAATGATGTACTATATCTTGGCTAATTGAATTTAAATAAATTAAAAAAAAGAAGTTGCAGAGGTATTCCAGGGAATTCCTATATAGCTCTTGCCCAGTTTCAGTTTCAGTTTCTTCTCATCATCTTACCTTTCTGTAGTCTGTTTATGGTACATGGAGAGATCAACACTGGTACATTCTTATTAACTAAATGGTGGCCTGTAATTAGATTTAACCAATTTTTCCATTAATGTCCTTTAATTTGCCAGAGTTCAATGTAGGAAAGCACACAACATTTAGTCATCATGACTCTAAGCATACTCTGGTTTGAGAGTTTCTCAGTCTCACCTTGCTTATAATGGCGGTCATAGCTTTCAGGGATATAATGTAGTTTGTTGAATGTCCCAAATTTGAGTTTGTTTGAATTTCCCCCTCATAATTAGACTAGGATTTTGGGTTTTTGTGAAGAATACTATAGAGAAGAAGTAGCTTTTTAATTAAATAATATCAGGGGTAGTACATAATATATACATGTCATCCCTTGTGATGTTAAACTTGCTCAGTTTATTTATTTGTGATCTAATGAAAGACAATTGACTCATGAGATGTTACTTCTGCAAGATTTTTTTAATAATAAATTTATTTTTTATTGGTGTTCGATTTGTCAACATACAGAATAACACCCAGTGCTCATTCCCTCAAGTACCCCCTCAGTGCCCGTCACCCATTTACCCCCACCCCCTGCCCTCCTCCCCTTCTACCACCCCTAGTCCATTTCACAGAGTTAGGAGTCTTTATGTTCTGTCTCCCTTTCTGCTATTTCCCGTACATTTCTTCTCCCTTCCCTTATATTCCCTTTCACTATTATTTATATTCCCCAAACGAATGAGAACATATGTTTGTCCTTCTCCGATTGACTTATTTCACTCAGCATAATACCCTCCAGTTCCATCCACGTCGAAGCAAATGGTGGGTATTTGTCGTTTCTAATAGCTGAGTAATATTCCATTGTATACATAAACCACATCTTCTTTATCCATTCATCTTTCGATGGACACCGAGGCTCCTTCCACAGTTTGGCTATTGGGGACATTGCTGCTAGAAACATTGGGGTGCAGGTGTCCCAGCATTTCATTGCATCTGAATCTTTGGGGTAAATCCCCAACAGTGCAATTGCTGGGTCGTAGGGTGGGTCTATTTTTTAACTCTTTGAGGAACCTCCACAAAGTTTTCCAGAGTGGCTGCACCAGTTCACATTCCCACCAACAGTGTAAGAGGGTTCCCTTTTCTCCACATCCTCTCCAACATTTGTGGTTTCCTGCCTTGTTAATGTTCCCATTCTGACTGGTGTGAGGTGGTATCTCATTGCGGTTTTGATTTGTATTTACCTGATGGCAAGTGATGCAGAGCATTTTCTCATGTGTGTGTTGGCCATGTCTATGTCTTCCTCTGTGAGATTTCTCTTCATGTCTTTTGCCCATTTCATGATTGGATTGTTTGTTTCTTTGGTGTTGAGTTTAATAAGTTCTTTATAGATCTTGGAAACTAGCCCTTTATCTGATACGTCATTTGCAAATATCTTCTCCCATTCTGTAGGTTGTCTTTTAGTTTTGTTGACTGTATCCTTTGCTGTGCAAAAGCTTCTTATCTTGATGAAGTCCCAATAGTTTATTTTTGCTTTTGTTTCTTTTGCCTTCGTGCATGTATCTTGCAAGAAGTTACTGTGGCTGAGTTCAAAAAGGGTGTTGCCTGTGTTCTCCTCTAGGATTTTGATGGAATCTTGTCTCACATTTAGATCTTTCATCCATTTTGAGTTTAACTTTGTGTATGATGAAAGGGAGTGGTCTACTTTCATTCTTCTGCATGTGGATGTCCAAAAGTCCCAGCACCAATTATTGAAGAGACTGTCTTTCTTCCAATGGATAGTCTTTCCTCCTTTATCGAATATTAGTTGACCATAAAGTTCAGGGTCTACTTCTGGGTTCTCTATTCTGTTCCATGGATCTATGTGTCTGTTTTTGTGCCAGTACCACACTGTCTTGATGACCACAGCTTTGTAGTACAACCTGAAATCTGGCATTGTGGTGCCCCCAGATATGGTTTTCTTTTTTAAAATTCCCCTGGCTATTCGGGGTCTTTCTGATTCCACACAAATCTTAAAATAATTTGTTCTAACTCTCTAAAGAAAGTCCATGGTATTTTGATAGGGATTGCATTAAACGTGTCAATTGCCCTGGATAATATTGACATTTTCACAATATTAATTCTGCCAATCCATGAGCATGGAATATTTCCATCTCTTTGTGTCTTCCTCAACTTCTTTCAGAAGTGTTCTATAGTTTTTAGGGTATAGATCCTTTACCTCTTTGGTGAGGTTTATTCCTAGGTATCTTATGCTTTTGGGTGCAATTGTAAATGGGATTGACTCCTTAATTTCTCTTTCTTCAGTCTCATTGTTAGTGTATAGAAATGCCATTGATTTCTGGGCATTGATTTTGTATCCTGCCACGCTGCCAAATTGCTGTATGAGTTCTAGCAATCTTGGGGTGGAGACTTTTGGGTTTTCTATGTAGAGTATCATCTCATTGGCAAAGAGGGAGAGTTTGACTTCTTCTTTGCCAATTTGAATGCCTTTATTGCTTTTTGTTGTCTGATTGCTGAGGCTAGGACTTCCAGTACTATGTTGAATAGCAGTGGTGAGAGTGGACATCCCTGTCATGTTCCTGATCTTAGGGGAAAGGCTCCCAGTGCATCCCCATTGAGAATGATATTTGCTGTGGGCTTTTCGTAGATGGCTTTCAAGATTTTGCGGAATATTCCCTCTATCCCTACACTCTGAAGAGTTTTGATCAGGAATGGATGCTGTATTTTGTCAAATGCTTTCTCTGCGTCTAATGAGAGGATCATATGGTTCTTGGTTTTCCTCTTGCTGATATGAGGAATCACATTGGTTGTTTTACGAGTGTTGAACCAGCCTTGTGTCCCAGGAATAAATCCTACTTGGTCATGGTGAATAATTTTCTTAATGTACTATTAGATCCTATTGGCCAGTATCTTGATGAGAATTTTTGCATCCATGTTCATCAGGGATATTGGTCTGTAATTCTCCTTTTTGGTGGGGTCTTTGTCTGGTTTTGGAATTAAGGTGATGCTAGCCTCATAGAACGAGTTTGGAAGTACTCCATCTCTTTTCTATCTTTCCAAACAGCTTTAGTAGAATAGGTATGATTTCTTCTTTAAACGTTTTATAGAATTCCCCTGGGAAGCCATCTGGCCCTGGACTTTTGTGTCTTGGGAGGTTTTTGATGACTGCTTCAATTTCCTCCCTGGTTATTGGCTTGCTCAGGTTTTCTATTTCTTCCTGTTCCAGTTTTGTGGCTTTCCAGGAATGCGTCCTTTTCTTCTAGATTGCCTAATTTATTGGCATATAGCTGTTCATAATATGTTTTTAAAATCATTTGTATTTCCTTGGTGTTGGTAGTGATCTCTCCTTTCTCATTCATGATTTTATTAATTTGAGTCTTCTCTCTCTTCTTTTTACTAAGCTTGGCTAATGGTTTATCTATCTTATTAATTCTGTCAAAGAACCAACTCCTGGTTTTGTTGATCTGTTCCAAGTTCTTCTGGTCTCGATTTCGTTGAGTTCTGCTCGAACCTTAATTAACTCTCTTCTTCTGCTGGGTGTAAAATCTGTCTGCTGTTTTTTCTCTAGCTCCTTTATGTGTAAGGTTAGCTTTTGTATTTGAGTTCTTTCCAGTTTCTGAATGGATGCTTGTATTGCGATGTATTTCCCCCTTAGGACTGCTTTTGCTGTGTCCCAAGGATTTTGAATGCTTGTATCTTCATTCTCATTAGTTTCCATGAATCTTTTTTAATTCTTCCTTAATTTCCTGATTGATCCTTTCATCTTTTAGCAGGATGGTCCTTAACCTCCACGTGTTTGAAGGCCTTCCAAACTTCTTGTTGTGATTTAGTTCTAATTTCAAGGCAGTATGGTCTGAGAATATGCAGGGGACGATCCCAATCTTTTGGTATCAGTTCAGACCCGATTTGTGACCAGTATGTGGTCTATTTTGGAGAAAATTCCATGTGCACTTGAGAAGAATGTGTATTCATTTGAGTTTGGATGTAAAGTTCTGTAGATATCTGTGAAATCCATCTGGTCCAGTGTATCATTTAAAGCTCTCGTTTCTTTGGAGATGTTGTGCTTAGAAGACCTATCGAGTATAGAAAGAGCTAGATTGAAGTCACCAAGTATAAGTGTATTATTATCTAAGTATTTCTTCACTTTGGTTATTAATTGGTTTAAATATTTGGCAGCTCCCACATTCGGGGCATATATATTGAGGATTGTTAAGTCCTCTAGTTGAATAGATACTTTAAGTATGATATAGTGTCCCTCTTCATCTCTCACTACAGTCTTTGGGGTAAATTTTAGTTTATCTGATATAAGGATGGCTACCCCTGCTTTCTTTTGAGGACCATTTGAATGGTAAATGGTTCTCCAACCTTTTATTTTCAGGTTGTAGGTGTCCTTCTGTCTAAAATGAGTCTCTTGTAGACAGCAAATAGATGGGTCCTGCTTTTTTATCCAGTCTGAATCCCTGCGCCTTTTGATGGGGTCATTAAGCCCGTTCACGTTCAGAGTTACTATTGACAGATATGAGTTTTGCGTCATCATGATATCTATTCAGTCCTTGTTTTTGTGGATTGTTCCACTGAACTTCTTCTTAAAGGGAATTTTAAGAGTCCCCATTAAAATTTCTTGCAGAGCTGGTTTGGAGGTCACATATTCTTTCAGTTCCTGCCTGTCTTGAAAGCTCTTTACCTGTCCTTCCACTTTGAATGAGAGCCTTGCTGGATAAAGTATTCTTGGTTGCATGTTCTTCTCATTCAGGACCCTGAATATATCCTGCCAGCCCTTTCTGGCCTGCCAGGTCTCTGTGGAGAGGTCTGCTGTTACCCTAATACTCCTCCCCATAAAAGTCAGGGATTTCTTGTCTCTTGCTGCTCTAAGGATCTCTTTATCTTTGGAATTTGGAAGCTTAACTATTAGATGTTGAGGTGTTGAACGGTTTTTATTGATTTTAGGGGGCGATCTATTTCCTGGATCTGAATGCCTGTTTCCCTTCCCAGATTAGGAAAGTTTTCAGCTATGATTTGTTCAAATACATATTCTGGTCCTCTGGCCCTTTCGGCGCCCTCGGGAACTCCAATTAAACGTAGGTTTTTCTTCCTCAGGCTGTCGTTTATTTCCTTTAATCTAACTTCATGGTCTTTTAATTGTCTGTCTCTTTTTTCCTCCGTTTCCCTCTTTGCCATCAACTTGTCTTCTATGTCACTCACCCGTTCTTCCACCTCGTTAACCCTCGTCGTTAGGACTTCTAGTTTGGATTGCATCTCATTCAATTGATTTTTAATTTCTGCCTGATTGGATCTAAATTCTGCAGTCATGAAGTCTCTTGAGTCCTTTATGCTTTTTTCTAGAGCCACCAGTAGCTGTATAATAGTGCTTCTGAATTGGCTTTCTGACATTGAATTGTAATCCAGATTTTGTAACTCTGTGGGAGAGAGGACTGTTTCTGATTCTTTCTTTTGAGGTAAGGTTTTCCTTCTAGTCATTTTTCTCAGTGCAGAATGGCCAAAAACAAGTTGTTTTGGGAAAAGGAGAAAAAGAGAGGAGAGAAAGAAGGAAAGAAAAGAGAAAAAGAAAAAAAGAAAAATGGAAGAAAAAAGAAAAAAGAGAAAGAAAGAGAAAGAAAGAGAAGGAAAGGGAAAAAAGGGTGGGGGAAGCAAACGGAAATCAAAAAGCAAAACAAACAAACAAAACAAAAAAACACGTGGGAGTATCTTCTGTTTCTGTATACTTTAAGTCCCTTGAATTCCCCTGGAACTGGTCCGTGTACCTGGTCTTCTGGGGGAGGGGCCCTTTATGCTGATTTTCAGGTGTTAGCACTTGGGGGAGCTGCTCTGCCCCTGCCTGGTGCAGGGCTCAGTGGGGGGTTGTTTACCCCATGAGGCCCCAGGAGGAGCAACCGCAGTGGCCGGGCCAGCTCTGCAGCCCTGGAGTCAGCTCCCGCAGTAACTCCGGAGCTCTCCGTCTGCAGGGCCTGGAGGCTCTGGGGCGGAGCCGCTGATCTGCTCAGCTCGGGGCAGGAGCCTCCTTGCTGTCCTGGGCCCTCCCGGCCTCTGCCTGTCCCGGGGGAGGCCAGATCCTGGGCTGTGTCCCGGCGCCCTGTGCTCCGGGGCCTGCGCTGTTGGATTCGCACTGCCGCCCGGCAGCCCCCTCCGCGAAGCCGCCGCCCGAGCCCCTCTGAGCTTCTCCCGGAGCTGCGCACCCCCCTCCGTGGAGCCTTTTCCTCCGCCCGAGCCCCTCTGAGCTGCTTCCCCCCCCCACAGCCCCCTCCGCGGATCCGCCCCCGGAGCCCTCCCGAGCTGCTCCCGCCCCGCAGCCCCCTCCGCGGAGCCGCCTCCGAGCCCCCCGAGCTGCTCCGGGTCCCGCCGTGCGTGCTGCAGCCCTTAGGGAGCTCGGTGCACTCTCCCGGGGCGCAGGTGTCTGTTAGTGTCCCCGGGAGCCCGAGGGCATCCTCTCCCTCCTGGGTCCTGCTCCACCTCCCTGCGAGCCCCTTTCCCCCCAGGAAGGTTGGTGCAGCTCTTGCTTCTCCAGGTCGGGGCTCTCCTGTCCTGGGGACACTCACCCCGGCCTCAGCCCGGCTCCTCGCAGGGCCCCTCCCCCTTGGATGCCTTTTGTTTTTTTATTTCTTTTTCCCCCGTCTTCCTACTTTGATAGAAGCGGGAACTCTTCTCACTGTAGCATTCCAGCTGGTCTGTGTTTAAATCTCAGGCCGAATTCATAGATTTTCAGGATGAGTTGAAGGTTATGTAGGTAATTTGGTGGGGACAGGTGATTTGGAGACCGTACTCTTCCATGGTCTGCCTCTCCCTCCAAGATTTTTTTTTAAGTAAAAAATTTTTAGCATTTTCCTTCAGTTTCCCAGTTCATATATATACAGAGGAAATTTTTATTTATCAGGCTGGTCCATAAAATGTCTATTAATTTTTCAGAAAGTTAGTATTATCAAATTACTTAAGAATGCTTTTATTATTCATCATAGTATTTAAAGTGGCAAAGAATATAACCGAGATGATCTTTTTAAAGAGTAGTGTCATTCCTCCCTCCTACAACTCATTTAGAACAATTCCCTTTGTTGCTGTGATCACAATGAATATATGTTTAGGAAACAATTTCCTTGACTAATTGACCTTAGTTGTGTAATCCTTGGTCATGATAACATTAGTGGGTCTTATCCTCCAGTTCAGGTAATTTTTTCTATTTTTAGAAACCTTTTATATACTTCTGTGCCTTTGAGATAATGGTCTTTGAATAGCTCCAAGGGAAGGATGGAGTGGAAACTGACAAGAGGAGGAAGATATTAAACTAGATAAACTTCAGTGACAAAGAGAACTCAGAGAATGGTTTGCTATTTGTCTATTTCCATTATGTTTTGGCCCAGAGGCAGGAAAAAACAGGTGGTGGTGGAGAGATGATGAGCAGAGCAGAAGAATAAACACAAGCAGTTGTGAACATAAAGAAGTGAACTAACTTGAAGTAGGTACAAGTGATATGAGAAATTAGGAAAAAAAGAAAAGAAAACCTAATTTTGTAGAAGCGGGATGGAGAAAAGATCATTGAAACCCTGCTTACAAGAAAAATATCTAGGGATTTAACTCACCCTAATCTAATGTAGTGTAGGTTAAAATTAAGTGTTGGAAGGATGGAGAAAAAAGTAGGAAACTAAATATGTAATGTTTAACAACCAGTAGTCAATCTTCCTGATTTTGTTTATGTTCTTTAAACGTTTGTTAGAATTGTTTGTCACAATTCTAGAGATGTTTGGTGGTGAAATGGGGGTATTTAGGCAGAGTGCCACAGATGAAGGGATAGAAGATGGTCCTATGAGGGAAGGCTAAAGGAATCCAAGTGGTAAAACTGGAGGGTACTGTGGGACCCAGGAAATTTAACAAAAATCCCCTACCTCTGGACAAGCAAAGCAGGACTAACTCCATTTTGTGCTGCACCCCACCTCCTGTATCACCCCCACATGACCTGCTAATTGCTTAAGGCGCTGCCCCACCCTAGTCAAACCGCTGGGCACACCCTTACTGAAAATCGTTTGGTAACAATGTAACCCTGCCTTGTGCCTGCCAAAACTGCACACCAATTCCAACCGAGTGATAGGCCAGTTCAAATGGATACTATAGGGTAAAATGTAATTCAATCGGCCACCTGCGTGTGGACCTACATGACTGTGCAACTTTCTGGGTATGTTACAATCCCATTGGCCACTGGCCCCTATACAGCTGCTTTGCCTCTTAGCCTGGAGGTTCAAGTTCCTGCTCTGCTGTGTCGGGTATACTTGGACCCAAGCTCGAACTTGTAATAAACCCTTGTGTGTTTGCATCGGTGTCGGGTCCTTGGTGGTTTCTCGGATTCATGATCTTGGGCACAACAGGTACCAATGAGTGATCTTTATTTGCCTTTACCAGGTCCAAGGATATCAAACATTTATCTGAGAGAGTTGCTGACAATGTCATTATGTTCACAGAGAAAGAATCAAGTGGACATCAGCTTACTTGAAAGGATGAGAGTTGTTTTTTTTTTATGTAAGGATGAACCTTTGGACTATTATGTTAAGAAAAAGCAAGATGCCAAGGAAGAAAATGAATTTTCAAACCATGTAAACTAGAGAGAAATGGACATGTCTTGAATGGAGAAATGGAGAAAGGAACTGTGTCAGAACACATTTTTAGACCTCTTCCAACTGAATGATGTTATTATTTTTTTAATTTTAAAATTTAAAAAAGCACTTTATTTATTTATCCATGAGAGACACCAGAGAGAGGCAGGGACATAGGCAGAGGGAAAAGCAGGTTCGCTGTGAGAAGCCTGATGCAGGACTGATTCTAGGACCCCAGGATCACAACCTGAGCCAAAGGCAGATGCTCAAACACTGAGCCACCCAGGGGTCCCCTGAGTGATTTTATTAATTGGGAATAATGAGTATATTTCTCCTTGTCCCCCCAGAATATTTTAAAATGTAAAATTCCCATGAATATATTCTAAGGATTTCCCCAATTCTAATTCTATATACATCAAGACACTTAAATGATGATTCCATAAGAAGGGCACTTGATGTAATGAGCACTGGGGTGTTATATGCAACTGATGAATCACTAACTTCTACCCTTGAGACTAATAATACACTATATGTTAACTAACTTGAATTTAAAATAGAAAAAGTAGGGATCCCTGGGTGGCGCAGCGGTTTGGCGCCTGCCTTTGGCCCAGGGCGCGGTCCTGGAGACCCGGGATCGAATCCCACATCGGGCTCCCAGTGCATGGAGCCTGCTTCTTCCTCTGCCTGTGTCTCTGCGCCTCTCTCTCTCTCTCTGTGACTATCATAAATAAATAAAAATTTAAAATAAAATAAAATAGAAAAAGTAAAATAAATGATGATTCCATTAAATGCTGCAGAATCTGGATTTTCATTTACCCAGCCTAAATAAATAATGGCTGTGATTCATGTGGTAATTCTTGAGTGTAATAGCTAGACCAGAACTAGAGAGCTCAAAGTGGAATATCTTCTAATGTCAATGACCTTACAGGGGCAACGCTGCTTCCATGGAAAGTCTGCAATGTTTCAAGGTGATTGAGCCTCCAGAACCCAGTGTCTCCTTCCAGAAGCTGTTGAGATTATATCTCAGAAGCACTGGAGAGACACTCAAGAAATTTGAATAGTTGAAGACAGGAGCTGGGTAAGTTTCCAGATCTTCTATTTGTTAGTTGTTTTATTATCATTTTTTGTTCTTTTAGGGATATAAAGTAGGTACATTTTGTCTTTGGCCCATGAATCCTTCTATTCTCAGGCATAGCTCTTATTCTCAGAGTCTGGCTCTCTCTTCCTTCTTGGGTAATGAGTCAGGTTTAAAATGAATCAGTTGTTTCTTCATTGTGAAAATCATCATTTCTTGCACACATAAGATGTGTGAGGAGAGCCATATGGTGACTTGTTTGTCTACAATAGCTTAATGTGGCCCCTTTCCCTTAGCAATGTAAGTAAAACTAGAGGAGGCAGTGTGTTAGTCAAAAACAAAGCAACTCTAACGCTAGCTGCCAGTCCAGTAGGAAGCAATTCTGAGCATGAGGACTTTTGAGACTGCATATCTAAATAAGTTCCCAGTCTGCATTTCTTACTGTTTATCACAATTTTCCATCTAACCAACTATCTTGGATTCCTGCTGCATTCAAAAACCCAATTTCCTATTGTCTTACCTTTTGTCATCTTTCCACCAATTTCCTTTCTGATTTTTAAAATGTATTTAACTTTCTTTCCCCCCCAAATTGTCCTTTTGTCCTCTGGCTAGACTCTGTCTTTATGTAAGCTTTACACAGAATCATAAGTCTGTGTAAATTTTCCCTGAATGACTCAATAAATCCCTTTCTGATTTTGCTAACTCTATTCCTTACAAACTTATTAATGGTCAGGTTTGTCAGTATTTCTTCTACTTCTCACTTCTTTCTTTCTTTCTTTCTTTCTTTCTTTCTTTCTTTCTTCTTTTTTTAAGATTTTATTTATTTATTCATGAGAGACAGAGAGAGAGGCAGAGACACAGGATGAAGGAGAAGCAGGCTCCATGCAGGGAGCCCGACATGGGACTCAATCCTGGGTCTCCAGGATCAGGCCCTGGGCTGAAGGCAGCGCTAAACCACTGAGCCACCTGGGCTGCCCTCACTTGTTCTTTTCTTCTTCTTTTTTTTTTTTTTTTAGAGAGAGAGAGAGAGCCAGTGAGGGGTTTCCAGAACAGAGGGAAAGGGAGAGAAAGAATTTTAAGCTCTACACTGGGTGTGGAGCCTGATGCAGAGCTCCATCTCAAGACCCTAGGATCCTGACCTGAGCTGAAATCACGAATGGGACAGTTAACCGACTGAGCCACCCAGGTGCCCCACCATCACTTGTTTGTTTGTTTGTTTTTTTGCTCTTCACATTTCAATTTGGACGAAGCACTAGTTAGATTTTTATGTTATAGTATATTCTCATTGTTATTCCTACTTCATGGAAGACTTGGAAGAGTTTTGTCTAACACTTTTTTTCCTTCGTGATTAGAAGGAATGCTTTTGCCTTATTTTTCTGCCCATTCCTGGAAAAATTTTGATTAGTTAGTTCATAGTTCATTACATGGAGGCTTGGTTTTAAGTCATAAAATGGTTTAAACAACTTTACTTAAAATTGTCATGATAGCTGCTACAGAAATATTTGTTGAATGAATGAGTGAATTATCCATGAAATCCAGTCAGCATCATATCTGAGCTACTTTTCAGCCAGAACAAACAACTATGGTACACAAAACCTGCCCCAAGTGTCTTGTAACATATTTGGGGAGATAAAACCCATGCATATTTATCAGAAAACCATTGAAAAATTACTGTAATAGAAATCATTGATGCAAAAATTCAGATTAAAAAATAAATCAGAATACTGAGAGGAGATTCTGTGAATATGGGAATTGAACTAGAAAGAAGCAGAGTGTTTGTGACTCCTCAGTATTTGATGGACTATAGCATTTCTTCAAGTGTTCTTATCCTTTCTAGAAAAGAGAATCTGTATGCAGCAGACTCAAATTGCATTTTCTGTTACAAATGTGGACTTCAAAAGGCAGGAATTCTTGTCTGTGCTGTATCCTCTGTGCCTGGAATGGTGCTTGGAATTCTGGGCCTTCAAAAATATTAACTGAACTAACAAACAAAAGTCATTTCAAAATCATTCAGAGAAGCACTGATGACTAAATCAAGTTGTCCAAGTACATATTGGTTGGCTGATTATCTTGAGGTCATCCCTTGATAGATTCTCCATCGTTAGTGGATATTAATTGGTCAGACTTGGTCCTAGATATAGTAGGAGTCAGAAGGGTCTTACATGTAGTTTCAGGAAGAAGATCCAAATGCACTACCTGTTCTTCCTCTTTCAATATCTCTCCCATCTTCCTGACAGGCTCTCTGAAAGTTCCTCCATCCGAATCCTTGGTTAGTGATAAGATTTTCTTTTTTTCCCCCTAAAACATCTGTTCGATTATGATAATAATGGCCCCAAAGTATCCATGTCTTAATCCCTGAGCCTGAGAATAGGTTACTTTACATGGCACAAGGGACTTTGCCAATGTGATTAAGAATTTTGAGATGGGAATATTATCCTGGATTATGAGGACCAGCCTATGTAACCACATGATTCCTACTTTACAAAAGGGTGGGAGGATGGTTAGAGTCAGAAAGGAGATGTGACGAAAGTTGGCAGAGTTTGGACTGATGTACTTTGAAGAGGGATGAAAGGGTCATGAAGCCAAGAATGCAGGCAACCTTGGAAGAGGAAGGTAATGAGTTCTCTCCTAGATCCTGTAGAAGGGATGCAGCTCTGATGAGCTTCATGATTCCAAGATTCTATCTTGGAAGACCCATTTTGGTCTTCGCCTCTTCAGAGCTGCGAATCACACATTTGTGTTTTGGTAAACACTAAATTTACAGTAATTTGTTACTGCAGAAATAGATAATGGAATACATATAGAACTAATATGAAGTTCTATTTAGGACAAAGAACTTTCAGTGGGAGCCAGGGGTTCTTGATTGTCTGTAAACCCTCTCACCAATTACTTCTCTGGTAACAAGCAGGTCACCTTGTATATCTCTTTCTATATAAATTATTTCATTGGTATAAATGAAGACATAGAGTTGTACTAAGTCAGAAACCAGCAATGATCAGTGAACCTCTGATGATTTGTTTCTGGCAAGTTTTATTTATTTATTTTTTATCCTTAAAGAACAATAGTTGCATCCTAGCTGCCCCTGCTGTGGTTGGCTACTGTCCCTTAGTTCTTTTTCTGCCCATTATTCCTGTAACTCAATTGTAACCCTGTCTCAATTGCAGACACAGACACTGTCTGGCTGTTTTCACCCAGTTTTCCTTTTCCTGTTTCTCTTTTATCTATTACAAATGTATTTTTTAAAAAAGATTTTATTTACTTACTCATGAGAGACAGAGGGAGAGAGAGGGAGAGAGAGAGAGAGAAAGAGAGAGAGAGAGAGAAAGAGAGAGAGAGGCAGAGATGCAGGCAGAAGGAGAAGCAGGCTCCATGCAGGGAACCCAACACAGGACTCAATCCCGGGACTCCAGGATCACACCCTGAGCCAAAGGCAGATGCTCAACCCCTGAGTCACCCAGGCATCCCAATAACAAATGTATTTTGAAAAAAAAAAAAAAAGAAGACTACTATGTGGCAGCATTCATATTGTTGGGGATCCAAAAGTATCCTTATCTGTATCTGTCTGTCTGTCTGTCTATTGGAGGAGGAGATTATTTGCCTCAGGTCAACACATGTGTTATGTTAGAAATTGTGCATTTTGGGGAAAGTAAGTATAATGAAAAGATAAAATAATTTTTTCCATTTGAAACATATAAAAGGCTTCCTATTGACTACTTTAAATTAATAGTTGAGACCCTATGTATATTTTTTTGATGACAGAGTTCTCTCATGAAATAATTATGTTGTGTAGTTAAACAATTGCAGGAATGAGGCTTGGGATCCTGTGGTAACTCCTGACTGGTACCACAAAATATATGATTAATGTGAACTTTGGTGGATTATGATAAACCATCTTCATTGCAGGAGACATTCTTCAGTCCCTTTAATTTCTTCCTTCATCTAACCAGTGTGAAGCACTCATTAAATAACTGGTAGTGTTAGTCACCACTGGTGATTGTGATGGAGGTAGGGAACACTCATGAACTAAGATGATACCTGTGCCCAAGAAACTACACATTTACTTTGAGAGATGGAAATTTATACAATCAAGAGAGGCAGACTGAAATCAATGCTAAAAGTACAGAGAGAGTAGAGGGACTGAAGCAGATACAGAGGATTTCACAAGGGACGGAGCATTTGGACTGGGATGTTGAAAATTGGGACATTAGAGAATAGGATGAGAAATTTTGAAAGCTGAAATAAGGAAAACCTTTAAAGTCTAATCAAGCACTAGGAATAACAGAACATACTTTGAAAGCTGTCTGCTGTGAATGAGGAATTACTAGGTAGCTCAGATGAGTGGCTGAAATCCTATCCATTTATAAGAAATCAGAGTCCGAAGTACTTGAGGTTGACCTTGCATGTTACTGAAGTGGAATGCAGGGCAGGAGGAAATAAGAAATAGCCATGTGATAGTAAAAGAAAGCAGAAGGGAAACAGGTCCAGAGATGGGATTCATTTAGTTGTAGCAGTTTAAAATCCATACTGGCATTGGGAACCAGCTGCCTCCTCTAAGTAGAAGTCCAAGGCACTTGTGATGAAGATTATTTGGCTGTGGGAGTTATTTTAATATGATAAGTGTTTTCATGGGCTAGAGGCTTCCTTTTGTGAACATCAGTACCTGCCAGACAATTGGTTTTCATTTTTTTCCTTCCTTCAGGTGATGTGAAAACTGATCCCAGTGTCTGAGGCAATGGATGGAATGAACCAGTTGATAGTATCAGAGTTTGTGTTCCTGGGACTCACTAATTCATGGGAGATCCAGCTTCTCCTTTTTGTTTTCTCCTTTTTGTTCTACTTGGCAAGCATGATGGGAAACCTTGTCATTGTGCTCACTATAACCTTGGATGCTCATCTGCATTCACCTATGTATTTCCTCCTGGCTAATCTCTCAGTCATTGATATATTGTTTTGCTCAATCACAGCCCCTAAAATGATCTGTGATATTTTTAAAAAACACAAAGCCATCTCTTTTTGTGGATGTATTATGCAGATCTTCTTTAGCCATGCTTTTGCGGACACT
The DNA here is from genome assembly GCF_003254725.2 of Canis lupus dingo. Classification (NCBI taxonomy): domain Eukaryota; kingdom Metazoa; phylum Chordata; class Mammalia; order Carnivora; family Canidae; genus Canis; species Canis lupus. Next base: position 351,261 of record NC_064272.1, read on the forward strand.
GAGATGGTGCTGCTCATTGCCATGGCCTTTGACAGATATGTGGCCATTTGTAAGCCTCTGCACTACTTGACCATCATGAGTCCAAAGATGTGTCTATACCTTTTAGTTACTTCTTGGGTCATTGGCCTCATCCACTCATTGTTATTTTTTTTTTTTTTTGGTCCTTCCACTCATTGGTTTAATTAGTTTTGTGGTGTGCCTTTTTGTGGCCCTAATGTATTGGATAGTTTTTATTGTGACCTTCTCTGGCTCCTCAGACTTGCCTGTACAGACACCCAAGAATTAGAGTTCATGGTCACTATCAATATTGGGCTCATTTCTGTGGGCTCCTTTATCCTCTTGGTCATTTCATATGTCTTAATTCTGTTTACTGTTTGGAAACATTCCTCTGGTGGCTCATCTAAGGCTGTGTCCACTCTGTCTACTCACATCACTGTGGTGGTTTTGTTCTTTGGGCCGCTGATGTTTTTCTACACATGGCCTTCTCCCACATCACACATGGATAAATATCTTGCTATTTTTATTTATTTTTTTTAATTTATTTTTTATTGGTGTTCAATTTACTAACATACAGAATAACCCCCAGTGCCCGTCACCCATTCACTCCCACCCCCTGCCCTCCTCCCCTTCCACCACCCCTAGTTCGTTTCCCAGAGTTAGCAGTCTTTACGTTCTGTCTCCCTTTCTGATATTTCCCACACATTTCTTCTCCCTTCCCTTATATTCCCTTTCACTATTATTTATATTCCCCAAACGAATGAGAACATATAATGTTTGTCCTTCTCCGACTGACTTACTTCACTCAGCATAATACCCTCCAGTTCCATCCACGTTGAAGCAAATGGTGGGTATTTGTCGTTTCTAATGGCTGAGTAATATTCCATTGTATACATAAACCACATCTTCTTTATCCATTCATCTTTCGTTGGACACCGAGGCTCCTTCCACAGTTTGGCTATCGTGGCCATTGCTGCTATAAACATCGGGGTGCAGGTGTCCCGGCATTTCATTGCATCTGTATCTTTGGGGTAAATCCCCAACAGTGCAATTGCTGGGTCGTAGTGCAGGTCTATTTTTAACTCTTTGAGGAACCTCCACACAGTTTTCCAGAGTGGCTGCACCAGTTCACATTCCCACCAACAGTCAACAAAACTCAAAGACAACCTACAGAATGGGAGAAGATATTTGCAAATGACATATCAGATAAAGGGCTAGTTTCCAAGATCTATAAAGAACTTATTAAACCCAACACCAAAGAAACAAACAATCCAATCATGAAATGGGCAAAAGACATGAATATCTTGCTATTTTTGATGCAGTTATCACTCCTTTTCTGAATCCAGTCATCTACACGTTCAGGAACAAAGAGATGAGAGTGGCAATGAGGAGACTGTGTGGTCGTCTCGTGTGTTACAGGAAGATTTCGTGAACGGATGGCTATGAAGACATGAAATCACAGATTCTGCCTCATGTTGGTTGTAGGAAAGACATTATGCAGTTTCAGAAAAATCCTCATCACTTAGGACATGTTATATGCCTACAAACCTACTATCTATGAAAGTACAGTATCTTTTTCAGTGTTAGTTTAGAAGTGATATTATTCTCTGGTACTCTGTACACCAAAGTGTTAAAAAGTGAATAATATATGCTTTGTAACCTACATGGTTAGGAGAATGCCATCATATAGTTGAGTAAATAATAAGTTTTATGTTTTTCTTGTATTGGACAGATTATTTGATAGACAAATTGTGCATTTATATTATTTTCCATCTGGTTGGATTTATGTTTTGATTTCAATTCTCTTTGTTGCTAGTCTGTTTGCTTTTTATTTCTCCATTTTCTGCATTCTTTGCATCCTTATCAGTCTCCCCTATCTGGCAGTGTAGGAAATTGTTAATCCTATGTTACAATTATATATTTTAAAGCTAGATTGGATCACCTACATCATTGCCTCTAATTCCTTCTGTTGCACTAGCTATCACCCAGGAAATGAGGGGTGATGCAGTTAGTCCAGGGGTACAACAGATTTATCAGAGAGCCAGGTAGCAGAAACCTTGTCCCTGGTTAATGTTCATTCACCTTCAAATCAGTTTTGCATTTGAATTGCTGAACATATGCTACTCTTTCAGCTTTTTCTTATAGGTCTATCTTACATAAGAGGTTTACATCACTTATGTGTATTCCTTTTTTTTTCCTGGTAAATTGTCATTAGCATTGACTACTTCATTATCATTTCTAAATCTTGTATTAGTTTTTACCATGACCATACACTTCCTTGTTTAAGTCCTACCAAAGCTGAATTTTAATCCATCCCTCCAGATATTCCACAGCTTGTTATTTAACAAAATTACTAAAGAACAGAAAGGAATGCATTAACTGAAGTTTCCTTCATGAGGCAACGAAGTTACGATTGTTTGTCATCATTTGTATTCTAGCAGAGGTAATAAGTGAGGTGACTTATATGGTACTTTTTACAATCTAGGTATTTTTTTCAGGGCTTTACCTTGAATCTTATGGAGTGCATACTCTCACCATCCCCATTTTACAGAGAAGGGCTCTGATGTGTGAAGATGTTAAATATTCTCAAGTTGTATTAAGTAATATGACTGGGCACAGAATCTTGCAGTTTTCTTGCAGGATCTGTAATCTTAACTCCTGCACTCTAATGCATCCCTGGTAAAAAAAAAAAATACCGAATAAGTTCTTTACTTGAAATCAATCTCTATTGTGGGCTTCCTTTGGTGATCTCATCACCGCCAAAACCCAGTATTTATGAGGTTAGTAAATTTACAAGTGTTTATTATGTATGTAAAACCAACTAGGCATTGTCCAGGGCACTAATACTTAGAAAAAGGAGTTGAAACGCCAGATTTCCCATGATATACTGTAGATGAAGGAGTTTAAAGGCTCAAGAACATCTTTGAATGGATCTATAATGTGTAACTTACTTAGATAACCCCTGTGTCTTTGTGGGAGGGTCTGGGGGTATGGCATCACCAAGACTGCTTTAACAAAAATGCCAGGAGGAAGGGCTGTGCAATAGCTCAGTGAGTATACATGACAATTATTCTCTCAGTACTTTGCCCAAAGGTACTCTTGACCATTTACTTGCATAATCATACACTAGGAATAAAAGCTAGTCACAACATTTTGAGAACTGTTGGACACAGAGTCTGAGTTGAAATGTATACTCAAATCCCTAAAGGGTCATTGTGGCCCTTTATTTGAATGGAGGCAGGAGGGAATTAACTATATACAGAAGCCCAGTCTAGATCTGTTGCATAGTGGGGCCACCAAATGACACCCCTCGCACCCCATGATCATTACACTATTTCCTGAATGTATAATCTGAATGGATATACTTGGTAGCTGGTACAACTCCCACACTGTTTCCTTGCACTGTGGGTTATTCAGTTATGGTAGAGGGGAAGGCATAGAGACTGTCACATCCACACACTCAGTATTTTAGAAAGTACATTATACTCTGTAGGGATAGTGATGGCAATACGATATCCAAACAATATAGGAATGGTGATCTCCATCTTCTGTTCATTTAATTCACCACTGTGGCTTCTACAAAAGTCAGACATATCTTTGAAAATGACAATGGACTATTGTAAATTCAATCAAGTAGTAGCCTTAATTGCAGTTGCTGGAAAAAGGTGGTATTGTTGCCAGAGCAGATTAACACAGCCTTGGGCATATGATATGTGGTCACTGATCTGGTAAATCTGCTTTTCAATCTGTCAGAAAGTAGAGTTGGAAACAGAATTTATATGGAATGAATATCCATATCTATAGTTCTACCCTTTTATAAGATAGTCTGAAGAGATCTGGATCATGTTTGTATGCATTTGTATGCTAGTTTGTATGTATTTAGGATTGTCTATAATATTCATGACACCATGCCATCAACTCAGATAAGGAAGAAATGCTAAGTACATTCATGCTTAGGTCATACATATGTGTTGTCAAGGGAGTGAATAAATTGCATAAAGAATGAGGAGATTGACATATCATGAAAATTTTAGGATTTCAAGATATGGATCAAAGACAACTGTAGGAGAAAACATGGGGCAATATATTGGTCCTTGACATTGGTCTTGGGAATGGTTTCTTGGGTAAGACACCAAATGCACAGGCAACAAAAGCTAAAATTAACAATTGAGAAAGTATCAATCTAAAGAGCTTCTACACAAGAGAAAAAGAATCACTAAATTGAAAAGGCAATTTACAGAATGGGAGAAAATGCTTGAAAATCCTATATCTGATAAAGGGTTATTATACAAAACAATAAAAAAGTCATATAAGTCATAGCAAAAACAAATTAATCTAATTAAAAATGGATAAAAGGGATCCCTGGGTGGCACAGCAGTTTAGCGCCTGCCTTTGGCCCAGGGCGCGATCCTGGAGACCCGGGATCGAATCCCATATCGGGCTCCTGGTGCATGGAGCCTGCTTCTCCCTCTGCCTATGTCTCTGCCTCTCTCTCTCTCTCTCTCTCTCTCTCTCTGTGTGACTATCATAAATAAATAAAAATTAAAAAAAATAAAAATGGATAAAAGACCAAATAGACATTTCCCCAAAAAAGACATACAGATGGACTACAGACACATGAAAAGTTGCTTGCCATCACTAGTCATGAGGGAATTGCAAATCAGAACCACAATGTGATATCACCTCACACCTGTCAGGATGGCTATTCTAAGAAACACAAGAAAAAATGGCTAGCATGGATGTGGAGAAAAGGGAACCCTTGTGTACTGTTGGTTGAAATGCAAATTGGTTCATCTGTTAATTAACCATAGACATTATGAAAGTTTACAACAAACAATATGATTCCTCAAAAAAATTGAATACAGAACTACCATATGATCTAGCAATTCTACTTCTGGGTATATATTGAAAGGAAATGAAATCAGGATCTTGAAGAGGTATCTGCACACTCATCTTCACTGCAGCATTATTCATAGTAGCCAAGATACAAAAACAATGTAAATGTGTTTCAATGGCCGAGTGAATAAGAAACTGTGGTATATATATGAAGTGGCATATTCAGCTATAAAAGGCAAATCCTACCATTTGTGATAACATGATGAACTTGGAAGCCATTATACTGACGTAAGTCAGGTAGAGAAAGACAAATAAAGTACAGTATCACTTAGATGTGGAGTAATATAAAAAAAGTTGATTTTATAGATATAGATAATAGAATGGTGGTTGCTAGGGCTTCAGGAGAGGCAGAAATGGGGAGATATAGAGATACAGGTCAAAGAATATAAACTTTCATTTATAGAAAGATAAGTTCAGCAGATCAGTGTGGAAACCTTAGTTAATAATATGGTATTGTGTACCTAAAAATTGCTAGACATAAATATAAAGTGTTTTTTATCACAAACAGACAGACACAGACATAGGGACACACCCCCCCAAGAATTTACCATATGAGGTTATTTTCTTGATCTTGGCAATCATTTTTTTTTAATATTTTTTTAAATTTTTATTTATTTATGATAGTCACAGAGAGAGAGAGAGGCAGAGACACAGGCAGAGGGAGAAGCAGGCTCCATGCACCGGGAGCCTGATGTGGGATTCGATCCCGGGTCTTCAGGATCGCGCCCTGGGTCAAAGGCAGGCTCCAAACCGCTGCGCCACCCAGGGATCCCGATCTTGGCAATCATTACACAGTATATGTATATATCAGGTCATGGCATTGTAAACTTTAAATATATACAATTTTGTTTGTCAATTAACCTGAATCAGGTTTATAAAAAAACCCTATAGGAGTTCAATGGTCTGGGGCATGTCAGGATATTCTCTCAAAGTAAAGGAAAATTACTGCACCTTGTATCTTCTATCACTAATAAGGAAGCACAATGTCTAGTAGATTTCCCCTGTTTCTGGAGGAAACCTATTCTATAACAGGAATAGCACTCAAACTCATGTACTAAAAGATGTGAAAGGCTCTCAGCTTCAAGCATGGTCGCAGATCTGGAAAAGATTTTTTGTAGCATTTCCAGATTTGACACAAATAACCTTTGTACTCAGACCATCTTACCTGGCATACCCTGTAGAATTAGAAAAATTGGTAGTGAAAAAAGAAAAGATATAAAGTTTATAGCAAGCATCAATTGAATAATCAGAACACTATTTTTTTTTATAGTTCTGGACTATTGTGAACATTTCCCCCAAGGATTATAGTGTAATTGAAATACAGTAACATGATAATACAAACTATCACATCCACGTTAAAGAAAACATCTCTGGATCCATGTTAAAGAAAAGAAGATGTTGGCACATGAACATTAGATCTATTGGTCCTATCACACTATACCAACCAGAATCTGCTGGTCTAACAGAGAGTGAAAAGGCTAGCTACAAGTGCAGCTGAAGCACCAGCTTGGACTTGTTAGTTTGAGATATATACATGTATGTACATACACAACAGATAATTAATATTTAGGGCTGTGTCCCTGTTAGGCAGCATACATGGGTCCAGGATCTAAAATACAACTAGGAAATTTGAGCTTACCATTCTTGGAACTCTTGGGTCTATGGGTTTACAGGTCCTGGTTTCTATAACAAGAGGAAACATTTCCACCAGAGAGACAACAAAAATGTTCCATTAAATTTTGGTCTGAGGCTATTGCTCAGGAAGTTCAGAGTTTTTGCATGTGAATTTTGCACCTGAAGAAGAGGAATAACCACCCTGGCAGGGGTAATTGATTTTTAGGAAGAAGTAAATCTGCTGTTACACATGATAGTAGGAAGGATACAATTTGGCACCAGTTGATCTACATGGTGACTTTAAAAACTCTCTTAACCAGTTTTGCCAGTAAGTGGGCAAACACAACAGCCACTGTGGCTGTTGGAGTGCCTATGCATCAGGCTAATAAGGTGATCCTCCTGGGCCAGCAGAGTTGCCAACCAAGAGATCTAGACTATGCAGTGGAAGGATATGAGTATAAGCTGTGGTCTCCCTGCTCACTTCAGGGAAAGGTGTTATATTTCATCCCATTAACTTTCCCTTTATAGGATGCCCACAGGATAAGAGGTTCAGTAAAGTCCTGAAGGAGCTACTCCAAGAACTCAAATAAATCAAGGAGATGCAAGTGACCTAGGGGTGGACGTCACATGTATTATGCTCTGCCACCCAGATTCCCTCCTTCAGGACTGAAAGATTTATTCCCCTAACTCTTAGGACAGAAAGATTTATTCAGGACAGAAATATTTGTTCCCCATTGTTGGAGAGTTATTATCTGACATCTCCCATCAATTTGCTTTTTTGGGAATGCCTTTGACTAACTAGAGCTGACATATCCAAGTCCATACTCACTTTCTGTGTTAGTTTCATCCAATGATTGGTTAACAGTCCACTGGAGACAGTTCTGGAATCTCATTCCAGGTGCAGAACTCCTGCAAGTTTGGCTGAGGCCTTGTTAGAACTGTCATCCAACTTCTGCCTCTGCCACCTCCTGCTTAATTCCTTACTTTCAAATGAACTAATTGATATTAATTGATCCTAATAGCACTCTCTAACAAGCTTTTTCTGTGTTGATTTTCATCTCAGAAATCTGTTCTCCTGGGGTTCTAAATTTTGACACAATTTTCCTGATCCTTCTCAGATGAATGTCATAGAAGGTACCTGATGGTTTTGGCATCACATGGAATATTATGTTTGTCCGTTACTCTTAATGACATCATGCTAATCAGATGTTGTGAACTAGGAGTAGTAAGTATTCTAGATGCTTTAATATGACACGTTTGTCATATGATGAGAAAAATGCACCAAAATTTTAGAGATATTCAACATCAATGACATCTCCAATTGGTTTGGAGTATACTGGAATTTCTTTACTAGAATTTCTTTTTTTTTTAGGATTTTATTTATTCATGAGAGACAGAGAGAGAGAGAGAGAGAGAGAGAGAAAGGCAGAGACACAGGCAGAGGGAGAAGCAGGCTCCATGTGGGGAGCCCGATGTGGGACTCGATCCCAGGACTCCAGGATCATGCCCTGAGCCGAAGGCAGATGCTAAATTGCGGAGCCACCCAGGCGTCCCTTTCCTAGAGTTTCTTCACTTTCTCATACCCACCAGAGAAAGAGGTCCAATCCTTGGTGAATTGCCTTGATTTTGGAGGCAATAATAATTTACTGGGTAAGTTATAAGCCTGTCAGATTCTAAGAAAAATATTTATTTATTTATTTGAGAGAGAAAGAGAGAGAGTGTGTAAGGGTGAGAGACAAAGGGAGAGGGAGAGTGACAGGGAAAGGGAGAGAATCCCAAGCAGACTCCCTGCCCAGTGTGGAGGCCATTCAGGGGCTCTATTTCAAGACTCTGAGATCACAGCATGAGATGAAACCAAGAGTTGGACACTCAACTGACTGGGCCACCCAGATGCCCCTAAGGCTGCCAGTTTTGAAGTGGGTCTGGAGCAAGAAAAGGCTCTGTTGGCAATCTGCAAGGCAAAAGTAGTCTATATGAGCAGAAGGCTTAGATCCCAGGATCTCCTACTCTTACACCACATTTTTCTTTGCATATTCTCTATAACCAATTAATGATGGAGGAGAAAACACAACCTGACTTATGAATAGTTATACATATTATGTTGGCATCAGCTGTAAGTAAATGGCCATTGCATTAAACTACTCAGAGATTGCCCTGAAGGATGGTGGTGGAGGAAAATCATTCTACTGCAAAGAACTTTGGGGGATACATTTAATCGTATGCTTCTCTTGGAAGGAAAGAATAGTTGTGGTACCAATCTTACTAATTTGTGGGAGGCCTAATTGGTTTCTTCAGGGACTAAGAAAGAATGAGCTTATACAGTTGTTGGCATGGAGTTCTAGGGAGAGGTAGGTAGCTGGACTTCTCAGAAAAATGCAGAATGACAGTATACATGCCCATATAAGAGCCCAACCAAGGATATTCATTGTACATGAATAAGATGACCTGCCCCTGTGGTTGTCAGTCAGCCTTTTCCCCAGCTGTCCTAGAACTGCTTAATTAGCATTGAAAATTGCCACAGCAGCAGAGTTGATGTCTCTGCATAAAATCAGCTACATGAATTTTCCATCACTAAGGCTGGTTTGCTGACCCTTGTTGCTGGTGCCCAAGCTGCCAATATAAACATAAATGGTCAGCTCCCTGTCTGGTACCATATCTTACTTTACTCTGAGAGGACTGAGATTATTCACGCTTGTGGCACATTGATTTAAGTTAAATCCTTCTTCTATGGAACGAGGAGATGCTTATCTTCATAGGGATATTTACCTCTTTTCTATCTATGTCTTTCTCTAATCTCACTTCATAGGGAAAATATTACTTATATAAATATATCTTACATACTTTATATATAGATATAAATATTAAAATACTTATAAATTATATAAATTTATATAAATATATAAAATATATATTATATAAAATACTTATAAATTATATTTATGTAAACATATAATGTACATTGTAAAGAAATGAAACTATGAATATATTTGTAATATATGTCATAATATATGTTTACATAATATAAATGATCTATCATCTATTTGTTAATTCTGAGTACTTCTTTGCCTTTCTTACCCACGGTGGTGCTGCCAGAAATACCATTTATTGATTCATAGAATATCTTCCTTGCCTTATCTGTGGTTATAGTTTAATATATAATATTGTATTTGAGCATATTTTTATAGGAAGTGAAGTATGACCATGAGTTTATACCCATTGCATTCACTGGACTTACTTGTGCTCCAAACCCCAGAAACAACTGACTTGATAGAGTAGTGTAGTGGCATACAGAAGGCTCAGCTTTTGTATCACCTGAGAGGTGAACATCTTGCAATTTTAGGACACTATCTGATGCAGTTCATATCTTAAACCAGTGGCCAATATATGTATATTGCTATCTATTTTAAAGCTGGAATATATGCATCCAAGGTTGAAAAAGTCAGTCTATCAATAAAACCAAATAACATACTGGGAGAATTTTTGCTTTTTACTCATGTGAACTTTGATTTGATAGGTTCAGAAGTCATAGTGCCCCAGGGAAGAATGTTTCCAAAGAGAATTGGAAGCTAAATTCCTTAGCTTCTCATCTAACAATCTACTGTTCTGAAGTATTTATCAAAAAAAGTTTATTGTCTATTTGTTCAGATATGTAGGTCTATTTACATGCACAGCAACATACTATACATGCTCTTTTGCTACCTACAGCTTCATTCAACAGTGTTGTCTTTATATAAAGTTGTCTTTATATAAAGTTGTCTTTATATAAAGCTTGAACTTGCTTTTCAATGCCTTCAGAGAATTAGATTGTATGGATATATCATAATTTCTTTAATTAATCATCAGTTGATATATGTTTCAATTGTTTTACTTACTTTTAAACTCTATTCACTGGAATGAATAACTGTATAGTTAAATCTTTGTATAAATCTGTAATTACTCAATATAATGATTGCATAAAAATGAAGTTGTGTGTGGGCACCTGGGTGGCTCAGTTAACCTGAGCCTTTGGCTCAGGTTTTGATCTCAGGTCCCAGGGTTGAGCCCCACATTGGCTTCCTACTCAGTGGAGAGTCTGCTTTTCCCTTTCCCTCTGCCTCTTCCCCTTGCTGATGCTCTCTCTCTCTCTCTCAAATAAATAAATAAATAAATAAATAAATAAATAAATAAAATATTTTTAAAAATTCTTAAAAAAATATTGCATGTGCATTTTTCTACTACTTAAATTACACTAAAAAATTAAGCACTGTGGCTTTTTTGGAGATGGTCAAGATAATCATAGTTAATTTTTTGAGTTAATATTTATCTATTTCCAGAGATTAATTCTAAGAGTAATTGCCTATATTTATAAAATTTTCAACAAAATGGCATAAAGATATTAAAGAAAAATATTCCACTTTTATTTCCTCCTTCCTCTCTAGTATCTTATTACAAGTTTTATAAATCATTGGTTGATCTGGTCAAACCAAATAGTTCTCTAGGGGTAAAGTCCCTTGATCTAGGAGCTCCTTCTAAACTATCATGTTTTTGCAGTATCACTTGGTTACTGTCTTCTGAAGCTGTAATTAGCTTCATTTCTTCTAATGGCAGGATTTTATATGGCACTTTGTGTTAGAAAACACAGGAAAATGTCAAACTTCCAGAAGATGCTATTCCTTTTATACAGGTAAAATAGAAGGATGGAAATAAACATAGCAATGCAAAAAGTGGCTTTAATCTTAGATGTGATTTTGTTGTTGAAATTGCTATGAATATGAGTCATATTGCCAAGTGCTTAAGTGTTATCCTAAAACAAAGTAAATAGTGTCCAGGATAAGGAATTGAATAGTATAGAATAATTGTGGGAAAGTTGATTGACATTTTGGAAAAGGTTAACTGACCTTGACTTTTAGCTAGAATCACACTGTACCTTGGGTAATGTGAAAGACCTTAGAAACAGTCAAATGGTTTTGTAATATTTTGTATTCAGCATTGGTTGCAATTAATCAGTCTGTTCCTATGCTGATTATATGAAAATTGATCAACACATGAGAAAGATTGATGACACAGAAAGATACAAAAAACTAGGGTAATTATATTTGTCTCCCCACTTGCTTTTCAAAAGAGATGGGAATAAAATGATCATCTCTGAAAAGGGAAGCAAATTTATTAGGAACGTGTCAAGTTTATAAGATGGAAAAGGATTTCCCAGAATTTCAATAAAAATAGAAGACATGGAGACCCAAAACTTCAAAGCTGAATAAATAATTTCCAATGTAACATCGTCTTAAAATACAATTTGAAGATTTAAAAAATCCTATAAAGCTATTAGGAGATTACACTAATTTTTCTGGTCCCTTAATTAGGTCTCATCCCTTTGGAATGAGAGTGTTTTATATGTTTCTATGTTGTAAGTAGAAAGAAGAGAGGTTTAAATAAGGCTTCTGAATGAGAATTTTGTTTTGAATGGAAAGGAGTGAGAAAAAGATTTTAAGAGGAAATGTGGAATCCAAGAGAATTAGAGCATTTCAAGTTTAACATTGGCACAAGTACAGCCATTGTAGCTTCGGTAGCCATCTCAGGCCACTGCGACCAGGCCACTGTGACCAGGTTCTGAACTCTACCTTACCCTGGCTACAGGAAAAAAAAAAAAAACAAAACACACACACACACACACAAAGCACGCCCTTATCGCAATAAGGAAGCAAGAGCTTGTGAGACCTCTTTACTGGAGATTCTCACACCCCCACCCTTACTGAAAACCCCCACCTTACCCCTAGACCAGCCCATAAAAACCAAGCTGTAACCCATCTCGGGATCCAAGTTCCTGCTCCGCTGTGTCGGGTATACTTGGACCCAAGCTCGAGCTTGCTAATAAACCCTCGTGTGCTTGCATCGGTGTCAGCTCCTTGGTGGTTTCTCAGATTCGCAATCTTGGGCACAACAGAAAAATAACAAAATACTGAGTTTGTTGAATCTTACAAACAGAAATCTCAGAGGTGACTTAATTTGTTCCATATGTGTACAGAAGTGGTTATTTGAAAAGTTCTTTTCAACATTCATCTTTCCCAGAGTGATAAAAAGTAAAAGGAGAGGAGGCAGATTTTACTTGAGTATATAGGAGGTTTTGTGACAAATTGAAAGATAAAAATGTAGAAAGTGTCTACTCTCTTTCACCATACACAAAGATAAACTCAAAATGGATGAAAGATCTAAATGTGAGATCTAAATGTGAACTAAATGTGAGACAAGATTCCATCAAAATCCTAGAGAAGAACACAGGCAACACCCTTTTTGAACTCAGCCACAGTAACTTCTTGCAAGATACATCCACAAAGGCAAAAGAAACAAAAGCAAAAATGAACTATTGGGACTTCATCAAGATAAGAAGCTTTTGCACAGCAAAGGATACAGTCAACAAAACTAAAAGACAACCTACAGAATGGGAGAAGATATTTGCAAATGACGTATCAGATAAAGGGCTAGTTTCCAAGATCTATAAAGAACTTATTAAACTCAACACCAAAGAAACAAACAATCCAATCATGAAATGGGCAAAAGACATGAAGAGAAATCTCACAGAGGAAGACATAGACATGGCCAACATGCACATGAGAAAATGCTCTGCATCACTTGCCATCAGGGAAATACAAATCAAAACCACAATGAGATACCACCTCACACCGGTGAGAATGGGGAAAATTAACAAGGCAGGAAACAACAAATGTTGGAGAGGATGTGGAGAAAAGGGAACCCTCTTACACTGTTGGTGGGAATGTGAACTGGTGCAGCTCTGGAAAACTGTGTGGAGGTTCCTCAAAGAGTTAAAAATAGACCTGCCCTACGACCCAGCAATTGCACTGTTGGGGATTTACCCCAAAGATACAGATGCAGTGAAACGCCCGGACACCTGCACCCCGATGTTTATAGCAGCAATGGCCACGATAGCCAAACTGTGGAAGGAGCCTCGGTGTCCAACGAAAGATGAATGGATAAAGAAGATGTGGTTTATGTATACAATGGAATATTACTCAGCTATTAGAAATGACAAATACCCACCATTTGCTTCAACGTGGATGGAACTGGAGGGTATTATGCTGAGTGAAGTAAGTCAATCAGAGAAGGACAAACATTATATGTTCTCATTCATTTGGGGAATATAAATAATAGTGAAAGGGAATATAAGGGAAGGGAGAAGAAATGTGTGGGAAATATCAGAAAGGGAGACAGAACGTAAAGACTGCTAACTCTGGGAAACGAACTAGGGGTGGTGGAAGGGGAGGAGGGTGGGGGGTGGGAGTGAATGGGTGACAGGCACTGGGGGTTATTCTGTATGTTAGTAAATTGAACACCAATAAAAAATAAATTTAAAAAATGTAGAAAGTGTGTGCTGAGGGATATGTTAAACTCACAATATTTTTATATTCAGAAAATTTAGATTTAGATTAGTACCCTTTTCAAACCTAACAGCTGTCTGTAGATCCCTTTCACCTTGATAACTATCATTTAAAACTTCAGTTTCCAGTATTTCCTTTACATCTATACAGAATTAAATGTCTAGGGATCTGTTTGGAGGATTAATCTTTTCCATTTGGATCAAGAAAAAGGATTAATCACAACAGAAGACAAAGAGTTAGACCTTGTCTTTTTTATTATAGATATTTAATTAGTTACAAAATTATGGGTATAATTAATGTGTTTAAGAAGCATTATTTCAAAGCACAGCCAATATATAAGAGAAGATGAGTTAGAATATCATCATTCAGGAGCTTTTCTCTATGGGTATTTGATGACTTTCAGGTGAATAAACACCTCTTTGTATCTCCATCTCTGACTTTCATTCTGGACTGGGATTTGGATATGACCCTGTCTCAAGTCACTTTAAAATTGTGAGGACCCAAACTTTTCAAGTTTCTGTATTCCCTGGTTTTTGAATGGATGTATTTTTATCCTTTTAGTACATCTCGTTCCACTTTCATATCTTGTTCTGTTTTAAACTCACTTTCCCTAAAATTCTCAGTTCTTCCCTAGTTGATGGAGATTGGAGAGCCAAATGGCAAATAAATCCATGGCTCTATGTGCATGTTGATGAAGACTTTCTGAGACACTTTCCCAATAGCCTTGGCACCTTAAAGACATCTGGAGATATAATACTATATTTGTGATCACAGAATTTGTCAATAGTGGGTCCAGAAAGTAATGCAAATCATAACCTCATAAACTACCTTTTACTTAATTTAAGCAAGCTTTATCCTTCTTTTCCTCATTATTAAACATATATTTTCCTAATTTCTTCATCATTTTTAGATTTCCATTTTATTTTATTTTATTTTTTTTAGATTTCCATTTTAATCTTGTTTATTTTTTTCCTAACTCTTCTACACTTTTACAATCCTTTATTGTCTATCTTCTCTGTTGCTTAAGAATATGCTGCCTTAAAAAGAAAGGATATGCTGCCTCTTTACCCATCTTCTTTAATTATATAAATGGACATATTTTTTTAATCATCCAAATATATCCTCTTTTTAAAAAAATTATTTTTAAATATATCCTCTTTCAGCAAATATTTATTTGCTGAAATACTTATATATCCCTACTCTGTAACTGTTGTGGTTCTAAGTTTTAGGATATACTGGACAACAAGATAGATGTAGTTCTTCCCTCTGTGGTGGTTGCAGTACCACCAGGAAGGAGAACAAACAAACAAAAAAGTCAATGAATTACATTTGTCGTAAGTACTATTAAAAGAAATATGGTGATTTTTAAAAATACTTTATTTATTTATTCATAGAGAGAGGCAGAGACAGGCAGAGGGAGATGCAGGCTCCCTCTGGGGAGCCTGATCTGGGACTCAACCCCAAACTCCAGGATCACGCCCTGAGCCAAAGGCAGCCATTCAACCATTGAGCCACCCAAAAAATGGTGATTTTTTTATATGAATTGTTTTTAAGATTTTACCCATTTATTCATGAGAGACAGAGATTGAGAGGGGGAGAGAGAGAGAGAGAGGCAGAGACACAGGCAGAGGGAGAAGCAGGCTCCATGCAAGGAGCAATATGGGACTCCATTCCGGGTCTCCAGGATCATGCCCTGGGCTGAAGGCAGGCACTAAACTGCTGAGCCACCCAGGGATCCCCTGAAATTTGGTGATTTTTGAGTGAAATCCCATACATAGGATGGTATTTATTTTGATCACTAAAAGATTATGAATATTATATCTATTACGTGGAAGGAGTTAATCATAATGTATTGTTTAAATATCTTTCAGATATAAAATTCTGATACTGTGTGCTGGCCAGTGCCATTTTATTTTCTTATTCATTCATTTATTTCATGTGTTGAGCACTATTAAGGACAAATGAAATAAAGGGAAGTGAAATCAACATTTGCTAAATATTTACACTTTGAATACATGATGACAAACTTTATCTCTACAACTTACTCAGAATAGTCTTATTAATTGCAATTTCATAGATAAACTGAGGTTCAAGAATTTAAGTATCTTGCCCAATATTAACTTAGTTGCTGAACCAGAGTATAACTCTTGGTTTTGTGGATCCCAAATCTATATTCTTTCCACTATGCTATGTTGCTTCAATAAATGAAACTAAAATTACAAGGTAACATGATAAGTTCTTATATAGAGACTTGGACAAAATACTTTCCACTGCACCCTTCATGGTTAAGGCTTCTCAGATCATGTGTTCAGTATTCTAGGACAGTGCTTCTCAAATGGTGAGAGCATCTCCTCACCCTCCATCCTTCATGGATGGATACTCTAGTAAATACAAAAATCATACATCTGGGTTTTCTGTGTTGTAAAATCACTAGATAAGTTTCTAAGCACTCTCAATTTCTGTGCCTAGAATGATGCAAACTCGTTACAGACAGTTAATGGGCCTGCACCTCTGTATGGACCACTTCATTACTTCAGGGAATCCAAATATGAATATGTCATAATCGCTGCCTTCAAGGAGTTCACAGTCTTTTGTGAGTTAGAACTGTAAATAAATGCTAGTGATATAAAGCAAGACCTCATAGATAGAGTTAAAATTTAATAAGCCTTGAAGATAAATATGTTCCAGAGGTGGGGAGTTAGGAGGAAGTGTCTGTCAGAATAAGGCTTGTAGTCTTGGAAGTGAATGAAATAGTTTAGAAATGGCGGAGGTGTTTTTTTGTTGTTTGTTTTTTTGTTTTTTTTTGTTTTGTTTTATTTTGTTTTTTTGTGATTACAGCCAGGCTACATTAGTCTTGAACCAAAAATCAAAGAATTTGGCATTGAATTCTTGTTACTCTAGTTGACCAATCTTATATTTCATGAAAAACATCATAGTGTCTACCCTGGGAGGAAGCAGAGCAGTATTAAATGCAGAGAAAAATTGGTGGATATGCTAGTAATAATAAAGCAAGATTTTGCAGACATTGTAAACATTTAAGTAATATTAAAGATGAATACTGGGCAGCCCGGGTGGCTCAGCAATTTAGCCCGCCTTCCGCCCATGGCGTGATCCTGAAGACCCGAGTCCCATGTCAGGCTCCCTGCATGGAGCCTGTTTCTCCCTCTGCCTCTCTCTCTCTCTCCACTCTGTGTTTTTCTTGAATAAATAAATAAAATCTTTAAAAAAAAAAAAAGATGAATACATTCCCAGAAGTGGGGACTGGGTTGGAAGAGAAGGGTCTGTCTTCTAGATAAAAGCTTATGGGCTTGGAAGGGATTACAGCAGTGATTATTCTATGTGAGTGGGTCAAATCATATTAGTTTTGAACCCAAATCAAATGGTTTGGCTCATGTTGACCATGTCATAGCTCATGAATAATCATGGCTTCCCCTGGGTGGAAGCAGAGGGTATCAAATGCAGAGACAACCTGGGGGTAGAGAGCAGCTCCACATGCCAGCCACCAATTTTTCCGGGTAATCACATTTGAGGGGCCATGAACATATCAGGTCAGTTCTAATAGAGACAGGCTTTCATAATTTTGACCTCTTTCCTAATTTATTAACATAATTAGTCTAATTTATATTTTCTTCTTGAGGTAGCAGTGCCAACCAAACCAATGGATGGAGCAAATCACTCTGTGGTGTCAGAGTTTGTGTTCCTGGGACTCACCAACTCCTGGGAGATCCAGCTTCTCCTCTTTGTGTTTTCCTCCACGTTTTATATGGCAAGCATGATGGGAAACTCCCTCATCATGCTCACTGTGACTTCTGACCCTCACCTGCACTCCCCCATGTACTTTCTGTTGGCCAACCTCTCCTTCATTGACCTGGGAGTTTCTTCAGTCACTTCTCCCAAGATGATTTATGATCTTTCAGAAAAGATACAAATTCCAAGGCCCGTGACTTCTCAGAAAACAGGTCAGAAGACACTGCAATGATGACACAAAGTATAGAAAGAAAGCACCTCTGAGCCTAGGACTTTATGTTCAGGAAAGATAGCTTTAAAGAATGAAGGCAAAAGGTGAATGAATATGAAAACAAGACAAAGTCAGCAGACTAGCTGGTGGTAAACAACTGGAAGAATCAGTCATTGGGCCAATATTTATTTATTTTCATTAAAAAATTTTATTGCAAAAAAAAAAGTCATCTCCTTTGGTAGTTGCATTGCTCAAATCTTCTTACGTCATTGGTGGTGTGGAGATGGTGCTGCTTATCGCCATGGCCTTTGACAGATATGTGGCCGTACGTAAGCCTCTGCACTATCTGACCATCATGAGTCCAAGAATGTGCATCTTCTTTTTAGTGGCTGCCTGGATGACTGGCCTTATCCATTCCATGGTTCAACTAGCTTTTGTGGTAAACTTACCCTTCTGTGGTCCTTTTTTTTTTCTTTAAATTTTTATTTATTTATGATAGTCACAGAGAGAGAGAGAGAGGCAGAGGGAGAAGCAGGCTCCATGCACCGGGAGCCCGATGTGGGATTCGATCCCGGGTCTCCAGGATCGCGCCCTGGGCCAAAGGCAGGCGCCAAACCGCTGCGCCACCCAGGGATCCCCCCTTCTGTGGTCCTAATGTGCTGGACAGCTTTTACTGTGACCTTCCTTGGTTCATCAGACTTGCCTGCACAGAGACTTACCGACTAGAGTTTATGGTCATAGCCAATAGTGGATTGCCTGGATTGTTGGCTCCTTCTTCATACTGATCATTTCCTATATCATCATCATTCTCTCTGTTCAGAAACACTCTTCAGCTGGTTCATCCAAGTCTCTGTCCACACTGTCAGCTCACATCACTGTGGTATTCTTGTTCTTTAGTCCTTTGATATTTGTCTATATGTGGCCATTTCCCTCCATACACCTGGATAAATTTCTGGCCATCTTTGATGCTGTTCTCACTCCCTTTCTGAATCCAGTCATCTATACATTCAGGAATCAAGAAATGAAGGTGGCAATGAGGAGAGTATGCAGACAGCTAGTGAATTACAGGAAGATCTCTTAAGTTATGCCTGTATTATGAAGAGCCTGTGTTGATTACTGATGTTCCTTACTGATGGTCAAACTGAGAGAGAAGCTTTTGTCTTACTTTGATTTAATGACACACATTGATACTATTTTGCCTTTCACTCAAGAGGGGGAGATATTCACTTTTGAAAAGAAAGAGTTATACAGGAGATATTTTTAACCAATGATTATAGTAATCTCAAAACTAAATTCCTAAGGAATAATATTTATATGAAGTAACTTTTAGAAATATGAGAGGGCATACTTCTTTGAGACCTTCAGAACATTAAGTATCTCCCAATCCACCTTAATACAGTATGACTTAATTCAGATGACTGTAATCTTCTTAACTACATCTGCAAAGACTGTTTCCAAACATGGTCACATTCATAGGTATTTGGGATTAGGATTTCAATTTATATATTTGGTAGACACAAAACACCCCACAACGGTGGTGTAAGTAGTATAGGCTCTGAGAACAAGAATTGTTGTAGTATAGCTACCTATTAATCAGAGTGATATGTATTTAAAATAAACAATAGAAGGAACTTCAGCTCTTTCATAGGCAATTAACTATATTTTAAAAATAATAGAGCATACTAAGTCAGCATAAGACACAAAAAGTTATTCTTGAGAGCTAAAGAATCTCTGCTAACTTGGATGATTGCGCAGAAGGTAAAGAATAACGTTTACTGCCTTTGGTTGAGTAGAATAAATATATCGAGATAAATTATCATGTCATTGTAAATGAGAAAAAACCAAATTCGAGTCTTATTTCAGTATAGTATTTGGTCATAAAGCATTTCTGTTTTTAAAAATAAACCAATTAAAACTGAGCTTTGCAAACTGCCAAAATAGTAAAATAGTAACATATATCATTGTTTTTTTCAGTCTCATATATAAAACCAAGGCAAATAGATTTTACTTCCTGAATCTTCTACAGTTTTCTATCTACATTGGAGTTTGTCTTCCTCTTTCAGAGTGTGGAATAACCAGACATTTTATCCTAGAATAAATCTATCCGTTTTCCCACTGGATAAACAAAACTAGATCCTATTACCTTGCAACTATTTCGCATAAAGTCTTAATCATCCATTTTACAATTTCAGCCAAAGTAACTAACTTTTGTTTCACAGATAGTACTCTATTAAAAAACAAAAAAACAAAAAAACAAAAAACAAAAACAACCCAGTCTATGGCAGTAGTTTAAGTGGGAAAAACTTTTTTTTAAATATTTTATTTATTTATTCATGAGAGACAGAGGGAGAGAGGCAGAAAGGGGCAGGGGGAGAAGCAGGCTCCATGGGGCTCAATCCCGGGTCTCCGGGATCACGCCCTGGGCCGAAGGCGGCAATAAACCGCTGAGCCACCCGGCTGCCCGGAAAAACTGGTTTTCATCAGGAACTAATACAATAGGGGAAAGGACACCTCAGTATAGAACTGGGCTTAATTTCCAATACATTAGAACTAGTAGGGATTTATAGCCAAAGAGCAGGTGAGGGGTAGTTGGTAGATAGAAATTACTAAGAGGAGATGGTAAAGGTGGGAAGAATTCGTGCTAAACAGACCTAACCATCTTGCTGAAGGTAGGCCAGAGTGATCAGGTATTGAGAGTGGGTGGTTAGGAGTCAGATATCAAAGGCTAGGGTTTTTTTTTAAATAATAAATTTATTTTTTATTGGTGTTCAATTTGCCAACACCCAGAATAACACCCAGTGCTCATCCCGTCAAGTGCCCCCCTCAGTGCCCGTCACCCCTTCACCCCCACCCCCCGCCCTCCTCCCCTTCCACCATCCCTAGTTCGTTTCCCAGAGTTAGGAGTCTTTATGTTCTGTCTCTCTTTCTGATATTTCCCACCCATTTCTTCTCCCTTCCCTTATATTCCCTTTCACTATTATTTATATTCCCCAAATGAATGAGACCATATAATGTTTGTCCTTCTCCGATTGACTCATTTCACTCAGCATAATACCTTCCAGTTCCATCCACGCTGAAGCAAATGGTGGATATTTGTCGTTTCTAATGGATGAGTAATATTCCATTGTATACATAAACCACATCTTCTTTATCCTAGGGTTTTTCACTAAACTGACTTAGTAGGATTCTAGTTACAATTGGCCCATGCAAACCTAGCAAGCATGGGCCTCCGGTTGAAGGTTAGGGAAGAAAAATGCTCAGAGTAGCCTAATTACTTGACCTAAAATTTTGTTCAAGAAGATAGATCTGTTAACTTAAAGGTGGATGATTAAGAATTGCCTCTCATACATTATCTTAATAGACTAATAAGGCTCAAGAATGTTCAAAATATAATTCCCTATTGTCACAAACATCCTAATTACACCTTCTTAATGCTATTAAACATTATTGTTATTATTTCTAAAAATTGTATTTAAATTCAATTTAGTTAACATATAGTATATTATTAGTTTCAGGGGTAGAATTTAGTGATCTATCAGTTGCATATAATACCCATGGCTTATTAAGTGCTCTCCTTAATGCCCATCATCCAATTATCCCGTCCCCCACCTACCTCCCCTCCAGCAACCCTCAGTTTGTTTACTACAGCTAAGAGTCTCTTATTCTTGGAGTAGTTAAAATGAACAAATTTACTAACATGATCCAAAGATATACCCTATAAAGGTATAAAGGTATAAATAAAGTGATACACCCCATACCCCCCAACACACACATGACTGATGTTTTAATACACAATCTTATTTAAAAATTATCCAGTGAATATCCATTCCAGGACCTTGAGATCATGATCTGAGTTGAAGATATACACCTCATTGACTGAGCCACCCAGGAGCCCCTGTAATGTGAATTTTAAAATTCATCCTTATTTTAGAAAATAGTAGAAGAATGGGTGGCTATTTCTTTGACTTTCTCAGATCAGAAACTATAGGAGCAGTAGCTTCAAATCAAGATTCAAAGGAGGCCAGACACTTTCTCAAATGTGTGTCTGCATGTTAGTCTTTGTCTCTTTATTTGATCTCTAACCCTAAAGAATCAATGGAGTCTGTCTTTGAGATAAAAGAGTACTTTCATTGAAATTAGTTGCCCTTCAGTACGTTTTAGTTTTTTTACAAGCCTGAACTCCTCAACTTAATTATTTTAATGAATAACTCAGTTTGTGATAACACAATTCAATTATTTGTAAGACCTTTAAAATCTAGTGTACTCAGAATCCATCAAGTAGCCTAGAATGACAAAAGGTATCCAGCCTTTTTGAAAAACCAACAAAACTTCTCACAAATTTATGTAAATCTTCTGTTTGGCTATGTTGTTTTCATACAGTTATCTTTTAAACAAGTTAAGGTGTAAAAAGAGAAAAATATAATCAAAACAGAGCATTTTTAATCTATATCCTTACCACTTTCCATCAATAGCCTTGGCATTTAACCAACTTCCTTTGCCAGAAAGGATTTTTGTTGATTTTCAAAACTAAAATGAGAAAGATTTTATCAGTTAGTTAATGTTGTAAGTCAGTCTTTTCTGGTTAGAGGTCAAATTATGACTTATTTGTAAGTTTTATCTCTTTGTTCTCCCTCATGTTAATTATTACTTTCTATATTTTCTTTCTTTCTTTCTTTCTTTCTTCCTTTCTTTCTTTCTTTCTTTCTTTCTTTCTTTCTTTCTTTCTTTCTTTCTTCTTTCTTTCTTTCTTTCTTTCTTTCTTTCTTTCTTTCTTTTTAAAGATTTTATTTATTTGAGAGAGTGAATGAGAGTGAGTGAGAACGAGTGGCGGAGTTGCAGAGGGAAAGGGAGAAGTTTACTGTGGGATAGCATTTTAAACACTTTTGCAGACTAGTTTCTCTCCAGTGAGGCAGTTAGATTTGGCCAATGGGTAACCACAGGAGAATTTTTACTTTCCTTTGAACTCACTTGATTGTACTGGAGGGAAGACTTTTTTTTCCCCCTCAAATTAATCAGGTCTTGTTCTGGGAAACAAGGAAATATTTTCTGTTAGTAAAAAAATTGAGAGTGACTTGGAAATGGCAAATTACTGGGTGCTGCTTCTGCGGAATACTGGGCATTGGCTAGGGAATCCTCTGGGATTGTGTGGTTCTATAGGAACATGGGCCTTTGTCTTTGATTAGGCTATTTTACAGTCCTATAGAAATAGAAGTTAATTTGGAGAAAATTGATAGTAATGCATATTTCCCGTTCAGAGCAATGGAAATGGATTCTGTCAATGGCAGTGTCAGTACATGCTGTTTATGGCAAAAATTTAAAGATTGCTTTCCCAATATGGGACTGAATCAGATCATGGGCTTTCAGCTTCCCATTTCCTTCAAACTACAAGTCTTTAAATTTTTTTTTTAGTCTGTTTCTATATTGGATTCTATAAAATATTTCAATTCAACACTTTCTTCTGTTTCTTAATTTTCCTTTTTATTTTTTCACACGGAGAAGACAGAAATTGCAACTAATTAGGCTCTAATTAGAGGCAAAGGCAAGTGCTTTATTCAAGAAGACTATGGTAGTGACTACTTGAACAAATTTCACTTAGGGTTTTTATTGAGACATGGCTTAGCAAATGTTTGTTAACTGGAAGTGGGATGTGGTACACCTTGTTCATTTTCAATACTTCTGTGTGTGTGTGTGTGTGTGTGTGTGTGTGTGTGTGTTTTCATGACTGGTCAGTTTATAGTTATGGTGGAGTCATTGCTTGTTATTTGTTTTTTTGCTCCTGAGAATGTATTGCTCCTATTTTCTTAATTTCTAAAACTGCTTTTAGATAGAGTCTTATGAAAGTTCATGAGTGGAAAAGTACAACTTTTACAAGCATCATATGACCTAGGATCCTTACCCAGTAATTTCATGAATTTCCTTTCCCTTATCTCATTAATGCTTCCAGCAAATTTATAGGAAAAAAAAAAGAACAAACAAAACAAACTGGTTCTATCCTTAATTAGAGATTAGCTGCAGAGATCAGGAGCTCTCACTGAAAGCCCTTTAGTGATTCTAGCTCTAAGTTTTTGGCGTACCTGTGATTTAGTGCTAAGCTAGCACTATTTTATTACCCTGTGTTGGAAGTTGCTATCTGAAAAAAAAAAAAGAGCTTCTGGAGTTTGACTTGACTTATAGTTTTTATTTATTATTACCCTGTGTTGGAAGTTGCTATCTGAAAAAAAAAAGAGCTTCTGGAGTTTGACTTGACTTATAGTTTTTAGGGCTGCAAAGAGAATTGTGGACTTAGGTGCTGAAGTTTTCTGACTTAGCAAGAAAGATCTCTAAACCTTAATAGAGATAGATTTACTTATCACAGAAGTATTGAGTAGTTTTATAGCTTTAGTGAACAAATTTTACTTCTAATAATAAACATATTGTTGAGGAATGACTGCATGGAAGGTTCCAGAAGGAACTGTCCATACAGTAAACTCTGCAAACAGAGATGCCATGTGATGGGGGAACAGAGGACTAGCTGATGACAAACCAGGGTGCACATTGACAAGTCCTTGAAATAGGCAGAGGGACATTCCTCTACAGACTCAACTGCTCAATGTTCATACTTTGCTAAGGGCAGAAGACAATCTTAGCCTTCCGCCAGGAGCCTGTAAGTCTATTTTAACATATAAAATTTCCTTTAGAAATTTCCTTTATCTCTAACCTCCCCAAGATACATGTTGATGATCATCCCCCAAGCACATGGGCCACCGATATCCATCTGAAGGGTCTCATGACTCAGGTTTTATTAGCCGGTGATAAGTCACCCCCTCAAGGTTCTGGAAACCTTGCTTCCAAGATTCCTTAGAGAGCACGTTATCCTCAAACACCTCCCAACTCCCAGGAGTATAATCAGCCACCCCTCACAGGCCCTGGGCAGCAGCTCTTCCTGCCCACGGGTACTGTCCTCGGGCTTTAATAAAACCACCATTTTGCACCAAAGACGTCTCAAGGATTTTTTCTTGGTCATTGGCTCTGGACCTCACCTATAATTCCAAAACTTCATCACATGTATGTGACAGTCTAGATGGAAACTTTATCTTATGCAAGGTCAAGCTGTAAACAATATGGATTCATCCTTTTGTCCTGTGCAAAAGAGCTGCCGACCTCAGTTCATATGTAAACAACCCCTAAAATAGATTGAAAGGAGAAACAGAGGGCGTGCTTTGTCTGCTTTTGTGTAATAACTGAATAAATGCAGCCTGTAAGGGAAGAGCTTGCTTTCAGTTCTTGAGGCTTTGAGATCCCCACTGTGTATTTATTCATTGTCACACTGCACATTTGGGACTGGTCAACAACAACAACAACAACAACAACAACAACATATTGTGTTATAACTTAAGTAGACAACTGGAACTCTCTGGGGGCAAATGTGGTTTCCTGGTTAAATGATTACATTGATAAGTCTAGTTTCTTTTCTTTTCTTTTTTTTTTTTTCTTTAAAGATTTTACTTATTGAGAGAGAGAGTGAGTGAGAGGCAGAGGGAGAGGGAAATGCAAGCTTCCAGCTGAAACAGAGCCTAAAGTGTGGCTTGACCTCAGGACCCTGGGATCAAGACCTCAGCAGAAGACAGATGCTTAACTGACTGAGACACCCAGGTGCCTCTATAAGTCTAGTTTCTTTTCAACAATGATTAGTAAAGACAGAATCTTTTTTTTAAAGATTTATTTATTCATGAGAGACACAGAGAGAGAGAGAGAGAGAGAGGCAGAGACAAAGGCAGAAGGAGAAGCAGGCTCCATGCAGGGAGCCCGAAGTGGGCCCGGATTCCGGGTCTCCAGGATCAGGCCCTGGGCTGAAGTTGGCGCTAAACTGCCAAGCCTCCTGGGCTGCCCAGTAAAGACAGAATCTTAAAATTAGAAAAATAGATTATATATGTTAATTTTTCTTTTGATGATCAGCGGAGAAAATTAAAGACAGCAGAGTCAGGTGGTAGGTTCAGAGTGCTTTAATGGGGAGCGCTCCTGGGCAAGGTTCCTTTCTGAGACTCGGAGAGGAGGCCTGAATCAGGGAAGTCACACCCAGGCAAACCACAGTGGGGTTTATAAAGAGTTTTCGGGGGAAGATGGGGGTAGGGCGGCATTCCAGTTAGGGCAAGGGCTACAGATCTTGTAAACTAAGTTAGGGTAGGGCAGCGAGGCATTGGGGGTTGGGGGTAGATGGGCAAGGCGGCCTTATTGGGAGGTTGCTGGCCTCCAGTAAGCTATTTTGAGGTCCCCAGTCTCACCAGCCCAACAATATATTTTCCAGCTATATTAAGGTATTATTGATACATATGTAACTTTGAGGTATACAGAGTGATAATTTGATGGCCATATACAAATCAATAAATATGATATACCACACTAATAGAGTCAAAGATAAAAATCATATGACCATAGCAATAGATACAGAAAAAGAATTCAACAAACTTCAACATACTTTCATGATTAAAAATTCTCACCATTTTGGGTGTAGAGGGAATGTACCTAAACAAAATAAAGGCCACGTACGACAAATCCAGAGGCAACAAACACCATACTCAATGGGGAAAGGTTGAAACTTTTTTTTGTAAGATCAGAAACAAAACAGAAATGCCCAGTCTTGCTGCTTCTATTAGACATAGCACTGAACACCCCAGCCACAGCAGAGATGTAAGAAAAAGAAACAAAAGGCATCCAAATCAGAAATGAAAAAGTAAATTGTCTATGTTTGCTGTTGATATGACTTTCTTTAATACAGAAAATCCCAAAGACTCCTCCATAAAACCTTAAAAACTAATAAATGAATGTAGTGAAGTTGCAAGATACAAAATCGACATACAGAAATCCCTTGCCTTTCTGACATTAACAATGAGCTACCTGAAAAAGAAATAAAGAAAATCTAATTTACAGTAGCATCAAAAGAATAAGATACTTAAAAATAAATTTAACCAGGAAGGTAGAAGATCCAAAGAGATTGATTAAAGACATTGAAGAAGACACAAATAAATGGAAAGATATCTTGTGTTTCTGGATTGGAAGAATGAATAAAATATTTACTCAAAGCTCTTTCAAACTATGAAACACTTTCAAATATTCCATAATTATTAATTTTATATTTTTATAGATTCAATGCAATACCTATCACAATTACAATGGCATTTTTCCCCACCAAAATAGAAAAAGCAATCCTAAAATTGATGTGACCAAAGACCCTAAATAGCCAAGCAATCCTGAGAAAGAACAGCAAAGCCGGGCATATCACACTTCCTAATTTCAAAGTTTATTAAAGAAAGCTATAGTAATTAAAATAGTGTGGTACTGGCATAAAACCAGACATATATATCAATGAAACGAATCAAGAGCCTCTGATAAACCCCTGCATATACAGTCACACCCAGAGAAGTAGGTAGGGCATCTGGGTGGCTCAGTTGGTTAAGCATCCTACTTTTGATTTCAGCTCAGGTCATCATCTCTCCCATGTCAGGCTCTGCATTCTGCCTAGTGTCTTCTTGTCCTTCTCCCTCCCCCTCTGATCCTTCTGCTTGTGTGTGCAGACACAAATAAATAAATAAAATCTTAAAAAAGAAAAGAGATTTCATCATACTCAAAAGCTTCTGCATAACAGAAGAAATGACTTACAGAATGGGAGAAAATACTTGCAAACCATCTATATTATAAAGGGTTAGTATCCAAAATATATAAAGAACTCCTACAACTTAATAGTAAAATAAATAATCCAATCAAAAAATGAGTAAAAGAATGGATAGACATCTCCCCAGACATACAAATGGCCAACAGGTACATGAAAAATTGCTCAACATCATTAATTGTCAGTGAAATGCAAATCAAATAGTATCTTATATCTGTTAGAATGGCTGTTATCAAAAACAAGGGATAAGTGTTGGCAAGGATGTGTGGATAAAATGGAAACTTTATGCACTGTTGGTGGAAATGTTGATTTGTGCAGCCACTATGGAGACAGTTTGAAGGTTCCTCAAAGAATTAAAAATAGAACTACCATATGATCCCACACTCTCACTTCTGGGCATATACCTGGGGAAAACGAAATCATTGTGTCAAGGAGATACCCGCACTCCTATGTTCACTGCAGCATTCTTCATAGTAGCCAAGACATAGAAACAACTTTCATGTCCCTGATGGATATTTGGGTAAAGAAGCTATGATATACACATATACACACACAGCAGAATATTATTCAGCCATAAAAAGAAGGAAATCCTCTTTTTTCAACAGTATAGGTGGAACTTGAGAACATTATGCTAGTTGGAATAAGTCAGGCAGAGAAAGAGAAATACTGTACATTCTTTCTTATATGTGGAATTTTGAAAATTCAAAAACAGTGGAACTGTGATTGCCAAGGATGAAGGGGTCAGAAAAATGGGAAGATATTGTCCAAAGGGTACAAATTTCCAGCTTTAGAATGGAAAACTTCTGAGGATTTAATGTACAGCATAGTAACAATGCCTAACAATACTATATTATATACACTATATATATATACACACACGCACATTGTTGAGTGTAAATTTTTTTTGTTGAGTGTAAATTTTAAATATTACCACCATATACATAATAATGGTAATTATTGAATTGGTGGAGATGTTAAATAACTTTATTGTGAAAATCATTTTATAATGTATGTATCAAATCATGCTGTACACTTTATTTTTTAAATTTTTATTTATTTTTTACATGCTGTACACTTTGAACTTACATAATATCATATGCCAATATCTCAGTAAACCTGGAAAAAACTTAGGGCATCCATAGGTATTTTTCCAAAGAAATTCTAGTATGATTGCTGAATTATAGATAGAACACTGGTTAATGTTCAACAGGCCATAAATAGCTGGGATTATCTGTTCTATTGGACAGAAATTATCTATCTGTCTATCTATCTATCTATCTATCTATCTATCATCTATCTATCTATCATCTATCTATCTATATCTGTTGATCTATCTATTTATTGGGCAAAAATCTATGAGGAAAATTGGAACTTCACTAAATCTATATCCTTTAATCAATACTTAAAGATTAATTAAGTATATTCTCCTGGATAATGCTTGGGTGCTTTTTACCCAATGTAATGTTGAAAGGATAAACACCAAGTTTCTTTGCCTACAGGTTTTCTACTTCTATATCTTTATTGGCATTTTAATTTTCTTCCTTTATGAATAGTCAATTCATTCTATTTTTTGTCTTCTACTGGTTCTACTATATTTGATTTACTAGAGTAGAAGAAGGTCTGTAATGATTATACTCTTATTTGAAATGTATTTCATTTTAATGTTTTTCATATTTAATATATGTAAAATCCAAGAAAATTGTATTCTGAGCTTTATTTTGAAGGTAATAATCTTAATGTATTTAATTGTGTGTCTTTGTATAACAGTTTTTGGATGAATTATTTTGTGGTTTTCAAATTTGCTACACTCTGACAATTCCTTTAGTTGGTTTCCTTTTGATTCTCTGGAAAGTAAGGGGTTTGTGCACACATCTCCCCATCTCCATCCCTGTGTCTCTTGTCCTATCTGTTCCTACTCCAAGTGTTCACATCTTCTTCCATTATTCTGAGTCTTTCATTGCTCATACTTGCTGCTCTTAATTGTTGTCTAGAGCTTTGAACACACACAAAGACTTAGTTGACAAAATATGTCAAGATTTCTAAGTTCTACAACTTTTTTTTAATGGAAGTTTTGGAGTTTTTTTCCATTTAAAAATTAGAAAATGCATCTTTTCTTTCAATAGGGATTTTCCTGGGTCATATCATAAAATAAAGGTAAAAAGTATATAAGAAATAAAATGAGGGATCTTTATTTATTACAAGAAAATCCTACACCTCTTTCCTCCCTCCCTTGTAATCCCATAAGACAGTTCCCATGGCCTGATGCTCTCAGTCTGAGAATCCCAGAACTCTAATGCATTATTTGGTCACCACTTTCTGCTATAGCTTAATTAGGTGCCTTTCTCAAAACAGCAGAGTTTTGTTTAGCTCCTTGTCCTGGGGAGGGTGGATAGAAGGACATGGGCAATGCTTATGCACAGGAGAAAATTCAGCCTATGGATCTCCTCTGATTCCCTGACCATGCTGCTTCCTGAGATCTTTTGATGGATTAGGTAGGTTGTAGTGAAGAGGAGTGGAGGGGTTGGTGAACCATAGTCTACCAGAAGAAGAATCCCCTTCATAGGAGAGGAAGGATATGATAAAATGAGCAGAAGGAGAAATTGTACAAGAAGGAAGAGTGGGAGGCAACTTGTGTACAGAAAGGCATGTGAAGGAAAGTAAAGTTGATTTTTCTCTAGCTTTTCGGAGAAATAATTGACATACATCACTATAAGTTTAATGTGCACAGTATGATGGATTGATCTACATATATTGTAAAAAGATTACAATAGGTTAACACCCATCATCTTATAGATTAAATAAAAGGGAAAGAGAAAATTCTCCTGTGATGAGAACGCTTAGCATTAACTCTCTTTTTAAAAAGACTTTATTTATTTATTCATGAGAGATGCAGAGAGAGAGGCAGACATAGGCAGAGAGAGAAGCAGGCTCCTTGTGGGGAGCCCAATGTGGGACTTGATCCTAGGACCCCAGGATCATGCCCTGAGTTGAAGGCAGATGCTCAACCACTGAGCCCCCAGGCATACCAGGCATTCACTCTCTTAACAAATTTCTTATATACCATATAGCAGAGTTAACTGTAGTCATAATGTTGTAGTGAAGTTGATTTTTAATGGGGATATAGTTTTGAGAATCAAGATATGGGAGAAAAGAGTAAAAGAGTTATCACAAGCATATAGCTACTGTAATTACTGCTTTTAAGAGCTCTGATCTGTATTCTGTTATTTCCACATGTCCCCTCATCTTTGGCTGCACTTGCTGCATTGCCCAGGATGTAATTTGGTTAAAGAATTTCATTGTGACCTCAGACCTCCAAGGATCTTTTTCTTTCTATATCTTGCTCTTTTTTAAGGGAATGTATCTTATTTAAAAAATTTTTAATTTTAATTCCAGAGTTAACAGTGTTACGTTAGTTTCAAGTGTACAGTATAGTGATCCAAGAATTCTATATATTGCTCAGTGCTCATCATTATAAGTGTACTCTTCATCCTCTTCACCTATCCCCCCAGCCATCTCCACTTTCATAACCATCAAGGTGAGCATTATTTATTGCAGCATTATTTACAATAGCCAAATTATGGAAGCAGCCCAACTGTCTATTGATATGTGAATGGATAAAGAAGATATATATATATATATATCTTATCTTATATCATATATATATATACACACTATGAATATTATTCATCCATAAAAAGAATGTTTGCAACAACAGGGATTGATCCAGAAAGTATGACACTAAGCAAATAAGTCAGAGAAAGACAAATACCATGCGATTTCACTCATATGTAGAATCTAAGAAACAAAACAAATAAAGGATCTGTCTCTTTTGATACTCCATTCTGCTTTTTGTGCCTCACAGATGTGCTACTCTAAAATTCAGAATATGAAGTTCCTGAACATTTCTGAATGGTGTCACAAAAAGTTTCCATCTAGCTATTGGCTAAGTTCATGATAATGATACTCCTCTTCAACAAGATTCCCATAGTTGCTTGGAAACTATCTTGTAACGATTTGTTGATTTCTGACACTCTACATATTTTCTACACATAGCATGTTGCCTTATTTTCCCACTCCTCCCACCTCAAAACTTTTCCCCTGTATTATTCAAATTGTCATTTCCTGATTTTGCTTTCTACACTTTAACACCATCTGTTACCTCGCTAAAATCTTAATTTTCTCTCTGCTTTAGATTTCATCCCTTTTTAATGGTACCAGTGATATCTCGGCCCTAAATCTATGCCTTTTACTTAGTCTTCTAATTTTGATCACTCTTTAGCCTGTGAAAATGAGCCATTACTCATTTCTTTGACATTCCTTCCCCCCTGCTTTTTGTACACTGAAACAGGACTTTTAAAAGACAGATAATATGTAAAAATAGTAGTAATAGTAATAAAATTAAGGACGACAAATACTATGTACTTTTTTGGCAATGGATGTTTCCTCTATTAGTTTTCTTTTATCTCTTTACATGCTATCCTTTAAGCAAATCTTTCTTTCTCATGACTTCAAATTTTGGATGCATTCTAAATTTTTGTCTCCAGGTAGGATATTCCTCATCTGTTAGTTATTATGGTTTTTTATGAGTAAATGGCCCCTTGTCTTGATTAGCCCCCCCCCCCCCACTTTTTAAAAAAAGGTTTATTTATTTGAGAGAGAGCCTGCACGCAGGAACAGAGGAAGGAGGAAGGGGAGGGACAGGGGGAGAGAGACAAGCAGGGAGCCTGACAGCAAGGCTTGACCCCAGGACCTTAAGATCATCACCTGAGCCTTAGTCAGACCTTAAGCAACTGAGCCACCCAGGCGCCCCTGGTGTCTTTTACTAACACCAAACCTTTGGTGGTTTTTTCCCCCATTCTGATCATCAGTCACCTTTCTCCCTTCCCCTTAACTTGTAGCAGTAATATGTAGGTTTAAATCTTGGCTCTGCCACCAGTAGCTATAAAATCTTGGGTAAGTTAATTTATGTGGGTATTAAATGTTTATGTTGGTCGGATGGAATATTCTTCTGAATAAAATGGAATCCCCCCCCCAGATTTATTGAAATATAATTGACATATAACATTATGTCTGTTTAAGAGGTACATTTTTTGCATTCTTGCCCAAAGTTCATAATGGGATAATTGTTTTAGATCATGAACAGATATCCATATTTGTGTGATGTAGTCAAAACAGCACTGGATTTGGAATCAGAAGGTCTGGTTTTTGGTTTCAAACTAAGTAACTATGTTTTTAGGTAAGTTATTAACTTCTCTGAATTTGAGGTTTTTCATCTAAAAATGAAAATAATTCTATCAGATATAATACCTATAGGTAATTATAAGGATCAAACATGTGAAGTGCTTAGTAAATATATACAATAAATATGTACAATAAAAATAATGTATGGTTTTCAAGCTCTAAGATTCCATCATTAAATATTTTAGAAACTTTTAGAATATGGCAGAAAAAAAATCTATATTTTCTTTTTTGACTTTAACAATGACATGGAAGATTACTAATTGCATCATGAGGTCTGGAAAATAGAAACTATAAGCTCTCTGCTATGCTGGCTGCTGCTGGAATTCTTGCTCCCCCCAACCCTTTCTTTTTCTTTAATGTGCTTCTTCTTATTTTCTAAAACTCCATGAAGTTAAGCCATGGGCCATTATAAGTCTTGAGCTAAGGCTTCCCTTCTCCCCAGCTGGAAGTTTATAGCAAGAATACCAGGCATTCTCTTGGGAGTGATTGGGAAATGTGTTAATGCTTAGTTTTGAATTTGGAGACTTCCTTTGTGCATACTGGACTTCATAGAAAGAGATGATAGATCAGAAAAACAGCAACTGTGAAAAAGTATGGACCTGAGAAAATGGCTTTACTTCAGAGAAGTGTTATTAACTGTATTTTAGGAAATGTAAGAGTCAGAAGAAATGGTTCTTTCCCTCCTCAAACTTACAATATATTTGAGAAGAGAAAATCTATAAAATTGAACCCATTGAGGAATTATGATTAATAACAACTGATTTGCTCTAAATAAGCGATCAGTTATTATCTCTTTTCAGAATGCTTTCTTTTCCCTTCTCAATTTATTAAACTCTTGCAGTTGGTTTTTTCAAAACTCACAAGTCCTTTCTCCTTTGTAAAGCTGTCTCTGAATTTCCTGGACTCTTGTATGTCCATCCTGGCCAAGAGTAGACATCTGCAATGTTTTCTATGATGCTAGATATGGAGGTTTATTTTTATGTGGATAACTTCTATATTTCAATTAAAATTTAAGTTTCTTAACTTCTAGGAATAACAGAAGAGATTAATCAAAAGTGGAGTTACTAGGAAATTTTTCATGGAGGAAATGGGATTTTGATTTACCTTTAAGTGATGAGTAGTGATTGGAAATATTCTGTATTGCACTATCTTTTCCATAACCACTCTCTAGATGAGGCTGTGGAGCACTTGAAATGTGGCTGGTATGACCAAGGAAATTTTTAGTTTCATTTAATAACCATATGTAACTAGTGGCTACCATTTTGGACTGAGTAGATCTAGGTTTGGCATATCTCTTCTCACCCTATGATTTTTTTCTAGCATGTGGAATCTGAAGCCATATGTGGACTTGAAAACCCAGATTCTCTGTCTATAACTAGTTTTTTCTTCCTCACTGGACTACTGTTTTCTTATTTGTAAATGATTAATTTGGTCTAAGTAATCACTCATGAGATTTGTGGTATAATGTTCTTATGACTGATTTCACTCATGCACAACTAAGGTGTGTGTATATGTGCATATAAATACACATATTAAGACAAAGCTTTGAGATCCATTTTTTTTTCTATTGCAGGGTTTCTCTTGCCCTTTCCTTTCAGTTCCAGATGTGAGGCTTTTTGTGCATTCATGTACCTTTACCTTACCAGCTCTTTTGTTTGACACACAGACCAGAGAATATACCTTCCATGTGGTAACATATTGCCTGCCAAAAAATAAAGGGTAAGAACTAAAGAGATTCATGTAGTCACCCAGAATAGGGTCAGAGAACAGTCAGACTTGGCATTAGATCCCAGACACTTGAGAGGTTTAAAGCACAGAGAGGAGATAAGAGGGATAAAAGAGGTTAAGGTTGATGAAGGAAGTTAAGGAATAAAGAAGCCAATTTGATTTATCTGTCCAGATTCTTCATAATTAATTTTGTGAACCTTGTTTATAGTTACTCCCATGGAATTGTGCTTTGTAAAAGTTGGCCTCCTACAAATAAATTTCCCTTCCTTTTTCTCTAGTGGTGCCATAGCTCATCCTAGCAAGACAGTCAGTTGGCAGTTGTATTCCAAATGGAGTCCTAAGCTTTTGGAATTTGCTGGGGATGAAGAAATGCACACTAATATCATTGTTGCCATATAACCATTGATCCTCTCCTGTCCCTTCATCAATTAAAGTAGTACCAATGAATTTTGGCAAATGCCATTTTTCTTACCTCTTTCTTTTTCCTCATTGTGTTGTACTGTACCACCTTCCTTCCCCCTCCCAATCCTTGCTATGTACATCTACAATGTTTGCTTCATTTTCTTGTTTATAGGTGAATAGTCCTGGAAACCATGGTGTTAGGGATGGAAGTGACTCAACTGCTTTAGGTGACACCAGGTAAAATGCTTATTTCATAATGGCCCTGTGAAAGAACTGAGGGGATATATAGTCTTCACAGTATGAATATCCTTAAATAATTAATCATTATAATGTAGAACTTCATTAACATTCTTATTTTAGTTTCTTATTTATTTATTTATTTATTTATTTATTTATTTAATCTGGAAACATTCTAGCTGATAGAATTAATGGGTGGAGCGAATCACTCTGTGGTGTCAGAGTTTGTGTTCCTGGGACTCACCAACTCCTGGGAGATCCAGCTTCTCCTCTTTGTGTTCTCCTCCATGTTTTATGTGGCAAGCATGATGGGAAACTCCCTCATCATGCTCACTGTGACTTTTGACCCTCACCTGCACTCTCCCATGTACTTTCTGTTGGCCAACCTCTCCTTCATTGACCTGGGAGTTTCTTCAGTCATTTCTCCTAAGATGATTTACGACCTTTTCAGAAAACGTAAAGTCATCTCCTTTGGTGGTTGCATCACTCAGATCTTCTTTCTCCATGTCATTGGTGGTGTGGAGATGATGCTGCTCATCGCCATGGCCTTTGACAGACATGTGGCCATATGTAAGCCTCTCCACTATTTGACCATTATTAACCGAAAAATGTGTATTTTGCTTCTGGTTGCTGCTTGGGTAGTTGGCTTGGCCCACTCTATGATTCAACTGGTTTTTGTTATAAAATTGCCATTCTGTGGCCCTAATGTGCTGGACAGCTTTTACTGTGACTTCCCTCGGTTCATCAAACTTGCCTGCACAGATACTTTCAGTCTAGAGTTCATGGTCACAGCCAACAGTGGTTTTATATCTCTGGGGTCATTCTTCATATTGATTGTCTCCTATAGTTTTATCCTGATCACTGTTAGGAAACACTCCTCAAGAGGCTCATCCAAGGCCCTCTCCACTTTGTCAGCTCATATCATGGTGGTGATTTTGTTCTTTGGTCCTTGCATCTTTGTTTATATCTGGCCTCACCCCACATCATGCTTAGACAAATTTCTTGCTGTTTTTGATGCAGTTCTTACTCCCTTTTTTAATTCAGTCATCTATACATTAAGGAACAAAGAAATGAAAGTGGCAATGAGTAAAATATGCAGTCAATTTATTATTTATAGAAGGATTTCTTAAATTACAAAAATATTATGGAGTTTATTTGAAATAACATTAAATTCCTATACTTGCAATATCAGTTTCCAAGAACCTTACTACTGTTTAGGTGTCTCAGATGAAAATAACATGATTATTTAAGAATCTTAACTGAAAAATTGTGTTGCTGCCTATGGTTAGAGGAAACATGTGGTATGATAAAAAAAAAAGTATCTCCCAGAGAAGGCCAATTGCTTATCTCTCAGGAGACATTACTTTGATGAATTTACTATGGTCTAGAATTCAAAATTGAGTCTTTTCAGTGTCCAGATGGGTTATATAAGGGAATGCTTGCTGATTTACACTAATTTGCTGTAAAAAATTAGTAAAGTGGTCTGAACTGTCATGAAAGCCCAACTTACTATTTCACTATAGGGACTTTTCTGAGAAGTCAGGTGATGATAAGGATATTAATAAGCAGGGAATCAGAGTAAGAGGAGTTATATAGATTATTAAAATTTTTAATCATATCAGATTTTGATGATTAATGCCTGTATCTCCACACTAGGATATGCCTTCCATCACGAGTGGAAAAACAGGATCCTTAGACCAGGCCACTTTCTTATCTGGACAGTGCTAGCTGGTCTCAACAAAATTTAACTTTTGTTTGCACTGTTTTAGGCTGTCTAACTCCTATGTTCTTTAAGATTCATTGTTATTTTCATTTGTAACTAGCCAGGTTCTTCCTTTTTCTTCGCTGCTGATATAATACTATTCCCATTGCATTTACATAATTTGAATCATTATAAGCTAAGTTTTAGTTTGAGAGGCTTTTTATATATGACCCAATTCTCTTATAGAAATGAGAGATTTGTGTACATAGATTTAGAAATTTCAGTTCCTATCTATCTCAACAAAGAGGAACAAAGGCTCATTCTCAGAGATGTAATACAAATGACTCTGAACCTTATAAATCCTTACACATACTCCATATATCTTAATGGGTTTATCAGTATTCCTATTATTTTATAAATGGTCCTTATTTACCTCATAGTTTATCTCACTTGATAATTTATTTGCCTTTTTTTTTTGATTTCCATTGCTCTTATATCCTTTATTTATTTTTTTAAGCCCTCTGTTGGACATTTGGAAAACCAGTACCTATATTATCAGTTTACTAGCTACCACTTATGTTCAGGCTCCCTAAAATTTGTTTGGGAGTGGCGTTTTTTAAATGGAAGTTCCACTCATTTTTCTCTTTCATTGATTAAATACTGTTCAATAGGTCTAGCAGGGATTCCCAAATTCCTCACTGTTTATGTGTATTGATTTTAAAACAGCCTACCCCTCCCAATCTTTTGTCTTTCTGCTTTTCTCTCAAGTCTATATCTATTACAAGGTAGATTCTCCAACTTCATATTGCCTAAAGATTTTCTGTATCATCTAATTTTAAAGGTCTTTCCTTTTACTCTGAAGAAATAACTACTTTTAGTGGACATCTAGTCTGTTGTTTGCTCAAATAAGCAACTTCTTTCTCTTGGTAAATGTAGCTTTCTCGTGCAGTAACTGTGTGGTATGATTATGAAGGTGACACGTAAATCCTACATCTAACTCCAACTGTTTGGTCAAAGGTTGGGCTTCTGAACCAAGTCATAATGGACATCTTTTAGCTAGCGTTGAAGAGTACAGGTATCAGTCTGACCAGGATGAGCCAAGTTTGAGCTTTCCTCTAGGATATTGGAATTGAGAATAAAGAGAAAACAAACTCAATCCATTTTAGAGCTATATATGCAGAAACTGCTGGCAATCATATTTCCTGCTGTCAAAAATCAAGTCTGGGATACTGAGAAAAGGTATGTGGGAGTAGCTATAAGTTTTAAAGATAGAGGCTTGGCATTAATCAGTTCCATGGTTCCAAATGTCTTGGGCATTCAGCTTCATTCTTACCCCCCTATTAGTTTGGCTACCAGCTGAACTAATAAATGAGCCAATACGTTAACCCTCTTGCTTAAGTTTAAGATGCGGTTCTGTCATCTACAGTCAAAAGGATATTGATAAATACATCTCTGCTTCTAAGAAGATTGTATTTTCCGTTACTTCTGATGTGAAATCCTCCATATTTTATCTGAGTATATTTTTCCTAATAAAAGAAAAAAATTTCTTCTAATAAAGAAAACTTTATTTGTAAATTAGAGATGATAAAATAGCAATCATCCATAAAGTCACCATATGGAGATAATTAGTAGTAATATCTTGGTATACTTATTTCTAGTGTTTTTCTATGCTTAAATAAAAACATATATTTACAAAATGGAGATTTAATGGTATCTACACTTTTATCCTGCCTTTTTGATGAGTATTACATTCTGATAAAAATTTCACCTTATTAAATATTGTAGTGCAAAATAATTTTAAATACATAGTATTCTATATATGACCATGTCATAGTTATATTTGTTATTCCTCTCATTGATCAGATTCTTTTATATTTTTTACTCTGTTTTGAAAATCTTGCATATATATTATTTATATTTCAGATTGCTTCCTTTATAGATTGATATACTTGGAGTTAATAGGGGATAATAAACTTTTAAACTCTATTCATATTATCATTTCTCCCCAAAGATTTGTACCTGCTAAGAAGTATATACACTTTAGCACCCCCCAACACACTGAATATGACCACTTATTAAAAATATTAGCCAATTTAAAAGGCAAAAAGATAAAAACTTATTTTAAATTTCTTCTATTTTTATATGCTTGTAATCTTTTAAATATTGCTATTAACCTGAACTATTTGAATTACATGTATCAGGAATGCAATCAAAACTAGCTTAAAATAACTAGAAAAGTTTTAGTTTCACAAGAGGAAAGAGATCTAGAGATATTTTACAGCAATGTTAATACACTTAACATTACTGAACTGTACAATTAAAACTGCTCAAGGTGGTAAATTTTAAAACTACAATTAAAAATAAAGCATTTTATTTTATTTTTAAAGGTTTTATTTATTTGAGAGAGAGAGAGAGAGCATGAGTGGGGAGCCTGTCCTGGAGCTCAATCCCAGGACCCTGAGATCATGACCTGAGCTGAAAACAGATGCTTACCTGACTGAGCCACCCAGGCACTCCAGGCAAAATTAAAAAAAATATTTTATAAAAAAGGACTTAACTGACTCAGATTATTGGGATGTCCAATAGTGGCATCAGCCTCATAGACTCCAGGGATTCACTCATTTTTACACTCTTGGATTTTGCTCCTCTTTTACTCTCTTTCTCTTTTCTTTCTTTCTTTCTTTCTTTCTTTCTTTCTTTCTTTCTTTCTTTCTTTCTTTCTTTCTTTCTTTCTTTCTTTTCCCTCTCTTAACTCTGTTTATCCCTGAATCTTGA
The DNA here is from genome assembly GCF_003254725.2 of Canis lupus dingo. Taxonomy (NCBI): domain Eukaryota; kingdom Metazoa; phylum Chordata; class Mammalia; order Carnivora; family Canidae; genus Canis; species Canis lupus. Next base: position 390,830 of record NC_064272.1, read on the forward strand.
TCTTATTTTCTTGTTTTACACATGGATTTCATTATGTGTGGTGTGAGGAGAGAAGGGACACTGCCAATAACTCTAAGTTTAACTCATTCCAGCAGGGCAGCCTCATAGAAAAGGGAAAGGCTTTCTTTCTCAGCTCCATATTAAAACCTAGAGAAAAGATCCTAACAGGCATTGTTTTAGCTCTGAGATGGGTCTTCCATGGCCCGGTCTGGATCACATGTCCTCTCAGGTGGGCAGAGGTCAATGTAATCTGGCTGAGAGCCTTCAAAGAACTACATGAATTTGAGTAGGGTCATCTCCCAGAAGGAGGGGATGGGGAGCAACCATCAGTGGTGGGGAAAAAGTGATTTAAGGCAGGCAAAAAGTTGTCACATATTCTTTTCTTATTTGAAATAGAACCTTTGCTAAGGTGTTCTTCTTCCCCATCCCCATAGATAGAATATTAATTTTGTCATATTGATTTACCAGCCTCACATATGTGTTGATGGCACTACCTCCTTTATTATCATATCTGTGTTCAAAATATTTCCCCCAATTTGTTGTTTTTAATTTTATATTCATATTCTGCAACATGAAAGTAATGATCTTTTTGACTCCAACTTCATGGAGCTTTAAATTGTGACTTTATTCTTATTGTGACTAAGTTTTATTCTTAGTCCTTTTCCATTCTAATACCTAAAGAATATCAATGAACGTGTATTTCTAAAATATTTATCCACCTGAAAATTATTTTTAGTGAAAATAATAGGAGAGGATCTGAGTTTCTCAAATTTACTTTTTTTAATAAATTAATTTTTTATTGGTGTTCAATTTACCAACATACAGAATAACACCCAGTGCTCATCCCGTCAAGTGTCCCCCTCAGTACCCGTCACCCACTCACCCCCACCCCCCTCCCTCCTCCCTTTCCACCACCCCTAGTTCGTTACTAATTTTCTTGGTACTGTTTAATGAATAATCATTTCCCTTCTGATCTCTAACCATTTTTTTACTACACTATTGTATAAAACACAGTCCTTGACTCTTCTGGCATCTGGACTCATGTGTAATATATCTTCTGGCATCTTGCATATGTCCTTTGACTGAATAAGTGCAAAATGGTACTTATGATCATCACTGAAAACTGTGTCTTCTTCCACAATTATCTATTCAGTCATGAAAACAAGAAACCCAGAAGTGGTTTTCATTCTCTCCCTCTCCTTTTCTCTCCACATCCTCTTTTCACTTTTTCATTTATGAAGCAAATGCCAAATGCCTATCAAGTGCCAGGCATTATTGTAGGTTTTTGGGATATCTCAGTTGAGAATATATATTTATAGATAATATATATTTTATATGTATATAAAATTCCTACCTTTGTGGTGCTATCCAGACAATAAATAATAAGCAAAATAAACAAGAAAGTTCTATACTAAGTTAAAAAGAAATAAGTGAGCTACCAATATAATAGAGAAGGTTAAGGTGATTCTGAAACTCCAGAGTTGTGGGGTAGTGGATTGCTTTTCTGAGTAAGGTAGTCAAACTGTAGGCATCTTTTGGGATGGTGTCCTTGAGCAAAGATTTGATATAGTTGAATGGATTGTCAATGTAAATATCCAGAGGAAGGCATCCTATGCAGAGGGTACAGTTAGTAAAGGCCTAAAAGGCTTGGTTGTATTCAAGAAACAGCAAGAAGGCCAGTGTGACTTTGTCAATATAAAAGAAGGAGAATAGAAGGAGACTATTCATGGAGGTAAAGTGAGGCCAAATCATTCAGGATTCTGTAAACCATTGTAACATATTTGGTTTTTACTCTGAGAAAGGGGGATCATTGGAGAATTCTGAGCAGGGAAGTGACATGATATCATTTACATGTAAAATTAACTTTGGGGCACCCAGGTGGTTCAGTCAGTTGAGGATCTCACTCTGGATCTCAGCCTAGGTCTTGGTCTCAGGGTTGTGAATTCAAGCCCTATACAGGGCTCCACACTATGCATGTAGCCTATTTACAAAAAAAAAGGAGAAAAAATTAAATTAGTTTTATGTCTGATTATCTTACAAAGAATAGTCTAGGAAACGTGCAGTGGTTTAAGCAGTGGTAAGTTAGTACTGTGTTGCAGAAATTAAAGGAAGAGGGAAATTGTGGCTTGGTAGCAAATGATAAGATATAGTGAGCTCTTGAAGGGTCAGCTAACACAATTGCCAGCTGATGGATATTGAATTTTAGAGAAATGACTCCCAAGTTTTTTGAGACAAGCAGTTAGAAAGATGTATCTTTCATCACTTAAGATGAAGGGGTATGTTAAAGCAGGAACTCAATTGTGTGCACATTACATCTAAGATGCTTTGGGATTTAACAGTAGAAATGTAAGGTAGGTATCTGGATAAGCAAGTCTGAAATACAGGGTATAAATATGAGCAAGAGACTGGTACACAGATGTTTATTTATTTATTTATTTATTTATTTATTTATTTATTTATTTATTTATTTTATGATTAATTTGGTCACTTTATGTTTAATTATTTTGATTCAGTGGTTTATAGCTTACATGTAACACTCAGTGCTCATTATAACAAGTGCCCTCCTTAATACCCATCACCCATTTAGCCATCTTCCACCCATCTCCCTCCATTAACTCTTCATTTGTCCTTTACTGTTGAGTCTTTTATGATAGGGCACATGAGTGGCTCAATGGTTGAGTGTCTGCCTTTGGCTCGGGTCGTGATCTCGGGGTTCCAGGATTGAGTCCCACATCAGGCTCCCTGCAGGGAGCCTGCTTCTCCCTTTGTCTCTGTCTCTCTGTTTTTTTTTTTATTTTTTATTTTTTTAATTTATTTGTTATTGGTGTTCAATTTACTAACATACAGAATAACCCCCAGTGCCCGTCACCCATTCACTCCTCTCTGAATTTCTCATGAATAAACAAATAAAATATTAAAAGAAGAGTCTCTTATGGTTTGTTTCCCTCTCTCTTTTATTTAAATTTTCCTTTCTGTGTGTTCCTCTTTTTATTTCTTAAATTCCATGTATGAATGAAATTACATGGTATTTGTTTTTCTCAGACTGATTTCATTTAGCATAATACACTCCATCCACATTGTTGCAAATAGCAAGATTTCATTGTTTTTGATGACTGAGTAATATTCCATTGTGTGTGTGTGTGTGTGTGTGTGTGTGTGTGTGTGTATCACTTCCTATTTTTAAAAGATTTTATTTGAGAGAGAGAGAGTGCACATGTGAGAGTGAGAGCAAGCATGAGGGGAGTACAGAGGGAGAAGCAGATTCCCCACTAAGCAGAGAGCCAGATGTGGGGCTTGGTCTGAGGACCCTGGGACCATGACCTGAGCTGAGGCTAGAAGCTTAACCAACTGAGCCACCCAGGTGCCCCCATATCACTTCTTTATCCATTAACCAATGAACATTAGATCTCTCTCCATAGTTTGGTTATTGTTGATAATGTTGCTGTAGCAAGCTGCATGTACTCCTTTGAATGATTATTTTTTACCCTCTGGGTAAATACCTGGTAGTTCAATGGCTGGGCCATAGGGTAGTTGTATTTTTAACTACTTGAGGAACCTCCATATAGGTTTCGACAGTGGCTGCATCAGTTTGTATTCCCAAAACATTCCCCTCTCTCTGCATCCTTGCACCCGTTGTTTCTTGTGTTGTTAATTTTACCATTCTCACAGGTATGATGTGGTATCTCATCATGATTTTTATTTTTTAAATTTTTAATTTTTTTGTGTATTTTTTAAATTGGAGTTCAATTTGCCAACATATAGCATACACCCAGTGCTCATCCTGTCAAGTGCCCTCTCAGTGCCCTTCACCCAGTCACCCTGTCTCCCCAACCCATCTCTCCTTCCACTATCCATTGTTTGTTTCCAAGAGTCATGTGTCTCTCATGTTCTGTCGCCATCTCTGATATTTCCCACTCATTTTCTCTCCTTTTCCTTATAATCCCTTTCACTATTTTTTATATTCCCTGAATCAATGAGACCATATTATGTTTGTCCTTCTCCGATTGACTTACTTCACTCAGCATAATACCCTCCAGTTCCATCCATGTCGAAGCAAATGGTGGGTATTTGTCATTTCTAAAGGCTGAGTAATATTCCATTGTATACATATACCACATCTTCTTTATCCATTCATCTTTCAATGGACACTGAGGCTCCTTCCACAGTTTGCTATTGAGGACATTGCTGCTATAAACATTGGGGTGCAGGTGTCCCGGCATTTCACTGCATCTGTATCTTTGGGGTAAATCCCCAGTAGTGCAATTGCTGGGTTGTAGGGTAGTTTTATTTTTAACTCTTTGAGGAACCTCCACACAGTTTTCCAGAGTGGCTGCACCAGTTCACATTCCCACCAACAGTGTATGAGGGTTCCCTTTTCTCCGCATCCTCTCCAACATTTGTTGTTTCCTGCCTTGTTAATTTTCCCCATTCTCACTGGTGTGAGGTGGGATCTCATTGTGGTTTTGATTTGTATTTCCCTGATGGCAAGTGATGCAGAGCATTTTCTCATATGCATGTTGGCCATGTCTATGTCTTCCTCTGTGAGATTTCTGTTCATGTCTTTTGCCCATTTCATGATTGGATTGTTTGTTTCTTTGGTGTTGAGTTTAATAAGTTCTTTATAGATCTTGGAAACTAGCCCTTTATCTCATACGTCATTTGCAAATATCTTCTCCCATTCTGTAGGTTGTCTTTGAGTTTTGTTGACTGTATCCTTTGCTGTGCAAAAGCTTCTTATCTTGATGAAGTCCCAATAGTTCATTTTTGCTTTTGTTTCTTTTGCCTTGGTGGATGTATCTTGCAAGAAGTTACTATGGCCGAGTTCAAAAAGGGTGTTGCCTGTGTTCTTCTCTAGGATTTTGATGGAATCTTGTCTCACATTTAGATCTTTCATCCATTTTGAGTTTATCTTTGTGTATGGTGAAAGAGAGTGGTCTAGTTTCATTCTTCTGCATGTGGATGTCCAATTTTCCCAGCACCATTTATTGAAGAGACTGTCTTTCTTCCAATGGATAGTCTTTCCTCCTTTATCGAATATTAGTTGCCCATAAAGTTCAGGGTCCATTTCTGGATTCTCTATTCTGTTCCACTGATCTATGTGTCTGTTTTTGTGCCAGTACCACACTGTCTTGATGACCACAGCTTTGTAGTACAACCTGAAATCTGGCATTGTGATGCCCCCAGATATGGTTTTCTTTTCACATTCAGCATATAATCTTGTCTACTGTTCATATGGCATATATTGTATACTGTGTTATAGCAATTATGTGTACAATTTATGTCTTTCCACTGGGTTTATTGAGTTTGTGACTTATAGAAGTTGGAAAAAAACCCAAACTCTGACTCATTATGGACTGGAACTATCAAGGAGAACTTTATAAAATAATTAAGAACTTTTACTTGACTTTTGAGGACAGCAAACTATGGAGAGGCAGAAATGATGGATGGTGTGATAAAGATTTTCTTTCAGATATTGCACCACTGTTTTGGTCTTCCAAATGAGCACCAAAATGAGAAGAGTGAGCACTCAAAGTGTGGTAGCAATAAATGACGTCATTTCTTTTTGCTTGTTTGTTTCAAGTTTTCATTTAAATTCGAGTTAGTTAACATATAGTGTTAGGTGTAGAATTTAGCTTTAGGTGTAGAATTCAGTGATTCTTCACTTACATACAACACCAACACCCCAGTGTTCATCCCAACGTGTGCCCTCCTTAGTGCCCACCACCCATTTAGCCCATCCCGCTGCCTGTCTCCCTCCATCAGCCCTCAGTTTGTTCTCTATAGTTAAGAGTCTCTTATGGTTTGCCTCCCTCTCTCTCTTTTTCCCCCTTTCCCCCTATGTTCATCTGTTGTGTTTCTTAAATTCCACATATGAGTGACATCATATGGTATTTGTCTTTTGAAAGATCTCATTTCTGTATACCATTTACTTCTAACATTCCATTGGTCATTTTGTTGTATGTATGTAGTTATTATTGTCATACAAAATAATTTAATACAAATAATAGGTGGTTTGTATAAATGCTGGTGTTTGGTGTTAGTTTTAACTCTGAAAGTCACATTTTAAGTTTTGATTTTTTACTCTTCTTTCTTAGGTTATATTCTACAGGATCTATAGTTTCTGGATCAAGAATCCAGAGACCTGGATTCTAGTCCCTAGTTCCGGCACTTGTGTGACTATAAGCAATTCAGTTTACATTTTTGAATCTCAGATTTCTCATCTGAAAAATGGTCAATCTGGAACAGGCTGTTTCTTAGATAAAAATATTGGTAGGATTTCACAGGATACATATGCTTTCCACACAGAAGTCTCCATGTTTCATCCTCAGTTGCTGAGTATTTCTAGCCATCTGTCTCTGCATATTTACCAACCAGTCCTCGTCCTTTCCTCTGTCCCTCACACAATGGCTGCATAGGTGGTTCCTTCTTCTCCAGCCCAGGCTCAGAGACTTCTGACCCAAGAGCTTGGGCTATAAAAAGTGTGTATCTTGAGACTATGGACTGTAGCCTCAGGAGGTGACAGCAAAATCATTTGATTCAGTTGTATATAGACTCAGCTTAGCATTGATGAGCTAAACTTGGGGTCGGATCACAGTGAGTGTGTTTTTCAGTTTGGGAGCAGAGAGATGTTTTAGGATAGGTATCAACTGAATTTTTTTTTTTGAGAAGATTCTTCAAATACCTGGAGATGTGTCTGCAAAAGAAGATCAGTAAGCCTGTATTGCATCCCAACACCTTCTAAAAGGAATAAAACTTCAGCAGCTGTTTTCAGGGCTTACCCTCTATTGGGAGTTCATTATGGTGGGTATTTGGACACAGAGCAGTGGAATCTTCACCACTTTCATCCCTTCTCCTCCCAAAGAAAAACATAGTCAAAACTTAAAAGTCACCAGCCCCCCTTTTATTTAAGTAAATAGAACTCTTATTTTTCTTTAAAGATCCCATCTGTTTATTTGACAGAGAGAGAGAGAGAGAGGGACAGAGAGAGAATGTGTGTGTGTGTGTGTACAAGCAGGGGGAGCAGCAGAGGGAGAGAGAGAAGCAGGCTCCTTGCTAAGCAGGGAGCTTGACTTGACCTGGGGCTTCATCCCAGGACCCTGGGATCATGACCTGAGCCAAAGGCAGATGCTCAACCAACCCAGCCCCCAACTTTTTTTTTAAAGGACTTTATTTTTAAGTAATAACTATACCCACTGTGGGACTTGAACTTCCAACCCTGAAATCAAGAGATCTATGCTCTACCAACTGAGCCAGGCAAGTGCCCCAACTACCAACCCTTTAGTATGTGCTCTAAGTGCATGTGATTAAGCCAAGGCAATGTGCCCTCCTATACTGTTACTGAAGTTTGACATTCTTTTCATTTCAAAATGTGCTAATGCTTAAAAGTGCAAATGACCTTGGAGACACCACATACCTGCATGGATTTCAGACATATTGAGACTGATGATGTCAAATATCAGAGCAGGTGACAATAAAGTCCCGAATAATTTAAAAGAATGGATATACTACTGAGCAAAAAAAGGGATGAATGGCTGAATTGCTGATGAAGAAAAATGTAATATTTCAGTGTTTGTAAGTGCTGGCCATAAGACTTTTATATGTGTGGACAAATAGAAGTTGTTTCCAGGTATATTTCACATTCCTTGTGGTGATACAGGTCCATTCTTTAGCAGGAACTAGGGTGAAATCCCAAGTATTTGTACATATCTTAGGTCTGGATAAAAATCCTGCAGGGCCAGGTGTAGGTCCAGAGGGAACTTCATTGAGTAGAGTGGCCAGTAGAGATCTCTGTATCATTTTGAAAGAACTTTTAAAAAATGGAAAGATGTAGTCAATGAACCTGAGGATATTATGCTAAGTGAAATAAGACAGTAAAAAATAAAGAAATACTGTGTGATTCCAGTTCTATGAGGTACCTAAAGTAGTGAAATTCATAAAAACAAAGTAGATGGTGGCTGAGGGGAGAGGAGACAGGAACCTGTTGTTCAATGGGTGTGGAGTGTCAGATTTACAAGATGAAGAAATTCTAGGCATATTTTCCAGATGGATATACTTAATAATACTTAACTGTACACTTGTGCAGGGTTTATATGGTAAAGTTTAATGCTATATGGTTTCTACCACAATAAAAAATGGGAAGATTCAGAAAAGCAGTGAACCTGATCTGACATGATGACAAAGAATGAAATTCTATCTTTGCTGAAGCCCATTTCTCTTTGACTACGCTTGCATGATTTGGGTGTTTTCTTATTCCCCAGTTGCATTGTCCCTTATCTCAATCGGTGTCCTCTTCTACAGTGTGTTTCTCCTTAATTCATTCCCGTCTCATGTTTCAGAAAACTTTCACTCCTAAATGGTGATCCACTGATTAATCAGCTTCTCCACAGTCCTACTCTCTGAATGTAAATTGTATGGAGAGAAGAAATTGAAAATGATCATAAGTGGGAGATGAAATGTGTTGTTATGGGAAAGTAGGGTCAGATGTAATTTGTATAACTGTGTTATTTCTCTTTGTGGGTAATTAAATGAATTTATTTTCACCGACTTCTCTTTTTCTTTTGTGAACAAATATACCTTCTTGCTTGTATATTCTGTTTCTTGTTACAGGGCCCTGCGAAGCTTTTCTTCTTGCCAAATTCTCCTATTAATTTTAGGCAACGAGAGCTTTTCCTAGTAGTTCCAATTATAATATGATCTTCTGAGTTGTGCTTACATCATCATCATCATCATTGTCGTCATTACTGTCATTACTTAAGAAGTGTGAAGAACTGGATTATCAGCTAGTTCTCATTTGCAATGCAGCATAAATATTCAATACCACTATCATTCCTGATAATCACAGTTTCTTTCTCACATTCTTAGTTCCCATCATTTCAGTGGCAGCCCAGTTGGCCGGATCCATGGATGGAGGGAATCACTCGGCTGTGTCTGAGTTTGTGTTCCTGGGACTCACTCACTCATGGGAGATCCAGCTTCTCCTTCTGGTGTTCTCCTCTGTGCTCTACGTGGCAAGCATGACTGGAAACATCCTCATTGTGTTTTCTGTGACCATTGATCCTCACTTACACTCCCCCATGTACTTTCTCCTGGCCAGTCTCTCTTTCACTGACTTGGGAGCCTGCTCTGCTACCTCACCCAAGATGATTTATGACCTTTTCAGAAAGCACAAAGTCATCCCCTTTGGCGGCTGCATCGCCCAGATCTTCTTCATCCATGTCATTGGTGGCGTGGAGATGGTGCTGCTCATTGCCATGGCCTTTGACAGATATGTGGCCACATGCAAGCCCCTCCACTATCTGACCATCATGAGCCCACAGAGGTGCATCTTATTTCTGGCTGCTGCTTGGGCCCTTGGTGTCAGTCACTTACTGTTCCAACTGGCATTTGTTGTTAATCTACCCTTCTGTGGTCCTAATGTGCTGGACAGCTTTTACTGTGACCTTCCTCGTCTCCTCAGACTGGCCTGTACAGACACCTACAGGTTGCAGTTCATGGTCACTGTCAACAGTGGGTTTATCTGTGTTGGTTCCTTCTTCATACTCCTCATCTCCTACGTCTTCATCCTGTTTACTGTTTGGAAACATTCCTCAGGTGGCTCATCCAAGGCCCTCTCCACTTTGTCAGCTCACATCACTGTGGTATTTTTTTCTTTGGTCCAACCATGTTTGTCTATACATGGCTACACCCCAATTCCCAGATGGACAGATTTCTTGCTCTCTCTGATGCAGTTCTCACTCCTTTTTTAAATCCTGTTATCTACACATTCAGGAATAAAGTGATGAAGGCAGCAATGAAAAGAGCTTTCAGACCATTAATGATTTTTAGAAAGATTTCATAAAAAATGTTGTAAGATTTTTATCCTGATCATCATATAGTTTGTATTTGTAATTTTAGAATTGGCTTATTTAGTGCATCTGCAGTTGATTTGAATATTACCACACCCTTTAAGAATGCACCTCTTTCCTTAGAAATAATGAAGATGTAGACAAAACCTTAACTGAAAACATATGTTGATTCATATGGTGCTGCATATATATGTGCTACTTATAATTTCCTTGCTTCACTTTTTCTTTTGAAGTGTTCAGTTTATTATTGTTTCTTCAGTTTATCTACATACTTTCTTATATCTCTTGATGTCCCACATGCTAATTATTCACTTACGATTGATAATCTCCACCTTTACCAATAATAGCTCTTTTTCTTATTCCTTTTGTGAGTTGGGAAATATTCATATCTATATTCATATCCCAGGTTCTTCATATCTTTATTTTTGATTCTTCACATCTATAACAAGCCATCAGCTTATAGTTGTCTTGTTCAACAGGAAAATTTTGTGCTCAGATTGTTCTTCAAATAAAAATAATTTGATTTCAGACTAGAGGAGTACTGATCTCTCCTGCTTCATTGTATTCTGCCTTCATATCCTTTTTCTTGCTAATCTGTCCTTTAGATAATTGCCTAATGGTCACAATATTTTTTCTGTTGGTGAAGTAACACTTTCTGGGGAGAATTTTGAAAAGCATAAACCAATAACACCCTTTGATTTCTTTTTGATTACATACATATGCACATTCATGAACCAGTAATTTATTGTTTTATTCATCTGTTCTCTAAACTTATTTTTTGGCTTACTACACATATGGAGTTGTGCTTACTCTATATCTGGAATTGTTTCTGAGAATTCATGGAAGCATCCTAAAATATATGGCCTGGAAGATTATGTATTTATTTTATTTTGATTAAAACATTTTAAAATTTTGAGTGTAGTTGACCTGTAATGTTACATTAGCTTCAGGTGTACAATATAGCAATTCAACTTCTGTATATGTCATTCTGTGTACACCATAACTGTAGCTACCATCACCATTCAGTGTTATTACAATACTACTGAGTATATCACTAGTGTTGTGCCTCTTAGTCCCATGACTTATTTTCTCTATAACTAGAACCTGTATCTTCCACTCATATTCACTCATTTTGCTCACCCTCTCCTCTCCTCTGGAAATCATCCATTTGTTCTCTGTATTTGCATATCTGATTATGCTTTTTGTTTATTTATTTGTTTTATTAAAAAATTAATTTAAATTCCAGTTACTTAACCTACACTGTAATATTAGTCTTAGGTATACAATTCAGCACTGCCATATGACACCCAGTGCTCATCACATGTTCCATTTAATCCCCTCACCTGTTTCACCCATTATCCACCCCCCCATTCTGGTAACCATCAGTTTGTTTTATATAGTTAAGAGTCTGGTTTGCCTCTCTCTCTCTCTTTTCACCTTTTGCTCATTTGTTTTGCCTCTTAAATTATACATATGAATGATATCATATGGTATTTGTCTTTCTCTGACTTATTTCACTTAGCATAATACTCTTTAGCTCATTCATGTCATTGTAAATGGCAATATTTCATTCTTTGTTATGGCTGAGTAATATTTCATTGTATCTATATCCTACTTCTTCTTCATCCATTGATCAGTCCAGGGACACTTAGGATGCTCCCATGGTTTGGCTATTGTAGATAATGCTGCTATAAACATTGGGGTACATGTATCCCTTTCAATCAGTGTTTCTGTATCCTTTGGATAAATACCCAGTAGTGCAATTGCTGGGCCATAGGGTAGATCTACTTTCAACTTCTTGAAGAACCTCCACACTGTTTCCCAGAGTGGCTGCACCAGTTTGCATTCCCACCAACAGTGTACGAGGCTCCTCTTTTCTTCACATCCTCCTCAAGTTGTTTCTTGTGTTGTTGATTTTAGCCATTCTGACAGGTGTGAGGTGGTATCTCATTGTATTTTTTATTTGCATTTCCTTTGATTAACAGTGATGTTGAGCATCTTTTCTGCATCTGTTGGCCATCTGTATGTCTTTTTGGAAAAATGTCTATTTATGTTTTCTGGCCATTTTTAAACTGGATTATTTGTTTTCTTGGGTGTTGAGTTGGTAAGTTCTTTATAGATTTTGGATACTAACCCTTTACTGAATATATCAGTTGTGAATATCTTCTCCCATTCCATAGGTTGTCTATTTTTTTTCTTTTTTTATTTTTATTTATTTATGATAGTCACACAAAGAGAGAGAGAGAGAGAGAGAGAGAGAGAGAGAGAGGCAGAGACACAGGCAGAGGGAGAAGCAGGCTCCATGCACCAGGAGCCTGACGTGGGATTCGATCCTGGGTCTCCAGGATCACGCCCTGGGCCAAAGGCAGGCACTAAACCGCTGCGCCACCCAGGGATCCCTATTTTTTTTTTCTTGATGGTTTCTTTTGCTGTGCGGAAGTTTTTATTTTGATGACATCCCAATAGTTTATTTTCTGTTTTGTTTCCCTTGCCTCAGGAGATATATCTAGAGAAAAGTTGCTATGGTCAATGCCACAGAGGTTGTTGCCTGTGTTCTCCTCTAGGACTTTTATGGTTTCCTGTTTCATGTTTAGGTCTTTAATCTATTTTGAATTTATTTTGTGTATGGTGTAAGAAAATGGTCCAGTTTCATTCATTAGCAGATAGCTGTCAAGTTTTCCCAAACCCACTTGTTGAAGAGACTTTCCTAAAGGATACTCTTTCTTGCTTTGCTGATGATTAATTAACCATATGGTTGTGGATTCATTTCTGCACTTTCTGTTCAATTCTATTGGTCTGTGTGTCTATTTTTGCGTGACTACCACGCTGTTTTGATGACTACAGTTTTGTAATATAACTTGAAGTTCAGAATTGTGATGCTTCCAGCTTTATTTTTCTTTTTCTAAGAGTGTTTTGGCTATTCAGAGTCTTTGTTGTAGTTTCATACAAATTTTATGATTGTTTGTTCCAGCTGTGTGAAAAATGCTGGTGGTATTTTGAATGGGATTGTATTAAATATGTAGACTGATTTGGGTAGTATAGACATTTTAACAATATTTGTTTTCCCAATCCATGAGCATGGAATGTCTTTCCATTTCTTTGTGTTCTCTTAAATTTCTCTACCAGTGTTTTATAGTTTGCAGAGTATGGGTCTTTAACCTCTTTGGTTAGGTTTGTTTCTAGGTATCTTATTATTTTTGATCCAATTGGGATTGAGTCCTTAATTTCTTTTTCTGCTGCTTCATTATTGGAGTATGGAAATGCAACAGATTTCTGTATGTTGATTTTGTGTCCTGTGACAGTGAATTTATTCTTTAGTTGTAGCAGGTTTTTTTGTGGAATCTTTCAGGTTTTCTATATGTTGTATCCCATCATTTACAAATAGCAAAAGCTTTACTTCTTCCTTACCACTTAGGATACTTTTCTTTATTTTTGTTATCTCATTGCTATGGCTATGACTTCTAGTACTGTGTTAAATAATAATGGTGAGGATGGACACCTCTGTTTGTTCCTGACTGTAGAAGAAAAGCTCTCAATTTTTCCCCCTTTAGGATGATACTAGCTGTGGGTTTTTCATATATGGCTTTTATTATTTTGCAGTTTTTGCCTTCTAATTCTACTTGTGGAGGGTTTTTTTTTATCATGAATGGATATTTTATTTTTCAAATGATTTTCCACATATATTGAAATGATCATATGGTTCTTGTCCTTTCTTTTATTAATATGGTATGTCACATTGATTGATTGAAGAGTATTGAACCATACTTACTGCTCTAGAATAAATCTCACTAGATTGTGGTGAATGATTTTTTAAAAAGTCTATTTCTTTTTTTTCGTTAAAAATTTTATTTATTTGTTCATGACAGAAAGAGAGACCATAACTGTAGCTACCATCACCATTCAGTGTTATTACCATTGTTTACTCTTACTCTTGTTATTACTCTTGTTTGTTTATGTATCAAACATCTTCACAGTATGATCATATGACCCTGTTACAAACAGATCTGTGTTCAGTTTGCTACCACATCCACACCTCACATAATCAGAATGTTCTTTGAATGTCACAATTTCCTTGGAGTTTGGAATATCCCACAATTTAACTGTATAATCATCAGCCCCAGAGACCACATGATATTTGTCAGCTATAAAATCAACCATGTGAACTGCTTTAGTATAACCTTCAAACTGCCTGAGGGGGGAGCTTTCCCACTTATATCAAAAAGCTGAACTCAACCATTTTTACTGCCAGCCACAAGCAGTCTACCATCCTTACGAAAAGAAGCACAGTATGTTGTGTCTTTACATTGGGAAAACGTTTCTATAGGTTCTTGAGAGTACCAGCCATAAATGTGAATCCTTGAGGAAACTGTGACAGCGTAATTATATGGAGGTTGTGGAGAAAAATCTACTTTTGACACTGCACCAAACTCCTTGATTTGAACAGGGGTCTTATAATTGTTCCAATACGGTGTATCCTCGGTGATTTTTTCACCAAGTACAGGATATGTCTGAATAGCTGCAGGCTTGTACCCAGACATAATTTCATTCAGTTAGACTTTTATCCAAAAGCCTGATTGAGTCCCACATCAGGCTCTTTGCATGGAGCCTGCTTCTCCCTCTGCCTGTGTCTCTGCCTATCTCTCTCTCTCTCTGTCATGAATAAATGAATAAAATCTTAAAAAAAACATCCTTAATCTAATAAAGGAGATTTATTCCAAAAAGAAAAGCCAACAACAACAACAACAACAACAAAAAATAAACCCAAAAAACTATTCACAGAAGCAGTTTGATGGAAGAGACTGGAATATCTATAATTGATAAATAAGTACCTGTTGTAAGACATGGTTTTCCATGTAATCATTTCATGGCATCTTTGGCTAGAAGATCTGAGTTGTCTTGGTCATAGTGTATTGTCTACCTTGGACAAAGGGATATTAATTTTAATACAGCAAAGTTCTGTATCAACATTTGGGTAGGCCTTCAGAACCCTAGAATGGGTTTCAACTGAGAATCCTGCTAAAGGGGCAGGGCTTTATTTTTTACTTTTCTCCTGGACAAACAACAACAGAAATGGCAACCAAAATAAATTCTCTCTTCACTCTAATCAGTGTGGGATTTCCAGGCGCTGCTGATTTTGCCTCCCTTGCCTTGATGTCATCTTTTATCCTAGGTCCCATGTTCTGCTTCTGCTAGTGATGGGATTGCATCTGCTCCACAAGCGACACATCAGTGGCTAGCTTTGAACAATTTAACTCTGAATTAGTTAGAACATGTATTCATAGTGTGATGAGGCAGATTTGATACCTAAAAATTGTGCTACCCATTACAGATTCTTTCCATTCCTTTAATCTTGACTGTTCTTACCAAAACAAGGTCTACAGATAGACCTTTTCAGACCACAATTTTCTCCTTGATATGCAACGTTTTTCTACCCAGTTTTCAACTTGCTTCAGGTCAGAGGAGTGACAAAATTTGCCATTTCTCTTGTAATAAAATAGCCTTTCAATCTTTTGTACATATGTTTGGAGCTTATCTTATAGCTCTCTACCCTTCTGAAAACGATTTTCTGTAATCAGTCTTTAGAATTTGTTTCTCTAATCTCCACAATCATCTTGTGTTTTAGAGCTCAAAGCTACAGTAGCTTGCTTTGGAAAATTGTTTTTGTTTTTTAAAGGTCAATGTAAGCCACATTTTAATAAAGATATTATTATTTTTTTCTTGGTTTTCTGAGATATGTGAATTCATGATGGATAGTCACTGGCTACTGTTTTAGGACACTGATTTCACACTTGCTATTTCTCCCTTTTCCCAGTTCCTATTCCACCTCAAATAATTATTTTTAAGGAAACATGCCTTGTGTTAAAAAACAAACAAACAAACAACAACACCTTTAAGGAAGATTATGTAATGGGAATCTCCTCTTAAAATTTAGTTTTGTGAATTCAGGTTTCTTTTTTTAAGGCAGAAAAAAATATTTCTGTGGTCTGGAAAGGGCATGTGCTAAAAAGTAGGCTCTAGTTTCCCTTTCTTGAATTGGTGAATGCACAGTGGCCTATAAAGGAACCAGGAGTTTGTTTCCTTGAGTAATTATGAGATTAGACAAGGTCAGAAACTGTGTCTTCATGTTAAAAGGGTTAATTTATTTAAGTAAATTTTGTATTTAAAGGCTTTTAAGAGTATTTAACTTTAAGTATGCTGTATACTAGTAAAAATTAAAAGTTGAAAATTCTAAAACTAGTTGCCATCAAGTGTGTAACACGTGACAAGAATTTTCCCATACATTATTTTATTCAAGTCTCATCACAACCATCCAGTGTTAATGTTCTGACTTAATGCTGAATGAGCTACAGTGGTCAGCCCACTTTTGAATTCCCCAGGCCTGAGTCCCTCATCATCCTGGCACTGTCAACCTACCTGGCCCCTGGGACCAAACCTACTGAGCCCTTTAAGAGGACTTCAGAGTGCTGCATTTCTTGGATGAAATCTAGAATGATGACTAATTTTCAAAGAGGTTTTGCAATTCCCAAAGCCATCGATACTGTATGGTAATTTCAGGAATAGTTTTTATATTCATTGGGACAAACTAGTATTTGTTATTTAAAGTATTTAAACCCAACTGACATATCAGGCATATTATGGTATGTCGTATTGGTCTTTGGATTCTAATATAAAATGAATAACAGATAGTAAGTCTTCTGAATTTTAGTTGAAAAGTACTTTAAAATGTTACTAAGTCTGCAAAAATCTTGACATGTTCCAGAGAATTTAGGAACTCATTGTACATTTAATTTATTATAAGAATTAAGCACTGGGAAGGTCTGCTTGTTGGATCAAGTATTTGAAGTGCTGTTTAAGAGAAAAACAATTTAAATGTATAAATGCTATTGTTAAAAGGAATTTGGGTTGTAAATGGATTTGTTTAAAGAAATTTAAAATTTAGTTTATTCAACTTAAATATTCTCTTATCAATCATGAATTAAAGGCCGCCTTGAAAGTGATTATTAAAATGAACTAGTTTTATGGATGGAATATTTATGTTAAACCTAAAACCTTAAGGAAAGTTTTCAAATGCTTAACTTTAACAAGTAACTGTAAATTGTCTCTCCAAAGAATGAAATGTTCCCTCAGCCATGAAAAGGCACTTACTGGTGACTAGACTACATGCCTCTTTCCCCTGCTAGTGACCTAGACTAGGGGTCATATATCTGGCTCAAGCCCCAGGCTAAGCCGGAAATTGTAACTAGGAATTATAATTAAATTCTTTTTTTAAAAAAAAGATTTTATGGGATCCCTGGGTGGCGCAGCGGTTTGGTGTCTGCCTTTGGCCCGGGGCACGATCCTGGAGACCCGGGATTGAATCCCACGTCGGGCTCCCGGTGCATGGAGCCTGCTTCTCCCTCTGCCGGTGTCTCTGCCTCTGTGTATGTGTGTGTGTGACTATCATGAATAAATAAATAAAATCTTAAAAAAAAGATTTTATTTATTTATTAGAGTTAGGAGGGGTAGAGAGGGGAGGGAGAAAGAATTTGAAGCAGACTCTGTACTGAGCATGGTGTTCGATCCCACCTTACCAGATCAAGACCTGAGCTGAAAGCAAGTTGGACGCTTCAAAGACTGTGCCACCAAGGGACCCCAGTCAAATTGTTGATCTTGGCAAATGTGGGGTTCTGGAAATGCTTTTTGGGTTATCCAAAGAAAGCTGCAGAGAAAAAGAAGGAAACGTAAGTTTGGAGAAAATATGCAAGATAAAGCTATCCTGCCTCTGCAGGTCAGGCTAGAAAAGAGAGAACATGGTTCGCTGTTCTGTTTCCCTTCTGGCTGTACCTTAGGGCTTCCCTCGGGTCCACGAGAGTGTTTGGAATCCTATTAAATTCTTTTTGCTTAAAAAATATATATATTTGATAGAATTTGCCTGTGAAAGCATTTGATCCTGGACTTTTGTTTGTTGGGGGTTTTCTGATTACTGATTCAATTTCTTTGCTCATTATTGATCTCTTCAAGTTCTCTCCTTCCTGTTTCAGTTTTGGTAGGTTATATGTTTCTAGGAATTTATCCATTTCTTCCAGGTGTCCAATTTCCTGGTGTACAGTTTTTCATAATATTCTTTTATAATTGTTTGTATTTCTGTGGTGTTGATTGCTATTTTTCCTCTCTTTATCTTTTCTTTTTGATAAGTCAGGCTAGAGGTTTATCAATTTTATTACTTTTATTCAAAGAACTAGGCCTGGTTTCATTGACTCATTCTACTGTTTTTGTTTTGTTTTGTTTTAGTTCCTATATCATTTATTTCTGCTCTAATGTTTATTATTTCTTTCCTTCTGCTGGCTTTAGGCTTCATTTATTGTTCTTTTTCTAGCTCCTTTAGATGTAAGTTTCATTTGTTTATTTGAGATTTTTCTTGCTTCTTGAGGTAGGTCTGTATTGCTATTTACGTCTCAGGACTGCTCTTGCTGCACCCCAAAGGTTTTGGACCATTATGTTTTCATTTTCACTTGTTTCCATATATTTTTTTTAATTCTTTTATTTCCTGGTTGACTCATTCGTTGTTTAGTGGCATGTCGTTGAACTTGCAGGTATTCATGGTCTTTCCAGGTTTTTTGTTGTGGTTAACTTCGAGTTTTATAATGTCATTAGAAAAGGTGTATAGTATGATTTAAATATTTTTGTATTTGTTGAAGCCTGTGTTGTGACCTAATATGTGATCTATTCTGGAGATTTTTCCATGTGTACTTGAAAAGAATGTGTATTCTGCTGCATTAGGATACAAAGTTCTGAATTTATCTGTTAAGGCCATCTGGTTCAGGATGCCATTCAAAGCCATGGTTTCTTTGTTGATTTGCTGTTTAGATAATCTGTCCATTGATTCAAGTGGGGTATTAAAGTATCCTCCTATTATTATTTTTAATTAGTTCCTTTAGGTGTGTTATTGTTTTGTATACCTGGGTGTTGTCGTGTTCGGTGTGTGAATGTTTACAATTGTTATATCTTCTTGTTGTATTGTTCCCTTTTTGATATATGATGCCCTTCTTTGTCTCTTGTTGTAGTCTTTATTTTTTTATTTTATTTTTTAATTTTTAAAAATTCAGCTAATGGATTGTGTATTATTAGTTTCAGAGGTAGGGTTCAGTAATTCATCACTTGCATATAACACCCAGTGCTCATTACATCATGTGTCTTCCTTAATACCCACCACCCAGTTACCCTATCGCCCCATCCTCCTTCCCTCCAGCAACCCTCAATTTATTTCTTATAGTTAAGAGTCTGTTATGGTTTGTCCCCCTTTCTGATTTCATATTATTTTATTTTTCCTTCTTTTCACTCATGATCCTCTGTTTTGTTTCTTAAATTCCACATATGACTGATATTGTATGATAATTCTTTCTCTGATTGACTTATTTCAGTTAGTATAATACCCTCTAGTTCCATCCACATCATTGCAAATGTTAAGATTTCATTTTTTGATGGCTGAATAATATTTCATTGTGTATATATTCTTTATCCACTCCTCTGTTGATGGACATCTGGGTTCTTTCCTTAGTTTGGCTATTGTGGACACTACCACTATAAACATTGGGGGAGGTGCTCCTCTGGCTTACTATGTTTGTATCTTTTGGGTAAATACCTAGTAGTGCAATTGCTGGGTCATAGGATAGCTCTACTTTTAATTTTTTGAAGAATCTCCATACTGTTTTTCCAGAGTGGCTGCACCAGCTTGCATTCCCACCAGCAATGTAAGAAAGTTGCCCTTTGTCCACATCTGCACCAGCATTTATTGTTTCCTGACTTGTTGATTTTAGTGATTCTGACGGGTGTAAGGTGGTATTTCATTGTGGTTTTCATTTTTATTTCCCTGATGCTGAGTCATATCGAGCATTTCTTCATGTGTCTGTTGGCCATTTGTATATCATCTTTGGAAAAATGTCTGTTCATGTCTTCTGCCCATTTCTTGACTGGATTCTTTGTTTTTGTGTGTGTGTGTGTTGAATTTGATAAGTTCTTTATAGACCTTGTATACTAATCCTTTATTTGATAAGACATTTGCAAATATCCTCTCCTATTCTGTAGTTTGTCTTTTGGTTTTGTTGACTGTTTCCTTTGCTGTGCAAAAGCTTTTTATCTTGAAGAAGTCCCAATAGTTCTTTTTTGCTTTTGTGTCCCTTGCCTTTGGAGACACGTCTAGTAAGAAGGTGCTGTGGTCTAGATCACAGAGGTTGCTGCTTGTGTTCTCTAAGATTTTTATGATTTCTTTGTCTCACATTTAGGTCTTTCATTCATTATGAGTCTATTTTTGTGTATGGTGTGAGAAAATCATCCAGTTTCATTCTTCTTCATGTGGCTGTTCAGTTTTCCCAACATCATTTGTTGAAGAGACTGTCTTTTTTCCATTGCATATTCTTTCCTGCTTTATCAAAGATTAGCTGGCCATTTGTTGTGGGTCCACTTCTGAATTCTCTGTTCTGTTCCATTGATCTATCTGTCTGTTTTTTTGTGCCAGTACCATGCTGTCTTTTTTTTTAAAATAAAGATTTGTATTTATTCATGAGAGACACAGAGAGAGCGGCAGAGACATAGGTAGAGGGAGAAGCAGGCTCTCCTGGGGAGCCTGGTATGGGATTTGATTCCAGGACCCCGGGATCATGACCTGAGTCAAAGGCAGACACTCAACTGCTGAGCCACCCAGGCACTCCCAGTATGATGCTGTCTTGATGATTAACAATCTTTTTTTTAAGTCTATTTTTTTCTGGTGTAAGTATTGCTACTCTGGCTTTCTTTTGACATCCACTTGCATGATACATATTTCTCAATCTCCTACCCCTTTTCATTTTGCAGGTGTCTTTAGGTCTATCCTTCAGGCAAGTTGTCTCAGAGGCTCTCCTTGCTTGCTGTGTAGAGGGTGTAAGCAAATTAGGCATCCAGTGTCAGCACTCTTTTGGTGCCAGCAGGTGACTCTGTGTTTATGCTGAAGGGTGGGGAGAGAAATGGCACTGGCCAGCTCCTTTGTTCCAGAGAGGTGTCTTTGTAAATGCTGCCTCTCAGGGATGTGCTCCAATAAGAATGAATAATCTCCCCGCTGTGTGCCCCAAGTTCTCATTAGATCATGTTTCCATACTGTCTCCCTGTAGATTGTTTGCCTGATTTCTCTGCAGGAGCAGTACAATATCCTCCAGCCTGTATCCCAGCTAAGACTTCTGACCTTTAAAATTCCAGGCTTTAAGGTCTGCTGGTGCAGGAACTGACAAAATTCAGCCCCTTTCTTTTTCCAAGCCGATGGCTTTGGGGAAATGTTCTCCTTGTGCATTCCCTTGTGTGTTCCTCATTCTCTTGCCTTTTCCATGGCCTCTGCTCCCTTCCCTCTGTAGCAACCGTGATCTGTTTCTCACCTAAATCACATCTCTGCACTTCATCCTTTGATGTGCCTTCCTCTCTCCCTTTAGTTGTGGAGTTTGTTCTATCAGCCTTCAGGTTGATTTCTGGGGTATTAGGATGAACTGATAGTGACTTAGTTGTACATGGGATGAAGTGAGCTGACAGTCCTCCCCGCTCTGCTGCCATCTTCCTCTCCTCATTCATCTCTTTTGTTTTTTAAAATTCCACGTGTAAGTGAAATCATATTATACTTGTCTTTCTCTGTTTGACTTATTTCACTTAGCATGATACCCTCTAAGTCCATCCATGTTGTTGCAAATGGCAAGATTTCCTTTTTATAGCTGCATAAGATTCCATTGTGTATGTGTGTGTGTGTATACCATCATGTATATGTATATTCCTCATCCATCCATCTAGATGAGTTATAATTGGAGAGCGTTATGAGTCAAATACAAACACGTAAAAAGTTTTGGTAGTGGTTTGTAACAACCCATTGTGAGATTTTCAGTGCTGTCCAAATGTCATAAGCCCAGTACAGCCTATTTTTCCCATGAATTATATCCAAACAATCTCAAAAGAAATGCAAAAAACTCCCACCTGCAACAAGAAAAAAGAAGGTAAAGAAAAGTTGGTATTTTATAGAGGGAATTTGACCTTGAAGAAGCAACCCCAGGTGATTTTTTCTGGATATTTTCTCTCATGGCTTGTTATTGAGAACAAATCCCAAATGCAGACCTGTGGTTGCTATGATACAGGCAGAAAAAAAATGCTAAGTGAAAATCAAGACTTCTGGCCAGGGAATGGGGAAAACTGGTCCTTGCAAACTGGTGAGTATAAAGGAAAGGTTTTTTTCTTCCCTATTTTCTCTTTCTTCCCTATTCTTTTTTTTTTTTTTTCTTCCCTATTCTAAGGCAGCTCTTGTTGCAGAGTAATGGCAATGTAGCAGATAGCTAAGACTCTGAGAGATTCCCCATTCTTTTGGAAAAAGAGTTGAGAGAGGGACTTCTGTGGTCTAAAGTGTATGAAATAAATTTTTCATATTTTTTCTTGCCTCTTTTATCATGCCATATTACCTGAGGAAAGGACCTAGTTATGGAGCTGCAGCTCAGCAGAATTCAAGCAGCTGAAAGCCTAAAGGAAACCCCATATTTCTGGTCAGATGATGAAAATAGGCCCTACAAGTCAAAGATTATATGAAGATTCTTGGATGGATGAACAACTTGGAGAAAGAGATCCCCTAATTCAGTGTATTCAGCAGCACATATCCTGATCTGTGCACATTTGATGCAGAATTAAAGTGGGATAATAAGACTTTTGAGAATTTATCTATGGTATAAACCAGTACCAGAATCCCAGGCAAACCAATGGGTATCTCATGAGTGGGGCTGACTCAAAGTAGCATAGCAAATGCTTTGAAAACAGAACTGATGTTGGAACTACTACCAACATATGGTGCAACAGAATGTAAGATCTGAATCTAATTTGTTGCCTACTAGGAGAAGCAAAGAGCAACACAAAGTTTTCCAGAGGATTCCACATTACCCAGAGTTTCACAACATGAAATCAAAATGTCTGAGATAAAATCTAAAATTACTTGATATATAAGAATGAGGAAAATGTGATCAGTTCCCAAGGGAATAGATAATCAGCAGATGCCCCAAGACTACCAAGATACTAGAACTGACAAATAATTCATAGCAACTATCATTATAATGATTTATGAGGAAAGATAAAAAGATGCCTTAAATAGAAAGTTTCTTAACAGAGGTATAGAAGCTATAAACAGAAATTATATGAAAACGTTAGAATTTTAAGATATAATATTTGAAATGAAAATTTGCAGGATAGGATCAATGACAGATGAAGATGATAAAAGAAAGTGACAGTGAATTTCAAGATAAATCAGTAGAAATGATCCACTCTGAAGAACACAGATTAAAAAGATTTAGAAAGAAATGAACAGATTCTCAGAGACCTGAGAACAAAATGAAAAGGGCTACCATTCTTTTCATGGTGTCCCAGAGGAAGAGGAGACAGAGATTAGTATAGAGAAAATGTTTGAAGAAATAATGATTGAAAGTTTCCCAAATTTATTGAAGGGCATAAACTTACAGACTTAAAAAGGTCAGTAAAATGAAGCAGGATATGCTCAAAGAAAAACATACCCAGAATCATTACAGTGAAACTTCACAAAACTACAGACAAAAGAAAAACAAATCCTGAAAGAAGCCTGAGAAAAGAAGATACATTATATAGAAGGGATATAAATGTTAATGGATTACTCAGAAAAAAGTCCATAAAAGACAGAAGAGAGTGGAATTTCAGGAAGAACAGGAATGGTAAAGCTCTAGCAAATATAGATTATTATATTCCTCTTAATTTCACTAAAAGATGTATGAATGTTAGAGGTAAAAATTATAACATTGAATCATGGGATTTTCACAAGTGGGATATTCAGATCAAGGGATTTGTATATTTGTAGATATAATACATATGACAACCATAACATAAAATGGGGAGTATATGGAGAACTGTTATGGTAGGTCTTTTACATTTTGCTTCAACTGGTAAAATATTAAATCTAAGTGGACTGGGAAATATTAGGTATATGTATTATAATCTCCAGAGTACAACTAAACAGCAGCAGCAACAGTAACAGAGATATAGTAAAAAAAAAAAAAACTCAGTATAAAAATTTAAGTCAAATTATAAAACATATTCAAATAACCCAAAAAGGAGGCAGGAAAAGATAAAGAGCAAAAATGGGAGGAGCAAACCAAAAACAAATGATAAGATGGTAGACCTAAATGAGCATGTTAATAACTTCATTAAATATAGAAGGTTACATACCAATTAAAGACAACTATTGGGGTGCTTGGGTGGCTCAGCAGTGGGGCATCTGCCTTTGGCTCAGGGCATGATTGGAGTCCCGGGATCGAGTCCCACATCAGGCTTCCTGCATGGAGCCTGCTTCTCCCTCTGCTTATGTCTCTCTATGCCTCTCTCTCTGTGTTTCTCATGAATAAATAAATAAAATCTTTAAAAAAAGACAACTATTGTCAGATTGAAAAAAGAAATATATGCTATCTACAATAAACCCACTTTAAATATAAAGACATAATTATGTTAAAAGTAAAAAGATGGACAATATGTCATACAAAAGCTAGTAAAAAGAAAATGGGAGTTATATTAATAAATAACAGTAGAATTTAAAACAAAGAAAGTTACTAGGAATGAAGATGGACATAACAAAATTATAGAAATGGTCAGTTTACCAGGAAGACATAAAAATCATAAATGCGCATGCCCTAAATGATAGAGCTATAAAATACATGAGATAAAAACTGATAGAATTGAAAAGAAAAATAGACAAATCCACACTTATACTGGGAGACTTATAACTCTCAGTAATTTGATAGAAAACATATGCAGAGAAATAACTGATGATACAGAAGACCTATGTAACACTCTTACCAACTGGATCCAATAATCATTTCTAGAAAAATCTATTTAACAACAGCAGAATATACATCCCCCCCCCAAGTGTATATGCATTATTCACAAAGACATTATATTCTGAACCATAAAGCAGATGTTACCAGAATTTTAAAAAATGAAATCATACCAAATCATTCTCTGGCAACAACAGAATTAAATTAAAAATAAATAAAACTATATCTAGGAAAATCCCCTATATTTGGAAAATAAGCAACACACTTTAAATAATACATAAGTAGGAAAGGAAATCATAAGGGAAATTTGAAAATATTTGAGTCAAGGAAAATAAAAATACAACATCAAAATTTCTGGTTACAGTTAGAGCAATGCTTAGGGAGAGGTTTTTAAAAATACTAATATTAGAAAATAAGGAACTTGTTAAATCAGTACTCTAATGTTTCACCATGAGAAAATAGAACAAGATTAAATTAAATAGAGGGCAACCCTGGCGGCGCAGCGGTTTAGCGCCACCTGCAGCCCAGGGAGTGATCCTGGAGACCCTGTATCAAGTCCCACGTCGGGCTCCCTGCATGGAGCCTGCTTCTCCCTCTGCCTGTGTCTCTGCCTCTCTCTCTCTAACTGTGTCTCTATGAATAAATAAAATCTTTAAAAAAAATTAAATACAGATAAGCAGAATAGAAACAATAATGATTAAAGAAAAAGTTTTGAAAATAGAAAGATCTGAAACTAATAATATACTATATGTTAATCAATTGAATTTAAAGAAAAATAATCAAGTAATAACATTGAAACCAAAAGGCTTTGGAAAATAGCAATAAAATTGAAAACTCTGTAATCAGATTAATCAAGAAAAAGAATACTGAATTATTATTAGGAGATGTGAAAGATGTGGCCTCACTGTATATTCTAGACATCAAAAAGATAATAGTGAGATACTAAGGTAATTTATACCCATAATTTTAACAACTTAAATGTTTTGATTCTTGAAAGGAAATATTCAAGTTGAATTGAGAAGAAATAAATAATTTGAATAGTCTTATATTAGTTAAGGAAATGGAATTCCTAGTTTAAAACCTTCCAATAAAGAAAAGTCTAGGTTCAGATGATTTCAATGGCAAATTCTATCAGATACTTAGGAAATATATTTTATTTTACACAATATTTTTTTTCAGAAAATACTAAAGGAGGGAACACTTAGCAACTCAGTATATGGGATCAACATTACTCTGATATCAAAACTGTACAAATACATTACAAGAAAGGAAACTGTAGACCAATATCTACCATGAGCATAGACACAAAAATGCTCAAAAATGATTAGGAAATTAAAATTGGACATGTATAAAAAGAATAAGTACATTATACTAAGAAGGGGTTATCCAAGTTGTGGAAGCCTGGCTCAACACTTATCAATTGACAGACTAAAAAAAGTAAGACTACATGATCATCTTAATAGATGCAGAGAAAACATTTGACAAAATTAGATAGCCATTCATGACAAAAACTCTCAGGAAACAAAAGTAGAAGGGAATTTCCTTAATCTGATTAAAGGCATCATCAACGTAGAGGTAATATCATACTCACTGGTAAAGGGCTGAATACTTTTATCCTATTATTGGGAACAAGGTAAAGATGTACCTTCTCATGACTATGATCATCAGATCATAATGAAAAGCCAGTGAAAAGCCAGCTGGTGAGAAAAGCAAGAGAAAGAAAAGATGTGTAATTTTGAAAGGAAGAAATATAAAACTTCCTCCATGTGCCAAACACATGACTATTTTCTATATCGTAAATTCTAAAGATTCTGTAAGACAAGCTCCAAAAACTGATAAGCGAAGGCCACAGACTTCAAGTCAATATATAAAATTCAATTGTATTTCTATGTACTAGAAATATACAGTTGTAAATAAAAATATTTAAAGATGCTGTTTGTGATAGCATTTATAAACATGAAACACCTAAATATGAATATAACAGAATATATATACACTTTGATAATTATAAAACATTAATGAAATAAATCAGAGTATAAATAAATCATAAATTGAACATTCAATATAGTTAATATGTCACATTTTTCCCAATATGATCTTCAGATTCAACAAAACCCCAGTGAAAATACCATCAAATTTTTGAAGATATCAATAGACTGATTCTAAAATTTGTATGGAAATGCAAAGGAACAAGAACAGCCAAAAGCAGTTTAAAAAAGAACAAGTTAAAATTTTATGAAATACACGTAGATCAGTATAACATAAAAAAGACCTCAAGGAACAAATACAATTCAATGGAGAACAGGTAGTCTTTTCAACAAATTGTCCTAAACAAACATTTATATGCAAACATTGAAACTCAATCTATACCTTACATCTTACACAAAATTAACTCACAATGAATTGTAGATCTAAATGTTAAAATCTAAAACTATGAAACTTCTAGGAGAAAAATATTGAAAAAGACTTTGTGACCTTAGTGTAGTAAATATTTCTAAGATATGACACCAAAAACATAAAACAAAAAAGCTGACATATTGTGCTTCATCAAAATTAAAAATTTCTACTTTGTTAATGAAGTGACAAGCCACATAGTGGGGAAAAGTATTATAAATCTGAGGAAAGATATAAACTTTAACCCTTACCCCACTTCCCTCTCTCCTTTCACTAATTTTATTTGGTTCTAGTATTTTTAGTTCTTCCAATCATTATCTTTATACTTTAATATCATGCTTAATTACCCATAAAATATCTGTTGATTCTCTACCACTGTGAAGGTGAGAAAACCAGAGTTTTTCAGTAGAATTAAAAAAAAACTTTTTAAGCATAATTATTCTTTAATACTATCATGTATAAATAACATGTTCTTTAATCATAATCCCCAGAATTGTTTAATATTAGGCCTCATAATTCAGTATGTCATCCCCTCACTTTTGATTAGTGGAGTTTAATTCTTTTAATATTTCGTTTTCGATAATAAGACCTCATGGGAACTCTATTTCCTAAGAGTTTTGCTTATTTGTTTATTTTTGTTATTTTGTAGAATGTTTATTTTGTACACGTGGAGTCTGATACACTTCAGCTGGATTGGCCTTGATGTGACCCATACAGTAACATTTTTTCTCTGGGTCATAACAGTATCTTTAGACTGTTGGTTCAATACTTCTTTCATTTGGGAAAGTTTTCTTTTGAACGTTTTTCTTTACCAAATATAGTGAACTTATAAAGAACACTAATTTTTCATTTCTTAGATCTTATTTTAATCTTTATTTTTTCTCTAATTCTTTTAAGCTCTTTGGCTTTTATATTTCATTTTTCTCAGGATATTTAAGTCCACACTTTTTTTTCTTCTTATAACGACTTATGTTTCTGTTATGACTTTTTATTTACAGGCGTACCTCAGAGATTTTGTAGGTTGCTTTAGATTTACTTCAATAAAGCAAATATTGCAATAAAGTGGGTCAAATGAATTTTTTGGTTTCCCGGTGCATATAAAAGTTATGTTTACACTATATTTAGCCTATTAAGTGTATAATACATTACATCTAGAAAGCCATTTAAAAACCCATCTAAAAAACCTTACTTTAATTTAAAAATATGTTTTTGCTAAATAATACGAACCATTATCTGAACTTTCAATGAATCATAATCTTTTTGCCAGTAGAGGGTCTTATCTTGATATTGATGGCTGCTGACTGACTTTGGTGGTGGTCAATGAAGGTTGGGGTTTCTGTGGCGATTTCTTACAATAAGATGATGTTTATTACAATTGACTCTTCCTTTCATGAATGATTTCTCTGCAGCATGTGCTGCTGTTTGATAGCATTTCACTTACAATACAACTTCTTTCAAAATTAGAGTTAAACCTCTCAAACTCTGCCACTGCTTTATCAACTAAGTTTGTGAAATATTCTAAATATTTTGTTGTCATTTTAACAATCTTCACAGTATCTTCACCAGGATTCGATTTGATTCTCAAGAAACCATTTTCTTTGGTCATCTCTAAGAATCAGGTGCTCATCCATTAATGTTATATCACAAGATTGCAGCAATTCACTCATACCTTCAGACTCCTTTTATTCTAGTTCTGTTGCTCTTTCCACACATCTGCAGTTACTTTCTCCATGGAAGCCCCCTCAAAGTCATCCATGAGAACTGGAGTCAACTTCTTTCAAAGTCTTGTTCATGTTGTTGTTTTTGACCCCTTCTCATGAATCATGAATATTCTTAATGGCACCTAGAATGGTGGATCCTTTTCAGAAGGTTTTCAATTGACTTTACACAGATCCATCAGGAAATTCACTATTTATGGCAGCTATAGCCCTATGAAATGTATTTCTTAAATAATATGACTTGAAAGTCAAAATTGCTCCTTGATCCATTGGCTGCAGAATGAATATTGTGTCAGCAGGTATGAAAACATTTCATTGTATATCTCCATCCAAGTTTTTGGGTGAACAGGTGCATTGTCAATGAGCGATTCTATTTTGAAGGAATCTTTTTCCTTGAGCAGTAGTTATTCAACCACGGGGTCAAAATATTTAGTAAAGCATGTTGTAAACAGATATGCCATCATCCAGGATTTGTTGATGCATTTATAGAGCACAGGAAGAGTAGTTCTAGCATAATTCTTGAGGGCCTTAGGATTTTTAGAATGGTAAATGAACATTGGCTTCAGCTTCAGTCACCAGCTGCATTAGGCCATAATGAGAGAGTCAGTTTCTCCTTTGAAGCATTGAAGCCAAGTATAGACTTCTCTTCTCTAGCTATGAAAATCCTAGATGGTATCATCTTCTTCTGAAAGAAGACATATTTTTTGTATATATTTTTTATTGGAGTTTGATATGCCAACATATAGCATAAGACCCAGTGCTCATCCCGTCAAGTGCCCCCCTCAGTGCCCATCACCCAGTCACCTCAACCACCTGCCCACCTCCCTTTACACCACACATTGTTCATTTCCCAGAGTTAGGGGTCTCTCATGTTCTGTCACTCTCACTGATATTTCCCACTCATTTTCTCTCCTTTCCCTTTTTTCCCTTTCACTATTTTTTATATTCCCAAAATAAATGAGACCATATACTGTTTGTCCTTCTTTGATTGACTTACTTTACTGAGAGTAATACCCTCCAGTTCCATCCACATTGAAGCAAATGGTGGGTATTTGTATTTTATAATGGCTGAGTAATATTCCATTGTATACATATACCCCATCTTCTTTATCCATTCATCTGTTGACGGACACTGAGGCTCCTTCCACAGTTTGCTATTGAGGACATTGCTGCTATAAACATTGGGGTGCAGGTGTTCTGGCATTTCACTGCCTCTGTATCTTTGGGGTAAATCCCCAGCAGTGCAATTGCTGGGTTGTAGGGTAGTTCTATTTTTAACTCTTTGAGGAACCTCCACACAGTTTTCCAGAGTGGCTGCACCAGTTCACATTCCCACCAACAGTGCAAGAGGGTTCCCCTTTCTGACATCCTCTCCAACATTTGTCGTTTCCTGTCTTGTAAATTTTCACCATTCTCACTGGTGTGAGGTGGTATCACATTGTGGTTTTGGTTTGTATTTCCCTAATGGCAAGTGATGCGGTGCGTTTTCTCATGTGCTTGTAGGCCATGTGTATGTTTTCATTGGCAAAATTTCTGTTCATGTCTTTTGCCATTTTATGATTGGATTGTTTGTTTCTTTGCTGTTGAGTTTACTAAGTTCTTTATAGATCTTGGATACTAGCCCTTTATCTGATATGTCATTTGCAAATCTCTTTTCCCATTCTGTAGGTTGTCTTTTAGTTTTGTTGACTGGTTCTCTTGCTGTGCAGAAGCTTTTTATCTTGATGAAGTCCCAATAGTTCATTTCTGCTTGTGTTCCCCTTGCCTTCATACATGTATCTTATAAGAAGTTGCTGTGACCCCATCCTGTGTTCTCCTCTAGGACTTTGATGGATTCTTGTCTCACATTTAGATCTTTCATCCCTTTTGAGTTTATCTTTGTGTCTGGTGTAAGAGTATGGTCTAGTTTCATTCTTCTGCATGTGGATATCCAATTATCCCAGCACCATTTATTGAAGAGACTGTCTTTTTTCCAGTGGATAGTCTTTCCTGGTTTGTCAAATATTAGTTGACCATATTGTTGAGGGCCCATTTCTGGGTTCTCTATTCTGTTCCATTGGTCTATGTGTCTATTTTTGTGCCAGTACCACACTGGCTTGATCATCACAGCTGTGTAGCACACTTTGAAATCTGGCCTTGTGAAACCCCCAGCTCTGGTTTTCTTTTTTAATATTCCCCTGGCTATTTGGGATCCTTTCTGATTCCACAGAAATCTTAAGATGATTGTCCCAACTCTCTGAAGAAAGTCCATGTTATTTTGATAGGGATTGAATTAAAAGTGTAAATTGCCCTGGGTAGCATAGACATTTTCACAATATTAATTCTTCCAATCCATGAGCATGGAATATTTTTCCATCTCTTTGTGTCATCCTCAATTTCTTTCAGAAGTATTCTGTAGTTTTTAGGGTATAGATCCTTTACCTCTTTGGTTAGGTTTATTCCTAGGTATCTTATGCTTTTGGGTGCAATTGTAAATGGGATTGACTCCTTAATTTCTCTTTCTTCAGTCTCATTTTTCGTGTATAGAAATGCCACTGATTTCTAGGCATTGATTTTGTATTCTGCCACACTGCCGAATTGCTGTAGGAGTTCTAGCAATCTTGGGGTGGAGTCTTTTGGGTTTTCTAAGTACAGTATCATGTCATCTGCAAAGAGGGAGAGTTTGACTTCTTCTTTGCCAATTTGAATGCCTTTTCTTTCTTTTTGTTGCCTGATTGCCGAGGCTATGACTTCTCGTACTATGTTGAATAGCAGTGTGAGAGTGGGCATCCCTGTCGTGTTCCTGTTCTTAGGGGAAAGGCTCCCAGGGTTTCCCCATTGAGAATGATATTTGTTGTGGGCTTTTCGTAGATGGCTTTTAAGATGCTGAGGAATGTTCCCTCTATCCCTGCACTCTGAAGAGTTTTGATGAGGAATGGATACTGTATTTTGTCAAATGCTTTCTCTGCATCTCTTAAGAGGATCGTATGGTTCTTGTATTTTCTCTTGTTGATGTGATCTATCATGTTGATTGCTTCACGAGTGTTGAACCAGCTTTGCATCCCGGGGATAAATCCCACTTGGTCATAGTGAATAATCTTCTTAATGTACTGTTGGATCCTATTGACTAGTATCTTGATGAGAATTTTTGTATCCATGTTCATCAGGGATATTGCTCTATAATTCTCCTTTTGATGGGGTCTTTTAGTTTTGGAATGAAGGTGATACTGGCCTCATAGAAGGACTTTGGAAGTACTCCATCTCTTTCTATCTTTCCAAACAGCTTTAGTAGAATAGGGATGGTTTCTTCAAGCATTTGATAGAATTCCCCTGGGAAGCCATCTGGCCCTGGACTTTTGTGTCTTAGGAGGTGTTTGATGACTGCTTCAATTTCCTCCCTGGTTATTGGCCTGTTCAGGTTTTCCTTTTCTTCCTGGTCCGGTTTTGGTAGTTTGTGGTTTTCCAGAAATGCATCCATTTCTTCTAGATTGCCTAATTTATTGATTCATAGCTACTCATAATATGTTTTTAAAATTGTTTGTATTTCCTTGGTATTGGTTGTGATCTCTCCTTTTCATTCGTGATTTTATTAGAGTCTTTTCTCTTTTGTTTTTAATAAGGCTGGCTAATGGTTTATCTATTTTATTAACTCTTTCAAAGAACCAACTCCTGGTTTTTTTTGATCTGTTGTACAGTTCTTCAGGTCTCTATTTCATTGAGTTCTGCTCAAATCTTTATCAACTGTCTTCTGCTGGGTGTAGGTTTTATTTGCTGTTCTTTCTCCAGTTCCTTTAGGTGCAAGGTTAGCTTGTATATTTGAGTTTTTTCTGATATTTTGAGGGATGCTTGTATTGCAATGTATTTCCCTCTTCGGACTGCTTTTGCTGAATCCCTAAGATTTTGAACAGTTGTATCTTCAAACTCATTAGTTTCCATGAATTTTTTTAATTCTTCTCTAATTTCCTGGTTGACCCTTTCATCTTTTAGCAGGATGCTCTTTAACTTCCACATATTTGAATTCCTTCCAAATTTCTTCTTATGATTGAGTTCAAATTTCAAAGCATTATGGTCTGAAAATATGCAGGGGACAATCCCAATCTTTTGGTATTGGTTAAGACCCGATTTGTGACCCAGTACGTGGTCTACTCTGGAGAAAGTTCCATGTGCACTTGAGAAGAATGTGTTTTCAGTTATGTTTGGATGTAAAGTTCTGTAAATATCTGTGAAATCCATCTGGTCCAGCGTATCATTTAAAGGTCTGGTTTCTTTGGAGATGTTTTGCTTATAATGTCTGTCATTTGCAGAAAGCATCGTGTCGAAGTCTCCTAGTATAATGTATTATTATCAATGTGTTTACTTTGGTTATTAATTGATTGATATACTTGGCAGCTCCCACATTTGGGGCATAAATATTCATGATTGTTAGGTCCTCTTGTTGGATAGATTCTTTAAGTATGATATAGTGTTCCTCTTCATCTCTTACTACAGTCTCTGGGATAAACTTTATCTGATTGAGGATTGCTACCCCTGTTTTCTTTTGAGGACCATTTGAAAGGTTCTCCAACCTTTCATTTTCAGGCTGCAGGAGTCCTTAGGTCTAAAATGAGTCTCTTGTATGCAGCAAATCGATGGGTCTTCCTTTTTTATCCAGTCTGAAACCCTGCACCTTTTGATGGGATCATTGATCCCATTCACATTCAGAGTTACTATTGAAAGATACGAATTTAGTGTCATCATGATACCTATTCAGTCTCTGTTTTAGTGGATTATTTCTTTGGGCTTCCTCTTTCTTTTGCAGAGTCCCCCTTAATATTTCTTGCAGAGCTGATTTGGTGATCACATATTCTTTCAATTTCTGCCTCTCTTGGAAGCTCTTTATCTCTCCTTCTATTCTGAATGAGAGCCTTGCTGGATAAAGTATTCTTGGCTGCATATTCTTCTCATTTAGGACCCTGAAAATATCCTGCCATCCCTTTCTGGCCTTCCAGGTCTCTGTGGAGAGGTATGCTGTTAATCTAATATTTCTCCCCATTGTAAGTTAGGGATGTCTTGTCTCTTGCTGCTTTAAGGATTTTCTCTTTAATTTTGGAATTTGCAAGTTTCACTATTAAATGTCGAGGTGTTGAACTGGTTTTATTGATTTTAAGGGGGTATCTCTCTGTATCCTGGATCTGAATGCCAGTTTCCCTCTCCAATTTAGGTTAGTTCTCAGCTATGATTTGTTCAAATACACTTTCTGGTCCTCTGTCCCTTTTGGCACCTTCTGGAACTCCAATTAAACATAGATTTTTCCTTCTGAGGCTCTCATTTTTTCCCCTTAACCTTTCCTCATGATCTTTTAATTGTTTTTCTCTTTATTCCTTGGCTGCTTTCCTTGTTAGCTTCAAAATTTCTTATCTAGCTTCCTCATCTCTCTCACTCTTCATAGAATAAAGAGAGCTAGGGCCTTCCTCTGGATTAGGCATTTAATTAAGGGAATGTTTTGGCTGGCTTGTTCTATCCAGACCACTAGAACTTTCTCCATATTAGCAATAAGACTATTTTGCTTTCTTATCATTTGTATGTTCACTGGAGTAGTGCATTTCATTTCCTTCAAGAACTTTTCCTTTGCATTCACAACTTAGCTGTTTGGTGTAAGAGGCCAAAGTTTTAGCTTGTCTTAGCTTTTGACATGCCTTCCTCACTAAGCTTAAGCATTTCTACTTTTTGATTTAAAGTGAGAGACATGTGACTCTTGCTTTTATTTGAACATTTAGAGGCTATTGTAAGGTCATTAATTGGCCTAATTCAATAGCGTGTCTAGGGAATAGGGAGGCCCAAAGAAAGGAATAGAGATGGGGAATAGCCAGTTGGTAGAGAAGTCAGAACATACACATTTATTGATTAAATTTGCTGTCTTATATGGATGTGGCTTGTGGTGCCCCAAAACAATTACAGTAGTAACAGCAAAGGTAAGTGATCACAGAGCTCCCTGACAAATGCAATAACAATGAAAAAGTTTCAAATATTGTGATCATACCTAAATGTGACATAGAGACATGGAGTAAGCAAATATTGTCAGAAAAATGGCATTAATAGACTTGCTCAAAATAGGGTTGCCACAGAACTTCAATTTGTAAAAGAAAGCACTATCTGCACAGTGCAATAAAGCAAAGCACAATACAATGAGGTATGCCTGTACTTCTTGAATTTCTCCAATTTATTTTTCATCACTTCATATTTTCTGTCATTTATTTCTTTGCATAACTCATATATATTTTGTCATTTTGAAAGAAGTTATATCTTTAAAAATTCATAGAGAATTTTGCTTATAACTTTAACTACCTCATGGTATATAAGTTTATATTATGTGTATGATATATACCTTGTGTCATTTACCTTTTCTTTCTTCTTTTTTTAAAAGATTTTATTTATTTATTCATGATAGACACAGAGAGAGAGAGAGGCAGAGACACAGGCATAAGGAGAAGTAGGCTCCCTGCAGGGAGCGCGATGCAGGACTTGATCCCAGGACCCCAGGGTCACGCCCTGAGCTAAATGCAGACGCTCAACCCCTGAGCCATCCAGCAGTCCCCCTTTTCTTTCTTCTTGAAGTATTTTCCTATATGTCATCACCTGCTTTATTTTATAATGAAATTATAATATGTTATTATTGTTATTATTTTAATATACCAGAAATGTGAAAGGATACTATGGGAGGAGGAACTAAGGGTTTTATTGAGGTATGGTCCAAGGCAGCTGAGTTTGGAATGTCTCCAAATCACCTTTTACCTTTTGGAATGACTCTCTCCTGGATTCCAGGGTTAACTACTGGCTCAGAGCGGCTATATTTGTTAATTTTGGTCATATGTCCTATGACTTATCATTTTATTTTTAATTTTTAAAAATCTTATTTATTTATTCATGAGAGGCACAGTGAGAGAGGCAGACACAGGCAGAGGGTGAAGCAGGATTCCTGTGAGGAGCCTGATATGAGACTCGGGACTGGATCCCAGGACCCCTGGATCATGACCTGAGGCAAAGGCAGACACTCAACCATTGAACCACCCAGATGCTCCTGATTTATCTTTTTCATCTCTTTACATATTGGAAATAGTTAATGTTTCACTGCTTCTCATCTCCCCTTGCCTTGATTTTTCTTTCATTCCATCACACATGGCCTACTTATTTGGAGTTGCTATACCTGTGTCTTTCCCTTAAAGTTCCTTTCCTTGGTCACTCTCTGGAGTGACTGTTCACACACTGCTATATTTCTGTTCAAAGCAAATATCGCTGGTTTTGTTTTAAGTGTATCCACCTCTTTTTGAGACTGCTGAGCTTAGTGACTAGCTCAAGATCTTAGGAGGCATGATTTTTATTTTGGTGTTCACTCTTGTCCTGTTTCAATTTTTATTGTACAATTTTTCTTTTCATGTATTGTGGTTTGGAATTGTAGATAGATTTCCTACCCTTTCTAGGGATGGGGTTTACATTTATGTTTCTTCCGCTGTAAAGGAAGAGGAAAGAAGCATCTCTTAAGTTTGGACTCTTAGTCTGGAAATCTGAATTTATTTACATAATTGAGGATAACATAATATATTTTTGCTGTTGTACTTGCCTGAAATTTGGATTCAAGATTATATGTGCTTCATGAATATGTTGTGTAACATTGACTTTTCAATAATTTAAGGAAGTTAGCTATAGGAGAAAGAGAAGAAAATTTGGAGACTGTCCTAAATTCATATATAGACCTAGTTTTTAATATCTGTGTAATTTTAGATGAGAAATAATTTGAGGTTAGGTGGCAACATGTGCTTCACAGTGTGGTTGCGAGGATTCAGTAGAATATGTAAAAAAGTGTTATATTTGAAGTCAATTTAAATCTTATTTCCTTATATATTCTACTTTTTTCATGCAATATAATATGGTTTTATCTCCGTGTATTATTCTTCATACTTTTTATTTTTTTATTTTTTATTTTTTTATAATAAATTTATTTTTTATTGGTGTTCAATTTGCCAACATACAGAATAACACCCAGTGCTCATCCCATCAAGTGCCCCCGTCAGTGCCCGTCACTCATTCACCCCCACCCCCTGCCCTCCTCCCCTTCCACCACCCCTAGTTCGTTTCCCAGAGTTAGGAGTCTTCATGTTCTGTCTCCCTTTCTGATATTTCCCACACATTTCTTCTCCCTTCCCTTCTATTCCCTTTCACTATTATTTATATTCCCCAAATGAATGAGACCATATAATGTTTGTCCTTCTCCAATTGACTTTCTTCACTCAGCATAATACCCTCCAGTTCCATCCACGTTGAAGCAAATGGTGGGTATTTGTCATTTCTAATGGCTGAGTAACATTCCATTGTATACATAGACCACAGCTTCTTTATCCATTCATCTTTCGATGGACACCGAGGCTCCTTCCACAGTTTGGCTATTGTGGACATTGCTGCTAGAAACATCGGGGTGTATGGGATCCCTGGGTGGCGCAGCGGTTTGGCGCTTGCTTTTGGCCCAGGGCACGATCCTGGAGACCTGGGATCGAATCCCACGTCGGGCTCCCGGTGCATGGAGCCTGCTTCTCCCTCTGCCTGTGTCTCTCTCTCTCTCTCTCTCTCTCTCCTCTGTCTCTCTCTGTGACTATCATAAAAAATAAAAATTAAAAAAATTAAAAAAAATAAACATCGGGGTGCAGGTGTCCCGGCATTTCATTGCATCTGAATCTTTGGAGTAAATCCCCAACAGTGCAATTGCTGGGTCGTAGGGCAGGTCTATTTTTAACTCTTTGAGGAACCTCCACACAGTTTTCCAGAGTGGCTGCACCAGTTCACATTCCCACCAACAGTGTAAGGGGGTTCCCTTTTCTCCGCATCCTCTCCAACATTTGTGGTTTCCTGCCTTGTTAATTTTCCCCATTCTCACTGGTGAGGTGGTATCTCATTGTGGTTTGGATTTGTATTTCCCTGATGACTAGTGATGCAGAGCATTTTCTCATGTGCGTGTTAGCCTCTTCATACTTTTTAATCTATTCTGTGTTTAGATTGAATATTATTGAGGTAATTGACAGAAATGATAAAAAAGATTAAAGATTTCTAAGGAAAATTTTTTAATGTTGCTCTGGAATCCATCATAAAATAAAGATTTAAAGCTGCTCTAAAAGATGGTAAAGTCACCTTTGTTGTTAGAAAACTAAAGGCCTCTCATTTTTTCTTATTAACAGCTTCTGTGCTTGACTACCCTGGGAAAACCAAAACAACTATAGGCAATAATTCCCCAGGCCAAGTGATCTCAGTTAGGCAATCCCAGATCTCTGCAGCATCACTTGGTCACTACCTTCTGGGGATATAATTAACTGCTGCTCTGACTATTAACAGCTCTTTGTGAATGTCTGTAATGATTCTGTATAGGATCCCTTTGATTTGGGGAGAACTACAATCTATCTGAATCTTTAATTTGCTATTAATTTTATTGGCAAAACAGGTAAGTGGGAGGGACAGACATAAAATCAGGAAGCCAAGGTTTCTATGTTCCAGAAATTAAGTTTTTCTCAACTCACCATGATGTCAACCAGATATAGCATGTTGCTGCTGGTATCCTAGAAAAGGAGGATGGAACAGGAATCAGGCCTGTGAAGGAGAGTCACTATGTATGGGCAGCTGAGGGTATGGGTAGGGTAAAGTGTACATTTGACCTCAAAGAATAATAATAAAGCTGTAGAAGAATATCATAGAATATTCAGAGTTTATCATATGACTATCTTCCTTTCCAAGTTTCTCAACAGTTTGACCTTGTGTGTTTTTTTAAATATGCTTGATTGATCGGTTTTATTAGAGGAGGATGGAGGGGCAGAGGGAGAGAGGAAAAGAGAATCTTCAAGCAGACTCCCCCAGTGAGTGCAGAGCCCTGATATGTGGCTCGATTTCATGACCTTGAGATCATGACCTGAGCCAAAACCGGGAGTTGGATGCTTAATTGGCTGAGCTACTCATGTGCCCCTGACCTTGTATTTGTTTTGTTTTGCTTTTAGTTATTTTTTTAGTCTCTGGGTTCCTTTTTGGCTTATGATTTATGGTCAGCTTGGCCACCTGACCCATCTATTCAGTGCCCAGAAACTTCATTCCATCATAAACTTCTGCTTTACCTGCCATTCCACTGCTCTGCCCTCATCCTAGTGGTTACAGTTCTTTGACTGATTTCAAGCTGCTGAATATTGAGGGTCTGTATCATAACAGAGTGGCACATAGGTTCTCTGAAAACTTTGTCATCCAGTTCCTAATAGGGGAGTTATTTCATTCATCCATTCTTTGACAATTCTCTCATTCATTATATTATTTATTCGTTAATGAACCCATTTGATATTTACAATGTGTGCCTCTGATACACCAGGCCAAATTTCCCATTTACAAAGCAGAAAAATATATGTAAATTGGTATCTCAATTTATATATATATATATATATAAATATATATATATATATATATATAACTCTCTCATTACATTTTCTCCACTGTTCTAAAATTTCTCTACTCTCTCCCTTTCTTCTCTTTTTTTCACCCTTCATTTTGACTTGCTGTTCAATTTTGGCTTCTCTGGCTCACCGCTGATTGTTCTCCTATCTCTGTGATTGTTTTGCCTAATTTGTTGGCTCTGTCTGTTATCACATTATTACTATGACTTTCTATATGTTGGATTTTGCTTTTTTTCCCTATATATTCTTTCCCTTAGGGAATTTTTCACCCATGTACATTCAGTTATTACTCATATGGATTACTATACAATTATATTTTGAACCTGTATTTCTTTCCACATATCCTGACTCATATTTCCACCTGTACATCTCATTAGTATCTGAAACTCCAATTGTTTAATATAAATACGATCATCTATTTTCCCCATTCTCACAAATTCTATGTCCAATTTCTTTCTTTTAAAAAAATGAATCCACCATTGTCCTATCTATCCATGCTCAAATCTTGGTGTCATCTTTGACATTGCTCTTCATGTTCATTCCAACTTTAATCAGCCACCAATTTTTGGTGTGTATTTCTTAATGTTTTCATTTTCTAAATTGAGAGTCTTAAAGCTAAAACTTTATAGTTTTAGTGTATCTGTATACGCCCCCCAGATCTGCTTTATTTCTGCTTTATTCTCTGTAGAGGACTTTCTACCTCCATTATTTCTTTCCTCCAAATGACCCATTACACTTACAGATGGAGCATTTTCGCTAATTACCGGTCTTATTATCAATTTCTTGCACCCTCTTTATTGACTCCCTATACTTATAATTCTTAAATATCTATATTAGTTCCTAATGTTAGGCAAAAATTAACTTTTACCATCTTTCTCTTATTTTTTCTACTCTCCAAAAACAGTATCTATTCTGTAGATAATCTGCATGGTTCACCATTAACAAATAAAAATGTTTCTGTTTTTCATATTTTATCATCTGCTTGAAATGTCTTTTCTTTTGACTCTGTGTATTGTAATATCTACCAACTCTTGAAGCTATATACAACTGCCACCTCTGCTATGCTGCCTTTTCTCATCACTATAGTGATCTTTTTCCACTCTGCTCATATATTAGAGGGTCAATTACACTTTCATGACATGTATCATGCAATGCCTGAAGTATATTTAGTAAGTAAATCCACTTTAACAAAATGAATAAATGAGAAGAATGGGGACTAGAACATAATCAATACTTTGGTTTTGAATAACCATCTGAGTATAATATGCCTAAACTATCTCTGCGTTCTCCACTTGTACAATTAAAGTGGAAGTAAAAACTAAAGAATTTTATATGCCTTATGAAAAAGGCAGTTTTAAAGAAAAGTCTATTTTCCTGGCAGACCAACACAAATTTGAGGCTGGATAGGCACAGCCTTCAGAAATTCCTTGGAGCACCTGCCTTGGCTCCTTCTCTGTTCTCTCTTTCCTCTTACCACTAACAACAAGAGAAATATCCAGTGTTATGTGTGGTGGTTAGAAAAACTTACTTTTTTAAATTGAAATTTATGGATTTGGATTGTGGGGACAGCAGAGGTCCCCTGGTTAGAGCACAAAGCTCCTTCCTGCATCCCTTAGGCAGTCTCATTAGTCTTTGATTTCCATTAAGGAGAAAAATTGTTATTTGGGAAATATGCTTAAGTGATTGAATGCAAGTGTGGATATGAAAGCTTCACCTAAAACCAGGTTTAGTAGAGCAATGGAAGTTTCAGAATTTGAGGAACAATTTTCTGTACTTGAAAGTTATTCATGTAGTCACTTCCGTATATAGTAATTTATTGTGCTACCCTGTATGGTAGGTAGGTACTGGGCCAGGCAGGTTTACATATATCATTTATTTCTCACAACACCCTGCAAGGAGGTATTATCTCCACATTAGTAATGAGAATACTGAAGCTCAGAGAGATTAGGTAACTTTGATATGCTCATGTAACAAGGGAGTGGTGATGCCATTAAAGCCCAAGCTGCTAATCATTCTACTATCATGTGTGTAAGGCAGTCTGTGAGTTTTTTGTAATTTTAGGATTGAAGAATATAGAGATGAAAATTTGGAAATGATCTCTGGGTGTTTGAATGTGAGCCTACAGCCATGTGATAAGTCTGCCATGTAGAAGAACACCACCTTTGGAAATAACTGTACTGTGACCTTCAGTAGCAGATGATGGACAGAGAAGATAGAGTGGGATACACACAGAGAACACACAGTGGGCGGAATCTCACTTGCCTGATGTTTGTTCTGTATGCTTCCTTGTCCTGCTTAGTACATGCTTTGATTCCTCAAATCATAAAACCAGTAAAAATTTTACTTGTCTATATCATTGTACAGTATAAAAGACAATCAATCTTTCCATTCACTATCATGTGTGATTTCCACAGAAACTCTGTAAGCCTCACCGGGCAGGTAACAGAAGCATCTTGCCTTCCTTAAATGCAACCCAATGTCAAATTCAGGAGCAGCCCTGAATCAGTGAATTTAAGGTGAGAGATTGACTTTCTCTTTAATTTACCTGGGTTCTCAGAAACCTTGGCTACCATATTTAATACTCTCTGAACCTTGTTCAGCTCTTTTTTTTTTGTTTCTTCTGGTGGTTTCTTTCTTTTTGTTCTTTATCATATATGTCTTTCCTAATTTCCCCTTTTCCCCATATTTAAAATCTTCATTCATTTTTCTTTCTCTCTGCTTTATTTTTTTCTCCATCTCAGATTATTCCATCGATTTCAGGAAAATAAATTGAGTGCTGCCTATAGGCTTGAAGATTAGATGTGATTTAATCCTCACCAAGAAATACACTGTAAAGCCTTAGGTGCCTTCTCACTAGGAGACTATTGGTTATGGTTACTATAAGCTTTTAAGTGAGAAATTTCCCCTTATGTCTGTTAAAATGATTGGAGAAGATGACCAAGAAAGGAGAGAATAAAAAATAGTAAAGATCATTGACCTGAAGGCATGGCCTTACTACAGCTTGGAGTTATTAATCTAACTTCTTAATCAAAAACTATCTACTGGGATCCCTGGGTGGCGCAGCGGTTTGGCGCCTGCCTTTGGCCCAGGGCGCGATCCTGGAGATCCGGGATCGAGTCCTGCGTTGGGCTCCCTGCATGGAGCCTGCTTCTCGCTCTGCCTGTGTCTCTGCCTCTCTCTCTCTCTCTCTCTGTGACTATCATGAATAAATAAATAAAATCTTAAAAAAAACCATCAAAAACTATCTACTGACTTTCTGTATATACCTGGTTACATAATATGGGTTATACACACATGCATAATGATAATAGTTAGTATTAAAAGTTACTAAAAATATTAAAAGTTACTTTCATATTATGTAATTCAAGGTATTTTCCATTTTCCATACTGTATATTTCTTTTTATTCAGTTTAATTCTTTTTTGTGTGTATGT
Source organism: Canis lupus dingo (assembly GCF_003254725.2). Taxonomy (NCBI): domain Eukaryota; kingdom Metazoa; phylum Chordata; class Mammalia; order Carnivora; family Canidae; genus Canis; species Canis lupus. The sequence continues at coordinate 433,469 of NC_064272.1, forward strand.
GTATGTTTAACCCAGTTTTATTATAGGTTTATGTTGTGAGATTGACAAGTTATTTATTCAATTTATAAACAGTATAAATCTCCAGTGTTTCAAATACAGTGACTTAAAAAATACAATGACTTTTCTCTCTTTCTGAAAAGGTGTACATTTTATTTGAGATGACTGTTAACTACCTTCAAAGACTTATTTTTTTATTTAAATTCAATTATATATATGTTGTGTAATTGTAATCTAAGTATATGTGTTCTTGGGGTAGCCATCTGCTGCCCATCTGGTCTTGATACAGGTTGTCTTCTCCCTTTGAATGTTTTTAGCCCACTTCCCTTTCCCTGCTCCACATGACCACATATTTGTCTTAGTATTCACTTGGATGTATTGTATATCACATTAGACTATATTTATTATGTGTATATTTTATGTTTTTTTCAGCTATTTTCTTAATTCTTAAATCATAAATCAAAAGTATAAAATACAAATTTCCTTGAAAATAAAGTTTCTGAATGGATTTCAATCAAAGTAAGCAGGATAATACCACATATCACAACAGGTTACCCTGCGGGTGGTACTGAGCACTTTCAAGGGTTGGGGGATGTCAGGCACATAAAAGTTGATACCAAAGAGAGGCTGAGACACTAATGAATTAAAAATTACTCCAACAATTCCAAGTGCTGATCTTTAAAACCTTTATATGTGTGGACAGAGAAAAGCTGTTTGCAAAGATATGTTAAACACTCAGTGGCCACTTTAGGCATGCATCTTAAATGAAATTGGTGAAATCTTTTAAATATGCATTCATTAGGTTTGGAGAAAGCCTTGCATCCCTAGGGGCATACACTCCTTTTGAAATTCTTACTGAATGTTGAGGTCAGTTTAGAGTTTTGTAGCTATGGAAAATTGCATGGAACCTAGAGGCACCCAGGATAATGGCATAATAAAATGTGATGGGGAAATAGTTGTTATATTTTGTAGTAGAGTGCATGTGACAAGTGTCTACTACCCTTGTGAGCTGCCCAGTTTCACATACCCTAGTCTCATTATTCAATCTTAATCTGCAGCTTGTCTTAATTCAGTCTTAAATTTTACATCAAGCACTTCTAATTTCAGGTGACATTCCACTTGTTAATCATGCTTTCTTCTCATTCTATCTTTTTTTTTTTTAATTTATCCATCCCCCCACCCCAAACAGAGAGTGACAGCAGACAGCAGGGATGGGCAGGGAGAGAAGGGGAGAGAAAATCTTAAACACACTTTTTGTCCAGCATGGAGTCCTACCTAGAGATCGATCTCATGACCCCGAGATCATGACCTGACCTAAAATCAAGAGTTGGACGCTTAACCAACTGAACCACCGCAGCACCCCTTCTCATTCCTGCTTTTTATCAGCAAACTGTGGGAGCAAACTGGGGAGTGGATTATGAGAATATACATAAAAGCAATTTGAGATATGTTGGAATGAGGAATAGTCAATATCAGAAGACAGCTACTGAATGTCATGGATGTTCATATAACCATGTTCATGTTTAATCTGTTAATTTGAGAACAGAACGTTGCAGTCAGAGTTTTGGTGAATGGTTTAACACGTCATCACTCACATGTGTGATGATAGTGTGTTGATTTTTCTTTTTATATATGTGAGGAAGTAGATAACTAAATACTTTTCATTCATGATAAGGATATTGAAACATTAGTAATTCTATTACGATTATCATCTCCATAATCACAGTTTCTTTCTCACATTCTTAGTTCCCATCATTTCAGTGGCAGCCCAGTTGGCCGGATCCATGGATGGAGGGAATCACTCGGCTGTATCTGAGTTTGTGTTCCTGGGACTCACTCACTCATGGGAGATCCAGCTTCTCCTTCTGGTGTTCTCCTCTGTGCTCTACGTGGCAAGCATGACTGGAAACATCCTCATTGTGTTTTCTGTGACCATTGATCCTCACTTACACTCCCCCATGTACTTTCTCCTGGCCAGTCTCTCTTTCATTGACTTGGGAGCCTGCTCTGCTACCTCACCCAAGATGATTTATGACCTTTTCAGAAAGCACAAAGTCATCTCCTTTGGCGGCTGCATCGCCCAGATCTTCTTCATCCATGTCATTGGTGGCGTGGAGATGGTGCTGCTCATTGCCATGGCCTTTGACAGATATGTGGCCATATGCAAGCCCCTCCATTATCTGACCATCATGAGCCCACGGAGGTGCATCTTATTTCTGGCTGCTGCTTGGGCCCTTGGTGTCAGTCACTCACTGTTCCAACTGGCATTTGTTGTTAATCTACCCTTCTGTGGTCCTAATGTGCTGGACAGCTTTTACTGTGACCTTCCTCGTCTCCTCAGACTGGCCTGTACAGACACCTACAGGTTGCAGTTCATGGTCACTGTCAACAGTGGGTTTATCTGTGTTGGTTCCTTCTTCATACTCCTCATCTCCTACGTCTTCATCCTGTTTACTGTTTGGAAACATTCCTCAGGTGGCTCATCCAAGGCCCTCTCCACTTTGTCAGCTCACATCATGGTGGTCCTTTTGTTCTTTGGTCCAACCATGTTTGTCTATACATGGCCACACCCCAAATCCCAGATGGACAAATTTCTTGCTATTTTTGATGCAGTTCTCACTCCTTTTTTAAATCCTGTTATCTACACATTCAGGAATAAAGACATGAAGTCAGCAATGAAAAGAGTATGCAGACAGCTAGTGATTTACAGGAAGATCTCATAGGTAATACAAGGCTTTCTCACTAATCATGGTGTAGCCTTTTGTTTCTATCTTTGATACTTTGGATTCAGAAAACTTGAGACATCAAGTATTGATTTGAGTGTTATCACAGTTGTAATATAATTTTTACTTGATAATGTAGTCCTTATGAAGAGTGAGCCATGAGAACAGTATATCTCGCTATCCATTTAATTTCTTTCAGCAATGTTACATAGTTTCTGGTGAGCAGGTCTCGCATATCTTTCTTGAGATTTATTCCTAATTATTTTAATTTTGGTACTATTTAATTTAATTAATTAATGTATTTAAAATACTTATTTATTCATGAAAGACATGATAGAGAGGCAGAGACACAGGTAGAGGGAGAAGCAGGCTCCACGCTGGGAGCCCGATGTGGGACTAGATCCTGGGATCCTGGGATCATGACCTGAGCCAAAGGCAGATGCTCAAATCACTGAGCCACCCAAGCATCCCTTCTGGTACTATTTTAAATGGCATTTTTGTTTCATTTATATTTTTATTGCTAATATATAGAAATATAATAGATATTTTGTTTATTGGCATTGTATTTTGAAAACTTGCAAAATCTTTTACTTCTACTTGTTTTCTTACAGAGTAAGTAGGATTTTCTTCATAGATGATCATGTTTTCAGTGCATAAAGACATTTTACTTCTTTTATTCTAGTATTGGTCATTTTATTCATTTTCGCTGCCTGACTTGCTAGATTGAACAGTGTAGTGCAGAATACAAGTGGTTAGGTCAGACATACTTGACTTGTTTTTATTCTTATGAGAAAAACATTCAGTTTTTCACCGTTAAGTAAGATGCTAGCTATGGATTTTTAGTAGAAGCTTTTTATCAGGCTGAGGAAATTCCTTTCTGTTTAGTTTGCTGAAAGTTTTTAAAATCAGGGATGGATGCTGATTTTGAAACAATGCTTTTTCTGGTTTAGGATCAGGATAATGCTGGCCTTATAGGATGTATTTTCTTGTATTAAATTTATTGCAGGAGTTTTGTGGAACTGATACAGTTTCTTTCTTAAATGTTTGATAAAATTCCCCAGACAAGTCATTTTGGCTTGCACTTTTCTCTATGGTAAGGTTTTCAGCTATAAATTAAATTTTTGGTAGTGTGTCTTCAAAGAAATTTGTATATTAATCTTTCAAATTTATTGGAAGAAGTGTTCTAATATTCTCTTTTATGAAATATCTATAAGACTTGTGATATTTTCCTCTCTATCATTGTCTATTGGTAGTTTATGTCTTTTAAAATATTTTAGCATTTCAAGGATTTTTCACCTTTTTTATTGAGGTAAGACTAGTATATAACATTATATATGTTTCAGGTGTACAAATTTATAATTTGACATCTGAATACACAACAAAGTGTTTACCACCAAAAGTCTAGTTAATTTTCATTATTACACAACTGACTCTTTACCCATTTCATCCATCCCCTATCATCCTTCCCCTTTGGTGACCACCAAACTGTTTTCAGTATCTATGAATTTTATTTTTTACTGCTTTGTTTTAATTTTTTTTTTTATATTCCACATATCAGTAAAACCATGCAGTATTTGTCTCTGGCTTATTTCACTTAACATAATAGCCTTGAAATCCATTTATGTTGTTACAAATGAAAATATTTCATTTTTCTTTGTGGCTGAGCAATTTCCTATTGTTTATATATACTACATCCTCTTTATCTTTTCACCCATTGGTGAATACTTAGGTTGCATACATGTATTGTCTTTTATAAACAGTGATTCAATAAACATAGTGGTACATACATCTTTTCAAATTGGTGTTTTCATATTCTTTGAATAAATACCCAAAAGTGCTATAGCTGGATCATTTGGTAGATCTATTCTTAATTTTCTGAGGAATCTCTACTCTTTTCCATAGTGGCTGCACCAATTTACATTCCCACTAACAGGGCATTCCTTTTTCTCTACACTCTCTCTAACATTTGCTTCTTGTCCTTTTGATAATAGCCATTCTGACAAGTGTGAGGTGATAGCTCACTGTAGTTTTGATTTGCACTTCCCTAATATTTAGTGATAATAAACATCTTTTCTTGTGTCTGTTGGCCATCTGTATGTCTTCTTTGGGAATATATCTATTCATGTCTTCTGCCCATCTCATAATTGGATTATTTGTTTTATGTGTGCTGAGTTGGTAAGTTCTTTATAGATTTTGGACACTAACCCTTTACCTGATATGTCATTTGCAAATATATTATCCCATTCCATGGGTTGCCTTTTAGTTTTGTTGACTGTTTCCATTGCTGTGCAGAAGCTTTTTATTTTGTTGATGTTCCAATAGTTTATTTTTGATTTTGTTTTTATTGTCTCAGGAGACATATCTAGAAAGAAGTTGCTATGACTGATGTCAAAGAAGTTACTGCCTGTGTTCTTTTCTAGGATTTTTATGGTTTCAGGTCTAACATTTAGGTCTTTCATCCATTTTGAATTTATTTTTGTGTGTGATGTAAGAAAGTAGTCCAGTTTACTATCTTTTGCATGTAGTTGTCCAGTTTTCCCAGCACCATTTGTCCATTTTTTTCCAGCACCACTGTCTTCTTCCCATTGGATATTCTTTCCTGCTTTATCTAAGATTAATTGGCATAGAGTTGTGAGTTCATTTCTGGGTTTTACATCCTGTTCTATTGATCTATATGTCTATTTTTGGTGCATACTGTTTTTTTTTTTTTTGGTACCTGGTACCATACGGTTTTTTTTTAATTTTAAGTCACTACAGCTTTATAATGTAATTTGAAGTCCAAATTATGATGACCCCAGCTTTGCTTTTCTTTTTCAAGATTGCTTTGGCTACTTGGAGTCTTTGTGGTTCATACAAATTTTAGGATTGTTTGTTCCAGCTGTGTGAAAAATGCTGGTGATATTTTGATTAAGGCTACACTAAATGTGTAATGTAGACATTTTTAAACAATATTCTAATCTATGAGCATGGAATGTCTTTCCATTTCTTTGTGTTGCCTTAAACTTCTTAATCAGTATTTTATATTTTTCAGAGTACAGGTCTGTCACCTCTTTGGTTAGGTTTATTTCTGGGTATCTGTCACCTCTTTGGTTTCTGTCACCTCTTTGGTTAGGTTTATTTCTGGGTATTATTTTTGTTCAATGGGATTGTTTTCTTTTTTTTTTAAGATTTTTAAGATTTCATTTATTCATGAGACATAGGCAGAGAGAAAGAGAGGCAGAGACACAGGCAGAGGGAGGAGCAGGCTCCATGCAGGGAGCCCAATGTGGGACTCAATCCCGGGACTCCAAGATCACGTCCTAGGCCAAAGGCAGGCACCAAACCACTGAGCCACCCAGGGATCCCCTGGGATTGTTTTCTTAATTTCTCTTTCTGCTGGTGTATGGAAATATATATTGGTATATGGAAATGCAACAGATTTCTGTATGTTAATTTTCTAGCGAATTCATTTACTAGTTCTAGTAGTTTTTTTGGTAATCTTTCAGGTTTTCTATATGTAGTATCATGTCATCTCCAAATAATGAAAATTTTACTCCTTCCTTACTAATTTGATGACTTTTATTTATTTTCGTTGTCTTATTGCTGTGACTGGGACTTGCAGTATTTTGTTGAATAAAAGTGGTGAGAGTGGACATTCTTGTCTTGTTCCTGACTTTAGGGGAAAAGCTCTGTTTTTCCCATTAAGGATGATGCTACCCATAGGTTTTTCATGTATGGCCTTATTATGTTGAAGTATATTCCCTCTCTACTTTGTTGAGGGTTTTTTTTTTTTTAATCATGAATGGATGGTGTACTTTGTCAAATACTTTTTCTGCATCCATTGAAATGATCTTATGGCTCTTGTCCTTAAGGGTAAGCTAGCCTCATAGAATGAATTTGGACATTTTCCTTCCTTTCTAGTTTTTGGAAAAGTTTGAGAAGAAATAGGTATTAACTTTTCTTTAAATGTTTGCTAAAATTTTCCTGTGAAGCCACCTGGTCCTAGACTTCTGTTGAGATTGTTTTTGTTTACTGATTCAATTTCTTTGCTGGTTAATAGTGTGTTAAAACCTTCTATGTCTTCCTGTTTCAGTTTTGGGAGATTATATGTTTCTAGGAATTCATCCATTTTTTTCTAGGCTGTCCAATTTGTTGGCATATAGTTTTTTATAATTTTCTCTTAGAATTGTTTGTATTTATGTGGTGTTGATTATTATTTCTCTTCTCTTGTTTGTGATTTTGAGTCTTTTTTCTTTTTGGTAAGTCTGGCTAGAGGTTTACCAATTTTTTTTTTAAACATCAAAATGTTTTTTGAGGAACTATCGTGATTTCACTGATTTGTTGTATTGTTGATTGTTGTTTGTTTCAATGTCATTTAATTCTGCTCTAATCTTTTTTTTTTAATTTTTATTTATTTATGATAGTCACAGAGAGAGAGAGAGAGAGGCAGAGACACAGGCAGAGGGAGAAGCAGGCTCCATGCACCGGGAGCCCGACATGGGAATCGATCCCAGGTCTCCAGGATCGCACCCTGGGCCAAAGGCAGGCGCCAAACCGCTGCGCCACCCAGGGATCCCGAATTCTGCTCTAATCTTTATTATTTCTTTCCTTCTGCTGATTTTAGGTTTTGTTGTTCTGTTACTAGTTCCCATTGGTGCAAAATTAGATCATTTATTTGAGATTTTTCTTACTTCTTGAGATAGGGGTGTATTGTTAGAAACTTCCCTCTCAGAACTACTTTTGCTGCACCCCAGAGGTTTTGAATTGTTGTGTTGTAATTTTCATTTGTTTCCACATTCTTTTTAAATTTATTTTTTGATTTCCATTGTTTAATAGCATGTTATTTAACCTCCATGTATTTGTGGTCTTTCCACATTTTTTTTTTGTTGTTGTTGTGGTTGACTTTTAGTTTCATAGCATTGTGGTCAGAAAAGATGCACGGTATAACTTTGATCTTCTTGAATTTGTTGAGGCTTGTTTTGTGAACTAATATATGGTCTATTTTGGAGAATGTGCCATGTACATTTGAAAAGATTGTGTATTCTGCTGTTTTAGGATGGAATGTTATATGTATATTTATTAAGTCTATCTGGTCCAGTCTGTGATTAAAAGCCATAGTTTCTTTGTTGGTTACCTGTTTATTTTTATTTATTTTTTAAACATTTTATTTATTCGAGGTAGAAAGAGAGAGAATGCAAGAGAGAACAAGTAGGATGGTGGCAGAAGGAGCGGGAGAAGATGTGGGGCCCAATTCCAGGACCCTGGGATCATGACCTGAGCCGAAGAGAGATGCTCAATTAACTGAGCCACCCAAGTACCCAATTGCCTGTTTAGATCATCTATCCTTTGATGTAAGTAGTGTGTTAAGGTCATTACTGTTAGTGTATAATTATTGATTAGTTCTTTTATGTTTGCTATTGCATTATATATGCAGATCTTCTCTATCTTTAGTTGTGGAGTTTGTTCTTCCAGTCTTTAGGTCAATTTCTGGATCTAGGATGATTTGATAGTTATCTAGTTGTATTCATGGTTTGAGGTGAACCAATGGTCTTTCTACTCTGCCAACATCTTCCCTGATCTTTTATTACTTTACTTAGTAGGAACCATAGTTATTAATCTGATACCTTTCTTATTTTTTAATACAAGTATTTAATCCCATTAATTTCCCTTTAATAATTGCTTTAACTACACCATATAAATTTCCATATGTCTTTTCATTCAGTTCAAAATACTTTCTAACTTTGCTTTTAATTACTTTAACAATTTTACTTTTAATTTCTTTAACACATGGGTTATAATTCCCATAAAAAGTTTCTGGATATCATTCTATTACTGATTCTAGTTGATTTTTGTTGTAATCAATAATTTACTTTTTATGATTTGAATACTTTTAAATTTATGGAGACTTGTCTTATGATCCATAAAACAGCCAGTTGCTATCTCACCTTATATTGAATAGTTAATAACTTGCAGAGCCTGGTCCTCGGGACAACTCGGAACATAGAAACTGAGAGGCCATCCAATTACAGCTGATGCTGCTCTTTGAGATTTTAAATAAGCACAGAACTGAGGTTTTTCTTCTAGGAACAAAGGAAGGAAGCGATGGGGGCCTAATCTCCAGAAATTCAGAGTGCCCTTTGTAGAGCCTATTTCTTTTCTTTCCTTTCCTTTCCTTCCTTTCCTTTCCTTTCCTTTCCTTTCCTTTCCTTTCCTTTCCTTTCCTTTCCTTTCTTTTCTTTTTTTTTCTTTGTGTGTGTGTGTGAAACATGATTTTTTCCTTCCAAGATTTTATTTAAATTCACATTAGTTAATATATATTGTAGTATTAGTTTCAGGAGTAGAACTAGTGATACATAACTTACATATAACACTCAGAGCTCATCACAAGTGGCTTACTTAGTGTCTATCACTTGTTTACTCGATCCTCCACCCAGCTCCCCTACAGCAACCCTTAGTTTGTTCTCTTAACTATGGTCTCTTATGGTTTGCCTCCCTCTCTGTCTTTAATCTTATTTTATTTTTCCTTCCCTTCCCCTATGTTCTTCAGTTTCCTAAATTCCACATATGAGTGAAATCATGGTATTTATCTTTCTCTGACTTGTTTCACTTACTATAATATACACTAGTTCCATTCATGTTGTTGCAAAAGACAAGATTTCATTCTTTTTGATCACTGAGTAATATTTCATTGCATAGATATACATACACCACATCTTCTTAGTATATAGTATATGTGCTGCTGCTGTTCCACATCTTCTTTATCCATTAATTGGTTGATAGACATTTGGTCTCTTTCCATAATTTGGCTATTATTGATAATGCTGCTATAAACATTTGAATGCAAGTACCTCTTTGAATCAGTATTTTTGTCTCCTTTTGATAAATACCCAGTAGTGCAATTGCTGATTATAGGGTAGTTCTATTTTTAACTTTTTGAGATAAGTTCATCTTTCTCAAGAAAAGTTAATCTTTCATACTGTTTTCCTGAGTGGCTGTAGTAGTTTGCATTTCCGCTAAAAGTGTGAGAGGGTTCCCCTTTTGAAGAGCCAATTTGTTTCTCACTTATACCAAATGCTTAAAAATGTAAAAGCTTAATTTTCAGGCTTGAACAGTAAAAAAGGAAAGGGGTAGGTGTCCTCTTATAGCTGGAATTGTTCTATGGGATTAGGAAAAAAGCACAGAACTGAGGCTTTGGCGCATGCCGTAATGGATTGGTCTCTTGCTTCACAATGAGTACTGGTGACTGGCGAAAATCTCTCCTCCTCAAAAGCAATCCATATAGACTGCAAGAGGAAGCTGCTTCTTTAAGCAAAGACAACAAAGCAAATCCACAAGGAACATGAAGAATCATGAAACATCACATAGTCCAATTAGAAAAACAAATCTCCAGTAACCAATCCAAAAGAAATGGAAATCTGTAAATTGCCTGACAAATTCAAAGTAAAGATCTTAAGGAAATTCATTAAATTATAAGAGAATAAGGTAGACAACCAAAATCAGGAAAGTAATACACAATAAAATGCAAATATTAGAATGATATGATATAAAAATAAGCCAAACATAAATATTAGGGCTGAAGTATATAATAACGGAAGTGAAAAATTCACTGATGGGGTTGAAAAACAGACTAAATCAAACAGAAGAAAGAATCAGTGACCTACAGACAAGTCATTTGGACTTATTAGGTCAGAGGAGCAAAAAGAAAAAAGTTGAAAATGAGTGAAGAAAGCCTAAGTGACTATGGGATTTCATCAAGTGAACTAATATATATACTATGGGAAATAAAGAAGAAGGAGAAGGAGGAAGAAGATAAGGAGAAATAGGAGGAAGATGAGGGGAAAAGAGAAAGAGAGAAGAGACAGAAAGCGTATTTAAAGAAATAATGGCTGAAAACTTTGTAAATCTGGGGAAGGAAATAGATATCCACAATCATGAGACTCAAAGGACTCCAAATAGGTTGAAATTAAGAATATTTACAAAGAGATACACTAAAATCACATTGTCAAAAGACAAAGACAAAGAGAATTTTGTTTTTGTTTTTTTTTTTAATAAATTTATTTTTTATTGGTATTCAATTTACCAACATACAGAATAACACCCAGTGCTCATCCCGTCAAGTGTCCCCCTCAGTGCCCGTCACCCACTCACCTCCACCCCCGCCCTCCTCCCCTTCCACCACCCCTAGTTCGTTTCCCAGAGTTAGGAGTCTTTATGTTCTGTCTCCCTTTCTGATATTTCCCACACATTTCTTCTCCCTTCCGTTCTATTCCCTTTCACTATTATTTATATTCCCCAAATGAATGAGAACATACAATGTTTGTCCTTCTCCGACTGACTTACTTCACTCAGCATAATACCGTCCAGTTCCATCCATGTTGAAGCAAATGGTAGGCATTTGTCGTTTCTAATGGCTGAGTAACATTCCATTGTATACATAAACCACATCTTCTTTATCCATTCATCTTTCGATGGACACCGAGGTTCCTTCCACAGTTTGGCTATTGTGGACGTTGCTGCTAGAAACATCAGGGTGCAGGTGTCCCGGCGTTTCATTGCATCTGAATCTTTGGGGTAAATCCCCAACAGTGCAATTGCTGGGTCGTAGGGCAGGTCTATTTTTAACTCTCTGAGGAACCTCCACACAGTTTTCCAGAGTGGCTGCACCAGTTCACATTCCCACCAACAGTGTAAGAGGGTTCCCTTTTCTCTGCATCCTCTCCAAAATTTGTGGTTTCCTGCCTTGTTAATTTTCCCCATTCTCACTGGTGTGAGGTGGTATCTCATTGTGGTTTTGATTTGTATTTCCCTGATGGCAAGTGAAGCGGAGCATTTTCTAATGTGTGTGTTGGCCATGTCTATGTCTTCCTCTGTGAGATTTCTCTTCATATCTTTTGCCCATTTCATGATTGTATTATTTGTTTCTTTGGTGTTGAGTTTAATAAGTTCTTTAGAGATCTTGGAAACTAGCCCTTTATCTGATACGTCATTTGCAAATATCTTCTCCCATTCTGTAGGTTGTCTTTGAGTTTTGTTGACTGTATCCTTTGCTGTGCAAAAGCTTCTTATCTTGATGAAGTCCCAATAGTTCATTTTTGCTTTCGTTTCTTTTGCCTTTGTGCATGTATCTTGCAAGAAGTTACTGTGGCCAAGTTCAAAAAGGGTGTTGCCTGTGTTCTCCTCTAGGATTTTGATGGAATCTTGTCTCACATTTAGATCTTTCATCCATTTTGAGTTTATCTTTGTGTATGGTGAAAGAGAGTGGTCTAGTTTCATCCTTCTGCATGTGGATGTCCAATTTCCCAGCACCATTTATTGAAGAGACTGTCTTTCTTCCAGTGGATAGTCTTTCCTCCTTCATCGAATATTAGTTGGCCATAATGTTCAGGGTCCACTTCTGGGTTCTCTATTCTGTTCCACTGATCTATGTGTCTGTTTTTGTGCCAGTACCACACTGTCTTGATGACCACAGCTTTGTAGTACAACCTGAAATCTGGCATTGTGATGCCCCCAGATATGGTTTTCGTTTGTAAAATTCCGCTGGCTATTCGGGGTCTTTTCTGATTCCACACAAATCTTAAAATAATTTGTTCTAACTCTCTGAAGAAAGTCCATGGTATTTTGATAGGGATTGCATTAAACGTGTCAATTGCCCTGGGTAACATTGACATTTTCACAATATTAATTCTGCCAATCCATGAGCATGGAATATTTTTCCATCTCTTTGTGTCTTCCTCAATTCCTTTCAGAAGTGATCTATAGTTTTTAGGGTATAGATCCTTTACCTCTTTGTTTAGGTTTATTCCTAGGTATCTTATGCTTTTGGGTGCAATTGTAAATGGGATTGACTCCTTAATTTCTCCTTCTTCAGTCTCATTGTTAGGGTATAGAAATGCCATTGATTTCTGGGCATTGATTTTGTATCCTGCCATGCTACCAAATTGCTGTATGAGTTCTAGCAATCTTGGGGTGGAGGCTTTTGGGTTTTCTATGTAGAGTATCAGGTCATCGGCGAAGAGGGAGAGTTTGACTTCTTCTTTGCCGACTTGAACGCCTTTAATGTCTTTTTGTTGTCTGATTGCTGAGGCTAGGACTTCCAGTATTCTGTCGAAAGCAGTGGTGAGAGTGGGCATCTCTGTCATGTTCCTGATCTTAGGGGAAAGGCTCCCAGTGCTTCCCATTGAGAATGATATTAGCTGTGGGCTTTTCGTACATGGCTTTTAAGATGTTGAGGAAAATTCCCTCTATCCCTACGTTCTGAAGAGTTTTGATGAGGAATGGATACTGTATTTTGTCAAATGCTTTCTCTGCATCTAATGAGAGGATCGTATGGTTCTTGGTTTTTCTCCTGCTGATATGAGGAATCACATTTATTGTTTTACGAGTGTTGAACCAGCCTTGTGTTCCGGGAATAAATCCTACTTGCTCATGGTGAATAATTTTCTTAATGTATTGTTGGATCCTATTGGCTAGTATCTTGTTGAGAATTTTTGCACCCATGTTCATCAGGGATATTGGTCTATAATTAGATTGCCTAATTTAATGGCATATACCTGTTCATAATACGTTTTTAAAATCGTTTGTATTTCCTTGGTGTTGGTAGTGATCTCTCCTTTCTCATTCATGATTTTATTAATTTGAGTCTTCTCTCTCTTCTTTTTAATAAGGCTGGCTAATGGTTTATCTATCTTATTAATTCTTTCAAACAACCAACTCATGGTTCTGTTGATCTGTTCCACAGTTCTTCTGGTCTCGATTTCGTTGAGTTCTGCTGGAATCTTAATTAACTCTCTTCTTCTTCTGGGTGTAGGATCCATTAGCTGTTTTTTCTCTAGCTCCTTTATTTGTTAGGTTAGCTTTTGTATTTGAGGTCTTTCCAGTTTTTGAATGGATGCTTGTATTGCAATGTATTTCCCCCTTAGGACTGCTTTTGCTGCATCCCAAAGATTTTGAACGGTTGTATCTTCATTCACATTAGTTTCCATGAAACTTTTTAATTCTTCCTTAATTTCCTGGTTGACTCTTTCATCTTTTAGCTGGATGGTCCTTAACCTCCACGTGTTTGAGGTCCTTCCAAACGTCTTGTTGTGATTTAGTTCTCATTTCAAGGCATTATGGTCTGAGAATACCCAGGGGAGGATCCCAATCTTTTGGTATCGGTACAGACCCGATTTGTGACCCAGTATGTGGTCTTTTCTGGAGAAAGTTCCATGTCCACTTGAGAAGAATGTGTATTCAGTTGAGTTTGGATGTAAAGTTCTGTAGATATCTGTGAAATCCATCTGGTCCAGTGTATCATTTAAAGCTCTCGTTTCTTTGGAGATGTTGTGCTTAGAAGACCTATTGAGGGTAGAAAGAGCTAGATTGAAGTCACCAAGTATAAGTGTATTATTATCCAAGTATTTCTTCACTTTGGTTATTAAATGATTTAAATATTTGGCAGCTCCCACATTCGGAGCATATATATTGAGGATTGTTAGGTCCTCTTGTTGGATAGATCCTTTAAGTATGATATAGTGTCCCTCTTCATCTCTCACTACAGTCTTCGGGGTAAATTTTAGTTTATCTGATATAAGGATGGCTACCCCTGCTTTCTTTTGAGGACCATTTGAATGGTAAATGGTTCTCCAACTTTTTATTTTCAGGTTGTAGGTGTCCTTCTGTCTAAAACGAGTCTTGCAGACAGCAAATAGATGGGTCCTGCTTTTTTATTCAGTCTGACACCTTGAGCCTTTTGATGGGGTCATTAAGCCCGTTCACGTTCAGAGTTACTATTGAAAGATATGAGTTTAGTGTCATTATGATATCTATTCAGTCCTTGTTTTTGTGGATTGTTCCACTGACTTTCTTCTTACAGGGGGATTTTAAGAGTCCCCCTTAAAATTCTTGCAGAGCTGGCTTGGAGGTCACATATTCTTTCAGTTCCTGCCTGTCTTGGAAGCTCTTTATCTCTCTTTCCATTTTGAATGAGAGCCCTGCTGGATAAAATATTCTTGGTTGCATGTTCTTCTCCTTTAGGACCCTGAATATATCCTGCCAACTCTTTCTGGCCTGCCCGGTCTCTGTGGAGAGCTCTGCTGTTAGCCTAGTACTCCTCCCCATAAGTGTCAGGGATTTCTGGTCTCTTGCTGCTTTAAGGATCTTCTCTTTATCTTTGGAATTTGCAAGCTTAACTATTAAATGTCGAGGTGTTGAACGGTTTTTATTGATTTTAGGGGGGATCTCTCTATTTCCTGGATCTGAATGCCTGTTTCCCTTCCCAGATTAGGAAAGTTTTCAGCCTTGATTTGTTCAAATACCTATTCTGGCCCTCTTTTGCTTTCGGCGCCCTCGAAAACCACAATTAAACATAGGTTTTTCTTCCTCAGGCTGTCGTTTATTTCCCTTAATCTATCTTTATGGTCTTTTGTTTGTCTCTTTTTTCCTCAGTTTCCATCTTTGCCATCAACTTGTCTTCTATGTCACTCACCCGTTCTTCCACCTCGTTAACCCTCATCGTTAGGACTTCTAGTTTGGATTGCCTCTCATTCAATTGATTTTTAATTTCTTCCCGATTGGATCTAAATTCTGCAGTCATGAAGTCTCTCGAGTCCTTTATGCTTTTTTCTAGAGCCACGAGTTGGTGTATAATACTGCTTCTGAATTGGCTTTGTGACATTGAATTGTAATCCAGATTTTGTAACTCTGTGGGAGAGAGGACTGTTTCTGATTCTTTCTTTTAAGGTGAGGTTTTCCTTCTAGTCATTTTGCTCACTGCAGAGTGGCCAAAAACAAGGTGTATTGGGAAAAGGAGAAAAAGAGAGGAGAGAAGGAAGGAAAGAAAAGAGAAAAAAAAAAGAAGAAAAAAAGAAAAAAAAAGAGAAGAAAAAGAGAAAGAAAAAGAAAGAAAGGAAAAAAAGGATGGTGGAAGCAAACAGAAATCAAAAAGAAAAAAAGAACCATGGGGGAGTATCTTCTGATTCTGTGTACTTTAAGTCCCTTGGCTTCCCCTGGAACTGGTCCGTCTAGATGGTCTTCTGGAGGAGGGGCCTGTTGTGCTGAGTCTCAGGTGTTAGCACTTGGGGGAGCTGCTCAGCCCCTGCCTGGTGCAGGGCTCAGTGGGGGTTGTTCACCCCGTGAGGCCCCAGGAGGAACAACCGCAGTGGCGGGGCCAGCTCTGCAGCCCTGGAGTCAGCTCCCGCAGTAACCATAGAGCTCTAGGTCTGCAGGGCATGGAGGCTCCGGGCGGGGCCGCTGAACTGTTCAGCTCGGGGCAGGAGCGTCCTTACGATCCTGGGCCCTCCCAACCTCTGCGTGTCCCGGGGGAGGCCGGATCCTGGGCTGTGTCCCGGCGCCCAGTGCTCCGGGGCCTGCGCTGGTGGATTCGCGCTCCCGCCCCGCAACCCCCTCCGCAGAGCCGCCCCCGAGCCCCCCCGAGCCGCTCCCGCCCCGCAGCCCCCTCCGTGGAGCCGCCCCCGAGCCCCCCCGAGCTGCTCCCGCCCCGCAGCCCCCTCCGCCGAGCCGCCCCCGAGCCCCCCGAGCTGCTCCGGGTCCCGCCGTGCGCGCTGCAGCCCTTAGGGAGCTCAGCGCATCTCCGGGGCGCAGGTGTCTGTTAGTGTCCCCGGGAGCCCGAGGGCATCCCCGCCCTCCTGGGTCCTGCTCCACCTCCCTGCGAGCCCCTTTCCACCCGGGAAGGTCGGTGCAGCTCCTGCGTCTCCGGGACGGGGCTCTCCTGTCCTGGGGACACTCGCCCCGGCCTCAGCCCGGCTCCTCGCGGGCCCCTCCCCCTTGGAGGTCTTTTGTTTCTTTATTTCTTTTTCCCCGTCTTCCTCCCTTGATAGAAGCGCAAACTCCTCTCACTGTAGCGTTCCAGCTGGTCTCTCTTTAAATCTCAGGCCGAATTCGTAGATTTTCAGGATGATTTGAAGGTTATCTAGGTAATTTGGTGGAGACAGGTGACTTGGGGACCCTACTCTTCCGCCGTCTTGCCCCTCCTCCACAAAGAGAATTTTGAAAGCAGCAAGCTGGACAGCTCGGTGGCTTAGCACTTTAGCGCTGCCTTCAGCCCAGGGTGTGATCCTGGAGACCCGGGATCAAGTCCCACATCAGGCTCCCTGCATGGAGCCTGCTTCTCCCTCTGCCTGTGTCTGTGCCTCTCTCTCTCGCTCTCTCTGTGTGTCTCTCATGAATAAATAAATAAAATCTTAAAAAGAAAGCAGCAAGAAAAAAGTGACTGATTTTATACAATAGAGCCTTAGGGCTGTCAGTGAATTTTTCAGCCAAAGTTTTTAGGCAAGAGGAGGGGTGGGATATATTCAAAATGCTGAAAGAGAAAAAAATGCCAAACAAGAATGCTATGGCTGGCAAAGATAACGTTCAGAAATGAAGGAGAAAGATTTTCCCAAAGTTGGAATTCATCATCACTAGATCTGCCTTATAAAAATGTTTTAAAAACGGGATGCCTAGGTGGCTCAGTGGTTGAGCGCCTGCCTCGGGTTCAGGGTGTTATCCCAGGGTCCTGGGATTGAGTCCCACATCAGGCTCCCTGCAGCGAGCTTGCTTCTCCCTCTGCCTGTGTCTCTGCTCTCTCTCTGTGTCTCTCATGAATGAATAAATAAAATCTTTAAAATAAAATGCTACTAAAGTAATTCTTCAAACTGAAACAATAGGATGCCAATTCATGGGATAAAAAAGTATAGAACTCACTGGTAGGGGCGCCTGGGTGGCTGAGTTGGTTGAGCATCTGCCTTTGGCTTATTCATGATCCCAGGATCCTGGGATGGAGCCCTGTGTTGGTCTCCCTACTCAGCGGGGAGTCTGCTTCTCACTCCCCTCTGCTCCCCTTCCCACTCTCTCTTCCTTTGTTTCTCTCTCAAATGAACAAATAAAATCTTAAAAAAAAAGAGAACTCACTGGTATAGGTAGATATATAGTGAAATACAGAACATGCTAATACTATGATGGT
Organism: Canis lupus dingo; assembly: GCF_003254725.2. NCBI lineage: Eukaryota > Metazoa > Chordata > Mammalia > Carnivora > Canidae > Canis > Canis lupus. The sequence goes on from NC_064272.1 coordinate 451,109, forward strand.
GGTACACAAATCACTTTCAAGCCTTTCAAAAAAGTTGAATGACAAAAAAAAATAAGTATAATAATCTAATGGATACACAAAATAAAAAGATGTGAATTGTCAAATCAATAATGTTTATATTAAAGAGGGAAACTGAGGAAAAAAGAGACAAACAATTAAAAGACCATGAGGATAGATTAAGGGAAATAAACTACAGCCTGAGGAAGAAAAACCTACGTTTAATTGGGGTTCCTGAGGATGCCAAAAGGAACAGAGGTCCAGAATATGTACTTGAACAAATCATAGCTGAAAACTTTCCTAATCTGGGAAGGGAAACAGGCATTCAGATCCAGGAAATAGAGAACTCCCCTAAAATTAAAAAAAAAAAAAAAAACGTTCAACACCTCGACATTAATAGTTAAGCTTGCAAATTCCAAAGATAAAGAGAAGATCCTTAAAGCAGCAAGAGACAAGAAATCCCTCATTTTACTGGGAGGAGTATTAGGGTAACAGCAGACCGCTCCACAGAGACAGGTCTGAAGGCCAGAAAGGGCTGGCAGGATATATTCAGGGTCCTAAAGGAAAAAAAGATGTAACCAAGAATACTTTATCTAGCAAGGCTCTCATTCAAAATGGAAAGAGAGATAAAGAGCTTCCAAGACAGGCAGGAACTGAAAGAATATGTGACCTCCAAGCCAGCTCTGCAAGAAATTTTAAGGGGGACTCTTAAAATTCCCCTGTAAGAAGAAGGTCAGTGGAACAATCCACAAAAACAAGGACTGAATAGATATCATAATGACACTAAACTCATATCTTTCAATAGTAACTCTGAACGTGAACGGGCTTAATGACCCCATCAAAGGCTCAGGGTGTCAGACTGAATAAAAAAGCAGGACCCATCTATTTGCTGTCTACAAGAAACTCATTTTAGACAGAAGGACACCTACAACCTGAAAATAAAAAGTTGGAGAACCATTTACCATTCAAATGGTCCTCAAAAGAAAGCAGGGGTAGCCATCCTTATATCAGATAAACTAAATTTACCCCGAAGACTGTAGTGAGAGATGAAGAGGGACACTATATCATACTTAAAGGATCTATTCAACAAGAGGACTTAACAATCCTCAATATATATGCTCCGAATGTGGGAGCTGCCAAATATATAAATCAATTATTAACCAAAGTGAAGAAATACTTAGATAATAATACACTTATGCTTGGTGACTTCAATCTAGCTCTTTCTATACTTGATAGGTCTTCTAAGCACAACATCTCCAAAGAAACGAGAGCTTTAAATGATACACTGGACCAGATGGATTTCACAGATATCTATAGAACTTTACATCCAAACTCAACTGAATACACATTCTTCTCAAGCGCACATGGAACTTTCTCCAGAATAGACCACATATTGGGACACAAATCGGGTCTGAACCGATACCAAAAGATTGGGATTGTCCCCTGCATATTCTCGGACCATAATGCCTTGAAATTAGAACTAAATCACAACAAGAAGTTTGGAAGGACCTCAAACACGTGGAGGTTAAGGACCATCCTGCTAAAAGATAAAAGGGTCAACCAGGAAATTAAGGAAGAATTAAAAAGATCCATGGAAACTAATGAGAATGAAGATACAACCGTTCAAAATCTTTGGGATGCAGCAAAAGCAGTCCTAAGGGGGAAATACATCGCAATACAAGCATCCATTCAAAAACTGGAAAGAACTCAAATACAAAAGCTAACCTTACACATAAAGGAGCTAGAGAAAAAACAGCAAATAGATCCTACACCCAAGAGAAGAAGGGAGTTAATAAAGATTCGAGCAGAACTCAACGAAATCGAGACCAGAAGAACTGTGGAACAGATCAACAGAACCAGGAGTTGGTTCTTTGAAAGAATTAATAAGATAGATAAACCATTAGCCAGCCTTATTAAAAAGAAGAGAGAGAAGACTCAAATTAATAAAATCATGAATGAGAAAGGAGAGATCACTACCAACACCAAGGAAATACAAACGATTTTAAAAACATATTATGAACAGCTATACACCAATAAATTAGGCAATCTAGAAGAAATGGACGCATTCCTAGAAAGCCACAAACTACCAAAACTGGAACAGGAAGAAATAGAAAACCTGAACAGGCCAATAACCAGGGAGGAAATTGAAGCAGTCATCAAAAACCTCCCAAGACACAAGAGTCCAGGGCCAGATGGCTTCCCAGGGGAATTTTATCAAACGTTTAAAGAAGAAATCATACCTATTCTCCTAAGGCTGTTTGGAAAGATAGAAAGAGATGGAGTACTTCCAAATTCGTTCTATGAAGCCAGCATCACCTTAATTCCAAAGCCAGACAAAGACCCCGCCAAAAAGAAGAATTACAGACCAATATCCCTGATGAACATGGATGCAAAAATTCTCAACAAGATACTGGCCAATAGGATCCAACAGTACATTAAGAAAATTATTCACCATGACCAAGTAGGATTTATCCCTGGGACACAAGGCTGGTTCAACACCCGTAAAACAATCAATGTGATTCATCATATCAGCAAGAGAAAAACCAAGAACCATATGATCCTCTCATTGGATGCAGAGAAAGCATTTGACAAAATACAGCATCCATTCCTGATCAAAACTCTTCAGAGTGTAGGGATAGAGGGAACTTTCCTCGACATCTTAAAAGCCATCTATGAAAAGCCCACAGCAAATATCATTCTCAATGGGGAAGCACTAGGAGCCTTTCCCCTAAGATCAGGAACAAGACAGGGATGTCCACTCTCACCACTGCTGTTCAACATAGTACTGGAAGTCCTAGCCTCAGCAATCAGACAACAAAAAGACATTAAAGGCATTCAGATTGGCAAAAAAGAAGTCAAACTCTCCCTCTTCGCCGATGACATGATACTCTACATAGAAAACCCAAAAGTCTCCACCCCAAGATTGCTAGAACTCATACAGCAATTCGGTAGCGTGGCAGGATACAAAATCAATGCCCAGAAGTCAGTGGCATTTCTATACACTAACAATGAGACTGAAGAAAGAGAAATTAAGGAGTCAATCCCATTTACAATTGCACCCAAAAGCATAAGATAACTAGGAATAAACCTAACCAAAGAGGTAAAGGATCTATACCCTCAAAACTATAGAACACTTCTGAAAGAAATTGAGGAAGACACAAAGAGATGGAAAAATATTCCATGCTCATGGATTGGCAGAATTAATATTGTGAAAATGTCAATGTTACCCTGGGCAATATACACGTTTAATGCAACCCCTATCAAAATACCATGGACTTTCTTCAGAGAGTTAGAACAAATTATTTTAAGATTTGTGTGGAATCAGAAAAGACCCTGAATAGCCAGCGGAATTTTACAAAAGAAAACCATATCTGGGGGCATCACAATGCCAGATTTCAGGCTGTACTACAAAGCTGTGGTCATCAAGACAGTGTGGTACTGGCACAAAAACAGACACATAGATCAGTGGAACAGAATAGAGAATCCAGAAGTGGACCCTGAACTTTAGGGGGAACTAATATTCGATAAAGGAGGAAAGACTATCCATTGGAAGAAAGACAGTCTCTTCAATAAATGGTGCTGGGAAAATTGGACATCCACATGCAGAAGAATGAAACTAGACCACTCTCTTTCACCATACACAAAGATAAACTCAAAATGGATGAAAGATCTAAATGTGAGACAAGATTCCATCAAAATCCTAGAGAAGAACACAGGCAACACCCTTTTTGAACTCGGCCATAGTAACTTCTTGCAAGATACATCCACGAAGGCAAAAGAAACAAAAGCAAAAATGAACTATTGGGACTTCATCAAGATAAGAAGCTTTTGCACAGCAAAGGATACAGTCAACAAAACTCAAAGACAACCTACAGAATGGGAGAAGATATTTGCAAATGACATATCAGATAAAGGGCTAGTTTCCAAGATCTATAAAGAACTTATTAAACTCAACACCAAAGAAACAAACAATCCAATCATGAAATGGGCAAAAGACATGAACAGAAATCTCACAGAGGAAGACATAGACATGGCCAACATGCATATGAGAAAATGTTCTGCATCACTTGCCATCAGGGAAATACAAATCAAAACTACAATGAGATACCACCTCACACCAGTGAGAATGGGGAAAATTAACAAGGCAGGAAACAACAAATGTTGGAGAGGATGCGGAGAAAAGGGAACCCTCTTACACTGTTGGTGGGAATGTGAACTGGTGCAGCCACTCTGGAAAACTGTGTGGAGGTTCCTCAAACAGTTAAAAATAGACCTGCCCTACGACCCAGCAATTGCACTGTTGGGGATTTACCCCAAAGATACAGATGCAATGAAACGCCGGGACACCTGCACCCTGATGTTTATAGCAGCAATGGCCACGATAGCCAAACTGTGGAAGGAGCCTCGGTGTCCAACGAAAGATGAATGGATAAAGAAGATGTGGTTTATGTATACAATGGAATATTACTCAGCTATTAGAAATGACAAATACCCACCATTTGCTTCAACGTGGATGGAACTGGAGGGTATTATGCTGAGTGAAGTAAGTCAGTCGGAGAAGGACAAACATTATATGTACTCATTCATTTGGGGAATATAAATAATAGTGAAAGGGAATATAAGGGAAGGGAGAAGAAATGTGTGGGAAATATCAGAAAGGGAGACAGAACGTAAAGACTGCTAACTCTGGGAAAAGAACTAGGGGTGGTAGAAGGGGAGGAGGGCGGGGGGTGGGAGTGAATGGGTGACGGGCACTGGGTGTTATTCTGTATGTTAGTAAATTGAACACCAATAAAAAATAAATTTAAAAAAATCATTTAATAACCAAAGTGAAGAAATACTTGAATAATAATACACTTATACTTGGTGACTTCAATCTAGCTCTTTCTACCCTCAATAGGTCTTGTAAGCACAACATCTCCAAAGAAACGAGAGCTTTAAATGATACACTGGACCAGATGGAATTCACAGATATCTACAGAACTTTACATCCAAACTCAACTGAATACACATTCTTCTCAAGTGGACATGGAACTTTCTCCAGAATAGACCAAATACTGGGTCACAAATCGGGTCTGTACCGATACCAAAAGATTGGGATCCTCCCCTGGGTATTCTCAGACCATAATGCCTTGAAATGAGAACTAAATCACAACAAGACGTTTGGAAGGACCTCAAACACGTGGAGGTTAAGGACCATCCAGCTAAAAGATGAAAGGGTCAACCAGGAAATTAAGGAAGAATTAAAAAGATTCATGGAAACTAATGAGAATGAAGATACAACCGTTCAAAATCTTTGGGATGCAGCAAAAGCAGTCCTAAGGGGGAAATACATTCCAACACAAGCATCCATTCAAAAACTGGAAAGACCTCAAATACAAAAGCTAACCTTAAACATAAAGGAGCTAGAGAAAAAACAGCTAATGGATCCTAAACCCAGCAGAAGAAGAGAGTTAATAAAGATTCGAGCAGAACTCAACGAAATCGAGAACAGAAGAACTGTGGAACAGATCAACAAAACCAGGAGTTGGTTCTTTGAAGGAATTAATAAGATAGATAAACCATTAGCCAGCCTTATTAAAAAGAAGAGAGAGAAGACTCAAATTAATAAAATCATGAATGAGAAAGGAGAGATCACTACCAACACCAAGGAAATACAAACGATTTTAAAAACATATTATGAACAGCTATACGCCAGTAAATTAGGCAATCTAGAAGAAATGGATATATTTCTGAAAAGCCACACACTACCAAAACTGGAACAGGAAGAATGAGAAAAGCTGGACAGGCCAATAACCAGGGAGGAAATTGAAGCAGTCATCAAAAACCTCCCAAGACACAAAAGTCCAGGGCCAGATGGCTTCCCAGGGGAATTCTATCAAACGTTTAAAGAAGAAACCATACCTATTCTACTAAAGCTGTTTGGAAAGTTAGAAAGAGATGGAGTACTTCCAAATTCATTCTATGAGGCCAGCATCACCCTAATTCCAAAACCAGACAAAGACCCCACCAAAAAGGAGAATTATAGACCAATATCCCTGATGAACATGGATGCAAAAATTCTCAACAAGATACTAGCCAATAGAATCCAATAATACATTAAGAAAAATTTTCACCATGACCAAGTAGGATTTATTCCCGGGACACAAGGCTGGTTCAACACTCGTAAAACAACCAATGTGATTCCTCATATCAGCAAGAGGAAAACCAAGAACCATATGATCCTCTCATTAGACGCAGAGAAAGCATTTGACAAAATACAGCATCCATTCCTGATCAAAACTCTTCAGAGCGTAGGGATAGAGGGAACATTCCTCCACATCTTAAAAGCCATCTACGAAAAGCCCACAGCAAATATCATTCTCAATGGGGATGCACTGGGAGCCTTCTCCTAAGATCAGGAACAAGACAGGGATGTTCACTCTCACCACTGCTATTCAACATAGTACTGGAAGTCCTAGCCTCAGCAATCAGACAACAAAAAGACATTAAAGTCAAATTCCCATAGAAGAAGACAAACTCTCCCTTTTCGTCAATGACATGATAATCTACATAGAAAACCCAAAAGCCTCCACCCCAGGATTGCTAGAACTCATACAGCAATTTGGCAGCGTGGCAGGATACAAAATCAATGCCCAGAAATCAATGGCATTTCTCTACACTAACAATGAGACTGAAGAAATAGAAGTTAAGGAGTCAATCCCATTTACAATTGCACCCAAAAGCATAAGATACCTAGGAATAAACCTCACCAAAGAGGTAAAGGATCTATACCCTAAAAACTACAGAAGGCTTCTGAAAGAAATTGAGGAAGACACAAACAGATGGAAAAATATTCTATGTTCGTGGATTGGCAGAATTAATATTGTGAAAATGTCAATGTTACCCAGGGCAATTGACACATTTAATGCAATCCCTATCAAAATACCATGGACTTTCTTCAGAGAGTTAGAACAAATTATTTTAAGATTTGTGTGGAATCAGAAAAGACCCCGAATAGCCAGCGGAATTTTACAAAAGAAAACCATATCTGGGGGCATCACAATGCCAGATTTCAGGTTGTACTACAAAGCTGTGGTCATCAAGACAGTGTGGTACTGGCACAAAAACAGACACATAGATCAATGGAACAGATTAGAGAACCCAGAAGCGGACCCTGAACTTTATGGCCAACTAATATTCGATGAAGGAGGAAAGACTATCCACTGGAAGAAAGACAGTCTCTTCAATAAATGGTGCTGGGAAAATTGGACATCCACATGCAGAAGAATGAAACTAGACCACTCTCTTGCACCATACACAAAGATAAACTCAAAATGGATGAACGATCTAAATATGAGGCAAGATTCCATCAAAATCCTAGAGGAGAACACAAGCAACACCCTTTTTGAACTCGGTCACAGTAACTTCTTGCAAGATACATCCACGAAGGCAAGGAAAACAAAAGCAAAAATGAACTATTGGGACTTCATCAAGATAAGAAGCTTTTGCACAGCAAAGGATACAGTCAACAAAACTAAAAGACAACCTACAGAATGGGAGAAGATATTTGCAAATGACGTATCAGATAAAGGGCTAGACCTGCCCTTCATCTGAAAACTGTGTGGAGGTTCCTCAGAGAGTAAAAATAGACCTGCCCTATGACCCATCAATTGCACTGTTGGGGATTTACCCCAAAGATTCAGATGCAGTGAAACGCCGGGACACCTGCACCCTGATGTTTATAGCAGCAAAGTCCACAATAGCCAAAGTGTGGAAGGAGCCTCAGTATTCTTTACATCCAATACGTATGGCTTTGGCATTATTGTATCAGATTTTCTCTCTATTGTTAAACACCTCTAAAACTCCACCAGGGGGCATCCTAAAGTACTCAAAATTTCTAGTCATAATTATTAGACTTCAGGGTAACTCTTCAAAATAAATATTCCTGGAGACACACAGCTAAATTTTGGACCATAAAAATTTGAAAACTACATCAGAAACATCTTATTCTTGGTTATCTATAGAATAAGAACCTAGTTGAGGTTATGCTTGAACTGCTTCTTGTATCCATTCAAACTTCTAAGAATACTTATCATAAACGGAATCAGTGTTTACCAACTGAGTTGCTTGTGTTTTTTTAATTAACAGACTTTTTATAACGATTTTAGATTCACAATAAAATGGGCAGAAAGTACACAGTTTTTACATAACCCTCTAACATATGCACACACCAAATTCCCCCACCTTCAACATCACGTGCTATCACGTATGAAATAAGGATCTAATTTCATTCCTCTGCATGTAATATCCATTTACTGAAGAGAGAATCCTTTCCCTACTGTGTATTCTTGGCATCTTTGTCAAAGATTGTTTGTCCATATATTTTTGGTTGTATTTTTGGTTTTATGTCTAGTCAGTTGGTCTATTTGTTTTTACGCCAATACCATACTGTTTGGTTACTACAGTTCTGTAATGTGGTTTGAGATCAGAAACTGTGACGCCTCTAGTTTTGTTCTTGTTCATGACTGCTTTAGCTATTCAGGATCTTTTGTGGTTCCACACAAATTTTAGGACTTTTTTTCCATTTATGTAAAAAATGCCATTTGAATTTTGATAGGATTGCATTGAATCTACAGATCACTTTGGGGAGTGTGGATATTTTAACAATATTAAATTTTCTAACCTATGAACATGAGATAGCTTTCCATTTATTAGTGTCTTTTTTTATTCCTTTCATCACTGACTTTAAGTTTTTAGTAACAGATCTTTAACCTATTTGGTTAAATTTATTCTTAAGTATTTCATATTGTTTGGTGGCATTATAAATATTTTACTTAATTTCTTTTTTAAATAGTTCTTTGTGGGGAGCCTGGGTGACTCAGTTAGTGAAGTGTCCTACTCTTGATTTTGGCTCAAGTCATGATTGCAAGGTTGTGAAATCAAGCTCCACATCAGGCTCTGCACTCAGAGAGGAGTCTGCTTGAGACTCTCTCTTCTTCTCCCTCTGCCCCTCCCCAACTCACACACTCACTCTCTAAAACAAATAAAATCTTTAAATAAACAGTTCTTTGGTAGTATATAGAAATATAAGTGAGTTTTGTATGTCAATGTTGTATTTTGCAACTTTATTTCATTTATCCTAACAGTTTTTGGTAGAGTCTTTAGGCTTTTCTCATATAACATCACATCATCTGAAAATAGAGATAGTTTTATTTCTTCCTTTCTGAATTGGATTACTTTATTCCATTTTTTAAATTGCTTTAATTGCTCTGGCTTAACTATGTCAAATAAAAGTGACAGCATCCTTGTCTTATTCCTGATCTTAGAAGAAAAGCTTTCAGCTTTTCACTATTGAGTATAGTATTACTTGTGGGCTTGTCAAATATGGCCTTTATGATAATAAGTCATATTTCTTCTATGCCTAATTTGTTTATTGTCTTTATCATGAAAGGATAGTATATTTTGTCAAATGCTTTTTCCGTATCTATTGAGATGACATGATTTTTATCCTTCATTCTGATAACATAGGTCACATTTATTGATTTGCATATGTTTAACCATCCTTGAATCTCAGAAAAAAATCCTACTTGATTATGGCACATAATTTTTTATTGTGCAGTTGAATTTTAAAGTGCTAGTATTTTGTTGAAGATTTTTGCATCTATATTCATAAGGAATATTGCCTCTAGTTTTCTTCTAATGTCATGGTCTAGCTTTGGTATCAGAGTAATTCTGTTCTAGTAGAATGAGTTTGAGAGTATTCACTCCTCTTCAGTTTTTTCGAAGAGTTTGAAGACGACTGCTATTAATTTTTCTTTAAATGTTTGGCAGAATTAACCAGTGAAGCCATCTCATCCTGAGATTTGTATTGTTAGGTTTTCAGTTACTGATTTAATCTTTCTCATTACTGGTCTACTCAAATTCTGTATTTCTTTATGATCCAGTCTTGGTAGGTCATATGTTTCTAGAAATTTCTCTATTTCTTCTTGGTTATCCAGTTTGTTGCAATATCATTTTTCATGTAATCCTTGTCATCTTTTGTATTTCTGTGATATTATTTACTGTGTTCTCTTTCATTGTAATTTTATTTATTTGTGTCTTCTTTTTCTTATTGGTCTAGAAAAAGTTTTGTCCATTTTATTGATCTTCTCAAAAGAATAGCCATTTTTTTCTTTCAAGATTTTATTTAAATTCAGGTTAGTTAATATAAACATTATTTTTTTAGTAATAAATTTATTTTTATTGGTGTTCAATTTGCCAACATACAGAATAACACCCAGTGCTCATCCTGTCAAGTGCCCCCATCATTGCCCGTCACCCATTCACCCCCACCCCCCGCCCTCCTCCCCTTCCACCACCCCTAGTTCGTTTCCCAGAGTTAGGAGTCTTTATGTTCTGTCTCCCTTTCTGATATTTCCCACACATTTCTTCTCCCTTCCCTTATATTCCCTTTCACTATTATTTATATTCCCCAAATGAATGAGAACATATAATGTTTGTCCTTCTCCAATTGACTTACTTCACTCAGCATAATACCCTCCAGTTCCATCCACGTTGAAGCAAATGGTGGGTATTTGTCATTTCTAATAGCTGAGTAATATTCCATTGTATACATAAACCACAGCTTCTTTATCCATTCATTTGTCGATGGACACCGAGGCTCCTTCCACAGTTTGGCTATTGTGGACATTGCTGCTAGAAATATCGGGATGCAGGTGTCCTGGTGTTTCATTGCATCTGAATCTTTGGGGTAAATCCCCAACAGTGCAATTGCTGGGTCGTAGGGCAGGTCTATTTTTAACTCTTTGAGGAACCTCCACACAGTTTTCCAGAGTGGCTGCACAGTTCACATTCCCACCAAAAGTACAAGAGGGTTCCCTTTTCTCCGCATCCTCTCCAACATTTGTGGTTTCCTGTCTTGTTAATTTTCCCCATTCTCACTGGTGTGAGGTGGGATCTCATTGTGGTTTTGATTTGTATTTCCCTGATGGCAAGTGATGCAGAGCATTTTCTCACGTGCATGTTGGCCATGTCTATATCTTCCTCTGTGAGATTTCTGTTCATGTCTTTTGCCCATTTCATGATTGGATTGTTTGTTTCTTTGGTGTTGAGTTTAATAAGTTCTTTATAGATCTTGGAAACTAGTCCATCGAAAGATGAATGGAGAGAAAGATGAATGGGAGAGGTGCACTGCACTGGCTTATAGACCTGCCCTAAATATGATGCCCCTGGGGTACCTGCGTGGATAAATTGGTTGAGCATCCCACTCGTGATTTTGGCTCAGGTCATGATCTTAGAACACAGTAAATAGGGATTGAGGGATTGAGCCTCGAGTCAGGCTCTTCACTCAGCATGGAGTCTGCTTGTCCCTGTCCCTCTGCTTCTCCCCTTATTATTTTTCTACCTTTACTGTCTCTCTCTGTCTCACTAGCTCAATCCCTAAAATAAATAAAATTTTTAAAAAAAATAAAAAGTGCCCCTGATGGGTGGGGTTTGCTGTAAGCTACTCCAGCCTTCCCTGGAGGCACTGTGTTTCTCTCTGAAGTCCTACATGCTGGTTGGAGGGAGGCAGGTGCAGTGGAAGATTGAGTCACCCTGCCCTTTCTCCCATGGGTGGGGAATCCTGGCTACCACTACTCAGGAGACCCTCACAGAAAAGGGAGCAATGTCCTTGCTGTGTCCCAGGCTTTTGTCAGACCTCTGCCCTCAATCTGTCTGCCTGGCCATCAGCATGCCTGGTGCCATGGTTCTCCTGTGTTTTATCTCTGGCCCATGGCTGGGATTCAAAAAAGACAAATATTAAGTACTCAGCAGGGTGTGGGCCTGCTTCCTTCCCCTGGAGGAGAGCCTTGCAGCACTGTACCTGGCACCTTTCTGTCCCCCAAACTAGTACCATGCCTATGTGAGTGCCTGGAATCTATGTTGAGGGACAGTGAAAAGTTAGGACCAGGTTATCTACCCTCTGCTTGCATCTCTGTCCCCTGCTGTTGAACAGCCTTTCAGTGTTGCCTCGTGGGTCTTTTGTCCTTGGAGAGGCAATATATCCTTTTCCAAATGTACTCCAGGAAGAGTAACATTCTCTCCCCATGTGACCCAGGGGATCCCCACATAAACAGTGCTTTGTGTGAACCCTACAGCTGCTCTCTCCCACTCTCTCCTTCTCTCCCTGACTTCTCTCTGCGGAAAGGGCTCCCACCTCTCTGAGGCACCCTGGCTTTTCTCTCTCCCAATTCACATTTCAGAGCCTTGTGTCTATCACATTGGCTCCCTCCAATTGTGCAGATTGTTTTCTTTTCTTTTTTTTTTTTTTTTTTTTTGCAGATTGTTTTCTTAATCCTCAGACTGGTTTCCAATTGTTAAAAATGATTTGATGTAGATCAAGCACAGCTGCCTCCCTAGCTGTGTTCAAGGGACAAGGCAAGAACCAGGGTCCCCCTACCACTCTGCCATTGTAACTCCTCCCCCACTGATCAGATTAGACTTAAAAGTATTAATTATTGTCAGCAATAAAGTATTAATTATTGTCAGCAATAAAGGGGATATTGATAGCCCTTACCATGAAGTAGCAGAACAGTTACATCAATTATCACCTGTAGACACTTGCAACAAAGTGTTCATAGAGGCAAGGCTTTGGATGATCAAGAAATTGTTGTCATAGAATAATTTAGGAAAAATAGGGAGTATAATGAGTTTGATTGATTGTTTATAGGTGCCTGGAGAACTTGGGGAAAGAAATGGGTGAATTCAAGGCTTTAAATTCTTATCTTAAGTCCATGTAAGGGACCAGAAAGCATCTATGATTGCCCTTAAAGAAACTTTTATCTATTGCAGCTATGAGGTCATGGCTTTTAGGAGGGAAAAATCCTAATATATGAATTGCTGAGTTAGAAAGGTAAATTGAATTTACAATCTCATACTGTTTCTCAATGTTATAGGATTGGATAGGAAGGGGTAAGACTTTGAAAATCAGGATGGGAAATATTGGTAGATTCCAATAAAACTGGGAAACTTGAATTCCTAAGTTTTTTTCAATTATCCTTCCTGGTGGAAGCACCTTTTCTTCCTCTATTGGAAGAGATTTGTGTATATTTATCTGAAAATTATAATGACCTTTCCTGAGTTGGTTGCCCTAGAGGGGCCTGCTGGTAATCCTCAGTGCCTGCTCCCACCTCTTCACATTACTCCCAGTCCTATAAGCAGGCTCAAGTTCCAGAGAGCTCCAGTGAGTCAGGGACAAAGTGGAATTCATGACAAGATGCAATACATATCAAAAGAACTAAGATTTTACATATTTATATCAACAGAAATCTGAACATATGTGTTTGAAGTAGATCCTTAAGGGTGTTGGGTTAGAATGGAGGGAGTATAATGTTGGATTAGGCCACACTTAGTATTATTACACTAAACAATGATTCTGTGTTCAGTATATTAGCTCAGATGGCTTGAAGTGACCATAGCTGTTTGCTTTATCTGTTTGCTAATCAAACTTAGATCCAAAGCTAGAATACATAAAATGAGACTCATCTGCCAGAACCTTCTTACTCTATACTTTCTTTTTTTTTATTTTTTATTTTTTTTTATTTTTTTTTAATTTATTTTTTATTGGTGTTCAATTTACTAACATACAGAATAACACCCAGTGCCCGTCACCCATTCACTCCCACCCCCCGCCCTCCTCCCCTTCTACCACCCCTAGTTCGTTTCCCAGAGTTAGGAGTCTTTACGTTCTGTCTCCCTTTCTGATATTTCCCACACATTTCTTCTCCCTTCCCTTATATTCCCTTTCACTATTATTTATATTCCCCAAATGAATGAGAACATACAATGTTTGTCCTTCTCCGACTGACTTACTTCACTCAGCATAATACCCTCCAGTTCCATCCACGTTGAAGCAAATGGTGGGTATTTGTCATTTCTAATAGCTGAGTAATATTCCATTGTATACATAAACCACATCTTCTTTATCCATTCATCTTTCGTTGGACACCGAGGCTCCTTCCACAGTTTGGCTATCGTGGCCATTGCTGCTATAAACATCGGGGTGCAGGTGTCCCGGCGTTTCATTGCATTTGTATCTTTGGGGTAAATCCCCAACAGTGCAATTGCTGGGTCGTAGGGCAGGTCTATTTTTAACTCTTTGAGGAACCTCCACACAGTTTTCCAGAGTGGCTGCCCCAGTTCACATTCCCACCAACAGTGCAGGAGGGTTCCCTTTTCTCCGCATCCTCTCCAACATTTGTGGTTTCCTGCCTTGTTAATTTTCCCCATTCTCACTGGTGTGAGGTGGTATCTCATTGTAGTTTTGATTTGTATTTCCCTGATGGCAAGTGACTCTATACTTTCAAAAGTTATTCAAAGGCTGAAGAATGTTGCAAAGCTGCAATTGTTGATACTGTTATTTTTATTCCTGTTATTTTGTTATTTGTTTTCCTTGTTTTTCAAGAGTGCTTTTTTTACTTCATGGCCAAATTTCTTTTTTTTTTTTTAAGCAGGAGAAGGAAATGGTAATTTACAGAAAGAAGAGATGTGACCACCCCCCCTCAGGTGACTCATTAACCACCACCACCACCCCCCTGTATTTGCTCTGAAAAAAAAAAAAACACATTTCTAGGAGACAATTCCCATAACAGACTGATTCCTGGCTGGCAGTGCCAAGTCTCTGAGTTGAACTTGGTCACTACCCAAGCACAATTAGTGTTGTTAATTAGCTGCTTTTATGATGGCAGTATTTTGTGTAACTTTTTGCACAGGGGAGAATCATGCAGCAGATAGAAACTTTCTGAGTTGTTCTGACTCCCTGAAGGTACAGTCGCTTTATGCCCTCAGGCAGAGGGGCACAATTCTCCTGCTCATTGTGTTTCAGTATTTAAAAAATCCATATAGACTGATGTGAGTAGCCTCTATGAATGGTAATTGAATGTAGTTCTGTAAGCAAGAGTGGTCATAGGTTGGAGGGGTTTTTTTTTTAAGTTTTTATTTAATTTTTTTAATAATAAATTTATTTTTTATTGGTGTTCAATTTACCAACATACAGAACAACACCCAGTGCTCATCCCGTCAAGTGCCCCCCTCAGTGCCCATCACCCATTCACCCCCACCCCTCGCCCTCCTCCCCTTCCACCACCCCTAGTTCGTTTCCCAGAGTTAGGAGTCTTTATGTTCTGTCTCCCTTTCTGATATTTCCCACGCATTTCCTCTTCCTTCCCTTATATTCCCCTTCACTATTATTTATATTCCCCAAATGAATGAGAACATACAATGTTTGTCTTTCTCCAATTGACTTACTCCACTCAGCATAATACCCTCCAGTTCCATCCACGTTGAAGCAAATAGTGGGTATTTGTCGTTTCTAATGGCTGCGGAATATTCCATTGTATACATAAACCACATCTTCTTTATCCATTCATCTTTCGATGGACACTGAGGCTTCTTCCACAGTTTGGCTATTGTGGACATTGCTGCTATAGAACTTATTAAACTCAACAGCAAAGAAACAAACAATCCAATCATGAAATGGGCAAAAGACATGAAGAGAAATCTCACAGAGGAAGACATAGACATGGCCAACATGCACATGAGAAAATGCTCTGCATCACTTGCCATCAGGGAAATACAAATCAAAACCACAATGAGATACCACCTCACACCAGTGAGAATGGGGAAAATTAACAAGGCAGGAAACCACAAATGTTGGAGAGGATGTGGAGAAAAGGGAACCCTCTTGTACTTTTGGTGGGAATGTAAACTGGTGCAGCCACTCTGGAAAACTGTGTGGAGGTTCCTCAAAGAGTTAAAAATAGACCTGCCCTACGACCCAGCAATTGCACTGTTGGGGATTTACCCCAAAGATTCAGATGCAATGAAACGCCGGGACACCTGCACTCCGATGTTTATAGGTTGGAGGTTTTGTGCTGCCACTGTCACCATGCTTTGACTGATTTTAATTGCAAAATAAAACATGATACAGAAAATGATATAAAACAAATTAATAGCTCAATCAAATTTTATAAAGTAATTATTACCCAAGACAAGGTATAAAATTGTCAAGTATCCCATTCCAGAAATATCTGTGACTCATTCAAACTACAACCATTTTCCCCCTCAAAAGGTATCATGGCTGCTATAGTGAAGAGTTCTTTGCATTTTTTTTATAGCTTTGTCTTCCAGATATGTATCCCAAGACACTCTAATTTGTGGTGTTCCCCCTCTTTTTTTTGTCACTTGACATGTCTTTCAAATCTCTTCAATATAGATTTTCCTCCAACCTTTTTCTTTTCTTTATAATTCATTTGTTGAAAAACTTGAGCCTTTGACGCTTGATTTCCCACACTCTGAATTTTGCTGATTGCAGGCACTCATTGCAGTTCAGCATTTCCATTGACCTTTGTACCATCCAAATGGCAGCTGAATCCAGAGATCTGACATAACACATGTTTGGAAAACTAAGAAAAACAGGACAAAAAAATAAAAACAAAAAGGATTTGCTGGTTGGCTGTCTACTGGGGCACTCTGAAACTCTTAGGCTATATCAAAATCTGCATTAATGAGGGTGCCTGGGTGGCTCAATCAGTTAATCATTTGCCTTCAGCTAGGGTCATGATCCCAGGGTCCTGGGAGCCCTGAAAAGGGCTCCCTGCTCTCTGGGGAGCTTGCTTATCCCCCTGACCCTTTCCTCACCACCTCCCCTGCTTGTACACATGCTCTGTCTCTTTGTCTCACTCAAATAAGTAAATAAAATCTTAAAAAACAACAACAACAACAACAACTGCATTAACGTGCTTGCACCATCCTGGAAATCAGAGAGGGGTGAAAATTTCAGGTCTTTTCAGGCATTTTTGTGAGTATGTGTCCTGTCCTGTGCATGCACATGGGTTTTTCAATTCCCAGTATAAATGGGTAGTTTTGAATACCTTCACTTTCCAAAGGAAATCTCCCCTTATCTTTTCTCTCGGGTTTTCAGAAATGTATAGTTTGCCTCAGTTGTAATCTTTTATCCCATTTATTTCTCTTAAAATGTTTTTTTAATGTTTTTTAAAAATTGAAGTATAGTTGACACAAAATTAGTTTCAGGTGTACAATTTAGCAATTTGACCCCACTGTACATTATGCTATGTTCACTGCAAGTGTAGCTACTATGAGTCATGATGCAAAGCTATTATCATATCACTGACTATATTCTCTATGCTATACCTTTTATTCCTGTGAATTAATCATTTGCAAACCCGAATCTCTTGTTCCTTTTTATCGATTTTACCCATTCCTCTCTCCACAAGCATCAGTTTGTTATGTTTATTTGTAGTTTGTTTCTGCTTTTTTGGTTTTATTTTATTTTGTTTTAGATTTTACATGTAAGTGAAATCATAAGTTATTTGTCTTTCTCTGACTTATTTCACTTCACATAATATTCTCTAGGTCTATCCTTGATGTTGCAAATGGCAAGATCTCATTCATTTATATGGATCAGTAATAATGCATATATTATATTTCACATTTTCTTCATTCATTTATGGATGGACACAGGCTGCTCTTGTATCTTGGCTACTACAAATAATTCTGCGGTAAACATAGAAGTACATATATCTTTTTTAAATTACTGGGATTTTTTTCTCCTTTGTTTAAATAGTAGTGGAATTACTGGATCATGTGATATTTCTGTTTTTATTTTTTTGAGAAATGTCCATAGTCCATACTGATCTCCATGGTGGCCGCACTAATTTACATTCCTACCAAAAGTGCATGAGGGTTCCTTGTTCTCCACATTCTCCATGTTCCATGTTCCTTGCCACACTTATTTCTTGTCTTTTTGATTCCAGCCATCCTGACAGATGTGAAGTGATATCTCATTTTAGTTTTGATTTGCATTTCCCTGATGATGGGTGATGTTGAGCATCTCTCCATGTGTTTTTTGGCCATCTGGATATCTTCTTTGGGAAAATGTCCAGATATTCTGCCCATTTTTAAATCAGATTACTTGTTTATCTGTCTGTTTGTTTGTTTTGGTGTTGAGTTGTAGAAATTCTTCATATATTTTGCATATTAACCCCTCATCTGATATATCATTTGGAAATATATTCTCCTGTTTAGTATGTTGCCATTTTGTTTTGTCGATGGTTTCCTTCACTGTGCAAAAGCTTTTATTATAGTGTGGTCCCCATAGTTTTTTTGCATTTGTTTCCCTTGCCTGAGGAGACATATCTAGACACATGTTGCTATGGCTGATGCAAAATGAATTACTGCCTATATTTTCTTTGAGGAGTTATATGGGGTCTTACATTTGGGTTTTTAATACATTTTGAATTTATTTCATGTATGGCATAAGAAAGTGGTCCAGTTTTGTTCTTTTGCATGTAGCTGTCCAGTTTTCTCAGATTGTCTTTTCACCATTATATCTTCTTGCCTTCTTTGTCATAGATTAATTGACCACAGAAGTGTGGGTTTATATATGGGATCTCTATTCTATTCTACTGATCTATGTGTCTGATTTTTATTACTACAGTTTTGTTGTATATCTTAAGATGTAGAATGGTTATACCTCCAGGTTTTTAAAAAAGATTTTATTTATTTATTTGAGATATATAGAGAGGAGGCATCAGCATGAGTGGGGGGGTGGGAGCAAAGGGAGAAGAGAAGCAGACTCCCCACTGAGCAGGAAACCTGACTGGGGACTCAATCCCAGGACCCTGAGATCATGACTTGAGCTGAAGGCAGACACTTAATCAATTGAGCCACAGAGATGTCCCTCTAGCTTTGTTTTTCTTTCTTAAGATTGCTTTGGCTATTCAGGGTCTTTTGTAGTTCCATATAAATTTCAGGGTAATTTGTTCCAGTTCTGTGAAAAATGTTGTTGGTATTTTGATACTTATTGCACTGAATCTGTAGATTGCTTTGTGTAGTATGGACATTTTTAACAATAATAATTCTTCCTATCCCTGAAGATGGAATATTTTTTCATTTGTTTGTATTGTCTTCTATTTCTCTCATCAGTGTTTTATAGTTTTCATTATATATGTCCTTGGCTGTTTATTTCTAGGCATTGTTTTTGGTAAGATCATAAATAAAATTGTTAATTTCTTTTCCTGTTGTTTTGTTGTTAGTTATAGAAATGCAACTGACATATATATTAATTTTGTTTCCTGTAACTTAACTGAATTAATTTATCAGTTCTAGAACATTTTTGGTGGAGTATATGGTGGCTGCTTTATGTATACTATAATTTCATCTGCAAATACTGACAGTTTAACTTCCTTACCAATTTGGATGCCTTTTATTTCTTTTTCTTGACTAATTGTGTGTGGGTAGGACTTATACTATGTTGAATAAAAGCAGTGAGAGTGGATATCATTGTCTTTTTCCTGATTTTGGAGGGAAGCTTTCAGTTTTTCACTATTGACTATGATGTTAGCTGTGAGTTTTTCATATAGGGCCTTATGTTGTTTTCTCTAAAGCCATATCATTGAAAGTTTTTTATTATGAACAAATGTTGTATTTTGTCAAATGCTCTTTCTATAACTTTTGAGATGATTGTTCAATTTTTAGCCTTTGACTTTGTTAATGTGGTACATCTTATTTATTGATTTGTGAATATTAAGTCATCCCTGCATACCTGGAATAAATCCCACTTGAGCATAGTGAATGATCCTTTAATATATTGTTGTGTGCAGTTTACTAATATATTTTTACTCTTATTTTTTTTAATTTACTTAGATTCAGTTAGGCAACATATAGTACATCATTAGTTTCATATGTAGTGTTCAACAATTTGCTTTTCTTTCTCCAGATCCTTTAGGTGTAAGATTAGCCTATGTATTTGAGAATTTTCTTATTTTTTGAGTAAAGCTTATATTGCTGTATACTTTTCTCTTAGGACTGTCTTTGCTTCATCCCAAAGCTTTTGAATACTTGTGCTTTCATTTTCATTTGTTGCCATGATTTTTTTTCAATTTTTCTTTAAATTCCTGGTTGACCCATTCATTTTTTAGTAAGATAGATACTCTTTAGCCTCCATGTATTTGAGTTCTTCCCAAATTTCCTCTTGTGATTGATTCAAAGTATTGTGGTCTGAAAATATGCGGGGAATGACCCTAATGTTTTAGTACCAGCTGAGACCTGATTTGTAATCCAGTATGTGATCTTTTCTGGAGAATGATCCATGTGTGCTTGGGAAGAATGTGTATTCTACTGCTTTTTAGGATGAAATGTTCTGTATATATCAGTGAAGTCCATATACATGGTCCAGTGTGTCATTCAAAGCCATTGTTTCCTTGATCATCTGCTTGGATGATCTGTCCATTGCAGTGAGTGGGGTGTTAAAGCCCCCTACTATTATTGTATTATTATTGATGTGCTTCTTTTATTTGTTATTAATTGGCTTATATAACTGGCTGCTCTCATGTTAGGGCCATAAATATTTATAACTGTTAGATCTTCTTGTTGGATAGACCCCTTAATTATGATAGAGTGTCCTTCTTCATCTCTTATAATGGTCTTTGATTTAAAATCTAATTTGTCTGATATAAAGATCACCACCCCAGTTTTCTTTTGAGTCCATTAGCATGATAATGATTTTACACCCCCTCACTTTCAATCTGGAGGTGTTTTTGGATCTAAAATGAGTCTCTTGCAGACAGCATATTGATGGGTCTTGCTTTTTCTGTCCAGTATGGTGCCCTGTTTTGATTGGGTCATTTAGCCCATTTACATTCAGAGTAACTATTGAAGGATATGAATTTAGTGCCATTGTATTATCTGTAAAGTCACTTTTTCTGTATATTGTCTCTTTCCCATTCTGGTCTTGGTGTCTTTTGGACTCTCTCTTCATTTAAAGAATCCCTTTTAATATTTCTTTCAGGGATGGTTTGGTTATCATGAATTCTTTTAATTTCTGCTTGTTCTGGAAGCTTTTTATCTTTCCTTCTATTTTGAATGAGATCCTACCTGGATAAAGTATTCTTGGCTGCATATTTTTCTTATTTAGCACCCTGAATATATCATGCCAGTCCTTTCTGGCCTGCCAGGTCTCTGCGACCGGTCTGTTGCCAGTCTAGTGTTTCTACCCTTATAGGTTACACATCTCTCGTCCCAAGGTACTTTCAGGATTTTCTCTTTGTCTCTGAGACTTGTAAGTTTCCTTATTACATGTCAGGGTGTTGGCCTATTTTTATTAATTTTAAAGGGGGTTCTTTGTGCCTCCTGAACTTGGATGCCTGTTTTCTTTCCAAGATTAAGGAAGTTCTCAGCTATAATTTGCTCCAATATAACTTCTTCCCCACCCTCTCTTTCCTCTTCTTCTGGGATCCCAATTACTCTAATATTATTTTACTTTATTATACTTATCTCTCGAATTCTCCCCTGGTAATCCGTAGCTGTTTATCTCTTTTTTCCTCACCTTTTTTATCCTCCATAATTTTGCCTTATATTTCACTAATTCTCTCTTCTACCTCATTTATCCTAGTAGTAAGAGCCTCCATTTTTTATTGCATCTCATTAATAGGTCTCTGATTTCAACTTGATTAGATTTTAGTTATTTTATTTCTTTGGAAAGAGATTCTCTAGGGTCTTCTATGCTTTTTTCAAGCCCTGTAGTATCTTTGTAAATATCATTCTGAGCTTTAGTTCTGACATCTTAGTTACATGATAGTGGTTAGATCCCTGGCAGTCAGTACTGCCTCTTGTTCTCTTTTTTGAGGTGATTTTTTCCCCATCTTGTCCTTCTACCCAGAGAAGAATAGATGGACGAGGGAACAAAATTCTAAGATGGCAACAAGGACCCCAGAGAAATATACACTAAACAAATCAGAAAAAACCCAAACTTAAAACAAACAAAGAATATAATTAAATAAATAATATAATCAAACAGGTGAACATAGTGGTGTAATACCCTGGATCCTGTCTGTATTTTGGTCCATTTGTAGAAAACTAGATCCTTAAATTGTAACAAAAGAAAAACTTGGTATCATGGTAATGCTTTTCTGGTAGAATGTATTTGGAATCTTTTCTTTCTCTTTTATCTTAGATAGAGTGAAAAGAATAGGTATTAACTCTTCTTTAAACGTTTGGTAGAGTTCACCTGTGAATCCATCTATTTGTAGGCTTTTGTTGGGAGTTTTTTGATTACTGATTCATTTCTAGTAATTGGTCTGTGCAGATTTTCTATTTCTTCATCTTTCAGCTAGCTTGTGTGTATGCATTGTTTCTCTCTGTCTGTCTGTCTCTCTCTCATTCGGATTTAGATGATTGTAAGTTCCTAGGAATTTATTAATTTCTTCTAGGTTGTTCTATTTATTGGCATATAACTTTTTGTAATATCCTCTTGTAATTCTTTGTAAATCTTTGATGTTGATTACTACTTCTTTTCTTTTGTTTCTGATTCTATTTATTTGAGTCCTTTCTCTTTTTCTTGATGTGTCTGGCTAAAGGATTATTAATTTTGTTTGTCTTTTCAAAGAAGCAGTTCTTGGTTTCCTTGAGCTTTTCTATTTTTTAAGTCTGTCATTTATTTCTGTTCTGTTTTTATTATTTTCCTTCTATTCACCTTGGGATTTATTCTTTGACTGGTTCCTTTAGGTGTAAGATTAGATTTGGGGGGCACTTTTTCTTATCTCTTGAAATAGATCTGTATTGCTATAAATTTCCCTCTTATAACTGCTTTCTCTACATCCCATAGATTTTGGACTTTTACATTTTCATTTGTCTCCATGTAGTTTTAGATTTCTTTTTAAATTCCCTTATTGACCCATTTGTTTTTTAGCATGTTGTTTAGCCTCCATGTGTTTGTGGGTTTTTTCCTTGTGATTACTTTCTAATTTCATATCATTGTGGTTGGAAAAGATGCATGATATGATTTAAATCTTTTTAAATTTATTGATTTGTTTTGTGACCTAACATGTGATCTATCTTGGAAATTATTTCATATGCATTTGAAATAAAGGTATATTATATTGTTTTCAGAAAAAAAAGCTTTTTTTAGAAAAAGGATTTTATTATTTTAGAGAGAGAGAGAGCATGCATGTGAGTGGGGGGAGAACTAGAAGGAGAGGGAGAGAAACAGTGAGAGAATCTCAAGCAGATTCTCTGCTGGGCACAGAGCTCAACACTGGGCTTGATCTCATGACCCTGAGATCATGACCTGAGCCAAAATCAGGTTAGATCCTTAACTGACTGAGCCATACAAACACCCCTTGGATAGAATGTCTGTATATATCTGTTAAGTTTATTTGTCCTAATGTGTCATTCCAAGACACTGTTTCATTATTGATTTTCTGCCTGAATGATCTATCCATTGATGTAGTGGGATGTTAATGTTTTCTATTATTTTATTACTGTTAATTTTTTTCTTTATATCTGTCAATATTTGTTTTATGGATTGAGGTACTCCAATGTTGAGGCCATAGATATTCACAATCTTTTTTATTTGAGTATAATTAACACATAACATTATATTAGTTTCAAATGTAATCCATACTGATTCATTCTCTGAGGTTATGCTATGCTCACCACAAGTGTAGCTACCATCTGTTGCCATACAATTCTATTACAATATCATTAACTATTTTCCATCTTCTGTGCATTATATTCCCACAACCTATTCATTTTATCACTGTAAGCCTGTGTACCCTTCACCTATTTTGCCTATCCTCCTTCTGTCTTCTCTCCCCAGTGGCAACTGTCTGCTTATTCTCCATATTTATAGGTCTGATTTGGGAGCATAGATACTTACAATTATTATATTTGCTTGTTGGTTTTGTCTCTTTATTGTTATGTAATACCCTTCATTGTCTCTTGTTACAGTCCTTGTTTTAAATTCTATTTTGTCTGATATAATTATTGCTAACTAACTTCTTCCTCCTTGAGTTTGCATGGAATATTCTTTTCATGTGTCTGTGTTTGATGTACATCTTTTGTAGGCAGCATATGGATGGGTCATATTTTTCTTAATCCATCTGCCTGTGTCTTTTGCTTGGAGCATTAAACAATTTATATTTAAAGTAATTATTGACTTTTTAAAAAAGATTTTATTTATTTATTCATGAGAGACACACAGAGAGAGAGCCAGAGACATAGCCAGAAAGGGAGAAGCAGGCTACCTGTGAGAGGCCTGATGTGGCACTTGATCCCACAACTCCAGGATCATGACCTTGCAGACACTCAACCACTGAGCCACCCAGGTGCCCATCTTTTCTAAGTTATTATTGATAGTTATGTCCTTACTATCATTTTGTTAATTGTTTTCTGGTTGTTTTTATAGTTTTCTGCTCCTTTCTTCTCATTCTCTGTTCTTTTCTTCTTCTCAGTTTTTTTTTTAATTTTTATTTTTTTTTTGTGATTGATGACTTTTTGTAATGTTATGTTTGGCTTTCTTTTATTTTCTTTGTGTATCTATTATAGGTTTGGGGATTGTGGTTACAGTGAAGTTCACATATAAAGTCCTAAGTGTATAGTTTCCTGGTATATACCACCCGTGAACTGCTATAGTGAGATGGCAGGAGCTGATGTAGGGTAGAGCCCCAGTGTAGTTTGAGACAGCAGGCTGGCTATGGGATCCAGACCCTGCTTTGTTCTGCATTCTCAGGGTGGAGGGGAGTGTAAACTGTGGCATTTGCTAATTCCTCCAACCCAGCAACATTTCCAGCAGCTCCCTCATCATTTGATGAAGTTCTAAGGCTGGCTCTATTATATACTAGTTGCTCTTTTAAACCGTGGAGTTTTTCCTATGCCACAGGGCAGACAAATCCACTTTTGGTCCTTTGGTATGGATCCTCCTGACTGCATTACGTAGCATCAACGGTGGAAGTTCTTTTCCTTACTGTGTCTTTGTCTCTTCTCTCTGGCTCTTCTCCCTTACCCTTAAATCTTTTGTTATGCAGAAGGTGTTCAGTCAGCCCTCAGTTATTCTTTAGGAAGAATTGCTCTATAAATAGGTATAGATGTGGTAGTCTGTGGAGGAGGTCAGTTCAGGATCTCCCTATATTGCCATCATGGACTAGAATCTCTTATGTTTTACTATTTTCAACTCATTCATACTACTATCACTAGACTTTTTTTAAACCTATATTTAAATCATCCAAGTTCCAGGGATGTAGGGACAAAGAATTTGGGGAGGAAAATTGAATCTGAGAAACACTATAGAATTAATGACATCATTCCTGGAAAATTTCATAGCAATACCCTCTGTGCTGCTGTGACTTCCTAAACTCACCTCCCAAGTCAGTACCTTTATAAAGGTGGAGATGAAGAATTATGTTGACTTCTATCCTGCTAAACTGAGATGAAACATATAAACCTAATATTTTAGGACTCTTCTCATAAATGTAGGAGTACCATCTTAAAAATCAATGAAAGTCTCTGAGTTAATTTGTGAGATTTGAAAATTTTTTATTGCTCTTAGGTTAGGTACTGCTGAAATGTGTGTCTTAGAGTTTGAGTGATAATTAACTTTTTTAAACAGGAAAATCCTACCATACAGGAACCTATTAAAGACTTTAAATTTCCATTTACAACATATAATTTAATCTATTAATGTTCTTAATCATCTAAAATGAGATAGTCACAATGAAAAACATGTAACTGTGAGTGCAGTCAATGTGGTGCAGTCAGAATCAGTAGCATCTGTAAGGAATAAGCAGAGAAGAAAGAGGAAGAATGAAGATGGATTGGAAAGAGACTAGGAGAATAAAAGAAGAGACAGGTAAGGGTTAAGAAAATCCTAAAAGACAAATAAGAGGGATTTTATAGCTTTTAATAAATATAAAATTAAAGTTTATGATATAAGACCTTTCGTATCACCTGCCTAACACAGAGACTGGCACATAGGAAAAAAAAAACCCAGGAAATATGTGATGAATGAATTTCCTAGAAATAGATACTAAATTGCTCACACAAGAAGAAAACAGTAGCCCTCACAAACATAGGTAAATTGAATTTAACAATACATTCTCCACAAGCTTGCACTGCCCAATGATAACCCAGTTACATATATATAAAAAGTGAGCATTTAGCTGAATGAAGAAATTTTCACTCTTTCTATTACAAACATTTGGAATTAGCATGCATCATTGATGAGGAAATCCTTTTGACTTGAGAGAGCCTGTTTGGAGAAAAAGACCATGCACTTGGTTTCTTCTTGGTTTTTTTTTTTTTTTTTTTTTAGAAAACCCTGGTGACTATGTGAAGCTCTCAGGAATTCCTCAGAATCCCAGTCCCCATACAGTTTGCTATCCCTCCTCTTGGAGATGTAAACTTTTCAATCATTCAGGGCCTGAGGAGACCCATCCTTAAACAGGAAATATAGATATCAAACAAGATGATCAGAATCATAGATTTGTATAGAAGTGGGAGAGAACTTTGAGAGAACCTATTCAGTTACTTCCTTGTACAAGTAGACAGCCAACTCCATGAGGATAAATGGCTAGCCAGTGTATTCACACCAAAACATTCACAGACGCAAAACTAGAAGTCAGCTTAAGGACTTCCAGTCCAGGGGTCTTCCTCAATAATGCACTACACCTGCTTACTAGAAAGAGTTGTGAAAAAGCTAGAATTATCTATTTTTGAGAGGGTCACTTTAGCCTAATTAGGAAGGAGCCTATTTATCCCTAAGTTTTATTCATTACAATAAAATTAGCTTTCCCTTCCTGAAAGACATTTTTCCACCCACTGGGAATTTCCTTGCTAGCCCATGTTCCTGTTTCTTCACACAACCTAGTCAGTCCTTGAACACTTACCTCCATCTCAGAATTTATATCCACCAGTTTCTCTGTGCCATCCCCTGGCATGGGACCAGAAACTCTTTGGCTTGGAGCACAGCCTCTCAGACTAGGCATTGGCTGGTTCCTTCTAATGCAGAGGAAAGTAACACTGAAGGGGAGGAACAACACCAGAATCCTGGAGGTTGAGGATTGAGATTTACTCCCTCTGTTTTAAAACAAAATTTGGTTCTCAAATAGGGTAGGAATAGCTGATGTCAGATGTCTCTTTTACACAGTGGGGGGAAAATGTTTAAAATGAGTTGGAGAGCACAAAAATCAGAAGCACATGAATCTTGAAAAATTTTCACATCAAAGAGACAAATTGAACATATCAAAAGATGTGTGTGTGTGTTTGTGTGTGTGTGTGTGTGTGTGTGTGTGTGTAGAATTGATATGATAAAACAATGCAATGCAATGATTGGAATCTGAGAATAAGAGAATGATGGTGTAGAATAAAAGGATGAAAATATTTTCAATAAGAAAAAACTTCTGACAAATATTTTACCAAAGAGTAGAAACTAAAGGGCCAGTTCTAAGCCCAGTATTAATATCTCTTGGGGAACTAAATCTTTAAGTCACATTGGTTTTCCCACAAGAGAAATAGTGAAAGAGAAATTGCCTGGAAATGAAATAGAGGAGAAGAGGGAAGTTTTTAGGCAATATGTTGGTTTGTGTAAAAGTATCCCCATATAGGTTACATGATCTTTGGGATGAAATGTTTGGAAGCACTGAGATGAGGGGATGAGGGTGTGAAAATAGAACCTGAGTGGACAGACATACGTTCACTCATAGTACAAAACTTGAAAAAATAGAAGATGTAAAACCCCTGATGTGTAAAGATAACTCTTACAAATGACAGTGGGGGAATGTATTGATTGTTTTCTGCATTATTCATAGCCAGTGTTTAGCTGTATATATTTACCTATGATCCCCAACTTTGAAGTACTGGGAAGAAGGTCTTCTTGAATGCTTTTGACTTTTATTTTTCTGAGTTGCCTGGATAAAAATAAAATTTGTATATTATTGGATCAATTTCATAAGAGATCAAGGGGAAACAGATACAAACACAAAAGAGGAAGATGTAAGGAGTTATCTCAAGTGGTTCCTAAGAGAAGCATGCTTACCTGAGGGAGATACTCATTGAAAGGACCTATAATAAAGCATTGAAAAAAGCCTACTGTACCTCTGTAAAAGTAAGACTTCACCTATTTTTGATGTGGAGATATAAAGAACCTGATCTACAGGCTATCACGGGGCCCCAAAGTGTTAAGTGATCTATCTTTGTTTAGTGCTGTATTTTATTTTTTTCAGTTCAGAAACAAGGAAAAGTCATGATTCTCTTTCTGTAGATGACAGTCTACAATTAATTTTCAGAAAGTATTGATACCGCAAAATATATAAAGAAGGATACAAACTGGGGAATAATGTGGACTGACATATTATATGTTCTCATTCATGTGGGGAATATAAATAATAGTGAAAGAGAATATAAGGGAAGGGAGAAGAAACGTGTGGGAAATATCAGAAAGGGAGACATAACGTAAAGACTGCTAACTCTGGGAAACGAACTAGGGGTGGTAGAAGGGGAGGAGGGCGGGGGGTGGGAGTGATTGGGTGACGGGCACTGGGGGTTATTCTGTATGTTGGTAAATTGAACACCAGTAAAAAAAATAAAAAAAATAAAATGTAAGTAGGGATGCATGGTCAATTACATAAATCATAGTATATGTAAGATGAGGTAAAACAAAACAAAAAAAGAGGTAAAACAATTTATTTGTCTAGAATAAGCACAACTACTCCAGGATCAGAGGAAAATTTCTTTTATTGCTGCCCCTCCCAAATCCCCTGAGAGCTCTTGTGCTCTCAGTGCCCCATGAAATCATTCTATCATGTCATATATGTCTGCTCCTGTCCTGTGTACTTGTGTTCCAAGGCAGACACTGGATACCATGAAGAACAGCATATCCAGGTGAATGAAGAGGATCTAAGGTAGAAATGAAGTCCAAAGGAGTTGGCCAGGCAGACACAGGACAAGTTGTGATTTGAGTATCATCCTCTGAGGCATGGACCCTGGGTTAGCTTGGCAGCAGAGAAGGCTGCTGGGTCAACAGGAGCGGGGTTCCTATTAGAGTTTATGAGACCTAGAAGTATCAGAGAAGGCTGAGACCACTGATTTATAGGCTGCTTCAGCTGAGAATGGCCCAAACTTTGAATTGGCTTAAGTCTACAAAAGGTACTCATTAATAGATTTCACTGTGAGTATTGAGGATATACAAGCAGAGAAAATTATTGAGAAAAGGAGAAAGAAAGGAAGTAATGCAAAAATATGACATTTGATTGAATGTAGAAAGCACGCCCAAACAGAATTCAAGAAATTTTTCACATTACTTGTTTTTACTCTTTGTTGATTTTATTCATTTAGTGATAAATATTTATTGAGCATTTTCTGTAGAGTTGTTACTTGAGTGTTTTTTTTTTCATTTTTTAAAATGGAGTTTGATTTGCCAACATATAGCATAACACCTAGTGCTCATCCCATCCAGTGCTCCCCTCAGTCCCTGTCACCCAGTCACCCTACCCCCCTGCCCACCTTACTTTCCACTACCCCTTGTTTCCCAGAGTTAGGAGTCTCTCATGTTCTGTTACCCTCACTGATATTTCCCACTCATTTTCTCTCCTTTCTCTTTTTTGCCCTTCACTATTTTTTATATTTGCCAAATAAATGAGACCGTATAATGTTTGTCCTTCTCTAAATGACTTACTTCACTCAGCATAAAACTCTCCAGTTCCATCCACCCAGAAGCAAACCATGGCTATCTGTCGTTTTTACTGGCTGAGTAATATTCCATTGTATATATAGACCACATCTTCCTTATCCATTCAACTTTCGATGGACACCCAGGCTCCTTCCACAATTTGGCTATTGTGGGTACTGCTCCTATGAACACTGGGTTGCAGGTTTCACAGTATTTCACTGCATCTGTATCTTTGGGGTAAATCACCAGCAGTGCAATTGCTGGGTCATAGGGTAGCTCTATTTTTAACTCTTTGAGGAACCTCTACACAGTTTTCCAGAGTGGCTGTACCAGTTCACATTCCCACCAACAGTGCAAGAGGGTTCCCTTTCTCCACATCCTCTCCAACATTTGTGGTTTCCTGTATTGTTAATTTTCACTTTTCTCACTGGTGTAAGGTGGTATCACATTGTGGTTTTGATTTGTATTTCCCTGATGACCAGTGATGCAGAGCATTTTCTCATGTGCTTGTTGGCCATGTGTATGTTTCTTTGATGAAATTTCTATTCATGTCTTCTGCCCATTTCATGGTTGGACTGTTTGTTTCTTTGCTGTTGAGTTTAATAAGTTCTTTATAGATCTTGGATAGTACCCCTAAATCTGATATGTCACTTGCAAATATCTTCTCCCATTCTGTAGGTGTCTTACTTTTGTTGACTGTTTATTTTGCTGTGCAAAAGCTTCTTATCTTGATGAAGTCCCAATAGTTCATTTTTGCTTTTGATTCTCTTGCCTTCATAGATGTATCTTGCAAGAAGTTACTGTGACCATGTTCAAAGAGGGTGTTGACCTCGACACTTAATAGTGAAACTTGCAAATTACAAAGATAAAGAGAAGACCCTTAAAGCAGCAAGAAACAAGAAATCTCTAACTTTTATGGGGAGAAATATTAGATTAACAGCAGGCCTCTCCACAGAGACCTGGAAGGCCAGAAAAGGCTGACAAGATATATTCAGGGTCCTAAATGAGAAGAACCTGCAGCCAAGAATACTCTATCCAGCAAGACTCTCATTCAGAATAGAAGGAGAGATAAAGAGCTTCCAAGATAAGCAGAAACTGAAAGAATATGTGACCACCAAACCAGTTCTCCAAGAAATATTAAGGGGGACTCTGTAAAAGAAAGAGGAAGTCCAAGGGAACAATCCACAAAAACAGGGACTGAATAGGTATCATGATGACACTAAATTCATATCTTTCAATAGTAACTCTGAACGTGAACGGGCTTAATGACCCCATCCAAAGGTGCAGGGTTTCAGACTGGATACTAGAGCAAGACCCATCTATTTGCTGTCTACAAGAGACTCATTTTAGACTTAAGGACACCTACAGCCTGAAAATGAAAGGTTAGAGAACCATTTACCATTCAAATGGTCCTCAAAAGAAAGCAGGGGCAGCCATCCTCATATCAGATAAACTGAAGTTTATCCCAAAGACTGTAGTAAGAGATGAAGAGGGACAGTATATCATACTTAAGGGATCTATCCAACAAGAGAACCTAACAATCATCAATAGAAATAGAAAACCTGAAAGGCCAATAACCAGGGAGAAATTGAAGCAGTCATCAAAAACCTTCCAAACACAAAAGTCCAGGTCCAGATGGCTTCCCAGGGGAATTCTAACAAATGTTTAAGGAAGAAACCATACCTATTCTACTAAATCTAAAGCTGTTTGGAAATATGGAAAGAGATGGAGTACTTCCAAACTCATTCTATGAGGCCAGCATCACTTTAATTCCAGAACCAGACAAAGACCCACCAAAAAGGAGAATTATAGACCAATATCCCTGATGAAATAAAATATTTAACAATTAAAAAAAAACAAAAAACAAAAAGGGTGTTGCCTGTGTTCTCCTCTAGGACTTTGATAGATTCTGGTCTCATATTTAGATCTTTCATCCATTTTGAATTTATCTTTGTGTATGGTGAAAGAGAGTGGTCTAGTTTCATTCTTCTGCATGTGGATGTCCAATTTTCCCATCACCATTTATTGAAGAGACTGTCTTTTTTCCAGTGGATAGTCTTTCCTGCTTTGTCAAATATTAGTTGACCATAAAGTTAAGGATCCACTTCTGGATTTCTATTCTGTTCCATTGATCTATGTGTCTGTTTTTGTGCCAGTACCACACTGTCTTGATGACCACAGCTTTGTAGTACAACCTGAAATCTGGCATTATGATGCCCCCGCTATGGTTTTCTTTTTTTGAAATTCCCCTGGCTATTTGGGGTCTTTTCTGATTCCACACAAATCTTAAGATAATTTGTTCCAAGTCTCTGAAGAAAGTCCATGGTATTTTGATAGGGATTGCATTAAATGTATAAATTGCCCTGGGTAGCATGGACATTTTCACAATATTAATTCTTCCAACCATGAGCATGGAATATTTTTCCATCTCTTTGTGTCTTCCTCAATTTCTTTCAGAAGTGTTCTGTAGTTTTTAGGGTATAGATCCTTTACCTCTTTGGTTAGGTTTATTCCTAGGTATCTTATGCTTTGGGGTGCAATTGTAAATGGGATGGACTCCTTAATTTCTCTTTCTTCAGTCTCATTGTTAGTGTACAGAAATGCCATTGATTTCTGGGCATTGATTTTGTATCCTGCCACGCTGCCAAATTGCTGTATGAGTTCTAGCAATCTTGGGGTGGAGGCTTTTGGGTTTTCTAAGTACAGTATCATGTCATCTGCAAAGAGGGAGAGTTGAACTTCTTTGCCAATTTGAATGCCTTTTCTTTTTATGATAGGCACACAGTGAGAGAGAGAGAGAGAGAGAGAGAGGCAGAGTCACAGGCAGAGGGAGAAGCAGGCTCCATGCACCGGGAGCCCGACGTGGGATTCGATCCCAGGTCCCCAGGATAGCGCCCTAGGCCAAAGGCAGGCGCCAAACCGCTGCGCCACCCAGGGATCCCTTGAATGCCTTTTATTTCTTTTTGTTGCCTAATTGCTGAGGCTAGAACTTCTCGTACTATGTTGAATAGCAGTGGTGAGAGTGGACATCCCTGTCTTGTTCCTGATCTTAGGGGAAAGGCTCCTCGTGTTTCCCCATTGAGAATGTTATTTGCTGTGAGCTTTTTGTAGATGGCTTTTAAGATGCTGAGGAATGTTCCCTCTATCCTTACCCTCTGAAGAGTTTTGATCAGGAATGGATGCTGTATTTTGTCAAATGCTTTCTCTGCATCTCTTGAGAGGATCATATGGTTCTTGTATTTTCTCTTGCTGGTATGATCAATCACATTGATTGCTTTAGGAGTGTTGAACCAGTCTTGCATCCTTGGGATAAATCCCACTTGGTCACGGTGAATACTCTTCTTTTTTTTTAAGATTTTTAAATTTTATTTATTCATAGAGACAGAGAGAGAGAGAGAGAGAGAGAGAGAGAGGCAGAGACACAGGCAGAGGGAGAAGCAAGCTCCATGAAGGGAGCCCGCCACGGACTCGATCCTGGGTCTCCAGGATCTCGCCCTGGGTTGCAGGCGGCACTAAACTGCTCCGCCACTGGGGCTGCCGGTGAATACTCTTCTTAATGTGTTGTTGGATCCTATTGGCTAGTATCTTGTTGAGAATTTTTGCATCCATGTTAATCAGGGATATTGGTCTATAATTCTCCTTTTTGGTGGGGTCTTTGTCTGGTTCTGGAATTAAAGTGATGCTGGCCTCATAGAATGAGTTTGGAAGTACTCCATCTCCTACCTTTCGGATCAGCTTTAGTAGAATAGATATTGTTTCTTTTTTAAACCTTTGATAGAATTCCCCTGGGAAGCCATCTGGCCCTGGACTTTTGTGTTTGGGACATTTTTGATGACCGCTCCAATTTCCTCCCTGGCTGTCCATCTGTTCACGTTTTCTATTTCTTCCTGTTCCAGATTTGGTAGTTTGTGATTTTCCAGAAATGCATCCATTTCTTCTACATTGCCTAATTTATTGGCGTAAAGCTGCTCACAATAAGTTTTTAAGATCGTTTGTATTTCCTTGGTATTGGTGGTGATCTCTCCTTTCTCATTCATGATTTTATTAATTTGAGTCTTTTCTCTCTTCTTTTTAATAAAACTGGCTAATGGTTTATCTATCTTACTAATTCTTTCAAAGAACCAACTCCTGGTTTTGTTAATCTGTTCCACAGTTCTTCTGGTCTCTATTTCATTGAGTTCTGCTTGAATCTTAATTAACTCTCTGCTTCTGCTGGGTGTTGGATCTATTTGATGTTTTTTCCTCCAGCTCCTTTGGGTGCAAGGTTAGCTTTTGTATTTGGGGTCTTTCCAGTTTTTGGATGGATGCTTGTAATGCTATGTATTTCCCTCTCAGAACTGCGTTTGCTGAATCCCAAAGATTTTGATCGTTTGTATCTTTATTCTCATTACTTTCCAGAAATATTTTCAGTTCTTCTCAAAAAATCCTGGTTGACCCTTTCATCTTTTTGCAGGATGCTCTTTAACCTCCACGTGTTTGAATTTCTTCCAAATTTCTTCTTGTGATTCAGTTCTAGTTTCAAAGCATTATGGTCTGAAAATATGCAGGGGACAATTCCAATCTTTTGGTATCAGTTTGTGAACCAGTATGTGGTCTATTCTGGAGAAAGTTCCATGTGCACTTGAGAAGAATGTGTATTCAGTTGCGTTTGGATATAAAGTTCTGTAAATATTTGTGAAATCCATCTGGTCTAGTGTATCATTTAAAGCTCTTGTTTCTTTGGAGATGTTGTGCTTAGAAAATCTGTCATTTGCAGAAAGCACCGTGTCGAAGTCTCTCAGTATAAGTGTATTATTATCTAAGTATGTCTTAACTTTGGTTATTAATTGATTTATATACTTGGCAGCTTCCACATTCGGGGCATAAATATTGATGATTGTTAGGTTCTCTTGTTGGATAGATCCCTTAAGTATGATATACTGTCCCTCTTCATCTCTTACTACAGTCTTTGGGATAAACTTTAGTTTATCTGATATGAGGATGGCTGCCCCTGCTTTCTTTTGAGGACCATTTGAATGGTAAATGGTTCTCTAACCTTTCATTTTCAGGCTGTAGGTGTCCTTAAGTCTAAAATGAGTCTCTTGTAGACAGCAAATAGATGGGTCTTGCTCTAGTATCCAGTCTGAAACCCTGCACCTTTGGATGGGGTCATTAAGCCCATTCACATTCAGAGTTACTGTTGAAAGATATGAATTTAGTGTCATCATGATACCTATTCAGTCCCTGTTTTTGTGGATTGTTCCCTTGGACTTCCTCTTTCTTTTAGAGTCCCCCTTAATATTTCTTGGAGACCTGGTTTGGTGGTCACATATTCTTTCAGTTTCTGCTCTTTATCTCTCCTTCTATTCTGAATGAGAGTCTTGCTGGATAGAGTATTCTTGGCTGCAGGTTCTTCTCATTTAGGACCCTGATTATATCTTGTCAGCCCTTTCTGGCCTGCCACGTCTCTGTGGAGAGGTCTGCTGTTAACCTAATACTTCTCCCCATATAGGTTAGGGATCTATTGTTTCTTGCTGCTTTAAGGATCTTCTCTTTATCTTTGGAATTTGCAAGTTTCAGTATTAATTGTTCGGGTGTTGAACTGTTTTTGATTTTAGGGGGGATCTCTCTATATCTTGGTTCTGAATACCTCTTTCCCTCCCAAGTTAGGGAAGTTCTCAGCTATGATTTGTTCAAATACATTTTCTGGTCCTCTGTCCCTTTCAGCGCTTTTCTGGAACCCCAATTAAACATAGATTTTTCCTTGAGGCTGTCATCTCTTTCCCGTAACCTTCCTCATGATCTTTTAATTGTTCTTCTCTTTTTTCCTCAGCTTCCTTCCTTGCCATAAACTTGTCTTCTATGTTACTCACTCGTTCTTCTACTCCATTAACCCTCGTCTTTAGGACCTCCAGTTTGGATTGCATTTCATTTAATTGATTTTTAATCAATTTTAATCAGTTTTAATTTCGGCCTGATGAGATCTAAATTCTGTAATCATGAAGTCTCTTGAATCCGTTATACTTTATTCCAGAGCCACCAGTAGCTTTATAATTTTGCTTCTGAATTGGCTTTCTGACATTGAATTCTAATCCAAATTCTGTAACTCTGTGGCAGAGACTACTGTTTCTGATTCTTTGTTTTGTGGTGAGTTCTTCTTTCTAGTCATTTTGCTCAGTGCAGAGTGGCTAAAAACAAGTTGTACTGGAAAAAGGAAGATAAAAGTGGAAAAAAGGGAAGAAACAAACAACAACAACAATAAAAAAAAAACAAAGAATACAAAACAAGAACAAAAAACAAATAAGGAGAGTTATCCTCTGGTTTTATATATTGTAAATTCCTTGACTTTCCCTGGAGCTTTCTAGCACTGCTGGGTCGAGAACTTGCTCTGCCCCGGTCCTTCCTGCTGGTCTTCTGGGGGAGGGTCCTGCTGTGCTGATTCTCAGGTGTGTGCACCTGAGGGAGCTGCCCTGCCCCCTGCCAGGTGCACAGCTCAGTGGGAGCTGTTCATCCTGTGATGCCCCTGTTCCCTGGCAGCCCTGCTCCGTCCCAGGCACAGAGTATCACAAGGAGGAATAACAGTGGCAGTGGCCTGCCCTCCTGCCCTGGAGTCAGTTCCCGCAGTAACTACCACAGTCTCCCAGTCTGCACTGGTCTGGATGCTCCGCCGGTGGGGGCGCTGATCTGCACAGCTCGGGGGTGCCTGGTGGCAGGAGCATCATCACTGTCCTGTGCCCTCCCAGCCTCTGGCTGTCCCAGGGGGAGTGCAGGATTGTGGGCTGTGTCCCCCGGCACCCTGGGATCTGGGGCCTGGCCACTGGAATTGTGCTCCCGTGGCCGCGCAGCCCCCTCGTCATTGAGCCGCTGCCTGAGCTGCTCCCGGGGCTGCTTGAGAGCGAGCTCCAGCCCTTTTCAGCCTAGGGCCCACAGTGTGTGGCACGGTCTACCCCGGGGTGCACCTCCTCTGTTAGTGACTCCGGAACCTGGAGGCTCCACTGCCCCTTCTGGGATCCTGCCCGAGTTCCCTGTAAGCACCTTTCCATCAGGGAAGATTTTTAAAGTTCCTGCTTCTCCAAGGCTGGGCTTTTCTGTCCTGGAGGCTCTTGCCACCCAGCCTTAGCCCGGCTCCTTGTGGGCCCTTCCCCCACTGTATTCTTTTTTTATTTTATTTTTTTCATCTTCCTGCCTTATTAGAAGCCTGAACTCTTTTCTCTGTAGCATTCCAGCTGTTCTCTCTTTAAGTCTGAGGCTGAATTCATAGGTTTTCAGAATGATTTTAAAGTTATCTAGGTAAGTTGGTGGGGACAGGTGACTTGGGGGCCCTACTCTACTGCCATCATGCCCCGCCACCCATAATATTCAATTTTAATACATTTTGTTTAATTTTTTGTTTTATTTTACTTGTGAGATACTTCACTTTTTATTAATATAAAAATAAAATATAATTTTAATATAAATTAATATATTTTATATTAATATTATATTTTATATTAATATTTATATTATATTTTTATATATTATTTTATATTAATATTATATTTAATATTAATATTTAATATTAATATATTTTATAATATAAATTAATATATTTTAATATAAAATATTAAAATAAAAAATAAAAATAGTTAAGTAATAGTAAGAGGAATGTGGTCATATTTCTAATCTAAAGGGACAGCTCTTAATATATCATATTACCTGCACCGTATCCTGTAGTCTTTGTTTACATACTGTTTATCAGAAAGAGTTCCCTTTTATCTTTTTTTCTAGGGTTACTGTAACAAATGACCACGAGCTTGCTGGCTTAAAAATCCAGGAAATAATTTTCTCAAAGTTCTGGAGGCTAGAAATCCAAAATCAAGGTATTGAAAGGTCCACATCACCTCTGAATACTCTAGGTGAGATTTTTTTCTTTGCCTTTTCTATCTCATGGTGGCTCCTGTCATTTCTTGGTTTTGTGACAACCTAATTCTAATCTCTGCCTCTCTCTTCACATAGCCTCCTTCCTTGTGTCTCTTTGTGTCCTTTTTCATCTCATATAAGGACATCTATTGGATTTAAAGTCCATCCTAGTTCAGTGTGTTATCTTTGTGTTATCTTGATTCTTATTAATTACATCTGCAAAAATTCTGTTTCCAAATTAGCTCACATTCTGATGTTCTGGATGGACTTGAATTTTGTGGGGACGCTGTTGAACTCAGTACACCTTTTATTCCTACTTTGCTGAGCCTTTTGCTGTGAAATTTATTGAGTATGGGTACTGGATTTAATAGAATGCATTTTCTATATCTATCAAAATGTTAGTATGATTTTTCTCCCTTCATATACATATAGTGAATTCTTCTGAATAATTTCCAAAAGTTAAAACAACCTTGAATTCTGGCATAAAACTAAGTTCTTCTGGTGTTTTCTCTTACACATATCAATATTTTTATTTTGTTATTGCTTTTTAGATTTTTTAAATCTGTGGTGAAGGGATTTACAAATTGGTTTATTATTTTCCTTTCTTATAATGTTATTGTGTTTTTTGAAACTGTTTATTAGAAGGAAAGGATTAGTAACTGGTGTGTAACCATTCTGTGTTTTGTGGTCAAGAAAAAAAGGATGGGGTGAAGAGATAGACGAGACAGAGAGAACCATAGGGAGGGGAGGAGAGTAAATGAGAATAACAAGAAGACATGACTTGGTCAAATCTCCATGGAAAACATGTTAACTGGATCTCCTCTAGTGGTCTCTATTAGAAGATAGATAATGGAATGTTAGCAGGATGTACTTTGTCATTTTAGTTTGCTTATGTTAAATGAACACAGAGTTTATGTTTTATGAAACAGAACCCACAACAAAATATTAATGTTCACTATGTACATATGGGAATATAAAGACGAGATATGTCATGACCAAAATACTTCCCTTTTTGTAAGTGATATCTTTCATGTATTACTGGAGACTTCATCTGTTATATCTGGGCCAGGTAACATCGTAGTGCAACATGACAGAACCTGGGGAATTATGTTGGCACTCTCAGACATCTGCTTCACTAATGTCTTGCAGTTACCTGTATCCTTGAATTATTAGAAAAGTTCGTAACTAAAAACTCTGTTTTGTCTTCAGTATGATAATCAGACCCTTTATTTTATCTCAGTCATAAAAACTTTCATACTTTAAAATATATATTTAAATATGTATTTATATATGTATGAATATATTTAAATAATTTATATTTATTATATAAATATAAATGTTTATATATTTTATTATATAAATTATATTATATATAATATATTAAATTATATATAAACATATATGTTTATTAATTTATTTTAATATATTTATTAATAAATATTAAATATTTTATATGTTATATAGTATATATTTTAAAATATATAAAATCTTTACATATATAAAAGATCTTATATATTTATTTGGGAGAGAGAGAGCATGAGTGCACACAAGCCAGGGAAGGGTTAGAAGCAGACTTCTCACTGATCATGGTGCTTAATGCAGGGCTTGATCCCAGGATCCTGGGATCATGGCCTCAGCCAAAGACAGGTGCTTAACTGACTGAACCACCCAGCACTCCTTTAATATATATTTCTAAAGGAGATTTATTTTTTTTCTTTCCTTTTTTTTTAAGATTTTATTTATTCATTCATGAGAGACACAGAGAGAGAGGTAGAGACACAGGCAGAGGGAGAAGCAGGCTCCATGCAGGATCACACCCTGGGCTGAAGGCGGCGCTAAACCGCTAAGCCACCGGGCTGCCCTCTAATGGAGATTTAGAATGCTTTTTTCTGGTTACTTGTCAGGAGAATTTCCTAGAATTGTTTAAGTATTTTTTCTTTTTTGTTGGAGTGGAGTGTGTCAGGTTTCAACCAGGAGAGTGAAATTATACATTTATTTGAACGATAAAAATTTAATTTAAAGAATCATTGGGTATAATGTGTTGAACTACATAGTTAAAAGGATAAATGGAAGCTCTCCTCAGCTAATCTCATACTTTCAGAAGGGATCCATGAATGAAGGTGATGGTAGAATCATGGTAGAAAGGAAGGCTATGTATAGGCTCTACAGAGTCAGCTTTTTGTTACATGAGTTTGTGCTAATTACTACCACTGTGGAATATTTGACCTGTCAGCAGCACAGGGAGATCCTTGAAATAGTACCATGTTTTAAGAACTGGAATCAATCACTTGAGGGTAGTTACTGACACTGAGCCCTTTCTTAACTGGAGGAGACAGAGATTGATTCTTTTGAGGATTCATATGTATTTTTTGACTATGCATTATCTTTCCTACTTTGAGTGGCTTTGCCCTGTACCACTATCCAAATGTTCACAATGTCTGATTTCCAATAGGAATATTGCATAATATTTCCTTAAGCCAGGACTACTCACTTTATAGCTGAGAAAGTACACAAAAGCATGCATAATTAAGGAACCCATTTTTCCTTTCTATGTTGCATGATTGGAAGCTGTCCATCTCATAGAACATTGGAAGAGCCTGTTAAAGTTACGATTGAGGCGCCATTTTGAAGATGATACCCTGCAGAGCTGGTGTCTGTGCTTCAGGATATATGCTTTGATCTAGTGACATTTTTAGATGGTGCTGGGTCCCTGTGGATAAAATATATAGGTCTTGCAACCAAAGAGATGGAGAAAATAGTAGTGTCTTTTATCATAAATTTCAGTGAAGTTCTTGTGCAGTTTCTGTTTCCTGCCCTCAAATTTTAGGTTTGGCAGTAATGGGGAAGACGGTTCTTTTGGGAGACACAATTTGAGTTATAATATACCTATAATGTTTAACTGCTTTTCTGTCACTTGGGGTTCCTCATATTAGAAGACCAATATTCAGAAGATTGAGATATCTCAGTTTTATCCCTATGTGATAAATATCAGGTTGCTGCTTCTTAATGGGTGATACAGCAAAGAGTTTGTGTAAAATTAGGGGTTCACTGAGGTATCTCTTGTTGACTCCATGATGGATGATAACTGTAGCAACAGTAGATTGGCAAGAACACTTTAACTGGAGCTCAAACTGCTTACAAACAAATGGGCCCACCTCAGCAGGCAAATAACATAGATCATCAGAAGAACTGCTCTGGGATAGGAGGATTTAGAAAGGGTAATAGAGGAGAATATAATTATCAACCATGAGCAACAGTGATACTGTAGCTTTCCTGTTTTAAGTCTTCCTTTTGTAAAATCAAAAATAGTTATTATTTTGAAGAATCTATGACAGGATAAGGTAAAGGAGAACTAAGTTCTTTAAAAAGTGGTCTTGGCATTTCTTACTTCCTAACAAGGAGATGTTTCTCTGCTGCCAGCACCTGAAAGTCTGTGTCATGTTTCTTCCTCTGGCTTCATGTAATGCACAGTATTCTCTATGGGAAATACTGGACATACTAAGGAGTTAATACAACCTTTAAAAATGAAAAAGTAAGGGCACCTGAGTGGCTCAGTGGTTGAACATCTGCCTTCAGCTCAGGGTGTGACCCTGAGGTCTGAGGATCTAGTCCCACATCGGGCTCCCTGCAGGGAGCCTGCTTCTCCCTCTGCTCTGTCTTACCTCTCTCTGTTTGTCTCTCATAAATAAACAAAGTCTTTAAATAATGAAAAAGTAGGTGCACCTGAGTGACTCAGTCATTTCTGCTCAGGTTGTGATCTCAGAATCCTGGGATCAAGCCCTGTATCAGACTCTGTGTTCAGCCCCAAGTCTGCTTGTTCCTATCCTGCTCTACACCCCTAAACAGGCATTTAGCATTTGATGATGTGGGGAAAGACCAGACATAGAGAAATATATATGGACTGAATATATATGGATTTCTCAGACATGAGAAATATATATGGATGCTCTCTCTCTTTTTCTAAAATAAGTAAACAATAAGTCTTTTAAAATGTAAAAGCAGTGGTCATCAAGACAGTGTGGTACTGGCACAAAAACAGGCACATAGATCAATGGAACAGAATAGAGAATCCAGAAGTGGACCCTCAACTTTATGGTCAACTAATATTCGATGAAGGAGGAAAGACTATCCACTGGAAGAAAGACAGTCTCTTCAATAAATGGTGCTGGGAAAATTGGACATCCACATGCAGAATAATGAAACTAGACCACTGTCTTTCACCAGACACAAAGATAAACTCAAAATGGATGAAAGATCTAAATGTGAGACAAGATTCCATCAAAATCCTAGAGGAGAACACAGGCAACACCCTTTTTGAACTTGGCCACAGTAACTTCTTGCAAGATACACCCACAAAGGCAAAAGAAACAAAAGCAAAAAATAAACTATTGGGACTTCATCAAGATAAGAAGCTTTTGCACAGCAAAGGATACAGTCAACAAAACTCAAAGACAACCTACAGAATGGGAGAAGATATTTGCAAATGACATATCAGATAAAGGGCTAGTTTCCAAGATCTATAAAGAACTTATCAAACTCAACACCAAAGAAACAAACAATCCAATCATGAAATGGGCAAAAGACATGAACAGAAATCTTACAGAGGAAGACATAGACGTGGCCAACATGCACATGAGAAAATGCTCCGCATCACTTGCCATCAGGGAAATACAAATCAAAACCACAATGAGATACCACCTCACACCAGTGAGAATGGGGAAAATTAACAAGGCAGGAAACCACAAATGTTGGAGAGGATGCGGAGAAAAGGGAACCCTCTTACACTGTTGGTGGGAATGTGAACTGGTGCAGCCACTCTGGAGAACTGTGTGGAGGTTCCTCAAAGAGTTAAAAACAGACCTGCCCTATGACCCAGCAATTGCAGTGCTGGGGATTTACCCCAAAGATACAGATGCAATGAAACGCCGGGACACCTGCACCCTGATGTTTCTAGCAGCAATGTCCACAAAAGCCAAACTGTGGAAGGAGCCTCGGTGTCCATCGAAAGATGAATGGATAAAAAAGATGTGGTCTATGTATACAATGGAATATTAGTCATTAGAAACGACAAATACCCACCATTTGCTTCAACGTGGATGGAACTGGAGGGTATTATGCTGAGTGAAGTAAGTCAATTGGAGAAGGACAAACATTATATGTTCTCATTCATTTGGAGAATATAAATAACAGTGAAAGGGAATAGAAGGGAAGGGAGAAGAAATGGGTAAGAAATGTCAGAAAGGGAGACAGAACATAAAGACTCCTAACTCTGGGAAACAAACCAGGGGTGGTGGAAGGGGAGGAGGGTGGGGGGTGGAGGTGAATGGGTGACGGGCACTGAGGGGGGCACTTGATGGGATGAGCACTGGGTGTTATTCTGTATGTTGGTAAATTGAACACCAATAAAAAATAAATTTATTATTAAAAAAATAAAAATAAAAAAATGTAAGTATTCCAGCTCTTTTCCCTTCAACTGGGACAATTCTAAGCCATAGAATTTATGGAGTCTCCCATAGGTCCGTTGTAAGCTTGCACCCTAATCACATTTATCAACATAAGTAGCCTTCACTTCTCTGTCTCATTTTCTATTCACTTAATCAGATGTTTGAAAATAAACTTCTAAATAAACTACTGGCAATCACATTTTGTCTTTGGATCTTCTTCTGAGGGAACACAACCTGAGTAAATAGATGGAATTGCTAGTCCCATGTATAGTTGATATAATCATTCCTGACATTATCCAAAGCATGTCTGTAGTTTATTTGCAAACTTATAGAAAACAGAAGAGATATCATTATATCCTTCTATTGTCAAAACTATCACAATTTCAATCATAAATATTATTTAGTAGATAGTGATGCTGTCTCCTAAAATAACCCATATCATTTCCCACAATAGTAGAGGTTATAAATAAATGTTCTAATAGTAGGAGTCTATTCAATGAGATAGGTGTGTCTGGCCATGTTCAAAGAGCATCTGCCTTCACTGGAAGTATCCAAATGGCTGATGGATGTATAGGTTTAGAGCTCCAGAGTCAGATTCAGTCAGAAAAATGTGAAATCATGTCCCTGCTTGTACAATCTTCTTGTTGCTACCTTTACATCTTTGTTCTATAATGTATAGATGGCAGGATTCAAGACATGGTTGATAGCAAAGTCAGCAGTGAACAGGCATTTATCACTTGATGATTTGGGAAAAGACCAGACATAGAGAAATATATATGGACTGAAAAATAGAACCATCACAGTGACGTGAGCTGACTCAGTGACAAGTACCTGGATAAGTCTTTTGAAGAACATTTCCAGACAGTGACTAAAATGAAGGTATAGGAAAGATTAGCAGAAAGAAGGTGCTCATGCTCATGACATTACTGCTGGCAGCAATAATAAACTCAAACTTGGCTCCAGACATGCATGCAAGTTTTTTTATTCTAGGAGAGTTATAACAGAAGCTTTTTGCTTTATTAGGACCTCAAAAGTACAAGTTCATAATGAAAACAAAGTGAGACACACGTAGATCAGCCCAATGACCCAGCTAGTAGTTACAAATGAAACACATATTGTAGGATTCC
This sequence comes from Canis lupus dingo, assembly GCF_003254725.2. Classification (NCBI taxonomy): domain Eukaryota; kingdom Metazoa; phylum Chordata; class Mammalia; order Carnivora; family Canidae; genus Canis; species Canis lupus. Next base: position 495,037 of record NC_064272.1, read on the forward strand.
TGATGTTCAGGTAGTGAAGAGGCCTACAGATTGCAATGTACCTGTCAAATGCCATGGTTATGAGCAGCATCATCTCTACTCCTCCCATGATGTGGATGAAGCATATCTGTGTCATGCAGCTTTGGAAAGGAATTATCTTGCATTCATTTAAAAGGTCTGTAATCATCTTAGACACTGTGATAAAGAAAAGATCCATATCAATGAGGTGCAGATTAGCCAGGAGGAAGTACATTGGAAAATGTAACGGAAGTCTAAAATTACCAAAAAGAAAATGAAGAGATTTCCTTGGATGATCTCTTAAAGAGATTAAGGAGAATATCAACATGAGAAAAGCTTAGTTTCCCAAGAACTAGAGAGTCCCAGTAACACAGACTCAGAAACAAGAGGCTCTCTCAATGAGTCAAGTGAGAGCATCTTTTCTTCCTCTATCTGAAGAGATTTGTGTGTGCTTATCTGAAAACTATAATGACCTCTCCTGAGGTGGTTGCCCTACAGGAGCCTGCTGGTAATCCTCAGTGCCTGCCCCCACCTCTTCACATTACTCCTAGTCCTATAAGCAGGCTCAAGTCCCAGAGAGCTCCAGTGATTCAGAGGCAAAATGGAATTCATGACCAGATGCAATACACACCAAGAGAACTGCAATACTTTCCATATGATTATCATCAGACACCTAGAACATATGTATGGGAATAGATCCTAGGAGTGGTAGACTGTGACAGAAGAAATATAATGTTGGTGTCGTTGTAACAGTTTGCTTTATCTGGTTGACTACAAATTAGACTCAATGTTAGAATACATAGAGTGGGACTCATCTGCCAGAATCTCCTTTTGTTACTTTTAAAAGTAAAAAAAAAAAAAAAAAAAAAAAGCAAAAACAATCTTCAAAAAATACTGTTAAACAATACTGTTAAAAGTAACAAATACTGTTAGAAGTTATTCAAAGGCTGAGGAAGATTGCCGTGCTACAATTATTGACGCAATTTTCCCCTTCCTGTTATTTTTATCAATTTCTTTCCTCATTATTCAAGAGCTTTCTTTTGCCTTCATGTAAAATATAAATAAGTAGATAGATAGATAGATAGATAGATAGATGATAGATAGATACATAGATTGATAGATAGGCAGATCAATAGGTAGATAGACAATAGATTGAAAAAGAAATCTTACAAGGGAAAGAGATGGTAATTTACAGAAAGGGATTTGACCCCCCAGGTGACTCATTAACCACTTTTGTCCTTACTTCCTTTAGAAAACCATCACGTTTCTAGGAGACAATTCCCATAACAGACTGATTCCTGGCTGGCAGTGCCAAGTCTCTGATTTGAACTTGGTCACTACCCAAGAACAATTAGTGCTGTTAATTAGCTGCTTTTATGATGGCAGTATTTTGTGTAACTCTTTGCACAGGGGAGACTCTTGCAGCAGGCAGAAACTTTGAGTTGTCCTGACTCCCTGAAGGTACATTTGCTTTATGCCCCCAGGCAGAGGAACACAATTCTCCTGCTTATTGCATTTCAGTATTAAAAATCCATATACACTGATGTGAGTAGCTTCTATGAACAGTAGTTAAATGTAAGTCTCCAGTCTCCAACAAGAGTTGGAGATTTTATGCAGTAGCTCATTCACCATGCTTGAACTCTGATTTTGTGATTCTTTAATCACAAGATGAAACACACAGAAAATAGTAAACAACAAATTTATAGCTAATCAAGTTTTATAAAGTAATCATAACCCAGGTCAAGATGTCAACTGTGTCAGCTATCCCATCACAGAAATCTCTGTGATTCATCCAAATTACAATTACATTTCCCCTCAAAGGGAACCATGATTCTGTTTTGGTAAAAACATCCTTGCATTTTGTCCCCAGCTTTATCTCCCAATATGCATCCCACTATACTTTGTCTTGGCCTTTTTTTCTTTTAATATATCTTTCAAATCTTTTCTAGTATAGATTTCCCTCCAATCTTTTTCTTTTCCTTAAGTTTATTTGAGCTTTTTACACTTGATTTCCCATACTCTGAAATTTGCTGATTGTAGGCATTCGTTGCAGTTTAGCATTGTCCCTGACCTTTGTACTGTCCAAATGGCAGCTGGATCCAGGTGTTAACCAAACACAAGTTTGATCCCATTTTTGACAATATTATGGGTGGCCTGGAGGCATAGTTATGACTTTCCTTTTTCTTGTTAGCAGCTATTAATGCTCCATATGTGTACATATATTTACATGTGTACATATGTATATGTATGTGAATGTATGTAAGTATATTGGTAGATGAGAGAGAGATAGAGGGACATTGATCATCCAATACTGTCCAGCCCAGATGGCTTCTTTTTCCCTTCTCCTATTCCATATTTATCTCTCTCCTTTCACTATCCAAGAGAGATTCCAGGTTTATAGTGTTAGTATAAATATATTTTTTTCGTTTGCTTAATCCTACATTTCACACAAAATTGTTTCAGAATTATTACATCCATACCACTATAAAAAGAAAAGTAATTGTTAAGACAATTTTATTGTGATCATTTTAGTTTTCAAATTAATAGTACATAGTTAAAATATTATCTTCAGAAGCTAATTGGAAAGGAAAAAGAACAGTCCTAAAAAGAAGTTAATTGGATTAGTTCTTATATTTCCTCTTTAGTTTGACTGTGCTGAAGGTAATTTACTGAAGGTAATTTGGGGTCATTCATTTCTCTTTGCATTCAGGTTTAGAGTCTTTTAACAACTTACCTTTGTTAATGTTAATAATTTGTTTACTTTGTTACCTTTGTGTTAATGTCAAGTTTTGTACAGGTGAAAGATTAATATGAAATTATTAAATTCAAAATTATGCATTCTTAGAGGATGTCCCATTCTCCTATATCCCTCCTATCTCTCCTACATTCCCTTTTACCAGTTGTAAGTAACAGAAGACATCAGATTCTAGTGTATAACTGTCAGTTTTCTTTTTTGAACAAATTAATGCTTTCTCTTTTGTGGTTGTATAATGTATATTGTTTAGTTTTAAGTTTTTAATTTAAGTCCATTTAATATATAGTGTTTTATTAGTTTCAGTGTACACTACAATGATTCAGTGATTTCATATATTGCCCAATGATCATCCCAAAAAGTGCACTCCTTAATCCCATCACCTATATAACTCATCCCGTTACCCACCTCACCTCTGATAAGCATCAGATTATTCTCTATAGTTAAGAGTCAATTTCTTGGTTTGTCTCTCTTTATCTCTTTTATGGCTAATACTCCATTGTGCATATGCACCACTTCTTCTTTCTTCATTCATCAATCCATGGACACTTGAGCTGCTTCTGTATCTTGGCCACTGTGAATAATACTGCTACAAACATAGGGGTGTATGTATCCCTTGAGTCCATGTTTTTGTATTCCTTTGTTAAGTACCTGGTAGTGTGATTGCTGGATCATAGGGTAGTTCTATTTTTGACTTTTCGAGGAACCTCTATATCATTTTCTTTTTTTTTCTTTGATTTATTTTTTATTGGTGTTCAATTTACTAACATACAAAATAACCCCCAGTGCCCGTCACCCATTCACTCCCACCCCCTGCCCTTCTCCCCTTCTACCACCCCTAGTTCGTTTCCCAGAGTTAGCAGTCTTTACGTTCTGTCTCCCTTTCTGATATTTCCCACACATTTCTTCTCCCTTCCCTTATATTCCTTTCACTATTATTTATATTCCCCAAATGAATGAGAACATATAATGTTTGTCCTTCTCCGACTGACTTATTCACTCAGTATAATAACCTCCAGTTCCATCCACGTTGAAGCAAATGGTGGGTATTTGTCATTTCTAATAGCTGAGTAATATTCCATTGTATACATAAACCACATCTTCTTTATCCATTCATCTTTCGTTGGACACCGAGGCTCCTTCCACAGTTTGGCTATCGTGGCCATTGCTGCTATAAACATCGGGGTGCAGGTGTCCCGGCGTTTCATTGCATTTGTATCTTTGGGGTAAATCCCCCAACAGTGCAATTGCTGGGTCGTAGGGCAGGTCTATTTTTAACTGTTTGAGGAACCTCCACACAGTTCTCCAGAGTGGCTGCACCAGTTCACATTACCATCAACAGTGTAAGAGGGTTCCCTTTTCTCCGCATCCTCTCCAACATTTGTCGTTTCCTGCCTTGTTAATTCGCCCCATTCTCGCTGGTGTGAGGTAGTATCTCATTGTGGTTTTGATTTGTATTTCCCTGATGGTAAGTGATGCAGAGCATTTTCTCATATGCATGTTGGCCATGTCTATGTCTTCCTCTGTGAGATTTCTGTTCATGTCTTTTGCCCATTTCATGATTGGATTGTTTGTTTCTTTGGTGTTGAGTTTAATAAGTTCTTTATAGATCTTGGAAACTAGCCCTTTATCTGATATGTCATTTGCAAATATCTTCTCCCATTCTGTAGGTTGTCTTTTAGTTTTGTTGACTGTATACTTTGCTGGGCAAAAGCTTCTTATCTTGATGAAGTCCCAATAGTTCATTTTTGCTTTTGTTTCTTTTGCCTTCGTGCATGTATCTTGCAAGAAGTTACTATGGCCGAGTTCAAAAAGGGTGTTGCCTGTGTTCTTCTCTAGGATTTTGATGGAATCTTGTCTCACATTTAGATCTTTCATCCATTTTGAGTTTATCTTTGTGTCTGGTGAAAAACAGTGGTCTAGTTTCATTATTCTGCATGTGGATGTCCAATTTTCCCAGCACCATTTATTGAAGAGACTGTCTTTCTTCCAATGGATAGTCTTTCCTCCTTTATCGAATATTAGTTGACCATAAAGTTAAGGGTCCACTTCTGGATTCTCTATTCTGTTCCATTGATCTATGTGTCTGTTTTTGTGCCAGTACCAGATCAACAGAACCAGGAGTTGGTTCTTTGAAAGAATTAATAAGATAGATAAACCATTAGCCAGCCTTATTAAAAAGAAGAGAGAGAAGACTCAAATTGAAAAAATCATGAATGAGAAAGGAGAGATCACTACCAACACCAAGGAAATACAAACGATTTTAAAAACCTATTATGAACAGCTATACGCCAATAAATTAGGCAATCTAGGAGAAATGGACGCATTCCTGGAAAGCCACAAACTACCAAAACTGGAACAAGAAGAAATAGAAAACCTGAACAGGCCAATAACCAGGGAGGAAATTGAAGCAGTCATCAAAAACCTCCCAAGACACAAGAGTCCAGGGCCAGATGGCTTCCCAGGGGAATTTTATCAAACGTTTAAAGAAGAAACCATACTTATTTTCCTAAAGCTGTTTGGAAAGATAGAAAGAGATGGAGTACTTCCAAATTCGTTCTATGAGGCCATCATCACCTTAATTCCAAAACCAGACAAAGACCCCACCAAAAAGGAGAATTAGAGACCAGTATCCCCGATGAACATGGATGCAAAAGTTCTCAACAAGATACTGGCCAATAGGATCCAACAATACATTAAGAAAATTATTCACCATGACCAAGTAGGATTTATCCCCGGGACCCAAGGCTGGTTCAACACCCGCAAAACAATCAATGTGATTCATCATATCAGCAAGAGAAAAACCAAGAACCATAGGATCCTCTCATTAGATGCAGAGAAAGCATTTGACAAAATACAGCATTCATTTCTGATCAAACCTCTTCAGAGTGTAGGGATAGAGGGAACATTCCTCGACATCTTAAAAGCCATCTATGAAAAGCCCACAGCAAATATCATTCTCAATGAGGAAGCACTGGGAGCCTTTCCCCTAAGACCAGGAACAAGACAGGGATGTCCACTCTCACCACTGCTATTCAACATAGTACTGGAAGTTCTAGCCTCAGCAATCAGGGAACAAAAAGACATTAAAGGCATTCAAATTGGCAAAGAAGAAGTCAAACTCTCCCTCTTCGCCGATGACATGGTACTCTACATAGAAAACCCAAAAGTCTCCACCCCAAGATTGCTAGAACTCATACAGCAATTCGGTAGTGTGGCAGGATACAAAATCAATGCCCAGAAATCAGTGGCATTTCTATACACTAACAATGAGACTGAAGAAAGAGAAATTAAGGAGTCAATCCCATTTACAATTGCATCTTCTTTTTTTTCTATATCATTTTCCAGAGTGGCTTCACCAGTTTGCATTCCCACCAAGAGTGCATCTGTGTTCCTTTTTCTTTTTAAAAATTTTTTATTGGTATTCAATTTGCCAACATATAGCATAGCATCCAGTGCTCATCCCATCAAGTGCCCCCCTCAGTGCCCGTCACCCAGTCACCCCCACCCTCCACCCACCTCCCTTTCCACAACCCCTTGTTCGTTTCCCAGAGTTAGGAGTCTCTCTTGTTCTGTCTCCCTCCCTGATATTTCTCACTCATTTTCTCTCCTTTCCCCTTTATTCCCTTTCACTATTTTTTATATTCCCCAAATGAATGAGACCATATAATGTTTGTCCTTTTTCTTTACATCCTTGCTGACATTTGTTTCTTGTGTTGTTGATTTTAGCCATTTTGATGGGTGTGAGGTGATATTTCACTGTAGTTTGATTTGTATTTCCATGATGGCAGTGATGATAAACATCTTTTCATGTGTCTGTTGGTCTTTTGTATGCCTTCTGGAAGAAATATGTGTTCATGTCTTCTGCCCATTTTTTAAATTGGAGTATTGTTTTCTGGGTGTTGAGTTTTAGAAGTTCTTTATATATTTTAAACACTAATCTTTTATATCTTCTCCCATTCCTTAGGTTGCCTCTTGGTTTTGTTCATTGTTGCCTTTGCTGTGCAGAGCTTTTTATTTTGTTGTAATCCAATAGTTTATTTTTGCTTCTGTTTCCCTTGCATCAGGAGACATACCTAGTAAGATGTTGCTATGGCCTATGTCAAAAAAGTTATTGCCTGTGTTCTCTTCTAGGATTTTTATGATTTAAGTTCTCATTTTGAGGTCTTTAATCTATTTTGAATTTATTTTTATGTACATAGTAAGAAAATGGTTTCATTCTTCAGTATGTTGCTCTCCAGTTTTCCCAACACCATTTGTTGATGAAACTATCTTTTTCTATTGGATATTCTTTCCTCTTTTGTTGAAGATTAATTGGCCATATAATTGTTGGCTCATTTCTGAGTTTTCTATTCTGTTCTATTGATCTATATGTCTATTTTTCTGCCAATATAATACTTTTTAAAATTTTCATATATCATAATTTGGATATAACTTTCAGTAGTAAAACTTCCTGCTAAATAATGACAGTGATAAAAATAGCACTCATGTCCACCCTCAAATAATTTTCAGATCAATGTACATTGCAGAACATTAAACCGAGATAGACTGATATGCTGCCAACTTTCCAGGTGCAGACTTAAATTCACATGTTACATTCACATGTTACATCTTCTTCCAAGGCCCAAAGAAGATCTCAGACTGATTCTTTGGACAGTTTACATTTTATAACAGTTTCCTCCTGACTCCTACCATGTTTTTGGTTTTGTAATCATGTAATCCCTTTCCTAAATTCAACCTATCCTCCCCACTACCTTAAAAGGTACATGAGAGTCTCCTAGTGATAGTGAACTGCTACCTCAGATTCACAGAATTATCCTTTTTTGGGCTCTGGGCATCACCACAGACTAACACTCAGGGGAGGGCAAGATGCCAACCCCATTTTATTGGCACATATACACAAAGTCTCTCTCCTTTAAATAAGAAAAGAAAGCAATGCCACAGAATGCTTCCCTATAAAAGACATGTAACAAAGAAGTAATGTCAATAAAATAGCTATCACTAAAACAAAGCTTTCATCAATCAGTTTGGAGAACTTTGAAGGAGGAAAACGGCTTCAGGAAATAATAGTCCAGGTTCCTACAGTGTGGACACTGCTGGACCTTTTTATACACTCTGAGGAGTACTGCATCCTAATCCACATGTCAGTGATAGGCTTACTGCAGTATTTACAGTGCAGGTGCACTTGATAGCAAGGAGAAGCAGCCAGGATGTGTAGGTGTACATGTTGCCCAGTGATGGCCATGATGCAGATGTAATCACCTGAATCTCAGCCAGGAAGGTCATGTGCACTGTGTACAGGTACATGAGTCTCCCTTGAAGATGACATGGATCATCATATTCCATCTAATATGTCTTCAGGGGTTTAAGAACAGAGTTGTGTCCACCAGAAGGAACTGTTCAAACATCAGGAGTGCTCAGTGGTAGGTGCTCAGGAGTGCACAGTTTACATTTCTGTGGCTAGCACTGAGGGCCAAAAGAGTGACCTTCCACAGGTCCTCGCCCTGGCCCATTTGGGCATCATCTTCCATCTACACATAGCAAGTGTTCAACTTATGCCTGGGGATGTGAGTAAGCAGCTTGGACAGGTCCAGTTGCCCCAGGAACCACATGGGCTCATCTAAATGGCCCCCCTGTGCATTGGTAACCCAGCTGAACTGTAATCAAAGTGGCTGTTTTGGAACAGGTAGCCTTGGGCTGTGGCCTTTTTGTGAGGATCCAGATGGATGGCATTCTATAAGAATCTCCCAAAGTATCTTGAGGAGCTGGAGCTGCTGACATGGGCAGATAAGACGATGGAGGAGCCAGTGGGCAAGGACTGGCCAGAGTAGCAGAGGGGGAGGAACTGTAAGCTATGTCACTGTTTTCTCCTGGGAGTTCTGCTGGTCCATGGAGTACAGCCAGGGAGATGATGGTTGAGGCCTTTCTGTGGCTTGTTTAGTGGCCTGCACTGTTTTGCCTCTCCCTTGCTTCTGTGTTCTTCTCAGACTTTTTCCTTTTTTCATCCTTCATCTGTTTCATCTTGTGCCAATCTTTGTACTCCTTTAAGTGGTCCTGTCTCCAGGGGCAGAGGCAGAAGACCAGATCGTATTCCTTCTTTGTTTCCACGTTTGCTTCTCCTTCCAGTTGCAGGCCTGGCCAGGGTAGTTAAACTGGATCAGGATGCTGCTCTCTCACTCACAGAAACACCACAGGTGCATCCAGATTCTATGAGGGCAGTACTTATTATTGTACAGCACCTTTTGGTAGTCCGTCACTAAGTCCACTGGCCTTGTGAAGCTCTGTATCAGCGGTACAGCACAAGGGGCTTCATTCTTGGTCGTTCTGGTAGCTGTAACTTCCTCATGCTTCTGCTTGGCAACTGGGGGATTGGCGGTGCCAGTCCCCATGCCTCTGATGCCCACTGTAGCTCTAGTGCCTGATGTACCTGCCACAGCCACTCTATAGCCCACTGCCAACCTCAGGCCACTCATTGGCCATTGCCAGGGTCCCGGCTCTGTTTTCCTGCTTATCCCTGAGGCTGTTGGTGTACTTGTTTTTGAGGCCACCTATCCTGTTTTGGGAGTTGGGCACCTTGTGAGCATCTAGATGGCCAGTGTCACTGAAGGCAGCTCCCTGCCACAGGATGGCTCCTGGTCTGCGTGGAACCCACTCAGGGAGGGAGAGAGTGGAGGGTACTAGCCAGGGCTCTTTCGCCATGTCTGTCCTGCCCTGCCAGGGCCAGAGCTTTGCCGTTCTGGACTAAAGGGCCTCCCATTGTTTCCAGGAACTTGCAGCCAGTGTTGGGGACACTTTACCATACAATTTTGATTACTACAGATATGTGGTTTATCTTGAAATCTGGGATTGTGATGCCACCAGTTTGCTCTTTCTTACAATTGCTTTGGCCATTTGAGGTCTTTTGTGGTTTGGTAAAAATTTATATATTATTTGTACTGTTCTGTGGTATTTTGTTAGGGATTCCATTGAATCTGTAGATTGCTTTGGGTAGTATGGACATTTTAACAATATTGATTCATCTAGTCCATGGGTATGGAATATCTTTCCATTTGTGTCATCTTCAATATTTTTCATCAATGTATCATAATTTTGATCAATTTATTCCTAGGATTTTATTCTCCTTGGTACAACTTAAATCGGATTATTTTCTTAATTTCTGTTTATGCTACTTTGTTATTAACATATAGAAGCACTACTGATTTCTGGATATTAATTTTGTGTCCTGCAGCTTTACTGAATTCATTTATTCTAGCAGTTTTTTTTTTGGTGGAGTATTTAAGGTTTTCTTTGTGTAGTATGTCATCTGCAAAAGGTGATAGTTTTACTTGTTCCTTACCAATTTGGATGCCTTTGGTTTCTTTTTCTTGTCTGATTGCTGCACCTAGAAATTGCAGTAATATTTAAATACAAATGGTAAGAGAGGACATCCTTGTCTTATTCTTGATTTTAGGGGAAAATCTTTCAGTTTTTCACCATTAAGCATGACGTTAGCTATTGATTTTTAATATATAGCATTTAATACGTTGACACATATTGCCTTTAAATCCACATTGTTGAGAGTTCTATTTATATTTACATTGAGATACTCTTTATACATCTACTGAGCTAATCATATGGTTTCTATTCTTTATTTTGCTGATGTGATATATCACATTAATGATTCATGAATATTAAATATTAAATTCCACTTGATCATATAGAATGACTCCTTTAACATATTGTTGATTTTGGTTTGATAATTTGTTGAGGATTTTTGCATCTCTGTTCATCAGAGATATTGTGCTGTAGTATCTTTTATTTTCATAGCATTTTTATCTGATTTTGGCATCAGGTTAATGCTGACCTGAAACAATGAATTTGGAAGTTTTTCTTCTGTTTCTAATTTGAAAGTGTTGAGAAGAATAGGTATCAATTCTTCTTTAAATTCTTGGTAGAATTTAACTGGTCCTGGACTTTGATTTGTTGGAAGTATTTTTTATTACTGATTCAATTTTGTAGCTAATAATGGGTAAGTTCAACTTTTCTATTTCTTCTTGATTTTTTTTCTCAGAGTTCAATTTGCCAACATATAGCATATCACCCAGTGCTCATCTCGTCAAGTGCCTCCCTCGGTGCCCAACCCACTTCCACATCTACTACCCCTTGTTCGTTTCCCAGAGTTAGGTGCCTCTCATGTTCTGTCACTCTCACTGATATTTCCCACTCATTTTCTCTCCTTTCCCCTTTATTTTCTTACAGTATCTTTTATATTCCCCAAATCAATGAAACCATATAATGTTTGTCTTTCTCTGATTGACTTATTTCACTCAGCATAATACCCTCCAGTTCCATCCACCTCGAAGCAAATGGTGGGTATTTGTTGTTTCTGATGGCTGACTAAGATTCCATTGTATACAAATACCACATCTTTTTTATCCATTCATCTTTCGATGGACACCGAGGCTCCTTCCACAGCTTGGCTATTGTTGACATTGCTGCTATAAACACTGGGGTGCAGGTGTTCTGGCATTTCACTGCATCTGTATCTTTGGGGTAAATCCCCAGTAGTGCAATTGCTGGGTTGAAAGGTAGTTCTATTTTTAATTCTTTGGGAGCCGCCACACAGTTTTCCAGAGTGGCTGTACCAGTTCACATTCCCACCAACAGTGCAAGAGGGTTCCCCTTTATGACATCCTCTCCAACATTTGTTGTTTCCTGTCTTGTTAATTTTCCCCATTCTCACTGGTGTGAGTTGGTATCTCATTGTGGTTTTGATTTGTATTTCCCTGATGGCAAGTGATGTGGAGCATTTTCTCATGTGCTTGTTGGCCATGGTTATGTTTTCTTTGGTGAAATTTCTATTCATGTCTTTTGCCATTTCATAATTGGATTGTTTGTTTCTTGGCTGTTGATTTAGTAAGTTCTTTATAGATCTTGGATACTAGCCCTTTATGAATGTGTCATTTGCAAATATCTTCTCCCATTCTGTAGGTTGTCTTTTAGTTTTGTTGACTGTATACTTTGTTGTGCAAAAGCTTCTTATCTTGATGAAGTCCCAATAGTTCATTTTTGCTTTTGTTTCTTTTGCCTTCGTGCATGTATCTTGCAAGAAGTTACTGTGGCCAAGTTCAAAAAGGGTGTTGCCTGTGTTCTCCTCTAGGATTTTGATGGAATCTTGTCTCACATTTAGATCTTTCATCCATTTTGAGTTTATCTTTGTGTATGGTGAAAGAGAGTGGTCTAGTTTCATTCTTCTGCATGTGGATGTCCAATTTCCCAGCACCATTTATTGAAGAGACTGTCTTTCTTCCAGTGGATAGTCTTTCCTCCTTCATCGAATATTAGTTGACCATAATGTTCAGGGTCCACTCCTGGGTTCTCTATTCTGTTCCATTGATCTATGTGTCTGTTTTTGTGCCAGTACCACACTGTCTTGATGACCACAGCTTTGTAGTACACCTGAAATCTGGCATTGTGATGCCCCTAGATATGGTTTTCTTTTTTAAAATTCCCCTGGCTATTCGGGGTCTTCTCTGATTTCACACAAATCTTAAAATAATTTGTTCTAACTCTCTGAAGAAAGTCCATGGTATTTTGATAGGGATTGCATTAAACGTGTCAATTGCCCTAGGTAACATTGACATTTTCACAATATAAATCTGCCAATCCATGAGCATGGAATATTTTTCCATCTTTTTGTGTCTTCCTCAATTCCTTTCAGAAGCATTGTATAATTTTTAGGGTATAGATCCTTTACCTCTTTGGTGAGGTTTATTCCTAGGTATCTTATGCTTTTGGGTGCAATTGTAAATGGGATTGACTCCTTAATTTCTCTTTCTTCAGTCTCATTGTTAGTGTACAGAAATGCCATTGATTTCTGGGCATTGATTTTGTATCCTGCCACGCTGCCAAATTGCTGTATGATTTCTAGCAATCCTGGGGTGGAGGCTTTTGGGTTTTCTATGTAGAGTATCATGTCATCGGTGAAGAGGGAGAGTTTGACTTCTTCTTTGCCAATTTAAATGCCTTTAATGTCTTTTTGTTGTCTGATTGCTGAGGCTAGGACTTCCAGTACTATGTTGAATAAGCAGTGGTGAGAGTGGACATCCCTGTCTTGTTCCTGGTCTTAGGGGAAAGGCTCCCAGTGTTTCCCCATTGAGAATTATATTTGCTGTGGGCTTTTCGTAGAGGAATGTTCCCTCTATCCCTACGCTCTGAAGAGTTTTGATCAGGAATGGATGCTGTATTTTGTCAAATGCTTTCTCTGCGTCTAATGAGAGGATCATATGGTTCCTGGTTTTTCTCTTGCTGATATAATGAATCACATTGATTGTTTTACGAGTGTTGAACCAGCCTTATGTCCCGGGGATAAATCCTACTTGGTCATGGTGAATAATCTTATTAATGTCCTGTTGGATCCTATTGGCTAGTATCTTGTTGAGAATTTTTGCATCCATGTTCATCAGGGATATTGGTCTGTAATTCTCCTTTTTGGTGGGGTCTTTGTCTGGTTTTTGAATTAAGGTGATGATGGCCTCATAGAACGAATTTGGAAATACTCCATCTCTTTCTTTCCACACAGCTTTAGTAGAATAGATATGGTTTTTCTTTAAATGTTTGATAGAATTCCCCTGGAAAGCCATCTGGCCCTGGACTTTTGTGTCCTGGGAGGGTTTTGATGACTGCTTCAATTTCCTCCCTGGTTATTGGCCTGTTCAGGTTTTCTATTTCTTCCTGTTCCAGTTTTGGTAGTTGCTGGCTTTCCAGGAATGCATCCATTTCTCCTAGATTGCCTAATTTATTGGCGTATTGCTGTTCATAATATGTTTTTAAAATCGTTTGTATTTCCTTGGTGTTGGTAGTGATCTCTCCTTTCTCATTCATGATTTTATTAATTTGAGTCTCCTCTCTCTTCTATTTAATACGGTTGTCTAATGGTTTATCTATCTTATTAATTCTTTCAAGAACCATCTCCTGGATCTGTTGATCTGTTCCACAGTTCTTCTGGTCTCGATTTCGTTGAGCTCTGTTCGAATTTTAATTAATTCTCTTCTTCCGCTGGGAGTGGGGTCAATCTGCTATTTTTTCTCTAGCTCCTTTATGTGTAAGGTTAGCTTTTGTATTTGAGTTCTTTCCATTTTTTGAATGGATGCTTGTATTGCGATGTATTTCCCCCTTAGGACTGCTTTTCTGTGTCCCAAAGATTTTGAACGGTTGTATCTTCATTCTCATTAGTTTCCATGAATCTTTTTAATTCTTCCTTAATTTTCTGATTGACCCTTTCATCTTTTAGCAGGACGGTCCTTAACCTCCATGTGTTTGAGGTCCTTCCAAACGTCTTGTTGTGATTTAGTTCTCAGTTCAAGGCATTATGGTCTGAGAATATGCAGGGGACGATCCCAATCTTTTGCTATAGGTTCAGATCCAATTTGTGACCCAGTATGTGGTCTATTCTGGAGAAAGTTCCATGTGCGCTTGAGAAGAATGTGTATTCAGTTGAGTTTGGATGTAAAGTTCTGTAGATATCTGTGAAATCCATCTGGTCCAGTGTATCATTTAAAGCTCTCGTTTCTTTGGAGATGTTGTGCTTAGAAGAGCTATCGAGTATAGAAAGAGCTAGATTGAAGTCACCAAGTATAAGTGTATTATTATCTAAGTATTTCTTCACTTTGGTTATTAATTGATTTAAATATTTGGGAGCTCCCACATTCAGGGCATTTATATTGAGGATTGTTAAGTCCTCTCGTTGGATAGATCCTTTAAGTATGAGATAGTGTCCCTCTTCATCTCTCACTACAGTCTTCGGGGTAAATTTTAGTTTATCTGATATAAGGATGGCTACCCCTGCTTTCTTTTGAGGACCATTTGAATGGTAAATGGTTCTCTAACCTTTCATTTTTAGGCTGTAGGTGTCCTTAGGTCTAAAATGAGTCTCTTGTAGACAGCAAATAGATGGGTCCTGCTTTTTTATCCAGTCTGTAACCCTGTGCCTTTTTATGGGGTCATGACGCACATTCACGTACAGAGTTACTATTGAAAGGTATGAGTTTAGTGTCATCATGATATTTATTCAGTCCTTGTTTTTTTGGATTGTTCCATTGGACTTCTTCTTAAAGGGGAATTTTAAGGGATCCCTGGGTGGCGCAGCGGTTTGGCGCCTGCTTTTGGCCCAGGGCGCGATCCTGGACCCCGGGATCGAATCCCACATCAGGCTCCCGGTGCATGGAGCCTGCTTCTCCCTCTGCCTGTGTCTCTGCCTCTCTCTCTCTCTCTCTCTGGCTATCATAAATAAATAAAAAAATTTTAAAAAAAAGGGGGGGAATTTTAAGAGTCCCCCTTAAAATTTCTTGCAGAGCTGGTTTGGAGGTCACATATTCTTTCAGTTCCTGCCTGTCTTGGAAGTTCTGTATCTCTCCTTCCATTCTGAATGAGAGCCTTGCTAGATAAAGTATTCTTGGTTGCATGTTCTTCTCATTTAGGACCCTGAATATCCTGCCAGCCCTTTCTTGCCTGACAGGTCTCTGTGGAGAGGTCTGCTCTTACCCTAATGCTCCTCCCCATAAAGTCAGGGATTTCGTGTCTCTTGGTGCTTTAAGGATCTTTTCTTTATCTTTGGAATTTGCAAGCTTAACTATTAAATGTCGAGGTGTTGAATGGTTTTTATTGATTTTAAGGGGGGGGGGATATCTCTATTTCCTGGATATGAATGCCTGTTTCCCTTCCCAGATTAAGAAAGATTTCAGCTATGATTTGTTCAAATACATATTCTGGCCCTCTGGCCCTTTCGGCACCCTCAAGCACCCCAATTACGTCGGTTTTTCTTCCTTAGGCTGTCGTTTATTTCCCTTAATCTATCTTCATGGTCTTTTGTTTGTCTCTTTTTTTTTTTTTGTCTCTTTTTTCCTCAGTTTCCCTCTTTGCCATCAACTTGTCTTCTATGTCACTCACCTGTTCTTCCACCTCGTTAACCCTGGTCGTTAGGACTTCTGGTTTGGATTCCATCTCATTCAGTTGATTTTTAATTTCTTCCCAATTGGATCTAAATTCTGCAGTCATGAAGTCTCTCGAGTCCTTTATGCTTTTTTCTAGAGTCACCAGTAGCTTTGTAATAGTGCTTCTGAATTGGCTTTCTGACATTGAATTGTAATCCAGATTTTGTAACTCTGTGGGAGAGAGTACTGTTCCTGATTCTTTCTTTTGAGGTGAGGTTTTCCTTGTAGTCATTTTGCTCACTGCAGAGTGGCCAAGAAAAAAAGTTGTATTGGGAAAAAAAGAATAATAGAGGAGAGAAAGAAGGAAAGAAAAGAGAAAAAGAAAAAAGAAATAAAGAAGAAAGAGAAGAAAAAGAGAAAGAAAAAGAAAGAAAAGAAAAAAAAGGGTGGGGGAAGCAAACAGAAATCAAAAAGAAAAAAAAACACACAGGAGAGTATCTTCTGATTTTGTATATTTTTAGTCCCTTGACTTCCCCTGGAACTTGTCCGTCTAGATGGTCTTCTGGGGGAGGGGCCTGTTGTGCTGATATTCAGGTGTTAGCACTTGGGGGAGCTGCTCAGCCCCTGCCTGGTGCAGGGCTCAGTGGGGGTTGTTTACCCCGTGAGGCCCCAGGAGGAACAACCCCAGTGTGGCGGCAGCTCTGGAGCCCTGGAGTCAGCCCCCGCAGTCACCACGGAGCTCTCCGTCTGCAGGGCCTGGAGGCTCCGGGGCGGGGCCGCTGATCTGCTCAGCTGGGGCAGGAGCGTCCTCGCTGTCCTGGGCCCTCCCGGCCTCTGCGTGTCCCGGGGGAGGCCGGATCCTGGGTGTGTCCCGGCGCCCTGTGTCCGGTCCGCCTGTTGGATTCGCGCTCCCACCCCGCCGCCCCCGAGCCCCCCGAGGTGCTCCCGCCCCGCAGCTCCCTCCGCGGAGCCGCCCCCGAGCCCCCCGAGCTGCTCCCGCCCCGCAGCCCCCTCCGCGGAGCCGCCCCCGAGCCCCCCGAGCTGCTCCCGCCCAGCAGCCCCCTCCGTGGAGCCGCCCCCGAGCCCCCCCGAGCTGCTCCCGCCCCGCAGCCCCCTCCGCAGAGCCTCTTCCTCTGCCCGAGCCCTCCGAGCTGCTCCCACCCCGCAGCCCCCTCCGCGGAGCCGCCCCCGAGCCCCCCGAGCTGCTCCGGGTCCCGCCGCCCGCGCTGCAGCCCTTAGGGAGCTCGGCGCATCTCCCGGGGCGCAGGTGTCTGTTAGTGTCCCCGGGAGCCCGAGGGCATCCCCGCCCTCCCGGGTCCTGCTCCACCTCCCCGCGAGCCCCTTTCCCCCGGGAAGGTCGGTGCAGCTCCTGCTCCTCCGGGACGGGGCTCTCCTGTCCTGGGGACACTCGCCCCGGCCTCAGCCCGGCTCCTCGCGGGCCCCTCCCCCTTGGAGGCCTTTTTTTTCTTTATTTCTTTTTCCCCGTCTTCCTACCTTGATAGAAGCGCGAACTCCTCTCACTGTAGCATTCCAGCTGGTCTCTCTTTAAATCTCAGGCCGAATTCGTAGATTTTCAGGATGATTTGAAGGTTAGGTAATTTGGTGGGGACAGGTGATTTGGGGACCCTACTCTTCCGCCGTCTTGCCCCTCCTCCAATTGTTTGTTTCATTATTGATTTTTTCTCTTGACAATCTATTCATTGATGGAAGTGAGATGTTAAAGTCCTCTACTACTATTGTATTACTGTCAATGTTTCCCCTATGTCTTTTAGTATTTGTTTTATGTATTTAGGTGCTTCTATGTTGGGTGCATAGGTATTTACAATCATTATATTCCTTTTGTTAATCTGTGTATCATTATATAATGCCTTCTTTTGTGTGTTGTGTATTTTCTGCTATAGTTGTTTTAGTCTATTTTTCTGATATAAGTATGGTTCCCTGGCTTTTTTTTTTAACTTTCATGTGCATGGGATATCTTCTTCTGTTTCTTCACTTTCAGTCTATGTGTGTCTTTAGGTCTGAGGTGACTCTCTGGTAGGCAGTATATAGATGGATGTTTTTTTCTTTTTATCCACTCTGTCACCCTGTGTCTTTTAATTGGAGTCTTTAGTCTATTTACATTTAAAGTAATTATCAATAGATATGTACTTATTGCTATTTTGTTTTTTGAGTTCTGTGGGGTTTGTTTTGTTTTGTTTTGTTTTAGTTTTCTGTTCCTTCCATCTCTTGCTCTCCTCCCTTATGATTGAATGGCTTTCTTTATTGTTATGCTTGGATTTATTTCTGTTTATTTTTTTGTGTCTATTATATATTTTTGATTTGTGGTTACCACTGTGTTCATATTTACTTTGTGTATATCACTCTACATTAAGTTTACATTTGCTTAAGTTTGAAAACATTCTAAAGTACTAAATTGTTTGCTCTCCATGTTTTATGTATATATGTTATATTTATAAGCTTTACAAATTTTATTTTGTGCATATTTTGACTAATTTTTATAGATATAATTAATTTTACTGCTTTTTATTTTAACCTTTATACTGGCTTTAGAAATGATAATTATTATGTTTGCTTTTACCTGCAAAATTTTTTCCTTTAATAATTTTATTACTTCTAGCTATGACCTTTTCTTTATACTTAAAGAATTCTCTTTAGTATTATTTTTGTAAGGCTGGCATAGTAGTGATAAACTTCTTTGAGGTTTTTTGTTTGTTTTTGTTTGTTTTTTTTATATGAGGAAAGTCTTTATCCTCTTTCAGTTCTGAATGATGAACTATTGGGTAGAGAATTCTTGATTATATGTTTTTTCCTTTCAGGACATTGAATATATAATGTCACTCCCTTCTGGCCTGCCAAGTTTCTGCTGAAAAATTAGCAGTTAGCCCGATGGGATTTCCCTTATATGTAATTGGTTTTCTCTTTTCTTGCTGCTTTATTTTTGCTTGTTTATTATTTTCTTAAGAGTGGGAGCAGAAGCAGAGAGAGAATCTTAAGCAGGCTCCATGCCCAAGGTGGAACCTGACTCACAACCCTGAGATCATGACCAGAGCTGAAATCAAGAGTTGGATACTTAACCTATTGAGCCACCTAGGGGGCCCCTTCTTGCTGCTATAAAGATTCTCTATTATTAATTTTTTGCCATTTTAATCATTATATGTCTTGGTGTGGATCTTTTTGGGTTCATCTTGTTAAGGGCTTTCTTGTTCTTATATGTCTGTTTTCTGCCACAGCATAAAGAAGTTTTCCTTTTTTTTTCTTTTGAGTGAGTTTTCTGCCCCCTTCTCTCTCTCTCTCCTCCTTCTGGGAATCTATATAATATGAATGTTATAATGCTTGATGATATTGCAGAGTTCTCTTAACCTATTCTCAGTTTTTATTATTCTTTTTTCTTTTTGCTGTTCATCTTGGTTGCTTTCCATTGCCCTGTCTTCCAGATCACTGATCCATTCTTCTGCATCCTTTGATCTGCTGTTGATTCCTTATAGTATGTTTTTCTAGTATATTTCTAGTATATTTTTCATGTATTTATTCTTTACTTTTTACTTTGGTTGATTCTTTTTTATGTTTTCTATCTTTTGTTGTTTTCACTGATTTCATCTGCTCATTTTAAAAGTTATTAAGTAGCGGGATCCCTGGGTGGCGCAGCGGTTTGGCGCCTGCCTTTGGCCCAGGGCGCGATCCTGGAGACCCAGGATCGAATCCCACGTCAGGCTCCCGGTGCATGGAGCCTGCTTCTCCCTCTGCCTATGTCTCTGCCTCTCTCTCTCTCTCTGTGACTATCATAAATAAATAAAAATTTAAAAAAAAAGTTATTAAGTAGCTTTATGAGCAATTACTTTGAACGTTTTATCAGGCATATTGCTTATCTGTTTCATTTACTCTTTTTCTGTGATTTATGTCTCATTCTTTCATTTGTACATGCTCCTTTGTCTCCTCATTTTGTTTAACATTTTGCATTTGTTTCTACTTAGCTGACATGTCAGCTACATCTTCTGGTTTTGAAATTAGTAGTCTTGAACACAAAGGGTTTTATGGTATCCTATAGTATAATCCCTCCTTTTCACCAGAACCAGGCACTCCAGTTGGGTTCCTTTTGGGGCTGCATGTACCTTCCTGTTGTGGATGAGCTTCCTGTAGGCATGATGGAGGGTGGGGTTGACTTTCAGTCCACTTGGTTGCAATGACACAATTTCCCTGCTATGGATGCACTGAGTAGGGTTTGCTCCCTACACTGTTGAGAGGCCTGGCTGTACTGTTTAGGCTTGCTTATATGTGGGGTGGGCACTCAGCCTAGCTGTCTGCAATTAGTCTCTCTGCCATAGTTGCAGGCACACTGAAGAGTGGGTTTTCTCCTTATGTAGTCATATAGGCTTGGCTAGGCTTGGCTTCAGAAACTGTAGGCACATTTTTGTGCATAGTTATCTCTCTTCTTTCCCAGGGTAGAAGTCACCTTAGGGTGATGCTGGTTCCAGCTGGGACTGCCTGCCCGTGTGGTGGGACAGGAGTTAATTTTGAAGGCATGCCTCTTGAGGTGGGCTTGTGGGTTAGGGAAGATATACAGGGAGACACTGGGGTAGGGCACATGGTGCTATTAAGGTAGGTGGAGAGTGTCAGACGTGGCTTCCACAAGTATCTGGCTATCTAGTCTGGGAGATGGCAAGAAAAATGTGGCCCACCAGCACTTTTGTTCTTAGAGAAATCTCCTTCAGATCCCTGCCCCTCTGGCATACATTCTGTTTAGTCAATAGTTTCCTTTATACATAAAGGGAAAGGAGTGAAAATATCAGTGAGGGTGACAAAACATGACACCTAACTCTGGGAAATGAACAAGGGGTAGTGGAAGGGGAAGTGGGTGGGGGTTTTGGGGTGACTGGGTGATGGGCACTGAGAGGGGCACTTGGCAGGATGATCACTGGGTGTTATGCTATATGTTGGCAAATTGAACTCCAATAAAAAATAATAAAAAAGTTTCCTTTATACATACCACAAGTGCTTTTCAAGCTACTGCTTCTTTACTATGTCTTAGGCCAAGTTATTTAGCATGCTGGCTCTTTAAGGCTGAAGACACAATTTTTTTATAGCCCACTAGCTCTCCTGAAGTTAATCCCCATTGATATGTAAAGCTCCCAGAGTTAAGTTCAGCTAAAATTCAAAGCCTGAACATTCTGAGTACTTGTCTTCCCACTATAGGCCTCCAGACTTGGGGATGCCCAACATGAGGTCTGATTTCCCTTTGGTTTGTGGTGTTCTTCCCATTTGTTCTTCATTGCTTTGGGAGTTTGTTTCCCAGCTTTATCTCTATCCTACCTAACATCAAAAAAATATATATTTATTTCTGGGAGGGAGAGAGAGAGAGAGAGAGAGAGAGAGAAAGAGAGAGAGATAGCATGGGGGGAGTGGCAGAGAGAGAGGGTGAGAGAGGGTGAGAATCTAAAACAGACTCCATGCTGACCATGGAGCCTGACATGGGGTTCAATCCCAGGGCCCTGAAATCATGACCTGAGCAAAAACCAAGAGTCAGATGCTTAACCAACTGTGCCACCCAGGTGCCCTCCTGCCTAAATTTTTCAGTGTGGTCCTCTCCCTGTGACTGTGGAAGATCTGTTGTTATCCAGTCTTCAGGTTGTTTTTAGAGTTAGTTGCAAGAGATGTAGTTGTTGCCTTTGTGTGTGTAGGACAACATGAGCTCTATTCTGCTTTCTTAGAATCCTGTTTTTCAATCTCTATTTATTGAATAGTTATTTTTTTATCTCATAATGCCATTTGGAACTTTGTCATAGTTTCATTTATGCATAAGTCCCATTTCAGGGATCACCATTCTATTTTAATGGTCACATTTTTTTTTATTATATTGTACTGTCTTACCTTTCATAGCTTTATAATAAGTTCTATTGTTATAGGTTTTTGTATGAACATATGTTTTAATTTCTCTGGACATATACCTAAACATGGAATTATTGGGTCTTATGGTAACACTATGTTTAACATTCTGAGAAACTGACAAACTTTTCTAAATCACATGCATTTTATAGTCCCACTTACATATAAAGGTTTCATTTTTTCCTCATCTTTTCAACACTTGTTATAATTTGTCTTTTTGATTAAAGCCTTCATAGGGTATATGTGAAATCATGTCCTAATGGGGTTTTGATTTGCATTTCTCTAGTGGTTAATTATATCTAACATCTTTTAATTTATTTATTGGAAATTTCATATCTTTTTTTTTTAAGAAATGCCCTTATCGTACATAGTTAGCTAATTTACTTCCATTCTATGTCTTATGCCTTTTTTGATGGTAACCTTTGAAGCAAAAAAAGTATTTCATTTTGATGAAGGTCTAGTTTTATTTTATTTTTTGGCAGTTTTTACTTTCTGTGTCACATCTAAAAGTCCTTGCCTAATCCAACATCATAAAGATTTATTTCTACGTTTTTCTCAGTGTTGTATACTGTTAGTTCTTATATTTATGTCTATTATCCACTGGGAATTAATTTTTGTGTATAATATAGGGAAAGAGTCTGACTTCAACTATCTTAAGAAAAGTTTATATTTGTTAAGTGATTTATGGTAATATTCATACTTAGCCAGTATAGTATATCTCAAAATTTATATCTGGAGGGAATTTAACTTAAGTTTTGGAAGACTAGCTTATATTAAATGAAAATTGTCATAGATATCAACTATAAGGTTTGGGCAGAATATGGAAAGCAACTATATGAAGACACTGGCAAGTGACTCAAAGCAGGCAGAAATTGAGTAGAAGCCATCCCTTGAAAGAAAAATTTATATAGCTTTTTACCTGAGGAAATACTTTATTCATGCAGCATAAAGTCACTGAAAATTAAGGAGAAAATTGTTTTCTCAAAGTTTACAAAATCAGAGGATGATGTTTGGGACTTTGAGGAGTGAGCGGCTAAAAGATGAGAGGTGAAAAAAGGAGGGGTTTTGGTAATGATTGTCCAAAATTTTGATCATGAACTTCACCCAAATTTTTGGCTCTTCCCTATACTGCACATAAGTGGAGTTGACGTTGAGATTATTAGTGAAAAGTCACAGCTCATAGGATCAAAGTGTTTAGTCATATGAGGAAAGCAGAATTTCAAACATAGTCCAGCCACATTAACTGCATGCTAGGAAGAGAATCATTACTCTTCAGTGGAAGATAATGGAACTTAGAACCAGTGCAGTTCATTATTCACAATTTTTAGTTCATATGAAAAAAATAGGCATATAAAAATAGGAAAATTAAGTTCCAACCAAAACAAATGATTTAATGGTGTGTGTGTGTGTGTGTGTGTGTGTACTCGCATGTGTGCATGTGCGTGTGTGTTAATGGTCTATGATATGAAAATTAGGTATATTCTTTCTAACTATAATCAGAATTCAATTTTTGGCTCAGTTAATTGTGATGGTTGCTTTTATGCATCAACACGCAGTTGAACCCAGATATTTGGCACTGGCACTTTAACCCAGATATTTGGTCAAACTACTAGTCTAGATGTTGCTGTGAAGGTACTTTTTAGATGAGAGAAACATTGAAATCAGTAGACTTCCATCAAATTTGACTGCTCCCTGTAATATGGGCTGGCTTTTCTGCCTTTGGACAGAAGTTGCAACATCAACTCTTCCCTGGGTCTCCAGTGTGCCAGTTCTTGCATTTGGAGGTCTCCACGACTGTGTGAACCAGATCTTTAAAATGAACACACACACACACACACACACACACACACACACACACAAAACCTATGGTTCTGTTTTCTGGAGAACCTAATACATAAATTTACTATGTTGTGTTTGTTTTCTATCAATAATTTATTTCTTCTCTTTTGTGTAATACTTCTATTCTTCTGCTTATTTGTATTTAATTTACTTGTTTTTTCCTAACATTTTAAGTGAGAAACTTATGTAATTTATTCTAAAACTTAAAAAAAATCAGTGTTAAAGTAATAAATTTCAAAGTTACCTTAGTTGCACAACAAATTTTGACATATTATAATTTTATTATAGTTCAATTTAAAATACTTTCAGTTTCCCTTGTAAGTTCTTCCTTGAAAGTGTTCACAAATAAGATGTTTAATTTTAATATACTAGGGCTTTTCTAAATATCTTATGGTTGTTGCTTTCTAATTTAATTGCATTTGGTCAGAGAACAGATTTTGTTAAGGTGCTAATCTTGAAAGTTTTTGAGATTCATTTTATGACTTAGGCGATTTTTCTTTTGATTTAATTTCATTTTTAAATATGTAAAAACATTTACATGGTTTCAATGTCAAAATTATAAAATAAGACATATTCTAAAAAATTTAGCTTGTATCCCTCTCTTGCCCTGTTTCCTCCTCTCTCCATTAGAAACCATTTTTAATTTTTGGTTTATCATTAAAAATATACTTCAGAAGTATTTATAAAATATTTATTTATAAATTACATACATATATATATACACACATACAAACCTAATATATGTATCCCCATTTTAACATAACCTAGAAATATTTTTCTCCAACTTACTCTTTTTCCTTAACATATACCTTGTAGATGCATCCAGAGCAGTTATTTGGAGATATTCCTCAGCAATTTTTATAGGACATTAATGTTCTATTATGTATGATTTATGCATTTGTTTCTAATTGTCATTTGGGTATTTTCCAATCTTTCACTGTTAAAAACAATGCTGCCACAAGTAAACTTGTGCATTGGTTATTTTGTACTTTTGCAAAGGTTTTGTTAGGATAGAATTAGGATTGTTGGATCAGAAGCCAGAAGCATGGTAAATTTTATAAATATTGTGAAGAGATAATACCATTTTATATTCTTATCAACAATGCATTTGAGTGCCCCTTTTGTTATATCTTTACCAACAGTTTGTATTAACTATTGAAGTCAGACCGGTTTCATGTCTGAAACTTATGGTCAAAACTGATATTTCAGCTTCATTTTACTCTGCATATAATCTTAATATGAGAGAACTTGAATCCTTTTTTACATATTTAAGCATCATTTATATCTCCTTATATATCAATTGTATGTTCACATGTTTTGCCCATTTATTTTGTTTGCTGCTATTTTTAAGAAGTTCTCTATGCTTACCAGGCATTATTCTTTG
This sequence comes from Canis lupus dingo, assembly GCF_003254725.2. Lineage (NCBI taxonomy): Eukaryota > Metazoa > Chordata > Mammalia > Carnivora > Canidae > Canis > Canis lupus. The sequence goes on from NC_064272.1 coordinate 519,800, forward strand.
TGATGTGGGTTGTAAAGCTTTCTCCAAATATCACATTTATCTTTTCTACTTTGCTCATGGTTTTGTCATGCATTTAAAACATTAATTTGATATAGTTAATGTGATCACTCTATACCATATTCATGGGTAACGAGGATATAAGTCATGTTTTCTGTTAATATTTGCATAGTTAAGATCAAAAGACTTATGCTTGAATTCACTTAGAAATTGTCCTGGCATATGGCATGAGGAATAGGTCCAATGTATCATTTCCTGTACTGCTATCTAGTTATTCTACCATCATGTTAGTAGCTTCTGCCTTTCTCCACTGATTTGAGATACTGCCATTATCATATACTTAATTTCTTATGTGTTTTTAACCTGCTAATGGAGTTTCTATTCTCTTTTTTCCCTGTGGCAAACATAATTTTAGTTCTCTTATCATCTGCTTCTTTTTATTTATTAATTCAAGCCTCACTTTGGAAAACTACATTCTATGTTTATTTATAATATTTAATGTTCAATTTTAGCCTGACATAGTGATACTTTTTGGAGAGTGGAGGCTATTTTTCAGACCCATTTGCCAAGCTTTCAAAAAAGTGTATATTTCCTGAATTTTTATCTTGAATTTTTGGTACATCTTTCTGGGATGGTAGGGTGTGGGAACATGAGTTCATGCTTACAAATAAATATATATATAACTATGATGCCCTCAAATGAGTATCTGTTAATATTGATGTGTATCCTATTTCTCAAGTACTTTGGGATAAATAAAGGTTGAGAATGTTTAGTTTGTTGACAATTAGGCTTTATATAAAAACAATAATAATACTTAATATTTATTGTGTCTTGATAATTTGCCACAAAATGTGTTATTTTTCTGATTTGTATCTATTGTCTCATTATCCCTCATAATAACCATATGTATAGGTATTTTTATCCTCCTTTTGCACATGTGGAAACACAGAGCAGTCATGATTAATAATGCATAAGTAGAGTTGCACCCTTCTCTTTTTGGCTTCAAAGTCTGTGTTCTTAAGAGCTAACCATGGAAAATAACAGGTATGGACCAAAATGATGTACTTTGTGCCAAGTTTGTAAGTATTTTTTACTACAAATGGGCTCTTCTTGTATGCAACAGGATGTCAAGTGTCTATAAGGCAACTTTTGGGTTGGCAGACTCACTCTTCTTGTCATTCCTGATAACTCATGGAATTTTAAGTTGCTATAGTGATTGGAGAGGAACTATGAACCATAACAATGTGAGGAGTTTCTTTTCTAAACCTCTTAAAAGTTAGCTTATAGATATGAATGAATTAAGCACCTACATAAAAAATTATAAACCAGGCTAGTTTCTGTGTTTCCATCAGTTACACTCAGGACCTCTCAGGTAGGTAGCCAGAGGAATATACAGATATTGACAGATTTATGCCACTGTTCTGAGGATTAGTGAAATAATATTTTAAAAACATATCAACTTTGTATCCAAAAATATAAAATGCAAAAGTGTCAAAGGATAAATTGAGGCAGTGTATGTGAAACCTCTTAGATAATTATTAAGGGATATGGAAATAGAAAGTAAGATTTTCATGAGGTTTCCTAAGTAATTCACCAACTTTACCATATGTCATTATCTTACAATTATGAGAGATTTAAGACTTTACCCTAGAGTTTACATGCCATTTTCTCAGCCATTTCAGTGCAGTCTTCATGTCCTTGTTCCTCAGTGTATATATAATTGGGTTCAAGACAGGAGTGACCACATAATAAAACACAGGAAGGAATTCATCTAATGACTTCATGGGGAATGGCCAGGCATAAATGAAGATACATGGTCCAAAGAACAAAAGAACTACTGTGACGTGAGCAGTCAAAGTGGACAGTGCCTTGGATGACTTGTCTGAAGGGTGTTGCTGGATGGTCACTAGGATGATAGCATAGGAGATGATTAGGAAAATAAAGAACACACAGTGAGCACACCAGTGTTAGCAATGACCATGATATCCAACCTATAGATATCTGTACAAGGAAGTTTGATAACCCTAGGGAGGTCACAATAAAAACTGTCAACCTCATTGGGACCACAGAAAGGTAAGTTCACTGCAAAGGCCAGCTGGCTGACTGAATGGAGGAAGCCAGTTCCCCATGCAGCAGCCACAAGGCCAACACACACATAACTGTAGTGTAGCGAGGTGGTTTACAGATTGTTACATATCTGTCAAAGGCCATGGCTATAAGGATCACCAGCTTGCTCCCACCAAAAAAGTAAAGGATAAATAGCTGAGCAAGGCAGCCCTTGAAAGAAATGACTTTGTGTTTACTAAAAATGTCAGCAATCATCTTGGGGGCTGTGACTGAAGACAGACATAGGTCAATGAGTGAGAGGTTAGCCAGCAGGAAGTACAAGGGGGAGTGAAGGTAGGAGTCAGAGGCCACAGTTATGACAATAGGAAGGTTTCCACACACAATTCCTACATAGAATACAACAAAGAACACAAAAGGGAAAATCTGCAATTCCTGAGAATTAGAGAGTCTCAGAAAAATGAACTCAGTCACCATGGAGTAATTCATGTCACTTATTGATTCATTCCAGGAAACAGCCGGTGTAGTTACCTTGGAGAATAGAGTAAGAAGGAAGTCAAAATTATTATATTTCAGTTAGTCTCCTTTTATGTCATTCTGCTCACTCATATAATGACTATTATATAGTGCTATAAAGCACAGAAAAAGCCTTTATATCATAAAGGCTTTCAAATTGTACACAATCTAAACCCTCCATTTTTATATCACACTCGTTCTTTGATTATGCTTTATAGTCCAGTTACTCAAGTCTGCTCAGTTATTTCCACTTATGCTAAGCTTATTCCTAATGAAAGTACCTTTTTTCATGCTACTTTGTCTGCCAGATTAAGTTTATACCACCATCCTACATTTAACTTCTTTTCCCTTGAACTCCCAGTCTATATTGTGTAGGCACTATTTTTGCTTTTAAATAAATGCAATGTTATATGATATTTACATTTACAAAGGTGTTTTATGACATTCACTTCTGAAAAGTATTCTTAATGGTTTCATAGCCATCACAATAATTTTATATTACAGTTGTTGGAAACCTCCCTATCAAACAAAGGCAATCCTCATTCATAGTTTTACTATGTGAGGCAATTTGTAACGTATAAGTTTTGAATGTAGCCTATGGACTTGGAGTCACCCTCTTAAGACTTATTTTTACCTTTTTACAAATGTAGATATTAATTATATTCAATTCTTATGGTGTTTTGCACAGTTTTTGTATATAGTTAGTGTACAATTGATTTAGATTATTATTAGTAGTAATATTTATCACCTCTGATTCATAGAGAAACTCCAGCTCTCCAATAATCATTTAAAAATTTTACTTATATTCTAGAAATAACAATTATGGCATGATGATTGAATTTAAGCTCCCTGTTTTCCCTGTTTTCCCATATTTAGAATGAATGCTCTGGATCAAAATTTCTGTTTTCCCATATTTAGAATGAATGCTCTGGATTAAAAATTCTCAAAATCCCCATTAATCTAATAATCTATGGGGCCTGAGTGAGGGACAGAATTCTAAAATAATTTTCATAGTTTCTCAAAAGCTTGGATAGAAACATAACAGTTAAAACAGATGCAAAGATCCAGTCTTAGGGATCCCTGGTTGGCGCAGCGGTTTGGCGCCTGCCTTTGGCCCAGGGCGTGATCCTGGAGACCCGGGATGGAATCCCACGTTGGGCTCCCGGTGCATGGAGCCTGCTTCTCCCTCTGCCTGTGTCTCTGCCTCTCTCTCTCTCTCTCTCTGTGTGACTATCATAAATAAATAAAAATAAAAAAAAAAGATCCAGCCTTAGGGGAAGTTTAAATAAATGAAGATTTTAGAAAAGAATGTAAGAGTTATGGAGCCTTATAGAGAATAGAATTTGTAGTTATCATTTAGTGATATTGAAATGCTTAGAAGAAAAAGAGTTAGCCCATAATAAAGATGAAAAATAGAAGAAAAAATAAATAAAATAGCATGAAAATAATAGGATTAAAGAAAGGTGATTTAGAAATGAAATGAAAAGTGAGAAAAATGAAAACTTTGTGTGAGAGAAAGTGTGATGGGGTTTAATAGGAGATAAAATTGAAAAAGGATTCTGGAATGCCTGCTAAGGGATTTGTGTTTTATTATGAAGCAAGCAAAGAACTATTGAAGAATTATTTGCAATTGTGTAATACTTTTCTAACATATAGTGAATAGTCTATACATAATAACCATTTTAAGTAGTAATAATAGGACGTTTGTCAACAGGATGTGGGAGATTTAAAAAATAGATGATGTAAATGATTTTGGTTTGAGTAATTGTGGAAATCAATAGGTCCTAGGGACATGTGAAAATATAGTGGGTTACTCTTACCAAATTTTTTGGAGGAGTGGTATTATTTTTTTCAACACTGCCTGATTGTGGTTATTGCAACACCCTTGGAAGTTACACTTTTCATTATTCCAAATCCCATTCCTTAGCCCTATCCCTAATGCTCCTTATTACTGCTTTCAAAGTCCTGTAAGAATTTGACAATTCTAATTTTATTTTCAAGTATAAGGAGAAGTCTAAGAGTAAAACAAGAAATAAACCCTCTGTTCCCTTCTGCTTAGCACAGTAGTAAATACAATCATTGTAATCACTGACAATAAAGAGGATGGTATTCTTATTGTGAGATCATTTCTGATGTGACTGATTGGTTAGGATGGTTAAGAATCAAAGTATGCAACTTAGAATGGAAATTCAATATTTACTTATGTACAACCATCTCATTTCACTGAGGATGAATTCGATGCTCATATCTCCATAAGAAATATACCAAGGGTGATAGCTGACCAGTGGTTTCTCTTTTGCAGTGAAAAGACTTTATACCATGGTAACAAGTCAGAATTCAGATATGCTGTACTTCAGCAAAAAGAATTTCTTGTTCACTTAGTTAAGACATCTCATTTCCTGAGTATATGCTACTGAGGAGTGAGTGATGATAGGGGATTCTCAGTTACAGGGGATCCTTCACTGCTGTAATCCTTTCAAGCTCATATCTGATTCTTCAAAAGCGGTTCAAGGGGTTTTAGAAGAATTCTTTTGATTCTAAGTTAGATATTAAGTTTACTGAAGAAGTTCTCCAGAATCTTATACATTGGCTGGAGCATTCATGAAGATCCAGTTACAAAGGAATAAGAAAAATTTCCCCCATGCACTAGATTAAACTTAAAATTCAACATTTAGGGTGTTATGTTTGTCCTAAATATCTTTTAGGCTTCTTTAAAGAAAAATGCCTAAAGTCTTCATAAATTTCACTGAGATTGAAGTCAGGAGATTTGGGAATATTAGTACAATTTACTGTGTGATTTTGACATGTCATTTAGAATCTCCAAGCCTTAGTTTTCCTGAGCTCTTTGGATCAAAAGCTCTTAAAGACAAAATTCCACAATGTTAGGAGTATGATTTGCACCTTTATGTGAAAGAAATATCCTAAAACAGACTTCATTGGGATTGCAGGAAAGAGGGGGAAAAGGTGGGTAAAAGAACACTGAATCTGAAGTATATGGGGAAAAAGAATCTTTAAATAGAAAGGAAAGATAAGATTAACCTCAAAAATTCAGAAGAACTCAACACTTGGAACACTTGCATAGCATATACTAAGGTGAACAACACAACAGGGGCAATCCTTGTTAATATTCACACTAACTTTTCTAAGTATTTGCACTGACCTCACAGGATCCTTCCATTTTTCTTAAAGATGCATATACAATTGAATTCTGCCAGATGGGTTCTTACTAAAAGAAGCATCTCATTGTCAATAAAATGCTACACTTTGGTTAGTTCTGCTAATATAGTTCATGATCATTATTCCACCTACCTCCTTCATAACTGGAAGATGCTACGGCAATTTTCAGAGCAAGGAAGAGTACAGATTTTCCATTTTGCACTTTGTCTTGAAGGAAAAATTTCCAAGAGAATAAAGTCTGTCTGAATCATCCTCCTCCACTTGGTTAAGAGCCATTTATGAATGACCAGAGGCAGTTGAGGAGATCTGGAAATATCCAGCCTGAAGTTTGAGTACTGAGACTAAGTCATATAGTGTCACTGGTTTTCCCTTAAGGACATACACACAAAATCTTCTTGAGTTAGGGACTGTCATCTCAAGCTATTTGCTCACTTAGGTATTTCTACTACCTCACGAATCTAAAGATGATTTTTTTTCTATGCAAATGAAACTTTATTTCCTTATCTTTCCCTTGATTTTCTTTATATTGAAGTATAATTGACATACAATGTGATATTAGTTTTCAGTGTGTAACACATTGATTTGACAATTCTGTACATTACTTAGTGCTCAGCATGCTAAGTGTAGTCACTATCTGTCACCATAGAACATTATTAAAATGTTATTGACTTTATTCCCTAGCTGTACTTCTCATCTCTGTGACTTATTTACTTTATTACTGGATGTTTGTACCTCTGAATCCCCTTTTTTTCCCTCTTGTCCCCCCAACCACCTGCCTTGTGGCAACCACCATTCTTTTTAAGAATCTATGTGTTTTCTATTTGTTTTGTGTTTGAGATTCCACCTATAAGTGAAATTATATGGTATTTGTCTTTCTCTGTTAAAGGTGACTTTAAAAAATCTTATTTATTTATTTGAGAGAGAGAGAGAGAAGAGAGAGAGAGAAAGCACAAGCAGAGGAAAGGGCAGAGAAAGAAGCGGGTTCCTCACTGAGTGGGGAGCCTGACATGGGGCTCATTTCCAGCATCCTGGGATCATGACCTGAGCATAAGATGGACACTTGATTGACTGAGCTACCCAGGGGCCCTCCCCTGTTAAAGGTGACTCTTTAAAAGAATCATAGTAAAACCAATAAGATAAAGTTCTGAAATTAAAATCCAGATGGATTAAGAAGACAATAAATAATAATGCTTTGATATTATAAAAAGAGGAGAGCTTATAGCACTTATGACTAATTTTGGATAAAATATAGGGAAAAATACCTCGACCAATAATAAGAAAGTCTCATTCATTATTTGCCATTTTATTGAACAGCTTTAACTACAATGCAGCAGTTACAACCGAGTTTAGTCACTACAATTTACATTTCTTATATTAGTCACAGGAATATACCCAAGTGATTTCTCAATTGTGCTCCTTGACCCATCAGACTTTCCAAGTTTTATTTGGAAAAGTAAAGTAAAAGTAAAGATGTCAATCATCTTCTTTGTCCTAAGCACCCTGGCTTAAGAACAGGTACATTAAATAAGTTGAGATCTGAGTTGAGTACCTTTCTTTAGGTAATAAGATCCTTAAAATACTTTTATAATTGTAGATACTCTTTAGGGTGAATCAAGAAATGCTTTGAAGAAGACTGCAAGGACAACAGAAATTTGCTGTTGAAAAAAATAGAACACAGACAAATTTTGCATAATGCAAAATGCTAGAATCTTTCTAAAGTAATATTGTACAAAATATATTGACAACCAAAAACTGAAAACCATTCTTAAGAATTATAACATGGTGTTGCCTTCCTATTTATCTAACTTTAAGTATAATTAGGATAAGAATTGTTTCTTTCTTGATTTTTCATGGCTGCTGGTTTGTATAAACTCATATTTTATCCATTGGATCCACATAATTTCTATAAGAAACATTAATTGATTTCCAGTGATGCTTATGATCAGTATGAAGATACTGATAAAGCTCAATCATATGTACATGTATATATTTATATAGAGATATAAAACAATTACATGAAAATTGAATGTGGTCATTGATGATAATTGCAACTTAGTTTTATAGGTTAGGTAGGAATGTATGACACTTTATTTTTCATACTTAACAGATTATTACAGCAACCCTATTTGAAAGTATAGTTCTTTGATTTAATATCCTTTTTTTACATAGATATCTCAGTTTTTTAAAGGCAATAATGAAATTGTACATAATCCATAGTGTTCATGGTGATCACGAGGGTCCTGAAGGTCCACAACATTCATCTTGTGCTCTTACCAATAAAATCTGTTATGGTATGTCTCTAGAACTTACAACTTGTCGACTCAGCCTTCCCATTGCCACCTTCATATCTCTGTTCCTTAGAGTATAGATGGCAGGATTTAATACAGGAGTGATAACAAAATCCACAATGGCAAAAAATTTATCCATTGACTTGGTAGGGAAAGGCCACACATAGAGAAACATGCATGGAGTGAAAAACAAAACCAACACAGTGATGTGAGCTGACAGAGTGACAAATGCTTTGGACAAGTCTTTTGAAGAATGCTGTCTAACAGTGGCCAGAATAAAGATGTATGATACAATTAAGAAAAAGAATGTGCCCATAGATATGAAGCCACTGTTGGCAGTGACCACAAATTCTAGTCTGTATGTGTCCATGCATGCAAGTTTAATAACCCTAGGAAAATCACAATAAAAGCTCCCTACATTATTAGGGCCACAAAAAGGTAAATTTATGACAAAAACAAACTGAGATACAGCATGAATCACCCCAATGATCCAAGCAGCCACTACCAAAAGCATGCACGTTTTGGTATTCATGGTAGTGAGATAGTGGAGAGGCTTGCAGATCGCTGTGTACCTGTCAAATGCCATGGCTATGAGCAACACCATCTCAACTCCTCCCATAACATGAATAAAGAACATTTGTATCATGCAGTTGTGGAAGGAAATGATTTTACAACCACTGAAAAGATCAGAGATCATTCTAGGAACTGTGGTGGATGAAAGGCCCACATCAATGAGTGATAGGTTGGCCAGCAGGATATACATTGGGGAGTGTAAGTGAGAATCAAAAATCACTGTTAACATAATGAAGAGGTTTCCTAAGATAATTCCAACATAGAATAAAGAGAAAAAAACAAAAAGGAAAATCTGCATTCCCAAGGATTGTGCAAGTCCCAGTAACACAAATTCAGTTACCAAAGAGCCATTTACTTGGTCCATTGAATCATAAGGAAGAGAAGACTCTGAAGTGATCTGAAAGAAATGAGAAAGGGAATCAATGTTAAGGTACTAAAAAAATGTCTTGAATGTTGATAATTTAATACTAGCTATTGACAGATCTTGTATTTAATTGATAGTAAATTATTTACAAATTAATGGGAACCCGGGATATGAGTTTGGTAGTATGACCAAAGCTGCACTCAGAGGCAGTCTATTGCTTTAAATTGCTCTTATTTGTTCATGTACATGGAGTAAGCAGGCAATTTAAGAAACTAGAAAACTAGAAAAGGATGTATAAAAGTCTGTGTTTTTGTGTTTCTGTTAAGTTACTACTGCTGAATGGTGTTTGTCTTGGAGTTTGAATGATAATTTTTGTAAACAGGAAATTTCGACAGTACATGAACCTGTTACCTTAAAGACTCTAAACTTCCATTTATAGCACATAACATAATATATTTATGAACTTTATTATAATATGAACAATCAGTGCAAAATGTGGAACTGAGTGTATTCAATGTGGTGCAGTCAGAGTTAGTAGCATGTATAAAGGACAGGCAGGGAATAACACATAAATAAAGGGAAAGAATAAAGATAGATGGGAAGAAGTGTAAGAAAATAAAAGGGTGGTGAGAAGAAGAAATAAATTCCTAAAAGTCAAATAGGGAGGATAAAATGATGATCAAAAAGGACATTGGTGGACACTGAGGAGAGAACTTGATGGGATGAGCACTATACATTGATGGGTGTTATACTATACGTTGGCAAATCAAACTTCAATAAAAAAATAAAATAAAAAATAATAAGCTCCCTAGGGGCAAAGAGCACATCTTTGCTTAGATTTCCTGTAATGGTTTAAATGAACACACATTGATATATTATAAATACCTGGGTATGAACTTTACCTGGGTTTTCATTCACTGCTTTGGGTATATTTTGACTGGAAGGATAGAAAATAATAATAAAGCTGTAGGGAAAATAATGAGTTGAAGACAAGTTAAGACTTTAAAATGTGAATCATTGGCTGTGGCAGTGGGATTGGTAGAACAGAGTGGTTAGTTGAACATCATGCATTAGTGAACTGATGAACTGACAGGTGAATCACCTCTAAAAAAAAATTAGTAAGTTACTGATCACAAGCATCTGTTCAGCATCCAGGCATTATTTTTCTTACCTTCATTCTGGTATTTGTAGCTTTTCATAAATGTAAAATTAGAGTTTATGGTATAGGGATCCTTTCTGGTTTGTATAAGGCTGTATTGCCTACCTAAAACAGTGGCTGGCACATAGGGAGAGCCCAGGAAATATGTCATGAGTGTGTTTCCTAGGAACAGAAGCAGGTATTAAATTATTCATAGAAGAAGCAAAACAGTATCCCTCACAAATATAAAGAGAAATTTATTTAATAATACCTTCTCCTCAAGCTTGCATTTACTGGTATAATCCAGTTATAGATACATTAAAAAATGAGTATTTAACTGAGTGAAGAAATTTCTACCCCCCTTCTTCCAGATGTCTGGAATTAGCATGTATCATTGATGAGGAAATCCTTATGACCAGAGAGAGCTTGCTGGGAGAAAAAGACCATGCACTTGGTTTCTCTGCCTTTTTAGAAAACTCTGATGACTTTGTGAAGCTCTCAAGAATTTCTCAGAGGCCAAGTTCCCATACAGTTTGGTATCCTTCCTCTTGGAGATGTAAACTTTTTCAGTTATTCAGGGTCTAGGAAGACCCATCATTAAACAGGAAATATAGATACATATTGAACAAAAAGGATATCAGAATTATAGACGTGTATAGAAGTGGGAAAGAACTTTGAGAGAATCTTTTTCAGTTACTTCCTTGTACGTGTAGAGAGCCAACCCCATGAGGGTAAATGGCTAGCCAGTGTGTTCACAGCAGTATGTTCACAGATCCAGAACTAGAAGTCAGCCTAACTTCTAGTCCAGTGGTCTTCCTCAGTAATTCTTTATACTTCTTAATAGAGTCATGAAAAAAGCTAGAATTATTTATATTTCAAAGGATCACTCTAACCTAACTGAAAGTATCCTATTCAACCATGAGTTTTTATTCATTTAAAATAAAATTGGCCTTCCTTCCTGAAAGACATTTATCTTGCTCTTCCTAACCCGCTTTCCTGTTTCTTCACACAAACTAGTCAGTCCTTGAACACTTACTTCCATCTCAGAATTTATAACCACCAGTTCCCCTCTACCATCCCCTGGCACAGGACCAGAAGCTCTTTGACTCTGAGCACAGCCTCTCAGACTAGGCATTGGCTGGTTCCTTCCAATGCAGAGGAAATTAATACTGAAGGGGAGGGAATCACACCAGAATCCTGGAAGTTGAGGATTGAGATTTCCTCCCTCTGGTTTAAAACAAAATTTGGTTCTCAAATAAGGTAGAAATAATTAAGGCCAAATGTCTCTTTTTTATACAGCGGGGGGAAAATTTTAAAATGAGTTGGAGAGCACAAAAATCAGAAGCACATGAATCTTGAAAAATTTTCACATCAAGGAGATAAATTAAACATATCAAAAGATGTGTGTGTGTGTGTGGAATCGATTTGATAAGACAATGCAATTCAGTGATTGCAATTTGAGAATAGAGAGTGATGGTGTAGAATAAAAGGATGAAACTATTTTCAAAAGGAGAAAATTTCTGATGCAGATATTTTACAGAAGAGCAAACACTGAAGCAGTGTTAAGGGGGATAGAGCAAGGGATGCAACCATGACCGGTTGCATCCCTTGTAGTTTTATAATTAAAAAGCAGTTTTCCTACCTGCCTGTTCAGCCACAGGATTTACATTTTTGGAAAAATAGTAGTTCAGAGAGCTTAGTCTTAATATCTGTATATAATCTTCCTTCAAAGACAAAGCTATATATAATATTCTTCTAAATGGAAAATAAGTTAATTAGGCACACAGGAGAGTGACCTACTGTTGTCTCAGAGAAGGCCAATACTGAGCCCATTATTTGTTCCTCTTGGGGGACTAAATCCTTGAATCACATTGGTTTTCCCATGAGAGAAATAGTGAAAGAGAAATTGCCTGGTTATGAAACCAAGAGGAAGAGGGAAGATTTTGAGGCAATATATTGGTTTGTGTAAAAATATCCCTGTATAGGTTACATGATATTTGGCATGAATTGTTTGAAAGTACTGAGATGATGGGATGAGGGTGTGAAAACATAACCTAAATGGACAGATATATCTTCACTTGTAGTACCAAACTTGAAGAGATAGATATAAAAGCTCTGATATGTAAAGATAATTCTTACAACTGACAGTAGGGGAATAAATAGATCACTTTTCTGTTATCAATTATAGCCAGTGTTTACCTTTGTAGATTTACCTGCAGTCCCAAACTTTGGAGTGTTGAAGATAAAGTCTTCTTGAATGCTTTTTAAAATATTTTATTTATTTAATCATGAGAGACACACAGAGAGAGGCAGAGACAGAGGTAGAGGGAGAAGCAGCCTCCATGCAGGGAGCCCAGTGCGGGACTCCAGGATCATGCCCTGAGCCGAAGACAGATGCTCAACCACTGAGCCACCCAGGCATCCCTTCTTGAGTGCTTTTAACTTTATTTTTTCTGAGTTAACTGACTAAAAGTAAAATTTGTACATTATTGGATCAATTTCTTAAGAGATCAGTGGAAAACATACAAACACAAAAGAGGAAAAATATAGGGAGTTATTTTGAGTGTTTGTAAAAACAGTTCAGTTGCTTAGAAGAATCACAACTACTCCCAGATTAGAGGAAAATGCTCTTGTTGATTCCCTGTGGTACTGACTCCTGCAATGCAGTGAACACTCCACAGGCCTATAAATCATCCTGTCATGTCAATGTACTCCTGTCCTGATGTGTGTGTTCTAAGTGGCCAAGTGGATGCCACGCAGAATAGCATATTAAGATGAATGAGGGAGAATCTAGGCAGAAATAAAGCCCCAGGGAGTTCTCCAGCAAGGCACAGAGCACTGTGATTGGACAGCGATCCCCCGGGGCATGGATTCTGGGTTTGCTTGGCAGCAGAGAAGGCTGCTGAACTAACAGGAACGGGGTTGTTAATGTAGAGTTTATGAGTCCTAGAAGTATCAGAGAGGACTGAGACCACTGATTTATAGACTGTCCCAGCTGAAATTGGCTCAAGATTTAAACTGGCTGAAGTTAGAAAGTTAATTGAGAAAAGACAAAGAAAAGATCAGGTACTTTAATCCTTTGACTAATCATTTGTAAAAAGGAAGCCCACAGGACAGCAGGGAGGGACCTTGGGGGCAGAAAGTGGCTCTCTGGGGCATCCAGCAGCTAAAACAGGAACCTGGAGCTTGACCTAGGTCACTAACCTGGATGGATGAGGAATTCCTCTGTAGTATCAGCTCCAGCCTTCCAGGAGTTGGAGCAGCTGGAGTGCTTCATACACAGACAGCTATGTGCTGGAGTACTAGATGCAAGCGCTGCGGGCTGCCGGCACAGAGAATGATGGTGACAGTGAGCAGACACGGTCCCCCAGCTCCCAGGAGGAAGTGCCAAAAGTAGACCACCAGTTAAAGGCCTAATGAACAAGAGACAATGGACTACAGTGAATAGCTGGAAAGCAGCTGTTTCTGCTCTCCAAGGCAAGCCCTCCCCTCCCCCACCACACCCTCCCTTGTTGCTGAAGGAGATAACCAGGAAATGCTGTCGGACATAGTTTATTTATTTATTTATTTATTTATTTATTTATTATTGGCGTTCAATTTGCCAACATATAGCATAACACCCAGTGCTCATCCTGCCAAGTGTCCCCCTCAGTGCCCATTACCCAGTCACCCCAACCCCCCGTCCACCTCCATTTCTGCTACCCCTTGTTCCTTTCCCAGAGATAGGTGTCTTTCATGTTTTGTCACCCTGACTGATATTTTCACTCATTCTCTCTCCTTTCCCTTTATTCCCTTTCATTAATTTTTATATTCACCAAATGAATGAGGCCATATAATGTTTTGGACAGAGTTTTTTAAAAGTCCCAATAAAAGCCTGTACTCACTAAGCCAGGGTCCAGGAGAAGGGCAACCTAGAAAGATGGGAAAGATTTAGACAATAACTGCTCTACTCCAGCCAAATAGCACAGAACAAGCTATGGCCCCACTTTTACCTACACCAGCAAAGACCCAGTGGGCATCTAGGCTGCTGCCCTCACAGGGGCTGTAATAAGGCAGCCTCTCTCTTCCCCTAAGCAGGCTTGTATCAGAGAAGGCTTGGCAGGAAGCTGGGACTTTTATCCCTGTCAACTTGCAAGAAGGCCCCTAACTGCCTCCATGGTATTATTGGAGACCATATGAGAGCCTGGACTTCCATTCCTATCCAGCGTATTGAGGTGCTCCTCCCCTCCCTGCTGTTTTGTGTCTGAGAATGTTCTGATAGAGAACTGAGACTTCCACTATTGCCCAGTGGTAGTGAGGCCACCCCCATGGCAGGGTCAGTGGGGGCCTGGAACTCCCACTCCTACCTAGCTGTAACAAGTGCACCCCTGGATTCTACCTTCACTAGTAGGCTGTGCTCCTCTTTCTCCTGCTAGAGAGGTCTCACAAAAAGCCAGTTAAGTGGTGCCTGGGTGGCTCAGCGGTTGAGCATCTGCCTTTGGCTCAGGGCATGATCCCAGAATCCGGAATCAAGTCCCACATCGGGCTCCCTGCATGGAGTCTGCTTCTCTCTCTGCCTGTGTCTCTGCCTCTCTCTGTGTGTCTCTCATGAATAAAAAAAATATTTTTAAAAAGCCAGTTAAAACAGAAGATTTAAATAAGATTCAGAATCTCCTAACATTATATTCAGGCATCCTAATTGCAAGAAAACAAATCATTTGTCATAGTAAGAACTGGAAAGAGTTCAAACTAAATGGAAAAATAGTAGATATCAACACTGAGATGAGGAATTGGACTTAATCAAAATTAAAAACTTTAGGAAAAACCTTGTTTAGAAGACGAAGAGACAAATTACAGAGAGGGAGAATGTTTTACAAAGCAGGTATCTGACAAAGGACTAGTATTCAGAATATATAAAGAATTCCCCAAACACAGCATTTCAAACAATCCAATTAGAAATTGGACAAAAGGCACGAGGAGACATTTTTTTCCCTGAAGATGCACAGATAACAAATAAGCACAGAAAAAGATGTTCAACATTGTTAGCTATAAGTGAAATGGAAAGTAAAGCCACAATCAGAGATATCTTTACATCTATCAGAATAGCTAATTTTTTATTTAAATAATGACAAAACCATGTGCTGGTGAAAATACAGTGAAATTGGGTCAGTCCTAGAAAGCTGGTAGGAGGGTAAAATGCTACAGCCATTCTGGGAAACAATCTGGTAGTTTCTTAAAAAAACAGAACCTGCAAATATGATCCAGTAATTTTACTCCTAGGTATTTATTACAGAGAAATGAAAACACATGTTCATGCAAAAACATGTGCTCAAATGTTTATAGCCACTTTTTTCATGATAGGCCCAAACTGAGAAACAACTTAGTTGTCCTTCAACAGGTAGAAAGAATCTCCAAGGGAATTATGCTGAGAGAAAAAAAGCCAATCTCCAAAAGTTACTCTATGATTCCATATATATAGCATTCTTGAAATGACAAGATGCTAAAAAAGAGGAACAGGTTAGCAGTTCCCAGGGATCAGGAAGGGGAGGGGCAGGACAAAGTGGGTGTGGGTACAAAAAGACAGCAGGAGGGAAGCTTGTGGTGATAGAAATATTCTGCATTTTGACTATATTAACATCAATATCCTGGTTGTAATATTGAACTATTATGGTTTCCCCAGTAAAAGTTGGGTAGATGGGTAGATGGGGGAAGATGAGTAAAGGGTACACAGGATCCCTGTGTTATTTCTTACTGCCTGATGTGAATCTATGATTATCTAAAATAAAAGTTAAGGGGGCTACCTCGGTGGCTCAGTCAGTTAAGTGACTACAATGGAATATTCCTCAGCCATTAGAAATGACAAATACCCACCATTTGCTTCAATGTGGATGGAACTGGAGGGTATTATGCTGAGCGAAATAAGTCAATCGGAGAAGGACAAACATTATATGGTCTCATTCATTTGGGGGAATATAAATAGTAGTGAAAGGGAATAGAAGGGAAGGGAGAAGAAATGGGTGGGAAATATCAGAAAGGGAGACAGAACATGGAAGACTCCTAACTCGGGGAAATGAACTAGGGGTGGTGGAAGGGGAAGAGGGCAGGGGGTGAGGGTGAATGGGTGACGGGCACTGAGGGGGGCACTTGACGGAATGAGCACTGGCTGTTATTCTGTATGTTGGCAAATTGAACACCAATAAAAAATAAATTTACTATTAAAAAAAAGTGACAGACTTCTGATTTTGGCTCAGGTCATGATCCCATAGGTCCTGAGATTGAGCCCCATGTTGGGCTTCATGCTCAGCAGGGAGTCTGCTTGAGGAATCTCTTCTGCTTTCTCTGCCCCTCCCCCTTATTTATTCTTTCAGTCATTCTAAAATAAATGAATAAATCTTAAAAATATGTATATAAAATAAAAGTTAAGAAAACAAGTCCAGACACTAATCAATATATTATTCAACACTGCTATTTTTAAGCTCTTTGTTGGTTTTATTCATTTATTTAATGATAATTAATTCATCAAAAATTTTCTATTCTGCTGTACTGATGTTATAGCAGTAAACATGATCAACACAGCCCCTCTTCACATGGAATTTAAAATGTAATGAGGAAGACCTACAACAAATAAGAAATTATGAGTATGGCCAATGTTACAGAAATGGTACTAGGCAGTGCTATAATATACAATGGAAGGAGCTCTCTTGGACCCAGGTTCTTGGAAGTATTTCTTCATAAAATGATGTTGAAACTGAGATTTGAAGAATGAATAGATGTTAATAGGCAAAGCATAAAGGACAAATGTTTCAAACAGAATAATCAGCTGGTGCAAAGCCTCAAGATGAGAAAGAGTGAATTTTTCAAGCAAGCAAAAGAAAACCAAACTGCCTCTGGAATTGCAAGCAAGGGCATATTGTCCTCTGAGGCTGGAGAGGAGGATGGGGGCTAGGTCTTAGATAGCCTGATAAATCTTGAAAAAGGATCTGTACTCTAAAAACTACAGAACACTTAAGAGTTTGTATTTTATTTTAAGAGTAGTGGTAAGTGTGTGAAGGGTCTTAAGGAGAAGAATCATATGCTTAGATTTTATATTTTAAAAAAATCTGGAGCACCTGGGGGGCTCACTCTGTTAAATGTCAGACTCTTGATTTCAGCTCAGGTTATGATCTCAGGGTTGTGAGATCAGACCATATGATGGACTCTGAGCTAAGCATGGAGCCTGCTTGATATTCTCTCTCTTTCTCTCTCCCTCTCTCTCTCTTTGTCTCTCTCCACCCTTCTACCTGCACATGCATATGCATACCTATGTTCTCTCTGTCAAAAAAATCTCTCATTCTTAATTTAGATAAGAATGAAAGCAAACAAGATTTAAAGTGGGAAGACACATAGGTAACTTAATATTCTATTTGAAAAATGATGTGTGAAGTCTTAGACAAGACCGGTGACATTTGGAAGAAAACAAGGGGACATATTTAAGAAATGTTTAGATGTTTAGCATTTGCAGATTTATTGAATAGTAGGGGTTTGGGAAGGGAGGAGTCCAGTATTACTCCTAGATTTTGCATTGAGGAACCAGGTTAATATTGGTGCCACTTATTTTGACTAGGGACCTGAAAAAGCAGCAAGTTTGAGGATGAGATGATTTTAGGTTCAGATCTGGTGAGTGGGAGATGCCCTTGAAGCAAGAAATAATACTCCTTGAAGCCTCTAGCTGAGTTGGTAATTAAAGCCAGGGGAATGGATGCTACCTAGGGATAGAATATGGAGTGAGAAAAAGCCAAATATGCAATTTGAGGAACACTGAGTTTGGTGATAGAGTGGATGAGAGAACCCAAGCAAACTGATACTGGGAAGGAATTCACAAAAAGTAGGAGGAAAAACAGGAGACTGTAGTGTCTCAGAAGCCCAGTGAAATATTTGAAAGTGGGAATGGTTAACAATGATCAAGTAAAGAACTTCCCATCCAGATGAATACCAAAACGTTAAACGAAGTATTAATGATTAATGTATGTGGAGGACACAGGGATGTTATTGGATGTTCCTGGAGAAACACTGGACAAAAAATATAGGCATTAGTTTCCTTAATTGAGCAGATTTTATTTAGAGAGCAGTAGAAACAGATACATGAAAAAGTTATGTGTAATTTTAATAAGGTGTTTATTCCAAATGTAAAAACACTCAGTTAAACTGAATATGCCTTACCATTTTTGGCTTGACATTTATCCAAAGCTATCAAACTCGGATATATAAACTCTTGGGGAGTTGCTTTATCTGACCAAGAAACAATATTCAAAGAATTCAGGGCCTTTAAATACACATCTTGGGTGATTAGTCTCCTTTGGAACAGCCATTATTTCTATGCATTTAAAAAAATAAACCAGGTGATTTGATTGAATATGGAAAGACTGCATTTTTAGGATAATAGAGAGGTAGAAAAAACTATTAAAAAGCTCTGGTTTGTATTTATCTAAAGTATTGATAATGTTAAGAAAATTCTCTCCCTTCTTAAAATCACTCAAATCTAAACACAAAACTAAACAGCATCCTAAACTGACAAAGTCAGGTTTGTGTTTGGGGTTTAACATAAATAACACATAATTGATTTTGTTCTTATTTTAAGTTAAACTAAAATTAAAATAGGAATTACAACACAGAATTCATTGATTTTAATTTACTCAAGTCACATTTTATCTATTAAATCTCTAAATTTACTATGAGATATATTTATCATTTTTGAGGTATTAATTTATAATTGAGAATAAATACAATTAGCAGGTCCCAGAAAATGTCACCCAGAAAATGGTATTTGAATGTTAAATTAACTCCTAAAAATCAGCTCAGTTTTCTATTCTCATCATTCCTCATGATGGAAGTAGGTGAAGTCAGTTTATTCTCTGTGGTTAGCAAAATAAAATCACCCTTGATTCAATAATCAGTTTCTACAGGTGGACCTTTGTTGAACTATTTCTCCAAATAATAGTTCTTACCATAGTAACAATGACAGTCACGTGAATTGCGGTGTTCCTGGTGAACCTGCAGCATGTTGTATGTAGATCTGCTCCATTCATTATGAGATCCCATGAAGACCCACAATCCTTTTGGCCAGTCTTCTCATGGCCACTCTCATGTCTTTGTTTCTTAATGTATAGATGGCAGGATTCAAGAGGGGTGTGATAGCGAAGTCCACAATGAATAAATACTTATCCAGTGATGTTGTAGGGAAAGGCCACACATAGAGAAACATGCATGGCATAAAAAACAAAATCACTACAGTGATGTGAGCTGACAGTGTGACAAATGCTTTGGATAAATCCCCTGAAGAACGTTTCCAGACAGTGACCAAAATGAAGATATAGGATATAATTAAAGAGAAGAAGGTAGCCATGGATATAAACCCACTGTTAGCAATGATTACAAACTCTAGCTTATAAGTGTCTACACAAGCAAGTTTCATGACCCGAGGAAAATCACAGTAAAAACTATCTACTTCATTAGGGCCACAAAAGGGCAAGTTTATGACAAAAACAAACTGAGATACAGCATGAACTATCCCCACTATCCAGGCAGCCGCTACAAAGGAGACACACATTTTAGAGCTCATGATGGTCAGGTAGTGGAGAGGCTTACAGATTGCAGTGTACCGGTCATATGCCATGGCTATGAGCAGCACCATCTCAGCTCCACCCATGACATGAATAAAAAATATCTGTATCATGCATTTTGGAAAGGAAATGATGTTGTGGTCAGTGAAAAGATCAGAGATCATTTTGGGGACTGTAGTAGATGATAAACCTAGATCAAGTAGGGAGAGATTGGCCAGTAAGAAGTACATGGGGGTGTGTAAATGACAGTCAATAATTACCGTGAACACAATGAAGAGGTTTCCTAAGATAATTCCCACATAGAACACAGAGAAGAATAAAAAGAGAAAAAGGTGCATGTCCCATGAATTTGAAAGTCCAATCAATACAAATTCAGATACCACAGAGTCATTTGCTGCATCCATTGGCTCAATCAGTAGAGAAGATGCTGAAGTATTCTGAGGGTAGAAAGTAAGGAAGAACTGAGAACTATGGGAACTGAACATTGATATGTTGTTTGCCTATCAATGCTTTTGTAGGAACTATGCTGCAAATGCCAAAATGTACTATTGGAAAACATACAGAGAGGGCAGGTGAAAGGAAGATAAATGAGTAGGAGAAATGAGATAATCAAAAGTTAGACTGGAGAGAGAAGGAAACAATATTATTTAGAAATATGGAGGAATTAAGAGCAAAAAAAAAAATACCTTCTGGTAGCGAGCCTCTTTACCATGCTCATTGTGCTTATTTAGTCTTTTTCATATATATTCAAGAAAATAGCTTTTGTATCATGAATAGTCAGCCATACTTTGAATATTCAAAGTTAATCACAGTTGTATACATATATTCTAATAGAATGTACTCTCTGATTATTCTTTTACTTACACTTGTGAGATCTCAGGCATTAATCACTCATAGAGAATAGTCACCAGACAATGAGTGAAAGAGTGTTGAATCTAAGAGGAATGCTTACACAAAATGAAAAGGCTTAGTATTCTGATAGTTCACAATACTTGTGACTGCAACGAATCACTTGGAGAAATACACTTTAAATCAAGTGACCCTCCTGACCCCAAAGACAGTGTCAGAAAACACAGAAAAAGGGCTTCTCAGTACTTTGGTAGGATTGAGAGATTTTGTACTCTTGAGAGGTCTATTCTAGGATTAATGAGTTCTTAATCATTAATGTGTAATGAGTAAGAACTCATTGAGTAATGTGTAATGAGTAATGTGTAATGCAATTCAAGCACAGAAGTGAGAGATCATGGAGTCTTCACTGAGATAAAATATTTAGTCAATGTACACTAAGAGCATGTAAAAACTACAGGATCCCAAAGAGTCATTAAAGTTAAAGGTTAAAGTTTAGTTAAAGTTTAGTTCAGCTAAAATGCTATTTGAAGGTGAGTAAAATTGTTATAATAATTTTTTCAAAGGGAGTATCTATTATCACTATGGATAAGTAGAAAAGTTGGAGATGTATATACATATGTATAAAGTACATGTTAGGATTCATTCATTATTTAATCTAAAGTGAAAAATTAAAAACACATTTAAAAGAAGATATGAGAAGACATGCATAAAGGGGAATTTGATAAGATTAATATTTGAGTGAGTGTGCTATTATAAATGGTGCAAATTTAAATTTGTTGACATGTTCACTATATTGTAAAGCAACAAAAATTTTTTACAAGTATGTATTATATGATATGCTCTTTATAAGTATACACTACAAAAATATGTAAATATATACATCAACATCTCAAGATCACTGGATAATGACATTTGAGGTAATTTTAATATTGGAAAGATTGATCATGTATATTTTTATTTTTCTAAGTTGGCCATGTGTTTGTAATAAAAATTATGAAAAGGTGGAAATAGATCATAAATACAGAGAGGAAACTGGTGGTTGCCAGAGACAAGGGTGGCAGAGGGTTGGACAAAGAGGAATGAAGGGAGCGGGAGGTATAGGCTTCCAATTGTGAAATGAATAAGTCATGGGGATGGAATGTACAGCATAGAGAATATAGTTGATGGTATTATAAGAGTGTTAGATGGTAACACATTGTAGTCATACTTGTGAACATAGTAATATATATATTATATAAAACACATATATATATGACAATGGAATGTGACTCAGCCATCAGAAAAGATGAATACCCACCATTTACATCGACATGGTTGGAACTGGAGAGTATTATGCTGGATGAAATAAGTCAATCGATAAAGACAATTATCATATGGTTTCTATGAACAGCTACACTCCAAAAAATCAGGCAATCTAGAAGAAATGGACACATTTCGGAAAACCACAAACTACCAAAATGCAACAAGAAGAAATAGAGAATCTGAACAGGCCAATAACCAGGGAGGAAATTGAAGCAGTCATCAAAAATCTCCCAAGACACAAAAGTACAGGGCCAGATGGCTTCCCTGGGAAATTCTATCAAACATTTAAAGAAGAAACCATACCTATTCTACTAAAGCTGTTTGGAAAGATAGAAAAGAGGTGGAGTACTTCCAAACTCATTCTACGAGGTCAGCATCACCTTAATCCCAAAACCAGACAAAGACCCCACCACAAAAGAGAACTATAGACCAATATCCCTGATGAACATGGATGCAAAAATTCTCAACAAGATACTAGCCAATAGTATACAACAGTACATTAAGAAAATTATTCACCATGACCAAGTGGGATTTATCCCCGGGATGCAAGGCTGCTTCAACACTCGTAAAACAATCAATGTGATTCATCATATCAGCAAGAGAAAAACCAAGAACCATATGATCCTCTCATTAGAGGCAGAGAAAGCATTTGACAAAATACAGCATCCATTGCTGATCAAAACTCTTCAGAGTGTAGGGATAGAGGGGACATTCTTTAACATCTTAAAAGCCATCTACGAAAAAGCCACAGCCAATATAATTCTCAATGGGGAAGCACTGCGGGCCTTTCCCCTAAGGTCAGGAACAAGACAGGGATGTCCACTCTCACCACTGCTGTTCAACATAGTACTAGAAGTCCTAGCCTCAGCAATCAGACAACAAAAAGACATTAAAGGCATTCAAATTGGCAAAGAAGAAGTCAAACTCTCCCACTTCACCGATGACATGATACTGTACGTAGAAAACCCAAAAGCCTCCACCCCAAGATTGCTAGAACTCATACAGCAATTTGGCAGTGCAACAGGATACAAAATCAATGCCCAGAGAAATCAGTATCATTTCTATACACTAACAATGAGACTGAAGAAAGAGAAATTAAGGAGTCAATCGCACTTACAATTGCGCCCAAAAGCATAAGATACCTAGGAATAAACCTAACCAAAGAGGTAAAGGATCTATACCCTCAAAACTATAGAACACTTCTGAAAGAAATTGAGGAAGACACAAAGAGATGGAAAAATATTCCATGCTCATGGATTGGCAGAATTAATATTGTGAAAATGTCAATGTTACCCAGGGCAATTGACACATTTAATGCAATCCCTATCAAAATACCATGGACTTTCTTCAGAGAGTTGGAAAAAATTATTTTAGGATTTGTGTGGAATCAGAAAGACCCCAAATAGCCAGGAGAATTTTAAAAAAGAAAACCATATCTGGGGGCATCACAATGCCAGATTTCAGGTTGTACTACAAAGCTGTGGTCATCAAGACAGTGTGGTACTGGCACAAAAACAGACACAAAGATCAATGGAACAGAATAGAGAACCCATAAGTGGACCCTGAACTTTATGGTCAACTAATATTCGACAAAGGAGGAAAGACTATCCACTGGAAGAAAGACAGTCTCTTCAATAAATGGTGCTGGGAAAATTGGACATCCACATGCAGAAGAATGAAACTAGACCACTCTCTTTCACCATACACAAAGATAAACTCAAAATGGATGAAAGATCTAAATGTGAGACAAGATCCCATCAAAATCCTAGAGGAGAACATAGGCAACATCCTTTTTGAACTCGGCCACAGTAACTTCTTGCAAGATACATGCACGAAGGCAAAAGAAACAAAGCAAAAATGAACTATTGGGACTTCATCAAGATAAGAAGCTTTTGTACAACAAAAGATACAGTCAACAAAACTAAAAGACAACCTACACAATGGGAGAAGATATTTGCAACTTATGTATCAGATAAAGGGCTAGTTTCCAAGATCTATAAAGAACTTATTAAACTCAACACCAAAGAAACAAACAATCCAATCATGAAATGGGCAAAAGACATGAACAGAAATCTCACAGAGGAAGACATAGACATGGCCAACAAGCACATGATAAAATGCTCTGCATCACTTGCCATCAGGGAAATACAAATCAAAACCACAATGAGATCCCACCTCACACCAGTGAGAAGGGGGAAATTAACAAGGCAGGAAACCACAAATGTTGGAGAGGATGTGGAGAAAAGGGAACCCTCTTGCACTGTTGGTGGGAACGTGAACTGGTGCAGCCACTCTGGAGAACTGTGTGGAGGTTCCTCAAAGAGTTAAAAATAGATTTGCCTTATGACCCAGCAATTGCACTGCTGGGCATTTATCCCAAAGATACAGATGCAATGAAATGCCAGGACATCTGCAACCCGATGTTTATAGCAGCGATGTCGACAATAGCCAAACTGTGGAAGGAGCCTCGGTGTCCGTCAACAGATGAATGGATAAAGAAGATGTGATTTATGTATACAATGGAATATTAGCCATTAGAAATGACAAATACCCACCATTTGGTTCGACGTGGATGGAACGTGAGGGTATTATGCTGAGTGAAGTAAGTCAATCGGAGAAGGACAAACATTGTATGGTCTCATTCATTTGGAGAATATAAATAATAGTGAAAGGGAATAAAGGGGAAAGGAGAAAAAATAAGTGGGAAATATCAGAAAGGGAGACAGATCATGAAAGACTCCTAACTGTGGGAAACGAACTAGGAGTGGTTGAAGGGGAGGTGGGCGGGGGGGTGGGCGTGACTGAAAGGGCACTTGACGGGATGAGCACTGGGTGTTATTCTGTATGTTGACAAATTGAACACCAATAAAAAATAAATTTATTAAAAATAAAAATAAAAAGTAAAAATATCATATGGTTTCATTCACATGTGGAATACAAGAAATACTGCAGAGGACCATAAGGGAAGGGAGGGAAAAGTGGGAAGAAATCAGAGAGGGAGATAAATCATGAGAGATTGTTTTTTTTAATAATAAATTTATTTTTTATTGGTGTTCAATTTGCCAACATACAGAATAACACCCAGTTCTCATTAACTCTGAGAAACAAACTGAGGGTTGCTGAAGGGGAGCTGGGTGGAGGGATGAGGTAACTGGGTGATAGGCACTAAGGAGAGCATGTGGTGTGATGAGCACTGGCTATTATATGCAACTGATGAATTATTGAAACTATCATCTGAAACTAATTATGTACTACATAGTGGCTAATTGAGTTTAAATAAAATATTTTAGCTACACAAATAAAATATATGTATATATGAAATGAAGGTGAATTCAAATAAGTTAAAAAATTTTTAGTTGTTTTTTGTTCTTTGAAAATGTTAAAGCATCAGAAATTCTTTGGAGCTAAATTCTCAAAAGAGATAGTTGCTATCCTTGCTGGATATTTTGACTTTAACATTCAGAACATAGGAACCTTTTTAAGTAGGTAATGCAGAAAATCAGATAGAACTTAGGTCTTTCAAATTTAGTGATTGAAAATTCTATCTCCTTCAGGGGCAAGATCACTTATAACCAAACTAAAACTGAAAACACAAGGAAGCAAAGCTGTCCAAAACTCATTTTGCCAATGTCCTGTCATTGTATCATATTCATGATTTTTTAAAATTTCTCCTCTTAATCATCTTAACTTGCTTCTAATAGAGGTCCTTTTCACAACTGATGGACATTAATTCTATTAAGTCATATTCATTCTTATCATTATCCCTCTACTTCTTGACTCAGTCATTGGCTAACATCATCAAAAGCTTTGTCAGATATGCCAAGTGGAGGGAACTGACTCACTCCAGCATTCCCTGGATGAGGGCAAAGAATCATTTCCATTTATGTGGTCTGTTAGAAGCATGAGTGGGAATTGGGTGGGCAAGACATATTTAACATATTTGATCCTCACAATAGGAAACATGGAATATCACATAAGATGGTGAAGGGAGTGGTGATGGATGCAAGATCCTTGCGATATTAATCCACCAAAGGGACAGCAAAATTGTTAATTCTTTCAGAAATCTCTTTCTTAGATAATAATTTAATTTTGCAATTACAATAGTAAGAATAGTGTTCAAAAAGTATGGAATAACTAGTGACAGAAGGGAAGTATACAAGTGGAAAAGAAACAGAAAGTAGAATGAGAGTATAAGAAGAGTTTATTGTGGTATTGCTCAACATTAGGAGCATTTTTTTTTTACCCACCTGTTCTGTTCTAAGGTGTGCAGCAGCGTTTGTAGAAACTCAAAAATTTTCATTTCTACTTTGTAGTATAGTCACATCCAAGACAAAATATATGTTTCTTCCCAATGAGAATACAGTTAATTAGTAGTAGTAGGTGTTAGTGACCCATTGATGTTTCTCAGATCTCTAATAACTAGCCTTTTATTGATTCCTCCTGGGAACCAGGTCTGTGAGTCATGTTAATTTTCCCAAGAGAAAAAAATATCAGAAGAGTTACTTGGTGATGAGAGTTTTTATTTATTTATTATTTTATTTATTTATTAATGAGAGAGAGAGAGAGAGAGAGAGAGAGAGAGAGGCAGAAACACAGAGGGAGAGGGAGAGAAGCAGGTTCCACGCAGCAAGGCCGACACGGGACTGGATCCCTAGTCTCCAGGATCACACCACGGCGGAAGGCTGCGCCAAACCGCTGGGCCACGGGGACTTCCGGGTGATGAGAGTTTTTTTTTTTTGTAAAAAGATCAGTGTTTGAATATCTCCTGTATATTAGACAATATAACATGGTGGATGGGCAGAAAATAAGTACCATTTAAATCAGGAAATGTGGAAATGTGAGCCTACTTAGATATGCTGGTTTGGGAAGAGTGAGAAGTCTTCCACAATTATTGCAGATGCCTTTATTTATGGAATGGGAGAGTTGAGCCATATGTATAAATATTTTTTTTTCCAGAACAAGCAAGAGGCTTTATGCAAGGGTGGTATTCTCATAAGCATTCATGATTCTTTCCCATTCAAAATGGTTTATATCTTACTTATTCCAAACTCTATCATGTAACACTAAAAATGTATTGAATGGACAAATGAATAAATAAATATCTTTGTGAAACTATTCTATTCTTTAATCATATTGGATTCTAACCAGACAAAAGTGGTATGGGACCGTGATGAACTGTTGAACAAAAGAAAAAAGCTTATAAATGTTATTCTAGATTGAGAGTTGAAAAATTATATATTTTTTTATTTTTTTATTTATTTTTATTTTTTTAAATTTATTTTTTATTGGTGTTCAATTTACTAACATACAGAATAACCCCGATGTTTATAGCAGCAATGGCCACGATAGCCAAACTGTGGAAGGAGCCTCGGTGTCCAACGAAAGATGAATGGATAAAGAAGATGTGGTTTATGTATACAATGGAATATTACTCAGCTATTAGAAATGACAAATACCCACCATTTGCTTCAACGTGGATGGAACTGGAGGGTATTATGCTGAGTGAAGTAAGTCAGTTGGAGAAGGACAAACATTATATGTTCTCATTCATTTGGGGAATATAAATAATAGTGAAAGGGAATATAAGGGAAGGGAGAAGAAATGTGTGGGAAATATCAGAAAGGGAGACAGAACGTAAAGACTGCTAACTCTGGGAAACGAACTAGGGGTGGCAGAAGGGGAGGAGGGCGGGGGGTGGGAGTGAATGGGTGACGGGCACTGGGGGTTATTCTGTATGTTAGTAAATTGAACACCAATAAAAAATTAAAAATAAAAAATAAAAAAAATAAAAAAATAAAAAAAATAAAAAAAAATAGGCATTTCACAAAAGAAAACTAAATATGATTTGTGAAACAAGTTAGAAATCATTAATAACCATGGAAAAGCCAATAATCACAATACACCTGTGAACATGTGCCTCACTGGTAAAAATCAATAGATTTTTTTGTGTGCCCAAATAAGAACAATCTTAAAAGGGCTTAAACTCATTGGAGAAAGTGTGGTTTCTCTCACAGCTTAGTAAGGAAATTCACTGGTTTGGTCAGATGAGAGGTGGTCTTGAACTGCTGGGCTATGTTAGGCCACTCCTTGTGCAGGCAGGGAAACAGGTAATCAGCAATGGGTAGGGTATGTGTGCAAGAACTCTAGGTTCTGGTGTGGGCAAAAACCTTTCAGAGTGGGCAGCCCTACTTTCTGTGTAGAGAGTGCTGTGGAAAGGTTATCACCAGAATGGGGTCTGTAAAGTCAGAGAGGGACTGCATTTTGGGTTAGTGTCTGGGATGTCCACTGGATGTCCTCACATACACACAACTGGCCTTAGCCCATGCCTGAACTGGTAGGAGAGTCTCTTCATCTTACAATGTGCCTCTAGGTCCCTCCTCTGAGAGAGGTTAATAGCTTTATTATTACATTATTTAATATCTCTCTATGTTATTTAATAACTTCTCTCCTGAGAAGGAGAAATACTTAAAGGAATTCTGTTCATCACAAACATATAATAAAGGGTGAATTCAGAGCTGAGAAACATTATACAGGTAAAAAAAACCTAAGTGCAAATGTGTAAAACCATTTTGTAGGGTATTTGGAAATATCTAATAATGTTGAAGATTTGTATACTTTATATCTTATAACTACAGCATTAAAATGAACTAAAACTATATGTGGGACTACTGATAACTGTCCCAAACAAATTATTTACTGGAAAACAGCAAGTTGCAAAAGAGTTGAATAAACATGCAAATCTAGACTACGTATGTCTTTGTGGATAAATTATATTATAGTTAAAAATTATAAAGAGTGAATAAAATTACAAAAAATTATTTAAAAAGTCATGGGAATGTTAAATATCAGACTCAGGTTAACTCTGGAAAACTGGTTTGTGCTGCTGTATAAAATGCTCCAAGTACCAACTGTAAGAGAGGGAAAAAAATAATTTTTCTGTCTACCCATCCTAGGTTTACTAGCTAGGGCCCTGTACATTAAACTAACAAAAGAAAGATAAACAAGAGAAAAAGATGCAGGAGTTATTAACATGTGCATTGCACATACATGGGGAAGCACTCAGAAATGAGTAACTCAAAGAGATGGTTAGAACTTGGCCTAAAATAGCATTTTAAAAGAACTATAAATTTTATTTTTTTGTCAAATGTTTATTTAAATTCCAGTTAGTTAACATATAGTGTAATATTGTTTTCAGAAGTAGAATTCAGTGATTCATCACCTACATATGACATCCAGTGCTCAACACAAGAGCCCTCCTTTTTTTAAAAAATAAATTTATTTTTTATTGGTGTACAACTTGCCAACATATACCATAACACCCAGCGCTCATCCCATCAAGTGCCCCCCTCAGTGCTCATCACCCAGTCACCCCACCCCCCGCCCACCTCCACTTCCACCACCCCTAGTTCGTTTCCGAGAGTTAGGAGTCTCTCGTGTTCTGTCTCCCTTTCTGATATTTCCCACTCATTTTTTCTCCTTTTCCCTTTATTCCCTTTCACTATTTTTTATATTCCCCAAATTAAGGAGACCATATAATGTTTGTCCTTCTCCGATTGACTTACTTCACTCAGCATAATACCCTCAGGTTCCATCCACAGCGAAGCAAATGGTGGGTATTTGTCATTTCTAATGGCTGAGTAATATTCCATTGTATACATAAACCACATCTTCTTTATCCATTCATCTTTCGATGGACACCGAGGCTCCTTCCACAGTTTGGCTATTGTCCACATCGCTGCTATAAACATGGCGGGGGGTGGGGGAAGGGGTCCCCGCCTTTCACTGCATCTGTATCTTTGGGGTAAATCCCCAGCACTGCAATTGCTGGGTCATCAGGCAGATCTATTTTTTACTCTTTGAGGAACCTCCACAGAGTTTTCCAGAGTGGCTGCACCAGTTCACATTCCCATCAACAGTGCAAGAGGGTTCCCCTTTCTCCACATCCCCTCCAACATTTGTGGTTTCCTGTCTTGTTAATTTTCCCCATTCTCACTGTTGTGAGGTGGTATCTCAATGTGGTTTTGATTTGTATTTCGCTGATGGCAAGTGATGCAGAGCATTTTCTCATATGCATGTTGGCCATGTCTATGTCTTCCTCTGTGAGATTTCTGTTCATGTCTTTTGCCCATTTCATGATTGGATTGTTTGTTTCTTTGCTGTTGAGTTTCATAAGTTCTTTATAGATCTTGGAAACTAGCCCTTTATCTGATACGTCATTTGCAAATATCTTCTCCCATTCTGTAGGTTGTCTTTTAGTTTTGCTGTGCAAAATCTTCTTATCTTGATGAAGTCCCAATAGACCATTTTTGCTTTTGTTTCTCTTGTCTTCATGGATGTATCTTGTAAGAAGTTGCTGTGGCCAAGTTCAAAAAGGGTGTTGCCTGTGTTCTCCTCTAGGATTTTGATGGAATCTTGTCTCACATTTAGATCTTTCATCCATTTTGAATTTATCTTTGTGTATGGTGCAAGAGAGTGGTCTAGTTTCATTCTTCTACATGTGGATGTCCAATTTTCCCAGCATCATTTATTGAAGAGACTGTCTTTCTTCCAGTGGATAGTCTTTCCTGCTTTGTCCATATTAGTTGATCATAAAGTTGAGGGTCCCCTTCTGGATTCTCTATTCTGTTCCATTGATCTATGTATCTGTTTTTGTGCCAGTACCAAACTGTCTTGATAGTACAGCTTTGTAGTACAACCTGAAATCTGGCATTGTGATGCACCCAGCTATGGATTTCTTTTTAATAATCCCCTGGCTATTTGGGGTCTTTTCTGATTCCACACGAATCTTAAAATAATTTGTTCTAACTCTCTGAAGAAAGTCCATGGTATTTTGATAGGAATCGCATTAAATGTGTACATTGCTCTGGGTAATACTGACATTTTCACAATATTAATTCTTCCACTCCATGAGCATGGAATATTTTTCCATCTCTTTGTGTCTTCCTCAATTTCTTTCAGAAGTGTTCTACAGTTTTTAGGGTATAGATCCTTTACCTCTTTGTTTAGGTTTATTCCTAGGTATCTTATGCTTTTGGGTGCAATTGTAAATGGGATTGACTCCTTAATTTCTCTTTCTTCAGTCTCATTGTTAGTGTATAGAAATGCCATTGATTTCTGGGCATTGATTTTGTATCCTGTTGCACTGCCAAATTGCTGTATGAGTTCTAGCAATCTTGGGTGGAGTCTTTTGAGTTTTCTATGTACAGCATCATGTCATCAGTGAAAAGAGAGAGTTTGACTTCTTCTTTGCCAATTTGAATGCCTTTAATGTCTTTTTGTTGTCTGATTGCTGAGGCTAGAACTTCTAGTACTATGTTGAATAGCAGTGGTGAGAGTGGACATCCCTGTCTTGTTCCTGATCTCAGGGGAAAGGCTCCCAGTGTTTCCCCATTGAGAATGTTATTTGCTGTAGGCTTTTCGTAGTTGGCTTTTAACATGTTGAGGAATGTTCCCTCTATCCCTACACTCTGAAGAGTTTTGATCAGGAATGGATGCTGTATTTTGTCAAATGCTTTCTCTGCATCTAATGAGAGGATCATATGGTTCTTGTTTTTTCTCTTGTTAATGTGATCAATCACATTGATTGTTTTACAAGTGTTTAACCAGGCTTGAATCCCGGGGATAAATCCTACTTTGTCAGGGTGAATAATCTTAATGTATTGTTGTATCCTATTGGCTAGTGTCTTGTTGAGAATTTTTGCATCCATGTTCATCAGGGATATTGGTCTATAATTCTCCTTTTTGGTGGGGTCTTTGTCTGGTTTTGGAATGAAGGTGATGCTGGCCTCATAGAATGAGTTTGGAAGTACTCCATCTCTTTCTATCTTTCCAAACAGCTTTAGTAGGATAGGTATGGTTTCTTCTTTAAACGTTTGATAGAATTCCCCTGGGAAGCCATCTGGCCCTGGACTTCTGTGTCTTGGGAGGTTTTTGATGACTGCTTCAATTTCCTCCCTGATTATTGGCCTGTTCAGGTTTTCTATTTCTTCCAGTTCCAGTTTTGGTAGTTTGTGGTTTTCCAATAATGTGTCCATTTCTTCTAGATTGCCTAATTTATTGGTGTATACCTGGTCATAATATGTTTTTAAAATCGGTTGTATTTCCTTGGTGTTAGTAGTGATCTCTCCTTTCTCATTAATGAATTTATTAATTCGAGTTTTTTCTCTCTTCTTTTTAATAAGGCTGGCTAATGATTTATCTATCTTATTAATTTTTCAAAGAACCAACTCCTGATTTTGTTGTTTTGTTCCACAGTTTTTCTGGTTGACAAGAGCCCTCCTTAACATGCATCACCCATTTAGTCCATCCCCCATCCACTTCCCTCTAACAACCCTCAGGTTAGAACTAGACATTTTAAAGAAGTGACAAGACAAAGGAAATGTCTCTGAGCTCCGAGGACAGCAAATTTTGGAAAGGAGAATATATGGAGGAATGAGTAAAAGATAATCCTACTAGCCTTTTAGTCAGTTTTGTTATACAGATTCCTTTGGTGCCCTCTCTGGACTGAACATGATCTAGGGTAGTCTGTGATGATTAACTTCTGCCTTCCTGGTAGAGAGGGACAGGGGAACGCCTTTACAAATTTATGTCCGGCTTTTAGGCAAATAGGTGGAAGGTAGAGAGCTTTTCTTATATCTGTTTCTTCTCAGTTGCCTTCAGCACAAAACAATTCATATGCCAAAGTGGCATATTTTGGGGTAGTATATCCTAATACTTTTCACAATGTTTTATTCCTAATAAAAATAATGGAAATATGGTAAAACATTAAAATTTCACAAAGTTGAACATAAAGATATTAAATTCATAGTTATCTTTATTTTCAGTATACTTGAAATATTTAAAATAATTTTATACAAGGGTAAACTGAGAATCAGAGAGTTAAGTTTGTCCCATAACTTATTCTTAGTTCTTGACAGAACTGAGAACAAGGATCCATGTCCTCTGAGTTCCAATTAGTTACCCTTTTCTCCATACCTATCACATGTTCAGGTAGCAAGGACACAGCATGTCCTTCCATTAAAGCCAAAACATTTTTCACTGAGGCAAGAATAATGTATTTTAGCACACATTTCCCCTAGAGTAGCTGGTTCAATTGTACAGAATTCACAGAAGATATTTTACTCTACACAAGGGTTGAATGACCCTGCCTTTTTCTCCTGTGGATCCTTTTTGTAACTGTCAACAATGTGGGATATTACTTACTTTTTTCCATTGGGAATATGTAGTTGAAGGTATTAATAATAATCCCCATTGGTAAATGAAAGTTGGCCATCTATTACTAGCTCTCCAAACTTCAATTGATCAATTAGATGAAACCATAGTACTACTCCAATCTGACAAAAGAAAAAGGCATCTATAAATACCAGTACTCAACAGAGACTAATCCCACAACAGAAAAACTGAAGAATTCAATTTACATCTCTGACATGCATTATATCAGGTAGGCTATATCTGAAAAAGGTAACATCAGAAATAGACTGTGTCCAGTTACATATTAAGTTATGAAGCTTGTACCTTAGAGAAGATCTATAAATGAGAGAAAAATGTATTAGAAGTCAGAGGAAGTGAATCAAGGTGAGGATGTTCGTGCATCTCAGCATGATTAAAAGAATTTGTGAGAAATTATGTATGAAGCTGGAGTTACCTTTGGAGATTATGACAGAGTCTGTACCTAAAAAAATCCATTATGACAGTCTCACCTATCACCTAAAGCAACCAAATAAACATGTAAATCAAGGCCATATAATTCTTTGTGGACATATGCCTATGCAGTAAAGCTAACCCAAAAAATCATGGGAGGTTAAATACCAAAATCAGGTCATAGGTGTATAGTTGTATATCTTTTCATTAATGATTTATTTTACTTACTCTGCATTTGAAGTAGACCAGATAGAATCTAACTTAATAGAACTAGAGTGAAATTTTCTTCCCTTTTATGTATCTCACTTATATCACTTAGTAGAAAGTTGGTAAACAAAATGTGGTTTACTTTTAATACAACAAATAATCAATTTTCTCTAATGCTATGATTCAAAAGGTTTATTTTGTCCCCTTTGCATTTGTTGGCTTGATTATTGCACTGGTTTTAATGACTTAAGTATGAGCTTATATTACTAATGAGATAAAATATTCTTGTTCCATATAGAAATGAAGTTTATGTACATGGCCTACGGTTTGCTGAGTTCAGTCATTCACTGGGAAAGTCTCCGTTAGATTATAAGGTGAAAGCTCAAATAAATGATAGATATAAAGTGATACATATTTCAGCTAATACTAAAATACATATATGAAAAATATTCCAATCACATCTATATACCAAATCCTGTGAAAGATACAAAAGGAGCATGAGAATACAAGGAGCACCGAATATGGCAGAGGAAGAATGTCTATACAAAAACTCTTACTTTGGGAGAGCACATAATCTACATATAAGCAAAGTGATATGACATTAACAAGAAGAGAAATTTCAACTTATGCCTCAAGGAAGGCTTTCAAACCTTCAAAGGTTATCTGTGAAGGGTATCAGAAAATGAACAGAAACTGTCCCCCACCTTAGTAAATGTTGAATAGTCTGGTTTTGTCTAGAGAGTAGTAAGGGGTATAAGTAAACCCAGACCATATTCTATGCTTGGCTGTCATGCTAAGGACTTTAAGTTTTACTAGCTTTTCTACTTTGAGGAGTGGTGAGATGTTACAAGTGGGAGAATGAGATCCAGGAAAAAGTAAAACTTCACAACCTGGAGAATAATAGTGACAGTTACATAGTGAAGAAAAGTTTAAAGAGGAAATAGCTGACCTGAGGAGAGAAATTGTGAGCTATGGTCTGAGACGGCTATGCAATAGTCAGAAACATGTTTAGATTACTGAGTATAGTGAGAAATGGTACTGCAAAATCAGTGGTCATCACACAGTGGTGAATAGAATGCCAAGGAAGAGAGGGAACAAAGAGACGAATAAGAACATAAAGTGGTCGTGGAGGTGGTTTTGGTGGGAATGACAACTTTGGTCCTGGAGGGAACTTCAGTGGTCGAGGTGGCTTTGGTGGCAGTCGAGGTGGTGGTGGATACGGTGGCAGTGGGGATGGCTATCACGGATTTGGTAATGATGGAAGCAACTTTGGAGGTAGCGGAAGCTATAACAATTTTGGCAATTACAACAATCAATCCTCAAATTTTGGATCCATGAAAGGAGGAAATTTTGGAGGCAGAGGCTCCTAGGGAGGCCCCTATGGTGGTGGAGGCCAAGATTTTGCAAAACCATGAAACCAAGGTGGCTATGGCGGTTCCAGCAGCAGCAGCAGCAGCAGCTATAGCAGTGGCAGAAGGTTTTAATTACTGCCAGGAAACAAAGCTTAGCAGGAGAGGAGAGCCAGAGAAGTGACAGGGAAACTACAGGCTACAACAGATTTGTGAACTCAGCCAAGCACAGTGGTGGCAGGGCCTAGCTGCCACAAAGAAGACGTGTTTTAGACAATACTCATGTGTATGGGCAAAAAACTCAAGGACTGTATTTGTGACTAATTGTATAACAGGTTATTTTAGTTTCTGTTCTGTGGAAAGTATAAAGCATTCCAACAAAGGGTTTTAATGTAGATTTTTTTTGTACCCATGCTGTTGATTGCTAAATGTAATAGTCTGATCATGACACTGAATAAATGTGTCTTTAAAAAAAAAAAAAAGAAAGAAAAGAAAAGAACATAAAGTTTCGGGCAGCCCGGGTGGCTCAGCGGTTTAGCGTCGCCTTCAGCCCAGGGCGTGATCCTGGAGACCAGGCTCCCTGTATGAAGCCTGCTTCTCCCTCTGCCTTTGTCTCTGCCTCTCTCTCTCTCTCTCTCTCTCTGTGTCTCTCATGAATAAATAAATAAAATCTATTATAAAAAGAACATAAAGTAAAAGGGAACAAGTACAACGTATGCAGAAGGGGAAGGACTAAATCTAGAAAGCTATGCTAGGTCCTCAATGGAAATCTATTCATAAGGAGCAGTGCATGGATGAAGGAATAATAATATAAATTAAGCAAATAATAAATTAATAGTATTAATTAAAATATATAATATAAAAATTTCAAGAGGAATACCAGGAGTTGCCTCACTTAAAACAAAATTAGCTATCATAACCAGGTCTTTCAAAACATTTGATTTAAAAAATTTTCCTTTGTATACATGGAATATTACTCAGCCATTAGAAACAACAAATACCCACCATTTGCTTCAACGTGGATGGAACTGGAGAGTATTATGCTGAGTGAAACAAGTGAATCGGAGAAGGATAAACATTATATGATCTCATTCATTTGGGGAATATAAAAAATAGTGAAAGGAAATAAAGGGGAAAGGAGAAAAATGAGTGGGAAATATCAGAAAGGGAGACAGAACACGAGAGACTCCTAACTCTCAGAAATGAACTAGGGGTGGTGGAAGGGGAGGTGGGCGGGGGCTGGGGGTGACTGTTGACGGGCACTGAGGGGAGCACTTGATGGGATGAACACTGGGTGGTTATTCTACAGGTTGGCAAATTGAACACCAATAAAAAATAAATTTATAAATAAAAAAGTTTTCCTTATTGTGGCATCAAAAGGAATAATTGAGGGTGGTAAGGTCTCAATAGTCAGAAAAGCAGCTAAAGGCAGAAGAATTAGGAAATCTTTTTTTCTTATTTCTCGGATGAGTCAGAGTTCTTTGTCAGCAAATGCAAAGATTAAAAGACAGTGGCTGAAACTAAAAATGCCAGCTAAAGATGGCTTAAGTCAGAGAGTCTCACTCAAGGTGACTCTGCCTTCCCTGATACTTTGCAATGTCTTAGATATGTCTTGATCATCACAACGGGGAGGTAAATGCCATTGGCATCTAGTGGGCAAGGCCAAGGATACTACTGAACATCTTACAGTGCACAAGACTGCTTCAGAACCAAAGAATTATCCAACCACAAATGTCAGTAGTGCCCAGGTTGAGGAACCTGGCTAAGTGAAGAACCAGTATTTTTTTTAATTTATTTATTCATGAGAGAGAGGGAGAGGCACAGACACAGGCAGAGGGAGAGGGAGAGAAACAGGCTCCACGCTGGGAGTCTGACATGGGACTCAATCCCGGTTCTCCAGGATCACATCCCAGGCCAAAGGCAATGCCAAACC
Organism: Canis lupus dingo; assembly: GCF_003254725.2. Classification (NCBI taxonomy): domain Eukaryota; kingdom Metazoa; phylum Chordata; class Mammalia; order Carnivora; family Canidae; genus Canis; species Canis lupus. Next base: position 556,775 of record NC_064272.1, read on the forward strand.
GCTGGGCCACCGGGGCTGCCTGAAGAACCAGTATTTCATAGTTGGCAGAAAGATGAGAGCCAAGAACATATACTGAGGAACTGTTCAATTACAGCACAGTACAAATGGTATGGGTTTCACATCATTCAGATATAAACCTGTAGAATGTAGACTCAGAGAGCTAGCCCTGAAGTCAAAGGTCTGGGTTCAATTTCTAGTTCATTGACTTTCCAGGTACAAAACTCTAGGTAAGTTATTTATCATCTCTGTTATTCTGATTTCTTACTGCAAAATGGGATTGTGTTTACCATGTAATATTATGGGAAAATTTAATTAATTTACATAAATTGCTCGGGGATTACTAAATTTATCTGATCCTTGGTTTTCTCCTCTGTAGCTCTGGAAAATAATGATTTCCCTTTAGGTCTATTGTACAGATCGCTTGATATAACAAAAACACAAACATCTAATTCAATTGATGCTGCCTAGCAGGGTTTCAACAAGTCCAAGCTTTCTTTTCCATTATTTTTCAGATTTTAAAGTTATTATTTATCACTCACTAAAAAATCTACTTCATTTGTTAATTTATATACATTACATCTATACAATAAACATTTTCATTAAGTAGGGTTCATTTTACATGACAAATCCATAAATCTGAGGAAGAACAACTTTATTTTAGAAATGAGGAAAGCTACCTGGGTAGCTCAGTGGTTGAGGGTCTGCCTTCAGCTCAGGGCGTGACCCCAGGGTCCCAGGATAGAGTCCCATATCACGCTCCCTGCAGGGAGCCTGCATCTCCCTCTGCCTGTGTCTCTGCCTCTCTCTGTGTCTCTCATGAAAAAATAAAATCTAAAAAAAAATGAGGTGGGGAAAACAGAAAGAATCACACATAAGATAAAGAAATAATATAATTTACAGTATATTTCAGAATCTTCTCAATTATTGTTCTTAATGGTATTATAAATACTGATTCATTATTGTTAATGAATTCACTTAATTTTTATGAATCACCTTAATTTTTTCCTCTGACTCCAGAGTCTGCAAAAGGTGTATGTGGACTAAATGTAGTTTTCTGAACATTCTAGCAAGTACAGGAAATGATTCTGTACTTGAGGGCTTCCCTGTATGGCATGTAAATTACATTGTAGGAGTGGAAAATATTTAGTTTTCCCTTCTTCCCTTCTAAGTTCTTCAGCTGATCTAATAATTAAATTGGCATATGACAGATTAATAGGAGAAAAGCGAATTTAATTTCATATGCCTGGAAGTCCCATAAAAAATATGAGACTCAAAAAACTGGCCAAAGTAGGAAGGTTTTATATCTTTTTTAAAAAAATATTTTATTTATTTATTCATGACAGACACAGAGACAGAGAGAGGCAGAGACACGGGAAGCCTGACATGGGACTCAATCCCAGGTCTCCAGGATCACACCACAGGGCTGAAGGCGGTGCTAAACCGCTGGGCCACTGGAGCTGCCCTGGTTTTATATCTTTTAAAAAAGAAATAGTAAGTTTGTGAAGCATTGACAATACAATGAGGTTTGGGCTTAAGATATTAAATCAGTGAAGAAGTAATAATATTTGTTTATATGGACTTCTCAGCCCTAAACTCCCTACATTGGTGATAAGGATGCCTTCTAGCCTTGTAGTATAGGGAAGGTACCTTTCACATGAGACATTTATCTCCTGCTTTCAGGGAAACAAAGGAGGGTCAAAGTTGTTCTTGCACTGGCTATTTCTCAAGTAACTTTAATTCAAAATAATCAATATGCCAAAGTGATATATTTTGGGCTTGTATATTCTGCTTCCCTCCAACATCCATCTAAATGAATGGCTATGGTGATCAAAGGATATAAAGTTTCAGATATGCAAGATGAATAAATTCTGCAGATCTAGTGTGCAGCATGGTGACTTCAGCTAATACTATATTATATACTTGAAATTTACTATGAGTGGATCTTAGGTGTTCTCACAGGAAGGAAAGAAGGAAGGAAGGAAGGAAGGAAGGAAGGAAGGAAGGAAGGAAGGAAGGAAGGAAGGAAGGAAGGGAGGGAGGGAGGAAGGAAGGAAGGAAGGAAGGAAACTATTTGAGGTAATAGATATGTTAGCTTGATTGTCATAGTCACAACACACTGTATATGTATGTCAAAATATCACATGTATGCAACTTTTGTCAACTATAATTCAATAAAGCTGGTGAAAAAAAAGACTTGAGGGTGTATCCTAGGGACTTAAGAAGACTGGTTTCATGTATGAAATAAACAGGCAGTAAAAGATATTTGTGTCCTTACATGGGACTAAGATTACATAACATTCAGGTTCCTTACTAAAACTATAGTCAAATTAATTGTCAGAATATGGTTTCCTAAGAAAGCTTCTTGAAAGTTTTTCTGGTTCAATGAAATTAGATTTATATAGCAGAGCTGCATCCTTATAGGAAAAAAAAAAGAGATGCAGGATTACTTTTTAGGATTATTAGGATTATTCTGATTCCCCCAAAAAATATTTTTAGGAGTATAAGACATTTTAACTCAATTATTTTTTATCTCTTTATGCAAAAACCCCTACAATAACTATTCTTTCATCAGTTATAAAGATGTATTAATAAGGCCATTGATAATAGTAAAACAAGGAAGCATAAATTGGCCTAAATCTAATTTCTTCACAGTTTTATTGAGAAATAACTGATACACATCACTGTATAAGTTTAAGGTATACAGCACGATGGTTTGATTTACATATATTTTGGAATAATTATTACAATAGATTTAGTTAATACCCACCATCTTATACAGACACAATAAAAATAAAAGGAAAAAATTCTCCTTACAATTAGAATTTGTAGGATCTATTCTCTTAACAATTCTCTGGCCTCAGCCTAAGTTTGATCTGCAAAGAAAATGCATAAGAAAATTTAGGTACTGCTTCTAAATAATTGAGTAGAAATTAGTTTTAGATAATTAAGGTAAAGTTATAATATGCATTTTAAGAAATTACATGATGAGTCACTGACAAACTGAGTTGTTTAACTATAGACCTGGATAATATATACCAGTATCTCTTAGTAGGAATTGTCTCAATTCTTTATGATTCCTACAATAGCAGTAAGGTAAAAATTTGTTATTATGGGGGTATTAACATATTAAGAACATCTATTGTATTATAATTATTTTGATACAAGAAAGTCATAAACTACCATTTTTAAACTTCAAAACCTTCCATAAAGTAGGCATTTTTACCCTCCTATCTTTTTTGACATGTAGAATCAAAGCTCAAAAAAAACGGTCTACAGTCAAACAATCAGTGTGACTTTACATCACACAATAAACACTAAGCCACAAATACCTCTTGAAGAGTTAAAGATAATGTTATACTTAAGGATTTACTACAGTTAATTATGGAAGATGACCACAAAAACAATATATGCAAATTATTTTTGCCAATCTACAGAGCCCACAGAACTGGCTTTGAGTGACTCTTCCTGTCTTGTGATCATGAATAAGTTCATAGATAAGCCTGTTTACTATTGTGTGACAGATTATTAAGACTATCCAAAACTCAAGGGGTTCTAATGAGAAGACAAAAAATTTCAGTGTTATTTAAACATTGTCCTAAGCTCCTTCCTTCTCTCCAGATATATTATCATGATCTCTTGACAATTTTTTATTCAGCAAATGCATATTACATCTGGGATCTTAGAATCTTTTGCATTAAAAGTCTGTGTGATTCAGAATTCTGATCCCTTCCTATTTCTCCTCCCTTAGGATTGTTGCAGAGCCTGTTTACAGCCTGGATCCATGGATAAGGTCAATTCTTCAGTGGTGTCTGAATTTGTATTGCTGGGACTCTCCAGTTCTCAGGAGCTCCAGCTTTTCTTTTTTGTTTTTTTCTCTGTGTTATATGTCATCATTGTGCTGGGAAACCTTCTCATAATCATCACAGTAACTTCTGATAACAGTCTGCACTCCCCCATGTACTTCCTCCTAGGAAATCTCTCCTTTGTGGACATCTGTCAGGCTTCTTTTGCTACCCCTAAGATGATTGTAGATTTCCTGAGTGAACAGAAGACCATTTCCTTCAATGGCTGCATAGCTCAGATATTCTTCATTCACCTTTTTACTGGAGGAGAGATGGTACTACTTGTCTCCATGGCCTATGATAGATATGTAGCCATATGCAAACCTCTACACTATGTAGTCATCATGAGTCAAAGGACGTGCACTGTCCTGGTAATAGTCTCCTGGGCTGTGGGCTTGGTGCACACATTAAGTCAGTTATCGTTTACCGTGACCCTACCTTTTTGTGGACCTAATGTAGTAGACAGCTTTTTTTGTGATCTTCCTCGAGTGACCAAACTTGCCTGCCTGGACTCTTACATCATTGAAATACTCATTGTAGTCAATAGTGGTATTCTCTCCGTAAGCACTTTCTCTCTCTTAGTTGGCTCTGACATCATTATTCTTGTCACTGTCTGGTTTAAGTCTTCCGCTGCAATGGCCAAGGCATTTTCTACACTGGCTGCCCATATCACTGTAGTAATTTTGTTCTTTGGACCTTGCATTTTCATCTATGTGTGGCCCTTTACCACTTACCCTGTGGATAAACTTCTTGCCATATTTTACACTGTGTTCACTCCCATTCTAAACCCCATTATCTATACACTAAGGAACAGGGATATGAAGGCTGCCATGAGGAATATTATGACCTATTACCTGAGGCCCAAGAAAATTTCTGAAATTCCACTAGCAGTGAGGAGTTCTCTTTATTAATACACAATCCCTTCAAATTCCTCAAATCAATACTCTGTCTATAAATATTTTCAATGTATTCTTGTGCCATATCTCAACTATGATGGAAGTGATGAAGAAGATGAAATAGAGAATATCTGATGGATATTAACTAGGCCCTTTCCAGGTATCATCTAAGCAAAAGCTAAATGTAAAAAAATACGGAAAAATGTATCATGATTACTGGTTTTGGAAATAAAATGTAGAATGACGATATGTGGATAGTATAAATGCTTTCACTGCCTTAGTTGCAGGTAAATATGGCCTTAGTTGCTGGTAAATAGGAATATGATAGGGAAAAAATGAGTACCTGATTCTTTGGTGAGCATGAATTTAAGTATTTTTCCTGGTCTTATGAGTTTCCTCATTTATATGCCTGAAGAATCTAGATAGATAAATAATACTTAGGAATGTGAAACTGAATTTACCCACCCAGAAAATAGCCATTCACTGATTTAAGTGTGTATACCTAAGTGGAGATTCTTAGATTATGAAATCCCTCCCCCAACATTATGCCTATCCCATATTGTTTCCTAATAACTAACAATGCTTTAAAATGAATTATACATAATCAGGAGCTTGCATTTTAAATCTTTCACTTAATGATCTTTCTGTGATCAGTTTACTCTGAAAACACAGACTCTTTAGCCCGTTCTATAAGAAGCTATGCAAGTCTTTGCATTGGGACCAAACATGGAGTTCTTAGTGACAATGAATCAATGATAAACATACAACTCAACTGTAACCTGGACACTGAAATACCTCTGGAGCTCTACCCTGATTTCTAGGGATGACTAGGGGATTTATTAATATTGATCAAAGTTTTTAGGTCTTTCCCCCCCCAAACTCCTCAATTCATAAAAGGCAATTAGACAGACATAAACATTACTCTCTCCTTTATGCCAAGGATAAAAACACTAAATTTACTTTTTGTTGTTTGCCTTCTTATCTTCCCAATTCCATCTCACCTTTTCTGAACCCAAACATAATAAAGCATCATTAAGTAAAATATTGAAAAAACCTTGGGAATTTCCCCTTCTCCCACCCCTCAATCTTTACTCTCTCCATAGCATTCTGGTTCTTCTGAGACCTGATATTCTTTGCTCTTTTCTACTCTCAAAGTTTACTTTCCATTAAGCAAAGCATAACAGTAATTTATACTGATGTCTAAATTTAAATACATCAGTTACCTCTTCCAAGAATATATACACACTTCTTTCTAATTTTAGGATATAATACCATCAATAGTGAGAAAGGAGACTTCGCAGACTAGATGTAAAACAGGGGCACAAATAAGAGATCTTTCCGATGTTTCCTGACTCTATACCATGCAGGCTGCCTTGTATTCTATTCAAGGAATGAGGTCCAGCCTTATGATTCCTCTTCTTGAATAAAAGACTAAGCACTGCATGATTTTCTCTTAACCATCTGGCAGTACCAAAATATTAGGGAGGTGGAATTCATTAAAAGGCTTATTAATTTCATTCTTTTTTCAATGGTAGGTGATTTGATTATCCTACTATGAAACTGAATTTCTTGTTGGGTATTTTATAAAAATGTTATGTTAAATATAATAAATAGTGAAAATGAATGTGTTAAGAAATTCAGAAAGTATGTAATCTGGTTAACTGCACCAGTTATAGCTACTCAGTTACTCATAACATTCTTTGACTATGGATTTTTTTGAAAATATGATAAATATCATAAATCTCCTTCCCAAACAACAGCATAAACTCTTAAACATAAGATTGAATATACATTATTATTTTACTTCAAAAACCTATTTCATTCATATAAATCAAGCATAAACATAATTTATAAAACTATATCCTTTATTTTTAGGTGCAATTGTAAATAGGATTGACTCCTTAATTTCTCTTTCTTTGGTCTCATTGTTAGTATATAGAAATGCCACTGAGTTCTGGGCATTGATTTTGTATCCTGCCACACTGTCAAATTGCTGTATGAGTTCTAGCAATCTTGGGGGTGGAGCTTTTGGGTTTTCTAGTAGAGTGTCATGTCATCTGCGAAGAGGGAGAGTTTGACTTCTTTTTTGCCAATTTGAATGCCTTTTATTTCTATTTGTTGTCTGATTGCTGAGGCTAGGACTTCTAGTACTATGTTGAATAGCAGTGGTGAGAGTGGACATCCCTGTCGTGTTCCTGATCTTAGTGGAAAGGCTCCCAGTGTTTCCCCATTGAGAATGATATTTGCTGTGGGCTTTTCGTAGATGGCTTTTAAGATGCTGAGGAATGTTCCCTCTATCTCTACACTCTGAAGAGATTTGATCAGGAATGGTTGCTGTATTTTGTCAAATGCTTTCTCTGCATCTATTGAGAGGATCCTATGGTCCTTGTTTTTTCTCTTGCTGATATGATGAATCACACTGATTGTTTTACGAGTGTTGAACCAGCCTTGCATCTCGGGGATAAATCCCACTTGGTCATGGTGAATAATCTTCTTAATATATTGTAGGATCTGGGATCCCTGGGTGGCGCAGCGGTTTGGCGCCTGCCTTTGGCCCAGGGCGCGATCCTGGAGACCCGGGATCGAATCCCACATCAGGCTCCCGGTGCATGGAGCCTGCTTCTCCCTCTGCCTGTGTCTCTGTCTCTCTCTCTCTCTCTGTGACTATCATAAATAAATAAAAAAATTAAAAAAAATATATTGTAGGATCTTATTGTCTAGTATCCATGTTCATCAGGGATATGGGTCTATAATTCTCCTTTTTGGTAGTGTCTCTGTCTGGTTTTGGAATTAAGGTGATGCTGGCCTCATAGAATGAGTTTGGAAGTATTCCATCTCTTTCTATCTTTTTGAACAGCTTTAGTAGAATAGGTACGGTTTACTAAAGGTAATATAAATACAATTCATTTAAGTAATTTTAATTTTTTTCATTTCTACATTTTAATGAGAAGGCAGCTGGTTTTCAGTTTAAAAAATGTAGATTGTCCAATTTTCCCGCGCCATTTATTGAAGAGACTGTCTTTTTCCAGTGGATAGTCTTTACTACTTTGTCGAATATTAATTGACCATAAAGTCCGCTTCTGGATTCTCTATTCTGTTCCATTGATCTATGTGTCTGTTTCTGTGCAGGTACCACACTGTCTTGATGACCACAGCTTTGTAGTTCAAGCAGAAATCTGGAATTCTGATGCCCCCAGCTATGGTTTTCTTTTTTAAAATTCCTCTGGCTATTCGGTGTCTTTTTGATTCCACACAAATCTTAAAATAATTTGTTCCAACTCTCTGAAGAAATTCCATGGTATTTTGATAGGGATTGCATTAAATGTATAAATGACCTAGGTAGCATTGACATTTTCACAATATTAATTCTTCCAATCCATGAGCATGGAACATTTTTCCATCTCTTTGTGTCTTCCTCAATTTCTTTCAGAAGTGTTCTGTAGTTTTTAGGGTATAGATCTTTTCCGTCTTTGGTTAGGTTTATTCCTAGGTATCTTATGCTTTTGGGTGCAATTGTAAATGGGATTGATTCCTTAATTTCTCTTTCTTCAGTCTCATTTGTTAGTGTACAGAAATGCCACTGACTTCTAGGCATTGATTTTGTGTCCTGCCGCACTGCCGAATTGCTGTATGGGTTCTAGCAATCTTGGGGGTGGAGTCTTTGGTTTTCTATGTACAGTATCATGTCATATGTGAAGAGGGGGAGTTTGACTTCTTCTTTGCCAATTTAAATGCCTTTTATTTCTTTTTGTTGCCTATTTGCTGAGGCTAGGACCTTTAGTACTATGTTGAATAGCAGTAGTGAGAGTGGACATCCCTGTCGTGTTCCTGAACTTAGGGGAAAGGCTCCCAGTGTTTCCCCATTGAGAATATTTGCTGTAGGCATTTCATAGATGGTTCTTAAGATGCTGAGGAATGTTCCTTCTATCCCTACACTCTGAAGAGTTTTGATCAGGAATGGATGCTATATTTTGTCAAATGCTTTCTCTGCATCTCTTGAGAGGATCATATGGTTCTTGTTTTTTCTCTTGCTGATATGATCAATCGCTTTGATTGCTTTCCGAGTGTTGAACTAGCCTTGTATCCCAGGGATAAATCCCACTTGGTCATCGTTAATAATCTTCTTAATGTATTGTTGGATCCTATTGACTAGTATCTTGTTGAGAATTTTTGCATCCATGTTCATCAGGGATATGGGTCTATAATTCTCCTTTTTGGTGGGGTCTTTGTCTGGTTTTGGAATGAAGGTGATGCTGGCCTCATAGAATGAGTTTGGAAGTACTCCATCTCTTTCTATTTTTCCAAACAGCTTTAGTAGAATAGGTATGGTATCTTCTTTAAACGTTTGATAGAATTCCCCTGGGAAGCCATCTGGCTCTGGACTTTGTGTCTTGGGATGTTTTTGATGACTGGGATCATTCTCTTACACCATATACAAAAATAAACTCAAAATGGATGAAAGATCTAAATGTGAGACAAGATTCCATCAAAATCCTAGAGGAGAACACAGGCAACACCCTTTTTGAACTCGGTCACAGTAACTTCTTGCAAGATACATCCATGAAGGCAAGAAAAACAAAAGCAAAAATGAACTATGGGGACTTCATCAAGATAAGAAGCTTTTGCACAACAAAAGATACAGTCAACAAAACTAAAAGACAACCTACAGAATGGGAGAAGATATTTGCAAATGACCTATCAGATAAAGGGCTAGTGTCCAAGATCTATAAAGAACTGATTATATGGTCTCATTCATAAAAAATAGTGAAAGGGAATAAAGGGGAAAGGAGAAAAAATGAGTGGGAAATATCAGAAAGGGAGACAGAACATGAGAGACTCTTAACTCTGGGAAATGAACAAGGGGTGGTGGAAAGGGAGGTGGCGGGGGGGTGGGGGTGACTGCATGACGGGCACTGAGGGGGGCACTTGATGGGATGAGCACTGGGTGTTATGCTATATGTTGGCAAATTGAACTCCAATAAAAAAAATGTATAGTGCTCTTTAATGGGGAAAATATATGCTCCCTATGATACTGAATTAGACTTTTATCTTAATGGAATCTTTGAAATTTAATAAGTATTAAGAAATAGAATCAGGAGGCCTCTGGGTAGCTCATTCGGTTAAGCATCACACTCTCGATTTTGGCTAGGTCATGATGTCAGGGTCCTGGGATCCAGTTCAGCCAGGAGTCTGCTTCCTTCCCTCTCCTGCTGTCCCTTCCCCCATTCACATATGTGTGCTCTCTCTAATAAATACATTTTAAAAAAGAACTGGAATCTGAACTCTCAAAACTAATATTTACAGAAGAGGAAATGTTTGAGTCAAAGAACCCAAATTTTCCCAAATTCATTGAATTTTTTCCCAGGTATCACTTATGTTCCTTTTTTAAAAAATTATTTTATTTATTTATTCATGAGAAACACACAGAGAGATGCAGAGACATAGGCAGAGGGAGAAGCAGGGAGCCTGATGCGGGACTCGATCCTAGCACCCAGGTATCATGACCTGGGTCAAAGGCAAGACTCTCAACCACTGAGCTACCCAGGTGTCCCACTTATGTTCCTTACAAACAAATTACTTTTGCAAGGTCTCATTCAAGATAAAATGAAATGTTATTTATATTTCAGTGAAGTTCTTCCAAAGAATGCCTGGAAGGCCAGCAAGTTTTCATGTAATAGAGAAAAACACATTTTTTTTCTCTTTAAATACTTTTATATTTATTTATTTATTTATTTATTTATTTATTTTATAAATTTATTTTTTATTGGTGTTCAATTTGCCAACATATAAAATAACACCCAGTGCTCATCCCATCAAGTGCCCCCATCAGTGCCCATCACCCAGTCACCCCCACCTCCTGCCCACCTCCCCTTCCACATCACTTACCATCAGGGAAATGCAAATCAAAACCACAAAAAGATACCACCTCACACCAGTGAGAATGGGGAAAATTAACAAGGAGGGAAACCACAAATGTTGGAGAGGATGCGGAGAAAGGGAACCCTCTTGCACTGTTGGTGGGAATGTGAACTGGTGCAGCCATTTCGGAAAACTGTGTGGAGTTTCCTCAAAGAGTTAAAAATAGATCTGCCTTATGACCCAGCAATTGCACTGCTGGGGATTTACTCCAAAGATACAGATGCAATGAAAAGCCAGGACAGCTGCACCCCGATGTTTATAGCAGCAATGTCCACAATAGCCAAACTGTGGAAGGAGCCATCGAAGGATGAATGGATAAAGAAAAACACATTTTATTCTTAAATCTTGGTATAATCTCCTGACAAGCTGGATATTCCAAGTCCTACATTTTGAATGTTGATGAAATTGACTATTTTCTTAGACACAATTTCAGAGCTGTTAGAAGAATTTCTAGCTAATGCATGCCAAGAAAAAGAGCAATGGTCACAATAGTGTGTGGAGTTTCCTCTCATCAAAAGAGTAGCAAGAGCAGATAAATTGCTAAAAATGAAATATTCCATTTAATAAAAACGAATCATATTTTTCCCTCTGTGTACTTCTTGACAAAGCAGCTCTATAGATTTATTAATTTTATAATATTTGCTGTCTCTTGACATCACGTCCACCCTTCATTGGCCTGCTTTATGATACCATACCTGGACTCAAACCTTTTACCTTTGTCAGGATAGGATGCTTGATAAATGCTACAGAAAAAAGAGGCTTCTCTTCCCACTTCCAGTGTCCTTAATTTCTTTCTCCTACAGTGCAGCTGCAATGGCCCACCCAGTGGCACTCAGCCTCCAGCAAGTTTTGTTGCCAGCCTCAGCCTTAATTTCCTGCTCCTCATTCTCTCCATCTATGGACCAGCTTTGCCACAAGGCAATCTAGGGAACTTGCTATCCAGGGACCTAGTCATATGCTCTTCCCAGAGAGTTCTGAAACCCCCTTCCAAGTGTATTCTTTGCTTGGGTTCTCTCTTTCAGCCCTAGCACATTATCTAGAGCTCTCTTTCATCTTTTTTGTAACCTCTTATTACCATTTAAATAAGTGTTTATTCAATATTCCTTGTTCAAAATACCAGTGTGGTTTCTGTCTCCTGACTGGACTCGTAGATACAGAAACATTTAAGTATTTTGAAGATACTGAAAAATCAGAAGCATCTAAAAGTGGTTCATAAAATATGACACATAATGAGGAAATTCAGGAGCTGGGTGAACCAAAAAATGTTAGCGTTTTCATCTGTTTATATACTGACGTGAAATTCATCCACAGCATATTCCAAAAGGTGCAGAATCCTGCATCTATGAAGTATGTTATATCATTTTGCAAGCTATTTAAATGTTTTTCTCTTGGTAAGACAACAAATTAAGTATTTGCTATCTTAAAAAAATAATACAAAAATAAAATTTCAGTCTCTGCTCCAAGCCAATGTGACTCTTTCCAGTGATTCAGCACTTTTTCCCCCATCGTTTTGTTTTGCTTGTTTGTTTTTCCCCATTCATGGACTTTTTTTTAATGTGATAGGAAACCTTGTAGAGTGCTCTGTAACAAGGGAAAATGGATAATTCAAGTGTTTATGACACTGAATCCTTAAGGTTTGTGTTAAAATTGTAATCATCAGTCTGGTTTTTATAGAAATATCTTACTGAAGTACTTTCAGTTTGAAAAGATAAATCTGCTTGTTTTCTTTACCCTGTAGGCCTTAACATCATTACCAAGGCAGAAGCAACACCACTCTGCTCCTGCATTTGTGTGTCATACATTCAATGATAAAAAACAAACTATAAAGCCAAGAGTTATAGACTTTAATAAGTTTTTTTCATAAATATTTCAAATTACTCTAGTTCCAAGTAAACAAAGACATTCATAATACTGAAACCAATGCATTTTTAATTTACTTTTTATCAACTATTCAAGGTAACTAGCAATATATTTCAGCTGGATGTGACATTTAGTGCAGTAGAAGCTGATGTTATATTCTGTTTAAAACTAATTTTAGGGATGCCTGGGTGGCTCAGTGGTTGGTCACCAGCTTTTGGCTCCAGTCATGATACCGAGATCTGGGATGGAGTCCTGCATTGGGATTCCTGCGAGGAGCCAGCTTCTCCCTCTGCCTATGTCCCTGTCTCTCTCTCTCTCTCTCTCAGTCTGTGTGTCTCATAAATAAATAAATAAATCTTAAAAAAATCTTAATCTAATTTGGTATATTTTTTTCTACAGGTATTTCAAAATGATAATTTGAAATTATCTTTTCTTTCTATCTGCTTCACAGATTTCTGTAGACTTTTCCTATACCACTTGAGAAACTGGTAGAGAAATTAAACTGCATAAAAATGGGGAAATCAGAAATGTATATTTTAGAGATCTGAAAATAACTTTGGTAATGCTTGTCAAAACACTTGTCAAATCCAAGTACAGACTAAATTATTTTTATGTGATCTTGGACAAATTACTTGCTTTTGATCAGGTCACCTCCTTAAAATCTTTCAATTCTTATCCATTACTCTTGAGACAAAAGGAAAAAAAAAAGTCCTCACTAACCCAGTTAATAAGGCTCTTGGCTCTCTACTCATATACCACACTAACCTATATCCTCATTTGATTAATATAGTTCTCCCTGACAGAACTAAGCTTCATAAGAACAGGGACTTTGTCTATGGTAGGTGATAAAATTCCCAAAGTGTTTTCATAATGTGACTATTTAAAAAGTAGAAGATATAATACCAAAAACCAGGGGAGACTTGTTTGTTCCCTCCCTCAGCTCTCAGAATTTAAATTACTTCTGCTATGTGTATAAGCTAAGTAGATGAGTAACACTTTAGACAAGGTACAGAAATGTAATGCATAGCCGAGAGAGCTGAAGTGATGGAACAGACTCAAGATAAAAGACAATATGGCCAGAGGAAAGTGTACCTCAAGATGCTAGCTTGGGATAAAAAGTGAAGAAGGTTTAGCTCCATTAAAGTCTGAATAACTGGAAATAATCTGTTTCAAGTTAGCCACAGGGTAAAAGGAAAGCATTAGCAGAATAATTTCTAAAAATGCAGAGTAACAGAAACCTTCAGGAGAAACACATTAAGTGATGTCGAGACACTTCCCAATGGTTTTTAGAAGACTGAAAATGGGAAAGAAGAATCTAACAGCAGAGTTGAGATCTAATATTTCATGATAGGTATTTTTACTTTTTTTGACAAAAACTATATTTCATCATAAAAACTTTCCTTTGGAGAAGATCCTTGCCATATAACATGCTGTATTTTCAGTATCTTAAAATTCCAAACTATATAGGGACCCAATACATGAAGATTGCCCAAAGTAACTGAAATGTCAAAGAAGAAAACCTTCAACTCTATATTGTGCCAGAGTTTTCACAATTAAAAAAAATTCAGTCACTCCCTAGCCCTCTGAAATATTTGCAGTTGACCCATTTCCATATTGGTTCTTGTACTTTGTCACAATACAGTCCTTAGGAAACAATGGTCCAGGAATCTATATATCATCATACTAGTCCACTACGTTAAAAGCACACAGTGATTGGACCTGTGAACAGAAATTGACACAAAAGAGGGTAAGAGATCATCCCTACCATTTCAGGGATCTGCCAAATCATTCAGGTTTTAAAGGTTTGAATACTCTGGGGCATGATACGTAATTCCTTCATAGCATACAAGACATGTAATTTCTTTTGTATCCTTACCACTGAGAAAGAGACACAATGCTTACAGGCTCACAGATCTTTAGCATAATTTTAGCTTGACTCACACAGGATTTCCAGCTTACAATGAATCTTCTGTACTAAGTCCAGTCTTGAGTGCAAGCTACCCTGGTATTCAAGCTTCATAAGCCAGGAAAACCAATGAAATAAAGATATGGATGATAAATAAGAGCACTGTGTAGATTCTTTGGCAAAGTCACTTAGAAGAATGATGATGCTAACTCCTAGGATCCTGGAAAAGACACCCTGCATCCTGCAGCAGAGAACTACACACTGGCTGAAAAGCAAATCCTAGGGTGCTGCAGGTCCCTATCAGAGAATGAGTTTTCTTTTGACAGAGACCATGGGTTTTCAGGTAACTACGTGACTAACACCGCTTGTTATAAACCAAGTATAGCAAGTCACAATTTCTAGCTGTCACAGTAGTAAGCTGTCATGTATTGCAACTGGTAAATCTAGGGCCAGACTGAAGCAGGTAAAAAAGCACAGGTAATTGGCACGATTAAGTAGTCCAGAATTCTATACTATCTCCTTTTGTTGCATCAGTACCTTTACTTCAGATTAAGTTTATGGTGTCATAGAAGGATTTCTAGAAGTGGCTTGATTCTATGTCTTGATGCAAGCTGAAAAATGGACAACTGCTGCATTCTTGCCCACTCAGATGACTCTACTGGAAACTGGCAAAGGAAAATTCTATTACTGGGAAAAGCCATAAATATTTCACTCAATTATCAAATTTGGGATGGAAAATTGGTCCTAAGTAAGAATAAATACGAATTCCTAGACAGTGAAAAATAGTTTTGCTGGTTTGGTAGAGGTCTTAAAAGATCAAAATTGGAAAAATGAGGATAGCTCTAGGTGAGTAGGCACAAAGTGTGTGGATTTTTGTATCTCACATCAGTGTCCACCTGAGACCAAAGCCATGGAATCCCTTTTATTAAGGTTAGTCTCCTAAGTGCTGCTGCTGCTCCTGAACACTTGATTAGCACAAGGGACTGATCCTGATAACCTGATATAATGTCATTCCCCAGTGAGACCACATCAAGTGGTGGCAAGTCAATTATATCAGTGATTTGTCCTTACTGGGATCGAATCCTACTCCATCAGTATATTTGGCTATAGCTTAAATTTTTGCTTGTAATGTGAATGGAAACCATCCTTCACTGTATTTTGTTTGTAATTTTATAAAATTTTGCTCATTAGGGGCACCTGGTTGGCTCAGTCAGTAGAGCATGTGATTCTCAATCTTGAGGTCATGAGTTCAAGCCCAACTTTGGGCATGGACCCAGGGGGAGGGAGGGAGGGGGAGACAGAGAGAGAGAGAGAGAGAGAGAGAGAGAGAGAGAGAGAAAGTTTTGCTCATTAAATGTATTTTTCTAATTTTTTTGAAGATCACACTTTTGACAAATATTGAAGATGTAAAAGCACAAAAAGTAAAATTTTAAAACAAGTATTTCCTTAACTTCCTATTATATATAAAGTATATTTGGCCATAGCTTAAATTTTTAAAAATATTTACAGATTCACTTTAAGTCCCTTTTATCATATCTTGATATATTTCTTTATACATACCTGTTCCTTTTGTTTTATTTCAGTTTAGAATTTGTATTACTCACCAGTATATTTTAAAACTGTTTTTCATAAGTTTGTCCAGATTCTTTTTGGTTTCTAAAAATGTACATGTAATAATTTTATCAATTTCCAATTACTTTCTCTTGACATGTTTTATAATCTGATGTAAATTCATATGCAAAATTTAATATAAAAAAATAATTTTAATCTTCGAATATATCCATCTGATTAAAAATTTTTATGCTACACTCTCAAATTCATAGATATGTCATTTGTCTCATATTATCTCTTTCAATCAATGCTGCAGTATCACTCACTGTTCATTCATTGTTAGGTACGTGAACACTTTATTAGAGTATATATATATGCACACACAAAGCATATATATATATATATATATATATATGGAAACTTATTTTCAATTTCCTTCTGTAAAGATGACTATTTGGAACCGCCATCTAAATCACCTTTGAAGAGCTACAAAACTTATGTAAAATAGAGTTGGAAAGACTGTTGACGTACGTTTAAGAAGAAATAGATTTGTCACGGAAAAGAAATGAGAGCACCTTCAAGTATCTGCAAAACCAACATGTTGAAGTGAGAATACATTTTTTCTATTGAACTACTAATAGTAGAACCAGTTGTGCAATTTAACAATAGATGGAACTATCTTGGGAAGTAGTGAGTTCCACGTGATGGGAGGAACCACTCTGAGGCTAGGTGATCGTTTGTAAGATTGATTATTTTAACAGAAATCAGTGGTTGAAAAAGTATTTGCTGACTGGAAGTCAGTGAAAATCTAATAATATTTTGCTTTTCTATGTGCCAACTGGTTGGCAAAAAAAAAATTTTTCCTATTCTGTTCCTGGAAAGGTAATTTTGCAAAACTTAATTACTCCCACTGCAGAATGACATCAGATCTCCAGTGAGTGATTTCTCACTTCTCCAATGAACTCTATTTCCTAGAATAAGGATGGAGGCTTTATATTACCTTACCTTAGGATACTATTACTGTATAGTCAGGAGCAGAGGAGGAGCCTCGCTACCTCAGGGCACAACCTGAGGGGCTTGCTTCTGCACAGCTTAGTGCAGAGAACAAGTTAAAATGCATTGTCGAGACTATAACACAAATATTTTAGGTATGAAGACTCATAGCAAAGATGGGAAGCTTAGAAACTAACAGTGGGACACCATATTTGGAGAAAATAAGGAAGAACTAAAGGACTGGGAAAAATCATTAAAAGTATAAATATTACACATGATTTCATCACTGTGTTTGGACTAGATAATTTGTAAATTGTCTTCTAGATGCAAAATCAGCAACCAGAAGATTTCAAAGGAAAGGTCACTGTTCTCTCAGTCAAACTGGAAACTCCACCTAAAAGAGGCAAATTCTTGCTCTCCACTTCTCCATTTTCCACTATACTGGTTTATGGTAGCTCTGCATATGATAAACAAAGGGAAGTATGCTACAAACAATTATCTGTCCCTTCTTTGCTTCTTTTGTGCTTTCCATTCAGAGAATATTTAGCCATTTGTTAGCAAATATTTGTTGAATTTCCCTGGAATGAAGAAGGAGTAGCTACAGAAAGTAAATCAAGAAGGATATCTTTGACTGTTTTTTTACTGCTAGGCTTATAGGTAATCAACTTCAAAAGATAATATAATGAAAAGAAAAATTATGCCTGTTTATGGTTTTGGAGTTCTATCAAGATATTTTAGATGGGTACTGATGTAACATCAACTTCTATATATCAGACTTGGTCTTACATTAGAATGAAGAAATTCTCTTATAGTATATTTTATGATCTGAAAATATTTGTATCTCTGGAATTTTCTGGTGATAAAAACATGAATGTCTCATCAATGGAAAAGCTTCTGGGTGTTCTGTGCATAGATAGCCCAAGAAATGTTGAGTGACTTGTGTAAACTTTAGATATTTCCATAATATAACTGCCTCTGCATTTAGAATTTTAGAGATGAAAACAGCCTTAAAGAAATAATCTACTTCTATTTTCTAAGGTCAGTCACATAACTACTAAGTGGCATATATTAGGTATCTTTTCTAATGTGTACCTATCTTAATTAATAAAAAGAAAATGAGATATAATGTTGAACCTGGTCTACTTAGATTTAGAAATCATGGGAAATCAGTGTGGAAAGGATTTTCTAATTGTTTTATATATTTTGAAAAATGAAGACTAACAAACTATCATTCATTAGGTATTAGAAGGATGGAATTTGTAGAAACTTTTATTTTCAGAGTATCTTTTTTTCCAAAAATAAGGATCTTTAAAAATTCTATTAGTACCATTAATTTTATCTAACATGTTTTAATCATTATGCTTTCTCTTTCCCTTCTTCCTCCTCCTCCTTTTGTCCCTCTTACTCTTTAATGTCATCTTACTAAGTTACCATAGTAGTTGGTATCCTTTACACAATGAATTGAACACTGAAAGAAATCCCTCATGTCAACCTCTTAGATTTGAGATTTTAATCTTATCTTTTTAAAAATGAATAACTGTAGGTTCTTTAGGATTTTAGATCTTAGAAATAGGAATCTTTTTCCTTTCAATGTTTATTTGCCTCCTTCTCTCCCCTTTGCATTATAAATATGTGATCAGAAATGCTAGCATTGGCTCAACTCTTTCAAATAGAGATAAGAATCCTATACGAGAAACTCATATGGAAGTCAGTCCATGTCTTATTGATCTGTTTATATTCTTCAGTCATTTACATTTTGGCCTTCTTCTTAAACTACATATCATAATTCAAATGCAAAGATGGAAATTATTGAAAGGGTAAGACTTAGTGCTTCGACAACCATAATGAAAGCTTATAACAGTTTAAATATTTTTAATTGATTTATGTTTACCTGTACAATTTTGCTTTTAAAGCTTTAAATATTTATATTAGTTATATATGTCATGGACAAACACAGAATACAAAACTTGAATCAGTATAATAATAAATACCTACTGTGTATTGTTAGGTACATAGGACTAAAGTCAAAAATGATTCCTGAACCCCCAGATGTTATATAGAATTTTCTTCTGGGATCAAGTGGCCACATGGTGTTCAATGACAAAAAAAAAAAAAAAAAATTCAAGGGGAAATTTAAACACTAAACTTTACTCTTCTGAAAATCTATTATGCATGCAGAAGGCATCATGTATAGTTATATGGATTATTTCCAAAAGGATGAGTTATGAAAGGTGACACAGATTTTGATAAATCCAGGTGTGTCAGGTGTGTTTAGGAAGAGACAAAAGGCAGAGTCAGAAAACACTGAAAAAACACACTGGTGGTTCATTCGAAATTGATCTTTATGTGACAGAAGGTGGACTCTGATAAACTAGTGTTAAATAGATGAAAAAAACACTCTTGATTTTTAAAGAAACTTTCAAAGTATCAACATTGCCTCTTATTTTCATAATGTGGCAAACTGCTTCCACTAAGCTTCTTAAAACATTGTCAAGCACTTTATGATTTTCAATTTCAAGAATATTGCTGCAGTCCACTTAGCCATCCTTTCAAGGTGTTAATTACAACTGTGTTTTGCTCCTGATCTATCATTTCCATCTTTGATTTGATTGGTCCTTAGCATACCTTTCTCCAGCAAGGCTATTCAATTCATGGCATCATGAAAATGACTTCATACTTTTACCCTTGTATTTTTCTTCCTGATATTCCCTTTGCTTGAAATAGGCTTTTCCTTCAGTTTTGGCTGGCAAATTCCAGACTTTTAAGTTTGGACACCTTACTTCACCATTTAGAAGTAATTTCTTTCATCTTACTAATATTGTAATATTAATGTATCGCTTACATTTGTTTGTTTTGCATTTAATTTTTTATTTTCTAATACATGTATCTTATTTACTGAATTATGATAGTATCCATAGCATCCCCAATTCCCATACTTCTACTTTCCACAGCAGTCCAGATGTTAGTCAATTGATTATACAATTTCATTAAATTAAATTGACCTTTAGTTGAAATCTTATCATATTTATTTTGCATATATACTAGATATAGTACCACCATTGTGATCTTTCCTGATTTTCTTTTACTTAGGTAACAGGAGACTGGCTCCATGGCTCATACAAATGAATCAGTGGTGTCTGAGTTTGTGCTTCTGGGACTTTCTAATTCTTGGGAACTTCAGCTTTCTTTTTTGCCATCTTCTCTTTAGTGTATGTGACATCAGTGCTGGGCAACATTATGATCATTGTTATAATTTCCTCTGATTCCCATTTGAACTCTCCTATGTATTTTCTGCTCGGTAATCTTTCTTTCATTGATATCTGCCAATCTAATTTTGCCACCCCCAAGATGCTTATGGACTTCTTTGTTGAACACAAGACTATCTCTTTTGAGGGCTGTATGGCCCAGATATTCCTTCTTCATAGTTTTGTTGGGAGTGAGATGCTGCTGCTTGTTGCTATGGCATATGATAGATTTATAGCCATCTGTAAGCCCCTACACTATAGCACAATTATGAATCGGAGCCTATGTATAATTTTTGTGTTTATTTCCTGGGCTGTGGGTATTCTTCATTCTATAAGTCACTTGGCTTTTACAGTGGATCTGCCATTCTGTGGCCCCAATGAGGTAAATAGCTTCTTTTGTGACCTTCCCCTGGTGATAGAGCTGGCTTGTATGGATACTTATGAAATGGAAATTATGACCCTAACTAACAGTGGGCCTGATATCATTGGGCTGTTTTCTAGCTTTAGTTATTTCCTACACCATAATTTTGATTACTGTTCGTCACCGGTCCTCTAGTGGGTCATCCAAGGCACTTTCTACATTAACTGCTCACATCACAGTAGTGATTCTTTTCTTTGGGCCCTGCATTTACTTCTATATATGGCCTTTTAGCAGGCTTTCTGTGGATAAGTTCCTTTCTGTATTCTACACTGTCTGTACACCCTTGTTGAATCCCATCATCTACTCTCTAAGGAATGAGGATGTTAAATCAGCCATGCGAAGGCTGAGAAACCATCATGTGAACTCCTGGAAAAACTAGGGATCATCATGAATGAATATAATATTGAATGAGAATGAAGAGTCTCTACTGGATCACAACATCAAGCCAATTATTTTTGCTAGTGATATGGGTTATTGAGTTATGGATTGGATTTTTGTCCTAAGTGCAAGGGAATTGTATAAAATCAGTCATGATTTAGGTATAATTTTAACCCATTTGTCATTGCTTATAATTCTAAGTATAAATGCTCTTGAAAATATTTAATAATACTTTTAAATATTTTACAATTTTCTTAGATATTTCCATAATATAACTGCCTCTGCATTTAGAATTTTAGAGATGAAAACAGCCTTAAAGAAATAATCTACTTCTATTTTCTAAGGTCAGTCACATAACTACTAAGTGGCATATTTAGGTATCTTTTCTAATGTGTACCTATCTTAATTAATAAAAAGAAAATGAGATATAATGTTGAACCTGGTCTACTTAGATTTAGAAATCATGGGAAATCAGTGTGGAAAGGATTTTCTAATTGTTTTATATATTTTGAAAAATGAAGACTAACAAACTATCATTCATTAGGTATTAGAAGGATGGAATTTGTAGAAACTTTTATTTTCAGAGTATCTTTTTTCCAAAAATAAGGATCTTTAAAATTCTATTAGTACCATTAATTTTATCTAACATGTTTTAATCATTATGCTTTCTCTTTCCCTTCTTCCTCCTCCTTTTTGTCCCTCTTATCTTTAATGTCATCTTACTAAGTTACCATAGTAGTTGGTATCCTTTACACAATGAATTGAACACTGAGAAATCCCTCATGTCAACCTCTTAGATTTGATTTTAATCTTATCTTTTTAAAAATGAATAACTGTAGGTTCTTTAGGATTTTAGATCTTAGAAATAGGAATCTTTTTCCTTTCAATGTTTATTTGCCTCCTCTCTCTCCCCTTGTCATTATAAATATGTGATCAGAAATGCTAGCATATTCAACTCTTTCAAATAGAGATAAGAATCCTATACGAGAAACTCATATGGAAGTCAGTCCATGTCTTATTGATCTGTTTATATTCTTCAGTCATTTACATTTTGGCCTTCTTCTTAAAACTACATATCATAATTCAAATGCAAAGATGGAAGATATAATGTCATTCCCCAGTGAGACCACATCAAGTGGTGGCAAGTCAATTATATCAGTGATTTGTCCTTACTGGGATCGAATCCTACTCCATCAGTATATTTGGCTATAGCTTAAATTTTTGCTTGTAATGTGAATGGAAACCATCCTTCACTGTATTTTGTTTGTAATTTTATAAAATTTTGCTCATTAGGGGCACCTGGTTGGCTCAGTCAGTAGAGCATGTGATTCTCAATCTTGAGGTCATGAGTTCAAGCCCAACTTTGGGCATGGACCCAGGGGGAGGGAGGGAGGGGGAGACAGAGAGAGAGAGAGAGAGAGAGAGAGAGAGAGAGAGAGAAAGTTTTGCTCATTAAATGTATTTTTCTAATTTTTTTGAAGATCACACTTTTGACAAATATTGAAGATGTAAAAGCACAAAAAGTAAAATTTAAAACAAGTATTTCCTTAACTTCCTATTATATATAAAGTATATTTGGCCATAGCTTAAATTTTTAAAAATATTTACAGATTCACTTTAAGTCCCTTTTATCATATCTTGATATATTTCTTTATACATACCTGTTCCTTTTGTTTTATTTCAGTTTAGAATTTGTATTACTCACCAGTATATTTTAAAACTGTTTTTCATAAGTTTGTCCAGATTCTTTTTGGTTTCTAAAAATGTACATGTAATAATTTTATCAATTTCCAATTACTTTCTCTTGACATGTTTTATAATCTGATGTAAATTCATATGCAAAATTTAATATAAAAAAATAATTTTAATCTTCGAATATATCCATCTGATTAAAAATTTTTATGCTACACTCTCAAATTCATAGATATGTCATTTGTCTCATATTATCTCTTTCAATCAATGCTGCAGTATCACTCACTGTTCATTCATTGTTAGGTACGTGAACACTTTATTAGAGTATATATATATGCACACACAAAGCATATATATATATATATATATATATATATATGGAAACTTATTTTCAATTTCCTTCTGTAAAGATGACTATTTGGAACCGCCATCTAAATCACCTTTGAAGAGCTACAAAACTTATGTAAAATAGAGTTGGAAAGACTGTTGACGTACGTTTAAGAAGAAATAGATTTGTCACGGAAAAGAAATGAGAGCACCTTCAAGTATCTGCAAAACCAACATGTTGAAGTGAGAATACATTTTTTCTATTGAACTACTAATAGTAGAACCAGTTGTGCAATTTAACAATAGATGGAACTATCTTGGGAAGTAGTGAGTTCCACGTGATGGGAGGAACCACTCTGAGGCTAGGTGATCGTTTGTAAGATTGATTATTTTAACAGAAATCAGTGGTTGAAAAAGTATTTGCTGACTGGAAGTCAGTGAAAATCTAATAATATTTTGCTTTTCTATGTGCCAACTGGTTGGCAAAAAAAAAATTTTTCCTATTCTGTTCCTGGAAAGGTAATTTTGCAAAACTTAATTACTCCCACTGCAGAATGACATCAGATCTCCAGTGAGTGATTTCTCACTTCTCCAATGAACTCTATTTCCTAGAATAAGGATGGAGGCTTTATATTACCTTACCTTAGGATACTATTACTGTATAGTCAGGAGCAGAGGAGGAGCCTCGCTACCTCAGGGCACAACCTGAGGGGCTTGCTTCTGCACAGCTTAGTGCAGAGAACAAGTTAAAATGCATTGTCGAGACTATAACACAAATATTTTAGGTATGAAGACTCATAGCAAAGATGGGAAGCTTAGAAACTAACAGTGGGACACCATATTTGGAGAAAATAAGGAAGAACTAAAGGACTGGGAAAAATCATTAAAAGTATAAATATTACACATGATTTCATCACTGTGTTTGGACTAGATAATTTGTAAATTGTCTTCTAGATGCAAAATCAGCAACCAGAAGATTTCAAAGGAAAGGTCACTGTTCTCTCAGTCAAACTGGAAACTCCACCTAAAAGAGGCAAATTCTTGCTCTCCACTTCTCCATTTTCCACTATACTGGTTTATGGTAGCTCTGCATATGATAAACAAAGGGAAGTATGCTACAACAATTATCTGTCCCTTCTTTGCTTCTTTTGTGCTTTCCATTCAGAGAATATTTAGCCATTTGTTAGCAAATATTTGTTGAATTTCCCTGGAATGAAGAAGGAGTAGCTACAGAAAGTAAATCAAGAAGGATATCTTTGACTGTTTTTTTACTGCTAGGCTTATAGGTAATCAACTTCAAAAGATAATATAATGAAAAGAAAAATTATGCCTGTTTATGGTTTTGGAGTTCTATCAAGATATTTTAGATGGGTACTGATGTAACATCAACTTCTATATATCAGACTTGGTCTTACATTAGAATGAAGAAATTCTCTTATAGTATATTTTATGATCTGAAAATATTTGTATCTCTGGAATTTTCTGGTGATAAAAACATGAATGTCTCATCAATGGAAAAGCTTCTGGGTGTTCTGTGCATAGATAGCCCAAGAAATGTTGAGTGACTTGTGTAAACTTTAGATATTTCCATAATATAACTGCCTCTGCATTTAGAATTTTAGAGATGAAAACAGCCTTAAAGAAATAATCTACTTCTATTTTCTAAGGTCAGTCACATAACTACTAAGTGGCATATATTAGGTATCTTTTCTAATGTGTACCTATCTTAATTAATAAAAAGAAAATGAGATATAATGTTGAACCTGGTCTACTTAGATTTAGAAATCATGGGAAATCAGTGTGGAAAGGATTTTCTAATTGTTTATATATTTTGAAAAATGAAGACTAACAAACTATCATTCATTAGGTATTAGAAGGATGGAATTTGTAGAAACTTTTATTTTCAGAGTATCTTTTTTTCCAAAAATAAGGATCTTTAAAAATTCTATTAGTACCATTAATTTTATCTAACATGTTTTAATCATTATGCTTTCTCTTTCCCTTCTTCCTCCTCCTCCTTTTTGTCCCTCTTACTCTTTAATGTCATCTTACTAAGTTACCATAGTAGTTGGTATCCTTTACACAATGAATTGAACACTGAAAGAAATCCCTCATGTCAACCTCTTAGATTTGAGATTTTAATCTTATCTTTTTAAAAATGAATAACTGTAGGTTCTTTAGGATTTTAGATCTTAGAAATAGGAATCTTTTTCCTTTCAATGTTTATTTGCCTCCTTCTCTCCCCTTTGCATTATAAATATGTGATCAGAAATGCTAGCATTGGCTCAACTCTTTCAAATAGAGATAAGAATCCTATACGAGAAACTCATATGGAAGTCAGTCCATGTCTTATTGATCTGTTTATATTCTTCAGTCATTTACATTTTGGCCTTCTTCTTAAAACTACATATCATAATTCAAATGCAAAGATGGAAATTATTGAAAGGGTAAGACTTAGTGCTTCGACAACCATAATGAAAGCTTATAACAGTTTAAATATTTTTAATTGATTTATGTTTACCTGTACAATTTTGCTTTTAAAGCTTTAAATATTTATATTAGTTATATATGTCATGGACAAACACAGAATACAAAACTTGAATCAGTATAATAATAAATACCTACTGTGTATTGTTAGGTACATAGGACTAAAGTCAAAAATGATTCCTGAACCCCCAGATGTTATATAGAATTTTCTTCTGGGATCAAGTGGCCACATGGTGTTCAATGACAAAAAAAAAAAAAAAAATTCAAGGGGAAATTTAAACACTAAACTTTACTCTTCTGAAAATCTATTATGCATGCAGAAGGCATCATGTATAGTTATATGGATTATTTCCAAAAGGATGAGTTATGAAAGGTGACACAGATTTTGATAAATCCAGGTGTGTCAGGTGTGTTTAGGAAGAGACAAAAGGCAGAGTCAGAAAACACTGAAAAAACACACTGGTGGTTCATTCGAAATTGATCTTTATGTGACAGAAGGTGGACTCTGATAAACTAGTGTTAAATAGATGAAAAAAACACTCTTGATTTTTAAAGAAACTTTCAAAGTATCAACATTGCCTCTTATTTTCATAATGTGGCAAACTGCTTCCACTAAGCTTCTTAAAACATTGTCAAGCACTTTATGATTTTCAATTTCAAGAATATTGCTGCAGTCCACTTAGCCATCCTTTCAAGGTGTTAATTACAACTGTGTTTTGCTCCTGATCTATCATTTCCATCTTTGATTTGATTGGTCCTTAGCATACCTTTCTCCAGCAAGGCTATTCAATTCATGGCATCATGAAAATGACTTTCATACTTTTACCCTTGTATTTTTCTTCCTGATATTCCCTTTGCTTGAAATAGGCTTTTCCTTCAGTTTTGGCTGGCAAATTCCAGACTTTTAAGTTTGGACACCTTACTTCACCATTTAGAAGTAATTTCTTTCATCTTACTAATATTGTAATATTAATGTATCGCTTACATTTGTTTGTTTTGCATTTAATTTTTTATTTTCTAATACATGTATCTTATTTACTGAATTATGATAGTATCCATAGCATCCCCCAATTCCCATACTTCTACTTTCCACAGCAGTCCAGATGTTAGTCAATTGATTATACAATTTCATTAAATTAAATTGACCTTTAGTTGAAATCTTATCATATTTATTTTGCATATATACTAGATATAGTACCACCATTGTGATCTTTCCTGATTTTCTTTTACTTAGGTAACAGGAGACTGGCTCCATGGCTCATACAAATGAATCAGTGGTGTCTGAGTTTGTGCTTCTGGGACTTTCTAATTCTTGGGAACTTCAGCTTTTCTTTTTTGCCATCTTCTCTTTAGTGTATGTGACATCAGTGCTGGGCAACATTATGATCATTGTTATAATTTCCTCTGATTCCCATTTGAACTCTCCTATGTATTTTCTGCTCGGTAATCTTTCTTTCATTGATATCTGCCAATCTAATTTTGCCACCCCCAAGATGCTTATGGACTTCTTTGTTGAACACAAGACTATCTCTTTGAGGGCTGTATGGCCCAGATATTCCTTCTTCATAGTTTTGTTGGGAGTGAGATGCTGCTGCTTGTTGCTATGGCATATGATAGATTTATAGCCATCTGTAAGCCCCTACACTATAGCACAATTATGAATCGGAGCCTATGTATAATTTTTGTGTTTATTTCCTGGGCTGTGGGTATTCTTCATTCTATAAGTCACTTGGCTTTTACAGTGGATCTGCCATTCTGTGGCCCCAATGAGGTAAATAGCTTCTTTTGTGACCTTCCCCTGGTGATAGAGCTGGCTTGTATGGATACTTATGAAATGGAAATTATGACCCTAACTAACAGTGGCCTGATATCATTGGGCTGTTTTCTAGCTTTAGTTATTTCCTACACCATAATTTTGATTACTGTTCGTCACCGGTCCTCTAGTGGGTCATCCAAGGCACTTTCTACATTAACTGCTCACATCACAGTAGTGATTCTTTTCTTTGGGCCCTGCATTTACTTCTATATATGGCCTTTTAGCAGGCTTTCTGTGGATAAGTTCCTTTCTGTATTCTACACTGTCTGTACACCCTTGTTGAATCCCATCATCTACTCTCTAAGGAATGAGGATGTTAAATCAGCCATGCGAAGGCTGAGAAACCATCATGTGAACTCCTGGAAAAACTAGGGATCATCATGAATGAATATAATATTGAATGAGAATGAAGAGTCTCTACTGGATCACAACATCAAGCCAATTATTTTTGCTAGTGATATGGGTTATTGAGTTATGGAATTGGATTTTTGTCCTAAGTGCAAGGGAATTGTATAAAATCAGTCATGATTTAGGTATAATTTTAACCCATTTGTCATTGCTTATAATTCTAAGTATAAATGCTCTTGAAAATATTTAATAATACTTTTAAATATTTTACAATTTCAAGATTCTAATCTACATAAAATGCTACACATGACCCTAAATTCGTGATTCTTTTCAAGTGAACACATGGCATTTCTATACCTTGCAATCAAAATATATAAGCAAATTGAGTTTCTGATACCTTCAACTTATTAATAACATTTCCCCATATATTGACATAGTAAAAAGAAATATGTCTTACAACATAGATTTCACCTCATTAATGTACATTTGTTAGCTTATCTTTTCTTTTTGTATTGAATATTTTAGTAATTTATAATTTGGTTGGATATACAGTCAATGCCTGAACAACATGGATTTGAACTGTATGGGTTCACTTAAGTGGATTTTTTATATAAATACAGTATAATACTGTAAATTTATTTTTATCTTCCTTATTATTTTCTTTATCTTGAGCTTACTTTATTATAAGAATACAGTACATAATATATATAACATATAAAATATGTGCTAATTGACTGTTACTAGTAAGGCTTCCAGTCAATAGTAGGCTATTAGTAGTTAAATTGTGGGGAGTCAAAAGTTATACCTGGATTTTCAACTGTGTGGTGGTTGATGTCTCTAAGACCTGCATTGTTCAAGGGTCAATTGTATTTGGTTATTTATAATCTTCCCTATATACCATTTTTGTCTTCCTTTAGATCATTTTATATGCACTTATACTCATTATAAAGCTTTTTCTACATATTTACTGCTATCAACAGTGTATGCAGACTTTCCTTGAAGTATGATGGTTCTACTTCCTTCCATTGTAAGTTGAAATATCATAAGGTGAAAATGCATTTAGTACATCTAAGCTACTGGACATAAAAGCTTAGTCTAAACTACCTTAAATGTGCTTAGAACACTTACATTAGCCTACAGTTGGGAAAAATCATCTAACACAAAGCCTTTTATAATAAAGTATTCACATCTCACGTAATTTATTGAATACTATACTGAAAGTAAATAACAGACTGCCTGTATGGGTACAAAATGGTGGTGAACATATTGGATGTTTATCCTCCTGATCATGTGGCTGACTGGGAACTGTGGGTGCCTAGCATCATGCTGTGGTCATCAAGACAGTGTGGTACTGGCACAAAAACAGACACATAGATCAATGGAACAGAATAGAGAATCCAGAAGTGGACCCTCAACTTTATGATCAACTAATATGCCATAAAGGAGGAAAGACTATCCACTGGAAGAAAGACAGTCTCTTCAATAAATGGTGCTGGGAAAATTGGACATCCACATGCAGAAGAATGAAACTAGACCACTCTCTTTCACCATACACAAAGATAAACTCAAAATGGATGAAAGATCTAAATGTGAGACAAGATTCCATCAAAATCCTAGAGGAGAACACAGGCAACACCCTTTTTGAACTCAGCCACAGTAACTTCTTGCAAGATACATCCATGAAGGCAAAATAAACAAAAGCAAAAATGAACTATTGGGACTTCATCAAGATAAGAAGCTTTTTCACAGCAAAGGACACAGTCAACAAAACTAAAAGACAACCTACAGAATGGGAGAAGATATTTGCAAATGACGTATCAGATGAAGGGCTAGTTTCCAAGATCTATAAAGAACTTATTAAACTCAACACCAAAGAAACAAACAATCCAATCATGAAATGGGCAAAAGACATGAACAGAAATCACAGAGTAAGACATAGACATGGCCAACACGCACATGAGAAAATGCTCTGCATCACTTGCCATCGGGGAAATACAAATCAAAACCACAATGAGATACCACCTCACACCAGTGAGAATGGGGAAAATTAACAAGGCAGGAAACCACAAATATTGGAGAGGATGCGGAGAAAAGGGAACCCTCTTACACTGTTGGTGGGAATGTGAAATGGTGTAGCCACTCTGGAAAACTCTGTGGAGGTTCCTCAAAGAGACCTGCCCTACGACCCAGCAATTGTACTGTTGGGGATTTACCCCAAAGATACAGATGCAATGAAACACCAGAACACCTGCACCCCAATGTTTGTAGCAGCAATGTCCACAATAGCCAAGCTGTGGATGGAGCCTCGGTGTCCATCGAAAGATGAATGGATAAAGAAGATGTGGTTTATGTATACAATGGAATATTACTCAGCCATTAGAAATGACAAATACCCACCGTTTGCTTCAACGTGGATGAAACTTGAGGGTATTATGCTGAGTGAAGTAAGTCAATCGGAGAAGGACAAACATTATATGTTCTCATTCACTTGGGGAATATAAATAATAGTGAAAGGGAATATAAGGGAAGAGAGAAGAAATGGGTAGGAAATATCAGAAAGGGAGACAGAATATGAAGACTCCTAACTCTGGGAAATGAACTAGGGGTGGTGGAAGGGGAGGAGGGCAGGGGATGGGGGTGAATGGGTCACGGGCACTGAGGGTAGCACTTGACGGGATGAGCACTGGGTGTTATTCTGTACGTTGGCAAATTGAACATCAACAAAAAATAAATTTATTATTAAAAAAAACTTAGGAAAAAATCTCCTAGGTAATTTTGGTAATGATTTTCTGGAAATCACATGTAAAGCACAAGCAACAGAGTCAAAAACAAACATGTGGGACTATATCAAACTAAAAAGCTTCTGTACAGCAAAACAAAGTATCAGCGAAGTGTAAAGACAACTTATGGATGGGAAGAAGTATTTGCAAACAATCTATCTGATGATATTACTATCCAAAACTTATAAAGAATTTGTGCAGCTCAATGGCAAAAAGCCAAATATTTCAATAAAAATGGGCAAAGGATATAAATAGATATTTTTCCAAAGAAGAATAGGAATAGCCAACAGAGACATGAAAAGATGCTCATCACCGGTCATTGTGGAAATGCGATATCAACTCATGCCTATTAAAATGAGCATAATCAATAAACAAAAAGTAAGAAATGGTGGTATGAATGTGGAGAAAAGGGAACTCTAGCGCACTGTTGGTGAGACTGCAAATTGGTAACCCCACTATGGAAAACAGAAAATTTTAAAAATTAAAAATTTGACTATTACATGATTTAGAGATTCCATTCCTGTGAACATATCCAAAGGAAATGAAAACTAACTCAAAAAAGATCTCTGCACCTCCTCATTCATTGTATCATTATTTTCAATACCTAATCTTAAAAACAACTTGGTGTCCACTGATGGATGAATGAATGAAGAAGTTGTGATATATATGAATGAAATATTATTTCCCCATAAAAATGATGAAATCCTACCATTTGAGACAACATGGATAGATCTTGAAGGCATTATGCTAAGTGAAATAAGTCAGACAGAAAAAGACATGATCTCACTTACATGTGGAATCTAAAACCAAAACACCCAAATCTTGGAAAAAAATAAAAGATTTGTGCTTACTAGATGTGGTGGTAGAGTAGAGAAGGAATTGGAGGTAAGTAATTAAAAGATACAAACTTCTTTTTAAAAGTTTTTAAAATTTTATTTATTTAAAAGATACAAACTTCCACTTACAGGAAGAATAAGTCGTAGGAATGTAGTATACAACATTATGTAATAAACAACACTATTGTATGATATATAGGGAAGTGAAGAGAGTAAATCTTCGGAGTTCTCATCATGAGGAGAATTATTTTTTCTTTTTCTTGTATCTTTTTGAGATGATGGATGATTGACTAAACCTATGGTGGTAATGATTTTACAATATATGTAAATAAAACTATCATTGCACAACTTAAACCTGTACAGTGATGTATGTCAGTTATTTCTCAATAAACGTGGAGAAAAAAGTTCTTACAGTAGGCCCCTTATCTGTGATGTACTGTGGTCACCCATCATATTCTTCTGGTGATGTTGAGATGATAAAATGCCTACATGATAGATGAAGTGGGGTGAATGGTGCACATAGGCATTGTGACAGAGTGTTAGGATACTGTTAACGTTCTGATGAGTCATCAGAAGAGTACCATCTCTTTCCAGATCATGGTTGACAATGAGTAACTGAAATCATGGAAGCTAAACAGCAATTAAGAGAGGATTTCTATATTTTTGTTGATCTTTTCTGTTCTTTTTCTGGTTTCTAATTCATTATTTCTCTTCTGATCTTTATTATTTCTCTCCTTTTGCTAAGTTTGAACTTAGCATGTTCTTTTTCTAGTTTTCTAGCAGAGTTGTTTATTTGAAATCTTTCTTTTTTCTTAATGAAGGCATCTATCACTAATAAATTTTTTTCTTAATGAAGGCATTTATCACTATAAATTTTTTCTTAGGACCACTTTTGCAGCACCCCACAGGCTTTTCTATGCTGCATTTCTATTGTCTTTTGTTTAAAAATAGTTTTTGATTTTCCTTTTGGTTTCTTGATCCACTAGTTCATCAGGATTATATTGTGTAAATTCTGCATATTTGTGATCTCCTTAGTTTTCCTTCTATTAATTGATTTCTAGTCCAGATTATTATTGTCATAAAAGATATTTGGTATGATTTCAATCTTTTAAAATTTGTTTAGACTTATTCTGTGGCCTAACATATGATCTATCCTGGAGAATGTTCCATGTGCACTTGAGAATTTGTGTTCCGTTGCTCTGATGAATGTTCTGTATATGTCTCTTGAGCTCTATTTGATCTAACATTGGCTCATGTCCAGTGTTTCCAAATTGATTTTATCTGAGTGATGTATCCATCGTAGAAAGTGGGGTATTGAATCCCTCTATAGATTTTGTGTTGTCTTTTTAACCCCTCATATTCATTAGCATTTGCTGAATATGTTTAGGTGCTATAGTGTTCAGTGCCTATATATATATATGATTATTACATATAATGTGTATATATGTAATATATATTTATGATTATTACAGCCTCTTGATGAATAGTCTCTTTTATCATTATATCATCTTCTTTGTTCCTGTTATAGGCTTTGAGTTGTTTTGGGTATTACTTAAAGTCTACTTTGTCTAAGTATAGCCACCTCTGCTCTTTTTTGGTTTCCATTTGCATGGAGTACCTTTTTCTGTATCTTAAAGCTGAAGGTAGTCCTTCATAGGCAGCATATAGCTGGGTCTTGCCTTTTTAGCCATTCAGCTACTTATGCCTCTTGCTTGGAGAATTCAACCCATTTATATTTAGAGTAATTATTGATAGGTTAGGACTCAGTAATGGCAGGAAGGATTCTAAAGGATAATGCTATTTTATTTATTTTTTTCTGGATATTTTGTAGTTCCTTGTACCTTTCTTCCTCTTTTGCTGTCTTTTTTGTGATTTAGTGATTTACCATAATGATATGCTTTAATACCCTTTATCTTTTGTGTATCTACTGCAGGTATTTGCCTTGTGGTTACTATGTGCTTAAAACATCTTAGAGATAAAATCATTTCAGGCCTTATTATTTTATTTTATAACATCTTCATATCATTTTCCATGAAATGCAGTGTCCTGGTGAGAAACAGCTTTGTAAGGGTTTGCGGAGCTGCCTTTGAAGTTGGTTGCTCTTCTCACATTGACTCCTCTCTTAGCACAACATTCTCTTTACCTGGAGAGTATGCTTTTTGTCTGCTCCTGCAGGTTGGTAGGGTAGAAGATTGCTTACCAAATTCTTCTGAGATGGACACAACCTGCTGACAGATCAACAGATCATATAGTGGCACACACGTGTCCATTACAAAGGTCATGGGATGGGTTAGTGATTTAAAAGTCTTAACCCATCAATTTTTTTTCCTAATCTTTAGGCCATACTCACTTTTATTTCTTTAAAATTTTTACTTTAATTCCAGTCAGTATACTGTGTCATATTAGTTTCAGGTGTACAATAGAGTAATTCAACACTTCCTTACATCACCCGGTTGCTCATCATGACAAGTGCACTCCTTAATCCCCACCACCTATTTAACCCATCTTGCCACTTCCCTCCCCCTTGACAACCATCAGTTTATTCTCTATAATTAAGAGTTTTTTCCTCTTTGTTCATTTGTTTTGTTTCTTAAATTCTATATATGAGTGAAATCATATGGTATTTGTCATTCTGTGGCTATTTTGCTTAGCATTATACCCTCTAGCTCCATCCATGTCATTCTTGCAACCTTCAATAATTGGTTATTAGTTTTGAAGGTTTTTGTTAAGAGTTTTTATATAGACTGTTATATCATCTGCAAACAAAGAGTTTTATGTCTTTCCTCCCAATCTCTATACTTTCATTTCGTGTTTTTCCCTGATTACATTAACAATGTCCTTCAATACAATGTTGAAAAGGAATGGTAGGAGGGGATATTCTTGTCCAGTATATGATATTAGTGGGAAAGCCTTAAGTTTCTCACCAGCAAGAATGATGTTAGCTGTAGATTTTTTTGTATAAATTGTATCATGTTAAATTTTTTTTTACTCTATTCTGATTTAATTTAGAGCTATTACCATGAATTGGTGTTGGATTTTATCAAATGTGTCTCTGCATCTATTGATATAATCATGTGTTTTTCCTTCTTTAGCTTGTTGATGTGATGGATTGCATTAATTCACTTTCAAATGTTAAAAGAGCCTTGAATACATAGAATAAATATCATGGCACATAATTTTTAAATGCTCTTTTGGATTTAAATAAAATAAAAGACTTTTGAGGATTTTGCATCTATGTTCATGAGAGGCATTTGTCAATAATTTCCATTTTATGTAATGTCTGTCAGTTTTTGGTATCAGGGTAATGCTGACCTCACAGAATGAGTTAGTAAATATTCTTTCTGCTTTTATTTTTTGAAAGAGATTGTGGAGAATTCTGTAATTTCTTCCTTAAATTTTTGGTAGAATTCACTGGTGAACTCATGACCTTGAACTTTTTGTTTTGGTTGGTTATTAATTATTGATTCATTTTCTCTAATAGATACATCCTTATTCAGATTGTCCATTTTTTCTTCAATGAGTTTCAGAAGATTGTGTTTTTTAAAGGAATTGTATCAGTTCATCTAGGTTATCAAATTTGTGGGCATAGAGTTGTTTATAGTATTCCTTTTTTACCCTTTAATGTCCAGGGGATCTTAGTGATGTCTTCTTTTTAATTTCTCATATTAGCAATTTGTATCCTTTTTGTTTTTTTCTTAGCTTTGCTAGAGGTTTATTGATTTTTATCTATCTTTTTAAAGAACAAGTTCTTGATTTCATTGATTTTCTCTATTTCCCTTTTTAGTTTCATTGGGTTTTGCTCTAATAATTATTATTTCTTTTTCTTCTGATTGCTTGAAACTTATCTTGCTCTTCCTTTTTTATTTTAGTAAGGTGGAAACTTGGATTTTAGATCTTTTTTCTAATATATTCAGTCACTGCCATAAATTTCCCTCTAAGCACTGCTTTCATTATACCCCACAAAGTTTTGATATATTGTGTTTTAATCTTCATTTTGTTCAAAAATATTTTTTTCTTGAGATTTATCCTTTCACCTGTGCATTATTTAGAAGGGTGTTTTAATACCATGTATTTTGGGATATTCTTGTTATCTTTCTGTTATTGAGTTCTTGTGTTATTCCTTATGGTCCAAGAGCAGTCACTGTATGATTTCTACTTTTTCTTTTTTTAAAGATTTTATTTACTTGACAGAGGGAGGGGAGGGGAGGGAGCACAACAGGCAGAGGGAAAGGGAGGAGCAGACTCCCAGTTGAGCAGGAAACCCGATGCAGGACTCAATCCCAGGACCCTGACTGAGATCATGACTGGAGCTGAAGGTAAATGCTTAACTGACTGAGCCACCAAGGTGCTCCTTTTTATTTTTTTCAGATTTGCTAAGGTGTGTTTTATGGAACAAAATGTGGTGTATCTTGGTGAATGCTCCATTTGAGCTTATGGTGTTGATTGATGGTGTTGAGTTCAACTATGTTCTTACTGATTTTCTGCCTGCTTGATCTGCTTATTTTTCAGAGACGGGTGTCAGTTTCCAGCTATGATTGTGGATTCATCTATTTGTTTTTACAGTTCTATCAGTTTTTGCCTCATGCAGTTTAATGCTCTGTTTTAGTTGTACACACATTAATAATTATAAAATTTTGGAGAATTGACCCTTTTGCCATTGAGTAATGCCTTTCTTTATCCCAGGTAATTTTCTTTAGTTTGATGTCTGCTCTGTCTGAGATCAATAGAGCTAATCTTTCTTTTGGTATCTATCAGTGTGTATTTTTTTTGCCCATTTGTTTTTAATCTATACATGTCTTTATATTTAAAGTGGGTTTCATGTAGACAACATATAGTTGGATCATGTTTTCTGATCCACTCTGGCAATCTTTTTTAGTTGGTACATTTAGACTATTGACATTTAAAGTGATTATTTGAATAGTGGGTTAATATCTACTATGTTCCTTACTGTTTTATAACTTTTGTCCTTATTCTTAGTTCTTACATTTGTTTTCCACTTTTTCTGTCTTGTCATTTTAGTTAAGTATTTTCTAGGATTCTATTTTCTCTACTTTCTTGGTATATCATTTGTAATTTTTTTTACCTTCTTAAGTTATCCAAAAGTTTGCAATGTACATTTACAACTATTCCAAATCCACTTTCAAATAACACTATACCACTTCGTGGGTACTGTAGGTACTTTGTAATAACAAATAATTTGAATGTCTTCCTTGTATCTTTGTTGTCATCCAATTCACTTACACAGAAGCATACATAATCATATATATGTGTATATACTGGTAAATTCTCTCAATTTTTATTTCCCTGAGAAAGTCTCTATTTCCTTTTTACTTTAAAGGATAATTTGAGGTGTATAGTATTGTTTTCCTCTTAATACATTAAATATTTCACTCTATTCTCTTCTGGCTTGAATGATAACTGAGGAGAAGTTGGATATGTTTCTTCTGTTTGCTTTTTTATACATTAGGGTGTTTTTTTCTCCTGTGACTTCTATCAGAATTTTTTTGTTATCTTTGATTTTCTGTAATTTTAAAATGACGTGCCTTGTGTAACTTTTTTTTGGCATTTATCCTATTGATATTCTCTGTGTTTTTTGCACTTGTGGTTTGGTATCTGATTATCACTTCGGAGGAAATTCTCAGTCATTATCATTTGAAATACTTTTTTTCTGTCCTCTTTTCTCTCTTTCTGGCATTCCAATTATGTACATATCACACCTTTTTTTTTAGTTATCCCACAATCCTTAGATATTCTCTTTTTAAAAATAATAGTGAAAGGGAATAGAAGGGAAGGGAGAAGAAATGGGTAGGAAATATCAGAAAGGGAGACAGAACATGAAGACTCCTAACTCTGGGAAATGAACTAAGGGTGGTGGAAGGGGAGGAGGGCGGGGGGTGGGGGTGAATGGGTGATGGGCACTGAGGGGGGCCTTTGACGGGATGAGCACTGGGTGTTATTCTGTATGTTGGTAAATTGAACACCAATAAAAAATAAATTTATTATTTAAAAAAAAAGAAGAATGGGTGACGGGCACTGACGGGGGCACTTGACGGGATGAGCACTGGGTGTTATTCTGTATGTTGGCAAATTGAACACCAATAAAAAATAAATTTATTATTAAAAAATAAATAAATAAAAATAAAAATTCTTGTTCTCTTTGTTCTTTAGTTGTCAAAGATCCTATTCATATACCATCTACCTCAGAGATTCTTTGCTCATCCTTGTCCCATCTACTAATGAGCCTGTCAAAGTCACTTATCATGTCTTTTACAGTGTTTTTGCCCCAGAATTTCTTTTTTGTTCTGTCTTTGGATTTCCATCCCGCTGCTTACATTGGCCATCTGTTCTTGCATGTTGTATAGTTTACCCATTAGTGCCCTTAGCACATTTATCATAGTTATTTTAAATTTCTGATCTGATTATTCCAACATCCCTGCTATGTCTAGCTTTGAAGCTTTTTCTGTCTCTTCAAATTGTGGGTTTTGTTTTGTTTTTTTTTGCCTTTTAGTATGCCTTATCTTGACATGTAGACATGATGTACTGGATAAAAGGAACTGCTATAAATAGGCCTTAATTAGTGTGGTGGTGAAGTGTGCATGGAAGGGAAGCATTATATAGTCTCACAATTAGGTCTTAGTCTTTTAATGAGCCTATGCCTCTGGACTGTCAATTTCACAAGTATTTCTTTTCTTTTGTTTGTTTTTTGTTTTTGTTTTCATTTTTTGTTTTAATCCCACCTTACATGGAACAGAATGGCAGGCATGGGTTGGAGCTGGATATTTACCTTCCCCAGGCCATTTGGGTTCTTATAATACCTCAGTAGTTTAGATTCTTGTTTACTAGTTTCTGTTGAGGGCAGAGCTTCTTAAGAAAACAGAATGTTCTGGTGTACTTAAAAATATTGCCTTTTCCCCTTCCTCTGCCAGAAACCTTAGGGAATTTTTCTCTGTTATTTACTAGGGAATCTGGTCAAGCTGCTGGAAGTAAACCTCACGATATTTTGGGGACCTCCTATGGCTGGTTTCCTCAGGACAGTTTTTAACTTAAAATTGCCTGAACTCGGCCACAGTAACTTCTTGCAAGATACATCCACGAAGGCAAAAGAAACAAAAGCAAAAATGAACTATTGGGACTTCATCAAGATAAGAAGCTTTTGCACAGCAAAGGATACAGTCAACAAAACTCAAAGACAACCTACACAATGGGAGAAGATATTTGCAAATGACATATCAGATAAAGGGCTAGTTTCCAAGATCTATAAAGAACTTATTAAACTCAACACCAAAGAAACAAACAATCCAATCATGAAATGGGCAAAAGACATGAAGAGAAATCTCACAGAGGAAGACATAGACATGGCCAACATGCATATGAGAAAATGCTCTGCATCACTTGCCATCAGGGAAATACAAATCAAAACCACAATGAGATACCACCTCACACCAGTGAGAATGGGGCAAATTAACAAGGCAGGAAACCACAAATATTGGAGGGGATGCGGAGAAAAGGGAACCCTCTTACACTGTTGGTGGGAATGTGAACTGGTGCAGCCACTCTGGAAAACTCTGTGGAGGTTCCTCAAAGAGTTAAAAATAGACCTGCCCTACGACCCAGCAATTGCACTATTGGGGACTTACCCCAAAGATACAGATGCAGTGAAACGCCGGGACACCTGCACCCCAATGTTTATAGCAGCAATGGCCACGATAGCCAAACTGTGGAAGGAGCCTCGGTGTCCAACGAAAGATGAATGGATAAAGAAGATGTGGTTTATGTATACAATGGAATATTACTCAGCTATTAGAAATGACAAATACCCACCATTTGCTTCAACGTGGATGGAACTGGAGGGTATTATGCTGAGTGAAGTAAGTCAGTCGGAGAAGGACAAACATTATATGTTCTCATTCATTTGGGGAATATGAATAATAGTGAAAGGGAATATAAGGGAAGGGAGAAGAAATGGGTAGGAAATATCAGAAAGGGAGACAGAACGTAAAGACTGCTAACTCTGGGAATCGAACTAGGGGTGGTAGAAGGGGAGGAGGGCGGGGGGTGGGAGTGAATGGGTGACGGGCACTGGGGGTTATTCTGTATGTTAGTAAATTGAACACCAATAAAAAATTTAAAAAAAAATTGCCTGTACTGAGACCAGCAATTCATCAATTATGGCTTAGGTTTCCTACCCTAGCTGTCATTCCCATAGCAGTTTCTGTTGTTTGTATTTGTTTTAACAAGCCATGATGACCTGATTTGTTTGTGTCTCTAATCTTGGAGACAACAGTTTGCCCTGTGTCCTCCCTTTTCTTATGGATCCAAGAAGAGTTGTTGATTTTTCAGTCTTTTCTACTTTGTATTTGTTGTTAGGATGGAATAGTTACTTCCAAGCTCCTTACATGCAGACCTGGAAACGAGAAGCCTTCATATTTGTTTTTGATAAATTTAAAGTTAATGTAGTAAAATATAGTCTTTTTTCATGTTTTCTACTTGTTTTGCCTTGTTTAAAATTGCACATTTTATGCCACAATTACATAAATCTCACATTATTGAAAGTTACTTTATGATCTAATTTTTAAATAATTTCATCCAGTTAATTTATTTTGAAGGATATATATCTAATTTTTGTGTGCGTGAAGAACCAAACATTTCGTTTGTTCAAATTCTTTTATTTTTGTATTATTAAAAAAGATTTTATTTGACACAGAGAGTGAGAGGGCATGAGCAGGGGAGGGGAGGGGCAGAGGGAGAGGGAGAACAGACTCTCCCTGAGAAGGGAGCCCAACACAGGGCTCTAACCTAGGACCCTGGGGGTCATGACCTGAGCTGAAGGCAGGTGCTTAACCGACTGAGCCACTCAGGTGCCTCTGTTTGTTAAAATTCTTAACTATTTATGATTATATGGATTTATTCACCTCTGTTTTGAGAATCTACCTTTGTTATAGGTTAGAAATTAAATCTCATCTGGGATTGCCTTACTAATTATTCTACTTTTATTTTTATGAGTGTGCATTCAACAGCACAGATTTCCTACCTCAGCTTCTTCTTAATTGCTAGCTTATTTGTTTCTGGAGCCGATACTTCATTTATTCCTTCAATTTCATACCATATGGATTAATCTGTCTTTTTTATGTGTTTAAGGAAAGCAAAAAAAAAAAAAACTCATACACACAAAAATTAACCTAGCACTTTGCTGGGAATTATCAAATGACTCTAGTGTATGTATGATATTTGTCTTTACAAGTATGGGTCAGTTTTATAATTTCTGCCTAACCGGGATTGTCACTTATAGTGGATAGTGGTCACTTACACATAGGTCATGATGAAATGTAATATAATTGCTTCTTTAGCCAGGAGACACCGGGAAGAATAACACTTATACTTCTTATTTATGTTTCTGTTCTTACTGTATTCCAAGAATAGTGTTAAGTAGTAGAATTGATAACCTAGCTCAAACACGATAGTGCTTGTGCTATGGACCCATGAATGAATGAATTAGGATGGCAAGATTGAAGTCTTTCCATGGGTTCTTTCAGTATGGTCTTTTTCAGTGAGGTAGTTATTTTGACAGCCACTATTAATATTTGTTCTTTCACAAATACAGATGGAATTTGAACCCTTGATATGTTTCATCTATTGATGCATTTAATCAGCAACTTGGTAGCAACTTAGTAGTTGTTTACATTAGATCCCTTTCATGGTAGAAGAATAGTGGAAAGGTGTTTTCCATGTATGGTTTTGGTTTTAACTATCCTTACAGCAGTACCTTGCACATTAAGTGAGTCAAAGACACATAGAATGTGTAATGTCCTTCATAGCATTGCTTAGGACAAAGAAATACCTTACAGCCAAGAAAGTACAACAGTGGGCACATAACCAAGTGTTCCACTGGTACAGCAATGTATGGTATACAAAAGTGTGAGACTAATAGAT
This sequence comes from Canis lupus dingo, assembly GCF_003254725.2. Classification (NCBI taxonomy): domain Eukaryota; kingdom Metazoa; phylum Chordata; class Mammalia; order Carnivora; family Canidae; genus Canis; species Canis lupus. Next base: position 598,002 of record NC_064272.1, read on the forward strand.
GATGGGAATAGCCTTTTAAAGATGCAAATAAAGGTGCCAGTAAGTGTATTTGGGGATGACACTGTGTTTTAACATGTGACATATACTTTGAACCAGTGGACATTATAAGCTATAAGAGTAGTGCCATTCACCATCACCTCCTTGGAGAACTTGAGCTTTCTGGACCTACAACTGCTGGGGTGGGGTGAATTCTTCTGGAGACAGAGTAAGCATTTTAATAAAGCTAACGTTTTAGTAGCTGACTAGTCATTTTTGTTTCCTTGTGTTTGTAGATCAGAAGACAAAAAAGCAGTTACTATCATGCCAGGTATAATTAAATTTCATTATCACAAAGAAGTAGAATTGTTGCTACCCTTGCATCAATCATTATTGTGATCATTCTAAATGGACAGTTGCAGCAATTGCAGCATGACAAGAGGACAGTAATCCTGGACTTAACCTTCTGAGGTAGGAAGATATGGTTATGTGCAACTGATCTAGATCAGCAGAAATGCTGAACAAATGTGAGGAAAATATAGAAAAGATTATGGAGAAAGAAGATAGTATCTTCTTGGTAACATGTGATGGTAGAATCCATTAACACTTGTTTCATTAACAGTCTTGTATTTAGGGACACCTGGGTGACTAAGTGGTTGAGCAACTGCCTTTAGCTCAGGTCGTGATCCAGGATTCTGAGATCGAATATCACATCAGTCTCCCCACAAGGAGCCAGCTTCTCCCTTTGCCTATGTCTCTGCCTCTCTCTCTGTCTCTCTGTGTCCCTCATGAATAAATAAATAAAATCTTTAAAAAACCCACTCTTGTATTTGAAGGAACAATGATGGAGCAAACTTACATGGAACATGAATGCCTCTAAGCATGGGAAGATGTGGAGTATATCTGATGATTTTGATGTTGCATACATATCTCTCTGTGCTTAATATTGTTTTATACCATAAGCTACAAATATTTTCTGCATGAGGACTTTTCTTTGGATATCAGAACTGCCCAAAAAACTATGTGGGGAAGTTGCCATGGAGTTGTACCTCAGAACTACTCCAACATAGAAATACACAGCATCCTTGCCTCAAATGAAATAAATATAATTATAGAACGTGTATATTCTCCAAGAGGACCATAGCAGAATTGCACACCAATGTCCACATAGTAGAATACCAGTTAGTTAGTTATTTACTTATTTATTTATATTTTTTATTGGAGTTCGATTTGCCAACATATAGCATATGTTCCAGTGCTCATCCCGTCAAGTGCCCCCCTCAGTGCCTGTCACCCAGTCACACAATCTCCCTGCCCTCCTACCTTTGCACCACGCATCGTTCGTTTCCCAGAGTTAGGAGTTTCTCATGTTACGTCACCCTCACTGATATTTCCCTCTCATTTTCTCTCCTTTCTCTTTTTTTCCCTTTCACTATTTTTTATATTCCCCAAATGAATGAGACCATATAATGTTTGTCCTTCTCCGATTGACTTACTTCACTCAGCATAATACCCTTCAGTTGGATCCACGTTGAAGCAAATGGTGGCTATTTGTCATTTCGAATGGCTGAGTAATATTCCATTTCATATGTATACAACATCTTCTTTATCCATTCATCTTTTGATGGACACGGAGGCTCCTTCCACAGTTTGGCTATTGTGGACATTGCTGCTATAAACATTGGGGTGCAGGTTTCTCAGTCTTTCGCTGCATCTGTATCTTTGGGGTAAATCCCCAGTAGTGCAATTGCTGGATCATAGGGTAGCTCTATTTTTAACTCTTTGAGGAACCTCCACACAGTTCTCCAGAGTGGCTGCACCAGTTCACATTCCCACCAACAGTGTAAGAGGGTTCCCCTGCCTCCACATCCTCTCCAACATTTGTGGTTTCCTGCCTTGTTAATTTTCCCCATTCTCACTGGTGTGAGGTGGTATCTCATTGTGGTTTGGATTTGCCACCCTGATGGCAAGTGATGCGGAGCATTTTCTCATGTGCTTGTTGGCCATATGTATGTCTTCTTTGGTGAAATTTCTGTTCATGTCTTTTGCCAATTTCATGATTGGATTGTTTGTTTCTTGGGTGTTGAGTTTAATAAGTTTTTTAAAGATCTTGGATACTAGCCCTTTATCTGATAGGTCATTTGCAAATATCTTCTCTCATTCTGTAGGTTGTCTTTCAGTTTTGTTGACTGTTTCTTTTGCGGTACAGGGGCTTTTTATCTTGATGAAGTCCCAATAGTTCATTTTTGCTTTTGTTACCCTTGCCTTCATGGATGTATCTTGCAAGAAGTTTCTGTGGCTAAGTTCAAAAAGGGTGTTGCCTGTGTTCTCCTCTAGGACTTTGATAGATTCTTGTCTCATATTTAGATCTTTCATAATTTTGAGTTTATCTTTGTGTCTGGTATAAGAGGATGGTCTAGTTTCATTCTTCTGCATGTGGCTGTCCAATTTTCCCAGCACCATTTATTGAAGAGACTGTCCTTTTTCCAATGGATAGTCTTTCCTCCTTTGTCAAATATTAGTTGACCATAGAGTTGAGGGCCCATTTCTGGATTTTCTATTCTGTTCCATTGATCTATGTGTCTGCTTTTATGCCAGTATCACACTGTCTTGTTGATCACTTTGTAGTGATCAGCAAAGTGTAGCTTTGTAGTACAACGTGAAATCCAGCATTGTGATGCCCCTGGGTCTGGTTTTCTTTTTCAATATTCCCCTGGCTATTTGGGGTCTTTTCTGATTCCACACAAATATGAAAATGATTTCTTCCAACTCTCTCTTTGAAGAAAGTCCACGGTATTTTGATAGGGATTGCATGAAAAGTGTAAATTGTCCTGGGTAGCATTGACATTTTCACAATATTAATTCTTCCAATCCATGAGCATGGAATATTTTTCCATCTCTTTGTGTCTTCTCAATTTCTTTCAGAAGTGTTCTGTAGTTTTAGGGTATAGATCCCTTAACTATTTGGTGAGGTTTATTCCTAGGTATCTTACGCTTTTGGGTGCAATTGTAAATGGGGTTGACTCCTTAAAAATTTCTCTTTCTTCACTGTCATTGTGAGTGTATAGAAATGCCACTGATTTCTGGGCATTGATTTTGTATCCTTCACACTGCCGAATTGCTGTATGAGTTCTAGCAATCTTGAGGTGGAGTCTTTTGGGTTTTCTATGTACAGTATTATGTCATATGCAAAGAGGGAGAGTTGGAATTCTTCTTTGCCAATTTGAATGTTTTTGATTTCTTTTTGTTGTATGATTGCTGAGGCTAGGACTTCTAGTACTATGTTGAATAGCAGTGGTGAGAGTGGACATCCCTGTCGTGTTCCTGATCTTAGGGGAAAGGCTCCCAGTGTTTCCCCATTGAGAATGATATTTGCTGTGGGCTTTTTGTAGATGGCTTTTAAGATGCTGAGGAATGTTCCCTCTATCCCTACACTGTGAAGAGTTTTGATCAGGAATGGATGCTGTATTTTGTCAAATGCTTTCTCTGCATCTATTGAGAGGATCACATGGTTCTTGTATTTTCTCTTGTTGATATGATCTATCATGTTGTTTGCTTTATAAGTGTTTAACCAGCCTTGCATCCCAGGGATAAGTCCCTCTTGGTCATGGTGAATAATTTTAATGTACTGTTGAATCCTATTGCCTAGTATCTTGGTAAGAATTTTTGCATGTGTGTTCATCAGGGATATTGGTCTATAATTCTCTTTTTGGTGGGGTCTTTGTCTGTTTTTGGAATTAAGGTGATGCTGGCCTCATAGAATGACTTTGGAAGTATTTTATCTCTTTCTATCTTTCAGAACAGCTTTAGTAGCATAGGTATTGTTTCTTCTTTAAACATTTGATAGAATTCCCCTGAGAAGCCATCTGGCCCTGGACTTTTGTGTTTTCGGAGGTGTTTGATGACTGCTTCAATTTCCTCCCTGGTTATTGGCCTGTTCAGGTTTTCTATTTCTTCCTGTTCCAGTTTTGGTAGTTTTTGGTTTTCCAGAAATGCGTCCATTTCTTCTAGATTGCCTAATTTATTGGCATATAACTGCTCCTAGTATGTTTTAAATTCGTTTGTATTTCCTTGGTATTGGTTGTGATGTCTCCTTTCTCTTTGATGATTTTATTAATTAGAGTCTTTTCTCCTTTGTTTGTAATAGGGCTGTCTAATGGTTTATATATGTGATTAATTCTTTCAAAGAACCAACTCCTGGTTTTGTTGACCTGTTCCACAGTTCTTCTGGTCTCTATTTCATTTAGTTCTGCTTAAACCTTTATCAACTCTTCTTCTGGGTGAAGGTTTATTTGTTCTTCCTTCTCCAGGTCCTTTAGGTGCAAGGTTAGCTTGTGTATTTGAGTTTTTTTCCAGTTTTTTGAGGGATGCTTGTTATTGTATGTATTTCCCCCTCAGGACTCCTTTTGCTGTATCCTAAAGATTTTGAATGGTTATATCTTTAAATTCATTAGTTTCCATGAATCTTTTTAATTCTTCTCTAATTTCCTGGTTGACCTTTGAATCTTTTAGCAGGTTGTGGTCTTTAACCTCCACGTGTTTGAATTTACCCCAAATTTCTTCATGTGATTGAGTGTAGTTTCATAGCATTATGGTCTGAAAATATGCAGGGGACAATATCAATATTTTGGTATCAGTTAAGACCTGATTTGTGACCCAGTACATGGTCTATTCTGGAGAAAGTTCCTTGTGCACTTAAGAAGAATGTGTATTCTGTTGCGTTTGGATGTAAAGTTCTGTAAATATTTGTGAAATCCATCTGGTCTGGTGTATCATTAAAGCTCTTGTTTCTTTGGAGATGTTGTGTTTAGACGATCTGTCATTTGCAGAAAGCACTGTGTCGAAGTCTCCCAGTATAAGTGTATTATTATCTAAATATGTCTTAACTTCGGTTATTAATTGATTGATATACTTGACAGCTCCCACATTAGGGGGTGTAAATATTCATGTTTGTTAGGCCTTCTTGTTGCATAGGTCCTTTAAGTATGATATAGCGTCCCTCTTTATCTCTTACTACAGTCTTTGAGATAAACTTTAATTTATCTGATATGAGAGTTTCTACCCCTTCTTTTTTTGAGGACCATTTGAATGGTAAATGGTTCTCCAGCCTTTCATTTTCAGGCTGTAGGTGTCCTTAGGTCTAAAATGAGTCTCTTGTAGACAGGAAATAGATGGGTCTTGCTTTTTTATCCAGTATGAAACCCTGCGCGTTTTGATGGGATCATTAAGATCATTCATGTTCAGAGTCACTGTTGAAAGAGATAAATTTAGTGTCATCATGATACCTATTCAGTCCTTGTTTTTGTGGATTATTTCTTTGGGCTTCCTCTTTCTTTTACAGAGTCCCCCTTAATATTTTTTTGCAGGTCTGGTTTGGTGGTCACATATTCTTTCAGTTTCTGCCTATTTTGGAAACTTTTTATCTCTCCTTCTATTCTGAATGAGAGCCTTGCTGGATAAAGTATTCTTTTTTAAAAAAAATTTTTTTATTGGATAAAGCATTCTTGACCGCATGTTCTTCTCATTTAGTACTCTGCATATGTCCTTTCTGGCCTGTCCCATCTCTGTGGAGAGGTCTGGTATTAATCTAATATTTTCCCCATATAGGTTAGGGATATCATGTCTCTTGCTGCTTTAAGGATTTTCTCCTTATCTTTGGAATTTGCAAGTTTTATTCTTAAATATTGAGGTGTTGAATGGTTTTTATTTATTTTAGGGAGAGAACTCTCTCTCTCCTGGATCTGAATGCCTGTTGCCCTCTCCAAATTAGGGAAGTTCTCAGCTATGATTTGTTCAAATATCCTTTCTGGTCCTCTGTCCCTTTCAGCATCCTCTGGAACCCCAATTAAATGTGTATTTTTTAAAAAAATGTGTATTTTTTCCTTAGGACCTCCAGTTTGGGTTGCATCTGATTTAATTGGTTTTTAATTTCAGCCTAATTAGATCTAAATTCTGCAGTCATGAAGTCTTTGAATCCTTTATGCTTTTTTCCAGAGCCACCAGTAGTTTTACAATTGTGCTTTTGAATTGGCTTTCTGACATCGAATTGTAATCAAAATTCTGTAACTCTGTAGCAGAGAGTACTGTTTCTGATTATTTCTTTTGTATTGTGTTCTTTTTTTAAATATTTTTCTTTTTTTATTTTATTTTTTTAAATTTATTTATGATAGTCACAGAGAGAGAGAGAGAGGCAGAGACACAGGCAGCGGGAGAAGCAGGCTCCATGCACCGGAAGCCCGACGTGAGATTCGATCCCGGGTCTCCAGGATCGCGCCCTGGGCCAAAGGCAGGCGCCAAACCACTGCGCCACCCAGTGTTCTTCTTTCTAGTCATTTGCTCAGTGCCGAGTGGCTGTATGAGCAGGCTGCATCAATAATATCAACCACTACCTAAGTAAATTTCACCCTAGATGATTCTGCCAAAGTCAGAGACCAGAAATTGAAAACAGTATCAGAAGGACATAAAACAAAATGACCACTAAAGTGAAAAACAAATTTTAAAACAAAGTATTAAAAAATAAAAGGCTTGGAATCCTAAAGAAGAAGAGAAAAAAAGAAAAGAAAAAAAGGAGAAGAAAAAAGAAAAGAGGGGGACTGGGAGATGGTGGTGATGAAGATGTTGTAGTAGATGAAGAACGTAGTCTACCTGAGGAGTTTTAGAGGGGGATCCTCTTGGTTCTGACTATATTTTCTGTATGTTAGAACATGCTTATTCCCAAATTTATATAAACCATAAATACTTGTAGAGGGCCCCAACATTGACCACCAAAACATAAATGAGATAAAAGAGGGGGGCAGAATGGGAATGAGGAATCTCACAGAATGAACCAGCATGGTATACCACTTGGTTTTGGGTGTATGCTGGTCATGGTTTAGAAGTATTAACTTCCACCATTGTGGAACAATGAGGCAGCCAAAACAAAAAACACAAAACAAAACAAAAATCATATCTTGTATATCTCCCCAAATTAAGTTTAGTATGTTCAGGGGAATGTAGAAGTGGAAAATATATCTAGAACCTGTAATTGTAGAAATATGTAAGTCAAAAGGGAAGAATCTTGGGCAGCCCGTGTGGCTCAGTGGTTTAGTGCCACCTTCAGTCCAGGGTGTGATCCTGGGGACCTGGGATCGAGTTGGGACTCCCTGCATGGAGCCTGCTTCTCCCTCTGCCTGTGTCTTTCTCTGTGTCTCTCATGAATAAATAAATAAAATCTTTTTTAAAAAAAGAAGAATCTTAAAAATGAAGAGGTAGTAAAATATTGTAGTTATGGTGGGAAAAGAGAAAAAAATTGGAAATTTACAGTCTGATATAAAAACGAGTTGTACTGGGAAAAGGAAGAAAAAAAAGGAGGGGTATACTCTGGTTCTATATACTGTAAATTCCTCGACTTCCCCTGGAGCTTTCAAGTGATGCTTGGTCAAGAACTTGCTCTTCCCCTGTCCTTCCTGCTAGTCTTCTGGGGGAGGGTCCTGCTCTTCTGACTCTCAGGTGTGTGCACCTGGGGGAGCTGCCTCACCCTCTGCCAGGTGCTAGGCTCAATGGGAGCTGTTTGTCCTGTGAGGCCTCTGTTCCCTGGCAGCCCTGCTGCGTCCCAGGCACAGGATGTCACAATGAGTAACAATAACACTGGAGGAGGCCAGCACTCCAGCTCTTGAGTCAGCTCCTGTAGTAACTACCACAGTCTCCCACGCGGCACTGGCCTAGGTGCTCTGGGGGCGGGGAGTGCTGATCTGTAGAGCTGGGGGGCGCCTGGTGGTAGGGGCGTCCTCATTGTCCTGTACCCTCCCTGTCTCTATGGGAGCGCAGGATGCTGGGCTGTGTCCCCTGCTGCCCTGGGATCTGGGGCCTCTGGAATTGCACTCCCGGGGTGTACAGCCCCCTCTGCACGGAGCTGCTGACTGAGCTTCTCCAGAGGTCCCGCTGGGCACATGCTCCAGCCCTTTACTGAGCTCGGCCCACAGCGTGTGGCACGCTCTCCCCTGGCGCACTTCCTCTGTTAGTGATTCTGGGAGACTGGAGGCTCCCCTGCCCATCCTGTGCTTCTGCCCGAATTCCCTGCTGAGCGCCTTTCCGTTCGGGAAGAATCTGGTGCGGATTTTTAAAGTTCCTGCTTCTACGGGACTGGGCTTTCCTGTCCCAGAAGGTTTTCGCCTTTCGGCCCTAGCCCGGATCCTTGCGCCGGGCCCCTCCCCCACTTGATTCTTTAAACATTTTTTTCCACCTTCCTACCTTGCTAGAGGCGCAAACTCTTCTCTCTGTAGTGTTCCAGCTGTTCTTTTTTTAAATCTCAGTTTTGATTCATAGGTGTTCAGGATAGTTTGAAAGTTACTAGGTAAGTTGGTGGGGACAGGTGACTTAGGGGCCCTACTCCTCTGCCATCTTGCCCCGCCCTCAAATACCACTTAATATACCCTCTGTTGGTATCCTCTTTTTTCCCTTCTCCTGTCTCCATTTCTGAACAAATGTGTTCCCAGTGCCCCATCCAATAAACTCCCTGCCTGCTCAATTTGTCTCTGGGCCTTCTTTTAAATAATAAGTAAAGCCATTGGACACACACACACACACACACACACACACAGCAATTTAATGTGATGATTCTTGATGTTCATTCATTCATCAGAATCAATTTACAGGTTATTTTTAGACCTTATGAATTGCAGAAACAATGTTTTTACATTTTTATTTGAAAAATAAACGAAAGTTCAAAATTAAAATGTTCTTTGTCAGATTATGCTATTCTCTGTTAGAATATCAATTCTTCATATGATGAATTTACATTCCCATGATTGGTAAGGGTCATATACTCCACAGGTGAAGTAGCAACAGGCCTAGGATGGGAGATGATGAGTTCATTCAGGATGTTAAGTTTGAGGTACTTAAATAGGGATGGGTCACCATGTAATGGGATGGTTAGTTTTAGAGCTCCAAGAAAGATGTGATCAACAAAATCTGGAATAAGATATCTTTTTGCTCAGTCTTTTTATAGCTACCTTTGTGTCTTTGTTCCTTAGTGTATAGATGGTAGGATTCAGGGCAGGGATGATAGCAAAATCCACAATGAACAGATTTTTATCAATTGAAGGTGGGGGAGAAGGCCAGACGTACAGAAACATGCATGGGGTGAAAAACAAAAAAACCACAGTGATGTGAGCTGACAAAGTAACAAATGCCTTGGATAATTCTCCTGAAGAACGTTTCCAGACTGTAATCAAAATGAATGAGTAGGAAAGGATTAGCAGGAAGAAGGTGCCCATGCTCATGAAGCCACTGTTGGCAGTAACGATAAACTCAAACTTGACTGCATCTGTGCATGCAAGTTTTATGATCTTAGGAAAGTCACAGTAAAAGCTGTCTACTTTATTAGGCCCACAAAAAGGCAAGTTTATAACAAATAAAAACTGAGACATAGCATGAATCACTCCCGTTACCCATCCAGTGATTACGAATGAAATACATATTTTAGAGTTCATGATTTTCAAGTAGTGAAGAGGTTTACATATTGCTGTACATCTGTCAAATGCCATGGCTATGAGTAATACCATCTCCACTCCTCCTATGATGTGGATGAAGCATATCTGTGCCATACAACCTTGGAAAGAAATTACTTTGTATTCATTTAAGAGGTCTTTGATTATTTTGGGAACTGTGGTAGAGGAAAGACACACATCAATGAGGGACAGGTTGGCCAGCAGAAAGTACATGGGAGAATGTAGGTGAGAATCAAAAATTACCAAAAACAAAATAAAAAGATTTCCCAAGATGACTGCTAAATAGAGCAAAGAACATACCAAGATGAGAAAGAGCTTTTTCTCCCAAGAACAAGAAAGGGCCAGTAACACAATCTCTGTGACCACAGAATCATTTAATCCACCCATTGACTGGACAGGAGAGCTGATTTTCAAGTGACCTGAAGATAAAAATTAAAAAGAGAAATTATTACTGGCAGAAACATAGATTCCCTATTTGCCTTGCAAATTAAGTTAGATATAATTGACTGAGAAGAGAAAAATTAAGAATTTGGAGGGAATAAGTTTAGTAGCAAATTTAGTACATAAAAGGGGATATGTGAAGGAAAATATGTGACTATAAATTTTGCAGATAGAGTCAAAAGGAGTTACTTTATTTTTCACCCTATACTTAAATCTTTTTAAAATTTTTTTCTCAAAGGTTTCTTGATCATTATCCTGACCATTGCCCTAAGTATTCTCATTCCACATAAATATGTAATTCTCTATTCTCTTACCTCAGCCTTTTATAGCCCCTTTAAATTTTCCTTTTTACAAAACAGATGAACATAGAAGAAGGGAAGGAAAAAATGAAATAAGATGAAAACAGAGAGGGAAGCAAATCATAAGAGACTATTAACTATAGGAAACAAGAAGGGTTGCTGGAAGGGATTTGTGTGTTAAGGGGGAATTGGTGATGGGCATTAAGGAGGGCACTTGAAGTCATGAGCACTGGGTATGCAGTGATGTATGCAACAGATAAATCACTAAATTCCACCTCTGAAATGAATAATACTTTATATGTTAATTAAATTTAATTTAAGTAAAAAATTTTTAAAAATGTTTCCCTTCTTCTCTTGGGCTTATAGAGATCACCATGACAAAAGTACTTGAATATATCCTATCACTCACTACATTGGGCTTTTAAAGTTTATTTATTTATTTATTTATTTATTTATTTATTTATTTATTTATTTTTTAAGTTTAAATGGAACTCAGGTGTATAGGCTTAATAATACTTTTTATGACATCATTATCACCATTGGTCCAAGACCACCTTTAGTAAACAGATTACTTAATGAGGAGCTAAAAATAAAATATTGCATATCTGAAAGTAAAGAGGAGTAAATATAATTGTAACTAATAATTGTAATAATCACAGATAACAGATTTGAGTGTACTTATGCAATTGTGTTAAATATATTAATTCTTTCAAACCTCTCAATGACTCTATAAAATAGACTCAATTTTATTATCCCCACTTCACAAATGAAACTGCCTGAGAAAGATGAGGTGGCAACGTTAGGACTGTATGAAGAGTTTTAGGACTTGAGAATGCATTCTTCTAACCAGTGCTCTGTGCTCTTCAAGGTCAGCACTTCCAAATATACTCTAGCCCTCCCCAAGGATCTAGAGGCATCAGCCTTTTCCCTTCATCTTAACTTTTTTATTTCCCTTGATCTGTTACACATAGAATCTCCTCCTTCAAAAGTCAGATCTGTCAAGGATGGGAGGTGGGTGTCCTTCTTATTTTCCCTTTAGTTTCTAAAAACCATTTACAGTTAAGTTTATTTTAACTAATACATTGTATTTATTAAACAAGTCATGATAAGCTAGCTTGCATTCCAGAAAATCCTTTTAGAGAAGTCACCAGGGATTCAGCACACAATAGTCTACATGTAAAAATGTCACATATAATAAACAGTTTTCAGTCTTTATATTACATACTTGTTCTCCAGATTTGGTACTTGATCATGCATTGTTTCTGAAATTTCTTCTGTCATTGATTGCTGTATATGTTGCCTATCCTAAAGCCTTTTCCATACCAGATGATGCTGAGAACACCTATCTAGTTAGATATTAGGTGGAGATTTTTCAATTTTGGGAAAGATTCTTATCTTAGCCCTGGGATGGTATATGATAGTCCATGTGACTTGGCCATGTATTGGTATAAGAGAGGCATGTGGCCTAGATTTGATGAGATGGAGAACAATGCCTTCTGTGGAAGGTTTTCTTTCCCAGATTAATGTGTAAAGATTAATGTGAAGAAGGCTCTTTTTCTAGCTTTTATACTTTGCATTTAATATTAGTATGAGACCTAAATATGCAGCAATCATAAGCTTTGGGTGTCCACATGTTAACGATGATATTATGGACAGATAGAAAAATAATCCAGTATAAAAGCTTTGATGTCAACAAAGATCTGCCTTCTGACATCTTGTAATATGAGAAAAATAAAAACTTACTTTCTTTAGGAGACTGTAATTAAGACATTGTTACTTGAAGCTGAATGCATTTTTAATATTTGTATATCAGATCTCTCTTGATTTTTCTCCTGTATTTCTAACTTCCTTTTTGTGTCTTTCATTGATGCGTGGATTCCGCCCTCCACTTATCTTTGAGTATTGATATGATTCAGAAGCCTTAAAATATTTTTTCATTCCAAACATGTAATTCTAAAGACTCCTCACTTACAAAAGATTTCTATATCTATAGTTCTATTCCTGGATTCTAGGATAATATATCTAAGACTGTACTGTCCATAAATAGACATTCCTAAAACATTTCAATGTTAAAATATGCAAGACTGAACTCATGAATTGATCCTCCTTTTAATGCCTTAGGAAATATCATGAGTGTTCTCTCAGATGCTTAATACGGGAGTCTTTGAGGCACCTTTTCTCCTCTCTTACTTTATATACCAGACAGAAAGTTACACTTCCTGAATATTTGTGTTTTTTTCTTCCTCTTCATTTCCCCTGTCAGTTCTATTTCTTGTCTCTATATTTTTTCCAGTTAAAGACCCATAGATCCTTATGACTGATCACTCTTCCTCCAATCTTACCTACATTTAGTATGTTCTACATATTTGATTTCAGATTTGTCTATCTGAATATCAAATATAGTCATGTAACTTTCCAATTGCATTTTATGGTTCTATCATTGTGGATATGTTAAAATTCAGTAGCATATCACATCAGACATTTTATAAACTGAATATATTACTCTATTTTTTCACATTTCTCTGCTCTTGCATATACTGTCATCTGTGTTATTCCTGGTCGTTACTAAGTGGAAACATATTTACCCAAAAGGCTTGATAGATCTGGTTGCCATTCTGATTCTGCCACTTGTGAGCTGTATAAACCAGGGTATGCTAGCCAGTTATGCTGATGGGATTTATTTGTCCATAAAATGGGAGGTGTCCAACTTACATCTCCAGATGTTATGAAGATTTGAGAACATATGGGTAAAACTATCTGGCAGAAATGTTAATTCTTCTCAGTTTTATCCCTCAAAATGTGATTAAGTGCAAGCTACTCTGAAGTATTCATTGATGACCCTAAGCAGAGTAGTGTCTGTGACCTACTGTGATATCTTATACCTTCTTTGTAATAAAATACATTATAATTTCTTATGCATGTTAGTTCTTCATTATCAATTACAATTTCTTTGAGAAAAAGGCATTTTACCAACTTTGTATGTCCCAGTAGTTAGCACAATTTCTGGCACAGAGTGGGCACTATCCAACGATAGTCTTCACTAACATTCTTAGTGGAAAGTTCAAGAAGATATGGTAGGCAAAATCAGAGACATAGAAGCCACCGTAGGAGATTTGGTGGAGAATAAATCTTCACCAAATGACTTTGGGGTTTGAAATCATTGGCACCTGTTCACTGATGGAAGAAGAATGGAAACCAATCTGAATCAGCAGCCTCCTTGTCATGATCATTCTCACAGAATGACTTCAAAACCCCACATTTCCAAGTAGATCCTAAATCTAATACAGTAAAACTGGAAAAACTACTAACTTTCCTCTTTACTTCTTGCCTCACACAAAATGTATATAGTCATTACAGAATATCTGGAACTTCAAGTTACCGTGAAGTATTAAAGCAAGCTATAAGACATATTCCTAAACTGAAAACATCACTGTATATTTGGAAAAAAATCATTAATTCAAAAGAGCAGTACACTTTTCATGCTTAAGGCTCCAATGAAAAGTTGTTTGGTACATGAAGAAAGAAGAGAACTTTGAATATACTTGAATCTATATTCAGAAGAGTTTTTGATGCACATGACATAAATTAGAACTTTGGGTAAACTAGGCTAAAAAAATATAATTTGTTAAGTTAAAAAAATATTTTAAAATACTAAATATAAAAAAAAAAAAAAAATAAAAAAAAAAAATAAAATACTAAATATAATGTAAGTATATATACAGAAATATTTAGTTTCTACAGTATCTTTAGTTTCTGGGAATTTGAATGATCTTATTTTTTCCTAAATATGAACTCTTATTTTCTGTATTTTTATAAGTAATATTTATGGATTTACTTATTTTTAAAGAAAATTTGAAATTAGTGGAGGAAATTAGAAAAATGATATAAAAATAATTTCATAAATAGCAGTATTAGGTAGTAATTAATAGCAAACATTCTGGGGACAGACTACCTGTATTCGAATTTCCATCTCCTTGATTTTTGAGCTATGTATCCTTGGATGAGTTGCTTCACTTCTCTGTCCCTCAGTTTGCTCATCTGGAAAATAGCGATGATAGTAGTACTTACCTTTTAGTGTTTTTGTGAGGATTACATAAGTTGGTATATGGACAACAGCAAAGCATCCTGTGGCATATAAATACTTAACACATTTTTTAAAATAATTATGATGATTCTTAAGACTTGATCATTTAATTCTTTCTGAACATAAGATAGCTTGCTCTGCTAGATTGTACTCATTTGTAATGAAATAGCCAAGATATAATGTTCTATTTTCATGAAACTGGTATCAGAGACAAAAAAGGGATGGGAAATTGAAGCTCCTTTACATATCAATTTAATAAAGATATGGGCACTTTGAAGAGAAATTCACCTCACAATACAATTGAAATTATGAAAATGAGACCAGATCATCTGTAAAACTATATGAGTAAAAATCATTCAAATAAAGAGCATAAGTCAAAGGAACCTTGAAGTAAAGAGGAAAGAAGCCTGGGAACAAAATATATCCAGTTGCTAGGGAGTTAGAGAGCAGGCTTCATTTGTACCTGCTCAGGTACAGGTCTCACTTAAGCAGGAACTTCAAGAGATTGAGACACACAGACAGTTAACACCCCTTTGATATTGCCACCATGTCTTAAGACAGAAAGTTATAAATAGTTCATACCATTTGGAAGGGAGTCAATTGGTAGGACTGGATAGAAGCCATAATTGCTTCTAATGGAAACTAGGTCTTCTGTGCACACTGGTTTTCCCAAGGGTAAATTATTGCAACTTGCAGAAAAGAGATCCAGGAAAGTTGAACAGTTTAGTATGATGATCTTTGATTTTGTGCTCTGATATTTTTTTCCAAAATAACTTTAGCTGTTCATTATGTTATTTCAAGTTATATGAACCATTGATAGTATCAGTTTGGTACCATTATCAAGTGAAAAAAAAACTATCACATTACACCCATAACAGTTTGTCTAACTTGGAATCTTAAGAAATAATGAATTGATATTTGAACAGATCAGGGTAGTTCCAGAAGTAGTGTAATATTAGATTGCCAAAATCTCAGTTGATAATTTTAACAACTTTATGGGGGTTTAATATGTATACTGCAAAATTTATCCAGTTAAATGTACTACTTAATAATTTTCGAGTTTATAGTTGTATAATCATCATCATAATTCAATTTTAGTGTAGTTCAGTCACCCCAAAATATTCCTTGTGCCTATTTGTTTGTAGTTAATCCCTGCTTCCATTCCCAGACTCAGGTGATAAGTAACTGTTTAATACATCTAGGGATTTACTTTAGAATCAATCCAATTTACCAAACTAAAGTTTCATGAGGGAAGGGAGGGCTGTATCCTCTTGAAGAAGAACCCTCTACACAGCACTATTTTATATTTTTCCTATCCTTCTTCAAAGAATAATAATCAGAATTTGGGGGATTATTAGACACTGATTTTGATTTTGAACTGTCACTAATTTCTGGAGGAAGAAAATGCGGCTGTGGATGACCAATCAGAAATAGGGGTTTGTGGTGGTCAGGTGGCCAGTGAAATTTTGGCTGTGTCCATCTCACAGTGTGCTCTGAGGTTTCCTAAATCCATTCTTTAGTTATGTCCATACTTTGAGATAAAAACTGGCATAGATATACTAACAAATGGAAGATTTCCATATTGATTACCTAAGCCATGAAATCAAAGCTATTATGATAATAAAAGCCAAGTGAAGCAAATTAGTTCTAAATAACCTACCAAAATAATAAATCAAATAATACTTCATTTTAAGAAGAATTGTAAAGGTTAGTACTACCATCAATGAATTCAAAGATGTACAGTTTTGGGATTTCTGGGTGGCGTAGTCAGTTAAGTGCCAAACTCCTAGTTTTAGCTCAGGCCGTAATCTTAGGGTCATGGGATTGTGCCCCATGTCAGACTCCAAACTCAGTGTAGAGTCTACTTAAGCTTCCCTGTCCCTCCTCCCCTCCACCCTACACTCTTTCTCTCTCTAAAACACAAATAAGTCTTTTTAAAAATGTAGATTTTTTTCAAATTTATTAAGAATACTTGACACGTGGGGCACCTGTCTGACTCTGTTGGTAGAGTGTGCAATTCTTGATCTCACAGTTGTAAGTTCAAACCCCATGTTGTGTATGGAGATTACTTATAAATAAAATTTAAAAAAATAATGCTTGATACTTGATCTAAGAATACTTTATCTGCTTTCCTAACAGAAGTTTAAGTGTCCAATATAATGTTAACTATAGGTAGAGTGTTGTTCAGTAGATCTCTAGAACTCGTTCATCTTGTGTAACTAAAGCTTTATAACTGTTGCATAACAATTCTTAATTTCCCTCTCCACCCTAGTCCATAGAAACTATCATTCTACTTTCTGTTTTTATGATTTGATTATTTTATTTTTAAATTTTTAAAAAAGATTGTATTTATTTATTTGAGTGAGAGAGAGCAAGCATAGAGGGAATAGGGACAAGAGCTGAAGGAGAGGGAGAGGAACAAGCAGACTCCCCATTGAGTGTGGAACCCTCCCTGGGCTTGATCCTAGGACCCTCAGCTGAAGTCAGACACTTGACTGAGCCACCAGGCACCCCTATGATTTGATTATTTTAGATACCTTAGATAAGTGAAATCATGTAGCATTTGTCCTTTGGTGACTGGCTGATTTCATTCAGCATAACATTCTCTAGATTTATCTATGTTGTTGCACATGACAAGATTTCCTTCTTTTTTGAGGCTCTGTTTGTGTGTATATAAAACATTTTCTTTCTCCATCCATTGAAATACATCAGGTTATCTCTATATCTTGGCTATTGTGACTAATGCTACAGAGAAGGTAGGAGTGCAGATTTCTCTCTGAAATGAAATTTTACTGATTCCTTTAGGTATAAACTCAGAAGTGAGATTGCTAGATAATAAGGCAGTTCTATTTGTAATAATTTGACTTACATGTTTTCCAAAATCTTCTACCAATTTACATTCCCATGAACAGTGTACCTGGGTTCCTTTTTCTCCTACTGGTCTGTAGTTCTCTTTTTTGTAGCGTCTTTGTCTATTTTTTTTTAAGTTTCTGTTTAAATTACAAGTAGTTAATATATAGTGTAATACTAGTTTTCAGTGTACAATAGAGTGATTCAACACTTCCATATGATGCTCGGTGCTCATCACAACAAATATACTCCTTAATCTCTATCACCCATTTAACCCATCCTCCCAACCACCTCCCCTCTGGTAAGCATCAGTTTATTCTCTATAATTAAGAATATGTTAAGAAACAGACCAAGAGGTCTGCACCTCTCTCTCTTTTTCCCTCTTTGCCTATTTGTTTCACGTGAGTGAAATAGTATAGTATATGCCTTTCTCTGACTGATGTATTTTGCTTAGTATAGTACTCTCTAGCTCCATCCAGATATAGAGTTCATTACAAATGGCAAGATTTCATCCTTTCTGATGGCTGAGTAATATTCCATCATATATATATAGACTCTCTAGACTTGTGAATGGATAAGGAAGATATGTATGCCACATCTTCCTTATCCATTCACAAGTCGGACACGTAAGCCGTGAGAACTGAAACCATAAAAACTCTAGGTGAAAACACAGGCAGTAACTTTCTTGACATAAGCCAGAGCAACTTCTTTCTAGATATGTGTCCTGAGGCAAGGGAAACAAAAACAAAAATCAATTATTGAGACAACATCAAAATAAAGAGCTTCTACACAGCAAAGAAAACAATAAAACTAAATGTCTTTGTCTATTTTTTATATCAAAGTCTTCTACATATAAGTAGTGGCCTTATAAAATTAATTTGGAAATGTTCTTTTCTATTTTATTTCTAGGGAGAGTTTGAGAAAGATTAATGTCAATTCCTGTTTGAATGTTTGGCAGAATTCACCAGTGAGGCCATCTGGTTATGGGCTTTTCTTTTTTGTGACATTTTCATTAGTGACTCAATCTCCTTACTCATTATTGGTCTGTTCAGATATCTGTTTGGTCATGATATGATTTTGGTAGGTTGCGTATTTCTAGGAATTTATCCATTGCTTTAAGGATATTCAATTTGTTGGCATGTAATTGTTTATAATACTTCTATGATCTTTTAAATTTGTATTAACAGTCTTCATGTTTCATTTTTTCATTGAAAAATCTTTATTTATTTATTTATTTCTCTCTCACTTTCTCATTTTCTCTCTCTCTCACTTTCTCTCTCTCTCTCTCTCTCTCTCTCTCTCTCTCTTTCTTTCTTTCTTCTTTCTTCTTTCTTTTTTAACTTGAGCCCCATTTGGTGGTCCAGATGAAGTCCAGATAAAAATGTTTATATTTTTAAAAAGCCCTTTAAATGTAGGTAGTTTCTCCCTTTTCTGTATTTAGTGTATTTCTGTAGCAAGCCACCTGCCCCTTTTCTATGTTCTTAGTTTCTCTCAGGCATCCAACCTGTGTTGATTCATCAACACTTGTGAAGGAAACATACAAACTGGCCCCTCAGGTGGTCTTGGATACCACAGGTATCTTGGATTCTACTCTCTCCTTTCTCCATGGGAAAAGTATAGGGCTGATGTGATCTCTCTAGGCACTGAGCTATATGTACTAAGTTGGGGGAAGGGCTTGCACAGATAAAGAGAAATTCTTTTTCTTTCTCAATTTAATACAGCTACTTTTGATGTTTCGCTTATGCGGGTACTACAACTTTTCAGCTGAATTCTGTGCCTCCCAAAAAGGTATTTCAGTCTGTATGTTATCATCAAATAAGTGTTTCTGTAGGGAAATGAGGGTGGGGACTCCTTATTCCACATATCTCGTTGATAACACTCTCTCAAAGATGCAGAGTTTTGATTCCTACCACAACGTCTTTCAACTTGGCTATTTGACCTGTGTGGAAGTCTTGATGTATCTTTAAAAACCACAATGTATTATTTTTTTTTTTAATTTGGTATTTTTATGTTAGTTTTATTTTATTTATTTATTTATTTTTTTTTTTTTTCACTCCATTCTATTTTTTTTTTTTATTGGTGTTCAATTTACTAACATACAGAATAACACCCAGTGCCCGTCACCCATTCACTCCCACCCCCCGCCCTCCTCCCCTTCTACCACCCCTAGTTCGTTTCCCAGAGTTAGCAGTCTTTACGTTCTGTCTCCCTTTCTGATATTTCCCACACATTTCTTCCCCCTTCCCTTCTTTTTCCTTTCACTATTATTTATATTCCCCAAATGAATGAGAACATATGGAAAACTGTGTGGAGGTTCCTCAAACAGTTAAAAATATACCTGCCCTACGACCCAGCAATTGCACTGTTGGGGATTTACCCCAAAGATACAAATGCAATGAAACGCCGGGACACCTGCACCCCGATGTTTCTAGCAGCAATGGCCACGATAGCCAAACTGTGGAAGGAGCCTCGGTGTCCAACGAAAGATGAATGGATAAAGAAGATGTGGTTTATGTATACAATGGAATATTACTCAGCTATTAGAAATGACAAATACCCACCATTTGCTTCAACGTGGATGGAACTGGAGGGTATTATGCTGAGTGAAGTAAGTCAGTCGGAGAAGGTAAAAACCACAATGTATTATTTTAAACGTAATTAGGTGGTAACTCCAGCTATACCTGTT
The DNA here is from genome assembly GCF_003254725.2 of Canis lupus dingo. NCBI lineage: Eukaryota > Metazoa > Chordata > Mammalia > Carnivora > Canidae > Canis > Canis lupus. Next base: position 617,826 of record NC_064272.1, read on the forward strand.
GTTGCATATATGAATTCATTGCTGTATTAAATCACTGTGCTTCTGGTTCCTGTTACATAGTTATTGATCTACTAAATGTATTTCACTGTCTATATTTGTTAGCAAAAATTTTTCCAGTATGGTGAACATACAGTGTTATATTAGTTTCAGGTATCTAATATAGTGATTCAACAATTCCATATGTTACCCAGTGCTCATCATGACAAGTGCACTCCTTAACCCGCATCACCTCTTTCACACATCCCCTACCACTTCACTTCTGATAACAGTTTGTTCCATATAATTAAGAGTCTGTTTCTTGGTTTGTTTCTCTATCTCTCCTTTTCTTTCCTTTGCTCATTTATTTTGTTTCTTAAATTCCTCATGAGTGAAATCATGGTATTTGTTTTTCTCTGGTTGATTTATTATTCTTAGCATTATATTCTCTATCTCCATCCATGTCATAGCAAATGACAAGATTCCACTCTTTTTTATGGCTGAATATTTTCCATTGCATATATTCCATGTCTTCTTTATCCATTCATTTATTGATGGGCATTCAGACTGCTTCCATAATCTGGCTGTTGTAAGTAGTGCTACAATAAACACAGAGGTGCATGTATCCCTTCGAATTAGTGTTTTTGTATTTTGGGGGTAAATACCCAGTAGTGTGATTGCTGGTTCATAGGGTAGTTCTATTTTAAACTTTTTGAGGAACCTCCCTACTGTTTGCCCATAATGGCTGCACCAGTTTGCATTCCCACCATCAGTGCATTTCTTTTTCTCCACATACTCATCAAAACTTGTTTCTTGTGTTGTCCGGAAAGTGTGAGGTGGTATCTCATTTCGTTTTGTTTTGCATTTCCCTGATGATGAGTGATGTTGAGCATTTTTGCATGTGTCTTCTGGCCATCTGGATGTTTCCTTTGGAGAAATGTCTGTTCATTTCTTCTGCTCATTTTTAAATTGGGTTACTTGTTTTTTGGGTGCTGAGTTTTGTAAGTTCTTTATATTTTTTGGATACTAACCCATTCTCAGACATGCCATTTGCAAAAGTCTTCCGCTATTTAGTATTTTGAGCTTCAGTTTTCTTGATTTTTTCTTTCACTGTGCAGAAGATTTTTATTTTGATGTAGTCTCAATAATTTATTTTTGATTTTGTTTCTCTTGCTCAGGAGACATAGCTAGAAAAATGTTGCTTCAGCCAATGTCGAAGAAGTTGTTGCCTGTTTTCTCCTCTAGGAATTTTATTATTTCAAGTCTCACTTTTAAGCCTTTAACTCATTTTGAATTTATTTTTGTGTATGGTGTGAGAAGATGGTCTACTTTCTTTCTTTTGCACATACCTGACCAGTTTTCCCAACACCATTGTTGAAGAGACTGTCTTTTTCCCATTAGGTAGTCTTGTTTTTTTAAGGTTTTATTTATTGATTGATGAGAGAGACACAGACATAGGCAGAGGGAGAAGCAGGCTCCTTGTGTGGAGCCCGATGCAAGACTCGATCGCAGGATCCCGGGATCACACCCTGAGCCAAAGGCAGATGCTCAATCACTGAGCCACTGAGGTGCCCCCCTCATTGGATATCCTTTCCTGCTTTGTTGAAGATTAATTGACTACATAGTTGTGGCTTTATTTCTGGGTTTTCTAATCTATTCCATTGATCTATCTGTTTTTGTGCCAGTGCATTTATTTTGATTACTACAGCTTTGCAATAAGCTGGAAGACTGGAGTTGTGATACCTCCAGATTTGCTTTTCTTTTTCAAGATTGCTTTGGCTATTTGGGGTCTTTTATATTTTCATACAAATTTTGGGATTGTTTTTTCTAGTTCTGTAGAGAATACTGTTGGTACTTTGAAAGAGATTGCAATGAATGTCTAGATTGCTTTGGATAGCATAGACATTTTAAATAATATTTATTCTTCTAATATGAGCCTGGAATGTGTTTCCATTTCTTTATGTCATCTTTTCTTTCATCAGTGTTCTACAGTTTTCAGAGTTTTGGTCTTTCATCTTTTTTGTTAGGTTTATTCCTAGGTGTCTTATTATTTATGGTGCAATTGTTAATGGGATTGTTTTCTTAATTTCTCTTTATGTTGCTTCATTATTGGTGTATAGAACTGCAACAGATATCAGCATATTGATTTTGCATCCTGAAACTTTTTTGAATTCATCAGTACTAGAAGTTTTTAGTGGAGTCTCTGGGCTTTCTCTATATAGTATCATGTCATCTGCAAATAGTGAGTGTTTGACTTCTTCCTTACCAGTTTGGATGCATTTTATTTCTTTTTGTTGTCTGATTATTGTGGCAAGAACTTCCAGTACTATGCTGAATAAAAGTGGTGAGAGTGGACATCCTGGACATCCTTGTCATGTTCTTGACATTAGGAAGAAGCTCTCAGTTTTTCCCTATTGAGAATGATGTTAGCTGTGGGTTTTTCACTTAAGGTCTTTATTATGTTGAGGTATGTTCCCTCTAATCCTGACTTTTTGAGGATTTTTATCATGAATATACATTGTACTTTGTCAAATGCTTTCTCTGCATCTATTGAAATGATCATATGGTTTTTATCTATTCTCTTATTGATGTGACATATCATCATGGTTGATTTGTGAATATTGAGCCACCCTTGCATCCTGGGAATAAATCCCACTTGATTGTGGTGAATGATTTTTTTGTAATGTATTTTTGCATTCAGTTTGCTAAAATTTTGTTGAGGATTTTTGCATCTATGTTCATTAGAGATATTGGCCTGTAGTTCTCTCTTTTGTGTGTGTAATATCTTTATCTGGTTTTGATATCAGCGTAATGCTGGCCTCATGGAATGAATGTGGGAGTTTCCCTTCCTTTTCTATTTTTTGGAATAGTTTTAGCAGAATAGGTATTAACTTTTCTATAAATATTTGGTAGAATTCACCCGTGAAGTCATCTGATCCTGCACTTTTGTTTTTTGGGAGTTTTTTAATTACTAATTCAATCTCTCTTTTTTTTTAATGTTTCAATTTTTACTTAAATTCCAGTTAGTTAACATATAGTATAATATTAGTTTCAGGAGTTTAGGGTCCTCTTACTCTACTATCTTCCCCAGAAGTTATTAGCAAAAATTTTCAGAAGCATTTTGCTATCTTCTGGCAGATGCAGCTACATATATTCAGTATTCTGTCTCAGGGCTCTATCAACTCTCCAGTTTTCTATTCTGTAGGACATCATCCAGGTCCATTACCATGATGATATAATGCTGTTGGACCTGGTGAGAACAAAGTAGCAAAATAGTATAGACATTTTTGTAAGTCACATGTATGCCAGAGAATGGGAAATATATTTCCCTCAATTCTTGGACTTTTCCCCTTGGGATAATTTCTAGGAGGCCAGTGGTCTAGAGTTGATGCAGTGGTGTTTGAATTTACTGAGACACATATGGATAGCATAGGGAGAATTTGTTAGTTCCTATAGGTGAATCTCAGCATCAATATTTATGATTTAAAACAATGTTCTTCCATCATCTGCAGCTTTTGTATAATAAGAAAACATTACTCAGCCATTAGAAAGGGTGAATATCCACCATTGTTTCGACATGGATGGATCTGGAAGGTATTATGCTGAGTGAAGTCAGTCAGTCGAAGAAGGACAATCATTATATGGTTTCACTCATATGGGGAATATAAAAAATAGTGAAAGGGATTGTAGGAGAAAGGATAGGAACTGAGTGGGAAAAATTAGAGAGGGAGACAAACAATGAGAGATTCCTAACTCTGGGAAACAAGGGAAGTGAAAGGCAGATGGGGTGACTGGGTGATGGGCACTGAGGAGGACACTTGACAGGATGAGCACTGGGTGTTATACTATATGTTGACAAATTGAACTTCAATAAAAAATGTATATAAAAAGAAAACATTTCTGTAACACTAATTTAAAAAGATAAATGCACCACTATGTTTATAATGACATTAGTTATAATAACCAAGATATGGAAGCAACCCATGTGCATCAATAGGTGAATGGATAAAGATGTGGTATATATATATGTATATATATATATATACATATATATATACACAATAGAATATTACTCAGCCATAAAAAAGGAATGAGATGTTGCCATTTGCAACAATATGGATGGGCCTAGAGGGTACAGTGCTAAGTGAAATAAGTCAGACAGAGAAAGTAAAACATGATTTCATTCATACGTGGAATTAAAACAAATGAACATAAAGCACATCTTCTTTATCCATTCATCTTTCGATGGACACCGAGGCTCCTTCCACAGTTTGGCTATTGTGGACCTGAATCTTTGGGGTAAATCCCCAACAGTGCAATTGCTGGGTCGTAGGGCAGGTCTGGGAAACGAACTAGGGGTGGTGGAAGGGGAGGAGGGCAGGGGGTGGGGGTGAGTGGGTGACGGGCACTGAGGGGGACACTCGATGGGATGAGCTATTCTGTATGTTATTCTGTATGTTGGTAAATTGAACACCAATAAAAAATTATTTTATTAAAAAAATAAAACAAATGAACAAAGAAAAGAGAGATACAACAAAGCAAAATAAAACAAAACAAAAAACCAAACCAGACTCTTAAATACAGATAACAATCTGGTGGTTGCCAGAGGGGAGATGAGTAGATGGATGGGTGAAATAAATAAAAGGGAATAAGAAATACAGATTCTTAGTTACAAAATAAATAAATCACAGAGATGAAATGTACAGCATCTAGAATATAGTCAATAAGATGGTAATAACATTTCTTGGTGACAGATGGTAGTTACACTTATCGTGGTGAACACTGAGTAATACATTGAGATGTCGAATCATATTGAATACACCTGAAACTAATATAACACTATATGGTAATTATACTTAAATAAAGGAATTTAAAAACAAAAAGAAAAAAGAAGAAAACAAGAAGGAAGGAAAAAGAGAAGAAAAAGAACAGAAAGAAATAAGAAAAGAAACAAACAAAAGAAAAAACATTTCTGGCTAGTTGATAGGCCTCAGTAGGGACCAAATACTTGAAGTTAGCACTTAACATGAGGTCTATAATGAAAATCCATAATGACTTTTATAATAATGATTCTCAACCCAGCATTATCTTATCTAGCTATTGCTTTAAAAATCTATAGCAAGATGAAGTGATGTTAAGTAGAGACTGTCTTGAAAAGTGGAATATACCTTGGCATTTATTATTTCCAAACAAAGAGATGACTGATTCTTTATTGCCAGCACCCAAAAGTCTATCTGACAGATTCCTTTAAAGCACAGTATTCTGTGTCGGAAAACCTAGACATGTCAAGGAATTAATGCACTCTTTGAAAATAAAGAAAAAGTATTCCAGCTTTCTTTACCTTCAATTAGGATAATTCTAAGCCACAATTTATAGAGTCCCCTAGCAGGCCATAATAGGCTTGAATCTCAGTTACCTTTGTCAACATAAGCATCCTTGATGTCTCACTTTCCATTTCCTTAATGATGTTTCCAAAAATCAACTTTCACATAAATTACTGACAATCAGTTTTTGTCTTTGGATCTTCTTCTGAGAAAGTGCAACCTGAGCAACTAGATAGATTACTAGTCCTATGCATATATGATATAATGATTTCTGCATATATGATATAATGATTTCTGACATTATCCAAAGCAAGTTTACAGTTCATTTGCAAACCTCTGGGAAAAGGAAGGATGTAATTATATCCTTCTATGATCAAAATGATCATAATGTCAATTATAAATATTATTTAGTAGATAGTGATGCTGTCTGCTAAAATAACCCATAGTGTAGTGGATTCACAATTTCTATGGTAGTAAAGGTAAGGAGTAAATGCTCTACAGAAGTATTAGATATCTATCCAATGAGGAAGATGTTATATCCAGATCTGGATGTGTTAAGTATCAGAAACCTAAGTGAAAATATCGAATAGGCTGATGGATATATAGGTGTAGAGTTTCACAACCAGATTCAGTCAGCAAAATTTGAGATAATGTCCCCATTTGCTCAGTCTTTTTATGGCTACCTTTATGTCTTTGTTTTTTAATGTATAGATGGCAGGATTCAAGACCGGGGTGATAGCAAAGTCAGCAATGAACAAGTATTTGTCAATTGATGATATGGGGAAAGGCCAGACATAGAGAAACATGCATGGAGTGAAAAATAGAACCACCACAGAGATGTGAGATGACAGTGTGACAAACGCTTTGGACACATCTCCTGAAGCACATTTCCAGACAATGACCAAAATGAAGACATAGGAAAGGATTAGCAGGAAGAAGGCACCCATAGTCATGAAGCCACTGTTGGCAGCAATAATAAACTCAAACTTGGCTCCATCTGTGCACACAAGCTTTATGATCCTGAGAAAGTCACAGTAAAAGCTGTCTACTTCATTAGGACCACAAAAAGGCAAGTTTATAATGAAATCAAACTGAGACATAGCATGGATCACTCCAATCACTCAGCCAGTGATTACAAATGAAACACATATTTTAGAGTTCATGATGTTCAGATAGTGAAGAGGCTTACAGATCACCGTGTACCTGTCAAATTCCATGGCTATGAGCAGCACCATCTCCACTCCTCCCATGATGTGGATGAAGCATATCTGTGTCATGCAACCTTGGAAGGAAATTATCTTGTATTCATTTAAAAGGTCCCCAATCATCTTTGGGACTGTTGTAGAGGAAAGTCCCACATCAATGAGGGACAGGTTGGCCCGTAGGAAGTACATAGGAGAATGTAGGTGAGAATCAAAGATTATCAAAAAGAAAATGAAGAGATTTTTCAGGATGATCCCTAAATAGATCAAGGAAAATATCAATCAACATGAGAAAAGCTCTAGTTTCCCAAGAACTAGAGAGTCCCAGCAACACAAACTCAGAAACCACAGAATTATTTAATGCATCCCTTGACTTGGGCAGAAGAGCTGATTTTCAAATCACCTAAAGATAGAAAATGAAGAAAGGTGAGAATCAGTGGTACAAATATAGGTTTCTTGGGGCGCTTGAGTGCCTCAGTCAGTTAAGTGTCCAACCCTCGATTTTGGCTTAGGTCATGATCTCAGGGTTGTAAGATGAAGCCCCACATCTGACTTCATGCTCAGCATGGAGCTTGTTTGAGATTCTCTCCCTTGCTCTCTCTCTCTGCCCCTCTCCCCAACCCTCTCTAAAAAACCCACAAAACAAGAAATCAAATACAGGTTTTCTGTGTATGTTGCTAGATTGTTCTGTGGTTCATATTCTAGAGTTAGAAAGCATTTAATTGGAAAAATATAAAGAAAATAGAATTATTATAATGATCAGGGGAGTGATTATATAAAAAGAGAAAAAATGAGTACTTTAGATGGAGATTAATTGGGGTATTTCCCTTCTTATTACATTAACAGGCATTTTTTTTCTTGTTACCGATTTCAAGGCATTTCCCCTGACCACTTAATTCTCACAACCAAATAATCTCTAACATTAATATTCTCATACTAACTTACATATTCTTGTTACCTGGATATTTTATTTCACCGGTCAAATAGAGATCATCAGGCTGAAACTGTTTAATAAATTTCACCTTGCTTCATCTCATCTGTGGATTGTTTTCTTTTTTGTACAATTTATCATGCATGTCATATATTCATATTGAAATTATTCATAATACATTGTTCAAGACACATTATTGTCATAAGACATGCATTTATCTCTATATCAAATAAAATATTGGATATGAAAAAATAAATACCTGTTATTAAGAAAATGTTTATCAAGCAAAGATAATATTAAAAGATAATTATTTATTCACCATGCAAACCACTGTACTAAGCATACTATCTCATTTTTACTTTATAAAATTCCATAAGATAGTAACTGTTTTATTAGATTCATTTTATTAGTGGAGAAACTGAGTTCCAGAGGGATCAATTGTCAGAGGCAGAATTTGTATCTACAGTTGCAGGACACCAGAATTCCTGATCTAAACCATGGCACTATGGTCTTTAAGGACGGCCCTTTTAAGTATATCCCAGGTCTTACCCAAGATCCATCAATTAATTTTCTTCTTTAAATTTTCCTTGACCTATAACTACCATAGCTTTAGCATTTTGACCTATTGTTAGTATAAAGAACTCTCTTTTGAAAAGATCAAATCTCTGTATCTTGTGTTATTTTCTAATGTTTTCTCTCTCCAACTCCTCATTGGTAAGCTGGCCCACACTTTTTGTTCATTCATAAGCTAAAGATGGTGTCCACGGATTTCTCATTTGTTAGAAAGAAGCTTTGGATTCTGGATACCTCATGTAATAATCACTTTTCAGTCACTACTTACCTTGATCTCTCTGCAGGATTTGATACTGTTTATCACTCCTTTGTTTCTGTAATTCTTTCTGCCTTTGGCTCCTTATCTTTTTTAAAGCCATTCCCCTTCCCACGTCTTGCTAATAGAAATTCTGTTTATTTAGGTAGTTAGCTGAAATCGCTTAAATTAGGAGGGAGTATAACACACTATCCTACCTTGAAAGTGTTTTATATGATTTTTCTAAATCAGTTACTATAATTACATTTTTTGGCCAGAGAATGGTGTAAGAAGGGTTATGTGCCCCAGAACTGTTCAGTGAGTGGTAAATCAGTGTCATCTGTGGAGGGTTTTCTCCCTAAATAAAAGGACATATCTTCATGTGCACATGGTTTTCCTGCATTTATTTTTATTTATTTATTTATTTATTTATTTATTTATTTATTTATTTATTTACTGGAGTTCAATTTGCCAACATATACCACAACACCTAGTGTTCATACTGTCAAGTGCCCCCCTCAGTGTGTGTCACCCGGTCACTCCATGCCCCCGCACTTCTTCCATTCCATTACCCCTTGTTCGTTTACTAGAGTTAGGTGTCTCTCATGTTCTGTCACCCTCACTGATATTTCCCACTCATTTTCTCTCCTTTCCCTCTTATTCTATTTCACTGTTTTTTATATTCCCCAAATGAACGAGACCATATAATGTTTGTCCTTCTCCGATTGACTTATTTCACTCAGCATAATATACCCTCCAGTTCCATCCACGTTGAAGCAAATAGTGGGTATTTGTCGTTTCTAGTGGCTGAGTAATATTCCATTGTATACATAAACCACATCTTTATCCATTCATCTTTCGATGGACACCGAGGCTCCTCCCACAGCTTGACTATTGTGGACATTGCTGCTATAAACATCGGGGTGCAGGTGTTCTAGCATTTCACTGCATCTTTATCTTTGGGGTAAATCCCCAGCAGTGCAATTGCTGGGTCATAGGGCAGGTCTATTTTTAACTCTTTGAGGAACCTCCACACAGTTTTCCAGAGTGGCTGCACCAGTTCACATTCCCACCAACAGTGTAAGAGGGTTCCCTTTTCTCTGCATCCTCTCTAACATTTGTTATTTCCTGCCTTGTTAGTTTTCCCCATTCTCACTGGTGTGAGGTGGTATCTCATTGTGGTTTTGATTTGTATTTCCCTGATGGCAAGTGATGCGGAGCATTTTCTCATGTGCTTGTTGGCCATGTCTATGTCTTCCTCTGTGAGATTTCTGTTCATGTCTTTGGCCCATTTTATGATTGGGTTGTTTGTTTCTTTGCTGTTGAGTTTAGTAAGTTCTTTATAGATCTTGGATACTAGCCCTTTATCTGATACGTCATTTGCAAATATCTTCTCCCATTCTGTAGGTTGTCTTTTAGTTTTGTTGACTGTTTCTTCTGCTGTGCAGAAGCTTCTTATCTTGATGAAGTCCCAATAATTCAGTTTTGCTTTTGTTTCTTTTGCCTTCATGGATGTATCTTGCAAGAGGTTGCTGTGGCCAAGTTCAAAAAGAGTATTGCCTGTGTTCTCCTCTAGGATTTTGGTGGATTCTTGTCTCACATTTAGATCTTTCATCCATTTTGAGTTTATCTAAGTGTATGGTGTAAAAGAATGGTCTAGTTTCATTCTGCATGTGGCTGTCCAATTTACCCAGCACCATTAATTGAAGAGACTGTCTTTTTTCCAGCAGATAGTCTTTCCTGCTTTGTCAAATATAGTTGACCATAGAGTTGAGGGCCCATTTCTGGATTCTCTATTCTGTTCCATTGATCTATGTGTCTGTTTTTGTGCCAGTACCACACCGTCTTAATGAGCACAGCTTTGTGGTACAACCTAACATCTGGCATTGTGATGCCCCCGGCTCTGTTTTTTTTTCTCACTGTATGTCTCTCTCATGAATAAATAAAGGTCTAAAAAAAATAAAAGAGAGAGATGCATGAGTTGACCTATTGGAATCATGGGTAAGATGCTCAAGCTCATGCAAAAGAGATAGAAAAGGGTTTTGATAATAAAGTTAATTGTATACAATCTGGTATGGAGGGGTTGTGGAATGCTCCTAAAAGCACAACTGTTGTAAAAATATTATTTATAATAGCATTTCTCCTAGAAGAATGGCGCTAATGGAACTGCTGCACATTGAGTGTAGAAACTAGAACTGAGTTCCAATTGTCCTTCCATTGGTCCCAGTTGACTGTTGGTCTCTGCTGGGGTTGAGATAAGTCACATGACAGCTCGTGATCAAGGTGCAAAAATTAGTCCTAGATATTCTGGGTAATAATTAGTGTTGAGAGTATAAACAATCTACATATTAACAGGACTGGCGGTGGGATAACTGCTACTACTTTGTAGGAAACTGTTTGTGCCACTGCTGACAGGGCTCCAGTAGTGAGAGTTTTGAATGTGCATGTCAGCCCAACCCTGACCTGAAAATGGAATAAATAGCTAAGCTAGATATGAGTTTATAAATAATACTCCTAGGTTTGTAATAATCAATGGGTATGGTATGAGTAGTTGGAATCCACCTTCTTAGGGCTAAAGTGAGGGCTAGGGTTGGTGCCTCAATAAATGTGGGTATCGATGTTGTGAGTCAGTGTATTGGTTCCTTAACGAAGAGCCCGAGAGCATCAGAGATGGATCAGAGTGCACCATGGGGCCCACAATGTGTGTTCTTCTCTGAAGTTGCAGAAAGGCTGATACTTTTCACTCGATTAGTGTGAGGAATGTTACAGCAAGTCACACAGGTATAATCACCGACAGATTAATTATTAACGTGCCAGTAGGAAGAGGAATTGAACCTCTGGCAGTAAAAGTCTAAGTTTTAGGAGTTACCAGGCTGTGCCACACTGACATGCCCTGTTCTTGGGCAGAGTGAGATATAAATCGGTTGGATTAGTATTACCTCCTCTATTAGTGTGAAGGCCCTTTCGTAAAGTGTTTGGTAAACAGGTAAGACTTGTGTTTGCGGAGTTCCTTTAACTTTTAAAAATCTTCCCTTAGATGCATACCTGTGTGGGTTAACAATTAGGTTAATAAGTAATGAATTATTTGGTTAAATTTATCTTATTGTTAACTATCGGTGATTATCCCTTCTAATACAAGCTTATGCAAGGAGAAATAATTCATGTTTCCCAGAGGAACAGTAATTCCTCTATTTATTAATGGATAGATTAATTGAGTATTAGGTTAGGAGTTTGTCTTTAGTGTTTGAATTTTTTATATTTTATTTAAATTCAATTTGCCAACATAAAGCATAACAACCAGTGCTCATCTCCTCCTGTGCCCTGTTTACTACTCATCACCCCATTACCTACCCCCCACCCACCTCTGCAACCCTTTGTTTGTTTCCCAGAATTAGGAGTCTCCCATGGTTTGTCTAAATTGCCCTGGGTAGCAGAGACATTTTCACAATATTGATTCTTCCAATCCATGAGTATGGAATGCTTTTCTGTCTCTTTGTGTATTCTTTGATTTCTTTCATGATTGTTCTATAGTTTTTAGGGTATAGATTCTTTTCCTCTTTGGTTAGGTTTATTCTTAGCTATCTTATGTTTTGGGGTGCAATTGTAAATGGGATGGGCTCCTTAATTTCTCTTTCTTCAGTCTCATTGTTAGTGGATAGAAATGCTACTGACTTCTGGGCATTGATTTTGTATCCTGCCACACTGCTGAATTGCTGTAGGAGTTCTAGCAATCTTGGGGTGGAGTCTTTTGGGTTTTCTATATATCAGTATCATGTCATCAGTGAAGAGGAAGAGTTTGACTTCTTCTTTGCCAATTTGAATGCCTTTTAATTCTTTTTGTTGTCTGATTGCTGAGACTAGGACTTCTAGTACTATGTTGAATAGCAGTGGTGAGAGTGGACATCCTATCATGTTCCTGATCTTAGTGGAAAGGCTCCCAGTGTTTCCCCATCGAGAAGGATATTCGCTGTGGGCTTTTCATAGATGGCTTTTAAGATGCTGAGGAATGTTCCCTTTATCCCTACACTCTGAAGAGTTTTGATCAGGAATGGATGCTGTATTTTGTCAAATGCAGAGGATCATATGGTTCTTGTATTTTCTCTTGTTGATATGATCTATCACGTTGATTGTTTTATGAGTGTTGTATGAACTTTACATCCCGGGGATAAATCCCACTTGGTCATGGTGAATAATCTTAATGTACTGTTGGATCCTATTGGCTAGTATCTTGTTGAGAATTTTTGCATCTGTGTTCATCAGGGATATTGGTCTGTAATTCTTTTTGGTGAGGTCTTTGTCTTGTTTGGGATCAAGGTAATGCTGGCCTCAGAATGAGTTTGGAAGTATTCTTTCCATTTCTATTCTTTTGAAACAGCTTTAGTAGAATCAGTCTTATTTCTTCTTTAAATATTTGGTAGAATTCCCTCGGAAGCCATCTGGCCCTGGACTTTTGTGTCTTGGGAGGTGTTTGATGATTGCTTCAATTTCCTTGCTGGTGGTTGTAGGAGTTGGTCTTTAATATTAGAATAAAGGGGAATATATTGTTGAACTTAAATATTTTAATTGGCGGCTAGTTTAGGCTAGCTATGGTGTGGTTTATATTACTCTCCAAGGAAGGTTGTGTCCTGTATTTAAAGGCTCTACCTTTCTATATTAGTATTAAAATTTATGTTGAAGTTATTATTTTTTAAGGTAAGTTTAAAGTTGAATCAAAAAGTAAAGTTCTGGATAACAACTGTCACCTGGCTTGATAGGCTTTTCATGTTTACCTATAAACCTCGCTATTGTGCTTCATAAACGGGTTTGTTCTTTAAACTGTATATAGGTAGCTCATCTGGTTTCAGGGCAGTTAAGTTCTCATTAATTTTCTGGGTAAATCATTAGGCAAAAATGAAAGAGGGTAAGCTTTGCCATTTTTTTATAATAAATTTATTTTTTATTGGTGTTCAATTTGCCAACATACAGAATAACACCCAGTGCTCATCCCATCAAGTGCCCCCCTCAGTGCCCGTCACCCATTCACCCCCACCCCCTACCCTCCTCCCTTTCCACCACCCCTAGTTCGTTTCCCAGAGTTAGGAGTCTCTCATGGTCTGTTTCCCTTTCTGATATTTCCTACCCATTTCTTCTCCCTTCCCTTCTATTCCCTTTCACTATTATTTATATTCCACAAATGAATGAGACCATATAATGTTTGTCCTTCTTCCGATTGACTTACTTCACTCAGCATAATACCCTCCAGTTCCATCCACGTTGAAGCAAATGGTGGGTATTTGTCATTTCTAATGATTGAGTAATATTCCATTGTATACATAAACCACATCTTCTTTATCCATTCATCTTTCGATAGACACTGAGGCTCCTTCCACAGTTTGGCTATTGTGGACATTGCTGCTAGAAACATTGGGGTGCAGGTATTTAGTGCTTTTAGTATTTTGATTATCGTTCTCTTATTGTACTTTTTCTATGGCCTCAACTAAAATTTTCATCTCTTAAACTTTTAATTTTACATACATGTTTTTTAAGTTCATTTATAATAATTGGGTTTGTTAGGGCACTGGGGAGGCTCAGTTAAGTGTCTGAGGTCATGATCTCGGGGTCCTGGGATCTAGCCCTCTGTGGGACTCCCTGCACAGCAGGGAGTCTGCTTCTTCCTCTCCTTTTGCACCTCCCCCTCTCATGCTCATGTTCTCACTCTCACACACTGTCTCTCAAATCAATCTTTTTTAAAAAAGCTTGAGTTTGGTAAGTTTGGACTAGCTTTGTTAAAGTGCTCATATTAAATGAAATCTGCTATGTGTAACCTGGGTGCTTTACTTAAGGTACAGTTTGATCAGTCCAAACACACTTTCCAGGATGTGGATATAATTATTAGTAGGTTAATATAGGTTAATAATGATATAATTATTAGTAGGTTATATGTAGGTTTTGATGATTGAGGAGGGTGATGTGTATGTGCCTCATGGCTTAATTCATTTAAGTTCTCTCATCTCAATTTATTACTAAATTCACTTTTAGTTTTTAATTTCATAATGACTTTAATATAAATTTTGATGTTTTTAGAATGGAAAATGTAGCCCATTTCCTATCTTGTAAGCTATGGCTTGACCTAACATTTTAATGTTTTTATGTTTGTCCTTACTGTAAATCCATTTACTGAAGGTGATGGTAGGTAGACCATATTAACAAGATGTAAGGGTTATCGGGGCTTATCCATTATACAACAGTCTCCTGTAAAGATACAAAGCACCCCCAGTTCTTTGAAATGTGGCTGTTGGTGGTAGTACTCTGGTGAATAGTTTTTTTATAATAATTACTTGAGTTTGGGCTAAGCATTATGGAGTATCTATTCTCAGTTTGGGTCTTAGCTGTTGTATAGTCAGGAATATTAAAACACTTTTTTAGTTTATTTTTATTTTAGTTGTGACTTTTTGTAGCCTAGTTAAAATTTAACTTTACTGTAAAAATGTCTTTAACATGCTTTATCAACTTGGGTTAATAGTATGGCTACAGTGTCTGGAGCAAAATTTACCAGCCCTCATTGATATAACTGTCAAATTTTCATTTATGGCTTGATTTTTATCACCGCTATTTCCTGTGGGTGCATGGTAAAGCAAGGCCTGCGAGCCACTTTTTGGTGTACATGAGTGTCAGCACACAAAATGGCAGTTGGAAGGATCTGATTTTCTCTAGTAAACTCAACAGGATTTATTGACCATTTTCAGAGAGCATAACCTATCTGGACACTTCAGGTGAAAGAGACCGAACTGCTACAGATGACACCAGAGTACATGCATGGTTTCTTCCCTTAGCACTTCCCTTGAAAGGTGTTACTACCGTTTTATGTTCATTTACAAATCACAGAGTATTGATAATGTAACATTATGTTAATAGCTAAAGAATACTGTAGTAATAAATTTTAAAAATACAAGATGTTTAAGGTTGGATAGACAATCTTTAGGCTCCAAGAGTTTAAATATTCAAGGTAAGATTCTCTTCAAACCATCAAATATTTAAGATAGAACTCAACCTAGAAAAGGGAGTGAGACTGTCCTTTTTCCAGTGGATAGTCTTTCCTGCTTTGTCAAATATTAGTTGACCATAGAGTTGGGGCCCATTTCTGGGTTCTCTATTCCATTCCATTGATCTATGTATCTATTTTTGTGCCAGTATAACACTGTCTTGATTATCACAGCTTTGTAGTACAACTTGAAATCCGGCATTGTGATGCCCCCGGCTCTGGTTGTCTTTTTCACAATTCCCCTGCCTATTCAGGGTCTTTTCTGATTCCACACTAATCTTAGGATGATTTGTTCCAACTCTCTGAAGGAAGTCCGTGGTATTTTGATAGTGATTGCAGTAAATGTGTGAATTGCCCTGGGTAGCATGGACATTTTCACAATATTAATTCTTCCAATCCATGAGTATGGAATGCTTTTCTGTCTCTTTGTGTCTTCCTCAATTTCTTTCAGAAGTGTTCTGTAGTTTTAGGTTATAGATCCTTTCCCTCTTTGGCTAGGTTTATTCCTAGGTATCTTATGCTTTTGGGTGCAATTGTAAATGGGATTGACTCCTTAATTTGTCTTTCTTCACTGTCATTGTGAATGTATAGAAATGCCACTGATTTCTGGGCATTGATTTTGGATCCTTCCACATTGGCAAATTGCTATATGAGTTCTAGAAATTTGGGGTGCAGTCTTTTGGATTTTCTATGTACTCTATCATGTCATCAGTGAAGAGGGAGAGTTGGACTTCTTTGCCAATTTGAATGTATGCCTTTTATTTCTTTTTGTCATCTCATTGCTGAAGCTAGGACTTCTCGTACTATGTTGAATAGCAGTGGTGAGAGTGGACATCCCTGTCATATTCCTGATCTTAGGGAAAAGGCTCCCAGTGTTTCCCAATTGAGAATGATATTTGCTGTGGGCTTTTCATAGATGGCTTTTAAGATGCTGAGGAATGTTCCCTCTATCCCTACACTCTGAACAGTTTGATTAGGAATGGATGCTGTATTTTGTCAAATGTTTTCTCTGCATCTATTGAGAGGACTATATGGTTCTTTTTTTTCTCTCTTGTTGATGTGATCTATCACGTTGATTGTTTTACCAGTGTTGAACCAACCTTGAATCCTGGGGACAAATCCCACGTAGTCATGGTGAATAATCTTCTTAATGTACTGTTGGGGGTAGCCTGGGTGGCTCAGCATTTTATCACTGCCTTTGGCCCAGGGTGTGATCCTAGAGACCTGGGATCGAGTACCATGTTGGACTCCCTGTATGGAGCCTCCTTCTCCCTCTGCCTATGTCTCTGCCTCTCTCTCTCTCTCTCTCTCTCTCATGAATGAATAAATAAAATCTTTTTAAAAATGTACTGTTGGATCCTATTGGCTAGTATCTTCTTGAAAATTTTTGCATCTGTATTCCTCAGGAATATTGGACTATAATTCTCCTTTTTTGTGGGGTCTTTGTCAGGTTTTGGAATTATGGTGATGCTCTGTGGTCAACTAATATTCGACAAAGTAGGAAAGACTATCCACTGGAAAAAGGATAGTCTCTTCAATAAATGGTGGTGGGAAAATTGAACAGCCACATGCAGAAGAATGAAACTAGACCACTCTCTTGCACCATACACAAAGATAAACTCAAAATGGATGAAAGATCTAAATGTGAGACAAGAATCCATCAAAATCTTAGAGGAGAGCACAGGCAACACCCTTCTTGAACTTGGCCACAGCAACTTCTTGCAAGACACATCCATGAAGGCAAGGGAATCAAAAGCAAAAGTGAATTATTATTGAGACTTAATCAGCTTAAAAAGCTTCTGCACAGCAAAAGAAACAATCAACAAAACGAAAAAACAACCTACAGAATGCAAGAAGATATTTGCAAATGACATATCAGATAAAGGGCTAGTATCCAAGATCTATAAAGAACTTACTAAACTCAACAGCAAAGAAACAAACAATCCAATCATGAAATGGGCAAAAGACATGAACAGAAATTTCACCAAAGAAAACATACACATGGCCAACAAGCACATGAGAAAATACTTCACATCACTTGTCATCAGGGAAATACAAATCAAAACCACAATGAGATACCACCTCACACC
This sequence comes from Canis lupus dingo, assembly GCF_003254725.2. Lineage (NCBI taxonomy): Eukaryota > Metazoa > Chordata > Mammalia > Carnivora > Canidae > Canis > Canis lupus. Next base: position 635,178 of record NC_064272.1, read on the forward strand.
AATGAGAATGGTGAATATTAACAAGACAGGAAACAACAAATGTTGGAGAGGATGTGGAGAAAGGGAACCCTCTTGCACTGTTGGTGGGAATATGAACTAGTACAGCCATTCTGGAGAACCGTGTGGTGGTTCCTCAAAGAGTTAAAAGTAGAGCTACCCTACAACCCAGCAATTGCACTGCTGTGGATTTACCCCAAAGATACAGATGCAGTGAAAGACTGAGACACCTGCACCCCGATGTTTATAGCAGCAATGTCCACAATAGCCAAACTGTGGAAGGAGGCTTGATGTACATCAAAAGATGAATGGATAAAGAAGATGTGTTCTATATATACAATGGAATATTACTCAGCCATTAGACATATGGCTACCAATACCTACCATTTGCTTCAATGTGGATGGAACTGGAGGGTATTATGCTGAGTGAAGTAAGTCAATCAGAGGACATTATTATATAGTTTCATTCATACAGGGAATGTAAGAAATAGTGAAAGGGATTATAGGGGAAAGGAGAGAAAATGAGTGGGTAATATCAGAGAGGGTGACGGTACATGAGAGACACCCAACTCTGGAAATGAACAAGGGGTATTGGAAGGGGAGGTGGGCAGGGGGAATGGGGTGACTGGGTGACGGGCACTGAGGAAGGCACTGGACAGGATGAGCACTGGGTGTTACACTATATGTTTGCAAATCTAACTCCAATTAAAAATATACAAAAAAACTGGTAAAAGGAAAAAAGACGGGATGAATATATGTGAAGATCAAATGGAAAGGTCAGCAAAAGAGAACCTGAATACACTCCACCTGTGCGGAGCTTCTGTTCTCATCATAATACCTAATTTGTAAAGAATCTATGAAATTATGGATGTTATGTTGAAATGTATCTTGGCATATCTTGCAATAAGTCACATAATTGGGAAGAAGCATGCCTCGGTGCACATATTAGGACCTCTGACCCTTGCTTCTAAGGTGCCTTTCTTATTCTGTTATGTTCTAAAAGCTTAATATGTTTCCATAGAAAATAACTGGTTCTCATAGCATTCTTAAACACTTCCCTCCATGATTCATTCAAATTCTTTCTGACATAAACTGTTTGCAAACAATACTGTTAGAAGCCAATATTTTGTTTGGAAATTTCTGGTAACTGAGATTGTGAATCTCTGTCCTTGGCCATCTCTTCATATAGCAGAGTTGTGAATCAGGAAATGAGAACAGTCCTTCCAGATTGTCAATATCCAGGGAGTCCTAAGACTGTAGAGAAGGCATCTCTTCTGGTCCAGGAAAGTCTTTGCTTTAAAGTCCAGACATCACATGAATTACCTGAGAAGAAACTCTTGATATTTCTGGAACTTTTACAAAGTTCCAGAAATGAAACTTTGTAAAAGTTCCAGAAAAATCCAAGTTGGTTGGTATACATAGAAAGTTGGTTTTGAAATACTGTGAAAGTTTGTTTAAATGCTAGAAAGGAAGAGAATTAAGAGAGAAGTTGAGAGTTTATTATAGAGTATAAGATGTTTTATGTTTGGAAACATCAAATTTCTCTTCACAGATATAAAGCTGAGTCCAAAATTTTTCAGGGTCTAAATACAGTCAGAACGTGATAAAACAGGAATTCATGTTGTTTGGGCAAGTTTTGTCAGATAGTGTTATCCTCAGAAGTGGATGTATTTATTGTGTAAAGTGACTCCTTGAGTGGGAAACACTAGAGTTCTGTGTCATGGAATAGAGAAAGGCTTATAGACAGAGTATCTGTGATGGGTCTATTGGGATCTCTCAGTAAGTGCCACTAAATTGAGAGCATCATCTGTTAGTGTGCCTTTTCAGAAATTCAGAATCAAAAGTTCAAAGTGAATTTATTTATAACAATTCTAGAGTTGGATATAAAATATCCTTCAGTTCATTTGAATGTTTTGTAGGCAGAAAAAAATCTAACTCTATTTTGATCTATGTCTACAGTTTAAAAAAATTATTTATTTATTCATGAGAGATACAGAAGGAGAGAGAGGCAGAGACACAGGCAGAGGGAGAAGCAGGCTCCATGCAGGGAGCCTGACATGGGACTCAATCCCGGGTCTCCAGGATCACGTCCTGGGCTGAAGGTGGCGCTAAACCACTAAGCCACCAGGGCTGCCCTACGTCCACAGTTTTTATATTGGAACCAAGATTTCCTTTCCTGTTTTTGAGGAACTGAGGAGGTTTTGTGGGTAGCCCGTGATCGCCAGTTGTGGGATGTGATCGCATAGACTGGTCATGACTTGCAGAAGTATGCTCATGGCTGAATGGCCTACTGTGACCTGCTAGTTTGGTTTTCTGAGACTTGTGAAAAGCAGAGAAATAGTTTATATCACAGAATTGTCTGTGCTCAAGTACCAGTTTGGGTATTTGGAGTAAAATGGGTGATTACCAGTTGGTGTCCATTGGAGGAAAATGTTTCATTAACCCTTAAGTTACAGAGCAATATTTGGAGGCTGCTTTGAAGATGACTTTTATTCGAGATGGTCCTTTCCTGTCAGCACCAAAGAGTCTGTCTCATTGCTTGTCTCTGGCCTCTTGACATGATGCATAATATTTGTTGTGGGAAATGTGGGGCATGCCTAGGAGTTCATGAACCCTCTGCAAATGAAGAAACACGTCAGACACCTGCCCTTCAAGTGAGATAATTCTAAATCACAGAATCAGTACAGTTTCCTGGAGGATTACAGTTTGCTTGCACTCCCATTATGTTACCAACATAAGCATCTTTCCTTTCACAATACCTCTTCCCTATTCCCTTACTGATACACCCAAAAATTAGCTTCCAAATAAACTACATGCAATAAAATTTTGTCTTTGGATCTTCTGACGGAAACCAACCTAAGTAACTAACAAGAGCTACTACCCTTCTATAAATAACCACTTGATGTGATGGTTCCTGAAATTCTCTAGAGTTGTACTTATGGGAATCAAAAGAGATTTCCTCATATTGTTATTATCAAATGAGTACAATTTCAGTCATCAAATATTATGTAGTAGATATTACTGCTGCCTGCTGAAATAATAAAATAATACCCTTATATGGTAGATTCACATTTCCCATGGTAGCCAAAGTAGTGAATAAATGCTCTACAGAAGTAGTAGAATTTTATTCAGTGAAGTAGATAATATATATAGTTCTACCTATTTTAGCTGTCAGATTCCTCAGTAGAGATATCCAAAGAGCAGATGGATGTATAGTTTTAGAGCTCCAGAGATAGAGCCAGTTAGCAACGTCTGCCATAATGTCCCCATTTGCTCAGTCGCTTTACAGATACCTTTATGTCTTTGTTCCTTAATGTATATATTATGGGATTTAAAATGGGGGTGATAGCAAAGTCAGCAATGAACAGGTATTTGTCAATTGATGATGTGGGGAAAGGCCAGACATAGAGAAACATGCATGGAGTGAAAAATAGAACCACCACAGTGATGTGAGATGACAGTGTGACAAATGCTTTGGATAAATCTCCTGAAGCACGTTTCCAGACAGTGACCAAAATGAAGACATAGGAAAGGATTAGCAGGAAGAAGGTGCCCATGCTCATGAAGCCACTGTTAGCAGCAATAATAAACTCAAATTTAACTCCATCAGTGCACGCAAGCTTTATGATCCTGGGAAAGTCACAGTAAAAGCTGTCTACCTCATTAGGACCACAAAAAGGCAAGTTTATAATGAAAGCAAACTGAGACATAGCATGGATCACTCCAATCACCCAGCCAGTGATTACAAACGAAACACATATTTTAGGGTTCATGATGTTCAGATAGTGAAGAGGCTTACAAATTGCGATGTACCTGTCAAATGCCATGGCTATGAGCAGCACCATCTCCACTCCTCCCATGATGTGAATGAAGCACATCTGTGTCATACAACCTTGGAAGGAAATTATCTTGTATTCATTTAAAAGGTCCCCAATCATCTTTGGGACTGTTGTAGAGGCAACCCCCATGTCAATGAAGGACAGATTGGCCAGGAGGAAGTACATGGGAGAATGTAGGTGAGAATCAAAAATTACCAAAAAGAAAATGAAGAGATTTCCCAGGATTATCCCTAAATAGATCAAGGAAAATGTCAACATGAGAAAAACTTTAGTTTCCCAAGAAGTAGAGAGTCCCAGCAACACAAACTCAGAAACCACAGAATTATTTAGTCCATCCATTGACATGGGCAGAAGAGTTGATTCTCAAATCATCTGAGGATAGAAGATGATTAAAAAGTCACAGTCAGTGATATAAATGTAAATTTCCTATTTATTGCTAGTTTGTTCTTTGGGATACTTATCTTAAATTAGAAAGCATTTAATTGGATATGGAGAAATATTACAGATATGGAAACATTAAGGTGATCAAGAGAATGACTATACAAAAGAGAAGAAAATTATTAATAGTTTAGCTGGAAATGAATGGTATTACTTCCCTTCTATTCCATTTTCAGATCTTTTTATTTTGTGACTCAAGGATTTCGGGACATTTCCCCTGATCACTTACTGAGATGTGAATAATTTCAGCTACTACTGTCAACTTCACAGTAATATTCTCACACTACTTTGCTAATTTTCCTTAACTGAATTTATTTCAATAGTCAAATAGAGATTTTTAGGCCCAAATTGCCTAATGCCTTTAACCTTGTTTCACCTTATATATGTGATTTGTTTTTGTTTTTATTATGTGTAATTTACCATAGACGTCAACTCTTAGATTGTGATTATTTGTAATTTTGATTCGTAACTACTGTCGTAGTACATCCCTCTACATTCAATTAAAATGTTGGATACAAAGACTGAACACTTGTAAGCAAAAAGCATTAATTAGACAATTAAAAGTTTAATAGATGACATTTATACAAAAGTTTGTACTAAGCACATTGTCTCATTTAAACCCTACATAATTCCATATGGAAGTACTTTTTTTAGATTCATTTGACTAATGAAGAAAGTCAGTCTTCGAGGGATCAAGTGTCAGAGCCAGGACATGTATCCAGAGCTGTAGGACACCATACCCATTCTTCTAACCATAGCACTGTGCTCTTCAAGGCTGGCCCCTTCCAGTATACACTGGATCTTCCCTAAGGATCTATCAGTTAAGCTTTCTTCACCTTTTTGCTTCCTTTTACCTATTTACATAGTTAAGTTGTTTCTTTTTTTTAAGATTTTATTTATCTGAGACATAGAGTAGACACATGTCAGAGTGTGGGTAGGGGCAGAGGGAGAGGGATTAGTCTCAGCAGGGAGCCCGATGGATGAGGACTCAATCCCAGGAATGAGATGAATGTGGATTCTTAAACTACCAAGACACTCAGGTGCCTCTACATAATTAAGTTCTTTTTTTAAAAAATCAAATCTCTGAATCTTGCATCTCCTAATTTTCTTTTTCTCCTTAACTCCTCATTGGCAATCCTCACTTTTTGTTCACGAATGGGCCAAAACAATTGAGTTTTCAAAATTCCTTGTGCATAGAAAGATATCTTGGATTATGAATATTTAACACAATAATCAGTTTTTAATCATCATTTTCCTTTATCTCTCTGTCGTATTTGATATTGCTTATCATGCCCTCAGTTCTGTAACTCCCTGTGCCCTTGGATCCTTGGCTTTCATAAAGCCAATCCTCTCTCACTTCTTGCCAATGGAAGCTCCACTTATTCTAGTGTTTGGCTGAAATCTCTGGATTTTAGAAGACAGTAGCTCTATCCCAGGTTGATAGGATGATATATGATTTTTCTAAACCAGTTATGCTTAATCCCATTTTTCTTGGCCATGAATCACTCTAAGATAGGGCATGTGACCCAGGAATGTTCAATGAGTTGTAATCCAGTGTTATTTGGAGAGCTTTTCTTCCAAATGAAAAGACAGAACTTTATGTAGAGAAGGTTCTTTTCATGACTTGTGTGTGTGTGTGTGTGTGTGTGTGTGTGTGTGTATGCAGTTAATGCCAATGATATGCCTAAAGGTACAGCAACCACAAAGTTGTAAAGCCCACATAATACAGTGAAAATTTAGAGAGGACCCAGAAACAAAAAGGCATGTTGAATCACTTAACTAAAGCCTGCAATAGTCTCTCTTCAGATTTATTCTTTTAACAGGAGAAAAATAAACTGGAACTTCTTTGACCAAGTCTAAGCCAGATTTTCTGTTAATTGGTAGAATACAATAGGACCATATTTATGATAGACCTTTTCTAATTATTCTTTTGCCTTTCTGACTTCTCTATACCTTTCACTAACACAGCAATCACTGTCCTCTGCTGGACCTTAATCTCTGGCTTGACTCAGAGTCTGTGGTAAGTATTCGTTCTTCTTTTTTTAAAGTATGTTGGAAACAACTCTTATAACCATTCACTCTACAGAATCTTATATATATGCCAGTTTACCTTGGTCAGATGAGGAAAAAGATTTAAAAATGTGAATCCTATATCATATATCTCCACCTGTATGTTTCTCAAAACTTTGTAGGGATTCTTGTAGCTCAGACAGGAAAAACTTTATTCAATATCAGTGTACTCATTTTAACTAGTACCTACATGTTGAATTCTAAATCTGTAGCTTTTCCCCTTACTCCAGAGTAATAGACCCAAAGCCATATGTGGTGTACACAAATAGAAGTTCCACCTCCATCTTTGAGTTAATATGTAAAAACTGAGTTTATAATTTAAATTACTCCAATGCTTTAATCAATGTCATTACCATTCTCCTCAATGCCCAGTATAGACACCTGAGTAGCACTCTGTCCCTGCATTTCCAGCTCCACTTGTACAACTTTTCCTCTCAGCTATTTCTCATTTCAGTTCCTTCCTCATTTCTCTGGTCATTTTGTCTTTTACCTATTTTCCCATCTTGACATTTGAAGAGGCTCCTAAATGATCTCCCTGTTCCACTCTTCCTCATACCCAGTCCATTCTACAGAATGTTTCCCTATGTATCTACCTAGAGATCAAATATGACCACATGGCTTTCCTATTTAAAGCCTTTGGTGGGTCTATGATGAGAAAAATTTTTGGTACCACAGCATATCACATAAGGTCATGAAAAGAGTTGAGCAGTATTTGATTTCAGAGGATATTTCCACAAGAATTTTGGGGACTGAATGTACTAACCAGTTACTGGATAAATTTCAGAATTAATCCCTGATAAAAACTCTTGGTAAATTGGGAAGGACCAAGAAACATTTTACTATGATGATTTTAATAAAATGCTTAAACCAATAGTCAATGTCTGATTATAGATGGAACATTAAAATCAAGAACATAACAAAGCCCACATCACTATATTTTAATCATTTTTACCCTAGTAGATGGATTAAACCAAATAATATTCTTGAAAGAACAGCATCAAAGGCATAATCATTCAGAAATAATAAAATTGTCCATCTCAAATACTTACAAGTAAATGAAAAAATAAATCTAGAAGATTATTTTAATAAATATAATAAATAATAAATTGTAAACAACTTATTAAAATTTGATTTAAAAAAATCTCATTTCTAAGTGACACAAATGTGCAATGTAAGCATTCTATTGAAAAACAGGGCAGCCCGGATGGCTCAGTGGTTTAGTGCCGCCTTTAGCCCAGGATGTGGTCCTGGAGACCCAGGATCGAGTCTGTGTCAGGCTCCCTTTATGGAATGGAGCCTGCTTCTCCCTCTGCCTGTGTCTGTGCCTCTCTCTCTTTCACTCTGTGTCTCTCATGAATAAATAAATAAAATCTTTAAAAACCAACTTTTCTGAAACATTTGTAATGTGGATTGAAATAGGAAATGAAACCATACCAATGGAAAAAAAAAAAGACTCAAAATTGTAAAGATCTCCATTCTCTTGTGACTATTCTAAGCAATAGCTGCAGTGTCCATTAAAAGCCCAACAGCTATGTTTTGGAGCTTTAAAAAGAGATCTAAATGTCCATTTCAAAGCCCAGGGATTTTGAAAAAAATAAGAAGAGGGTGACAAGGGGAGAAAAGAGAATGCTTTCTGGAAAACTATTGGGATATATTGTAAACTCATGTCAATTAAACAATGATTAATTTTACTGACATTGAACAGATAAATATAGCAAAATGCAGTTAAGAATGTGACACAAATTAGGGAGTGTAATATATGATAAAGAATGCAATACAATTTAATAGAATAATGAAGGGTTATCTACTAAATTCAGAGTATTCAATAGTTATTAAACATGTAGCTCAACATTGGAAAACGAAAACTTTTGTATCTTACCATGGATATTAGAGCAAAGCATGTTCTAGATGGTTAGAAGGCTTAAGTGAAAAAATAAAACTGTAAAGATTGTTAAGTTGAATTATGAGTTACTTTCTAAAATTTGAGATTGAAGAGGTCTTTCTACATTGACCTCAAATTCAGAAAGCAGATTCCAGTTTCGTATTTTCTCCTCAACAGAAGGAATGAATGGTTGCTGGTATAGAATTGGGAAATCAGTGCTTCTCGTTCTCAGCTGAAGAGAAATGTGAAGTAGTACTGTCAACCCAGAAGACAGTTGAGTCATAAAGGTAAAAAATATTTATTTGTAATTTAGTAATCCTATGTCTTGGAATTAGTTGAAAAATAGACAAATGGATAAAATGTATAATGTTATTTTACTTTAATGTTTCTTATAATTTGAAATGTTTGATGATAAGGGACTGATTATGTGGATATATTCAGGTTTTAAAAGGTCATTAGGTATATATTAATTATCATGGAAAGATATCAATAAGTCCAGAAGACTACAGTGGAAAATATTTATACTGAGGGATGGGAGTACGCACGACAAGAATGAGTAAAGGTTTAGAATTTGCCCCATATTACTGCAAAAAATGGGGTGGTGGGATTAAAAACAATTTCAAGATTTGACTAGTGTTAACACAAGATGTTACCTAGTTTCAGGTGTACAATATAGTGATGCAGTATCTCTATATGCTACTCTGTGTTCACCACAAATGCAGCTATCATCTATTGTCATACAGGTGGCGGGATTGTAAATAATTTTATGCTTGTTTCTTTATCCCCAACTTGATTTGTATTATTTATTTTTTTTAATTGGAAAACAAGAGTGTCACAGTAATATGAGGGGATGGATACATTTATATAGGAAGCATTTCCAATACATACAGTAAAATGCAGTATTTAGGGTACAGACACAAGGGCCAAACTGTTTGCCTTCCCAGATCCCATTCACCTGCTGTGTGCTCTATGTGAGGCACTGAGCTGCCAGATGTGTCCATTTCTTCATGTGTTAAAGGCAGATACTAAGAGTCACTATCTCCTAAAGTGGTTTTGAGGAATAAATGAGTTGAAATAAGAAAACATCAGAAAGTGCTTCGACACTAAAGTGCTAAATAAGTGTTATCTCTTGTAATAATTTTGATAGTTTTCAAGCAACAGGCCTAGAGTTTTCAGACTGGAAACAGTGGTTGAATAAATCTGGCAGACAGAAAAAGCTAGCATGCTTTTTTCATGTTATTTCAGTGGGAATAGAATAGCAAAGACATAGATGTTTCTTTTTATTTTTATAATTCTAAGATTCAGAGTAAGAGGAGTTGGAAGACAAGATGTAATTCATGTACTATTTTCAAAAAGATTCTAGAGCTTTGAAGAATATTTTATATTCATCTTTCATACAGTTTTATCTCTGAGAAGGAGGATGTAAAACAACATGAATGGAAATCATTCCACTGAAGTGAGTTAACAAAGGAAAGGGGTTTTGGGAAGAGAAGTAAATTGTGGGGAACATGAAAGTAGATAATGATGGACCCAGATGCTGGAGAATTAAGAATGGGCTTTTCACCTACCTGCAAGGCTCTGGGTTCATCCTCAGCAGCTTCAAGGGTTTGAGAAGCACAGAGAGATTCACTCCCTTTTAGATGCACTGTTATTAATTAAGACACAGAGCTATAAATAGTTCTTACCATTAGGAATGAAACCAATTATGAGATTGAGTGTTAATAACTAATATCTATTCCATTATTGGCTGTTGATAGAAATTAGGACTTTTGTGAACCTTGGCTTTTTCCCCAAGGGTCAATTCCATGAGATGCAAAACAGAGTAACAGAGAAATTGAACAGTCTGTGCGATGAGTAGTAATTATGTGGTTTTGACAGTATTTTTTCAAATTTGAGATTAGAGGTGCTATACATTACAGATGTTTTATGACTTATAGAACTGTTGAGATTTATCAGAACTATGAGTCACTGGTTTTATCTGTTTGGCATCAATATCTCATAAAAGGCGAAATACCACTACACACACTTAACTGCTAATTCTGCTAAGAATTTTGAGAACTAATAAGTTGGCATTTGAAAAGTATGAAAGCTCAAAGGATACAGTGACCATAAGCTGAACAGTGTCACTTGGAGTTTTAATACCTAAAATTATTCTATATGGAGATCTAGAGACAAAGGAATTTTTGTTTTTGGAAAAAAAGAAGTATGTTTATGGGTTAAATATACCTTAATGTTGTTTTACAGTCATCACAGGCCATTTAATAAGCAAACAGAGTATCCTACCTAGGCTTCACTGCAAGATTGCTTGGAGTCTCATCTGTACAGCTGTTACTCGAGATCACTTTTGTGAAGAAATGATTTTTCTGTTTAAAGGAAACCCAGAAGCTATTTAATTAAGGTGAATCTATTTTCTGGAGGGATTAGCTCCAGAACACTGGTCCTTTTTAGCGAAAATGGCAAAGCTTTTTAGGGCCAATATATTGGCCAAGTCTGTATACATGGAGCTAGAAAAATAGTGAATAACCAAATAAAGAGAATATAATGAGTCTGAGAATAATAAGAATACAGTGTAGTGCTGAAGTGTGAATTCTGTGGATGAGGAAGGATCAAGATGAGGTAACAGGGTAGAAACAACTTGCAAAAGCCTGAGGATCTTTTCTCTGCAGTTGAACCCATAAATATTTCTTATTTTTGGACAGGTCTGATTAAAGAGTGGGAAGGCAGTAGGTCCAACATTGAAGAAGATGCAGTCTCTCGACTACTTATTGTCCTCCTCGTCTCAGCAATATAAACTCCAAGGAAAGGTGAGATGATGTGACTATACATAGGCATCATATGTTATCTGCACTGATTGATGAAAGTCAGAAGGAGAAGTGATCCCTTGGTTTTCAGGGGTTAAGTCTATTTTCACACACTAGCAGGGCATAATATTTCCATTAATACACATCAGTACATGTTCTCAACAATAAACGTTACTGTCAGATTTGATTCTCTTGCCCGTTTACAGATGTAAGGTGGTATTTCATTATGATCTTCGGTTGCAGTTTCTCCATTACTAATTAGGTTGAGGTTGAGTATCTAGTGTCCCATAGTATTTCTTTTTTTTATTTTTTTTAATTATTTTTATTTTTTAAATTATTTTTAATGGAGTTCAATTTGCCAACATATAGCATAACACCCAGTCCTCATCCCGCCAAGTGCCCCCCTCATTGCCCATCACCCAGTTACCCCAACACCCCACCCACCTTCCCTTCCACTACCCCTTGTTCATTTCCCAGAGTTAGGTGTCTCTTATGTTCTATCAACATTACTGATATTTTCACTCATTTTCTCTCCTTTCTCTTTCTTCCTTTTCACTAGTTTTTATATTCCCCAAATGAATGAGACCATATAATGTTTTCCCTTTTCTGATTGACTTATTTCACTCAGCATAATACCCTCCATCCATGTCGAAGCAAATGGTGGGTATTTGTCGTTTCTAATGGCTGAGTAATATTCCATTGTATACATAAACCACATCTTCTCTGTCCATTCATCTTTCGATGGACACCGAGGCTCCTTCCACAGTTTGGCTATTGTGGATATTGCTGCTATAAACATTGAGGTGCAGGTGTCCCAGCATTTCAAGGCATCTGCATCTTCGCAGTGCAATTGCTGGGTCATAGGGCAGATCTATTTTTAACTCTTAGAGGAACCTCCACACATTTTCCAGAGTGACTGCACCAGTTCACATTACCACCAACAGTGCAAGAGGTTTCCCCTTTGCCTACATCCTCTCCAACATTTGTTGATTCCTGTCTTGTTAGTTTTCCCCATTCTCACTGGTGTGAGGTGGTATCTCATTGTGGTTTTGATTTGTATTTCCCTGATGGCAAGTGATGTGGAGCATTTTCTCATGTGCTTGTTGGCCATGTCTATGTCTTCCTCTGTGAGACCTCTGTTCATGTATTTTGCCCATTTCATGACTGGATTGTTTGTTTCTTTGCTGTTGAGTTTAATAAGTTCTTTATAGATCTTGGATACTGGCCCTTTATCTGATAGGTCATTTGGAGATATCTTCTCTCATTCTGTACATTGTCTTTTAGTTTTGTTGACTCTTTCTTTTGCTATGCAAATCTTTTTATCTTGATGAAGTCCCAATAGTTCATTTTTGCTTTTGTTTCTCTTGCCTTCATGGATGTATCTTGCAAGAAGTTGCTGTGGCTAAGTTCAAAAAGCATGTTGCCTGTTTTCTCCTCTAGGATTTTGATGGATTCTTGTCTCAAATTTAGATCTTTCATCCCTTTTTAGTTTATCTTTGTGTATGGTGTAAGAGAATGGTCTAGTTTCATTCTTCTGCATGTGGATGTCCAATTTTCCCAGCACCATTTAATGTAGAGACTGTGTTTTTTCCAGTGGATAGTCTTTCCTCCTTGTCGAATATTAGTTAACCATAAAAAGAAAGCCCATTTCTGGGTTCTCTATTTTGTTCCATTGATCTATGTACCTGTTTTTATGCCAGTACCACATATCTTAATGACCACAGCTTTGTAGTACAACCTGAAATCTGGCATTATGATGCCCCCAGCTATGGTTTTCTTTTTTAATATTCCCCAGGCTATTCAGGGTCTTTTCTGATTCCACACAAATCTTAAGATAATTTGTTCCAAGTCTCTGAAGAAAGTCCATGGTATTTTGTTAGGGATTGCATTAAATGTGTAAACTGCCCTGGGTAGCATGGATATTTTCACAATATTAATTCTTCCAATCCTTGAGCATGGAACATTTTTCCATCTCTTTGTGTCTTCCTCAATTTCTTTCAGAAGTGTTCTGTAGTTTTCAGAGTATAGATCCTTTACTTCTTTGGTTAGGTTTATTCCTAGGTATCTTACACTTTTGGGTAAAATTGTAAATGGGATTGACTCCTTAATTTCTCTTTCTTCACTTTCATTGTGAGTGTACAGAAATGCCACTGATTTCTGCGCATTGATTTTGTATCCTGCCACGCTGCCAAATTGCTGTATGAGTTATAGCAATCTTGAGGTGGAGTCTTTTGGGTTTTCTATGTACAGTATCGTGTCATCTGTGAAGATGGAGAGTTTGACTTCTTTGCCAATTTGAATGCCTTTTATTTCCTTTTGTTGTCTGCTGTGGCTAGGATTCTCATACTATGTTGAATAGCAGTGGTGAGAGTGGACATCCCTGTCTTGTTCCTGATCTTAGGGGAAAGGCTCCCAGTGTCTCCCCATTGAGAATGATATTTGCTGTGGGCTTTTTAGTAGATGGCTTTTAAGAGGTTGAGGAATGTTCCCTCTATCCCTATATTCTGAATAGTTTTGATCAGAAATGGATGCTGTATTTCGTCAAATGCTTTCTCTGCATCTCTTGAAAGGATCATATGGTTCTTGTTTTCTCTCTTGCTGATATGATGAATCACATTGATTGTTTTATGAGTGTTGAACCAGCCTTGCATCCCAGGGATAAATCCCACTTGGTCATGGTGAATAATCTTCTTAATGTATCGTTGGATCCTATTGGCTAGTATCTTGTTGAGAATTTTTTCATCTGTGTTCATCAGGGATACTGGTCTATAATTCTCCTTTTTGTGGGGTCTTTGTCTGGTGTTGGAATTAAGGTGATGCTGGCCTTGTGGAACGAGTTTAGAAGTACTCCATCTTTTTCTATTTTTCCAAACAGCTTTAATAGAATAGGTATGGTTTCTTCTTTAAACGTTTGATAGAATTCCCCTGGGAAGCCATTTGGCCCTGGACTTTTGTGTCTTGGGAGGTTTTTGATGACTGCTTCAATTTCCCCCCTGGTTATCAGCCTGTTCAGGTTTTCTATTTCTTCTGTTGCAGTTTTGGTAGTTTGTGGTTTTCCAGAAATGCGTCCATTTCTTCTAGATTGCCTAATTTATTGGCGTATAGCTGCTTATAATAAGTTTTTAAAATAGTTTGTATTTCCTTGGTATTGGTGGTGATCTCTCCTTTCTCATTCATGATTTTATTAATTTGAGTCTTTTCTCTCTCTGTTTGTAAGGCTGGCTAATGGTTTATCCATCTTAATGATTCTTTCAAAGGACCAACTCCTGGTTTGTTGAATGTTCCACAGTTCTTCTGGTCTCTATTTCATTGGGTTCTGCTCAAATCTTTATTAATTTTCTTCTTTTTCTGGGTGTAGGATCTATTTGCTGTTTTTCTCCAGCTGCTTTAGGTGCAAGGTTAGTTTGTGTATTTGAATTTTTTCCAGTTTTTGGATGGATGATTGTATTGCGATGTATTTCCCTCTTAGGACTGCTTTTGCTGTATCCCAAAGATTTTTAACTGTTGTATCTTCATTAGTATCCATGAATCTTTTTAATTCTTCTCTAATTTTCTGGTTGACCCTTTCATCTTTTAGCAGAATGGTCCTTAATCTCCATGTGTTTGAAACCCTTCCAAATATCTTCTTGTGGTTTAGTTCTAGTTTCAAAGAATTATGGTCTGAAAATATGCAGGGGACAATCCCAATATTTGGAATTGGTTAAGACCTGATTTGTGACCCAGTAGGTGGTCTATTCTGGAGAAAGTTCCATATGCACTTGAGAAAAATGTGTATTCAGTTGCATTTCCACGTAAAGTTCTGTAAATATCTGTGAAATCCATCTGGTCCAGTGTATCATTTAAAGCTCTTGTTTCTTTGGAGATGTTGTGCTTAGAAGATCTGTCGATTGTAGAAAGCGCTGTGTTCTAGTCAGCAAGTATAAGTGTATTATTATCTAAGTGTGTCTTTACTTTGGTTATTAATTGATTGATATACTTGGCAGCTCCCACATTCGGGGCATAAATATTCATGATTGTGAGGTCCTCCTGTTGGATGGATCCTTTATGTATGATATAGTGTCTCTCTTCATCTCTTACTACAGTCCTTGGGGTAAATATTAATTTATCTGATATGAGGATGGCTACTCCTGCTTTGTTTTGAGGACCATTTGAATGGTTAATGGTTCTCCAACCTTTCATTTTCAGGCTGTAGGTGTCCTTAGGTCTTTTATTATTATTTTTTTAATAATAAATTTATTTTTTATGGTGTTCAATTTGCCAACATACAGAATAACACCCAGTGCTCATCCCGTCAAGTGCCCCCCTCAGTGCCCATCACCCATTCTCCCCCACACCCCGCCCCCCTCACTTCCACCACCCCTAGTTCATTTCCCAGAGTTTGGAGTCTTTATGTTCTGTCTCCCTTTCTGATATTTCCCACATAAAATGAGTCTCTTGTAGACAGCAAATAGATGGGTCTTGCTTTTTTATCCAGTATGAAACCCTGAGCCTTTTGATGGGGTCATTAAGCCCATTCACGTTCAGAGTTACTATTGAAAGATATGAATTTAGTGTCATCATGATACCTATTCAGTCTCTATTCAGAATCCTGTTTTTGTGGATTGTTTCCTTGGACTTCCTCTTTCTTTTACAGAGTCCCCCTTAACATTTCTTGCAGAGCTGGTTTGGTGGTCATATATTCTTTCAGTTTCTGCCTATCTTGGAAGCTCTTTAACTCTCCTTCTATTCTGAATGAGAGCCTTGCTGGATAAAGTATTCTTGGCTGCAGGTTCTTTTCATTTAGGACCCTGAATATATCCTGCCAGCCCTTTCTGGCCTGCCAAATCTCTGTGGAGAGGTCTGCTGTTAACCTAATACTTCTCCCCATAAAGGTTACAGATCTCTTGTCTCTTGCTGCTCTAAGGATCTTCTCTTTATATCTGGAATTTGCAAGTTTCACTATTAAATGTCGGGGTGTGAATGGTTTTTATTGATTTTAGTGGGGGATCTCTCTATCTCCTGGATCTGAATGCCTGTTTTCCTTCCCAAGTTAGGGAAGTTCTCAGCTATGATTTGTTCAAATACACTTTCTGGTCCTCTGTCTCTTTTGGCCTTTTCTGGAACCCCAATTAAACATAGATTTTTCCTTCTGAGGCTGTTATTTATTTCCCTTAACCTTTTCTCATGATCTTTAATTGTTTTTCTCTTTTTCCTCAGCTTCCTTCCTTGCCATCAACTTGTCTTCTATGTCACTCACTCGTTCTTCTACCTCGTTAACCCTTGTCGTTAGGACCTCCAGTTTGGATTGCATCTCATTTAATTGATTTTTTATTTTGGCCTGATTAGATCTAAATTCTGCAGTCATGAAGTCTCTTGAATCCTTTATGCTTTTTTCCAGAGCCACCAGTAGCTTTATAATTGTGCTTCTGAATTGGCTTTCTGACATTGAATTGTAATCCAAATTTTGTAACTCTGTGGGAGAGAGGCCTGTTTCTGATTCTTTCTTTTGTGGTGTGGTGAGTTTTTCCTTCTAGTCATTTTGCTCAGTGCAGAGTAGCCAAAAACAAGTCGTACTGGAAAAAGGAGAAAAAGAGAGAATTTAAAAAGGTTGGGGAAACAAATAGAAAACAAAAAAACAAGGGGGAGTATCCTCTGATTCTGTATACTGTAAATACCTCGACTTCCCCTGGAACTTTCCAGCATTGGAAAAGTTGGTAAATAACTTGCATTTCCATTGTCCTTCCAGCTGGTTTTCTGGGTGAGGGGCCTGCTGTGCTTGGTAAATAACTTGCATTTCCATTGTCCTTCCAGCTGGTTTTCTGGGTGAGGGGACTGCTGTGCTGATTATCAGGTGTGTGCACCTTGGGGAGCTGCCCAGCCCCCTGCCAGGTGCACGGCTCAGTGGGAGCTGTTTATCTTGTTAGGCCCCTGCTCCCAGAGACCCTGCTCAGTCCCAGGTACAAGGTGACATCAGGAGGAAGAACAACAGTGGTGGGGCCAGCTCTTCAGCCCTGGAGTCAGCTCCCACAGTAACTACCGCAGCTCCCAGTGTGCAGGGGCCTGGATGCTCCAGGGGGCGGGGGACGCTGATCTGCACAGCTCGGGGCCACCCGGCAGCAGAAGCGTCCTTGCTCCCCTCTGTCCTCCTGGCCTCTGCCTGTCCCTGGGGGAGTGCCAGATCTTGGGCTGTGATCCCCCCATGCCTTGGGCTCCGGGGCCTGGGCTGTTGGGATCGCGCTCTGGGGCCCCACAGCCCCACCGCGTCGAGCCGCAGCCTGAGTCGCCCCCTGAGCTGCTCCAGGGGCCGTGCAGCCCCCTCGGTGTGGACTGCTGCCTGAGCCGCTGCCTGAGCTGCTCTCGTGGCCCCCCCGGGCAAGCGCTCTAGCCCTTTAGGGAACTCAGTCCGCGGTGTGCGGTGTGCGGTGTGCTCTCCCCTAGGCCAAGTTCCTCTGTTAGTGCCCTTGGGAGCCTGAGGGCATCCCTGCCCCTCCTGGGATCTTGCCCGAGTTCCCTGAGAGCGCCTTTCCGTCTGGAAAGATTGGTAGAGTTCCTGCTTCTGCGGACCTTGCTTTCCTGTCCCGGGTGCTCCCGCAGCCTAGCCTTAGCCCCGCTCCTCCCGGGGCCCCTCCCCCTTGGATACTTTCTTATTTCTTTATTTTTTTTCCATCTTCCTACCTTGATAGAAGCGCGAACTCCTCTCACTGTAGCATTCTAGTTGTTCTCTCTTTAAATCTCAGGCCGAATTCGTAGGTTTTCAGGATGATTTGAAAGTTATCTAGGTAAGTTGGTGGGGACAAGTAACTTGGGGACCCTACTCTTCTGCCATCTTGCCCCGCCTCTCCCATGGTATTTCTTTTGAGAAATAAATACCCGCTCAAAGCTTTTGCTCCTTTTGGGGTACCTGTTTTATTAATTTCTAGGAAGTACTCAGATTTTTGTATATTGTGTTGTTTTCATGATGGTTTCTTTGTGACTTTCTTCTCATCACTCTAAGTTTCTTGTGCTTTGAAGCAACACATTATCCTTTCTCATCCTCCCAGTTGTGTTTTCTTATTTCTTTAACATAAGGTAAAATTATAATCATAAAATCACTTATTAATATAAGGCAATAAGTTTTCAAGTTATTATGAATGATTCTTCCTGGTTACTTAACAAAAAGGGTCAAGAGAAACTCCACCTTTAAATCAACAATGAAGACTTGAAAACTTGACCTATAGGGGTAATGCTGTGGAGTACAAGGGCAAAACGATTTCAGTTCAATTCATTTTCTTCCTAAGTAGATGTCGACCACTCAGATATCTTTAGTATCCTGTCTAGCTAAGCAATGGTCAGGGTGAGTAAATCATGTATTTTTAGAAATGAGAATAATGTATAATTAACTCAAAGTGGTTTTGTAGTAATACATAAGCTACATAAAATGCTTAGCATGGTGTTGGGGGCATTAGTGGTATTAATTAATGATACAACCATTAGTTTTATCGTTGTTATCATCTGGTAATTTTTTAGTAAATACAAAGGCATATTTATGCAAATTATTATTATCAGTTATTATCTACTCCAAGTGGTAAGAATTTAAGTATTGGGGTTATTTAAAATTTGATTTATTCATTAGAGAGAGAGAGAGAGAAATTGAGCAGAGAGAGGTGGAGGGAGAGAAAATCCTCAAGCAGACTTCATGCTGAGCATGGAATACTGGATCCTAGGACTCTGAGATTGAGACCTAAGCTGAAATCAAGAGTCAGATGCTTAACTGACTGAGCCAGCCAGACATCCCTAGTGTTGGATTTTTGAACATATCTTTGTCATGGAATAAATACAAACCATACATCTGGGAATACTCCATGCTTACAGATATGAAGGGTCATGTTTCCAGTTTAGTTTACAGGTCAAAATGTGGCCAAATTGGGATGTAAACAGTGCATTTGCTGAATACATGAGAAAACTAAAAATTGTTCTATGGATTTGTAAACCTACTTATCAGTCTCTTGATGGCATTCCTAATCTCTTTATTTCTCAGAGTATAAGTGGCTGGATTCAGGAGAGATGTGATTACTGTGTAAAACACAGCAAGCAACTTGTCCACCCAAGTGATGCTAAGTAGCCACAGATAGATGAACATGCAGGGTACAAAGAAGAGAAGCATCACTGTAATGTGGGAGGTGCATGTAGAGCACCTTGGATGTTCCATCCTCAGAGTGAAGACAGACTGTTACTAGGATGTAGATGTAGGAGGCCAGTAAGAGAAGGAAGCAAGTTGTTGCCAAGACCCCACTGTCAGAATTTATCAACATTTTCAGAGTATGTGTGTCCGTGCAGGCCAGTTTGCTCACCAAAGGAATGTCACAGAAAAAACTGTGACCCACTCTTCTGGGTCCACAGAAGGGCAGATCTAAAATCATAGCCAGTCGGCTCATGGCATGCACAAAACCAATGATGCATGATATCAAAACTAGCCAGATGTACTTTTGTCTGTCCATGATGCTGGAGTAACGGAGTGGCTTGCAGATGGCCATGTAACAATCATGGGCCACTGTCACAAGAAGCACCATCTCAATTCCTGCAAATAAATGCACACAGAGGATCTGGCTCGTGCATCTACCAAAATAGATGGTTTTATGACGCTTTAGGAAGTCTGTGGTCAGTTTGGGGGTAGTTACTGAGGTAAGGCAGAAGTCCACAAATGAGAGATTGGCTAAGAAGTACATTTGGAAATGGAGATGAGGGTCCGTGATGAATAAGATCACTACGATGAGGTTGCCCACCACAGTCATCAGATAGAGCATAGAGGAGGTCAGTAGGAGGAAGGTCTGGAGCTCCCTTGAATCACAAAGTCCATGAAAAATGAACTCGGACACCACAGACTGATTTGCATCATCCATTTAGTAATTGTGTTCTAATGCAGACCAAAGAAAGACATGAACTAAGAACTTCTATAATGGAAAGAAGAACCTCATGAATGCTCAGATGTTTGGGAATAGATAAGTATGACTGTTGTGCAAAATTCAAATCTTAGCATTGTATGAAGCTGAAGATTGAAAAGAAATGTTCCTTAATTTACAGGTAGGCTAGTCCTATGACCAAGGTGGCGAACTAATTATAGAAGGGTAGGTCCAAAACCTTACCTATAAGAGGTCTAGTTATGGGAATGAAAAAAATGAATATTCTGACAGAAAATGTCAATGTGACAAATTCTTTTTTTTAATATAAATTTATTTTTTATTGGTGTTCAATTTGCCAACATGTAGAATAACACCCAGTGCTCATCCCCTCAAGTGCCCCCCTCAGTGACGTAGTCCATAGATAACTTCTCCAAGGCTTGAATCTGCCTCTTCTGGAGAGAGAATACATAGCTTTGAAATACATTCAGAAGCTCTTTCCCAGGCTCCAGGACAATAATGGAATGCTACGTTTCTCATGCATATATGAGTCTCAGAAGCAAATCTATTGTGAAGTGGATATGTGTTAGCCCACTGAACTGAGCCAAATTCCTTCACAATCTCTGAGTCATCAGATGACTTGAAAAGAGATATTTGTGTTTCAAAAAAGACCCCAGACGCTGACTATCCATTTCTAATATCCAATATTTCCCTCCATTTGTAATCTCCCCATGAATTGATATTTCCAAAAACTCATGTGTTCCATGGCCTGAGTACCATCATTTACTAACATGCATAGGCTGGTCCTTGGTTCTCATTGGTAACAGGGATTTCTTCTTGAGATTGGACTAAATGATGACATACAAAAGCTATTTTTACTTCTGACTGCTCTTTATGGGAGAAAATATAAATTCTAAGTTCATTTATATATAAACTCTTACTTATACCCTTTAAATTGACCTCTGTAGAAATACATGTATTTACTATTTAATAGAAGCCAGGAAGCCAAATCCTTTTCTTCTTCATTCCTTTTCTTTTACCATTCTTTCTTTCGTTTCTCGTCATTTCACTACCTTTCTGGTATCCTAATTTTTTCCAGTAAAGCTTATTATAAAGTTACCTAAGTAGCTCTAATTATGCACCGTTACGTTAAGCACCTTACAAGCATTTATCTGTTTTTGCTTTTTGTCTGTTTGTATTTGTTTCATAGAGTTTAAAGCATTTTGAACCTACACCAGTAATGCATAGATTATGTGTTTTATTCCAGTGTCTCCAATGCGATGTTATTGTATACAGTGGTGAGAAATACCCTTGTATGGAGTTTTTTTAATGATTTATTTTTTTTTATTTGAGAGAGAGTGCATGCACCTGTGATCCATGGGGGTAGCAGCAGAGCGAGTAGTAGAGAGATCCCGGGCCCACTTTCCTCTGAGCACTGAGCCAGATGCCAGTCTAGATCTCAGGGCCCTGGGTTCAGGACCTGAGCTGAATCTAAGATTCTGATCCTTAGCTGGCTGAGCCACCCAGGGGCCTCCTAAAGGTAATCTTAATTTCTTATTCTGAGATTGACCAGGTTTCCCATTTTTAAGAATTAATTGCCTTTCATTTGAATTGCATATCTACTTTTTTTCATATATTTTTCCTTTTGGGTTTTGCTCTTTCTCCTTCTAAGTTTTTTTTTGTTTGTTTTTTTTTGTTTTTTTTGGCCCTGAAAGTCAAAGCAAGACTTTTTTGTTTTGTTTTTTTAACAAAAGCAACATGTAGATGTGATATCCTGTGACTATTTTTTCACTACTGATTCCGATTATTTTATATTATGTATTTTGTTTGGTAAGAATAGTTAACATAAACCTCACAAACTATATAAATACAGAAATCACCTACTTTCCAAGTTATAAAGTAACAAATAATAAAACTATATTTTAAACTGAAGTCTGTCTGACTCCAAAGCTTCCAAAATTTCTCTACTAGAAGATAGCTTGTGGTAAAAAACTTGGTTTTGATGACTAAGAAAATAAATAACATTTCTGAAGTAAATCATCTTGTTCTATGATATGACAGAGATATGAATTAATGCAAACGGCTAATTAGGACAAGAATGAGATATACAGGTTCCCATTACAATCACTGCACTTGGAGGAGGGGCAAGACGGCGGAAGAGTAGGGTCCCCAAATCACCTGTCCCCACCAAATTACCTAGATAACCTTCAACTCGTCCTGAAAATCTACGAATTCGGCCTGAGATTTAAAGAGAAAACAGCTGGAATGCTACAGTGAGAAGAGTTCGCGCTTCTATCAAGGTAGGAAGACGGGGAAAAAGAAATAAAGAAACAAAGGCCTCCAAGGGGGAGGGGCCCGCGAGGAGCCAGGCTGAGGCCGGGGCGAGTGTCCCCAGGACAGGAGAGCCCCGTCCCGGAGACACAGGAGCTGCACCAACCTTCCCGGGGGAAAGGGGCTCGCGGGGAGGTGGAGCAGGACCCAGGAGGGCGGGGATGCCCTCGGGCTCCCGGGGACACTAACAGACACCTGCGCCCCGGGAGATGCGCCGAGCTCCCTAAGGGCTGCAGCGCGCACGGCGGGACCCGGAGCAGCTCGGGGGGCTCGGGGGAGGCTCCGCGGAGGGGGCTGCGGGGCGGGAGCAGCTCGGGGGGCTCGGGCAGAGGAAGAGGCTCTGCGGAGGGGGCTGCGGGGCGGGAGCGCGAATCCACCAGCGCAGGCCCCGGAGCACAGGGCGCCGGGACACAGCCCAGGATCCGGCCTCCCCCCCGGGACAGACAGAGGCCGGGAGGGCCCAGGACAGCGAGGACGCTCCTGCCCCGAGCTGAGCAGATCAGCGGCCCCGCCCCGGAGGCTCCAGGCCCTGCAGACCGAGAGCTCCGTGGTGACTGCGGGGGCTGACTCCAGGGCTGCAGAGTTGGCCCCGCCACTGCGGTTGTTCCTCCTGGGGCCTCACGGGGTGAACAACCCCACCTGAGCCCTGCACCAGGCAGGGGCAGAGCAGCAACCCCAAGTGCTAACACCTGAAAATAGCACAACAGGCCCCTCCCCCAGAAGACCAGCTAGACGGACCAGTTCCAGGGGAAGACAAGGGACTTATAGTATACAGAATCAGAAGATACTCCCCCGTGTTTTTTTTATTTCTGATTGCTTCCCCCACCCTTTTTTTCACCTTTCTTTCTTTTTCTTTCTCTTTTTCTTCTCTTTTTTCCTTTCTTTCTTCTTTTTTCTTTTTCTCTTTTCTTTCCTTCTCTCTCTCTCTTTTTCTCCTTTTCCTAATACAACTTGTTTTTGGCCACTCTGCAGTGAGCAAAATGACTAGAAGGAAAACCTCACCTCAAAAGAAAGAATCAGAAACAGTCCTCTCTCCCACAGAGTTACAAAATCTGGATTACAATTCAATATCAGAAAGCCAATTCAGAAGCACTATTATACAGCTACTGGTGGCTCTAGAAAAAAGCATAAAGGACTCAAGAGACTTCATGACTGCAGAATTTAGATCCAATCAGGCAGAAATTAAAAATCAATTGAATGAGATGCAATCCAAACTAGAAGTCCTAACGACCAGGGTTAATGAGGTGGAAGAACGGATGAGTGACATAGAAGACAAGTTGATGGCAAAGAGGGAAACTGAGGAAAAAAGAGACAGACAAAGGACCATGAAGACAGATTAAGGGAAATAAACGACGGCGTGAGGAAGAAAAACCTATGTTTAATTGGGGTTCCCGAGGGTGCTGAAAGAGACAGAGGGCCAGAGTATGTATTTGAACAAATCATAGCTGAAAACTTTCCTAATCTGGGAAGGGAAACAGGCATTCAGATCCAGGAAATAGAGAGATCCCTCCCTAAAATCAATAAAAACCGTTCAACACCTCGACATTTAATAGTGAAGCTTGCAAATTCCAAAGGCAAAGAGAAGATCCTTAAAGCAGCAAGAGACAAGAAATCCCTGACTTTTATGGGGAGGAATATTAGGGTAATAGCAGACCTCTCCACAGAGACCTGGCAGGCCAGAAAGGGCTGGAAGGTATATTCAGGGTCCTAAGTGATAAGAACATGCAACCAAGAATACTTTATCCAGCAAGGCTCTCATTCAAAATGGAAGGAGAGATAAAGAGCTTCCAAGATAGGCAAGAACTGAAAGAATATGTGACCTCCAAACCAGCTCTGCAAGAAATATTAAGGGGGACTCTTAAAATTCCCCTTTAAGAAGGAGTTCACTGCAACAATCCACAAAAACAAGGACTGAATAGATATCATGATGACGCTAAACTCATATCTGTCAATAGTAACTCTGAACGTGAACGGGCTTAATGACCCCATCAAAAGGCGCAGGGATTCAGACTGGATAAAAAAGCAGGACCCATCTATTTGCTGTCTACAAGAGACTCATTTTAGACAGAAGGACACCTACAGCCTGAAAATAAAAGGTTGCAGAACCATTTACCATTCAAATGGTAGTCAAAAGAAAGCAGGGGTAGCCATCCTTATATCAGATAAACTAAAATTTACCCCGAAGACTGTAGTGAGAGATGAAGAGGGACACTATATCATACTTAAAGAATCTATCCAACAAGAGGACTTAACAATCCTCAATATATATGCCCCGAATGTGAGAGCTGCCAAATAACCAATTAATAACCAAAGTGAAGAAATACTTAGATAATAATACACTTATACTTGGTGACTTCAATCTAGCTCTTTCTACCCTCGATAGGTCTTCTAAGCACAACATCTCCAAAGAAACGAGAGCTTTAAATGATACACTGGACCAGATGGATTTCACAGATATCTAGAGAACTTTACATCCAAACTCAACTGAATACACATTCTTCTCAAGTGCACATGGAACTTTCTCCAGAATAGACCAGATACTGGGTCACAAATCGGGTCTGAACTGATACCAAAAGATTGGGATCCTCCCCTGCATTTTCTCAGACCATAATGCCTTGAAATTAGAACTAAAATCACAACAAGACGTTTGGAAGGACCTCAAACATGTGGAGGTTAAGGACCATCCTGCTAAAAGATGAAAGGGTCAATCAGAAAATTAAGGAAGAATTAAAAAGATTCATGGAAACTAATGAGAATGAAGATACAACCGTTCAAAATCTTTCAGACGCAGCAAAAGCAGTCATAAGGGGGAAATACATCACAATACAAGCATCCATTCAAAAACTGGAAAGAACTCAAATACAAAAGCTAACCTTACACATAAAGGAGCTAGAGAAAAGACAGCAGGTGGACCCCACACCCAGCAGAAGAAGAGAATTAATTAAGATTCGAGCAGAACTCAACGAAATCGAGACCAGAAGAACTGTGGAACAGATCAACAGAACCAGGAGTTGGTTCTTTGAAGGAATTAATAAGATAGATAAACCATTAGCCAGCCTTATTAACAAGAAGAGAGAAGAGACTCAAATTAATAAAATCATGAATGAGAAAGGAGAGATCACTACCGACACCAAGGAAATACAAATGATTTTAAAAACATATTATGAACAGCTATACGCCAATAAATTAGGCAATCTAGAAGAAATGGACACATTCCTGGAAAGCCACAAACTACCAAAACTGGAACAGGAAGCAATAGAAAACCTGAACAGGCGAATAACCAGGGAGGAAATTGAAGCAGTCATCAAAAACCTCCCAAGAAACAAAAGTCCAGGGCCAGATGGCTTCCCAGGGGAATTTTATCAAACGTTTAAAGAAGAAACCATACCTATTCTCCTAAAGCTGTTTGGAAAGATAGAAAGAGATGGAGTACTTCCAAATTCGTTCTATGAGGCCAGCATCACCTTAATTCCAAAACCAGACAAAGACCCCACCAAAAAGGAGAATTACAGACCAATATCCCTGATGAACATGGATGCAAAAATTCTCAACAAGATACTAGCCAATAGGATCCAACAGCACATTAAGAAAATTATTCACCATGACCAAGTAGGATTTATTCCCGGGACACAAGGCTGGTTCAACACTCATAAAACAAGCAATGTGATTCATCATATCAGCAAGAGAAAAACCAAGAACCATATGGTCCTCTCATTAGATGCAGAGAAAGCATTTGACAAAATACAGCATCCATTCCTGATCAAAACTCTTCAGAGTATAGGGTTAGAGGGAACATTCCTCGACATCTTAAAAGCCATCTACGAAAAGCCCACAGCAAATATCATTCTCAATGGGGAAGCACTGGGAGCCTTTCCCCTAAAATCAGGAACAAGACAGGGATGTCCACTCTCACCACTGCTATTCAACATAGTACTGGAAGTCCTAGCCTCAGCAATCAGACAACAAAAAGGCATTAAGGGCATTCAAATTGGCAAAGAAGAAGTCAAACTCTCCCTCTTTGCCAATGACATGATACTCTACATAGAAAACCCAAAAGCCTCCACACCAAGATTGCTAGAACTCATACAGCAATTTGGTAGTGTGGCAGGATACAAATCAATGCCCAGAAATCAGTGGCATTTCTATACACTAACAATGAGACTGAAGAAAGAGAAATTAAGGAGTCAATCCCATTTACAATTGCACCCAAAAGCATAAGATACCTAGGAATAAACCTCACCAAAGAGGTAAAGGATCTATACCCTAAAAACTATAGAACACTTCTGAAAGAAATTGAGGAAGACACAAAGAGATGGAAAAATATTCCATGCTCATGGATTGGCAGAATTAATATTGTGAAAATGTCAATGTTACCCAGGGCAATTTACATGTTTAATGCAATCCCTATCAAAATACCATGGACTTTCTTCAGAGAGTTAGAACAAATTATTTTAAGATTTGTGTGGAATCAGAAAAGACCCCGAATAGCCAGGGGAATTTTAAAAAAGAAAACCATATCTGGGGGCATTACAGTGCCAGATTTCAGGTTGTACTACAAAGCTGTGGTCATCAAGACAGTGTGGTACTGGCACAAATACAGACACATAGATAAATGGAACAGAATAGAGAACCCAGAAGTGGACCCTGAACTTTCTGGCCAACTAATATTCGATAAAGGAGGAAAGACTATCCATTGGAAGAAAGGCAGTCTCTTCAATAAATGGTGCTGGGAAAATTGGACATCCACATGCAGAAGAATGAAACTAGACCACTCTCTTTCACCATACACAAAGATAAATTCAAAATGGATGAAAGATCTAAATGTGAGACAAGATTCCATCAAAATCCTAGAGGAGAACACAGGCAACACCCTTTTTGAACTCGGCCACAGTAACTTCTTGCAAGATACATCCACGAAGGCAAAAGAAAAAAAAGCAATAATGAACTATTGGGACTTCATCAAGATAAGAAGCTTTTGCACAGCAAAGGATACAGTCAACAAGCTTAAAAGACAACCTACAGAATGGGAGAAGAGATTTGCAAATGACGTATCAGATAAAGGGCTAGTTTCCAAGATCTATAAAGAACTTCTTAAACTCAACAGCAAAGAAACAAACAATCCAATCATGAAATGGGCAAAAGACATGAAGAGAAATCTCACAGAGGAAGACATAGACATGACCAACATGCACATGAGAAAATGCTCTGCATCATTTGCCATCAGGGAAATACAAATCAAAACCACAATGAGATCCCACCTCACACCAGTGAGAATGGGGAAAATTAACAAGGCAGGAAACCACAAATGTTGGAGAGGATGCAGAGAAAGGGGAACCCTCTTACACTGTTGGTGGGAATGTGAACTGGTGCAGCCACTCTGGAAAACTGTGTGGAGATTCCTCAAAGACTTAAAAATAGACCTGCCCTACGACCCAGCAATTGCACTGTTGAGGATTTACCCCAAAGATTCCGATGCAATGAAACGCCGGGACACCTGCACCCCAATGTTTATAGCAGCAATGTCCACAATAGCCAAACTGTGGAAGGAGCCTCGGTGTCCATCGAAAGATGAATGGATAAAGAAGATGTGGTTTATGTATACAAAGGAATATTCCTCAGCCATTAGAAACGACAAATACCCACCATTTGCTTCGACGTGGATGGAACTGGAGGGTATTATGCTGAGTGAAGTAAGTCAATCAGAGAAGGACAAACAGTGTATGTTCTCATTCATTTGGGGAATATAAATAATAGTGAAAGGGAATATAAGGGAAGGGAGAAGAAATGTGTGGGAAATATCAGAAAGGGAGACAGAACATAAAGACTCCTAACTCTAGGAAACGAACTGGGGGTGGTGGAAAGGGAGGAGGGTGGGGGGTGGGGATGAGTGGGTGACGGGCACTGAGGGGGACACTTGACGTGATGAGCACTGGGTGTTATTCTGTATGTTGGTAAATTGAACACCAATAAAAATTATTTTATTAACAGTAAAAAAATAAAGGGTATTAATATAAAAAAATAAAATCACTGCACTTTCATTCTTTTAAATTTTTCAGTATTTTGCCCTATTAATTTTTGACTGAGGCATTTCTCTCTTTCCTCTTTTGATCAAAGGTAAAACAAGTAAAATCCAAAAGGGATAAGAAAATATCAGGATAAGTTGGAGGGTTTTTGAGAATCAATTTTCTCCAGTCTGGACATCTGGGAGCATCCAAGACTATAGAAATTTAGTTCATTTTTTAGTGTGTAAAATGCTATTAGGCATTCAAAAGTCTCGGAGATTAGTTGGGAGAGTAAACCCATAATATTTACCATTCAGACATTCTCAGAAGTCTAAACCCTATAGATTGGTTATGGGAAATAATGCTTCAGGGGAAAAGAAAGATTTTAGTCTTAAAACAGGAGGAAGGCATAAAAGTGTGGGTCAAACATCAGTTCCCTAGGATATACTTACCCTACACAGATGACCTCTGAAACCGGATCTTTGCTTGCTGAGAGGCTTACTCTAGAGTTTTCCTTAGAAGAGATAAAGTCCAGTTAATTTTGTGCCATATGTAGTATGAGAGTGTTGTGTCCTCCCCAGTGTGCCAGGTATATGCTATAATGAGTAGTCTCTGAGCCTGGAGGCTTCCCATATCTGTGTTTTAAGTAGAGCCAAGCATTTGGAAAGGCTTTCCCTATCACATTCTTGGGGAACTTTCCCTGAGGGAAAGCTGGGTATTGAGGGCATCATGCAATAATGCACCATTTCAAAGCTAGATCCAAGGTAGCCTTGTTAAATACAAGTAAAAGGATAAGAGAAGGAAGTTCAAAATGTTTAATTACTTTGCACATCAGGAGGATGTAACTATCTCTCTTTTGCTGTGTATCTACCATGTCACAAATTGGACAAAGCTGTCAGTTCCAGTTTCACCAGAAGTCAGATGAGTTATGGAGGAGGGCAGGTGTCAGCCAGCTCATCTTTGGTATGTGGCAACTCTGCTCATGATAGAAGGGCCTGCTTGAACCTCACTCCTGGGATTTCAAAGGCCTATTAGATCTCAGTGTTCACCGTCCTTCCCTGAGCTGGGTCATGAATATTAACAATTTTAATGTAAACCATATGAGAGACATTTCTCTAAATGATGGAAAGATAATGAAGGGATATTTTTAAATACACTTTTATTAAAGAAATAATAAATGAATGCAATCTAACTTAATACGATTTAAACTCTGAGTAATAGATGTGTTTGGAGCAAATACGAAAGTCCTCTTCATCTGTCCTCTCCCAGTCTTATCCACTCTGGGAGGTAGCAACTCCCAATCTTGTAGTGCATCCTTTTGTCACTGTTACCATCAATGATGATGAGTGTATGTGTCACCATACGTCCTTAGAGAATCTCATATTTTATCTTTTTTTGTGTGTTTTTTGCAATTTTGATTTTAAATAAGTTTGATGTGAAAGGCTATTAATAATATTATCTGTTTCTTTCTTTATTTTTCTCTTATTCCTTCACTGGTCCCTGCTCCTCTGTGTCCTCTTTGCTGTCTCATTTTCTCCCTTTCAGAGTTTTATTCAATTTATTTCATGTCTAGATCAAAACATTTAATTTCTTCATTCCGTGAACCATTTGTGCCCTGAGTTCTAGAGTCCATAACCGTCTCAACGTGAGAACATAGATTCAATGCTTATTCACTGCTTGCAGGCTACAACACACTTTTCAGGCACCAGCTCGTGCAATCATGGTAACATGTAGATCAATTTTCATAGCAGATTCAGGCAAAAAGTGGCTAAATGACTTTCCCAAGCCTTACAGTTGTTAAGTGATAATTGAGAGGTACCCTCTGGCTAAGGTCGCTGGTTTAGAGAAGAGTTTGAGGAAGTGCATGCCTTGCCTGAAACTTAAAAAGAGGAAAACTTAGTAATGCAATATCATACTGTTACTGAGCTCTTGGTCTTGTATTTACTTTCCTGGCTGTTTTTTGCTTGGCTGTTTTTGTTTTTGGATTCTCATATAGCTGTGCTCTTATGGTTTCCTTAGCTTCCTACTTTTCCTGCTCTTCCCTTTCTACCATTTCTGCCACTATTTGGTTCACACTTACTTTTTTGTTTGTTTTTGTTTTTGTTTTTGTTTTTGTTTTGGCTCACACTTAATGGGCACATTCCCGGATGAATAGCAGTCAGAAGGGTGTCAATATGAGATTTGTCAAGAACTGCAAGGTCATGAAGCAGTAGGAATTAATTACCTTGTAATTAGTCATCAGACATATTTGAAAAATACAATAAAAACACAGTATAGGAGACTTCTGGTTTCTCTCTGACAGGTAAAGACTTGTAAGTTTTTCTTTGCATTTATACAAGAAAAGGCTAGACACCTAAAATCATGGCTTTATTTATTTATTTATTTATTTATTTATTTATTTATTTGAGACAGACAGACAGAGAGAGAGAGAGGAGGCAGAGACACAGGCAGAGGGAGAAGCAGGGAGCCTGATGTGGGACTCGGTCCTGGGACTCCAGGATCACACCCTGGACCAAAGGCAGATGCTCAACTGCTGAGCCACCCAGGATATCTCAGCTTTTTTTTTTTTTAACCCCTGTAATAACTGATGTCATAATGCAAACTGCCCCTTTGAAACCTTTTTGACAGATGCATATACAGAGTCCAAAATGATGTCTGATTATCTGGAGAAGAAGTCACTGGAACTATGAAGTCATAGGGACACTTGATTGATAATTTTGTCGATTTGTTGTAGGCTTCAGTATGGACTAGCATGAGAACTTTTGGGGGCCACTTTTTGTGGTGGCACACTTTTGGGATCTTTACATCCAAGAATCCTACCAGGTTCTCACTATAAAGATTCAAGAAGGATCTTTTTCTCATGGTTATGAATGGGTAGGGCAAAGTAAACATTGTGAAGTTACTCAGAGTCTTTTCTATAATGAAGGGCAAGTGAAAGGACCTTGTTAGAGCACAATTTTAACTTTCCCTGCTGGTTAAGAAAGGTTTTCCTAGGCCAACTTTTTTTTTAATAATAAATTTATTTTTTATTGGTGTTCAATTTACCAACATACAGAATAACACTCAGTGCTCATCCCGTCAAGTGCCCCCCTCAGTGCCGTCACCCATTCACCCCCACCCCCCGCCCTCCTCCCCTTCCACCACCCCTAGTTCGTTTCCCAGAGTTAGGAGTCTTTATGTTCTGTCTCCCTTTCTGAAATAATAGTGAAAGGGAATAGAACGGAAGGGAGAAGAATTGCGTAGGAAATATCAGAAACTTGATTTATATAATGAACTAGGGGCACTGGAGAAGGAATAAATGACGGAATAAAGTGTTTCTCTTTGTTAACTGATTTAAAGATAACCTGTTGTTTGAAGCAATAGTTATAATAATTTATTGGGGTTGGTTATAACATGCATGTGAATGAATGATAGCAGTATCACAAATGAGCGAAGGGAAGAACTAGAAAATGGCTATAGGGCACCTGTAGTACATGCGAAGCAGTATAGTAGTACTTGAAAGTGCATTTAGATTAGTTACAAATATATAGTAGGTCTAGGGCAACTGCTAAAGAATTTTTTAAGTATAATTTATATGATAAGAGAGGAGATTAAATGGAATCAGTAAAAAAATTTTTATGTAAATGCAAAAATGCGAAAAAAATTTTTAAGTAATCTATATTATAATAATAAGAGAAGTCAACAGGGCCTTTAGATTGTGGATAAAAGATTGCTCAGAATAAATTTTATACCTCTTTAACTTATAACACAACCAAATAAGTATAAATGAAATATTGTGAAATTTTTCGTATATTTTTTATTGGAGTTCGATTTGCCAACATATAGTATAACACTGAGTGCTTATCCCATCAAGTACCCTCCTCAGTGCCCATCACCCAGTCACCCCATTCCCCACCAACCTCCTCTTCCACTGCCCCTTCTTCATTTCCCAGAGTTAGGAGTCTCTCATGGTTTGTCTCCCTCTCTAATTTTTCCCACTCAGTTCCTTTCCTTCCCCCTATAATCCCTTTCACGATTTCTTATATTCCCCATATGAATGAAACCATGTGATGATTGTCCTTCTCTGATTGGCTTATTTCACACAACATAATACCCTCCAGTTCCATCCACTTCGAAGCAGATGGTGGGTATTCGTCATTTCTAATGGCTGAATAATATTGCATTGTATATATAGACCACAACTTCTTTATCCATTCATCTTTTGTTGGACACTGAGGCTCCTTCCACAGTTTGGCTATTGTGGACATTGCTGCTATGAACATCGGGGTGCAGGTGTTCCAGCATTTCACTGCATCTCCATCTTTAGGGTAAATCCCCAGCAGTGCAATTGCTGGGTCATAGGGTAGCTCTATTTTTAACTCTTTAAGGAAGCTCTACAGTTTTCCAGAGTGGCTATAATAGTTCACATTCCCACCAACAGTGCAAGAGGGTTCCCCTTTCTCCACATCCTCTCCAACATTTGTTGTTTCCTGTCTAGTTAATTTTCCCCATTCTCACTGGTGTGAGGTGGTATCTCATTGTGGTTTGGATTTGTATTTCCCTGATGGCAAGTGATGCGGAGCATTTTCTCATGTGCTTGTTGGCCATATGTATGTCTTCTTTGGTGAAATTTCTGTTCATGTCTTTTGCCAATTTCATGATTGGATTGTTTGTTTCTTGGGTGTTGAGTTTAATAAGTTCTTTATAGATCTTGGATACTAGCCCTTTATCTGATGTGTCATTTGCAAATCTCTTCTCCCATTCTGTAGGTTGTCTTTTAGTTTTGTTGACTGTTTCTTTTGCTGTGCAGAAGCTTTTTATCTTGATGAAGTCCCAATAGTGCATCTCTCCTTCTATTCTGAATGAGAGCCTTGCTGGATAAAGTATTCTTGGCTGCATGTTCTTCTCACTTAGGACCCTGAATATATCCTGCCAGCCCTTTCTGGTCTGCCAGGTCTCTGTAGAGAGGTCTGCTGTTAACCTAATACTTCTCCCCATAAAGGTTAGGGATTTCCTGTCTCTTGCTGCTTTAAGGATCTTCTCTTTATCTTTGGAATTTGCAAGTTTCACTATTAAATGTCGAGGTGTTGAGCAATTTTTATTGATTTTAGCGGGGGATTTCTCTATCTCCTGGATCTGAATTCCTGTTTCCCTTCCCAAGTTAGGTTAGTTCTCAGCTATGATTTGTTCAATACACTTTGAACAGTGTCCCTCTGTCCTCTGTCCCTTTCAGCACTCTCGGGAACCCCGATTAAATGTAGATTTTTCCTTCCAAGGCTGTCATTTATTTCCCTTAACCTTTCCTCATGATCTTTGTTTCTCTCTTTTTCCTCAGCTTCCTTTCTTGCCATCAACTTGTCTTCTATGTCACTCACTCGTTCTTCTACCTCATTAACCCTTATCGTTAGGACCTCCTGTTTGGATTGCATCTCATTTAATTGGTTTTTAATTTCAGCCTGATGATATCTAAATTCTGCAGTCATGAAGTCTCTTGATTCCTTTATGCTTTTTTCCAGAGCCACCAGTAGCTTTATAATTGTGCTTCTGAATTGGCTTTCTGACTTCAAATTGTAATCCAAATTCCGAAAGTTTGTGGGAGAGAGTACTCTTTCTGATTCTTTCTTTTGTGGTGAGTTCTTCCTTCTAGTCATTTTTCTCAGTGCAGAGTGGCTAAAAACAAGTTGTACTGGAAAAAGGAAGAAAAAGGCAGGAAAAAAAGGTATGTGGGGGAAACTAACAAACAAAAACAAAAAACAAGGAGGGGTATCCTCTGATTCTATATACTGTAAGTCCCTCGACTTCCCCTGGAACTTTCCAGCAGTGCTTGGCGAAGAGCTTGTTCTTCCTCTGTCCTTCCAGCTGGTCTTTTGGGGGAGGCGCCTGCTGTGCTGATTCTCAGGTGTGTGCACCTGGGGGAGCTGCTAGGTGCATGGCTCAGTGGGACCTGTTTATCCTGTGAGGCCCCTGCTCCTTGGTGGCCCCACTCAGTCGCAGGCACAAGGTGACACCAGGAGGAACAATAACAGTGGCGGCAGCTGCTCTCTAGCCCTGGAGTCAGCTCGAGCATAACTACCACAGTCTCCCAGTCCACAGGGTCCTGGTTGCTTCAGGGGCGGGGGGCGCCGATCTGCACAGCTGGGGGCTCCCGGTGGCAGGAGCATCCTCGCTGTCCTGTGTCCTCCTGGCCTCCGCCTGTCCCAAGGGGATTGCTGGATCCTGGGCTGTGTCCCCCAGCACCGTGGGCTCGCGGGCCTGCGCCACTAGAATCGTGCTCCAGGAGCCCCCCGGAGCCTCCGGGTGGAGCGGGGCCTAAGCTGCAGCCCGAGCTGCTCCGAGGCCCCTCCGGTCCTGCGCTCCAGCCCTTTAGGGAGCTCCACCTGCGGGGTGTGGGGCCTCTCCCTGGGGTGCAGTTCCTCTGTTAGTGCTTCTGGGAGCCTGAGAGCATCCCTGCCCCTCCTGGGATCCTGCCTGAGTTCCCTGCGAGCGCCTTTCCATCCGAGAAGATTGGTAGAGTTCCTGCTTCTCCCCGCCTGGGCTTTCCGGTCCTGGGGGGCCCCTCCCCCTCGGATGCTTTTTTATTTCTTTATTTTCTTTCCGTCTTCCTACCTTGATAGAAGTGAGAACTCTTCTCTCTGTAGCATTTTAGCTGTTCTGTATTTAAATCTCAGGCCAAATTCATAGATTTTTAGGATGATTTGAAAGTTATCTAGGTAAGTTGGTGGGGACAGGTGACTTGGGGACCCTGCTCTTCCGCCACCTTGCCCCGCCTCTCTGAAGATCTAAATATGGTTTTAAACTTTTCTTTGGCTACCCTTTTTTTTTTAAATAAAACTATTATTTTAGAACTAAGTTGTCATTTCTAGTCCCTTTAGAAGACTGATGATTAGGGTGAGTGGTCAGAGAAGATCAGCAAAGGGAAACAAGCTGATTACTGATGTGCACCAATTGTGCACCTGTAACAGAACAGCTGGCCTTGAATTCCTGGTTCTGTGGGGTTTTATTGGAGAGCATAAAACATTTTGAAGTCTCTAGAATTTTTGTGGTCACATGAGCAATGTTCTAAGTTTAACGCTGAGTGAATGTCAGCATCAATAATGTTCTTTTAAATAACAAGACAATAATGGAAGCCTACCTTTTTATTTTCATTTATAAAGTATTATGTAAATTCACGTTATTGATCAAGAATCCAACACTTTAGAGGTTTGAGAAGGAAATATGATAGTCTGTCTCTATCTATGTTTTCTTATTACTCTTTTTAACCACGTACAAAAATATCTGTTCACATTTTGTTGGGGGTTGTTTCAGTGTCCTTTTCATGCAATTAGATAATTATATGTATATATATCCATATATAATAGGAGTCTGTCTTGTTTTTGAATATATAAGATACAGAAATGCTCATTAACTTCAAATTTATTTAAAATCAATTTATGTTTAGATATCTTTCATTCAATGGTAATGATTGCTTCTAGAAAAATAAAGAGAAATTAAGAAAAAAATTAACAGGTGCCTCATTTGTTCAAAAGTAAGGATAGTTTTTTAAAGTATTCTCTTCATAGTTTAAGGATGGATACTTGGGGTTTGGAAAACAAATGTAGAAAAACAGTGAGGCACAAAGTAGGATTATTGGCTTGACATTAACTATGTGGATAGTGTCAGTGATGTGAATCCACTGGTCAACTTGGATAAAGATCAAATAAAGGAAGGTGATGTCTTGAGACATAGCCTAGAAACATCTCTACATTGAAATATAGTTGGCTGTGTTTAAGGAATGGAAATCATAGATAAACCAGTAAATAGAGTGTTTAGGTTGCAATGTGAGAACATTATACAATCTGGAAAATATAAACATTTAAAATGATGGCAACTGCACTTAAATAACTGCAAATATGGAGTGGAGATGAGTCATATACCTTCACATCAACCTCACGCAAGCTCATCAAGGGTAGCTATGACATAGCATACCTATTGTTTATTTCCTTTTCTTCTAATGGATAGAGAACTTTGGCTAGATTAGATATTTCATTAGTCCTAAGTAGTGGGAGACTCTACACAGGTTCCAAGCATTTGCCAAGTATAGACTTCATAGTCACTGTCCCTGTATCTGGAGCATTCTATGTAGGTATCCTAGAGAGTAAATGAATCTTGTGTTTCAGCTCCACCAAGTAAGAAGAGACGACAGTAGAGGAGGGCGTCAATCTGTTCAACTGAGAGAGGTTTTCATATTGCTATTCTTTGAGGGAGAAGAGATTAGTTACTTCATTAGATCTTGCTCACCTATCCCTAGGTAAAGCTAAAAGACTAGAAAGTATCAGAGATTTTCACCTTGGAAGATAGGCATTTATGTAGAAAAGGATACATGGATATATCATCTAGCTGAATTGAGTCCAGTCAGTCAGATCAAAGTAATTTCAAAGGACTCACCAAAATGTAATTTGATAGAAGATGAGAGTAATACCTCTTGGTCATATTAATAAGTTCATGTAACAGGGATTTTTTAAATTATTTATTTATTTATTTATTTATTTGTTTATTTATTTGAGACCGTGAGCCATTGAGTGAGAGAGATCACAAAGGGAGAAGGAGAAGCAGGCTCCCTGCTGAACAGGGAGTCCGATTTGCAACTCGATCTCAGGACTCTAAGATCATGACCAGAGCCAAAGGCAGACGCTTAGCCAACTGAGCCACGCAGATGCCCCTCTAACAGGGATTTTA
Source organism: Canis lupus dingo (assembly GCF_003254725.2). Classification (NCBI taxonomy): domain Eukaryota; kingdom Metazoa; phylum Chordata; class Mammalia; order Carnivora; family Canidae; genus Canis; species Canis lupus. The sequence continues at coordinate 672,087 of NC_064272.1, forward strand.
ATCAACTACCAAAGATGTCTCAAAATATTTTTATTGGAACTGAATAATCATTCTGCTCATGCTGGAGATGAGAAAGCTACTTTGAGGGCAATGTTATAATAGTACATCATGATCCTGAGACACATGTCACATCCACAGCTGGCTGGAGAGGTGCTGAAATGCTTCTTGGCCAGTGGACCAGCCACACTGCATGAAAGTAATGATGAAAAGTTGAATGGGAGCAAGCCAAGTAACCATAACAGCATAAGCTCTGGTATGAGATTTAAAAGTATATTCACACAACTCAAAAAGATTAAAAACTTAAACAATGCCCACTGGATTTATATTTTTCATTAATGTTCAAGTTGGAGGAAGGAGGTGAAGTTTAAATAATATGGAAATGAGTTGTTGCTAACTTAAAAAGGCATCCACATGTATATATCATAGGAGATGCTAGGAAAAAGACATAGACATTCATGTCTTAAATCAGAATGCTAGATTATGTTAGAAAAGGGTGTTCTAAGACCACTGACACAAGAAATATAATTTGGACTTAGGTAATTATTGCACAAAAAGTAATTTACTTACATAATAGTAGGTAGACTTCTTGAATTCTGGCCTCTGAAGAGCAATAGGGTAGTGGCACCGGGGTCCCTGATTAGCAGATTGCTCATAAATCTGTTTGTGCTGAACACCTAAATTCAGATGGGCCTCTATGAAGTAACAGGGAAGCAATGAAAAACTTTGTTCTTTTATCTGGCTTTATTGCATTTTATATCAACTGCTTGTTTGGAAGAAAACTAGAAATTATTAAGGCAACTAAAACTGAGCCTAGGTTGTTTTTCTCACCAAAATTGGAAAAATACTATCTTTTGTTTGTTTGTTTTTTATTTTTGATCTCAAGTAGTTTGGATAGCCAACTAGATTAAGAATTTCAATGGTTTTAAATTTGTACTTGTTTATTTCTCCAGCTTCTAGGCAATGAGGCTCCTGTTCAATTATAATGAGAAAATACTGAAAACCCCAACCTGCTTACTATAATTATAAACCAGGTCAAGACCTCTATGATCCAAGAATTGTGCAAGGGTAATGAGGAGGGAAGAATTAAGTGATGTAGTTATGGATGGGTTCCACTTCCCAAATTTTTAATAGTCCTAGTTTGATGATCTTGCCATAGGCCCTTTAGAGAGGACACTTTCTGTGTTGCTAAGAATTATCTTATCTCTAACTTCCACTTCTGGAAGTCTGGGACATATGAGGCTATGATTTCTTTAACCTGCTGTCTTCAAAGCAAAATTTTCTTTGGTGGAATACTACCTGCTGGGTGCCTACATTTTCTAGCCCATCATCTTCTAGCAATCTACCCAAGGAAGAGACTAACTTAAGACTATGTCTTAGAAAAACTGCTGGCTGTAAGTACATATAACACAGATCCTTTACTTTAAAGAATGTATTATTAGAATAATAAACATAAGAGTAATAAATGAAACATTGAACTGCAGAAAGTAGTATATAATTAAAGGCCACAAATTTCAAAGGATTAAAAAATCAACAAGGGCTGCAAAGGTTGGTAAATGTACTATGGAATATGCCAAATTTGACTGAATGTTATACAGATTCTCCAAAGATATTGGGAGTAAGGAATGTAATTTCAAATAGTGGGGATCCTATTAACAGTGCATGAGAGAGGATAGTGGATAGTCTAAACCAGGGACCCCAGGCTCTGAAGACAGGCAAGCGTAGTCTGAAACCGGGCTCTATCTCTTATGATCTATGGGAATTCAGTCAAGTTACAAATTTTGAGGTTCATATTTTTGTATCTAAAATGAGATTCTTGTATCAGCATAATATTGTGTGTGTGTGTGTATTTCTAGATACAAAGTAGCTCAAGTAATCAAAGAAGTGCACAATATGTAAAATAGTGATATTTGCACAGATTTAGCTTATACATCACAGCAGGTATTTCACTTTTGCCTTCCTTGCTTCTTAGCTGACGTATCCATGACAGTGATTGTCTTTGCTTCTGCCCCACAACCAAGGGCCCAATATGATTGCTTGTGCAGGAGTGTGTCTCTCTCATGCATGATAAGACTTGTTTTGTCTCCTCCCAACACTTCACCTTTGGCTTCCCACCTCTGGACTCTGTCTTAGTTTAAGTTTCCTTCTCCCAAAGAAGAGCTTGAATAAAAGACTTATAACTAGTCTACGTGAGAAGGGGATTTCTAGAGGTAGGAGTAACAGAACAAGGAGATGGGACTGGGAGGGAGGGAAAGCCAACATAAGTGTCCATTTTTGAGGTCACTGAGGAGAGCAAATGTTATGTAGTGTGCCCACAATGTGCCAGAAGGTTAACGAGGGAATGATTTTTTATTAAAAAAATTTTTTAGGGATGCCTGAGTGGCTCAGCAGTTAAGCATCTGCCTTTGGCCTAAGGCATGATCCTGGAGACCCGGGATTGAGTCCCACATCAGGCTCCCTGCATGGAGCCTGCTTCTCCCTCTGCCTGTGTCTCTGCCTCTCTCTGTGTGTGTCTCTTGTGAAAAAATAAATAAAATCTTTAAAAAAATAAACTTTTTTTATTTGAGTGTAGTTGACACACACTGTTACATTAGTTTCATATGTACAACATAGTGATTCAATTTCTCTTTATATTATCTTACACTCATCACAAGTGTAGCTACCATCTGTCACAGCACGACATCATTACAATATCATTGATTACATTTCCTATGCTCTGACTTTTATTCCCACGACATCCATTCCATACCTGGAAGACTCTATCTCCCACTCCCCTTCACCATTTTGCTCCTCCCTAGTAAGTATGAGTTTGTTCTCTTTATTTATAGGCTTATATTGGTTTTTGTTTGTTTGTTTTTTATTTCAGATTTCACCTGTAAGTGAGATCATATGGTATTTGTCTTTCTCAGTCAGGCTTATTTCACATAGCATAATTCCCTCTAGGTCCATCAAAGGTGTCATAAATGCAAATTTCCATTCTTTTTTATGGCTGAGTAATAGTCCATTGTATGTAAATGTGTGTATATATCTTATCCATCTGTCTACTGATGAACATTTAGGTTACTCCCATATCTTGGCTATTATAAAATACTGCTGCAATAAATTTAGGAGTGCCTATTTCTTTTTTTTTTTTTTGATTAGGTGTTTACATTTTGGGGTGATAAATGCCCAATAGTGGAATTATTTAATCATATGATATTTCTATTTTTAATTTTTTGAGGAACCTTCCCAGTGGCTGTGCCAATTTACATTCCTACCAACAGTGTACAAGGGTTCCTTTTTCTCTATATCATTGCCAACACTTGTTATTTAGAGTCTTTTTTATTTTAGCTATTCCAATAGGTATGAGATACTATCTCATTGTGGTTTTGGTTGGCATTTCCCTGATGATTGATGATGTGGAGCATCTTTTCTTTTTTAAGATTTTATTTATCCATTTATGAGAGACACAGAGAGAGAGTGAGAGGCAGAGACACAGGCAGAGGGAAAAGTAGGCTCCATGCAGGGAGCCCGATGTGGGACTTGATCCCAGGACTCCAGGACCACGCCCCGGGCTGAAGGCAGGCGCCAAATCCGCTGAGCCACTCAGGGATCCCCTGTGGAGCATCTTTTCATGTGTTTTTTGGCTATCTGTATGTCTTTTTTGGAACAATATCTATTCAGATTGTCCATTTTTAAATTGAATTATTTGGGGGTTTTTTGGTATTGAGTTTTATGAGTTCTTTATATATTTTGGATATTAAAACCTCACTGAATATATCCTTTGTAACTATCTTCTCCTATTCAGTAGATTGTCTTCTTTTGCTGATGATTTCTTCCACTATGCAAAAGTTTTTTTTATTTTGGTGTAGTCCCAGTAGTGTATTTTTTTCTTTTGTTTTTCTTGCCTAAGGAGACATATCTAGAAAAATGTTGCTATGGCTGATGTCAGAGAAATTATTGCCTGTGCTCTAGAATGTTATGGTTTCAGGTCTCATATTTAGGTCTTTAATTCATGTTGAGTTTATTTTTGTGTAAGGTGTAAAAAAGTGGTCCTCAGTCTTATTTTTTACATACAGCATCTGGTTTTCCCAACATGATTTATTGAAGAGACTATCTTTTCCCTACTTTGTATTCTTTGTCATAGAGTACTTGGCCATGTGAGTGTGGGTTTGTTCTGGGCTCTTTGTTCTGTTCTACTGATCAATGTGTCTGTTTTTGTGCCAATATCATACTGTTTTGATTACTTAGCTTTGTAGTATATTTTGAAATCTGGGATTATGATACTTCCAGCTTTCTCAGTATTGCTTATCTATTCAGGGTCTTCTGTGATCTATAAAATTTTTGTATTATTTGTCCTAGTGGTTTTTTGTCTTTTAATAATAAATTTATTTTTTATTGGTGTTCAATTTTCCAACATACAGAATAACACCCAGTGCTCATCCCGTCAAGTACCCCCCTCAGTGCCCGTCACCCATTCACCCCCAGCCCCTGCCCTCCTCCCCTTCCACCACCCCTAATTCATTTCCCAGAGTTAGGAGTCTTTATGTTCTGTCTCCCTTTCTGATGGTATTTTGATAGCGATTGCATTGAATCTGTAGATTTCCTTGGGTAATATGAATATTTTTAAGATATTAATTCTTAATCCCTGAGCATGGAATATCTTCCCGTTTATTTGTGTCATATTCAACTTATTTAATCAGTTTTATAGTTTTTGAAGTATAGGTCTTTTACCTCCTTGGTTAAGTTTATTCCTAGGTAATTTATTCTTTTTGGTGCAATTATAAATGGTGGTGTTTTTTTAAATTTCTCTTTCTCCTTCATTATTGGTGTATAGAAACACTACTAATTTCTGGACATAAATTTTGTATCCTGCCACTTTAGTGAATTCAGTTATTACTTGTTGTAGTTTTTTGGTGGCGTCTTTAAGATTTTCTATGTATAGTGTCATGTCTTCTGCAAATAGTGGCAGTTTATTTCTTTACCCATATGGATGCTTCTTATTTTTTTCTTGTTTAATTGCTGTGGCTAGGACTTTCAGTACTATATGGAATGAAAGTAGTGAGAGAGGACATACTTGTCTTGTTCCTGATCTTACAGGAAAAGCTCTCCATCTTTTACAAGAATATGATGTTAGCTATGAGTTTTTATATATGGCCTTTATTATGTTGAGGTATGTTTCCTCTAACCTCATTTTGTTGAGAGTTTTTATCATGAATGGATGTTAAATTTTGTCAAACACTTTATTTTTGCATCTATTGCAGTGGTCATATGATTTTTATCCTTTTTGTTGTTGGTGTGGTATATGACATTGATTGGTATATAAATATTGAACCACACTTGATTAAATCCCACTTGATTGTGGTCAATGACCTTTTAATGTATTGCTGCATGCAATTTGCTAATATTTTGTTGAAGATTTATTCATCAGGGATATTTGCCTATAATTTTCTTTTTATGGTATCTTTTTCTGGTTTTGGTATCAAGGTAATTCTGGCCTCAAATATATTTGGAAGCTTTCCTTCCTCTTCAATTTTTTTGGAATAGTTCAAGGAAAATAGGTATTAACTCTTCTTTAAATGTTAGATAGAATTCATCTGTGAATCCATATGGTCCTGGAATTTTATTTTTGGGTAGTTTTTTTTTCTGATTTAATTTCGTTACTTATAATTGCTCTGTTCATATTTTCTATTTCTTTCTGGTTCAGTTTTGGAAAATTGTTTCTAGGAATTTATCCACTTCTTCTAGATTGTCTAGTTTGTTGGCATATTAATTTTATAATCCTTTGTATTTCTGTGGTGTCAGCTGTTACTTTACTTTCACATCTGGTTTTGTTTATTTGGGTCATTTTTGTGATGAATTTGGTTAATGACATCAATTTTGTTCATCTTTTCAAAGAACAGCTCTTGGTTTCACTAATTTTTTTCTTGTTCTTCTTTTTTTAAGTGTGTGTCTATGTCATTTATTTCACCTCTTGTCTTTGTTTTCTTTCTTTTTTTATTTTTTTTATTTTTTTTAAAGATTTTATTTATTTATTCATGAGAATGCACAGAGAGGAGAGAGAGAGAGGCAGAGATGCAGGCAGAGGGAGAAGCAGGCTCCATGCACCGGGAGCCTGATGTGGGATTTGATCCCGGGTCTCCAGGATTGCGCCCTGGGCCAAAGGCAGGCGCCAAACCGCTGCGCCACCCAGGGATCCCTTTGTTTTCTTTCTTTTGCACTTCATGGACTTTGTTCTTATTTTTCCAGTTTCTTTAGGTAAAATAGGAAATAATTTGGATTTGCAATTGATAGAAGCCTACATAGCAAGTGAGATCCAAGATATTCCTTAAGCACATAAAGATGGAAAACAACTATAATTTTAGAGGAAGGTAACTAATATACATAGTCTTTGTGTATTCACATGTTATTTATCATATAAAGTTATTTTATTTTTATTTTTTGGATGAATGTAAATAGTTTGCTTAAGATCACAAAGCTATTAAGTGGTAGACCTAGAATTCAAACTGAGGAAGTCTGACTCAGAGAACCTGTGCTCTTAGACACTATACTGTGAAGAATGAAGTTAAAAAATGGCAGAAAACACCAGTGAAACCAAGAATATTGTGAGGGATTATGCTAGAAGAGCCATTGATAATTTCTTACTGGCCTTTGTTCTGCTCATGCAATGAACAACTATAGTGAAAACTGAAAAATTCTGTTTGAGGATACCTGTAACAGATCCATTTAAAGTCAAAGTCCTCATACATTTCTACAAGGTGCTTGTTTATTCCTTGGATTGATTTCCTACTATTCTATTCCTCATTTACTCTATCTCCCTTAAATTCCTTGCTATTTCTAGTACATGTTAATCATGCCTTTTTTTTTAACTTTATGGCTTTTGCAGTAGTTGCCCTTCTAATTGATGCATGAGTCTCTTAGTTGTCCTTATGTATAAATCCTCCAATTTCTTTATGTCTTTGTTTATATATTATCCTCTCAAAGATGCCTTTCCTATGCTGACCATTCAAGTTAATACTGCAATCATCCTGACCCTGGTAGTCATTTTCACTCGTACTCTGTTCTACTTCCTTTTTGACGCCCCCTACACTGATTAGCTTCTAACATAAATATATGGTTATTTATTATGCTTTTTAAAATATTTTATTTAAATTCAGTTTGCCAACATATAGTATAACACCTAGGGTTCATCCCATCAAGTGCCCTCCTTTGTTCCTGTCACCCAGTCACCCCATCCTCCCACTCTCCTCCCTTTGTTCACTTCCCAGAGTTAGGAGTCTCTCATGGGTTCTTTGCCTTTAATTTTTTCCCACTCAGTTTGCATATTGAGTATTTTCTGTCTTTCTCTACTAGATCCTCAAAGACATTAGTATTTATTTTGCTCTCTAACTTACCTCCAGTTACCTATACAATAAAAAGTAATGTACAATGTGTAATCAATATCTGTGAAGTTAATAAACATAATGATTATGCAATATATCTTGGGTAATCACAGCTTATCAAGTATATGCAGTATATTTGATGGGTTTTGTCAATATTTCTTAATTTGGGATGTTGAGGGGTGAAGTAGACTTCAGGAACATCCTCAAGATAATTTGATATATGTTTTAGTTTGTGTTACTTTTTTATTGCAACTTGAGCTGACTAACATAGAGTTCTAACAATCATTAAAACAGATCATTTAATATAATTTAATGGCAAGCAAGACAGGACTGAATATGTGTAAACATGAAATATTTGTGAAATATTATAGAGTGAAAAAGAAATAGTTGATATTTATCAGTTCTGAAGTGCTGATTTTAGTCAACTAGAGATATATAAATGTTAAATTATCACTTGAAGAACATGTAGCATATTATGTTTTACCCAGCCAGGTTGGTTTCCTGTTAATGTGAAAATGAGATTATAGCTCCAGAACAGGGTTAGTGAGAAAACATTAAAATAGAATAGATACGTATTTGCAAAAATATCCAACTAAGGCATTTTAGGAGAAATCTCTTCCTGCTAAGTATGGTTAACAAAGTTGGATACAATTTCAAAAGGAACTTTCATTAAACACATATTAGAGATGGCAAGGAAATAAGAATATTTTAAAATCAGTTTTATTTCAAGGCACAATAGAAAGTAAGAGAAAATGCATCCTTGAAACAAAGGAATGATCAGAACCTGAGGCAGATATTGCATATTTTATAAATATTGGGTAAGGAATTTAAAATAGCTATAATTAACACATAAAGGGTTATAATGGTAAAAGTAGACTACATACAAGAATAGATTGTTAATGTAAACAGAGAGATAGAAACTAAGAATGACAAAAAATAATAATCACACAGAATATTCAAGAATGGGGGACAATAATAGAAGAGGATATGTGTAATTGGGATTCCAGAGGAAAGGAAAGAGAAAGGGGAGCAGAAAAAATATCTGTAATAGTAATGGCTTGAGAATTTTCCAAAAGTAATGGCCAATATGAAAAAAAGAAAGAGGAAAGAGTCCATACATAGGTATAATCAAACTATAGAAAACAAAAGAGAAAATCTTGAAGGAATCCAAAGAAGGGTAAACGCATTATTTATAGTGGAACAAAGATAAAAATTATATCAGACTTCTTGTCATAACCCATGGAGTTAAAAAGAGTGAAATGAAATATTTGCCATGTCAGAAAAAAAAAAACTAACCTAGACTTAAAGGTTCAGCAAAATTATCCTCTAAAAATGTAAGGGGAGAAAACCTTTCTCAGAGGAAAAAAACTGAGAGAGAGCATCAGTTCTTCAAAAAGACATAGCATTCCTTAGTGTGCATGCACCTATTAATAAAGCATGAAAATACATGAGGAAAAATCTGATATAAGTCCAACGAGGAGGGCAGCCTGGGTGGCTCAGTGGTTTAGCTCTGCCTTCAGCCCAGGGAGTGATCCTGGGGACCGAGGATCGAGTCCCATGTCGGGCTCCCTGCATGGATCCTGTTTCTCCCTCTGCCTATGTCTCTGCCCCTCTCTCTCTCTGTCCCTCATGAATAAACAAATAAAATCTTTAAAAAAATGTTTTTAAAGTTCAAGGAAGAATAGACAAATCCACATTATAGTTGGAGACTTCACTTTCTGTTTTCAATAACCAATATGTCCAGAAGGAAATTTAGTAAGCAAGTAGTTGTTCTCAAAAGAACAGTCAGCTTGATCTAATTAACATTTTATAGACCACTTCATCCAACAATAACAGAATACATGTACTTTTCTAGTTTACATGGAATGATCAGCAAGATAGATCACATTCTGGATCACAAAATACGCCTTCACAAATTTAAAAAAGTAGAAAATATACAAGGTGCTCCTAAATCACACTGGAACTAAACTAAAAATCAACAGAAAGATAGATGGAACATTCTAATATATTTGGAGATTAAGCAATACACTCCTAAATAGCACTTGGATCAAAGAAGAAGGCTCAAAACTTTAAAAATACTTTGAACTACATGAAAAGGAAACTACAACTTATCAAATTTTGTGGGACACAATGAAAGAAGTATTTAGGGGTAAATAAATGTATAGCATTGAATTCATATTAGAAAAGGATAAAGATAGGGATCCCTGGGTGGCGCAGCGGTTTGGCCCCTGCCTTTGGCCCGGGGCGTGATCCTGGAGACCTGGGATCGAATCCCACGTCGGGTTCCCGGTGCGTGGAGCCTGCTTCTCCCTCTGCCTGTGTCTCTGCCTCTCTCTCTCTCTCTCTCTCTCTCTGTGACTATCATAAATAAATTTTAAAGAAATTAAAAAAAAGAAAAGGATAAAGATCTAAACTCAGTAATTTAAGCTTATACCTTAGGAAACAGAAAAAAAAAAAGTTAAGCCTAATGCCAGTGAAAAAAGAGACATAAATATTAGAGCAACCTCCACACAGTTTTCCAGAGTGGCTGCACCAGTTCACATTCCCACCAATAGAAATGAATGAAATTTAAAGTAGAAAAACTCAATAACAATGACAGGTGGTTTTTTGAAAAAAAAAAATCAATAAAAGTAATAAAATTCCAGCCCTGGCAACCAAGGGAAAAACAGAGGACACAAATACCAATATTTTCTAATATTCCAAGTGTCCAGCCTGCTGCAGCCTGCCCTCTCTACTTGGCCATGTCAATCAGGCTTTGCAGGGAGGTGGGCACCCAGGTCTTCTCGCCCTGGACAAACACGACTCCCCGGTCGATGTAGATGACGATGCGGCCAAAGGTGTAAAGCTGCTTCCCTTCGTGTCGCTTCCCGATGACCGGCATGAAAACGATGTTGTCTCCTCGGCCTTGGTCTCAATGAGGTCCTTAAAGTTCATGGGCACAGAGCTGGCGGCCACACCAATGCCCCTCTGGGCCATGTTCTCAGCCTCCCGTCGCTCCTGCGTGGCCTCATACTGGAAGTCTTTCCTCCTCTCTGTGTGGAGAGAGTATGGAAAGCTAAGCTGTTTCATCAAGCGAAGTGGTATACTGAAATCTTTCCTCACGTTAGTTATTTTGCTTACTCGTCTAAACCTGAGCCTGTACATACTACGGAAGGCATTAAACTTTTCTTATTCCTTCTTAATATTAACAATTATTTTCCATGTAAATGAGTTCATAGTATTAAAGTGTGAAATTTAGGCCAAAGAGACAATTGCCAAGAATTCAAAGAGCATCTGATTACTGATTATTTTCTTTAAGTGTCTCTGATTTGATTTCTACCTGATGATCCATGCTCACATTTTAAACACAGTAATATCTGCTTAAGAAAAGGACTAAGCTGCCATTTAGAAGTCTAATGGCAATAATTGCTTTACAGTAAATTACTCAGGACAGTAACTTAATCAACAAGACTTATGATTTACTTAAAAAAAGTAAAATTTTCTATTAATTGATTAATTAATTATTAATTAATTTTCTATTAATGATTCCACGTATACTAAAAGATAAATAAATTAATATTATGAACAACTTTAAACCCATGATTTTGAAACCTTAGATGAAATGGACCAATTAATTCCTTAAAAGACACAAACTAACAAAACTTACATAAGGTAGAAATATATAATGTGATAAGCCTATATGTAATAAGAAATATAAATCAATAATTAATAACTTTTTAAAAATGCAACTAGCCCAGTTGGTTTCACTGGTGAATTTACCAAACATTTGTAGAAGAAATGACATTAGTGCTCTACAGTTTCTTCCAGAAAATAGAAACAGAGGGAACACTTCCTAATTCACCTTATGAGGCTAGTATTATTCTTTTTGGAACTTTATAAGTTCTAATTGTTTATTATTTTATTATCAGTTATTACTGCTATTACCATTATCATCATCATATATACCTCCCCAGTGTTTTTTATTTTGTTTGTTTCAAGTTTTTATTTAAATTTTGGTTAGTTAACATAGAGTGTAATATTGGTTTTTGGGATAGAAATCAGGGATTCGGGATGCCTGGGAGGCTCAGCGGTTGAGTGTCTGCCTTTGGCTCAGGGCGTGACCCCGAGGTCCTGGGATTGAGTCCTACATCGGGCTCTCTGTGAGGAGTATGCTTCTCCCTCTGCCTGTGTCTCTGCCTCTCTGTGTGTGTCTCTCATGAATAAATAAATAAAATCTCAAAAACAAATCAAGGATTCATCATTTATGCATAACACCCAGTGCTCATCACAAGTGCCCTCCTTAATACCTATTACCTGTCTAACTCATCCCCACCTGCCTCCCTTCATCAACCCTCAGTTTGTTCTCTATCATTAAGAGTATCTTATGGTTTGCCTCTCTTTTTTCCTCCCTTCTCCTATATTCATCAGTTTTGTTTCTTAAATTTCACATATGAATAAAATCATATGATATTTGTCTTTCTCTGACTGGCTTATTTTGGAGGCTAGCATTATTTTTATAACTGAGGCTGATGTAGACATTAAAAGAAAGAAAAACTGTGGACCAACATCTTCCACGAACATACATGCAAAATCCCTAAAAAATATTAGGAAGGCAAAATCAACAATCATTGAAAAGATTACAGCCAAGATCAAGGGGTAGTTAATTTTGTACTATAGAATTATATTAAAAGGAGGCAATATAGTGTAGGGATTAAATTCATGTTCATCAAAATCAGAAAATAATTGTGTTTGAATATTAGATCTGATTCTAGCATAGTGACCAAACTTTTGATACTTTTCCTTCTCTTAATGCCATGCCATGAGAATTAAAAGTAAAATTCCCATGGTGAATGGCCTGGGGACTCAGGTCAGGGAATCATCAAATGGTCACCAAAACCTGTTAAGTTATTGCTAGAGCTGGAGCGGTTGTGAGAAGCACTACCCATATAGTATCGAAGAGGGAAACATTTTTAAAAGATCCAATACCAGTGAAAATATTGCTTTCTGGATTTTTAAAAAAAATTTTGTCCAGGTAACCGGAGATATTATATCAATAGTTTGCTAAAAGTATTGGCTATTTTTGTCATATTGGTAATGCATCTATGGCACAACACTATACAATTTCTCTCGCTCTCCTTCCGTTTTTTTATCTCCATTCCTGTTTTTTTAATTCAACAAGCACTTATTAAACACCCAGTGGTGCCAATCTCTCCAAGGGAAGGGAGAATTTTCATTTCTGTTGTATGCATTGCTCTGTATGCCTAGATTAGGTGTTAATTTACAAGGAAGTTTCTAGGTCTTGACTGTATTACATTTGGATAGGGACTAGAAAGAACCTTGGAAATTGGTTTTAATGTGAATAGCCTTACACCTGCCATATGTTCTTGGCAATTTCTAGAGTAGCAATTTTTAAAATTCTATTGGCATCAGTTTTAAATAGGAATGAGATATAAAAGTCTTTACCATAAACCATTATTATCAGTTACTCATGCACTTATATACATACTTACATGGGCCAGAATTTCTGACTAACACACAGTTCTTTCTTTCAAGAAGCTCATAGACCTAGCAGGGGAAATGGAGAGACTATTTAACAGTAACTTATACTATTATGACAAGTTTATTATGAGACATTTGTAAATATAATGTGAAAGCATAGAGAAGTATATAATCCAGACTGGAGGAGAGGAAGACATCCTTAACTAGTTGTTGCATAGATGGTATGCATTTTTAGAATGAGAAGTTATTGGCCAAATGAGAATGATCAAGTAACTTTAGTGCAGAACAAAATATGGGTGAACCTGAGCGTTCATGAAAGCACCAGGGGTCTTTGTAGCTGATGACATGAAGTTTGTGAGGTAAGGGGGAGATGGCTGTACCAAATTCCCAGGGTTTTATCTGCCAACGCTGTGATGTTGAGAGAGCAGGAAAACTTACTGAGGAATTTTCAGCAATGAATAGGCAACAGAAGAAACAGCAAGCATCCTATTCGTCTGTAGGTTAGCTGTCTCTCTTAAAACCTTCATGGTAGTCCTTGATGTCTTTGATACCTCACTCCTCTTTCTTTTTTTCCTCATCCCTGTTGTTTCTCTCTCCTCCCTTTTCCTGCCTCTTTACTAGTATCCATTAACTCAACAATAGATCCATTTTTAGAAACTAGCAATGGACTGCTCACAAAAGATTGCATCATGGCAGTAAATCTCTGAAAATATTTTGAAAGTAACTGTTGTGATACTTCGTGACTATATAGTTTCACATATTTGTAAGGCTTTATTTCAATTTTAAAATGCTTTTTTGAATAATACTGACATCACTACAATCTGAATTTGTAAGTCCGCACATTTGGAACCCCTTATTTTGTATTTGAGAATTATACTTTTTGAAAAGATTTATTAATTTATGTGAGAGAGAGAGTGAGAGCTCGCTGCTCACAGGTGTGTGTGGCATAGGAGGGGAGAGTCTCCGAAGTGGACTTCTGCTGAGCACGGGGACCTGATCAACAAGCAGGGAACCTACCCATAACCCTGAGATCATGACTTGAGCAGAAACCAAGAGCCACATGCTCAACGAACTGAGCCATCCAGGTACCCCTTAAAATTCATACTTTTTAGGTCAAAAGCAATATAAATTGTTTTAGACCATTTAAACAGTACAAAAGTACAGACTTTACGAAGTGAAAGCTACATGTTATCTTACTTTTCAGGACTTACTATGTATAATATTTTGTATTCATTCTTAGCAAATGTTTTTATTCAAACACAAAGCTTCATATTAGTTTTACACACTATCTTGTGTTTCACTTAAAAGTTAAATCTTTCTAGATCTGCAGGGTGTCCGGGTGGCCCAGTGGGTTAAGCGTCTGCCTTCAGCTCAGGTCATGATCTTGGGGTCCTGGGATTGAGCCCTGCATTGGGCTCCCTGCTCAGTGGAGAGTCTGCTTCTCCCTCTTGCTCTCCCATCCTTCTGCTCATGCTCTCTCCCTCATTCACTCTCTCTCTCTAATAAATAAAATCTTTTTAAAAATCTATCCAGATCTGTATGTATAGAAGTATTTGGTTGATTTTAAGAGCTTCATAGTATTCCAATGTCTATATGTACTAAAATGTGATTAATAACCTTCTCTATTGATTGACGTGAGTTGACAACATTCGATTATATATGTACATTTGTGTAGTTATTTGAAAATACATATATATATGAACATATATGCTGAATATAACAGATAGATTTGTACGTTTTAAATTCTAATAAATATTATCAATTTACAATCCCGTCATCAATGTCTAAGAGTAACTTTTATATTGAAACTTTGATGATACTGAGAATTCTCTCTCTTTTTTTTCTCTGTTGATCAGTAAGACAAAAAGCAATGAAGGTTGTTGATGATCACTGATGATGATGAGACTGAACATAATGAATATGTTTATTGGCCAGTCGTATGTGGTGGTATTATCCCTGGTGTTAGTTACCTGTGCATGCCTTCCCGCTTTCTAAAGTTAGACCTCTTCCTTGTGGAGTTAATGTAGATTTTTCTATCAAATTTAGTACTCCGATGACAATATTTTTCTTTCCTTTGAGATGCATTAAATTAAGGCAATTTGTATTAATAAAGGAATTTTTGACATTCGGAAAATAAAGAGAAAAACGGAAAAACACCCAATTTTCCTACTAAGAAAAAAATTATTATTTTTCTTTTAATTGACTTTTCTGTTGGTTGTTATTTTATTTATTTTATGCAGTCGGGAGCATACTAAATGTGTACATACTAAGTATGTATTTTTTTATGTTCCAGAATATACACATTTTTAAAAATCCATACACTGTGTGTTCAAAATCTTTAGACGGAGTTGATTATAGGTCATCTGAGATGTCATGTCCACTACTGTTCACCTCCATGATTATTCCATTATCCTTTGCTTAATTTTACTGTGTTTTTTTTTTGTTTGTTTTGTTTTTTTTTAATTTTACTGTGTTTTATCTTAGTTGTTGGCTATAACATTCTCTAACCATTGCCCTTGTGGTGGCTTCCCCTAGCACCACCTTTGTAGTGTTTCCTTTTGGTTACAATACTGTGTCCATGTCCATAACCTTCAGGGTTCCTTGACCACCTGGCCTCACCTCTCAAGTCTACTCTTGACTATAGTGGGATTGGGGTGCTCCCACCTATTTATATTCCATTCCTGCTGTGAAAGCATAGCCCTGCGACATGCAGGAGACTGGGTATGAGGTGGGGTAGCAAAAGGAGGACTGATGACGGAAGAAGGAATGGTTGTTATTAGTGTGGGGTCTGGATGAAAGCTTGGTATTGAAGTGCAAATGAAGGAACTAATTTATTTCAGGTGAGGAATAAGCATCCATAATTTGGTTTGGTTGTTTAATGATATAGTTTAGAAAATTATATAAGAAACAAGTTAATATATTAGGTTGTCATCTATAATATTCAAAGTTATCTTTGGAGCTACAGAAAAATTCTAAATAGTAGAAAGCATTGTTAAAATGATATAAGGATATTTGTCTTTCTCTGTCTGGTTTGTTTCATTTAACATAATACCCTCTAGGGTCATCCATGTTGTGGCAAATGGCAAGATCCCATTCTTTTCTAATGGCTGAATAGTATTCCTATCTGAATACAGATGAATATATATGATAAAGATGAAGATATATACATTCTATACATTACATATATATAGTTCAAATACAGAAGCCAAGAGAGTAACAAATTATTGATAAGCATAAAAGATAAGCATATTTCTATATTTTTCCTATGCATATAAGTTTTATTTAAAGATTTTATTTATTCATTTATTTGAGAGAGAGAAAGAGAGAGGAGAGAGTATTAGTTGGGGGGAGGGGCAAAGGGAGAGGGACAAGCAGACTCCCCATGGAGCAGACAACCTCCTGTGGGGCTCCATCCCTGACCTGGAGATCATGACTTGAGCTAAAGGCAGACACTTAACCGACTGAGCCACCCAGGCATTCCATAGACATATAGATTTTTAAAATGGGTTTCCTATTTTTATTTTTTTTCCTTGGATCTAGGGTTAGGGTCAGGGATTAGGGATTAGGGTAAGGTTTCCAATTCATTTTATTTTATAATCATTTCTTTTTATTCAATGAAAATTATTCATATCTTTTCATGGTATGGACTTCTATTTCAATATACAAAGTTGAATACCTCCTCAGGCGGAATTACTATTTATAATTTAATTCCTTATTATGGATATTTAAAGTTATTTCTAGTATTTTAAAAATAAATATGATGCTGATAGGTAGCCCCGATAGCTTATATTTTAATTCATCTATTACAACATTAAGCAGATTTTCTTGAAGTGAGATTCTTGGTCATAAATGAAGGAACATCAGAATTTAAAAATTAAAAATTTTTGGTATGTACTGTTATTTCAAAGAATTCTGTTGTTTATTTTTTATTGAAGTATAGTTGATATACAGTGCTATACTAGTTTCAGATGTACAGTATAGTGATTTACCAGTTCTATACATTACACAGTGCTCACCATAAGTCTAGTTACCATTAGTCACCAAACATTACTATAATGTTATTGACTCTATTCTCTACATTGTATTTTCATCCTAATGACTTATTTTATAACAGAAAGATTGTACCTCTTGATCCTCTTCATATACTTCACCCATCCTGACACCATTAGTAACCATTAGTTTCTTCTCTGTATTTATGAGTCTGTTTCTATTTTTTTAAGTTGTTTGTCTAGCTTTTATGGATTTTACATATAAGTGAAATCATTTGGTGTTTGTCTTTTTCTGTCTTGACTCATTTCACTTAATATAATGCCTATTATGTTGTCACAAAAAGTAAATCTTATTCTCTATTGAAGCTGAGTAATATTCCATATTCCATTAATATCCCATATATTTGTATGTATAGTACACACTGCACACTACATAGTCCAAAGATATTCCGTATACTCACATATATATACATTTTATCTGTATCCATTCATCTATCAATGGATACTTAGATTGCTTCCATATCTTGTAAATAATGCTGCAGTAAACATAGAAGTGCAGATATCTTTTTGAATAGATGTTTTTATTTTCTTTGGGTAAATACCCAGTACTGGAATCATTAGATCATAGAGTATTTCTATTCTTAATCCTTTTTAAAAATGTCTCAAAATTACTTTTATTGCTGTATAATTTACACAATAAACTTCACTAATTTTTAAATATGCAATTAATGACTTTTGCCAGATATATGCAGTTATGTAACCACAAATGCAATCAATGCATTTAAAATGTAGTTGGTGGCTAATCATTATTTGGAGAAAGTTTAAAGAATA
The DNA here is from genome assembly GCF_003254725.2 of Canis lupus dingo. Taxonomy (NCBI): domain Eukaryota; kingdom Metazoa; phylum Chordata; class Mammalia; order Carnivora; family Canidae; genus Canis; species Canis lupus. The sequence goes on from NC_064272.1 coordinate 689,743, forward strand.
ACACAAAATCCATAATTTATAAAGGGAAATGTGGATATATTAAATTTATGTGGTTAAATATGGAAAAATTAAATTCTAAATAGTAGAAGCACTGTTAAAAAGATATAAGGATATTTGTCTTTCTCAGTCTGTTTTATTTAACATGATACCCTCTAGAGCCATCCATGCTGTGGCAAATGGCAAGATCTCATTCTTTCCTAATGGCTGAATAGTATATATAATGGCTATCTATCTATCTATCTATCTATCTATCTATCTATCTCTTCATCTTTATCCATTCATCTATTGATGGACACTTAGATTGCTTCCACATCTTGGCTATTGTCAGTAATACTGCAATAAACATTGGGGGACATGTAACTTTTTGAATTAATATTTTTATTTTCTTTGAGTGGTTATTCAATCATATGGTATTTCTATTTTTAATCTTTTGAGGAAACTCCATCCTGTTTTCAACAGTGGCTATACCAATTTACACTCCCACCAACAATACACAGGGAAGGTTCTTTTTTCTCCACATCTTTGCCAACACTTGTTATTTCTTGTCTTTTTGATTCTAGCTATTTTGACAGGTGTGAAGTGATAATGTTATTATGGTTTTGATTTTTATTTCCTTGATGATTAGTGAAATTGAGCATCTTTTTACGTGTCTTTTGGCCATTTTGAAAAATGTCTATTTGTGTGCTCTGCCCATTTTTAAATTGAATTGTTTTGATTTTTTATATTAACCTCTTATCAAATATATATTTACCAATATCTTCTCCCATTCATTGTTACCTTTTTGTTTTGCTGTTGGTTTCCTTCACTCTGCCAAAGTCTTTTATTTTGATGCAGTCCCAATAATTCATTTTTGCTCTTATTTCCTTGCCTGAGGAGGCATATTCATAAATACGTGGCTAAGGCCAAAGTCCAAGAGATTACTGCTTGTGTTTTCTTCTAGGAGCTTTATAGTTTATAGTTTCAGGTCTCACATTTGGTCTTTAATCCATTTGAGTTTATTTTCATGTATGGTGTAAGAAAATGGTCCAATTTCATTCTTTTGCAGTAGCTGTCCAGTTTTCTCAATATCATTTATTTTAGAGAGTGTCTATTCCCCATTCTTGCCTCCTTTGTCATAGACTAATTGATCATATAAGTATGGGTCTATTTCTGAGCTATTTTTGTTCTACCAATCTATGTGCCAGTTCCATACTATTTTGTTTATATACCATAACTTTGTAGTATATCTTGAAATCAAGGATTGTGGTACTTCCAACTCTGTCTTTTCTCAAGATTTTTTTGGCTATTTGGGGTTTTTTTGTGGTTCCATACAAGTCTTAGGTTTATTTATTCTAGTTCTGTGAAAAACGTTATTTTGATAGTAATTGTCTTAAATTTGTAGATTTCTTTGGATAGTATGGACATTTTAGTGGTATTAATTCTCCATGTTGTCTTTAATGTATTTCATCAATATCTTAGTTTTCCAAGTATAGTTCTTTCATCTTCTTTGTTAAATTTATTCCTAAGTATTTTTTTTCTTTTTGGTACAATTATAAATGATACTTTTTCTTAATTTCTCCTTTTGCTACTTCCTTATTCGTGTATAGAAATGTGACAGCTTTCTGTGAATAATTTTATCAGTTCTAGTAGGCTTTTTTTGAGTCTTTAGAATTTTCTATGTATATATCATGTTATCTGTGAATAGTGACAGCTTTCCTTCTTCTTTACCAGTTTGGATGCCTTTAATTTTTGTTGTTGTTGTCTGATTGCTGTGGCTAAGATTTCTAATGTTACATTGAATAAAGGTAGCATTTGTGGACATATTTGTCTTGTTCCTGATCTTAGAGGAGAAGTTCTGTTTTTCACTATTGAGTATGATGCTGCCTGTGAATTTGTCATATATGACCTCTATTATGTTGAGGTATGTTCTATCTAAACCCATTTTGTTGAGAGTTTTTATCAGGAATAGATGCTGAATTTTGTCCAATGTTTTTTCTATATCTATTGAGATGATCATATAGTTTTAATCCATTTTGTTAATGTGATGTATCATGTTGATTTATGTGTGAACCATCCTTGCTTCCCTGGCACAAATCCCACTTGATTATAGTGAATGATCCTTTTACTGAATTGTTGAATCCAGTTTGCTAAAATTTTATTGAGGATTTTTGCAAGTCTGTTAATAAGGGATATTGGCCTCTAGTCTTCTTTTTTCATAGTGGCTATGGTTTTAATATCAGGGGAAGGCTGGCCTCATAAAATAAATTTGGAAACTATTTCCTCTTCTGTTTTTTGAAATACTTTGAGAAGAATAGGTATTAAGTCTTTAACTGTTTGATATAATTTACTTGTAAATCCATCTGATCCTATTGTTTTTTGGGAGTTTTCTTGATTATAAATACAATGTTATAATTAGTAATTAGCCTATTCAGTTTTTCTTCTTCTTCCTGATTTCCATTTTGGAAGGTAGTATGTTTCTAGGAATTTATCCATTTCTTCTACACCTTTCCCAGTTTGTTGGCCTTTTTGTATCTATTTTGAATGTACCTCTGGAGAATTGTATCAATTCATGCTATTATTAACAGTGTATGAATATATCTGATTCTTCACAGACTCATCCATGATAAATCATCAATATTTTTAAAACTTAGACAATTTGTTAGAACAAAAATGGCACTCTGGCATGATCCTATTTACATTTGTCTGATTACCATTTTACTTTTCATATGATTCTGAATAATAGGCATTTTGTTTTTAATATGTCTTACTCATTTTAAAATTGGTATATGCATTTTTGAAATGCATTTAGAATAAATAATTTCATATTAAAAATGTCAATCATTTGATATTTTTCACAGTGATTTTACTTTTACTTTATAGTGTTTATATCTCCATATAAAAATATTAATGTGTATGTCTATATACACTATCTTCCTATATCTATGTATAACTACATATAATATGATTTTGCTTTATTTATTTATTTATTTATTTATGTATTTATTTTTAAAAAGATTTTATTTATTTATTTATTTATTTATTTATTTATTTATTTATTTATGAGAGACAGAGAGAGAGAGGCAGAGACACAGGCAGAGGGAGAAGCAGGCTCCATGCAGGGAGCCTGACCTGGGACTCCATCCCGGGGCTCCAGGATCATGCTCTGGACTGAAGGCAGTGCTAAACCGCTGAGCCACCCAAGCTGCCCTGGTTTTGCTTTTAATGTCTTGGTTACTTTCAACTATTTCCTCTTCATTTGTTAATGAAGGATGATAAGAATGAAGTTTTCCATGGTGCCTAGGTGGCTCAGTCAGTTCATTGTCCAACTCTTGATTTCAGCTCAGGTCATGGTGTTATGGTTGTGAGATTGAGCCCTGTTTTGGGCTCCATACTGGGCATAAACTTTGCTTAAGACTCTCTTTCTCCCTCTCTGTCTGATCCTTCCCCCTCCCTCTATAAAAAACAGAATGAATTTTCCATCTTAATGTCTAAGTATTTACATGTTTCTTTTGTCTCTTAACATCTAGATACTCATTAAAAATTTCCTTGAGTTCATGTTTAAAGGCAAAGACCTGCATTTTTTCCATGTTTCATTCATTGTGCCAACACTGTTGACTGAATAGTTCACCTTGTCCACACTGGTATGAAATGATTCTTCAGTAATCTGAGAGATCACTAAGTTTTCTTTAGGCTTTTCATTCAATTCTTTGCATTGCAGCTTTGGTGAATATTTGACAGCAGAAATATATCAAGCTACTCCTTAAAATCCTTAATAATTTTCTATTGCTCTTAGGATATAAGGCAAAGTTCAATTCATGGATTCAAATTTCCATCCTGTCTGGCCTATTACTACAGCCTGATTTCAGTTGTTCATCCTCTTGCCCTCCTAACCTTCCTGTCTCATGATATTTGCACACGGCATTTCCATAGTCTGGAATCTACTTTTTAGTAGTAACAACTCCTTGTTAAGTAGAATCTGAGCAATCACCAGTTGAATGAGTCACATTGTTCTTATGGTACACTGTCTTTTCCTTTCAATCTATTATCAGAGTTCTATCTGTATTTAAAACTATTTATTGTCTACAACCACTATTAACCTGTAAACCTCCTGAAGTCAAGATCAGTGTTTTACCTCAAAACCTGACATAGTATGAGGCACATGGTAGATCCTCAATAGGATTATTAGTTATAATATTTATGCATATTAGCTGAATAGATAAATTAACACATGATTTTTATAAAGCACCTTATGACTGTTACTGGAGATTTCTTCTTAAAACCAGACTTAATGAAAGCTCAAATCTGTGTTTTTAAATAATAATTTTTGATAAACTCTTTCTTTGTTATTTTGGTTTTGGTCTTTTAGGTATCACCAGGCAAAGCCAATGTATGAAGCGAATTATTCTGAAGTGTCTCAGTTTGTATTCTTGGGACTTTCTACCTATAGACCAGTGCAGCATTTTCTCCTTGCCTTCTCTACAGTGTTTTATGTAACAATTGTTTTGGGAAATCTCCTTGTAGTCTTTACAGTGACCTTTGATCCTTACTTACATTCCCCTATGTACTTCCTTTTAGCCAATCTTTCATTCGTTGACTTGTGTCTTTCCACCTTAACGGTTCCCAAGATGATATCTGACCTTCAATCAGGGCACAAAACTATATCCTTTCAAGGATGTGTCATCCAGATATTTGCCCTTCATGTCCTGGGTGGATCTGAGATGGTGCTGCTCATCTCCATGGCCTTGGATCGATATGTGGCCATATGTAAGCCCCTCCACTACCTGACTATCATGAGCCCGCAGATGTGCATTTTGCTTCTGTCTGGTGCTTGGGCTGTTGGCCTCATTCATTCAGTGGTCCAGTTAGCTTTTGTTATCCATTTGCCTTTTTGTGGTCCTAATGAGATAGACAGCTTTTACTGTGACCTTCCTTGGTTCATCAAACTTGCCTGTGCAGACACTTACAGAATGGAATTCATGGTGACTGCCAACAGTGGGTTCATTTCCATGGGCACCTTCTTCTCGTTGCTTATCTCCTATGTCTTCATTCTGGTCACTGTCTGGAAACGTTCCTCAGCTGGTTTGTCTAAGGCCTTTTCAACTCTGTCAGCGCACATCACTGTGGTGGTTTTGTTCTTTGTACCGTGCATCTTTGTTTACGTGTGGCCATTTCCCTCAGTGCCAGTGGATAAGTTTCTTGCCGTTTTGAACTTTGTGATTACACCCATTCTGAATCCTATTATCTACACATTGAGGAACAAAGACATGAAGATGGCACTGAAGAGACTGAGTAGTCAGCTCCTGAGTTTGAGAATGATCTCCTAAATAACTTATGAGAAAACAAGTGATGCCTTCTGAAAGCAAGGCATAAATGTTAAAGGAATATATACCATCTTAAGACAATTAATTTTATTTCATCAGTTCAAAAATCTTGGGTAGTCTATTCCATATTAATGGACAATAGTGTGATTTTATTATCTATCTATCTATCATCTATCTATCATCTATCTATCTATCTATCTATCTATCTATCTATCTATCTATTGATCTATCTAAGACTATTTGCAGATTTTAAAATTCCCAATACTGAAAATACATGTTTTGTATGGCTAACATTTTGAATAGTCCATAGAATGTAAAAAGTTTTATGAATTTGTAGTCTCAGTGCTGTATTTGCAGAGCAATGGTGTAAAAATATATTTCTGTGTTACAAGGTTGGAGCATATGCATATGTAAAGAGAATGATTTGTTCTTACAATTTATTTTTCATAAGTAAAGCAGGCTTGATTCAGGTGTGCTGTTGCTTTTTTCTTTCCATTATTACTAATACTAACATATATACTCTGTTACATAAACATGATTTTTGTTGTAGATTAAATATTATCTGATAGTCACATATGCAGAAAACAAAGTAGACAAAATAGTTATAGTTATTAGTGGTTAAGATCATATTTTCATCTGGTTTCTAAGAGGGAAAAGTTATATCTCCTTCTTCTCAACTTTGCTTTTAACTATTACTTTTAAATGTGTGCTGACTTTAGAAAGACGTGAATTTATTTAACATTTATTTAAAAAGACTAGAGCTAGGATGGGATTTAGGAAATGTTAAAGAGAAGGAATTCATATGTAGTATCACTCAACCATGGATACAATGCAGTACTGAACACCACTTCATGATCAAGCATTAACACTATGATTTTAGGCTTGCAGGTCTGACAATGCCTTTTGAAGCTTTGGTTTTTGACATTTTATTCTTTTATTTAGATGGAGTTTCCTTCCTTATGTACTTCCTATTGTATTTCTCATTTATAATCTAGAAGTAGATTAAAATGTCTCCTTTCACGAAAATAAAAATTATGATAATTTATCTTGTAGCTTTCAGATAAACATTCCTTCTAAGGCTAAACATCTGAAGTCTTTCTAAGAAAAACTCCCCATTTAGAAACTTTTTTGAGAGTTATGTATGTAAGTATGTAGACATCTTTTTATGAGACAACCTGAAATGTCAGTTTAATTTTTTTTTAAGATTTTATTTATTTATTCACAAGAAACAGAGAGACAGAGAGGTAGAGACACAGGCAGAGGGAGAAGCAGACTCCAAAGAGGGAGCCTGACGTAGGACTCAACCCTGGGTCTCCAGTATCACACCCTGGGCCGAAGGCAACACTAAAACGCTGAGCCACCTGGGCTGCCCCCCCGCCCTTTTTTTAAAGATTTTATAATTTTTTGTTAAAATCCATTTCTCTTGAATCCTGGGCACAAGCTGATAATGATTCTAGCCCTGAAGCAGAGAAAACTATATGAAAATATTCTATGATAAATGAAATGTCATTAAATTTGCAACATATGAGATATAAGAATATCTGAATCAGAAATTCAAAATCTCTGACTAGAAATGACTAACAATTGAACTTAAAAATTAAATTTAAAAATGACTAACAATTTGGAAATAAAAAGTAAGAGATAACTTATACTGAAAACAATATTTGAATAAGACAAAATCATTTCAGAAATGAGGAATAAACTACTAGATATCCAAAAGACAGTAGAATGGCCAAAACTACCATGGAGGTTCCTAGAAACAAAGATGAAGAGGACCAAAAAATAAAACCTAATTAAAGACAAAGGTAAAAAGTTTTCAGAGAGGAAGTTGTATAAAACCAGGCAAATGGTATTCAATATTTGTATAATTTTATTTATTTATTTTTAATTAATTTTTAAAAAGGTTTTTAATTTATTTATTCATGTGAGACACACGGGGCGGGGGGCAGAGACACAGGGAGAGGGAGAAGCAGACTCTACGCAGGGAGCCTGAGGTGGGACTGGATCCCGGGTCTCCAGGACCACGCCCTGGACTGAAGGTGGCTAAACCGCGGAGCCACCAGGGCTATCCCAATAGTTGTATAATTTTAAGATGCGACAATGTAATAGAATTAACATTTCAAACTTTTATTAATGTGTTAGAAATAAAAGACTAGAATCTACATAATACAATAGCTTCTAGTAAAGTTGGGAAATTTGATCCCAGATGGTTAATTCCAAGGCATATTTTAATAAAATTATTACATATTTAAAATATCCTATCTTCTGAGCCTCCTATCAAAGTAACTGAAGTAGCCTAAATAGAAGAGAAAATCAAATTGGTATCTGATTTCTTGGTAGCAGTACACAAAGTAAGACAACAAAGGAGCTATATTTCCAAAAGACTCAAGGAAATAATATGTGACATAGAATTACTGTATAGCCAATCTATCTTTCAAATATATCAGGATTAAATAAAAATGATGTTGAATATGCAAGCTTTTGTACAATGTTGTATATTTAGCAAAACAACAAAACAGGACAGATTTATTGACAGGCATTGAAAAACAATGTTCAATATGGGACAGGTCAAGTGGGAAATATAATAATTAAAAATAATAATTATCAGAAATATAATCACAATAAAGTAGATATTGGGTCTATGGATATATATCAGACTTTTTAACCTAATAACAGAGAATACACTTTTTCAAGCATACATGTAACATAACTGGAAACACCAGTGATTATTTAAGGTCTGATTCCTTCACTAAGGAGTATACTTCCTGAGGGCACATGAGAGTTTTATGACAGAACTTGACACCGTATCTGGTGTATATTGGGTATTTTCAGTAGGTGGTCAATGAAAGCTTATTGAATAAATGATTTCTTAAAAGTACATTGTACCTGATAATGAAGATTGTTTCTAATTGCCCACAGTTGGAAATCAATTGAAATCTTTCAACATTTCTAATATAATTTCAGTTTTTTTCTCTTATGTAAATACAAAATCAATGAATAGAGGAATTTAGTCTGTGATGAGTGAATTTATACTCCCCTTTTATAAATTTTGGCCAGTACAACACTTCCTACTTTCTTTTCTATTTCTTAAAACCCTTTCATCACCCAAAATAAACCTCATATCAGTTAGCAATCACTCACAATTCTCTTGTCCTCATATCTCATAGCAACCATATACCCACTTTCTGTCTATGGATTTGACTATTTTGGATATTTCGTATAAATGGAAGTGGCTTCTTTCACTTAGCATAATGTTTTGAAGGTCATCTATACTGTAGCATGTATCAAAATTTCATTCCTTTTAATGGCTGAATAATATCCCATTATTTGATTGTACCATGTTTTGCTTATCCATTTATCTGTTAAAAACATTTAGATTGTCTTTACCTTTTGGATACTGTGAATATTATTTATATAAACATTTGTGCACATTTTTTTGTTTGAACACCTGTTTTTAATTCTCTTGAGTGGAACTCCTGAGTCATATAGTAACATTATGTTTCACATTTTGAGGAATCGTCAAACTTTTCTGCAGTGGCTTTAGCATCCCATATTCATACTAGCAGTGTATGAGCATCCTAATTTCTCTGTAACTTCAATAATTGTTATTTTATTATCTTTTATTATGGCACATTTTTAATTGAAGCTCGATTTTCTAACATATAGAGTAACACCCAAAGCTTATCCCATCAAGTGCCCTCCTCAGTGTCCATCACCCAGTTACCCCATCCCCCACCTGCCTCCCGTTCTGCAACCCTTTGTTCATTTCCTAGAGTTAGGAGTCTCTCATGGCAAATTTATAAGTGTAAAGTAAAATCACATTTTGGTTTTGATTTGCATTCCCCCAGTGACTTAATGGGGTTAAGTTTCTTTTCATGCGTTTCCTGGTTGGCCACTTGTTCATCTTCTTGAGAGAAATGTAATTTCATCTTTTGTTCATTTTAAAATTCATTTATTTGTGTTTTTATTATTGAGTTTTTAAAATATATTTTTTAAAGATTTATTTATTTATATGAGAGAGAGAATGAGTGGGATAGAGAGAGAGGGAGAATGTTAAGCAGACACCCTGCAGAATGTGGAGGCAGATGAGGGGCTTGATCTCATAACCCTGAGACCATGACCTGAGCCAAAATCAAGATTGGGGTGCATAACCAACTGAGTCACCCAGTTTGATTCCCTTACTGAGTTTTAAGAGTTCTTTATTTTTAGATCTGTATTAGTTTTCTAGGGCTGCCATAACAAATTACCACAATCTTGATGATTTAAAACAAAAATTTAATCTCTTGCAATTTTGGAAGCTACAAATCTAAAATCAATATATTGATCGGGCTATGCTCCCTCCTAAGGCTCTAGGAAAGAATCCTTCCTTTCCACTTTCAGAATTTAGTGACTCCAGGTGTCCCTTGGCTTATGATTGCATAACTTCATCCTTAACTTCCATCTTCACATAGTCTTTTCCTTTATGTTCTTGTCTTTGCCTCTTTGTCTCTTATTAAGAAAAGTTGTTATTAGATTTAGAGACAACCCAGGTTCTCTAAAACGTCATCTCAAAACCCTTATTACATTTGCAAAAATTTCCCAAGTAAGGTTAAATTAACAGTTTTAGGATTTGTGATACAGTATATAGATGCATCTTTTTGAGGGCCACCATTTAATGGACTACAAGACCCTCCTCACAGAAATAATTTACAACTACTTTTTTAAGAAAATATTTTATTTATTTATTTATTTGACAGAGAGAGAGCACAAGCAGGGGAAGTAGTAGAGGGAGAAGGAGAAGCAGATGCCCCACTAAGCAGGAAGCCTGACATGTGACTCGATCCCAGGAACCTGGGATCATGACCCCAGCCAAAGGCAGATGCTTACCTGACTGAGCCACCCATGTGCCCCTACAACTACTTTTATTTTCACTCTCTTGAGTGCATCTTTTTAAAAAATATTTATTTATTTATTCATTCATTCATTCATTTGAGATGCAAAGAGAGAGGCAGAGACATAGGCAGAGGGAGAAGCAGGCTCCCTGCAGGGAGTCCGATGTGGGATTCAATCGGGGGACTGGGATCATGCCCTGAGCCGAAGGCAGATGCTCAACTGCTGAGCCACCCAGGCATCCCTTAAATGTATCTTTTGACACACAAATTACTTTTAGTTTGGATGAAGTCCAGTTTATTTTGTGTGTGTGTGTGTGTTTTCAGTATCATTTTAAAGAAACCCTTGTCTACAACAAAGAAACAAATAGCAAATTATAAATACATATATTCTCTGGTAATATATATTTCTAGGATTGTATTATCTTTTTTTTCCATTCATGGCCTGTAGAAACTGAAATTATGAGGAAGAGAGTGGTTTAAGATGTGTTAGAAGACAGAAACTGCATTATGCAGGGCATTTAGGTCTTGAAAAACATCACATTTTGAATTTAACACTAACAATAATTGATAGCCTTTAGGAGCTTTTGTAGCATGTGCATTTACTATGTGAAAGACATTGTTAAATGTTTTACATAAGTTATGCATTTTATTCTTAACATGTTATGAGAATGAGGTGCTATTTTACAGTAACTGATTTAGAGAAATAATGCTTCTTCTCAAAAATCCTAAAGCCAGTTAATGTGGGAAACAAAGGCAGAAGAAAATTATTAGATTTCCTTACTACCTATATAGCCTATTGACAAGTCCTTGAAACAGGCAGACTGACCTTCCTCTAAGGACTCAACTGCCTAGATGTTCATACTTTGCTAAGGCAGAAGCCAATCTTAGCCTGATCTCCAGGATCCTGTAAGTCTACTTTAACATATAAAAATTCCTTTAGAAATTCCCTTTATCTCTAAACCCTCCAAGATTCATACTGGCAATCATCCTCCAAGCATATGATCCACCAATACACATCTGCTGGGTCTCATGACTAAGGTTTTATTAGATGATAATAAATGATCTTTTCCCAACAATACTTAGCCCCTTAAGGTCCTGAAAACCTTGCTTCCAAAATTCCTTAGAGTCTTACACTATCCCTATCTCCCTCCTAACCTGAAAGAATACAATGGGCCACTCCTCAATACCCAGGGCAGCTCTTTCTGCACACAGTCCTACCCCTGTGCTTTAATAAAATCACCTCTTTGCACCAAAGACATCTCAAGAATTCTTTCTTGGCCATTGGCTCTGAACCCTAACATATTTTCCTACATCACAGCCACCGACCTCTTTAATATGTCTGAGTTTCAGGTCCTTAGGGTTCTTCTCTAAGCTTCTAAGTTTTACAGTACCAAACTCTCCCCTTTCTTTATTCCTTCAGCCCTGAAGCTGATACTATTTTTCTTCAGTTGCTTTATAAATGATCCCTTAGTCTTTTAAAAAGTTTATTATTTTTAGTTCTTCAATACCTAGCTAACCATCTTTAAATTTTATTTAGAGAATAAGAATGTCTTTCTTTGTCTCCTAATTCATAAATTTGTAACAGAATTGTCCCAGAAAGCAGATCCTTAAGGATGGGGTTTGGGAATTGACTTGATATTGTTCTTGGGAATGACTGCAGCCTGAGAGTCTTGTCAATGTGAAATGGCATGCTAGTAACCCCATTACCAGCAGGTAGTGGCATCATGAATAATTGTGTTGATTGTATGGAAGTGCCAACTGAAGCAAATGGCTATTGTAGTTGACCATTTTGTTACTAATGATGATTATAAGGAGTGTGGAGTATATGGATTCTTCTGAATACTTGTAGAAAGAAATGACAAACTCAGATTTTCAAAAGTTCATTTGAAGTTATAGTCTGAGAGCTAGAAAAAACATTATGGCTTTTGTAGTTAGAGATGTAATCTTAAACATATTTCTTTTGTAATTACAGATATAATCTTGCTGAAATCAGACACAAAATTTAATTTTGTTGTTTGCAGAATTACAATTTAATTTGTGAAGTTAAGACTATTGCTTAGTAAGAAGTGGAAACATATTTAGAATTAAGCATGCATACAGTTGTACAAACTTCTTATTTCCCTTCTTTGTTCATTAAAGTGCAACTTAAAGCAGTAAAGTATTCAAAGCTTACTGGAGGCAATATCAATGATCAGCCAACCACCTCCTGTAAGTAAAATACATGGTACTACCTTTAAAAAAAAAGCCTACCTCTTACATTTTTTCTAAATAACAAGCATATTATTAGCAACCCTATAGGTTATACAGATGAAAAGAAGTTGCAGATGGGCTGCTTGCTTTCCAGGAGTTTAGCAACTTTTTCACTTTTGCTTTTGTTCAAGAGGGATTATTCATATTTTAAGAAGCTCTACAGGAGGCAAGAGTAACTCAGAGATTTTTCACAAAGGTAGGAATGATAACCTTGAGATTAATAAAATTGAAAAATTAGGAAAAGGAGATAAATGAGTTACTGTTTTAGGAGCATTAAAATATACCAAAACATTTTTCATGCTCTTCTAAATTCAGTGTTGATCCACTAAGATTTTTTAAATAACAATTCTCTTAAAACTGTAAAAGTCTCAACATTTATGTTTTTATAGGAGAAACTTAGACTCACAGAAGTGAGTTCCAAGTTCCTTCTACTACCTTAAGAGGACTTCCTTTTCTCTCAAGTTGTAGTTTTATCTTATTTCTGTAGTAATTGAGTTTTAATAATTTCTCACTGGATATATAACCATTTTTACTTCTATCTCTATGTTAAAAGTTATCTTAGTATATAATACTCTATCCAATATGACAAACTTTATCCTCTTCAATGGCAAGATCCACTTGAGCCAAGATAGCTGGAAGTTGCTACTATCCAGTAGCCATCAAAGAACAGAGATCTTCCAAAGCAGACATGGTGGTGGTATGTGCATCTTTGTTAAGAAGGCCATAGAAGCTCCTCTGGGAATAGGATGGGAGGAGAAAAACTGTATGACCTTCTTTAAGATCAGAAGTTACACAAGCCAAACTCACCTCCAAGCAAGTGGACATAGGTGATACAGATACATACAGATATTTTAAGAATTATTTTAAAGAAGACAGTCACAGAGAATGTGAGACAACTTACTAAACACAAATTTTCTCTAAGACCAGATTGCTTTCTCCTCTTCTTTTCTGGTGTATGCTTGAGACGACACCCACAGTTGGGTGGAGACAATATCTGGGGAAGCCCTTTCCCTCAGCCTGACATATATTCACTACTAGAAGGAATCTCTTGGGTGAATATGTTTTATGCTGTATTCTGGGAAGAACAAGAATCATGAAAATAATTTCCATTGGACATCTCTTGGGGAAGCCCTAGTCAAGATTAACTTTTGCATATTCTATAAATCAGAACAAGGAGACAAGAAAAATCACATATAAAGCAGCTATGCATTAAACATTAGTGAAGTTTTACATTATTTTTCATTTAACATATAAGTACTGAGGGGAAACTTATGAGGAGCCATTACCTAGGTCCAGCTCATGGGTCAACTGGTGGTCTTGTCCTCTCTAATGACCTCCCCTTCCAATACTCTGATTATATTTTTAAAAATTATCTCTCCTTCCAACTCTATCATTTTCTGCTTCATATGTTTTATAACTCTATTATCAGGGACATAAATAATTGTTACTATCTTCTGATTGATTTCTTTCTCAATATGAAATGACATACTTTACCAGTGATAGTAATCTTTGCTCTGAAAATATACTTTGATATTAAAATGACCACTGATGATTTATTTTGTTTTATGTTCATAGGCATTTATTATTTCCATCCTTTTATTTTTAAATTTTTCTTTAATAATAGATTATTTCTATAGAGTAGTTTTAGAGTAGTTTTAGATTTATGACAAAATTGAGTGGAATGTACAAAGAATTTCCTTATACCTCCTGAGCCCCCACATGCACAAACTCCCTCATGGTCAACATTCGATACCACAGTGATACATTCCTTCCAATCAGTAAACCCACCCTGACACATCACACTCTTACTCAAAGCCCATGGTTTACATTGGGGTTCACTTTTGGTGTTGTACATACTTTAGGTTTTGGCAACTCTATAATGATATGTATTCACCATTGTAGAATCATACAGAATGGTTTCACTGGCCTGAAGTCATCTGTGCTCTGCCTATTTACTTTTCCTTCTTTCCTAACCCCTGGCAACTACTAATTTTATGGATTTCACAGTTTTGCCTTTTCTAGAATGGCAGATGGAATCCTACAAAATCTACCCTTTTCACACTTTTTCTTCACTCAGTAATATGCATTTAAGTGTCTTCCTTTTTTTTTTGTAGCTGGATAGTTTATTTCCTCTTAGCACTCACTGAGCAACATATCATTGTCTGGATGTACCACAGTTTATTTATGCATTTACCTTCTGAAGAAGATCTTGGTTGATTCCAAGTTTGGGCAATTATGAGAAACACTGCTGTGAACCTGAGTATAGATGATTTTGTTCCAATGTATTTGGGTAAATACTAAGCAGCCCAATTGCTGGATTGAATGGAATTAGTTTGTTTAGTTTTGTAGGCAACTGCCAAATTGTCTTCCAAAGTGGTTGTACCATTTTGCATTCCCATCAAGATTAGAGTACGTGTTGCTCCATATCCCTGCTAGTGTTTGGTGTCATCAGTGCTTTAGATTTAATAACACCAATAAGTTTATAGTGGATCTTGTTTTAATTTTTAGCTCCTTGATTATACGTGATGCTGAATATCTTTTTACTTATTTGCCATCTGTATATATTCTTTAGTGAGACTTTTGATCAGATGTTTTGCTGTTATTTTTTATCAGGTTCTTTTCTTTGTTGTTGATTTTAAGGAGATATTTGAGTATACTGGATAGCAGCCCTTTATCAGATATGTCTTTTGCAAATATATTTCCCAGTGTAACTTGTTTTTTCATTCTCTTGGTATTGTCATTTGCAGAGAAAACATTCTCATTTTCCATGCAGTTCAGCTTGTCAGTTATTTCTTTCATGGATTGTGCCTTTGGTGCTGTATTTAAAAGTCATTGCCACACACAAGGTCATCTAGATTTTTTTCCTATATTATTTTTTAGGAGATTCATATTTTTGTACTTCTCATCTGTGATCCATTTTGAGTTAAATTTTAAGAAAAGTATAAGGTCTATGTAGATTCCTCCCCCCCTCCCAATTTTTGACATGTGGATGTCCAGTTGCTCAAGTACCACTTGTTGAAAAGACTTATCTTTGCTCCATTGCATTACCTCTGGTCCTTTCAAATATCAATTGCCTAAATTTATGTCTTTTCCTGGACCTTCTGTTTCATTCCATTAATATTTGTCTTGGTTATTGCAGCTTTACACTAAGTCTGAAGTTGAGTAGTTTCAGTCTTCTGACTTTGTTCTTCTCCTTCATCCTCACATATTTAACCTATCAGTGTCTCTATATTTAAAGTGTGTTTCTCAGTGTAGGGTCCCCAAATCACCTGTCTCCACCAAATTACCTAGATAACCTTCAAATCGTCCTGAAAATCTACGAATTCAGCCTGAGATTTAAAGAGAGACCAGCTGGAACGCTACAGTGAGAGGAGTTCGCGCTTCTATCAAGGGAGGAAGACGGGGAAAAAGAAATAAAGAAACAAAAGGCCTCCAAGGGGGAGGGGCCCGCGAGGAGCCGGGCTGAGGCTGGGGCGAGTATCCCCAGGACAGGAGAGCCCCGTCCCGGAGACGCAGGAGCTGCACCGACCTTCCCGGGGGAAAGGGGCTCCCGGGGAGGTGGAGCAGGACCCAGGAGGGCGGGGATGCCCTCGGGCTCCCGGGGACACTAACAGACACCTGCGCCCCGGGAGATGCGCCGAGCTCCCTAAGGGCTGCAGCGCGCACGGCGGGACCCGGAGCAGCTCGGGGGGCTCGGGGGCGGCTTCGCGGAGGGGGCTGCGGGGTGGGAGCAGCTCGGGGGGCTCGGGCAGAGGAAGAGGCTCCGCGGAGGGGGCTGCGGGGCGGGAGCACAGGGCGCCGGGACACAGCCCAGGATCCAGCCTCCCCCGGGACAGGCAGAGGCCGGGAGGGCCCAGGACAGCGAGGACGCTCCTGCCCGGAGCTGAGCAGATCAGTGGCCCCGCCCCGGAGCCTCCAGGCCCTGCAGACGGAGAGCTCCGGAGTTACTGCGGGAGCTGACTCCAGGGCTCCAGAGCGGTTGTTCCTCCTGGGGCCTCACTGGGTGAACAACCCCCACTGAGCCCTGCACCAGGCAGGGGCTGAGCAGCTCCCCCAAGTGCTAACGCCTGATTATCAGCACAACAGGCCCCTTCCCCAGAAGACCAGCTAGACGGACCAGTTCCAGGGGAAGTCAAGGGACTTAAAGTACACAGAATCAGAAGATACTCCCCCGTATTATTTGTTTGTTTGGCTGGTTTGGGGTTTTTTTGTTTGTTTGTTTTGTTCGGTTGTTTCTTTTGCTTTTTGATTTCTGTTTGCTTCCCCCACCCTTTTTTTCCTTTCTATCTTTTCTTTCTCTTTTTCTTCTCTTTTTTTCTTCCGTTTTCTTTTTTCTTTTTCTCTTTTCTTTCCTTCTCTCCTGTCTTTTTCTCCTTTTCCCAATACAACTTGTTTTTGGCCACTCTGCACTGAGCAAAATGACTAGAAGGAAAACCTCACCTAAAAGAAAGAATCAGAAACAGTCCTCTCTCCCACAGAGTTACAAAATCTGGATTACAATTCAATGTCAGAAAGCCAATTCAGAAGTACTATTATACAGCTACTGGTGGCTCTAGAAAAAAGTATCAAGAACTCAAGAGACTTCATGACTGCAGAATTTAGATCTAATCACGGAGAAATTAAAAATCAATTGAATGAGATGCAATCCAAACTAGAAGTCCTAACGACCAGGGTTAACGAGGTGGAAGAATGAGTGAGTGACATAGAAGACAAGTTGATAGCAAAGAGGGAAACTGAGGAAAAAAGAAACAAACAATTAAAAGACCATGAGGGTAGATTAAGGGAAATAAATGACAGCCTGAGGAAGAAAAACCTACGTTTAATTGGGGTTCCTGAGGGCGCCAAAAGGGACAGAGGGCCAGAATATGTATTTGAACAAATCATAGCTGAAAACTTTCCTAATCTGGGAAGGTAAACAAGCATTCAGATCCAGGAAATAGAGAGATTCCCCCCCTAAAATCAATAAAAACCGTTCAACACCTCGACATTTAATAGTGAAGCTTGCAAATTCCAAAGGCAAAGAGAAGATCCTTAAAGCAGCAAGAGACAAGAAATCCCTGACTTTTATGGGAAGGAGTATTAGGGTAACAGCAGACCTCTTCACAGAGACCTGGCAGGCCAGAAAGGCCTGGCAGGATATATTCAGGGTCTTAAATGAGAAGAACATGCAACCGAGAATACTTTATCCAGCAAGGCTTTCATTCAAAATGGAAGGAGAGATAAAGAGCTTCCAAGATAGGCAGGAACTGAAAGAATATGTGACCTCCAAACCAGCTCTGCAAGAAATTTTAAGGGGGACTCTTAAAATTCCCCTTTAAGAAGAAGTTCAGTGGAACAATCCACAAAAACAAGGACTGAATACATATCGTGATGACACAAATTCATATCATTCAATAGTAACTATGAATATGAATGCACTTAATGACCGCATCAAAAGGCGGAGGGTATCAGACTGGATAAAAAAGCAGGACCCATCTATTTGCTGTCTACAAGAGACTCATTTTAGACAGAAGGACACCTACAGCCTGAAAATAAAAGGTTGCAGAACCATTTACCATTCAAATGGTAGTCAAAAGAAAGCAGGGGTAGCCATCCTTATATCAGATAAACTAAAATTTACCGAAAGACTGTAGTGAGAGATGAAGAGGGACACTATATCATACTTAAAGAATCTATCCAACAAGAGGACTTAACAATCCTCAATACATATGCCCCGAATGTGGGAGCTGCCAAATATATCAATTAATAAGCAAAGTTAAGAAATACTTAGATAATAATACACTTATACTTGGTGACTTCAATCTAGCGCTTTCTAACTCAATAGGTCTTCTAAACACAACATCTCCAAAGAAACGAGAGCTTGAAATGAAGTACTGGATTCCACAGATATCTAGAGAACTTTACATCCAAACTCAACTGAATACACATTCTTCTCAAGTGCACATGGAACTTTCTCCAGAATAGACCAGATACTGGGTCACAAACCGGGTCTGAACAGATACCAAAAGATTGGGATCGTCCCCTGCATATTCTCAGACATTAATGCCTTGAAATTAGAACTAAATCACAACAAAATTTTGGAAGGACCTCAAACACGTGGAGGTTAAGGACCACCCTGCTAAAAGATGAAAGGGTCAACCAGGAAATTAAGGAAGAATTAAAAAGATTCATGGAAACTAATGAGAATGAAGATACAACCGTTCAAATCTTTGGGATGTAGCAAAAGCAGTCCTAAGGGGGAAATACATCGCAATACAAGCATCCATTCAAAAACTGGAAAGACCGCAAATACAAAAGCTAACCTTACACATAAAGGAGCTAGAGAAAAGACAGCAAATAGATCCTACACACAGCAGAAGAAGAGAGTTAATTAAGATTCGAGCAGAACTCAACGAAATCGAGACCAGAACTGTGGAACAGATCAACAGAACCAGGAGTTGGTTCCTTGAAAGAATTAATAAGATAGATAAACCATTAGCCAACCTTATTAAATAGAAGAGAGAGGAGACTCAAATTAATAAAATCATGAATGAGAAAGGAGAGATCACTACCAACACCAAGGAAATACAAACGATTTTAGAAACATATTATGAACAGCTATACACCAATAAATTAGGCAATCTAGAAGAAATGGACGCATTCCTAGAAAGCCACAAACTACCAAAACTGGAACAGGAAGAAATAGAAAACCTGAACAGGCCAATAATCAGGGAGGAAATTGAAGCAGTCATCAAAAACCTCCCAAGACACAAAAGTCCAGGGCCAGATGGTTTCCCAGGGGAATTCTATCAAACGTTTGAAGAACGTTCTACTAAAGCTGTTTGGAAACATAGAAAGAGATGGAGTACTTCCAAATTCGTTCTATGAGACCAGCATCACCTTAATTCCAAAACCAAAGACCCCACCAAAAAGGAGAATTATAGACCAATATCCCTGATGAACACAGATGCAAAACTTCTCAACAAGATACTAGCCAATAGGATCCAACAGCACATTAAGAAAATTATTCACCATGATCAAGTAGGATTCATCCCTGGGACACAAGGCTGGTTCAACACTCGTAAAACAATCAATGTGAATCATCATATCAGCAAGAGAAAAACCAAGAACCATATGATCCTCTCATTAGATGCAGAGAAAGCATTTGACAAAATACAGCATCCATTCCTGATCAAAACTCTTCAGAGTGTAGGGATAGAGGGAACATTCCTCGACATCTTAAAAGCCATCTATGAAAGCCCACAGCAAATATCATTCTCAATGGGGAAGCACTGGGAGCCTTTCCCCTAAGATCAGGAACAAGACAGGGATGTCCACTCTCACCACTGCTATTCAACAGAGCACTGGAAGTCCTAGCCTCAGCAATCAGACAACAAAAAGACATTAAAGGCATTCAAATTGGCAAAGAAGAAGTCAAACTCTCCCTCTTTGCCGATGACATGATACTCTACATAGGAAAACCAAAAGACTCCACCCCAAGATTGCTAGAACTCATACAGCAATTTGGTAGCATGGCAGGATACAAAATCAATGCCCAGAAATCCGTGGTATTTCTATACACTAATAATGAGACTGAAGAAAGAGAAATTAAGGAGTCAATCCCATTTACAATTGCACCCAAAAGCGTAAGATACCTAGGAATAAACCTAACCAAAGAGGTAAAGGATCTATACCCTAAAAACTATAGAACACTTCTGAAATAATTTGAGGAAGACACAAAGAGATGGAAAAATATTCCATGCTCATGGATTGGCAGAATTAATATTGTGAAAATGTCAATGTTACCCAGGGAAATTGACACATTTAATGTAATCCCTATCAAAATACCATGGACTTTCTTCAGAGAGTTAGAACAAATTATTTTAAGATTTGTGTGGAATCAGAAAAGACCCCAAATAGCCAGGGAAATTTTAAAAAGAAAACCATATCTGGGGGCATCACAATGCCAGATTTCAGGTTGTACTACAAAGCTGTGGTCATCAAGACAGTGTGGTACTGGCACAAAAACAGACACATAGATGAATGGAACAGAATAGAGAACCCAGAAGTGGACCCTGAACTTTATGGTCAACTAATATTCGATAAAGGAGGAAAGACTATCCTTTGGAAGAAAGGCAGTCTCTTCAATAAATGGTGCTGGGAAAATTGGACATCCACATGCAGAAGAATGAAACTATACCATTCTCTTGCACCATACACAAAGATAAAATTGAAATGGATGAAAGATCTAAATGTGAGTCAGGATTCCATCACAATTCTAGAGGAGAATTCTAGGGTGTTCTCTAGAGGAGAACACAGGCAACAGCCTTTTTGAACTCAGCCAAGTAACTTCTTGCAAGACATCCACGAAGGCAAAAGAAACAAAAGCAAAAATGAACTATTGGGACTTCATCAAGATAAGAAGCTTTGTACAGCAAAGGATACAGTCAACAAAACTAAAAGACAACCTACAGAATGGGAGAAGATATTTGCAAATGACGTAATAGATAAAGGGCTAATTTCCATGATCTATAAAGAACTTCTTAAACTCAACACCAAAGAAACAAACAATCGAATCATGAAATGGGCAAAAGACATGAACAGAAATCTCACAGAGGGAGACATTGACATGGCCAACACGCACATGAGAAAATGCTCTGCATCACTTGCCATCAGGGAAATACAAATCAAAACCACAATGAGATCCCACCTCACACCAGTGACAATGGGGAAAATTAACAAGGCAGGAAACCACAAATGTTGGAGAGGATGTGGAGAAAGGGGAACCCTCTAGACTGTGGTGGGAATGTGAACTGGTGCAGCCACTCTGGAAAACTGTGTGGAGGTTCCTCAAAGAGTTAAAAATAGACCTGTCCTACGACCCAGCAATTGCACTTTTGGGGATTTACCCCAAAGATTCCGATGCCATGAAATGCCGGGACACCTGCACCCCGATGTTTCTAGCAGCAATGTCCACAATAGCCAAACTGTGGAAGGAGCCTCGGTGTCCATCAAAAGATGAATGGATAAAGAAGATGTGGTTTATGTATACAGTGGAATATTCCTCAGCCATTAGAAATGACAAATACCCACCATTTGCTTCGAAGTGGATGGAACTGGAGGGTATTATGCTGAGTGAAGTAAGTCTATCGGAGAAGGACAAACATTATATGTTCTCATTCATTTGGGGAATATAAATAATAGTGAAGGGGAATATAAGGGAAGGGAGAAGAAATGTGTGGGAAATATCAGAAAGGGAGACAGAACATAAAGACTCCTAACTCTGGGAAACGAACTAGGGGTGGTAGAAGGGGAGGAGGGTGGGGGGTGGGTGTGAATGTGTGACGGGCACTGAGGGGGGCACTTGATGGGATGAGCACTGGGTGTTATTCTGTATGTTGGCAAATTGAACACCAATAAAAAATAAATTTATTATAAAAAAATAACTTCACGAAATCATAAAAAAAGAACTTCACAAACTCTTAAAAGATTAAGTGTGTTTGTTTTTCAGCTGTAGTATATAGTTCAGTCTGTATCAATGAACAATGTTGGTCGGTAGCTTTTTTATTTTGTGCTGTCTTTCATATCAAGGTAAAATTGCACTCCAGAATGAGTTGTGAACTGTATGCTACTTCTCCATTTTCTGGAAGAGTTTTTGAAGAATTGGTCTTTCTTCTTTTTTTTTTTTTTTTGGTCTTACTTCTCTAAAAATTTGGCAGAATTTATCAGTGAAGCCATCAGAGTCTGGGTTTTCTTTTGGGAAGTTTAAAAAAAATTCTAACAGTATCTCTATTTTTCATGTCTTTTTAGATTTTTTTTAATAGACTCCATGCCCAGAGTGGAGTTGAACACAGGGTGAATTCATGACCCTGAGATTAAAGCCTGAACTGAGATAAAGAGACATTTAACTGATTGAGTCATGCAGGTGCCTCGGGATTTCCTATGCTTTATTATGTATTTTCAGGCATTTGTCCATTTCATATAAATGTTCTAATTTGTTGGATATACCTTCTCATAGTGCTCCTTTAAAATAATTTTTATTTTTGTAGGGTCATTACAAATGTTTCCACTGTAACCTTAATTTTGCCAAAAATAGACCCTGGACATAGATTTTCTGTGTTGCTCTTCATATAAATTATCTTCCTCAGGCAGGGCTTCCATGCCCCTCTTGTCTGCAGTGCTCCACCTGGGCAGATCTCCATACCATGGAGGCAGAGTTGAGAGGGGAGATGGGAGCCACTAGTTATCAAGACCAGCCTTGGTACTACTGGGATACATTCTCTTTGTCCCACTTCTGGATTTTGGGGGGACAGTGGGGCTGAATCTCCTTATGGGATGCAGCACCTATGTACCAAAGAAGTTTCATAGCACAAAGTGGGGAGCCCGATGTGGGACTCAATCCCAGGACTCTGGGATCAGGACCTGAGCCGAAGGGAGACACTCAACCTCTGAGCCCCCCAGGGGCCCCAGTATTTGTCATATATTAAAATGACAAGGATTTGTATCTATATCACTGCTGCCCAAAAGAACTTCCTATGATGATGAAAATGGTTTATATCTGTCTTGTCCCATATGGTAGCCACTATTTACATACAGCTATTAAACACCTGAATAAGGCAAATCTGAGTCTTCATTTTTATTTTAATTTTGTTTATTTTCATACATTCAAATTAGCATTTAAACAAACATATATGGGGACACCTGGGTGGCTCAGTGGTTAAGAATCTACCTTTGGCTCAGGTCGTGATCCTGGAATCCTGATATTGAGTCCCATCAGGCTCCCTGCAGGGAGCCTGCTTTCCCTCTGCCTGTGTCCCCGCCTTTCTGTCTGTGTCTTTCATGAACAAATAAATAAAATCTTAAAAAAATAAAAATAGACATATATGTTACTAGCTACTGTATTGAGCAGAGCAGAAGTACAGCATGCAAATCACCAAAAAAAGCATAGGAAACTTATTTTAAGTGGGCCAAGTCTTAGAGTCATTGGTAGAAAAGCTTGAATAGCTAATAGGTATGAGAGGGGCACCAAATTCCCTGATAATCAGAAAAAAAAGCATAGTAAAGCAACAAGATATTATTTTATGGAAACAAAAAATTAGAGAGGCAAGCTATGCTAAATTTTGTAGTGGGTACATGAGCAATGGGAATTTTGCTCTGTAGTTGGAATTCGATTCATTTTGGAAAGCAGTCTGTACTATTTAGTGAAATAATGTGGGTAAATGTTTTATCATCCATTTTTTTCTCTTCTGTGTATTTATCTTAGAGAAATTCTAAAGCTACATAGAACTGTTGAGCATATATTAATTATGAAATCATTTATGATAATAGGAAATCATAAGCAGCTTAGCTGTCCATCATTTGGTGAATAGGTAGTAAACTGAGTTTATTTTCACTATTGAATAATAGCAATTCTTTGAAGTAAAGAGCTCTCTTTATGAAACAATATGAATTGTACTCAGGGAAAAGAAAATAGAATGGCATTTTTGTAAATTAAAGCACATAGATTCATAAGATAACAGCTGCCATTTCATAAAGAAATTCACATATTTAAAGGGACATAAATACATTTAGAATGAGAGAATTGCAGTCAAGAATTAATTCAGGAAGAAGAGATGAAAATAAATAGACTAATGTACAATTAAACTGAGGCATTGTTTTTATCTCAATGCTACAAAAGGGTTACAATAGAAAAGATGGGGGGAAATGACTGATATATGTCATCTGGTGTTCTAAATCTTTTCTTCCTGCATAAAATATAGAAGCAATTAATTAATTAAGTCCTGTCATGAAGAAGAGTGTCTCTCAAATTTTTGGCTAATAATTTCTCTTGAAAATTACACAGAAGAATGAGCTTATGTATCTGACAAAGTAAATCAGTGATGCCTGCAGTCAAATCAGTCACTTAGTCAAGCAGTGTTTATTAAGTAACTACCTTATGGTGGGCACACACTAAGAATATTCTAGTGAATAAGGTGGAGATAGTCCTTGACTTCATGATTCCTTTATGTCCTAATGGGAAATATAGATAGATGCAAGATTTGATTAAATAATTTATGACAAGACAACCACTACAAAACAAAGTTAGGCTGCTCTAAAGTCCTAAAACAGAGAGTTCTACTCAAGTTGAGATGGCTAGGGAAGGCATCTCTCAGAGGATGAGGTTGAAGCCTTCCTGAAAAGTGAAAAGTCTTCAGTGTAGAAAAGATGGTGATAGGCGGAGAAGCTTATACTCAACTTCTAAAGATAAGGTTTCCTTAGTGTATTTGAAACTGTCTTAGACAATAGAAAAAGAAAGTTATACAATGAACAACTCTAAAACCAACAAAAATAAGAACAACTAGTAAATTAAATTTGGAAAGATGAAAGGTGAAAAAAAAGCCATATTATTACAAACTGGAGTTGAAACTAAAAAATCAAGGAAATGTTGGCAACATTAAGTCAATCCACCAGTATAACAGATTAAATGAAGAAAGATACAATTATCTCAAAGTGTGCATAAATTTTTACAAATTAAACAATCATTTATGATTTTAAATAGATTGGAAATTAATTAAATAAACATATCTTAATTTTAAGAGAGTAGAGTCCATAATATTATTTTAGAAATGAACACTATAAATTCAGGGGAAAAAATGCCTTCCCTTCATCATTATACTGGTGGTTTCATCCAAATACAATACAACCTACCAAAATATCACCAAATATTATAAAATAAAATGTACCAAAATAAAAAGATATGTTACACTGATGAATTGGAATAATCAAAATCATAAATTTTTTTATTCTTTCTAAATTAATCTATAAATTTTTATTTCAATTGCTATTCTAAAATTCTTTTGGTAGAATTTGACAACTTATCCTAAAATCATCTGGAAGAGTTAATTGACAAGAACTGGGATATATTTAAAGTAGAGCAATTAAAAAGGCAGATTCATGATGATTGATAACAACTGTTTCAGATGGTATAGGTTTCACTGAGAAACAAAATGACCAATGGAAGGATTGACAGAGGCCAGAAACAGACCCAAGCATTCAATGGATTCTTGATATGACAAAGGTGACATTTCAATCATTAGGGAAAAGCTATTTGGTAGCTGGTCTTTGTATATCTGTTTATATCCACACAATAATAAATTAGACTCCTATCAGATACCAATACAAAATTTAACTTCCAGTTGGATTAAATAACTAAATTTGATAAAAGAAAAGTTTAAAATTATAAAAAAGAGAACACAGAATATTTTGGGCAATCAATTGTAAAAATGTATTACATAGAGACAAAACCACAAACCTAAAGGAAAAAAAATTAAATAACTATTTCAAATTTTGTGTATTTATAAACATCACAAAGTGTTAATATAGGAGTGAAGATATTTTCAGTTCATATATATAGTGAAAAGGCAAGCTATAGAATGGAAGAAAATAGTTCCAAATTATACATCTGATAAAGACTTAATATTGAAAAATAAATGAACAAACAAAAAAGCAGAATCAGGTTTAAAAATGCATGGAACAAAAAAAAATGCATGGAACAAACCAATGTTTGCCAGAGCGAAGAGTATTGGAGGGTTGGGCAAGATGGGTGAAGGGAAGTGGGAGATACAGGCCTTCAGTGATGGAATGAGTGAGTCACAGGATGGAAGGCACAGCATGGGGAATATAGTCAATGGTGATAGTGATGTGTGGAGACAGGTGGCAGGTACACTTGTGGTGAGCACAGCATAATACATAGCCTTGTTGAATCACTACATTGTATACCTGGAACTAAGGTAACATTGTGTGACAACTATATTCAAATAAAGTAAGCAGAGTTAATATCCAGAATATATAAAGAACTACAATTTAATAACAAAAACAGTTTAATGGGCAAAGGATTTGAATAGACATTTATCCACGAAAAACACATTAATATCCCACAAGCATATGAAAAAAATGCTCAACATCCCTCATTATCAGGGAAATGCAAATCAAAATCACAATGAGTTATTGCCTCACACATGCTAGAGTGGACACTATCAAAACAACAACAACAGCAAAAACAAATCCAGAAAATAACAAGTGCTAATAGATATGTAAGATAGGGAAGAATTGGAAACTTTTGAACTGTTAGTAAGAATGTAAATAGTGCAGCAGCCCTGGAAAAGTATGGAGGTTTCTCAAAAAAATTAAAAACAGAGTTACCATATTATACAACAATCTGGCTCCTGGGTATATATCTAAACAAATGGAAAACAGTATCTTGAGGAAATATTTGCACACTCAAGTTCATTGCAGCATTATTCACAATAGCCAAGAGGAAAAAGCAGCCTAAATATCCATCAATGGGTGAATGGATGAAGAAAATGTGGCATGCACCTACAAGACTACTATTCAGCCTTAAGAAAGAAAAAAAATCCTGTTCCATACTACAATATGGTTAAAGTTTGGAGACGTTATGTTAAGTGAAATAAGCCAGTCACAAAATGACAAATACTGCATGGTTCAGTGTTAGAAATCTAAAGTAGTCAAGATGGCGGAAGAGTAGGGTCCCCAAGTCACCTGTCCCCACCAACTTACCTAGATAAATTCAAATCATCCTAAAAAACTTACGAGTTCTGTCTGAGATTTAAAGAGAGAACAGCTGGAATGCTACAGCGAGAAGAGTTTGCTCTTCTATTAAGGTAGGAAGACAGAAAAAAAGAGAAAGAAATAAAAAAGCATCCAAGGGGACGGGCCCCCGTGAGGACCCGGGCTAAGGCCAGGTGGCAGGAGCCCCCAGGACAGGAAAGCCCAGGCCCGGAGAAGCAGGAACTTTACCAACCTTCCCGTTCGGAAAGGCGCTCACAGGGAGCTCGGGCAGGATCCCAGGAGGGGCAGGGGTGTCCACGGGCTCCCAGGGGCACTAACAGAGGAACTGCGCCCCAGGGGAGAGCGCGCCACACACTGTGGGCCAAGCTCCCTAAAGGGCTGGAGCACGCACCCGGCGAGGCTCCGGTGGTGGCTCCGTGTGGAGAGGGCTCTGAGGCCCGGGAGCACGATTCCAGGTGCAGGCCCTGGAGCCCAGGGCAATGAGGGACACAGCCCAAGATCCGACGCTCCCCCCGGATCAGGCAGAGGCCAGGAAGACACAGGACAGCAGGGACGCTTCTGCCGCCCGGCGGGCCTGAGCTGTGCAGATCCGCACCCCTGGCCCCCGGAGCATCCAGGCCCCTGCGACTAAGAGCTGCGATAGTTACTGCAGGAGCTAACTCTAGAGCTGAACAGCTGGCCGCGCACACTGTTATTGTCCCTCCTGGTGTCACCTTGTATCTGGGACTGAGCAGAGGCTTGACAGGATAAACAGCTCCCACTGAGCCGTGCACCTGGAAGGGGGCTGGGCAGCTCCCCCAGGTGCACACACCTGAGAATCAGCACAGCAAGCCTCCTCCCCCAGAAGACCAGTTAGAAGGACAGGGGAAAAGCAAGTTATTGACCAAGCAGCACTGGAAACTTCCAGGGGAAGTCGAGGGATTTACAGTATATAGAATCAGAGGATACTCCTCCTTGTTTTTTTGTTTTCTATTTGTTTCCCGCCCTTTTTAAATTCTCTTTTTCTCCTTTTTCCAGTACAACTTGTTTTAGGCTACTCTGCACTGAGCAAAATGACTAGAAGGAAAAACTCACCACAAAAGAAATAATCAGAAACAGTCCACTCTGCCACAGAGTTACAAAATTTGGATTACAATTCAATGTCAGAAAGGAATTCAGAAGCAAAAAAATAAAGCTACTGGTGGCTCTGGAAAAAAGCATAAAGGATTCAAGAGACTTGGTGACTGCAGAATTTAGATCTAATCAGGCTGAAATGAAAAATCAATTAAATGAGACGCAATCCAAACTGGAGGTCCTAACAACGAGCATTAACAAGGTAGAAGAACAAGTGACTGACATAGAAGACAAGTTGATGGCAAGGAGGGAAACTGAGGAAAAAAGATAAAAACAGTTAAAAGATCATGAGGTTAGGTTAAGAGAATTAAATGACAGCCTCAGAAGGAAAAATCTACGTCTAATTGGGGTTACAGAGGGCGCCAAAAGGGACAGAGGACCAGAAAGTCTATTTGAATAAACCATAGCTGAGAAAGTCCCTAACTTGGGAAGAGAAACAGGCATTCAGATGCAGGAGATAGAGAGATCCCCCACTAAAATCAATATAAATCGTTCAACCCCTCGACATTTAATAGTGAAACTTGCAAACTCCAAAGATAAAGAGAAGATCCTTAAAGCAGCAAGAAACAAGAGATCCCTAATCTTTATGGGGAGAAGTATTAGGATAACATCAGACCTCTCCACAGAGACTTGGCAGGCCAGAAAGGGCTGGCAGGGTATATTCAGGGTCCTAAACAAGAAGAACATACAGCCAAGAATACTTATCCAGCAAGGCTCTCATTCAGAATAGAAGGAGAGATAAAGAGCTTCCAAGAGAGGCAGAAACTGAAATGTGACCACCAAACCAGCTCTGCAAGAAATAGTAAGGGGGACTCTGTAAAAGAAAGAGGATTCCCAAGGAAACAATACACAAAAAACGGGGACTGAATAGGTATTATGATGACACGAAATTCATATCTTTCAATAGTGACTCTGAACAAGAATGTGCTTAATGACCCCATCAAAAGGCGCAGGGTTTCAGACTGGATAAAAAAACAAGACCCATCTATTTCCTGTCTATAACAGACACATTTTAGACTGAAACATACCTACAGCCTGAAAATATAAGGATGGAGAACCATTTACCATTCAAATTGTTCTCAAAAGAAATCAGGGGTAGCCATCCTCATATCAGATAAATTAAAGTTTATCCCAAAGACTGTAGTAAGAGATGAAGAGGGACACTATATCATACTTAAAGGATCTATCCAACAAGAGGACCTAAGAATCATGAATATTTATGCCCCGAACATGGGAGCTGCCAAGTATACCAATCAATTAAGAACCAAAGTAAATACATACTTAGATAATAATACACTTACACTTGGTGACTTGAACACAGCGCTTTCAATAATTGACAGATCTTCTAAGCACAACATCTCCAAAGAAACAAGGGCTTTATGATACACTAGACCAGTGGATTTCACAAATATTCACAGAACTTTACATCCAAACACTACTAAATACACATTCATCTCAAGTGCACATGGAACTTTCTCCAGAACAGACCACATACTGGGTCAAAAATCAGGTCTTAACCGATACCAAAAGATTGGGATCCTCCCTGCATATTTTCAGACCATAATGCTTTGAAACTAGAACTAAATCACAAAAAGTTTGGAAGGATTACAAACACCTGGAGCTTAAGGACCATTCTGATAAAAAATGAAAGAGTCAACCCGGAAATTAGGGAAGAATTAAAGAGATTCATGGAAACTAATGAGAATGAAGATACAACTGTTCAAAATCTTTGAGACACAGCAAAAGCAGTCCTGAGGGGGAAATACATCGCATACAAGCATCCATCCAACAACTGGAAAGAACTCAAATACAAAAGCTAACCTTAGGCCTAAAGAAGCTGGAGAAAAAACAGAAAATAGATCCTACACCTAGCAGAAAGACAATTAATAAAGATTCGAGAAGAACTCAATGAAATAGAGACCAGAATAACTGTGGAACAAATCAACAAAACCAAGAGTTGGTTCACTGAAAGAATTAAAAGATAGATGAACCATTAGCCAGCCGTATTAAAAAGAAGAAAGAAAAGACTCAAATTAATAAAATCATGAATGAGAGAGGAGAGATCACCATCAATACCAAGGAAATACAAACGATCTTAAAAACTTATTATGAACAGCTATACGCCAATAAATTAGGCAATCTAGAAGAAATGGGCTCATTTCTGGAAAACCTCAAACTGCCAAAACTTGAACAGGAAGAAATAGAAAACCTGAACAGGCTGATAACCAGGGGGGAAATTGAAGCAGTCATCAAAAACCACCCAAGACACAAAAGTCCAGGGCCAGATGGCTTCCCAGGGGAATTCTATCAAACGTTTAGGGAAGACACAATACTTATTCTACGAAACCTGTTCCGAAAAATAGAAAGGGATGGAATACTTCCAAACTGGTTCTATGAGGCCAGCATCATCTAAATTCCAAAACCAGACAAAGACTGCACAAAAAAGGAGAATTATAGACCAATATCCCTGATGAACACAGATGCAAAACTTCTCAACAAGGCACTAGCCAATAGGATCCACCAATACATTAAGAAGATTATTCATCATGACCAAGTGGGATTTATCCCCGGGATGCAAGGCTGGTTCAACACTCGTAAACAATTAATGTGATTGATCATATCAACAAGAGAAAAAACAAGAACCATATGATCCTCTCAAGAGATGCACAGAAAGCATTTGACAAAATACAGCATCCATTCCTAATCAAAACTCTTCAGAATGCAGGGTTAGAGAGAACATTCCTCAGCATATTAAAAGCCATCTACGAAAAGCCCACAGAAAATATCATTCTCAATGGGGAAACGCTGGGAGCCTTTCCCCTAAGATCAGGAATAAGACAGTGATGCCCACCCTCACCACTGCAGTTCAACGTATTACTAGAAGTCCTAGCCTCGGCAATCAGGCTACAAAAAGAAATAAAAGGCATTCAAATTGGCAAAGAAGAAGTCAAACTCTTCCTCTTCGCTAATGACATGATACGGATATATAGAAAACCCAAAAGCCTCCACCCCAAGATTGCTAGAACTCATACAGCAATTTGGTAGTGTGGCAGGATACAAAATCAATGCCCAGAAATCAATGGCATTTCTATACACTAACAATGAGACTGAAGAAAGAGAAATTAAGGAGTCAATCCCATTTAAAATTGCACCCAAAAGCATAAGGTACCTAGGAATGAACCTAACCAAAGAGGCAAAGGACCTATACCCTAAAATCTACAGAACACTTCTGAAAGAAATTGAGGAAGACACAAAGAGATGGAAAAATATTCCATGCTCATGGATTAGCAGAATTAATGTTATGAAAATATCAATGCCTCCCAGGGCAATTTACACGTTTATTTTTTTTAATAAAATAACTTTTATTGGTGTTCAATTTACCAACATACAGAATAACACCCAGTGCTCATCCCGTCAAGTGTCCCCCTCAGTGCCTGTCACCCACTTACCCCCACCCCCCGACCTTCCACCACCCCTAGTTTGTATCCCAGAGTTAGGAGTCTTTATGTTCTGTCTCCCTTTCTGATATTTCCCACACATTTCTTCTCCCTTCCCTTATATTCCCTTTCACTATTATTTATATTCCCCAAATGAATGAGAACATACACTGTTTGTCCTTCTCTGATTGACTTACTTCACTCAGCATAATACCCTCCAGTTCCATCCACTTCGAAGCAAATGGTGGGTATTTGTCGTTTCTAATGGCTGAGGAATATTCCATTGTATACATAAACCACATCTTCTTTATCCATTCATCTTTCGATGGACACCGAGGCTCCTTCCACAGTTTGGCTATCGTGGCCATTGCTGCTAGAAACATCGGGGTGCAGGTGTCCCGGCGATTCATTGCATCTGAATCTTTGGGGTAAATCCCCAAAAGTGAAATTGCTGGGTCGTAGGGCAGATCTATTTTTAAGTCTTTGAGGAATCTCCACACAGTTTTCCAGAGTGGCTGCGCCAGTTCACATTCCCACCAACAGTGCAAGAGGATTCCCCTTTCTCTGCATCATCTCCAACATTTGTGGTTTCCTGCCTTGTTAATTTTCCCCATTCTCACTAGTGTGAGGTGGGATCTCATTGTGGTTTTGATTTGTATTTCCCTGATGGCAAGTGATGCAGAGCATTTTCTCATGTGCATGTTGGCCATGTCTATGTCTTCCTCTGTGAGATTTCTCTTCATGTCTTTTGCCCATTTCATGATTGGATTGTTTGTTTCTTTGGTGTTGAGTTTAATAAGTTCTTTATAGATCTTGGAAACTAGCCCTTTATCTGATACGTCATTTGCAAATATCTTCTCCCATTCTGTAGGTTGTCTTTTAAGCTTGTTGACTGTATCCTTTGCTGTGCAAAAGCTTCTTATGTTGATGAAGTCCCAATAGTTCATTATTGCTTTTTTTTCTTTTGCCTTCGTGGATGTATCTTGCAAGAAGTTACTGTGGCCAAGTTCAAAAAGGGTGTTGCCTGTGTTCTCCTCTAGGATTTTGATGGATTCTTGTCTCACATTTAGATCTTTCATCCATTTTGAGTTTATCTTTGTGTCTGGTGCAAGAGAGTGGTCTAGTTTCATTCTTCTGCACATGAATGTCCAATTTTCCCAGCACCATTTATTGAAGAGACTGCCTTTCTTCCAATGGATAGTCTTTCCTCCTTTATCGAATATTAGTTGGCCAGAAAGTTCAGGGTCCACTTCTGGGTTCTCTATTCTGTTCCATTTATCTATGTGTCTGTATTTGTGCCAGTACCACACTGTCTTGATGACCACAGCTTTGTAGTACAACCTGAAATCTGGCACTGTGATGCCCCCAGATATGGTTTTCTTTTTTAAAATTCCCCTGGCTATTCGGGGTCTTTTCTGATTCCACACAAATCTTAAAATAATTTGTTCTAACTCTCTGAAGAAAGTCCATGGTATTTTGATAGGGATTGCATTAAACATGTAAATTGCCCTGGGTAACATTGACATTTTCACAATATTAATTCTTCCAATCCATGAGCATGGAATATTTTTCCATCTCTTTGTGTCTTCCTCAATTTCTTACAGAAGTGTTCTATAGTTTTTAGGGTATAGATCCTTTACCTCTTTGGTGAGGTTTATTCCTAGGTATCTTATGCTTTTGGGTGCAATTGTAAATGGGATGGACTCCTTAATTTCTCTTTCTTCAGTCTCATTGTTAGTGTATAGAAATGCCATTGATTTCTGGGCATTGATTTTGTATCCTGCCACGCTACCAAATTGCTGTATGAGTTCTAGCAATCTTGGGGTGGAGGCTTTTGGGTTTTCTATGTAACGTATCATGTCATCAGCGAAGAGGGAGAGTTTGACTACTTCTTTGCCAATTTGAATGCCTTTAATGCCTTTTTGTTGTCTGATTACTGAGGCTAGAACTTCCAGTACTATGTTGAATAGCAGTGGTGAGAGTGGACATCCCTGTCTTGTTCCTGATCTTAGGGGAAAGGCTCCCAGTGCTTCCCCATTGAGAATGATATTTGCTGTGGGCTTTTCATAGATGGCTTTTAAGATGTCGAGGAATGTTCCCTCTAACCCTACACTCTGAAGAGTTTTGATCAGGAATGGATGCTGTATTTTGTCAAATGCTTTCTCTGCATCTAATGAGAGGACCATATGGTTCTTGGTTTTTCTCTTGCTGATATGATGAATCACATTGATTGTTTTATGAGTGTTGAACCAGCCTTGTGTCCCGGGAATAAATCCTACTTGGTCATGGTGAATAATTTTCTTAATGTGCTGTTGGATCCTATTGGCTAGTATCTTGTTGAGAATTTTTGCATCCATGTTCATCAGGGATATTGGTCTGTAATTCTCCTTTTTGGTGGGGTCTTTGTCTGGTTTTGGAATTTGGGTGATGCTGGCCTCATAGAATGAATTTGGAAGTACTCCATCTGTTTCTATCTTTCCAAACAGCTTTAGTAGAATAGGTATGGTTTCTTCTTTAAACGTTTGATAGAATTCCCCTGGGAAGCCATCTGGCCCTGGACTTTTGTTTCTTGGGAGGTTTTTGATGACTGCTTCTATTTCCTCCCTGGTTATTCGCCTATTCAGGTTTTCTATTTCTTCCTGTTCCAGTTTTGGTAGTTTGTGGCTTTCCAGGAATGCGTCCATTTCTTCTAGATTGCCTAATTTATTGGCCTATAGCTGTTCATAATATGTTTCTAAAATCGTTTGTATTTCCTTGGTGTTGGTAGTGATCTCTCCTTTCTCACTCATGATTTTATTAATTTGAGTCTCCTCTCTCTTCTTTTTAATAAGGCTGACTAATGGTTTATCTATCTTATTAATTCTTTCAAAGAACCAACTCCTGGTTCTGTTGACCTGTTCCACAGTTCTTCTGGTCTCGATTTCGTTGAGTTCTGCTCGAATCTTAATTAACTCTCTTCTGCTGGGCGTGGGGTCCATCTGCTATTTTTTCTCTAGCTCCTTTATGTGTAAGATTAGCTTTTGTTTGAGTTCTTTCCAGTTTTTGAATGGATGCTTGTATTGCGATGTATTTCCCCCTCAGGACTGCTTTTGCTGCATCCCAAAGATTTTGAACGGTTGTATCTTCATTCTCATAGTTTCCATGAATCTTTTTAATTCCCTTAATTTCCTGGTTGACCCTTTCATCTTTTAGCAGTATGGTCCTTAACCTCCACATGTTTGAGGTCCTTCCAAACTTCTTGTTGTGATTTAGTTCTAATTTCAAGGCATTATGGTCTGAGAATATGCAGGGGATGATCCCAATCTTTTGGTATCTGTTCAGACCCGATTTTTGACCCTGTATGTGGTCTATTCTGGAGAAAGTTCCATGTGCACTTGAGAAGAATGTGTATTCAGTTGAGTTTGGATGTAAAGTTCTCTAGATATCTGTGATATCCATCTGGTCCAGTGTATCGTTTAAAGCTCTCATTTCTTTTGAGATGTTGTGCTTAGAAGACCTATCGAGGGTAGAAAGAGCTAGATTGAAGTTACCAAGTATAAGTGTATTATTATCTAAGTATTTCTTCACTTTGGTTATTAATTGGTTTAAATATTTGGCAGCTCCCACATTTGGGGCATATTTATTGAGGATTGTTAAGTCCTCTTGTTGGATAGATCCTTTAAGTATGATATAGTGTCCCTCTTCATCTCTCACTACAGTCTTCGCGGTAAATTTTAGTTTATCTGATATAAGGATGGCTACCCCTGCTTTCTTTTGAGGACCATTTGAATGGTAAATGGTTCTCCAACCTTTTATTTTCAGGTTGTAGGTGTCCGTCTGTCTAAAATGAGTCTCTTGTAGACAGCAAATAGATGGGTCCTGCTTTTTTATCCAGTCTGATACCCTCCGCCTTTTTATGGGGTCATTAAGTCCGTTCATGTTCAGAGTTACTATTGACAGATATGAGTTTAGTGTCATCATGATATCTATTCAGACCTTGTTTTTGTGAATTGTTGCACTGAACTTCTTCTTAAAGGGGAATTTTAAGAGTCCCCCTTAAAATTTCTTGCAGAGCTGGTTTGGAGGTCACATATTCTTTCAGTTCCTGCCTGTCTTGGAAGCTCTTTATCTCTCCTTCCATTTTGAATGAGAGCTTTGCTGGATATAGTATTCTTGGCTGCATGTTCTTCTCACTTAGGACCCTGAGTATATCCTACCAGCCCTTTCTGGCCTGCCAGGTCTCTGTGGAGAGGTCTGCTGTTACCCTAATATTCCTCCCCATAAAATTCAGGGATTTCTTGTCCCTTGCTGCTTTAAGGATCTTCTCTTTATCTTTGGAATTTGCAAGCTTCACTATTAAATGTCGAGGTGTTGAACGGAATATTGATTTTAGGGGGGATCTCTCTATTTCCTGGATCTGAATGCCTGTTTCCCTTCCCATATTAGGAAAGTTTTCAGCTAGGATTTGTTCAAATACATATTCTGGCCCTCTGGCCCTTTCGGCGCCCTCGGGAACCCCAATTAAACGTAGGTTTTTCTTCCTCAGGCTGTCGTTTATTTCCCTTAATCTGTCTTCATGGTCTTTTAATTGTCTGTCTCTTTTTTCCTCAGTTTCCCTCTTTGCCATCAACTTGTCTTCTATGTCACTCACTCGTTCTTCCACCTCGTTAACCCTCGTGGTTAGGACTTCTCATTTGGATTGCATCTCATTCAATTGATTTTTAATTTCTGCCTGATTGGATCTAAATTCTGCAGTCATGAAGTCTCTTGAGTCCTTGATGCTATTTTCTAGAGCCACCAGTAGCTGTATAATAGTGCTTCTGAACTGGCTTTCTGACATTGAATTGTAATCCAGATTTTGTAACTCTGTGGGAGAGAGGACTGTTTCTGATTCTTTCTTTTGAGGTGAGGTTTTCCTTCTAGTCATTTTGCTCAGTGCAGAGTGGCCAAAAATAAGTTGTCTTGGGAAAAGGAGAAAAAGAGAGAGAGAGAAGGAAAGAAAAGAGAAAAAGATGAAAGAAAAAAGGAAGAAAAAAGGAAAAAAGAGAAGAAAAAGACAAAGAAAAAGAAAGAAAGGTGAAAAAAAGGGTGGGGGAAGCAAACAGAAATCAAAAAGAAAAAAAACACATTGGGGAGTATCTTCTGATTCTGTATACTTTAAGTCCCTTGACTTCCCTGGAACTGGTCCGTCTAGCTGCTCTTCTGGGGGAGGGGCCTGTTGTGCTGATTCTCAGGTGTTAGCACTTGGGGGAGCTGCTCTGCCCCTGCCTGGTGCAGGGCTCAGTGGGGGTTGTTTACCCCGTGAGGCCCCAGGAGGAACAACCGCAGTGGCGGGGCCAGCTCTGCAGCCCTGGAGTCAGCTCCCGCAGTCACCCCGGAGCTCTCGGTCTGCAGGGCCTGGAGGCTCCGGGGCGGGGCCGCTGATCTGCTCAGCTCGGGGCAGGAGCGTCCTCGCTGTCCTGGGCCCTCCCGGCCTCTGCCTGTCCCAGGGGAGGCCGGATCCTGGGCTGTGTCCCGGCGCCCTGTGCTCCGGGGCCTGCGCTGGTGGATTCGCGCTCCCGCCCCGCAGCCTCCTCCGCGGAGCCGCCCCCGAGCCCCCGAGCTGCTCCCGCCCCGCAGCCCCCTCCGCAGATCCGCCCCCGAGCCCCCGAGCTGCTCCCGCCCCGCAGCCCCCTCCGCAGATCCGCCCCCGAGCCCCCCGAGCTGCTCCCCCCGCAGCCCCCTCCGTGGAGACGCCCCGAGCCCCCCCCCCCCGAGCTACTCCAGGTCCCGCTGTGCGCGCTGCAGCCCTTAGGGAGCTCGGCGCATCTCCCGGGGCGCAGGTGTCTGTTAGTGTCCCCGGGAGCCCGAGGGCATCCCCGCCCTCCTGGGTCCTGCTCCACCTCCCCGCGAGCCCCTTTCCGCCCGGGAAGGTTGGTGCAGCTCCTGTGTCTCCGGGACGGGGCTCTCCTGTCCTGGGGACACTCGCCCCGGTCTCAGCCCAGCTCCTCGCCGGGCCCCTCCCCCTTGGAGGCCTTTTGTTTCTTTCTTTTTCCCGGTCTTCCTACCTTGATAGAAGCGCGAACTCTTCTCACTGTAGAATTTCAGCTGTTCTCTCTTTAAATCTCAGGCCAAATTCGTAGATTTTCAGGATGATTTGAAGGTTATCTAGGTAATTTGGTGGGGACAGGTGATTTGGGGACCCTACTCTTCTGCCATCTTGCCCCTCCTCCCAATTTACACATTTAATGCAATCCCTATCAAAATACCATAGACTTTCATCAGAGAGTTGGAACAAATCATCTTCAGATTTGTGTGGAATCAGAAAAGACCCTATCTATCCAGGGGAATGTTAAAAAAGAAAACCAGAGCCGGGGGCATAGCAATGCCAGGTTTCAGGTTGTACTACAAAGCTGTGTGGTCATCAAAACAGTGTGATACTGGCACAAAAAAAACAGATACATAGATCAGTGGAACAGAATAGAGAATCCAGAAGTGGACCCTCAACTTTATGGTCAACTAATATTCGACAAAGCAGGAAAGACTATCCATTGGAAAAAGGACCGTCTCTTCAATAAATGGTGCTGGGAAAATTGGACATTCATGTGCAGAAGAATGAAACTAGACCACTCTCTTGCACCAGACACAAAGATAAACTCAAAATGGATGAAAGATCTAAATGTGAGACAAGAATCCAAGAAAATCCTAGAGAAGAACACAGGCAACACCCTTTTTCAACTTGGCCACAGTAATTTTTGCAAGATACATCCATGTAGGCAAGAGAAACAAAAGCAAAAATGAATTATTGGGACGTCATCAAGATAAAAAACTTATTCACAGCAAAAGAGACAGTCAACAAAACTAAAAGACAACCTACAGAATGGGAGAGGATATTTGCAAATGACATATCAGATTAAGGGCTAGTATCCAAGACCGATAAAAAAATTATTAAACTCAACAGCCAAGAAACAAACAGTCCAATCATTAAATGGGCAAAAGATGTGAAGAGAAATCTCACAGCGGAACACATACACATGGCCAACAAGCACATGAGAAAATGCTCTGCATCACTGGCCATCAGGGAAATACAAATCAAAACTACAATAATATACCACCTCACACCAATGAGAATGGGGAAAATTAACAAGGTAGGAAACAGCAAATGTTGGAGAGGATGGGGAGAAAGGGAACCCTCTTGTACTGTTGGTGGGAATGTAAACTGGTGCAGCCACTCTGGAAAACTGTGTGGAGGTTCCTCAAAGAGTTAAAAATAGATCTGCCCTAGACCTAGCAATTGTACTGCTGGGGATTTACCCCAAAGATGCAGATGCAGTGAAATGCTGGGACTCCTGCACCCCGATGTTTCTAGCAGCAATGTCCACAAAGCCAAACTGTGGAAGGACCCTCAGTGTCCATCGAAGTTGAATGGATAAAGAAGATGGGGTATATGCATACAATGGAATATTACTCAGCCATTAGACAACGACAAATACCCACTATTTGCTTCATCGTGGAGGGTCCTAGAGGGTATTATTGCTGAGTGAAATAAGTCATTTGGAGAAGGACAAACATTTTATGGTGTCATTTAGGGAATATAAAAAATACTGAAAGGGAATAAAGGGGAAAGGAAAGTAAATGAGAATGGGAAATGAACAAGGGTTAGTGGAAGGGGAGGTGGGCGGGGGGTTTGGTGACTGGGTGATGGGCACTGAGGGGTGCACTTGGCGGGATTAGCCCTGGGTGTTATGCTATATGTTGGCAAATTAAACTGCAATAAAAAAATTTTTTTAAAGAATTCTAAAGTAGTCAAACTCTTAGAAACAGAAGGCGGATGGTGATTGCTAGGAGCTAACAAGAGGTAGAAAGTTGAGTATTTTATAAATAGGGATAGAGTTTTAGTTTTGCAAGATAAAACGTTTTAGAAATATGTTGCAAAACAAGGTGTACATATTTAACACTACTGTAACTTAAAAATGCTTAAAATGTTACATGGTTTCAACCACAATAAAAAATGAACCAAAGCAGCACATATTAAACAGATAAGTCATTAAGACATAAAGTGAGTAAAAAAATATAATAATAAGTTTATAAGGATTCCATTTATATCAAGTAAAAACATTTAAAAAATTGTATGCCCAATATGAAAAATGAGGGACGTAATTTTTAAAACATACCCAGGAATGGTACCTATGGAGCTCATGATAGTGATGATCATATTACAATAAAATAAATAGGTGTAGGTGATTGCTTAGGGGTCTTTATTATCTCTAACACTCTAGTTTTGTAGTAAAAGAATCAAATAAAAGTGGCAAAATGTTAGAAATTTGTTAAAGCTACATGTTATATCAATATCTTTGCTTAAATCTGTGATTCAAATAATTCATAAGAAATAGATATATATGCCCAATGATCCTTAGGGGCCTAGTTCCTATCCTCTTCAATGTGTCTTTTAAAATAAAATTTTAGTCCAAATATGTTGTTCACATATGGGTAGGAATACATCTTTAAACCACCCTTTAGTTTATAATTCGTATATTACACATATTGCTTAGAAGGCAATGATGAAAAGTATTGGATAAAAGCCTATAGAAAGGTTCCTGAGAGTTTGGGAGAGAGCAGGGCATTTGAATCTGATATCAAAGAGGCCATACAATGTCTTTTTCTTCTAATATCCATGAACCGTGGATGAAACATTTTAATTTAGTACTATCCTCTATACAACGTGGGCAGCTTGACTACTTCCTGTTTTGTTGTGATGTGATTGGCATATACAGGGTCTTCTTTATGTTCCTTTGTCTATGGGGATTGACAAACTTACTAGTAAAGCTCTTACTTGACTCGAGAGATACACGAGAATAGATATGTGAACAAACATGAATGAAGAAATAAGGTAAAATGAGCTGTGTTTCATATATACGTCAAGTGGAATTTCTACTTTTTTCAGGAAAATATATGTTTCTTGTGAGTAGATGATTCTTAGATCTATCTACTCATAGAAATTAGCCAGTGTACCTCATTAAAAAAGTTATAATTCTTACACATATTAGAATCTATAGACATGTGAGTTTATGTGTGAGTGTTTAGGAGACTTCAAGAGTTCATATGGTTTTATACACATTTACTCAACTAGAGAATTTAACTGAAGATTCCTAATCTGAATTAAAAATAGATAAATTCCCAAATGATTCCTCTTTATTTATGAAATTTAGTCTTGCACATTTTTCAGTTTCCAACTATAGTTAATAAGCCATTTTTTCTGCTTCATTACATTAAAAAAGTATTAACCCTAAATGAATTGAATTTTAATTAAGATGTTTATTCTTCCAATAAAACCGAAAAATATAGAAATGAAAGGATGGAACATTTGATAATTTCAATATATATTATGAATATTTTAAAAATCTACAAAGTGAATTAATATCAACTTATTCTCGGGGCAGCCCCGGTGGCTCAGCGGTTTAGCACCGCCTTCAGTCCAGGGGTGATTCTGGAGACATAGGATCGAGTCCCACATCAGGCTCTCTGCATGGAGCCTGCTTCTCCCTCTGCCTGTGTCTCTGCCTCTCTCTCTGTGTCTCTCATGAATAAATAAATAAAGTCTTTTAAAAAAAAAACCTTATTCTGAATTGAAAAACATGAGTTTTGCACTAAAAAGCTTCATCATCATGATGGTTGCCTAGAAGGTCTGTCTGGATCTGATGTGTTTGGTCCTCAGTCTATTCATGACTGCTTTCATCTCCTGGTTCCTCAGAGTGTAAATAATGGGGTTCACTAAGGGTGTGATAACTGAATAAAACACAGAAAGAAATCTATCCACTGAAAAGCCACTGAATGGCCAAGCTTAAATGAAGATACATGGCCCAAAGAACAGAGTGACCACAGTAATGTGAAGAGACAGTGTGGACAGAGCCTTTGAGAGGGCACTAGAGGATTGCCATCGGATGGTTACCAGAATGACAGTGTAGGAAATAAGCAGGAGCATAAAGCAGGTGAAAGACAACAGGCCACTGTCAGCAATTACTAGCAACTCCAGAACATAGGTCTCAGTGCAGGCAAGTTTTTGAATGAGAGGAAGGACAAAAAATATTGTCCACTATGTTGGAGCCACAGAAGGTCAAGGTGACAGTAAAAATCATCTGGCTCATCGTATGCACAAAGCCAACAGCCCAGGATAGCAGCACAGAGCCCACAAGGACCTGGCAGTTTATGATGGGTGTGTAGTGAAGAGGTTTGCATATTGCAATGTACCGATCAACAGCCATGACTATGAGAAGAGTCATTCAGTGCCCCCTAAGAGGTGGAGTTAGAACATCTGAGCCATACAAAGAAATCGTTCTGTTCTCCCTGAGGAGATCTATGACCATCTTAGGGGTTGTGATTGTGGAAATAGACATATCCAGAAAGGAGAGGTTTCCAAAGAGGAAGTACATTGGTGTGGAGTACAGAAGTGAGTCAGAGGTCACAGTGACCATGATGGGAAGGTTTCCTGCCACAATCGCTGCATAGGACTACAAAAATATGAAAAAAAGAGAAAATCTCAAGTCCCCAAGTGTTGGTGAGTCCTAACAAAACAAACTCAGGTTAATTGAACTATTAATTATATCCATCTTCTTTAGAAGATGTGGTATAGGGCAGCCTGGATGGCTCAGCGGTTTAGTGCCGCCTTCAGCCCAGGGCCTGATCCTGGAGACCCGGGATCGAGTTCCACGTCCGGCTCCTTGCATGGAGCCTGCTTTCTCTCTCTCTCTCTCTCTCTCTCTCTCTCTCTCAAATAAATAAATAAAATCTTTTAAAAAAAGAAGATGTGGTATATGTATACAATGGAATATTCCTCAGCCATTAGAAACGACAAATACCCACCATTTGCTTCAACGTGGGTGGAACTGGAGGGTATTATGCTGAGTGAAATAAGTCAATCGGAGAAGGACAAACATTATATGGTCTCATTCATTTGGGGAATATACAAAAATAGTGAAAGGGAATAAAGGGGAAAGGAGAAAAAATGAGTGGGAAATATCAGGGAGGGAGACAGAACATGAGAGACTCCTAACTCTGGGAAAAAAACCTAGGGGTGATGGAAGGGGCGGTGGGCAGGGGGAGGGGGGGTGACTGGGTGATGGGCACTGAGGGGGGCACTTGATGGGATGAGCATTGGATGTTATGCTATATGTTGGCAAATTGAACTTCAATAAAAAAAATAATTATATCCATCTAGTCTAGTAGGGGTTTTCAGAAAGTTATTAACATGTAGAAAATCTGGAAAAAGTGATAATTTAACTTGTGATAGTATTGAAGATATAGACATATAGAAAGTATTTGATTCCTATAGAAAGAGAAACGATGAACATTTCTGAAAAATACATTTAATTAATTCAAGCAACATTCACATTACCAAATTTATTTTCAGCCAGAGAGGAACAAAATATAAGAAATTCATTGTAGAAATTTTTTTTTTAAGATTTATTTATGAGAGACACAGAGAGAGGCAGAGGGAGAAGCAGGCTCCATGCAGAGAGCCGGATGTGGGACTTGATTCCGGGACTCCAGGACCACGCCCTGGGCTGATGGCAGGCACTAAACCGCTGAGCCATCCAGGGATCCCCCATTGTAGAAATTTGTAAACAGAGTTTACATCTCCATAGAGGTCCATCTCCATAGTGATTTGCTGTTTCTGTCATAGTTTATGAGTCGATGAGTCATGAGTTCAATAGGCTGATGAGTAAAAGAGCCAAATGACCATTAGTCGAATGATTGAGTTCAAGTAGATAGTATGTAGTTGTGTAACTTTGTGGTGCTAGGGCCCAGTATTAGATCTTTTGCATCTTCCCCCTTCCTAACTTAAAATACTCAAGTGCCTGGAAGTTGATATATTTTTCAGCAAATTGCTTCTATGAGCTCTAATGCATTATCACCCCTTTCTTTTATCCTAAAT
Organism: Canis lupus dingo; assembly: GCF_003254725.2. NCBI lineage: Eukaryota > Metazoa > Chordata > Mammalia > Carnivora > Canidae > Canis > Canis lupus. The sequence goes on from NC_064272.1 coordinate 733,151, forward strand.
AGGTAAACCAATGATTTCACTTATTCCTGAAGCTTTAATCTGGTTACAACTTGTCATATATTCTTGTTGCCCCCCAAATTATAATAAAACAACCTTCCTAAAAAGTTTCTGGAGAAGACCATAAATGTTTCTCAGTGTCCGGGTTTCTGCCTTTCCTTCTCTCTCTCTCTCTCTCCTCCCCTCCCTTATATACTTCCTCACTCCCTTCCTTCTTTTATTCTTTTTCTTTCATTACTTCTTTTATTCTTCTTTACTTCCTCCCCTCATCTTCCTTGTCTTCATCTTTTTTGCCCTCCTCCTCTTCCTTCTTCTGAATAGTGCTGTGTATCTAATTATTGATTTCTGAATAAAACTTGTGACCTCCACTGTTGAGTCTTTTTGCATGTTTTCCTGAATCTATTATTGCTGGGTTCTCGACTGGAGTTTTCTTTCTGGTCCCTTTACGTTGTATGCATAGATGATCTCTGAACAAACAACAGACCTTTAACAAGCAGTTTTTATGTTTCCTTGTCTCTTAAATGCTTATTATCCTTGTACCCAGTGCTTTCCTCAGATACAGTATCACACTGTGCAGACTGACTTGACTCATCTTGGCTCATACATCCTTAACAGTTGTACTCTGTATGTGTTTCCACATGGAGCTCATACTGTTGGCTCACTTTTATCTACATTTCATTTTGATTTAGATCTTTTAGTCTCAGCTTTTTTTCCCTTTCTTTTCTTCTTTTAAAAAGACTGTTGGTGATGTACACCAAACACCCAGATCCAGTCTCATACATATTAATCACAAAAGCACATACTTATATAACATTCTAGTTCTGGAGCACCAAATCAGAATGTGGAAAATCTACTCTCCAAAACACTGGGGGTTATTCTGTATGTTAGTAAATTGAACACCAATAAAAAATTTTAAAAAAATTTCCTTTTTTTTTTTTTGCTTAATAACTTATGAAATATTCAGATGAACGTGAAAGAATCCTAACTCTGGGAAATGAACTAGGGGTGGTGGAAGGGGAGGTGGGCAGTGGGTGGAGGTGACTGGGTGACAGGCACTGAGGTGGGCACTTGATGGGATGAGCACTGGTGTTATTCTATATTTTGGCAAATTGAACACCAATAAAAAATAAATTTATTAAAAAAAGAATCAGGGGATCCCTGGGTGGCGCAGCGGTTTAGCGCCTGCCTTTGGCCCAGGGCGCGATCCTGGAGACCCGGGATCGAATCCCACGTCGGGCTCCCGGTGCATGGAGCCTGCTTCTCCCTCTGCCTGTGTCTCTGCCTCTCTCTCTCTCACTGTGTGCCTATCATAAATAAAAAATTAAAAAAAATTAAAAAAAAAAAGAATCAGGCTAAACAATTTTTTAATCTTTTCTTTATAAAATGTTTAAAAAAAAAAAGACAATCAAGAATAAAGATTTAAATTCTTGTCCTGGCCTCAACATTTCCTAGAGAAATATACTCTTAATTTTTTAAAAGAGATTTATTTTTCCATAAAAATGAAATGATATCTCACAGATTGCTATGAGACCCCAGGGTAATATATATAGAATATATTTGTATGTTTCATTAAGTACATGTAGGTCCTATGTATGTGCATTCATATAATTCTATCTTTAGCATTATCTAATTTTTTTGATGATTGTAAGATATTCAAATCAGTAAGAACCACAGAAGAATTTTTACTAGGGTAAAAGAAGACAGGGTTGATAAAAACATTTCTATCTACGAAATATAAATGATGTAATTACCTAGTTGTCTTTTATAAAGATAGAGTATCATCATTGGTGTGTAATTAAATCTACATACTAGTTATGCATGATATGAAATTAAGTCAGTGTTTCCTATTTTCTTGATCTGAAATGTTATTAGATTACATTTTAGACTTGTCACAGCTACTAAACTTAGTCCAGGAAAAATCTAATTTTTCTATTGTTTTACAACATTCTAAATTATTTTGTTGTTTTTTTATCCCACGGAGATTAAACTAAATCAATTTAATATTGCAAAAACATAAACTTGAATTGTAGATCTGACCCCTAAAATCAGGAATGTCAGTGCTATTTATCAATCAGACTGGCTCTTCTTACTGGAAATAGATACATTTGTCCAGTTACTAGTTGACCAAAATTATTTTTTACTATTGCCCTCATGATCAGATAATATGCTTTTCATTCAGCTCTAAGTTTCTATAAAATTCAGTTCTGAATTTCTCTTTTATTAAACTGTACAAATGCAGTTTGTTATTAATACCGATATTTAAACCTACCAGTTCTAGCTGAGGAGTGGTCTCTTCAAACACATGCAGACACAGTGAGATCCTGCATATATATTGTTTATCTTTTTTACCCCCATGAATATATGTGACATTCATTTGCAGGTAAAAAAAAAAAAGGACAAGAATTATATACATAATGTGCTGACTGGTGATCAACACCCAAAGGGAATTATTAACATAAACATGCTAGTGTTCCCTAGAGTTCAGAACAAGGACTTACTCTCTCATTATTTAAGTGGATGGTGAATTCACCAAGTGGATCAGCCATGTGAACCTTTTCTATTAAGTGCTTTGACAAACTCAAGTGTTTTTGCTTGGAGCATGATGAATGCATTTGTAGAAAATGAATATTATAGATAATAGATTTGAAGAGATTTTAATTCTATCAATTTGATTTAATCATTATGAATATTCATGATTAATTTGGTAATTGAATTCATTTATTCAAGTAAAATTAGAATAGTGCCCACACTGAGCAAGACATATAAGGAAATTCATGGTATGGACCAGTTCTTAACAGAGATAAATCTCTTTTTACCATGTTAAGGGGAGAGAGAGAGTAGAGAGAGCTTGAGTGAGCAAACAAGGGAATCTTTACCTTGGTAATCAATAAATGATTAATGGTAATCAATAAATAATTACTTAGTGGAATTTTGCAATCAACCATTCTAAAGATACAGAATTTTGCTAGTTCTTTATTAATTATATAGAACTTCATGATGACTCAAAAGTATTAAGAAAGATCTGTAGCAAAAACTTTATAAAACAATGAAGTTAACCAAGTAAAATTCTAAAGGCCAATGACATAACAATATATGAATGCAGATGAGTTCATACGCTACAGAAATTTTTCTGTATTTACTCATATATAACTTTTCCATGTTGCTCCAATTAAAATTCTCTTGAAAAGATTACAAGAAAGTGACGGTAGTAAATATACAATAAATCTGGTGTCACATTCATTTCCTAAGCCCATAGCAGACATTGTTAATAGATTCCTCATACTTTTTGATCCTTCCCAGAAATTTTTAAAAAAATTTAGTTCCTTATCCTCATACTTTTAGATACCTCCCAGAAAATTTTTTAAAAATTTAGTTCCTTATCCTCATACTTTTTGATCCCTCCCAAAAATTTTTTTAAAAATTTAGTTCCTTATACAGCCACTAACAATTAGAATTACCATGAAAAATAAACCTTTTAAAAATATTTATGGATGAGTTGCTTGGGTGGCACAGTCAAGTGTCTGCCTTCGATTCAGGTCATGACCCCAAGGTCCTAGGATCTAGTCCCTCATTGGACACCTTGATCAGCAGAGTCTACTTCTCTTTCTCTCTGCTGCTCCTCCTCCCCCCTGCTCTCTCTCTGTCAAATAAATAATAAATTAATAAACAAATAAATAAAATCAATCTTAAAACAATATTTATGGAGGGGAAATATATGCCACAGTTTAGTGTGGCATTTTAGGAGATGATTACAAAAAGAAGATTCTTAAATATAGAAATCATAAAGATAATAGTAGAACAATATTTGGGTGCTCTGGCTTGATTACCCAAACCAGTTGGTAAGGATGGTACACATAGAATTTTTCAGAAGAAATCTAAACTATTAAGAACACATGGTCTAGGGCCAAACCAAAGTAGAGCAAAGACACTCACAAAGGATGAAGAAGGAAATAAGGAGGGAAAATATGTAAATTTCATATTCAAGGTATATTTCAAAGCTCTTGCACAGCAAAGGAAGCTATCAGCAATACAAAAAGGTAACCTACTGAATGGGGGAAGATATTTGGGAGTGATATAGCCAATAAGGGGTCAATATCCAAAATATGTAAAGAATTTAAACAACTCAACACCAAAAAAAAAAAAAAAACAAACAGTCCAATTAAAACGGGCAGAGGAAGAATCTATACTCTAAAAACTACAGAGCACCTATGAAAGAAATCAAGGAAGGCATAAAGAGATGGAAAAACATTCCAAGCTAATGGATTGGAAGAATTAATATTGTAAAAATGTCAATTATCCAGGGCAATTTACACATTTAATGCAATCCCTATCAAAATACCATGGACTTTCTTCAGAGAGTTGGAACAAATAATCTTAAGATTTGTGTGGAATCAGGACAGCCTGGGTGGCTCAGTGGTTTATTGCAACATTCAGCCCAGGGCCTGATCCTGGAGACCTGGGATCAAGTCTGATGTCGGGCTCCCAGCACGGAGCCTGCTTCTTCCCCTGTCTCTCTCTCTCTCTCTCTCTCTCTGTCTCTCATGAATAAATAAAATCTTAAAAAAAAGATTTGTGTGGAATCAGAAAAGACCCTAAATAGCTGGGAGAATATTGAAAAAGAAAACCATAGCTGGGGGCATCACCATGCCAGATTTCAGGTTATACTACAAAGCTGTGATCATCAAGACAGTGTGGTACTGGCACAAAAACAGACACATAGATCAATGGAACAGAATAGAAAATCCAGAAATGGGCCTTCAACTCTGTGGTCAACTAATATTCGACAAAGCAGGAAAGATTATCCACTGGAAAAAGGACAGTCTCTTCAATAAATGGTGCTGGGAAAATTGGACATCCATATGCAGAAGAATGAAACTAGACCACTCCCTTACACCATACACAAAGATAAACTCAAAATGGATGAAAGATCTAAATGAGAGAAAAGAATCCATCAAAATCCTAGAGGATAACACAGGCAATAGCCTTTTTGAACTTGGCCACAGCAACTTCTTGGGGAAACAAAAGCAAAAATGCACTATTGGGACTTAATCAGGATAAAAAGCTTCTGCACAGCAAAAGAAACAGTCAACAAAACTAAAAGACAACCTACAGAATGGGAGAAGATATTTGCAAATGACACATCAGATAAAGGGCTAGTTTCCAAGATCTATAAAGAACTTACTAAACTCAACAGCCAAGAAACACAATCCAATCATGAAATGGGCCTAAGACGTGAACAGAAATTTCACCAAAAAAAACATACACATGGTCAACAAGCACATGAGAAAATGCTCCACATCACTGGCCACCAGGGAAATACAAATCAAAACCACAATGAGATACCACCTCACACCAGTGAGAATGGGGAAAATTAACAAGGCAGGAAACAACAAATGTTGGAGAGGATATGGAGAAAGGGGAACCCTCTTGCACTGTTGGTGGAAATGTGAACTGGTACAGCCACTCTGGAAAACTGTGTGGTGGTTCCTCAAGGAGTTAACAATAGAGCTACCCCTACGACCCAGCAATTGCACTGCTGGGGATTTACCCCAAAGATACAGATGCAGTGAAACACTGGGACACCTGCACCCCAATGTTCATAGCAGCAATGTCCACAATAGCCAAACTGTGGAAGGAGCCTCGATGTCCATCAAAAGATGAATGGATAAAGAAGATGGGGTATATGTATACAATGGAATATTACTCAGCCATTAGAAACAACAAATTCCCACCATTTGCTTCAACGTGGACGGAACTGGAAGGTATTGTGCTGAGTGAAATAAGTCAATCAGAGAAGGACAATTATCTTATGGTTTCACTTATATGGGGAATATAAGAAATAGTGAAAGGGATTATAGGAGGAAGGAGAAGAACTGAGTGGGAAAAATTAGAGAGAGAGACAAACCATGAGAGATTCCTAACTCTGAGAAACAAAGGGTTGTGGAAGGGGAGGTGGGTGGGGGGATGGGGTGACTGGGTGATGGGCACTGAGGAGGGCACTTGATGGGGTGAGCACTGAGTGTTATACTGTATGTTGGCAAATTGATTTTAAATAAAAAATTAAAATAATAAATAAAATAAAAAACTAAGTACTGAAACTCAGAAAAAAGTGGGCAGAGGACCTGCATAGATATTTTCTAAAGCCATGCAGGTGCTCAACAGACCCATGCAAAGATGCCCAACATTACTAATCAACAAGGAAATACAAATCAAAACCACAATGACATATTACCTTACACATGTCAGAATGGCTAGAATCAAAAAGAGATGTAACAAGTGGTATTGGTGAAGACTTAAAAATAAAGGAACTAGGGATCCCTGGGTGGCGCAGCGGTTTGGCGCCTGCCTTTGGCCCAGGGCGCGATCCTGGAGACCCGGGATCGAATCCCACGTCGGGCTCCCGGTGCATGGAGCCTGCTTCTCCCTCTGCCTGTGTCTCTGCCTCTCTCTCTCTCTCTCTCTCTCTGTGACTATCATAAATTAATTAATTAATTAATTAATTAATTTTAAAAAAGGAACTCTTGTGGTATGTTGGTGGGAATGTAATTGATGCAGCCCCTAAGGAAAACATCTCAAAAAATTAAAAATGTAATTACAATGTGACCCAATAATTCCATTTCTGGCTATTTAATTAAAGAAAATGAAAACACTAATTTAAAAATATATATCTATCCTTACATTTATTGCAGCATTATTTACAACAGCCAAGATATGGAAGAAACCAAAGTGTCCATTAGTAGATGAATGGATAAGGAAGATATAGTATATATAGACAATGGAATATTACTCAGCCATCAAAGAGAATGAAGTCTTGCCATTTACAATAGCATGGATGGACCTAGAGGGGGTTATGTTAAGTGAAATGAGTCAGAGAGAGACGAATACCATATTATTTCTCATATGTGGATTCTAAAAAATAAAACAAATGACTTTAGAAAACAAACAAAAAGCAAATTAGACATATAAATACAGAGAACAAAATGATGGTTGCCAGAGATAAGGTCAGTAGGGGGATGGAAAAATAGGTGAAGGTGAGTGGAAAATGCAGGCATATAGTTAGGGAAAGAACAAGTCACAGGGAATAAGAGGCACAGCATAAGGAGGAGTCAATAATATTGTGATAGTGTTGTATGGTGACAAATGGAGTTACACTTCTGATGAGCATAGGATATGTATAAATTTGTCAAGTCACTATGTTGTACACCTGAAACCTATGTAATACGTGTTTCAATTATACTCAAATAAATTTCATGATAAAAAAACAAAAACATATTAAAATATTTTAAAAACTGAGAATTTAATTTTTAAAGTACATCAAAAGAGATGATCCCCAAGATGTTCAAGTAATTTTAGGTTTTCTATTTGCTTTTGGAAGTCTTTACATCCTCCACAAACTCATGTATTATTATTATTGTTGTTATTATTTAAATATTACTTAATGTTATTGTATTTAATAAATTCACACTTACTATCTGAAAGAGCCCACTATTCCCTCTGCTTTTACTTTTGCTACATTATATTCTTTACTTAAGAGGATGGAGATATACCAAACTGTAATATACATGAGATCCCAACCTTCTCATTCTCAAAGCATATTAATGATTTTATATTGACAATAAAAAGGAATCCACTAGCCTGAAAATGCTGGTATTTTCCTTTCTATAAAATCTAAGCATAGGTACTCTCTCTTTTATTCATCAATCTCCTTTATAAAGGTCCGTCTTTAATACTTATGAACTCCTTCTCACTTAACAGTATCTAGGTGCACTGGCCTTTGCCTGGAGTGCTCCTTTCCCTGCTTAAGTGTCTAATTCTAGAGCTTTTTAAATGTGTTGGTATGACTGTCTCCCCTTAAAGTGGTCTTCTGAGACCACCACACAGAACATAGATCCCTCCTGTTGGTTACTCTCTCTGCAACAGGGACCAGGTCTGTATCTCTAGCCATGTACCTGTATTGCTTTGGACAGGGTTGGTATCTACTAATGAAGAATGGGAGAAGGATACTCAACAGTCTTTGCTACATGGTCTAGCCTCATTGCTAACCTCTTCACTGATGATGATGCTATCTCTAAAAATTTTTTTCAGCTTCATGAGCATTTAACTGCTTATCCATTTTCAGACTGTTGCCAGAGGAAAGTTGAATTTTCTTATGTTTTTCTAATAATTCCTAACAAGTATAATGACAGTATCAGTATTTTATGAGTGGTGACATTCTATGATTTTTAAAGTCATGAATCAGACACTTTATCCTTGCATTTCTACAATTTCTCTCTCTTTTTAAATAATTGGATAAATTATTATATAAATAATTATATATATATTTGAATTTTATATATATAATTCAAAAAGTAAGATTATTCAAACTGATAAGGATAGTTAAACAGTTTGAACATCCTAGATTTTTTTCTCTAAGAATAATTTATTTGGCTTGGATTGCTGGATTATTTTTTTAAGATTTTATTTATTTATTCATGAGAGACACAGAGAGAGAGAGAGAGAGAGGCAGAGACACAGGCAGAGGGAGAAGCAGGCTTCATGCAGGGAGCCCGACGTGGACCCGATCCCAGGTCTCCAGGATCAGGCCCTGGACCGAAGGCGGCACTAAACCACTGAGCCACCCTGGCTGCCCGATTGCTGGATTATTATCTTAATTTCCAGTAGTCATTTGTATAGTGTTTCTGATTTTTGTATTTTTCCCAGTTGTAAAAAAATCAGATATGTTCCAGTTTAATTTTCCCCTATCAGCTCTCCCTTCAGTTATCATTTTGGCATTTGTATTTATCACTTATGGATACATTTAAGGTTTTTACATTTTATGTGGTCTGTAGGTAGACTAACAGGTCAGGATAAGTAACCTACCAGTTTGCACTTGGACTTCAGAAGTAACATCAACATGAGATGGATGCTTAATCTTCATCATCCAGTGATTTTATTTCCTGCTCTGAACTTCAGAAGACAGCAGTGTATCAATGTGTCCCTTGGTAGGAGGCACAAAGGAGAAAACTCATTTGATTGTTTTAGATTCCACAGAGACTAGTGGTAAAAAAAAAGTAATTGGGATTGTTAAAATAGACTTTGGACATTATAGAAATGAGACACCATTTTTCATTCATAAAATTGATAATACTTTAAAAACAATATTCAATACTCAGGTGGGCAGTGGAAATAGAGGACTAGAGTTGAATGATGAGCATTGCATGAGGTTTATTCTTTTTTGTAGTTTGTTTTCTACAGAGAGTTTTGGTAAATGTGATGTTTAGGAAAATATAAATATTCCAGATTATTTTAATTCTAAATTACATTAAGGCTGAAATTTTCACAGTTAAACTCTACATTCTCTGGAATTTATTGACAGATAATGTGAGATAATTTTTTATCATTGCTATTAAATAACAATAATTCAGCCCACTAAATTCTTAGTGAATTTTTTATGCTTTCTTTATAACCTTTTAAATTTGCCAATAGACCCCAGTCTTTAGGTATGTTCATTATTGTTTTGTTTTCTCTGATAATATTTGAGGAAATACTACATATTTTACTATTCATTATGTTTATAGTATATTTAGTATACGGAAGATCAAGTCTGCCCTCATTGTTTTATTCATTCACTATTTTCTTGGCTATTTTCATATCCTTTTATTCTAAATTACATTTACTTTCTTTTTTTAAAAAAAAGATTTTATTTATTTATTCATGAGAGACACAGAGAAAGAGAGGCAGAGACACAGGCAGAGGGAGAAGTAGGCTCCATGGAAGGAGCCTGCTGCGGGACTTGATCCCAGGGTCCCAGGATCATGCCCTGGGCTGAAGGCAGGCGCCAAACTGCTGAGCCACCCAGGGATCCATACATTTACTTTCTAAAGTTAAAACAAGTTCTACTGACACTTTGACATCACAGTATAAAACTTACAAGAAATGCAGAAAAATGAACAGAATTACGAAATTGAGTCTTTCATGCAAAAGGATTTTATGTAACTTGAAATGTTTGCCTACTTATGGCATAATTTTCTCACCTTTATTACTAACATATTTTTTAGCACAACTTTTGTTATATGTAATTTTGCCTATTTCCTACTTTGATGCTTTATTTAATGTGATCTTTTTCTTTATAATAATTGATTTTATTGCTTTTGTTTCCATTTTTTCCATTTTAAAGTTATAAATGGTATCACTGTGGGAATCTTATTTGTAATTTTTTCCCAATTCATTGTCTTCTTTGTTTCAGGTTACTTGTAAAAATCATCTACAAATATTAATAACATATTTTTTCTAATACATTTCTTGTACCTCATGCCATTAACTAGAGTTTTAGAGCAATGTTGAATGACAGTGATAATAACAAGCTATTGCAGAACTTGTTAATCTCCCAAACATGACCCTTCCTTCTTTCTTGAAAATGAAAGCTAATTTTCTTGGGATCAGGTGTCTGTGCACTTCCATGGAATCTCCAGTCCCATCCACAAAGCTGCATCTCACTATTTGGGGCTAATCACAGTTTTCATTTTCCTCATCAGTGACAAGGTTAGCAATGAGGCTAGACCATGTAGCAAAGACTGTTGAGTATCCTTCTCCCATTCTTCATTAGTAACAGACACCTCAATTCATTAAGTGTTATTTGTGAAGCCTTCCCTGCAAGTAATAATGGCCAATAACATAAAAGTAAACAATATTATCAGGCAGGTACTTGCTTAAAATTCTTTATAAGGGCTGACTCCTGGGAGGGTAATGCTCTTTCCCTCTCCCCAACTCCATATTTACCCAGGCCTAATTGGAAAAGTGTTAGTTTTTATACTAATATTAAATAATATAAATGCTTATAGTTTAATGCTATCAGTTAAACATTGTACAAACAGAAGGATGTTAAGTAATTTCTCAAGTGACAAAATATCTGAGTTGGTAACAGGAAATGTCCAGGGAAACCAAAGGTGAGCATCTACTGGAAGAAACCACCAAATCTAAGCTGGAGGGACAAGAGAAGACAGTCTTACCACAGCCCAAGGGTGTGGTCATATGTTCATTTTCTTCTCCCTGAACAAATTTCCATAAACATAGAGGCTTCATCGTACTCAAACTTGGTATCTCAAGTTATGTAGGTCCAAAATCCAACATTGGTCTCACTGGGATACAGTCAAGTTGTTGGCAGAACTATATTTTTTATTGGAGGCTTTGAGGGAGAAACTTTCCCAGACTCATGCTGGCTATGAGCCAAATTTAGTTCCAGATGGTTGTGGAATAACATTTCCTTACTGATTTTTAGTCAGGGGTTATTCCCACTTTCTGGGCATTGCCTACATGACTTGGTCATATCTTCTTCCTCTTCAAAGCCAAAAACAAAACAAAAACAAAAACAAAGCCTACTTGGCTTCTTTTTTCTTTCTATGGATTCATGAAAGATTCAGTGCCTTTAAATATTCATTAGATTGAGTCCGTCCAGATTATCCAGGGTAATCATGCCATCTGAAGGTTTATAAACAATCACATCTTCAAAGTTCATTTTTCCATATAAGACAACATATTCATAAGTTCCCTGACTAGGGTGTGGACTTCTTTGGGAGACCATTATTCTGGTTATATACAAAAGCTTATATACAAAAGTTGGAAGTGTTGTGGCCCATTTCACTAGGAGAGCTAGAGCCATGGAAGTGTTTCTGAGTTCCAGAGGGAGCCACAGAAGAAGTACTGCAGATGTTTGGGCTAAGGCAGTGTGTGTGTGGGGTGGAGGGTGGGGGTGTGTATTCTTTGTTTTCCTTTTTTCCCACCCTATGTTAATCTAGTGACACTTATTTGTAAACACCTGGAGGTCAAGTGACTTAGGGTCCTGGAAATGCGGTTTTCGTGGATAAGGACTGCTTATAATATGGAGCAAACTTTTAGAAGTAAAAAGGATGGATTGGAAGGAAAGTGGGCCTATAATGGCACACATCCTTTATTATGCAGTCTTTCTAGAATACAAATGTTGTGTGGTGAATTTTTATAGACATTTTGTGACAAATTATTTAAAAAGGCCACACATACAGGAGGTTTTGGAGTCTCTGGTGATACTGTGGCACTACTATAGCAACATTGGACTAAGATGTTATGAATTTGTTTTATACTAGAAAATAAAACTCTGTCTAATTTAATTATAACACTGGAATCCTGCTTAATTATTAGCAGACCCACAGCTAATAACACAGTTTTAGTCAAGGACATGTGATATACAGTTACTTAAGGAAAGTTAAGAGAATTTTCAATATTCCTAAATAGCTCATAAGAAACACAACATTTTCCCTTCACAGATTAAGTCACTGTGAAGGATAAAGTATGAGGACAAAAACCTCATTCACTGAAGATGGCAGGGTCCTGCCACATTTGTGAAATTTGTGGGGGTTTATATAGGGAAGTATGCTGAGACATCAGCTTAAAAGTTAAAGTATTGCATCTTGCACCTCAATCACTATACCACTAAGAAGAAAGCATAATGTCTGCTAGTCTTCTCCAAGTTCTAGAGGCAGTATATTCCAGCTTATATATATTGCTCATTTATTGATTTATCTGAGGATTCTAGTGTTTGTGAACTTAGTTCAGGAAAAGCAGCCTAGTAGATTTAGTACAAACTGAATGTAGCCTTACTACTATGGCCATAGGTCCAGGCAATTTCTACAGTATTGAAGTTATCTATGCTGGGAAACAGACCATTTATAAAGTTTTCCATGCCCTCATAGGAGAATCATAATGTAGTTTCATAAGATTATATAGCAAGCCTATGCCATGTGCAGCAGAGAATTATGCATGAGTGGAAATCAGCTCCTGTCTTTCCTCTATGCCCAAGGAGGAAAGGACCATGTGACCATAGAACTTCAACTGTCTTTTGAGATGGAGCTATTCTTCATGTTCTGTGTTGTTTTATATTAAGACTGACTAGAGGGCATCCCAATTTTCAAATCATATGCTGCTATCTTGTGATGGCATCCTCTAGGATGTAGTGTACACTCTTATTTATTGACATTATATATAATTTGTTCCCAATAAGAAGAATCTGCAGGCCTTCATGGAATATTCCCCATATATCTTCATTCCCTGTAAAACATGTGTAGAATTTATGCTTTCTTTTCCACAGCTTCAGGCTCTCTATTTCTAGTTCTGGGATATGCTTTCACCAGTAATGCAGTAAGATTTCTATTAGCTTTAAGCTCAATCACTTTTCAATTTTCTTTCCCAGAAGCACAGAGGCAAAGAAAGGTGTTACCATCTTATAAAGGATCATTTACCTTGATCACTCGAAAAAGTAGTACTGCTACTATACAAGGATCATGGAAGATTTTTCTTAAATCCAAATTGAAATGTGCAATTGAACTATTCTACTTCTGATGTGAAAAAAGTGCATTGGATAGTATTACTAACAAAGATGACATTGAAGAAGAAAAGATTAGTTAACATGAAGACATAGCAGTAGCACTATACAAATGAAACAGTAGAATAAAAATAATTTTATTATATAAATCTCTTTAAAAGATAAATGACTATACATAGCAAAGATAATGGCAATATATTGTTTAATATATTATCTCAATAGATAATCATAGACATTAATACAAAACAATACAAACATCAGGGCCAAGAGAAGGAAGTACAGTATTGTAACTTTCTTACATGATATCTGAAAAGATAAAATTTGAAGTTAGACTGTTGATACCGTAAAATGTTCAGTATGTATTTGCAACCCTAAAATAAACACTAAGAACCTCAAGAAAAAGATAGCTAAGAAGTCAAGATTATTAATATGAAAAAAACTAAAAGGTAGAAAGAAGATAAAAGTAACACTCAAGTATCCAAGAAAATACATAAAAAATACAAAACTGAAAAACTCCAGATAATAAAATATAAAGATCATCAATTTTAAGTGAATTGTGTCTATTATCATGATATTGTAAATGAACTAACAATGTATTTAAAGGCAATGATTATTGTATTGGATAGATATATATTACCACCACTAAAAATAAAGACCTATGTAGATGAAAAATAAAAGGATAGTGAAAGAAAAATTGTTAATATATTACTATCTAACCAGATTGTGTTATAACAACTTACTCTTGCATTGTAACAAATTACCACAAACTCAGTGACTTAAAATAGCAAAAATTTATTATCTTATAATTCTTTAAGTTCTCCTTGGGCTACACTCAGAGTTATCAGAGTTGCATTCCTTTCTGGAGACCTTATGAAAAAAATCTCTTTCCTTGTCTTTCACAATTAAACCAAAAGGAAGGGGAAAATGTGGAAAAAATATGAATAAATATAGAACGTTTGACAAGAAAGCAAAACATAATCCAATCATATCAATAATAATCCTATTACAGGTCTATTATATAGAATAATTGTCAAGCATTTCCACATATATATATAAAACTATACAAACCCAACAAGGCATCATACTATTTTTGTACAGTCAGTACTTAGTATATACTTAATTACATATATCAACATATTTGACAAACTACTACATTCCTTTCTGTCATCTTGAAATGTACCAATTCATAAGATCTTTGTACCCTTGCACTTGTCATCCTCTCTCTAGAATTTTCTGTCCCCATGTAATTCCACGGGTATTTCTTTCAGGTTGTCTGGATATCAGCTAACCACCACTCTAAAAGACCTTGCTTAACAACCAAAAGCAAAGTAACAACCATCTCCTGGTCAAACTCTATCATAAAATTATTTTTATTTGCTTCAGTTCACTATCTCTTTTGGATATCATGGGTTGCTTTTAATATAATAGTTTAATCTATGTTTATCCACTTGACTATAACCCCAAGAGACCTGGAATCTTACCTGCCTTATTTACATAGCTAGAATAGTGCCTGAAAATTGCAAGTACTTAATAAATGTAGTGTTGGGTAAAATGACTGATTCAGTGCATTAATGAATAAATTATTTCATTAATTCCAGCTATATTTTCTCCTTTGTTGCTTGTCCTATCATTCTATTCCATTCAGCAAGCCATGTGACGACTCAATAACCTCTTCATGGAAGCTTTCACTTCTTGGTTGCGAAGCGTATAAATCACAGGGTTCATCAAAGGAAAGATGACTGTGTGAAAGAGAGAAACTACTTTGTCAGCTGGGAAGGCTCTGAAGGGTCGAGTGTAGATGAAGATGGCAGGTCCAAACATGAGAAACACAATGATAATGTGTGTAGTACATGTGGAAAGAGCCTTGTTCTTCCCTTCAGAGGAGTGTCCCTTCACACGGCAGAGGATGACTGCATAGGAGGCCAGAAGTCCCAGGAAGCACAGCAGAGTGAGCAGGCCACTGTTGGAGACCATCAGGAGCTCCACCACAAAGGTGTCTGTGCAGGCCAGCTTGATGACTTGCGGCACATCACAGAAGAAGTTATCCAACTGGTTGGGGCCACAGAACGGCAAGTGGAGAATAAGGGCTACTTGTACAATGGAATGAGCAAATCCCCCAAGCCACAGGGCCAGCAGCAAGGTGTAGCAGACTCTAGGGTTCATGATGGTGGAATAGTGCAAGGGATGACAGATGGCGATGTAGCGGTCAAAGGCCATCACAACAAGAAGGAACATTTCCCCCGCCCCCAGGAAGTGCAAGAAAAAGAGCTGAGTGATGCAACCTCTGTAGGAGATTATTTTCTTCTTGGAGAGGAAGTCCACCAGCATCCTGGGAGCCACAATGAAAGAGTAGGATGCATCCAGGAAAGCCAAGTTTCCCAGAAAGAAGTAGAGGGGGGCTGTGAGGCCAGGGTCTGATCTGATGGTGAGGATGATAAGGAAGTTTCCAGGGAGGATGATGAGATAGAAACCTAAGACAAGCACGAAGACCAGGAGCTGAACATGTTGAGACTGGGTCAGACCCAAGAGAATGAAGTCTGTCAACACTGTGCTGTTCTCTGTCTCCATCCCTCCTCTGTCTGCAGAATAACAGAGAACAAAATATATCTGTTATGATCACCTTTCCATCTACTCCATAGCTCTTCTCCAGAGAAAAACATTTATCACATCAAACACTTGCCTAGCTGAAAAAAAAAATGCATGTCCCAAAACAGGTGACGTTTTGAGTTGACCTTTCTACTCTTCCCTTCTAGATCTCCCCCTAGGATGTTGTTCTCATAACCACACTCATTCCCACTTGCCCATGTGCTTCTATATAATTGTACTCCTCTAGGACTCTGGCTATGTTGCTTGAGGTGTAGTCAGAATTTCCTGATTAAAACAAAAGTTAGAGCAGCCCCGGTGGCTCAGTGGTGTAGCGCCGCCTTCAGCCCGCAACAGGATCCTGGAGATCCGGGAGTCCTGCATCAGGTTCCCGGCATGGAGCCTGCTTCTCCCTCTGCCTGTGTCTCTGCCTCTCTCTCTGTGTATCTGTCATGAATAAATAAATAAAATCTTTAAAACAAATAATTAAAACAAAAGTTAATCATTATTGTATTTGTCAGGGTTTTTTTTTTTTTTTTTTTTGAATAGTGTTGGCGCACTGTCTCTAATATTTAGGTTTGTTGCTGGGTTTGGGTCAGTTCTCTTCATTCTCACAGAGCACAGTGCTTTTCCAAGTGCTTCTTTTCTTTGGTTCCTATAAAATCCCCAGTTCCTGGTTGGTAGCTTTATGTCTTGTTTTCTAAATGTGTCTTCCTTACTTGTTCCTATTGCACTGTTCTGCTTCAGTGCCTTTGTGCATCTTTGTTCCAAACTGGTTTAGGGTCTCAAATAAGAATCTTACATTCTGCTAACACAGAGGTATTCCCCTAGGTACACCCTTGGTTGGCTCCCAATCCTGCATCCACTACACACCCTTTTCAAAAATCCTAATTTTTAAAAAAGATTTTTTTTTATTTATTCATGAGAGAAACAGAGAGAGAAAGAGAGGCAGAGACACAGGCAGAGGGAGAAGCAGGTTCCATGTAGGGAACCTGATGTGGGACTCGATCCTGGGTCTCCAGGATCATGCCCTGGGATGAAGGTGGCACTAAACTGCTGAGCCACCCAAGCTGCCCCAAAAATCCTAATTAACGAATCCAGTTTTATTTGCTTGCCATGCATCCATTACCTACTCTTTCCTCAGATCTCAGAATGATAGCCAAATGATATCCTTCCCACAAATATTTTCAAAAAAACTTATCAGAATATATAAAATATTTTGAATATCTCAGCTAACAAAATCAAAACATGATAGCATTGAAATTGGCCATATAGAATATTTAGTATGACATACTCATTGAATAGATGAGAAAAATAAAGCAATTGCAGTTAAGATTTTTAGTGTTGCAATCACTTCTTCATTCTGATTCACAAGTGGTAAGAAAAATAAAGCTGTGTATTCCTCAGTTTAAACTTATTAGGACATTAATAATTATTGTCTATACATTGATATTATTTAGGTAATCACAATTTTGCTTGCATAAATATTTCCCCTCTTGAGGCTGTAATCTGGTCTAAATAAGAATTCTATTTAGAGATTTATTTACTGGTTATTTTCTAATTTGTATATTACTATAATTGTAGAAATGCATTTTATAAGTAAAGATTCATATATTGTGATTTTTATTCATGTCTGACTGTTGGTGTGAATTATTTAAAAAATGAAAGATTGCTAATTGTAACAATATGATATATAATGTGATATATAACAAAATTTGTCTGGATTTTGAATTATATGTAATGTTGTTTTTCAAAAGTACTAAGAATACAATGGAATACAGTTTGACAATAAAGAGGAATGACAGATTGTGACATGCTACAACATGGAGAAACTAAAAAACATTATGCTATATGACAGGAACCAGGCACAAAAGACCATGTATTGTTCTATTCAATTTTTGAAAATCTGCAAACAAGGTAAATTGATGGAGACAGAAAGTAGAAAACTGGTTGCCTAGGTCTATTGATGGAATAAAGAGTAACTGCTAATATGAATTTTCTCTTTGAGGTGATGAAAATGCTCTAAAATTTATCACGGTGATACTTGCATAACTCTGAAAATACACTTAAAACCATTGAAGTATACACCCTAAATGGTAAATGGTGTGCTATGTTGATTATAGCTCAATAAATCTTTTTTTAAAAAGATGTGTTTTTTTATTGAGGGAGAGAGAGAAAAGGCACGGGGGTAGGGCCAGAGGGAGAGAGAGAGAATCTTTAAGCAGACTCCCTCAACTGAGCATGGAGGTGGATGCAGGGCTCAATTCCAAGAACCCAAGATCACAACCTGAGCTGAACCCAAGAATTGGACATTCAACTGACTGCATCACCCAGGTACCCCTCAATAAATCTTTTTTTGTTCCTTTTCAAGTGCTATTATAGGTGGAGGGGAAAACTGGAGAAGGAGAAAGTCCTGACTGAAATTTGACAGAAATTTTTGATGGCATTTCTATAAAGAAAAGATAAGAAGAGAGGAAAAAAAGAAAAACTAAAGGAATATCAACTTTAAAAAGTCCATAAAGAAATTTATGGGAAATGTAAGCAATATGCTGATGTTTTCAGACACACATCTAAGAAACATCAGAATGTATATTCTAGGTGATTAGTAACATTTCTAACTAGCAGCCAAATATGGGAAAGGAATTTATAATACATTGGCACGTGTGTGGGATACTTACTCACATATGTATAAACACACGTATAATGAGTATAAGAAACAAAACTAATGGGCAAAGGGGAAAAAAGAAAGAGAAACAGACTCTTAACAAGAGATCTCAAACTGGTGGTTACCACAGGGAAGGTGGAAGGGACTGGGTTACATAGGTGACGGGGATTAAGTTCTACACTTACTGTGATGAGCACCGGTAAGTACGACGGGTGTCATATGGAAACGCTCAATCACTATCTGTACATCTGAAAGTAAGATTACACTGTATGTTAACTAACTGGAATTGAAAAAAAAAAAACTAAAAACAAAAGAAATGGGGAAAAATTACCTTTGGTGTCCTTGAAATTGCTTAGGAGCTTCCTTCTGTCGTTTACCCACTTAGATACCTATTGACCTCCACATCCATTTCTCACTCTTCCTTTAGAAACCTGCTCTTAGGAAAGTAAGTCAGTAGCTCCTTCTGCCGGTTCTTAGGTTTTGTGCCTTCCAGGTCTCACTTACAGTTACTTCATGCGTCTTTGAGTTGACCATTCCAAGCCTCAGGGAGCACTCTGAGAGTCACAGTCTCTCACTCTTCCTCTGCTTCTATTTCCCCAGACCCCCCTCTACCCCATGTTACTAATCGATGGAATTGCAGACCACTTCCCCTCTCTCCTATACTTCCTTCTCCTGTTCTCAGTTACATACCTTCTGTTCCTGTGATTTCCAAATTGTGCTCAACAAGAGACTGAGGACAGACATTCATCTGATGAACATTACTCTACATGAAATGAATTCCTGAGGAAAGAAGCCCTAATAATGACTCTCACAGTGACCAGTGTTTTGCTGTAGTTGGGGAGGGTGAAGCATTGTCAGTGTGGGCTGGGACAGAGATCTGAATGTCTTCATCATCCCTGACCTTCCTTGTTATTTCAGCTGATACAAAAACACTTCTGGCACTGAAGATGCGCAGGTGGAGAGGGGACTCACATCCTTACCTCCTTCTGAGATGCAGACACCTGGCATCCACAGGCCACACCGAGCATGTCTAGATTCCAGCTGCTCTCAGACTGGCTCCTGGATCCAGGTTTTGGGGACTGAGCACCTTTCTAGCACCTCCTCCTTCATCTCTATCCATTCATTTCCTCTTGCTCCTTAAAAAATTTTTCCTATTTGCCCATTCTCTTCCTGCTAATTCTATTTTGCACACTCATTTGCTATGTTATTCTTTTTACATTTGCCTTAGCTTATTTTATTATTTGTAATTTTTCTCCATCAACCTTTTGCTTTTCCTTCCTCATTGCATTCTGTTCATTCTCTTTCTTTCTCTCATTTGCCCACATTCTTTGAGCCTTAATTCATTTTCACTTTGTTTTGTGCATGTGTTCTACTTCATTATATCCAATGCCTGTGTTTCCATTAATTCTGAGGCAATAGATTGTTTTCTCCCAGGTAGAAGGAGCACAGTACATGCTTCCTAAGTGTTCCATTCCATTGGGTTTTTCTACAGTTTATAAAGCTTGGCTGGGTCTTCACTGGACCTTTTTCTTGAACATTATCCTCTTTGAAATTTACTTAGTCTTACCCACTTATTAGTTACCTCACATTCTCTTGAATATTTTGTCTAAATCATGCTGATAAGCATAAATTGATTCATTTTTGTGCTTTAAAGTAAATCTCCTTAAAACTACCCCTGCCAACACAAATCCAATTAATGAATATTTGAAAATGACAGTGTGGTTTTTGGAGTGCCTGGGTGACTTAGTTGATTGAGTGGCAAGCTCTTGATTTTGGCTCAGGTAATGATCTCAGGGATGTGGAATTGAGAGCCCTGCATAGAGGTCAGGGCTCAGCATGGAATGTGCTTGAGATTCTCTCCCTCTCCCTCTGGCCCTCCCTTGGGTGAGCATTCTTTCTCTCTCTAAAATAAATAAATAAATCTTTAAAAAAGAAAATAAAAAAATGACAGTGTGGTTTCTGCCTCTGTATTCATACCCTTTTTATGATTATTAAAAAACACTCTTACTCATTTCTATGAATTTTGAAAAATGTGGATCAAGCTGAAGAACATCAAAAATATTTAACTGATACTGTAGTTGAGGATTAAATAAAAGTTTATTGAAAAACACAAATATTCACCCACACAGCTACTTACCAATTCAATGGGATAGCTAAATTGGATGATGGAAACCTCTATTGTTCTTTAATATTTTGTAGTTTTAGACAGTGTCATGAATGTTCCAGGAAGAACTTTGCTTTGGGAATTATTATATCTTGTTTATGTTCCTATTTCTGCAATTTGGTAAGCATATAACTTTAGGCAAGTCTTAAGTCCTTTAAAATCTGAATTTTTGATTTATAAGGGACAAGTAATATATCCACTCTTTCTACTGCGTAGGGCTGACATGAAGATCAAATGAGATGGTTAGTCACCACATCACGTCTATACAAACTGAACTAAGAAAGTGCTCAGTGATTAGACAAATTCTAGTAAAAAATGCTAAGTGGACCCTGTATCAGTAGATTTTGTTGTCACTCTGCTGGAGTTAATCCCAGAGATGGTGACTGCCTAAATCTGAGTCATTTCGAGATTAAAAATTTGTGTTGTTTCAAGGAGGAGTGTAATTGTTTATTTGTATTTGTTTTGTTTTGTTTTTTTTATTGGTGTTCAATTTACTAACATACAGGACAACATAAGTAGTAAGCCTGGGGAGGTTATTTTAGATATTTTTATATAATTCAGTTAGTATTTGTGAATCGAGTCTGCCTTGTTTTAAGATCCCTAATTCTGAGCCTCATATTAGGACCATATGCAAGAGAAGAAACTCATGACAGCGGAGTGTGGTAACCAAGAGGTTTGTAAACTTGTGAAATCAGTGACATTTGTCTCTGACTCAGCCTACCTGTTCTAACTTGTGATTCCCAATTTTCTTCTTTGTCTTATCTCTGATTTACAATGGAAAAAACCTGGTAATTTGTGTGATACTCAAATGTAAATCCAGGTAGAAAATCTCCCAAAGCTCTGACATTTTCACTTCTTTATAATAGTGCAATTAAAGATTTTCAATCCTTTTAGTATAATACTACACATCAGGAGGACTTGTAGGATGTGTATTTTGAGGGACAAGGTAGAGAATGCTATATGTGTGAATTTAGATCTTACCTTTTTTTTCTGTTTCTGCAGGATTACTCTATTTTTATGCATTTTAAGGTAGCAGATGTACCAGACAAATAGTATTACTTTTTATTCTTCCTCTCAATTTCTTTTCAATATGAAGGATGACCAAAATTTTCACCTCCTTAGGAATCCACTGCTACTCTCAAACAAGGGGCTATCCACTTCCTTCTGATGAAAAGATTACCTGTTCATTTCTGAATTTTTCCTCAAATATATGTCCTCATGGTAGGACATCATAAATTCTGAAATCTGCTCTCTAATTTGTGATGCAATAGGGAATATGCTTTGGGGTTTTAGTTAGAAGCATGCAGAGTGCTTCCAATGGGAATTAATAGAATGTCAAGTAGAATTAGAAGAAGAAAAAGATAAGAATATTATAAGGATTAAAAATATTCAAAACATGTGTTAGCTAAGACCCCTACTGGGTCATGTCACTATTTTAAACTTGATATTTTAACAGTGGCAATTAAAATGGAGTGGCAATTACACATGTTTTTAAGCATAATGAAAGTAGTAAGCCTGAGGAGGTTATTTTATATCTTTTTATATAATTCATATAAGTTATAAGAAAGCATTGGTGTTTACTAATAGGTTAATAGTGAGACTAACTCAGTGCTGAGTATGTTAGTATCTGCATATTTTGGGATTCAAAAAAGTTAGGTAGATAGATTGTATTAGGCTAAAAAAAGATTTTTCAGGAATAACTCCCCTCTAATAAGAGAACTTCATGTCTTATACACTAGTTCTTTTGACCTCTCAAAGAATTACTCTATTATGATCTTGGTATTAATTATTATTCACTTTTTTGAATATGTAGTTCCTGTATTCTGCATTAGTAAATGAAGGTCTTTCTCTTTTTCAAATAAAGAATATTACATAAAGAAAAAATATTCATGAAAAATCCATTTATTTTAGTTTCTTCGTCATACATTAAGAGACAAGATGGGATAAATCTGAGTCATATTAAAAATAGTAACAAACTTAACTTTTACAAAAGAAATACAATATACAGTCAGGTGTACATCCATTCAAATTTATGTCCAGTTCAGACAACAGTGTAGTGGGAGATGATGAAAAGTGGAGGAAAGAGGTAAAGAGATGGAGATAATATTGTTTGCAGTTTTTTTCCTATTGCTGCAAATAGCTAATTTCGCTTCTTGAAAGATTAGAAAGCTAGAAATATAAGATAATTGGAAGAAAGAGTAGAGCAGCAGAAAAGAAATGATAAGATACATATGGACAAAATGGAGAAAAGATGAAAGGACAGAGAAACCATGCCTCCAGAGATGCCTATACCACAAACCACATGTGCAGATACCAAAACAGGAGGGCTGGTAGAGAACTAGAGGAAGGAGGGGAAGAGAAAGGATGAGAGATCTTTAGAAATAGAGAAGTCTTTTTGTTTTTTTGTTTTTTGCTTTTGTTTTTGGTGTTGTCCTTGTTGCTTCATCTAATTACAGACTTCCCCAGGTCTCCCTTCTCAGAATTGACCACAATGCTTAGAAGTAATTAAAAATAATCTGGTGATTTAACTAGTCTATAGTGGGCCTCTCCTCTCAGCTGAGAAAGCTTTTACATCTTAGGCAGCTTTTTAGTATTTTAGTATTTAGTATTATTTAGCATTTAGTATTTATTTAGTATTTAGTATTTATTTAGTATTATTTTAGTATTTTATTTATTTTAGTATTAAAAGAAAGATATGTGTGTGTGTGTGTTTTAAGAGGTGTATCTCATGATGCCTCAATTATTTTACTACACAAGGCATCCAGTAGTGATGAAAATACAAGACTAGAATTCAGAATACAAGACTGTAGTCCTGGCTTCACCCATGATGATTACTTTTGGGAAACTGCCACAGATATTTCCCAAGGAGAAACCATGGAAAGGCATTTTGAGTATCTATCATTTGAAGGCTTGTTGTATGGGTGGGTCAGTAATTCAACAGTGATTATGGTACACAGGATCCTTGGTGTCAAGGATTTAACATTCCAATGGAGGGAGCCAGTCAAAGAGCAAAGAAGATAGGTTTAAATACGTCAAAAATGAAAGAATATAACAGAATTCTCTACATTGGAGAATGAATGGGGACAAGTAGGATGTTCTTTGAGTTAGATGTTGGAACAGTCTATTTTTGTGGAGGTGACATTTAAGCTAAATAACTAGATGTCTAGCCCTGAGGAGGTCTGAGGAACGGGCCTAACAGGCAATGGGAAGAGCAAGAACAAAGAACATGAAGACAAGGGAGCTGGTGCTTTGAGGAACAAAAAGGAGACTCTAGTGGTGACTAAGTGATGGGCAAATGGGGGGAAAGTATAAGGTCATGTATGAGAGGTAGGCAGCAGCTGCACGGGATGTGGCATTTAGTCATTACAATAGGGCTTTGGCAATCTCAAGGCCACTCTGGCCACCATGGAGAACAGATTTGAAGAAGGCAAGTGTTAAAGTAAGGAGAACAGTTTAACGATTTTGCAATACTATGCATGGGAGAGTTTGAGGAAAGCCTAGGGGAGGGTGGAAGAAGGAAGTAGGGAGCAGAAAGAAGAGAACTCAACTTGTATTTCTAAGGTAGTCATTTGAACTTGCCGATAGACATGATATCTGAAAAGAGGAATCAGGAATACTCAAGAATTTAGAAGGATTAGCTCTGAATAGAATTGCAATTTAACAACATGGAAATGACTCAGACAAGATGAGTTTAGTAATAGGAAAACACATGCTGTTTTAAATATACATTTAATTTTTGCATAGGAAATATGTTTGCATAGTTACACATATTTTTAGAGTAAAAAAATATGTTCTGTGAGGAATCTTCCCATCATAGTCCATATCCATAACCCATGATACAAGTGAGGAAACAACCAATTTTTATGTAAAATTTCAAAATTGTGGCTAAGTAATATTTATATACATTCCTTTTTTCCTCGTTTGAACATAAACTTGAAATGTATCACACAATGTCTTGTACCTTATTTTTCACTTACAGTATATCTTGGAGAAGTTTTTGTGTTAATGCTTAATAAGTTTCCTAACTCTTTATATGGCTGCTTATTATTTAGTTCTTAATATACTATTCAGTTCTTTAATTTTTTCTCCTAATGAGGAAAATATAAGCTATTTATATTTTTTTGCTATCCCAATGTGTTTTGTAATAATTAAACCTAAATGTGTCATTCTTTGAATATATCAAGGACAAACTCTCAGAAATAAAATTAGAAGATCAATATTAGTGTACATATGCAGATACATGGTACTTTTTTCTATAGTTTACTGAGTTGTAATTTATATACAATAAAATGAACAAACCTTCAGTATACAATTAGATGAGTTTTTGAGCATATATGTACCTTCTGACCATGATAAAAAATAAAATATAGAATATTTCCAACATATCAAAAAGTTCCCTTGAACTCCTTTTCAGCCAATGACATCCCAGAAATAACCACTTATTTTTATTAACATAGATTATGTTTGTGTGTTTTTGAAAATAACATAAATTGGACCATGGAATATGTATAATTTTGTACCTGGCTTTTTAAATTCAATATATTTCTTTTGAGATTAATCCACATTTATTGCTGATAAGTATTCCATTTTCTAAATATATAAGAACTGAAGAGGTCTTTTTTTTCCCTGAATTTGGGAGAAATATGAATAAAGCTAATTCGAGCGTTAATTCTGTATAAATCTTCCTGGACATCTGTTCTCATTTCTCTTGTGTACACACTTCTGAGTTGGGTTGCTGGGCTATAGGGTCAGGATATTTTTAATACTTGAGAAATGACCCCGCTTTTCTATAGTGGCTATAATATTTTACACCTCTACTGTCAATATATGAGAGAAACAACTGTTTTGTATCTTCACAATAATTTGTATGTTTAGTCTTCTAATTTTTTTTTTTTTGTCTTCTAATTTTAGCAATTCAGGTCAGTGTGTAGTGACATCTCCCTGAAGTTTTGGCCTACATATCCCTGATGTGCAACTTTTCAAATGTTTGCTACTTGGAGGTCATCTTCTTTGCAGAGTCCTTTTAAGCCTTTCTCTAAGAGGACTCTATTTTGCACTGTCTGTCCTTTTTAGTCCAATTTAACTCTTGCTTTGCCAGAATACTTCTCTTAAAAGCCTCATGCATACCTTAGGAATCATTTTGTGTATACTTCACGCTCCAAGAGTCACATCCATAATTCTTTCTGAGACAGGTATTTTTCTGCTTTTAGTGTTTTTAGCTAATGTGGACAAAACTTCTAAGATTCTTGGAGATCCTTTCTTCCAGCCAGGATTCTACTAGGCACTGTCTGTAGTGTTGCTGAAGACTTATCAAAGAGGGGTCAGAGCCACATCATTGATTTATTCTTTAAAGTTATTTCTCGGGCAGCCCAGGTGGCTCAGCAGTTTAGCATTGCCTTCAGCCCAGGGCCTGATCCTGGAGACCTGCGATTGAGTCCCACGTCAGGCTCCCTGAATGGAGCCTGTTTCTCCCTCTGCCTGTGCCTCTGCCTCTCTCTCTCTCTCTCTCTCTCTCTGTGTGTCTCTCATGAATAAATAAATAAAATATTTTTTAAAAATAAAGTTATTTCTCTCATGAGGTTTTTTTCTGTTTTTGTGAGCTGGAGGGACTGTCCTGGGCCTTCCCTATTTTTTCTAAAATCTTTTGAAAACAGATATAAGTATTTCTGCTTAGGATCTCTGTCTTCCTACAAATTATCACACACAGGATTAAAATAATCATCTGGTGCTATAAATATCCTGTCTACATTATTCTTGAGCCATGCCTTTAAGGAAACTTATATTTTCCACACTCCATATTTATTCTGAAGACACTTCACCAAACAAGTCACCGTGCTATGCAAGGCGCTTCTGTTTTCTACCCTCCAATGTTTCTGGAGCAATGCATGAGTGACCAACTAGATTGCTACCCACTGGGAACTGTATAGGTTACATCTCTCCAAATCCTAATAATGAAAAACACCTTTCTCTAGGATGGTTTTATTTTCTTATTAATCTTTTTTCATGTTTTCAACTTTAGTAAAATGAGCTATTTAAGTTGAAATTTTAAAAAGGTAACTCAATTTTGAAAAATAAACTATCTCCATTTTTACAAGATGTAATAGCAAACAGTCTATCTTTTATATTCAAGTTAATAAAGAAGGAATGACTAGATAACAATGATATTTTAATATTTTAGGCAAGTCATAGAGGTCTTGATAGTGTATCACAACCTGTGACTTGAAAATCTCTTTTAATTTAATCATAAATTGCTGATATTGAAAGCAGAAGAAATCAATAGCTTAGAAAAAAGAAAAAGAGAGAGGGAGAGAAGAAATCCAAAAAGACTTAAAGAGGTGACAGAGAAGATGGGTGAGTTGGTTAGTAAGTTTGGTGTTTCAGTGGCAGGTTTGGTGGCTGTGGTGGAGGCTTTTATAGGAATATTACAGGGGTAGCTGTGAGGTTATTCTCTGATACCTGTTTCCCCTAGGCTACCCTCCTTATTAAAGCTGTTATTCCAGCCATATCCTCCATGATTCAGGCTTGCTCTCTGCTTTCTAGCATTCCGGAAGATTCCTTTTCTTTCTTCTATTTTAGTTCCTGAATCCATATGCTATTTTGAACTTAGTAATACATCATTACTTTACAGTTAGGTTTGTTTTTGTTACAAATGAAAAATTTTAAGAAAATATCCCTGTGTAATAGCAGTGCACCACTTTCAAAAGTCATTCTTTTTAGTAACTTTGACCTTAGTTATATGAAATATAGGGTGACTAAGTAGAAGTCAAGCTTGCTTCAATACAATGATGTTAATGTGACAGGACAAAAATAGATGCTATCATTTCATTATTTGTGTATATATATTTTTTCTTCTTTCTCTTGCTCTTTTTTCTTTACTTTTTATTAGATGATGTCTGATATTTTGGAGAAGTCAATTAGTTTATCATTTCTAGGCAGGGAGGAGTCAATACAAAATTCAGAAATTATAACTCAAAATCAGTCTGCAAGGTCTTAAAACAAAAGCCACATTACTATTGAGGAAAAAAACAGATCACCATAGGAGAAAGGGAAGAATATTTTGCATTCCACATTGTACTTTGGAAGGCAAACTAACTTCTCAATTAAAAATAAAAATGTTTTTGGGGAACTGCATGGTTCAGCAGTTGAGCATCTGCCTTTGGATCAGGTCATGATCCCATGGTTCCAGGATCAAGTCCCACATTGGGCTCCCTGCATGGAGCCTGCTTCTCCCTCTGCCTGTGTCACTGCTTCTCTCTGTGTCTCTCATGAATAAATAAAATCCTTTAAAAATTAAAACGAAAATGTTTTTAGATGAATAGAACCTCTAGGATTGTTCTTACTAGTCTTTCATCTTTACTTATAACAAGACTGTGACAGGAATCTCTTTTCCTCAAATTACCTTTTCAAATAAGACTAGAGCTCTATCTAATGAAATGACATAATTTTGATGACTATGTTTTTCAGTTTGAACTGAGACGAACACTGAGTTTTTAGTTTTTTTGTTGTTGTTGTTGTTGTTGTTTTTTTTTTTTACTTTTGTGAATACAGCTTCTATAACCATTCATGTTCAGTCTGTTGTGCGGACATATGTTTTCTGTTGCATACATATTTGGAGTGAAATTGCTAGGTCCTCTAGTAACTGTATGTTTCACATTTTCAGGAACTGCTAAAATTCTCTCCAAAATGTTTGCATCATTATACATTCCACCAGGAATGTACTAGAGCTCTGATTGTTCTGTGTTCTCATCTGTCTTTTTGGTTATTGCCATCCTAGTGGATAAGAAGTGATAGGTTACTGTGATTTTATTTGTATAGCCTAGTGACTAATGATATTGAGCATTTTTGCATGTGCTTATTGCCCCTTTGAATATCTCTGTTGGAGATGATTCTACTTAGATCCTTTGCCTATTATTTAATTATTTCTCTTTCAATTCTGGAATTGTAAGAGTTATTTATGTATTCTGGATCCATGTCCCATTTTTTTTAGACTTTGTGATTTTATTTTTTTTAATAAATTTATTTTTTTCTAGTGTTCAATTTTCCAACATACAGAATAACACCCAGTGCTCATCCCATCAAGTGCCCCCCTCAGTGCCCATCACCCATTCACCCCCAACCCCCACCCTCCTCCCCTTCCACCACCCCTAGTTCGTTTCCCAGAGTTAGGAGTCTCTCATGTTCTGTTTCCCTTTCTGATATTTCCTACCCATTTCTTCTCCCTCCCCTTCTATTCCCTTTCACTATTATTTATACTCCACAAATGAATGAGAACATATAATGTTTGTCCTTCTCCGATTGACTTACTTCACTCAGCATAATACCCTCCAGTTCCATCCACGTTGAAGCAAATGGTGGGTATTTGTCGTTTCTAATGGCTGAGTAATAGTCCATTGTATACATAGACCACATCTTCTTTATCCATTCATCTTTCGATGGACACCGAGGTTCCTTCCACAGTTTGGCTATTGTGGACATTGCTGCTATAAACATTGGGGTGCAGGTGTCCTGGCATTTCATTGCATCTGAATCTTTGGGGTAAATCCCCAGCAGTGCAATTGCTGGGTCGTAGGGCAGGTCTATTTTTAACTCTTTGAGGAACCTCCACAGAGTTTTCCAGAGTGGCTGCACCAGTTCACATTCTCACCAACAGTGCAGGAGGATTCCCTTTTCTCCGCATCCTCTCCAACATTTGTGGTTTCCTGCCTTGTTAATTTTCCCCATTCTCACTGGTGTGAGGTGGTATCTCATTGTGGTTTTGATTTGTATTTCCCTGATGGCAAGTGACGCAGAGCATTTTCTCATGTGTGTGTTGGCCATGTCTATGTCTTCCTCTGTGAGATTTCTCTTCATGTCTTTTGCCCATTTCATGATTGGATTGTTTGTTTCTTTGCTGTTGAGTTTAATAGGTTCTTTATAGATCTTGGAAACTAGCCCTTTATCTGATACATCATTTGCAAATATCTTCTCCCATTCTGTAGGTTGTCTTTTAGTTTTGTTGACTGTATCCTTTGCTGTGCAAAAGCTTCTTATCTTGATGAAGTCCCAATAGTTCATTTTTGCTTTTGTTTCTTTTGCCTTCGTGCATGTATCTTGCAAGAAGTTACTGTGGCCGAGTTCAAAAAGGGTGTTGCCTGTGTTCTCCTCTAGGATTTTGATGGAATCTTGCCTCACATTTAGATCTTTCATCCATTTTGAGTTTATCTTTGTGTATGGTGCAAGAGAGTGGTCTAGTTTCATTCTTCTGCATGTGGATGTCCAATTTTCCCAGCACCATTTATTGAAGAGACTGTCTTTCTTCCAGTGGATAGTCTTTCCTCCTTCATCGAATATTAGTTGGCCATAAAGTTCAGGGTCCACTTCTGGATTCTCTATTCTGTTCCACTGATCTATGTGTCTGTATTTGTGCCAGTACCACACTGTCTCGATGACCACAGCTTTGTAGTACAACCTGAAATCTGGCATTGTGATGCCCCCAGATATGGTTTTCTTTTTTAAAATTCCGCTGGCTATTCGGGGTCTTTTCTGATTCCACACAAATCTTAAAACAATTTGTTCTAACTCTCTGAAGAAAGTCCATGGTATTTTGATAGGGATTGCATTAAATGTGTCAATTGCCCTGGGTAACATTGACATTTTCACAATATTAATTCTGCCAATCCATGAGCATGGAATATTTTTCCATCTCTTTGTGTCTTCCTCAATTTCTTTCAGAAGTGTTCTATAGTTTTTAGGGTATAGATCCTTTCCCTCTTTGGTTAGGTTTATTCCTAGGTATCTTATGCTTTTGGGTGCAATTGTAAATGGGATTGACTCCTTAATTTCTCTTTCTTCAGACTCATGGATAGTGTATAGAAATGCCACTGACTTCTGGGCATTGATTGATCCATGACTATAAATATTTTT
Source organism: Canis lupus dingo (assembly GCF_003254725.2). Lineage (NCBI taxonomy): Eukaryota > Metazoa > Chordata > Mammalia > Carnivora > Canidae > Canis > Canis lupus. The sequence goes on from NC_064272.1 coordinate 763,796, forward strand.
CTCCCATTTCATGCATTGTCTTTTCACTTTCTCCTGACTGTCCTAATTGCTGGGATATTTTTGTTTGTTTGTCTTGTGATTTTTTATTGTGAGTTTTTATTTATTTTTATCTTTAAAATTTATTATTTATTTATTTAATTTACTTTTTGTATATTTTTTATTGGAGTGCGATTTGCCAACATATAGTATAACACCCAGTGTTTTTATTTATATTATTTTATACATTTCTGTGAGAGTTCAGTGTAATCTGTTTTCAAGGAACATTTTTTTCCATTGAGTATTTGTGTTTACTTTTGCCAAATGCCTGAACCTATTTCCTTAAGTAGCAAGTTAAAAGAAAATTCTCACACTGATGTGTGGGAACATACAAAGAATGTGATGACAAGCCCAACCTTGTGAAGGACCCATTTATTTTCATCTATATCCAGAATCAAGTTTGGGTAACTTTTTTTTTTTTTTTCTGTTTTCTCTGTTAGGCAGGCTTTCTTCTAATAATCTCTCTCTCTCTTCCCAGACTCTGTGCACTCAGCATGGCACTCTGTTATGGTGCAAAACCCAAACCACAGTTCTCTCCCAAGTTTGTAGGATCTCTAGGCAGCAGAATTCTGTAGATGTTCTCAGAGTGGGCAATGGTTCAGTGCTGGTCTACCCTCCTGGGACGGAGCTGAAGCTTCATACTGACCTCAAGTGAGACATTTACCTTCTTTTAAAATCTTCAATTGATATTTTTTTTTTTTATCCTTTTGGGAAAGGATTCTTCTTTCCTAATATCCTCATTTTTTTTCATTTTTGTTTTTTTTTGTGGGTTTTTTTGTTTGTTTTTTAAATTTTTTTATTGGAGTTAAATTTGCCAACATATAGCATAACACATAGTGCTCATCCCAAGTGCCCCCTTCAGTGCCCATCACCCAGTCACCCCAACCCTCCCCTTCCACTACCCCCTTGTTCATTTCCCAGAGTTAGGTGTCTCTCATGTTTTGTTACCCTCACTGATATTTTCACTTCAATTGATTTTAACAGTTATTTTACATGATTCTAGCAGTCTTAGATGTTTTGTAACTAGAGGGATTTCAGGATTTTGATTGTGCTATGCTGCAGACACAAAAATCTTATGTAATATTTTATCAGTTTAGAGTATAATCCCATCTACCATTGGAATTATACTTTATATGGTCATGATTTATTTAATATAGAGTGTGCTATAAAGTAAGACTGAAATTTTATGTTTACTGTGTTAGAAATAAGAGTAGAATATAAGGTTTATAGCAAATATTCTTTTTTTTTTGCAAATGTTCTTAACTTACTTTATTTTCTTCCATTTCCCTGAAATTTTCATGTATTCTATGTTCCTTTTCTTCATTTTTTTTTCTTTACAAGTTTTTATTTAATTCTAGTTAGCTGACAAAAATGATAAAGTTGGTTTCAGGTGAGGAATTTAGTGATTCATCACTTACATATATACCCGGTGCTCATCACAACAAGTGTTCTGCTTAATATCCATCACCCATCCAGCCCATCCTTCACCCATCTCCCTTCATGAGCCCTCAGTTTGTTTTCTATAGTTAAGAGTCCCTTATGGCCTGCTTCTCTCTTTCTTTTTTTTCTTCCCCTATGGTCATACGTTTTGTTTCTTAAATCCCACATGAGTGAAATCATATGGTATTTGTTCCTTTTCTTTAAGTACAAGGCTCTCATCTCTGTAATTACTAAAATATATGAGCAATATATGTCCTTATGTATTGTAATTTTTTAAAAGATTTTTAAAATTTATTCATGAGATACACACAGAGAGAGGCAGAGACACAGGCAGAGGGATAAATAGGCTCCCTGTGATGTAGGACTTGATCCTGGAACCCCGGGGTTATGCTGAGCCAAAGGCAGATGCTCAGCTGCTGAGCCACCCAGGTGTCCCTGTATTGCAATTTTTTAACAGATAATATCTCACAATAAAGTGCACATATTCCTTAGTTGTAGGTTAACTTAAATAATATTTCACCAGTATATAAAGTATTTCATCTTTTCTTTCTTCATTCAATAAATATGTTTGAACTGCTGAGTGCCAATATATATGCTAGATACTAGAGATGCATAGAATTTAGCCTAAAAACAAAGCTGACATTAACATCTAACTGCAAATAATTATGCCATAATTTATGCAAAGGATGGAAATCACAGCATGCTGTAAATAAGTAAAATAAAGAAATGTGAACTGGCCAAGGACATACAGGAAAAGTGTTCTAAAATGTAAGATTGTGAGGGGTTTGTGGGTTGTTCAGTCAATTAAGCTTCTGATTATTTATTTCATCTCAGCTCATGATCTCAGGGGCCTGGGATTGAGCCCTGAGTTGGGCTCTACGCTCAACAAGGAGTCTACTTGGGATTTTTCTCTCTCTCCCTCCTCCTCTACCCCTCCTTGCTTCTCAAATAAATAATCTTTTTAAAAAAACTTAAAAAATTAATATTTTGTCCAGATTATACCCCTAGGAAGAAGTAAGCTAGGTGTAGAAGTAATGGAAGGTCATTCTAGGTGAATGGAACAGTCTGGAAATAGTCCTAAACTAAGATTCCTGATTCTTTTGAGAACTTATAAGAAAGTAGATATGATACAACATTATGAAAAAAAATAGATTGGATTGGTAGATTAGTAGATTCCAGAGGCAGATTGGGTTTTGAAGGCCAGTGAAGGATATGAACCTATGTCTCTTAATGTCACTAAAATAGTTTTACCCAAGGAAGAAAAATTGAGAATTGCATTTTAATCACATCACTGGGTGCTTGTGCAGAATGCATTCAGGAGAGTAAAAAGAACTTATACAGTGGTTTAGAATCCATTAAAAAGCTGTTGTCTAGAGGAAGCAAGAAATGTTGGTGACTTGAATTCAGAGAGGATACTTACGATCACCATCAATGACTATGGGATTCCCAATTTAGCATGCACTACCCCCTCTTCAACAATAACAAATCAGATTTAGCTGATAATTACAATAAGGATTACATGCTTGCCAAAGGCAAATTTAAGTATAATTTTATGTAAAGCACTTGGAAAGAAGTTACATGATACAGTGCTTAAAATCAAGACATATGCAGAAGCATATTTATTTATTGAGGTTTGAAAGGAAACCTGTGCATACTTATAATATGTCTTGGAACATTTGGTTTCAAGGCTGCTTTTTGTAGCTCTACTGAAATTGTCCTTGCATTGGTTCCTTCTCTCTGGTATCTTACATTCTCTCTAGCACCTTACATTGACTCTACTGTCAAATTTAATTATTTATTCTTATTTTTTTCTCATTGGATCAAGAGTTTAGAATCATATTTTCCCATTGTTGTACCCATTATTGCACACATGATTTGTACTGGTACCTCATTTAAAGACAGTATAAATTTATGAATGTTATTAACAATCCATATCTATTAAAATCATCTCTATTAGTATTGACCATATTTTAAAATATTGATTTCTTCACTAATAAATATATATTGAATATCTACGGAAAAGGGCTCAATGATTTTAAATGTGTATTTTGCTGTAGGTCACTCATTATCATTATGTGTTTTAGCAGCAGTAAGGATTAATTAAAGTATTTTATTATTTTATGCACAGGTTTTGCTTCTGCACTGGTCACTCTAACATAAGAAGAGTGAAACTGTGGGATCCCTGGGTAGCGCAGCGGTTTGGCGCCTGCCTTTGGCCCAGGGCGCGATCCTGGAGACCCGGGATCGAATCCCACGTCGGGCTCCCGGTGCATGGAGCCTGCTTCTCCCTCTGCCTGTGTCTCTGCCTCTCTCTCTCTCTCTGTGACTATTATAAATAAAATAAATAAATAAAAATAAAATAAAGAAGAGTGAAACTGTGTATTTTATATAACCTATTCAACTTCTGTTAGCACAGTATTTGTAAGTTGTCTTAATTATATAGTGCCCAAATCTAGAAGTTCTGTGTCAAGATAACACATTGGAACTGTAATTTTCTCAATTTTCTCATGGCCCCTTGCATCTTCTGATTTCTTAGTGTATAAATAATAGGATTCAGTAAGGGTGTGATAACAGTGTAAAATAAAGCAAGGACTTTATTGCTTGCAAAACTATTGAATGACCAGGCATAGATAAAGATACAAGGCCCAAAGAACAGAGTGACCACAATGATGTGTGCAGACAGTGTTGGCAGAGCCTTGGCGAGCCCCCTGGATGATCTTTGTTGTACAGTGATCAGGATGACAGTGTAGGAGACAAGCAGCAAGATGAAACAGATGAATGAGAGCAGCCCTCTGTCAGCAATGACAAAGAATTCCAGGGTATATGTGTCCATCAAGCAAGCCTAATCACAAGGTCACAGAATATATTGTCTATGACATTGGGGCCACAGAAAGGCAAGTTGACTGTTAAAACCATCTGGCTCATGTTGTGTACAAAACCAATTGTCCATGATAGTATTATAAACCCACTCATCAGCCTGTGGCTCATGATTGTCCTATAGTGCAGGGGGTTACATATGGCTACATATCTGTCGAAGGCCATGGCTATCAAAAGAGTTGCCTCAGCACCCCCAAACAAGTGCATAAAGAACATGAGTCATGCAGCCCCGTATGGAAATGGTCTTGTGTTCATTGAGCAAGTCCATGATCAGGTGTGGTGGCAGTGAAGAGACACGTATCCAAAAAAAAAGAGGTTTCCAAGGAGGAAGTACATGGGAGAATGAAGGGTGGAATCAAATGTTACTGTGACCATAATGAGAATATTTCCCCACACGGTAGCGCTGTAGATAAAGGAGAATGTTACAAAGAGGAAAATCTGAAGTTCCCATCGTCCAGAAAATCCTAGTAAAATAAACTCAGTCACTACAGATCCATTTTTAAGATCCATTTACTTGATTCACAAAGGCTCCAGAAGTTCTTTTATACAATGCCTCGGTGGCTCAGTTAACTGTCCAACTCTTTTTTTTTTTTAATTTTTTTATTTATTTATGATAGTAACAGAGAGAGAGAGAGAGAGAGAGGCAGAGACACAGGCAGAGGGAGAAGCAGGCTCCATGCACGGGGAGCCCGACGTGGGATTCGATCCCGGGTCTCCAGGATCGCGCCCTGGGCCAAAGGCAGGCGCTAAACCGCTGCGCCACCCAGGGATCCCGAACTGTCCAACTCTTGATCTCAGCTCAGGTCTTGAGCTCATGGTCATGAGTTCAAGCCCTGCATTGGGTTCCACTTAAGAAAAAGACCAAAAAGATGAAAAATAAATAAAGCCACAATTAGCACTGATGTTTTCTATTTTATTTGATGATAATAGTTGGTGATATGAGAAAATATAATTTTAAATATATCAGCATCACCATCTACAATTTAAAATTATTTTATGGGTCACATCACTTTAAAACAACATTCTTATAACTATGCAGCAATTAAAAGCATTTGAAGGAGTGGAGGTTTTTATTTTCTATTGTTTTATTCTATAAAATGATACTCTTATCAATTGGTCTTGACTGCCACTAATTTTCTCACTTAGAAAAATTAGATAAGTAGTTACATTAGTATTTTCTGTCTTTTATTATCACAATGGCTGTCACCTCTCGAGATCATGTTACAACAATATATAAGAAATATAGAATTTCCTAATTTGGAAGATTAGGAAATTGTATTGTCCTGTATCTCCGAAGTCATTTTAAGATCTTTCAATGTTTCTAAAGTAAACAAAGAAAATGTAAATGTGCATACACACATACAAACACACACATACAACTTAGGGGTTAATTTGTACATGAAGGAAAGCCTTTAATTCATTAAAAATAATTTGCTCTTGCAGTGCCTGGGTGGCTCAGTCTGTTAAGTGTCTGTCTTCGGCTCAGGTCATAATCTCAGGGTCCTGGAATTGAGCCCAGCAATGGGGAGTCTGCTTCTCCCTCTCCCTCTGATCCACTCCCCTGTGCATGCTCTCTCTTTCTCTCTGCCTCAAAAACAAATAATAAAATCTTTAAAAAAAAGATTTGATTTTTATTTTCTATTGTATAATATATTGAGAATTTTTTAAAATATGGACTCATCCTCAGATCTTTATGAACTTTTTTTCTCAATTCCTGTATTACTATTATTCACAGTGAGATGTGTGTGCATTGTGTATAAATGTATGTATGTGGTGTTTAAGAAGTAAATAGTGAAATGATTCAACTTAACCTATAGATTTTGTTTTGGTTGTAAAGTATCATACTAAATTTTCTTTACTTGGCTTTTTAGACATTGTTCATAGGATCTAGAGTGATCAAAAATGATCAGTAACTATTAAGTGATTGCTGTATGCTAAACTGTTGTTAAGCGTGTCACATACATTAATGCATTCAATGCTCATAACAATCCCTTGAGGGGTGTATTATTATTATCTTCATTTTGCATTAAGGAAACTATAGTATAGAAGTCTTTCATGACTTACAGTAATGCAGCTAACAGTGGTCAAAACTGGTATTCAAGCCCAGTCAGTCTGATCCTGAATTGGGTACATATATACATATTGCCTCCAAAATTAAAGGAACATATATTTATGATCAAGTTATCAAGTATTGATTGAGTTCATATGTTCCATGTGAACTGTTGAGATCCTCCTGTGTTATGGTTAATTACACTGTACTTTTTTAATACAGAATGAATCACTGTCCCACCTCTAGAGACAATCTACACATACATAATTATAAACAAAAATAGCAATTAATCAAGTAAAAATATTTAAGTTAGTACATGGTATATGTGATGAAGAATTTTGAAAAGATGGAGACCAATTCTAAGTGACTTCAGGTTCACTTGTTATTGTCTTCAAAACACTTAAAAAATAAACACCATCCTCATGGTCAGTAAACAAAAAATGAGGCTTGGAGAATATGTGAGAATTACTAGGAAGAAAACATTAAGAGCAGTGAGTAGGAGAAGTGATACATTTAGAAGAGGGACTGAATGCAGATAAGAAGGTGACTAATAAGTGTCTGTTCTCTTTTCTCCAATGAACTGTAACTTTCTCCTTGTTTTCATTTCTACTCAGGCCCGTGTGAAAACGTCCTACCACCATTATCCAATCTTAATTCCTTCCATTGCTTTCCTATCTTAGATATTTTAAGAATTGGAGGGATCCCTGGGTGGCGCAGCGGTTTGGCGCCTGCCTTTGGCCCAGGGCGCGATCCCGGAGACCCGGTATCGAGTCCCACATCGGGCTCCCGGTGCATGGAGCCTGCTTCTCCCTCTGCCTGTGTCTCTGCCTCACTCTCTCTCTCTGTGACTATCACAAATAAATAAAAAATTAAAAAAAAAAGAATTGGATAATGCATACAAATTAGGGAAACTAAAGATGAAAATTATGGAAATAGAGATGGTCAATCTCCAACAGTAGACAGAGTGGATGCTGAATGATGACAATGTGTGGAGGAACACACGGAGGACAGCCACCCACCGCACCCTCTTCGAAGGACTGTGTTACATGATTATTGGGTGTGAGCAGACATTTTGCTTTGGAGACCTTTGTGACAGTAATTCTAATAATTCAATGCACTTTGGAGAAATGCAAGCCTTGATAATTATTAAATGAAATGAATATCCCAGCTACAATTTGGGAATGAATATCTTTGCTACTTGGAATTTCATGTCCCATGATACAATTACAAAGGAAAAACTTGGATATGAAAGGACTACAGTTAAGTATAATGCAATTAATACAAATAAAGTCTACATTACAGCTTTATTTAGCTTTTTCATTTTATTTTAGAAGGAAAGCTGGCATTCATTTATTTATTTATTTATTTATTTTTTAATAAATTAATTTTATATTGGTGTTCAATTTACCAACATACAGAATAACACCCAGTGCTCATCCCGTCAAGTGTCCCCCTCAGTGCCCGTTACCCACTCACCCCCACCCCCCGCCCTCCTCCCCTTCACCACCCCTAGTTCGTTTCCCAGAGTTAGGAGTCTTTATGTTCTGTCTCCCTTTCTGATATTTCCCACACATTTCTTCTCCCTTCCCTTATATTCCCTTTCACAGCATTCATTTATGCTGATAGTTTTCCCAGCATTTGTTTCTCTTATTCCTCTCCTTCCTTTCCCAATCAAGTTTCTAAAATTATTTCTTTAGTTCTACACTTAATATACCTGTTATTACATTATGAGCGAATAAAAGCAATATAAATGAAAGGAAAGAAATTATATAGTTTAGACAGAAATTTATTAGTGAAGAAAATTTTCTTCCTCTTGAATAATCAATTGCATAGTTTATTATAACTACTTTTACTCAATTTATGATGTGTTTTGGAGGAAATTGAAGGAAAATAATTATACATTAGACAAGGATGTACTTTGTAGTTGTTTATTTCTTACATCTTATTTAGCAAATGAAAAATCTAGGTCCGTATAATTAAGTAAATTTCCTGTATGTTAGATGTAGGACCACCCTAAAGAGATGTGGTATTAGGTGAGATGGTATATGTGTAAGCTGCTTGCTGGGTACCGAATGAGTGGGTAGATGGCATGTGCTGAATCTGAATCATTCACTGAAATTCAAGATTACAATCCAGAGAATTTTCCATATAAATCCCTAGTAGGAAAGGAGCAGGCCAAGTCTCGTTTTATTAATTAGTGGAATATGAGCATTTCTGCTCTTGCTCTGTGTACAGAATATATATCACTTAATATAAAAGTAACTGAGTCTCTTAACTATAGAGAACTGAGTGTTACCAGAAGGGAGGTCAGTGGGGGGATGGGTTAAATCGGTGGTGAGGACTAAGGCATGCACCTGTCTTGATGAGTACCTGGTATTACTGGGAAGTTTTGAATTGCTATATTTACACCCGAGACTTATATTATAATGTATGTTAACTAACTGGAATTTAAATAAAGACTTAAAAAAAAATATATATATATATATATATATAATTGAGTCAAATAAATATTTTTTTCATTGAAGGCACTTTAAGAAAGAAGAAAAATTTCAATCTTAATTGATTTTATGTTTTTCAAAAGTTATGAATACTTATGCTAAAGTACTGAAGGATCTCAAACACAGTATGTGAGGTGAAAGAATCAAGACTCAAAAGGCCACATTTCTGATTTTATTTATATGAAACATCTGGTGAATACGAATCTATAGAGACAGAATGTACTTTAGTGATTACCTTGAGCTGGGGAGTGGGTATAAGTGGGCAAGGTTTTCTTTCTGTGATGATGAAATGATCTAAAATAATTTTATGGTGATTGTTGCATGACTATGTGAATATAATAATAATAATTGAAATAATGAAATAATTTCAATTATTGGTTTTCCAGATATGCACCAATTTCTTCTAGATTGCCTAATTTCCTTTTGGCGTCCAAAAGGAAATGTCACAGGACAGACTAAGCAAGGTTTAAAATACCCTGTAAGTTGCTTTGTAGCTTAGTTAGGACACACGGTCTTAAATAGGTCCTGATTTATTAAAATTGGTAAATTTAAGAGTATATGAATTATATTCAATGAAACTATTATACATTTTTCGCTTTTATTCTAAGTTAAAATTATTGAATGTTACTTTAGTATTTTTAGTTTTCTAGTGCTATCCAGCTGCTTTTACTCAAATATATTCAACTGTGAAACAGTTGATGACATACTGCATATCTAATTCAACTTAGGTTTAAATTTCTTAATGTCCCTTATTTGAATTTATTTTTTTATTATTTTTTGTATCTGGAAGCTTGCCATTCTCTGTTTCTATTAGAGAGGTTTGTTGATAGTTTCTGTACTATTTTAAATACTCATAATTGAGTTTCCTGAATTATTCACATTTTTATTCATTGCTTTGTATATGAACATTTTGTAGAAACTTCTCCATTTGTTTAAAAAAAGATTATTTATTTATTTATTTATTTATGAGAAGGAGAGAGGGAGGGCAGGCAGGGGGAGGGGCAGAGGGAGAATCCCAAGCAGACCTTGCCTCTAGCATGAAGCCTGATGTGGGGCTCAGGTCAGGGCTTAATTTTACAACCTGGAGACCATGACCTGAGCCGAATCAGGAGTTGAATGCTTGACTAGTTGTGCCACCCAGGTGCCTCAGGAATTCTCTCTTTTTATTTATTTATTTAAGATCTTGTTTATATTTATGGTGTAATTGTCAGTTTTATACAGAGATTTTTACCTAGCTAGTTCTGGTCATTAATTCTCCCTTTCCTGCTTCTCCTTGAACTCTCATTATGATATGCTTATTAACATGTACTGTCAACACCTGAAATGACGAAAAGAAATAATTGAATTTTTAGTGATTTCATTGTTTTCAGTGCTAGTATGAGTTACCAGGATGCTCATAATTTGCTTTTCTTAATTTTATTCATCAGTTTTAATCATTGACCACCCACTGGCAAGTTTTACTCTTCAATATCATTTTGAGAGCATATATCCTTTAAATTTAAAAAAAAATTCTTGGTCCTAGATCATTGTGAAATAGTAAAGTGATGTCCCAGTGAGAGAGGACTTAATGTTTCAAAAGCCTCAGCCTTTTTCTTCCAGCCAACACAAAATCAATTAAAATAGTGTCTTCAGTTTGTTAAACCTCTAATGAATTACCTCTTGATGATGTTTCCACTCACCTGTTCTAAAGGCACAGTATGAAGAGCAATATGTTCAAGGAGTTAATCAAAATTGAAAATCTGCTTTTCACTCTCTGTGATGCTCTATCTATGAATTTATATACCATCTTCTGCTCTTTTTATAAAGATGTGAGTTACTTTGGGGGCAGATGTGTTGGAGCTCTGCAAATCCAAATTGCAGTGGGAGTTGTTAGAGCACAGAGGCTGCTGCCAAAGCATGACCAGGAGAGGTGTTTACACTTTATTTCTGGCCCTGCACATGCTGTGATTCTCTCTGAGCATTGGCTTGATTACATTGGACATTGTAATGTTGTTGGTTGAGTGTTGGTTGGTTGGTTGGTTGTGCTGTAGGAGTTGTAGACATCTTTGAACTAATGGATGCTTGTTTTCCCTCTTATTACTCCAAACTATCCTCTTACCTTACTTTGAACAGCTTTGGGTAATTTTGTAGATGAATTATCTCCAGATTTCTCTGAGCTTAACATCTTCAACATAAAAATAGATCTCCATGTTATAAATTTACTACTGACTGCATGTATTATGGTACAATATTAATATATTCAGGAAGTAGAAATTTTAAAAGACAAAGTTAAAATAAATTATATTGAGTGATTTAAAATTTGAAATTATACATTGATAGTACAACTGTTTTATGCTCGCTAATATTTAACTATTTTTATTTATGCAATTTTCAAAGAATATCTATGAGTCACAATATAGTTTAATAATCATTGCCACTTTTACTATCAGTTATCATCAACTGTTGTTCTATGAGATACTGCCTTTAAAAAATTAATCATAATTGATTATCTTGGTATACTTTTCGCCATTGGGTTCAAAGTTCATTTGAATAACATGCCAACAAAGGATATCGTGAATAACTTTCACATTGGCAGATATTGCTGTCACTTATATGGAGTTCTTATTTAATTCCAGTCAGATTCACCACTTAGCCCATGTATTAATGTGGTTTTAGACATAGACATAGACATCACATTTATTATCAGAGACAATACAATTGATGAAAAATTATTATATATATAGATGTTAAAATCATCCATATATATCTGATATGTCATTTGCAAATGTCTTCTCCTATTCTGTGTTGTCTTTTAGTTTTGTTGAATGTTTCTTTTGCTGTGCAGAAGCTTTATCTTGATGAAGTCCCAATAATTCATTTTTGCTTTTGTTTCTCTTGCCTTCATGGATGTATCTTGAAACTTGTGGCCAAGTTCAAAAGGGTGTTGCCTGTGTTCTCCTCTAGGATTTTGATGGATTTTTGTCTCACATTTAGATCTTTCATCATTTTGAGTTTATCTTTGTGTATGGTGCAGAGAGTCATCTAGTTTCATTCTTCTGCATGTGGATGTCCAATTTTCCCAGCACCATTTATGAAGAGACTGTCCTTTTTCCAGTGGATAGTCTTACGTGCTTCGTCAAATATTAGTTGACCATAAAGTTAAGGGTCCACTTCTGGATTCTCTATTCTGTTCCATTGATCTATGTGTCTGTTTTTGTGCCTGTACCACACTGTCTTGATGACCACAGCTTTGTAGTACAACCTGATCTGACATTGTATTGCCCCCGGCTCTGGTTTCCTTTATCAATATTCCCCTGCCTATTCTGGGTCTTTTCTGATTCCACACAAATCTTAAGATGATTTATTCCAACTCTCTGAAGAAAGTCCATGTATTTTGGATAGGGATTGCATTAAATGTGTAAATTGTCCTGGGTAACATTGACATTTTCACAATATTAATTCTTCCAATCAATGAGCATGGAATATTTTTCCATCTCTTTGTGTCTTCCTCAATTTCTTTCAGAAGTGTTCTATAGTTTTTAGGGTATAGATCCTTTCCCTCTTTGGTTAGGTTTATTCCTAGATATCTTATGCTTTTGGGTGCAATTGTAAATGACATTGACTCCTTAATTTCTCTTTCTTCAGTCTCATTGTAAGTGTATAGAAATGCCACTGATTTCTGGGCATTGATTTTGTATCCTGCCATGCTACCAAATTGTTGTATGAGTTCTAGCAATCTTGGGGTGGAGGCTTTTGGTTTTCCTATGTAGAGTATCATGTCATCGGCAAAGAGGGAGAGTTTGACTTCTTCTTTGCCAATTTGAATGCCTTTAATGTCTTTTTGTTGTCTGATTGCTGAGGCTAGGACTTCCAGTACTATGTTGAATAGCAGTGGTGAGAGTGGACATCCCTGTCTTGTTCCTGATCTTAGGGGAAAGGCTCCCAGTGCTTCCCCTTTGAGAATGATATTTGCTGTGGGCTTTTCATAGATGGCTTTTAAGATGTCGAGGAATGTTCCCTCTATCCCTACACTCTGAAGAGTTTTGATCAGGAATGGATGCTGTATTTTGTCAAATGCTTTCTCTGCATCTAATGAGAGGATCATATGGTTCTTGGTTTTTCTCTTGCTGATATGATGAATCACATTGATTGTTTTACGAGTGTTGAACCAGCCTTGTGTCCCAAGGATGAATCCTACATGGTCAGGGTGAATAATCTTCTTAATGTACTGTTGGATCTTATTGGCTAGTAACTTGTTGAGAATATCTGCACCTGTGTTCATCGGGGATATTGGTCTATAATTCTTTTTTGGTGGGGTCTTTGTCTGGTTTTGGAATTAAGGTGATGCTGACCTCATATAACAAGTTTGTTAGTATTCCATCTCTTTCTATCTTTCAGAACAGCTTTAGTAGTATTGTTTCTTTTTAAACATTTGACATAATTACCCCTGAGAAGCCATTTGGCCCTGGACTTTTGTGTTTTGGGAGGTGTTTGATGACTGCTTCAATATCCTCCCTGGTTATTGGCCTGTTCAGGTTTTCTATTTTTTCCTGTTCCAGTTTTGGTTGTTTGTGGTTTTCCAGATATGCACCAATTTCTTCTAGATTGCCTAATTTATTGGTGTATAGCTGCTCATAATGTTTTTAAAATCCTTTGTATTTCCTTGGTATTGGTGGTGATTTCTCCTTTTTCATTCTTGATTTTATTAATTTGAGTCTTTCTGCTTTATTTTTAATAAGGCTGGCTATGATTGATCTATCTTATTGATTTTTTTAGATTTATGTATTTATTCAGAGAGAGTGAGAGAGAGAGAGAGGCAGAGACAGGCAGAGGGAGAAGCAGGGTCCATGCAGGAAGCCCGACGTGGGACTCGATCCTGGGTCTCCAGGATCACACCCTATGCTGCAGGCGGCCCTAAACTGCTGTGCCACTGGGGCTGCCCTACCTTACTGATTCTTTCAAAAAGACATCTCCTGGTTTTGTTTATCTGTTCCACAGTTCTTCTGGTATCTATTTCATTGACTTCTGCTCAAATCTTTATTAACTCTCATCTTCTGCTGGGTGTAGGTTTTATTTGCTGTTCTTTCTCCGGTTCCTTTAGGTGCAAGGTTAGCTTGTATATTTGAGTTTTTTCCGATATTTTGAGGGATGCTTGTATTGTGATGCATTTCCCTCTCAGGACTGCTTTTGCTGTATCCCAAAGATTTTAAACTGTTGTATCTTCATTTTCATTAGTTTCTCTGAATCTTTTAAATACTTCTCTAATTTCCTGGTTGACCTTTTCATCTTTTAGCAGGATGCTCTTTAACATCCACATGTTTGAGTTTCTTCCAAATTTCTTCTTCTGATTAAGTTCAAGTTTCAAAGCATTGTGGTCTGAAAATATGCAGGGGACAATCCGAATCTTTGCTATCAGTTCAGACCTGATTTGTGACCCAGTATGTGGTCTATTCTGGAGAAAGTTCCATGTACACTTGAGAAGAATGTGTATTAAGTTGTGTTTGGATGTAAAGTTCTGTAAATATCTGTGAAATCCATCTGGTCCAGCGTATCATTTAAAGCTCTGGTTTCTTTGGAGATGTTGTGCTTAGATTATCTGTCATTTGCAGAAAGTGCTGTGTTGAAGTCTCCAAGTATTAGTGTATTATTATCTAAGTCTTAACTTTGGTTAATTGATTGATATACTTGCCAGCTCCCACATTATAGGCATAAATATTCATGATTGTTAGGTCCTCCTGTTGCATACATCCTTTAAGTATGATATAGTGTCCCTCTTCATCTCTTACTACTGTCTTTGGGATAAACTTTAATTTATCTGAGGATGGTGACCCCTGCTTTCTTTTGAGGACCATTTGAATGGTAAATGGTTCTCCACCCTTTTATTTTCAGGCTGGAGGTGTCCTTATGTCTAAAATTAGTCTCTTGTAGACAACAAATAGATGGGTCTTGCTTTTGTATCCAGTCTGAACCCTGAATCTTTTGGTGGGTTCATTAAGCCCATTCACTGTTCAGAGTCACTATTGAAAGATATGAATTTAGTGTCATCATGATACCTATTCAGTCCCTGGTTTTGTGGATTGTTCCCTTGGACTTCCTCTTTCTTTTACAGAATCCCCCTTAATATTCTTGCAGAGCTGGTTTGGTGGTCACATATTCTTTCAGTTTCTGCCTATCTTGGAAGTTCTTTATCTCTCCTTCTATTCTGAATGAGAGCCTTGCTGAATAGAGTATTCTTGGCTGCATGTTCTTCTCATTTAGGACCCTGAACATATCCTGCCAGCCCTTTCTGGCCTGCCAGGTCTCTGTGGAGAGGTCTGCTGTTAATCTAATATTGCTCCCCATAGAAGTTAGGGATCTCTTGTCTCTTGCTGCCTTAAGGATTTTCCCTTTTTTTCTAGAATTTGCAAGTTTCACTATTAAATGTCAAAGTGTTGAATGGTTTTTATTGATTTTAGCGGGGAATCTATCTTTTTCCTGGATCTGAATGCCAGTTTCCCTCCCTAAGTTACTGAAATCCTCAGCTATTATTTGTTCAAATATCTTTCCAGTCCTCTGTCCCTTTCACCATCGTCTGGAACCCCAATTAAATATAGATTTTTCCTTCTGAGGCTGTCATTTATTTCCCTTAATCTTTCCTCGTGGTCTTTTTTTTTTAAGATTTTATTTATTTATTCATGAGACACACACACAGAGGCACAGATATGGGCAGAGGGAGAAGCAGGCTACATGCAGGGAGCCTGATGTGGCACTCGATCCTGGAACCCCAGGATCATGCCCTGGGCCAAAGGCAGGCGCTAAACCATTGAGCCACTCAGGGATCCCCATCTTCATGGTCTTTAATTGTTTTTCTCTTTTTTCCTCAGCTTCCTTTCTTGCCATCAACTTGTCTTCTATGTCACTCACAAGTTCTTCTACCTCATTAACACTTGTCGTTAGGACCTACAGTTTGGATTGCATCTCAGTTAATTGATTTTTAATTTTGGCATGATTAGATCTAAATTCTGCAGTCCTGACGTCTCTTGAATCCTTTATGCTCTTTTCCAGAGCCACATGTAGCTTTATAATTATGCTTCTGAATTGGTTTTCTGTAATTGTAATCCAAATTCAACTTTGTGGGAAAGAGTACTGTTTCTGATTCTTTCTTTCGTGGTGAGTTCTTCTTTCTAGTCATCTTGCTCAGGGCACAGTGGATAAAAATGAGTTGTACTGGAAAAAGGAAGAAAAAAAGGAAAAAATACAAACAAACAAACAAAAAAACAAGGAGGGGTATCTCTGTTTCTATTTATACAATCCCTGGCCTTCCTCTGGAGCTTTCCAGCACTGGTCCATCAAGAACTTGCTCTTCCCCTGTCCTTTCAGTTGGTCTCGGGGAAGTTGGTGGGGACAGGTGACTTGGGGACCTTACTCATCCGCCATCTTGCCCTGCCCCCACCCCGTTTTTCATTTTCTCACAGAGAGGGTTTCTCTTTTTATGTTTGAAGAATTCACTAATGTGGATTTTCTTTGTGGGAATGATTTTAAGGATAGATTTGATATTTTTAATAGATCTCAGCTTATTGTCTTGAATAGTTGTAGTGTTCAGGAAATTTTATTCAAATTATTTAACTTATTGATGTGATGGAATTGGCCAGTATAGTAGGTGGAGGTTCAAGAGGTATTGTGAGATTCACCATATGCCTTTTCTCCTACCGTAGTGATAATAGCACCCCACATAGAGGTCAAACAGAGGCCAACTGCTGATCTGCACCCATTTTAGTAGTAAGGTAGGAATGAAGAATAAATACTTGTTGAGTTAAGAGAATGGAATTTCAGGGATCATTTGTGATTTCATTATGAACTGAACAATACTGTCAACATGGGTTAGAATTATTTTTATTATTGAAGTATAATTAACATACAGTGTTATGTTAGTTTCAGGTTTACAATATAATTCTACAATTCTGTGCATTCCTCAGTGCTCATTATTAGATAAGTGTACTCTTATTCCCCTCTGTGTATCACCAAGCCCCCACCCATCTTCCCTCTGGCAACCAAACTATTTGTTTTTTGCATTTAAGAGCCTGTTTTTTTGCCAGGACACCTGCACCCCAATGTTTATAGCAGCAATGTCCACTATAGCCAAAATGTGGAAGGAGCCTTGGTGTCCATAAAAAGATGAATGGATAAAGATGTGGTATATGTATACAATGGAATATTACTCAGCCATTAGAAATGACAAATACCATTTGCTTCAACATGGATGGAACTGGAGGGTATTATGCTGAGTGAAGCAAGTCAATCGGAGAAGGTCAAACATTATATCATCTCATTCATTTGGGGAATATAAAAAATACTGAAAGAAAATAAAGGGGAAAGAAGAGAAAATGAGTGGGAAATATCAGTGAGGGTGACGGAACATGAGAGACTCCTAACTCCGGGAAATGAACAAGGGGTAGTGGAAAGGTATGTGGTTGGGGTGACTGGGTGACGGGCATGAAGGGGGCACTTGGCAGAATGAGCACTGGGTGTTATGCTATGTTGGCAAATTGAGCTCCAATTAAAAAAAAATAGAAAAAAGAGCCTGGTTTTTTTTTATCTGTTTTTTTTTTTTTTTTGCTTTGTTTTTTAAACCCCACATATGAGTGAAATTTGTATTGAATGGTATTTGTCTTTGGCTGAATTACTTCACTTAGCATTGTACTCTCTAGATCCATTCATGTGTTACAAATGGCAAGATCTCATTCTACTTTATGGCTGAGTAATATTTCATTGTATCTATACATACACCCCCACACATTTTCTTTATCTATTCATCTACGTCCATCCATAGGACATATATAGGTCGCTTTCATATCTTGTCTGTTATAAATAATGCTGAAATAAGTGTATGAGTGCATATATATTTTCACATTAGTGTTTTTGTTTTCTTTGAGTGACCAGAAAAGACTCTGAATAGTCCAAGCAATTTTGAGAGAGCATAGCAAAGGTAGACATATCACAATCCTAGATTTCAAGATATAAAGCTGTAGTAGTTGTCAGGTTTAATCCGATCAGTAGTGAAATGAAACAGAGAGGCCAGGCAAAAGTTGGCCCAAACAGGCTTTTTAATGGGACGAGCTCCTGGGTGAGGTTCCTTGACCTGCAGGGGAGGGAGAGAGCAGGGAAGTCACAGGCAGGGGAAGTTGCGCCCAGGGGAGTACAAACGGGCTTCTTAAGGGGGGAGGCGCAAGGGGTTATATGTCTGTGCAGGGTGATAGGTATTAGGGATATTATGTGAAACTGGCGTGGGGCAATAACTGACCATGCCTTTGTGTTTGGTCTGGGTAAAGTCCGGTTCGGGTTTCCTGCATAGGTCCAGTCTCCCCCTGATGACGTGTCCTCGGACGGTCTGGGGTGATGGGAAAGCTCTGAGGTGGGGGCAACGAGGTGCAGGGTCCGCCGCCATTTTGTTGGTGCCTCCCGATCCCCCCTGACCCTGTCGGCCCAAGAATAGTCAAAATAGATAATACTTAAATCAATGGAACAGAGCAAGGTGTTGAGAAATAAACCCACACATTTATGTTCAGTTAATCTAGGACAAAGTAGATAAGAATATACAACAGGGAAAAGACTGTCTCTTCAACAAATGGTACAGGGAAAACTGTCGAGCTACATGGAAAAGAATGAAATTGGATTGCTTTCTCACACCATACACAAAAGTAAACTCAGGATGGATTAAAGACCTAAATATGAAACAAACCATAAAAAGCCCAGAAGAGAACACAGGCAGTAATTTCTTTGACATTGGCTATAGCATCATTTTTCTATAGAAGATGATGCAAAGGAATGCAAAGGAATCTGTTTCCAATTTTTCCAAAGGCAAGGAAAACAAAAGCAAAATTAAACTATCAGGACTACATCAAAACAAAAAGGTTTTGTACAGTAAAGGAAACTATCAACAAAACAAAAAGGCAAGCTACTCAATGGGAGAAGATATTTGTGAATGATAAAAGTTTACTATCCAAAATATATAAAGAATTTACACAATTCAAAACCAAAATAACCAAATAATCCTGTTAAAAATGAGAAGAAGACCATTTTTTTCCCAAAAATACATGCAGATGGCCAACAGACACCCGAAAAGATGCTCAAAATTACTCCTTATCAGGGAAATGCAGATTAAAACCACAATGATATATCACCTGACAGCTGTCAGAATGGCTAAAATGAAAAGTCAAGAAACAGCATGTGTCAATGAAGAAGTAGAGAAAGCGGAACCCTCACACACTGTTGGTGGGAATGCAGATTGGTGACTGTAGAGAACAGTATGGAGGTTCCTCAAAAAATTAATAATAGAATTACCATGTGGCCAAATAATTCCACTACTGGTTAAGAATTTTTGTTTAAAATCTAGGGTGTCATATTTTATTTGAATAAGAGCATTAGATAATGGATTTCAGATTTAACTGTATGAGTCATTGGATAGGTTTCTCATAGAGTTACATGTAATGTTGAAATGAAAGCAGCCTTTGAAAAGCATAATAAAAAAAGCAATTTAAAAATGCTAGCATGGTAAACAATTTATGTATTTGTTTAAATACACAGAAGCAGTCCAATTTTTAAATATGTCTGTTTCCTTGAGAATTTCTAGAAGGCTTTGTGTTTATACTTAGATACATATTTTCACTTATTTTATAGAATTTATGGTTATGTCTGTTTTTTATATTTTTCTCAGAACACTGATTTTATCTTACTTTTTATCTACTACTACTAATATTGAATAGCTTTTTTAAATTTCCAAGTATCACTTTTTCCACATATCATTGATTAGTGGGACATTTCTAACAGCACTAGAGAGCCTCTCTGTATTAATCTCTAGTTAAAACCAAACTGAATTGTGTCATTATGATTGCCTCAATTTTGCTGAATTTTAACTCTCAAGACCTCCTCTCTTGGTAATACTGTTATTAAAGTATTAAGAATTTAAATATAGACTTCCTGATTCCATAGTCAATATCTGTAGATGAGATCACATGATTTATAGTTGTTGTGAATTTGATTACTTAATTATCTGTTTAATTTTGAGGTATCTGACTTCTCTGACAATAATAGTGGTATATCCTTAGGTGTTTTGATATCTATTTTTTGAGGAAATCTTGCTTCAGTAACATCTCTCAAAGTGTTTCCTACTTCTCAATGAAAAATTTACAAGTTACATTTCCAAGTATGGGAAAAGAAAACAGCTCTGAAGTATCTCTTCCATAACGTTAATCAGACTGATCAAAGAATACATACAAGCCTCCTTTATTTGTCAAACATATCTTTATTGAGTTTCTGTTTTATTTTAGGCATTAAAATGCCTTAAAAATGTAACCTTTTTAAAAAAAAGTAAGCTTAAAAAAAAAAGTAAGCTTTGGGAATTTAAAGATAATAAACACAAAACTTCAGTCTTCAATGCGTTTACCTAACTAACATTCTAGGCTCCTGTCTCTGTCACACAAATTAGTTGCTGAAATTGCTTCTATAATTCACTTACTTTTTAAAAAGCAGTAAAAATAGGGGCACCTGGGTGGTTCAATCAGTTAAGCCTCTGATGCTTGGTTTTGGCTCAGATGGTGATTTCAGGGTCCTGAGATCAATCCCCACAGCAGATTCTTTGTCCAGTGTGGAGTATTCTTGAGATTTTCTCTCTTACTCCCTCTACCCCTCCTACCCTTGTTCACTTATGCTCTCTGTCTCTCTCAAAATAAATAACAAATATTTTTTTTTAAATTAAAAACTGTAAAAATAAAAATGCATTATTGTCCATTTCTATTTTGTGTCTAGTTAGTTCTTAACTTGAATGTCAATTCAATTTTCCCATCTTTGATTATAAAATTTTAATAAGGACTACATAAGTTTATGAATTAGTCTTAATATAATTCTGAGGATAACAAATGCCAAAAAGTTTTTTTTATGATAATGGTGATAATAATATAAACTGTGCCCCAGGTGGATAAAGATAAAAATGTCATGGCTCATTTCTATACACTTTCTAGCATCTTCCCTAAAGTGGTTATGGTAGACCATACTGTTGTTTCATTAAGGCATTTCAAGCAGTTTAAATATCCTCCATCAATATCTTTCTGTCATTGAAAACTCTAATGAATAAATAATAGTAAAGTCCTGTTATGAATCAAGCACCAGACTAAACATATTTGTATGTATTGCCATTTTAGCTCTCACCAGAGCACTGTGAAGTAGGATCATTCTATGCATGTTACAGCTAAGGAAATTAGGGCTGCAATAATTTAAATGACTTGCCTAAGATTCACTTGATTTGTAATTCAGAGAGTTAGTTGAACCCACACTATCAGGCAGTTGCTCTCTGAATTGCACTACTAGATGGTAGTGGTGTGATGAAGTGGTGAAGCCAACTAATATATCCTATTGGTTTGTTATACAGTTATATAAATTGGATTCACTCTAACTCATCTAATTGATAATCCTCTAAATATTTTGTAACTGTATGAAACACATATACATTCCTATTCAGGTCGTTGCAGACATCTGGTTAGAATGTGAAAGTTGAAAAGACAATAAAACCAGGCACCTACCACCCTGGGTGGCTCAGCGGTTTAGTGCCTTCCTTTGGCCCAGGATGTGATCCTGGAGACTAGGGACCGAGTCCCGCATCAGGTTCCCAGCATGGAGCCTGCTTCTTCCTGTGCCTGTGTCTCTGCCTCTCTCTCTCTCTCTCTCTCTCTCTCTCTCTCTCTCTCTATGTCTATCATGAATAAATAAATAAATCTAAAAAAAAAAAAACAGGCACAAGGTGGAGAAGAAAATGGTGAGACTTTGGAAAGGGTGGTTTGTACTAGTGTGTGACATCAAACAATGAAAAGAATGGATGGAATAAGATTTGATCAGATGAATGAGTAGAATGGAAGAACACAATAGAAAAACAGAAAACAGATGCTTCAAGGAAAAGGAAGAAAAATGCAGAATAATTCAGTATGAAAGGAGTTTTTCTGATTTAATTATAGAGGCATAAATAGTATTATGATTTAATGAAGAAAACCAAACAATTAGGCTATCTTCTTCTAACTCATTCATGAAAAAGTAATTATTTTAATCTCATATCATCTGCTCTAAAAAATTCACTTCAACTGTTTATGTCTCCTGCTTTTTCCAAGTAAGTTCACTCCTGTCCCACAGTTTCCGCATGGCTGACTTGACCTCTTTGTTCCGAAGTGTGTAGATGAGGGGATTCAGCATGGGTGTAATAACATTGTAGAGTACAGACACCATTTTGTCCACAGAAAATGTGGAGAAGGGACGAGCATAGATGAAAATACAGGGTCCAAAGAAGAGTGTTACCACCATAAGGTGGGAGCCACAGGTGGCGAGTGCCTTTCGCCTTCCCTCCTTGGAGCGAATCTTGACCAGGATAGTGGAATAGGAAGAAAGCAGTACCACAAAGGAACTGGTGGAGATCAACCCACTGTTAGATACCATTAGCAATTCAATAACAAATGTGTCTGCGCAGGCAAGTTTGATGACAGGGGGAACATCACAAAAGAAGTTGTCCACATGGTTTGGTCCACAAAAAGGCAAATGGATAGTGAGGATCATCTGGACAGTAGAGTGCACAAACCCTCCCATCCAGGAGGCAGCTACCAACATACAGCATAATCCTCGACTCATAATAGTGGTATAATGCAGAGGGCGACATATTGCAACATAACGATCATAGGCCATTACTGTGAGCAGGAACATCTCAGCTGCCCCTACAAAATGCAGAAAGAAGAGCTGCACGATGCATTGGTCATAGCGAATGAGCTTCTCATTATTCAGAAGATCAGCCAGAAGCTTAGGGGTAGTTACTGTTGAATAACATAAGTCCAGGAAAGAGAGGTTGCCAAGAAGGAAATACATGGGTGATGAATTCAGATAGTTATCAGAGGCCACTGTGACCATGATGAGCACATTGCCTACCCAAGTGGACATGTAGAAGAAAAGAAATAGTACAAATAACCCTGCCTCAATAGATGGGGTCTGTGAGAAGCCTGCCAGGACAAAGTTTCTCACCATCTCTGTTTGGTTTTCATCCATTTGACCTGGCTCCTTGATTAAAGAAATTAAACAAGGGGCATTAGTAACATTGAAAGTGAATGAGATATTTCACACAAAATGCAAGAATATTCCCATTTCAAAGTAAATATTTCTGTCTAGGATATATCCTCATTGATTATGTAAAATAAATTATTTTATCCTTAGCTGATATTGAATATATATTCTCCAATAAGTTCCAACTTTAAGACAATAATGAAGTAGCCAAGATATTTTGGAACATGAAGTCTTCTATTTTCAATTTGATGCATTTCTGTCTTTCATCAATCAGTATTCTCCGTCTCTCTTCATTTTTACATTCAGTCTCTAAGACATAAGTTACATTTCCCTGAGATACTAGTTTTTTAATAAAAATACTTAGGAAAAAGCCTTGAAGGTAGAATTTAAGATTCCATGGAACAGGCATTAGAATCTGTAAAGGTTTTACCTGGGATGGGAAATTACCCTGTGTGGATGGTTAGGCTGCTATAGTAACCCTGTGAGCCTTTCTATCACCGTAACTCTTGTGGAGCTCCATCTCTGTACATGGCTGGAGGAAGGATCACATTCCACTTTGAGCTTATTGCTAGTTCATTGATCCCTACTTGAGTTTCCTGAATGTCTGCCCATTTATAATACATTTATGTCCAGCTTATTATTGTGTATAATACATTTCTCATTTTAAGTACTAGCTGTGTACATATCAGCACAGATTATGCTCTTAATGTTATAAATAGAATGATAAAAGGGTGATTTAAAAACTCAGGTGTTCTCCCTCTTTTATCCTATCAAATTGAGTAAAAAGAAATAAAAGAATTAGCATTCCAGGGAGTGTGTGTTTGTATTTTTTATGCATTCATTGAATGATGGCTGGAAGGTGCTACTGTATGAGATGAAATAGGTGATAGTCCTATGAGGAATGTGGAGACTCATGTTAGCTGCTGTTGACTCAAATTCTACAGTTCTACAACACAGAAATATTTTTAGCAATCAAGAGATATAATAATTTAAAGTTTAGATACTGGTGAATTTTCTTTATCTCATTCTAATTTAAGCCTCCTCTATAAACTGAGTATTTTTATTTAGGCAACTCAATAAGAATAAAAGTTTTGAAAAAGAAAATTAATTTTAAATTATATAAAGCTCATTTTAAATAAAACTAAAATTTACATATGTCAGGAGAAATATGCTAACAATTTTAAATATAAAAAAATAATATGAAGAAAAATCCCAAAATGCAAATACTATTTTGTTAAAATGATGCTTGCAAAAAGATTCATCAATCTGAGAAAACAATTGCATAATGAAAGGAGAGACACCAAATTACATTTAAAATATGACAGAATCCTGGGATCCCTGGGTGGCTCAGTGGTTTAGTGCCTGCCTTCGGCCCAGGGCGTGGTCCTGGAGTCCCAGGATCAAGCCTCACATTGGGCTCCCTGCGTGGAGCCTGCTTCTCCCTCTGTCTGTGTCTCTGCCTCTTTTTTTGTGTGTCTCTCATGAATAAATAAATAAATAAATAAATAAATAAATAAATAAATAAATAAAAATCTTTAAAAACATAATAAATAAAATATGACAGAATCTATATACATAGGGTGCCTGGGTGGCTCAGAGGGTTAAGTGTCTGCCTTCAACTCAGGTCATGGTCCCACAGTCCTGGGATCCAGCCCCTTGTTAGGCTCCTGCTCAGTGGGGAGTCTGCTCCTCTCTCTCCCTTCGCTTGTGTGTATGCATGTACTCTCTCTCTCAAATAAATAAAAACAATCTTTTAAAAAATCTATACACACAGGAAAATAAAACTATAAGCCACAAGATTAAAGGTCAAGGCAACAGCCTTCATAAATGTTGGCTTTGACAATTGGGACTTTCTTTTTATTTATTGATAGCTTCAAATTTGCTACAGGGAACTCTTATATTTATGATAAATACTTGAATTTTCTATGAGTTTGTGTGGTTATGCATATCCACAGGTCCTAGGACTATTTTACTTTTATATGAAAAATTTGATATTTGGAATTTGTTCTTTTTCTGCAACTTAGTTATTATTAATTTACAGTTACTAAATTTCAGCTAATTTATTAGCTAACCTTTCATTATAATCCATGTAACTTTTTTTGAGAGTAATAGTTGTATTTGTGTACATCAAACCCAGATTTATGAAAAACAAGTTTTCAATGATGGATTATGTTTGCAAGAAGTATTTTGCTATTTAATTTTTAAAGTTTTAAATTTTTTTCTGATTAAAAAATAATCAGTGCTTTTTGCTGAAATTTAGAAACATGAAAAACATAAAGGAATTAATTATCCAACACCAAAATGGAGACACTATTAACTTTAGCTAGTCATATATTCTCAAAACCTTTGCTAAATGCATTACTAATTTATATAATTGATATACTATTATAAATGCAATGTGATATATTACTGAAAATACATAATTACTATGAAATACTGATTTTACAAGTGGGTACAGATAACAGGAACATGAGGGGAAAAAAGGCTTTCAGTAGATTGGATCTTAAGTCAGATTACACACCTCTGTCTGTAAAGTGTAGATTCTTAGGTCTTGGAGTCAGACATGTCTGGCCTGATAGCAAAATACAGATATCTAGACACTATCGAACCAAGAAGATAAATAAATTAAATGGAACCCCCTGGTCGCACTAGCCATCGTTAGGAAATTTCGATGTTTAGGGATTTAGGGATTCAGATACTTGCAGTCAAATCACAAAGGGAATTATTAAAAAATTTAATAACAATCTTTTGTCAGAAATTATGGAACATGGAAGTATGTGTGTTTGGGGGCTATAGTGAGATGTGAGGGTAAAAGCCAATGGTAAGAAAAAGAATAAAAAAGAAAAAAATATGACAGTTGGAATAATGTCATCTGGGTTATATTGAGAAGTGAGTGTTTCCAACACTGAAGTATTCAAGATTGATGGTGAGGATTACGAAGCAATAAGCAAAATTTGGCTGCAGGTGCCTTCCCAAAAGCAGAACAGCTTTGCTTTCATGGCTTTCTCCACATAGAGCACCTTCTCTAATCAGAAATTTTTTTAAAGACTTTATTTGACACAGAGTATAGGCAGGGGGAATGGCAGGCAGAGAGAGGAGAAGCAGGCTTCCCCGTGAGCAGAGGGCCCAACATAGGAGCTTAATCCCTGGATCCCAGGGTCATGACCTGAGCTCAACGCAGACATTTAACCAACTGAACCCCCAGCTCACCTCTAATCAGAATTTTTTACTTTAGATTTAATTTTTCCAAATAACAGGATTATATAAAGTAACAAAAATCTCTCCTTTCTTTCACTGCCTCTATTCCACTGTGTGAGGTGGGGAAAAGAGAGAGGAAGAGAGGAGAGATTCATGGATATGCTTCCATGTGATATATGTAGTTCTAACTCCTTTTTAACTGATACATGATATTTTTAAAAGATGGGTATGCTATAATGAACTACTCTTGATAGCATGTAGATTATCTATTATTATTCTTATAAATAGTGCTGCAATAAAAACAATGTTGAATTTTTAATTTTGTTCATAGTTCCTTAGACATTTATTATTATTATTATTATTAATTTTGATTTTGAAGATTTTATTTTTTTGAAGATTTTATTTTTACGAATCTCTATACTCAACATGGGTCAAACTCACAACCCCAAGGTCAAGAGTCACAAGCTCCACCAGCTGAGCTAGCCAGGTGCCCCTGTGTGAGTCCTTTATTTTATTTATTTATTTACAAAAATAAATATTTTTTATTGGAGTTCTATTTGCCAACATATAGCATAACACCCAGTGCTCATCCCATCAAGTGTTCCCCTCAGTGCCTGTCACCCAGTCACCCCATCTCTTCCACCTCCCCTTCCACTACCCCCTTCCTTGTTCATTTCCCAGAGTTAGGAGTTTCTCATGTTCTGTCACCCTCACTGATATTTCCCACTCATTTTCTCTCCTTTCCCCTTTATTCCCTTTCACTATATTTTATATTCCCCAAATGAATGAGACCGTATAATGTTTGTCCTTCTCCAATTGACTTACTTCACTCAGCATAATACCCTGCAGTTCTATCCACATTTATTATTTATAAGGAGGCCTGAATGTGAAATTTATGAGGCAGATGTTGACAGAATTTTTTTCTCCCAAAGTAGCAATACTACCTTATGCTCCCATGAATAATATACATGGCACTAATTTCACACTCCTCAACACTGGATAATATCAGCCATTACTGTTATTTAATTTTAATTTTACAGATGTAATGGATAAAAATGATACCCTGTTATCTTAATTTGCATTTGCCTTTTCAGCTGTGTGAATGAACATTTTAAGCTTTTTATGTTACATATTCTGAAGATTTCATGTTCATGTTGTCATTTTGCATACTGTTTTATGTTTTCATTATTAATGTACAGAAGTTCGCTAGATTTCAAAGGTATTGCATGATGCAAATGTTTGAAATATTTACCTTTAGTGTAAATTTGCAATTAATTGAATTTTTACTTATGTAAACTTCCAACCAAATGGAGGAATAGAACAATATTACATCAGAGGCATCCTCATACCACCCTCTCAATCAGTAACCCTAAGGTTAACTTTTTTTATGACTTCTATCACCTTTGATTGATTTTTTACTTCATCTAAATGAGATTACATGATACATGCTCTCTCTATATTTGATTACTTGACACTATGTCTGTGAAATTCATCCAAACTATTATTATTATCAGTATTTGTCATTTTTATTGCCAATGAATTGTATGATTGTTTCCATTGTATGAACATACAATAATTTACATAAGGCACTGTTGGACTTCTGGGTGGTTTCTCATTTTTGGAAGATATAACTATAAATGTTATGAGCATTCCTATATATGTTTATTGAAGGACACAACACTTCTTACCATTGGATGTTATATTAAGTGGGACTTTTTAAACCTACAGTAGATACTGATTTAATATTAGAAACCATCAGACATGCTTCAGCTGGGATTGTCCTAGTTTACAGTCACCCAGCATTGTAAGCGTTTCTGTGGCTCCACATCCTCCTCAACACTTGTCAGTTTCCATCCTTAAAAATAGATGTGTTTTAGGGGCTCCTGAGTGGTTCAGTCAGCTAAGTGACCAACTCTTAGTTTTGGCTCAGGTCACGATCTCAAGATCCTGAGATCGAGCCCCATGTGGTTCTGCTTAAGACTCTTTCCCTCCCCCTCTTCCCCTCACGCACTCTCTCTAAAATAAATAAATCTTTAAAAAATATATATATATATATAATATATATGCATTTTAGCCATTCTACTGGGTGTGTAGTTCTATCTAATTGTGTTTTAATTTGCATATCCCTGATAAGTAAAGATGGTGAACACATTTTTCATGTGGAAATTTCTTTTTATTTTTTTATTTGAATATAATTGGCATTCAATGTTACATTAGTTACAGGTGTTTAGTGTAGTGGTTCAGCCAGGCTATATGTTGTGCTGTGCTCACCACAGGTGTAGCTACCATCACCATACATCACTATCACAATACCATTGACTGTACTCCCCATGCTGTACCTTCCATCCCAATGACTTACTCATTGCATAAGTGGAAGCCTGTGCTTCCTATTCCCCATTCACCCATCTTGCCCATTCCCCTCATTCTCCTCCCCTATGACAGCTATGTTTACTATCTGTATTTATGGCTCTGTTGCTGCCTTTTATTTGGAAATCTTTCTCATGAAGTATCCATTCAAATTGTTTCCTCAGTTGTTAGATGGATATGTGCATTACACACTATACATATACAGATGGATATGTGCATTTGACACTACACAAAAAATATATATAATAAAATCCTTAGTTCAATATTTATTTGCAATGATCTAATCCTTCTGATGATTTACCTTTTTACTTTCTTACTGGTGTATTTTAGTAAATAGAAGTTCTTTAATGATGTCAAGTTTTTTTATATATATGGTTAAAGATATTTCTATTTTAAGAAATTGTCTCTCTGAAAGTCATGAGATTATTCTCCTGTAAACTAGATACTTAAATATTTTAGCTTTCACGTTTGGAAATTTGATCTATTTTAAATTAAATTTTGTGTGTGGTGTGAGATAGTTTTATTTTCTTTATGGATGTTCAGTTGACCTAAAAACATGTATAAAAAAAGACTATTAATTTCCCATTGGGTTGCAATGTAGGCTATCTGATAGATACCATATCTGTGTAAGTTTGGGTCTCCATTTCAATCTGCTGTGTTAGATTTCTGTTCTTTTGTTAATAAGCACTGTCCTAATCACGTTAGGCTTTATACTAAATCTTGATATTTGATACTGTAAATTTACTCCATTGTTCTATAATATTGCTTTGTGTATTCTAGGTCCTATGTATTTTCACCTATAGTTTAGAATCAATATCTCAATTTATTTAAACATACTTACAAGGATATTGATTGGGATATTACTATATCAATAGATAAGTTTGGGGACAATTGCTATATAATAACATTGAGTCTTGTGATACCTAAATATTTTAATCTTTTTATTTAATTTCTCTTAGTTATGTGTTTTAGTGTTGAGAGGAAAGGTCTTGTATCATTTTTTGTTGTTTTTTCATCTTTATGACATTTTTGAACTATTGTAAATTTGTGTCCCTTAATTTTTTTCTAGATTGGTTGTAGCAACTTTGCTAAATTCACATAGCACAGATATTGCATTGAATCTGTGGTTCACTGTTAGTAGTGTAGATATCTCAATAGTACTTCCAATCCATGAATGCAGGGTGTATTTACATTTATTCATGTCTATAATTTCTTTAATCAATGTGTATAGTTTTCAGGGTGTAAGTCTTTCACCTCCTTGGTTATATTTACTCCTAAGTATTTTTGATGCTATTGCAAATGAAATTGATTTCTTAATTTCCTTTTTGGGCTGTTTATTGTTAGTATATAGAAATACAAGTGATTTTTCTTTTCATTTTTATTTAAATTCCAGTTAACATACAGTGTAATATTAGTTTCAGGTGTAAAATTTAGTGATTCAACACTTACATACATCACCCAATGCTTATCACAGCAACTGCAACTGATTTGTGTCTGTTGGTTTTATGTCCTACAAATTTGCTGAATTTGTTTCTTAGTTTCAAAAGTAGTTTTGATGAAATCTTTGTGATTTTCTACATATAAGATCATGTAGTCTACAAACATATTTTATTTCTTCCTTTCCAATGTGGATGCTTTTTCTCTCCTTCTTGTGTAATTGCTTTGGATTATAATTCCAATATTATGTTGAGTAGAAGTGATGGGAATGGACATTTTCCCCTTATTCCTGATCCAGAGGGAAAGCTTTTAGTGTTTCATCACTGTAATGTTAGCTGTAGCTTTCCATAAATGTATTGTTGAAGTACCTTGCTTCTTCTATTCTTATTCCTTGTTTTTGCTTCTAATTTTTATTTTTATTGATGTATAAGTGACACACAATTTTATATTGTTTTGGATTACAACATCTTAATTCGCAATTCTATATAGTACTCTATACCAAATAAATTCAATTACCATCTGTCATCATACGTTATTACAATATTATTGACTATATTCTTTAAGCTATATTTTTCATACCTATCACATTTATTTTATAACTGGAAGTTGCTACCTTTTAATCTCCTTCATCTGTTTCACCTATCCCCCATACTCCTCCCCCCTGGCAATCATTAGTTTCTTCTCTGTATTTAAGAGTCTCTTTTTTGGTCCATTTCTGTGGTTTTTATGATTTCACAAGTAAGTGAAATCATATGGTATTTATCTTTGACTTATTTCACTTAGCATAATACCTTCTGGATCCATCCATGTTGTCACAAATGGTGATATTTCATTCCTTTTTATGCCTGAGTTATATGGTTATGTATATATATCCATTCATCTATTGATAGACACTTGGGTTACCTCCATATCTTGGCGACTGTAAAGAATCCTGAAGTGAATGTAGGGTACCTATATCTTTTCAAATTAGTGTTTTTGTTTTCTTTGGGTAAACACCCAGAATTGGAATTACTGGACCATAAGGTAGCTCTATTTTTAATTTTGTGAAGAGACTCCATGCTGTTTTCCATAATGGCTGCGCCAATTTACATTTCCACCAACAGTGCAAGAGAGCTCCCTTTTCTCCATATCATCTCCAACACTTGTTATTCTTGTCTTTTTTTTATACTGGCTGTTCCAGCAAGTGTGCAATGATATCTCATTGTGGTTTCGATTTGCATTTCAGGAATGATTAATGATGTTGACTATCTTTTCCTGTGTATTTCTGGCCATCTGTATGTCTTCTCTGGAGAAATGTTAATTCAAATCATTTTGGACATCATCATTAAATATATTGTTTTATAAATTTCTTCTATTCTGGAGCATGCCTGTCATTTTGTTAGTGGTTTCCTTTATTTTACAGAAGATTTTAAGGTGATGTAATCCCATTTGTTTATTTTTGCTTTTGTTACCCTTTACTATTGTGGTCAGAAAAGATGCTTGATAGTTTTCCTAAATTTCAGTTTTCTTAAATTTATTGAGACTTGTTTTTTGGTCTAATAGGATCAGTTCTTTATAACATTTCATGTGAATTTGAAAAGAATGTGTATTTTGCTGTTTTTCGATGGAATGATCCGTATGTATCTATTAAGTCTATCTATTCTAATGTGTCATTTAAGGCTAGTGTTTCCTTACTGATTTTATATCTGAATAATCTATCCACTGACATAAAGACCTCTATAGTTATTGTTTTGCTATTTCTCCCATTATGTCTGTTAATATTTGCTTTATATATTTATGTTCTCTTGTGTTGGGCTTAAACTGTTACATCCTCTTGTTAGAATGATTCTTTTATCATTATATAATATCCTTCTTTGTCTCTTTTTATACTCTTTGTTTTAAAGTCTATTTTATCTGTTAGGAGTATTGCCATCAGCTTACTTTGTATTCCTATTTGCATGATTCTTTTTCCATCTCCTCGGTTTCAGTCTATGAAAGCTTAAAGACAAAGTGAGCCTCCTGTAGGCAGCAGATAGATTGTTATTTCTTTTTGCTGATTCAGTCCCTCATGTCTTTTGAATGGCTAATTAAATG
This sequence comes from Canis lupus dingo, assembly GCF_003254725.2. NCBI lineage: Eukaryota > Metazoa > Chordata > Mammalia > Carnivora > Canidae > Canis > Canis lupus. Next base: position 795,818 of record NC_064272.1, read on the forward strand.
CATTTCCATGTAAAGTAATTATTGATAGCTATGTACTCATTTCTGTTTTATTTTTTTAATCTATTTTCTTTTTTTTTTTTATGATAGTCATCACCGAGAGAGAGAGAGAGAGAGAGAGAGAGAGAGAGAGAGAGAGGCAGAGACACAGGCAGAGGAAGAAGCAGGCTCCATGCACTGGGAGCCCGACGTGGGATTTGATCCCGGGTCTCCAGGATCGCGCCCCCGGCCAAAGGCAGGCGCCAAACCGCTGCGCCACCCAGGGATCCCCTCATTCCTGTTTTATTAATTGTGTTCTTGGGCAGCCGGGGTGGCTCAGTGGTTTAGCGCCGCCTTTGGCCCAGGTTGCGTCTCTCATGAATAAATAAAATCTTTTAAAAAACTGTGTTCTTGCTGGTTTTGTATTGTAATTCCTCTGTTCCTTTTTTCTTCTCTTTCTCTCTTCCCTTGTAGTTTGTTGTTTTAGTATTTATTTTTTCTTTTGTATATTCACTATAAGTTTTTTCCTTTGTAGTTACAGTAAGGTTCATATAAAATATTTTGTGTACACAAGTCTCTTGTAAGTTAATTTTGAGGGGGATCCCTGGGTGGCTCAGCGGTTTAGCACTTGCCTTCCACCCAGGGTGTGATCCCGGAGTCCCGGGATCGGGTCCCACATTGGGCTCCCTGAATGGAGCCTGCTTCTCCCTCTGCCTATGAATCTGCCTCTCTCTCTCTCTGTGTCTGTGTAATTAAAAAGTTAATTTTGAACACATTTCAAAGCTTTATATTTTTGCTCTCCACCCACATTTTATTTTCTTGATGATGCATTTATCATTCCTTGTTATATATATAGTAACTAATTGTAATTTTAATAAATTATACTACTTTTTTACCCTTCTTACTAGCTTTATAAGTGGTTGATCCCCACATTTATTGCTTATTTACCACTTCAGTCAGATTTTTAATTTCGTATGCTTTTCATTTTATTAATTAGTGCATTTGATTTTTAGCTTATATAAGTCCCTTTAACATTCTTGGAAAACTGATTTAGTGGTGATAAACTCCTTTAGCTTTTGTTTATCTGGAAAACTCTTAATCTCTCTTTCAATTCTGAATGATAAACTTGATGGATGGAGAATTCTTGCTTGGCATTTTTTTCCTCTCAGCACTTAGAATGTCTCATACCATTCCCTTCTGGCCTGTAAAGCTTCTGCTGAAAACTCTGCTCATAGCCTTGAGGGGTTTTCCTTGTATGTAGGGTATTGCTTTTGCCTTGTTGCTTTCAAGAGTCTCTCTTTACCCTTAACTTTTATCATTTTTTAATAATGTGGCTCAGTGTTTTTAGATACATCTTCTTTTGAACTCTCTGAGTTTCCTGGAATTGGATGTTTGTTTTCTTCAGATTAGGGAAGTTTTCATCCATTATTTCTGTTCTCCCTCTGGGACCACAATAGAGGCATTGTTACCCTCCTTGATATTGTTCCAGTGGTCCTGTAAGTTATCCTGAATTCTTTTCTTTTTTTTTTATTTAAATGCAGTTAGCCAACATATAGTACATCAATAGCTTCAGATGTAGTTTTCAATAATTCGACAGTTGCATGTAATACTCCGCTCTTCCCATTATGTGCTCTGTTTAATGTGTTTAATTTAATCATTCAGTACCTCGTCCCCCACCACCTCTCCTTCAGCAATTCTTAATTTCTCAGAATTAGGAGTCTCTTATGGTTTGTCTCCCTCTCTGACTTTTTCCCATTCAGTTTCCCTCCTTCCCCCTATGTTCCTTTGCATTAATTCTTATATTCCACATATGAGTGAAACCATATGATATAATTATATAATTATAAGTCTTTCTCCAATAGACTTATTTCTCTCAGCATAATGTCCTCCAATTCCATCCACATCGATGTAAATGGTAGGATTCATCCTTTCTCATGGCTGAGTAATATTCCATTGTGTGTGTGTGTGTGTGTGTGCATGTGTGTACCACATCTTCTTTATCCACTTATCTATTGAAGGACATCTCAGTTCTTTCCACAGATTGGCTATTGTGGACATTGCTATAAACATTGGAAGCAGGTGCCACTTTGGATCACTACATCTGTATCTTGGGATAGATACCCAGTAGTGCTTTTGCTGTGTCACCAGGTAACTCTATTTTTAACTTCTTGAGGAACCTCCACACTGCTTTCTAGAGTAGCTGTCACAGCTTGCATTCCCACAACCCTATAGGAGGGTTCTCCTTTCTCCATATCCTTACCAAAATTTGTTGTTTCCTGTCTTTCTAACTGTAGGCATTCTCTCTGGTATAAAGTGGTATCCCATTGTGGTTTTGATTTGTATTTCCCTAATGACAAGTGTTGTGGAGCATTTTTTTCTTGTGGGTGGCCATTTGTATATTTTCTTTTGAGAAACATCTGTTCATGTTTCTTGCCTATTTCTTAACTGGATTATTTGTTTTTGGGTGTTGAGTTTGATAAGTTCTTTATAGATCTTGGGTACTAGCCCTTTATCTAATGTGTCATTTGCAAATATCTTCTCCCATTCTGTACATTGTCTTTTAGTTTCGTTGACTGTTTCCTTGGCTGTGCAGAAGCTTTTAATCTTGGTGAAGTCCCAGTAGTTCATGATTGTTTTTGTATCCCTTGCCTTTAGAGACATGTCTTGTAAGAAGTTGCGGCCTGTGTTCTCCTCTAGGATTTGGATGGATTATCTTTATTCCATCGTGTATTCTTTCCTGTTTTGTCAAAGATTAGTTGACCATGTAGTTGAGGGTCAATTTCTTAGTTCTATGTTCTCTTCCATTGATCTAGGTGTCTGTTTTGGCACCAGTACCACACTGTCTTGATGATCACAGCTTTGTAAACAGCTTGAAATCCAGCAATGTGATGCCCCTAGCTTTGGTTTTCTTTGTCAACATTACTCTTGGCTACTGGGAGTCTTTTCTGGTCCCATACAAATTTTAGGATTACTTGCTCCAGATCTGTGAAGAAAGTCCTTGATATTTTGACAGGGATTGCATTGAACATGCAAATTGCCCTGGGTAGTATAGACATTTTCCCAATATTTATTCTTCCAATCCATGAGCATGGATATTTTTCCATCTCTTTGTGTCTTCCTCAGTTTCTTTCCTAAGTGTTCTGTAGTTATTAGAGTATAGATCCTTTGCCCCTTTGGTTAGGTGTATTCCTAGGTATCTTATGGTTTGGAGTGCTATTGTAAGTGGCATTGATTCCTTAATTTCTTTTTCTTCAGTCTCATTGTTAGTGTATAGAAATGTAACTGATTTCTGTGCATTGACTTTGTATCCTGCACATTGGTAAATTGCTGTATGAGTTCTAGCAAATTTGGGGTGGAGTCTCTTGGGTTTTCCACATAAAGCATCATGTCATCTGTGAAGAATGAGATTTTGACTTCTCTGCCAATTTGAATACCTTTTATTTCTTTTTGTTGTCTGACCACTGAGCCTATGAATTCTAGTACTATGTTGAACAAAAGTTGTGATAGTGGACATTCCTGACTTAGGGGAAAAGCCTTCAATTTTTCCCCATTGAGAATGTTATTCACTGTCGGCTTTTTATAGATGCTTTTATGATATTGAGGTACGTTCCTTCTGTTCCTACACTGTGGAGAGTTTTAATCAAGAAAGGATGCTGTAGTTCATCAAATGCTTTTTCTGCATCAGTTGAGATCATTGAGATCAGTTGAGATCAGTTGAGTTCTTTTCTTTTATTAATGTGATCTATCATGTTGATTCATTTGCAAATTTAAGCCACCTTTGCATCACAGGAAAAAAATCCCACTTGGTTGAGATGAATAACCCTTTTAATGTACTGTTAGATCCTATTGGCTAGTATCTTGGTGCGTATTTTGACATCAATATTCATGGATTGATATTGGTCTATAATTCTTTTGGTTAGGTCCTTTTCTGGTTTGAGGATCAAGGTATCCTGGCCTCACAGAATGAATTTGGAAGTCTTCCTTCCATTTCTATCCTTTGAAACAGCTTTAGTAGAATAGGTATTATTTCTTCTTTAAATGTTGGGTACAATTTCCCTGGGAAGCCATCTGGCCCTGGACCTTTGTGTCTTGGGAGATGTTTGATGACTGCTTCAATTTCCTCACTGGTTATTGGTCTGTTCAGGTTTTCTATTTCTTCCTGTTTCAGTTTTGATAGTTTATAGGTTTTCAGGAATGCACCCATTTCTTCCATATTGCCTAATTTGTTGACGTATATGTTCTTAAAATCGTTTGTATTTTCTTAGTGTTGGTCATGATCTCTCCTCTTTAGTTTATTATTTTAATTTGGGTCCTTTCTCATTTCTTTTTGATAAGTCTGGCTAGGGGTTTATTGATTTCAATTCAACCAGCTCATATTTTCATTGATCTATTCTACTGTTATTCTGGTTTGTTTCATTGTTTTCTGCTCCAATCATTATTATTTCTCTTCTCATGCTTGGTTTAGGCTTTATTTGCTGTTTTGTCTCCTGCTCCTTTCCATGTAAAGTTAGCTTGTATATCTGAGATTTTTTTTATTTTTTTGATAGAGGCTTGAAGTGAAACATCTTTCCCTTTGAGAACCACCTTTGCCATATCCTAAAGATTTTGAACAGTTGTGTTTTCATTTTCATTTATTTCCATGAATTTTTAAAATTCTTCTTTAATTTCCTGGTTAACCTATTGATTCTTTAGTAAGATTCTCTTTAACCTACAAGTGTTTGAATTCCTTCCAAGTTTCCTCTTGTGATTGAGTAACAGTTTCAAAGCATTGTGGTCTGAAAGTATGCAAGGAATAATACAAGTCTTTTGGTACTAGTTGAGAACTGATTTGTGACCCAGTTTGTGGTCTACTCTGGAGAAAGTTCCATGTGCAGTTGAGAAGAATGTATATTCTGTTGCATTAGAATGGAATGTTCTGTATATATCTGTGAAGTCTGTCTGGTCCAGTGTGTCATTCAAAGCCCTTGTTTTTTTGTTGATCTTCTGCTTAGGGGATATCTTCATTGCTGTGAGTGGGGTGTTGATGTTCCCTACTATTAATCTATTATTATATTTACTTTGGTTATTAATTGGTGGTTATGTTTGGGTGCTTCTACATTAGAAGCATAAATATTTATAATTGTTATTTATTCTTGTTGGATAGACCCTTAAAGTATGATATAGTGTCCCTCTTCATCTCTTACTACAATCTTTGGTATAAAATCTAATTTGTCTAGTATGAGAATTGCTACTCCATCTTTCTTTTGATGTCCATATCATGGTAAATGGTTCTCCATCCTCTCATTTTCTCTTCAGAGGTTCCTTTAGGTCTAAAATGATTATCTTATAGACAGCATATGGATGGCTTTTGCTTTTTTACTCAATCTAATACCCTAGGTCTCTTGATTGGAGCATTCAGCCCACTTATATTCAGAGTAACTATTGAAAGATATGAATGAGTGCCATTATATTACCTGTACAGTCCCTGTTGCTATAGATTGTCTCTGTTTCTTTCTGGTCTATGTTACTCTTGGGCTCTTTCTTTGCTTACAGGATCCCCCATAATATTTCTTGCAGGACTGGCTTGGTGGTTCTTTCAGTCTGTCTGTCTTGGAAGCTTTTTATATCTCCTTCTATTTTGAATGACAGTTTTGCTGGGTAAAGTATGCTTGGCTGTATGTTTTTCTCATTGGGTTATCTTAAATAAAGCATGCCAGTCCTTTCTGGCCTGCTAGGTGTCTGTGGATAGGTCTGTCAATCTAATATCTCTGCCTCTGTATGTTATGAATCTCTTGTCTTGAGCTGTTTTGGGGATTTTCTCTTTATCTCTGAAATTTGCAAGCTTCACTCTTATATGTCAGGGTATTGATCTATTTTTATCGATTTTGGGAGGAGTCCTCTCTACCTCTTGGATATGAATGCCTGTTTCTTTCCTCATGTTATGGAAGTTCTCAGCTATGATTTGTTCATATGTCTTTTCTCCTCTCTCTCTCTCTCTCTCTCTCTCCCTCTCTCTCTCTCTTTCTCTCTGTCTCTCTCTCTCTCTCTCCCCACCTCCAGGCACTCCAATAATTTTGATGTTGGTTCTTTCATGGCATCGTTAATTTCTTCAAGCCACTCCTCATGGGTTATTAGTTGTTTTTCTCTCTTTTCCTCAGCTTCCTTCCTTTCCATTAACTTGTCTTCTATCTCACTTATTTTTTCTTCTGCCTCATTTACCCTATCTGTAAAGCATCCAATTTATTTTTTTAAAGCATCCAATTTAGACTGCACCCCAATTAGAGTATTTTTAATTTCTGACTGATTAGATCTCATTTCTTTGCTAAGAGATTCTCTACTGTCTTTTATGCATTTTTCAAGCCTAGCTAGTAATGTAATTGTTATCCTGAATTTCATTTCTGACATTTTAATTAAATCTACATCCATTAGATCTGTGGCAGAGAGTACTACCTTTGATTCTCTCTTTTGTTGTGAACTCCTCCTAGTAATTTTATACAGAGAAGAATGGATGGTCAAGTGAACAGAATAAAAAATATCAACCAGAGGGATGCCTGGATGGTTCAGGTGTTGAAATCTGCCTTCAGCTCAGAGCATTATCCTGGAGTCCAGGGATCGAGTACCACATCAGGCTTCCAGCATGGAGCCTGCTTCACCCTCTGCCTGTGTCTCTGCCTCTGTGTGTGTGTGTGTGTCTCTCATGAATAAATAAAAATCTCAAAAAAAAAAAAAAAAACAACTACAACCCAAGCAAACACACACTAGACTAATCTGATTAGGTCATAAAGAGAACAAAAAAGCAATAAATAAATAAATAAATGAATAAATAAATAACAAAAGAAAAAACAAGGGGTGAGAGAGAATATAATCTCATGGGGAGGACAAAATAGGGTAATCCACTTGTTCCTGAGTTTTGGTCTGTGTGTTAAAAGACACTAAATCCCAAAATTGTAAAGAAAGCAGAATATGTATATATAGAGAGAGAGAGAACAGTGAAAGGAAGCCAAAAGTGTAGTATACTTCTAAAAAATGTAAATTGCACCCAAAAAGCATAAGATACCTAAGAATAAACTTAACCAAAGAGGGAAAGGATCTATACCCTAAAAACTACAGAACACTTCTGAAAGAAATTGAGGAAGACACAAAGAGATGGAAAAGTATTCCATGCTCATGGATTGGAAGAATTAATGTGAAAATGTCAACGTCACCCAGGGCAACTTATACATTTAATGCAATCCCTATCAAAATACCATGGACTTTCTTCAGAGAGTTGAAACAAATCATCTTAAGTTTTGTGTGGAATCAGAAAAGACCCCAAATAGCCAGGGGAATATTTAAAAAGAAAACAATAGCTGGGGGCATCATAATGCCAGATTTCAGGTTATACTACAAAGCTGTGGTCATCAAGACACTTTGGTACTGGCACAAAAACAGACACATAGATCAATGGAACAGAATAGAGAATCCAGAAGGGGACCCTCAACATTATGGTCAACTAATATTCGACAAAGCAGGAAAGACTAACCACTGGAAAAAGACACTCTCTTCAATAAATGGTGCTGGGAAAATTGGATATCCACATGCAGAAGATTGAAACTAGACCATTTTCTTACACCATACTCAAAGATAAACTCAAAATGGATGAAAGATCTAAATGTGAGACAAGATTCCATCAAAATCCTAGAGGAGAACACAGGCAAACCCTTTGTGAACTTGGCCACAGTAAATTCTTGCAAGATACATCCATGAAGGCAAGAGAAACAAAACCAAAAATGAGTGGGAAATATCAGAAAGGGAGACAGAACATGAAAGACTCCTAACTCTGGGAAACAAACTAGGGGTGGTGGAAGGGGAGGTCGGTGGGGGGTGGGGGTGACTGAGTGACGGGCACTGAGGTGGACACTTGATGGGATGAGCACTGGGTGTTATGCTATATGTTGGCAAATTGAACACCAATAAAAAATAAATTTATAAAAATAAAAAAATGAACTATTGAGTCTTCATCAAGATAAGAAGCTTTTGGGATCTCTGGGTGGCGCAGCGGTTTGGCGCCTGCCTTTGGCCCGGGGCGCGATCCCGGACACCCGGGATAGAATCCCACATCGGGCTCCCGGTGCATGGAGCCTGCATCTCCCTCTGCCTGTGTCTCTGCCTCTCTCTCTCTCTGTAACTATCATAAATAAATAAATAAAAAAATTTAAAAAAAAGAAGCTTTTGCACAGCAAAAGAAACAGTCAACAAAACTAAAAGACAACCTACAGAATGGGAGAAGATATTTGCAAATGACATATCAGATAAAGGACTAGTATCCAAGATCTAAAAAGAACTTATTAAACTCAACACCCAAGAAACAAACAATCCAGGGATCCCTGGGTGGCGCAGTGGTTTGGCGCCTGCCTTTGGCCCAGGGCGCAATCCTGGAGACCCGGGATCGAATCCCACATCAGGCTCCCGGTGCATGGAGCCTGCTTCTCCCTCTGCCTGTTGTGTCTCTGCCTCTCTCTCTCTCTCTGTATGACTATCATAAATAAATTAAAAAAATGTAAAAAAAAAAAAAGAAACAAACAAACAATCCAATCAAGAAATGGGCAAAAGACATGAACAGAAATCTCTCAGGGAAAGACATAGACATGGCCAACAAGCACATGAGAAAATGTTCCGCATCACTGGCCATCAGGGAAATACAAATAAAAACCACAATGAGTTACCCCCTGCACCAGTGAGAATGAGGAAAATTAACAAGGCAGAAAAGAACAAATGTTGGAGAGGATGTGGAGAAAGGGGAACACTCTTGCACTGTTGGTGGGAATGTGAACTGGTACAGCCACTCTGAAAAACTGTGTGGAGGTTCCTCAAAGAGTTAAAAATAGATTTGCCCTACCACCCAGCAATTGAACTACTGAGGATTTACCCCAAAGATACAGATGCAGTGAATGCTAGGACATCTGCAACTCGATGTTTATAGCAGCAATGTCCACAATAGCCAAACTGGAAGGAGCTTCAGTGTCCATCGAAAGATGAATGGATAAAGAAGATGTGGTTTATGTATACAATGGAATATTACTCAGCCATTAGAAACGAGAAAACCCACCATTCACTTCGACATGGATGGTACTGGAGGGTATTATGCTGAGTGAAATAAGTCAATCGGAGAAGGACAAACATTATATGGTCTCATTCATTTGGGGAATATAAAAAATAGTGAAAGGGAATAAAGGGGAAAGGAGAAAAATGAGTGAGAAATATCAGAAAGGGAGACAGAACATAAGAGACTCCTAACTCTGGGAAATGAACAAGGGGTGGTAGAAAGGGAGGTGGGCAGGGGATGGCGGTGGACTGGGTGACAGGCATTTAGGGGGCACTTGATGGGATGAACACTGGGTGTTATTCTATATGTTGACAAATTGAACACCAATAAAAAATAAAGAAAAAACAAGCAAACAAACAAAAAATATAAAATAAATAAAAAATATAAGATATAAATGTAAAAAATGAAAATTACAATCTAAAAACAAAGAGTTGATAAAATAAGATACTAGTTGAAAAGAGAAAGAAGAAAAAAGAAATGGAAAATTTTAAATTGAAAGATACATGTATCATGAGAAAGAACCTCCACTTCTGTATGCTATTTTCCCTTATCCTGGATTTTTATGGTCTTGTAGGGTCTGTAATTTGTTGTGCACCTGGTCTTCCAGTTTATCTTCTAGGAGAGGGGTCTTCTGTGCTGCTTCTCAAGTATCTTTGCCTTGGTAGAGTCACACTGCCCCTTGCCAGGGGACCAGGCTCACTGTAAGCTGGTCTTGAGTGTGGCTTTTATTTCCTGAAGGCTTTCTGCACTGAATCCAAACAAAAATGACAGAGCTCACATCCCCATCCCCAGAGCTAAAAGATCGCAGTCCCCTGTCTTCAGCAAACTCTCAGGGATACATGGTTCTTACTTTTGCATGTGCCACAGTCCACAGACTCCTGCAGTGCATGCCCACACCAGTCCTCTCTGTGGGAAGTCAGAATGTCCCACCCCATTGCTCTCTGCACGACGCTGACACTGAGAGTGGCCACTGGAATGCCCCCATACCTGCTCCATCCCTCCTAAGGGAAGGTGGAGGGCCTCCTGGTATTGTCTTTTACATGGTCCCTTGCCATGAGAGCTATTGGTCAGTTGCTCCTGGACCTGCTCTGCCCCTCCCATGGGATGGCCAAGGGTCTTTGCATTCCAGTCCTATGCAGATTCCCCAGGTGGAGGGTGGTTACTGAATCCAGTAGGTCTCCAGCTCAGTGTCAATGGTACCAAGTTGAGAGCTCCCTCTTGGGCTCACCAATCCCAACCAGTTTCTCCTTTCCAGTGCCTGGGAATTCCACCAGCTCAGGCACTCCCTTTAATTCTGAGACCCCACTGAGACGCCACTGTCCCACCTAGAATTCTCCCATTTCACCACCTGAGCACCTTTTAGGCAGGGATGTCTCTCGTTGGAGAGATTTCTAAGGGTTCTTCTTTTTGTCCTACAGGGGAATACCACTTTCCAGTAGTCAGTTTACAGAGGCTCCCTGCCCCTGCCATTTATCTTCTGATATCTCCCCTCAGATTCACTTCTCCACACTTCCTACCTTGCAAAAAGTGGTCACTTTTTTATTTGTAGAGTTTGTAGAGCCGAAGGCACCGGGGGACAGAGCCCAAGATCCAGCACTCCCCCCGGGACAGTCTGAGGCCAGGAGAACACAGGGTAGCAAGACACTCCTGCCAGCCGGTGCCCCCGAGCTGTGCAGATCAGCGTCCCCCACCCGCAGAGCATCCAGGTCCCTGCAGACTGGGAGCTGCGGTAGTTACTGCTGGAGCTAACTCCAGGGCTGGAGAGCTGGCCACCTCCACTGTTGTTGTTCCTCCTGGTGTCACCTTGTACCAGGGTTTGAGCCGGCCGCCAGGGAGCAGGCGCCTCACAGGATAAATGGCTCCCACTGAAAGGTGCTCTTGGCATGGGACAGAGCAGCTCCACCAGGTGCAAACACATGAGAATCAAAAGCAGGCCCCTCACCCAGAAGACCAGCTGGAAGGGCAGGGGAAGAGCAAGTTCTTGACCAAGCAGTGCTGGAAAGTTCCCAGGGAAGTCTAGGGACTTACAGTATATAGAATCAGAGGATACCCCTCCGTGTTTATTTGTTTTTTATTTGTTTCACCCCCTTTTTTCTTTTTCTATTTTCTCATTTTTCCAGTACAACTTATTTTCATCCACTCTGCACTGAACAAAATGACTAGAAGGAAGAACTCACCACAAAAGAAATAATCAGAAACAGTCCTCTCACCCATAGAGTGACAGAATTTGGATTACAATTTAGCGTCAGAAAGCTAGTTCAGAAGTACAATTATAAAGCTACTGGTGGCTCTGGAAAAAAAGCATAAAGGATTCAAGAGATTTCATGATTGCAGAATTTAGATCTAATCAGGCCGAAATTAAAAATCAATTAAATGAGATGCAATCCAAACTGGAGGTCCTAACAACATGGGTTAACGAGGTAAAAGAACAAGTGAGTGACATAGAAGACAAGCTGATGGCAAGGAAGGAAGCTGAGGAAAAAAGAGAAAAGCAAAAGATCATGAGGAAAGGTTAAGGGAAATAAATTACAGCCTCAGAATGAAAATTCTACATTTAATTGGGGTTCCCGAGGGCGCCGAAAGGGACAAACGACCAGAAAGTGTATTTGAACAAATCATAGCTGAGAACTTCCCTAACTTGGGAAGAGAAACAGGCATTCAGATCCAGGAGATACAGAAATCCCCCCCTAAAATCAATAAAAACCGCTCAACACCTCAACATTTAATAGTGAAACTTGCAAACACCAAAGATGAAGAGAAGATCCTTAAGCAGCAAGAGACAAGAGATCCTTAAGTTTTATGGGGAGAAGTATTAGGTTAACAGCAGACCTCTCCACAGAGACCTGGCAGGCCAGAAAGGGCTGGCAGGATATATTCATGTTCCTAAATGAGAAGAACATGCAACCAAGAATACTTTATCCAGCAAGGCTCTCATTCAGAACAGAAGGAGCAATAAAGAGCTTCCAAGATAGGCAGGAACTGAAAGGATATGTGACCACCAAACCAGCTCTTCAAGAAATGTTAAGGGGGACTCTGTAAAAGAAAGAGGAAGTCCAAGGAAACAATCCACAAAAACAGGGACTGAAAGGTATTATGATGACACAAATTCGTATCTTTCAATAATAACTCTGAACGTGAATGAGTTTAATGATCCTATCAAAATGTGCAGGGTTTCATACTGGATAAAAAAGCAAGGCCCATCTATTTGCTGTCTATAAGAGACTCATTTAGACAGAAGGACACTTACAGCCTGAAAATAAAATGGAAAAAAATTACCATTCAAATGGTCCTCAAAAGAAAGCAGGGGTAGCCATTCTTATATCAGATAAATTAAAGTTTATCCCAAAGACTGTAGTAAGAGATGAAGAGAGACACTACATCATACTTAAAGGATCTACCCAACAAAAGGACCTAACAATTATGAATATTTATGCCCTGAATGCTGGAGCTGCCAAGTATATCAATCAATTAATAACCAAAGCTAAGATATACTTAGATAATAATAAGCTTACACTTGGAGACTTGAACACGGTGCTTTCTACAATCGATAGATCTTCTAAGCACAACATCTCCAAAGAAACAAGAGCTTTAAATGGTAAACTGGACCAAACATTATATGTTCTCATTCATTTGGGGATATAAATAATAGTGAAAGGGAATATAAGGGAAGAGAGAGGAAATGTGTGGGAAATATCAGAAAGGGAGAGAGAACATAAAGACTCCTAACTCTGGGAAATGAACTAGGGGTGGTGGAAGGGGAGGAGGGCGGGGGTGGGGATGAATGGGTGACAGGCACTGAGGGGGGCACTTGACGGGATGAGCACTGGTTGTTATTCTGTATGTTGGCAAATTGAACACCAATAAAAAATAAATTTATTATAAAAAAAAGAAAAAGAAAAGAAAAAAATAAACTGGACCAGATGGATTTCACAGATATTTACAGAACTTTAGATCCAAGCCCAACTGAAAATACATTCTTCTCAAATGCCCATGGAACTTTCTCCAGAATAGACCACATATTGGGTTACAAATCAGGTCTTAACTGATACCAAAAGATTGGGATTATCCCCTGCATATTTTCAGTCCATAATGCTTTGAAACTAGAACTAAAACACAAGAAGTTACGAAGGATTTCAAACATGTGGAGGTTAAAGACCATCCTGCTGAAAGATGAAAGGGTCAACCAGGAAATTAGAGAAGAATTAAAAAGTTTCATGGAAAATAATGAGAATGAAGATACAATGTTAAAAATCTTTGGGATACAGCAAAAGCAGCCCTGAGGGGGAAATACATCGCATACAAGCATCAATCCAAAAACTAGAAAGAACTCAAATACAAAAGCTAAATTTACAGTTAAAGGAGCTGGGGAAGGAATAGCAAATAAAACCTTCACCCAGCAGAAGAAGAGAATTAATAAATATTTGAGCAGAACTCAATGAAATAGAGACCAGAACTGTGGAACAGATCAACAAAACAAGGAGTTGGTTCTTTGAAAGAATTAATAAGATAGATAAATCATTAGCTAGCCTTATTATAAAGAAGATAAAAAAGACTCATATTAATAAAATCATGAATGTGAAAGGAGAGATCACCACCAATACCAAGGAAATACAAACGATTTTAAAAACTTATTATGAGCAACAATATGCCAATAAATTAGGCAATCTAGAAGAAATGGACACATTTCTGGAAAACCACAAACTACCAAAACTGCAACAAGAAGAAATAGAAAACCTGAACAGGCCAATAACCAGGGAGGAAATTGAAGCAGTCATCAAAAACCTCCCAAGAAACAAAAGTCCAGGGCCAAATGGCTTCCCAGGAGAATTTTATCAAACGTTTAAGGAAGAAACAATACCTATTCTACTAAAGCTGTTTGGAAATATAGAAAGAGATGGATACTTCCAAGCTTGTTCTATGAGGCCAGCATCACCTTAATTCCAAAACTAGACAAAGACCCCACGAAAAAGAAGAATTATAGACCAATATCTCTGTTGAACAGAGATGCAAAAATTCTCAACAAGATACTAGCCAATAGGATCGATCACTACATTAAGAAGATTATTCACCATGACCAAGTAGGATTTATTCCCGGGACACAAGGCTGGTTCAACACTCATAAAGCAATCAACATGGTAGATCATATCAGCAAGAGAAAAAATAAGAACAATATGATCTTCTCAAGAGATGCAGAGAAAGCATTTGATGAAATACAGCATCCATTCCTGATCAAAACTCTTCAGAGTGTTGGAATAGAGGGAACACTCCTCAGCATCTTAAAAGCCATGTATGAAAAGCCCACAGCAAATATCATTCTCAATGAGGAAACACTGGGAGCCTTTCCCCTAAGATCAGGAACATGACAGGGATGTCCACTCTCACCACTGCTATTCAACATAGTACAAGATGTCCTCGCCTTGGCACTCAGGCAACAAAAAGAAATAAAAGGCATTCAAGTTGGCAAAGAAGAACCAAACTCTCCCTCATCGCAGATGACATGATACTGTATGTAGAAAATGCAAGACTCCACCCCAAGATGGCTAGAACTCATACAGCAATTTGGCAGTGCTGTAGGATGCAAAATCAATGCCCAGAAGTCAGTGGCATTTCTATACACTAACAATGAGACTGAAGAAAGAGAAATTAAGGAATCAATCCCACTTACAATTGCACCCAAAAGCATAAGGTACCTAGGAATAAACCTCACCAAAGAGGCAAAGGACCTATACCCTAAAAACTACAGAACACTTCTGAAAGAAATTGAGGAAGACACAAAGAGATGGAAAAATATTCCATGCTCATGGATTGGCAGAATTAATATTGTGAAAATGTCAATGTTACCCAGGGCAATTTGCACATTTAATGTAATCCCTATCAAAATACCATGGACTTTCTTCAAAGTTGAAACAAATCATCTTAAGATTTGTGCGAAATCAGAAAAGACCCCGAATAGCCAGGGGAATATTAAAAAAGAAAACCATAGCCGGGGGCATCACAATGCCAGATTTCAGGTTTTACTACAAAGCTGTGATCATCAAGACGGTGTGGTACTGGCACAAAACAGACACATAGATCAATGGAACAGAATAGAGAATCCAGAAGTGGATCCTCAACTTTTGGTCAACTAATAGTATTCAACAAAGCAGGAAAGATTATCCCCTGGAAAAAGGACAGTCTCTTCATTAAATGGTGCTGGGAAAATTGGACATCCACATGCAGAAGAATGAAACTAGACCACTCTCTTGCACCAGACACAAAGAAAACTCAAAATGGATGAAAGATCTAAATGTGAGACAAGAATCCATCAAAATCCTAGAGGAGAACACAGGCAACACCCTTTTTGAACTTGGCCACAAGTTTCAAGATACATCCATGAAGGCAAGAGAAACAAAGCAAAAAAGAATTATTGGGACTTCATCAAGATAAAAAGCTTCTGCACAGCAAAAGAAAGAGTCAACAAAACTAAAAGACAACCTACAGAATGGGAGAAGATACTTCCAAATGACCTATCAGATAAAGGGCTAGTATCCAAGACCTATAAAGAAATTATTAAACTCAACACCCAAGAAACAAACAATCCAATCATGAAATGGGCAAAAGACATGAAGAGAAATCTCACAGAGGAAGACATAGACATGGCCAACATGCACATGACACAATGCTCTGCATCACTTGCCATCAGGGAAATACAAATCAAAACCACAATGAGATACCACCTCACACCAGTGAGAATGGGGAAAATTAACAAGGCAGGAAACCACAAATGTTGGAGAGGATGCGGAGAAAAGGGAACCCTCTTACACTGTTGGTGGGAATGTGAACTGGTGCAGCCACTCTGGAAAACTCTGTGGAGGTTCCTTGAAGAGTTAAAAATAGACCTGCCCTATGACCCAGCAATTGCACTGCTGGGGATTTACCCCAAAGATTCAGATGCAATGAAACGCCGGGACACCTGCACCCCGATGATTATAGCAGCAATGTCCACAATAGCCAAACTGTGGAAGGAGCCTTGGTGTCCATCGACAGACGAATGGATAAAGAAGATGTGGTTTATGGGAAGAGTAGGGTCTCCAAATCACCTGTCTCCACCAAACCACCTAGAAAACCTTCAAATTATCCTGAAAATCTATGAATTCGGCCTGAGATTTAAAGAGAGACCAGCTGGAATGCTACAGTGAGAAGAGTTCGCGCATCTATCAAGGTAGGAAGACGGGGAAAAAGAAATAAAGGAACAAAGGCCTCCAAGGGGGAGGGGCCCCGCGAGGAGCCGGGCTGAGGCCGGGGCGAGTGTCCCCAGGACAGGAGAGCCCCGTCCCGGAGACGCAGGAGCTGCACCGACCTTCCCGGGCGGAAAGGGGCTCCCAGGGAGGTGGAGCAGGACCCAGGAGGGCGGGGATGCCCTCGGGCTCCCGGGGACAGTAACAGCAACTGCGCGCCCAGGAGAGTGCGCCGAGCTCCCTAAGGGCTGCAGCGCGCACGGCGGGACCCAGAGCAGCTGAAGGGGCTCGGGCGGCGGCTCCGCGGAGGGGGCTGCGCGGCCCCGGGAGCAGCTCGGAGGGGCTGGGGCAGAGGAAGAGGCTCCGTGCGGAGGGGGCTGCGCGGTTCCAGGAGCAGCTCGGAGGGACTTGGGCGGCGGCTCCGCGGAGGGGGCTGCGCGGCCCGGGAGCGCGAATCCAACAGCGCAGGCTCCGGAGCACAGGGCGCCGGGACTCAGCCCAGGATCCGGCCTCCCCCGGGACAGGCAGAGGCCGGGAGGGCCCAGGACAGCAAGGACGCTCCTGCCCCAGCTGAGCACATCAGCGGCCCCGCCCCGGAGCCTCCAGGCCCTGCAGACGGAGTTCCTGCCGGAGCTGAATCCAGGTTTCCAGAGCTGCCCCGCCACTGGGGCTGTTCCTCCTGCGGCCTCACGGGGTAAACAACCCCCACCGAGTCCTGCACCAGGCAGGGGCACAGCAGCTCCCCCAACTGCTAACACCTGAAAATCAGCACAGCAGGCCCCTCCCCCAGAACACCAGCTAGACGGACAACTTCCAGGAGAAGCCAAGGGACTTAAAGTACACAGAATCAGAAGATACTCCCCGGTGGTTCTTTTTTTTGTTTGTTTTTGTTTTTGTTTTTGTTTTGTTTTGCTTTTTGATTTGTTTCCTTCCCCCACCCCCTTTTTTTTCTCCTTTCTTTTTCTTCCTCTTTTTCTTCTTTTTTTTTTTTCGTTTTTTTTTTCTTTTTCTTCCCTTTTTTTTCTCTTTCTCTTTTCTTTCCTTCTTTCTCTCCTCTCTTTTTCTCTTTTTCCCAATACAACTTGCTTTTGGCCACTCTGCACTGAGCAAAATGACTAGAAGGAAAACCTCACCTCAAAAGAAAGAATCAGAAACAGTCCTCTCTCCCACAGAGTTACAAAATCTGGATTACAATTCAATGTCAGAAAGCCAATTCAGAAGCACTATTATACAGCTACTGGTGGCTCTAGAAAAAAGTATAAAGGACTCAAGAGACTTCATGACTGCAGAATTTAGAGCTAATCAGGCAGAAATTAAAAATCAATTGAATGAGATGCAATCCAAACTAGAAGTCCTAACGACGAGGGTTAACGAGGTGGAAGAACGAGTGAGTGACCTAGAAGACAAGTTGATAGCAAAGAGGGAAACTGAGGAAAAAAGAGACAAACAATTAAAAGACCATGAAGATAGATTAAGGGAAATAAACGACAGCCTGAGGAAGAAAAACCTACGTTTAATTGGGGTTCCCGAGGGCGCCGAAAGGGACAGAGGGCCAGAATATGTATTTGAACAAATTCTAGCTGAAAACTTTCCTAATCTGGGAAGGGAAACAGGCATTCAGATCCAGGAAATAGAGAGATCCCCCCCTAAAATCAATAAAAACCGTTCAACACCTCGACATTTAATTGTGAAGCTTGCAAATTCCAAAGATAAGGAGAAGATCCTTAAAGCAGCAAGAGACAAGAAATCCCTGACTTTTATGGGGAGGAGTATTAGGGTAACAGCAGACCTCTCCACAGAGACCTGGCAGGCCAGAAAGGGCTGGCAGGATATATTCAGGGTCCTAAATGAGAAGAACATGCAACCAAGAATACTTTATCCAGCAAGGCTCTCATTCAAAATGGAAGGAGAGATAAAGAGCTTCCAAGACAGGCAGCAACTGAAAGAATATGTGACCTCCAAACCAGCTCTGCAAGAAATTTTAAGGGGGCCTCTTAAAATTCCCCTTTAAGAAGAAGTTCAGTGGAACAGTCCACAAAAACAAAGACTGAATAGATATCATGATGACACTAAACTCATATCTCTCAATAGTAACTCTGAATGTGAACGGGCTTAATGACCCCATCAAAAGGCGCAGGGTTTCAGACTGGATAAAAAAGCAGGACCCATCTATTTGCTGTCTACAAGAGACTCATTTTAGACAGAAGGACACCTACAGCCTGAAAATAAAAGGTTGGAGAACCATTTACCATTCGAATGGTCCTCAAAAGAAAGCAGGGGTAGCCATCCTTATATCAGATAAACTAAAATTTACCCCAAAGACTGTAGTGAGAGATGAAGAGGGACACTATATCATACTTAAAGGATCTATTCAACAAGAGGACTTAACAATCCTCAATATATATGCTCCGAATGTGGGAGCTGCCAAATATATAAATCAATTATTAACCAAAGTGAAGAAATACTTAGATAATAATACACTTATACTTGGTGACTTCAATCTAGCTCTTTCTATACTCGATAGGTCTTCTAAGCAAAACATCTCCAAAGAAACGAGAGCTTTAAATGATACACTGGACCAGATGGATTTCACAGATATCTACAGAACTTTACATCCAAACTCAACTGAATACACATTCTTCTCAAGCGCACATGGAACTTTCTCCAGAATAGACCACATATTGGGTCACAAATCGGGTCTGAACCGATACCAAAAGATTGGGATTGTCCCCTGCATATTCTCGGACCATAATGCCTTGAAATTAGAACTAAATCACAACAAGAAGTTTGGAAGGACCTCAAACACGTGGAGGTTAAGGACCATCCTGCTAAAAGATAAAAGGGTCAACCAGGAAATTAAGGAAGAATTAAAAAGATTCATGGAAACTAATGAGAATGAAGATACAACCGTTCAAAATCTTTGGGATGCAGCAAAAGCAGTCCTAAGGGGGAAATACATCGCAATACAAGCATCCATTCAAAAACTGGAAAGAACTCAAATACAAAAGCTAACCTTACACATAAAGGAGCTAGAGAAAAAACAGCAAATAGATCCTACACCCAAGAGAAGAAGGGAGTTAATAAAGATTCGAGCAGAACTCAACGAAATCGAGACCAGAAGAACTGTGGAACAGATCAACAGAACCAGGAGTTGGTTCTTTGAAAGAATTAATAAGATAGATAAACCATTAGCCAGCCTTATTAAAAAGAAGAGAGAGAAGACTCAAATTAATAAAATCATGAATGAGAAAGGAGAGTTCACTACCAACACCAAGGAAATACAAACGATTTTAAAAACATATTATGAACAGCTATACGCCAATAAATTAGGCAATCTAGAAGAAATGGACGCATTCCTGGAAAGCCACAAACTACCAAAACTGGAACAGGAAGAAATAGAAAACCTGAACAGGCCAATAACCAGGGAGGAAATTGAAGCAGTCATCAAAAACCTCCCAAGACACAAGAGTCCAGGGCCAGATGGCTTCCCAGGAGAATTTTATCAAACGTTTAAAGAAGAAATCATACCTATTCTCCTAAAGCTGTTTGGAAAGATAGAAAGAGATGGAGTACTTCCAAATTCATTCTATGAAGCCAGCATCACCTTAATTCCAAAGCCAGACAAAGACCCCGCCAAAAAGGAGAATTACAGACCAATATCCCTGATGAACATGGATGCAAAAATTCTCAACAAGATACTGGCCAATAGGATCCAACAGTACATTAAGAAAATTATTCACCATGACCAAGTAGGATTTATCCCTGGGACACAAGGCTGGTTCAACACCCGTAAAACAATCAATGTGATTCATCATATCAGCAAGAGAAAAACCAAGAACCATATGATCCTCTCATTGGATGCAGAGAAAGCATTTGACAAAATACAGCATCCATTCCTGATCAAAACTCTTCAGAGTGTAGGGATAGAGGGAACATTCCTCGACATCTTAAAAGCCATCTATGAAAAGCCCACAGCAAATATCATTCTCAATGGGGAAGCACTGGGAGCGTTTCCCCTAAGATCAGGAACAAGACAGGGATGTCCACTCTCACCACTGCTATTCAACATAGTACTGGAAGTCCTAGCCTCAGCAATCAGACAACAAAAAGACATTAAAGGCATTCAAATTGGCAAAGAAGAAGTCAAACTCTCCCTCTTCGCCGATGACATGATACTCTACATAGAAAACCCAAAAGTCTCCACCCCAAGATTGCTAGAACTCATACAGCAATTCGGTAGCGTGGCAGGATACAAAATCAATGCCCAGAAGTCAGTGGCATTTCTATACACTAACAATGAGACTGAAGAAAGAGAAATTAAGGAGTCAATCCCATTTACAATTGCACCCAAAAGCATAAGATACCTAGGAATAAACCTCACCAAAGATGTAAAGGATCTATACCCTCAAAACTATAGAACACTTCTGAAAGAAATTGAGGAAGACACAAAGAGATGGAAAAATATTCCATGCTCATGGATTGGCAGAATTAATATTGTGAAAATGTCAATGTTACCCAGGGCAATATACACGTTTAATGCAATCCCTATCAAAATACCATGGACTTTCTTCAGAGAGTTAGAACAAATTATTTTAAGATTTGTGTGGAATCAGAAAAGACCCCGAATAGCCAGGGGAATTTTAAAAAAGAAAACCATATCTGGGGGCATCACAATGCCAGATTTCAGGTTGTACTACAAAGCTGTGGTCATCAAGACAGTGTGGTACTGGCACAAAAACAGACACATAGATCAGTGGAACAGAATAGAGAATCCAGAAGTGGACCCTGAACTTTATGGGCAACTAATATTCGATAAAGGAGGAAAGACTATCCATTGGAAGAAAGACAGTCTCTTCAATAAATGGTGCTGGGAAAATTGGACATCCACATGCAGAAGAATGAAACTAGACCACTCTCTTTCACCATACACAAAGATAAACTCAAAATGGATGAAAGATCTAAATGTGAGACAAGATTCCATCAAAATCCTAGAGAAGAACACAGGCAACACCCTTTTTGAACTCGGCCATAGTAACTTCTTGCAAGATACATCCACGAAGGCAAAAGAAACAAAAGCAAAAATGAACTATTGGGACTTCATCAAGATAAGAAGCTTTTGCACAGCAAAGGATACAGTCAACAAAACTCAAAGACAACCTACAGAATGGGAGAAGATATTTGCAAATGACATATCAGATAAAGGGCTAGTTTCCAAGATCTATAAAGAACTTATTAAACTCAACACCAAAGAAACAAACAATCCAATCATGAAATGGGCAAAAGACATGAACAGAAATCTCACAGAGGAAGACATAGACATGGCCAACATGCATATGAGAAAATGCTCTGCATCACTTGCCATCAGGGAAATACAAATCAAAACTACAATGAGATACCACCTCACACCAGTGAGAATGGGGAAAATTAACAAGGCAGGAAACAACAAATGTTGGAGAGGATGCGGAGAAAAGGGAACCCTCTTACACTGTTGGTGGGAATGTGAACTGGTGCAGCCACTCTGGAAAACTGTGTGGAGGTTCCTCAAACAGTTAAAAATATACCTGCCCTACGACCCAGCAATTGCACTGTTGGGGATTTACCCCAAAGATACAAATGCAATGAAACGCCGGGACACCTGCACCCCGATGTTTCTAGCAGCAATGGCCACTATAGCCAAACTGTGGAAGGAGCCTCGGTGTCCAACGAAAGATGAATGGATAAAGAAGATGTGGTTTATGTATACAATGGAATATTACTCAGCTATTAGAAATGACAAATACCCACCATTTGCTTCAACGTGGATGGAACTGGAGGGTATTATGCTGAGTGAAGTAAGTCAGTCGGAGAAGGACAAACATTATATGTTCTCATTCATTTGGGGAATATAAATAATAGTGAAAGGGAAAATAAGGGAAGGGAGAAGAAATGGGTGGGAGGTATCAGAAAGGGAGACAGAACGTAAAGACTGCTAACTCTGGGAAACGAACTAGGGGTGGTGGAAGGGGAGGAGGGCGGGGGGTGGGAGTGAATGGGTGACGGGCACTGGGTGTTATTCTGTATGTTAGTAAATTGAACACCAATAAAAAAAAAAAATTAAAAAAAAAAAAAAAAAGAAGATGTGGTTTATGTATACAAGGGAATATTACTCAGCCATTAGAAACGACAAATACCCACCATTTGCTTCGACGTGGATGGAACTGGAGGGTATTATGCTGAGTGAAATAAGTCAATCGGAGAAGGACAAAAAATATATGGTCTCATTCATTTGGGGAATATAAAAAATAGTGAAAGGGAATAAAGGGGAATGGAGAAGAAATGTATGGGAAATATCAGAAAGGGAGACAGAACATGAGAGACTCATAACTCTGGGAAACAAACTAGGGGTGGTAGAAAGGGAGGTGGGCGGGGGGGTGGGGGTGACTGGGTGACAGGCACTGAGGGGGGTACTTGATGTGATGAGTACTGGGTGTTATTCTATATGTTGTGAAATTAACACCAATAAAATAAATAAATAAAAATATATAAATAAATAAAAATAAAAAAATTAGGGTATGCCTGGCTAACTTAAAAAAAAAAGAAAAACCATTTTTGTCTTCATAACAGGTGCAGAAAAATCATTTAACAGATTACATGTTTTCTTGATGAAAATTCAGCCATCCAGGTGCCCTAAATTATAAAGAGGTATAACACTATTAAGCTTGAAACTTATTAAATAAGGAAGTTTTGAATATATATTGATTTGAATGAAAATGAAAACATTTAGATCAGTGTCTAAATCTTTTGTCAAAAATCCTCCCAATTCAAGAAGCAATTCATAATATGAACGAAAAGCCCTAAGTATACAGCTACTCTTTGCCCAGTAATTACATATTACTGGGCAAATTACATATTACTGGGCAACTCTCCCAGCACCATTTATTGAAGACACCAGTAATTACATATTACAGGGCAAAGATTTTATTGGAAGAAAATAATCAAAAAAGTGCACAATAATGATTTATAGCATGATTCCTATTAGCAATATTGATGACTATATATACATCAAAGGAAGCTGGTTAAAAAATATGGTATAAACAAATAAGTTCTGGGGATGTAATGCACAGAATGATGACTATAAATAATACTGTTTTGTATATTTGAAAATTTCTAGAAGAATCAATAGATCTTAAAACTTTCCATTATAAGAAGATAAATGTATTAAATATGTGTAGTGATGGATCTTTTTTTTTTTTTTTTGGTATGTTTTATTATTGGAGCTCAATTTGCCAGCATATACCATAACACCCAGTGCTCAACCCATCAAGTGCCCCCCTCAGTGTCCGTCACCCAGTCACTCCAAATCCCCACTCACCTCCCTTTCTGCCACCCCTTGTTCGTTTCCCAGAGTTAGGTGTCTTTCATGTTCTGTCACCCTCACTGATATTTCCCATTCATTTTCTCTCCTTTCCACTTTATTCCCTTTCACTATTTTTCATATTCTCCAAATGAATGAGACCATATACTGTTTGTCCTTCTCCGATTGACTTACTTCACTCAGCATAATACCCTCCAGTTCCATCCATGTCGAAGAAAATGGTGGGTATTTGTCGTTTCTAATGGCTGAGGAATATTCCCTTGTATACATATACCCCATTTTTTTTATCCATTCATCTTTCGATGGACACCGAGGCTCCTTCCACAGTTTGGCTATTGTGGACACTGTTGCTAGAAACATTGGGGTGCAGGTGTCCCGGCGTTTCACTGCATCTGTATCTTTGGGGTAAATCCCCAGTAGTGCAATTGCTGGGTCGTAGGGCAGGTCTATTTTTAACTCTTTGAGGAACCTCCACACAGTTTTCCAGAGTGGCTGCACCAGTTCACATTCCCACCAACAGTGTAAGAGGGTTCCCTTTTCTCCACATCCTCTCCAACATTTGCTGTTTCCTGCCTTATTAATTTTCCCCATTCTCACTGGTGTGAGGTGGTATCTCATTGTGGTTTTGATTTGTATTTCCCTGATGGCAAGTGATGCAGAGCATTGTTTCATGTGCTTGTTGGCCATGTCTATGTCTTCCTCTGTGAAATTTCTGTCCATGTTTTTGCCCATTTCATGACTGGATTGTTTGTTTCTTGGGTGTTGAGTTTCATAAGTTCTTTATAGATCTTGGATACTAACCTTTGTCCAATATATCATTTGCAAATATCTTCTCCCATTCTGTAGGTTGTCTTTACTTCTGTGACTGTTTCTTTTGCTGTGCAGAAGCTTTTTATCTTGATTAAGTCCCAATAGTTCATTTTTGCTTTTGTTTCTCTTGCCTTCATTGATGTATCTTGCAAGAAATTGCTGTGGCCAAGTTCAAAAAGGGTGTTGCTTGTGTTGTTCCCTAGGATTTTGATGCATTCCTGTCTCACATTTAGATCTTTCATAATTTTGAGTTTATCTTTGTGTCTGGTGTAAGAGGATGGTCGTTTCATTCTTCTGCATGTGGCTGTCCAACTCTCCCAGAACCATTCATTGAAGACTGTCCTTTTCCCAGTGGATAGTCTTTCCTGCTTTGTTAAATATTAGTTGACCATAGAGTTGAGGGTCCACTTCTGGATTCTCTGTTCTGTTCCATTGATCTATGTGTCTGTTTTTGTGCCAGTACCACACTGTCTTGATGATCACAGCTTTGTAGTACAACCTGAAATCTGGCATTGTGATGACCTCGCCTCTGGTTTTCTTTTTTAATACTACCCTGGCTATTTGGGGTCTTTTCTGATTCCACACAAAACTTAAAATGATTTTTCCAACTCTCTGAAGAAAGTCCATGGCATTTTGATAGGGATTGCATTAAATGTGTACATTGCCCTGGGTGACCCTGACATTTTCACAATATTAATTCTGCCAATCCATGAGCATGGAATATTTTTCCATCTCTTTGTGTCTTCCTCAATTTCTTTCAGAAGTGTTCTATAGTTTTTAGGGTATAGATCCTTTACCTCTTTGGTGAGGTTTATTCCTAGGTATCTTATGCTTTTGGGTGCAATTGTAAATGGGATTGACTCCTTAATTTCTCTTTCTTCAGTCTCATTCTTCGTGCATAGAAATACCACTGATTTCTGTGCATTGATTTTGTATCCTGCCACATTTTTGAATTGCTGTATGAGTTCTAGCAATCTTGGGGTGGAGTCTTTTGGGTTTTCTATGTACAGTATCTTGTCATCTGCAAAGAGGGAGAATTGGACTTCTTTACCTATTCGAATGCCTTTTATTTCCTTTTGCTGTCTAATTGCTGAGGCTAGGACTTCTAGTACTATGCTGAATAGCAGTGGTTAGAGTGGACATCCCTGTCGTGTTCTTGATCTTAGGGGAAAGACTCCCAGTGTTTCCCCATTGAGAAGGATATTATCCTGTGGGCTTTTTGTAGATGGCTTTTAAGATGCTGAGGAATGTTCCCTCTGCCCCTACTGAAGAGCTTTCATCAGGAACGGATGCTATATTTTGTCAAATGCTTTCTCTACATCTATTGAAAGGATCATATGATTCTTGTTTTTACTCTCGTTGATATGATCTATCATGTTGATTGTTTTACCAATGTTGAACCAGCCTTGCATCCCATGGATAAATCCCACTTGGTCATGGTGAATAATCTTCTTCATGTATTGTTGGATCCTATTGGCTACTATCTTGGTGAGAATTTTTGCATCCGAGTTCATCAGGGATATTGGTCTATAATTCTTTTTGGTGGGGTTTTTGTCTGGTTTTGGAATTAAGGTGATGCTGGCCTCAAAAATGAGTTCGGAAGTATTTTGTCTCTTTCTATTTTTCGGAACAGCTTTAGTAGAATAGGTATTGTTTCTTCTTTAACAGAATTCTCCTGGGAAGCCATCTGGCCCTGAACTTTTGCATCTTGGGAGGTGTTTGATGACTGCTTCAATCTCCTCCCTGGCTTTTGCCTTGCTCTGGTTTTCTATTTCTTCCTGTTCCAGTTTTGGGTATTTGTGGTTTCTCAGAAATGTGTCCATTTCTTCTAGATTGCCTAATTTATTGATGTATAGCTGCTCATAATACGTTTTTAAAGTCGTTTGTATTTCTTTGGTATTGGTTGTGATCTGTCCTTTTTCATTCGTGATTTTAAAGATTTGAGTCTTTTCTCTTTTGTTTTTAATAAGGCTGGCTAATGACTTATCTATGTTATTAATTCTTTCAAAGAACCAACTCCTGGTTTTGTTGATCTGTTCTACAATTCTTCCGATCTCTATTTCATTGAGTTCTGCATGAATCTTTATTAATACTCTTCTGTTTGGTGTAGGTTTTATTTGCTGTTCTTTTTCCAGTTTCTTTAGGTGCAAGGTTAGCTTGTGTATTTGAGTTTTTCCCAATCTTTTGAGGTATGATTGTATTGAGATGTATTTCCCTTTATGACTGCTTTTGCTGTATCCCAAAGACTTTGAACAGTTGTATTTTCATTCTCATTAGTTTCCATGAAAACTTTTAATTCTTCTCTAATTTCCTGGTTGACTCATCTTTTAGCAGGATGCTCTTTAACCTCCACGTGTTTGAGTTTCTTCCAAATTTATTATTGTAATTGAGTTCAAATTTCAAAGCATTATGGTCTGAAAATATACAGGGCATAATCCCAATCTTTTGGTATCAGTTGAGACCTGATTTGTGACCCAGTATGTGGTCTGTTCTGGAGAAAATTCCATGTGCACTTGAGAAGAATGTGTATTCAGTTATGTTTGGATGTAAAGTTCTGTATATATCTGTGAAATCCATCTGGTCCAATGCATCATTTAAAGCTCTTGTTTCTTTGGAGATGTTGTGCTTAGAAGATATGTCATTTGCAGAAAGCGCCGTGTTGAAGTCTCCCAGTATTAGTGTATTATTATCCAAGTATGTCTTTACTTTGGTTATTAATTGATTGATATACTTGGTAGCTCCCACATTAGGGGCATAAATATTCATGATTGTTAGGTCCTCTTGTTGGATAGATCCTTTAAGTATGATATAGTGTCCCTCTTCATCTCTTACTACAGTCTTTGGGATAAACTTTATCTGGTATGAGGATTGCTACCCCAGCTTTCTTTTGAGTAGCATTTGAATGGTAAATGGTTCTCCAACCTTTTATTTTCAGGCTGGAGGTGTCCTTAGGTCTAAAATGAGTCTCTTGTAGACAGCAAATAGATGGGTCTTGCTTAATTATCCAGTCTGAAACCCTGCATCTTTTGATGGGATCATTAAGCCCATTCATGTTCAGAGTTACTATTGAAAGATATGAATTTAGTATCAGTGTAATACCTATTCAATCCCTGTTTTAGTGGATTATTTCTTTGGGCTTCCTCTTTCTTTTACAGGGTCCCCCTTAATATTTCTTTCAGAGCTGGTTTGGTGGTCACATATTCTTTCAGTTAATGCCTATCTTGGGAGCTCTTTATCTTTCCCTCTATTCTGAATAAGAGCCTTGTTGGATTAAGTATTCTTGGCTGCATATTCTTCTCATTTATTATCCTGAATATATCCTGCCAGCACTTTCTGGCCTGCCAGGTCTCTATGGAGAGGTCTGCTGTTAATCTAATATTTCTCCCCATTATAAGTTAGGGATGTCTTGTCTCTTGCTACTTAATGGTTTTCTCTTTATCTTTGGAATTTGCAAGTTTCACTATTAAATGTCAAGGTGTTGTATAGTTTTTATTCATTTTAGGGGGTATCTATCTCCTGTATCTGAATGCCTGTTTCCCTCCCCAAATTAGGGAAGTTCTCAGCTATAATTCTTTAAATATGCTTTCTGGTCTTCTGTCCCTTTCGGCACCCTCTACAACCCCAATTAAATGTAGATTTTTCCTTCTGAGGTTGTCATTTATTTCCCTTAACCATTCCTCATGGTGTTTTTTCTCTTTTTTCCTCAGCTTCCTTCCTTGCCATCAACTTGTCTTCTATGTCACTCACTCTTTCTTCTACCTCAGTAGCCCTCCTCATTAGGACCTCCAGTTTGGATTGCATCTCATTTAATTGATTTTTAATTTCGGCCTGATAAGATCTAAATTCTGCAGTCATGAAGTCTCTTGAATTCTTTGTGCTTTTTTCCAGAGCCACCAGTAGATTTATAATTGTTCTTCTGAATTGGCTTTCTGACATCGAATCGTAATCCTCCAGCCCTTTACTGAGATCAGCCCGGGGGGTGTGTGGCACGCTCTCTCCCATGGCGCACTTCCTGTGTTAGTGACCCCAGGAGACTGAAGCTTTCCCTGCTGAGCGCCTTTCAGTCCGGGAGGAATCCAGTGTGGATTTTTAACGTGCCTGCTTCTCCGAGGCTGGGCTCTCCTGTTCAGGAGGCTTTCGCCATCCAGCTTTAGCCAAGTTCCTCGCAGGGCCCCTCCCCCACTGGATTCTTTTTATCCCCCCCACCCCCGTCATCCTACCTTGTTAGCAGTGCAAACTTCTCTGTGTAGCGTTCCAGCTGTTCTCTTTAAATCTCAGGTCGAATTCACAGGTTTTCAGAATGATTTGAAAGTTATCTAGGTAAGTTGGTGGGGACAGGTGACTTGGGGACTCTACTCTTCTACCGTCTTGCCCCCCCGCCCGTAGTGATGGACCTGCATTAGACTTGTGGTGATCATTTCACAATATATACAAATATTGAATCTTCATGTTGTATACTGAAACTAATAAAAGTATTATATTCCAATTATAACTCAATTTTTAAAGAATGAAAATTTTGAATACATGAAAGTAGGAACTACAAAAGAAGAGTGCCAATATATCTTTCCTAAGTTTGGGGGGACCTGATCTGTCAGCTGAGGTTCACTGACAAATCTGTGCAGAGGAGAGAGTAAAGATTTGTCAGAAACATTTTTAGCCTTGAATATTATTCTTCCCATACTTCACTAATAATCTATTGCTGCTGATGATCTTTTGTGTGTTCATGAATAGTGGGCCAGTTTCATAATAAGTTGCCTAGCCCACACATGAATAATAATGCCTTCACTCAACACCCACTCCTATTTATTTGGTAACTCAGAAAAAAATAGTGATATAGTTTTTGAATAGTTATTTATACCACTTCTGAAAAGTATATTTGGTTTTAAAATAATTATATATAACATACTTTATCACATGAAAAGTTTAATACATTTCTTTTTTTTTAAGATTTTATTTATTTATTCATGAGAGACACAGAGAGATAGGCAGAGGGAGAAGCAGGCTCCATGTAGGATGCCTGATGTAAGACTCAATCCTGGAATCCAGGATCACACCCTGAGCCAAAGGCATGCTCAACCACTGAGCCACCCAGAAGTCCCTAATGCATTTCTTCATTATAGATGGTTTATTAATATATCTCTTCATTTGTAGACATTTTTGCAACAAATTTTCTTTTGTAATGTCTACACTTTATATTTGCTTTTAGTTATAAATCTGATTCATATTATATAGAAATCTTTTGCATTTTATTTATTTATAAACCAGTGCTACCTAGCCTTAGATCCGAAATATTCAATCCACTGATAAGCTTTTAATATTCAAATAGCTTTCTTTTCCATATAAAAATTGTTTAGGAAATAATTGAGGTAAAATATAATTATGATATACACTGAATGGTGTAGCAATTTATATCTTCTGGTCTCAAACCACTTGATTAAATAATAATATTAAACTTTCCTGAGTTGTTGTTCTATGATTTATCCCAAATTTCACCTTCCAATCTAAAGATTTAGTACTGGAGCACCTGGGTGGCTCAGCCAGTTAA
Organism: Canis lupus dingo; assembly: GCF_003254725.2. Lineage (NCBI taxonomy): Eukaryota > Metazoa > Chordata > Mammalia > Carnivora > Canidae > Canis > Canis lupus. The sequence goes on from NC_064272.1 coordinate 825,784, forward strand.
GAGTCCAACTTCTGATTTCAGCTCAGGTTTTAATCTCAGGGTTGTGAGTTCAGGCCCCACATTGGGCTCCACATTTGACATGGAGCCTACTTAGAAAAAAAAATTAAAAATGAGAACCTTAGTATTAACTAAATCTGAGCATGTATAGTAAAATCCGGATGTCAAAAGTCTCAAATTCTGAAAGCTAGGCAATTGTCTTCATTTTGTGTATTCCTCCAAGTATATAGACATGAGAAACTAGAGGGCATGAACATTAATATACATATAGATTGGAAGAGATAGGTCTTTAAGAATCACTACCAAAGAGAAGAGTATCCAACATTTTGTTTTAATGGAAAATGTGCCCGGTATGTGAGATTTCATATTCTTTTATAATAAATAACAAAGACACTACATCCCAAGGCTGAATTCACTTTTCCTCAATACTTCCAGGATCCACAGGGTAAGGGCCCCTATGAAAAATTGACCCGATCAGAACAGAGTCCTTAAGGAGAGTTTTCACAGTAGATATTAAAATTACTAACTAAAATGAAAAGTTTAATTGAAGAGATTAATTTCTCTTTTTTTATTTTTATTTATTTATTTATTCATGACAGACACAGAGAGAGAAAGGCAGAGACACAGGCAGAGGAAGAAGCAGGCTCCATGCAGGGAGCCCACGTGGACCTGATCCTGGGTCTCCAGGACCACACTCCAGGCTGAAGCCCAACGCTAAACCGCTGGGCCACCAGGGCTGCCCAAAGAGATTAATTTCTAAGAATAATCAAGATGAATCTGAATGTCTTTGACTGGTCATGAAAGAACTCTTCCTGAAATTTAAAACCTTACCAAACAGTCTCCTCATTGCCACTTTCATATCCTTATTTCTGAAAGTATAGATAACAGGATTCATGAAAGGAGTGATAAGGGCATCAAAGATGGCTAAAAATTTATCTATGGGTAAGGTAGGGAATGGCCACACATAGACAATAATGCAAGGACCAAAGAAAAAGACCACCACGGTGATGTGAGCAGAGAGAGTGGAGAGGGCCTTGGATGGACCACCTGAAGAATGTTTGCAAACTGTGACCAGGATGAAGATATAAGACACAATCAAGATGAAGAAGGTACCCATAGAGATGAACCCACTGTTGGCAGTGACCAGAAACTCCAGTCTGTATGTGTCTGTACATGCAAGTTTGATGAACCGAGGAAAATCACAATAAAAACTATCCATTGTGTTGGGACCACAAAAGGGCAAGTTTACAACAAAAGCCAGTTGGGCCACAGAATGGATGAGTCCAATGGTCCAAGCAACAGCCAGAAGAGAAATGCACATTCTTAGGCTCATAATGCTCAGGTAGTGGAGGGGCTTACAGATAGCAATGTATCGGTCATAGGCCATGACAATGAGCAGCACCATCTCTGTACCCCCAACAGTGTGAATGAAAAACATCTGAGTAATGCACCCTGTCAAGGAGATGACTTTATGTTTTCTGAAAAGGTCATAAATCATCTTTGGGCTTGCAATGCTAGAAACACCTGTGTCGATGATGGAAAGATTTGCCAGCAAAAAATACATAGGTGAATGTAAGTGATGGTCTGAGATGATAGTGACCACAATGAGAAGGTTTCCTAGCATACTTGCTATGTAAAATATAGTAAAAAACAAAAAAAGAAGAATCTGAATCTCCCAAGAACTGGTGAGTCCCAGTAACAAAAATTCAGACACCACAGAGTGATTTCCTCCATCCATCAACTTCGTGTGCCAGGCCAACTCTGAAGTTACCTAAAGAGCATAAAAGGGAGAAAAACATTATATCCAAGTTAAAAGGGAAACCTGGCTATAGGATTACACAAATGTCAAAAACTGAAGACCACTTAGCTAGTGTACACAGTTAATAGAGATGACATAGTACAAATATCACAGAGAGCCAGGACTAAAATTTTTTCCATGCCTAGATCTTTGTTATTTAATTATGTGCCTCCAATTTAGTTTGGTCTTTAGTGCATAGGGAAGAGGGAGAAATGTAGACAAAGTTACCTAAGAAATTAAGGAGAAATATACCAGGAAATAAACATACTTTCTAATTTCTATACTGAACTATGCCACAGAATGGAAACTGCAAAAAGACACATAGAACTCTTTAGAAACGTGCTCTAATTTATTCTTTTAAATGGCTGCCCAATAATCACAGTGTGGATGGATCATAATTTATTTACTAATTTCCCTATTAATAGGCATTTACCTTGTTTCCAGTTTTTTGACCCATGCGGACAATGCTACAGATAACTATCCTTATACATACACACATCCTTGTGCATCGGTGCTTTCCTCGCTGTGTCACAGATTCCCAGAGGTGAGATCACTGGGTCAACATGCACATATTTTTAAAAATATGTTAGTAGTGTTGCCCAACAGCTTTGGGCAAAAAAGCTGGAACAACACATACTTCTATAAGGATAAATGTTAACACTTTCTTTAATTGTTCCCAGAATAGTGGGTATAAAGTGATAGCTCACTGCTGTTCTGGTTTTCATTTCCCTGACAGCCAATAAATTCGAACGTTCTTCTTTGGTGAAATTTCTGTCTTTTGCCCATTTCATGATTGGATTGTTTGTTTCTTGGGTGTTGAGTTTAAGAAGTTCTTTATAGATCTTGGATACTAACCCTTTATCTAATATGTCATTTGCAAATATCTTCTCCCATTCTGTAGGTTGTCTTTACTTCTGTTGACTGTTTCTTTTGCTGTGCAGAAGCTTTTTATCTTGATGAAGTCCCAATAGTTCATTTTTGCTCTTGTTTCCCTTGCCTTCATGGATGTATCTTGCAAGAAGTTACTGTGGCCGAGTTCAAAAAGGGTGTTGCCTGTGTTCTCCTTTAGGATTTTGATGGATTCTTGTCTCACATTTAGATCTTTCACCCATTTTGAGTTTATCTCTGTGTCTGGTGTAAGAGGATGGTCTAGTTTCATTCTGCACGTGGCTGTCCAATTTTTCCAGCATCATTTATTGAAGAGACTGTCCTTTTTCCAGTGGATAGTCTTTCCTACTGTGTCGAATATTATTTGACCATAGAGTTGAGGGCCCATTTCTGGGTTCTCTATTCTGTTCCATTGATCTAAGTGTCTGTTTTTGTGCCAGTACCATACTGTCTTAATGATCACAGCTTTCAGTACATCTTGAAATCCGGCAATGTGATGAAAGACAAACATTATATGGTCTCATTCATTTGGGGAATATAAAAAATAGTGAAAGGGAATAAAGGGGAAAGGAGAGAAAATGAGTGGGAAATATCAGTGAGGGTGACAGAACATGAGAGACTCCTAACTCTGGGAAATGAACAAGGGGTAGTGGAAAGGAAGGTGGGCAGGGGTATGGGGTGACTTGCCGGGATGAGCACTGCGTGTTACACTATATGTTGGCAAATCGAACTCCAATAAAAAAAATATATACAAAAATAAAAATAATTTAAAAATTTGAACGTTCTTACAGTTTGGATCTTCTCTTCCATGAACTGCCTCTTCATGACTGTTCCTGTTTCCTACTGTGCTTTTGTCTTTTTGTTGTTTTTTTAACCAATTTGTAAGAGCTCTTTTTATATTACAGATATTAAGCATTTGTCATTTGTTTTATCTTTTCTAAATCAATTATCTATTAATTTTGTTTCTGGTTTCTTTTGTCAACACCCAAGTTTAAAAAAAAAAAAAAAAACAGAGGGGGGAGGAGCAAGATGGCGGAAGAGTAGGGTCCCCAAATCACCTGTCTCCACCAAACTACCTAGAAAACCTTCAAATTATCCTGAAAATCTATGAATTCGGCCTGAGATTTAAAGAGAGACCAGCTGGAATGCTACAGTGAGAAGAGTTTGCGCTTCTATCAAGGTAGGAAGACGGGGAAAAAGACATAAAGGAACAAAGGCCTCCAAGGGGGAGGGGCCCCGCGAGGAGCCGGGCTGAGGCCGGGGCGAGTGTCCCCAGGACAGGAGAGCCCCGTCCCGGAGGAGCAGGAGCTGCACCGACCTTCCCGGGGGAAAGGGGCTCGCGGGGAGGTGGAGCAGGACCCGGGAGGGCGGGGATGCCCTCGGGCTCCCGGGGACAGTAACAGCAACTGCGCACCCAGGAGAGTGCGCCGAGCTCCCTAAGGGCTGCAGCGCGCACGGCGGGACCCGGCGGGACCCGGAGCAGCTGAAGGGGCTCGGGCGGCGGCTCCGCGGAGGGGGCTGCGCGGCCCCGGGAGCAGCTCGGAGGGGCTGGGGCAGAGGAAGAGGCTCCGTGCGGAGGGGCCTGCGCGGTTCCAGGAGCAGCTCGGAGGGGCTCGGGCGGCAGCTCCGCGGAGGGGGTTGCGCGGCCCCGGGAGCGCGAATCCACCAGCGCAGGCTCCGGAGCACAGGGCGCCGGGACACAGCCCAGGATCCCGCCTCCCCCGGGACAGGCAGAGGCCGGGAGGGCCCAGGACAGCGAGGACGCTCCTGCCCCAGCTGAGCAGATCAGCGGCCCCGCCCCGGAGCCTCCAGGCCCTGCAGACGGAGTTCCTGCCGGAGCTGAATCCAGGGCTCCAGAGCTGCCCCGCCACTGGGGCTGTTCCTCCTGCGGCCTCACGGGGTAAACAACCCCCACCGAGCCCTGCACCAGGCAGGGGCACAGCAGCTCCCCCAACTGCTAACACCTGAAAATCAGCACAGCAGGCCCCTCCCCCAGAACACCAGCTAGACGGACAACTTCCAGGAGAAGCCAAGGGACTTAAAGTACACAGAATCAGAAGATACTCCCCGGTGGTTCTTTTTTTGTTTGTTTGTTTTTGTTTTTGTTTTTGTTTTTGTTTTGTTTTGCTTTTTGATTTGTTTCCTTCCCCCACCCCCTTTTTTTCCTCCTTTCTTTTTCTTTCTCTTTTTCTTCTTTTTTTTTTTTTTTTCGTTTTTTTTTTTTCTTTTTCTTCCCTTTTTTTTTCTCTTTCTCTTTTCTTTCCTTCTTTCTCTCCTCTCTTTTTCTCTTTTTCCCAATACAACTTGCTTTTGGCCACTCTGCACTGAGCAAAATGACTAGAAGGAAAACCTCACCTCAAAAGAAAGAATCAGAAACAGTCCTCTCTCCCACAGAGTTACAAAATCTGGATTACAATTCAATGTCAGAAAGCCAATTCAGAAGCACTATTATACAGCTACTGGTGGCTCTAGAAAAAAGTATAAAGGACTCAAGAGACTTCATGACTGCAGAATTCAGAGCTAATCAGGCAGAAATTAAGAATCAATTGAATGAGATGCAATCCAAACTAGAAGTCCTAACGACGAGGGTTAACGAGGTGGAAGAACGAGTGAGTGACCTAGAAGACAAGTTGATAGCAAAGAGGGAAACTGAGGAAAAAAGAGACAAACAATTAAAAGACCATGAAGATAGATTAAGGGAAATAAACGACAGCCTGAGGAAGAAAAACCTACGTTTAATTGGGGTTCCCGAGGGCGCCGAAACGGACAAAGGGCCAGAATATGTATTTGAACAAATTCTAGCTGAAAACTTTCCTAATCTGGGAAGGGAAACAGGCATTCAGATCCAGGAAATAGAGAGATCCCCCCCTAAAATCAATAAAAACCGTTCAACACCTCGACATTTAATTGTGAAGCTTGCAAATTCCAAAGATAAGGAGAAGATCCTTAAAGCAGCAAGAGACAAGAAATCCCTGACTTTTATGGGGAGGAGTATTAGGGTAACAGCAGACCTCTCCACAGAGACCTGGCAGGCCAGAAAGGGCTGGCAGGATATATTCAGGGTCCTAAATGAGAAGAACATGCAACCAAGAATACTTTATCCAGCAAGGCTCTCATTCAAAATGGAAGGAGAGATAAAGAGCTTCCAAGACAGGCAGCAACTAAAAGAATATGTGACCTCCAAACCAGCTCTGCAAGAAATTTTAAGGGGGCCTCTTAAAATTCCCCTTTAAGAAGAAGTTCAGTGGAACAGTCCACAAAAACAAAGACTGAATAGATATCATGATGACACTAAACTCATATCTCTCAATAGTAACTCTGAATGTGAACGGGCTTAATGACCCCATCAAAAGGCGCAGGGTTTCAGACTGGATAAAAAAGCAGGACCCATCTATTTGCTGTCTACAAGAGACTCATTTTAGACAGAAGGACACCTACAGCCTGAAAATAAAAGGTTGGAGAACCATTTACCATTCGAATGGTCCTCAAAAGAAAGCAGGGGTAGCCATCCTTATATCAGATAAACTAAAATTTACCCCAAAGACTGTAGTGAGAGATGAAGAGGGACACTATATCATACTTAAAGGATCTATTCAACAAGAGGACTTAACAATCCTCAATATATATGCTCCGAATGTGGGAGCTGCCAAATATATAAATCAATTATTAACCAAAGTGAAGAAATACTTAGATAATAATACACTTATACTTGGTGACTTCAATCTAGCTCTTTCTATACTCGATAGGTCTTCTAAGCAAAACATCTCCAAAGAAACGAGAGCTTTAAATGATACACTGGACCAGATGGATTTCACAGATATCTACAGAACTTTACATCCAAACTCAACTGAATACACATTCTTCTCAAGCGCACATGGAACTTTCTCCAGAATAGACCACATATTGGGTCACAAATCGGGTCTGAACCGATACCAAAAGATTGGGATTGTCCCCTGCATATTCTCGGACCATAATGCCTTGAAATTAGAACTAAATCACAACAAGAAGTTTGGAAGGACCTCAAACACATGGAGGTTAAGGACCATCCTGCTAAAAGATAAAAGGGTCAACCAGGAAATTAAGGAAGAATTAAAAAGATTCATGGAAACTAATGAGAATGAAGATACAACCGTTCAAAATCTTTGGGATGCAGCAAAAGCAGTCCTGAGGGGGAAATACATCGCAATACAAGCATCCATTCAAAAACTGGAAAGAACTCAAATACAAAAGCTAACCTTACACATAAAGGAGCTAGAGAAAAAACAGCAAATAGATCCTACACCCAAGAGAAGAAGGGAGTTAATAAAGATTCGAGCAGAACTCAACGAAATCGAGACCAGAAGAACTGTGGAACAGATCAACAGAACCAGGAGTTGGTTCTTTGAAAGAATTAATAAGATAGATAAACCATTAGCCAGCCTTATTAAAAAGAAGAGAGAGAAGACTCAAATTAATAAAATCATGAATGAGAAAGGAGAGATCACTACCAACACCAAGGAAATACAAACGATTTTAAAAACATATTATGAACAGCTATACGCCAATAAATTAGGCAATCTAGAAGAAATGGACGCATTCCTGGAAAGCCACAAACTACCAAAACTGGAACAGGAAGAAATAGAAAACCTGAACAGGCCAATAACCAGGGAGGAAATTGAAGCAGTCATCAAAAACCTCCCAAGACACAAGAGTCCAGGGCCAGATGGCTTCCCAGGAGAATTTTATCAAACGTTTAAAGAAGAAATCATACCTATTCTCCTAAAGCTGTTTGGAAAGATAGAAAGAGATGGAGTACTTCCAAATTCGTTCTATGAAGCCAGCATCACCTTAATTCCAAAGCCAGACAAAGACCCCGCCAAAAAGGAGAATTACAGACCAATATCCCTGATGAACATGGATGCAAAAATTCTCAACAAGATACTGGCCAATAGGATCCAACAGTACATTAAGAAAATTATTCACCGTGACCAAGTAGGATTTATCCCTGGGACACAAGGCTGGTTCAACACCCGTAAAACAATCAATGTGATTCATCATATCAGCAAGAGAAAAACCAAGAACCATATGATCCTCTCATTGGATGCAGAGAAAGCATTTGACAAAATACAGCATCCATTCCTGATTAAAACTCTTCAGAGTGTAGGGATAGAGGGAACATTCCTCGACATCTTAAAAGCCATCTATGAAAAGCCCACAGCAAATATCATTCTCAATGGGGAAGCACTGGGAGCCTTTCCCCTAAGATCAGGAACAAGACAGGGATGTCCACTCTCACCACTGCTATTCAACATAGTACTGGAAGTCCTAGCCTCAGCAATCAGACAACAAAAAGACATTAAAGGCATTCAAATTGGCAAAGAAGAAGTCAAACTCTCCCTCTTCGCCGATGACATGATACTCTACATAGAAAACCCAAAAGTCTCCACCCCAAGATTGCTAGAACTCATACAGCAATTCGGTAGCGTGGCAGGATACAAAATCAATGCCCAGAAGTCAGTGGCATTTCTATACACTAACAATGAGACTGAAGAAAGAGAAATTAAGGAGTCAATCCCATTTACAATTGCACCCAAAAGCATAAGATACCTAGGAATAAACCTCACCAAAGATGTAAAGGATCTATACCCTCAAAACTATAGAACACTTCTGAAAGAAATTGAGGAAGACACAAAGAGATGGAAAAATATTCCATGCTCATGGATTGGCAGAATTAATATTGTGAAAATGTCAATGTTACCCAGGGCAATATACACGTTTAATGCAATCCCTATCAAAATACCATGGACTTTCTTCAGAGAGTTAGAACAAATTATTTTAAGATTTGTGTGGAATCAGAAAAGACCCCGAATAGCCAGGGGAATTTTAAAAAAGAAAACCATATCTGGGGGCATCACAATGCCAGATTTCAGGTTGTACTACAAAGCTGTGGTCATCAAGACAGTGTGGTACTGGCACAAAAACAGACACATAGATCAGTGGAACAGAATAGAGAATCCAGAAGTGGACCCTGAACTTTATGGGCAACTAATATTCGATAAAGGAGGAAAGACTATCCATTGGAAGAAAGACAGTCTCTTCAATAAATGGTGCTGGGAAAATTGGACATCCACATGCAGAAGAATGAAACTAGACCACTCTCTTTCACCATACACAAAGATAAACTCAAAATGGATGAAAGATCTAAATGTGAGACAAGATTCCATCAAAATCCTAGAGAAGAACACAGGCAACACCCTTTTTGAACTCGGCCATAGTAACTTCTTGCAAGATACATCCACAAAGGCAAAAGAAACAAAAGCAAAAATGAACTATTGGGACTTCATCAAGATAAGAAGCTTTTGCACAGCAAAGGATACAGTCAACAAAACTCAAAGACAACCTACAGAATGGGAGAAGATATTTGCAAATGACATATCAGATAAAGGGCTAGTTTCCAAGATCTATAAAGAACTTATTAAACTCAACACCAAAGAAACAAACAATCCAATCATGAAATGGGCAAAAGACATGAACAGAAATCTCACAGAGGAAGACATAGACATGGCCAACATGCATATGAGAAAATGCTCTGCATCACTTGCCATCAGGGAAATACAAATCAAAACTACAATGAGATACCACCTCACACCAGTGAGAATGGGGAAAATTAACAAGGCAGGAAACAACAAATGTTGGAGAGGATGCGGAGAAAAGGGAACCCTCTTACACTGTTGGTGGGAATGTGAACTGGTGCAGCCACTCTGGAAAACTGCGTGGAGGTTCCTCAAACAGTTAAAAATATACCTGCCCTACGACCCAGCAATTGCACTGTTGGGGATTTACCCCAAAGATACAAATGCAATGAAACGCCGGGACACCTGCACCCCGATGTTTCTAGCAGCAATGGCCACGATAGCCAAACTGTGGAAGGAGCCTCGGTGTCCAACGAAAGATGAATGGATAAAGAAGATGTGGTTTATGTATACAATGGAATATTACTCAGCTATTAGAAATGACAAATACCCACCATTTGCTTCAACGTGGATGGAACTGGAGGGTATTATGCTGAGTGAAGTAAGTCAGTCGGAGAAGGACAAACATTATATGTTCTCATTCATTTGGGGAATATAAATAATAGTGAAAGGGAAAATAAGGGAAGGGAGAAGAAATGTGTGGGAAATATCAGAAAGGGAGACAGAACGTAAAGACTGCTAACTCTGGGAAATGAACTAGGGGTGGTAGAAGGGGAGGAGGGCGGGGGGTGGGAGTGAATGGGTGACGGGCACTGGGTATTATTCTGTATGTTAGTAAATTGAACACCAATAAAATAAATAAATAAAAATAAAAAATAAAAAAAAATAAAAAAAACACCCAAGTTTTTAACTGTTAAATGATTAATTATAGCCATCACTTTTTTGTACCTACAGCTTTTAAGATCTCCTTGCCTCCTGAATTATACATGTACACCCTTAGATTTTCTTTCAATATTTTGTTTTGTTTTGCTTTCTGTTTAGGACTATGCTTTATTATTTTTGTCTATGCCTTAAGATATAAGTCCACTTTTAATTTCTTCCAGGTGAATAGAGTAGTAATGGCGCTGTGCATTAAATGACCCATTCTTTCCTCTTTGAATTTAACTACTATTTTTGCATTATGCTAAATTCTCAAGTATTTTGGGATCTGTTTCTGAATCCTTTATTCTGATTTCACTGATACACATGTCTTTTTCTGTAGAAACATCAGGGTAATACTATGTCACTATATCTGATAAAACAAGTCCCTCCCTCACTGTCCTTATTTTTCATACTTCATAAGCATGTATTTATAGCATATAAATTTTAAATTCATTTTATCCAACCCCTCTCAAAATCCCATTGAACTTCTGATCTGAATTGTGGTAAATTCGTATATTAACTTTGAATGAAGTAGCACAGTTATGGTGGTATCCTCCCATTCAAGAAGATAATAGAATTTGTTCAAACCTTGTTTCATGTCTTTCATTATGATTTTGCCATTTTTAATATATATTCTATTTTCTCTCTATTAAAATTATTCCTATGTACATTATAGCTTTTTCTCTTGGCATTATAAATGAAATATCTCTTCTCACTTCCATTTCTAGGTTCTTTTAGCTAGAATGAAGAAAAATAATTTTTATCTGTTTTGTGTACTCACCTTACTACATTAGGTTATTGGGTGAATAGTTTTTACTGAAATATCTTGGGTTTTCTAGATTTACAATAATGTCATCAGCAAAAAGAGACAACGTTTTCATATTTAATTTTTTGCTGGTTTGGTTAAGATAGCATTCATTTTATCAACCCCTTGTTAACATGAAAGTCCTACTATGCTTTCCTATTTTTTTCATGTTTATTGTCCTTTTTCCAGTGATACATTTCTCTATTCTTATTTTAAAATAAGATGCCAATTGGGCGCCTGAATGGCTCAGGTGGGTAGGCAACCAACTCCTAACTTTGACTTGGGTGGTGATCTTGGGGTCGTGAAATAAAACCCCTCATCAGGCTCCACACTGGGCATGGAGCTTACTTGGGATTCTCTCTCTCCCTTTCCCTCTGCCCCTTCTCCTCCCCATCCAAAAAAATAAAAATAAATAATAACAAATAAATTAAATAAGATGACAACTATTTTCCCTACCAATATGTTCTATTTTCTTCCTGCCTTCCCCCAACAGCAATTAAGATAAGACCTTTAAAATACCTTTCTCGGGATCCCTGGGTGGCGCAGCGGTTTGGCGCCTGCCTTTGGCCCAGGGCGTGATCCTGGAGACCCGGGATCGAATCCCACGTCGGGCTCCCGGTGCATGGAGCCTGCTTCTCCCTCTGCCTGTGTCTCTGCCTCTCTCTCTCCCACTGTGTGCCTATCATAAATAAATAAAAAACTTAAAAAAAAATTAAAATACCTTTCTCCCCATCTTCTTATCTCCTCCTTACATTCAAATTAAATCAGTTCTTTTTTATCTTTCTGGATTTTCTAATTATTTTATATATTATGCCTTAGTCTATACCCCTCCCTATTTGGTTTCCTTCATGATTTCTAACCCATTGTCTTTATCCTACATGCTTTAAGATATCATTGCACCTAACATTCTAGCCTCAAATATAAATTTCAAGAATAATCATCCTTTGTTTAAATTCATCACAACTGTTCAGTTCCAAAGGGTCTTGTTTATATTGCTCATGAATCCCTTTACATGCTAGTATTTCTTTTTATTGAAATTAGCTTCTACTTCTTCCAACAGCCTTGTGTCCAATATCAGATTAATATCACATATATTTAGAACATGCTTTATACATATAAATTCCAATATCTGAGATGAAATTTCAGAAGTCATCTATATAATCTGTCTGATTTCAAGATTTATTCAATATATCCAGTCCAGTCTGGTACTGTTTTTGCTTCTCTAAACTCTCAGGGATATAAATACCACCTAATCCAAAGTGTTAGACTCCTTGTTAGGTGTTGTTGGAATAATAATAGAAAATTGCCTAAAAACCTGTGAAGTAAGTAAACATCGTGTCAATAGGGTTTGAAGTAAACTATGACTCTCAATTACAATATTTTTATGTATTGCTTTACGTTAAAGTGATTAAAGCTGACTTGAGGATTTGATTTTGTTTTGAGAGTTTGCTTTTTTTTAAGGCTCCAAACTAAGAATTAATCTCATCCAAATATTTTCTGTCACAGTGGAGGTTGATCTTGAAGACAAGTGAAATTTTTCCTCACGATAACAAAGAACTAGAATTTAAAATAAAAATCCAATCCTGTTATCTTCTATATATACAAATTTGGGTATTGCATAGTTTATTTAAGTTGGTTCATTTATTTTTCTTCCTATGTTTCTTGTTCTGGAGAGACAGATGTAAAATATTGGTTAAAAGTGAAGAATCACAAACCAGACCACTGGGTTTAAACTTGCCTTAACCACTTGCCCTTCCACTAACCCTTGGAAGAGGATTTCAACTCTCTCCATGTTGACCTCAGTCTGTACTTTCTGATTAAGTCCTCTTTCCAGCTTATGTCTTAGTTTAGATAACATACCCCCGCAGGCAAAGCTTCCTCTGATGGGAACCAAAACTACCCCCTTTAAGCAATAGGGCCTGCCCAGACACCAGCATGACCCCATGTGATTGACCTAAAGACAATGAGCCACCTGACCTCTACTGCCCACTTGCAGATACCCTCTGACCTTTGTCCCACATTTTCCTTACATAAACCTAGAAGTTTTTTCAGCACTTTGGAGACAATCTTTGAGATGTTAGTATGCACTCATCCTTCTGCCTTTGGGTTTTGCCAATAGTGAGTGGCCAAACCCGGTCTAAATGGTACCCCCCATATCCAAGTGCTCTTGCTCCCCTGAGGCCCAGTTACACCCTGACCTCAGATAACTTACTTAATCTTATTGTGTCTAAGTTTACTAACCTGTTCAATTGGAGTAATAATAGTCTAATCTCAAAAAATGCTATGAGTAAAGAACTTAGAACAGTATTGGACACATAGCAAAAATTAAGTAACTGTTAACTGTAATAATGTTATTATAAACATCCTCAGTTCACTGAACTCTCAGACTTGTCTTTTTGTCATTCCCTCGTTTTCACCTTTGTTCACTGTATACATTTATCTTGCCTTGTTCTACTCCTAATGGATTTCTTTTATATTCTAATTATGCCCTCCCCAAAAGCTTGACCACTATGTCAAAGGCAGTGGATATGAAAAGGCTTAATACTTTCATTAGCATACCAATGCTAGTTGAATCTAAGTAGGTAGGTGTATCACTCATTCAATTCTATCCTAAACAGTAGTCATATTTCCCATAGTCTACTAAACACTGTCACCTAAATGCTTATATGTCAATCTTGTATATGTGGAATTTCACATGACTACCACAAAGCCAGTAATCATCTCTCCCTTCCCCAGGCAGGCAGCTTTTCTTTCAAATCTAGTATGGTATTATAAGCATCTTATCCACTCGGCTCTTCTCAGATCCTCCACTTACTTTTTTACTAGTAATTACCAAAACTCTCCTATACAGGACAATTGATATCTCCCAATCTAACCTGAATATGGCCATCAGATGACTCTTCCTAAATAGCACTTTGGTATTGTAACTACCACCACCGAAATATGTTCAGTAGTTTTCATTGCTTCTGAAAGTACAAAATCCTAATTTAGAGTGTGCGGCTACAATTTGGCTCTATACCATCTTTCCAGGATGCTTCTATGTTCAAGAAATATTTATTCCTCCTTAATACTATCTACTCTAGGGGTGCCTGGGTGGCTCAGTCCATTTTAAGCATCTGCCTTAGGGTCCTGGAATTGGGTCCAGGGGTGGAGCCCTGCAGTGGCCTCCCTGCTCAGTGGAGAGTCTGCTTCTCTCTCTGCCCCTCCTTCATGCTCTGCTCTCTATCTTGCTCTTTCTCTCTCTCTCTCTCTCTCTCTCTCTCTCAAGTAAATAAGTAAAATATTTTTTAAAAAATACTATCTGCTCTATCACCTCACCTATAGGTGACTTTCTCTTTAGCTCCCTGCATTCTGACAGCTATCCCCTCAACCTTTATACTGGTCTCATTGATGTGGGGCCACTGATTATATACTTTTTAGTTAGTGAGACCTAGGGATAATGTAAGTCTCTAAGGAATCTATATATACTGAAAGCAGGGTCTCCAAGACTTTGGAGGGCTATTTATTGTCAAGATAAGGTTATTCTTTATTGCTTTAGTAAAGCATTAGTCATGAGACCCTTTAGATATGTGTTAGTGGGTCACATGTTGCAAGATGATTGTTATATCTGGAGGTTTGCAGTTATCAGAATGAAATTACATTAAGCAAAGCAAAGCTACATTGGTCGAACATTAAGGTTGTAGGAGTGTTATGCCCTGTATGTGTCAAGCATTTATCAGTGGGCTACACATTGTAAGGAGACTTCATTTTAGCTACAATTCTCTGCTTGCCTTTGTTCCCCTCATCATCATGAAGATCATTAAATATCTTGAGGTAGCTAAATCTTCATCCTTATGATCTCTCTGCATCATTTCATACTGTTCACCATTTCCTACATTCTGGAAAATATGATACATAGTGGGGTGTTCAGAGACTTTGTCATTTTTCTCCCTATTGGTAATGTCTAGTCTATAGGCTGGACCTAATAAAATAATCTCACAAATTAGAATTTTAACTAGAATCATCAACATAAGGAAGGACTTAAATCTTTATGGATTTACATTCTCATTATGTCGTACACCTGAAACCAATATACTATTATATATCAATTAAACTTCAGTTTTTGAAAAGACAAAAAAAAGTTTAGCCAAAAGAGGAATATTTAAAGGGCAGAGAAGAACTAGAAGTAGAAGATGACGGTCAGTGCAAACATTACTGGAAGCTTGAGTTGTCACTCCACAGGGAAAAAAAAATGGGTTAATTTTTTTTTTCTATCTGGTTTACAGTTGAAGAGAAAGATCAAAAGTTATTCCCGGTACAGGGGCCAGAGACATTCTGTTCATTGAACATACAGAAAGATTCATAAGGAAAAAGTAGATAGTAGAATCTCTGATATTAATATAATATTATTTTAAAAGATCCACTTCCAATAGTTAGGAAGATCATTTTACTTAATTTCCCTCTTCCCTGAGAATTCTTATGTGGATACAATTGGGGGAAAAAAATTCTAACTAGAGTCATTAACAAATGAAAGGATTTCAATGTCATAGCTTAAGGCAGAATGTGCCTAAATACACGGTGCATAACTTAACTTTAAGTATATGCAAACGTGTAAATTCTAAAGCCTACTTTGGGCATCCTTTTGGGGTTTTTTCTTGTTGCTTTTGTTGTTTTGTTTTGTTTTTTGTTTTTGTTTTCGTTTTTGTTTTGGGCATCCTTTTGAGTGTTTCCTAAATGATATTCTTCACTCCTCTCCAAACCTCAGATATAATTTACTTAGGATAATTATTTGGGAGTAATTACTTTTGCTGTAACTTCCATATAGATGGAAACTATTATCATCTACCATATAGTGATCCTTTGACACATGTGAAAAATGCTGAAGGGACCATAAAACTACTGATCAATCAACTAAATCTACTGATCAGCCATATAATTTTTTTAAACTCTTACACATCTTCTTCTTAATCTTATGATACCCAGAATAAATACTTCAAATTTTTTAATTTGAGTATAGTTGGCATACATTGTTATATTAGTTTCACAAATACTTTTTACTAATGGTGTCTTTTTTTTCTCAACTCTCTTTAACATATTAGCAGTTCTCTGATTCTCTTCGCTGTCTACACATCATTTCTATTTCCTTAATGTTCTAATGAATCTTGGCTGTAAAACATTGGTATGAGTCTCTCTAATTATAAATATAATACAATTATTTCCTAAATGTTACAAGTCAGACTTCTGTTAATTCTGGCCTCATATTGGTTTTAGGTTATATTTATATTAGTATTATATATAATACCTGTACTACATCCTCTGGAAATAAAGATGCTATATGTTAGAATATCATTAGTCCTTATGATTAGCCATATGAGTTATAAAGTCATCTGAATTAAGAATGTTTCAATTCTCTCACATAATTATAACTAAGACAATTTTCTTCTGTCCTACCATGAACGCTGCTATTTTTTATCTTGTTTCATTAATCATTTTCTACAGGATATGAGTACCAAAATTTATACCATCAGTTGCTTTTTTCTAAAAGTTTATGGCCTCTAAAAACCTTTCACATCTTTTGTTGTACAATACACAGGGGAAAGTACAGGAAAGAAAATATGATCCATATTTTACAAATTAGAAAATAAGAACTCAAAGAGATTAAACGAATTGCATAATTTTGCATAGCTAAGTGTCAAATTTAAGTCCAATTCTTGGAATTGTTGTAAAGATGCAAGTGAATAAAAGAAGTATGTGAAGAAAATGACAAAATTTTAACACTTGCTATCTTCCTATGAAGGGACTGTGGGTGATTTTTTTCCCTTCCTTATACTTTCATAAATTTTCTACTTTGCACATCTATTTCTCTTTTTAAAAAATATTAATTGAAAAAAAAACAAGTTGAGGGCTTCTGGGTGGCTCAGTCAGCTAAGCTTTGGCTCAGGTCACACACGTTCTTAGGGTCCTGGTACCTCAATGGCTCCCTGCTCACCTGCTTAGCAGGGAGTATGCTTCTCCCTTCCCCTCTGCTTCACCATCCTCACCCCAGCTCACGCGCTCACACTCTCTCTCTCTCAAAAATAAATAAAATCTTTAATTAAAAAAAAAAAAAAGCAAGTTGACTCCAGAGTTCAGCCTCTTCACTAAACTGCTCAGTGAGTCGCTGACAACCTACTGTCAAAAATAACTTCAAGGGGGATCACCCTGGGTGGCTCAGTGGTTTAGTGCCTGCCTTCCAACCAGGGCATGATTCTGTAGACTCAGGATTGAGTCCCATGTCAGGCTCCTTGCATGGAGCCTGCTTCTCCCTCTGCCTGTGTCTCTGCCTCTCTCTCTCTCTCTCTCTGGGAG
This sequence comes from Canis lupus dingo, assembly GCF_003254725.2. Classification (NCBI taxonomy): domain Eukaryota; kingdom Metazoa; phylum Chordata; class Mammalia; order Carnivora; family Canidae; genus Canis; species Canis lupus. Next base: position 842,972 of record NC_064272.1, read on the forward strand.
TCTCTCATGAATAAATAAATAAAATCTTTTTTAAAAAAAACCTTCAAGGGCATGAGAAAGTAGCTTCTACTACCAAGGTACTTGAAAGAAGTTCATAGAAGAAGGTCTTAGTGTCTACCTCCTCTTCTCCAGCTCTTCTACCATCTACTATCATACTGCCTTCTATGACTTCTCAGTTATCTACTACCCACATGCTGTTTCTGGCTGTCTAAGACCTTCACTATGTCATTCTCACCCAGATCTAATGTCTTTTTTTTTTTGTAAGATTTTATTTATTCATGAGAGATGCAGACACACACACACACACACACACACACACACACACACACAGGCAGAGGGAGAAGCAAGCTTCCCGCGGGGAGCCTGATGCAGGACTGGATCCCAGGACCCAGGGATCATGACCTGAGCCAAAGCCAGATGCTCAACCACTGAGCCACCCAGGCACCCCCAGATTTAGTTTCTAAGTTCCTAGCCTCCAGTGTTATCCTTTCAAGGACCTTTCAATTAAACTATGTACATGCTAAGCCATATCCAGATAAGGTGTTAAAAAGAAATCAATGGTTACTTGGATTTGTATAAATTTAACTCATAAAATTTTCATTTTAGTTATATATGTCCATAACTGTGCCATGCTTCCTGACTATTCTAGGCTACTCCAACTCTTCCACTCTCAATCTGCCCTCTTTGCACAGAAGGAGACATTAACAACTTGGCACTCAACTTCTGAAATGTTACCTATACCTAATCTTAGCTCCCTATGGTGAAATTTTCACATGAAAATTGTAGTTTACTGCATTCCACTTACTGTTTCATCTATATTGCACCAAAAAACAAAACAGATGAATCTTCTCTGAGCCCTATAAATGGCTTACACTAAATGCTGAAAATGTCATTAATCTTATTTGCAAAGAAAGGCAGTGGGAACCAGACTCTTTCTTACCTGAGTTAGATCAAAGAATCTAATCTTCCAATTGGTAGTAAATCAATTCCTTCCAAATTTTGTGACAAGATAGGGAGCTTCCATTATGTAAAAACTATAATTTCTAAAAGAGAAAAATAAGAATTCGTTTAATGGATACTGAGGGCCATATGACAGAAATTGGGAGTGCATAAAACTTAGAACTGAAAATATCATTAGGCATTTGCCACAAAAACTAAAAGAAAATACAGAATAGGGGAACAGAAAAGAATAAGAAATAGAAAAGATGAAATACGCTGTTTCTTCCTCCTGGAACATCCTCTTCTAGTCAAAATCTCACCTTTGATTCACAATCCAGTTTATTTAATCCTCCAAATACCCTCAGCAATAACTTCACCAGTGACCTTAGCAAGAGCTGGAGTTGGTTCATCTTGATACTCCTGCCCAGAATAAATATAATCACAAATATGTGGAATAACAATTAATAACAAACTGTGTATTCAGTTAGGAGAGGAAATAATTACTGAGCAATCATTGGAGAAAGACCCAAGAGTAGGTTGGATTAATGTTCAGTCTGCTAAACTGAATGTTCAGTCTGCTAAAACATTTGTTTTGCATGCATTTTACATGATAGTATTTGAAGTTGGAGCATTTTTCTAGGTTGAGGGAGGACAATTTCACAATTTTGACTGGGATTGTAACCTTTTCCAAAACAAAGAGCTTAATATTGTTTTCCTCAAGTAAAACAGATTCTAATCAGCAACCTTGAATACTAATGACCAAATGATGGTGTGAGTCTTGGGAATAGCCAACCTTTTCTTGATTATATTTGCTTGGGAATTATTCCTGGGATTCCACATTGATTTTCCCCATGGGGAATTAAAAAGGGTAATAGTGTCTCAGATAGTTGTACAGAAATATTTTTGCTTTAAAATGAATCAGTAAAGGGGTGCCTGACTGGCTCAGTCAAAAGAGTGTGTAACTCTTAATCTCAGGGTCATAAATTACACTGTCACATTGAGTGTAGAGATTATTTACATAAATACATACAAACATAGATACATACATAAACATTTTTTAAAATAATAAGAAACAAAATTAATCCATAGAAGTACCTAAGAAATCCAACACATTAGAATGCTTGAGAAGCAGCTAGAAAGGGAAAGAGTACTACTGTACTTTAGTACTAACTAGAGATTTCATGGCAACAACACTCATCAATGAGAACAAGGAGGTAAAAGCAAATGAAAAATCACAGGACAAAAAGCTATATCTTACTTTAGCAATCTGGGCTTTCTAGATGATTTTCAGTCCCACAAAATTCAAAATCCAAGACCTTAGACTACATAAATCCATCAGGGTGTTATCAAGTGACAAAGTGGTAACTACCGGGGTATAAAAGGAATTATGTCAGAAAATCTTGAAATAAATACACCATTTCCAGAAAAGCCTTCTTGACCACATTTAACAAAAGAGATTCTTATACTTTGCTTTCACTGTCTTCTGCTTCTATTATCAACATCTTTGGGTATTATTGTTCAGATATTATTGCCTCATATTAACTCTTGCAAAGAACTACAACTGATTGGCTCCAACACCACCACCACACTCTGCCATAATCTGACTAGTAAACAAGCAGAGGTACACACAGTGCAAAACACATAGTCAATATTTAATAAATATTAATTTTAAAAATATTTGACTAATTTTTTTCTAATGTAGTTTAGAATAATTTTTACAATTGATCAATAATAGGCTCAAAATATATAAATAAAAAATTCATTAAGAAAATTCTTTTGTGCATAATAGAAAACTTCAATACATCTCTTACACATCTATACGTCAAGTAGACAAAAAAACAGCAATGCTATGGTTTTGAACACTACTAACAATTGAATAATCATGATCTAGTTAAAATATGTGGAACTCGGGGATCCCTGGGTGGCGCAGAAGTCTAGTGCCTGCCTTTGGTCCAGGGCACGATCCTGGAGACCCGGGATTGAATCCCACGTCGGGCTCCCGGTGCATGGAGCCTGCTTCTCCCTCTGCCTGTGTCTCTGCCTCTCTCTCTCTCTCTCTCTCTCTCTGTGACTATCATAAAAAATAAAATAAAATAAAATATGTGGAACTCTGTACCCAACAATTTAAAAATACACTTTTTTTCAAATATACATGGAATAATTACAAAAACTGACCAAGCAAGAGGACGTAAGGTTTTTTTTAAGATTTTATTTATTTATTCATGAAAGATACAGAGAGAGAGGCAGAGACATAGGCAAAGGGAGAAGCATGCTCCCAAGTTAGAAAATGAATAGAATAAACTAAAAAAAAGTAGAATATATAAGAGCAGAAATCAAAGATCATGAAAATAAATATAAAACAAAGAAGAAAAGGCCAGAAGTTGGTTCTTTCAAAAGATTTGTAACTAGACAATACTCTTGTTAACTTGATTGAGCAAGAGAAAATTATATATTTGTATATCTTCTTTGGAGAAATATCTGTTCAAGTTCTTTGCCCATTTTTTTCAGAAGCCCATATGACTTTTATTGTCTATAAATGTAACTTCTTTATTGAACATCATAAAAGAACTTTTACATTAAATGTCATTCATTATTAATTTCCATATATTGGATGCTATATGCATAATGTTACAGAGTATATACTTAAAAATATTTGTATAATTGTTCTAAATTTAAAGTATTATTTGTCATGTAAGTGATATATGAATCTTAATAGGTTGTTTTAAAAGGTATAATTTAACAGTGCCAATGATATGATAATAATATGTCTAAGTTAAATTTAAATAGGTCGGCAGCCCCGGTGGCGCAGCGGTTTAGCACCGCCTGCAGCCCAGGGAGTGATCCTGGAGACCCAGGATCGAGTCCCACGTTGGGCTCCTTGCATGGAGCCTGCTTCTTCCTCTGCCTGTGTCTTTGCCTCTCTCTCCAGCTGAGTCTCTATGAATAAATAAATAAAATCTTTAAAATACATAAATAAATAAAAAATAAATTTAAATAGGTGAAACAGAAAACTATGGGCACAAAGTCTAGCCTTTCCTCTTAGAAATTTGGGACTTCTTAAAACTATTTTATTTATTTATTTGAAAGAGAGAGCAAGTGAGAGACAGAGTACAAGCAGGGTGAGGAATAGAGGGAGAAGCAGACTCCCTGGCGAGCAGGGAGCCCAATGTGGGCTTGATCCCAGGACCCTGGGATCATTACCCAAGCCAAAGGCAGATGTTTTACCAGCTGAGCCAACCAGGTGCCCCAGAAATTTGGAGCTTTTTAAAAAATTGTCTGAATGATTTAATCTTTTTTATGCTCATGAAGAAGGGAAAACTCAAAATCATCTGTGAGAGATCTTCTTGTAGTTGAAATTTTTCTGCATCCCACTATTTACAACAATGGTTTCTTCTACAAAATCTCCCAAGAAATATATTCTCTTAGGTCTTTACCCATTTTTTAATCTAGTATTGGGGTTTTTGCTGTTGAGTTGAGGCCCTTCTTTATTTTATAAATTTACCCCTTATGAGATATGTGGTTTACAAATATTTTCTCCCATTCCACAGGTTGTCTTTTGACTCTGTTGATTACTGCCTTTGCTGTACAGAGACTTTCCAGTTGGAAGTAGTCCCACTTGTTTATTTTTGTTTTTTGTTTCTTGTGTACTATTGATGTTCTAGCCAATAAATTATTGCCAAAACCAATGTCAAGAAGCTTTTCCCCTAATGTCTTTTCCTAGAAGTTTTATAGTTGCAGATAGATGGACATTTAAACTTTTAACTATCATCAATTGATTTTTGTGTGTGGTATAAGTTAGGGATCCATTTTTGTTGTTGTTAACCTTCAAAATAAAGCTGCCAGTTATTTTACCAGCAAAAAGATGGGCTTATTTAGGAATAGCAAAGAAAATTTGGGAGAAGCACTCTATAGCAAAGCCATAGGCAAGTCTAGAGAACAAAGGAGAGGAATAATTTTTTTCTCAGAAGAAAGGGTGGGGAGGGGAAGTTGGGAAGGACTGTTATAAACAAAAAGTCCACTGGACTAAACTGGGACTTCAAAGTATAGTGGCTTCTAAATGGCTGAGTTTTGACAGTCCTTTATAAGCTGGGCTGTGGCTGGAGGAGGGGAAAACCTACCTACCCTCTGCTGGGATAGTAAAGTACCATCCAGTGCAAGGTCCTTCTCTTCCTCTTGTATTTGCAATTGGAAACAAGTGGTAGGACATGAGAGCTCCACCTATTGGCCTTCCCACTCCACTTTAGTGAGGTATCCTTACATTAATTTTCGTGTTTTGCATATGAATATTCAGGTTTCCCAACATCATTTGTTAAAAATATCATCCTTATCTCATTGTGTATTCTTGGCACTCTTAAAGATTGTTTGACATTCACACACATGGGTTTATATCTTGGCTCTATGCTCTGTTCATTGGTCTATATGCCTGTGTTTATATCAATACCATACTGTTATAATTATTGTAGCCTTGTAGTATTTGAAATGATTAATTTGAAATCAAAAAGTGTGATGCCTCCAATTTCTTCTTCTTTCAAGATCATATAAATGGTAAGTAGGCATCTGAAAATATGCTCAACATCATTAATTATTGAGGAAATGTGAATCAAAACTATATTGAGAAATGATCTCACACCTAATAAAAAGACTATCATCAAAAAAAAAAAAAGATAAGTGTTGATGAGGATGTAGACAAATTGGAACACCAGCACTCCTGCTGGGAATGTAAATAGTGCATTCCGTATGCAAAAAAGTGGTTCTTCAAAAACAGCAGTTCTTCAAATAATTAAGAATAGAATTACCACATCAGTATCTCAAAAAGATAACTGCACCCCCACATTTATGGCAACATAATTCACAGTAGCCACGATATAGAAACTGCCAAGTATCCACCAACGAATGAGTGGGTGAGGAAAATCTGATATTCATATTCAGTGGGATGGTATTTAGCTTTGGAAAGGAAGGAAATCCTGCCATTTGTGACAACATGAATAAAACTGAAGGACATTATGCTCAGTGAAATAGCCATTCACGGGACCAATACAAGATTTGCCATATATGAGGGATCTAACATAGTCAAACTTACAGAAGCATAGAATACAATAGTGATCGCTAGAGTCTGGGAAACAGACAGTTGTTTTCCACTGGGTACAAAATTTCAGCTATTTTAGATGAATGAGTCCTAGATACCCACTTACAGCACAGTGTCTGTGATTAACAATATGGTGTTGTACCTTCAAAATTTGCTAAAAGGGTAGACATGGTAAGTGTTGTACCTCACACACGCAAAAAAGTAAAGTAAAACTAAAGGACACACAAGGAAACTTGGGGAGGTGTTTCATATCATCTATTACTTTAATTGTAGTGATGGCAGCATGGATGTTTCCATTGATGTTATCCAACTCATAAAATTGTACACATTAAATATGTGCAATTATTTGCATATTAAAGTACACCTCAGTGATACACAGAATACACAGAGAAAAGAACAAATGAAGACATGAGACAGAAACAGAGAAGGAAAATCGACTAGGAATATATCTCAACATGGTATAGATATATCATTTTTTAAAAAGTAATGAAACTACTGTAAAAAACTTGATACCAATGAATTTTAAAATGGTAAGGATGAAATAGACAAATTCCTTAAAAATATATTCCTAATTCTCTCTTCAGTGAGTCCTAATAAGTATATATATATCTTTAAAGAAGAATGTATGTAAGCTTTAAAAATGAGCAAAAATTAAACAACATTGTAGATTATATACTTCTTTAGAACAATTGTGTTTCAAACAAACAAAAGAAGCATAAACCAAAAAAATCCAGGCTAGTGATTGTTTTGGGTGAAAAAGCAAGGGATAGGGGTTGGAAGAGCAGATCCAACAAGAGATAGGCTCACACATATTTATTTTATTATGCTTTCTAGCTCAAATATATGTTACAGATTTTGTAAATATGTAATATTTCATTTAGAAAGTAGAAAAAATCAATGAGATCAGTAGGTAGTATTTTTTATCTTTTGCATTTGCAGAGATTCAAGTTAATCACATATCCACTGTTTGCAAACATGGGGGAAACTCATGAGTAATTCACTTCTGGTGATGGAATTTCAAATCAACTCAATCACCTTAGAGGGCAGTTTTGCCAAATTTAATCAAGCCTTACGAATACTTTTTGGCACAGCAATTTCATTTCTATCAAGTGATTATGAGGAAGTAATCAAAGCTATGTGTATATAAAATGGTACATCAATATCTTTCATAGCAGAGTTGTTGAAAACTAAAAATTAGAAATAACTAAAAATTAGAAGAATTGACTAAAGCAATATGGCTACATCCATCCACTGGATTACCACACAGTGACCAAGAACTACATGCTAGAGGTAGAATTATCAGCATAAGAGATTTACACATCATATCGTTAAATGACTCACATATCATATTGTTAAATGAATTTTAGAACAACGTGGTCCTATTTTGTATGATTTTTCAAATGCATAAAGGAAAATCCTAAAAGAAATATAACAAAATTTTGACAATTACATGTGAGTGAAATGATTTTCAGTTATTCTTTTCTCTTCCTTGTGCTTATCTTTATGTAACCTACAAATGTACTTTAGATTCCACAAGTTTGTTATTATGAATAAGTTCAACATTTGTGCTAAATCTATGAGATTTTTCCTATTTCATTCCATTCCTTGTGATTCAGAATGAAAGAGTTGTTTCTTTCCCTCTCCGCTTTTATTTACCATTTGTTCCCCAGACAAAAACAAGTAATCATTGACTTCCCACTGTAGGTCAGGCATCCATCTGGGTACAAAGATCAAAAAATCTTGTTTTTTGCTTTATGGACCTTCTTTCCCTGTGGACAGAAACAAAAAATAGTTAATAAAACAGCGCAATCATTCAAATGGAGATGCTCAAACATAGCATATGATAGAAACTGACTGGAGAACAAAGGCAAGAGGGCACTTCTCTAGATAGGAAGTCTTTTCTTGGAGTTGACACTCGGGTTGAACTTGAATGATGAGAAAGAGCCAACCCTGCCTTTACCCAGGCAAAAGTCTTTGCAAGTGAATGGAAATACAGTGTACAGGTCTCAGGCCATGAGAGTATTGGTGTTTTCCAACAACAGGAAGTCCAAAATGGCTAAGAAGAGCAATAAAGGGTCAATGAAGTTGGTAGAGCCAGATCTCGTCAGCTTTAACCAATCCGGGTCAGACAGTGAGGTAGATAGAGTAGGTATGCATCCCCCATCTTGCTGTGCTGTCAACCTGCCCAAAGCTTCCAGAGCTCCCCATGAGCTTCCCTTCTTCCTAGGGCATGCACACACCCAGCACAGACTGGTCAGCATGGGGTCTAACCACTTCCATGACATTCACAAATTCATGAATTCCCTCTACTAAACCCTGTTGTTGAGTCTGCCCACCCTGTCACACCCCTTACTTTCATGAAGTGCTTTTCTTTTTTTTATGAAGTGCTTTTTGTAGCCTCAGAGATGGATCATCCTTTCGTACAATTCAGTTGTATACGTCCTTATTTTTTAAGACGCCATTTCTTTGAGAGAGACAGAGAGCACACATGCAAGCATAGGGAGAGCGGCAGAGGGAGACAAACTCAAGCCGACTCCCTGCTGTATGTGGACACTCGGTAAATCCCGGGACCTATGAGAACATGATCTGAGTCAAAATCAGGCATGGAGCACTTAACCAACTAAGCCACCCAGGCACCCCAAGTTATATCCTTCTCACACAATTTTCTACAGTTCCTAGCATAGGATTTAGAACATAGTAAATATTCAATACCTTTTTTGGTTAATTGAATTTCTATTTATTTAATTTTTTTTATACCCTAGTCAGCTTGTTAACTTCTTCCAGCATATTAGAGAAAAAAAAGAACACCAGAGATAACCAAGACAGGCTTCTTAGAACTATTGCACAGAGCTTTAGGATGCAATTTGAATATGAAAGGAAGTGTATAAAGTAAATCAAATTGTGGCATTTTGAAGTCTGTATTCAACGACTTTTATGTTTAAAATCCTTCAGTCCTGGGCCACCTGGTGGCTCAGTCAGCTAAGCATCTGCCTTTGGCTCAGGTCATGATCTCAGAGTCCAGAGATGGAGCCCAGCATCAGGTTCCCTGATCAGAAAGGAGCCTGCTTCTCCCTCTCCTGCTTCTTCCCCTGATGGTTGCTCTCTCTTTCTCTCTCTCTGATGCTCCTTCCCTCTCTCAAATAATAAAGTATGTTTAAAACTAAATAAACAAATAAATAAAATAGAATACTTTAGTCCTGTAGGAAAAGTGTGTTTCTCCATCAAGTTCTGATAAATGGATTTTTTTATATATATTTTTTATTTATCTATGAGAGACACACACACTCAAACAGAGGCAGAGACACAGGCAGAGGGAGGAGCAGGTTCTATGCAGGGAGCCCGATGTGGGACTTGACCCCAGGTCTCCAGGATCACGCCCTAGGTGGAAGGCAGTGTTAAACCACTGAGACACCCGGGCTGCCCTGATAAATGGATCTAGAAAGGAAAGGAAATAATTTGTAGAAAGCATGGAAGAATGTCATCAAAACTGAGAAGTGGTTTTAATGTTTTATTTCATTTCATTGCACAGGCACTTATATAACACTCTAGATCAAGGATTTTGTAAGCACTTGACAACTACTAGCTTGGTGAAGCCTTATAAACTTATGAGGAAGGTATCTACCATAAAGGAACTGCCTTTTCAGTAAGTCAAAAACAAAGATCAGAAATTTCAGGGATCCCTGGATGGCTCAGCAGTTTAGTGCCTGCCTTTGGCCCAGGTCTTGGGGTTCCGAGATTGGGGTTCCGAGATTGAGTCCCGCATTGGGCTTCCTGCATGGAGCCTGCTTCTCCCTCTGCCTGTGTCTCTCCCTCTCTCTGTCTCTCTGTGTGTCTCTCATGAATAAATAAATAAAATCTTAAAAAAAGAAAAATTCAGATGGTTCAACTTACCTCTATTTTACAGATGACAAAATTTAGGCATAAGGAAGTTAAGCAATCTATGTGTTAGTCAAAACACAAAGCTAAGATTTAAAGTCAGGCAGTCTGGCCCAAGAGAGTGTGCTCTTAACCATGTCACTATAAAAGAAGACAGGTTACCTACTTCTGAGGAATCATTGCTGATTTCATTATAATTAGGGTAAGGATTAGCACTACCTGGGACAAAATTAATAAACAGGTCCTTGTCTTTGCTCATTACCAGGTCCCCATTATTTAACTCCCTGACAGTACAGGAATACAGCTTTTGAAAGTACTGGAGTAATTATAAAGGTTAATGCATAATTGTTACTGCATTGGTTGAAAAGTTTAAGAAGCCATAAACCAGTGGTCCAATGTCAGGCTGATGTTGTGATAAATACACACACAAACACACACACACTTCAAAATAACTTTAGTTCTTTGCTTTCATTTACTAAAGGACAATATATATTGAAAGGTAAGAGACAGACAACAATATCTCTTTAAAATCCTGTTTTTGTCTTTAATTTCTTCACACACTATAGCTACTCTCACACGTCTCACTATACAAACTCAAAAGAAAAAAACACTATCCCTAAAACTGCAATTTTCTAATATTTCTAAAGCACTTTTCTTCAGATGCTGCATTACAAACCACAAAATCATTCTGACAAGGAAAGATACTCCTGGGAACACAGAGTAGGAAAAGATAAAGAAGAAGCCAGTCCAAAATCCTCCTTATCAAGGAGAGGCAAGAAAATGTACAAACAATTGTATATTAATACTTTTTATTCTGTCATATTTCATAAGGAATCAAACTATATCCTCCTTGGTTATGGACAGAAAACACAGTAAGAAAATCCTGGAATCAATAATTAAACTAGTCAGTAGACCACCCATGGTGCTGTGTTTCCTTGGATTCATGTCTGCAGCAACGGCAGGGAATATCAGAGATGCCTGTCTTCCTTGATATCAAAGTCACTTAAACAGCTTCTGGAAGCTCAACACCTGACTGAATATTCTCCTCATGGCCACTTTCATCTCTTTATTCCTAAAAGTGTAGATGGCAGGGTTCAGAAATGGAGTAATAATTACATCAAAAATGGCAAGGAACTTATCCACTGGCACTGTGGGAAATGGCCATGAGTACACAAAAATACATGGACCAAAAAATAAGACCACCACTGTTATGTGAGCTGACAGTGTAGAGAGGGCCTTGGACAAGCCACCTGAGGAACGTTGCCAAACGATGACCAAGATGAAGATATAGGAAATAACCAAAATGGAAAAAGTTCCCAGAGAGATGAAGCCACTATTGGCAGTGACCATGAGCTCTAATCTGTAGGTGTCTGTGCAGGCAAGCCTAATAAATCGAGGAAGATCACAGTAAAAGCTGTCCACCTCATTGGGGCCACAAAATGGCAGGTTTACAACAAACACCAGTTGGATCAATGAGTGGATGATCCCAATGGCCCAGGCCACCACCAGGAGTGAAATGCAAGTTCTGAAGTTCATGATGGCTAGATAGTGGAGAGGCCTGCATATAGCAACATAACGGTCAAGGGCCATGAAAATGAGCAGAACCATCTCAGTTCCTCCAATAACATGAATGAAGAACATCTGAGCAATGCAGCCTTGGAAAGAGATTACTTTTCTCTCCTTGAAAAAATCAGAGATCATCTTGGGAGCTGCAATGGAGGAAACCCATATGTCAATAAAGGAGAGGTTGGCCAGCAGGAGGTACATGGGGGAATGTAAATGTGAGTCAGAAATCACTGTGAGCACAATGAGGAGGTTTCCTAAAATACCTGTTACATAGAACACAGAGAAAACTAGAAATAGGACAAGCTGCATCTCCAAAGAACTGGTGAGTCCCACCAACACAATCTCAGACACTACCGAATTATTTCCTCCCCCCATAGTTGCAGTCACTTTGGGCTCCAAATTGGCCTGAAAGAACAGGAAAACACAAGAAATTGGGGTTAGTGACCATATCAGTCAAGGTTCCATTAGAGAAGCAGAACCACTAGGAGATGATATACTAAGTGATGTGTTAGTGTTTTGACCTTATATGACCATGGAAGCTGGTTCAGCAGTCTCTGTAAGTCTGTTGTCTTTGCACCGGCTACCATAGCTTGAAGTCCACAGGACAGGCAGCCAGCAAGAGAAGATGGATGCACAGTGGAGGAAGGCGAGAATTAACTAGACCCCACAAGCAAAAGCTAAAGTCTCTGAGGTCAGACAAAAGTTAGTGCCAGTGCTCGTCGCCTCTAACCCCGATGGTGCAGATGTACTGCAGAAGCCAGGGCGCTCCACCACAGAGCTGAACGCACAGCTGGCCCACAAGTCAGACGAGCTCAAGAAGCCTCCCGAGGGAGGTGTGGCAGCTGCAGTTCTGGCCACTGCCTCACACCAATGAGACAAGCCAGCAGAGAAATGACAAAGTGTGTGAACTACAAGTAGGACAGCTGTTTCACTTTAACCTAGAAATATTGCAAAAGCATCTCCCTTACAATGTATTCTAGTTGGAAACATACAGAAAAAGGAATTTGAGAGTATGTAGTTCAATCTAGCTAAGCTGACACAACACAAGACCACCATACTATCTATTTAAGAGAATATAGGGTCGCCTGAGAGGCTCAGTCACTTAAGGGTCAGGCTCTTGGTGTCAGCTCAGGTCATGACCTCAGGGGCACGAGATTGAGCCCTGTATCCAGCCTGGCACTCATCAGGGAGTCTGCTTCCCCTCACTCTCTCTCTCTCTCTCCCCCTCTGCTCACCCTCAGACCCTTTCTCTCAAATAAATATATAAATCTTTTAAACAATATATTTCTAAAACAATGTACTTTTTAAAAAATTTTTTATTGGAGTTCAATTTGCCAACATTTAGCATAACACCCAGTCCTCATCCCGCCAAGTGCCCCCCTCAAGTGCCCATCACCCATTCACCCCCAACCCCCCTGTGGCTCCCTTTTCACTACCCCTTGTTCATTTCCCAGAGTTAGGTGTCTCTCGTGCTTTGTCACCCTCACTGATATTTCCCACTCATTTTCTCTCCTTTCCCCTTTATTCCCTTTCACTAATTTTTATATTCTGAAAATTAACTATCACTTCTTTCGCTGAGCAATTAGGACAAACCAACAAAATATCTCAGTCAGTATAATGAAGGTTTAAAAACATGATTAATCAAATTGAATTGTAGAGATCCCTGTCCCCAATATATGCAGAATACTCGAGCATTCAGAGAACACTACAAAACTTTACCATAGGCTGTATTAGAGAGTAAATCTTAACAAATTTCAAAAGATTGCTACCACACAAACCATATTCCAGCCCCAAAACATTTAAGGTAGTACCACTGACCAAAATATAACTAGAAAATCTTCCTGTGTTTGGAAATTAGGAAACACACTCGTAACTCCTGGGTCAAAGATGAAATCACAATGGAAATTGGAAAACATTTTAAACTGAGTCACAAAATATTTTTTTAAGATTTTATTTATTTATTAATGAGAGACACAGAGAGAGAGGCAGAGACACAGGCAGAGGGAGAAGCAAGCTCCACACAGGAAGCCCGATGCGGGCTCAATCCTCCGGGACCAAAGGCAGGCGCTAAACCGCTGAGCCACCCAAAGATCCCCACAAAATATCTTTATACCAAATACTGTAGGATGCAGCTACAGCAATGTTTAGAGGGAGATATATAGTCAAACTGCTCATATTAGGCATTCTGGGGATTTAAGTTAAGGAACGTGATACACGTAGTGTTTTGGTTTTTTTTAAGGAGCTAAGTCTAGAGAGGTCACTTAGAAATCATCTACATAGATATGATCATTGAAGCTCCAAGAAATATATGTATCTAGAGGAAAGGTCAAATATGCTATAAGAAAAGCCCAAGATTTAAAGTCTGGGAAAGGGACACCTGGGTAGCTCAGGGATTGAGCATCTGCCTTCAACTCAGGGTGTGATCCCGGATCCTGGGATGGAGTTCCACATCAAGTTCCCTGCAGGGAGCCTGCTCCTCCCTCAGCCTGTGTCTCCTGCTTCTCTCTCTGTGTCTCTCATGAATAAATGAATTAAGTCTGGGAAAAAGAAACAAAAAACAAGGAAAGAAAACTTTCCTGAGAACCAGAGAGTTCAGGGCTCTAGAAGTCAGGAAATGAAATTATTTCAGAAGATAAATAGTGTTGCAGTGAAATCAAGAAAAATAAGGATCAATTCAGTGTTTCTGGGATCAATAATAAGAAAAATTGGTATTTGAAGGCAAGGCATTCTAGGAATTCTTCACTAATGTATTCTCAGTGCCTAGAATGTAACATGAGATGTGCCCCATAAATATTTATGGAATGAACAGTAGAGGAACAAACTCAAATTGCCCGGGGTTAAAGTTAAACATAGGTTGTTAGGAAAGTTAGTCTATTGAGCGTATACGATTTAAAAATAAAAGAGGAGAAGGATACTTGGAGAGAGCCCAAAATAAAAGGACTTTTTAATGAATAAACAGGAGAAGTGAACAGGAACAGTAGAGGAGAATATGAAGGTGCACAATAGCTGGAGGTAATTGGTCTGTGGAAAAGCAGACCAATTGTGGCTGTGGAAAAGCAGAAATGAATGAAATCAAAAATAAAAATCAAGAAGGCTTAGCCTTGCAAAATACAAGGGTCATGTATTGTTCAGTCAGGAAGGGAAAAGGAAAAGAATTTGTGAAGACACAAAGAAATATTATAATATTATTATTTGTGAAGACAAAGAAATATTATATTACATTTAATATAATATACTATAATATTATATTATATTATAATATAATATTTAAATATTATAATAAGGTTATTAAAACACAACCCCAAGATTCTAGGGCCTCTGTGTTTGGACCCCAGCACTAACTTACCCTATGGTCGCCAAATCAAACCCTTCCCCATCTCTGAATCTCTTTCCTTCCTTTTCTTCAAACTCTCTCTTCCAAATAAAAAATGTTGTTCTATCTATCATGAAATTTTTTTTTTCACAGCTCCATTGAAGTACCACCCATTTCATGAAACCTCCCCATTTATCCTAGCAGGGAAAAAAATCTTGTTCCCTCTCTTTCCTGTATCACTTCATACTTAGCACAGCATCTTTGGCCCTGCAGTATAGTTACATGTGCATGATTTGGTTTCTGTGTTTCCAAGCACTACAGGAGAGCACACCTGCATTATTCATTTCTGTCTTCATCCTAGGAGAGTTTCAGAGGGCAGAATTGTCAGTTTTAGGAAGTCAGTGTTTGCTAAATTAATTTGAATTAATTCCTTTGCAATTTCAACTTAAGTGTTTAAAATAAGATATTTTAGAAGATGAAGATAAAGAAAACATATAAAGAGAGAAGAATTATGGTGAGGAGTGGAGAGAAAAAATAATTTAATGATAAAACAGAAATTAAGCAAAGGGGTAAGTAATAGAGCAAGAGCAATAAAAAGAATCATGTAGAAGAGAAAGAGAAAAGGAAACAGAATGAAATTTCCCTCAAATTCTGAAACCAGAGACAAATATGCCCAAAAATACAGGAAAGGAATTAAAAACTAGCTTATATATTAAAAAGTCCAAACACTTCTAGCCACACCCCGTAAAAGTCCTTTAGAAAGATAAGCTAAAAAAAGAAAGAAAGAAAGAAAGAAAGAAAGAAAGAAAGAAAGAAAGAAAGAGAGAGAGAAAGAAAGAAAGAAAGAAAGAAAGAAAGAACGAACGAACGAACGAAAGAAAGAAAGAAAGAAAGAAAGAAAGAAAGAAAGAAAGAGGCTAAACTCATAAAGACAAGGACCTGAATTTTCCTTCTCAGAAAATATTTGACAGAAAGCCTCATTCATCTACCATGGAGAATGACAGATCCTTAACTTGAAACCAAAGTTTTCCCCATTCTTTCCACTTCTTTTTTAATGAGACATTTCCCAAAATAATATTCTTCCCTTACTTACCTTTCCACCTCTCAGCTGTCCCTTCTCCAGGTGCAATGATGCAATGTAACTTCCAGTTTCTATCTCTTACTCCCAGTGAGTCTAGCTCATAGGAGGAAGAAATTCTGTATTTTTCTCTGTATTCCCGGAACTCTGGCTAATGTTCAAACTATAACAGATGCTGAAGAAGTATTTTTTGTTGAATGAATCAATGGATATACAAATAACCCAGATATCAAGGTTTTCTGAATTCTTCTGATAAGACCAGGGTCCAATTAAATAAATTAGAATATTTGACCTCAGCAATTACTTCAGATTTTTTTTCTCCTCAGTCATTTATTATAGTAACTAATTAAATGGTCAGTGTAGGAGGAGAGAACATCAATTCCCGCTTCTTTGGCAAACACTGACTAAATTGGATAATTCTTTTTGCTTGGTCCACATAGAAGTTGTGATCCACAACCAAAGTCAGATACTATTACCAGCTCTGGTGTGGATGTTCACTGCCAAACTAATCTGAGCTAACTCTGTATATTCCATGTGCATTATGATGTCATTTACACTCCTGTGTGCCTCCTAGATTGTACCTGACTGTTCTACGTCATGGTTCTTACCCTTAAATACATGACACTGAGTACCTCTTTATCCCTGCCTAGAGACCAACATAAGTTCCCTGCAGAATATTTTTCAAACCCTACCCATTGACTCAACTACTCTTCTCAACTCCTTGTCTTCTTGAGTGCCCTCCTCTCCTGGATCACAACTAAATCACAGTTTGAAATCTCCAGTGGTGATTTCAAGCTCTGATTTAGTTACCAGAAAACATCCTAGTCAACAAAACACAACAATCTGATTGCATTTGTTCTGCCTATCTTTCTCACCAACCTGTTATTTATAGCAGACCTAAGATAGCATCCTCAGAAAACTCACATCGGCATATGGATCTATTTGAAATTCCCCCAGAATGGAAAAGAGAGAGCTAATTAGCAATACAGAAGGTAGTTCAAAATGGCACCAAATAGCACAGGGAAGACTAATATGATTTCAGTCTGTGCTGGGCATCATCTCAGAAGAAGACTGATTTTCCCAGAGCAACGTAAGAGGAGAAAGTTAATGAGTCACCTAGGGGAAGAGCTCCCTCATGAATAAGTAGGTTTCATGGTTTTGGTTTGTTTGGTATTTTTTTACCTCAGGGCTTGAGGTAAAGATGAAATCCTCATGAAAGACTCATGTAAATATATTTTGATTACTATTTGTTAATGTAGGCTCTATGCCCATTGTGGAGCCCACCGCAGAGCTTGAACCCACAACCCCAAGACCAAGACCTGAGTTGAGGGATGCCTGGATGGCTCAGTGGTTGGGCATCTGCCCTCGGCTCAGGGCATGATCCTGGAGTCCCGGGTCAAGTTCCACACCAGGCTCCCTGCATGGAACCTGCTTCTCCCTCTGCCTATGTCTCTACCTCTCTCTCTCTGTGACTCTCATGAATAAATGAATAAAATCTTAAAAAAAAAAAAAAAGACCTGAGCTGAGATCAAGAGTCAGATGCTTAACCAAACTAAGCTACCTAGGCAACCCTTTTTTAATTGCCTTTTACTGAAAATCATCTTTACTGTTCTCCCATATGTATACATACAAGACAGATGCAAACACACACAACTGAGTATTTGTTTTCTAGATGTATGCATTTGAACAGGTTAAAAAAAGAAAAACCAATATATTCTGGGTTTAGAAAATACAACAATCCAAGAAAAAGAGCCACCAAGAACGTAAAGACTCCTTGTTTTTTGACACTATCCTGAATTACCTATTCATCTATCTAAGGGTCGCATCAATATTTTAACCTCTAAATGTCAATTACTCTGCCAAATAAATATTTATAAGATTTTTATGATATGGATATATCTTCTGCTTCACTCAAGGCTTTTCTGATGTCTAAATAGTGGGCTGACAAAACATTTTTCTTTACACGTTCAAAGACCACTGATCAGGATGATAGAGAAAAGGGTGAAAATTTCAAGGAGTTCACATTATTTCTAAAAACTCTATTTGAGATTCTAATATACCAAGTCCTGTTACAAATGATAATTATACAGGAGGAGGAGCAGGATAGGAGACATGGAATCTCCCTCAAAGAATTCACAGCCCTTGAATGAGAGAAATGTGAATATTTAAATACAGTATAAATGTAGTATTAAAAGCTCCACACCGGAGCACCGGGGTGGCTCAGTTGGTTAAGCATCTGCCTTCAACTCAGGTCATGGTCTGAGGGCCCTGGGATCGGGTCCCCAAGTGGGGCTCTCTGCTCAGTGGGGAGCCTGCTTCTCCCTCTCCCTCTGCCTTCTGCTCTGCCTACCTGTGCATTCTCTCTCACTCTCTCTCTGTCAAATAAATAAATAAAAATCTTTTAAAAATACAAAAATAAAAGCTCCACATAGAAGATAAGTAATAAGATATAAGTGGAAAGTATGAAAAGGCTTCATCAAAAAGGTAACAGTTGGGTGATAGTGTGACTTTGAGCAGTGATAGAAGGAGCAGCTCATATAAATATATGAAAATCTGAAACAGCACAGCACTTATAGAGCCTTCCCAGCAGTTTGCTCTTGGAAGGCTGTTGTTTGTGAAGAGAACTGAGGACTCTTAGAAGTAACTGTGGGTGCCTTGGGTTAATGAGGGAATATATGACCAAAGATCACAGATCAACTTCCTGTCAAGGAGCACAGAGGGTGGATACAGGAGGGAGATTGGCCATTTGACAATACATAGCAAAATGAGATTGTGATTCCCATTGTGGGTTGTTTTTTAAGAAAAACAAAAATAAACATTTTTAATTGAAGTATAATAAACATACAATGTGGCATTAATTTCAGGTACACAACATATTTTTTTATTTTTTTAATTTTTATTATTTTTCATTTTTTAATTTTTATTATTTTTTATTTTTTTATTTTTTTATTTTTTTTATTTTTTATTTATTTATTTTTATTTATTTATTTTTTATTTTTTATTTTTTTAAATTTTTTAAAGGTACACAACATATTGATTCAACCATTCTGTAAATTACTCAGAGCTCACCAAGATCAGTCTAGTCACCATCTGTCACCAAACAACAGTGACAGTCTTGCTGATGTTATTCCCTAAGCTGTACTTTTCATCTCTGTGACTTATTTATTTTATAAATGGAAGTTTGTACTTCTTAATCCCCTTTATGTATTTCATCCCTCCCCCTCTGGCAACAACCAGTTGTTCTATGTATTTAAGAGTCTGGTTTTTTGTTTGTTTCTTGTCTGTTCTTTTTTTTTTTTTTTTTTTTAGATTTCACATGTAAGTGAAATTATATGGGGTTTGTCTTTCTCTGTCTGACTTATTTTACTTAGTATGATATCTTTAGATCAATCCATGTTGTCACAAATGGGAGGATATCTTCCTTTCTTGTGGCTGAATAATATTCCACTGTGTATTTATACCACATCTTCTTTATCTATTAATCTATTAATAGACACTTAGGTTATTTCCATATCTTGGTTATTATAAATAATGCTGAAATAAACATAGGGGTGCATGTATCTTTTTGAATTAGTGTTTTCATTTTCTTTGGGTAAATACCCAGTATTTTACCCAATTACTAGCTTGTATGGGATTCCTATTTTTAATTTTCTGAGGAACCCCCAAACTGTTTTCCACAGTGGCTGCACCAATATACATTCCCACCAACAGAGCACAAAGATTCCTTTTTCTCCACCTCCTCACCAACACTTGTTATTTCTTGCCTTTTTGATACCAGGCATTCTGACAGGTGTAATGCGATATGTCTCATTGTGGCTTTGATTTTCATTTCCCTGATGATTAATGACGTTGAGCATCTTTTTATGCATCTTTTGGTCATCTGTATGTCTTCTCTGGAAAAACGTCAGATCTTCTGCCCATTTTTAAAAGTTATTTATTTAAGTAATCTCTGTACCCAATGTGGGGATCCAACTTATGACCCTGAGATCAAGAGTTACATGCTCTTCCAACTGAGCCAGTCAGGTACCCATTTTTAATCAGATTACTTGTGATTTTGGTGTTGAGTTCTCTAAGTTCTTTATATATTTTTTTAATTTTTTAATTTTTTTATTGGAGTCAATTTGCCAACATATAGCATAACACCCACTGCTCATCCCACCAAGTGCCCCCCGTCAGTGCCCATCACCCAGTCACCCCAACCCCCCACCCACCTCCCCTTCCACTACCCCTTGTTCATTTCCCAGAGTTAGGTGTCTCTCATGTTTCGTCACTCGCACTGATACTTTCATTCATTTTCTCTCCTTTCCCTTTCATCCTTTTCACTAATTTTTATATTCCCCAAATGAATGAGACCATATAATGTTTGTCCTTTTCTGATTGACTTATTTCACTCAGCATAATACTCTCCAGGTCCCTTCACATCGAAGCAAATGGTGGGTATTTGTCGTTTCAAATGGTAGAGTAATATTCCATTGTATACATATACCACATCTTCTTTATCCATTCATCTATTGATGGACACCGAGGCTCCTTCCACAGCTGGGCAAAAAATCATGAATGAGAAAGGAGAGATCACCACCAATACCAAGGAAATACAAACGATTTAAAAAACTTATTATGAGCAGGTATATGCCAATAAATTAGGCAATCTAGAAGAAATGGACATATTTCTGGAAAACCACAAACTACCAAAACTGGAACAGGAAGAAATAGAAAGCCTGAGCAGGCAAATAACCAGGGAGGAAATTGAAGCAGTCATCAAAAACCTCTCAAGACACAAAAGTCCAGGGCCAGATGACTTCCCAGGGGAATTCTATCAAATGTTTAAAGAAGAAACCGTACCTATTCTACTAAAGCTGTTCGGAAAGATAGAAGGAGATGGAGTACTTCCAAACTTGTTCTATGAGACCAGCATCACCTTAATTCCAAAACCAAAGACCCCACCAAAAAGGAGAATTATAGACCAATATCTCTGATGAACACAGATGCAAAAATTTTCAACAAGATACTAGCCAATAAGATCCAACAATACATTAAGAAGATTATTCAGCTTGACCAAGTGGGATTTATCCCCGGGATGCGAGGCTGGTTCAACACTAGTAAAGCAATCAATGTGATTGATCATATCAGCAAGAGAAAAACAAGAACCATATGATCCTCTCAAGAGATGCAGAGAAAGCATTTGACAAAATACAGCATCCATTCTTGATCAAAACTCTTCAGAGTATAGGGATAGAGGGAACATTCCTCAGCATCTTAAAAGCCATCTACAAAAAGCTCACAACAAATATCCTTCTCAATGGGGAAGCACTGGGAGCCTTTCCCCTAAGATCAGGAACACGACATGGATGTCCACTCTCACCACTGCTATTCAACATAGTACTGGAAGTCCTAGCCTCAGCAATCAGGCAATAAAAAGAAATAAAAGGCATTCAAATTGGCAAAGAAGAAGTCAAACTCTCCCTTTTCACAGATGACATGATGCTGTACGTAGAAAACCCAAAAGACTCCACCCCAAGATTGCTAGAACTCCTACAGCAATTCGGCAGTGTGGCAGGATACAAAATCAATGCCCAGAAATCAGTGGCATTTCTATACACTAACAATGAGACTGAAGAAAGAGAAATTAAGGAGTCAATCCCATGTACAATTGCTTCTTTATGTATTTTGGATATTAACCCCTTATCAGATACATCATTTGCAAATATTTTCTCTCATTCATTAGGTTGCCTTTTTGTTTTGTTGATGACTTCCTTCGTTGTACAAAAGCTTTTATTTCGGTGTAGTCCTAATAGTTTAATTTTCATTCTGTTTCTTTTGCCTGGGGAGACATCTAGAAAAATGTTGCTAAAGCCAATGTGAAAGAGATTACTACCTATGTTTTCCACTAAGAGTTTTAGGTCTTACATTTAGGTCTTTAATCCTTTTTAAGCTTATTTTTGTGAATGATGAAAGAAACTGATCCAGTTTCATTCTTTTGCATGTAGGCTGTCCAGTTTTCCCAGCACAATTTGCTGATGACACTGCCTTTTCCCCATTGTATATTCTTGCCTCCTTTGTCATAGATTAATTAACTATATAAGTATGGGTTTCTTTATAGGCTTTCTAATCTGTTCTATTAATCTATGTGCCTATTTTGGTGCTGGTAGCATACTATTCTGATTCCTACAGCTTTGTTGTATATCTTGAAATCTGGGATGGTGTGATATCTTCTGTTTTGTTCTTTCTCAAGATTGCTTTGGCTATGCAAGCATGGTTTAACATCTGCAAATCAATCAGTGTGATACACTACATTAGCAAAAGAAAGGACAAGAACCATATGATCCTCTCAATAGATGCAGAAAAAGCATTTGACAAAGTACAGCATCTCTTCTTGATTAAAACCCTTCAATGTAGGGATACAGGAAACATACCTCAATATTATAAGAACCATAAAAGAAAAGCCCACAGCTAATATCATTCTCAATGGGGAAAATCTGAGCTTTTCCCCTAAGTCAGGAACATGACAGGGATGTCCACTCTCACCATTGCTATTCAACATAGTACTAGAAGTCCTAGCCTCAGCAATCAGACAAGAAGAAGAAATAAAAGGCATCAAATCAGCAAAGAAGTCAAATTCTCACTCTTTGCAGATGACATGATGCTCTATTTGGAAGAAACAAAATATTCCACTCCAAAATTACTAAAACTCATATAGGAATTCAGCAACTGGTAGGATATTAAATCAATGTAAAGAAATCAGTTGCATTTCTATACAATAACAATGAGAGAGAAGAAAGAAAAATTAAGGAGTCAATCCAACTTACAACTGCACACAAAACCATAAGATACCTAGGAATAAACATAACCAAAGAGGCAAAGGATCTATACTCAGAAAACTATAGAACTCTCATGAAAGAAACTGAGGAAGACACAAATGGAAAAATGTTCCATGCTTATGGATTGGAGGAACATATATTGTTAATATGTCTATGCTACCTAGAGCAATCTATACATTCAGTGCAATCCCTATCAAAATACCATCAACTTATTTTCAGAGAGTTGGAATAAATAATCCAAAAATTTGTATGGAACCCGAAAAGACCTGGAATAGCCAAAGGAATTTTGAAAAAGAAAACCAGAGCTAGGGGCATCACAATGCCGGATTTCAAGCTGTACTACAAAGCTGTGATCATCAAGCCAGTGTGGTACTGGCACAAAAACAGACACATAGATCAATGGAACAGAATAGAGAACCCAGAAATGGGCCCTCAACTCTATGGCCAACTAATCTTTGACAAAGGAGGAAAGAATATCCACTGAAAATATGACAGTCTCTTCAATAAATGGTGCTGGAAAAATTGGACAGCAACATACAGAAGAATGAAACTAGACCATTTCCTCACACCATACACAAAAATACTCATAATTGATG
Organism: Canis lupus dingo; assembly: GCF_003254725.2. NCBI lineage: Eukaryota > Metazoa > Chordata > Mammalia > Carnivora > Canidae > Canis > Canis lupus. The sequence continues at coordinate 866,244 of NC_064272.1, forward strand.
AAAGACCTAAATGTGAGGCAGGCATCCATCCAAATCCTAGAGAACACAGCAGCAAGCTCTTGGACCTCAGCCACAGCAACTTCTTACTAGATACAAACAAAGGCAAAAATGAACTATTGGGACTTTACCAAGACAAAAAGCTTCTGCACAGCAAAGGAAACAAGTGAAAAAATCAAGACAAGAGGCAGCCCTGGTGGCGCAGCGGTTTAGCACCGCCTGCAGCCCAGGGTGTGATCCTGGGGACCCTGGATCAAGTCCCTCATCAGGCTCCCTGCATGGGACTTCCTCTGCCTGTGTCTCTGCCCCCTCTCTCTGTGTCTCTATGAATAAATAAATAAAATCTTTTAAAAAATCAAGACAACCAACAAAATGGGAAAAGATATTTGCAAATATATATTAGATAAAGGGCTAGTATCCCAGATCTATAAAGAACTTATCAAACTCAACACTGAAAGAACAAATAATCCAATCAAGAAATGGGCAGAAGACATGAACAGACATTTCTTTAAATAAGACATACACATGGCCAACAGACACATGAAAAAAGGTTTAGCACCACGCAGCATCAAGGAAATATGAATCAAAACCACAATGAGATACCACCTCACACCAATCAGAATGGCTAAAATTAACAAGTCAGGAAATGACAGATGTTGGCTAGGGTGTGCAGAAAGTGGAACCCTCTTACATCATTGATGGGAATGCAAACTGGTGCAGCTACTTTGGAAAACAGTATGGAGGTTCCTCAAGAAGTTGAAAATAGAGCTACCCTATGATCCAGTAATCTCACTACAGCGTATTTACCCCAAAGGATATAAACATAGTGATCTGAAGGGGCACCTCCACCCCAATGCTTATAGCAGCAATATCCACAATAGCCAAGATATGGAAAGAGCCCACAGATGCCCATCAACAGATGAATGGATAAAGAAGATGTGGCATAAATATATAATGGAATACTACTCAGCCATCAAAAAAATTAAATCTTGCCATTTGCAACATGGATAAAACTAGAGTAAGTATTATGCTAAGTGAAATTAGTCATTCAAAGAAAGACAATTATCATATGATCGCACTCATATGTGGAATTTCAGAAATAAAACAGGATCATAGGAGAAGAGAGGAAAAAATAAAACAAGATGAAATCAGAGAGGGAGACAAATCATAAGAGACTCTTAACCATAGGAAACAAACTGAAGGTCCCTGGAGAGGAGGAAGATGTGGGGATGTGGTAAGTGGGTGATGGACATTAAGGAGGGCACGTGATGGGATGAGCACTGAGTCTTATACTGATGAATCACTGAATCTACATCTGAAACCACTAATACATTATTGTTAATAACTTGAATTTAAATAAAAAAAGAAACAACAATAACAACAAAAAGATTTCTTTAGCTATTCAGGGTCTTTTGTGGTATCATACAAATTTTAGGAACATTTGTTCTAATTCTGTGAGAGATGTTATTGGTATTTCAATAGGGATTGCACTGGTAGATTATTTAGATTCTTAAGCCATTTGTGGGGCACCTGGATGGTGCAGTCCACTAAGAGTGTGACTCTTGGTTTTGGCTCAGGTAGTGATCTCAGGGTCATGAGATCAGCCCCATGAAGGGCTCCCAACTCAGTGCAAAATCTACTTAAGACTCTATCTCCCTCTTCCCCAGCCCCTGCCTTCTATATGTTCTCTCTCTCTCTCTCTCTTTCTCTGTCTCTCTCTCTCTCAAACAATTTAAAAAATAAATCTTTAAAAAAAAACAAGAAGTCATTTGCTCTCATTCTATATGCAATGAATCTTTTTTATCTAGCTGCCTTCAAAGTTTTCTCATTATTAGTTTTCAACAATTTGTTATATGCCTTGATGAGTTTTTCACATCCTTTTTTTTTTTAGGTATTTATTTATTTATTTATTTATTTATTTATTTATTTATTTATTCGTGAGAGACACAAAGAGAGAGGCAGTGACATAGGCAGAGGGAGAAACAGGCTCCCTGCAGAGAGCCTGATGCGGGACTTGATCCAAGGACCCTGGGATCATGACCTGAACCAAAAGCAGACGCTCAACCACTGAGCCACCCCAGTGCCCCTCACATCCTTTTCTGATTATTGCCATTATTTATGTCATTCCTAAATTCCTTTTCTATTGATTTATTTTTCTCCTGGATGTCATATTATTATGCTTCATTCTACACCTGAGAATATTTTTTTATGCACAGTGTAGCTTTAATGAGTTAAGCACCGGACTATTCCAACATGCTTTCTTTCATACATATGTTTAGAAATCCTTATATCTTCCTTTAATGAGCCTAGGTGGCTCATCGGTTAAGCAGCCAACTCTTGGTTCTGGCTTGGGTCATGATCTCAGGGTCCTGCAATCAAGCCCCAAGTCAGGTCCTATGCTCAGTGGGGAGTCTGATAGAGGATTCTCTCTTTCCTCTGCATCTCCCCATGCTCCCATGCCCACCCTATCTCTCTGTAAAATAAATAAATTATTTTTTTTTAAAAAAGACATAACTTCCAGGCACATACCCCAACCTCTAACCACTCTAACCTAAACCTGAACCCTAACGTTAACCCTAATCCAAACAGTAACCCAGACCCACTGCTAACCCTAAACCCAACAGTAACCCAAACCCAAAAACTAACCCTAACTTTAACCCCAAACTTCAAACCCTAATGCTCTGGAGATGTCTCTGAATGGCAAAATACCAGGCACATACCCTAAACTTGAAAAAAAAAAAAAAAAACCCTAAACCTAACTCTAACCCTAGCCCTTATGGTAATCCCAGCAGAGATTTTGGTTTTATTCTCTGGTGATGCCCCTGATCTGCAAAATACCAGGTACATAACCTAACATAACCATTAACCCCAACCCCTCTGCCTAACCACTAACCCCAAATCTTAACACCTAAAATTGACCCTGAGCATAACCCTAACACCTAACTTAACCCTAACCTTCTGGAGTCATCTCTGAACTGTAAAATTCCAGGCATATACCATAACTTCAACCCTAGCCCAAACACTAACCCTAAATCTAACCCTAATCCCTAACTTTAACCCTAACCCTTAACCATCAACTCCTATAACTAATCATTTATTTAATTATTTTTTCTTATTTATTTCTTAAGTTAATTTTTATTTTTATTCAAATCCAGTTAACATACATGTAATATTAGTTTCAGGTGTATAACATAGTGATTCAACACTTCCATACGACACCCAGTGTTCATCACAAGTGCCCTCCTTAATCGCCATCACCTATTTATCCCATCTCTGCTCTGGTGACCATGTTTGTTCTCTATAGTTAAGAGTCTTTCCCTTGGTTTGTGTCTCTGTTTTCTCCCCTATGTTCATTTGTTTTGTTTCTTAAATTCCACAGATGAGTGAAATTATACAATATTTGTCTTTCTTTGACTGATTTATTTCACTTAGCATAACACACTCTAGCTCCATCCACATCATTGCAAATTGTGCCTGAGAATTTTTGATTGGATGCTAGTCGTTGTGATTTTTACATTGTTGATTATTGCGTTTTATTGTATTCCTTTAAATAGTGTTAGATTTTGTCCTAGAGTTTAGGTCATTAGAATCTTCTGCCCTGCTTTCTAAACATCTGTTATAAAATTTGGTGAGGAGTTCTCTAAAGATTGATTACATAGCATAACCAAAGTAGAAGGAAAATCAAATTTCCTTTGTTGATTCAGTCCAACTTAGAACTAATATTTTGTAAGAATACAGAAAACTAAAATGACTTTTGGATGTTCTTAGATTACTTGAAGAACTTCATCTTTGTTCACTACTTTCTTTAAGTGAATGATTGATTCTATTTCTTGAAATACACAGGAGCTATTAAAGGTTAAAATAATAAACATAATGTTTTTTTCTTGTTTTAGAATTGTGTTCTGCAGAGGCCCCCTCAAAATCTATTTCAGCCGTGGTTACTAACAAAACAAGAGATGAAATCTACAACATTTCAAGGGTTGCCTTATGACCCTTCAAGGATCACATAACCAGCCTTTTCATTCCAGAAAAGTCAGTTCTGAAAATATTAAATTTAAGTAGCTATGATTTTAAAAACAAATCATATCAAGAATGTGTCTATGTAAAAAAAAAAAAAAAGAATGTGTCTATTTATACCATATAAATGGCTCTCCTTTGTTTTGGTTTATTTTTTATTGGAGCTCAATTTGCCAACATATACTATAACACCCAGGGCTCTTCCCAGCAAGTGCCCCCCATAATGCCCATCACCCAGTCACCCCATACCCCCACCCACCTCCCTTACCACCACCCCTTGTTCATTTCCCAGAGATAGGAGTCTCCCGTAATCTGTTACCCTCTCTGATTTTCCCACTCATTTTCTCTCCTTCCCCTTTAATCCCTTTCACTATTTTTTATATTCACCAAATGAATGAAACCATATAATGTTTGTCCTTCTCTGATTGACTTACTTCACTCAGCATAAACCCTCCATTTCCATCCATGTTGAAGAAAATGGTGGGTATTTGTCATTTCTACTGCCCAAGTGTTACTCCAATGTGTATATATATATATATATATAATCACATCTTTATCCAGTCGTCTTTTGATGGACACTGAGGCTCCTTCCACAATTTGGCTATTGTGGTCATCGGGCCTGTGAACATTGGGGTGCAGGTGTCTTGGTCTTTCACTGCATCTGTATCTTTGGGGTAAATCCCCAGTAGTGCAATTGCTGGGTCATAAGACAGATCTATTTTTAACTCTTTGAGGAACCTCCACACAGTTTTCCAGAGTGGCTGTACCAGTTCACATTCCAACCAACAGTGCAAGAGGGTTCCCCTTTCTCCACATCCTCTCCAACATTTGTGGTTTCCTGCCATGTTAATTTTCCCCATTCTCACTGGTGTGAGGTGGTATCTCACTGTGGTTTTGATTTGTATTTCCCTGATGGCCAGTGATGCAGAGCATTTTCTCATGTGCATGTTGGCCATGTCTATGTCTTCCTCTGTGAGATTTCTGTTCATGTCTTTTGCCCATTTCTTTTTTTTTAATAATAAATTTATTTTTTATTGGTGTGTTATTTGCCAACTACAGAAAACACCCAGTGCTCATCCCGTCAAGTGCCCCCCTCAGTGCCCATCACCCATTCACCCCCAGCCCCACCCTCCTCCCCTTCCACCACCCCTAGTTCATTTCCCAGAGTTAAGAGTCTTCATGTTCTGTCTCCCTTTCTGATATTTCCTACCCATTTCTTCTCCCTTCCCTTCTATTCCCTTTCTTTTTTTTTTCTATTCCCTTTCACTATTATTTATATTCCCCAAATGAATGAGACCATAGAATGTTTGTCCTTCTCCGATTGACTTATTTCACTCTTGTCCATTTCATGATTGGATTGTTTGTTTCTTTGCTGTTGAGTTTAATAAGTTCTTTATAGATCTGGGAATCTAGCCCTTTATCTGATACGTCATTTGCAAATATCTTCTCCCATTCTGTAGGTTGTCTTTTAGTTTTGTTGACTGTATCCTTTGCTGTGCAAAAGCTTCTTATCTTGATGAAGTCCCAATAGTTCATTTTTGCTTTTGTTTCTTTTGCCTTCGTGCATGTATCTTGCAAGAAGTTACTGTGGCCGAGTTCAAAAAGGGTGTTGCCTGTGTTCTCCTCTAGGATTTCGATGGAATCTTGTCTCACATTTAGATCTTTCATCCATTTTGAGTTTATCTTTGTGTATGGTGCAAGAGAGTGGTCTAGTTTCATTCTTCTGAATGTGGATGTCCAATTTCTGGAAAACCACAAACTACCAAAACTGGAAGAAATAGAAAACCTGAACAGGCAAATAACAAGGGAGGAAACTGAAGTAGTCATCAAAACCTCCCAAGACATGAAAGTCCAGGGTCAGATGACTTCCCTGGGGAATTCTATCAAACGTTTAAAGAAGAAACTGTACCTACTCTACTAAAGATGTTTGGAAAGATAGAAAGAGATGGAATACTTCAAAACTCGTTCTATGAGGCCAGCATCACCTTAATTCCAAAACCCCACCAAAAAAGAGAATTATAAACCAATATCCCTGATGAACATGAATGCAAAAATTCTCAACCAGATACTAGCCAATAGGATCCAACAGTACATTAAGAAGATTATTCACCATGACCAAGTAGGATTTATCCCCAGGATGCAAGGCTGGCTCAACACTGTAAAACAATCAGTGTGATTCATCACATCAGCAAGAGAAAAACCAAGAACCATATGATCCTTTCAATAGATGCAGAGAAAGCATTTGACAAAATACAGCATCCATTCCTGATCAAAACTCTTCAGAGTGTAGGGATAGAGGGAACATTCCTCAACATTTTAAAAGCCAACTACGAAAAGCCCACAGCAAATATCATTCTCAATGGGGAAGCACTGGGAGCCTTTCCCCTAAGATCAGGAACACGACAGGGATGTCCACTCTCACCACTGCTGTTCAACATAGTACTGGAAGTCCTAGCCTCAGCAATCAGACAACAAAAAGACATTAAAGGCATTCAAATTGGCAAAGAAGAAGCTAATGGTTAATCCATCTTATTAATTCTTTCAAAGAACCAACTCCTGGTTTTGTTGCTCTCTTCTACAGTTCTTCTGATCTCTATTCCATTGAGTTCTGCTTGATTCTTTATTAACTCACTTCTTCTGATTGGTGTAGGTTTTATTTGCTGCTTTCTCCAGTTCCTTTAGGTGCAAGGTTAGCTGTGTATTTGAGTTTTTCCAATTTCTTGAGGGATGCTTGATTGGGATGTGTTTCCCTCTTAGGACTACTTTTGCTATATCCCAAAGATTTTGAACAGTTGTATCTTCATTCCCATTAGTTTCCATGAATCTTTTAAATTCTTCTCCAATTTCCTATTTGACCCATTCATCTTTCAGCAGGATGCTCTTTCACCTCCACTTGTTTGAGCTTCTTCCAAGTTTCTTCTTGTGATTAAGTTCTACTTTCAAAGCATTGTGGTCTGAAAATATGCCGGGGACAATCCCAATCATTTGGTATTGGTTGAGACCTGATTTGTGACCCAGTATGTGGTCTATTCTGGAGAAAGTTCCATGTGCACTTGAGAAGAATGTGTATTCATTTGCATTCAGATGCAAAGTTCTGTAAATATCTGTGAAATCCATCTGGTCCAGTGTATCATTGAAAGCTCTTGTTTCTTTGGTGATGTGCTTAGAAGATATGTCATTTGCAGAAATTGCCATGTTGAAGTCTCCTACTATTATTGTATTATTATCTAAATATGTCTTTACTTTCATTATTAATTGTTTAGTATATTTGGCAGCTCCCACCTTAGAGGCATAAATATTCATGATTGTTGGGTTTTCTTGTTGGATAGACCATTTAAGTATGATATAGTGTCCCTCTTCATCTCTTACTACAGTCTTTGAGATAAACTTTAATTTATCTGATATGAGGATTGCTACCTCGGCTTTCTTTTGAGGGTCATTTGAATGGTAAATGGTTCTCCAAGCTTTCATTTTCAGGCTGGAGGTGTCCTTGGGTCTAAAATGAGTCTCTTGTAGACAGCAAATAGATGGGTCCTGCTTTTTTATCCAGTCTGAAACCCTGCGCCTTTTGATGGGATCATTTAGCCTATTCATGTTCAGAGTTACTATTGAGAGATATGAATTTAGTGTCATTGTAATACCTATTCATTCCCTGTTTTAGTGGGTTATTTATTTGGGCTTCCTCGTTCTATCACAGGGTTGCCCTTAATATTTCTTGTAGAGCTGGCTTAGTGGTCACATATTCTTTCAGTTTCTGCCTATCTTGGAAGCTCTTTATCTCTCCTTCCATTTTGAATGAGAGCCTTGCTGGATAAAGTATTCTTGGTTGCATGTTCTTCTCATTTAGGACCCTGAATATATCCTGCCAGCCCTTTCTGGCCTGCCAGGTCTCTGTTGAGAGGTCTGATGTTAATCTAATATTTCTCCACATACAAGTTAGGAATCTCTTGTCTCTCGTTGCTTAAAGGATTTTCTCTTTGGAACTTCCAAGTTTCACTATTAAATGTCGAGGTGTTGAATGGTTTTTATTGATTTGGGGTGGGGGGTAAACCTCTCTATCACCTGTATCTGAATGCCTGTTTCTGTCCTTAAATTAGGGAAGTTCTCAGCTATGATTTGTTCAAATATGCTTTCTGGTCCTCTGTTCCTCTCGGCACTCTCTGGAACCCCAATTATATGTAGATTTTTCCTTTTGAGGCTGCCATTTATTTCCCTTAACCTTTCCTCATGGTCTTTTAATTGTTTTTTTTTTTTTTTTTCTGTTTTTTCCTCGGCTCCCTTCCTTGCCATCAACTTGTCTTCTATGTCTCTCACTCTTTCTTCTACCTCATAACCCTTGTCGTTAGGACCTCCAGTTTGTATTGCATCTCATTTAATTGATTTTTAATTTCAGCCTGATTAGATCTAAATTCTGCAGTCGTGAAGTCTCTTGAATCCTTTATGCTCTTTTCCAGAGCCACCAGTAGCTTTATAACTGTGCTCCTGAATTGGCTCTCTGACATTGAATTTAGTCCATATTCTGTAAATCTGTGGCAGAGAGTACTGTTTCTGATTCTTTCTTTTGTGGTGAGTTGTTTCTTCTAGTCATTTTGCTTAGTGCACAATGGCTGTATGAGTGGGCTGCATCAAGAATATTAAGCACGACCTAAGTATATTTCACCCTAGATGATTCTGACGAGGTCAGAGACCAGAAATTGAAAACAAAGATCAGAACGAAATAAAACAAAGGGACCACTAAAATGAAAAACAAATTTTAAAACAAAGTAGTAAAGAATCCCAAAGAAGAAGAGGGGGAAAAAAGAAAAGAGAAAAACAGAAGAGAAAAAAGCAAAAGTAAAGAGGGGAAAAAAAAGAAAAAAGAAAAGGAGGGCTGTGAGATGGTGGTGGTGATGAAGTTGTAGTGGAAGGAGATTGTAATCTACCTGTGGGGTCCTAGAGGGTTATCTTCTTGGTTCTGAGTATATTAAGTTCTGTATGTTAGAATATACTCAGTCCCAAATTGATATAAACCAGCGATACGTGTAGAAGGCCCCAACATTGACCATCAAAACATAAATGAGATAAAAAAAAAAGGGGGGGAGGCAGAATGGGAATGAAGAGAGAATATAATCTCACAGAATGAACCAGCACAGTATTCCACTTGGTTCTGGGTGCATGTGGGTCATGTTTTAGAAGGTATTAACTTCTGCCATTGTAGAACAAAATGAGGCAGAGAAACAAAAAACACAAAACAAAAAAACATATCTTGTATATCTCCCAAAACTAAGTTGCGTATGTTGCGGGGAATCTAGAAGTGGAAAATATATCTAGAACCTGTAATTGTAGAAATATGAAAGTCAAAAAGGAAGAAACTTAAAAATGAAGAAGTGGTAAAAAGTGGGAAGAGAGAAAAAATTGATAATTTGCAGTCTGTAATAAAAACGAGTTGTACTGGCAAAAGGAAGAAAAAAAATCGGAGGGGTATCCTCTGGCTCTATATACTGTAAATCCCTTGACTTCCCCTGGAGCTTTCCAGCACTGCTTGGTCCAGAACTTGCTCTTCCCCTGTCCTTCCAGCTGGTTCTGGGGGAGGGTCCTGCTGTGCTGATTTCCAGGTGTGCACCTGGGGAGATGCCCCGCCCCCCGCTGGTTGCCGGGCTCAGTGGGAGCTGTTGACCCCTGAGGCCTCTGTTCCCTGGGGCCCCGCCCCTCCCAGGGACATGGTGACACTAAGAAGAACACACCACTGGCGGTGGCCAGGTCTCCAGCTCTGGGGTCAGCTCCCCACACTAATCACCTGCAGCGCCCAGTCCGCACTGGCCTAGATGCTCCCGGAGGCATCAGGGGGCACTGACCTGCACAGCTTGGGGGTGCCTGGTGGCAGGAGAGTCCTCGCTGTCTTGGGCACCCCCCACCCTGCCTCCTCCAGGGACCCTGTGGCAGGTGATCCTCACTGTTCTATGCCTTCCCCACATCCCCCGGGAGTCCAGTGGCAGGTGATCCTGGCTGTCCTGGGCCCTCTCCACCTCCCCCTGGGATGCCCCAGACAGGAGAGACCTCCCTGTCCTGTGCCCTCCCCACCTCCACCTGTCCCGGAGGGGACGGCAGGATCCCCGCTGTGTCTCCCAGCACCCTGGGATCCGGAGCCTGCACTGCTGGAATCGCACCCCCAGGGCCATGGCTCCTGGGAAGGCAGCAGGGCACAGACATCTCCATCTGGAGCCCCGCCTGACCCACCAGCTTCTCCCCGAGGCCCCGCTGGCTCCAGCCCTTTACTAAGATCGCCGGGTGGTGTGGGCGCTCTCCCTCTGCTGCACTTCCTCTATTAGAGACTCCGGGAGGCTAGAGGCTCCACTGCCCCTCTTGCAGTTCTGCCCGATTTCCCTTCTGAGCGCCTTTCCTTTGGGAAGAATCGGTGCAGAGTTAAAGTTCCCAGCATCTCCGGGGCTAGGCTCTCCTGTCCCAGAGGCTCCTGGCCGCCCCCCATAGCCCAGCTCCTCTTGGGGCCCCTCCCCCACTTGATTCTTTTTTATTTTATTTTTTTCCACCTTCCTACCTTGCTAGAAGCGAAAACTCTTCTATCTGTAGCGTTCCAGGTATTCTCTTTAAATCTCAGGTCGAATTCATAGGTTTTCAGGATGGTTTGACAGTTATCCAGGTGAATTGGTGGGGCCAGGTGAGTTGAGGACCCCTGCTCCTCCCCTTCTGCCAATTATATCAATAGCTTTCCATTTATGTAACAAACTTATTGTCTCACTTGTGTTAGGTGTGTGTTGAGAACAGCTGATCAAAGCTCTGTTTAAATATTTCTTTTTGTTTGTTTGTTTAAATATTTCTTGATTTACTCTTTAGCTTTAACTCTTCCATCTGAATAATCAAAACATTTTTTTTAAGATTCTATTTATTTACATGACAGAGAGCGAGAGCATGAGCATGAGGAGGGGGGAGAGGGACAAGCAGACTCTCCACTGAGCAGGGAGCACGATGTGGGGCTCCATCCCAGGACCCCGGGATCATAACCTGAGCTGACAGCAGACACTCAACTGGCTGAGCCACCCAGGCACCGCAATCAAAAACCTTTTAAAACCTGTTTTCATCTTTTTCATTATTGCACTGCTCTTCTCTACTAACTCTCCATATCTTTCTAAACCACATTCTTTTTGTAAACCACATTCTTTTCATAAGGATTTTATTTGGGCAGCCTGGGTGGCCCAGTGAAGATGCCGTCTTCAGCCCAGGGCATGATCCTGAAGACCCGGAATCGAGTCCCACATCAGCCTCCCTGCATGGAGCCTGCTTCTCCTTATGCCTATGTCTCTGCCTCTTTCTCTGTATCTCTCATGAATAAATAAATAAAATCTTTTAAAAAAAATTTTATTTGAGAAACAGAGAGCACAAGTGAGAGAGGTACAGAGAGAGAGAGAGAATGAGAAGTAGACTCCCTGCTGAGCACAGAGCCCCCACTATGGCTCGATCCCACCATCCGAGATCATGGTCCAAGATCACAATCTGAGCAGAAGTCACATGCTTAACCAGGGCACCTGGGTGGCTCAGTGGTTGAACATCTTCCTTCGGCTCAGTTCATGACCCCAGGGTCCTCGGAACCAGTCCCACACCGGGCTCCCTGCCTGCTTCTCCCTCTGCCTGTGTCTCTGCCTCTCTTTCTGTGTCTCTCATGAATAAATAAATAAAATCTTAAAGAAAAAAAAGCCAGATGCTTAACCGACTGAGCCATCCTAGAGCCCCTTAACCACCGTTTTTTTTTATTTAAATTCAATTAGCCAACATATAGTACATCCTTAGTTTCAGATGTAGAGTTCAATAATTCATTAGTTGTGTATAACAGCCAGTGCTCATCACATCACGTGCCCTCCTTAATGCCCGTCACCCAGTGACCCCATCGCCCCCCCTCCCCTTTAGCAACCCTCAGTTTGTTTCCTATGGTTAAGAGTCTCTCATGGTTTGTCTCCATCTGATGACTTCCCATTCAGTTTCCCTCCCTTCCCCTATGATCCTCTGCATCATTTCTTATATTCTACATATGAGTGAAAGTATATAATTCTTTCTCTGATTGACTTATTTCATTCAGCATAATACCCTCCAGCTCCATACACATCCATGTAAATGATAAGAATTCATCCTTTTTGGTGGCTGAGTAATATATATATATATATATATATATATATATATATATATATCCCGCATCTTCAGAATGGCTAAAATTAACAAGTCAGGAAACAACAAGTGTTGGAGAGGATGTGGAGAAGGGGAAGCCCTCTTACACTGTGGGTGGGAATGCAAGCTAGTACAGCCACTCTGGAAAACAGTGTAGAGGGTCCTCAAGAAGTTAAAAATAGAGCTACCCTATGACCCAGCAATTGCACTGCTGGGTGTTTACCCCAAAGATACAGATGCAGTGAAATGCTGGGACACCTGCACCCCAATGTTAATAGCAGCAGTGTCCACAATAGCCAAACTATGAAAAGAACTGAGGTGTCCATTAACAGATGATGAGTGGATAACCACATTCTGTTAAAAAAGATACAAAGCAGCAGTCTATTAATGCAAAAACTAAGGCTGAATAAAAAGTCATTTCCCCTGGTTCTTGCAAGTGATGTACTATTAAGACATCACAACCTCATACAAGCCCTCTCTCCTAACCCCTCATTCCCATAGGAGAATAAGGAGAGCTCCTGTAATAGCACCCTTGGCTACTGAGCTAATATCCTCTCTGGAATACCTATGATCCTACTACCTCTCGTGATTCTTTCTGCTTAGGACGGCTTTTGCAAATCCCTATTTCCTTGTCTGGGTGAAGCATTTTTCTCTAAGAAAATTGTATTGTTTTAGGAAGGCTCACGTATTGTTAAGGGAAGAGAAGACTAGTTAACTACTAGCCAGAACAGCCTCAGAGATCTATGGGATTATGAATTCCATATCAGATCAGTCTAGCATCCCAGGTACTACCCTTATCCTGCCTTTCCCTCCTTCCCATCATAACAGTGTGACTCAAAGAAAAGTCACACCATCAAGGCTGTGCTGTCTTTATGTGTTCCTGGCCCTTTAATGATAAATGATGAAAAAAACTTTATCCCTTAGCTATTTCCTATACTTCAAAAATATTTCTAAACCATCCCCAAATGTAAAATATTAAAAATAATAATAATAATAAGATAGATAAATACATACATACATACATACATAAATACATAAATAAATACATAAATAAATAAATAAAGTCCCCGTATGATGCTTTGAAAGCTTAAAGATATTTGGACTAAACTAAATATAAGAGAAGCATTCCCTTCATCTCGGACAGTTTCTCCTTACTTATTAGATGCTTGGATTGACAAAAACAGGAGGAAGGAAGGGGAACCAATGTAACAGAGGGAAGAAGACTTAGACTGAGGGTTGTAGCTCTGGCACCTGTGTTTGTTGTGACCATGTGGAAGTCACTTCACCTACCTGAGCTTCAGATCTCCTATTTAAAATTAAGGGGAGGGATCCCTGGGTGGCGCAGCGGTTTAGCGCCTGCCTTTGGCCCAGGGCACGATCCTGGAGACCCGGGATCGGGTCCCACGTCGGGCTCCCGGTGCATGGAGCCTGCTTCTCCCTCTCCCTATGTCTCTGCCTCTCTCTCTGTGTGTGTGACTATCATAAATAAATAAATAATTTTAAAAAAAAAAACAGCTTAAAAAAATTAAGGGGAAAGGGCAGAGAATTGGACTGGATAAGCTTTGACAGTCTCTTCCAGATAAGCTTTAATATTCTGTATTGTACATAAATATACTTGGGGTAACTGATGAAATAGAGAACAAATAAAAACAACAACAACAAAAAGCCAAGTGTTTTGTTTTGTTTTAACCTTAATAAAGGGAACAATTAACTGTTGAGACCTACTACATGTGCCAGCCCTGGGAATTTAGCAATGACAGAAACAGATATGCCTCTGCCCTCATCCACTCTAATGACAGAGAGGAGGACAAACATTAAAAATATAAACGTGATTCCATTCACACCATAATTAATGAGTAAACGGATTGTATGAGCTATGAATACTTTGACTAGAGCTTTCTAATCTAATCTGGGCATTAGAAAAGGTTTCCCTGAGGAAAGGAGAAAAAAAAAATGAGTGGGAAATATCAGAAAGGGAGACAGAACATGAAAGACTCCTAACTCTGGGAAACGAACTAACGGTGGTGGAAGGGAAGGTGGGCGAGGGGTGGGTGACTGGGTGACGGGCACTGAGGTGGGCACTTGACGGGATGAGCACTGGGTGTTATGCTATATGTTGGCAAATTGAACACCAATAAAAAATAAATTTATAATAAAAAAAATGAAAGAAAAGGTTTCCCTGAGAAACTCTTTAGCTGAGACCTGGCCCAAGGAGATTTTCCAAACATGAGGCATTTTTAAATAAGAAAAGTGGGGGAAAGAGGAGAGAGGAAGAGAGAGAGAAATTACAGTGAAAAGAACCCTAAGAGGGCAGCCCGGGTGGCTCAGCGGTTTACTACCAAGTTCAGCCCAGGGCCTGATCCTGGAGACCCGAGATCAAGTCCCACATTAGGCTCCCTGCATGGAGCCTGCTTCTCCCTCTGCTTCTCCCTCTGCTTCTCCCTCTGCCTCTCTCTCTCTCTCTTTCTCTCTCTCTTTCTTTCTCTCCTCTCTGTGTATTCTCATGAAGAAATAAATAAAATCTTTAAAAAAAAAAGAAAGAAAGAACCCTAAGAAAGTTGAAAAGGAGAGAAAAACTAAAACGATATCAGGGGTGGCCAAGATTTTCATAATATCTACTTTGGTATTAGAAATCCCCAAATTTAACCAAAATTATCCTGGACACTAATTACTGCATAGGCTTCTATTCTGGTAGGTAAGATTGCTAATTAACAGTCCTGGATATAAATAATAATATATTGCATGGAGACCACATTATGTCATGTCATTGCCCTAGGTTTTTATTTACTTGGTAATAAATAAATACCTTCTGTGTCTGAACTGGGATAGGACTCTGGCCATCAGGAAAGGGACAAGTTACAGCATGTCTGCTTGGAATGATAGAGACTGGATTGAGAATCCCTTGCAACCACCAACAGTCATGTCAATCTCATATATACTCACAGAAAATAAATTCTCTAGGAGAGAAAACCCCCAACACCCTCCGTGTGACAACAGTAAATTTACCCCCTTCCAGCCTGTGGTTACAGCTGTCCTCTCCTGCTTTTCTGGTTTGGGGCTCCCAAGAGACTGTGGGTCTCCATTAACATCAAGCCTCCCCTTTGTTTCAAGAGGTCTTCAAAAAGAACAAGTATCTTGATTAGGAACTTGAGTCTTACACAGAACTATGCATTTAGGAACTTCCACTGGACTCTACATTTACCTGCAAACAAACCAACAACTAGAAATAAGTATCAAACCAGAGGAAAATCAGAAAGTTTTAGAGTCTATAGCAAGTGGAATATTTGTGTCAATGGAAGCAATTTCACTTTGTGGCAAAATAGCATATGGTTGGTGTGATTTTTCTAGCCTGGATTGGGAAACAGAACAATTTAGATGTTTAGTATGTGACCTTTCAGGAGATTCTCTTCTAGTAAAGATAAACATAGGTATAAAAATGGTCTTTATTTTGCTCGTTGCATGGAAATCCATAGACAGAAATATGGCTCTTGCTGTTTATGTGATAAAGGATAATCATTCCGTAATACCAATGAAGCCATAATTTGACTACAAGAGTTGATGGGCAGACCCAGCATCTAAGTACTAAGTTGGGACAGTTAGTAAGACAGTAAGAAAGTTTAACTTATTTCTTGAACTATCTGGAATAGCAGTTGAGCCTGAGAAAATAATAAATTAACCATACGAACCAAATGAATAAATGAATGAGCTGTTTCCTCCTACTGCCACAGATCACCCATGCCTTCCACTTCTAACAAGCACAAGTTCCAGTGACTTTTATCTCCTTCCCAGTCTCTAGTATCTTTTAACTCTCTGTTTGTCTATTCTCTTCTTTTTCTATGCATCCAGGCCATAAACTATATTCAGTGGAAGTGATACTCTATCAAAATCAAAAAAGACTTATTGACATCAAAATTTGTATTTCTATCCTGCAAAAAATATCTGAACCAAGGAAGTTCTTAAGGGCCTGGCTATGCACTCCAACTGGAGAAGTAGAAATAAATATATGGCAAAATGCAAATTAATACTTCCAAAAATTATCCTGCCGCACATCAAAAACTCAGTTCAATGGCTTTTCTTATTTGAAAGACTTGGCTCTCAAACACTTCTGACTCTTTCAAAAAATAAAATCTACTAACAATTAACTCCTTCAACATGCTTTACAAACATTCAAAAGGCTGCTAACTTCGAGATAAGAACCAATGGGATCTGTTGGAAAATTGAATTTAAATTTTAAAAAAGTGGGGAGAGGGAAAGAACCAAAGAGATCCATGCTTAAATAGCCTAAACTAGATGCTTTGCCAAATGACTGATTATTTGTGTCCCCCTCAAAATCTGTATGTTGAAACCCTAATCTCAATGTGATGCTATTTGGAGGTGGGTTCTCTGGGGGGTGGTAGGTCATGAGGGTAGAGTCCTCATAAGTTGGATTCAGGTCCTTAAAGAAAGCCAGAGTACTCTCATTCTCATTCCACCATGTGAGGGTGCAGTGAACAGTCAGCACCCAGAAAAGGGTCCTCACCAGACTTTAACCATGTCGGTACCCCAATCTTGGACTTCCAGCCTCTTGAACTGTGAGAAATAAATTTCTGTCATTTAAAAGCCATTCCTAACTCTGGGAAACGAACTAGGGGTGGTGGAAGGGGAGGAGGACGGGGGGTGGGGGTGAATGGGTGACGGGCACTAAGGGGGGCACTTGACGGGATGAGCACTGGGTGTTATTGAACAAATTGAACACCAATAAAAAATGTATGTTGGCAAATTGAACACCAATAAAAAATAAATTTATTATTAAAAAAAAATTCTTGAAAACAATAAATAAATAAATAAATAAATAAATAAATAAATAAATAAATAATAAAAGCCAGCCAGTCTGTGGCACTCTGTTATGGAAGCTTAAATGAAGACGGTGTGATTTCTAATGGGGCATTGCAAAAACTGGGTAGTTCCTCCATAGGATGGCTGTGGATGGAGGTTAGAGTGTGTCTGCCACCTACTGTAATTTTTGTGAATGACCAACCAACCAGATGCTCCTACCTGAGAAAAACTTAGAATAAAACCCCATTAACATTGTTTCTAAGAACTAAGAGAAGTGCTACCAAAAATATTGCTAAAGTTTGAGATGACCCCAGAATTATAACCCCTCCCTCCTTATCACCAGTAAGGATAGAGGCAATAAATAAGATAGTTGGAAGTCAAATGACACTTTTGGTAGTGATAAAGCTGATGGCCAAGTATATCATATACAAGTATGATAGCTACACAAGCTTCCAATGCTGGACCCCAAATTATTTTTTCAAGATTTTATTTATTTATTCATGAAAGACACAGAGAGAGGCAGAGACACAGGCAGAGGGAGAAGCAGGCTCCATGCAGAGAGCCCGATGTGGGACTTGATCCCGGGTCTCTGGGGTCACAATGTGAGCCAAAGGCAGATGCTCAACCACTAAGCCACCCAGGTGCTCTGAACCCCAAATTAAACTCACCCAAGTCAATCAGTGCTGAGCCCCCACAGCCCTACCCAAGTGAAGGGGATTAAGTAACTTAGTGCCTAGAGGAACAGAGAGAACCAAGCACTGTCCAAGGGCAGAGAAGACAGAGAGGCATGTCCACTTCCACCTTCCAAGGTCACCCACCAGATATGGTACCACATCCTCCACCTCCACAGTGTTGGGCGGGTGGATGTCCATCTAGAAAGAAGGAAATGTCAGGAGGGAAGAAAAAATGACCCTTCCACCTCCCATCTTACCACACTCCCTGCTTTAAAATAGCCAGGAAGGGGTACCTGGGCGGCTCAGTGGTTAAGTGTCTGCCTTTGGCCCAGGGCGTGATCCTGGGGTCCTGGGAGATCTAGTCCCTCACTGAGCTCCCTGCAAGGAGCCTGTTTCTCCCTCTGCCTCTCTCTCTGTCTCTCTCATGAATAAAGAAATAAAATCTTTTAAAAAATAAATTAAAATAAAATACTCATTTCTGACAAATAGTTGCAAAATAAAAAAATAACAAAAAATTATGAGTAGCTCTAAAGATTATGTACAATTTTCAAGAAAATGTAAGTTTTAATAGTGGAATTTTTATTTTCTTCCTTTGACCCAAAATTTCTACTACTACATTTCCCTGCTGTATTAAAGAATAATAAGGGAGGAAATGGGGATGGGGCAACTGGGTGATGGCCACTGAGGAGGGCACTAGATGGGATAAGCACTGCGTGTTATACTGTACGTTGGCAAATTGAACTTAAAGAAAGAAGGAACAATAATTCATCCCAGTGATTTTTATTAAGTGCCACTAGGTGTTCCATTCTAGAGCAGCAATAATAAAAGAGACAAAGGTCCTGCCTTCATGGAGCAGATGCCAGGGAAATAGGGAAGTGGTAGACAAAAAGGTAAGCATGTACTTTAAAGAGTAATTACCGCTGTGAACTAAAAATAAAACAAGTTGCTGAGATGGAAGCCAACAGGAGCAGAATGAGAAGGAAGGAAGGGTGCTATTGTGTATCTGGAGTTCAGAACAGCCTCTCTGAGGGGACAGCAGTTAAATAGAGACTTAGTGAAGGAAGGAAGGAAGCCAAAGCAAAGTAAGTGCCTTGAGTCAGAAACAGGCTTGTGGGCCTTAGGAGGTATAGCAGTCGGCTGAGACAAAGATTCAAATTCAGCTGATTTATTAAGAAAATGCCCCTTGAGAAAAGGGAACCCTCTTGCACTGTTGGTGGGAATGTGAACTGGTGCAGCCACTCTGGAAAACTGTGTGGAGGTTCCTCAAAGAGTTAAAAATAGAGCTGCCCTATGACCCAGCAATTGCACTGCTGGGGATTTACCCCAAAGATGCAGTGAAAAGCCGAGACACTTGCACCCCAATGTTCACAAGCAGCAAGCAATGCCCACAAGCCAAACTGTGGAAGGAGCCTCGGTATCAATCGACAGATGAATGGGTAAAGAAGGTGTGGTCTATATATACAATGGAATATTACTCAGCCATCAGAAATGACAAATACCCACCATTTGCTTTGATGTGGATGGAACTGGAGGGTATTATGCTGAGTGAAGTAAGTCAGCCAGAGAAGGAGGATCAGCACATGGTTTCATTCATATAGGGAATATAAGAAATAGTAAAAGGGATTATAGGGGAAAGGAGGGGAACTGAATGGGAAAAATTAGAGAGGGTGACAAACCATGAGAGACTCCTGACTCTGGGAAACAAACAAGGAGTAGTGGAAAGGGAGGTGTGGGGGAGACGGGGTGACTGGGTGATGGGCACTGAGGAGGGCATGTGACATCATGAGCACTGGGTGTTATCCACAGCTGATGAATTACTAAACTCAACATTTGAAACTAAGGTTGTACTATATGTTGGCTAATCGAATTTGAATTTTTTTAAAAATTCTTTATCCAGAAAGAAAAAAGAAAGTGCTCCCCAAGTGTTGATGAGGATATAAAAGGAACCATTGTGCACTGCTGGTAGGAACATAAATTCGTGCAATCACAATAGAAAACAGTGAAAAAAAAATAAAATAAAAAAATCAAAAAAATCAAAAAAAAAATAGAAAACAGTGGAGTTCCTCAAGAGATTAAAAATAGAATATCACGGGGAACCTGGGTGGTGCAGTTGGTTGAGTGTCAGACTCTTAGTTTCGGCTCAGATTTGATCTCAGGGTCATGGGATAGAGCCCCATGTCAGGCATTGTGCTCAGTGAGGAGTCTGCTTAAATACTCTCTCCCTCTCCTGCTGCCCCCCCCCTTTCGCTCTCTGTCTCAAATAAATAAATCTTTTTAAAAATAGAATTATCATATGATCCAGCAATTCCACTTCTAGGTATTTAACTGAAGGAAAAAAAAATCACTATCTGATAAAGATATCCGCACCTCATGTTCATTGCAGCATTACTTATATCCAAACCAGCATTACTTATATCCAGTATTACTAATATCCAAACCATGGAAATAACCTGTGTCCACTGATGATGAATGGATAAAGAAAATGTAACATATGTAGATACACACACACACAATAGGATATTATTCAGCTATTAAAAAGAAGGAAATCTTGCCACTTGTGATGACATGGATGGACCTCAAGGGCATCATTCTAAGTGAAATAAGTCAGAAAGAGAAAAATAAATACTGTATGATCTTATCTATATGCGGAATCTAAAAAAAAAAATAGGACTCATTGATACAGAGAACATATAACTGGTTGCTAGAGGTGAGGGGGGTGGGAAAATGGGTGAGGGTGGTCCAAAGGTACAAAATTCTAGTTACAAGCTAAATATGTCCTGGGTATGTAGTGACCAACAGTGACTGTAGTTTACAGTACCTTAGCATATGTTTGCATGTTGCTTAAAGAATAGATCTTAAAAGTAGACTTGAAGGGCACCTGGGTGGCTCAGTTGGTTAAGCATCCAATTATTAACTTCAGCTCAGGTCTTCATCTCCATCTCCTGAGTTCAAGCCCCACATTGGACTCCATGTTGGGGTTAGAGCCTACTTAAAAATTAATGAATGAATAAATAAATAAATTAGACTTCAAGGTACAATTTACTATATAATATTGTATATTCAAATCTTGCTAAGAGAGTAGATCTTAAAAGAGATGTTTTTTTAAAAGTTGATCTCCAGGAGTGCCTGCGTAGCTCAGCTGGGTAAGCTGCAGACTCTTGATCTTGGCTCAGGTCCTGTTTTCAGGGTCAGGGCATCAAGCCCTCTGTGGGACTCCATCCTTAGCTTGGATTCTGCTTAAAATTTTCCTCTCCCTCCCTCCCTCCTCTCTCTCTCTCATTGTCTCTCAGCACCTGGGTGCCCCAGTTGGTTGAGCATCTGCCTTCAGCTCAGGTCATGATCCTGGGGTCCTGGGATGGAGCTCCGCATTGGGGTCCCTGCTCAGTAGAGAGCTTGCTTCTCCCTCACCCTCTGTCCCTCCCTCTGCTCATGATCTCTTTCTCTCTAGCTCTCTATCTCAAATAAATAAAAACCTTTCTTTAAAAAAATTCCCTCTCTTCCTCTGCTCCTCCCCCTGCTCACACACACTCTCTCTCTCTAAATAAATAAATAATTTTATTTATTTATTTATTTATTTATTTATTTATTTATTTATTTATTTTTAATAATTTTTTTTTTAAGTAGGCTTCTGGGTGCCTGGGTGGCTCAGACAGTTGAGCATCCCACCTTTGTTTTCAGCTCAGGTCATGATCCCAGGGTCGTGAGAGTGAGCCCTGCACTGGGCTCTGTGCTCAGGGGGGAGCCTGCCCTTCCCCCTTCGTTGGCATGCAGGCTCTCTCTTGAATAAATAAATAAATCTTTTAAAAAAGAAAAAAAAAGTAGATCTCATCCCAAGAAGAAAAACATGTAACTATGTGCATTGATGAATGTCAACTAAGCTTATTGCGGTGATCATTTCACAACATATACAAATGTCAAGTCATTATGCTGTACACCTGAAGCTAATATAATGTTATATGTCAATTATGCCTCAGTTGTTTAAAAATACAATTAAATAATAACTATGTTGTACATCTAGAACCAATCCAATGTTATACATCAATTTCTCAATTAAAAAGTTAATTTTTTTAAATGAGTCACTGGAGCAGTATTTCCTGAGTTTCTGCAAAAAAAGAAAGAAAATGCTCCCAAGAGAAACTAGTAAGGGAGTTGGGGAAACTGAACAGGGAGGAGAGAGAGCCAAGAATGGGGGCAATTGCATGTGAAGTACAGCTCAGAGTTTAAAGTTTATCCCAAGTAGAGCCAAGGGAGTTGAGCGCTCATACTTCTGCAGTGGCTAAGGACTGGAGCGCAGGCCTGAAGGAATGTCAATGCCTGAGCATTCCCTTGGCCTTTGCCTGAGTGAAGCAGCTCCAGTGCTGGTGGCATTTCCTTTGACTGTGTATCCAAAGTCAGACTAAGTGAGACAAGCCAGATACAGAAAGGCAGATGCTGTATAACTTCACTTACGTATGAAATCTAAAAAAAGGTGAATTCAGAGAACCAGAAAATAGAGCAGCGGCTGCTAGGGTTTGGGGGCCGGCGCGGGGTGGAGCATGGGAAGATGTTGGTCAAAGGGTATGATTTTAATTTATAAGATGAGTAAGTTCCGGATATAAGATGTAATAGTTAATTGTATACTTGAAATTCGCTAACAAAGTAGATCTTAAGTGTTCTTACAACCAAAAAAAAAAAAAAAAAAAAGCAAGGGGTATCTGGCTGGTTCAGCAGGTAGAGCATGCGGCTTTTGATCTTGAAGCCCCACGTGGGGTGTAGAGATCACTCAAAAATGAAATTTTTTTTAAACTAACTTTGTGAGATAGTGGATATGTTGATTAATTTAATCGTGGTAATCAGGTAGTCATGTCACAGTGTATCCATATATCAAATCATCACACTGTACACCCTCAATAGAGGGGGTTTCTATTTGTCAGTTGTACTTGAAAATGGCTAGAGGAAGGGGTTGTAATAACCCACAGACAGTCCTCCTAAGACACTTGAAGGTGCTGGCCACTAAAAAGTATTAAGAAATGTTTTACTAAGAGTTCCAAGGGGATGTAGGCAGAACATCAACAGGGTCCACCGCAATGTGTTCAGGTGCCAAACGGTTGGGAAGAGACTGAGGGGATGGTCAGGAACAGGATTGTGATAGGTTTCCAGTATTCCTGGACGCTGTTCCATTTTTTTCCCATTAAACAAAAATTCCTTGAGTACCTACATTGCACCAAATGCTACGCCAGCCCTGAAGATGCGGTGATGGACAACGGAGACACAGTCGCTCTGTCCTCTTGGTACTTACAGCCTAAAATGCGTAGAGACATTCAATTCATTTCGAGCACTACAGGACACGAAGCAGGACCATAAGGCAGCCTGCAAGTCGGAGAAGGGCTCCCCGAGGAGGCAGTGGGTGAGTACAGGGGCTGAGCTGAGGATGAACAAGACATAGTTAGACCTAGGCCAGGCTAGGGCAAGGACAGATGAGGCCCAGCATTCAGGAGATGGAACTAGCATCCCTCCAGCATCCAGGAGGCACGACAAATGCAGTGAGTTCAAGGAACTGAAAGACATCTGGCATAACTGAGGCAGAAAGAGTGAGTGGCAGGAGGTGAACATGGGGATGATGAGAGTGAGCAGGTCCAACCAATTGTGAGTGAGTGGTCAGGAACCAATTCAGGGCGACATACTGTGATCGAAGGACAGTCACAAGATTTAAGTGTGACTTGGCTGGTTAGATGTGAAAGTGGTGGTCATGCTGGATCTACATTACCTATGTCTTTTTTTAAAAGATTTAATGTATTTATCTATGAAGGCAAGGGAAACGAGCAAAAATTAACTATAGGGACGTAATCAAGATAAAAAGCTTCTGCACAGCAAAGGATACAGTCAACAAAACTAAAAGACAACCTACAGAATGGGAGAAGATATCTGCAAGTGACACATCAGATAAAGGGCTAGTATCCAAGATCTATAAAGAACTTATTAAACTCAACAGCAAAGAAACAAACAATCCAATCATGAAATGGGCAAAAGACATGAACAGAAATTTCACAGAGGAAGACACAGACATGGCCAAACAAGCACATGAGAAAATGCTCTGCATCACTTGCTACCAGGGAAATGTAAAACAAAACCACAATGAGATACCACCTCACACCAGTGAGAACGGTGACAATTAACAAGACAACGGTGACAATTAACAAGATAGGAAACAACAAATGCTGGAGAGGATGTGGAGAAAGGGGAACCCTCTTGCACTGTTGGTGGGAATGTGAACTGGTGCAGCCACTCTGGAAAACTGTGTGGAGGTTCCTTAAAGAGTTAAAAATAGACCTGCCCTACGACCCAGCAATTGCACTGCTGGGGATTTACCCCAAAGATACAGATGCAGTGAAAGACCAAGACACCTGCACCCCAATGTTCACAGCAGCAATGTCCACAATAGCCAAACTGTGGAAGGAGCCTCAGTGTCCATCGAAAGATGAATGGATAAAGAAGATGTGGTCTACACATACAATGGAATATTATTCAGCCATTAGAAACAACAAATACCCACCATTTTCTTCGATGTGGATGGAACTGTAGGGTATCATGCTGAGTGAAGTAAGTCAATCAGAGAAGGACAAACATTACATGGTTTCATTCATTCAGGGAATATAAAAAATAGTGAAAGGGATTATAGGGGAAGGGAGAGAAAATGAGTGGGAAATATCAGAGAAGGTGACAGAACATGAGAAACTCCTAACTCTGGGAAACGTACAAGGGGTGGTGGAAAGGGAGGTGAGCAGGGGGATGGGTGACTGGGTGATGGGTGCTGAGGGGGGCACTTGACAGGATGAGCATTGGGTGTTATACTATATGTTGGCAAATCGAACTCCAATAAAAAATAAATAAATAAATAAATAAATAAATAAAATTTAATAAAGATTTTAAGTATTTATTCACGAGAGACACACAGAGAGAGGCAGAGACACAGGCAGAGGGAGAAGCAGGCTTCCTGTGAGGAGCCCGATGTGGGACTCGATCCCAGGATCCTCGGGATCACACCCTGAGCTGAAGGCAGACGCTCAACCACTGAGCCACCTAGGTGTTCCTAAATAGTAGTCTTTTTCTAGTGTAAGATATTTTCTCTGATATTTCAAAGATACCTGAAATCTGAATGTGCTATAAGGGAAGATCTCGTTTTTGTTGCATACATGTATTGCATGTATGTTTATGTATTTGAGACAATCCGTACAAAATTGTAATAATCGGTCCCTCTAGAAAGTAGACTGCACATCTTTTATTCCGATTTTTCATGATTCTGTGTGTGTGTTGTAGTTACTCTTTTAAAATCTTTTTACTTGAGTATAGTGGACACGATGTCACATTAGTTTTGGGTGTACAACAGAGTGATTTGGCAAAGTTTACACATTATGCTGTGGCCACCACCTCTTACAAAACAATGCTATTAATGTCATTGACTGTACTCCTTATGCTGTGCTCTGTATTCCCATAACCTATCCATTGCATCACCTGTATCTCCCACTCTCCTCCACCTGTTTTTACCATCCCCCCAAACCTTCCCCTCTAGCAACCACCAGCATGTTCTCTGTATTTAAGAGTGTGGGATTTGGAGGGTTTTGTTAATTTTTTTGTTTCTTGTTCATTTCTTTTGTTTTGTTTTGTTTTTAGATTTCACATGTAGGTGAAATCACATGGTATTTGTCTTTCTCAGTCTGATTTTACTTAGCATAATGCTCTCTAGGTCCATCATGTCACAAAAGGCACAATCTAATCGCATTACTATGGCTGTATAATATTCCAGTGTGGTGTTGGTGTGTGTGTGTGCGTGTGTGTGTATACATATATATATATATATATATATATATATACACAATATTTTGTTTATTCATTCATTTGTCAATGGACACTTAGGTTATTTCCATATTTGGCTATTGTAAATAATGCTGCAGTAAACATATACCTTTTCCATTATTGTTTTCATTTTCTTTGGGTAAATACCCAGTAGTGGAATTACTAGATTGTATGGGATTCCTATTTTTAGTTTTTTGAGGAAACTCCATACTGTTTTCCACAGTGGCTGCACCAATATACATTCCCACCAACAGGCAACAAGGGTTCCTTTTTCTCCACATCCCTACCAACACTTGTTATTTCTTGTCTCTTTGATGCCAGGCATTTTGACAGGTGTGAGGTGATAGCTCATTGTGATTGCAATTTGCATTTCCCTGATGTTAATGATGCTGAACACCTCTTCATGTGTCTTCTTGGAAATTGTTTTTTTGATGTTGAGGAAGGCTCCTTTTACAGATGAATGATACCTAGAAAATATAAGAAAATGGTTGAATTAAGAAATCACCCTTTATGTAGCACTGTATCTCAACTATACTTCAATAAAAAGAGAGAGAGAGAGAAGAAAAAGAAGTTACCCTTTTGTCACCACAATGTCAAACTGACTCAAGTGGGAACCATCAATGGATGCCAAAATCATCAGGAGAGACTGGTAGGAAACATGGTGCCTATTATGCCAAATTGTGAAGAATGGTCTCAATTCTTCTCCCCTCTCTAGCCATGCTCCTTGTAATGTGACTTTGTAGCTCCCCTACCAAGGGATGGAGCTACCCCATGAATCTTGACTGGCCTAGTGATTTGTTTTGACCTATGCAACATGGAAGACATGACAGTGTCAGTTCCTAATCTAGACCTTACTCACCTCCTCTTAGTCTCTTGGAACCCTACCATTGTCATGAGAATAAGCCCATGTTAGCCTGCAAGGAGATTCGAGGTGTCACGAGCAGCAGTGAGCCAACATCCAGGAACAAAGCCACCTAGCCAATCCACGGCTGACCCTAGATGTTTAGACCATGACCTCTGTACTCAACTTAAGGGGCACCTAGGTAGCTCAGTTTGGTTTAGCATCTGCCTTTGGCTCAGGTCCTGATCCCAGGGTCCTGGGATCGAGCCCTATGTTGGGCTCCCAGCTGGGCAGGAAGCCTGCTTCTCCCTCTCCCTCTGCTCGCCTCCCCTTGTGTACTAGCTTGTGTGCACTCTCTCTCTCTCTCTCTCTCTCTCTCTCTCTCTCTCTCATGAATAAATAAAATCTTTAAAATAAATAAACTCAAATTGCCAACCCTCAGGCAACCCTAAACAAATCATTATTCGAGGCCACTTGGTTTTGAGATGGTTTGTTATACAGCAATAGCTAAATAACCTAAAGCCACAGATTAGTTAGTAATCACTAAAGGTGAAAACATGTACCATTTGGTGCAGTCATCTGGTGTTCACCACCTTAACCCTCACTAGTGGTAGAACAACCGGGCATTATTGTCCCCTTAGACAATGCAGGAGCAAATACACAGCATTAAGTATGATACATTCTCACCAAAGTTGTTTCAACTAAATCTAATCAAGTTTCTAAACCTCCAGTGATGGGTGGGGGGTGGGGGTGACTGGGTGACAGGCACTGAGGGGGGCACTTGACGGGATGAGCACTGGGTGTTATTCTGTATGATGGTAAATTGAACACCAATAAAAAATAAATTTATTATAAAAAAAAAGATTACAAAGTTCAGAAATGACAAAACCAGGAGTTAAAATCTCTATTGGTTTGAATCTAGGGCCTAACTCCTGAGTACACATCACAAAGCTTCTGAGTAAGGCTAATTGGTGCCCCAAGATATAAAATAAACTCTAAAATCCAGTTATAGGAGCACCTGGCTGGCTCAGTCGCTCAAGGATGCGACTCCTGGTCTTGGGGTTGAGTTCAAGCCTGGCACTGGATGTGGAGATTACTTAAAAATAAAATCTTAAGAGGCTCAGTTAAGCCTCTGCTTTGGCTCAGATCATGATCCCAGGGTCCTGGGATCCAGCCCTGAGTCAAGCTCCCTGCTCAAGGGGGGATCTGCTTCTCCCTCTCCCCTCCCCTCACTTTTTGCACATGCAGGTGTGCGAGCATTCTCTCTCTGTCTCTCTCAAATAAATAAAATCTTTAAAAATAATAATCATAATAAAATTTTTTTATTTTTTTAAAAGATTTTATTTATTTATTGAGAGAGAGCACAAGCATGGGGAGAGGCAGAGGGAGAGGGAGAAGCAGACTCTCTGCTGAGCAGGGAGCCAGACATGGGGCTCAATCCCAGGACCCCAGGATCACGACCTGAGCCAAAGGCAGACGCTCAACCAACTGAGCTACTCAGGTGCCCCATAATAAAATCTTTAAATAAATAAATCCAACTAGAGTAAAAAATTTCTAGAGATGAGGTATTCATAATGTGAATTAACAACTTTACTGTAACATTTTTGTCACCTGTAGGCAATGTCTCTAAACACCGGGTTTCTATTCAAAAAATACTTTGTCATAAACAGGCTTATTAGTGTTCACCCCAGGCAATGCTAGCGCACAGGCGCACACAGAGATTTTACAAAAGGTAAGTACCCTCCCACAGAGAGTAAGGGGAGAAAGGATATTAATTAGGACTCAAGGCTGGACGCTAATGTGTGGTCTCAGTCGGTATCATGGTTAAGAGGGAGAAGTATGTGAAGAAGGATTAAAAACCTATGACCAAAAAAAGATGTTCAGCATCACCAGCCATAATAGGAATGCAAATTAAGACCAACATGAGATACAATCACACACCTATTAAAACGGCTAAAATTTTTTAAAGTAGTAACAGCACCAAATGCTATTGAGAACGTGGGCATCTGGATCTCTGGCAGGCCACTGGGACCATAGGAAGGGGATGCAGCAGTCTGGCAGTTTCTTATAGGGCTGAATGTGCAATTACCATCAAATTCCTAAGCATTGATCCCAGAGAAATGAAAATTGACTTTTGCACCAAAACCTGTGCATTCAGCGGTTGAGCATCTGCCTTTGGCTGGGGCTGTGATCCCGGGGTCCTGGGGTCGAGCCCCGCATGGGGCTCCCTGCTCAGTGGGGGCCTGCTGCTCCCTCTCCCTGTCTGCTGTTCCCCCTGCTGGTGTGCTCGTTCACTCTCTCTCTCTCTGCTGGTGTGGTTGCTCACTCTCGCTCTCTCTCTGTGATAAATGAATAAAATCTCTAAAAAAAAAATTTTAAAAAAAGGTGAGAGGGCAGCCTGGGTAGCTCAGCGGTTTAGCGCCACTTTTGGCCCAAGGCATGATCCTGGAGACCAGGGATGGAGTCCCACATTGGGCTCCCTGCATGGAACCTGCTTCTCCCTCTGCCTGTCTCTCTCTCTGTCTCTGTTTCTCATGAATAAATACATAAAATCTTAAAAAAAAAAAAAAAAAGGTGAGAAAAAATTAGTGTAAAATAGACCTCGATAAAGTCCATTTTAAAACTAACGAGAGGAAATGAATATAGTATCTTGTTTATTCTCACGTATCTTTTCCCTGATCTTAATTCTTTGGTCTTGTTTATACCATCTTGTGTGTTCTGATTCTGAACCCAACAAGAGAATTTGTGAAACACGGCATGAAAAAGCACTATAGGTCACTTGCACTTAGCCAACAAGGATAAGGCACTTACTTTCGGGCAGGCCCTGTGCTGGGCCCCAGGAACACACTGATCCCCAGCTCTGCTCTGCATGGCCTTTCTGCACACCCCACCCACTCCTCCCCACCTTCACGCAATCCCTGACCTAGCTCTCTCCCACACTTCATGGCTTGTTCTTGGATCTTTCATCAAACCTTAAATGATATTTCTAAGGGGAAAGGAAAAAGGAAGGAAGCAGAACCCTTTGGAAGGAACGGCTGTGGAATAGCCAACATTAGAGGGGGTAAGTGGGCATGGTGGGTGGCTGTGGGCCCCAAACAAAGTCCCATGAACTCTGCTGCTGTGCGAGTTCAAGGCTGTTTACTTTATTCTGTACTGACCTCAATCTGACAACTCAAATTCATACCATTATTCCCAGGAAAGAGTAGTGCAAATCTAATGCCAACGCTGGAAGAAATAACTCAGACAATAGTGGTATCTTCATAAATACAGAGGACATTCTTTTGCTTACGAGCCTAGTATTCTATAAAGACCACAGGGAACGCAGACCTTGGAGCAGTGACTCGG
The DNA here is from genome assembly GCF_003254725.2 of Canis lupus dingo. Lineage (NCBI taxonomy): Eukaryota > Metazoa > Chordata > Mammalia > Carnivora > Canidae > Canis > Canis lupus. Next base: position 895,920 of record NC_064272.1, read on the forward strand.
GTACAGTGATGAAGAGCCCTTATTCCAGGTCCCTGGACTTGAGGACCTCGCAGAGGAACAGGGGACATCTGAGATTCACATCCTCTATTGTGGTGGTGCTGTTGTTTCAGTTTTCGTTTTTTGTGTTTTTTGTAAATCCGAGACTCAAATGTCAGAAAACGTTGCACTCAGCACTATAGTACACTCAGGGACACAGAGATGGAATTGTTTCTCTTTCCTTGCTCATGTGTCCCCTTAAGCAGTAAACTCCCCTTTTAAAACCTTTTTTTTCAATCTCAAATCTATCTTGAATATTTTTGAATATATTGAAGTTTAACTGTGATTTTTTTACCCCCTTATCTCTAATTCCCCCAAGGACATCCTTGGTGAATCTAGAATAAAGGCATAAAAACTATGCTATCCCTACCAAGGAGAAGTCCAGTTTCTTAGCTCCCAAAACAAGAATCTGGCTTAGTATAGAATGAGCTTCTTGCTGATTGAGATTTTGTAAAATGGTCCAACATAAATCCTGGCTCAAGAATAAGATGGAATGAAGAAGCTGAAATTCAAGTTCCAGGACCACAACAGAGACTGTGTCCAACTCACCTTGCATATGCACATATTCCCAGCACTTAGTGTGGTGTCTGGTACATAGGGGTTGCTCAATAAACATCATTTCATTAAACTGGAAACAGACAAGATTCATGAATTCCCTCCTGCTTTAAGATACCTCTGAAACAAACAAATGCATTTGATCTCAAAAGCATGTGGGAAATACACTCCTAATTTTGATTTCCCTACCACATGCACAGACTTCTCCAAAATATTTATCTCCATCGTCAAGCTCCAGATCCACGTTCTTTTTTTTTTTTTTTAAGATTTTATTTATTTATTCATAAGAGATGCAGAGAGAGAAGCAGAGACACAGGCAGAGGGAGAAGCAGGCTCCTTGCGGGGAAGCCTGATGCAAGACTCGATCCCAGAACTCTGGGATCACGCCCTGGGCCAAAGGCAGGTGCTCAACCCCTGAGCCACCCAGGTGTCCCCAGATCCACATTCTGAAAGGCCTACTAGACAATGAATGACCTGGATCTGGCCGGTGCCTCCCAATGAATGTGTGTAAAACACGTCAGCCCAAAATCTTCCCAGCCTCCCAAGCTAGACCAGTGGTTTCCAACCTATGAAACAAGAACCTAAGAGATCATGGAGTCAGCAGGGTCCCACGGCCAGGTTGATGAAGAGGTCAGCCCCAGGTGCAAGGCAATAAAAGTGTGTGTTGTCCATAGAAAACATAAAAGCAATAATTAAATGGGCTAGAAATCAGCATTTTATTATCACTATGCATCAGCAATTCTGAACAATGTCAATGATCAAATACTCCTCCAAAAAAAAATATCCTATGAATCCAAGTTTTAAACAATTGCTGTGGTTAGTTTTGAGTTTTAATATTTGTCTAAGCTTCAAGTTCAACACTTTTATTGCTTGTACTTTAATAAACATTGCAATCTGCATGGAATTTAACTCAAAGGCCTCTCACTTGTGCAACTGCCCCCAGACACAAGGAGATTCAGGAGCAATTCCCATTCATTTAGAAAGTTTGCAAAGGTCCAGAATCATTCCAGACTACTTCGGGAATCCTTTGTGTCTCCAGCCTCCGTAGAACTCCGTATTCCTACATTTAAAACAGCTTTGACATAAACAATGATGGCGTAGTGATAGTGTCTCAGCTGACAAAATACCATGGGTGGCTGGAGAAACAGAAATTTATTTTCTCACAGCTTTGGAGGTTGGAAGTCTGAGATCACAGTCTGTTTATAGTAAGGGCTTTCTTCCTGGCTTGCAGATGTCAGCCTTCGCACGTGCCCCGACATTTCAGAGAGAGAACACAAGCTCTTTGGCATGAGGTCCCCACCTCAGGGTCAAATATGCTAAGTATACTACTGCATGGAGCAATTCCAAGGGGCCTAGAAATCAATATAAATGCCAAATATTATCTGCAAGCTGGATAAATGATAGAATTCACATTATATATGTAGCCGTATTAGTAGTAGTAGTCCCTAATTAGTTGACTTTGAGTTAATCAAACGTGATATCCTGGGTGGGTCTGACCTAATCAGGTGAGCCCTTTAAGAGAGGCTGGAGTTTAGACTCTCTGGTGCTGGCAGTAAAATCAAGCTATCATAAATTCTCCAGCCTCAAGGAAATGAACTCTGCCGACAACAACGAAGAGGCTTGGAAACAGATCCTTCCCTAGTCAAGCCTCCAAAAGAGAAAATATGGCCCTGGCAACTCCTTAACTTCAGCCTTGTGAGACCCCAAGCAGAGGACCTAGCTAAGCTGGACCTCTGACCTGGAGAAACAGTGATAATAAATAGAGGCTGTTATAAGCTGCTAGTATTTTTTCAAATTTTATTTATTTACTTGAGAAAGAGAATGAGTGAGAGAGAAAGAACCTGAGCAGAGACAGGCAGAGGGAGAAGCAGACTCTCCGCTAAGCAGGGAGCCTGAAGTGGGGCTCAATCCCAGGACCCGGGTATCACGACCTAAGCTGAAGGCAGACCCTTAACCAGCTGAGCCACCCAGGCCCCGTAAGCTGCTAATTTTAAGGCAAGTGTTATACGGCAACAGAAAACCAAAGTGGTTTTTTTGCATGTAGCAGAACCTCTGACTTAAATTAGGCTAATGAACAAAGAAATTTATTTTGTCCAGAAGTACTTCAGACTTCAATTAGGTTTGCTCAGAGGCTCAATTCTGTCATCAAGGATTCGGATTCTTTGCCTCTCACCACTCTGCGATCCAATGTGATGCTTGATCTTCAGATAGTTCCAAGATAGCTCCAATAGTCAAAGGTGTCACATCTAGAAATATCCAGAGGATAAAAAGAGAGTGTTAATTTGTAAGGCATTTTTCAGGAAAAGTATGGAAACTTCCCAGAAGCTCCTCAGATATTCATTCATGTCTCACTGTCCAGAGTCGCACACCCTTTCCAAACCAACCACTGACCAAGAGAAAAGGATGACCTCAGATAGATTTCACCCAAACTGACTGCCCCTGAGTTCAACAGGCATGTGAGGCAGCTAGGTACTTGAACTGAATCAGGGTTCTGTTAAGGAGAAACAGGGAGAAAGGACCAACTTGTCCACTACAAATCCCAGAGTGGGCAGCCCCGGTGGTGCAGTGGTTTGGTGCTGCCTGCAGCCTGGGGTGTGATCCTGGGGACCCGGGATCGAGTCCCACATTGGGCTCCCTGCATGGAGCCTGCTTCTCCCTCTGCCTGTGTCTCTGCCTCTGTGTGTGTGTGTGTCTATGAATAAATAAATAAAACCTAAAAAAAAAAATACAAATCCCAAAGAGTTTATAAAAAAGACAAAGTATGAATGAACCTCTATCCCATCAGTCCAGCACTGGCAGTACCAGCACATCCAAGTTAGAAAAAGATGGAGAGCTTTCTCTGCGGAATCACCACGGCGGCCGGGCCCCTGTACACATATCCTGAAAACTGGAGGGCCTTCAAGGCTCTCATTGCTGCTCAGTACAGCGGGGCTCAGGTCCGCGTGCTCTCCGCACCACCCCACTTCCACTTTGGCCAAACCAACCGCACCCCTGAATTTCTCCGTAAATTTCCTGCTGGCAAGGTTCCAGCATTTGAGGGTGACGATGGATTCTGTGTGTTTGAGAGCAATGCCATTGCCTACTATGTGAGCAATGAGGAGCTGCGGGGAAATACTCCAGAGGCAGCAGCCCAGGTGGTGCAGTGGGTGAGCTTTGCTGATAGCGACATAGTGCCCCCAGCCAGTACCTGGGTGCTTCCTACCTTGGGCATCATGCACCACAACAAGCAGGCCACAGAGAATGCAAAGGAGGAAGTGAGGCGAATTCTGGGGCTCCTGGATACTCATTTGAAGACGAGGACTTTTCTGGTGGGCGAACGTGTGACACTGGCTGACATCACAGTTGTCTGCACCCTGTTGTGGCTCTATAAACAGGTCCTGGAGCCTTCTTTCCGCCAGGCCTTCCCCAATACCAACCGCTGGTTCCTTACCTGCATTAACCAGCCCCAGTTCTGGGCTGTCTTGGGGGAAGTGAAACTCTGTGAGAAGATGGTCCAGTTTGATGCTAAAAAGTTTGCAGAGAGCCAACCTAAAAAAGACACGGAAAGAGAAGGGTTCTCGGGAAGAGAAGCAGAAGCCCCAGGCTGAGCGGAAAGAGGAGAAGAAGGCTGCTGCCCCTGCTCCTGAGGAGGAAATGGATGCATGTGAGCAGGCACTGGCTGCTGAGCCAAAGGCCAAAGACCCCTTTGCTCACCCGCCCAAGAGTACCTTTGTGTTGGACGAATTTAAGCGCAAGTACTCCAATGAGGACACTCTCACTGTGGCACTGCCGTATTTCTGGGAGCACTTCGATAAGGATGGCTGGTCCCTGTGGTATGCTGAGTACCGCTTCCCTGAGGAGCTCACTCAGACCTTTATGAGTTGTAACCTCATCACTGGAATGTTCCAACAGTTGGACAAGCTGAGGAAGAATGCCTTTGCCAGTGTCATCCTCTTTGGAACCAACAACAGCAGCTCCATTTCTGGAGTCTGGGTCTTCCGAGGCCAGGAGCTTGCCTTTCCGCTGAGTCCAGATTGGCAGGTGGACTACGAGTCCTATACGTGGCGGAAACTGGATCCTGGCAGTGAGGAGAACCAGACGCTGGTTCGAGAGTACTTTTCCTGGGAGGGGGCCTTCCAGCATGTGGGCAAAACCTTCAATCAGGGCAAGATCTTCAAGTAAACATCTCTTGTCATCATCGCCTAGCTGCCTGTACCTGCCCTTCAGGGAGATGGGGGTCATTAAAGGAAACTGAACATTGAAAAAAAAAAAAAAAAAAGAAAAAAAGAAAAAGATGGAGAGCAGAGGTGCAAAGACAAAGAAACTACCCAGGCAATGAGCAGCTAATAGCATGCACATTTGCAGGACATGTTTGCAAAAAGTTAATGAAGGTTTATTTAAAGTGTTAAAAACTGTCACAGACACTGAGTTGGGTCTGCAACCAGTGACAAGAAACCTGAAACAAGGAAGTGACATCACATCAGAAAGTGTCAAGGAGCAAGAACATTGCAAAAGACATAGAAGGTGAAGAAGACAATGATAAAAGAGCAGATACCTGCACCAGATGCATTGCCTAAGGATTTTCATCAATGCCATAGAATCAGAAATTAGTATCAGAACTTTCTTTGTACATCATTGATCATATGTGGTCATGCTTCATTTAATTACATAGCAATTTACATATAATTATTATTACTCTATGGGTTTGAGTCCTATGCTTAATAACTCTTCCTGGTACGGTTATAGATAATTCATGTTAAAATATTAAATGCAGGGGATCCCTGGGTGGCGCAGCGGTTTAGCGCCTGCCTTTGGCCCAGGGCACGATCCTGGAGATCCGGGATCGAATCCCACGTCAGGCTCCCAGTGCGTGGAGCCTGCTTCTCCCTCTGCCTGTGTCTCTGCCTCTCTCTCCCTCTCTCTGTGACTATCATAAATAAATAAAAATTTTAAAAAAGTAAATAAATAAAATATTAAATGCATAAAAAGCAAATCATGTGTAACCCTGCATTTAACGACTTGCCTTAATTGAAGAAAAAAATCATAAAAATATTTTAACTACCTGGGGAAACCCAAGATTTATAGAAACCTGCTCTCCCTTAGAAAGGAGATAGAAGGTATACACGTACCTAATCATCATATTGGACACCTTCAACTTACACGTAATGTCAGTAATTTCTCAATAAAGCTGGAAATGATTTTTAAGTTTTTTTTTTAATTTTTATTTATTTATGATAGTCACAGAGAGAGAGAGAGAGAGGCAGAGACATAGGCAGAGGGAGAAGCAGGCTCCATGCACCGGGAGCCCGACGTGGGATTCGATCCCGGGTCTCCAGGATCGCGCCCTGGGCCAAAGGCAGGCGCCAAACCGCTGCGCCACCCAGGGATCCCGATTTTTAAGTTTTTTAATAGGTAAGTGAGCCCCTGAATCTTTTCTAAGAGTTTAAGAAATACATAAATTCTGACTAGGATATCCCGCTCTTTCCCTGAGAATGCGGATGCTGTCAGGAACACGGGTCGGAACGCAGCGCGCGCACGAGGAGGCCGGGGGGGAGGGGACCTGGGGTAGCCGAAGGAGACCAGCCTCGGCCGGGAGGCTGCTGCTGTGCCGCCGCGCGAGCGCCCCCGCCCCCGCCCCCGCCCCCGAGGCCCGCCCCCGCCCCCGCCCCCGCCGCCCCCCGCCGGGGAGCCCGAGAGCAGCGGGCGAACCCCGGGCTTCCTCCACCCGCCGCGGCCTTCTCGTGCGGCCGGGCGCGGCGTCATCTTCGGGACTGGGCTCCCCGCTCCGGCTTCTCGGATCCCCGCACCGCCTGGCGCCCGGCGCTGGCGCTTCACGAGTGTCCCGACACGGTTCGGAGCTGGAGCCGGAGGAGGAGGCCGGAGACATCCAAGGGCGCCCGCCGAGAAGACACTAGGCTGGAAAGAAGCCGCCTCCGGGTCACGCAGCCTCCCGGCCCCACGGCCCCGTCGCGGGCTGCCAGGCGTCGCGGGTTCGGGGAAGCCCCCGGCGGGGGCGGGGAGGGCGGGGGTTGGGGCCGAGGTGAGCCCCCGCGGCCGCCAGAGGGCACGAGCGCCCCGAGGCCTCCCGCCACGGCGACGCCGCGACCGGTGGAGGTGGCGGGCCGCGGGGAGGGGTGGCCGGAGCCCGCGGGGGGCGGCGGGGGTGGAGCGAGGGCAGCGGGCGGAACCGGGACAGCGGGCCCCGCTCGCCCCCCAGCCGAGCCCCGGCGCGGCGCCAGCCCCGGCCCGCGCCCCGCACTCCGCGGCGACCTCGACGCCCGGGCGGGGTCGAGGGACGCTCCCAGCTCCGCGCCCGCCTCGCGCCCCCTTCCCGAGGGCACCGCCCGGGGACGCGGGCCGGGGCGAGCGCGCCTCGGAGGCCGGCCGCCGCCGAACAATGGCCGGAGAGGCGGCGGCGGGCGCGGAGGGGCCGGGGCGCCCGGGCGCTGGAAGCCCCGCCCCTCGGCGGCGCCCTGGCAACGCGGGCCGGGCCGCGCCGCCTGCTCCCCGCCCCCCGGCGCCCGGCACCAGGCGGGGCCCCGGCCGGAGCGCTGCAGCCGCCGCCGCTGCTCTGCAGAGCGGGGCCCGGGGTCGGGGCTGGGGCGCCCTCCCCGCCACCTCGTCGCGCCGCTATGAGCCAGGGAAGCCCGGGGGCCCGCGACGCCCCCCGCGAGCCCGCGGCCCCCCCCAACCCCTTCGTGCATGAGCTCCGTCTCTCCCGTCTCCAGAGGGTGAAGGTAACGTGTGAGCGGGGGGCGCCGGGGGGACGCGCGGGCCGGCACAGGGGCCGTGTAGGGCGCAGGCGGCGACGGGGACGCGAATCGGGAGAAGATGGGCGAGAGGCCTGCGGGGCGGGAGCCCGGAGCAGCGCACGTGGGAGGGGCGGGGGTGGGCGACGGGCAGCTCGAGGGCGTGGGAGGACGGAGGACGTGGGGACTGCGCTTCCCGGGCTGCGGAGGCCGACGAGCTGGACCGAGGTGGAGGCTACGGGGAGCCGGGGGTGGGGGCGCGGGCCTGCCGAGGGCGTCTCCGGGGCCCTAATTAGAGGGAAGAGGTTTGCAGCCCCGGAGCCCGAGACACCCCCTCCTCCCGCTCCCGCTCCGGCTCCGGCTCCCGCTCCGGCTCCCGCTCCCCGCACTGCAGCACCTCCTGGTGGGGGGCGGGGCGGCCGAGCGGGGGCCCGGCTGCAGGAAGTGGGGACGGGCGTGGGAAGGGAGTGTCCAAGGTCTGCTCCCTCACCGCCCGAGGCGGGCTCCTGGGGCTCGGAGTGTTTACCCGCACTCTCCCCGGGGCGGCCCCGGAGCCACTCCGGCTCCTGGCAACCCTGACTCTGCGCTGCGGAGCCAGGAGCTCGTCTCCCCCCTCCCCCGGTCCCCGGGGAGTGCCGTGGAGTGGAACTAGGTCGGCCTGGGCCAGGACAGTGGACCCCTGTGTGTTCCAAGCCTCCGCCACCTCCCAGGGCCGAGGTAGCAGAACCGCGCACCTGGCTGCTGTTGGACGTGGGAGCTATTTGCGGAATGCGCCGTGGGGAGGGCACCTGTCTCCAGGCCCCTCCCTGTCAAGCCCCGCGCCGGGCGCCTCCGCACGGATCATGAAATGCTCTGAACAGCCTCACCCAGGGCTGGAGGCGTCCTATGATTAAAAAAATTCTGTCGGATCCCATGAATCCTTTATCCTGTCGCCGTTATTGGTGTCTCCATCTCACCTTGGGTCCCCGCCGGTGCCCACACCACCGCCACTGGCTCCCGATCTACAGGGGGTTGGCCCTCTGCCCCATTGCTGGCGGAGAAGGAAGCAGTGGAGACAGGGTCTTCCAGTCCTGAAGGGGCGTTTTCTCCCACCCTCCGCAGTTCTGCCTCCTGGGGGCACTATTGGCCCCCATCCGAGTGCTCCTGGCCTTTATTGTCCTCTTTCTCCTCTGGCCCTTCGCCTGGCTGCAAGTAGCTGGTCTTACGGAGGAGCAGCTGCAGGAGCCAATTACTGGATGGAGGAAGTAAGTGGGGCTCAGCCCCCAGAGACCCTACTTCTCTGCTTCTGTTACCCTTTCTTCTCCCTCCTTGAGAAGAAAGGGAGGAAGGGTTCTGAGGTGCTGCTCCTCAGCCTGGACAGGTAGCATGGGTCAGCCCAGCTCAGACCCAGTACCCAGGGCCTCAGCTCTCAGTGGTGCACCCTGACTGTCCCAAGTAGGCCGGCTCCAGCCCCTTGGCAGGGGAATGGAGGACTAGGCAAGGGCACCTGTGTTTTGGGGTGCCTAAGCCTGGACGTGATGAGGGACAGGACCACGTCTCTGCTGATGCCTGGCCTTGCCCTGCAGGACTGTGTGCCACAATGGGGTGCTGGGCCTCAGCCGCCTGCTCTTTTTCCTGCTGGGCTTCCTTCGAATTCGTGTCCGGGGCCAGCGGGCCTCTCGCCTTCAGGCCCCTGTCCTTGTTGCTGCTCCCCACTCCACTTTCTTTGACCCCATCGTTCTGCTGCCCTGTGACCTGCCCAAGGTTGTGTCCCGAGCCGAGAACCTTTCCGTGCCTGTAATTGGAGGTGAGAGAGCACTAGAGGGGTGGAGGGAAGAGATGACAACTCTGAGCCAGAAAGGGCAGGAATCCGAGATGCTCTGGAGAGAAGAATGGGCCTCCAGGGAAGGGAGAGGTCAGGAGGGAAATCGCCTGTGGCTGGCGAGTAAGATGCAAATGGATACCCCTTAGTACCCAAGGGCTGGTGCACACAGGTGTTGGGAGGTCCTCAGATTACTTGCCTCAAGGAAATGCACGGTGAAAGGAGGGTCTCCAGGGCAAAGAGGTCACTGAGAAGCGAGTGCCTCCTACTGTGGAGCGGAGAGATTGCGGATTTGAATGCCCCTGGGTAGGAATCCAGTGACTCGTCTTCTCTCTGGACCCCAGCCCTTCTTCGCTTCAACCAAGCCATCCTCGTGTCCCGGCATGACCCGGCGTCTCGGCGCAGAGTGGTGGAGGAGGTCCGAAGACGGGCTACCTCCGGAGGCAAGTGGCCCCAGGTGGGTAAGCCTGTCAAAGTCTCCCCTGTATGTGCTCCCAGACAGGCTTTTCTCCCCTCTCTCCCGTTCAGGCCATCCCAGCTCACTCCAGGGGTTTTCTCCCCCCAGGTACTATTCTTTCCTGAGGGTACCTGTTCCAACAAGAAGGCTTTGCTCAAGTTCAAGCCAGGTGAATAAAATGATGGGGGTGGGTGGGCTGTGGGAAAAAGGAGCCCCAGATTTGGAGGGCACTCTGGAATGGCCCAGGAAGTGGCACAGCGACAGTAAGGAAGAGAGAGAACTTCCTGGCCAACCCTGAGACGTCTCTGGGAGTCAGAAAGAAAACTATAATGAAGTGGAGCCAGACCAGACGTCATTTCAGAACCATCCCAGAACCTGACACTCTTGCTTTCTAGCTGCCTCCATGAACTAACCTCTGTCTGGGGCTGGGGGGTGGGACTGGGATTCAGGAGCCTTCATCGCCGGGGTTCCTGTACAGCCCGTCCTCATCCAATACCCCAACAGTCTGGTGAGTCTGAGTCCAAGGGAGGATGCGGGAACACGCATCCGCCCTTAATCAGTGGCAGCGTTGCCTGTGGCGGTGGGATGGGTTTGCGAGGTGGGAACGGGAACCTGGGGAGGGGGGAGCTTTCCCCGAGGAGGCTCAGCCGGGATGAAAAGTGACACATGTGTCCCCTGGCCTCTGCTTCTCCTCAGGATACCACCAGCTGGGCATGGAGGGGCCCTGGAGTGTGAGTCTCAGGGTCCCTGGGGTGAGGGTGGGAGCAGGGCCCCCAGAGAAGTCCTGGCCCGTCTTCCAGTCTCCAGACGAGGCAGACAGACCTTCGTCACTGTCACATTGAGAGACCTCTACTCTAGAGGAGGGGGTGCCTGCTTCCCGGTTTGTTCTCACCTCCAAACGATCCTGAAGTGCCTGCAGCCACCCCCCTGCAACTCTTCTGCCGTGTTCAAGCTCCTCTGACTCCCCGGCCATGTTCTAAGTGGTCTCCCCGCTGCGGCCCTGCTTGGGAACCAGCAGGCCTGCCTCACCTCTTCTGCTGTTGCTCACACCTTGTCCCTGGCAGGTCATCCCCAGCCCGTCCCTGCCAGCCTCTCTCTTGCCCTCCCGCCTTCTGTGTCCTGGCTGCACACCTGCCCAGCCCACCGGGTGGTTAGGGGCCCCTGCCCTGTGTGTCCCGGCTACACACCTGCCCAGCCCACCAGATGGTTAGGGGGCCACTTTACATGAGTGGGTGGAACTTTCCCACCCCCCTCCTTAGGGTGGGAGGCCCCCTGATTAGAGACTGCTGAGCATCTGAGGTCTCTCTTCTCTTAGACTGAAGGTCTTGTGGCTCACAGCCTCTCAGCCCTGCAGCATAGTGGACGTGGAGGTAGGATACCTCCCCACATTTCCCATACTGCCAGGCTGAACCCCTGGAGGGAGAAGAGGGGGGGTGGTCCCCCACAGCTTTGAGGTCATGATGAGAGAGAGCCATGCGTGTTTCAGTTCCTGCCTGTATACCACCCCAGCCCAGAGGAGAGCGGGAACCCCACCCTGTATGCCAACAACGTCCAGAGGGTGATGGCACAGTGAGTATCCCATGGACTATTTCCTATAGCACGGATGTGGCATCGGAAGGCCAGGGCAGGTGAAGGACTGAGGTTCCAAGCAGGGTGGGGGCGTGGGCTGGGGGATGGGCTCTGAACAGCTGAGCTCAGGGTGGTTCAGAGGCCTGGTCTCCTCCGTGTTCAGCAGCCCAGACCCAGTAATGTCTCTCGTACCTTGTTCCCCTTCCCACCCCCACCCCCACCCCTACCCCACCCCCGTTCCATTGCCCTCCACCGCATAGGGCCCTGGGCATTCCAGCCACCGAGTGTGAGTTTGTAGGCAGCTTGCCCGTGATTGTGGTGGGCCGGCTGAAGGTGGCACTGGAGCCACAGCTCTGGGAACTGGGAAAGGTGCTTCGGAAGGCCGGGTAAGTGACCTTGAACGGAGGGTTCGGCACAGTCATCTGGAGGGAGAAAAGAAAGAAGAGAGAAATGGGAAGAAGGAAGGCAAGTTGTAAAAAAGCAAGTGGGAAGGTAGAGGAATTTGTCTCAAGGATAACAGAATACAGGAAGGAGGTGAAAAGAGAGTGAAAGCTATGGAATAAGCGCAGTGAGGAAGGAGGCCTGGCTCTCAGAGGCCGGGAGTCAGAGTCCTTATCAGGAGAACACAGGTACACCGTGCTGGGTGGCTGCGGACCCGGGCAGCGTGTTCAGGAAGCTGCTGAGTACACTGCTCCATTGCAGGCTGTCCCCTGGCCGTGTGGATGCCGGGGCAGAGCCAGGCCGCAGCCGGAGAATCAACCGGGAGGAGTTTGCCAAGCAGCTCCAGCTCTCTGACCCGCAGACAGCGGCTGGGGCCTTCAGCTACTTCCAGCAGGTAAAGGAGCTGGGACATGGGCCAGAGCCCAGGCCCTGCCCTGCGGCTGACACTTGCAGGCTGGAAGGACGCTGTCCAACTGGCCGCAGAGGTGGCCAGCTTGGAAGCTGCACGGGGTGTTCTCACAGCAGCTGTTGGGGGCTCCTCCCCTGAGCTCCACCGGGAGACTCGTTTTTTATGGAGTAACCTGGTGCATTGACGAGCAATGTCTTAATCGCTGTGGCAGGAACAATGGAGAAATAATTGGTCAGTGAGGACCCTAAGTTTCTGAAACCACTTTAGAGATTGGCAGAGACGGGGGACCGTACAACGTTGTGGGCACCTCCGGGTCGCAGGGAGGAGTTGGCTGGGAAGGTAACCTCTGGAGGGGAAAACATGGGACAGTTAGACGGCGATGGGTGTGAGACTCCAGTCTTTACGATGCTTGTTAAAAGTAACCCACAGCTTCTCAGAGGGATTCCTGAGCTATCCCAAGAATGTGGGCACTCCATAGATTTCCTGGGACTTAACCATATGTTCCTGTTGCATTATAATAATCCTAGGAGATTCTTAACATTTGCCAATGACTACCACTGGCCTCTGAGAGCTCCCTTTGGTTCGAGATGCACACCATGGTTCTCAGCATCCTCAGAGTGAGCCAGGGGCGCTGATTCCTTGGCTCAGGGCAGACTGTCAGGGAGAGCTTCTCCACCTAGCCTATAGAGAGCGGAGCCAAAACTGGAGTGGCGTGGTTTCACCATGGCAGGTGTCCTTGGGTTTTTTGGTAGGGAATTACACCAGTGGCCCCCTTTTAGTCTGCTAGACCAGTTCTCCAGCGGGTAGGCTGAGTCAGCGGAGAACCAGTTTTTCCAGTGCCAGGTACGTCAGACACTTGATGCTAACAACTTCACTCCTGAGGGATTCCCTCACATTTACGGGAGATCCCTCTGGAAAGCTTTGTCACCAGGTGGCGTGGGGATGAGTGAACCCATGAGGAATCCTGGAGAGTTTAGAGCTCACAGATCTGGGGGGAAGCAGGCACCAGGTCATCTCCGTGCTTGCTGAGGAGAAGAGGGAGGAGCCAAAATCCAGGGCAAGAGGGAGAACACAGGGTTGGTCCTCATGCTGCCCGGGTTTCTCCCTCCAGGATGCCGAGGGTTTGGTGGACTTTCGAGACGTGGCTTTGGCACTGGCAGCTCTGGATGGGGGCAGGAGCCTGGAGGAGCTGATGCGCCTGGCCTTTGAGGTCTCAGGAGGGTCAGGGGAGGGATTGGGGTGGGAGACATGCGGTGGCCCTGCCGATCCACCCAAGAGGCCTATGTGGGGTACTGTTCCCAGTAGCTTCTGGATACCGAGCACTCAGCATCCACCCGAGTGCCACCCTGTCTAGGCTACATAACTCCAGTCGTCGTTGAGGCCTGGCTGAGAACAGGGCAAGAGCATCAGCTCTGCAGTTTCTAGTTCTGCACAAAGGGCCCAGGGCAGAAGGGGCAGGGGAGACAGGGGGCCCTTCTTCTGCCCTCTCAAGTAGGGAGAGGGGAGGAGCCTGTGAGGCCAACCTGCGGGGCGCTGTGGGGCTGAGGCTGGGGCATGAGGACCCGGCTTGACTTGGTCCCTTGTGTGCCAGCTCTTTGCCGAGGAGCAAGTGGAGGAGGCGGGCCGGCTGCTGTACAAAGACGGCTTCAGCACCATCCTGCACCTGCTGCTGGGGTCACCCCGCCCCGCCGCTGCGACTTTGCATGCCGAGCTGTGCCAGGCGGGACCCCGCCAAGGCCTTTCTCTCTGTGAGTCACAGCCTTCTCTGCCACCACCAGCCCCTGGGAGGGGTGGGGAAACACTAGAGCCCGTGGCCTGAGGGGGCGTTCCCCATCGGGAGGTGGAGGACGGAAGCTTGGACTTGAGAAGTGAAGCAGAGGTTGAGAAGGACAGGGCACCCCGACTCCCAAAGACTAAGGCTGCCTTCTCCCCCACCTTCCTGGATCGTTTTACTTTTCTCCTTATCTCACTGATGTGTCCAGGTCAGTTCCAGGACTTCTCCCTCCATGACCCACTCCACGGGACACTCCTCCACACCTACCTGCGCCCGTCCTGGAAGCCACATGCCTCTTTCCCCAGCAGCCCCGCTGCTCTGGCCAATGGGACTGTGCCAGTGCCCAAGCCAAAGGGTGACTGAGCACCTCCGCCTCCCAGCTCACCTTGGCCTGCTCTGGGCCTCAAGCCCACTTCTGCTCCTGCTTGATTTTTTTGTTATTGTTGTTTAAGTTGATTTTTTCTGTTTGTTTTTTTTTTTTTTTGTAAGAAACTATTTTATATATAAATATAAATATATATCTATATCTATTTAAGAAAAAATGAGGCTGTTACATTGATAGTACCAGCTGGGAACAAAAGGGATTAATAATTGCCTGCTCCGGTGGGAAGAGCCTGAGGTTCCCCAGGGCAGTCCTCCCTGCAGAGGTCATTCTGCTCTTGGAGCCCCCCTTCTGTTGTCGTCCTACGTGTGCCTGCTGTGTTATATATATACATGCACGTTTTAACAGACTTCCTCAGGAACCTCTTTTCGGCCTATTCCCTCTTGTTCTGTCCTTGTTAGAGATTACTACCATTTTATATTTAATAATCCTACTGAGAATGCAGCCGTCTTCCCCCGCCCCCCCGGGAGCAGAGAGCAATGTCCGGAGCTACGGGATCCGCCCTGCAGCTCAGAGCAGCTTCAGGACCGTGTTTGCCCAGGGTATGGGTGCGTTGAGACATTTAAGCCCCTTCCGTCCAGCCTATTCAAGGAAGGGGGAAGAAAACAAGACTTCCCCCAAAGAAAGGTGCTATCTAGATAGAGTCATGGAAAATTAATTCGATTTAGGAAATTAGATCTCTAACCCAGAGTTCTGATAGGTTTTTTTAAAAAAAGGCGTCTTTCCATCCTACAGACTTTTCAAGGGAGCCCAACAGCAGTGGCCTGTCATGGAGGCCGTGCCCCGCGTCCAGTCTAGGCTCTTGGGTGTGGAGGGGGAGAGCCAAGGGGACGTCCCAGGGCCGGAGCTTGCCAGGGAGTGAGCTGGCCTGCAGGCTGGAGAGGCGCCTACGGCTGGGGCCTGGGACCACCCGCAGCTCCTTCCGCTCCTCCCAGTCCGACCGCTGAGACCCGACCGCGGAAGCGCACGGGGCAGGCGTTTTCCAACAACCAGAACAGTCTTTATTTTTCTTCCCCACACGACTCCCTCCGAGGGCAGAGGGTAGCCTCCCTCCCTCCTCGGAGCCGGGGCGCCCAGCCCGTGAGTCCCGCCGCGCAGCAGCAGAGGAGCCGGCTGACCCCCAGGGCCTGGGCGCGAACCAGCCGGGGCGAGCGGGCGGGTCCGGGGCCGCGTCCTACTGACTACGGCGGCGCTTCTTCCTTCGGCCGCTGACAAAAGTGTCCCGCCGCCGCTTGCGGGGCTGTGGGGCCCGCGCGGGGGGCTTGTCCCCGCAGACGCCGCGCCCCCCCGCAGCCGCAGCCCGGGCCGGGCCTCCCGCGCCCGCCGTCCCCCCCCCAGGCGTGGCAGCGGCGCGCGGGGACGGGGCGAGGCCGCCCACCTCCGGGGGCCGGCAGGGGCGCGCTCCGTGGGGCCCCCGAGGCCCCCCCATCGAGGCCGCGCCCGGGGCCGGCTGAGGGCCCAAGGCAGGGTCCCGCGGCGACAGGCTGAGCTTGGACGCCAGGAGGTGGGCGAAGCCGGAGAGCCCCTCGTCCTCCCCCGCGTCCTCCCCCTCGTCCTCCCCCTCGTCCTCCCCCTCGCCCCCCTCCTTCCCTCTGGCCCCGGCTGCGGAGCTGCGGGTTTCACGGAGAGGGGAGGCCCCGGTCACAACCAGGGCGGCCCTGGCGCCCCAGCGAGCGCACGGGCGCCCCAGGCCCCGGCAGGGGTACGCGGCTGCGGGCGGCCCCCGTGCCTGAGCCTCCCGATTCCCGGGGAAGGACTCCAAGCCCTGAGGCTGCCGGAGGCCAGCGCCCTCCCCAACCCGGCCCCGGGCGGCAGAGGAAGTAAACTTCGGGGGGCTGGTGTCCTCACGGCCTCCAGGGCCCCCGAGCTGGAGGCCGCAGACATCTCCGATACCCAGTAGGTGGACGTGTTGTTCTGTGGTTTCCAACACAGGAGACCGGGACCGGCCTCCGCTCCCCGCCCCCAGGGCGGCCTGGGGAAAGGAGGGGACACCCTGGGCCCCCAGCACCAGGACGTTGCCGGGACACGCGGGCTGCAGGGTTTCTCTGGGAGGTCCCAGGGTGGGGGCACTGAGCCTACCTTCCGGCAAAGGGGGGCACCCTTCCACCCACAGACCACTGGGATCCCCGGCAGCCTCAGGGCCCTGTTCTGAGTTTACGTTAGGCCTCAAGGATGGGCTGCTGGCCCCCAGGGGGCCCGGCAGGCTGCAGTCGTTTCTCTTCTGCAGGGCAGACGTGCCAGTTGTGCCTCCGCAGGAAACTGCACTGCCCCCCTCGTCTCCAGGTGCCACGGTTTCTCCAGGACCCTGGGAACTGCTGCTGCTGGAGCCCCCTGCCCGGCAGCCTCCCTGATGCTCGGTGACACTCTCCCTGCTGTGGAAGTTCTCTATGACCTCCTCCATTTGTAAGGGCAACTCCAAGCCCACGGCGGCCAGCTCACTGCTCAGCCAAAGTCCCCGACTGAGGGAGACTACATCCCCATCCCTGTCACCAGCCGCTCTGGGGGAGGGGTTCTCATTGTAACTGGAAACCCCCGGAGGACCTCTGTCATCCCCCCACATGGCTCCTGAAGAGCCTTTCTGGGGCACTGCACACGGCTCCATCTCTTGAGGAAGCACTGCAGGCCCCCCTAGCCCCTGTCCTGTCTGCAGCCCCAGGACCTGCTCTTCTGACCCTTGTCCTTGCAGAGGAGCCAGCTCTACAAGTCGCACGCCCAAACCGGAACCCAGGTCAGGTGGGGGGCTTCCCTGCCAACAAAGGGGCAGAGTCTCGGCAATTCTGTCAACCACCAGGGGCTGCCCCAGTGACATGACACCTCCTAGAGGGTCAACCCCATGTGGGGACATCTGATTTGTCACCTTCCTGGCCCCTCTCTTCTCCATGTTTCTGGACCCTCGAGGCCCCTGTGGAGCTGGAAGGTCCAGCTGCAGGTCCCAGCTGCTGGGGGGTGGCACGGCATTCCCATCTCTCTGCACCTCCTGTAGGCCATCGACAGCCCGCTCCCCTGGAGAAGCAGCCTTTCCCAAGTGAACAGCACCCCCAGCAACCCGAGGCCCAGGGGAGGGCCGAAGCCGCCCACCCCCATCTTCATCCTCGTCCGAACCAGAGTGACTAGAGTCCGACGGAGCTCCACTGCAACTAGGAGGGGCCTCCGCATCCTCCTCCTCCAAGGCCAGGAGCCTCTTCTGGACCAGCTAGAAGGAGATCAGGGAGACATGGTCCCCCAGGCGGCCGGGAGAAGGGCTCTCTTAGGGGCAGTGAGGAGACAGTACTGTGTGGGGCAGGGATGCCAGCAAGTGGTACAGGTCCCAGCACTAAAACCAGATGCCACCGCTCCTGTTGCGCCTATGGGCTGCATCCCCATGCTCTGATCCTGCACACCTGCTCCCCATCCCTGAGTGTCTACAATGTCTTGCCTGCTTGGCCTGAACCTGAACCCCAACCCCGGGGCCGTCCATCTCCAGGAGTTCCACCATCCAGGACAGAGTAGGGCTAGACATAGTCACACAAGCTTCCTACTGTGACACTTCTACCTCCCAGGTGTACCTGGGCAAGGCTGAGTCCTTCTTCCTGCTCCAGCTCCTCCATTAAGGCCAACGGGTCCCTCTGCTGCTCTGGGGACAGCAGGTCGGCCAGGAATCGAGGATGAATGACGGCCTCCACCTGGGGAAACACAGGAAAAATAATGGGAGTCCTGATGGGAAGCAACCTGCGAAGCGAGAGGCTCAAGAGGAGCCACGTGTCCCTGACCCCACCACCACCCCACCCAGGGCTGTCATTAACCCTGACCACTGCCAGTGGCACACGGTCACGGCCACCTCTCAGCAGGAAGACTGCCTAGTTCCTCACTGCCTCAGGCCAAACCCGGGGTCTTCAGCTCCCTGGTTTCCACCCCAGGCTCCACCAGAAACCAGACTGCAGACTCAGTTCACCTTGGAGACAAAGACCTCCTGAGAACAAAGCTCGTCGATGTAGCTGAGAAGGCCTGGGTCGGGACACATCCTTTCCTCGTCCTGCTGCTGCTCTTCTTCGTCGTCCTGTTTCCAGTCTGACGCCCCCAGCAGCCCTTCCACGATGTCAGTGTACTCCCTCACAGCCTCCAGCGGGACCTCCTTGGGCGCCTCAGGGACCACAGGCCTCTGGGGTTTGCGCTGCCGCCGGCGGGGGGCGCGTGCCCTGGGAGCCACCTTTTTGGGAATGTACACTAGAGGGGTGGGAGAGGGATGGGGAGAGGCAGAGGGGCCATGGCCTCTGCCTCCCACCCTGGGTCAGTTGGGGCAGCCATCCGGGTTCGCCGTGATGGTCATGGGCTAGGCCCGGCCTGAAGCAGGACCGGCCCGGGAGAGGACCAGAGGCTCTCAGAGAAGCACTGTTTGAGGCATCTGGAAAGCCCTGAGATTCCAAGACGTCCTCTGACCCAGCCCCCACTTCCCAGGCAGATGAGCTATTATGCAGTCATGTACGTCTCACTTAGAGAGCCATGGGTTCACTGGGCCAAGGTCAAAGTTTGGGACGAAGGAAAAGAAAAAAAAAAAAAGTTTGGGACGAAGGGACCCAGAGACCCAGCCTGCTGTGCACGTGTGTCCTGTGTGGAACCTCAGAGCAGAAGGGCGCCGCCTCCCCTAATGCACGCCTGCTCTGTGCACACCCCACTCTGAGCCTTTGGTCCATGGCCCTTGTTGGAGGTGGGGAGCCTCACCTGGCTGCTGGCTAAGCTCAGGGGCCACAAGCCCCGGAGGGTCGAGTTTCAGAGGGGCTGCAGGAGGCAGGCCCTGGGGCCCACTTGTCAGCTGCGTGTTCTGAATCTGCATCTCCTCCTCAGCCTCAAACTCCAGGAACCTGCAGAGGGTGAGGAAGGCCTGGACAGTGCCGAGGAGGCCAGACACCGGGAGGGTGCTGCTCACAGAGACCCCAATAACCATTCTGGGCAAACCTCACAACATCCCTGACCAGCAGCCACCACTTAGGAAACTTGTTGAGATAAATGAACGGTCTAGAGCTTGTCAAGCTTCTCCAGGACACAGCCACGGCTTTCACTTCTATGTCATCCCTGATCTCACCCAGCATCATGGAGTGTATCCAGCGGCAATTAATACAGCCTTAATATAGCCTCCGGCCAAGGCCCAACAGGGTCCCTACTGCCAGCCCGGCTAGGCGGCTAGGCTCCGTTTGCCTCCACCTACAGCCACAAAGGATGCCTGAAATCCTAAAGCAATGCCCGGGGGGCTGCAATTCAAGGCATTTCCCACCAGGAGGCAGTGCTGAGACCCAAGTCCTGAGGCCGGGCCTGGGGGCCAGGAACACTAATTCTAAGAGGTCTACAAGGGAAGAAATGGAAACCAAGCTTCAGAAGAAAGGGTTAACTTTCCTCAGAATTGCTTCTTTAACCAAGGAGACCATCATGGAGAACCAGAAGACCACTGCGGGCATCCAGGACCTTGGCCTGACCAAGCTCTACACGCACCAGGCTCTCCCTGGGATAATGGGGATTTCTGTGGCAGTTTTTCCAGAGGAGGAGTGGTCTCAAGGTCTGCATCAGCAGCCACTAGCTAGCTGGTCAGTGAGACAGGAGAGAACCTGCCTCGGAGGGCTCACCTCCCCATGGGTAGGTCCCTTTGGCAAGGCATTTTTACACCAATTAGACCCCAACCCCATTCTTGGAGCTTCAGTATCAAGGACCTGTATGATTCAGGATCTGAAGGAGGGGGAGCTCCCAAGGGAGGACAGGAAAACCCGAGGGTCAAGGTGGTGGAAGCCGTGAAAATCCAGGAGGCCCCACCTTAGTCTACACCAGTCCTCCTGGCACCCCTTTTAATAATCACCCATGCCCCTGTCCCTCAGCCTCCCAGCACCCCTCAGGAGAATGGGGGTTGCTCAGACTCACTTTTCTGCCATCTCATAAAAGATCATCCGGTCAAAGTTGCTGGTGTGCTCCCACTCCTGCACAGCCCTTGGCAGTCCCTCCTCCAGGGTCATAGAAGGCTTCAGCCGGGCCAGGGAGCGAAGCACAGGGCTAAAACCCCCATCAGGTCAGTCACGTTCCACAGTGGACCCCCAATCCACCCGTCCTCACAAACACCTCAACATACCCCACTGTCCCTCAGTAGATCTAAGTTGCCTCCCGATCCTTGTCACGCTCCACGGCTTGTTGGACCTCCAGACCCCCAACCTCCCATCCATCCATCGACCACACTGGACTTTCTTCCTGCTGAAATCTTCAAATCTCACTCAAGATCAGATGACTGAGTCTGCCCACGCCACCCCCAAAGTTTGAAATCAAGCACCCCAGTCCTCACAGTGCCACTCTTGACTAAACATTAGGAAGAATGCACTTGTTAAAGCACTTATTATAATAATATAATATAATAATATAATAAGCGTTAAAGCACTTATTAAAGCAGTGGATTCACGGTAAAGTAGGCTTAACCCTGCCCAAAGGCTCTTACTTTCAAAAAAAAAAAAAAAAAAAAAGGCACTCCCTGACCCAAATGAATGTCTAATGAAAGGATGAAAGGCTGTGTGGTGTTTTTATTTATTGGTGTTTAAGTGTCTTCTTGCCTCTGGGATGCCCTTCACACACAGTCCACTGTCAATACTCCTCAAGCTCTTCGTGATTCATCTTTGCCCTTCTGACCTGCCTGCATCCTCAAGCACATGCCTGGAATCACCTGCTGGAGCATGTTTTAATTAGGAATTCCAGGGCCCCAGGATCTCTGCACGGCGAATTCAACCAGCTTCCCAGGCGACTGTTGCCAAGAATCTGGATCGTACTCTGGAGGAGACCCTACCTGGGGCCCCTGAGTACGGAGGGCATGGAGAGGCCAGGAGGGAGAAATGCAGCCTGCCGGGCTCCACGAGAACCCAGAACCCATCTGGAGAAAGCAGGGAGTGGAAGGTGGTCTACACCCAAGACTCTGGGGGAGCCTTTAGAGGTATTCACTGCAGAGTTGGGGGAGGGGGAGACTCCTCTAGGAGCCCAGAGGCTGAGGAACAGTACACCTGTCTCTCCAGCCCAGTAAAACCTGGTATGTGTTACACAGTGGTCGACATAGGATGCCGGGAGCACCGTGCAGGTGGGGGAGGCAGCAGGTCTGGGTGGGAAGAAGAGAAGCTTCCCCAGACAGCTGGCTAGTTACTCGGCCTTATGAACAACACAGGCAGCCCCTGACCCCGAGGTCCCTTGCTAGGCATCCACTCACAGGCAGCCCTGCCATTTGGGAATTCTTCCCCTTGTCTACATTGCCCGTTTATAACAACAGTACTGATGATAGTAGCTGCCACTCCACGAGGCCCTGTCTGTGCCAGGCGCGCTGCTACAAGTGTCACAGATACTGACTCATTCCATCATCTCAGCAACCCTCTGAGGTAGGTACAACCAGCCCCTTTCCATATGAGAAAACTGGGCTCAGGCCTCAGTGTGGGGCGCTCAGGATCAGCAGTCCCACAAGCAGCGGAGGCTAGGCCAGGGTCCCTAGGCTCCTCTACCACCTGCCTGGAATACCAACTGGAATTCTGAATAAGCTAGGGGGACAGTGGGGGCCAGGGGCAGCACGCCCTGTGCCCAGCCCCACAGCAGCCTCCACTCTCCAGGAAGGGTCAGGGCCCAACACCCATCCTGCTGGTTTGGATGGCTCAGTGTGAGGTCAGACAGTAATAAAATAGATGGGAAGGCCCCCAGATGAGGTGCCAGAGACCTGAGCTCCACTTACGGTTCCTCAGCTTAAAGATAGGAAACCTCTGAGCTCCAGTTTTCTCCTCTACAAATGAGGATTATGTTAAAACGCTTGCCCGCCTGAACTCAGGGCTGTGAGGCTCACTGGAGAGAAGACACCTGCAAGCTTATATAGCCTGGGAAGTGGGTAAACAGGCGCAGCAGCAGCAGCAGCAGCAGCACCTTTATGCTTTCCTGCTCACAGAGTATCTCTAGCACCCTCCTGACCTGCCCTCAAGGACCCCTAAATCACACAATCCCTGCTCCACCCCAAAGCACTCCTTGTTGGGAGTGCTAGCACAATTAACCTCAAATCTCCCCACTTACATAAGAAAGCAGGAAAGGGCTTCTGCATCAGGTCTGTGAGATAGGTGCCTCCGCACCAAGGCTTTGTAGCGCTGCCAGCGACGGAAGTTCTCATAAACACCTTTGGAGGTATAGGAGAGGTCACCCAGTGACGGCTTGGCTTGGGCGGCCGAAGGACCTCCTTCTCTGGTTGCCCCGTGTGGTCCTGGCCAAGCCTGTTCTGGGCGCACGACGGAGGCCAGTTGGGCAGCTGGTGTTGGAGCCTGAGCAGGAAGGCCTGGGAGGCCCTCCGGGCTCACCCCAATGGTTTTGGTGGGCAGAAGGGTCTTCACGTTAGGGGCTGTCACGAATTGACAGGAAGGACCCTCAGGGGGGGCCATCTCAGCGATCCAACTGAGGGCTGGCTGAGTGAGGATGAAACTCTGAGTTTGAGAGGGCTCCACCGGCCCCCCTTCCGTCTTGACTTTGACAACGACTCCAGCCCCAGTGGGCCCAGGGCCCCCATCCCCTGTCACCAACAATGGGCTAGGGAGAGCAGAGAGCACCAGAGGGTTCCCTGCAGAGAATGCTGGAGGCAGGGGGGGCTGTGGAGGCGGCTCCCAGGGGGACTGGTCTGGTGGGCCAGGAGCAGACTGGGGGAAGGGGAGTGCACTGAAAGAACACAGGGCAGCACCGGGTTTCAGGGTCACATCCTGTCCCGGCAGTGGAGGTGCTGTTGAGATGAGAAGAAAAAGAGGGAATGGAGGAGGAGCAGAGGATGCCAGAGGGTGGGTCGTTGGAATCCCACTTAGTCCCTGCACTCAGAGCGCCCGCCCCCAACAGGTGAGGGAAGGGTGTGCTGGGGGACCCTGCAGCGTTGGCAACAGTCCTCTGAAAGGGATGTTGACGTCCCTTACTCCTGGGTGAGAGTGCTTGCCCTAGAGAAGTTGTGCGACCCTTGGGCGCTTGGGCTCACACTCCCTACACACGGCACCCAGCACACAAGTGCTGGGACCCGTCCCGCCCACTCCAAACACGTTCAAACCACCTTAGCCCCGCGCCTGACGGCTCTGAGGTCCCCGCCACGGCTCACACAGGCACTGTTTCCTGGACAGAGTGGGTGGATTAGATGTTTGGTTTCCAGAAATTTTGTCACACAACAGCCAGGAATGACTAGAGATAAGGACCAGGAAACAAGCGCTGTGAGGGCGGTCTAGGAAGGGAGGTTTCCAGAGCTCTAAGCAGCTGCAGGACATGTTACAGTCTGGTGATGCAGGCTGTCTGCAGTCCTTCTGCTCGGACGCCTAAGAGCAGAAATTTAGGGTCCACTGTGAAGGAGGGACAGTGAAGTCCTAACCACAGTGTGTGCTGGGGACCCACGTGGACTCTGGCCTAAGAACCCAAGGGCACATACATAAGATGTGTACGTGATTCCTCAGGACATGAATCTTGAGATTTTTCACCATGTTACAAGTGATTTGCCCAATTTCATACAAGTGTTCTGCCCCTCTACTAAAGAACATTCCCCGGACAAACTAACCACACTGAGCATCCACTCCCTGACCATGAAGGGGACAACTCATCACCCTGATCACAGAGCAGAAGCCTGGGAGTTCTCCACAATGCAAAACAGGACTAAAGGCCTGAAAAGCCAAGAGCATCTCAGGGAAGCCCCAGCTCTCACTGTGGTTGGAGATATCTAGGTCTCCAGGCCTGGGAGGGCAAGGGAAGCTGCCCCACAACTGCAAGAGAGCCATCACCAGGGTGAAAAGGAGCCACGAGACTCTGAGCAGAGGCCCATCTGGTACCTTCCAGTCTCACTTTTGGGAGGACATTGCTCTACAGATGAGGCAACAGATGACCCGGGGAACAGTTTTGCAGCTAACATCTCCACCCACCCCACTCGACAAGATCGAGACTGGCTCCAGCCCAGTGCTCTCAGGGCATCATTCTAGAGCAGGCTCCAGTTGCCCAAAGAAATGGGGATTTGGACCTTCCCCTTGAACCCTCCCTGCAGTACTTGTGCCGCACACGGCCCTGCCCCTGCCACACAAACACACGTTGGAGAGATTCCTCTTCCAAGAAACAAGTTTCTAACTGCCATTCCTTTCCTACACTCTAGCACCTTCCTCTGAGGGGCTTCGATCTGCCTCCAGGGAGGCCCTCTTCATCCCCTAATCTCCATGGTAATGGCACAGTCTCCTTCCCCAGCCTCCCCAAGACAGAGGGCTTTGCAGGGCTCTAGCGCTCTTACATCCCTCGAGGTCAGCCCCAAAAGCTGGTCCCTGGGTAAAGTGTCAAATCTGAATCCCCAAGGACATGAGCAGATCGTCAGGACCTTCCCCACTGCTGGCAGACTTACCTCCATCCGAAGCCATCCTCTCAGGTGTGGACACTAACTGTGGCTGTCCGGAAGCCTCCAGAATGAGACAGTCGGGTCCAGGACCCAGAGGGCAACCTGACCCCAGTAGATACAGGGATCCAAGGAAGGGAAGATAAAGACCAGATCAGAATGGAATTAGAATCTAGGACTCAAGGCATTCTGCAGTGGGGGAGGGGAGGGGGGCACAGGTAGAGAGGTTCCAAAGGGCTCTGGGACGCAGGTGGTAACCAGGAGTGCCCCCCAAGCCAGACTAGAGCAACTTGATTGTTCATTGTGTTTTTTTTGGGCAATTTATAAATTCTTTTTGATTCCCAACAATACAGCTTTACATCTGGATTACCTATACGTTTCTTCACCAATATATACAGTTTTGTGCCTTTCAATCCTACCCAGTTCTGTACCCGACTTCCTATGAATAGGTTGTGGCAGACCCTTAACTAAATTCAACATTGCCTATATTTTCTTTCTTTTTTTTTTTTTGCCTATATTTTCTAAACCAAATTCAGAGCATATCGTCTGTGTATCTAAGGATCAAATAAATGGAATGTTTGAAACTAGGATTATCTCAGAAACCCTGGGCAGGGATCCCTGGGTGGTGCAGTGGTTTGGCGCCTGCCTTTGGCCCAGGGCGTGATCCTGGAGACCCGGGATCGAATCCCACGTTGGGCTTCCGGTGCATGGAGCCTGCATCTCCCTCTGCCTGTGTCTCTGCCTCTCTCTCTCTCTCTCTCTCTCTCTGTGTGACTCTCATAAATAAATAAGAATTAAAAAAAGAAAAAAAAGAAACCCTGGGCATCTGGCTGTGGCACATGTCCTTACAAAGCTGTCCTGCAGTCCCTGACAGTCCACGACCATCAGCCCTGCAGTCCACAGAAGGTTCAGCTTACCCTTGGCTGAAAAGCACCACTCTATCCAAAACTGCCATTCAGCCTGAAATTCCAAAACCAAAAAGTCTTTTTTTGTTAAATTATTTTGTTGTTTAAAAGTTCTGTTAAATGATTTTAGTTTTTGAAATGGGAAATAAATCAGCATGGTTCTAAAGTCAAACTATGCAAAATGGAATATACAGCAAGTGTCCTTCCCACTTCTTTCCTCTGGAACTGATTTCTCTCTATCTCTCTCTCTCCTTCTCTCTCTCCCTCCCTCTTTCTTTTTGGAACCAAGTTCTTTATTCCAGAGAAAACCAATAATATGTTTCCTGTGAATCCTTACAGAGATATTTTATGCAACTACAAATAAATACAGACTATATTCTAAAAAAAGAAAAAGAAAAGAAAAGAAAAGAAAAGAAGGAAGGAAGGAAGGAAGGAAGGAAGAAAGAAAGAAAAGAAAAACCCTTTCAGGCTTTTCTCGGTTATAAAATTAATCGAGAAAATCAAAATTAACAAAATTAAAATTAACAAATGTTCCAATGCTTTTACCATTGTAAATAACACTGCAACAACAATCTTTGTAATGATAACTGGGCTCCCATTGTCATAAAGAAATCAGAGTCCTATAAAGAGAATTTCTACGTTCTTTTAAAAATTCGAAATAACCCTAGGAGGTGCATCGTATTATGCTATTATTGTTACTCACCACTATAAGAAAGAGCGCTGGATTTGTGGCAAAGAGACCTGAGTTTAAATCTCGGTTCGACCACTGAAATATACTTCACCAGTTTCATAAAATAACTTCACGCCCTCTTCGCTGTGCCTAATATTGAATACCCATCATGCACTCTTTACCGCCAATACTTTAAAATAGGACGGGGGAACCGGATGGAAAAGAGGGGAGGGAAGAAAACTTTCTTCTTTCTACCCTAAGATAAAGGGGCTCGGAATCCCGGAGCCTTTGTTTCTACAGGCCCCAGAAACCCACCGCCTGTGAAATGGGTGCGCATCGCGAGTAGAGGCAGGACTCTGTGCATCGATGTTCAAGCCATATTCATTCCTACCCCCCTCTAGCTCCTAGCAGCGTCTTGCACACAGCGGGCACACTCCACGTGTCTCAGAGCGCCCGCAAAATTGCAACTGGAAGCCGACGCCTGCAAGGTTGCAACTGGGTTGCAACTGGGCCAAATCCCGCACTCATTCGCCCCCTCCTGGTCAGCGGGAGAAAGGCCGGAATGGACTACACTTCCCGGCATGCCTCGAGAGAGACTACCGGCCTTACCGGAAGGACTTTGACGAACACGTGACACCCTCTCCGCGGGAGCCGGACGGCGGTGGGAGTCGCGTGTGCCGCGTGGTCATGTTTCTCCAGTATTACCTCAACGAGCAGGGAGACCGGGTCTATACGCTTAAGGTGAGACGAGAAAGCAGGTGGTAAATAGTCCTGTGGACCAGCAGGCTGGAGGAGCGGCGAGACGCCCCCGGTTGCCGGGGGTGAGGGGCCTGGGAAGCCCGAAACCTCGAGCGCTGGAAGGAGGGTGCGGCTGTCGGTGTGGGCGCCCGGCCCCTGCCTCTGGTTCACCCGTCTCTGCGCAGCTTCCTCCCTGTCCCCTACCTCCGCCTCCCTGTCGACGCTCTCGGGCGGGTTTTCCCGCCATTCCTGTACTGAAATTTTCTTTTTTCTTCGGGCAGAAGCTTGACCCTATGGGACAGCAGACCTGTTCAGCGCATCCCGCTCGCTTCTCCCCAGATGACAAGTACTCCCGTCACCGAATCACCGTCAAGAAACGCTTCAAGGTGCTGATGACCCAGCAGCCGCGCCCCGTGCTCTGAGGCCCCTTAGCTCTCGTGTCCCTCCTGCTACCCCTCAGGGACTTTCCGAAACCAGCCTCTTCAAACTGTGAGCCGTGAAGGCTCCTCGGCACCCTTGCGCTTGGGAATCCGGTGTCCTCGTTGCCTTCGAGCCTGCTCCTGTGAAGCAATCATGGTAGCATCCCTCTTAAGGGAACTAATCAGAATCGTTTCACATCTTGGATCAGATCGAGGTTATTAAAATGATTTGAACGAGTTTTTGTTTTGTATGTTGTGGGGGGAAAGGTAGGGGCTTAAAAACAAAAACAAACAAACAAAAAAAAGAAGATGAGAGGGAAGAGGACCCAAGGGGTACAAGAAGACCACTTGGGAGAAAAACTCGAGTCGCTGCTGTAGCAGTAGTGCTGTGTGCAACAGGGTGTTGGGAATGGGATGGATGGTTGAGACTCCTGCAAGTGTAAGCATTCCCTGAAAAATATCCCTGTGTCACTTAAGTAATTTCTTGCCCCTTGAAATGACATTTGACTCAACTGGAGGAGTTGCTTGAAAAATAATAGCAGCTATACTGTAGAGGGAATGCAGTGAAGTCAGGAGACCAGCATTTTCCCCTTTGCATAATTTTAAGAAAGTCGTTTACCCAGTTTTTTTTTTTTTTTTTTTTTTTTTTATTTATTTATGATAGTCACATAGAGAGAGAGAGAGGCAGAGACACAGGCAGAGGGAGAAGCAGGCTCCATGCACCGGGAGCCCGACGTGGGATTCGATCCCGGGTCTCCAGGATCGCGCCCTGGGCCAAAGGCAGGCGCCAAACCGCTGCGCCACCCAGGGATCCCCGTTTACCCAGTTTGGTCTCATTTTTCTCGTTTCTAAGCCCTCTTCCAGCTTGAAATCTGATAGGGATTAGTGGTGGATATCCGTGTATGTATGCTGAGTTACGAGTAGAACTGTTGTGAATACAAAGGCCCTTATACTTGTTTACTGACTCTGAAAATATTCCCAGGCTTTTAGTTCCCTCCATCAAGGAACTGTCTCCTCACATACACCTAGCTTTTTTCTTTCCTTTCCCTTTCCCTTTCCCTTCCTTTCCTTTCCTTTCCTTTTTCCTTTTTCCTTTTTCCTTTTTCCTTTTTCCTTTTTTTTTTTTTAAGATTTTATTTACTGGGGCACCTGGGTGGCTCAGCAGTTGAGCATCTGCTTTGGCTCAGAGCCTGATCCCGGATTACCGGGATCCAGTCTCATATTGGGCTCCTGGGAGGGAGCCTGCTTCTCCCTCTGCCTCTCTCCCTCTGTGTCTCTCATGAATAAATAAATAAAATCTTAAAAAAAAAATTTATTTTCTTTACAGAGCACAAGAGAGAGTGTGTGGGCACAAGTGGCTGGGGGGTGGGGGAGGGCGGCGGGTGTGGAGGCAGAGGGAGAAGCAGACTCCTCACTGAGCAGGGAGCCAGATACCGGGCTCCATCCCAGGACCCTGAGATCATGAACTGAACTGAAGGAAGATGCTGAACTGACTGAGCCCCCCAGGTGCCCCTTCAGAGATAACTCGATATCCTCCTTGGCAGCCAGCTGCTTTGTGGAACTCTACATGGATCTTAATTTCAGAGGTGAGGTATGAAAGATTCAAGCAGGATTTTGGTGTTTTTTAAGTTACTGTTGGGGTTAATTTAAAAAACAAACCCTGGGAGATTTCGTAAGACTTAGGACAATTCATAGTAGAGGGACAATGAGGCAAAATGTATAAGCTTTGAAGAAATGCTAGCTTGCATCTTCCTCTCTGCCAAATTAACTCATTATTTTCCAATCTTCCCATTTGTGGCTTTCGACATTGTGGATTTGAGTATTTGCTTAGTGCTGCCGATTTAACAGTTGATTTATGGAGATTGTGTTCTAATGATAACAGTCTTTTTCTACTGCATCAAGATTCTTGACTCTAGAAGCAGCTGTAACTTAAGTCAGCATAAATTTGATTTATCAAGACTGCTCCTGGAAAGTGATAGATATGTTTCTGTTAGACTGTGATAATCTATCTCAACAGAGAAGTTGAGGATAGTTGTTGACCTACTGAGAAAAAAAAAATTATTTCCTGTCAAGCAATTTTAAATCTTAGCCTGTTCATTTCCAGGGTTCTTAGCACTGAATCTGAAGAATTTTAAAGTGTTACCCTGTCCTATTAAGGGGATAATGATGTAAGAAATGTTAATTCTGCAAATAACTAGAAAAAGGATCTGCGTGGAAGCTTTTTAAGCACTAAAGCCAGTAAATGAACTCTGCTACCAATGTTTTGTAATGTTGACTGTAATTTTGTCTTTATTAGTAACCCACTACCTGCCCCTGCTCCCCAAAAAAAGGATTATTATTGTTCTGTGCTACCTGCTGTGTAAATTGAAATGAAAAGACTTTGATCTGGAAATATTCCTAATTGTAATAGAGGAGAAAAGGCAGACTGGTTTAAATATATCGATGAGTTTTTCCTTGAGGTTCTCTGGATATTAACATCTTCTGAGATCTGCTCAGAAACGGAAGTTTTAAGTGGTATAGTATGTTAGTATTAGTGTATGTAAGTGAATGAAAATACACTGTGGTATGAAGCAAAATTGGATGTTGCAGAAACTTATCATTTCTTTTTAAATATGAGAAAGTCTAGGAGAGCAACAGCCCAGCAGGGTTAGCTGTGGAGAGTGCAGGAGCCTTCGCTGCCACCCGGAGCTGGCCTGGCCCCTGTGTGGCCTCTAGTAAGGTGGTTCTGCTCTACTTCATCATCTCCTAAAGATGCATCCTGGCTTATCTCCACACTTGCACACTGAAGAATGCAATGTCTTGATAAACTTGCTTAAGGAATCTCATAAACACCTCAGCATTCTGAGATTTTTTTGGTCATTGTAATGACCTCAATTGGGAGGTAAGAAAATGCTTGAATGAGTACTTGGAAAAGAGGACCAAGAACAGGGAGCATGGTAATACTATGTGAAAAAGACTTCAATCTTGCAGAGGAATCTGAATAATAAATTACAGGCATACCTCATTTAAAAAAGAGAGAAAGTCAGATTTGAATGAGTAGTGGGACAGGCTGAGAAAACATTAATACCTCAGGAAGGAAGAATTCACAGGAAAGCTGTGAGCCTGAGTTATTAATCACAGGCTTCAAAGAGAATTAAACTTTAAGGAGGTTTACATTTTATTTATTTTTTTAAAGATTTTATTTATTTAATCATGATAGATCCACAGACAGAGAGGGAGAGAGGAACAGGCACAGGCAGAGAGAGAAGCAGGCTCCATGCAGGGAGCCTGACACGGGACTGGATCCTGGATCTCCAGGATCTGGCCCTAGGCTGAAGGCGGCGCTAAACCACTGAGCCACCGGGCTGCCCTTACTATTTATTTTTATTATTTTTTAAGATTTTGTTTATTTGACAGAGCACAAGCAGAAGGAGTAGCGGGCAGAGGTAGAGGGAGAAGCAGGCTCCCCAAGAAGCAGGGAGCCAGATGGAAGACTCAATCCAAGGACCCCAGGATCCTGACCTAAGCTGAAGGCAGATGCTTAACTGACTGAGCCACCTAGGCACACAAGGAGGTTTACATTTTAAATGAAAATTTATTTCTCATGTTGTTACCTGGATCTTTTTTGGATTTTTGCTTTGTTTCTGTTTTCTAAACATTTCAGTATTTACGAACTGTATATCTCAAAAAAGTTGTTCTTACATTTTGATTACTGGATCTTTTTAACCAGACTTTTTTTTTTAATTTTTAAAAGATTTTATTTATTTATTTATTTATTTATTTATTTATTTATTTATTTATTTATGACAGAGAGAGAGAGAGAGAGAGAGAGAGAGACAGGCAGGCAGAGGGAGAAGCAGGCTCTGTGCAGGGAGCCGGATGTGGGACTCAGTCCCAGGTCTCCAGGATCACACCCCCGGCAGCAGGCGGCGCCAAACCACTGGGCCACCAGGGCTACCTTTAACCAGACTTTTAATTTTCTTTTTTTTTTTTTTTTTTTTAATTTATTTATGATAGTCACACAGAGAGAGAGAGAGAGGCAGAGACACAGGCAGAGGGAGAAGCAGGCTCCATGCACCGGGAGCCCGATGCGGGATTCGATCCTGGGTCTCCAGGATCGCGCCCTGGGCCAAAGGCAGGCGCCAAACCGCTGCGCCACCCAGGGATCCCCATAATTTTCTGTGTCATTTGATAAAAGAAAATTTCCTGGGGGTGCCTGCCTTGGCTCAGGTAAAGATCCCAGGGTCCTGGAATCGAGTCCCACATCAGGCTCACTGCATGGAGCCTGCTTCTCCCTCTGCCTGTGTCTTTGCCTCTTTCTCTGTGTCTCTCATGAATAAATAAATAAATAAATAAAATATTTAAAAAAGAAAAAAAAATTTCCTGGCTCAGATTTTCAGTACAGTTCTGATTCATTGCTAAGGATGATGCTTAAACACTTACATTTGTAAGGTGTCAGGACCCAGGCAAACTCAGGGCACAGATAAGCTATAGGAAATAACTTTCAAACAAAACATTGATGAATCAAAATTTATGGAACACTTTTATTCATGTATTGAACATGCTAAGAAAAAATATTCTGGTGGCAGTAGTAGGGAAAACACTGGCAACAGAGTAAAAAAGATTCTGATTGTTTTCTTCAGGCCTAAAATTGCAGACATTTTCTTTAGTTGAACTTTCAATCTAACTAAAAAGTGAAAATAGCATTTATTTCCCCAGCTTCATTGAGGTATAATTGGCCAAATTGTATATATTTAAGGTGCACCACATGATGAGCTGATATATGCACCTACGGTAAAAAGACATTTTAAGGACAAGAAAAAGAAATTTAGCACAAAATATATAAATTTGAGAATACGGTGCTTTAGAAACAGACGTCTTAAAAATTTCAATAGGGGTCATACCTAGACATATGGTATAGCCGGATTGTGATTTTTCAAGAAATCACGAACGGTATCTTAAGCGCTTTTATTGAAAATATGGTTTTTGAGGTTCTGAGGGCAAGAGGCACCGTCAGCCCTCCCAACGCCTCCGGAGCGAGGTTGTGCAACGCAGCAGTAGTCCTCCAGAGGAAAAAGGTTTTCTCAGATGCACACAGCTCAGGCCCCAACGCTCAGACTACAACTCCCATCGTCCTCCGGGCCTCGCACGCTGGCTCCTCAGGCCCGCCGCGACCCCGCGGCGCATGCGCGTAGGCTTCTCCGTCCGCTCGCAGACTGCAGAGGCTGGGCGGGGCTCCTGGGCGCTCGCGGGACGGTACCGCCCTCCGGCCGCTCCCCCGGCTTCTCTTCGGACCGTTAACCTCGAATGAGGAACGAGTGGGGAGGGAAGGGAGGGGCTGCGGCGGCGCTCTTACAGCCCGCCGGGCCCGGGGCTGGGGGCGGCGAGGTCACGTAACGGCTGCCCTGGCGTCGGCCCGCGGAGGGGCGGCCTCCCCGGCAGCCCGAGCCCTCCGGCGCGCGCCGCGGCTGCGAAACAGTTACCGGCTGGTAAACAACAGCTGCGCGCGCACCAGCCTCAGCTGGCGCTGGTGTCCCGCACCTGCGACCTCCTCCTCCCCTCGCCCCGCCGCCCGCTGCGCTCAGCCCGGGCCGGCCTGCCAGGCCAGCTTCTCCCTCGCTGGGACCTGAAGGAAGGACGGCGACGGGCAGACCCCGCCGCGGCCCTGTGGGGGAGGAAGCGAAGGGGTGGCCTGTCCTGGCACACGCACGGGGAAGCCCGGCGAGCCGACGTGCGCTCGGTGGATTAGCAACGACCCGCCGCGACCCGGAGCTGCGGTCCGAGGGCTCCCGATCCGCCCTCTAGCCGCCGCCTCCCGGATCCCGAGGGCCAGCCTGCCAGAAGAGCGGGCCGGCCACTTGGAAGACGAGACCCCTAGGAGGCATCCTCTGCTCGCCCTTTTTATTCTCTTGTATCCAGAGTGTGGGGTATTTTTCCCGTTATGCATGCGCATCTCTCCCACCAGACCCAAGCGGATTACTGGCCTCAAAAACACCGGGTGGCTCTGCGCACACCTCCCAGCCAGACCTGTGGGGTATTCACCTGATACACAACAGGTGGCCGGGTGTACACCGTTTTGCAATCTGATCTGTGCTATATTCGCCTAATAAGAGTGGGCCTGCGCGCACTTTGCTCAACGAGAACCGGGGGACATTTTCCAGGTAAAAGACTTAACTACCTCGGCGGAAATCTGGGGGTCGAGGGAAGAAGGGCTTCACCTGCTTCTCTGACACCATGGCACTGAGCCTGCAGCCCTGGACCAGGGGAGACAGCTAGATAACTCTTCTTTCTGAAGGAACGAAGTTACACGAGATTGGCAACGTTTTGTCCTTTTTTTTTTTTTTTCTTAAATATTTACTAGTAGTGCACTTTCTAAGATAATCTGAATTCTGAGTCGTAGGATTCTTATTTGGGACTTTTTGTGTGGTGTAAATCAAGATTATTGAGGGTTTTTTTTTTTTAAGTTTTTCTATTTTTGCAACCAAAAGTAGCTCGCGTAGGAGGAAGGATTTTGCGGGGTTTTCCTTTTTTCTTTGTTCTTCTAAAGGAAAACAGAATAATGCATCCTCCAGAAACCACCACCAAGATGGCTTCAGTGCGGTTCATGGTGACACCAACGAAGATTGATGACATTCCAGGTTTGTCAGATACCAGCCCGGACCTCAGCTCCCGATCCAGTTCCCGAGTAAGATTTAGCTCACGGGAAAGTGTGCCTGAAACAAGCCGCAGTGAGCCTATGAGTGAGATGTCTGGAGCCACCACTTCTCTAGCCACTGTTGCCCTGGATCCAGCCAGTGATCGGAATTCTAACCCCCAGGACGTTACCGAGGGTGAGTAGAAAGACGGAGGATAGGATACTTTCATTACCGCCCTGGGAAATCACTTTTCCATTATGCAGTAATTATCAGGAACCAAGGTCCTTCTTTTTGAGACGCCTAGGAACCTTCCTTTGGAATAATGGTCAGCACAGTGACTGCCTGCCCCAATACTTTGCCATGCGGGAAGGAAAGTAGATTTATATTTTGACTTCTGCATTTTTGCCTCCTTCACATTGAAATGCGTGTTTCGGTTAAGGATGAATATCAAAGAATTTAATCCGTTTTCAGCACAGAGGATCCTAAATTGTGAAATTTACTGGAGAGTTAGCTTTGGGGCTCTAATTATCACAGTCTGCTTTTAAGGCTAGTAACCAGCAGTAGTTATTGACCGTATCTTAGTTATTGGCTTTCCCACAAAGACTTCAGATATTGTATCACAAAATTCTTTTTAAAAATTTAAATTTTAGAGACAGTGGTTCAAGAAGCTAAGCTCACTCAGGGTGAGGCTGGTGGGTCTGTTGTGCTACCCTGTGGAATGGAGAAATATAAAGAGGCTTTTAGGACCTGACTTTTGTTTAAGTTTTTCACTTTGAATTTTAGATGAAGTGTATTGTGTCTCTGTGGTCAGTAAGTAGTAGTATACAAGCCACGTCTGACTCAGTTGACCACTACAGACCTTTAGCTGCCTAAACTAATTTATGTTAGCTGGTTTGGAAGTTTTTGCTGGATTTAATAGGAAAAGGTGATAGAAGAACGAAATGAGATAAAATGGAAAGGTCAAAACGTTTTTCAGACTGTGAGGTAGCGAAGTTTGAGAATTACTGTACTGCTTTATGTTTAGTTTTGTGCTAAATTCTGACATGTGTCAAGTGATGAAAATTTCTCTTAAGAATCTTAAAGGCTCTTAAAATGGTATTCTACCCAAATTTGAAAACCGTAGCTTCTGACTTGACATTTTCTGGGGTCAGGAGATATTGTTCCTCTTAATCTAAAGAGTGCAGGAAACCAGAATGATTTTAGTTCCTTATTTCTGTTTGTGTTTCTGAATGTCTGGAAACAAGGTAGATATGGTAAAGTTTGTAGTCCTAGAATTCACTTATCCTTGACTAATTTTATGGAGTTATGGACTTAACTATTTTCAACTTCTTGACAAACTTTATACCATATACTATGGTATTAAAATTACAGTATGGAATAAAAATAACTTAGCATTTTCTCTTTCTCCAGATTAATTCTAAATTGTAGTTTTAGTTTATATCCATCATACTATATTTAGGTTGTAAAAATACCAGATAAAGACTATAACAGTATCAATTATTTTATTGCTGTAATTGTCATCAGGCAATTTATAGCTAAATGTTGTTAGACTTGTGACTTACATGTTATGGAACTGTAATTTTATTCTGTTTAAAAAGTGAACTTACTGAGTAATGCATTAGCCTTGTAAAACAGGATCCTTATCCAGCCTGCTGTCCTTATCTTATTTACAAGCATTCTTTACAGTATAGAGAGTAGTATCATTTTACATGATAGGGATAATGCTGGAGACATGTCTAGGTGAAACCTATGTTGTCTAGGTTGGTATAGAAGTTAAAGCTTGGCTCTCTAACACATTCCTTAATGTTTAAATACTCTAATACCAAAAGAAAAATCAGCGGTCCAGCCATTAGATTGCAATTTTCACTATATTCTCAGGAAACTAGTTTCCTATTTTACTAATGACCTATCGTTTTTTTTTTTCCACTAAAAAAAAAAATCTTAAGACAACTATAATCTTATACATTTTGCCCACTTCCAGAAGGGTTGGTCAAAATACAATTATTTCATCTTTGGCTTCATAATATGTGGATGCCTTTGTTAGAATTTGATATAGATCTTCACAGGATGTGGTTGTCAAGAAAATTAAGGATATATTAATCTAATATTTGTCTCTGGGCTGAAATTAGTATAGGAAAACAACACCGAAAAAAAAAAAAAAAAAAAAAAAAAAAAAAAAAAAAAGGAAAACAACACCGCATTCTGCGGTTGATTCTAAAGCTCATAGTGCATTTCAGAATTGTGTTTCCTATTTTAATATTTAGAATTCATAATTTTTTGGCCTTCTATACATCCTTCTGTGGTTGTGACAGTGGTATGATTCTCTCTCCTTTCTCCACAATGCCCATGCCTCCCACATTTCTATCACATTTAAGCTTCCCACTTTAAATTTCTTTTCTTGTCATACACTTTTTACTCCCAACACGCTGCACAACTGAGGGTGGTGAAACAGGAAGTGTTAAATACTTATTTCTATCTGTTTTAATTTTTTCTACTGTTGGCCTTTTGAGTAGATAATTGTCTTTCTGCTACCAAAGTATTTCTAAATGTCCTTTCATTTTGTCAAGTTTCCCTTAGATTTTAACTAAAAAAAAGAATCTTAGACTGAACTTGCTTGTACATGAACAGTGCCTTAAAGGTACTACGAATTGTTGAGAATGGATACCTCTGGAGAGTTATGAAAATAGAGTGGAGAATGGGAACTTTTCTTTACCTAAGCAATTCAGAAACGGGACGCCTGGGTGGCTCAGTGGTTGAGCATCTGCCTTTGGCTCTAGTCGTGATCCCAGGGTCCTGGGATTGAGTCCCACATTCAGCTCCCTGCATGGAGCCTGCTTTCCCTCTGCCTATGTCTCTGCCTCTATCTCTGTCTCTCTCAGGAATAAATAAGTAAAATCTTAAAAAAAAAAAATTCAGAAGGGCATGTACAGTATTTTATATTGAGGGTGTATGACTCTTATGAACCTCAGATGATCAAGAGTTGAATTCTGAAAGAAAAACAAAAATTCTGGTTAAACTTCATCTTATAAATGAAGAAACTAAGGCTCACAGAGATGGTTATTTGTAGATCATGGAGTGGGAAAGCCAAGACTGAAGCACAGGCCTCCTGACTTATATCCAATGCTTTCCATTATCTCATTTTGCTTCTGCCATGATGAACATTTTTTACATTTGCCTCATAACCATCTGGTTATTTTAAATGATTGTTAAAATAATAATTCCCAAAAAAGAGCAGGGAACGTATTTTTATGTGTCTCACGCAGGCTCTAATACATTTTATCCTTTTACAATTTAATGCATGCTTCCTGAAGCTCTGATATATGTGAGGCCCTCCAGTAGGAATTATAGGAAATATGTAGATTAAATGGCTTCTGCCTTTGGAGAGCTTGTGGTCTAGTGGTGAAGATGACAAGAACATTTTATCCATTCTTTCAACATTTACTGAACTTATTAGAGGTCCACGCCCTGTTCTAGGTATTAAGGATGCAGACCAAGAAAAATCATTCGATGACTGTTCTAAGGAAAGTTATGATCTACTAGAGAAAAGAAAGGAACGCTCATATATATTATAATGCTGCATGATAAACACAAGAATAAAAATACAGCACATTGTAGAATAATGTAATAGAAAAATACGGCAAAGGAAAATGAACTGAGGTAAAAATGGAGACACTTAAAGACTGGAGGACTTGGTGGGGTAAAGTGGTAGTGAAAGATGTAGAAGGATTAAAGATTGTGGTCAGACACTTAAATGTTGGAGTTAATGGCTTCGGAGTGGGGCAGTCCTGTGTTAACATGATCTAGTGTGCAGCCTTGGGAGTAGGTTTTTGAAGTGGAGTAAAAGTAAAAGCCATTTAATTCAAAGAGCTCTAAATATACCATCCTCGAGGGTGGCTGTTTATCAGGTTTTTATTTGGAGGTGTTAGTTGGTAGAGGTGCAAAAATAACTTAGAGCTAAGCCCCTCTTTCAGAGAATCACCATCTCTCTAAAACTTTCTCTGATTCAACCCCACACCCAGATAAAATCGATCAGTTGTTTACATTCCTATATCCCTTATACAGACTATTACTATAGCACCTATTTCACTTAATTTTGTTGATTTTCATTATATGTTATATTTCTCAGTTAGGCAATAAGGTTCTCGTGGACAGGGATGCAAAGTTGATTTGTATCATCAGCATCATCTACTGTGATGACAGATATAATTTGCACTCAATAAAATACATAATGAGTTGAAGATTTTCTAGACTAAAAAAAGACATAGAAATATAAACAAAAATTTAAAATATAAAGGCAAATGAAATGTACATACTTAAAGTAGCGATGCTTCATCTGGTTGCATATCAGAATGATCTAAAGATCTTTTTCGAAAATACTTCTGCAAAACAAAACTTCTGCCCCTTATCTGGGGATTCTGATTTAATTGCATCAGTTTTTAAAAGCTTTTCAGCTGATTCTAACATAAAGCCAGCATTGACAACCACAGATTAAAAGGAAAGAGTGATAAATGCCGTACAAGTGGAAGGACCTTTCCCACCTGATTGGGGTTTCACTGAGTGGATAGGCACAGTAGGCTTTTCCTTAAATGTCAGTAGGTCTTAAATATTTATCTGGCCTTGGAGCCATTACATTACACATGTGTGTTTAGCCTTTTTTGGCTCATCTACCAATTCTGTGTGTTATTGGAGGTCTTATAAATGTCTCTATGCTAAGATTAAATCAGAAAAAATGATTGGAAAGCAATCTAATTTTGTTTTCTGTTTTTTTTTTTTAAGAATATGTTTCAGAGTACCAAGTACTTTTCTAGACTTTTCCAAGAATCTTCTAATTTTTCCCCAAAATCAAAATAAGTGAATTACATTGTTTTGCCAATCAAAGGTGACTATAACTCTTTTAAATATATCTTTCATATTATAATTGGCCCTTTAGCAGTGCAGGGGTTAGGGGGGGCAGCCCTCATGCAAT
Organism: Canis lupus dingo; assembly: GCF_003254725.2. NCBI lineage: Eukaryota > Metazoa > Chordata > Mammalia > Carnivora > Canidae > Canis > Canis lupus. The sequence continues at coordinate 934,732 of NC_064272.1, forward strand.
AGAATATTTGAATATAATTTTTGATTCCCCCAAACCTTAACTGCTAATAGCCTACTATTGACTGGAAGCCTTATCAATAATATAAAGTCAATATTGTATTCTTACAATAAAATAAGCTATAGAAAAAAAAATGTTATTAAGAAAATCATGAAAGGGGCACCTGACCTGGGTGGCTCAGTCAGTTAAGCATCTGCCTTCAGCTCAGGTTAGGATCTCAGGGTCCTGGGATTGAGCCCTGCTTTGGCCTCCCTGCTCAGTGAGAAGTCGGCTTCTTCCTCTCCCTTGCTTATGCTTACTTGCTTGCACATGCTCTCTTTCTCCTCCCTCTCTCACATAAATAAATAAAACATTTTTAAAATAAATCTTTTGGGCAGCCCAGGTGGCTCAGCGATTTAGCACCGCCTTCAGCCCAGGGCCTGATCCTGGAGATCCGGATCGAGTCCCGTGTCGGGCACCCTGCATGGAGCCTGCTTCTCCCTCTGCCTGTGTCTCTGCCTCTCTCTCTGTTGCTCATGAATAAATAAATAAAATCTTTAAAAAATAAAATGAAAACTCTTGTATAAACATGTACATTTTCACTTTGAGGAGCTATGAGAAGTTGAATCCAATTGAAATTTGTCATTATTTGAGAGTATTTGAATTTAACATTCAACCTTAAGTTTTTATTTTTTATTTTAAAGATTTTATTTATTTCAGAGAGGAAGGGCACCAGGCATGAGTAGGAGGGGCTGAGGGAGAGGGAAGAGCAGGAAGCCCAACATGGGGCTTGATCCCAGGATCCTGGGATCATGATCTGGGCTGAAGGCAGATGCTTAACCTACGGAGCCATTCAGGCATCCCCCCACACCCTTGAGATTAAGAGTTTTGTGCTCTGCCAGTTGAGCCAGTCAGGTGCCCCTATTTCAGTGTCTTTTAAATAAATGGTCTGCAAATACCCAGGGTAGTTTAGTAATGCTGAATTACATAGTTATTGATTTAGGCACGTCCATTCATCTTTCCTAAAGTTAATGAATATTCCTATTTTGACCCAAGTTTCAGTAGATCTGTTTTGTTTGTTTTTTTTTGTTTTGTTTTGTTTTTTAGTAATCTCTACCTCCAGTGTAGGGCTGGAACTCACAACTCCCAAATCAAGAATTGCATGTTATACCAACTGAGCCAGCCAGGCACCCCACAGTGCCTGGCTTTTAAAATGAAGTTTTGTTACAAAGGAGGAAGGAAGCAATAACTTACTTATTTATTTTTTTAATTTTTTTTATTTATTTATGATAGTCACAGAGAGAGAGAGAGAGAGAGAGGCAGAGGCAGAGAAACAGGCAGAGGGAGAAGCAGGCTCCATGCACTGGGAGCCCGACGTGGGATTCGATCCCAGGTCTCCAGGATCGTGCCCTGGGCCAAAGGCAGGCGCCAAATCGCTGCGCCACCCAGGGATCCCGCAATAACTTATTTAAAACAACAACAAAACACTTGTTTTCTGAGGTGAAATTAACAAAATTTTGTTTTGAATTGTGTTTTCATTTTCCTTTCTTTACATTTTTAGAAATATGAAGTTTTGACAATATATTGCGGTTTCATTTTCTACACAGTTTGTAGTGTTGACTAGAAGCCTATCTAGCAAGTATTTCATAATAAAGAATGAAATGTCATATGTCAGAAATGAAATTCTGAGTACTCGAGTTATTGTGAATAGTCCGTGTTCATGGCGCCGGTGCTGTGTTTTTGGTTGGTGATTCTTGGGTCCTACAGTATCTACACTGTAATGACATTAGACTAATGAAAGAGAGAGCCTTATATAGGGAGGTGTAATACTGTGGAAAAGTAAAGACTAAAAGCTGAGGACTTTGAGTACACAGAAGCTTTTGACAATGCCTTCTCTAATATTTTGGTCAGCAGCCAAAATGGGTAACAGCTATCAAATTAGCTAGCTATCAACTATCCTGCTCCAGGCATCCTTTCCTTTACGGAAGACTCACAGCTTCAGGTCTCTGAAAAAATAACTAGGCAAGGTAGTAGTATGTTGTACTCTCAAGGTTCTCTGTTCACACTCTTGTATTTACAGTCCTGGTTTAATGCCTTTTATTACATAGTGAATTAGATAACATGATTGTGAGCTCCTCAAGGGCAGCGACATGGCTTGTTCTCCATTGTATTCCTATTTCTTCACACATAGTGGGCACTCCTCTATGTATTGAATAATGCATGATTTCTTCAGCTTCTATAAAGCGTGAGATTTTCCTGATGTTTTGATTTAGAGAAGTCTTTGTTTTCCTTGCAGTACAATATTAATCCATCAGACAATAGGTCTTTTATGTATTTACTGTCCTTCAGTTGTTAGTTCCCAAATATGTTATCATCATTGATGCCATTTTATAAGAATCCATTTTCATAGACAATTTTATGTAATTCTGAGCTTTAGGAGTTTTCAGTTCTTTTTACCCATGATAGTTGGTCTTCATCAAAGTAATTGATTAACTCATTAAATTCCCTCTATAATCATGCACATAATAAGGCATAATTTAGGATTTGTGATAAGTTTGAGATTTTAGTTTTTTATAAGATTGTATTTATTTGAGAGAGAGTGAAAGAGCACAAGTAGGGGAAGTGGCAGAGGGAGAGGAAGCAGCAGACTCCCCACTTGGGGCTCCATGAGCTGTTTACTTAACATGTCAGTGAGAAGATAAGTTCAGAAATTGAAATTTTTTAAAAACTTGTATAGCAGTTTGATAGAGCAATTTTATGTCAAATCTAGTAATAAAAATTAGAATTTGTGTTTTGTATATTTTCCATTTTCTAGTATTTCATTTTTATTATTTTTTGATAAAATTTGTAGCCCACAATGAATTGTTGAATATAAAGAAAAAATAGTCTTTTACCAGAGATAATTTGCAAAGCACTGTTCTTTTGAATGTTTGCCTAAACTTCTGAATGATACCACATGAGTTAGTATTTCCCTAACAGTGGCCCCTTGAAGCCTGAGTAACTGAATTGGGGTTGTAGAGTGGGTTAGTCCTTCAGGCAGGTCTGATATTTTCCTTAAGAATCCCTGCTCTAACACATGATCTCTTTATTCTCCTAATATTTGAAGATAAAGGGGCGCCTGAGTGGTTTGTTCGGTTAAATGTCTGCCTTTAGTTCAGGTCATGCTCCCAAGGTCCTGGGATCCAGCCCCAATCAGGCTCTCTGCCCCTGCTTCACCCTCTCCCACTGCCTGCCACTTCCCTTGCTTTTGCACGCCCTCTGTCTCTCTCTTTTTCTCTCTCTGTCAAATAAATAATTTTTTTTAATTTTAAGTTAAACATTTTTAGTTCTGTACTTTTTTAGAAGTTCTATAATTCAGGTATTTTGAAGAAATTCTGTGATTCACATCTTTTTCTTGTCAAACAACATCTCAAGATGAATTATTACAGATTTATTGTTAGATTTATAGAATTAAGAGTATGGGGTTTATAACTGATGATAAAACATAATTAAACCTTTGTTGCTCAAACTTTATCATAAATATACCTTGATCAAGAAAATGAAAGCATAATATTTTCTACTTCTATTTAGTTGCTGGCTGGTGGTTACAATGATTCAGTGAGAATGTCTATCCTAAATATTTGAAGTAATAAGTTACTACATTAGAAACAACACTTGAGGAAAAAACAGAAAAAGCAACTGCTTGGATGTAGATTATACTCTTTTCTGTTATTTATAAAAATACCATTTGTAGTGAACCAAATACTATAATCACAAAACTATTAATTGGTCAGAATTTTAAAAGTTCTCTTAAGTGTGGCTGGATCATAATAGTAGATAAAGTACTCTGAATAGTATCTTCAAACTCAAGAGTTTAGAAGAGAGTCCAAAGGTTTGAATCTGTTTCCAAATCAGAATCCATTGTTCTTTGCACACCACTCCCACTAAATTGTGTGTGTGTGTGTGTGTGTGTGTGTATGAGAGTATGAGAGACAGAATTCTATGAAAAGGTGTAGACAGATGAGTTAAGTCTACATTGTGTGTGTTGGAAGCTAGTCTGTTCTATTTTATACTTTTCCAACTTTAATAGCATGCTGGTACCTTTGATCAAGCTCTAGTTGCATTTTTTATTTTTTTTTAAAGAATAGTATTTAATGTTACTAAAACCTTAGCATCATATCTACAGGATGCTCTCAGGAATGAACAGAATAGCATTTGGTAAAACTCATGTGTTCAAAATGTATGTGAAACAGGGATTTGCTTACTGCTCACTTACTATGGCGGTCTTCTTGCATCCTGGATCCATTTTTAACATGAATTAGTAGATTCTTAACAATCACTTCAGCAGGACAGAGTGTGGTTCTAGATTATTTGTGTATGGCTTTTGTACAATACAGTTCTCAGGTTCTGAGAACGAAGAGGAACTACATATATGGCTTGCTCTAAAACTGAGTTTTAGAACAAATGTACTATAACCATATAGTATAGTACAACCTGAAAGAGAATCCTGTGTTGAAAATAATTTCCCACTGACTTTCCCTGTTTAAATCTTTTACTACATCAAATTTGTCTTTGTTTTTTTAATGAATGGGTTGAATAAGACACAATGCTAGTTGTCATGAGTTGTTTAGCTATGATTAAAAAGAAGCAATTGGTTAGTGTAGCATGGCAAAACATACCTTCAAAATATTACCCATAGTAGATCCATTCTTTTATAGAACGGGCAGGCATGCCTTTATAAAAAATGGAATGTAGTCACAAATAAAGTTTTACTGAAACTGAATATTTGGCCTAATGTACAAAGCACTATGGGAGTAATTATCAATGCCTTTTTTGCCCTAGCCTACTCTATGTCTTACTACTTAAAAATACTGTAGTTTTTTTAATGTGAAACTAAATATTTCAAATTTGTATGATGACTCTCATTTCAAACAGCATTCTACACTATAAAGTAGAAGTACAGAACTAGCATTTATGTAACTGCCTAAATTTTATGTGAAATGGAATTTGACCCATAAGTGATTTGTTTTATACTCAGATCTGAAGATCTTTATAAAGATTTCAGTGAACTTCGGTTCATTGTATTTTTTCCAACATTTTATTATGAAAATTCTCACGTGTACAGAAAAATTGAAAGAACACCCCTATCTTTATCTTCCCAGTGCTACAATTAGCATTTTGCTGTATTTGTTTTTGCTACATATTTATTCCTTCCATTGGACCTATTTTTGAAGCATTTCAAAGCAAGTTGCAGGCATCATTTATACTTCAATTTAAATGCTTTCTTCTATATGCATATGATTAGTATGCAATATGTAACTTAAAATGTTTTTGAGACTCATCCACGTTGTTGAATATATCATTCTTGGTTCTATTATATGAATATACTGCAGGTTCTTTATCTTATTGATGGATAACAGGTCTGTTTCCTATTTGGGCTGTTAGGAATTGAACTACTATAAACATACTTGTTCAAAATTTATGTTAAAAACCTGCCGGACCAGGACACCTGGATGGCTGTTTGTTAAGCATCTAACTTTTGTTTTGGCTTGAGTCATGATTTTGGGGTCCTGGGATCTAGCCCCATCTTGGGTTGTACACTCGGTATGGAGTCAGTTTGGAATTCTCTCTCCTTCTCCCTCTGCCTCTCCCCTCTGCACATGTGCACACTTGCTCACTCTCTTTCAAATAAATAAATCTTTAAAAACAAACAAAAGCTGCCAGACCTTTTTCCAAAGTGGTTGTATTATTTTATATTCCCACCTACATTTACTATTCATCCTTGCTAATGGCTTTTTTTTTTAAGACTTTATTTATTTATTTATTTGAGAGAGACCACAAACAGAGGAGTGGGGCCGAGGAAGGAGCAGGGAGTCTGATGAGGGACTCAGTCCCAGGACTTTGGGATCATGACTGGAGCCAAAGGGCAGACACTTAACCAACTAAGCCACCCAGGGGCCCTTCCTAACAGTTTTAATAGTGATTTTAATTTGTATTTCCCTGAAAGCCAATGATGTTGAGCACTTTTTCAAGAGCTTTTAGCCATTTATATAAATTCCTTTGTGAATTGCCTATTTAAATCTTTTTTCTATTTTGTATAGTTTTTGTCTTTTTATTATTGAGTTGTAGAGGATTTTTATATATGCAAGATACAAGTCCTTTGTTGAGTGTCTATTTTAGGAGTATTTTCTCCCAGTCTCTGACTTGTATATTCATTTTCTTTATTTTTTTTTTTAAGATTTTATTTATTCATTCATGACAGAGACAGAGAGAGAGGCAGAGACACAGGCAGAGGGAGAAGCAGGCTCCATGCCGGGAGCCCGATGCGGGACTTGATCCTGGGACTCCAGGATCGCACCCTGGGCCAAAGGCAGGCACTAAACCACGAGCCACCCAGGGATCCCTTCTCCAACATTTTATTATGAAAAATTTCAAACATCGGGAAAGTTGAAAGACTTCTGTAGTGAACACCTCCAGTCAGAGTGTATCATTAACATTTCCTAATGTGTATCTATCTATCCATCTTATTATTTGCATTTCAAGGTAAATTGAAGATATCATTTCACCTCCCCCCAGATACTTCAAAATACATATTATTAATTATAATTGAGGGTTTGCAGCTTTTTTTAAGATAAAGTTTTCATATAATAAATTACACTAATTTTAAATGAACATCAACTAAATTTTGATGAATGCATACACCCATGGAATTTTAAACTCTCCAACAAGATGCAGAACATTACTGTCATTCTGGGAAGTTTTCTCATGCTCCCATCCCCCGAGAGGCAGTCGTTGTCCTGTTTTCTTGTACCATAGATTAATTTTGCCTGTTCTAAAACCTGAATATAGTGGATTCATATACTGTGTACTCTCTTAAGGCTTCTTTCACTTAGCATAATCTTTTTGAAATTCACCCATATAGTTGCATGTATCACTGAGTCATTCCTTTTTATAGCTAAATAGTAATCTTTTGTGTGAATATATCATAGTTTGTTTATCCATTCTCCTATGGATATACATCTGAGTTTCCAGTTTTGGGTTACTGTTCATAAACTGCTATGAATAATCTTAAACAAGTCTTTTGGTGGGAATATGTTTTCATTTTGGGGGGATAAATACCTGGGAGTACAATTGCTGGGTTATAGGGGAGAATACTAGATAGACCTTTTTCCAAAGTGGGTGAATCACTTTACACCTAGTAACAATGTATAAAAGTACACTTTGCTTCACCTTCTCACCAGATTTGGTGTTCTCAGTCTTACTAATTTTAGCCATCATAGTGATATGCAGTGGTACCTTATGGTGGTAGTTGTTTTTTTGTTGTTGTTGTTTTTTGTTTGTTTTTTATTTATTTATGATAGTCACACAGAGAGAGAGAGAGAGGCAGAGACACAGGCAGAGGGAGAAGCAGGCTCCATGCACCGGGAGCCCGACATGGGATTCGATCCCGGGTCTCCAGGATCACGCCCTGGGCCAAAGGCAGGCGCCAAACCACTGCGCCACCCAGGGATCCCTGCGCCACCCAGGGATCCCTGTTTTTTGTTTTTTTTTTTTAAGTAATCTCTACACCAAATGTGGGGCTCCAACTTATAGCCCGAACATCAAGAATTGCATGCTCTACCAACTGAGCCAGGCAGGTGCCCCCATTATAGTAGTTTATTGTACTTAAATAGCTATTTGTAATTTTTTTAAAAGATTTATTTATTTTAGAAAGAGCATGCGTGCAAAAAAATTTTTAAAAGTATTTATTTTCTAGAGAGGAAGAGCATGCACATATAGAGAGAGGGAAGGAGGGGAAGTTGAGGGAGAAGGGGGGAGAGAGTAACCCAAGCAGAGTCCACACTGACTATGGAGTCCAAAGAGGGACTTGATCTCACCACCCTGAGATCAGTCCTGAGCTGAAGCCAAGAGTTGGACGCTTAACGGACTATACCACCTAGGTGCCCAAAATACTGTTTCTTACATCCTACCTTCTCTATCTAATCACTCCCCACACATCATTCACCTCAGCTTTACCAGTCCTCCCCCAGACTTTTCCTGTATTACTTTAACTTTGCCTTCTATTTTTTATGCCCTTGCACTTTTATCTACAATCCATTGTAGAACTATTTTAAAATTGCTGAGACTGTGGTATCAAAGCATCAAGTTGGTAAAGAAATACTTCTATCATAGGTTAACAGGAATATGTTACCTTCCTGCTTGTTTAGTTTGAGGATATTTTTTAGAGGGGAGAAGTGACAGGATAATATTTGTACATAGGCTTATATGCACAAGCTGTACCCAGATTTATAGCATAAGTCATCGTTCATGTCCATCAACTGTAGATGATTAGCCAGAGTTCTACTCTTTTCATTAATTATGAAAGGCCAAGATCCTATTGGAAATATCCATTGGCACTAAAATATTAAAGAATTTGGAACCCAGAATATGATACTGAAATCTTTGATAATTTGGTAGTTAAGTTCCTTTGAATAAATTAGTAGAGGAACTACCTGAGTTCTAAGTGTGGAAAAATCACTAAGGGCACTACTACACCTTTCAAAGATAAAATAATTACAAAGATAAAAATAGTGACAAAGACGTCTTATGTGATCAACTTTTCTCTTTCCTATAGCTTAGTAATTTGCAAGCTTGGCTGCTTGTTAGAATCATCTGGGACGTAGAGGAGCTTTTAAAAGTCTTACTGCCCAAGCTCTACTCCAGATCTATTAAATCAGAATATCTGGGACAGGACCTAGACATCAGTAGTTTTAAAATTTCCCCACATGGGACACCTGGGTGGCTCAGCAGTTGAGCATCTGTCTTCAGCTCAGGGTGTGATCCTGGGATCAGGGATGAGTCCTGCATCAGGCTCCTTGCGGGAAGCCTGCTTCTCCCTGTGCTTGTCTCTGCCCACCCCCCACTTCTCTCTGTGTCTCTCATGAATAAATAAATAAAATCTTAAAAAAAAAAAAAAACTCTCCACATGATTCCAGCATGTAGCCAAGATCACAAATCAGTGCTAAACAGGAACCCATGAAATAAACTTTAGAAGAGTGTATATGAGTTGTCTTTTTTTGAAACTTCTATGCTACCTACTAACAAGAGTATTACAGGATTTTGGTTCAGCTTCACTATTTATAAACTGTGGCTTTGGGCAAGTTCCTTAGCCTAATATTTCTGTGCTGATTAAATGAGATCATAATGAAAAGTTCCTAAAGATGCCTGGGTGGCTCGGTTGGTTGGGCATCTGCCTTCAGCTCAAGTCATGATCCCACTGTCCTGGCATCAAGCCCCACGTCAGGCTCCCTGCTTAGTGGGGAGTCTGCTTCTCCCTCTATCCCACCCCACTGCTTGTGCTCTAAGTAAATAAATAAAATCTTTAAAAAAAATAAAAAGGGGGGGGGGAGTTTCTAGTGCAGAGTACAAAGTAGGTCTAAAACAACTATTAAGGGGCAGCCCGGGTGGCCCAGCGGTTTAGCGCCGCCTTCAGCCCAGGGCCTGATCCTGGAGACCCAGGATCAAGTCCCACGTCAGGCTCCCTGCATGGAGCCTGCTTCTCCCTCTGCCTCTCTCTCTCTCTGTGTCTGTCATGAATAAACATTTTAAAAAATGAACAATAAGAAATTACTATTTTTCATATGCTTTAAAATAAAGCAACAACAGAAGCTTACAAATAGTTTCATTTTCTAAACTGATGTAGTGTGCCAGTTTTTCTTTAAAAGGAATGTTTATACAATGAACTTGTTCCCTAATCTTTCTGGTGTGAAATATGAGGGCAGACGTTGATGTGATGATGTGCACATAGGGGTGGAAATAACTGAAGGAAACGTGGGTGAGCACACAGTGGGCGGCAGTTCATGAATTGTGCCCACTCTCAGTTTTGGCAGCTCTGGGAAAGCTGCCCACACAGTTCTTGGGATCCTTGAGCTTAACTACCGTGAGCAGGGGTGGAGTACTTAATCCTTAGAGTGAGTGATAAACACCGAGCAAGGCTCAAGGCGTGTCTTCCCTGGCTCCCCTCCCTTGGGGCTGCAGGTCACGTGAGCAGAAAGTACTTCCCTGTTCCAGCCTCAGTCTCCCGTAGGCAGTGATTTGAGTCTGAAAGGGGCACTGAGGAGGAGGCAGGCAAGGGAAGATAGGCTGAAGGAGAGTGTAAATCCAGCGGGAGCACAGGAGTCCTAACTGTAGCTATGCCACACTTCACCGTGACTAAGGTAGAGGACCCAGAAGAGGGGGCAGCAGCGTCGCTCTCCAAAGAGGGGGAGCCCAGCTTAGCAGAAAGAAGAGCCCTGATTCAGCATTTGGATGAACCAGGTGAGTCCTCAGCTTGGGAGCTTTCAGAACTTACGGGGTCTTTCCAGAAAGAAATGGTAACTAAAATATTAAACGTAACCCCTGAAGGATGGAGAGAAAGTATTGTGGTTGAAGTCCTATTCAGTCAACTGTATCACTCCCTTGTATATCTGATAACTTCTCTCTTTTCACATTCTGGTTTGTTTTCCCCACAATGAGTTCTGTGTTCATTACCTACAGGTGAAATTCAATCAGTGGCAATGTGTGAAAAGAGTTTTCAAGCAAAAAAGAAAGGCACAGTAAAAGTCAATTTACGTGGAATTTAAATTGCACCCTTTGCTCAGACAGTTTAAATTATATCTGGGAAAGTACATAAAAGGGAAGAGTATGGTTCAGTAGTTTTGTACAGTGGACTCTGCACTTGTGACTTCTCAGGTTATTCAGTATTTTGCCTCAGTTTACCAGTTAATCATTAATTCAGTAGCGGAATGGTTTAAGAATTCTTTAATGAAAGAAGTACAGTAGATCGTTATGGTGACTAGCACAGCATTGGGTTAAGTTTGAATGAGATTATCTCTATTTTCTCTAAATGATAACAGTTACACTTGCTGGGGGAATTGTGGTTTTGAATTTTGAAATGTAATTAAAATGTTAATATTGCATTAAATATAGGTGTGGTTTGAAGCCCTTTATTTTTTAAGTCTCTAAATTTCATGAATTATCCAAGAATTTATCTAGTATGTGAATAAAGGCTAAGAGAATGTCTCAAAATTCCCTTTAATTCCATGAGTCTAACTTCTTTTTATGGCAAGTAACACATCATAATTCCTTTCTGTAAACTATTTACTGTCTCTTGTCTTACAAGTCATCTTTGTGAATTTTTAAGAATCTCTACCTTACAGACAAGGACTAAAAAAATTTCCCTTTGCTTATTTTTTTCCTTCTAGTGAGAGAATTTACCAGGGGGAAATAGGATTTTATGGAAAAATCTGTCTGCCAGATTATTTTTGTTTTGCTGAATAGTTGAGTGATAAATTGAAATGTTTAGCCTACTTTGAACTTGAACCTGGTTCTCCACAACTTTAACTCAAAGAAGTTAAGGTTTTCTTTTCCTGATTGTGTGTTTGAAGTTCAAACTTTCTTAGCTGCTTGTTTGCTGCCCTTATATTTTACTCCTTTTAGGTTTTTAGCTTTGCTATTGTCTTAATTTCACAAAATGCAAACAAGTGAAATTATCTGTACCTCATTCCACTTTTCATTGGTTTTTATTTCCTTCACTCCTTTTATTATTTCATCTTTACTCGTCCCATCATGTCTGGTGAAATCTGCTTTACTCAGATTACAACACTGTTGAAGTCATCTAACCTAGAAAAGCTGTAAAAAATTTTTTTGATAGCCAACTTTGTAATAAGTGACATGCTAGGCTTAATTTATGTTCTTCCATAGTTATTGCTTTGGGCAAAGAAGAAGTGACAGATACAATCTAACTTGAACTTAATAAGGCGTTTTATTTTGGCGTTTTCCATGACAGCCGGAAAGCATCCACTTGAATGAACTGTTGTTTGGTAAGTGAACAACTGACGGGAATATATTACCTAAATTGTATTTTGTTTACTATAGGATTAAATTAGAGGAGAAGGAGGGAAACATATGGAGAAAACTTTTAATTAAGTTTTCTGGGTTTTCGGGGTTTTTTTTGGTTTTGATTTTAGGATTATAACATTTTTGAGGATGTTAGAAGCACTTCTAACGTTAGCTGTTTTTCTAACCAGTTGCTTTTTTTCATGTTTCTCTGTATTTGTAAAGAGAGAAAAATGTGTACAGTAATATAAATAGAACATATTTAGAAAGTAAATCATTCTTTAAAGTATGTTTTTTAAAACAGATGTATTTGAACTAGACAGGTAATTTGAGATAAAATAGAAATATGAATATAGACATAATAGGTAATTTTAAGAAGTACATTAATCCCTGCTATGTTAGTTACTGCAACCCTGCTTAATTAGTTTTGAAGGGAAAAGCAGAAACTCAGACTTATTAACATCTTTGACTATTTTCCTCCTTCCCTGTCTAGGTTAGGTGCCCCATCCTGTTTTCCCAGCAGCCTGTGCATAGAAATTGTATGAAACACATCTGTATTGCAATCACCTGTTACAGTTGTCTCTCTTCCCCCAGCAGACAAAGTAGATATCCTGGAGGATAGAGACATTATCAGATCATTTGTGTATCTACAAATTCAGTCGAATTACACCTGAGAGGCTATTCAGTGAATAGACTTTTTCTCTGCCTTTTAAATTCTTTAACTAGACACATGTTCAGTGCAAGTATCATGCCATGTGTTGTACTTTTATCTTAAGGCTATAAAGGCATAGAAAGTATAAGTTCCCCACCAAAGACAGCAGAATGGCTTTGGAGCCAGGGACCTGGCTTTGAATCCCAGTAATTAATTATTTATTACTAAATAAAAGTAGTGATAATTTGTATTAATTATTACTTGAGTGACTTTGGGCAAGTTACTTCTCTAGCCTACTTTACTCTTTGATAAAAGGAATAGCAGTACCTACTTTACATGGTGGTTGTGAACTACATGGGAAAATGAATATAAAGCACTTAACACGTGTGACACAGTGTTCAAAAATAAGACCTACCTTTTACTTATTGTAATTAGTGGTTTAATAAGAACAAAAACAGCTTTGGGTAACAGGTGATGGAAAGAATAATAATATTGCCTAGAAGAGACCCTAGACAGGTATTTCGAAGGATAGGACGTAACTGGTTCTTGAAGGGATGTCTAGAGAAGATGACAAGTAAAAGCACAATATAAGGTAGGAGAGGAAGGTACAGGGCATGTGGGAAACAAAAGTTTAAGATTGTTAGCACAGGGGCAGCCCAGGTGGCTTAGCGGTTTAGTGCCACCTTCGGTCCAGGGCGTGATCCTGGGGACCCAGGATCAAGTCCCACGTTGGACTCCCTGCATGGAGCCTGTTTCTCCCTCTGCCTGTATCTCTGCCTCCCCACCCCGTGTGTCTCTCATGAGTAAATAAATCTTAAAAAAAAAAAAAATTGTTAGCATATTGAACATGTGGTAAAGAGAGCTAAGAAATGAGGCTACTTAATGAAGGATTATCAATTTCATCTCACTCTGTGGGAATAGTGGGTATTAAGACCATAAGTGCTTGCCTAGAATTACATGGTGAGTAGTAGCAGAGCCAGTGTTAAAACATCACACCAGGATGCCAAGTCCTAGTTTTTTAAAAGTAAGTTACATTATATCTTAATGTGCCATGTGTCCAGAGGATTTGATATGAGTAGTTCTCACATCTGTGATGGCTTTTATAGGACAGTGCAACTGTTTATTGCATTTACTTAATCAGGTATAAATATTTCATTCATTTAAATATTGAGTTTGTTAAAGTATTTCTCTGAAATGATTATTCCACATCTTCTCCCTTATTCATCAGATCTTTTTTTTTTTAATGTTTATTTATTTATGATAGTCACAGAGAGAGAAAGAGAGAGAGGCAGAGACACAGGCAGAGGGAGAAGCAGGCTCCATGCACCAGAAGCCCGATGTGGGATTCGATCCCGGGTCTCCAGGATCGCGCCCTGGGCCAAAGGCAGGCGCCAAACCCCTGCGCCACCCAGGGATGCCTTATTCATCAGATCTTACACTGTCTGTGGGTTAGGCAGATTTCAGCTGCTGGATTTACCTTCACTTGATACAGGTAGCAGACTGGAGGATTTCCCCTTCCTTTGAAATAGGATTCTAAGGAAATTTTCAGAAACAGACCTGTAACAGGAAAGAAAGATACCTGTATTGGTATTGAACAGTATCTCTAGACATTAGCTGTCAAGTGATCCAAACGGAATGAGAACATCCTACGTGAGAGAGATTCTGTGTTAGTTTAAATTTTATTAGAAATCCGCAAGCCATTAGACTGCTGTTACCCATGAAAGCCGATGTCTTAAAGAAGGTGATATGACTGCTTTCTTTTTACTGACTAACATTGAAATAGTTAAGATGTAAAAGTTCTGTTATGTGCCCTTTTATTTTTTTAATTTTTAAAAAATATTTTATTTGTTTATTCATGAGAGACAGAGAGAGAGACAGAGAGAGAGAGAGGCAGAGACACAGGCAGAGGGAGAAGCAGGCTCCATGCAGGGAGCCCAGTGCAGGACTCAATTGCCGGAGGGACTGGGATTACGCCTTGAGCTGAAGGCAGCCACTCAACTGTTGAGCCACCCACGCATCCCTAATTAACAAAAATTTAGATACGCTGTTTTAAAATATGAAGGTCAAAAGTTTTCCTTAAACATTGCTCATGTTTTTCTGCCTACCTTCCCAGCCCCTACTATTCCATTATTGTCAGAAAGAACACCTCCCCAAATTTCAATACTCTTATTTACAATTTTTTTTTTTAAATCTTTCCCCAATTTTCCTTGCTTGGTGTTCAACCCTCTGTGTACCGTCTACTACTTTGCCCCAAAGGGTCACACCAGATTGGAACTCGTTTAATGCTATAAAGATAAAATTTCTCAAAAATATATATGCATGTATATTGCTTAATATTATATTCTATACTCAAAACAACATTTAGTTTAGGGTTATAAAATATTAAGTGTAGTTGTAGCATATTGTAAAATACTCCATTTTCACATTTCAGACTGAATTTATACATTTGGCATAGGTTACAAAATAGATTGTAAGCTGATAGACTTTAAAAACTTCAGCATGTCTCGGTTTTGCCAGGTTAAAAAGGAAATGACTTTACATTACAAAATGTCATCAACATTATAGTAGTAATTGTTGAGTACCTGGAGTGTGCAGGTGTGCTACCGATATTGGCTTATTTAATCCTCACAACAACCAGGACAGGTAACCATTATCCCTATTATAGAGATGAGGAAAGTTAGGTGCTAAGAAATTACCCTGTTTAAGTGATAGATTGGGAATTTAGATAAGGGTCTCTGTGACTAAAGCCTCTTCTTTTCCCCACACCAGGTTTTCCCTCTACTTTAAATAGACGCATAATTATTTATTGCTCTGTTGTCTCAGTAGTTACCAATTCTTCTTACATTGTTTCTTTTGTCTTTGTGTATTTCTCAAAATTAATTGAAAATTGTTGCTTCTGGGATCCCTGGGTGGCGCAGCGGTTTGGCGCCTGCCTTTGGCCCAGGGCGCGATCCTGAAGACCCAGGATCGAATCCCACATCAGGCTCCCGGTGCATGGAGCCTGCTTCTCTCTCTGCCTGTGTCTCTGCCTCTCTCTCTCTCTCTCTCTCTCTCTCTCTGTGTGACTATCATAAATAAATAAAAATTAAAAAAAAAAAAGAAAAGAAAATTGTTGCTTCTACCTTTTCACATGTTGGATTTTTTTTTTTAATTTGATGTAGAGTATTTCCACAAATAGAATACTCTTTCAGATGATGCTGAAATTTGAGAAATCTGAACAAGCAAGGATCCTGATATACTCTGATAATTGTTCACTAGCCCTCTGCTCCTGAGATTTCTAGAGAGATGTACACTTATCAGTGAGATGGGAAAAGAGGTTTCATTAAAGGCTTAAGGGTAAATGATGGGCATATGGAGTAAGTAAAATATATTTTTTTAAGATTTTATTTATTTATTCATGAAAGGGGGGGGGCGGGCAAAGACACAGGCAGAGAGCGAAGCAAGTTCCATGCAGGAGCCTGATGTGGGACTAGATCCCAGGACTCCAGGATTGTGCCCTGGGCGGAAGGCTCAATTGCTGAGCCACCCAGGCATCCCTAAGTGAAAGAATTTTAATATAACTTTTAAGAATGCACATATGAGTGCATTATTTTATTTTAGTGTATTAGAAAAAATTATGTTTCTTTTCATGGATCTTATTCTTAGAATGAAGCTAGATAAAAACACAAGTCTGTTTAGAGAAAAATACTACTACAGGTAGAACATAGACATGGGAAAGATTGAATATGGTTGCATAAGTAGTGTAAATGATTCTGATCCATTCCAAACCCCTCACAAAGTGAGTTAGGTTTCCTTTCCTTTGGGTTCCTTCCACTGCAACACCTAGCCTTTTGGTGAGAAAAGATTTCAATGGTTGTGTTAAGAATGGTGAGTTAAGAGTCCTTTTCTTTTTTTTTTTTTTTAATTTATTTTTTTATTGGTGTTCAATTTACTAACATACAGAATAACACCCAGTGCCCGTCACCCATTCACTCCCACCCCCCGCCCTCCTCCCCTTCTACCACCCCTAGTTCGTTTCCCAGAGTTAGCAGTCTTTACGTTCTGTCTCCCTTTCTGATATTTCCCACACATTTCTTCCCCCTTCCCTTATTTTCCCTTTCACTATTATTTATATTCCCCAAATGAATGAGAACATATAATGTTTGTCCTTCTCGGACTGACTTACTTCACTCAGCAAGAGTCCTTTTCAAAAGCTGTCTTTATCTCCACCCCCTCCCCAATCACATTGCCTTTGTTCATGTTTTTCATCTGAACCCTCTTCTCTTCTTCCTACTTCCTGTCTACCACAAAAAAATTGTACAGACTCCATCATCTCAAGACCCTCCAAGATGAACTTGCCTGATCCTCTACCCCAACTTTGATCATTGTATCTATCCATATCTATCAGCACATATACTTTGCAGTATGGCCTGAACTTGCAATGACTTCATAATTATATCCATATCTCTTCAACCATATTGTGAATTATATGAGGGCTAAGAATAGTGTCCTAATATTTTTTAGAAATTATATATTTTTATTATGGAAAATTTCAAACTTTCTGTTCATACCTCTTACCTGTTGGTGTTTTTATCTTTAGATGTTCTTTATATTTAGGGATATCAGCTCTTTATGATATAAATTACAAATATTTTTCCCAACCAGTATTTCTTTTAAAGTTTTATTGAGGTATAATTGATGTGAAATAGATTGCACATGTTTGAAGTGTACATTTTGATGAGTTTTGACATCTGTATATGCCCCGGAAATGACTATCATAATGAACATTTCCATCGCCTCAAAATGTTTCCTTGTACCCTTTTGTAACCCACTCACCTAATTCCCTGGTCTCCAGGCAACCGTTGATCTGCTTTTTTGTCACTGTACATTTGTTTACCATTTCCTAGAATTCTATATGAATGGAATCCTAGAGAATGTGCTGTCTTTTGTCTGACTTCTTTTATTTAACATAGTTATTTTACTATTCATTCATCTAGTCATATCCTTGAAGTCCAAGTAACATTAAGATCTTTTTTATTTCCAGAGCTTATCATTAGGGCAGTAGTTGAAAATGATATAACTCACAGATATTTGCACTTAACAGGCTTTTAAAATTTTTGACCTATTTGCCAGGTTTTAAATGTTTTTAGTATTAGTCTGTAAACAGAACTTTTCAGAGCAGGTTCTGGGAAGGTTAGATTTCACTATCTCTCTGTTCCTGATTCCAGCCATCATCTGCCTTATTTGAGCCGAGTGGCCCCTGGATCCAGGTGCACGTGTTGCCTGGGTTCTGTGGGAGCTCTGTCAGTGAGGGATGGCACAGGGCTTGTTTGTTCCTCAAGGGCTAGACAAGAGCCTTGGGATGAGGGTAACAATAGCAGATTTAGGAAAGAGCTAGGCTTGATAAGGATCCATGGACTCCTGGAGGAAAGAAGAAAGAGAAAAAGTTAGGGAACTGGTCTCTCTTTGTTTCTAAGGCTGGGAGGTATAAGGACACCTGAACACTGGGAGGCTTCCCCATGGGCTTCCACAAGGCTGTCAGCTTGCCTACTGGACTGCCCACCTACAGGCATCTTGCCTGCTTTATCCATTCCTCTCACTTGTGGTCCTCCAACAATGAAACCTAAGTGTTTCTGAGACAAGAAAGAAAAAAACCCATGTAGGGAAGCCAAGCAACCAGAAAGAGAAAAATCACTTAGAATATTAACAATGAAAAAAAATATATTAACAATGTGATAGATTAGCTAAATAGAAATACTGGAGGACACAGTAACTTGAATATGAAAATAATAAACAATAGCTTTTAAGGAAGTTCAAGTGAAGTACAAAGAAAGACTTTATAGAGCAAAAAATATGATTTACCAGCTAAATACTTACTACCATCTGACTCTCAATCCCTGTATAAACACTTTTTTTTATATACTATGTCCACTAAAGTGTCAGCACTGTGAGGGCAGGAACTTTTTTCTCTTATGTACACTGCTAGTCTGTTGTCAACCCCCAATGCCTAGAACACTTGGCACATAGAAGCATGCAGTGAATGCATAGTTATTGAATAAAGGAATGAATGAATGTGATCATTTATTGGCCTGGCAGATCAAGTGGAAGAAATATTTCAAAAGCATAGAGCCAAAATTACAAAGAGATTGGAAAAAAAGATAAGATTTGGAGCATAGATTCAGGGCACCTAACCTAGCTAATAGAAGTTCCAGGGATCCCTGGGTGGCGCAGCGGTTTGGCGCCTGCCTTTGGCCCAGCGCGCGATCCTGGAGACCCGGGATCGAATCCCACGTAGGGCTCCCGGTGCATGGAGCCTGCTTCTCCCTCTGCCTGTGTCTCTGCCTCTCTCTCTGTGTGACTATCATAAATAAATAAAAATTAAAAAAAATAGAAGTTCCAGAAAAAGAAACAAATGGAGGAAAAGCAATAATTAAACAAATAGAAAAATTTCCTGAGCTAAAGGCTTCAACATGCAGAAAGAAGTTCCAGGGAAGATCAGTGATAAAAAACACAAACCTAGCTAGGGTTATCCTGGTAAATTTTTTGAACTGCAAGGATTCATCTTGGAGGCTTCCAGATAAAACCTGATATATCTATAAAGTGTCAGACTGGCATCATAATTCTAACCCATAGCACTGGAAATTGGGAGACAGTGGAAGAATATCCAGATTACCAAGAGAAAAAAGACTGTTAAATCCTTATTTCCAGTGACGATATCTCCACTAAAAAAGGGGACACGTGTTACCTAATATGCAAAAATTTAGAAAATGTGTTACCGCTTAACCCCTTAAATATTCTGAGAATATGTAAGAAAGGTTTTCCACCAAATAAATGAAGTGGAACAGAGATCACTGGGGAAAGGAATAGAAATAGTAGAGATGCCTGGGTCGCTCAGTGGTTGAACGTCTGCCTTAGGCTCAGGGCGTGATCCTGGGATCAAGTCCCACATTGGACTCCCTGCAGAGAGCCTGCTTCTCCCCTGCCTGTGTCTCTGCTTTCTGTCTCTCTCATAAATAGATAAATAAAATCTTTAAAAAAAAAATAGGAAATGACAGACTCTCTGGGAATGTGTTGTATAAATGCTAAACAAAGGGACATACTTCAGGGAGCAATTCAATAATTATGACGAAGTATTAAATGAGTCAGAAGAAAACCTCATTATGGGAGGAAAAAGAGGCAGAAGCTTTCCAAAGGAAAGTAAGGAGAGGAAAAAGTGCTAATAAGCACACGTAAAGCTGTTCAACATCATTAGCCATGAGGGAAATACACATCAAAACCACAATGAGATACCACTTCACATCCACAAGGATGGCTCTAATAAAAAGATGGACGATAGCAAGTGTTAGTTAACAAGGATATGGAAAAATTGAAGCACTCATATGCTTATGGTGGGAACATAAAATGGTGTAACCACTTGGAAAACAGATCAACAATTCCTTAAAAAGTTAAAAATAGTTTCCATATGGCCCAGTGATTTTATTCCTAATACCCAAAAGAAATGAGAGTATATGTCCATGCAAAAACTTGCATGGGAATGTTCATAGCAGCATTATTCACAATAGCCAAAAAGAGAAGTAACCCAAATGTGATCAATATATAAATAAAATGTGATCTATCCACATAATAGGAATATTTCTTGCAATAAAAATCAGATGAAGGACTGATACATCCTACAATATGAATGGGCTTTGAAAACGTTATGTGAAATGAAAAACCAGTCACAAAAGACCACATATTGTATAATTCCATTTATATGAGATGTCCAGAGTAGACCAGTTTAGGAAACGGAAGGTAGGTTAGTGGTTGCTTTGGATTGGGTAAGGTGGGGAAGTGAGATAGAGATTGACAGCTTATGGTATGGGAACCAAATGTTAAATGTTGTGATGACAGTTGCACAGTAATGAGAATATATTAAACATCGAATTGAACACTTAATGGGTAATTACATGGTATATAAATCATATCTTAATAAAAGATTTAAATAAAGGGACTGAAAATGAATGAATGAATGAATGAATGAATAGACTAAGTACCAATACATGCAAAACTTGTATGAATCTCCAAGGCCTTATGCTGAATGAAAGAAGCCAGTCTCAAAAGAGACTATGAGATTACATTTATGCATTTTTAAATTATAAAAGATCATGACACGTTTATTAATAATCAAAACCTGTTTGTGTGCATGTGTATATTCACACACACTAAAAATGTTTTTAAAAATTTCACTATACAACATGTATAGCAGTTGTTGCCATTTTAGCTTCTCTTTATGTTTAAAACTTTAGAAAATGTTAAATTTAAGCAATTAACATTTGACTGTGACATGAAATCAATATATTCTCTTAAAACATCAGGAATGTTTATTGTATGCTCTTAGTCCACATAATACAAAGCTTTAGCTCCTTAAAATTCAAGTCCATTTCCTACCCTCCTTGTTAAGGAGTAGTTGGGCCTGTTCTTCCAAAACTATCTTTTAAAGTGAAAGAAACGTGAAGGGCACCTGAGTGGCTCAGTTGCGTGAGCATCCAACTCTAGGAAGGAAGGAAATATATAAATTGAAGGAAACATGAAATATATTTTTCTATAGTGCATGAAAAATCATTTAAGTCATCCACATTGTCAAAGAAGGATGTAAGGTATCAACAGCCTTCTTGAATGTTTGCAACAATCCTCAAATCCTAAATAAGGATTACTTCTTGGAGATTTTTCTGTTATATTAACTATGTAAGTTCTGCCCTCTTCTATGTGGATTTGGCCCAAGAAACCATTATATTATACTGTGGGCTTTTATTAAAGCTGCTTTCTGCTATTACAGTTGCTATGTCTCCCACGTTTTACTGATTATGTGTTAAAATCACAACTCTCTTCTTCATAGATGAGTTCAACTCCTGGTGGATTTACTCCTAAATGAAGAGTTTCAGCACAACTGAGTTATTCAGATGAGTTTAAAACATAATTTATATGTTCTAGATGTCATCATCATTTTACAAATCAGAAGCCCAAATAATAAAAGGGGCTTTCTAAGAACATTTCTCTTGCTTGGAACACACTTCTAGACAGCACTGGTTTCCTCAGGGGTCTCTATTAATCTAGTGCTTATACTTGGCATATGCACGAGAACTTGAAGGGTATTTTTGATGAGCGCCCAGCAATAGTGGCAGCTCTGCCTGTATAACCTAGTGTTTCCTTCCACTTCTACCCAGAGCCCGTTGTCCCCAGTGCCATCAGTTTCACCTCTGCCAACATCAGTATATGTCCCCCTCCCTGAACGACCAAGGGCCCCTGCTGCAAGAGTCAGGCTGGGTGGCTTAGATAAGACTCCTGACTGGTCCTGGTTCTAGGTCTATTGCAGCTTTTATTTCTATCACTAACTTTTTATTGAAATTAGTCTTGAATTTCTATCTCTGGACATTTTTCTTTGAAATCAGTTCATCATCAGTCAATTAACAAACATTGAGTGTTTTATAGAATGCAAGATAGCACTATGTTACAAAGAACTATAATTGTCACAACAACACTAAATTTCTTGCCCTCAAGTACTTTAAATGGGCAGAAGGACCCTGACCCTGCCCACCTCCCAGCCCCCAACCTTAGATTGATTTATTGGGCCTTTGCTCTTTTTATCTTTTCTTTAACAAAATTTTTTTTCATTTACTTTTTCTTCTTCTTGTTAATCTTGGCAGCTGTGTTGCTGGGGTGGGGACACGAGGGTGCGTTATCTCACAGCTATGAAAATTGGTGCCACCAAAAATTCACAATTTCCAACTCCAACTGTACTGTTAACACTATTTAGAAATTGTTATAAATAATCCTAGTCAGTCTCCTTTCTCTTAAATTCTTTTTTTTCTTAAATTCTTCACAAAACTTAAAATGCTTGTTAAGCCCCCAATCCTCTATTCTCTTATATTCAGAAAATGACTGAACTTGTACTTGTTAGAGTACACTGTAATTCCAAAACGCCTCTTCCCAACATCCATATTGACATCTATCCTTTACATTCTTCATTCTTATTTAATACTCATCCATACACCTTTGGTCTAGAACTTTGCTTGCCCCCTCTCTATCCTGTGTTTTCTATATTGACCCTTTCTGGGCAGCCCTGGTGGCGCAGCGGTTTGGCGCAGCCTGCAGCCTGGGATGTGATCCTGGAGACCCGGGATTGAGTCCCACATCGGGCTCCCAGCATGGAGCCTGCTTCTCCCTCTGTCTGTGTCTCTGCCTCTCTCTGTGTGTCTATGAATAAAATAAATAAAATCTTTAAAAATATATATATTGACCCTTTCCCCTCAGTGTATTAAAATAGTCTGTCTCTTCCCTCTCCCTCTCTATTTCCCTCTTTTTTGCCAATTGTTGACCCTTTAGTCTCCCAAATATTTCTCAGATCTCTCCCCTTCTCTTCATCCTCACTGCTGCTATACTCAGGATAGTTCATTGTCATTTCTTGTCTAGCCTCCTAAAGCCATCCTTATAGTATGTACCAGAGGAATTTTTCTCAAATATAAATCTCATCCTTTTACTCTCCCATTTAAAACACTGTATTGTCTCCCCATTGCCTGCAGAATCAAGTCTCTTCTGCTTACCAAGTCATACATGTGCCTTCATGATCTAGAGCATTCCAACTTAACAATCCCCTTAAGACTGAGTTCAAACTTCAAACTTCTTCCTTGATGGCCTCTCCATTATATTCTTCAGGGAATGTAATGTATTTTACACACTCCCATATCTCTTTATCTATATACCTCTACTCTATAGTGCTTTAATCACCATAATGTTAATTGTTTTACCCATATGTGCTGTAAATCCCAAAGGGTAGCGACTGTGTTCTGTTGTGTATCCCCAAGTGCCTGGCATATAGTATTGACACTTGCAGGTGCTTAGTAAATATTCTTTGAATTAGTAGGTTGATTAATGAAAATATAATAAGGTAGTATATGCCCAACAATTGAGAGGAAGGTTAAAGCTAACAGAAAATTAAACCTCAGGATAGTTCTAAACAAAGAAGCACTTGATTAGGCCCTTTAAAGGACATAGGATTCAGGTAAGTGGAAAAGAAAGAAAAGGACACTTTCAATGGAAAAACTGATGTAATGAACGATAAAAGGATCTATGTCATGCCTGGGTGGCTCAGTTGGTTAAGCATTCAACTCTTCATCTCAGCTCAGGTCTCGAGGTCATCATGAGTTCAAACCCCAGCAAATGATAAGGTTAGAGAAAAGAAAGCTAGTGCAAGATTATTAAAGGACCTGAAAGCTAGGATGAGGTTTTTGGAGTTCATCTTGTAAGCCAAGGGATCCAAAAAAATAAACCAGTGTGTATTTATAGGTGTTGAATCCATTAGCCTCGGCTACCACCAGCACCCCCATGCCCACCCAGCCTGAGAAATCATAGTACGAATGGAGGCAGAACCTACAAAGGCAGTCCTTTCCTTTCCTTGGAGGGACTTGAACTGGTACGCACACACGATGTCTGGATATAAATAAATGAGAATGGGGATCCCTGGGTGGCGCAGCGGTTTGGCGCCTGCCTTTGGCCCAGGGCGCGATCCTGGAGACCCGGGATCGAATCCCACATCAGGCTCCCGGTGCATGGAGCCTGCTTCTCCCTCTGCCTATGTCTCTGCCTCTCTCTCTCTCTCTCTCTGTGACTATCATAAATAAATAAAAATTAAAAATAAATAAATAAATAAATAAATAAATAAATAAATAAATAAATAAATGCGAATGATCATTTCTTCACAAAATTGTTGGCGACTCCTGGCACTGTTATTAGGAGACCTTTGAAAGTGTTTGGTTTTTTAAGCAATGAAGGAACTTAATAAAGGCAGGATTTTAGGATTATTAGCATGAAGGAAAATGCAAGATTGTTTGAAAATGGGAGAATTGGCAGGGAAAGTAATTGAGCTATTTCATGGTTCAGGCTGGAAAGGACAAGAATCTAAATTAAAATTATGGCAGTGCAGGAGAAAAGAAGAGATGGATATAGAAGTTGACTAGATTTGGTAAATGAGGGCAGGGAAGTTGGAAACATGTATGCTGACTGGTTCTTATTACCCACTTATTTTGGGTCAATGACAGCATTCTTCATTTCTGTCAACTTAAGTGTTGTATATGAGGTACAATATATTTATATGCATGATACTATAGGCTAATACATAATATTACATTATATATCATTGTTTATTGGTTGTAGTATATACCTGATATTATCTAAAGGTATATTATTAGGCATAATAGTTCCTATATGTTTCTAGAATTTCTCCATTATCTATGTCCTGACTGTTAATCCTGTTTAGAATGTCTCCCCTGTTCAGGACGCCTGGGTGGCTCAGTGGTTGAGTGCCTTCGGCTCAGGGTGTGATCCTTGGATCCTGGGATCCAGTCCCACACTGGGCTCCCCGCAAGGAACCTGTTTCTCCCTCTGCCTCTGTGTGTATGTGTGTGTGTGTGTGTGTGTGTGTGTGTGTGTGTGTCTCATGAATAAATAAAATCCTTAAAAAAAAAAAGTCTCCCCTTCTCCATTTCTCTCACCTTTCTGCTTTTTGATAAACTATCCATCCTTCAAGATTTACCTCTGTTATTTCCTTGATACCATCCCTGACTGCTTTATTTTGTTTTCTTTCTTTTTTGATTCCCACAATATTTGTACCTACTGTAACAGTTATTTTTATTGTTTCATAACTGTATAATTCCTCTCTAAAGGAATTCCTCTCTACCCTTTCTGTAGAAGAAAGGGTAACTCTCTTCGTTTTTTTTTTAATTTTTAAATTTTTAAAAAATTTTATTTACTTATTCATGAGGAGACACACAGAGAGAGGAAGAGACACAGGCAGAGGGAGAAGCAGGCTCCCTATGGGGAGCCCAATGTGGGACTCGATCCCAGGACTCTGGGATCACTCCCTGAGCCGAAGGCAGACACTCAACTACAGAGCCATCCAGGCATCCCTGGGTAACTTTCTTTGTATCTGTAGTACCTAGCACAGTACCTGACCTATGGTAGGCATTCAGAGTATCAGTTGAATTAATATTAGTGATCCTAGAGACCATGTTAGAGATGGGCATTAGCACATGGATACATTACAGTGGTCTGATGTTATGCCTGCCACCTCTAATAACTC
This sequence comes from Canis lupus dingo, assembly GCF_003254725.2. NCBI lineage: Eukaryota > Metazoa > Chordata > Mammalia > Carnivora > Canidae > Canis > Canis lupus. The sequence continues at coordinate 960,288 of NC_064272.1, forward strand.
TGGCATTCATTTTGTTTTGCATATTGCACTTGTTTCCTTGCCTAAAACACTGGATTTGTTTTGAGACTTCTATATAGAGGATTTCAATTGTTTTCCATCTGCTTTAGACTTAAGACTTTTGCTAATACAACCCAACCCTTCTAACCAGACCATCTCAGACACGTGCCATGTTAATTCTGCTCCTATGATCTTGAGGTCTCCATGATTTTTAAGGTTTTTAAAAGTTCTACTTAGAACTCATACTGCCTATGTTGCTCCTCTCCTCAGCACAGATTATGGGCTCTATTGCCTTGGGCAAATCATTCCAGCTTTCTCTGAGCTAGTTTCTTCTGAAACATGGGAATAATTCTTCCTCACAGGCCTGCTGTGTGGATTTGGTATGATAATAGGAAAGTTCCCTAAATTGAGTCATTTAAAGACTGCCTTTATAATCTTTCCATTTTCATGTCTTTGCATTTAATATTTTATCTTAAATCACTGAGAGGACCTTTATTACTAAATGAAATACCAGCTGCTTGCCACTCTATAAATAGAGAATAAACTAAAGATAGATTTAATATAAATGGTATTAATCTTGCTAGATACTGTTGCCAAGCAGAGACTCTTAGCCTGTTAAAAAAAAAAAAAAAGCAATCAAGGGGAAGCGGTGCATCTTATTGGGATAAGTAGTGTTTTTAATGACCACTGTTTGTGCTATGCAAAATATGTATATATTTTGCTGATTTGTAATTTAATTATTTCATAAATGCCTTGTTGTAATTTCCTAATATATTTTACTGGATAATGAAGAGTTACCTATATTACTAATATTCATTCTTGTTACCTATGTTTTATGACCAGCATAATGTAGAGAATCAGAATCCAGGAAATTTACTCTGCGTATACTCTGGCCAAACCATTGACCCTAACTTAGCTTTAGCTTCTTTATATGTTTCCTATCTATGTGACAGAGTTATCATGGGAATCAAATGAAATATGTGAAAATATTTTAAAAACTGTAAAATGTTATTAAATATAAAATACTATTATTACTGCCATTCTTTTTTAGTTTCTTAAGTTGAATGTGACTCTTTAACTAGATTGTGAGCTTCTTAATGTCAGGAAGTACCTTACGCTCATTCTTTTATTTCCTATAGTACCCAACACAGTTTTAGGTATATTTAAAACTTATTGAATTGTTATTGTTTTTTTTAATAGGAGTCATTAATAAACTTGTATGGGAATGTAATCCAGATACTCTTGGACAATTACTATTGTAATTATCAAAAAAAATCCCAAATCATATGTTAATGCATATTTAGTCTAAACTATCAATGTATCAAATTTCAAAATAAGGGATCCCTGGGTGGCGCAGCGGTTTGGCGCCTGCCTTTGGCCCAGGGCGCGATCCTGGAGACCCGGGATCAAATCCCACATCGGGCTCCCGGTGCATGGAGCCTGCTTCTCCCTCTGCCTGTGTCTCTGCCTCTCTCTCTCTCTCTCTCTCTGTGTGTGACTATCATAAATAAATAAAAATTTATAAAAAAAAAAAAAAAAAAAAATTTCAAAATAAGACAAGTGTGACTTAATATAAGCATCATTTAACTGTACAATTTTAAGTCAATGGGTATATCAATCCAAGGATTCACCCATATTACTCTAAGTACCGTTGTACTACAAAATGTTTAAAGTTCTAAAAAAGAACTCCAGCTATCTAAATTCTAATTTAGAAAAAAAAAAAATAAATAAATAAATAAATAAATTCTAATTTAGTCACAATTATTTGCAGCCCTACAGATTTTATTATTTTTCTTAAGGGTCATTTCATGGCTCATCTCAATTTTTGGAATAGTTACCATTAAATGAGTATCTAGGGCAGCCCCAGTGGCTCAGCGGTTTAGCGCCGCCTGCAGCCCCGGGGTGTGATCCTGGAGACCCAGGATCGAGTCCCACGTCAGGCCCCCAGCATGGAGCCTGCTTCTCTCTCTGTCTGTGTCTCTGCGTGTCTCTCCCTCTCTCTGAATAAATAAATAAAATCTTTAAAAAAAATGAATGAGTATCTACCATCTCCAATCCTCACAATAACTTTCTGTGATGTAGTATGATTCCTGTTGCATAGATAGTAAATTAAGACTAAGAAATATTGAAGCATTTTTGCAGAGTTACATGAATAGCATATATAGAGCTAGGATCTCACCTGAACTTAATCTGCTTTGAGATCTTGTGTTCTTTTTTCTTGGTGCCTCAAATTTACTCCAGGACAGCTGCACAGCTGTCACAGTGCCTCCTCTCAGTCTCCCACAACTCGGGAAACGGCATCTCTGTATGTCCAGTTGCTCTTGGAAAAAACTTTGATTCGTTTTCTTCCTACCCTACCCCACCGTCTCCAGTCAAGGTTAGTATGCTAACCTGGTGAATCCTTCCTTTAAAGCATACCGAGCCTCTGACCACTTACCAAGCTCTGGTACTTCTGATATGATCCAAACTACCCTTACCTTTTCTTGGACCATTGTAAAAGCCTTCTATATGCCCCTCTTGCTTGCTTGCTTGCTTGCTTGCTTCCTTCCTTCCTTCCTATCTATTCTTTAGACAGCAGCCAGAGTGATCATATTAAAGCATAAATCAAAACCTTCCGATGACTTTCTAGCTCACTCAAAGTAAAACCCAAAGTCCTTACTGTGCCCTACAAGGCCCCACATGATCTGTGTTGTCTTTCCCTCACACATATCCATGTCTTATCCCATGTTCTGTCACTTTTACCCAGTTCCCTTTAGTAACAGGCCTCCTTGCTGTTCATTGAACATGCCAACATGCACCTGTTTCAGGGTCTTTACACTAACCATTCCCTCTGTTTAGAATGTTCTTCCTACAGATATTTGTATGACCAGATACCTCACTTCAAGTTTCTGGTTAAATATCACATTATCTGAGAGACTTTTTTTTAGATTCAGTATCTAAACTAGCACACAAACCATTCCCCCACAAATCTTCTGCATTCTCTTACTCTGCTTTTTGGTTGGTTTTAGAATTCATCACCTTTTTTTTTTTTTTTTTAAAGATTTAATTTATTCATTAGAGACACACAGAGAGGCAGAGACACAGGCAGAGGGAGAAGCAGGCCCCCTGCAGGGCACCTGATGCAGGGCTCTATCCCAGGACCCAGGATCACGACCTGCGCCAAAGGCAGACGCTCAACCACTGAGCCACCCAGATGCCCAGAACTCATCACTCTTGACATACATGTTGCTCTTTGATCATGTGAGCTCTTGGATGGCAAGGATTTTGCTACATTTGTAGTAATTAGAATAGTGTTTTGCTTGTAGACGGTGCTCAAAAAATTTTGTTGGGTATATGAATGAAAGAACTAAAAATTTAGAGTAACATGGACATTACCTATGAAGACTAGCTCAAGAGTACTCCTTCTGGAAGATATTATCACACTCTCCACCATGGATTTCACCAGTCTTTACCATGGCCATTACCATGTCTTCCTAAGATTCCTGGAGTAGACTCCTAATTGCTTTCCTCATTTCTGCTCTTGCTCCCTCCACAGTCCATTCTTCACCCTGCAGCCTGCATCTTTTAAAAAGCTAATGAGACCTCTCTTGCTATTTAAAACCTTCCAATTGTTTCACCTCACTTTTAGAATAAAATTTATACTCTTTACCATGGTTTACAATACTACAGCATGCATCTGCTACCTAGTTTGAGGACTTTTTAAAGCCACTTTCTTACTCATTGTGCTTAATTTTGGTTTATGATAAATGCTAGAAAATAATCTTATTTTCTTTTATTCTTTATTTCTCTTATGAGAGCAGGAATTTGTCTTATTATTTTTTGCTCTATCCCTAATGCCTGGGACTTCTTAATCATTCACTAATTGAATTGGTGAATGAAGATATGTAGTAATCATCTGGATCCTTCATAAAACAGCAGAATCTCAGGCTTTGCCCATGAGATCAAGTCATTATGGTCATGTGATCCAGGCATTTGTTGTATAACAAATAACTCGAGATGATTCTTTTGACTGGGCAAATTTGGAGAATACTGGTTTAATGGTGATACTAAGTGAAATGAGTGAGTAAATGGGAATGATGATTCAGGAAGTTATCTTTTAACCTTAGTATATTGAAATGAATGAGTTGAACACTTCTCAGAGTATATATAATAGATTACTAATTATATAGGATGTTTGGTGATAAGTGAGTTATCTCTTCTGAGATATATTTAAGAATGATAAATATTCTTCTTTTGGAGATTAGTTAGGTAATTATTAGCATATTGAAGGGTCTGAGAAATTAAACATTATAGGAATTTGACTGCTACATATATTTGCCAAGTTTATTTGCCACCCCTAGCCCAAATCATTTTCTCAGCAAATCTCTCTTAATAAACTAAGAAATATGCATGGTATAGGAAGTACAGTCCTTGGTTCATTGCTGCAATAGCTCATTCTCCATTGTTAGCTGTCTGCACAAATCACTTGCATGACTGATGGTTTGGATTAGACTATGTCCTAGCAGAAATCATGTTTTTTGACAGATGTATATTCTAAATATTTTAAAAATTATGTTCTTATTATAATAAAAATTCAGGTAAGGATCTTTTGACTCTCCTTTGTTGGGTAGGCTAGAAACATGAAGAACTAATAGTGATTTATTAACTTCTCTATGTGTTGCTTTACATTTACATCTCATAGCTAAATTATTTTGCCTACAATTGCCTTATGTTTTTCACCCAGTTATTTATTTAAATCCAATTAATCACATGTAAATTTTCTAGGTCTTTCTGGTCTTATTGTAATAAGTTCAAAATGTATATAAAGAAGATAGGCTTTTTTTTTTTTTTTACTTTATTACAATGTAATGAACAAGGTAATTTACCTTGTCTTCCTTGTTGGGTTTCTCAGCACAATAAGTACCCCTTCAGAGAGACAGAATCTAATTAATGTAAATGTTAGAGTAATTGTCTTTGAGTAATTTTTAATACATTTTGCCTAATTCTGAGTCAAAATGGTTTCTTACAATACTACTACTTTGATTTTTTAAAAGTTGGAGTGCAGGGGTGGGGCAAAAAAAAAAAAAGTTGGAGTGCAGAAAATTAGGAATGTGTTAAGACTGGTGATTTTAGGTATTTTGTATCCTGAAATAGGTTTTCGAGGTATGTCTAGATAATATAGACAGTAGCATAATGAGCTGATTGTCCTCATGTATATGGATTTGGTCATACCTACTTCTTTTTCTAGATAATCAGGCCTAACAATTTCCACTTTTGATTGTGCTGTTTAATGACATGGCTGATACCGACTTTAGACTAAAACCTATGCTGAGTTTTGGACACAAGGTACAAGCTAGCCTTTATTTGTTTCCAGTTCTCTACCCAGAAAGGTAGATGAAGTGATTAGCAAAGCAAATCAGTAAAAGGCTATTGCTATGAGCAAACTAAGGGAGATAATAAAGCTCTTCAGAAAAACTATTTACAGGGTCAGGTTTGCAAGTGAGTATATCCCACAATCATTTTTCTCTCTATCCTCCAAGGCACATGGCAAGAAACTAAATAAAATCTCCATTCTACCATTTACCCAAGATAAAGTGCACATTTGTAAAGCTGTATCATTATTGTTACAAGGAAATACTTTCAGGTCATTTTTCTGATTGTATTTACATGTGCAAAGGTACATGTTTCTGTTGGAACTACCATTTTGACTGGTAAAGAATCACAGGCTTTTAAGTATCACCTCGTATAACCTTCTGAATTATAACATACCATGCATAGCTTAGTTTATGAAGGCCATCAAAGGTAAAAAATAGTTACATTATTGGCAAGTTGTTTTTATTACAGGAAGTAATTTGGTTAAAATAAATGTCATTTTGAGTAATGTTTAGAACAACTCCCAGTCTTCAGCAAACTTGGGTGTGTCCTCACCGGTGACTTAAGCAGGAAAAATGTTAAATGGGAGAGTTGAGACAAGACAATAGAAAGATGCCAGACATATCTCAGAGCAGTGTTAGCATTTGGATTAGGTCATTTGGATTGCATACCCAGAAACACCCCTCAATTTAAAGTAGCTTACCAATTGTGATTTTTATAGGCAAGGCTAATTTCATTCTAGTGGGTTCATGAACCTGTTTACTCCTAGATTTGCCCTTGTTTTGAGTTTTATGTGTATCAGTGAAGTATTTGCAGGTTCTTGGAGGTTAATCTTCAAATTACAAAATAAGTATCAAGTAAAAGTTGCCCTGCCTTCTTTCATTTATAAAACATGAAAAGCAAAAATCTAAGTTGAACTTGTAGGGAACTACACGAAAGACTTCTTTCTACTCATCTCTGATAGGAGGGTGTTCAAAGAGTCCTGGCTTGACTAGAAAGTGCACTTATGGCATGTGCACAGCTTAGAAGGCAAGGAAGTATATATAGTATAGAAGGAGGTAATTTGTAAGAAAAAAATCATTGGTATTTTCCCATCTAAAATCATACCTATTCTGCCTGAATTATCTGAGATGTTTTTCTGTTTTTATTCATAGATTCTCCAGCAATTCTAAATAACTTGTTTTAGACTATTCTTAATTTTAGGACAAAAAAGTTAGAGTATCCAGAAACATGAAGATAGGTCCTCAAAAGATTCAGACTATCTCTCTAGGCTTTCTCTTTGACAATGGTTTGCCATGTCTTTGGTCACGTATTAACAGCATTCATCTTCTCAACCATAAATATTTTTAAAAGACTTTTTATGTATTCATTAGAGAGAGAGCCAGTGAGAGCACAAGCAGGTGGGGAGGGGCAGAAGGAGAAGGGGAAGCAGACTCCCCGCCAAACAGGGAGCCTGATGTGGTTTGCTCCATCCCAGGACCCTGGGACCATGACCTGAGCTGACGGCAGACACCTAACTGACTGAGCCACGCAGGTGCCCCTATTATAAATATTAAGAGGTTCTCAACTTTGTCGCATACCAACATACATACATAAAAGGCATTCCCATTAATGACAGTATCTGGGAATCAGAATCTGGAGAAGGGTTATTGGTATAGTTTTAGGGAAAAAAAAAACACAGATGGTGCTGATAATTCTTCCAACTTTTCCTTTGGAGTCACTAGAGTAGAGCTAGATGATGACCATAGTTCTTCTGGTTCTAAAAATCTGATTCTTTCTCTACTCCTTCTTCCATGCTGCCTAGACACCTGCTTTTCTATGATGATAGGGCCCAGTTTATCCTGTGTGTGTGTGTGTGTGTGTGTGTGTATGTATAAGAGAGATATGAATCTAATAGACTAATATATTATAGAACTGTTATTCCTACTTGGTGTTATGCACAAACCCATGCTGTTTATTTCTATAGGAAATAAGATGAGTTTAAATTTAAAAACCAGAATCTATTTGGTGGTATGTTGAGAAAAATATCTGAAACTATAAAAACTTAGAATATTGGGATCCCTGGGTGGCGCAGCGGTTTAGCGCCTGCCTTTGGCCCAGGGCTCGATCCTGGAGACTCTGGATCGAATCCCACGTCGGGCTCCCGGTGCATGGAGCCTGCTTCTCCCTCTGCCTATGTCTCTGCCTCTCTCTCTCTCTCTTTCTCACTATCATAAATAAAAAAAATAAATAAATAAATAAATAAAAACTTAGAATATCTTATTTATTTATTTATTTATTTATTTATTTATTTATTTATTTATTTATTTAATTTATTGATAGAGACACAGAGAGAGAGATTGAGAGAGAGGCAGAGACACAGGCAGAGGGAGAAGCAGGCACCATGTGGAGAGCCTGACATGGGACTCCATCCAGGGTTTCCAGGATCATGCCCTGGGCTACAGGCGGCGCTAAACCCCTGAGCCACCAGGGCTGCCCTAGAATATATTTTTAAAAACCAAATTAGGGATTCCTAATCTAAAATCTAAAAAAAAACATTCACATAGCATTTAAAACTTTAGTTGTATCAACCAGGTTTCTACCTTATTTCCTCCTTAATTTGACTATGTAAAGTATACTATAGTATGTACTGTGTACATCAGAAACCAGAATTTGTTTAGTATTCTGATTGTTTCTTTCTGTGTGGGGTGCTTAAAGTGTTAGATTTAATTAGATTATATATGAAAGCATTTATTATAAACACTATCAAAAATATTACTTGAATTTTGTTTAAAACTGTAATTCTAAATCTTTTTTGTATCTGAGACTTCTTTAGCAGTCTCAAGTCTACAAATTCCTTTTCAGAAATGTTTTTAAATGTGTAAAGTATTGCACATGCATATAAATACATATACATATATAGGATTAAAAAGAACCCTCTTATATTAAAATACAGTTATCAAAATATTAAGTTTGTGATCTAATAATATAAGTGGGTTTTTTTTTTATCAATGCATTGAAGAAGACCTAGCAGCCTTTTAATAACTACCATAATTTCAAAGTAGCATTGTACCTAAAAGCCATTATGAGTTATGTAGAACAATTGTAATGTGATATGAAAAATCAGATGTTTAATGTTGACAAAGCATAGGTACTTTTAGGTAGTTTGTTGGTGACATCATACTTGGAGAAAATACTAAACTCCAATTATAGGTTAGTGAAAATAAAGATGTAACCTTTTACCCATTTGTTCATAGACTCCCCTGGTCTATAATTATTTTTGTTCCTCAGAGACATTTAGGGAAGCCAGAAGTAATCCTCAGTATCTCAAGAGACTTAATCTTTGAGAAAACTGGAGCTCAAAGTCTTTTCCATATTTAGCCCTTAATGCTTTTCAAGCCTTTAAAATAAGCAAGTGCTTAGTTGTTAAATGATGATTGTCAATATCTCTTGCATTAGCAGCAAAGGATACAGTTAACAAAACTCAAAGACAACCTACAGAATGGGAGAAGATATATGCAAATGACGTATGAGATAAAGGGCTAGTTTCCAAGATCTATAAAGAACCTATTAAACTCAACAGCAAAGAAACAAACAATCCAATCATGAAATGGGCAAAAGACATGAAGAGAAATCTCACAGAGGAAGACATAGACATGGCCAACATGCACATGAGAAAATGCTCTGCATCACTTGCCGTCAGGGAAATACAAATCAAAACCACAATGAGATACCACCTCACACCAGTGAGAATGGGGAAACTTAACAAGGCAGGAAACCACAAATGTTGGAGAGGATGCGGAGAAAGGGGAACCCTCTTACACTGTTGGTGGGAATGTGAACTGGTGCAGCCACTCTGGAAAACTGTGTGGAGGTTCCTCAAAGAGTTAAAAATAGACCTGCCCTATGACCCAGCAATTGCACTACTGGGGATTTTCCCCAAAGATACAGATGCAATGAAACGCCGGGACACCTGCACCCTGATGTTTCTGGCAGCAATGTCCACAATAGCCAAACTGTGGAAGGAGCCTCGGTGTGCATCGAAAGATGATGGATAAAGAAGATGTGGTCTATGTATACAATGGAATATTACTCAGCCATTAGAAACGACAAATACCCACCATTTGCTTCAACGTGGATGGAACTGGAGGGTATTACGCTGAGTGAAATAAGTCAATTGGAGAAGGACAAACATTATATGTTCTCATTCATTTGGGGAATATAAATAATAGTGAAAGGGAATAGAAGGGAAGGGAGAAGAAATGGGTAAGAGATATCAGAAAGGGAGACAGAACATAAAGACTCCTAACTCTGGGAAACGAACTAGGGGTGGTGGAAGGGGAGGAGGACGGGGGGTGGGGGTGAAGGGGTGACGGGCACTGAGGGGGGCACTTGACGGGATGAGCACTGGGTGTTATTCTGTATGTTGGCAAATTGAACAATAAAAAATAAGTTTATTATAAAAAAAAATCTCTTGCTTTAGGAACTTGGCTTATTGCCACTAATTTTATTATAGATTAGAAGAACTAGATATTTCTAGAAGTCAGTTTAGTCGTTTCATCATGAAGTCAAATCAGAATATTACTGCTAGTAGTAATGAGTGTTATACTTATGTCTTGACTTTGAGCTATATGACCATATGTTCCTTTGTCATTAAAGAGAAAATGTAAAAAAAAAAAAAAAAAAAAAAGTAAAAAAATAAAAAAATAAAAAAGAGAAAATGTAACCCATGTGGTAAGCCCCAAATCGTACTACTTTATGGAACTACTACTGCTTGGTCAAATTTGTGGTTATCTTTTGAATATACTTTTTTCTCAATATTTATTTTAAATGGAATTATACAATATTTGTCCTTCTGCTTCTGGCTTCTTGCCCTTAGCATATTTTCAAGGATTTTCAAGGTTCATCCATGTTGTAGTGTTTATCTGGACTTTGTTTTCTTTTTTATGGCTGAATAATATCCCATTTTATATGTATGCCACATTATTGTTTATCCATATATCTGTTGAAGGACACGTGGGTTGTTTCCACCTTTTGGTTATTGTGAGTAATGCTGCTATATATATTGTCAAGTCCCTGTTTTCAGTTCTTTTGAGTATATGCCTAAGAGTGGAATTAGTGGGTCACATGATAATTTTGTTGCTTAACTTTTCAAAAAAGTTGTGATTATTTTTTATAATAGTTTCTTTTCATTCTTTTATTAATGTTTTTTTGAGCATTAAAAAAGCTTTTGCTTTGGCTTTTCTGCTTATTTCCTTGGTTGACTTTTGTTGCTGATTTTTAAGAAATTATTTGTTTTGGTCATTCATTTTTTCTTTTCTTTTCAATTGTTTGTTTTTCAGACCCGAGTCAGAACTCCATCACAGGGGAACACAGCCAACTGTTAGGTATAGTATTACTGTGGGGATTGACCTTCTCTAAAATCACCCTTTTCTTGCCTGTACTAACAGAGGTTACTCTTATTTTCTATCCCCTCCTCTTCTACTTTTCACTCCTCAACCTTTTTCCTGCTGTATCTATTCCCAACTTGGTAAGTTTCAGGAAACTACTTCTACAATTGACTAAAACCTAATGTAGTTCCATTTGAAAGTCAATTACATTATCTATGTTTTAAAAAGAAAAGTCTGTAAGAATTAGAGCTTCTTTTTTCCAAGATAATTTTATCAAAAAGATACTATAATACTCTATCATATCTTAGAATTTGCTGTTACTTTGCCCTTTTTATTATTTTTCGTGGTCTTTTATCACCCTCTTTTTTGATTACTGAAAGTACTTCATAAACAGCTTGAACTTAATAAGCAAGATGTAGAGGATGTTTCAGTTCTTTATCTGTTAAATAAGTTATATAAATAAATTTATTTCTTCTAGGGATCATATATTTAAATTTCAGTAAGCTTGTTATTTAACAGGAACTTCACATCTCAGAACTGATAAAAATTTAAAATACAGAAATAATACATACTCTGATGAGGAATTCAGATAATACAAAATGTATATGTGAAAAAAAGTAAGATAAAACCCTTTAAAGTATCTCTTCTCCCCACCACCCCACCTCTATCCCCCAAGATATTTATTATTGACACTTTCTTGGGAATTCTTTTAGGACTTTTTAATTACACATTTTCTTACAATATATGACCATCTTCTTTCCTGTTTCTATCCATGGAGTTATACTCTACAGACTGTAACTTATTTTGTTTCACTTAACATTTTGTCTTGGATGTATCATTTCAGTATATAAAGATTTGCCTTATTCCTTGTTTGTTATAGAATAATATTCCATGTTCTAATTTTATACAGCCAGTTTCCTATTCTTGACCACTTATTTCCAGATGTTTTACCATTAAAAATTGTTACAGTGAACATCTTGTACATATATTCTTGCATTCTCATTGCCAGTATATTTGAAGGAAAAATTCCTAACAGTAGAACTCCTTGGTCAAAGGGTATACATACCTTAAAGAAGATACATCTCTATCATAAGCAGCAAATATCAATCTTAAAACTTTTTCTTTACTGGGGATCCCTGGGTGGCTCAGTGGTTTGGCGCCTGCCTTTGGCCCAGGGTGTGATCCTGGAGTCCCGGGATCGAGTACCGCATCGGGCTCCTGGCATGGAGCCTGCTTCTTCCTCCTCCTGTGTCTCTGCCTCTCTCTCTCTCTCTCTCTCTCTATCATGAATAAATAAATAAATACATCTTTAAAAAAAAAACTTTTTCTTTTCTTAACAGATGAGGATGGCATCTCTAGTTTTTATTTGTACTTCTTTAATCATAAGTGAGGTTAAATGCTTTTAAATATATTAACAGCCATTTTGTGTGTGTATGTGTGTGTGTGTCTTTTGATTTGAGGCTTATTTTTTGTTGAGTTTTTTGTTTTTGCTTTGTTTTCATTGAAGTATAATTAATGTACAGTGTTATATTAGTTTCAGGTGTACGCTATATTGATTGGACAATTTTATACATTGCTCAGTACTCACCACGATAAATATAGTCACCATCTGTCACCATATAGCATTATTACAGTATTACTGACTATAATTCCCTATGCTGTACTTTTCATTTCCATGACTTATTTTATAACTGGAAGTTACTTTTTTCTATTAAAAAATTTATTTGAATATAGTTCATATGCAATGTTACATTAGTTTCAAGTGTACAACATAGTGTTCAACTTCTTTATAAATTATGCTGTTAATCCCCTGTATTTTACCCACCCTATGCACCCACCTCCTCTCTGCAAACCTCCAGTTTGTTCTTTGTACTTAAGGGTTGTTTTTCTTTACTTTTTTTTTTTTCTTTTTTTGTGGGAGGTGGGCAGAGGGAGGGAGATAATCCTAAACAGGCTCCATACTGGGACATAGGGTTCAATCTCACAACCTTGAGGTCATGACTTGAGCCGAAATCAAGAGTTGGACACTTAACCAACTGAGCCACCCAGCTGCCTATGTTTTCTTCTTATATACAACATGTAAGTGAAATCATGTGGTATTTGTCTTTCTTTGCCAGACTTCACTTAGCCTAGCGTCCTCTAGGTCCACTCATGTTGTTCCACATGGCAAGATCTCATTTTTTTTATGACTGAATATTTCACTGTGCATATAATACCACATCTTTAGGGGCATCTGGGTGGCTTAGTGGTTGAGCATCTGGGATCAAGTCCCACATCGAGCTCCCTGCAAGGAGCCTGCTTCTCCCTCTGCTTGTGTCTCTGCCTCTCTCTGTGTGTGTCTCATGGATAAATAAATAAAATCTTTAAAAAAGAGGGTAGGGGGATAAAAATAGTATACGTCCCAAAGTAAAGCTTTATCTATTCATTCAATGATGGACACTTGGGTTGCTTCTGTATTTGGCTATTGCAAATACTGTCGCAATAAACATAGAGGTACATATGTCTTTTCAAACTTAATTTTCTTTGGGTAAATACCTAGTAATAGAATTGTTTGATCATATGGCAATTCTATTTTTAATTTTTTGAGGAACCTCCACACTTTTTCACAGTGGTTGGTCCAATTTACATTTACACCAGGGGTGCATGATGGTTGATTTGAGACTATTTTGATTTGTACATTGCTGAACTTTTAGCTGTTTGAATGTGTGCAGAGCAGCTGTATAAAGTGTAAGCTATTAAGTCCAAAGTAAGGAAAGTACTTGTTTGCTTATTACAGGTTCAGGGTCTTAGTTAAAGAAACTGGGATACTCCTTTTCTGCTCTTTCTATGATAAGGACATAAGTTTCTGATCTTAATTCTCATTTCTTTGAGAAAGTTTATGTGCTGGAATAGTAGCTGACACCCTAAGCCTCAATAAATATTTGTTAGTTAAATGGTTTGACATAAACATATAACTAGAAGTCTGCTCTCAAGAGTCATGGCCTTGTGATATTGGGGTTGGCACTGTTCTCTTTGTGAATATTCCATTGTGCATATAATACCACAGATAAAAATTGTGAATATTTAGACTTTTATATTGGATAGCTTATTTCGACTGTTCAAAATTATTATTCTCTATATAAAAATTTCACATTTGGACCAGGAATGACTAAGGTTTCATTGAAAGATTTAGGCAGACCACAGAAAGTACATTTCACCCGTAAACTATTAAATTGCATCCGTCTCTGGTACACCAACAAGTAGAGGAATTTGAGAGTGGTTTATCATCTGGCCAGGAACATGTGTGTCATGGAGGTAGGAAAGGACTTAGCTAATGAAATGGATGATCAGGGGAGTTGGTACCATTCCAGTGTAAGCTGGGTTTTGTTTCCAATGAAGTACTTGTAGTAAAAGATAGTAAATGAATTGTGGGCAAAAAGAAATGGTATGCGATTGTGAAGAAGACTTCTCTTAGTATTCGCTAACAACCCTAATATTTGCAGAGAGACTACTCTAGACATGAATCTCATTTGGCAACCTACATTTGCATTCAATTTTGAACAAACCTGGGAATTTATCCAGAGTTGTCTGGCTAGATTCTCGGGTAAGTTCATCTTGCTACCCTGGGTGCTCCCTCTGAGGTTCGTTAGATAAGATGAAATTCTCCTTTTTTTCTAATGCTCTTAATAACTACCATCTTCTGTGCCGCATCCTGAGTTTCTTTCTTTTCTTTCCTTTTTCTTTTTCTTTTTTTTCTTTTTCTTTTTCTTTTTCAAGTAAACTCTACACCCAGCATGGGCTTGAACTCCCAACCTGAGAGTTGCATGCTCTACTGATTGAGCTGGCCAGGCACCCTTCTGAGTATCTTTGTTTAAGCTACAGTCTCAAAATCCATAAAAGGCTGGCTTATTTTAAGAAGAAGAAGAAGAAGAAGGAAGAAAGAAGAAGAAAGAAGAAGGAGGAAGAAGAAGAAGAAGAAGAGAGGGGGAGGGGGAGAGGGAGGGGGAGAAGGAGGAGAGGAAGGAGGAGGAAGGAGAAGGGGAGGAGGAGGAGGAAGAGGAGGAAAGAAGGAAGAAAGGAGGAGAGGTTTGCACAAGGCAGAAAGATGATTTTTTGGATTATATTTTCCAGCCATCTTACAGTTCCTTAATTCCAGTTGCATTCGCAACTTGAATTAAAATCTTGCCAGCTGTCTATAAAAATCTTGCTTAGGAGCAAGTTGCTGGCTCAGTCAGTGGAGCATGTGACTCTTGATCTAGGGTTGCAGTTTGTTTTTTTTTTTTTTTTTAATTTTTTTTTTAATTTATGATAGTCACACACAGAGAGAGAGAGGCAGAGACATAGGCAGAGGGAGAAGCAGGCTCCATGTACCGGGAGCCCGACGTGGGATTCGATCCCGGGTCTCCAGGATCGCGCCCTGGGCCAAAGGCAGGCGCCAAACCGCTGCGCCACCCAGGGATCCCATAGGGTTGCAGTTTGACCCCCACCTTAGATATAGAGGTTACTTAAAAATAAAATCTTAAGGGCACCTGCGTGGCTTAGTGGTTTAGTGTCTGCCTTTGGCTCAGGTTGTGACCCCGGGGTCCTGGGATCAAGTACCGCATCCGGCTCCCCGCAAGGAACCTCCTTCTCCCTATGCCTGTGTCTCTGCCTCTCTCTCTGTGTCTCTCATGAATAAATGAATAAAATCTTTAAAATAAATAAAATAAAATCTTAAAAAAAGAAAATCTTGCCTAGCATAATTTGGCGTGGTAGGTTAAAAACTGCTTCAATTGTCTTGCCTGCTGAATAGAATTTATAATAGCATCTTTCAGACTTCTAAATGTTCTTCCTGTTAGTAGGGCACAGTTACTTTAATGTATCTATTGTTCCCACTGACTCATCAGATCTCTCATAAATCTCAGGGTCAGGCGGAGAAGCTGTATGGAGGAATGAATATATTTATGATTTATGAACTTTGTGTGTGTATAATTTTTAATTTGAAACAGTTTAGTAAGCAAGTAAGCAAATGAGCTGCATTTGGGCCCTAGCATTTTTACAATAATTTTTACCAAACATTCAAGGAAAAATAATTCCTCTTCTACAGTTGCTCTCAAGGAATAGGAAAACAAACACTCCCGACTCAGTTTGAGGATTGCATAATTCTCATACCAAAACTTAGCAATGATAATATGAGACAAGTATAGGCCAGTTTTATTTATGAATACAGATGTCCTAAACGAAATATTTGCAATCTGAATCAAGCAATGTATTTTTTTTTAATTACCCCTGTGACCAGTTTGGGTTTCTGCCAGAAATACATGGTTGATTTACCATTAAAAATCAATGTATATGATTCATTGTGTTAACAAAAGGAGATGAGGAGTACCTGGGTGGCTCAGTCAGTTAGGCGTCTGACTCTTGATTTTTGTTCGGGTCATGGTTTCAGGGTTGTAAGATCTTGCCCCAATCAGGTTTGCACTGGACAGATCCTGCTTTAGATTCTCTCTCCTCCCCTGCCCCCCCCACCCCGAAAAAAAAGGAGATTAAAGAATGAATCCTCTTAACTGATGCAGGAAAATAATTTCATTTGAAATATATCCAATATTTAAATTTATGAGGTCATATTGACACTTTAAAAAAGTAATTGATGGGACCCCTGCGTGGCTCAGTGTTTGAGCATCTGCCTTCAGCTCAGCATGTGATCCCAGGGTACTGGGATCGAGTCCCACAATGGGCTCCCTGCAGGGAGCTTGCTTCTCCCTCTGCCTGTGTCTCTGCCTCTCTCTCTCTCTCTCTCTCCTCTCTCTCATGAATAAATAAAAACCTTTTTTTAAAAATTAAAGATAAATAAAAATAAACTAATTGATCACCATTAGTGTATTTTAGTGAACTAACTCATTACTCTGAGAATTGCTTAATAGAAAGAATGAAGTATCTTGCCTTTACTATACTAATGGGTAACCAAATAGTGTATTAGAGGGAATGTTTCTTTTTTTTAATAAATTAATTTTTTATTGGTGTTCAATTTACCAACATACAGAATAACACCCAGTGTTCATCCCGTCAAGTGCCCCATCACCCACTCACCCCCACCCCCCGTCCTCCTCCCCTTCCCCCACCCTTAGTTCATTTCCCAGAGTTAGGAGTCTTTATGTTCTGTCTCCCTTTCTGATATTTCTTACCCATTTCTTCTCCCTTCCCTTCTATTCCCTTTCACTATTATTTATAGAGGGAATGCTTCTTTATCAAAGTATTTCACCTAGTAAATTAAGGAAGAATAATAGAAGAGTATCACCACTTTGTAATCCCTCATAAATTACTGGATCCAGTCATTAATCACCAACAGTTGGTTAGTATCTCAAAAAGAAAGCAAATCAGATGACATATACCCCCTAACAGAAGATCAAAATACTACTGTGAAGTTTTCCTACCTCTCCCCTAAAAATCCTCAAGGTGGATCAGCCTCTGGACCTCATTAGCAATATATAGGAAATAAATAAAGCAGAACAACATTTAAGCAGCATCACATTGGATGTTGTCATCAATATCAGAAACTAGTGGCTCCTGGGGGGCTCAGTCAGTTAGGCGTCTGCTGTCAGCTCAGGTCATGATCCCAGGGTCCTAGGATGGAGCCCTGCATCATGCCCCTTGCTCAGTGGAGAGTCTGCTTCTCCCTCTCCCTCTGTCCCTACCTCTGCTTGTGTGCTCGCGCTCTCTCTGTTTCTCTCAAATAAGTAAATCTTAAAAACATCAGAAACTCTACTGAACATATGACATAGTTTCTTCAAATAAATTGTAAAGAAAAGAAGAGCTGTTGACTTAAGAGATATAGAAATCAACATAATGTATGCCTCTTATTGAATACTCAAATTGTAAAAATCAAAAACAATTTATAACATTTGAGACAGCCTTTCGTGTTCACACAGTCACATAGTTAAGACTCAAACCTGTGCTAAGGGAAATTAAGTAAATTTACTGCTCTTGTTCTGCCTGTCTCAGACCAGCAAAGACATGTGATCATTTGACATTTGACATTTGACAGGATCAGGAGACTAAGGGAAGAATCAGATTTATTTATCTTAGCTCCAAATTGCAATATAAGTGGCAAATTACAGAAGCAGCAATATAGAGATAAGAGCACCACAACAATAAAGTTTTTATAAAGAGCAAAACATTTGATAAACCATATTCCTGTTTACAAAAAAATATATATGCCATAAAAAATGGAAATCTGAAATCTGTAGTAGAATCAATGGCACTTATATCTGTTTTGAGTTGAGTAAGTTCCCAGTCATGTTAGCTTTATCTGGATAGTAAAATGAGGGGAATAAAACAACTTAATGATCTGATGGGCTATTTAATTCTTAGCATTACTGAAGCCAGTCTCAGTGGATGCCTCCAAAGGAATTCTCTTAGGATTCTGGATAATCCTAACACAGCCCTAGGATATGGATTTGGTTCTTAGTTCCTGCTGAGTAAAACTTACTTACTATTCAGAAACTCTAGAACTTCCATTCCATTTGAGATGTTCTGAGGTCACAGTAGTGACCTAGATTTATGAAAGGCTGCACTATTGATTGAGCAAGAATATTAGTAGAGGAGCAGAGGGAGAGAGGGAGGATCTTAAACAGGCTCCATGCCCAGCACAGAGCCCAATGCGGGGCTCCATCTCATGACCTGAGGTCATGACCTAAGCTGAAATTAAGTGTCTAATTCTTAACCAATTTAAGTCACCCAGGTGCCCCTCCTTTTTTTTTTTTTTTTTTTGTTTCATTTTTAAGAAAGAATGAAGGCTGTACTTTTATTTTTTTTTTTTAAGATTTTATTTATTCATGAGAGACACACAGAGGCAGAGACACAGGCAGAGGGAGAAGCAGGCTCCCTGCAGGGAGCCTGATGTGTGGGATTCAATCCTGGGACCCTGGGGTCACAACCTGAGCCGGAGGCAGGCGCTAAACCACTGAGCCACCCAGGTGCCCCCCCCCTTTTAAAGGCTGTCCTTATGAAGCAGCATGATTTCTTGCCAAGAAACTGAGATCAAGAATTGATCCATGCCTTTCAATTAACCACTCCTGCTGAGAGCTTTTTCTTGCTGAGAGTTTTTTTTTTGCCTAGAAAGCCTTGATCTTTGATGATTGACCAGGAGCTCTATGGGACCCTCACATTCCACTACCACACATAGACCTTGATAAGACTATCTTGGAGGCATCATTGGTCTCATGAATGTAGGCAAAGTCTCCAGGGATATTCTTCTACCCCCCAAAAAACCAAGCAAGAAAAGTTGGGCCAGAAACATCCAGGACTAAAGTGTCAGGAAGTTAAGATGGTTGCACTTGAAACTTGAGACTGCAGAGGCCCCACATGTAGAGGTGCCCTGGTCGCAGAAGGGGAACCAGAGCTGTTGGGACAAGGCTTGGACCAGCAGGCAGCAGCATGGGGCAGGATTGTTGTGAAGCCAGACTTTAATAGCAACAGTATTGTAAGGCTAGTAAAGCAGCAGAGTAGTATGTTGGATCTGGGACTCCTACTTCTATAACCCTCAAGAGGGATGAAATGGTCCTGAGTCTGAGATACAAGACTATTAAAAGTTTAAATCAATAAAGGGTGCAGTTAGGTAAACATACTAAGGAATGAAAGACTGTTTAGAGAGAACAAATAGAACTTGTAGAAGAGAAATAAAATAGTTGTTGATATAGAAACTAAAGGTAACAGATTAGAAACAGGTAAAAGGGGTTTATGAACAGAACAAAAGGAAAACCACATCTAGACACATCTTACTGAAGCTGCAGAACACCTAAGAAAAGATCTTTAAATCAGCCAGAGAGAAAGTACAGATCATCAAGGGAATAGCAGAACAACAGAATTCTCAGTAACAAAACAGATAACAAATGATGCCTTAAAGTGTTTACAAAGCACTTTCTAGAGTAGAGTTATGCTTATTAGCAAGAAATTCAGTAATAAGGACAAAATACAATTGTTGCTAAATAAAAGACAAGAAAATTTTTCACCTTGAGACTTGCTTTAAGCTAGTGGTTTATAACTGAGGACAATTTTGTCCCCCAGAGGATATTTGGAAATGTCTGAGGAGTTTATTTTGATTGTCGCTGCTGGAGATGCTACTGGCATCTAGTGACTCATGGCTAGGGATGCTCTTAAACAGCCTACAGTGCATTGGACATCTGCCACAGCAAATTATTATGTGCTGAGTTTGAGAAACACTCCTTTAAAAAGGAATTCTAAAGAAGGTACCTCAAGTAAAAGCAAAATGATCGCAGAAGACTAGTACTCTGAAATGTAACAAAAATACTGAACAACTCAAATGGTAAACATGGACCTTCACTTCACCCAAATGGTAAACATGGGCCTTCACTTCACCCAAGTCAGTGTTGTCTTTATGAAATAGTTTTAGTATCTTATTTGTGTAGTAAAATAAGCTACTAGAGGGGAGCCTGGATGGCTCAGTAGGTTAAGAATCTGCCTTCAGTGCAGGTCCTGATTCCGGGTCCTGAGATCAAGCCCCATATTGGGCTCTATGTTCAGTGGGGAGCCTGCTCCTCCCTCTGCCTCTGCTCCTCCCCGCTGCTTGTGCTCACGCTCTCTCCCTCTCTCTCTCACTCTTCCTCTCTCGTGTGCCTGCTCTCTGTCTCAAATATTTTTTTTTTTTTTAAAGCTATCATAGGGACACCTGGGTGGCTCAGCAGTTGAGCATCTGCCTTTGGCTCAGGGCGTGATCCTAGAATCCCAGGATCGAGTCCCTAATCAGGCTCCCTGCTTCTCCCTCCGACTAGGTCTCTGCCTCTCTCTGTGTCTCTCATGAATAAATAAATAAAATCTTTTAAAAATCTTAAAAAAGAAACTGCTAGAGATATTGGACAGAACAGTAGTACATGAATCAGAGGAAAGAGAACTGAAGTGTTCAAGTTTTTTATTGTTTGGGAGGATGACAGACTGTTGTTTAAACTCGCTTAACAGTTTAAGTAAAATATGTGGTAAAATTTCAAAGGTATTTACTGAAAGAATAGATATAGAATGTAGAAACTCCAAAAGGAGAGAACAAATGGAATAAGGGAAAAATAAGCCAAAAAACCCAGTAGCGAAAAGGAGAATGAATCATAAAAAATACCAAATAGAAATTTTAAAATGATAGAATCCAATAAAAACATATAAATTGCTAAAGTTGATGGACTAAACTTGACAGTTAAAAAGACAGATTGTCAGATTTTTTTAAAATACCATTATCTACTGTTTACAGGAGATCTACCCAAAACATAAGGACCCAGGAAAATGGACAGTGAAACAGTTGAACCAAAGGACAGTTGTATAGTTGTCATCTTTTCTACTTAGAGTTTATTCTGCTCTATCTTGCTAAGATAGGTACTTAGCTCAAATAATTTTTATTCTTTTTAGTCTGCTAATGTAAAATTTTAAGACGATAACTTTTCTTTGAAGTGCTACTTTGGTGGATCCTACAAGTTGCAGTAGGTAATGTCTTTATTGTCATTTAATTTTTAAAAGTATTTTAAACTTCAATTCTTGTGTTGTTCTACAGCATATTTAATTTCTAAACTTGGAAGGATTTAAAAATGTATCTTTTCATAATTCTAACAACTTTTGCTATAGATCAAAGTCACAGCCTATATTCCCTCTGTTTGAAATTTGTTGACTTTAAGATCTAGCACATGATAAATTTTATGAATTTTCCATGTATGTCTATTTTGTATATTGTCTAATTTTGTTTGCAGAACTTTATGTCCATTAGGTGAAGGTTATTCATTGTGTTATTCGGGTCTCTTCACCCTTATTTTGTTTGCTTCATCTATAATTATTGAGAAATATATGTTAAACATTTCCCTGTATGACCGTAGATTTATCATTTCTTACTATAGTTTTGTCCATTTTTGCCTCAGCTTTTGAGTCATGGATGGATGGGTAAGTGAATAAATGGATAAATGCATGTGGTAGGCAGCCTCTTAGATTGGTTCCAAGTGATCCTTTCTTCCTGGTATTCATGCTCTTGTGTAATCCTCTGCCCTTTGAGGGCTGGACTTAAGGACTCCTTCTAATTAACAGAAAATGGCAAAGCAATGTTACTTTCAAAATGAGATTACAAAAAGACCATGACATCTGTCTCGTACTCTCTCTCTGGTTCTCTTTGATGACTTGCTTTGAGGGAATCCAGCTGCCATGCTGTAAACTGTACTATGGAAAGGCCCGTGTAGCAGGGAACCAAGATGGGCCCCTGACCAACAACCTAAAAGACAGTGAATCTTGCCAACAACTATGTAAGTGAACTTGGAAGTAGATCTTCCCCAGGCCTTCAAATGAGACCACACAGTCTCGGCAGAGGTTTGATTGGAACTTCATAAGGACTGAAGCAGAGTGCTCAAAGTCATGCCTATATTGCTGGCCATACAAACTGTAAGATGAAAAGTGTGTTTAAGCTACTAAATGTGAGAGTAATTTACTATGCAGAAAGATAACTATAAACCATAGATATATGTTTAAAATACTTTCTTGAGAGGCCAGGGTGCTCAGCTGGTTAAGCATCTAACTCTTGATTTCAGCTCAGGTCATGATCTCAGGCTCGTGAGATGGAGCCCTGCTTAAGATTTCTCCCTCTTCCTTTCCCTCTGCCCCTCTCCCTACCTCATGCACTCACTCTTCTCTGTCTTTCTCTCTCTCTCTCAAAAAAAATAGTAATAATAATTACAAAATAAAATACTTTCTTGGTAAATTCAACTTTGTTATGTGGTTACCCTTTCATCCATAATAAGGCTTTCCTTTTAAAGAAAAATTTATCTAGTGATAAAAAAAAAATTTATCTAGTGATAATAAAACCATATCAGATTTCTTTTGGTTAGTATTTGC
This sequence comes from Canis lupus dingo, assembly GCF_003254725.2. Taxonomy (NCBI): domain Eukaryota; kingdom Metazoa; phylum Chordata; class Mammalia; order Carnivora; family Canidae; genus Canis; species Canis lupus. The sequence goes on from NC_064272.1 coordinate 982,835, forward strand.
CTGATCTCTTTCTTTTACTTTCAGCCTTTACATGTCATATATGTCTCTTAAAACAGTATATACCTGCATTGTTTTGTTTAATCCTATGTTTTAACAAATGAAGTTTATTTACATTATTATAAGTATTGGTATTATTGATACAATCTAAAAATGCTGTCTATATCTTCCAAATAAAGAAAATAACATTAGCACATTCACATCCCTCTCTCTACAGCCCCAAACCCCATTATGTTGTTATTATCTAGTGTAGGTCAGTGGGACAAGGACCGCTCAGTAAATGGATTTGGAGAACTATTTGCTAATAACTACCTGATCTGGCTTCTTCTATCTTTCTAAATACTCTCTCCTTTCCTCTGTTTCAGCTGTGTTACTCACTCTGTTTTATGAATCTATTAAGATTGTTTCTGCTTTAGGATCTCTTAAAATTACTACTCTCTCAGCTTGAAATGCTGGCTTTTCCTGACCCTTCTATGCCAAGGGTATGCTACAGCCAGCTTACACTAACTCATGAGAGCCAAGTGTATGCATCTCTCCAAAACCATGTTAATGACTTCACATTAATAGTTTAAAATTGGTGTGTGTATTTACACCGTGGAAATTAGCTAACATCATAAGTCACGTGTGTGTGTGTATATTTAACTCTGTCTTCTGTGACTTCAGTCTACACACAGTCTACAAAGACTTTAACTGCTTTGTCTACTGCTATATCCCTGGGACCTAGAGTGCCCAGCACATCATAAGAACTTAATAAGTGCTTGGTGAATTAATTGAATAAATGAATTACTCAAAAGTGGTGATAAGGGCAGCCCCGGTGGCGCAGCGGTTTAGCGCCGCCTGCATCCTGGGGTGTGATCCTGGAGACCTGGGATCGAGTCCCATATCAGGCTTCCTGCATGGAGCCTGCTTCTCCCTCCGCCTGTGTCTCTCGCTCTCTCTGAATGAATGAATGAATAAATAAAATCTTTTAAAAAAAAGTGGTAATTTTAACCTATGTCATTCTCTTTAGAATTTTCTGGAATCATTAGAGGAAAATAATTACATTTTCCTTTTTTTAAAAATTGTGGAAATTTCCAAAGGTACAGAAAAGCAGAATAGCATAGTGAACCCCCATGAAACTATCACTCAGTTTATTTTTTTTAAAGATTTTATTTATTTATTCATGAGAGGCAGACATAGACAGAGGGAGAAGCAGGCTCCATGCAGGGAGCCTGACGTGGGACTTGATCCCAGGACCCCAGGATCACACCCTGGGCTGAAGGCAGATGCTCAACTGCTGAGCCACCCAGGCGTCCCTATCACTCAGTTTAAACAATGTTAAGAATCTGTTTTCAAGTTCCACCTGATTTTTTCCTGGAATATCTTAAAGAAAATTCTTGATATCACATGATTTTATGTACCTTTTTTTAAGAAAAAGTTTAAATTTCTCTGTTTCAGAATTGTCTTTTTATATTTGATTTGAGTCAGGATTCTAACAAGGTTCACACCTTACATTTGGTTGAGGCATCATTTCAAGTATTAATTTATGAAATCACCTTTTTTTAGTTTATGCCATTTACTTGTTGAGTGAGATTATTTGTCATGTAGAATTTCTCACATTTTGAATTTGATTATTGCAGCATCATTGTGGTGATGTTTAACATCTTCCTCCTCTGTGTTTTGGGAAATGGTAGGTAGATTTAGAGGCTTGATTAGATTCAGCTTCCATTCTTTTAGTAGGAATACATCCCAGGTTGCACAGTGTATTTTTTTCATTGTATTAGAAGATTGTGTTGTCCACTTTTAGCGATGTTGAAATTGATCATTGAGTTCCCGATCACCCTGATCCATCCATTATAAAGTTATGTCTCAGCCTTTCATCTAATGGTTTTAGCAAATATTGACGCTGATTGCCTAGATCCATTATTTCATTAGGAATTGAAAATTGGTGATTTTTTTCCTAATTATATTATGCCATATGCATTAAAAATTTTCTGTTTAAATTCCAGTTAACATTACACTGTTACATTAGTTTCAGATGTACAGTGTAGTGATTCAACAATTCTATATATTACTCAGTGTTCATCATGACAGTGTACTCTTCACCTGTTTCACCCATTCCACGCCAACCACCTCCCCTCTGGTAACCATCAATTTGTTCTCTATAGTTAAGAGACATATAAATGGGGGCAACCGGGGTGGCTCAATGGGTGAGCATCTGCCTTTGGCTCATGGAGTGATCTCAGGGTCCTGGGATCGAGTCCCATATCAGGCTCCCCACAGGGAGCCTGCTTCTCCCTCTGCCTGTGTGTCTCTCGTCAGTAAATAAAAGCTTAAAAAAAGAGAGAGATAAAAATGGCTAACGGACACATGAAAAGATTCTCAACATCATTCATCATCAGGGAAATACAAATCAAAACTACAGTGTGATATCACACCTGTCAGAATGTTTAAATTTAACAACACAGGAAACAATGTTGGTGAGGATGCAGAGACAGGGGAATCCTCTTACATTGTTGGTGGGCATGCAAAGTGGTACATCCACTCTGGAAAACTGTGTGGAGGTTCCTCAAAAAGTTAAAAATAGAGCTACCCTATGACCCAGCAGTTGCAATACTAGGTATTTACTCAAAGGATGCAAAAATACTGATGTGAAGGAGCACTTGCACCTGAATGTTTATAGCAGCATAGTCAACATAGCCAAATTATATAGGAAGAGCCCAAATGTCCACTGACTGATGATACACACAATTAAATATTACTCAACATATAAAAGAATGACACTTCACTATTTGCTATGATGTGGCTAGAGCTCAAATGTATTATGCTAAGCAAAATAAGCCAGTCAAAGACAAATGCCATATGATTTCATTCACATGTGGAATTTAAGAAGCAAAAGCAGATGAATATAGGGGAAAGAAAGAAGAAGCAAACCATAAAATAGATTTTGAACTATAGAGAACAAAACTGAGGGTTGATAGAGGGAGGTGGGTGGAGGATGGGGTACACCAGTGGTGGGCACTAAGGAGGGCACTTGTTGCAGTGAGCACGGGTGTTATATGTAAGTGATGAATCCCTAACTTCTCCTGAAACTAGTATTATGCTGTATGTTAACTAACTAGAATTTAAATAAAAACTTGATAAGAGTCTGTTTCTTGGTTTATCTCCCTTTTTTCCCTATGCTTGTTTGTTTTATTTCTTAAATTCCACATTTATTAGCTAGAATTTTTCTATAAAGAAATTTTATTTGACATTTTAGTTATCCTGAAATATGGTTGGTACAGGAAAGGCAAGATAATTGCTTATTCTTTCTCTTTATTGTTTTTCAGATATGCTATTTCCTTAGTCTGTAAAGATGACTGTTTTTTCAAAATATACTGGATATTTCACATAGTTACATTTCAGTTCAATGCAATAGCTATTTTTAGTGTTCACATCTACCCATTTTTTAGCTAATGAAGACCATCAGGTTGGCTCTTCTGTCCTTTGACAAGATCTAGTTATTTTGATAGCTTGTTGGCTATTTCCCAAACTTGTATTTAAGGTTATAAGACTTTGAATTAGTTTCTGTAGCTTTTTTTTTTTTTTTAATGATAGTCACACACACAGAGAGAGAGGCAGAGACACAGGCAGAGGGAGAAGCAGGCTCCATGCACCAGGAGCCCTACGTGGGATTCGATCCCGAGTCTTCAGGATCACGCCCTGGGCCAAAGGCAGGCGCCAAACCACTGCGCCACCCAGGGATCCCTAGTTTCTGTAGCTTTTATATATTAGTATCTATTTCTTGAATACTTGAGGTGTTCTTAATGACATTTGAATAATTTTTTATTTTCTTTCTCTCCTGCAAGGCAATTATAATTATATATAATTCTTAGGCACAGCAAAGAACCAGAGCTAATAAGGAAGTATTCACACAGACTCTACTGCCTGAGGGAACCCAGTCTCTTTTTCTTTTTCTTTTTTTTTTTTTTCTTCATAGCTGGTTCACCAAATTCTTGTAGGGTATCTCTTTTAACATTAAAAAAAAAAAAAAAGTGGCAAGGGTTTGTACAAAAATAGTGTTTGGTTACATGACCTGATGTCATTTTTCTTTTTTTTTACCCAATGTCACATAAACAGTTGGACATACCTGGATGGAGGTAGAGGGTCTTACTGCCATTATCAATAGCAGTAGTATATAAAGTCTAAAGCAACACACTAAGAGCTCAATAAGTACTTCTTAAAAATTTTATTCTAGATTTGGGTGACTTTAAGAGTAGGGTCTTTATAGGCTAGAATCCTAAAAAAAAAAAATAGTGTTTCCAGAGGTCTTCATGCTGTTAAGCCTTCATATTATTTACCTGTTAGAGATTTATTTTTGTTCCTGTTCTAGAGTGAGCCACATTCTCTAAGCATGGCTCATTGAGTTCTCCCACTTTAAGATTAAAATATGAATATGAAAATGGATTCTGTTAATACAGAGGCAACATGAAGTTATTTTGTGCTGATATTTTAATACCAATGAGAAACTAATTTGATTTATTTTTTTCCAGATGATGGGCATAATAAGAAAGCTCGAAATGCTTATCTCAATAATTCCAATTATGAAGAAGGAGATGAATATTTTGATAGAAACTTGGCACTCTTTGAGGTAAAAATAGGAGAAAACTAGGATGGAGATTTCAGGAACAGAGATTTCAAGATAACTGTTTTCTATCCCATTTAGTTTTAAAGCAGTACAGGCTGGATAATTTTAAGAACTATTTGTTAAAATATAATACTTACTATAATTTGTCATTGTAGTTGATTTATTCTGTATAACTTAATTATCACGAATAAGTAGCCATTAAATCAGATTTCTTTTTTTTTTTTTTTTAAGATTTTATTTATTTATTCATGAGAGACACAGAGAAAGAGAGGCAGAGACACAGGCCAGAGGGAGAAGCAGGCTCCATGCAGGGAGCCCGACGCGGGACTGGATCCCAGGTCCCCAGGACCATGCCCTGGGCAGAAGGCAGCACTAAACCACTGAGCCACCTGGGCTGCCCTAAATCAGATTTCTATGATTGAGGATGAATGTTGACATCACAGGCATATGGAGAACCTTGCTGCTGAATTTAGCTAGGATTTAAATATTTGAATTGGAATTATCTATGAAGTATAAAATAGAGTATTTTTCAACTCTGTGCTTGGGAAGACTATCATTTATCTTATAACTACTAATCGAAAATCAGTGTAGGAAGTCGGCTGCCAGATTAAGAGGGCCTATGTTTTTTTTTTTTTTAATTATTTATTTATTTGAGAGAGAGCACAAAAGGGCAGGGAGATAGAGGGAGAGGGACAAACAGGCTTCCCACTGAACAGAGTCCAATGCAGGACTTGATCCCATGACCCCAGGATCATGACCTGAGCCAAAGGCACGTGCTTAACCTACTGAGCCACCAGGCACCCTGAGAGCCTATATGTCTTAACTGAGACCATAGGGACTCTGATGGGGTCTATAGTCAGGTTGTTGAAAGGAGCCTGCTTTAGTCCAAGACTACTTTGTGTCTGGCTTTGGACATTGATGCATGTGAGTGCCAGTTCTCTCAGTGTATCTATTTTTTATTTTATTTTTATTTTTTAAAGATTTTATTTGGTGGCTCAGTTGGTTGAGCCTCTGCCTTCAACTCAGGTCATGATCCCAGGATCCTGGGGACAGAGCCCTGCATTGGGCTCCCTGCTCATTAGGGAGCCTGCTTTCCCATCTCCCTCTGCTGTTCTTCCTGTTTGTGTTCTTTCTCTCTCTCTCTCTCTCTCTCTGTCAAATAAATAAAATCTTAAAAAAAAAAAAAAAAGATTTAATTATTTGAGAGAGAGAGCATGCACAAGCAGGGACAGTGGCAGATGGAGAGGGAGAAGCAGGCTCCCCACCAAGCAGGGAGCTGGACTCGGGGACTTGAGCCCAGAACCCTGGGATCATGACTCGAACCACCCAGGCACACCTCAGTGCATCTACTTTTTAAATGATATCTTCTTTCAGCTTTCTTCAAGAAAATATCAGAGGTGAATATTTAGTTCAGTCACAGAAGTTTTTTATTGAGCTTCCTGTGCTTGGTGTAATAAATAATAGCCATAGATGTTATTAGAATGTTAGTAGCTTAAGGGCACTTGGGTGGTTCATTTGGTTCAAGCATTTGACTCTTGATCTTAGCTCAGGTCTTAAGAATGTTAGTGGCCTAAAGAAAGAGGCACTGTAGTTAAAGGTAATATTATCAATGTTTTTTACAAGGATACAGCTGTCTAAAGGGGCCAGTGTGATTTTGCTTTTAATGTAAAGTTAAGCCATTAGAATGATAAAGCTTTTCACTTGAGAATTTTATAAGGATTTATGTAGCCCTGATTAAGTGTACATTTTAATGTGGGAGGAGAATAAAGCCTCATTTATAAATTTTCTTAAAATATTTACCTGTGAAGTATTTTCTCATTTGATTTGTAATTTTCTGGTACAGAGGTCACTTTGATGCTTATTTCCAGTGTTCTTTATTACTCATTTCTTCCATGTTTCTGGTTTTTTAGGAAGAAATGGACACCAGACCAAAGGTATCTTCTCTCCTCAACCGTATGGCCAATTATACTAATCTGACACAAGGAGCAAAAGAGCATGAGGAGGCAGAAAACATTACTGAAGGGAAAAAGAAGCCCACCAAGGTGAGGCTTTCAAATAACAAGGATAAATAAAAAGAGTCCCATATATAAGAAAGGAGGAAGTATCCAGGGTATCACTCTATGCTCAGTAACTGTTGAATGCTTGATACATGCCAGGCGCTGTTCTGGGCAGTGGGGGTCATAGCAGAAACACATGTAGTGTGCTGCTCTCATGCAGTCTGAAGTCTAGTATGAGGAGATCGTTGTTAAACTGAATATTACGTGTTGACAGCACTCTAACAAAAAATATAAGCAGGGATAGGTGATGAACATGGCATAACATATGCAAAGACTTGACATGGAATCATTTTGTTGTACACCAGGAACTAATGTAACATTGTGTGTTAACTTCAAAAGGCAGGGTAAAGACACTGAAACTGGCCAGCAAGAGAGCCAGAGCAGAGGAGGGGTCGAGAGATTGGTCAGGGAAGCCCTCGCTGACAGGGCCATATTTAAGCAGAGACCTAACCAGTGAGAGACATGGGCCACCCAGTTAGGAGAAGAGCATTCCAGGCAGATGGAGTGGCATTTCGGAAGAAGAGTGTCCACACCTGTCCACTGGTGCCGTCTCTGTTGTGAAGTGATTGGGTTTTTCAAATACTAAATTTCAGTTTTTCTCAAAATATGGAACACTATTACAAGTTAGCTTTCTGGTTCTTCAGGAATAAAGTGACCCTCAGATCTTCATTTTGCCAAATGCATTTACCAGCTACCATGAAGGATTATGCCAAATTCTGAAGGAATTCTATCAAATCATTATTCAATTTTTAAATGAAAAGGGAAAGCTAGGGGCCCATGGCTGACTCTGTTGGTGGAGCATGCGACTCTTGTACTCATGTACTATTGTGAGTTTGAGCCCCTCATTAGAGAGATTATTTAAAAATAAAATCTTTTTTTTTTAAGATTTTATTTATTTATTCATGAGAGACACAGGAGAGAGAGGCAGAGACAGCCAGAGGGAGAAGCAGGCTCCGTGTAAGGAGCCTGACGTGGGACTCGATCCCGGGTCTCCAGGATCACGCCCTGGGCTGAAGGCAGCGCTAAACTGCTAAGCCACTGGGGCTGCCCAAAAATAAAATCTTCAAGAGAAGGGAAAGCTAATAGCTTCAAGAACAGAACATTTTATTTATTTATTATTACTATTTTTTAAAGATTTGTTTTTTCATTCATGAAAAACACATAGGCAGAGACACAGGCAAAGGGAGAAGCAGACCCTGTGCAGGGAGCTCGACGTGGGACTCGATCCCAGGACCCCGGGATCATGTACTGAGCCAAGGCAGATGCCCAACCACTGAGCCACCCAGGCGTCCCAAACAAGAACATTTTAATTGTTGCGGGTACACTTAAAAGTTTGTGGTAAAATGCCCATGTAAAAACATATGGGGACCGCTGTGGACTGTGGGCCACTGGGGTCGGTGAAGTATCTCAAGATGGCTGGGCGAAAACTTGCTCTAAAAACCACTGACTGGGTAGCTTTTGGGAGATCATACCTCGAAACCAAAAGGCCATTGCCAACTCCCTGAAATCCTGGAATGAGATGCTTACCTCCAGGTTGGCTACTCTTCGTGAGAAACCACCTGCTGTCGACTGGGCTTATTACAAGGCCATTGTGGCAAAGGCTGGCTTGGTAGATGACTTTGAGAAATTTAATGCCCTGAAGGTTCCTGTGCTAGAGGATAAATACACTGTCCAGGTGGATGCTGAGGAAAAAGAAGATGTGAAAAGCTGTGCTGAGTTTTTGTCTCTCTCAAAGGCCAGGATTGAAGAATATGAAAAAGCTAGAGAAAATGAAGAACATAATTCCATTTGATCAGATGACCATTGACCTGAATGAAATCTTCCCAGAAACCAAATTAGACAAGAAGTATCCCTATTGGCCTCACAAACCAATTGAAAATTTATAAACTTGAGTTGGGGAGAAAGCCCTGGCCCTCATAAACGTTGAACATTAAAAATAATGATATGGGGAAAAAAAATATGGGGACCTACGTAAAGTGAAAATGTAGAGCTCTATGAACATTAAAAAGTATGGTGATCAATGTTTATAAGATGGAGATTTTATATGTGCCTCTTTTAAGATATTGGTTATACTAATTACCTCTTTTGTAAATAATATGGTAATTAGGGAACAAGTTTTTATATACAAGTGAAGGGATAAAATCATCTCTTCTAGATGACTATATAATTTTTCTTTTGTCAACATATTTCTTTTCAGACCCCTCAAATGGGAACTTTCATGGGTGTCTACCTCCCATGCCTACAAAATATTTTTGGAGTGATCTTGTTTCTGCGCCTTACGTGGGTTGTGGGCACGGCTGGAGTTCTTCAGGCCTTTGCAATTGTCCTTATCTGCTGTTGCTGTGTAAGTCCCTATTTGGCTCCTAGAGGTCACCTGGAACATTGCAAGAGCTCAAGATTATTTGCAATGAACCTGTTTGAGAATAAAACAAAGAGTAGTAGGGAAAGACTCATGATCTCAACAGGAGAGATTATTTTGATATTAACATCTGAAGGATTTTCAGTTATTTAGTGTCTGTTCTTCGCTTCTTATGTATATGCATAATATATACTAGATATTAAAAAGGAAGACTTTTAAAGGAAGTGGAAGTATAGTCCTTGATTCACAGAATTCAGAATCCAAATCATTTGAGTTTGATAGCACCAAAGTTAGAAAATGATGTACTACACCAGTATGGTATTGAGGAACAAAACTGATTATTTTTTTGGGGTGAGGGGTATTTGTTTTGTTTTGAAGCCAGATCTGTTACCCCTTCCCTAGAAATTCAGATGTAGTTTCCAGGTCTTCTCCCCACTGTACTGAGAACATTCTGATCTTACTGGAGTTTAAACTCCTCTTACCCACATATCCCAGCCACATCTATCAATTTTTTTATAAGTTAATAAAAATTATTTTTTATTCAACTGCTGACCTCTTTTATTACTATCATTATTATACCCTCCTTGTGCATTATGCCCAGCTGAGTGCTTTATAAAGCAGAGTAACCAAACATAGTTGTATCATTAATAACTTAAAATTAACAGTACTACCTGTTTCTTAGTCTTAAAACTTCAGGGCCATGTTTGGCTCCTTGATAACCTCACATCTATTCAGCTACCAAGGTCAATCAAGTCTCCCTCTGACCTCTTTTATATACAACCCTTCTTAATATTCCTATACTTGCCCTATAGCCCTTACTTTTCACTGAACTATAATAACCTAGTAACAAGTCACTCTGCCTTCACCTGCTCCCTGTCTGCAGTCCATTCTGTACTCTGCTACTACCAGGCAGTGTTGTCAAAATACAGTTTTTATTTGTTCAGAAGTCTTCAGTGACTCCCCTCCTTCCTTAATATTGTTCTTCTAATTGTAACTAGTCCTTAGTTTCCAGTCTGTTTTCCAAGCTAACTAGGAGACCAGGGTGAGATCAGTGGTTCCTACTAGCACCTAACCTACTGATTATGTTATAGAAGCATTTTAACAGAACACTCAAGATCGCAGTAATGTGACTAGTACAGTGAGTTGAACCACCATCATTTCATTTCCACACTCTTAGGTATGGTGGCCAACTCCATAAAAATAAGAAGAGCTAATTTTTCAAAAAGTGCTGTGAGGCACTTTAAATAGTACAGAATACAGTAACAGTCTTCTCCTCTCACTTCCTTTACAGACACTGTTGACTGCTATCTCCATGAGTGCCATTGCCACTAATGGAGTGGTGCCAGGTCAGTAGGCTAAGATTGGATTTCAGGGATTGTCAGTGACTATTGTGTATGTATGCTATAAAGTCAGAGGTGCAAACTTCCCAGGAATAGAATACTATTTAATCTGTTGGTCTGCTGTTCATACTATGTAACTTGAGAATAAATACTTTCTTTAAAAATCTATGTTCTAAACTAGGAGAACCCTCTTCACTGTTGATGGTAATATGAACTGGTGCAGCCACTTTGGAAAACAGTATGGAAGTACTTCAAAAAATTAAAAATAGAAATCTATACAATCTAGTAATTTCACTGCTGAGTATTTTCCTAAAGAAAATGAAAACAGTAGTTCAAAACCTTATATGAGCCCCTCTGTTTTTTTGCTGCATTATTTACAATAACAAAGTTATAGAAGAAACCCTAAGTGCCATCAGTAGATAAATAAATACAGAAGATGGGGAAGGACACGCACACACACACTCATCAGAATATTACTTAATCATAAAAGAGAACAAAATCTTGCCATTTGTGATGATACAGGTGGACCTAGAGATCCACTTTATGCAAGTGAACTGTCAGAGAAAGATACTATATGATTTTACTTATACATGAAATCCAAAAAATAAATAAATAAACAAACAGGAAAACAGACTCATAAATGTCGAAAACAAACTGATGGTTGCCAGAGAGGAGAGGAATTGGGGAATGGTTAAAATAGGTGAGAAGGAATAAGAGGTACAAACCTCTATTCATAAATAAGTCATGGGGATGAAAAGTACAGCGTAGGGAAGACATTCGGTAATATTGTAATTGTGTGTGGTAAAGACGGTAATTGCGCTTCCTGTGCTGTGCGTAGTATACAGAATCGTCAAATCACTATGTTGTACACTTGAACTAATACAACCTTTATTATGTCAACTATACGTCAATTCAAATAGGAAAAACTCTTATGTTCTAAACTGGAATCCTTAATTTGTATCACATTCCTAGCTTCTTTTAGTTAGAATATATTTTATTGAGTTAGTAAGATCTTCCACCGTAAAGGTTTTATCTTTCACTTCCCGTTAACAAATCTACTTTTTATCACATTCAGAGTTTTGAAAAACTTGAAACATTTATCCTTCTTATTTATGACTTGTTTACATTCTTCTTACTGATGTACTTTCTTTTTCCTGCTTACATTCTATTTTGTCTTTTAGCTGGAGGCTCATACTTTATGATTTCCCGGGCACTGGGCCCAGAGTTTGGTGGGGCTGTTGGCCTCTGCTTTTATCTCGGTACCACATTTGCAGCAGCCATGTATATCCTGGGTGCCATTGAAATTTTTCTGGTGAGTAATAGCTTAAGTGTGGTCAATGGTGTAGAGAAGATAGAGATTTGGATATCTTTTGTTGTTTGATAGCAAAACTTCTGAGAGATCCACTACAGAATCAGTCATGTGATTGTTAACCTGTTAACTGACATCCTATTGTGAATATAAGTCAGAAAGATAGTGAGTATCCTTTACCTGCCTGCTGCTTCCCTTACACCCATTCACCAACACCCTACCACTTCATCCTACCACTTCATCCTACCACTTATTTTATTTTATTTTATTTATTTTATTTTTTTTTATTTTATGACAGAGAGTGAACTCAAGCAGGGGGAGGGGGAGAGGGAGAGGGAGAAGCAGGCTCCCACTGAGTATGGAACCCAATGCAGGGCTCACTCCCAGGACCCTGAGATCATAATCTGAGCTGAAGGTAGACACTTAACTGAGCCAAGCAGGCAACCCCAAGAAGTTAGTATTGAGGCAAGATTTGTACTAATAGGGAAAAAGTAAAAGGTTTTTCTTAAAAATCTTTTTTGATATCTTCAACTCAATGAAATAAAATGCTTTTCATTTCTTTATTCACTAGAATGTCTTTTTTTTTTTTTACTGAATTTAAAATAGTCCTATGTAAGTAGGAATAATGAGGTGTAGGACTCAAGATAATCATTGTAATTATTTTATATGACACTTTGAATAAATTATTAATGCTTTTTTTGCTATTTCCATTTGGAAATGTAGGTATTCAGAATAGCATATAGACTTTAAAAAAAAGAAATGATACCCAATTTCTGTAGAAATTAGGTTAAGTCTCCACTCATTTTCTGTCTTTGCTTTCCTTTGGAAAACAGATGCAAACCACAACAGCCCTTTTACTTGATGACTTTGAAGTGATCTCATTTTCTACTTCTTTTGCTTAACAGGTATATATTGTCCCCCGAGCTGCCATCTTTCGTAGTGAAGATGCACTCAAGGAGTCAGCAGCCATGCTAAATAACATGCGCATCTATGGCACAGCCTTCTTGGTTCTCATGGTATTGGTGGTGTTCATCGGTGTACGCTATGTGAACAAGTTTGCCTCACTTTTCCTGGCCTGTGTCATTGTATCCATCTTGGCCATCTATGCTGGAGCCATCAAGTCTTCTTTTGCACCTCCACACTTCCCGTACGTATCTCACTGCCTGGCCATTATTATTGGGTAGTCATCAATAGTATCTGGTGATACAATCACTTCAGGTACAATTTCACACTCTCCCTGAGATTTCACTCATGGATAAGCTCAGTTAGCATTGAGGAAGGAAGCCTCCCAGCTTCCTGGGAGAGTGTTGATCCTCATTCTTATGTCCCAAGCATAGAACTGGCAGCTGTAACCATCATTTGGGTATAGATACTAGGTTTTTCTCAAAACTTCCTTATAATGAATGATTGTGCTTATTTGAACTATTATTCATGAAGAGCTTTACAGGTAGTATAGTTATTACCAGCAAGCCTTGTAAAGTACTTAAATGTTGGCTTCCTGTTATTAATAGAATATGAGGAGAGTCAAAGACACCTGAACTCCTACCTAAATATTTGTAATTAATTAAACTTTTTAATCTGTTGTTAATACCATAGTATACTTTCTAGTCATAAAGAGAACTAAATGTCACACTGTTGGCATGTATACCTCTATGTAGACATTAGATTATATATCATACGTGTGTGGTACATTGAAGTTTTTTGTTTTGTTTTTTTAAAGATTTTACCTATTTATTCATGAGAGACACAGAGAGAGAGGGGCAGAGACACAAGCCGAGGGAGAAGCAGGCTCTATGCAGGGAGCCCAATGTGGGACTTGATCCTGTAACTCCAGGATCCCACCCTGAGCCAAAGGCAGAGATGCTCAACCACTGAGCCACCCAGGGATCCCATAAATACAATCAAATTCTTCAGTTTGAATTCTGTCATTACCACCTACTTCTGGTATGACTCGGGCAGACTACTTAGTCTCCCTAAACCTCAGTTCCTCCACCCACAACATAGAAATACTAATGCGTATTTTCTGAGGTGACTATCAGGATTAAACTGCAGAAAATGTAAATAAGCCTCCATTTACAGAATGAGTCAATAAATATTAGTTCCTTTTGCATCCTCTTAGAGATGAGGTGGTTTTGTTTTGTTTTTCCATTATTAACCTAATTCTAACCTATCTTCTTTTTAAAATGTTTTCTTCTTGCTTCATTTTTCTTTGTTTTTCTTTGATTTGCTTTCACTTAGGGTCTGCATGCTGGGTAACCGCACCCTTTCATCAAGACACATTGATACTTGCTCCAAAACCAAGGAAATTAACAACATGACAGTACCTTCAAAATTATGGGGCTTCTTCTGTAACTCCAGTCAGTTTTTCAATGCTACCTGTGACGAATATTTTGTTCACAATAATGTCACTTCAATCCAGGGCATTCCTGGATTGGCTAGTGGTGTCATTACAGGTGAGTTAGGAAGCTTTTGAACAAGTTTTTAATTTTCTCAGGAAAACAGGCTTTTCAACCTTAGACTCTCCTATTATCCATGACATCTCACTGCCACAGTATCACTTCCCTCCCTAAGCTCACCACACAGCTCTTGATTCAGCATCTTCTGCTTTTCTGTTAGTGAACTTACACTTTTTCAGGACTCCCTTGCAGTGCTTTCTGCTAAAATTTCCCTCCTTTTGAAGCAGAGTTAAGCAAATAACTTTTTGAAGTAGGATAAAATGATAAACTATCCTGTAGAACTGCCAGTGTTCTCCCCACCGTGACAGCCAGAATGGCACTTTCAGTGTCACCACACCCACATGTGTGTTTTCCTCACTCAGCCCAATTTCTGAAACTCTTTGCTTAAGCGATTTCTGTCTTAAATGTTTGGTCCACAGATGTCTTTGCATGTAAGCAAGTTTACACTAACATGTTAGAAATTTTAAAAAATAGGCTTTGCAGGGCATTCATCTTTAATCTGCTTAAATTATACTAATTTGCATTAATAAATTTAACTGCATTTGTATGTACCAAATCATTTTGTCATATTACATTTGAATCAGATGAGAAAGAGCATTTGGTTTTTATTTATGTGTTCTTTATCGTGTGATACGTATGTGCTCGTGCAGGAACAAACATACCTTTAAAAAGTATATAAATGAGGAATATGATTTAGAATATTGTTTAGACAGAAAATTACCTAATTATCTTCTTTACAAACTTCTGTTGCTTATATGCTTTTTTCTTCCCACTGCAGAGAATCTTTGGAGTAATTACCTACCAAAGGGAGAAATAATTGAAAAGTCCTCAGCCAGATCTTCTGATGTCTTGGGCAACTTAAACCACGAGTATGTCCTTGTTGACATCACCACCTCTTTTACCCTTCTTGTGGGGATCTTCTTTCCCTCTGTCACAGGTAAGCAGAAGGGCTGTTGTCTATTTTAGAAATTATGAAACCCAGGGAGTGATTTTTCTTAGGAGACAAAATTATATTCTCAGGCTTTTCAGACTTGCTTTGAGTCTTTGGTATCAGTATGAATATCAAAGTATCCAGAACTAAGAAGTTATTACCTTCTTTTTTCCTTCTCTAAAGGTATCATGGCTGGATCAAATAGATCTGGAGATCTGAAGGATGCTCAGAAGTCTATTCCCATTGGCACTATACTTGCTATCCTGACCACCTCCTTTGTCTGTATCCTTTTCATGGCACATCTGTGGAATGAGGGTGATCAGTATTTTTATCCTGGTGGTAAAAATACCTGCTTTACCAGCTCACTTTTCACCAGAAAATCTACTCACCTCATCTCTAAAATTCAGAAAAGAGTTTAGCAACTCATTTTACTGACAGCTTTGTATCTCAGAGGGTTAGAGGCCAGTTCCTTGACTCTCAGTATGGTAGATTTAAGCAATGTTGTCCTTTTTGGTGCCTGTATTGAAGGTGTTGTTCTTAGAGACAAGTAAGTAGTTGATTTCTTTGTAACATTTATGTGTGTGGTGTGCCTTCCGTTGTATCTGATCATTCCACATTGCCCCAAGACACAAATTCAAAACCCAACTGAGGTATATGTCATGACTAACAATTAGGAAATATATGTATATGGTTCCCAAAATGTTTAGTGAATAATAAATGCCAGTTGTATTATTCTAAATAGGTGAGATGCAATGAGTATAGCATTCAGTAAAGTAGTGAATCTGTCTGCATAACAAAGGCTTCCGTACATTAAGAGCTGTTTGGAAACTAAGACGAAAAGTGAAAGAGAGAGGGTTAAAAAAACAAAAACTTTCAGGTGTCTCTAGCTTCTCCTCTATGAGACAGGGAAGTATGTATCTATCTAGCATCCTAAATAAAATCTTGAACTTTCTTCATTTCATTCATGAAGGCTGCTGGGTATTTATCCTTTCCTTTCACCTATGAGCAAAAAATATGTTTTTCTAAGAGATTCCTAGAAAAATCTTTCCCCTAAACTTGCCAGATTTGTTCCCATTTTCCCCATCTGGGGGAGTTACTAGCCTCACCATTTACCCTTTCTCAAAACAGAAACATGGGTGCCATCCTAGACTTTCTCCACCAGTTCCCTCATCTAGTTGGTCCCTAAGTCCTGGAATTTCCACCGTTCATTTTAATGATGAAAGTGTATGTGTTTTGTGTTTGGTTTCTTTCATTCAACACTGTGAAGTTCATCCTTTTTCGTCTTTCCACTATTCTTTATACCTATCCATTTGCACAGGCCTTGGGGATCTTTGGCCAAGATTATTGTAATTATCTCCCTTTCAGTTTTACCACCTTCCAGTCCTTCTTTCATGCTGCCCCCAGAGTGATTTCTGTACAACACAGAATTAGATCATACAAACCTTCCTGCTTCACAGCCTGCCAAAGCCCCTTGAAACCCATCACTTTGGTCTGGCCCTGTGTACCTTTTTCTCATGTCCTCTCCCATCATTCATTCCCTCATAAACTCCCTCTGCTCCAGCCATAACTAGAAGTTAAATAGGCAGACATGCATCTGTTTGTGCAGTTTGCTTTGTTCAGAGTGGGTAACTCCCACCCAGCAGACACACTGAGCCTCTAAGACCCTCTAAGGATCTTCTGTCCTGTGAGCTTTCCTACACTCACCCAGCAGAGATAACCACACACATCCCCCCTCGTTCAGCCAGTACAGTATTGCACTTACTACATTGTAGCTTTTCGTATCACTCTCCCTGACTAGATTTAATTTTTTTAGGACGGAATCCCCAGTAGATGCTATATATACATACTGTTGACAAAAAAAGAATAAGTAGCATGGCTTACTATGACTATACTATTGTCGCTGAAAATACATGGGTGTATAGAGCTTTGGTAAATTACACCCTTATATAAAAAGTATTCACAGTGTAAGCTACAATAGCCCTTTGGAAGACTGTTGGTAATTATCTTCTAAAGTTGAGCATTCACGTACCTCATGACCTAGCAGTTCCAGTGCTAGGTAGATCCAACAGAAATGCATGCACGTGTGCATTAAGAATAATACACAACAATTCTCACAGCAGTGTTATTATTAATAGTCAAATATGGATATAGTCCAAATGTTCATCAGTAGTGGAATGGATAAATTATGTATTCATGCATTGAAAAGCCATAGAGCAATGAAAATAAACGAACCACAGCTATAAAAAGAAAAAGGATGAATTTCACATTGTTGAGTGAAAGAAACCAAACACAAAACACACATACTGTGTTTCATTTATTTAAAGTTTAAAAACAAAGGGTGCCTGGGTGGCTCAGTCAGTTAAGCAGCTGGCTTGGGCTCAGGTCCTGGGATGGAGCCCCACCCACATCAGGCTACCTGCTCAGCAAGGAGCCTGCTTCTGCCCCTCTCCCACCTCACACAGGCTTGCTCGCTCTCTTTCTCTGTCTTAAATACAATCTTAAAAAAAAAAAAAAGTTTAGAAATAGGTAAAACTACATAGCATTAAAAAGATGGGGGTACAAAAGGACTAGTGATAGCAAGTGGGTATATAAGACTTTTGGGTGATGGAAGTGTTCTATTTCTTGACTAGAGAGTAGCTGTGTGGATGTTTTGTGAAAATTTATTGGAATATACGTGGGGTTTTTGTGCGTGATAATAAAAATGGTTAAAACCATAAATAATTAATGAGATGCCATGTTTTACTCATCAAATTAGCATTGACTTTTAAGTTTTTAATACTCGAAGCTGGTGTGAAATATATATGTGCTCTAAGACTTAAACCTTCATATACTTCCAGTGAAAATAAAATTTATTATGACCTTTATGGAAAGCAGTTTGGTAGTGATTTTGAAATATTTTAAGACATGGATCCTTTTGGGCACCTAGGTGGCTTAGTTGGTTAAACGTCTGCCTTCAGCTCAGGTTGTGATCCCAGGGTTCTGGGAGTGAGCCCCACTTTGGGCTCCCTGCTCAGCTGGGAGCCTGTTTCTCGCCCTGCCTCTCCCCTGCCTGCTGCTCCCCTTGCTTGTGCGCTCGCTTGCGCGCGCGCTCTCTCTCTCTCTCTCTCTCTCTGTCAAGTAAGTAAATCTTAAAAAAAAAATATATATATATATGTATATATATATATATATATATATATATATATATATAGATGATTTTTATTGCAGCTATTGCCTCTTAGGAATATGCCATAAAGAAAAAAATCTGAAGTATGAATATAGATATGTGTGTTAAGGATGCTGATCACAGGAGCACTGCTCCTGCGTGGGTCATTCAGACGTCTGCCTTCAGCTCAGGTCATGATGTCAGGCTCCTGTGATGGAGCCCCAAGTCAGGCTCCCCGCTCAGCAGGGAGTCTGCTTCTCCTTTCAACCCCCCACCTCACTCATACACACTTTCTCTTAAATAGAATTAAAAAAAAAAAAAAAGATGTTAATCACAGTATTTTTCACAGTACAAAATCGACGCTAGAAGAATGGATTATATAAATGATGCAATGTTACTAAAGCCATTAAATTTTTTATTCATGAAGAATTTTTCATGACAGAAAAATGCTTCTAAGTTAAAAAGAATATGGAATTATAGGGGTAGTGTGATCTCATCTAGGTTTTAAAAAAACATAGTAAATAGACTAAAATGTGCAAAGCATGCTAAATGCTGCCAGCTACTATATGGATTTCCTCCCTCCTTTTTATATATTTTTTTTCCAATTTTTCTGTAAAGAACACGATATTTTGAGGGCAAAAGCCTTAATTGAAGCTTGGCTTTATTCTCTTGGTCCTACAAGTTATTTTTTCTTAATATAGATTAACAATGTCTTTTGATCAAATCTGCTTACCTTTATGTTACTATTCATGTCTGTCTTAATTTTAATTCTCTAAAAATTATAAATAGAAAAAATTAGGTGAATGTTTCTCTAGTTTTCTTAATCTGTAGTTAAATTTCCCCACTCTCATTCCTTTCCCAGGTTTGGGGATGCTGTGAAAGGTAATCTGGTGGTGGGTACCTTATCTTGGCCATCACCATGGGTGATCGTTATTGGCTCCTTCTTCTCCACATGTGGGGCTGGACTTCAGAGCCTCACGGGTGCACCAAGGCTGCTACAGGCTATAGCAAAGGATAACATCATACCCTTCCTGAGGGTGAGTGACCCTCTCCCATACCTTATTGCCTTTTTCTCAGATTTTAGGAGAAACAGTGTGGTCTTCATAGGCTTAGGAATTACCAGATCAGGAAAAAAAAAAAAAAAAAAGGAATTACCAGATCATATAATGTGAAGACAGGTGGATTTTTAGTACAAGACCTTCCCTATGAGGGAAGAGTTTATATGTAAGCGGGGTAGAGGTATTTAACAGCACAGTTGTATCCTGTGCTGTGTCTGAAACTGTAGCAGCGAGGGGAGCATTGACTCAGACACTCCCCACACACCTGTGACTAATATATCCCTTCTCTGTACAGGTTTTTGGTCACAGCAAAGCCAATGGGGAACCTACCTGGGCTTTACTTCTAACTGCTGCCATTGCAGAGCTGGGGATTCTTATCGCCTCCCTGGACCTTGTGGCCCCAATTCTTTCTATGTAAGAGCCAGTTCTTCTCTTCACTGTTTCTTGCTTTTGTGATATGTACTACACGTTAATTTCCCTCAGGCATATAATAGTAGTGATAACAGAGTAAGCCAAGTACAGGTGTAACTTCACCTAAATAATACATATTCCAAAGAAGTTTCAAGTAAGGCTGACTTTTATAATTTTATGGTTTCTTCCTACCTGTATAGCTTCAGAAGTTCTTTGCCTTCATTTCTGATTCATTATCAATTGGTTATAGCTTTCACCGCTGCTGTTAGCTTTGATCCTTCAACTGACATAGTGATGACTTAATATCTACCTGGCACTGGGCAGCATGTTAGGAATATAAAGATGAATAACACAACCCTAAGGAACCGATGATAAAGAGATTAGTGGTCCTTGTGCAGTGTGATGAGAACTGTGGTAAAGGTGAATGCTACCGTGAAAGCTCTAAGGGGAGGCACCTAAGTGGACTGAGACTCGGGAAAGGTTCTCTGGATAAAGAGACACTTGCATCTTGAAGGAGGACATTATTTACCAATCAACAAAAGAGTGAGAAGTCCCAGACACTGAATGTGGGTAAAGGAATTGAGGAATGAAACGATGCAGCACATCTGAGAATTGAAAGTAGTTTGGCTTTGATGGGAGGGTGCCTGTTCGGGGGTAGCCAGGCAGAGACTTAGGTAGAACCAGGTCACAAAAGACCTAGAACTTTTACCTGGTGGTAGCGAGTGATCCTTTGAGAATGGAATGATCATATTTATGTTTTAGAGTAATCTGGTATAAAAGGTAAGTGAGAAGGAGGCTAAAATTGAGCTGGGAATGCCAACTGGAAGCTTATTTAATCCAGCAAGGAAAAAATGAGATCCTGAAGTAAGGTAATATAGTAATAGAGATGGAAAGGAGGGGAAAAGTTTAAAAATTTGTGAATGGGTAGAATCCATAGGACTTGATAAGTCAATTTGGAACAAGGATGAGTAACAAAGAGGAAACTGGGATTATCCCAAGAACAACTAGATAAAGAGTAGTTGTGTTTTTCGCTGAGAGAGAACATAGGAGAAGGAGCAAGGTGTGGGGAGAAGTTAAGTTTCTCTGCATCCTAGTCTGAATCAAAGGCTAGTGGGCTGCACCAGAGGCTTAAATACAACAAGGTCTATTTAAAATAGCCCTTGGGAGAGTCATTTTACAGTGCCTCTTAACTTCTTTGATTCCACCAGGTTTTTCCTCATGTGTTACCTCTTTGTGAACTTGGCATGTGCTCTGCAAACATTACTTCGAACACCCAACTGGAGACCTCGGTTCCGCTACTACCACTGGTAAGTCTGCCCTTTTTCTTCTTCTTCCCCACGTTTTAACTAGAAAACGAGGAGAGTCTGGGTGGTCAACACAGTTTTTCTTGGCCAGCCATTCCATACTGCCTATTTCAACATCCAGTGATTCCCTGAATTTCCACCATCTTATGTGTTTTTTCATAGGTCACTTTATAATTTATAACACCCACTTAGAATAAAGATCAAAACTATGAAATAAATATTTCCAGCCTGCTGCATTTTTCCAGGTTAAACCAACCTACCCTTTGCATATCTATTTTCCCATTTCTCTCTTAGCTAAGCACTGAATTTCATCAATTTTCTGTCTTTATCCTCATCAGTTTTCATTCTCAAACTGTCTTCTTAAGTTTCATTTAGCAGGTAAGAGTGTGAGCTATGGGGTCAGATGACCTTAGCTCAGTGTCTGCTCTACTATTTCCTAGCTTTGTAACTTTTAACAAAGCACATAACCACATAAAATCTAATTTTATTCATTTGTAAAATGGACTGATAGTATTACCTGTCTCATGGGATTTCTTTGAGATGATCTGAAGTGCTCAGCACAGTGCCAGGGACGTAGTAAAGCTCTCCGTGAAACTTTGCTGCATTTGCTGCTGCTGCTTTCAAGTCTCCCCAGTCCTAAGGGGGTCATCAAGCTTTTAGCTGCCATCCTATCTCCTCATTTCTTTTCTATCATAGCTAAAGGTTCCTTAGTATGTCCTGTTGCTACATTCCTCTTTGCTAACTTTCTCCTTGACCCTTTCCTGGCTTCACTTTCCAATGATGAGCAGTAGTGTGAGCTTTATAAAGTGGCAAAAATTTGGATCCTCACTGATTTTATCACCTCTAATCCTCTTTCTAATTTTAACCTTAATTAAACATCCACTGTGAACTTTGTTGTGTTACTATTTTGCTTTTATTACCTTTTCCCTTTCTCCTTCTCCTATGTTTTTATTAGATCCTAATTTTCTCCATATTAACAACTCTCCTGTTCACTCTTTGAAATTCATCATAGAGCTAAGAAGTTCATTCTGTACACAGAAGATCTTCAGTAAGCATGATTGTCTACCTAACCTATTTGATCATCAAAACAAGCATTTCATGATTCTCTGCCAAGTTTCTTTCTTTTTTTTTTTTTTTTTTAGAGGGAGACAGGGGGGAGAAGATGAGCCAAGGGGAGGGGGCAAAGGGAGAGGGAAAGGCTCTTAAGCAGACTCCACACTTAGCACTGAGCCCAAAGCAGGGCTCGATTCCAGGACCCTGAGATCATGACCTGAGCCAAAATCAAGAGTCAGATGCTTACCCACTGAGCCACCAGGTGCCTCTCTGCCAGGTTTCTTTTATGTAAAGTAGAGAAACTAATGGCAGATTTTCTTCAGTGGGTTCTGCATGTGTATGCTAATGAACATTCATAAGGTTTTTAGCAATATTTACATGAAATACTTTTTTTTAAAAGATCGTGTTAATAATTCTAACTACATGCCCCGTCCCTGCTTTGCCAAGTAGTTATTAATTCATTCACAACTGTAGATAACTTTTCGTTATATCCTACTCATTTATGTTTTTCCAGCAATGGGAAACATCAGGACAAAGGATGGTTTGGTTTGGGCCTCAGTGCAGATCTACTGACTGTTGCAGTCCATGATAAGACAACTATAAAAATTGAGAAAAAGCATTTAAAAACTTACAGCAACCTGACCATTGTCACAGTATCCAGGCAAATAGTAATTTTTCTAATAATTCATCTTTATTGCATTTACAATATAAATTTTATAGTCTGTAATATATTGGAATTTAAAATATAATAACAACCCCTCATCAGTTTAAGAAGCACCTCCAGCCCAGGTTTCCTTTTTAGCTGCTTAGAAAAACACTTGTTTGTGTTTTTGTTTTTAATTTTTTAGGGCCCTCTCTTTCATGGGAATGAGTATCTGTCTGGCCCTGATGTTCATTTCTTCCTGGTATTATGCCATTGTAGCCATGGTAATAGCTGGTATGATCTACAAGTACATTGAGTACCAAGGGTGAGTCTGTGGCTTCGACCGTGATTACACTGCTAAAGGTATCAAAACTGACTAGTTTGGGTAGAGTCGGCCCAGAGAAAATTGCATGAAGGATCCAGGTAACCTCATATATAGATAATATAACTAAATTTTATATCTCCAATTCTTTAGCCATCTGACAGACACAAGCATACAGAATCAAAAGGGGGAACCTACTGAGAAAGTGTGAACAGATCAGTGAAACAAATAACTAAAAGAACATGTCAAAAAATGATGAGTATTAAAGCACAAATACAAGTATTCTTGCTTTTGTCTTCAGTCTAGGTATTATCTCTGAAATGAAAAAGAAATTAATCCTGAATAACTTTGTAACAACTAAGACTTCAGTAACAACTTGCAAAAATTAGGAATAAATAGCACTGATTCAGAAGATTACATTGAGTTTTGCTTTCTCCTCATTATTCTCAAAATTTAAATTAAACTTTGAGTCTGTATAATTTCCTTCTCCAGATTGCTATTTTACATTACTGCCTTTAAATAGTTACATAGGCCAAATGAGTGATGCTTCCAGTCCTTATCTGAATTGTTTAGTGTGCAGTGTAGTCCATTGATGAAGGGCAGTGTGGGTCTACTTCCTCTGGGTTTATGATGTTAATAAAGAGCATTATATGAACAATTAACCTGAGCTTTAATTTTCTACCTTGTGTATATGTTAGTTTTAGAGAAATAAAAAAAAAATAAACTTTGTGTTTTGAAATTGTACCTGCTGTGGTTTAAATCTGTCCCTGCTGTTTTCTCTTTTTTTCTCCCAGAGCAGAGAAAGAATGGGGGGATGGAATCCGTGGACTATCCCTCAGTGCAGCCCGGTTTGCTTTGCTTCGGCTCGAAGAAGGCCCTCCACACACTAAAAACTGGAGGTAAAGAAATCAAGAGAGCTTAGTGGTGTGGTGCTTGGCACATGGTTAACACACAGAATGGTGTGTTTCAATGATTACAGGATAAGGAATTCAAGCAGCTTGAGGAATTGGTATAATGCACCTGTTTTGAATGATTCCAAATCCTTCATACTTTCTTCATGGGATATTTGATCTAGACTTCTACCATTTTTATTGTTCCTTGCAAAATGATCAATTTGTGGTAATACTGTGAGGATTCAAGTAAACATACACCCTCATCCTGTCGTTCCCTTTAATCTCTTCCTCCTGCCCAATTACATGTTTTATACAGATCTCCTGAATTAAAAGGTAGAATTGACATTCTCTTCCCCAAACCCAAAGTGTTTTCTCTCTTCCACCCTCCTGCCAACATCTTTACAGGCCTCAGTTACTTGTGTTGCTGAAACTAGATGAAGATTTACACGTCAAGCATCCTCGCCTCCTCACCTTTGCCTCACAGCTTAAAGCTGGAAAGGGTCTCACTATTGTGGGTTCTGTCATTGTGGGGAACTTTCTGGAGAACTACGGGGAAGCATTAGCTGCTGAGCAGGTAAGAGCCAAGGCTTATTGACTTAGTGGAATTTAGCATATGGCTTTGTGATGTTAAGTTGTAAGATGCGGTGTTTCTCAGTTAATCCCTTTCCTTAGTGATCTAGGAGGTTACCTTTGTAGAGCTTATTAGTTCACGCTTTTTTTTTTTTTCTTTAAGATCTTATTTACTCATGAGAGACACACACAGAGAGGCAGAGACACAGGCAGAGGGAGAAGCAGGCTCCCACAGGTGGGGAGCCTGATGTGGGACTCGATCCTAGAAC
Source organism: Canis lupus dingo (assembly GCF_003254725.2). Taxonomy (NCBI): domain Eukaryota; kingdom Metazoa; phylum Chordata; class Mammalia; order Carnivora; family Canidae; genus Canis; species Canis lupus. The sequence continues at coordinate 1,007,558 of NC_064272.1, forward strand.
TTTGGGGTCACGCCCTGAGCCAAAGGCAGACGCTCAACCCCTGAGCCACCCAGGCATCCCTAGTTTAGACTTTTGAACAATCATATTCTCCCTAATAATAGGATGGACCAGAAGTAAGTTAGTTATTTTTTCCATTTAAAAAACATTACTAGGGCAGCCCAGGTGGCTCAGCGGTTTAGCGCCGCCTTCAGCCCGGGTTGTGATCCTGGAGACCCTGGATCAAGTCCCGCGTCTGGCTCCCTGCATGGAGCCTGCTTCTCCCTCTGTCTGTGTCTCTGCCTCTCTCTCTCCTGCTCTGTGTCTCTCACGAATAAATAAATAAAATCTTAAAAAAAAAAAAAAAAGCATTACTAAACTTTCAAGATTGTCAAGGCTAAGTACTGCTTCCAGACTCTAAACATCGACTGAGGCCTCAGAAAAGTCATGCAAATAAGTCTGTCTCTTGAAGTATGGAGATGGTTCTGCTCAATCTGGTGACAACGAGGAGCTTTCCTTTGTCCTTGTCTACACTGGTATCATGAGCAAGATTCTTTCGCTTTACTTCTGATTAACTTGCCAAGTATAAGTTCTCCCTAAAAAAGAAAGTTTTCGGGGATCCCTGGGCGGCTCAGAGGTTTGGCGCCTGCCTTTGGCCCAGGGTGCGATCCTGGAGTCCTGGGATCGAGTCCCGTGTTGGGCTCCTGGCATGGGGCCTGCTTCTCCCTCTGCCTGTGTCTCTGCCTCTCTCTCTCTCTCTCATAAATAAATAAATAATTTTTTTTTTTTAAGTTTTCTTTTTTTTTTTTTGATGTGGGACTCGATCCTGGGACTCCAGGATCACACCCTGAACCAAAGGCAGACATTCAACGGCTGAGCCACCTAGGCATCCCTGTTTTCATTCTCATTCTTATTATAAATGATAAAACCAAACCTGTTGCTTAGAGAAATGTATAATTACATTTCAAAAATTTTACTGGGTTTCATTTTAGAATACTTTGAAGCCCTAAAAACTAAAAATGCTAAAGAAACAGTCTAAGATGATGGTAAAAACAAATAAAAAGCACAGGATTGGAAATCAAGAGACCTTGCTTATTGTACTGATTTAATCTGTGCCTTTAGGATAGAAAATCCTATCCTCTTTCTACACCATCATTCCCTTCATCTTTCCACCAAGAGAGTGGAGTAAGAGTAACATGAACTGTTACCTCCAAAATGGCTTGAGTAAATAATAGCAAAGCAAGGACAAGGGTCATCAGTAGTCACCATTAAAATATTTAAAAAGATGGAAATAAAAGAAACGAAGAGGGACGCCTGGGTGGCTCAGCGGTTGAGCATCTGCCTTCAGCTCATGGCGTGATCCTGGGGCCCCGGGATCGAGTCCCACATTGGGTTCCCTGCATGGAGCCTGCTTCTCCCTCTGCCTGTGTCTCTGCCTCTCTCTCTCTCCCTCTGTGTGTGTGTCTCTAATGAATAAATAAATAAAATCTTAAAAAAAAAAAAAAAGAAAGAAAGAAATGAAGAAAAAAAAAAAAAAACCCTGAGAAAATTCTTAAGAGAAAGCAAATCCTCAGATTGAATTTCTAGTATTATGAGTCAGGGCATCGCGGCAATTGAGGAAGGAAGAAGACCATGCTCACACTCGCCCTGGTCAGTTAAGAAGGAAGATTGAATAGTCATTTTGTGAAGAGCCCTGTTCTTGATTTGTTTGGTATGCTACAAAGAAGGAAAGGCAGAGGGAACCCATGTGGTCAACCAGCAGGTCTCTTGAGAGTAAAAATGTCAAAGGATAATTAGATTGCACTGGGTTAATTTTAACTTTTTGGACTCTTTAAGGGATACAGTCTTATGCAGAGTTTGGAAAAAGGCGGGGAACATAATAAGGAGGGGTGATAGGCTGAAAGTTTCAGGGTGAAGCAGTTCCACATTAAGGTTCTCTTTTTCAGACTATAAAGCATCTCATGGAGGCAGAGAAGGTGAAGGGCTTCTGCCAGCTGGTGGTGGCGGCCAAGCTGAGGGAGGGCATTTCCCACCTCATCCAGTCCTGTGGCCTTGGAGGCATGAAGCACAACACGGTGGTGATGGGGTGGCCCAATGGCTGGCGCCAGAGTGAAGATGCTCGAGCGTGGAAGACTTTCATTGGTACCAGATGCTCTGCATTTTATCCTGAGGGCCCAAATCAGGGCTACCGTTAAATCGTTAAATCTCCGTTACCTTAACTTCACCCAGTAGCCTCTAAGGTAGAAGCCCGTGACATTGCTGCACCACAGTGCCATGAGGGCACTTAAGTAACTGCTAACATTAATATCCTTATTCTCCTCACCCCCTCCAGCCTTGTATGATGTTCATAAGGTATCTCTGTCAAGTATCATGCTAGGCATTATCTCTGAAAATTGCCGTCTTTTCATCTGTGATCTGCCACATTGACGTTCTCATGAGAATTGGAAGGATTGTCTTCCATCACAATCTACAGAATTCACATATCCCCTCAGAATACAGTGGTCAGAATATATCTAGTAAATCATGGTTCTGAATCTAATGCTGTTGCTGTTAGTCGGATTCTTCTTAATGATGGCTGCCACCTGATAAGGCATATAAACCCACTGTGTAAACAGAATACCTTCTTACAGAGATGTTAAAAAGGGGGTGGGGGGTGTTATCTTGCTTTCCTGATGTGGTGAGGAGCAAGGCAACCCTAAGGAGTCTTCCCTGTCTGTCCCGATCTCTGTTCTCCCCAGGCACAGTTCGAGTGACGACTGCTGCCCACCTGGCCCTGCTGGTGGCTAAAAACATCTCCTTCTTTCCCAGCAATGTGGAGCAGTTTTCTGAGGGCAACATTGATGTGTGGTGGATCGTGCATGATGGGGGCATGCTCATGTTATTACCGTTCCTACTGAAACAGCATAAGGTATTTCAGACACCTTTTGAAAAAAGTCTTTCTCCTTTAATATTTGTCCTGGTTCACTAGACAGATCCTCCTTCCTCTTTGATTCTACAGTGTTGGGGCATAGAAGAATTGGGGATTTTTCTAAGTTCCCCATGATCCTAGTTCCAATCTTAGAAGTTTTCTTTCTAGTGGTTACCTACCTATCTCCAAGTGAGATTCAACAAATTAATAAAGTTTCATAGGAGCTCTTGGAAAAACATTAACAAAGTGAACACGTCCATTAAAAAAAAAAAAAAAAAAAAAAAACCAAAAATGACCAAAGCCTTCAAATACTAGAATCCTAGGTTCTGGTGTGTATCATATATATATGATATATATATACACACACACACACACACACACATACACACATACACTCATCCTTTGGTAAGACTAAACTGAAATTTAAAATAGTGACTATTAGAGTCTGCGTGGGGCCATCAACATGCTCTCTAAATACAGCACCCTCTTAATGTATCTCATATCTTTTGCCAATTTTCTTCTTGTTAGGAAATTAAGAGCTTCTTAAAGCTCTTTTTAATGTGTTTCTTAGTCAAGTGTTTGCCCTTGTACAATACAGCAGCAGGTAAGAAGCTAAGAACAAATATCCTGATACTATAGCAAGGTTTCCAAGGCAAAAGATGACTTATGTTTTAGGAACAAGTCTTGTTTTGCCTTCTTGCCTCTAACTTTCCACGTATGTATGGTACTGTCTCAGGTGTGGCGAAAATGCAGCATACGGATCTTCACAGTAGCACAGCTAGAAGATAACAGTATTCAGATGAAGAAGGACCTGGCTACCTTCCTCTACCACCTTCGCATTGAGGCCGAGGTGGAGGTGGTGGAGATGGTGAGAAAGCTGAGTTTGAGATCAAACAAACCATCCTTACTTCATTTCCTACCCTGTCTTCCTAGAACTTGTTCTGGATTGGGGAAATATTCACCTGCAAATGTGAATTAATCCCTTATTTCCAACAAAACCCGAATATATTGAGTAGATAAGTAGAATATGTATGTGTGGTGTATTTTTATTTTTGCTTTCTTGTTACACAGCCTTTATATTTCTCTCAGAATCATGTCTGCTTAAATATAGTTTTATTAAGTTTTAATTCATATGTGCATGTTAAAGTAACGTAGCTTTTTTAATAGACTGGCAGTATTAAAAAATATATATGTGTTTCATTTCAAGGAAGCATATATCCAATTGGTAGATTTTGGAAAAGACTCTCGGGGCTTCTAGATTTAATCTACAGTCCATAATATCTTATAGCTCAGTGACTGAACAAAGTGAGGGGTGAACTTAGCTTGATATTGTGATACTTTCTCTGGCTTAATTTAATGAGTGGAAATGGAAGTGTATGGTTCGTCCTTCTTTCTTCTTTGTGCTTATTGCCCATTCTTGGTGTTATCTATGGCAGCATGACAGTGACATATCAGCTTATACTTACGAGCGCACTCTGATGATGGAGCAAAGGTCCCAGATGCTCCGGCACATGCGACTATCCAAAACAGAGCGGGACAGAGAGGTGAGAGCCTCCTGTTTTCATGGAATCTTGGCCCTGTGAAGTCTTCACTGAAAGGGATGATACTATATTGTTTTCCTAGAATGGCACATTCTTCCCTTCTCACTTTATCAGTTCTTCTACTATAACCACATTATTTGAAAATAACTGAAGCTGAAGCATGAGAGGAAATTGGGTATCTATAGCTCTCATAGCTGTGTTGGGCTCTCCTCAGGCACAGTTGGTGAAAGACCGGAACTCAATGCTGCGATTGACCAGCATTGGCTCTGATGAGGATGAAGAGACAGAAACCTATCAGGAGAAGGTGCACATGACTTGGACAAAAGACAAGTACATGGCATCCCGGGGACAAAAGGCTAAGTCAATGGAAGGATTCCAGGACCTGCTTAACATGCGTCCGTAAGTTTTGCAGCTCACAAGCTTATCACATAACGTGGTATCCTAGTCAGAGTGGCACATATGTAACTCTGCCTGGATACACAGGATGAAGTCCGTTCTTCACATCACCCCAGATCCAGCCTCTTTGTTATTTGCCTGTGCCTGTCAGCTACCAGTTAGTCTTGTACATAAGCTAACCAGCCTTCTTTCTCACCATACTGTGTTCCTGGCATAAAAGAAGCAAATGTAGAATGAGAAAATCCAGGATATTAGCATAAGGAAAACATTTGTTCATTACATTATTCATAACCAAAGTAAAAAAGCTCTGTATTTCATGGTGTTTAAAGTTGACTGTGTGTCTAGCTTTCACTTTGCCTTAACCACCTCTGTTTCTCCCTTCTACCCATCCAGGGACCAATCCAACGTGAGGCGGATGCATACAGCAGTGAAACTCAATGAGGTCATAGTTAACAAGTCCCATGAAGCAAAGCTGGTTTTGTTGAATATGCCAGGGCCACCCCGAAACCCTGAGGGTGATGAAAACTGTATCCTTTCCAAGAGTGGAGCTACCAGTAGGGAAGTCGTTAGTGGTTCTGAGATGCGACCACTGAGTAGCCTTAACATCACTGTCTGTGCCCACATTCGTTCTTGAGAAGGGAAGGCTGTTGAAAGCCTTAGGCAAGGATTCTTACACAGCAATGAGATTGAGCCCCTCTGGGGGAGTTGGGTGTCCATAGACTCTTGAGGTGGTAACTCTGCAACATGATTGCTAACACTCACAGTACAGAACCCTTTCTGAAACAGTCCTAGAGACACAAGACCCACATCCTTTTTCCTTTTCAGGCTTCACCCACTTCGCAAAGCCTTTCTTGTGGATGTAGTTAGGGGAGAAGCAGTTTAAGTGAAATCTTCTCAGAGGGGAAAAAGATAAGGGTTTTTCCTCATACCCTCATCACACCTCATTTTTTTTATGGGCCCCCTTCAGAAATGCAGTGGTGTAGACTAGCCCTCTCCCATCAGTACCATTAAGGAAAAGAGATTAAGGAAGAAAAAGAACTGGCAGAGAAAACTGATTTGAGCAGCTCCCTTAGAAATTACTTGGGTTCTCTAGCAGTCTTAGGAGCTGCCCTGTGTGGCTTTTCTCTTTTGGCTTATTTTACTGTGTTGTACACACACATTACTTGTGAGTTCCCTCATTTGTAAAATAACATTTAGAACAAAAATCTAACAAATGAAAGTCTTGTATTATATACGCAAAAGAACTAGATCCCTGGATTAGTTCATAGGGGTTAACCGAATCCAGAGTTCAGACTTCTCCCATTCTGAGCAGGTAATAATTAAGACAAGCATGTTAACTTTGCAGCGTTGTAGTCAGACAAACCCCGATTCTCATGACGTCAGGCTGTAAAGTGTGCTCTTCTCCTTGACAAATTCTGAAGACATGGAGTTCCTAGAAGTGCTCACCGAGGGACTAGAGCGAGTCCTCCTCGTCCGAGGTGGTGGCAGTGAAGTGATCACCATTTATTCCTAATCTACTCCTGAAGACTCTGCCTTTCTAAAAGGCCTCCCCTTTATAAAAGGTTTCTGCATAGGAAGCCAGCTCCTTACTACCACTTCCATCCAGTAGAAGCTGGGGTTCTGTACACAGCACATTGAATTTCTTGACAGGCTGAGCCTCAAGTACTTGTGCAGAAAAGTACACGTCGTTCTGCTCTTTGCTACCATACAATCTCCAGTCCTGACAGGAACAGCAGGTATTTCCTCAACTTCAGAACACTGGTCAAGTCCTGAAAGCCATGTCTGGCCTAGCTGAAGACAAATTAGAATTAACAAGCTAAACTATTAAAATGAATTGGCAAAAGGGATGCTAGAAATTCAGCTGAAGACAAAAAGCAAGTACATGTCCTATATTAAAGGGGCATCTCCAAAGTCACAATTCAGTGATGACACCATGAGGGTAAAAGAGACACAACTCATCGTAATACAGACTACATGGCTAAGTATGTGGGGACCTAACATCGTTGTGGGATATCCTGTGGCAAACCAAGATGAAAACCTTTTTTTAGCTCATTTTCTTTGATGTATCCACTCCTCTCAAGGACTCTGTTTTATATTAGAGTACTAATATACAAACACTGAAACATGGCTGCAGCCTCTAATTCTTCCTTCAAAACAAGATTCCCCCAAAATACCAGTTTCAAGGACAGATTGTGTTGGTCTACATGTCAGCTGGTTCTCAAAATCCATTCCATGGTTAACATTGTAATACAAGCATTGTTATCCTGGAAATTGTCTTTTAAAGGTGGAGTAAAAAGGATATCTTTCAGGTTTTCAAATGGCCAAATTAAAGTTAACTCCAAAAGGTAGCTATTAAGATCTACTGAAAGTCTTTGGTTGCCTGTGCATCGTGGGCAGTACATACAAGCTGTTACCTAGGACATCTAGGTGACGATGCACCTTGACCAGTAGTTTCTCCTCTCCTTTCTTTTTTGCCCTCTGGGTTAGTAGACAGGTCCAGAATCCTAGGAATAAAGACTAGCTAGAAGACTCACTGAAATCCCTGAAAGCGTGGGACTGTGTTTTAAAGGGGGAATCTAGCAATGGAATTTGAAGTTCTAGAGCCATACTCCTTCCATAGTGCCAAAGATTGAGCTGCTGCTACTCTCCCTGCCTGCCTCCCTGAAGTGGCACAGGATTGGCACTGGCCTGTCAAGAAACTTCTTTTTCACTAAGAAACTGTGGACTCATTTCCAAAGCCATAGCAAAGACATAAGGCCCTCAGCTCACCTAAATACCCAGAGTCTGAGCATTTTTCTTTTTTCAATTTTATTCTTCATTGGGACTGCAGGAACTTGGCTCTGAACTAAGATTATCCAAGCCAGCAGTCCTCTGCTATTCCATTTGCTTTCAGAAAGCTCTCAGCGTGTCAAGGAAATACTTGTGCAAGCTTAGCTTTTTATTTGCTGGTCGTAAAACATTCACTGGTTGTCTTCATTTACTGGTCATAACACACCAGGCTTTCAAGCATAGGGAAACTGCTTCGATTGGTAACTGAAAATATGTGAAATGTTCATTTCTTTTATAGGACAAGTATTTAGAGAAACTATTTTGCCTGTATTCATGATCACTTTTATCACTTTATTAATGATAAATAGTGCCACTCTTTTTTCCATATCCTATTGGATATGGAATAAGCAAACCTAGGTATCAGCAGATTATTCATTTGAACCTTATGGACAGAGGAGAAAACCCTTCAGTATGGCTTAGAAATTGAGTATTTTGTTTCCTTTGTTCTTTTTTTTCCAACCTCAAGACCTAGTCAAGGTAGCAAAGCAGACACAAGTTTTTCTTGCTCCTCACTGTAGAGGGTAGAGGCATTGTTTACAGCTTCCACTGTAATACTCTATTGTTTAGTTGAGTCCACGGTAGTGGGACAGGTACCCTAGGACCCAAGATATTGAAGCCCTCGTGTTTTAAAGGTCAGCCTGCCCAGGAATTCCTCTACATTTATATACTTCCTCTCACCAAAGTGGTTGATGCATATGTATTTTTTTCCATATAGAAAAAATATGGGCAGAACAATGTTAGTTTTAAAAGAGCTTTTTGTGGTTGGAGCTCTATAAGAATCTTTTTAAAGGGATAAGGGAGTTGTTAATATCCCTTTTAAAGGGATAGAGCTATTAATATAGCCACTGCTTTAGCCTCTAAAACATAAAATCACCATTACTTGGGAAAATGGTTATTAGGCCAGATTTAAACTCATCTCTGTCTAGAGCATTTCATGTCCCTGTGTTGCTTATGTTGTTTGTGAAGTGTCTTGTCTCTTCTAATCACTGCAAATAAAGCAATACTGAAAACTTGATAAGAGAGAATGCACCTTAGGGGAAGGGGCTTTTGTGTTTCAAGAAGGAAGAGAAAGGAAAGACCTCTTCCTGCCTCTTGACTAAAAGCCAGCTTTTAAGTCTTAGTATGATTTACCAGGGCAGGTTATAACAATGTACATTCTCCAGTTGCTGGCCCTCTGCCTTCTAAAGCTATCTTAAAAGCTGAAGTGTGAATTGCAGCATCTGCTTGACAGGTGCCCAGTTCCTCTTGGCAGGGGAAAGATCACTCCTGTGTATCTTCCTTTGCCTCAGATTCCTGTGGCCCCAACTAGCGCACCAATCCTCACTCCCCCTAAATGTGTTAAAAATCCATTATTGTGGATATTAAAGTAGCAATTATACTGTAAGCATATTTATGTGCTCTTTTTGTCTGGTTTTTTTCATCATGTATAATCTGAATCCAACATTAGTTTCTCACATCTTCCACAAGTGTCTCCAACAGAATTTTTATGTTCCCAGGTTGTGTTAAATAGAGGTGAAATAATATAGAGGTGAAATAAGGAAAATAGATTTAAGGGAAACTTGTGCAACTTTTCTTTAAGCATTGTTCTCGACCATTTAATTTATTGAAAGGAGATGCTGTGGTTCTTGATTTAGCAGCAACCATTCTTTTGTTTACATAGAGTTACAGTTTTATTTGTTGTTTTGCTCTGTACTGGAAACATAAATAAAGTTTTCTACATTATTTTCAGTCAAGGGCTGTGATATAGTTTCTTTGTGTTTGCAGTGATAACATATGTTGTCTTTCTGGGATTGGTCTCCTCACCAAGGAGTAAAGAGAGCTTTGGGTTCTCTTCAGCATAAGTGCTAACACTGAGAGTTAGTGTGCTGGGAAAGAGCCTACATAGGCAGCAGGTGCTTCTTTCTCAGGTTCACAGAAGCAGTCCTCCACCACTGAACTCCATCCTCTGAAACAAGAAAAGGTAAGTAGGTGATTGGTGAATGGGTGTTGAACTAACTCATCACATACTTTATCTAATCACGGGCTGTATTTCGCTTTATCCTTAAAATAACAACTTCCAAATTCCCAAGGGATCTTTATAAAGAAATAAGCTCCGATACCTCAAATCCCTCACCATCCAATGGATTAGCTATTTACAACTCCCCAAAATTGAACTTTTCTTTTGCCTTACCTCAGGGGGCTCAATGAAGGCTAACCAGTCTGATGCATGTGTAGGCAGCAGTCCCATTGACTGGCACTTATAAACAGCCAATGCCAAACCCATGAGGTTTCCAATGAGATACACCAAACCCTGAAGAAACTTCTGGCTTGAACTTTCTAGCATCTTGAAAGCTATTGAGGTAATAAAAAAGTGTCAAAACCAAAATGACTTTTTTTTTCCCCACATGCATCAGGCCGTATTTTAAAATAACATGGAGCAACCCAAAACTAAGCAAATAGGACCACTAAAAGTGAACAAAAAAACATAAGCTCCATTTCCCTCCTCCAGGCCCCCACCTCTACCATCACCACCCTGCACACCCTCCCCCTGGCAACCAGCTAAGAGACTTTCATGGTTTCACTGAGAATTTGTCTTTAATTCTTAAAACTAACGGAATGGTTGCTGTATCAAGAATACTTACTGGCTGAAATGGCCATAAGTGCCTGAATGGGCCGCCAAGCCATCATACACACCATCATAGTAGGGAAGATGGAGATAGTATTGCCTGCCATGTACATGATGAAGAGGTTCATGGGAATCTGTTTGAGGGGCCCCAAGGCGATATCCCAGCAGCGCTAAAACAAACACAGTGTTAACCTATGATTCTATCCTCAGTCCCCCATTTTGTCGGATCACCAGCATTCAAATGAACGCAGTAAGTAATTCTGTACTTCTGACTAAGCAGACTCCTCCATTCTAGCACCTCTGTCTGCCCTTCTCCATGTTGCCATAGGAAACTTGCTCTTCTACTAAAGCTAAGGCATCCTCACCATTCGTTATGTTTTTCCCCACTGGTTTTCTTTCCAGGTGGCATTTTTCCCCATGATCTGGCTAAAAAACACCAGACTTGCCTACTTTTGTTCTTGTACTTCTGCATCTCTCATTGCCCCACCTACTACTGAAGAATGAGGTAAATCCATAGAGTGGGAGATTAGCATACCTCAATCAGTGAAAGAACAAACTGACAAGATTCAGAAGACCTGAACAATATTATGAACAAACTTAACCTGATATATACAGGACATTGCACCCAACATTTAGAGAATTCGCATTCTTTTCAAACACACATGGGACATTTACAAAAGCTGACTGCTTGCTGAGCCTTGAACATGTCGACTCTCAACCCAAACAGTACAAAGCAAGTTCTTTGCTTATGATGCAATTAAGCTAGAAATCGGCAACAAAAAGGAAACTGAAAATTCCTTACACCTTGGAAGTAACGTCTAAACCACAAATCAAAGAAGAAATTAAAAGGAAAACAAATATTGTTAACGGTAACAAAAATGCCACATATTAACACCTGGGGGACACAAGGCACTGAAAAATTGTAAGACTACAAATAAGCATCTATTTTGCAGTTTTTTAAAAGTTTTTCTTTAAATTCCAGCTAACACACGGTGTAATATTAGTTTCAGGTGTACAATATAGTGATTCAACATTTCCTTACATCACCTGGTGCTCATCACAAGTGCCCTCCTTAATCCCCACCATCTGTTTCACCCATCCCCCTTCCCACCTCCCCTCTGGTGACCATCCATTCCCTATCATTAAGAGTCGTGTTCTTGGTTTGCCCTTCTCTTCCTTTTTTTCCCCCTTTGCTCATTTGTTATTTAAATTTCATTTATGAACGAAAATCATATGCTACTCTCTAGGTCCATCCATGACACTGCCAGCATTTATTTCAAGAAATTATAAAAAGGAATAGATTAAACCCAAGGAAATGAAATAAAAATGAAAAAAGGAATTAATGAATTGTTCTGTAAATCAACAAGGGCTTTTTTTTTTAAGATTAATAAAAATACTAGTGAGCCAGTGAAGGAAGAAGAAGAGAGATTCAACAGTGAGAATAAAAGAGGGACATCTATATAGTTCTTGCAGTGTACTAAAGTGACCATATTACAAATCTGGGGAAATGGATAAATTCCTAGAAGAAATACATGGCATAGTAAATTGAAAATTGTTTAAGAAACTGATTGTAATTAAGCCCAGATGGTTTATCTTGGCAAATTCTAAACATTTAGGGAAAAAATAAAGCCAATCTTATATAAACTCTTAAAGAAAATAAAAAACATTCTACATAACTCATTACATTGAGCCCTACAAATACTAAAACCTGATACAGACATTATTAAAATAGTTCATAGATCGTCATCACTCCTGAACCTAAATGCAAAAAATCTTACTAAGCAAAATATTAAATCTAGCAACAGAAGAATATATTACTATCCCTTTCAGCTTATGTTAATAGATGGCCATAGTTAAGCAGTTCCCTGGTGTGTCACTTACATAAAAGATCATTTATCTGGGAATTTAAAGATCAAAATTCATATTACAATTTGATGTACCAAGATGAAAAATGATATACTTATCGAGAAAAGCACTGAAAAGCTGTCATTTTCATCTAAAAAATCACTGCATTTAATGAAATGAAGATCATTTAGTACTGAACAATATTAAGGATAAGAGGAAAGAGTGCCACCTGTTCTAGGTGCTTGGGAGACAAAACCTACTCTCATGGACCTTACCACTTACATGGTAGTAAGTATAACATATAAACTAATACGAGGAAAGGATAAGCAGGATAGGTAGTGCCATGGGGTTTCACTGTGAAGGTAACATGCGAGCGATCTAAAGGAGACGCCAGAGCAAGTCCTAAAGGTATCTGGGGGAAGAGTGTTCCAGGAAGAGGGAAAGAACATGTACAAGCAGTCCGAGAGAGATGGAAGCCTGCCCGCTATTTTCAAGGAGCAGCAAGGAGGCCATTCTGACTAGAGTGGAATGAAGAACAAACGGGAAAGTGGTAAGAGATGAAATCACTCAGAATGACAGTTAAAACAGGAAGCAGTGAAAAACAGCAAATTTTTCATCTGTCTCAACATAAAGCAAAAAGAATATCCTGACACACTGGCTGTGTGGTTGTAAGGGAACTAGAGTAACTCTTACGCGCTGGCACTAATAATTTTCAACCTAGTTATACGTTCAAACATCTTATTTTTCCAATTATTAAGCGCTTGTACTACTGTAAGTTAATCTCAAGCAGTTTATCTACCCATATTAGGGATAAGCCTCCTACAGTTGGCTATTCATATGCTGCCTGGGACGGGAGGGGGCCGTGCAGGGCAGAGCCGGGCTGAGCACGGCTGTGACAGCTGTACCTCTGTACCTTCTCCACCAGAATGCGGTCCGCCTCTTGCACGCTGGTATCCGGCACTTGCTTGTCCAAATAACCGACGGGGTACAGCGAGTCTCCCTGGCCACCGCCCCGGTCACTTCGGCTCCTAAGGAACCAAACCAAGAAACTAAGGCTGCAGCCTCCCACCCTTCACATTCCACGTTCCCGCTCCACTAACCATGGAATTTTCCAAAGACCCTAAAATACACCCGCCCAGATTAGAACACGCCGTCTCGTGGGTTCGTCAGACGTCTGCCTATCGAGTGAGTGAAATCAGGATCCTCGGAGGATTAGAAAGCTCCCCGGGGCCCGTCTTTGTGCCACCCGTCATTCTCGGAGGGTTGGACCTGGGGTCAGGTCCCGTTCCCGGGCGACCGTTCTGGTTGAAGGCTCGGGTTACCGAGCTCCGCCCCGGCTCCTCACCTGCTGCCTCCTCCAGGCCCGCTCAGCTCAATGGCCCACTTGAAACGCCGGCCTCGGTTGGCCACCAGGCTCCCCTGGGCCGTCATGGCACCCGCCTCCTACCGGAGCAGCGAACCTCGTCACTCCCCGGCGGGGTCCAGGCCCTGGCCCCGGCCCCGGCCCCGGACGCCGCTACGTCTGGGTCTCCCCGCGGCCCGCTTCCGGCGCTTAGCATAGACGTCACTTCCGGTCTGGAAGTGGGCGGGGCCTCCGCGGGGGCGGGGGGCCCCGCCGCGGAGGACGGCCGGCCGCGGCTCCCCAGGTCGCGCGGCCCTGGGGGTGTATCCCGGGAGCCCCGACGTGCACGCGAGCGAGCGAGCGGGAGGCGGGCTGCGGTGCGCCCTGCCCCTGCGCTAGGGGTGAAAGCCGAGCTCGCCTTCTCGAGTTCCTGCGCGCCCCGGAAACACGAGGCGCAGGCCTCGGCTTCACGCCCGGATCCGCGTGGGGTCCTCCGACCGGGAGCGGGTTCTTGACTGGCTTCCCGAGGCGAACGAGCGCCTGCCAGGTCCCGGGAGTTGGGTCTGTGTTATTCAAGTCACATCAATCCTGCTGATGAAGTTTTGGAATCGGGGTGGGGTGGGGTGGGGTGGGGTCCGGTCCGCAGCCCACGACCGAGGAGGAAGTCTGGAGACGTCTTTGGTGCAAAATGGTGCTTTCATTAAAGCCCGGGACGGGACCTGGGGGCAGGAAGGGCTGCAGCCCCCTTGGGTTCCCGGGGGTGGCTGACGCTACACCTGGGGGCTGGGGGCTTGAGGGCAAGGGAGGCTTTCAAACGAATGTCTGTAGGCTGACGCGGGCCTCGGGCCTCGGGCCTCGGGCCACTGGCGGCCTTGCCGGCGGCCAGTTAAGGCGGTTCTTCCTCTAGTAAAGCGTTAACGTTCGGACGGTTGGGCGTCTCCTTCTGGAGTTAGGCTGCTGATACGCATGCGTTTTTCTTGTGAATCACAAAGACCCCGAGGGACACTTGTGCCGTAGAACTGTAGCCCCTCGGTTAGCTGCTCTTCCTTTCCCTTCGCGTCAGGGCCGGCAGGAGCGCCTCAGGAGGCCACATCCCCTGGGGCGGGCGGGCCTCGTCGGCGGCGTGTCCGCTGAGCTCCGTCCTCAGCCTTGTGTGCCCTCGTCGCGCAAGGCGAATCCTTCTGTGACCTTGCTGCCCCAGAGCTGGGAGCAGTGCGGACGTGGGCAGCTTATGGGCTTGACATTCAGATGGCCTCCCTCGGATCCTGGCTCTTTACTTACTTGTGTGACTCTGGACACGTTAGATATTTAGGGCTTCAGCCTCTTCGTAGGTAGGAGTTGGATAATCCACCTGCTTTAGGACGCCTGGGGGGCTCGGCGGTCGAACGCCTCCCTTCCGCTCGGGGCGTGACCCCGGGGTCCCGGGATGAGGCCCGCCCGCCCGCCCGCATCGTGCGCCCTGCAGGGAGCCTGCTTCTCCTCTTACTGCCTGTGTCTCTGCCTCTCTCGGTGTCTCCCATGAATAAATAAATCTTTTTTTAAAAAAAATTACCTACTTGCAAGGCTTATGAGGGTAAAAGGAGTGCCTGCCACGAATGCTTTTTTTTTTTTTTTTTTTTTTTTTGATTAAAAAAGTAAAGAAGCGCCTGGGTGGCACATTTGGTTAGGATCCGCCTTCAGCTCCCATCATGATCCCGGGGTCCTGGATTGGAGCCCTGCATCGGGCTCCCTGCTCAGTGGGGACACAGCTTATCCCTTCTCCCTCTACCTCTGCCCACTCCCCCACCCATGCTCTCTAGCTCTTACTCTCTTTCAAATAAAATCTTAAAAAAAAAAAAAAAGCACACTAGCTATTGGATTTTTGTATTGAGTTCTATACCTATATAATAATATAACCTGTTATGGATACTTGTTTCCCGTTTTTTTTCCCCTTTTATAAACAAACAGTGTTTATTAACCCTATGTCTTTTCTTACTAAAATTCCTAAGAATGCAGTTGCTGGATCAAAGATTGCACGTTTTTTTTTTTTAAGATTTTATTCATTTCTTCACAAGAGCCACAGAGACAAAGAGGGGGCAGAGACACAGGCAGAGGGAGAAGCAGGCTCCATCCCAGGACTCCAGGATCACACCCTGGGCCGAAGGCAAGGTCTAAACCGCCGAGCCACCCAGGAATCCCCAAAGATTGCAAATTTTTAAGGAATTTTCATTTTAAATGTCTTCTAGCAGTATCCATTTGCACCCATTTGCATTCCACCAGCCTTATATTATTTTTAAATTGGTTTGAAAATGGTTCTGTATTTTCAGACTTTTATTCCTTTGACTCCAAGTTATCTGATATGGTCAGGGTTGGGGTGAGGGAAGAAGAGTGCTATGAGAGTCTGGTTGGGAGGTGAGGTTGAAAAGGGCCAATTAGAGAGTTTGGACCCTTGAAGATGATGGTGATCTAGGGACACAAGATTTCCATCCCCATTTTGTCTTCTCCTTTTAAAGATATTTTGTGTTCATGGCAGACTGTTTGAATAAGGTGGAAAAGGCTTTTCCCCTTCCAGTTCATTCTAAAATGTGTATTTATATGATCATAGGAAGACCAGACCTGTGGATTGCTTTCCTGCTTCTTTCTACTTTTCTGGCTTTATCTGTTATCTCTAATGAACCTTTGAGACTGATGTCAGACTGTACAAGGGTCTTGGCCCTATTGGGCAATCTTCTTTGTCCCAGAACAGTCTATGTAATAGCACTTACCAAATTGCACTTGTGTTTGTTGACGTCCCTTGAGCACGTATCTACCCTTCTTGCTGCACTATGCCCTAAATTCCTTTAAGTTAGGAACTACATGTCAATTATTTTGGATTCCACTGCCTAGAACATAATGTATTGAATAAATGTTTAGTGAATATGAGCAAGTTAATAGAAAGTAAATATACTATAATTACATTTATGTGAAAAAATGTAAAAACTCAAAGAGAATACATGTTAGGGTGTTATATATTCAATCAATGGTTTCCATGAAATTTTTTTTGATCAAACTATTGTCCTGCTTCTTAAATAAATTGTAAAGCGGGATCCCTGGGTGGCGCAGCAGTTTAGCGCCTGCCTTTGGCCCAGGGCACAATCCTGGAGACCCGGGATCGAATCCCACGTCGGCCTCCCGGTGCATGGAGCCTGCTTCTCCCTCTGCCTGTGTCTCTGCCTCTCTCTCTCTCTGTGACTATCATAAATAAATAAAAATTTTAAAAAATTAATCTTTAAAAAATTGTAAAGCAACACTTTTGAAAACATTGTCATTCGAATCATATATTCCTTCCCTTTGAAAGTACTCCCCCACTTGCTATAAAAATGTTTTCACCTGTAACCCCAATCAAGGTGGTTTGGCCTCATGTTAGTCCAGGTCATTTATTCCTTTATCCTAGGAATCCTTATAGTGTTATTTGCTAAAACGTGTTGCAGAGAACATGAAGACAGGTGATCACTGGAACGGAATTGAGGAAGGATTCCAGAGTCAAACACATTTGAGAAAAACTTCAGATGCTATTCTGCACACACACCCTAGAGATTTCCAGTGGAATTGGTAGAACATTAAAACTGGGGATCTCTGGGTGGCTCAGTGGTTTAGCACCTGCCTTCAGCCCAGGGCATGATCCTGGAGTCCCGGGATCGAGTCCCACGTCGGGCTCCCTGCGTGGAGCCTGCTTCTCCCTCTGTGTCTCTGCGCCTCTCTCTCTCTCTCTCTCATTAATAAATAAATAAAATCTTTTTAAAAAATAATGAGATATGATTCAGTAGAATCTCCTTTAATTGTTTCCCTTCCACCTAAATGAGAAGCTCCCCCCTTTTTTCCCCTTATCACACCTATTAACTTCCTATGCAGTCAGTGATCCATAGAATACAGTGAGACAACTTTCCTTAAGCATGCTAGAGTTTTTCAGGAAAAAGATGAAGGTACTCCCTGAAAAGCTCTGCTTGTTTTTCAAGATTATTAGAATATCATAAGAAATAATAGATCCTTTATAAAAATGGAGTTTTCAAGTTGAAATTCAATTGAGGATTCAAGTTGGGTTTTTGTTTTGTTTTGTTTTGTTTTGTTTTACAAATTATATTTTTCAAGAATAATCAAGGGAAATCTAGATTCTAATCCCGACCTGTGTTGCTTTGAGTTAGGAACTCGGCCTTAATTTCTTCATCTGTAAAAAAGACACTTCTACTAGATGACTTCTAAGGATACCTTCTAATTCTAAAATATATTTTTTTCAAAAATTTTGTATATTACTCTTTCATATATATATTCATAGAAAAATAATAAACACAAAGGACTAATGGGATTTCACATAATCTTTTTAAAATTCTGCTTTCCTATGCTTTTCCTAGTTCTGCATTGTGCAGTTACTACTTTTGGATTTAGAAAAAATGTCAGTAATATAACGTGTGTTTCCACACCTCAAAGCATGATGGTCCTCTGTCCTAGATTCACCAAAGAATCACCTTGGAAGCACTTAAAGAATACTATTGAC
This sequence comes from Canis lupus dingo, assembly GCF_003254725.2. Lineage (NCBI taxonomy): Eukaryota > Metazoa > Chordata > Mammalia > Carnivora > Canidae > Canis > Canis lupus. Next base: position 1,025,510 of record NC_064272.1, read on the forward strand.
ACCTGGGTCACACTCCAGAGATTCTAATTTATTCGCTTAGGGTTGATCATGGGCATCTACTGTATAGCAAGAACTAAGAACCACGGACCCAGAGCAATTTGCTGCCTAAAAGATTTGAACTTACACAAAGTAATCTAAGCAAACAATCAGCTTTGGGCAGCCTCCGTGCTTGCCTCCTACTGGACTAAACTTGACTTAGACTAATGGAAATACTTAACTTGTAAAAATATATGTTAAGCTTCCCTTTGTGTCTTTGAGCAAATATGACTTTAATTAAACTGAGAAAGCATATCATAATTGCATAGGTCATGTGAGTTGTCTTGTTTGACTTTATATTTGGGCCATCTCCACAGTTTTTGTATTTGGTTTTGAATCTCACCCCCCACCACTTTTAGGAGTCTAAGAAGCTGTTTCTAATATTTCATGCTGTTTTCTACATGGTCCGACTAACAGCATTAGATTCAGAACCATGATTTACTAGATATATTCTGACCACTGTATTCTGAGGGGATATGTGAATTCTGTAGATTGTGATGGAAGACAATCCTTCCAATTCTCATGAGAACGTCAATGTGGCAGATCACAGATGAAAAGACGGCAATTTTCAGAGATAATGCCTAGCATGATACTTGACAGAGATACCTTATGAACATCATACAAGGCTGGAGGGGGTGAGGAGAATAAGGATATTAATGTTAGCAGTTACTTAAGTGCCCTCATGGCACTGTGGTGCAGCAATGTCACGGGCTTCTACCTTAGAGGCTACTGGGTGAAGTTAAGGTAACGGAGATTTAACGATTTAACGGTAGCCCTGATTTGGGCCCTCAGGATAAAATGCAGAGCATCTGGTACCAATGAAAGTCTTCCACGCTCGAGCATCTTCACTCTGGCGCCAGCCATTGGGCCACCCCATCACCACCGTGTTGTGCTTCATGCCTCCAAGGCCACAGGACTGGATGAGGTGGGAAATGCCCTCCCTCAGCTTGGCCGCCACCACCAGCTGGCAGAAGCCCTTCACCTTCTCTGCCTCCATGAGATGCTTTATAGTCTGAAAAAGAGAACCTTAATGTGGAACTGCTTCACCCTGAAACTTTCAGCCTATCACCCCTCCTTATTATGTTCCCCGCCTTTTTCCAAACTCTGCATAAGACTGTATCCCTTAAAGAGTCCAAAAAGTTAAAATTAACCCAGTGCAATCTAATTATCCTTTGACATTTTTACTCTCAAGAGACCTGCTGGTTGACCACATGGGTTCCCTCTGCCTTTCCTTCTTTGTAGCATACCAAACAAATCAAGAACAGGGCTCTTCACAAAATGACTATTCAATCTTCCTTCTTAACTGACCAGGGCGAGTGTGAGCATGGTCTTCTTCCTTCCTCAATTGCCGCGATGCCCTGACTCATAATACTAGAAATTCAATCTGAGGATTTGCTTTCTCTTAAGAATTTTCTCAGGGTTTTTTTTTTTTTTTTCTTCATTTCTTTCTTTCTTTTTTTTTTTTTTAAGATTTTATTTATTTATTCATTAGAGACACACACACAGAGGGAGAGAGAGAGAGGCAGAGACACAGGCAGAGGGAGAAGCAGGCTCCATGCAGGGAACCCAATGTGGGACTCGATCCCGGGACCCCAGGATCACGCCATGAGCTGAAGGCAGATGCTCAACCGCTGAGCCACCCAGGCGTCCCTCTTCGTTTCTTTTATTTCCATCTTTTTAAATATTTTAATGGTGACTACTGATGACCCTTGTCCTTGCTTTGCTATTATTTACTCAAGCCATTTTGGAGGTAACAGTTCATGTTACTCTTACTCCACTCTCTTGGTGGAAAGATGAAGGGAATGATGGTGTAGAAAGAGGATAGGATTTTCTATCCTAAAGGCACAGATTAAATCAGTAAGTACAATAAGCAAGGTCTCTTGATTTCCAATCCTGTGCTTTTTATTTGTTTTTACCATCATCTTAGACTGTTTCTTTAGCATTTTTAGTTTTTAGGGCTTCAAAGTATTCTAAAATGAAACCCAGTAAAATTTTTGAAATGTAATTATACATTTCTCTAAGCAACAGGTTTGGTTTTATCATTTATAATAAGAATGAGAATGAAAACAGGGATGCCTAGGTGGCTCAGCCGTTGAATGTCTGCCTTTGGTTCAGGGTGTGATCCTGGAGTCCCAGGATCGAGTCCCACATCAAAAAAAAAAAAAGAAAACTTAAAAAAAAAATTATTTATTTATTTATGAGAGAGAGAGAGAGAGAGGCAGAGACACAGGCAGAGGGAGAAGCAGGCCCCATGCCGGGAGCCCAACACGGACTCGATCCCAGGACTCCAGGATCGTACCCTGGGCCAAAGGCAGGCGCCAAACCTCTGAGCCGCCCAGGGATCCCCGAAAACTTTCTTTTTTAGGGAGAACTTATACTTGGCAAGTTAATCAGAAGTAAAGCGAAAGAATCTTGCTCATGATACCAGTGTAGACAAGGACAAAGGAAAGCTCCTCGTTGTCACCAGATTGAGCAGAACCATCTCCATACTTCAAGAGACAGACTTATTTGCATGACTTTTCTGAGGCCTCAGTCGATGTTTAGAGTCTGGAAGCAGTACTTAGCCTTGACAATCTTGAAAGTTTAGTAATGCTTTTTTTTTTTTTAAGATTTTATTTATTTATTTGTGAGAGACACAGAGCAGGAGAGAGAGAGGCAGAGACACAGACAGAGGGAGAAGCAGGCTCCATGCAGGGAGCCAGACGCGGGACTTGATCCAGGGTCTCCAGGATCACAACCCGGGCTGAAGGCGGCGCTAAACCGCTGAGCCACCTGGGCTGCCCTAGTAATGTTTTTTATTTTTTTTTATTTTTTATTTTTTTTTTTTTTAAGAATCTTTTTTTTTTTTTTTTTTAACTTTCATTTATTTATGATAGTCACAGAGAGAGAGAGAGAGGCAGAGACACAGGCAGAGGGAGAAGCAGGCTCCATGCACCGGGAGCCTGATGTGGGATTCGATCCCGGGTCTCCAGGATCGTGCCCTGAGCCAAAGGCAGGCGCCAAACCGCTGCACCACCCAGGGATCCCAGTAATGTTTTTTAAATGGAAAAAATAACTAACTTACTTCTGGTCCATCCTATTATTAGGGAGAATATGATTGTTCAAAAGTCTAAACTAGGGACGCCTGGGTGGCTCAGGGGTTGAGCGTCTGCCTTTGGCTCAGGGCGTGACCCCGAAGTTCCAGGATCGAGTCCCACATCCATCGGGCTCCCTGCGGGGAGCCTGCTTCTCCCTCCACCTGGGTCTCTTCCTCTCTCTGTCTCTCATGAATAAACAAATAAAATCTTAAAAAAAAAAAAAAAAAACTTGAAAAAGGAAATTTTCTTTCCATTAATTTACTTTTCAAAAAAATTTTAAATAGGCTCCACACCTAAAGTGGGGCTTGAACTCACCACCTGGAGATCAAGAGTCACAATAAGAGTCACTTATTGTATAAATGGAAACATACTAAACACTGTGCTCTACTGACTGAGCCAGCCAGATGCCCTGAAAAAGTAAATTTTCTATCAAACAACCAGATTTGCAAGAATGGATCTCTCTAAAGGAAAAAAAAGCTTTTGTAGATAATGTCTTATATTGGTCTAAGCCCATTTAACAATGTCTCTATAATACTTCTGTTCTGCTCTCCTCCATGATCCAACCAGTTCCTCTAGTATGCTCTAAAAGGTCCTAAGACTTTTGGTAGCTTCCGTAAAATGGGTTTTCATTGCAAATTCCAGTTATTTTTTTAAGATTTTATTTATTTATTCTCTATGAGAGACAGGCAGAGACATAGGCAGAGGGAGAAGTAGGCTCCCTGCAGGGAACCCAATGTGGAACTCAATCCCAGGACTCTGGAATCACGTGCTGAGCCAAAGGCAAATGCTCAACCACTGAGCCACCCAGGAGTCCCTCAAATCCTGGTTATTTGTGTTATTTGACTCTACTATTATCACTGCCTTCTGAAAAGGACCATCTTATGCTATTTTACTTAAGATGCAACTAATTTTGTGGCAGTAAGAGTCTTAATGAGAGGAAATTTTCCCCCTCCATTTTGACTGAAATTTCAAAACCCTTCAGTGAAAAAACAAGTTTGGTGTTTTGTTTTGTTTTGTTTTGTTTGGTAAGATACTACCTTCCTAGTTGTTACTGGGTTTCTGCATCATTCCTATGTGGATCACTTTTTTTTGTTTTTGTTTTTTTTAATTTCTGGTTTACGGCTCTGCAGTGTCATGAAATACCCTTGTCAGCAGTGACATGAACTAGACAGTCCTGGGAGAAAATGTTGGTTAGTAAGTAATGCACTTCCTAGCAACCACCTCTTTTTTTATTTCAGGAGAGCTGTTGTGCAACTCCCATTTTAACAAGTTCCCATTATAGCACTTCCCTCCAGAACTTGATTAGGAAACTGGGAGGATTGCCATTCTCACAGATCTTATTAAAGGATAAGAATGACAACCATAGCATGAGTCATAATGATACATCACTGATGGCCTAGCATGTTTCTTCAAGCTCGGTTACTTTGGATTCAATCTGATGATTAATTTCAGCAATCTAGAAAGTGAGTTAAATGGTCTCTACATCAAGTGTCTGAATGAGCAATTCAGGTCTTTTATGGCAGTTTTTCCTATATGCTAATTCTTTGTAAAAGATTTTTTTTTAAGATTATTTATTATATGAGAGAGAAAGAAAAGGGAGAGAAAGCATAAGCATGAGTCAGGGGAGATGCAGAGGGAGAAGCAGACTCCCTGCTGAGCAGGGAGCCCGATGTGGGATCAATCCCAGGACTCTGGCATCATAACTTGAGCTGAAGGCAGACGCCCGACTGAACCACCCATGCACCCCAAAGGTTTTATTTGTTTATTCCAGAAAAAGAGAAAGAGAGAGAGTAGGGGAATGGGGTGAGGAGCAGAGGGAGAGGGGTAAGCAGACTCCACACTCAATGCTGAGCCTGATGTGGGGCTCAGTCCCAAGACCCTGAGATCATGACCTGAGCCGAAACCAGTAGTCAGACACCCAACCAACTGAGCTACCTAGGTTCCTCCCTATGAGCTAATTTTTAAAAGCAATTGGTTCAGTTATAAACATTTCTTTATAGCCTGAATTCTTTGGAAAAAAGATTGTTGTGGACTGTTTGTGTTCCCCCAAGATTCATATGCTGAAGCCCTAACCCCCAATGTGATAGTGTTTGGAGTTGGGGTCTTTGGGAGGTAATTAGAGTTAGATGAGGTCATGAAGGTGGGGCTCGCATGATAAGGTTATCACTGTCTTGTTCCACCATGTGAGCACAGTGAGAAGGCGGCTGTCCACAAGCTTGGAATAGAGCTGTCATCGGTAACTGCATCAGCAAGTACCTTGATCTCAGATTCCACAGCCTCCAAAACTGAGAAAATAAATTTCTGTTGTCTAAACCACTCAATCTATGGTATTTTGTTATGGCAAAACATAACAAGTAGGATGAAGTAGGATTCAGAAAGATTGAAGGAGAACAATAAGTACCTTTTGGTACTTGAAAGACAAAGTCATCCCTTAAAACATAAACATAAGTGTACGGTTGTTAAATTTATAAGAGCTTATTTTATAAATGGAAACATACTAAACACTGTGCACTGACTTTTTTTCACTTTATTTTGGATGCTTTTCATGTCTGTCACTCAGTTTTACCTTAGTCTTAAAGGCTATAGCATATACGTGACGTGGGTGTATGATAATGGACATGTAGGTTGTTGCCATTTGTCACTATTACAAAAAATGTTGCTGTGAAAATCCCTAGGGAGCTTGTTGACACAGTTCTATAGGAGAGTCATAAATACTTAGGATTGCTTACCACAGAGATGGTACAGTTAAAATATTGATAAGTTCAAAGAGGCTCTCCAAAATGTGCTAATTTATATTTTGAAGGGTTTGTGGACTAAGTTATTTCTATAGCAAATTGAAGAATGTCCCCCCAAAAGTCACATCTATCCAGATAGAAACTCAGAATGTGACTTTATTTGGAAATAGGGTCTTTGCAGATGTAGTTAGTTAAGACGAGGTCATGTTGGATGGTTGGTGGGCCCTAAATCCAATGACTGGTGTCCTAAGGAAAGAGGAAAACACAGGGAAGAAGTCCATATGCTGATGGAGACAGAGTTGGGAATGATGCCGTTATAAGCCAACAACTGCCAGAGCCAATAGCAGCTAGGAAGAGGCCAGGAAGGTTCCTTCCTGGAACCTGCAGACAGAGCATGAGCCTGCAATGCCTTGATTTTGGTCCTTCTAGCCCCTAGAACTGAGGGACTATATTTCTGTTGTTTTAAGCCACCCAGATTCTTGTTATAAATTTAATTTTTTAAATTTAAATTTAAATACTTAACATATAGTGTATTACTAGTTTCAGAGACAGAGGTCAGTGATTCATCAATCTTAAATCACACCCAGTGCTCATCCCATCATGTGCCCTCCTTAGTGCCCATCACCCAGTTACTGCAGCCCCCTCCAGTGACCAGTTTGTTTCCTATGGTTAAGAGTCCTATGGTTTGTCTTCCTCTCTGATTTTGTTTTGTTTTGTTGTTCCCTCCCTTTCTCTATGCTCCTCTTTTTCTCAACTCATATGATAATTGTCTCTCTGATTTATTTTGCTTAGCATAATACCACTGGTTCCATCCACATTGTTGCACATGGCAAGATTTCTTTCCTTTTTTTTCTTTTCTTTTCTTTTCTTTTTTCTTTTCTTTTTTTTCTTCTTTCTCTTTCTTTCTTTCTTTCTTTCTTTCTTTCTTTCTTTCTTTCTTTCTTTCTTTCTTTCTTTCTTTCTTTCTTCTTTTTTATGTAAGCCATGCAGATTCTGATACTGCATCATAGCAACCTTGGGAAAAGGATACAAATTTCTTTTTAAGAGAGGTCCATTCAACTGAATTGAGCTAACCAGGGTTAGCTTAAGTGGAAAAAAAATAACAAGTAATAAAATAGTATCACCAGGGCAGCCCGGGTGGCACAGCGGTTTAGCGCTGCCTGCAGCCCAGGGCGTGATCCTGGAGACCCTGGATCGAGTCCCATGTCGGGCTCTCTGTATGATGCCTGCTTCTCCCTCTGCCTGTGTCTCTGCCTCTCTCTCTGTGTCTCTATGAATAAATAAATAAAATCTTAAAAAAAATAGTATCACCAAAGCTGCAAATTAAATTCCAAACTTGCACCAAAAGTTTTATTTCATTTCCTAATTGCTTATGATTGGTTTTCTTAATAAAGTGATTTTTACAAATTAATTACAAAAGAAGGACATTCATCATATAATATGGAAAATTCAGTTAAGTAAAAAAAAAAGATAACAAATCATACCATACAAAAAAATATTTTTCCCCATGGGTATTTTGATTTAGACTTTTCCAGACTTTTTTTATTTATATTTAGACTTACTTAGCATACTGTTTTATAGCATGCTGTTTCATGAAAAGACTATGGTTTTTGTTTAAAAATTATTTATTTATTTATTTGAGAGAGACAGCAAGCATGAGTGGAGGGAGGGGCAGAGGGAGAGAATCTCAAGCAGACTCCCCACAAACACAGAGCCCTGGAGCTCAAGCCTGAGACCTCAAGATCATGACCTGAGCCCAAACCAGACGCTTAACTGCCTGAGCCACCCAGAGGCCCCTCTGTACATCTTTCTTTTAATTAATTTATGATTAATGTTAGTATTTAAAGACTGTACTACAGTAAATAAATATTTGCTTAATATTTGTTTGATCCAAAGTTACCAAATGTGAAGGATTACCAAATGTAAGGAAGCCTTTTTTTTTTCCTTTTTCTTTCTTTTTTCAATCTACTAATATAGAACTGATATTGGGAAGAACATACCCCAAATCAGGGGTAGGACCTTGAACCAGTTCAGGTTCAGTCACTTTTGTCACTGCAAGAGTGGTTTCACCTTTGTGTCCAGCTCTGACAAGTGCATTTCAGTCCTGTGATTTCTTGAGGCTGGAGATCTCCTTTGCTCTTTCAAGTCTCCTTTCCATGGACATTATCCTGCTTCTCATAATTGCTGTCCTGCCCATTTCATTGCCTTCCTGCCTGCCACCCTGCCCTTGGCCTCCTCTCCACGAGGCCTGTTTGTTATGAGTCCCCTTAGTGTACCCTGTAAGCAAATGCACAGTTAGGTTAGTGTTGCACATGGCCCTAGGTCTCAGATGCCATGGAGTGAGTACCAGTCCATCAGTGAGTCTGTCTTCCACCACTGGCCCTCCGCCAGTGGTGTAATTCCAGCACTCTGCTTTCCAAAGGCAGCACTCAACCATACATACTGTGTTCTCTCAGAAAAATCACTGAATCAGTGAAGTTAGGAGGGAGGGATATTTTGCAGAGAGAGCCATAATCATTGCACTAGGTAGTTTTACATAGTTACCCTATTTCCCAACATCCCCTGAGAGAAGATCCCCTCTTATTTCCACTGTGCAGTTAAGGTAAAAATGGAGTAGAAAGGCCTGGAAGCAGCAACCCAGGCTCCTGACAGATGAGCTAGTGCTCTTTCCACTCCAACATCCTGCTCCTACCACCTTCTACTTGACAGCAGCGTACCCTAATTGCAGGAAACCACTTGGAGAAGCAGGGAAATAGTGTCTCGGAATTCAGATTCGAAAATCTATACATAATGAATATGGTCACCTACTCTCTGTTGGGGTGTAACAGTGCATCAGAAACTGTCTTAATAGGAGGATCCCCTGCCAATCAACACTCCCCACCACTCAGCCTCCCCCCCCCCAAAAAAAAAGAAACCCATCCCTGCTGCTTCTGCCTCAGTACCATGGTGGTGATTGAAATAACCATGAATCTGGTAAACTACAAATGAGATTTGTTCATTTCCAGCACTACTGCCTTATCTGAAATATTCCCCAATGCCATTCTTTCCTTCTATAGTCTACATCAGGAAGGTGGGGAAGGGAGGAGCAGAAAAGAAAGGATGGACTTCCCACTTGGACTGCCAGAGTCAAGTGCCTGGAATTTCCCAAAGGCCCTGAGGCTGAGCAGTGGATAAGGAATAGGCCTTTTATTTAGGTCTTTTCAAGCATTGTCCTTCATCAGGCCTGGCATCAGTCCACACTGATGAGAAGGACACACACCACAGTAAAAGCTACGGTTCCTCGAACCTCTGGTCCAAACCACAACACCTGCATACTTAGTGTTCTTGCCACCAATCCTCCCAGAGTGATCCTTTTAAAGTACTGACTTAACTTCATCACTTCCTCTTCAATGCCTGTGCCTTTTTTTAACTGCCATTTTTATTATGTGCATTTATATTAATTGTCATGGACTGACTTAGGTAATAAGTTATAAAAAAAAGCAATTACAGGGGCACCTGGTTGGCTCAGCTGGTGAAGCGTCTGCCTTCAGCCCAGGTCATGGTCTCAGGGTCCTGGGATCGAGTCCCACGTCAGGCTCCCTGCTCAGCGGGGAGCCTGCTTCTCTCTCTGCTCCTGCCCTGCTCGTGCCTGGTTCAGATCTTCACCATGACCCACCCCCACCCCGACCCCCCGGCGCTCCAGCTAGAAGAACACAGAAGACTTTGCATGGCTGTTCTTCTCTCATAGGGGCATTTATGCTCAGGATTGCTCTATGCGCCATCCCTGAACGACATCCACACCCTAAGTAAGGCAGATGGGGTCGGGGCAGGAGGGCTAACTTAGCTGCCTGTTCATTCACATGCAAGGACTAATAGGTATTCAGAAAGAAGGAATGAGGGAATGACCAGAGGAATAAATTCCCTTGGAGACCGCTCACAGTGAGGGCTCGCAGTGAACACCTTTCCATGCCGAAGGACTGGTGCAGGGATAACAAAAATATGTATGGGCTGCCATTTTTTTAAATTTATTTTTTAAAGTAATCTCTACACCCAGCGTGGGACTTGAACCCACAAACCCGAAATCAAGAGTTGCGTGCTCCACCAATTGAGCCAGCCAGCCACCCCTCTTTTTTTTATTTTTATTTGCTATCTATAAAAGAAAAAAGTTGATTGAGCTCCAAGGGAAAGATTTAAAAATCAAGGGAAAGATTTAAAAATCAACTTTGGCTGACTAAAAAGTATTGATGAAGAAAACTGGCCTGCAGTCTCATCACTAAAATGGTATATATTTCAAACATAGCAATAGGAAGGCAAATTTCTTTATTTTCTTTCTTTAAATTTTTATTTATTTATGATAGTCACACAGGGAGAGAGAGAGAGAGAGGCAGAGACACAGGCAGAGGGAGAAGCAGGCTCCATGCACCGGGAGCCTGACGTGGGATTCGATCCCAGGTCTCCAGGATCGCGCCCTGGGCCAAAGGCAGGCGCCAAACCGCTGCACCACCCAGGGATCCCTAGTTTCACCTTAAATTATGTTGATACTCGGCAGCCCCATGAGGTCTATGAGCCAGGGGTGCTCATCATTGGCACAACCTCAGAACCTGAGTCTGGGGACAAACTGCCTGAGAGGCTGGGCCCTCGGAAGTTCTAGAAATGAGAATATCGGGATTCTCCTCTGGCCTCGGACAATCTGAGGCCTTGTTTCAGCTGAGATCTTCCTATGCTAACAGCAGATTCCTATGAGTCCTAGGACTCTGTTACTTGTCTTCTCTCATCAACCAGCCTCCCTTGAGATAAAGTACTATGTCTTACACTCTTTCTGTCCTCTTATGAAGCAGGCCCCACACGATGCCTTTTGTGGGTCATCAGGAAATTCCTGTTTATGATGAGAGTGATGAAGAAATAGCTTGAGAGAAAGTGACTTCACCCATGTTCATTGAATTTTTATTTTCTTTAAAATAGCACACCTATTAGTAGAAGTCATGCTCAAGGCATGTTCTGTGTTGCACACCCCTAGAACCCAGGGTTCCTGTTCCCTTCCCTCACTCACCCTGCTGGAGTCTGTTGACAGCCTCACCTGCTGCAGGTGTGGCCCCAAATGTAGGCATGTGCCTGCTTGTGCTTGACTTGCAAAGACATCGTTTATACAAAATATACCTTCAAGGATTTCTCCTATCAACCTAAAGCCATGGCCCAAATTTTTATCATTTCTTAATTTTTTGCACTAAGTGGGTAAGGACCTAGTTACTAGGGAAGAAAAATACATTGTTGTTGTTTAAATCATCTAATGACACCTTAGTTCTGATTGGTTTGTCTAGCAGGCCCCCCATTGCTCTGAAATCCCACAGCATTTGGGATATACCTTTTGTCATTGCTCCCACCATGTGTATTGGAACCATCTCTTTTCCTGTTTGTCCTCTGGGCTCTCTGGAGCAGCTGGTATGACGTCAGTCTGGCACATGGTAGGCCCTCAAAAATATTCTTGAACCAAACATAAACATTCCTTAGGCAAGCCCTGAGGAGTTTCAGGAAACAAGAGCCTAAAAATGTGAGTCAAGGAACGCGGTACTTGCAGTGAGGACATATCTCATCAAATGCACCACTTGATTGGCTTTTGCAAGGGGTGAGAGGCCCAGCAAAGACAGCCTTGCTCCTGCCACAATTTTGTTAACCTTGACCAGTGGCTTACCTTTGAAGATGGGTACACTCTGTTCCTACTACGATGAAGAGAATTTTCCTCAGTGATGAAAAGGAGGTAAGGGACAGACCCAACCCCGACCTCACCTTCTAGTGTGTCCCATACCAAAGAGCCTCAGCTTGCTTCCTGGGGCTAGGGGTTGCATCATACATATTTCTTGTGTTCTTCAGAGTCTAACACAGAGCCTGACACATAATAGGAACTGAAACAGAGTAGTTAACAGTGATACTGTGCTGACCGTAGGCCGACGCAGTCCTCTGGGCAGTTTATATGTGTGAGTTCATTTAATCCTCATACCTACGAGGCAGAAGCCCTTCACAGATGGGCGACCCGAAGCACCAGGAATGTATGTGACTTGCCCAAGGTCGCACAGATCCAGGGGCCATGCTTTTAAACACTTGCCTTAGTGCACGTAGACGGGAGGGAGTGAACAAATGTCTGCCTTCAGCATCCGTTTGCAGCAGACCCTTCCCGCCCGCCCGGGACATCACTGAGTCACGGTCTCCACCTTCGGTCCCGCCCCGGTGCAGGACTACCGTGCGCGCCCGCGGCCGGCAGGGGGCACTGTGGCCACAGGCCTCGCCCCTCCCCCGGGGCCAGGGCGCGGGAGGGGGAGGGGGAGGGGCCGGCGCTGGGCGGGGCCGGCCGGAGCCCCGCCCCGCCCCGCCCCGCCCCGCCCGGCCCGGAGAGCTTTCCCGGCGGGCTGCGCGCGCGGCGGCGTTTGAATGGCTCGGGCTGGAGCTCGGCCCGGGCCCCGAGGGACGCTCCGGGCTGCCGCGCGGTCGGGGCTGCCGGGCCGGGGGCGCCGCGGTACCATGAGGCGCGGTAAGCCAGGGCCGGGCCCCCTGCGAGCCCGGTGCCCGCAGCTGCCCCGCCGAGGCCGGGACGCGCCCTGGGCCCGCCTGCAGGCCCCGCGGCGGCCTCCGCTCGGCGGAACGGGGCAGCCGGGCGGCGGGGGCGGGGCGGCGGGGGCGGGGCGTGCCGGGGGGTGCCGGGGGGTGCCGGGGGCAGCCGGGCGGCGGGGGCGGGGGCGGGGGCGGCCGGTCTGTCGTCTAGCGGCGTCCGGGCGGCGGGGGCGGGAGAGGCGCGGCCGCGACCGGCTGTCACTCGGTTGCCTGCGGGCGGGGCCGGCGGGGCGGGCGGGGCGCGGCGGGGGGACGCGGGGGGACGCGGGGGCGCCTCCGCGGCGATCTGCTCCGAGGCCGAGGCCGGTCTTCCCGAGCCGCCTAGGCCGGGCCACGGTGTTTCCTTGTTTTCTGACGGGTCCTTGGTTCCTGACACATCAGCTTTTGTTTGGCAGGACGAAAACTTGACATAACTGCGCACGGATTGCCGGTTGCTGCTTTAAACACCGCGTTGTATTTTCTGAGAAGTTGTTTGTAACAGTTCCTACCTAGGCTTTTACCAGATTCTTAAATTGGCTTGAAGGTGGAGACAACAAAGAGTTCACTTGTTTCCTTGTAGCTCGTAAAGTTCCTTGAAAACAGAAGTGTCTGTGTCAGTTTGTTTACAGATGAAAAGAAAAAAGTAACAAAAATTAGTTGTGTGGTAATAGTTTAGGACTCGCAAAAATTCCGAGAAACTAGACCACCTCGTAGCTTAGATTTGTGTAGTTTATTCTGGCTTCTTGTTTGTTTCTTTGAACCTGCTTCAGACTTGACTCAGAACTTTATGCATCGAAGCTTGTGCTTGGCCAACAGCTAGCGCTGAAATAACAGCCACGGCGAACACTTATTTTGGACCTTCGATACGCCAAGCGCTGTTTGAGAGCTTTGCTTTAGGATGGATGCTACCCTTATCCCCCCCTTCCCCCTTTTCTAAAGAAGATTTTGTTTATCTTTTTCGTGAGAGACACAGAGACACAGGCAGAGGGAGAAGCAGGCGCCCTGCGGGGAACCGGATGTGAGACTGGACCCCGGGACCCCGGGACCCCGGGACCGGCAGACGCTGGCCCGCTGAGCCACCCGGTGTCCCTCTTACCCCCTCCTTGAGGAGGAGAGAAGCAACACGCAGAGAAGCTGAGTCACTTGTACAAAGACACACAGCTGATATATTTGGGATGCAAGCAGGCTGGCTTCATGCTTTTAACTATGCTTCTTTAACTGCCTCCCTTATGTGTGACTCTAGTCTACAAAGCCCTTTCATTTACTTCTCTCAACCGCGGATGAGATCTGTGTGAAGTGCGTGTATATACACATTCACATACTATTCCATCAAGTTTTCTGCTCTTGTTGACCATACTTTAGTTTTGTGCACTGAGCAGAAATTCTGTTGGGTATTTTAAGATAAATGGACTTCAAGTTCCTGTTTGTGTTGTAATTTGTAGTTTTGATTCCTTTGCATCATTTCCCGAAAGTATACAGAACACTTTGAAGCCTATATATTCCTTAAAATATACCATTCTATATTGTTTTTATTCTGAAACCATATTGAGCCGTCATTCTGTACTTGGAATGATTGTACTTACAGCTGCATGAGAAGAAATAAAGGTTCAGAGCAGAACCATTTCATAAGAAGTCAGCAGTTTACAGTGATTTATAGCCGAGCATTTATTTATTTTTTATTTTTTAAAGATTTTATTTATTCATGAGAGACATACAGAGAGAGAGGCAGAGGCAGAGACACAGGCAGAGGGAAAAGCAGGCCCCCTGCAGGGAGCCCGATGCTCCGGAAATCCGGAAATCCCAGGACTCCAGGATCGTGCCCTGGGCCAAAAGGCAGGCACCAAACCGCTGAGCCACACAGGCGTCCCTATAGCAGAGCATTTAAATTTCATTCATCAGTTATCAAGCTTCTGCTTGTCTCTATGCCCAGCAGGGTTAGGTGCAGATTTATACAAAAGAAATATGCCAGGGCGACGAACCTCAATTTGGGATGTGAGCCTAACAACAGCAATGTAAAATCTGTTTAGTGCAGAGGGTGTATGATGAACTGAACTGGGCTGAGGGTTGATGCTTCTGCAAAGAGTCAACAACTAAAGGATAGATGCAGGGCATTGAAGAGAAGCGTGAATGAGGAATTTTAGTGAGGAAACTGTGTTCGAGAACTTGGAAGTGAGAATGAAAGGACTTTTCTAGGGAACAGTGAAACTGATCTATTTGGAAAGTTCCTTTTGAGGAAAATGAGATTATGTGGGCAGGACCGAGAATAAGGAGAATTGTGTAAGACACATATAGCAAAGAAGTTTAGGTTTGACATATATGTATATACACAGATGATTTTGGAAGTTTTAAAACTTTTAAGTCAGTGACTGTCATCTGGGGACAATTTTAGTCCCTCAGGGGACCTTAGGCAGTGTCATAACTGGGATCGGGAGAGGAGCTACTAGTATCTAGTGAGTAGAAGCCGGGAATGCTGCTGCTGAACGTCTTGCAATAGGACCACCCCTCTGTAAGAAATAGTTAGATCCCATATGTCGGTGGTGCTGAGTTTGAGAAACCATGTTGGGAGTTGATTGCTTATGTGGCCAGCCTCTACTACCATGTGCTGTATGTAAGTGTGAACGACGAATGTTAGGAGTGACGAATGGTAAGCAGCAATACAGCTGGGAGAAGCTGACTCCGAGGCCTCAAGAAGGAGGCTGTTGTTAGAGTCCTGGGAGCGGGGAGGCTGTGGGGAAATAGGACGAGGGTAATGAGAATGACAAGTAGTAGTAAAATGAGATGATTATTTAAATAACATTTTTTTTAAATAACATTTTTTTCTGAGTTTGAAAATGTTATCTTCACTGAAAATAATTCATGTTCACTGTAGGAAATTTTGGAAATACAGAGATTGTGGGGAAAAAAAATTAAAAGAACTTATAGCCCCCACCCTCACCCCCAAGCAGAAAGAACAGTGTTAACATTTTCATATGGTGGTTTTTTTTCAAATCTTTTTTTTATGCTGATAATAATTTTCCTTTCTATAAAACTAGGATTACACATTTTTCTCCCTGTGGGTTTTTATTATTTTGCCTTTTTTTTTTAGACTCAGCATGTTATGAGTATTTCCCATTTCTTGAAAAATGCTCTTTTTACGATCACAGTCTTTGTTTTGTGTGTTCTTTTGTAATTGGGAATTTCGCTTATATTCAAATGAGACATTTTGAAGGAAGAATAGAATATGATGACTGAATAACTATAGAAAACAATAGGGGTGAAAGTCTGTGGTATCTTCAAGGTTTTAAACCTTGGAAGCTGAAAGAATGGTAGAGCTACTGAAATAAATTGGAAGTCTCAATAATTTTTTTGAGGGGGGGGTTTCTCATAATAATTTTCATCTCTGTGCCCTCACAGAGACCTATAGTGAGATTTTAATGAGGACCCTTGCTACCTGTCAGCTTACATTCTTCCTAAAACTCTAAAATTAATCTTTTTTTGGTTTTCTTTTATTTTTTTCTTTTGTGCAAAGCTTATTTTTCAGTTCTTAGCAGTTCTTCCTTTTTCCTCCTCCTCTTTTTTTTTTTTTTTTTTTTTAAAGATTTATTTATTTATTCATGAGAGAGAGAGAGGCAGAGACACAGGCAGAGAGAGAAGCAGGCTCCTCTCAGGGAGCCTGATGTGGAACTCCATCCCTGGCCCAGAGGTCACGCCATGAGTGGAGGGCAGACACTCAACCACTGAGCCACCCAGGTGTCCCCCTTTTTCCTCTTCTTGAAAATACAGTTTCTATTAGAATACTAAATAAGGCTCTGGTGGTTGTTCATGTATCTGAAAGATTAAAAGACTAGTTTGGGTTTTTCGAATGTATAGATTGGTACAGTTTATAAGCAAGAGATGATTATAACTTTTCTGTAGGAAGAAGAATTATCTTTAATAATGCTTGCCTGGTGCCTTGTAACATTACAATATTATATGACATCACAATATAACATTACAATATAACATCACAATATTGCATTATCAATCATCATACTCATGACCTATATCAGTTAATTTGGTGCTTTCTGGAAAATGTATTTAGGAAAGTAATTTAAAAAAAAATAACCATAAACCTTTTACAAATGGTACCTTTAGTGGAACATACACTTTCAACTTAGATAAGATACAGTTTGACTTTGCTGGATTCAAATGCTGTGTTAACTACTTCATGCTCATGTCCAAGTACCTTCTCTAATATGCATTAATTGTGGAGAAGTTTTTTATTTCCTGTCTTTGTTCTTGGGACATGATGAGGGTAGAGGTGGGAGAAGGAGTCTTCTGAAAGATACCCCGGTTTGCTTCTCCTATAACCACCTCTCTTTCAGTTTTACACACTGTTTGAATGGTGTGTGAAACTCTTTTTACCTTGAACAGTCATCCAGGAACTGCTTACCTATGTATGAATCATGAATGCCCTAACATCTCTTCTTCTCCCTAGTATAATCTTAAAACAGGCAGCCTGGTGTTACATGGAAAGGCACTAACACTGGGTGTCACAGTTTTAGGCTTTCTTCTCCTCCTGGTGACTGAGTGTTTAATCTCATTTTGTAAATCGAAATTATCCCCAAGGTCCTTTCCAGCTCTAAAAGTCTGTGAATCTGTGACGTTTTTGCTTTTCAAGGGTAATTACCTCTGGTGAGACTATTAGTTTTTCACCTCTTAGAGTGCATTAATCATGTGCTGTCTTCCAAAGGCATTTGTAAAAGCTACTCCCATGTAATTGGGGGAGAAATTTTAGAATGGAATTTAAGTGCCACTAGCATATAAACTCCAGGAGGGCAGGGATGGTTGTGTTGTTCACTCATGTTTTCTCACTGCCAAGAATGGTAATTAGCCTGTAACATGTTATTAATATTTGTTGAATGAAAGGAATGGTTTGTTGTTAAGGAAAGACCAGCTTGTTGGAGTACTGCACAGATGCTCTGAGTATCTGGAAAGAACTCAGAATACAAACCAACTCGATTACAACCCAGTCATTCCTAGAATATAAAAATACCTCCAAGTGATAGTAAAGCATCTGTTGTTCACTTGGTTGCCTTTCAAAACTCTTTAGTAATTACTGCCCTGATTGCCCCTCATACTGAGAGTACAGATTTGTCCATTATCAGATCTTACTTTAGTGCCACCTTGACTTTTGAGTGTGCCTTTTACTCTTATTTGCAAAACTCTGTTTATTTCCTATGCCACTTAATACCATCATTAACAGTGTATTTGCTGTTGTAGCCAAAGTAAATCATATAGATTGATTAAAATTTGGCCTTTTATCTATGGAGGGTTCGCGGCACAGCTGTGGGAAACTAGTACTCCTGGCATTCCTTTTCTGGTTATCCTATTTCTACAACTACCATGTAAAATAATCTTCAAGAATAGTTTTTTTTTTTTAAGATTTTATTTATTTATTCATGAGAGAGACACACACACACACACACACACAGGCAGAGGGAGAAGCAGGCTCCATGCAGGGAGCCTGACGTGGGAATTGATCCCAGGATCACACCCTGGGCTGAAGGTGGCGCTAAACCGCTGAGCCACCCGGGCTGCCCAAGAATAGTTTAAAAACAAATTTTTTTTAAGTTTACTTAAGTTATCTCTACACCCAGTGTAAGGCTCGAACTCAGGACCCTGAGATCAAGGTCCCGAGTCAGTCCTTTACTGACTGAGCCAGCCAGGCGCCCCAAGAATAGTTTTGAATCTCATGATTCCTATACAAACCTTCTCAGTAACTGTATTTTGTCTATAAAATTAAAGTCCAGGTTCCTGACCTGGTATCCAGGACTTCTGCATTTTATCCAGTCTACTTTTCCTAGTCTATTTCCTCCATAATGACCTGAACTTAGTAACTATTTAATTATTGAGTAGTTGGTGTAGATAATAAAAGGCACAGTTTTTCTTACCTGTTTCCAGGTAAGGAAAGGCCAGTAGGTATGCTTGCATAGGGCGGCATTCATTATTTGGGGAATATTTACTGAAAAATAGCATCAGGGACAAGAGTTCATGAACTCCACATAAACAATTTTTTCTCTTCTTGTTGGCAGACCTGTTTGGAAACGAAGTAATGATCAGAAGGAAATTACTTATGTGTACTTAATGGCATCGTTTGACTACTTAGTGAGCCCTACTACATTATTATGTGCCCACAACATTGTTTGGTTGCTTTATCAGTCTGGACGGCCTATGTTATTTTATAGTAACAACCCCCAAGTCTCAGCGGCTTCAAATAACAAAGGTCTATTTCTCCTTGATTCGTCCTACATGTGAGTTATCTGGGGGCTCTGCTCAGTGTTATTCTTGCTGAGGAATGTGGGCAGATGGAACCTTAATCTCTGTCTTGTTGCTAGTTGCCACAATAGAGGGATGGTAATAGGAGTGAATCACACAAAGTGGCTCTCAAAGGCCTCTGTTTATATTTCATTGGCAAGAGCAAGTCACTGACCATACCTAACTTCAAGATGATGGACAAGCATAACTCTATCATGTGTCTGAAAGGAGAATTGGAATATCATGGCACAGTTTTAATGTTTACCACAGTTAAGGCACTCTCCCACTGACAATTTTGAATATTTTGTGACTCCTCACTCCCAGCTAACCATTATCTTTCATGATTGACATAGTCTTTCTTTAGATCGGTTCCTTTGATCATCAGCTGTTTATTAAGTACTCACTATGTGCCAAGCACTATTCTAGATACAATGATCATGATTCCTGCTGTCATGGAGCTCACAGTCTAGTGGGAGGACATGAACAATGAGCAAACAAGCTAATTTCAGATAGTGATAATTGCCGTGGTGGGGGAAAAATACAAGGTACTGGTATAGAGAATGAAGGTAAGGTTGGGGTCATTCTTGATGGGGTGGTCAGGGAAATCCTCTTGGGTGAGTAACATTTGAGCTGAGAGGTAGTAGCCCTGAGAGTATATGGGAGGAATATTTTAAGCAAAAGGAATGGTTTGGTTACAAGATGGAAATGAACCTGCCATGTTTAAGGACAGAAGACCAGTGTGGCTAGAGGAATTAGGAGGAAACTGATATAATCCAAGAGAGAAATGATGGTAGTTGGGTCTAGGATGGTGGTAACAAAAATTAAGAGAAATGAATAGTTTGGAAATATGTTGAAACCGCATAGTCAATGGGTTGGAGACGGAATTTATGAAAAGAGAAACTAAGAATGCATCCTTTGGGGCTTTCAGCAACTGGGAGGATAATGTTTCTATTTACTCAACTAGGAACAATTGTGAGGATCAGATTTGAGAGGGTGGATATTAAGGGTTCTGTTTTCAATATGTGAAGTTTAAGAATTGTTGACTGGAACTGACATCCACATGGAGCTACTCACAGGCAGTTGGAGATATGATGTGATTCCTGTGCTGGAGAAGGATGTTCCCTAAGAGAAGGGGACATTTTGAAATGTCAGCATACATTCTGATTTCAGCTCAGGGGACATAGTGATAACAAACCACTGAAATGGATGGGGATATGCGATGATCCTTGCAGATGTTGGCGTGTAGGAGAGTATAGGAAGGATTAGGAACCATTGTTATTGGGATGCTTAGGTGGCTCAGCAGTGGAGCATCTGCCTTTGGACTCAGGGCATGATCCTGGAGTCCCGGGATCAAGTCCCATGTTGGGCTCCCCGCAGGGAGCCTGCTTCTCCCTCTGCCTATGTGTCTGCCTCTCTCTCTGTGTCGCTCATGAATAAATAAATAAAATCTTAAGAAAAAAAAAAAAAAGAACCATTGTTATAAAAGGATGCTAGATAAAAAGATAAAATTCATTTTTTGCTGATTTGTTTAATTCTCAAAGGGCAATCTACCCTTTTTACTTTGAAGTTATTAGGGTATATACTTCATCCTGTTGACTTCAAAGTTAGGCACAAGTGTTATAGATTGGTAACCTTAGTCCAGATCATGAAGATAGAACATTAAGATTAGTTTATATTAGCTTACCTTTTCTTTTTTTTTGAGCTGTATATCTTATTGGAATATCCTTTTATACATAAAGTCTTTCTATATGGAATGCATCAGAAATACCTTTAGTAGGGATGCCTGAATGGCTCAGCGATTGAGCATCTGCCTTCTGCTCAGGGCATGATCCTGTGGTCCCAGGATGGAGCCCCACATCAGGCTCCCCATGGGGAGCCGACTTCTCCCTCTGCCTGTGTCTCTGCCTCTCTCTGTGTCTCTCAGAATTAATAAATAAAATCTTAAAAAACAAAACAAAACAAATACTTTTAGTAGCTAAACAAGGGGTCAGAAAGGATCTTTAAGGTGATGTTTTATATATGTATATGTTTATATACATTTCTGAGTTTAAGAAGACAATAAGAAAGGATTATTTTTCCTCCTTATGAATATTTCCAGAAAAATGCTGGAATATTCTAACAGGGAGAATAAGAGATAGACACCAAAACATGATAAGATAATCATCACTTGGCTTTAGAAACCCTAAGTCTTCCTAAACATTCAAGTGTTTGGGATCCCTGGGTGGTGCAGCGGGTTTGGCGCCTGCCTTCGGCCCAGGGCATGATCCGGGAGACCCGGGATCGAATTCCACGTCGGGCTCCCGGTGCATGGAGCCTGCTTCTCCCTCTGCCTGTGTCTCTGCCTCTCTCTCTCTCTCTCTGTGTGTGACTATCATAAATAAATAAAAATTAAAAAAAAACAAGTGTTTATGTAGCTATTTAAGAAGAAACATATATTAATACTGTCAATACATTTTATTATTTTTTTAAAAAATATTTTGTCATGTTTTTATTTAAATTTCAGTTAACATACAATTTAATATTAGTTACAAGTGTAAAATTTAGTGATTCATCACTGACATACAGCACCCAGTGCCCTCTTTGATACCCATCACCCATTTAACCCCCCCATCCAGCCCTCCCCCTCCCCTGTTCATCTCCCTTCCAACAACCCTCAGCTTGTTCTCTATAGTTAAGAGTCTGTCATGGGAGGAAAATAAAGATTTTATTTTTAAGTAATGTCTGTCTTCAACTTGGGGCTCAAACTCACAACCCTAAGCTCAAGAGTCACACACTCTACCAACTGAGCCAGCCAGGCACCCACTACCAATGCATTTTAATTTAGTTAAAAAATAATACATGCATTTGATACAAAATTCAGAAAGTCCAAAAGGGAAAAGTCTCCCTCTCACCTCATCTCCCAGCCATACCACATATCCTCTCTCTAGAAGTGACTTTTGTCTCCAGTTTCTTGTTTAACCTTTCAGAGATATTCAGTGAATATTCAGGCAAGCCCTGCACACTTTCTAGTGTAAGGTGTTAAAAAAATTAAGTCTGTAGGTCCACAATTACTGGTAAAGTGATGATAAGCAGCCACCTAGTTCTCAGAATTTAGCTAACTTCTTTTTCTCATTAATACCAGTTCCGTAATGTAGTATACTCTGGGGACTTAACTATTAAAAATAAGGAAGAGATGGTGGGAATGGTAATTCCCATATAACACCAATTTTTAAATTATCATTTCAGGGTAACTTAGCCATAAGAGAGTTAGAATTCAGTTTGGTCAGGCAGCCCCAGTGGTGCAGCAGTTTAGCGCCGCCTGCAGCCCAGGGTGTGATCCTGGGACCCGGGATCGAGTTCTGCGCTGGGCTCCCTGCGTGGTGCGTGGAGTCTGCTTCTCCCTCTGCCTGTGTCTCTGCCTCTCTCTCTGTGTCTCTATGAATAGATAAATAAAATCTTAAAAAAAAAAAAAAAAAGAATTCAGTTTGGTCTAATTGATTGAAATGATGTCTTATCTTATACCCATTAAATCTCCAAAAATCTGTATTTTCATGCTTGATCTGCTTTCCTGAATTTGACATTATTTCTCAAACCAGCTTTCCATACATGGTGGACTGAATAAATAGAAGATGATGTGATGAATCATCAGCAAATAAAAAGCTCTTGTGGTTTATTCCAGGTACTAGGGGCTTTGAGTCGTTCTGAACATGGAATCAGAGTAAGGGTACTTAGTTTTATGATTTGAGTAATATTATCAGGTTCTTGGTAAATCCATTTCTTCAGGAGTAAACCTAGCAAGTGCAGTAGACATCCAGGTAACTTGATGGGACACCAGTTCCCTGGAGGGTGCATGAATAAGCACTGCTTATATTTGTTCCTTCATTTTCTTCTTCTCTATTGTTATTCATCTCCTGCCAATCAATCCATGCCCCATGTAACTGAGACATTCTTTCAAAATGTTAATCCTCAATCAGATTTGAATCTAGAAAGGATTAAAAGGCTCCAAACAACTCAAAAGAATGTATCATTTTTCTGCCAATATACTAGCATTTCATATTGTTTCTAAACAGCACATTAACAGGCCATTCACTTTGTCACTTTTTGAGTACAAGTGTTTGCAGTCTTTGTAAACTGCCTCCCCTTTGTCCAAATATACCTAAGAAAGGAGTGTCACCTTTAGGAAATAATGGAATCATTTTTTAAATCTGGCTTGATAGTAAAGTATTTTTTTAAAGAATTTATTTATTCATGAG
The DNA here is from genome assembly GCF_003254725.2 of Canis lupus dingo. NCBI lineage: Eukaryota > Metazoa > Chordata > Mammalia > Carnivora > Canidae > Canis > Canis lupus. Next base: position 1,048,427 of record NC_064272.1, read on the forward strand.
AAACAGAGAGAGGTAGAGACACAGACCGAGGGAGAAACAGGCTCCCTACAGGGAGCCCGATGCGGGACTCAATCCCAGGGCCCTGGGATCATGACCTGAGCCAAAGGCAGATAGATGTTCAACCACTGAGCCACCCAGGTGTCTCTAAAATATGTTTTTTTTAGTCCTTGTGATAAGTTGTAACTGCTCTACACTAGGTTACGTGATCTGCTCAGCCCAACATTTGTTTTGATCATCATTGTAATAATTATAAAAATAAATTTAACACATTGATTAAAATTTAGTGAAACCTTCATTGAGAACACTGGGTGAGTCCTACTGGACTAGAAGCTGTTGTTACTCTGTAAAATGACTTTATTTATTTTATTTTTTTAAATGACTTTTTTTTTTTTTTAATTTTTATTTATTTATGATAGTCTCACAGAGAGAGAGAGAGGCAGAGACACAGGCAGCGGGAGAAGCAGGCTCCATGCAATGGGAGCCCGATGTGGGATTTGATCCCGGGTCTCCAGGATCACACCCTGGGCCAAAGGCAGGCGCTAAACCGCTGCGCCACCCAGGGATCCCTAAATGACTCTTTAAATATCTTTGTTAAGCCACTTTCTTCTATGTCATTATTTAACTCAAGGAGCAATTTTCCCCCCTAAACTATCTGATAAATCATTGGAGATATTGCCACACTTAACGTATTGTATTCCAATGGCTTCTTTTGTGTTTCTCCCACTATAAATGAGTAATTTTACAATGGAAAAGTTGGGAGATTTAAGGGTATGAGCAGAAATGAGGCAGGAAACTACTAGTTGCCATGATGTAGCTGTATATGACACCAGAATTCTACACTGAAGTGATTTAGGTCACTATATTTTATAATTTTATAATTCTTTTGTGTTTCTCTACATAACTTAAGAATTTATGTGTTTTGAGGCATAAGAAACTTTATCATTTCCTGTTATGTATTATCTTATGCTAAAAAGAAAATTCTTTTATTTAAAATGTAAATTTGGGGCAGCCCAGGTGGCTCAGCAGTTTAGCGCCACCTTCAGCCCAGGGCCTGATCCTGGAGGCCTGGGATCGAGTCCTGCGTCAGTCTCCCTGCATGGGGCCTGCTTCTCCCTCTGCCTGTATCTCTGCCTCTCTCCCTCTCTCTCTCTCTCTCTCTCTCTCTCTCTGTCTCTCATAAATAAGTAAATAAAATCTTTTTAAAAAAAATAAATTAAAAAATAAATAAATAAATGTAATTTTTTTTACTGTAGCAAAGTGACACAGAAAAATAAACTGAAGATGATGATTTAACTGTAGAAAAATAAACAGGAAAAAGGGATTCAACTGTGATACCACTCTAGAAAGAACTTTTGTCCTTTCAGTCTCTTTAAAATTTTTTCCTGTGCTACGTGTACACATACACGGAAATATATAACACATGTAGGAAACTGGTATTAAAATTTGCTGACACCACAAAACTACCTATTTTTTTTTGCACCAAAGGCACCTTGCTTCATCAGTGAAGTTTACATATAGCTTAACAATAGCTAACATTTACAGTGATTAACCATTTGCCAGACACTGTAGCAAATGGATTATTTTATTTAATTCTCACAAAACTATTCTGAAAACAGGAGGTTAAGTAATTTGCCTGTGGTCACCTAACTATTAAGCGGTTAAAGCAGGACTCAAACCAGGGAGTCTGACTCTAGGACTTGTGTTGTTGCCCTGTTACAACATAGAGCCTCATCCTTTCAGTTGAATCACCTAAGAAAAGTACAACTTATATTACTACTTTCAGGTGCAGACTAAAACATGGTCTTGTTCATTGTCAAGTTTCCAGAGGTGCAAACTCATACCACAGAGCCTTCTGTCATCAGGGGTGCCAGTAGTGCTCATAGTCCATTTCTGTCGGCAGAGCTTGGATTGGACGGCGGCTGTCCCTCTGCCCCTTGCCAGCCTTTTGTTGTTTCCCAGTGCAGTGGAGGCAGCAGTTTCAAATAGGAGTTGAAAGCATTGTTTTTATGAAAACTAATCGGAATACTTTAGATAGACCAGATGAAGGCAAATGACTCAAATGCTTCATACCAACTTGGATGGAGGTTACAAAGCTAAAGATAAGTGAAGTGAAACCATAACGGTTTAGAGTTTTGTACTGATACTGCTTGGTGACTGTCATTAGTTCTTGGGCCACTTGAAAGAAACCCAAAGTAGAAATCATAAATGATGGATATGCATTATTTTAAGGTACATGTGTACATCTCTGTTTTAAATGAATCCTCATTTTAAATGATTTTTTGACAAAAAAGTCACCATTCTCAGTCACATTATGAAAGGGCTTCTATCATATATTTGAAGAGCTCTATGATCATATTCTTTGACCCAGTCGTGTGCTTATCTAGAGGAAATAATCAATTTTTTACAAATATGTATGTCCATCAAAGTATTTTCTGACATAGCAAAAATAAAAACATTCATATACAATAGTATATATTCATTTAAATAATTTTCAAAAATACTTTTTAATATACTTTTTAAAAGATTTTATAGGAGACAAAGCCAGAGACAGAGCATGAGCAGTGGGGAGGGGCAGAGGGAGAGGGAGACTCCATGCTGAGCAGGGAACCTGATGCGGGCTTGGTCCCAGGACCCTGGGATCAAGCCCTGAGCCACTCAGGCACCCAAGATGTTTTAATATGTAGGAAAACATAATGTTAATGATAAAACACAGCCTATAAAACTAAACTGCATGAGAGGAGAAGCACTGAATTGTATGGGTGGTTGAATTTCTAGTGACTTTTTGTTTTAATATGACTTACTTTTAAGTATGAAAATAATATAAATTACTTTTAAGTAATATTAGTATGAATGGCAAAATTTGGGGGCATCTGGGGGGCTCAGTGGGTGAGCGTCTGCCTTTGGCTCAGGTCATGATCCGGGGTCCTGGGATCGAGTCCCACATCGGGCTCCCTGCAGGGAGCCTGCTTCTCCCTCTGACTGCATCTCTGCCTCTCTCTGTCTCTCATGAATAAATGAATTTTTTTTAAAAAAAGGCAATTTTTTGTATAAAAGGAGCATAAAGTTAAAAATTTTTTTCTATTCCCCAGCTGTGTGGTTCACCGCTGTGGAAGCATTCAGTGTGTGTTAGGACACTCTAACATGAGAGAGAGTTTTTAACCATGTTTATTTCCGATTTTTTTCCTTTTTTTTTTTTTTTTTTTTTTTTTTGCAACATGCTTCCTTCTGCCCCCAAATCCAGGGATGTGGAGTTAGAGAGGAAGGAACAGGACATAGATTTCCTGTGCCCACATCCGATTCTCTCTCTTTCTCCCTCCCTAACTTTCACATGACTCTTGCTGACTGCATCTACAGTCCTTGAGGGGAATACTACCTCCAGCCCAAGGAGCAAGGACATGCCATTTAAACTATATCATTGCAGGACATTGGTATATATATTTTTATATAGCCCACAAATAAGCTTTGCTCACTGAAGTAATCTAGTATCTGATCTGTCTTTTTAACTTCTGGAAATTTTAATTTATTTTTAAGGATTTTATTGATTCATTTTGAGAGAGAGAGAGCATAAGTGAGGCAGAGAGAGAGGGGACGCAAGCTGCCTAATGGATGTCTGGCTCCATCTCAGGACCCCTGAACCGTGACCCAAGCTGAAGGCAGACACCCAACTAACTGAGCCATCCAGGTGCCCAAACTTATGGAAATTTTTAATCATGTGGAAAAACAGGGTCGCCTGGGTGGCTCAGCAGTTGAGCGTCTGCCTTAAGCTCAAATGATGATCCCACGTCCCGGGATCGAGTCCCTAATCAGGCTCCCTGTAGGAAGCCTGCTTCTCCCTCTGCCTGTGTCTCTGCCTCTCCCTGTGCGTGTCTCATGAATAAATAAACAAAATCTTTAAAAAAAATCATGGAAAAACAGAGGATGGTATATTGAACATCTCAATTACTCAGCTTCAGTCATTATCAGCATTTCTTGTTTCATTGATTTTTCCCCTACTTGGTGCAAATCCCAAAAATAATCTGTTTTCATCTGTATTATATATGTATATGTATCTGTAAAAGACTCTTTAAAAGAAAACAAAAATATCGTAATAATACCATTCAACTAGAAATAATTAACAGTGATTAATAATAATTCCTTACTCTCATACACTGCTGATGGAAATGTAAAATAGTACAACTTATCAAAATTTGGCAGTTTTCTTAAAAAGGTAAACATATACCTATCACCATCCCACTCCTAGGTATTTACCGAAGAGGAATGAAAGTACCTGTTCATGCTAAGACTCATACAGGACTATTCATAGCAGCTTTATTAGTAATAGCTACAACTGGAAACAACCCAAATGTCCATCAGCAGATGAATGGATAAGCAAATTTTGGTATACTCACACAATAGAATACTGCTCTGCAATTAAAAAAAAAAATGGGCTTGATACATGTAACAACATGGTTGATTCCCAAATTAGTTATGTTGAGTAAAAGAAACCATACCCTCCCTCCAGAAAAAGAGTATATAGTATATGATTCTATTTATATGAAATAGTAGAAAATGCAACCTAATCTATAGTGACAGCAGATCAACTGGTTGGGAAGGAATTATAAAGTGACACTGGAAATTTTTGAAGATGAGGGATATATGGACTATGATAATGGTTTAATGGGTGTGTATGCCTAAATACACTTTATGTACAGTTTATTTTTTGTTAGTTTTACTTTAAGGTTGTAAAGAGTTCCTTAATATCATTTATCCAGTCAATATTCAAATTTCCCTAATTATTATACTTAAAAAAAAGTTGTATTTATTTGACAGTAAGAGAATACAAGCAGTGGGGAAAGGCCGAGGCAGAGGCAGAAGTGGGCGCCCTGCTATGTGGGGCTCCATCCCACGACCCTGGGATCTTGACCCAAGTTGAAGGCAGTTGCTTAAGTGACTGAGCCCCCCAGGAGACCCTAATTATTATACATTTTAACAGTTTTTAAAATATAGGATATTAAGCAATGTCCACACATCGTATTCAGTTAATGCAGTGTCTTTTAGTATGTAGCTTCCTCTTTATTTTTCTTTCTTGCAAAGTGTTTGTTGAGGAAACTGAGTTTTGTGTCCCAAAGAACTTGTTTTCTTGATTTTTCTGATTACAGCTCCATGGTAGTGCTTAATAGGTTCCTCTCTGACTTCTATTTTGTGTTAAATTTTTTAAAATTTAAATTTCCATTAGCCAACGTATAGTACATCCTTAGTTTCAGATGTAATGTTCAGTAATTCATCAGTTGTGTAGACTGGTAGTTGGTAACAGGCAGTTGAAGTTTGCTGATGTTCAGGCTAGATTTTTTGGCAAGGATATGTAATAGTGTTGTGGAGTCTTTCCTGTTGTATCACATCGGAAGGCGTATAGCATCAGAATCTCATTTGTGATGCTAACGTTGGGAAGGGGTTTGGGTGCTGGCAGCCTGATGTGTCCATGATAACAGTTCCCCCCTCAGCTTCTGTATCTGTTTTGGTTTTGTATTCATGCTCAAACTGAACAACCATTTCTGGAGAAGAACTGAAAATACATAAATAAAGAATGCTCCAGATTCTGATTTTCAGGTGCCTAAGAGTTGTTACTGTGGTTGCTTAAATAGAGAGCGTGCTTTTCTTTTTTATAGTAACTCTGTCTTCAGGACTCAGCTCTGGTATGACACAAGATGTATTTCCAGATATTTCACTGCCCCTCAAATTAGATTCACTGCTGCTGCTTTTTTAGCAACCTGTACTATCTGTTCCTCTTAGTACAAATCTGTTCCTCTTTTATAGCACGTACTGTTTTATATTTATTCACTTTCTTACTTTCTTGTCATCCCCCTCCCTCCCCTAGGCCATGAGCTTCTTGAGAAATAAGACATGTACTACTTATTCATCCCTTGATACATAGTAGGTGCTCAGTAAATGCATGTTGAATTGACTACATGTGCTTTCTTTCCTTTAATCATTTAAAAAATGAACTTTAAAATACTAGTCCTTTGGGATCCTTTGGGATCCCTGGTTGGCTCTGCGGTTTAGTGCCTGCCTTCGGCCGAGGGCATGATCCTGGAGTCCTGGGATCGAGTCCCACATCAGGCTCCCTGCAGAGGGAGCCTGCTTCTCCCTCTGTGTCTCTGCCTCTCTCTCTGTCTCTCATGAATAAATAAATAAATAAATAAATAAATAAATAAATAATCCTTAAAAACTAAACTAAAACACTAGTCCTTTGTGATATTCATTTGCTCACTGGACAATATACATATATATATATACACACACACACACCTATTTTTGTGTCTTTGTATATATCTAAATTAACTAAGAATTGTTGAATTACCTTTTAGATTGTGTATCTAAAGGTGTGAAATGCAGCTCCTGCTTATGAGAAGTTTTGCAGTCTAGTTGGCAAGAGGAGACACACCTGGATCAATTAGTGCTCAGTCATGTCTTCCTTTAGGCCGTCAGTTATTTGTTAATTGTTAAAGTTCTAAACTATGTGGTATTCATTTAAGGACCATAAGAAGGTGCTGAAGGAAGAGATCAATGAAGGGTAGGAATCAAGAAATGATTCAGAGGAAGAGTTGAACTCAGTCATGGTCAGAGAGGCTGTGATGGAGTGGAAAGGGACATTTCTGTTTCCATAAAAGAAGAAACATTTCGGGATCCCTGGGTGGCGCAGCAGTTTGGCGCCTGCCTTTGGCCCAGGGCGCGATCCTGGAGACCCGGGATCGAATCCCACGTCGGGCTCCCGGTGCATGGAGCCTGCTTCTCCCTCTGCCTGTGTCTCTGCCTCTCTCTCTCTCTCTCTCTCTGTGTGTGTGTGTGTGACTATCATAAATAAATAAAAATTAAAAAAAAAAACATTTCATTTCCATGAAAATGAAACTTTGGGAGAGGCAGGAAGTATTAATAGCAAAACAGATGAGACTTACTGTTATAAAGTATGCTTTCCTCTGTTTGAAGATGCTTACAGTTGAGGTTGGGAGTCCCTACACTTTCCCCTGTTTCATTTTGTGAAAGCATTAATGTGGTTATTAGTCTATTAAATTTATGCCATCTTCTCTTACACTGATGCCCTTGACCCGTCTGTGAAGTTCCAGTGTTACTGCTCTTTCTCTCCCCAGAGTTTGCCTGCTGCTTTGAAATCTCTTTAGTCAGTTTATTCTCTTAAGTTTTGACAGGAAATTAACTTATTCCCCATTCTCTTTGTCCCAGTACTTCCTTTATTAAAAACAAAAACAAAACCCTCTGTTTTATTATCTACAGGTTTTCTTTTACTTTTGGAGGCCACGTAAATACAAAAACATCTTCACTGTTTTGTTTTGTTTTTTAAAGATTTATTTTTATTTATTTATGATAGAGAGAGAGAGAGAGAGAGGCAGAGACACAGGCAGAGGGAGAAGCAGGCTCCATGCCGGGAGCCCGACGCGGGACTCGATCCCGGGACCCCAGGATCACGCCCTGGGCCAAAGGCAGGCGCGAAACCGCTGAGCCACCCAGGGATCCCCCATCTTCACTGTTATAGACAAGAAAAATGAGGCTCAGCTGTTTCCAAGGTCACATAGCTAGTTAAGTAGGAAAGCTGGGGATTTGAACATGGGACTATTTGACCTAATCTTTTAGCTACACTAGACTTTAAGCTGGGTGAGTCTTTAATTTTTCACCCAAGTAGTGAGTTTTGATACCTACTGCACAGTGAGCAGAAAGCTTTCCAGAGAGCTGGGAGAAGCAGGAGGAGACTGCACACCTTTTCAGGTTAAGCTTTTAACTGCCACTGGCCTCCAAATGAGAGCACTCATTGCACACAGAGGGCACCGAGGGCATCTCCGTGCTCAGGGCAAGAGCCCACATAGATGAGTTGAACATAGAGCCAGAGGGCAGGCCTTGTACAGGTAGATATTTCAGATGCTTTGAGGAATGTTTCTAGAACCTCCAACACTGAAATCTGGACCAATTCTTGGAGAAAAAGAATGGAGTAGGCCTAATGAAAAGCCATGAATGACATGTGCTATGCACCCCAGTTTTTTATTTTTATTTTTATTTTTTTTAGATTTTATTTATTTATTCATAAGCGACACAGGCAGAGGGAGAAGCAGGCTCCATGCAGGAAGCCCAACGTGGGACTCGATCCCAGGACTCCAGGATCACGCCCTGGGCTGAAGGCAGGCACTAAACTGCTGAGGCACCCAGGGATCCCCTGCACCCCAGTTTTTTAAAGTCAGGTTGTTGAGGTCTTACTGACATGAGTTTTGACATACACAGAGTTGTATGTATAGTCACTACCACATTCAAGAAATAAAACATATGCTTCACTACAAAAAGTTCCCTCATAGCCCTTTACATCTACTTTTCCTTCCTAGGGACTCTGGCAACCATTGCTGTTTTTCTTTCCCTATAAATTTACCTTTTCTAGAATATCATAAAAATGAAGTTATATAGTATATAGCATTTGGAGTCTTACTTCTCATTAGCATAATGAGATTGAGACATATTTGTTGTCATATGTATTAATAACTCCTTTTTATTGCTGAGTAGTTGGTAATTTTTATAGAAAGTAAACTTTTTAACTGAGGTGGGGTGACCACATATCCCAATTTGCTTGGTATAAAACTGGTTTATGCCTGTTCACCCAGCACAATTTTTTTAAAAATATTTTATTTATTCATGAGAAACACAGAGAGAGAGAGAGAGGCGCAGAGACACAGGGAGAGGGAGAAGGAAGCTCCATGCAGGGAGCCTGACATGGGACTCGATCCCAGGACACCAGGATCACACCCTGGGCTGAAGGCGGCGCTAAAGTGCTGAGCCACCCAGGCTGCCCGCAGCACAGTTTTTAATACTGCTTCCTTTCATTCTCAATCCTGATTTGGATGATTAATTTTATTTATATATATGCACTTGCTCTGCAGTGTTGTCAGATTTGTTTTCCAAAATACCAAAATTGTATGTATATATATTTTATATAAATACTGTGAGTGATAATAGCAGTAATAACTTACAGATAAGCTTATTTTGATCTTCATAGCATCCCCATTTTGTACTTGAAAAAACAGATTAAAAAAAAAAACAGAATAAATGACCTACCAAAAATCATGAACTAGAAAGTGATAAAACCTACATCATCTATATGCACATTCACCCTTAATCTCATATTACTTGGGGTGCAATGTGTTGGGTAAGAGCAGAGGCAGTGGCAGCAGAAGGCCTGCGTCCCACGCCTGACTCTTACCACTTTTTTGCTGTTTGACTTTGGGCAAATTATGTCATCTTTGGGTGCCTCTGCTTCACCATCTATTAAAAGGGCATGATGGGGTGTCTAAATGCCCATGGCTAGCATATGGTAAGCTTTTGCTAAAGGCTACCTATTAATTTTTCATGATATCGTTATTTCATTAACAGCATTGCAGTGGAACTTCTCTCCATCAACAAAAACTTACCCCCCATCAAAAATAATAGTTGGTGTACATTTTGCTCTTGTCTCCTTCTAATTAAAAAAATTATATTAATCTTTAATAATATAGTATCCAATTATGAAGGCCTTCAACATTTAGATAGTGTAGTCTTTGGTATAGTAAATCAGTTCCACAAACTATGTTCCTAGAAACATCTGCATCTTTCAAATTTTATATGTATCTGTCAAAATTTTAAAAAGTAGGATAGTGGCCAAGTTTGGGAAGCAGAGCAAAATAAAATTAGGCCTCTCAGAGCCTTACTAATGTATTTAATTAATTTCCAAGAAGTAACTTAATATGCAGCATATCCAAATTTTTGTGAATAGAGTAAAACATCTATTAATCTATGTGAATACTTCGAACATAATTCAGGAAATCCTGTAGTAAAAGGTAGGTAACTATTAGAGATTTGGGGATTTTGTCATGAACACTGTAGGTTAAAGAATGATTCCTAGAGACCAGGAAAGACTGGTGACAGGAAAATCAAATAATTCTTACAATAATTTGGGCTTGAAGTGATGGGGCTAGAGTTCCAAATGCAGCACCTTGAACCGCTTGGCCATCCTGACTGCTAGTAGGGCTAGCGTTTTGACAGTGGGAGGATTAAAAGGTCAGAACGGATCCATGCAACATTTTAAAGAAAGATTCAAGAAGACTTAGTGATCAGTTGGAGGGAAGGAGAGAGAAGTCAGAATAACTCCTGGGTTTTTAGTTGAGAGAAGTTTGATGCCAGCAATTTAAAATGTGGTAGGTAGGAAGGGCTGTTAGTTGGTTTGACGTTGGAAGAGATTGAAGAGGTTTATTTTAGGTGTGTTGACTTGGACCTACCAATGCCAGATCAGGAGGAGAGATTGGGTCTAGAGAAGTAGCTGAAGCCTTGAGAGCATGCTTTTTCAATTTTAGTGTAGAAATGAGAGTTGTTGAAAGAAAAGGAACCAAAAAGGGAGTAAGGGAACAAGGAGAGTCAAGATACTGTAGTGCTATGGTCTGTGAATAAGTTTGCACGCATGTGTGTGTGTGTGTGTTGGGGGTGTAGTGAAGTGATGAAAAAGCTAAATGGTGATGAAGAATGAGCAATCTTTAGGGTTGGCTTAGCTGACCCTGCTATGAGCAGCATCAGTGTTATAAAAGACTCCCTTACAGCTTCAAGTCACCTTGAAGATGCAGTTGTTTTTCAAATGGGAGGACAAAATAAAATCAAGGTTGTAAAGGGTTAAAGAGAAAATGGAAACTGAAAAGCACTCATTGTAGAAGTTTGGCAGGAAAGAGAATTAGAGAAAGAGTATAGGAGTTGGTAGAGGAAACCTGAGAATGTTTGAAAGCAAAAGGGGAGGAATCAGTTCAAACAGAGAAACTGAAGATATAGAAGGGAGGTGGGGGAGCTAAGTCCCAAATGAGGTGAGAAGGCACGAACTGAGATAATTTTCTCAGCTCTAGATAGAGCTGTCCTAATTTTGGAAAAGGTAAAATAGAGCCTTCCTATGAAATGTTACCTCTGCATGTTGGCATTTACACCTTTTTCACTTTTTTTTTTACTATAAGGGAGTTGTATAATTAAACCGTTTCTTATAAGACCGTGACCTCGTTATGTTATTTATTCAGATTATGAAAATAATTCATGTTCATTGTAGAAAATAGAGAAACCTGTAAATATATATATATATATATATTTTAAAGATTTTATTTATTTATTCCTGAGACACGGAGAGAGAAAAGCACAGACACAGGCAGAGGGAGAAGCAGGCTCCACGCAGGGAGCCCGATGTGGGACTCGATCCCAGATCTCCAGGATCACACCCTGGGCCAAAGGCAGTGCTAAACCACTGAGCCACCTGAGCTGCCCGAGAAACCTATAAAGGAAGGGAACAAGTCACCTGTAATTCCACTAGCAATAAATAATTTTTATTAGTTTTGATAGAGCTCTTTTGAATGCATTGATCATTTATATATACACACACACATACTTATATGTATATAGCTTAGATAGCTTTTGAATGACCATTTTTTAACCTCTTTATAAGGCGATTATTTTTTGAACCTTCCGCTCACAAAACATTCTTTGAAAATGGTGTTTTTAATATTTCATTGTAAGCACTGATCCCATCTGTATGAACCTTAGCATTCTCAATTTCCTTTTTTTATCACCTTGTTTTTTAACCTGATGCAAACTTCATTGTTAGATATTTCAATAAGTGCTGCAGATACCAAAGCAGTTATTAAGTGTCTGGTAGCTGAATTTAGGTGGAGGGAATCCATAGCCTCAGGCTCTAAAGATTGTACCAGAAAAATCTCATCTTTAACCTTCTGTTCCTCTCACCTTCATTGAAATTCTTGAAGAAAAAAGTCTGTGTTCATCCTTCCCATTTATTTTTTTGTGTGGCAGCTGCCTTCTGGGGAAACCTGTGATTTGTCCGTTTCTTAGCCTTACACATCGACTGTTGGACTTAGAAGAGAGAAGAGTTTCCCCTTATAGGGTAAGGGAAGAATAAGAGGTAGGACTCCCATGTAGTTGATATTCATTTGTCTCTTGACATCTCCTAGAAGAATTAGTACCCTCATCTTAGCTGTCCTGGCTGGCAAGTGTTAATGGTCCTGTGGTTAGGGATGGGGATGAGGTGCAGTCACTTCACGGAGACAAAGATGCAGTAGCGTAGCGTGGATTCTGTGCCCTCCACTCTGCCCTTGACCAGCCTAGTTATCTCCTGGACTGCAGTGTTAGGCTCAAGTTTTAAATTCTAAAACCACTTTATTTATGTATTTTAAAATTACACAGTAATGGTTATATACAGTTTTCAGCCTCTGGACTCTTAGGGAATACCATTCAAGCCTTTTGTGAGAGTCTGTGGTGGTAATTGGAGGAGAATATTTGATACCAAGAATATTAATGATTATAATTCTCTGTGCACAAACATGCTTTGCTTTTTAAGAAGAGAAATGAAGTTGCCTAGTGAGATTGCAGAGTTAAATACAATGTAAATGGTTGATATATTGCTAGTATATTAATATAAAATGAAAGCTTAAATTAACTTGATCTTGAACTATATAATAAGTTATTAGGGACAAAAGTCCAGACATGTTTCATTCCTTTATGATGAGTTTTTTCCATTGCTGTGAGTAGGTAGGGAGTATGCAAACACTTAGAGCTGTTTAATGTCTTGATTTGACAGCCATGAATCCCTTTTCATCTTTCTGATAAGAGATATCTACTGTGTAAGGGGGATTCAACCCTTCAGCTCCTTCTACATGCTGAGTCTTTCCTACTTTCTAAAGAAAATATCCATAGTAATCACTTTCTTATCTTTATTTTTAAAAATGTGAAAAAAATAAATAAAAAATAAATAAAAATAAAAAATAATGTGTTATATTCAATGTTCAGAACGTAAAGTTAGGTAAAGTTAGTATTTTGGATTCTTCTCAGTATCTCCTAGTCCTTTTATTCTCTTTAGGTGCTTCCTTTTATTCTTTTTTCATTAAAAGATTATCTTTTCTAGTTTCTATAATCATTGTCTTCATCCACTTTTTTTTTTTAATTTTTTTTAATTTTTTATTTATTTATAGTCACAGAGAGAGAGAGAGAGAGAGGCAGAGACACAGGCAGAGGGAGAAGCAGGCTCCACGCACCGGGAGCCTGACGTGGGATTCGATCCCGGGTCTCCAGGATCGCGCCCTGGGCCAAAGGCAGGCGCTAAACCACTGCGCCACCCAGGGATCCCTTCATCCACTTTTAATCCTGTTTCAGATTATTCTCTTTTTGAATATTATCAAACAGCACTGTGGAAACACCTAGGAGCCTCAGCAGTTGCTTTAAACTATTTTAATAGCACTGTCAAATGCTCTGGAGGGGAAAGGATAATCTTACTGCCCAAGAAGGGTGGCACCAAATGCATAAGATATAAAACAAAATGGAATTTGTAGTGTAAAAAATCCTTTGTAATGAGACATTGCCAATTACAATTTTGATAATTTACTTTTTTAAAGCTTTATTGAAGTATAATTTACATACTGTAAAATACACCCGTTTTAAATTATAGCTCACTTAGTACAAGTATATACAGAATTGTATAATCCTCAACCACAATCTAATTTTAGAACATTCCATCACTGCCATCACCCCCAGAGAAGCGTTGTGTCCATTTCCAGTTACTCTCACTCCCACCTCAGCTGTAGGCAACCATTAATCTACTTTCTGTCTCTGTGCTCTTTACTTTTTTTCTTTTTAAGATTTCATTTATTTGAGAGAGAGCACGAGCAGAGAGAGGGGCAGAAGGAGAGAGACAAACCGACTCCCGGAGTGGAGAACCTTTCTTGGGGCTCCATCCCAGGATCCTGAAATCATGACCCAAGCTGAAGTCAGATGCTTAACCAACTGAGCCACCCAAGTGCCCCTGTATCCTCTCTACTTCTATGGACATTTCATATAAATGAAATCACATAATATCTTGTCTTCTGTGTTTGGCTTCTTTCACTTAGTATGATGTTTCATACATAGTGTTACATGTATTAATATTTTGTTCATTTTTCTTGTTGAGTAGTATTCCCAACAAATATATCATGTTTTGTTTTTCCATTCACCAACTGATAGACATTTGAGTTGTTTCCACTTTTTTGGCTATTCTGAATAATGTTTTTATCAACATTTGCATACAAGTCTTTGTGTTGACATAAACTTTCATTTCTTGTGAGTAAATATGTAGGAGTAGATTTGCTGGGTCATATGGTAAATCCATATTTAACATTTCAAGAAACTGCCAACCTCTTTCCCCGAGTCACTGTGCCATTTTACGTTCCTACAGTAATGTGTGATGGTTCCAGTTTCTCCACATCCTTCTCAGCATTTGCTATTTTGTGTCATTTTTATTATAGCCATTCTGGTGGTTGTGAAATAGTGCGTCATTGTGGTTTTAACTTGCATCATCATCATGGCATGTCCTTGTTCTGCTGTTGTTGGTTGGAGTTTTTGATCGATGTTGATTTTATCCTGTTGGTTGATAGTATTGTCTTATAGCCTTGTTGAATTTGTCTATTTGTTCCATCAGTCATTGGGAGGGGATATTGTTTATTTGCTCCATATATTTTCAGATTCATTAGTGCTCTGAAATTTTACAATTATGTGCCTTGTAGGTGTATTTTCATCCCCAATGCTGACCTCATTGTGCTCTTTCAATGTGGAAATTCATGTCCTTCAATCCTGTACATTTTTCAGTTATTTCCTTGATTTCTTCTTTGTCTTCTCTGTATTCTTTCTGAAATTCCATTTATTTGGATATTGGTTCCTTTAAGCCAATGTTACCTTTTTTTTTCTGTATTTCAGGAGATAGCCTCAAGTTTCTCTTCAAGCTTTCTATTGATTTTTCTCTGTCTTATTATATCCTATTTTTATTTTCCAAATCTTTGTTGCTTTGTTTCTTGTCTCATTTGTGGTTCATGTATACAATTTGTTCTTGTCTCTCGAGGATTTCTGCAAGTCAGGTTTATTGTGATATAGTTTATGTATGATAAAAATTCACCTGTTTTAGTGCATAGTTCTATTAGTTTTGACAGGTAACTATCACCATAATCAAGATGGAAAACAGTACTTTGAGGACTTTGACCATCACTGATGTCACTATTTTTAGGAGAGAGAGAGAGAGAGGAGAGAGAGAATGTGTGTGTGTGTGTGTGTGTGTGTGTGTGTGTGTGTGTGTGTGTGTTTTCCCCTGGGACTTATCAGAGTTCCCAAAGAAGGATCTTCTGTACTCTTCCTGGAGTATATAAAGCTGGCTGCAAGCATCCATGAGGCAAATGGTAGAAAGGTTAGATCTCAACATTTAGTATGTAAATTTTCATTTGATCCCCTGTTAGACTATACTCCGCTCCTTCATTCATGCCTGGTGTTTCCTAAACCAAGGGCTCTTGTTTTAAATATTCCATACAATAAAACTTTTATTGGAATAGGGAAAGGGGGGATCCCTGGATGGCTCATGGGGATCCCTGGATGGATGGCTCAGTGGTTTAGTGCCTGCCTTCAGCCCGGGGCGTGATCCTGGAGGCCCAGGATCGGGTCCCACATCGCGCTCCCTGCCATGGAGCCTGCTTCTCTCTCTGCCTGTGTCTCTGCCTCTCTCCCTCTGTGCCTCTCATGAATAAATAAATAAAATCTTAAAAAAAAAAAAAAGGAATAGGGAAAGGAATCTAGGGGCTAATTGTGTCTTAAATGGATATTCAGTCATTCTCCGTATTCTAAACCCACATTTATCCCTACTTCTTGATGTCCTCAATATTGCCAATTCCTGAACCTTTTGGGGATTCTGCTTTTTACCATTCCTCACTGCTGATTTAGGATTTGGCTTTCTCAAATCTGCTGTCATTTATCATTTCTGCTTTTCAGTTTTCAAATGTTATTGTCATCAACTCATTATTTCTCTTTGTCCTTATGCGTTTTATGCCTTTAAAAACCCTTTACTATCATTGTAATGGGGTTTCAGGGAAGGGTAGAAGAAATTACATATGTTTAGTCCATTATCTTTAATAAAAGTTCCCCTTTTTTTTTTTAAGATTTTATTTATTTATTCATGAGAGAGACACACACATACACAGAGAGGGGCAGAGACAGGCAGAGGGAGAAGCAGGCTCCATGCAGGGAGCCTGATGTGGGACGTGGGACTCAATCACCGTCTCCAGGATCAGGCTCTGGGCTGAAGGCGGCACTAAACCGCTGAGCCACCTGGGCTGCCCCAAGCTCCCCTTTCTTTAAAAAAGAAACGCTTACCTGTACAAACGATCCTTTATGGGATCCAGCTTCTATCTCTCCAGCCTCATTTTTCACTCTGCTACAACCCACTTCCAGCCTAAGCTCCAGTCACATGCATCTTAAGAGATTGCCAGACAAACTATGTTGCTTCATGCCCTTCAGTTCTGCACATGCTGTTTTTTCAATGTGTTATTTGTCCTTTAAGTCTCTCCTCAGTAAAGCTTTCCTGACTCACGTGACTGCCCCTCTGTCAGAGTGTTTATTGTATTACTGCAATTATTTATTTTTTAAAAAGTCTCATCTGAAAGGTCTTTAAACCTGGAGTTGCAGCTGGAAGGGATGTCCATGGATCAATGGCAAGAAATCTTAGAGTACCCTGAGATTATTTCCAAATTTTCATGTGTTTGTGCATATTTTTGGAAAATTCTCTAAGGCAGATTTTCTTCTAAGAGTGTGCATCAGAAATGCTGCAGAGCTTTTTAAAAATATAATTGCTTTGGGCTTCACTCCAGAGACCTGCTGAGTTCTAGTCTGAAGTTAGGGCCCAGAAAGATCGTATTTTCTAAAAGCTTCCCAAGTGATTGTTTAGAAGAGCATCTCTGATCCATCATCTACATTAATTCCAGTGCCTGGCATATAGTGGATGCTCAGTAAACATTTAAAAAATGAATGAGGGAGGAACTTGTGTTCAGGTCATGGCTTGAAATAAATTTCCTGTGGGAAACTTGAGTGCAAGTGGGGGAATCACTAATTTATTCTTTGATGTAAAGGAAGTAATAGTGTATTTTCCCCCTCTTTGGATATAATTGAAGGAATAGAAAATTGTGATTGTTTTTTCAAAGGTAGAGGAAAGGGGATCCCTGGGTGGCTTAGCGGTTTAGCGCCTGCCTTTGGCCCAGGGCACGATCCTGGAGTCCCGGGATCGAGTCCCGCATAGGGCTCCTGGCATGGAGCCTGCTTCTCCCTCTGCCTGTGTCTCTGCCTCCCCCCCCCCCCCCCATGTCTATCATAAATAAATAAATAAAATCTTAAAAAAAAAAAACAAAGGTAGAGGAAAGCTCTGAAGAGCTAACAGAAAGAATGAAAAAAATTTAAGGATTGGGCATAAAACAAGTCAGATATATATAGCTTTGTTCCTCTGCCTGCTTGTAGTTGTATTTGACCCAGTGATTTGATTCTTCTTTTTTTTTTTTAAGATTTTATTTATTTATTTATTTATTTATTTATTTATTTATTTGAGAAAGAGAGAGAGAGAGCACAAGCAGGGGCAGAGGCAGAAGGAAAGAGAGAGAGGCAGAAGCAGACTCTCTGCTGGGCACGGAGCTTGACATGGGGCTCCATCCCAGGACCCTGAGATCAAGACCTGAGCTGAAGTAGTCAGATGCTTAGCTGACTGAGCCATCCAGGTGCTCCTAGTGATTTGATTCTAAAACTAGGCTTCAAGACATATGGATATCATTGATATTACTATATAGACATTATTTCATAACCTGTAAATTTAAATTTAATTTTAATTTAATATATACATATATATATCGAGAGAGAGAGAGAGAGAAAATGGAAAGATTGACATATTGCATTGGCAAAAATCTGTCATAATATCATTAACTGGCTACAACTAAGGAATGAGAACAGAAAGGGCCCAATTTCCTGTCTTGTATTTCCTCTAAGATTTTTTAAAGTATATAAATTAGAACTATGTCCTCTGCTTTACTCATAAACCTCTTTTACATAGTATTGTATTTTTATATATATCTGTTAAGGGTATAATCAGGCTCTTTTGCTTTTTGTATTTTCCATATATTATTTTTGTTTTGTTGTTTAGGTATTTAAGAGATTATGGCATCTGAAGCCCACAATGTTAAAAAACGAACCTTTTGTAATAATATTGAGGATCACTCCACTGATCTTCCTAGAAAAAGGATCTCTAATTTTACTAATAAGAACATGAAGGAGGTAAGTGCATAGTTTCTAGGTAATGGGTAAGACAGTATATCTTCATCTGTTCATGGTGCTATAGAATACCATAGACCGGGGGACTTATAAACAATGGAAATGTATTTTTCACAGTTCTGGAGGCTGGGAAGAAGTCCAAGATAAAGGCCCTGGCCAATATGGTATCTGATTAGAGCCTGTTTCCTGGTTCATAGGTGGCTGTCTTCTCTGCTGTCTCCTCCTCACATGGCAGGAGGGGCAAGAGAGCAACCCACCGTCTCTTTTATAAGGGTACTGATCCCATTCTTGAGGGTGCCCCCCTCATGACCTAATCACCTCCCAGAGGCCCCACCTCCTCATATCCTTCATTTGGGGCATTAGGATTTCAACATGAATTTTGGGGAGACACAGTCATTTAGTACATCACAGAAAGTTTAAACCATTAAGTCTATGGATAGTTTTAGTTAAATTATTTAAACAACAAAAGGGTGATGATTTGCTTAATCTCCCAAAATCAAGTGGAATTAATGAAATATTGAAAACTGTTTATATTCCAAGAGATCTAAACAGTTTATGGACAGTATGGTGTTTTGGTATATCATTTGAGTATTATAGTTTAATTCTAAAGAGGAAACGCGGAGGTGCTTTTTTTTTTTCCACCGTTGCAATGCTCATTCATGCTGATATTTCTTTTAAATGATATTAAAAGTCAACATACTTACTAAGTACCATGTAAGTAAAATATATGACTAGTGGCATGGAAAATAGGGAGTTAGGTATGTTGCTTTGTCAAGTATACCTACACACAATGTTATAACTATAGACTGAGACTGCAGCTTTAATCTGAAAAACTTACCTATGGAATTTCATATTTGTTGATATCAGTCACAAAGTTTATGTAGCTTCACAAAAGAACTTAAATATGCTGTTAATTATCTACTTTTATTTTTCAGATTAAGAAATCTCCAAAACAGTTGGCTGCTTACAAAAATAGGTAAGAGCTTCTTTAAAGTTTGTAGGAAACAAATAATAAAAGGTGAGAATGAAAAGAGGGGAAAAGAGAAGTTTTCTCTTTTATTAATAAGCAATTTATTGTCAAATAGCTCCTTCGTGCCCGTCACTGTGGAAAACACATCAGTATTATCTCCAAATCCTTGCAATAACCCAACTAGAAAGCTATTGTGGACCCTAATAGTTGAGAAAAACTAAAGATGTGTGATTTGTTCAGGGTCATACAGCCAGAAAATGTTAAAGATGGCATTCATTCTCAGATCTTCTGAACTCTAAAGGCACTTTCTACTGAACTGCTGGTGCTCAAAATGGACCTGAGGACAGTAGGGGTCCTGGTAGTTTATGAGGTCAAGACTATATTCATAACAATAACATTAACTCACCTTCATTTTCACTCTTACAAATACAGTAGAGTTTTCCAGGGGCTACATGATATTTGATACCATAGTACATTAAATTCAAAAGCAATTCTGAGAATCCAGATGTCTTCTGTTAAACTAGATATTAGAGATTTTGCACAAATGTAAAAAACAGTGCCATTCTTCTCGCTATATTTTGTTTTGGAAGACAGGTTTTTTGGTAAAATATTCTGTGTTAATATGTAATGAGCTTATTATTTCTTAAGTGAATCAATAAGTTTCCTCAGTTTCAGTGTCTGATATAGTAAATATCAGTAGATATTTCCCACATAAAAGAATTCTTTTGAAAACTCAATAATTTTTAAGAGTTGCAAGGCATTTTGAGGCCAGAATATTTGAGAATCACCATATGAAAGATTTGCTCTGTTGTGTTTTATCATACTTAAATTAAATATACTTAATTTTAATCAAAATAAGTATTTTGGGGGCCCCTGGGTGGCTCAGTTACTTAAGCATCTACTTTTGGCTCAAGTCATGATCCCCAAGTCTGGGATCCAGCCCCAAGTCAAGCAAACTACTCAATGGGTAGTCTGCTTCTCCCTCTCCCTCTAACCCTTCCCTCTGCTCATGTTCTCCCTCCCTCTCTCTGTCTCTCTCAAATGAATAAATAAAAAATCTTTATATATATATTCAGATTTTCACAATTCAAACTTCTATTTCCTTTTTTCTTTTTTTTTTTTTTAAGATTTATTTATTTATTCACAAGAGACAGAGAGAGAGAGAGGACGCAGAGACACAGGCAAAGGAGCCAGAGCGTGACGTGGGACTCGATCCCGGGAATCCAGGATCACGCCCTGGACCAAAGACAGGTGCTAAACCGCTGAGCCACCCAGGGATCCCCGCCCTATTTCTTTTTTAAAGCATCTAGTTATTATGCCTCTAGTTTCATTTGGTATAAAGTATTCTTTTCATTGCTTTCCAAATGGTTTGTAATTTTTTCCCTTTTACTTTCCACTTTGATCTAAGAGTTAAGAGTTTTTAAATTCTCTTTACTTCTGGGACGCCTGGGGGCTCAGCGGTTGAGCGTCTGCCTTCGGCTCAGGTTGTGACCCCGGGGTCCTGGGATCGAGTCCCGCCATCAGGGTCCCCACAGGAAGCCTGCTTATCCTTCTGCCTGTGTCTCTGCCTCTGTGTGTGTGTGTGTCATGAATAAATAAATAAAATCTTAAAAAAAAATTCTCTTCTAATTTTAGTGAATTGTGATCACAAAATGTGGCCTATTAAATCTTTCTGCTTAAAAAGTTGTAACAGTTTTCATGTTCTTTTTCATTTAAACAAGTCAATCCTTCTTACAGAACAGTTGGACAAGCTGTGAAAAGCCCAGATAAACTACGCAAGGTGATCTATCGCAGAAAGAAAGTGCATCATCCTTTTCCAAATCCTTGTTACAGAAAAAAACAGTCCCCTAGAAGTGGGGGCTGTGACATGGCAAATAAAGAAAATGAACTAGCTTGTGCAGGCCACCTGCCTGAAAAATTACGCCACGATAGTCGAACATATTTGGTTAACTCCAGTGATGCTGGTTCTTCACAGACAGAAAGCCCATCATCAAAATATAGTGGTTTTTTTTCTGAGGTAAGTTATTTAAATGAGCTTAACTTTGTTCCTATTGCACTATTCGTATTTTTATTTGTCATATTCTGCTAGCAGAGTCATCCATTGCCTGTTGAATTCAGACTGAGTGATTATAACTCCCTGAGACAGTTTTCTAGATTAACCAAATTTGAATCAGTAGTTACTCCATTTCCCTAAGTTAGCGATATCTGAAATGGAATGAAATGGTTGATAAGCTGCATTAAATATTCAGAATGGCAAGTTAGGCAGCAGAGAATTTAAAGGAAAGGAAAAGAAGAAATCTTGCCTAAAACGTAGACCACCAAAGCTAGTTACCCAGGAACGTTTTGCTTGGCTCTCAGAATTGCCACTGGAAGCTTCGTTCAGGCA
Organism: Canis lupus dingo; assembly: GCF_003254725.2. NCBI lineage: Eukaryota > Metazoa > Chordata > Mammalia > Carnivora > Canidae > Canis > Canis lupus. The sequence continues at coordinate 1,069,918 of NC_064272.1, forward strand.
AACAAACCTGCTGAGGTTTGCTGCTCTTTTAACTTGGGTGAAAGTAATTGTTTGAACAGGCTCGGGGGAATTGAGGGGCGGGGTGGGTGTGGGTAATAAGAAATACCCTAAAACTGGATTGTAATGATGGTTGTATAATTCTGTAAATTTATTAAAAATTGTATTACATACTTTCAATGGGAGGGATGATACAACACCTCAAAAACAGGTTTTTTAAAAAAATGGTCATTTGAAGGAATAGTTAAGTTTATAAATGTGAATTTATAATAATTATTACATGTTTATTGTATATGTTATAGAAACTAAACCCCAAGGAAAATATTAGTCATAATCTCAACATTTAGAAATAACAGTATTAAATTTTTAATGTATCTATTTTTATCATATTGTACATGTTTGCTTACTTGATTTTTATGTTTAACAAATTTGGATTTTTTTCCATATAATTAAATGCTTCCACAATTTTTTAATGGGTACATAACATTAATTTCTTTTGCTATGATTTGGTAAACTTAGTATTATTTCTCTCTGGCATGATAGCTTGAAAAACATATTCTGTGGCATGCAAACAAAAAATTTTCTTTTTAAAGATCTATTTATTAATTAGAGAGCGATTGCATATGCACAAGTAGGGGGAGGGGCAAAAGGAAGAAGGAGAGAGAATCTCAAGCAGCCTTCCCTCTGAGTGCAGAGCCCCACACAGGCTCCATGTCATGATCCTGACATAAAGACCTGAGCAGAAACCAAGAGTCTGACGCTCAATCAACTGAGCCACTCAGGCACCCCAGAAAAAAAAATTAATTAAAATGGTCATGAGTGAAAATGAACATCACATTTAGGATAATAATTACAAGTAAATAAGATGAAAGGAGGATGGAAATTTAAATATTATTGAGTAAAACCATAATGAATTGATGCAAAAAAAGAGATTGCATTTGAATATGTTTTTACTTGTAAAAATAAAATCCTGAAGTAATAGGAAATAATTCCAGGAGAAGTGAAGGAAGTACATACAGTATTTGTGAGAAGGGAAGAAGCAGGGGGGTGCCTGGATGGCTTAGTCATTTAAGTTTTTGACTCTATTTCCACTCAGATCCTGATCTTGGGGTCATGAGGTTGAGTCCCTGTAGAACACTGTGCTCAGTGCAGAGTCTGCTTGGGATTCTTTCCCTTTTCCTCTTTCTCCCCTTCTGCCCCTTCCTGTGTGTGAGCTCACTCTCTTTAGCTCTCTCTCTCTCTCCAAAAATAAATCAATCTTAAAAAAAAAAAAAAAAAAAAAAAGGAAGCAGGGAAGTTTGATTTAATAGTGAACTACCATGGGGACACCTGGGTGACTGAGTGGTTGAGCATCTGCCTTTGGCCAAGGTCGGGATCCCCGGGATCCTGGGATCGAGTCCAAATCGCACTCTCCTCAAGGAGCTTGCTTCTCCCTCTGCCTGTGTCCCTGCCTCTCTCTGTGTCTCTCATGAATAAATAAATATTTAAAAAAAAAAAAAAAAAAGACGCCTGGGTGGCTCAGCGGTTGAGTGTCTGCCTTCAGCTCAGGGCGTGATCCTGGAGTCCCGGGATCAAGTCCCACATCAGGCTCCCTGCAGGGAGCCTGCTTCTCCCTCTGCCTGTGTCTCTGCGTCTCTCTCTATGTCTCTCATGAATAAATAAAATCTTTAAAATAAATAAAATAAAATAAAGTTTCAGTTGTACATTTGAATTAGTGCCATGGTGAGTCATTTTTTCAAGGACCTCCTTTTACTTTGCTCTCATTTTGAGTACTTTGCACAAACCTTCCTTAGCCTGACAACTAATAAGTTGATTGATTTTATTATTTCTTTCTCTTCTTTTTTTTAAAAGATTTATTTATTTTTAGAGAGAGAGAGAAAGCTGGGGCGGGGGGTGGGAGGCAGAAGCAGAGACGGTGTTAAGCAGACTCTGTACTGAGCAATGAGCCCAGTGCCAGGCTTGATCTTACAACCTGATCACAACCTAAGCCAAAACCAAATCAGTCACTTACCTGACTCTGCCACCCAGAAGCCCCTGATCTTTTTCCATACCTTTTTTTCCTGACTCACTAGTGCCTGCTCTAAAAACCTAAATCTAAAAGTAGTGACATTATTTTGTCAAAGTTCAAATACACATAACCATTTGACTCGGCCGTTCTATATGCCTGGGTATATAACCAAGAGAATCCAAAATACATGTCTACACAGACAGTTATAAAGAGATGTTCATAATATTCATAGTAGCCTATTCCAATGTCCTTCACCTGATGTATGGATAAACAAAATATTCATGCAGTGGAATATTATCTGATTATTATAAAGAAGTAAAGGAGCAATATATGCTACACTATGTATAAACCTTGAAAATATTGTGCTGTGGGAGAGAAGCCACATCAAAAGAGGCCACATATTGTATAATTTAATTTATATGAACTGTCTAGATAGGTGAAGTCATAGAGACAACAAGTAGATTAATGGTTGCCAGGGACTAGAAAGAAGGGAGAATGGAGTTCAGGGTTTCTCTTGGGGATGATGAAAATGTTGATTTTAAAATTGATTGTGGGGATTGTACAACTCCACAAATGTACTAAAAACTACCAAATTGTAGGACAGCCCCTGTGACCCAGCAGTTTAGCTCTGCCTTGGCCCAAGCAAACCCTGATGCTCCTGCTCCAGGGGAGACTTTTTTTTTTTTTAGAGGTTCATTGTCCAGGGAGCTCTGTGTGAATGAAGTGAGCACAGACACCACGTGTGTATTTTAAGGTTTGGAGTCAAAATATTTTCCAACTAGGCAGTCCATGTGTCAAACAGCCTGTCTCCAGTTTGTCCTAATTCCTCACCACACATTTGTAGACCTAGGACCACAGACCTTTGCTGTGTCATCATAATCACATCTAAAAATTGTACATTTTTTTTAAAGATTTTATTTATTTATGAGAGACACAGAGAAAGAGGCAGAGACACAGGCAGAGGGAGAAGCAGGCTCCATGCAGGGAGCCCGATGCGGGACTCGATCCGGCTCTCCAGGACCACGCCCTGGGCCAATGGCAGGCACTAAACCACTGAGCCATCCAGGGATCCCCCAAATTGTACATTTTAAATGGTTGTTTTATCGTATGTGAATTATATTTTAATTGTTATTTTTTAAAAATGGATCTAGTTTCAGTTCTAAAATGAATCTTACAGAAATATTTGTACAAGTGCACATATTTACATACAGAAGGATGTTTCTTGATGTGTAGTTTTAATAGGAAAAAAACAGCCAATTTTAATAAATTATGGTATATAACAACTGGAGACTATAATTGTTTTTTAAAAATGAGGATCTATGTTTTGACATTAAAATCTTTATAAAATAAAAGTGAAAAACAAAGTTTTCAAAAATACAGATATTATAGTATTTTAATTTTATATCTACCTAATTTGTCTATCTGGAAAATGCTTTGGAAAGATACATACCAGTCTATTAACTGTGATTACTTCTGGGAAGTGATACTAGATTTTATCTGGACACATAGAGATTATTCACTTTTTCTTTGATTCATTTCCATGCTATTTGAACTTTTTTTTTTTAAGATTTTATTTATTTATTCATGACAGACATACAGAGACGGGGAGAGAGAGGCAGAGACACAGACAGAGGGAGAAGCAGGCTTCATGCAGGGAGCCCAAAGTCTCGATCCCGGGTCTCCAGGACCTGGCCCTGGGGTAAAGGTGGCGCTAAACCTCCGAGCCACCTGGGCTGCCCCTATTTGAACTTTTTACAATAGAAATATATTACTTTATTATATAGAAAAACTGAGTGTATTTATTTATTAAAGATTTTATTTATTCATGAGAGGCACAGAGAGAGAGGCAGAGACACAGGCAGAGGGAGAAGCAGGCTCCCCGCAAGGCGCCCGATATGGGACTCAATCCTAGGACTCGAGGATGATGACCTGAGCCAAAGGCAGATGCTCATCTGCTCAACCGCTGAGCCACCTAGGTGTCCCAAGTGAATAAATATAAATGCTGGTTGCAGAACTGAATTTTTACTGTTTCCTTCCCATGTTACTCGGTTGATAATGACTATCCTGTATATATTTACCTTTTCCTTTAATCCATATAATAAATTAAATCCTAGGTTTATAGGTGAACTAAAAATAATTTGCTTTGCAAATTATTGAGATTTTAAAAAATGGTAGCAAATTAAAAGTATTGATAAAAAAATAAACATCCTAAATTTATTCAGGTCATTTGTTTACCATGTTCAACTGCAACGTTCTGTTTTTGGGGTCAGTAAAAGGAGTCACCTCTGCATAATTATAAAATATGTCTACCAGAATAATTTAATTGGAAAAAAATGATTTCATGCTTTCAGTGTGCTTTTTAACAAATTAGATTACTGCCTTTCAGGTTTCTCAGGATCATGAAACAATGGCACAGGTTTTGTTCAGCAGGAATTTGAGATTGAATGTAGCTTTAACATTCTGGAGAAAGAGAAGTATAAGTGAACTTGTAGCTTATTTGGTGAGGTAAGTGTGACCTCCAAGCTTGATAAATTAATAAAGTAATTTCCAGTGTTTTATGTTGAAGTGCCTCTTCTTTTTTATGTTATACTGGTATTTTAAATTTCCTATATTTGGCTTCAGTTACAACAGTATAGCTTAAATTATATTTATCACTAGTCTATGAGTAACCAAAATACAGGAAAGCATCTGTTTCATCATATTGAACAAAGCTATTACCTTTTCTAAGATTCTTATATATAAAACTAAGAAATAGGGATCCCTGGGTGGTGCAGCGGTTTAGCGCCTGCCTTTGGCCCAGGGCGCGATCCTGGAGACCCGGGATCGAATCCCACGTCGGGCTTCTGGTGCATGGAGCCTGCTTCTCCCTCTGCCTGTGTCTCTGCCTCTCTCTCTCTCTCTCTGTGACTATCATAAATAAATAAAAAAATTTTAAAAAATAAATAAAACTAAGAAATATCAGGTTGGGGAAAGTAACCTTTTAAAAATCCCCTTTGAGGGATCCCTGGGTGGCGCAGCGGTTTGGCACCTGCCTTTGGCCCAGGGCGTGATCCTGGAGACCCGGGATCAAATCCCACATCGGGCTCCCGGTGCATGGAGCCTGCTTCTCCCTCTGCCTGTGTCTCTGCCTCTCTCTCTCTCACTGTGTGCCTATCATAAATAAATAAAATAAAATAAAATAAAATAAAATAAAATAAATAAATAAATAAATAAATAAATAAATAAATAAATAAATAAAAATCCCCTTTGAGTGAAAATTTTAAGCATGGCCTTCCTCAGTATATTCTAGTCTCTTCTCAAACATTTTTTTTTCCCTAGAGAGATAGAGGGCGAGGAATATGTGGGCACATGGGGAGTGGAGGAAGTGGTGGCAGGCAGAGAGAGAGAGAGGGAGAGAAAGATTCTTAAGCAGTCTCCGTGCTCAGAGCACAGAGCCCACAGGGACCAGATCTCATGTTCCTGAGATGATGATGACCTGAACCAAAAGCAAGAGTCATGCTTACCCTCCTGAGCCACCCAGATGCCCCGTTTCTCAAGCATTATCTTAATGAGGCCTTCCCTGACCTTATTTCAAAATACATATTTATTCACTCTCTGTCTCTCCTTTTTTTTTTTTTTTCCGTAGCACTTACTACCATCCACATGCTCTATATATTTTACTTGTTATCTGTCTCTGCCTTCTTCCACACACCATCCCCACACACGCTCTGAAATACAAACGCTCTCTTTGTTTACTGCTGTATCCCCAACACCTGGCTCATCATAGAGACTCAGATTATTTGTTCAATGAGTAGATTTCTCAAAAGTAATGTGCAGGTTATAAATAAGGAAATCAGCTCTCTAAGCAGTTTTGTACCCAACAGGATAGAAGACCTTGGAGTTGTTGTGGATTGCCTTCCTGTGCTCACCAATAGGTAAAAAATATTTTTCAGGAAAAAGTAAGTTTAAAGGAGGACAAATGCCTTGTTCATATTTTTACAACTTAGTATTTGTTTTAGTTTACAGGAAGAAAAACAATACATCTCACTTGGCTGCTGTGTAGATTTGTTGCCTCTAGTAAAGTCCCTACTTAAGAGCAGATTTGAAGAGTAAGTGCTAATGTGACTCAGTTGATTTTTCTCTTTCAACATCCTTGATTTTGTTTCTTGTGAGTGTATAGCAGTAGATTGAGCTCCATGAGATATGCATGGTTTCTGTTTTCAAGGAGCTTATTTATAGTCCAATTAAGAAAAGAATATGAAATGAGTAAAGAATAATTACAAAAGCATCTGTAAACAACTTACATAAATTACAGCTTTTGAAAGTAGTAAAAATAAAATTCTTTTTTAAGGGGAAAGATCAGTGTGTCTGCTTTTTGAAGTGGGGGCAGAGTTTATATCCTTTTTTGTAAAGTCTTCTTGTATGAAAACACTTGAATTTTGTAACCTAATGTCATTTCAGATATATAATAGTTGGCTTAAACTGGCTTCAAGCAGTCATAAAAAGGTGGTGGTCAGAACTATCATCCAAAACAGAAATTATAAATGATGGGTGAGTATATCTTTAAAGAGAAACTCAATCTAATAAAATTTTTTTCAGAAAGCCATTTGAGGGCAGCCCGGGTAGGTCAGTGGTTTAGCGCCACCTTCAGCCTGGGATCAAGTCCCATGTCAGGCTCCCTGCGTGGAGCCTGCTTCTCCCTCTGCCTGTGCCTCTGCCTCTCTCTCTGCATCTCTCTCTCTCCCTCCCTCTCTCTCTCTGTGTCTCTCATGAATAAATAAATAAAATCTTTGAAAAAAAAAAAGAAAAGCCATTTGATTAAACTAGGTAATAAGGGGATCCCTGGGTGGCTCAGCGGTTTAGCCCCTGCCTTTGGCCCAGGGCTCTATCCTGGAGTCCCGGGATCGAGTCCCACGTCGGGCTCCCGGCATGGAGCTTGCTTCTCCCTCTGCCTGTGTCTCTGCCTCTCTCTCTCTGTCTATCATGAATAAGTAAATAAAATCTTTAAAAAATAAAAATAAACTAGGTAATAATTCTATTCCATTATCATCATTAAATAATAACTGATTTTCTTTATCTTCAGAGAAATATTAAATTGGAATAGTGTTCACATGTGAAAATTATACATGGAAGTTGAATTCCAAAGCCCAGTAATCCCCTCTCTTTTTCTGACAGAACCTTACACTTCATTTTAGGAGGGAAAAAGCACAGTAGTTGTTTAACCCTCATATCTGTTACAATGAGTAAAGGAGAAAAAAAGAGATGGCTTCTGGTGGACTAAGTATTGAGGCACAGGGATAGAAGCATCCTGCAACCTATAAGTCTTTTGACTACCTAGACATTAACCTGAGAATCAAATGTGGATGATTGTAATTCTAAAAACTGTATTATAATCATCATAATTTGAGTATCGCCTTGATGTAAAAATGTATGGGCATTCTACCAAATGAGCCAGATTCATGAAGCTGCAAAAAATTATCTCCCAACAATCTTCTTTTTTTTTTTTTTTTAAAGATTTTATTTATTTATTCATGAGAGATGCAGAGACACAGGCAGAGGGAAAAGCAGGCTTCCTGCTGGGAGCCTGATGTAGGACTCAATCACAGGACCCTGGGGTTCATGCCCTGGGTTGAAGGCAGACGCTCAACCACTGAACCTCCCAGGTGTCCCTCCCAACAATCTTCTTAAAGATTTTCTCTCTAGGCTCTCAAAAATTTCCCACTTCAACCCAAGACCAGGTTGCCCAAATGCTCCAAATGCCTCGTTTTCTTTCCTGCTTTAACAAATAAGTAAGGGATCCCTGGGTGGCGCAGCGGTTTGGCGCCTGCCTTTGGCCCAGGGCGCGATCCTGGAGACCCGGGATCGAATCCCAGGTCGGGCTCCCGGTGCATGGAGCCTGCTTCTCCCTCTGCCTGTGTCTCTGCCTCATTCTCTCTCTCTCTCTGTGACTATCACAAATAAATTAAAAAAAAAAAAAATAAGTAAATCATTTAAATCATTTCCATGATTTGCAAATATTATTTTAAAGAGCTCCTTGAAAATAAATAAATAAATAAATAAATAAATAAATAAATAGCTCCTTGATTTCAAGTGGTACAATTCTCCTGATAAATACTTGAAATTTTAAAAACTGTTCATTAAGTGTATTTACTATGTTCATATTCTTATATTTGCATTTTTTTCTTATTTTCTCATAGAAATATTCAGATTTTAAAACAACAATTAAGTGGATTATGGGAACAGGAAAACCATCTTACTTTGGTTCCAGGATACACTGGTAATATAGCCAAGGTAATCTATATTTAAGCTTAAAAAGTTAAGCTTAAAATCTCTATTTAAGCTTAATTAAATATTAGAAATAATATGTTGGTATTATGCATCCATAAAGGAAGTCTTTCAAATATCCAATATAGTATTATTCTAATAAGGCCTAAAGTCAGTTTCATATTTACAAATGCTTAAGGTCCTCTGGGTATGAATATGACTTTTGCAAGAAACACAGGAATTAGCCATTGAATATGTTTCAGATATAGCTGTGGAAATGATGTGCTAGAGGGAATTTAATGAACTAGTTCCATTAGAGAAAAGGTTAAGAACCCAGGTTAGGAAGACATTTGAAAAGATAGGGACACTCAGGAAGCAAGGGGATGAGGAACCTGATCAAGTGGTTTCAGGGTATTAATTCTTACTTGGCTTTTGCTAATGTCATGCTTTTGGGAAAGTAAATGTTCAAATCACAGTACAAATTTGACATTAGTCTTTATTTTTTTATCTCTTAAAGGAAAATGCACATTGCTAATTTGGATTTTAATATTTAAACTCCAGAAAACATTGGTAGTTGAAATATAATTTCAGGGGGAAAAAATCACTGTTAAGAAATATTTGCACCTGTTTACTGGGCATAAATGGGCATTAATTACAAATATACAAGCATTCTTTAGTTTAAAAACACAGTATTCTAAGTAAGAGATAATTATGTTATGGGCTTAGTTGCGATATTCTACTTGTATACCTTCAAGAAAAGAAGCAAAATGATGTATCAAGTGTGTTATAAGTGTGTGTAATTTTACTTTGTAGAATTCTTAATGAAAATGTCATAAAATCAATTTCCCAGTGCTTTGTTGTTTTAATTTGTTCTTTCAATAATGGGAGGGAAAAGAAAGTAAAATTTGATAGAAAATGGATATAGAGCATGCATCATATATCACCTCATTCTGGAGGCACCTTGCATTCTTGTTAGTACTGAAAAAATATTGTTTCCTTAGAAATTTGTTTTCAATTGCAATTTTTTATCCAGAGAAGCTTTATTGTGACTATGACCTTAAGATACTATATTTATTATTGAATAGAATAGTGAATGATTACAAGTTCTGTGAAGTTCCTTTAACTGGGATAAAAACCTCTTTTACAGTATTAAACCCTCAATTGTTAATTTTTCCAGGGTAGAAATCAGAAAGGCTGTGTCATCAAGCTGGCCTAGAGTTTATATAACACTGCAGGAATTGCTGGAAGTGATTTCATGATCTTGCTTCACTATAAAAGCAGAGTTGTTTGATCACAGGAACCAAAGCATTCACTCAACACTTAAACATTTATTGAGAATGTGCTGTATGCTTTTAGCCAGACCCTGGCTAAACAAAATACAGCTTAATTCAGTAAGACACATTTTTTACCCTCAGAAGGTCACAAAAGAAAGCAAAAGCAAGTCAAGTGACAAAAAGGGAGAGGAAAATGGGGTGTGCATCTGTGTATTTGCCGTACCAGCTAATGAAATGTTTTTGTTTTGTTTTCTAAGGATGTAGACGCTTATTTATTACAGTTGCATTGAGAGAATCCGTCTATTAAAGAGCATTTGATTATTCAAAACATCCCTAGACTGAGCTTTCCAAAAAGAATTTTCATCTGAGAACTGTGAACTGTGGAAGAAATAAAAACTTTTTTTTTTCTTTAAAAAGCCGCATATGAAACCACTAATGAAAACCTAACAATCTACTTCACATTGAAGTGGGAAAATATCCAAAAGGAGCAGCTTCAACTTCAGTGAGGTGAAAGTGCACTATGAGGATGGTTCACCTTTGCTGCATTTGGGATTTATATGATTATTTGGTAACATTGTTTAAGAACTACTGGGTCTTAAAAAAAAAAAAAAAAGAACTACTGGGTCTTAATGCAATCTTGTTTAAGAATATAATTTATACTGTGTCAAAAAGAAGACAGGACTTAAAAAAAAAAAGAAGACAGGACTTATTACTAGAAATCACAAAGACCTATCATAATGACTTTTTGAAGATTGTGTTTTATAAGAAAACACTTAAATGTGTGCAGCTATTTTCTTATTTTGAAAAGACTTTGCAAGTTTAAATGTCATAGCAAATAATCAATACTAAAAATTTGTCCACACTGAGACACTGTGTATACAAAAAGCCTTAATTATTAATAAGCCAATGTGTACCAGTATCTGTTTAAAAAAATTAAAACCAGCCATGCTTCTGGCATGATAAAATCATGGAATCAAATCAAGGGTTTCCATTCATGTAGAACATTGTTGTTAAAACTTATTCCATACCATTTTTAAAACTTGAGAATATTTTTAGTATCTTTGATTTTTTTTGTCAGAATCATTGTCATGTATGTATGTGTTATTCCTATATAAAAAGAAAAAAGTGAATATGTATTTGTGTGAATGCTAACTGGAAATGTCCATGGAATTGGCTAATTTATATTCACTTTTTATTGTATATAGATTTCTAATATTTTCAGTTCTGTATCATTTAAGCTTTCCTCATTTGAGTAAATTCACTAAATATTTCTAATTTTTGCTTCATTTAATTCTACTTTTATATCAGTTCCAATTCTTTTTCACTACTCATGTTTTAAAGAATTACATACAGTTCTTTAGAAACGTTTACAGTTAGTGCTGACCTTGTTTTAAATTCCAACCCTTTACGTTACTACCTCCTCCAGTGGTTGGTATAAAATGCCAGCAGACCATATGAGGTCCTTTTTTTTTATACCATTTTGAGTGTCAGTGCACCCACTTCTGGAATGTCTTAACAGCTGTATATCTTATCTTGAAAGTGATTGGGATTTAAATACCACTATTGGTAGTTTGTGCATCATCTCTTTATAAGCCTGAGAGGTATCTGAGCAAAGATTTTTAGTAATTTCTCTGCAATAATTCTAAAAGCACTTGAATGTAAATCTTTAGCATGTATCCAGTTAGCCAGTACTGATGTGAATCCCAACTTTTTTCCCTTAAAAATGTTATTTGTCACTGAGCTTTACTTTTTGTGTACCTATATTTCACATAGCTATGTATTCCTCACAGTGAACATCAATTTTAATAATTGGCTATTTTCTTAAGTCTTTAGAATAATTTAAGAGTACGGCATTTCGGTGATTTGAGAGTTGAGTTATTTAGAAGTTGTTTTTCAGAAGGTGGGAATTTGAATTGTCAACCTGCGTCATCTCTGTGAAACCTTAAGATGATGAAATATAACCTTTCTTTGTTCCTATTCCTTTAATTATCACTGTCTTATCTAACAGTTTGAACCAGTTAACTCAGTTGGAGCAGGTGCTAATAAGGCTAAGGACAGGAGTTCAATCCTTTTATAGGTTGATTAGCTTTATACACATAAACAGAACTATTCATGGCTACAGATTACAACTTCTCTTAGGTACATATCTTACAAATTCAGCTTAGTCACAAGGAAGGTAATGTGTATAGCTTAGCATAAAACATTCATCTCAAATGGATAAACAACTCAAATAATTGGTATTTGTGATAGTATAGACTTTTAATCTAATATTTAAACATAGTATTAATGTAATATCTACAATATTGTGTCACTGTAATTTTCTCTGAGTAAGATCATTTTCTAAATAGTATCTTTTAAAAATCAAATTTCAACAAGTTAAATTTCAGTAAAAATCAGATACAAATAAAACATAGTAAGAAAAGGTGAAATCCTATTAACACTGAGTTCTTGTGTCTAAGTTTGAGTTTGTTAAAGGAAAGTATACTCGGAGGTATATGAGGCAGTAGAGTCTTTAGCTCACAAATACTATTCGGTACCACACAACTCCTAATTTCTGTTCTTGGCCCCATTGCAGTTTCTGTTAGTACCTACGTTTCTCAGTTACTGAGTTATGATTATTAGTATTATTTTTAGTGCTACTTTTAGATTTTTGGATAAAAGATGTTAGGTAAGTAAATACTGTTGAACACTTTGGTTGCTATTAAGCTCCTCTTATGCTATTTAATCAGAACAGTGTTGATCTGATCTTCAGAAAGAGCCAAAGAAAGTGTTTCCAAAGTATTTTGGCTGCTATATTGACCTACATTAGAACAATTACTGTCTGTCATCACTCATTTGTTATTGTGCTGCTGAGCAGTATACAGAACTGAGGGACTACCCAACATCTCTATGCCTTTCTACCTCTTCTACCTTCTTAGGTATTCTGTACTTGACTTTGCTAACTTTGCAGGTCTAGGAACAGGAAGTTTATGGAGATGATAGAGGGTTGTAATCAAGTAATTTGCTTCTACTAGAGATAAGGTGAATGAATTTTGTAGTAAGTGGTCATGATCAGATAAGGGTTAAAAATTAGGAAGCAAGCATTATCAGATGGTTTTTAAAATTAATCATTTGGCAGTAATTTCAAAAGTAATTTGACAGATTATTTACTTGAATCCTGAGATATGAGGATTTGGATATAAATACTGTATCTACTTGGGGAAATCATTAATATCAGCACTAAACTCTAAGGGCTACTGAGGAATGAAATCTTTATGCCCTTAAACATTCTTGATACATGTTATATCCTAATCTTAAAAATGGTCATATGGACTCAGGGCTACATTTCTGGCTTTTGAAATAGTAATAGTTTTCACAAACTTAGAACACTTCTGTATTTGGCAAGTTGTTGGTATAATTAACATGAATGGATAACTTGAGAAATGATTATTAGCTATTAAATGCAGATAGTAGGAATTATATTTAAATATTTAGCTACTTAAATCAGTCAAGGAGCTTGAAAAGCAAAATTTAAGTTAATATTTTAGCAGTCACTCCCAGTTATCTTCCTATTTAAGAGCAAGACGGTAATGTCAATTGCCTTTGTTGATTTAAAGAAGAAAAAAAGAATCACAAGCAACTGACTTAACTGGAGTGATCCATGTGGATGCACTACTTATATTTCAAATTTTTATTTTCTGGATTACTTCAAATGGAAATAGTATTGCTGGACATTGGCTGGTATTCATTCTCCCTTAATTTCTAACTCTAAATATGAAAATTGACATAAAACTTTGTGACCAACTACTCCTACTTTTTTATTCTGTAACAAGAATATAGAATTAAAAAATTCATCCCTAAACACTGTATGCCTCTAAGTTGCAAGATAGCTTGATTGATTCAGTAGCTATGACAATAGGTATAACAATAAAAAATACTATGTATTATATACCCAGTATAATGAGTATATTTTCCAATGCTGTACTTAATATTTAAAATATTGTAGCCATTGGGTAGCCCCTGTGATCCTGGAGACCCCGGATGGAGTCCCACGTCGGGCTCCCTGCATGGAGCCTGCTTCTCCCTCGGCCTGTGTCTCTGCCCCTCTCTCTCTGTCTCTCATGAATAAATAAATAAAATCTTTAATAAATAAGTAAATAAATAAAATATTGTAGTCATTGTAACGTTCTCTGGGTAAGATCATTGACTTAACAGCATCTACTAAAATCAAATGTCAGTAAAAATCAAGTACAAATGAAACATAGTATATACCACCGTATTTTCTCTTATAGACTGTGATTAATCATAAAACACAAAAGACAGTGACTTCTATAAAAAAGGCAGCCCCAGAGCTGCCAGTGTTTTTCAGAGCAAAGCTTGTTATATATTATTGCTTTGATAAACAGCATTACCATTATCTGAATTACAAAGTTTTCAAATAAGAGATGCCAGGAGTCTAGATGAGGATTCAGCCCCCAAATACACAATACTTGAACAAGTATTGATTTTTATCCTTTACAGTGTCCTGTACTTTCATTCAGATTTAGACCAGGATTTTATATATATATATGTGTGTGTGTGTGTGTGTATATATAATATATATATATATTCCTGAACCTAGCCAAGACTGTTATGACACCATGAATTGCCAGAATTACTTGCTTCTAGAATTAACTATTTATCAACCAAACCTGCAACATGGAGCTTGAGTTAGAATTGGACCTCATCTTCCAGAAGTCAGGAGGAGAGGTTTAGTGTCCATTTACTTTTTTACTTTGATTTTAAAAAGAGAGAGAGAGGAAAAAAAACTTCATTAGCCCTTTGTGTACAATTAGTTGACTAGATGAACGAGGACCTAATTCACCCCTGACTTGCCTTTACTATACTCACCAGTCCTCTTCTGTACAACTGTAGTTTAGCCTCAACAATGGCAGGAAAAACGAAGGCTGATACTTTTACGCAGATTCTAAAGCTCAGAAAGTTTAGGAGGGACCTATCTTTCGCCCTTAGCTTTCCAGATTCTTTTTCCTCTCCTTAGATCAGAAATTGGTAGAGGGGACAACCAATTCACTTCTCAGTCCCTTCTTTTGAAGACTTCTCTGCCTATCCCTTAGATGTCAGCAAAGTTCTGTTTCAAGGTCTCTTCTCACTCTACCAGTTCCCTGAAAAACATTGTTTATTCCCATAGTTTCCTGTACTGTCTACATTCATTGTTCTCATTTTGGGGGTGGACGAGACGCTGTTTTTTGATGGATCAAATGGACATGGATTTTTTTTTAAAGGTCGTGAAAACATTGAACATGTTTATCATTCTGAAATATCTTGCCTTAAATCTCTTAGCTCATAAATTATATCTGCAGTTGCCTACTGAGAACGTCCATTGGGACATCTTGTAGACCCGTTAAATTCGTTATATCCAGAACTGACCTCATTCTCCACCTCCACCAACCCTACTCACCCCTCACTCCCCCCCTCCCCCACCCCCAGGGACAGAAAGTATCCTGGTCCTGGGTTTCCATTCTCACAGAATAGCCCTAATGTCAGCAATGATCAAGCCACGGAGCTTTGAATCATCTCCAAATTAGTCATCAGATCCTGTTGGTGCACGTCCCTCAGTTTCTCTCATCTTACGTCTCTCCACCTCTCCCGCTATGACCTTGGTCTACATTATTCCAGCAGCCCCCTGCTGGTCTCTGGCATTGTTCTTGCATCTCTCTATGCTAGCCTCCACACAAGCTGCCCTCGCATAGTCAATAAAGCACAAATTTTACTTCCTAAGGCCTCTTAGAATAAACAGTATGATTTACAGTCTGTTGACTCCTCCTCCTCCTCTCCTCCAGTGCTTCAACTAGAATGAACTTATTTCCATTTCTAGGAAAACTGCAAAGCTGAAAACATTCTTCACAAATGTTTTGTGTGCCTGAACAATCTTCCCCAAGTGCACCCATTTATCATTTCCTTCAGGTCTCAACGGAAACGGAGTTTAAACACCTCCTAAAACCATTTGGGGTATCTGCTACACACTCTCATCTTAACCCTGTCGTCCTAACACTACTGTTATGTCAGTGTTTTCTAACTGTTCATCTGTTGTCCCAGCTAGATTGGTAACGTCCTGAGGCCGAGACTGTTCTCCGTCACGTGTCCTGTACTGAGCACAAAGCCGGGCAAACAGTAGGCATTGATTCTTACAGAATAATGCAAGGATTGGCATCTTTGGGCATACATTGTTTGAGGAAGTTATTGAATAATCCAAAGCTGTTTGTGACAGCAGCTAAAAATGAATAATTTTAGAATAAGAATATCCAGTTTTCTTCTCTCACTTTTTTGATTTAGGAAATTGGTTTGTAAATGTTCATGCTACAACAGGTTAAAACCTTAGCTAAAATGTGTTTGAGGGCATCCCCGGTGGCTCAGCGGTTTAGCGCCGCCTGTGGCCCAGGTGTGATCCGGGAGACCCTGGATCAAGTCCCGGGTCAGGCTTTCTGCATGGAGCCTGCTTCTCCCTCTGCCTGTGTCTCTGCCGCTGTCTCTGTGTCTCTATGAATGAATAAATAAAATCTTTAAAAAAAAATAAAATGTGTTTGATTCTTAAAGGTTGTTGCAATTGTTTTTCTATTGTGTAGTGTCTACTCTTTACATGGGATCCATGTAAGAGAGGACTATCTATATAGTGCAAAGTGAAGGTATTTTCATGTAATATGTAAAACATACATTTGCTTGAAATTTAGGGTATCTCTTCACAGTGTTTTGTGTTTCTCTTGTTTTTGTCTTAAAATAATTAGAATCATGTGAGGTACAGTGGCTTTTTTTCCCCTGTAAAATAGACTAATAAAAAGAAAATCATCCATAATCTCATCCACCCAGAGGAACCAATGGGTCTCCTTCCAGATTTTCTTTTTTGTGTATGTATATTTTTATTGCAAATGAATTCAAACTCTACATAGTGATACTTGGTATATTGTTTCCTACTTTCATACACTGGAAAAGCTTGAAGGTAACTGAAAAACTTTTTTGCCTATTAAAGCTATATGTTGTGAGCAGTTATTAACTTCTGTGGAGAAATTGGAAGTAGCCAAAAAAAATTAGAGAATTACTTTTGGAGCATTCTTAATATAGGATTCTGTTTTCTTTGACCATTGCTAATTATTACCTAATTTTTAAAAAATGCTAGCAAGAGTGCTTATAAGGAAAAACAGTTTCTCTATTTTGAAAAAGAAACATATAAGTGTGTTTAAATGATCTTAAGTAATTAGGAACAAAATTTCAATTTATATTCTGATGTATTCTAGCCATCAAGCATAATTTTCTAAATTAGATTGCCCTTTATTTCTGAAACTCATAATGTTAAGCAATACTATGAATATCAAGTCAGTATAGAACTAAGATTTTATTTTTAAGATTCAGCTCTATCTGAATAAATCAATTCCTAATAACTTGACTCTCAATGTATTTTTTACAGAAGGTCTATCTAATGAAGTGCTTCTAGCTGGATAATTTTCTTTTCTGCCTAAATAATTTTCCTTAGATTCTGTATTCTTTTTTTTTTTTTTTTAAGATTTTATTTGAAAGGGAGAGAGAACAGTGGGGGGAGGAAGGGGCAGAGGAATAGGGACAAGCAAACTCCCCGCTGAGCGTAGAGCCTGACCCAGCTCCATCCCAAGACCCCAGGACTTGATCCCAGGACTCCAGGATCCTGACCTGAGAGCCCCAGGCAGATGCTTACCCACTGAGCCACCCAGATGCCCTGCCATGATTACTTTTTAATTAAGAATACAGAATCTGGGGCACTGAGGTCACTGGATCAGTCTGTCTTGGGCCCAGGTCATGATCTCAGGGTCCTGGAATCCAGCCCCATGACAGACTCCCTGCTCCCCTGGGGAGGTGGGGGGTGTCTGCTTCTCCCTCTGCCCCTCCCCACATGCATTCTCTCTCTCAATAACGAAAAAAAAAAAATCTTTGCATTCTATCCTGAAGTCATGTAATGCTAGAAATGGAGAAAAACTAATGGTGAATAATAGGAACAGAGATAGGTAAAGCTAACAATTATAAATATACACACTCATATATGTATGAAAAGTATGAATATTCTATGCCTAGCATCAACCTACTATTCTATGCTAATAAACCATAAAGATTGTTATATTTTTATATAGAATAAAGAAGGAGGATTTTCTCTTTTTTTCAAGATTTATTTGAGAAAGAGCTTGTGACCACTTGAACGAGGGAAGGGACAGAGGGATATAGAAAATCTCAAGCAGACTCCCTGCTGACTCCATCTCCATGAGATAATGACCTGGGCTGAGCCCGAGAGTGGGACAGCTCAACCCACTGAGCCACCCAGGCACCGCAGGGAGGGAGGTTTTCTTACAAATGGAGGCACTAATGTCTTTTACTGAATTCTTCTATAGCATATGAATGTTTTCATACTAACTAGGTAAAACAACTTAGTCTTTGTCAACTCTAGGGTCCCGCTACATTGGTTTACTTTCATATCCATTTAAATGTTTGTTTTAAAGAATAGCAATAAAACTTTACTCTCCATATTATTTGTAAAGTTATTGGTGATTTAGCCAGGTATAGTTTTGTTTTCTTTGAACTTATTAAGACAACAGCAAAATAGGTCAGAAAATTGTTAGTACCCTTCTAATAATTTTAAAATATTCAAATATTTTGATTTTTTTATTCAATAACTTTAAAGATATATTAATCAAAGGTAACTGTGTAGCAATTGAAACAAAGTAAACCTAACATTTTAGGTTTTTTTTTTAATTTTTCTATTTATTATTTATGATAGTCACACAGAGAGAGAGAGAGAGAGAGGCAGAGACACAGGCAGAGGGAGAAGCAGGCTCCATGCACTGGGAGCCCGACGTGGGATTCGATCCCGGA
This sequence comes from Canis lupus dingo, assembly GCF_003254725.2. Classification (NCBI taxonomy): domain Eukaryota; kingdom Metazoa; phylum Chordata; class Mammalia; order Carnivora; family Canidae; genus Canis; species Canis lupus. The sequence goes on from NC_064272.1 coordinate 1,088,308, forward strand.
TCTCCAGGATCGCGCCCTGGGCCAAAGGCAGGCGCCAAACCGCTGCGCCACCCAGGGATCCCAACATTTTAGGTTTTTAAGAATGTTTGATAAGGACGCCTGGGTGGCTCAGTGGTTGAGCATCTGCCTTCGGCTCGGGCCATGAACCTGGAGACCTGGGATCTAGCGTGTCAGGCTCCCTGCAGGGAGCCTGCTTCTCCCTCTGCCTGTGTCTCTGCCTCTCTGTGTATGTGTCTCTCATGAATAAGTAAATTAAAAATCTTAATTAAAAAAAAAAGAATGATAGTATTGATCCAGGGCCATGTTATTATTGCCTTAGTTTAATAATTTAATCACTTCTTGCTTTGTCAGAATTTACATAGCTAATGTATATAATGACTTCATTCTACAAATCTTCAAAACATGAAATGGCAAAAGTTTGCTTTAAAAGGCTTTGGTGGGGAACCTGGGTGGCTCAGCGGTTGGGCGTCTGCCTTCGGCCCAGGACATGATCCTGGAGACCCGGGATTGAGTCCTACATCGGGCTCCCTGCATGGAGCCTGCCTCTCCCTCTGCCTGTGTCTCTGCCTGTGTCTCTGCCTTCTCTCATGAATAAAATCTTAAAAAATAAAATAAAAAATAAAAGGCTTTGGTGATGATGAGAAACTATACTTTAAAATAATTGAATCCCTGTGGCTGCTGCTGTTGAGAACAGACTGCAAGGCACAAGAGAGGAGTAGTGGGACTGAAGTAATTATTTAAATTATTAAATTATTTAAATATCGACATAAGTTTGGAATTAAATAATGAAAGCTCTAGTGGCCGTGATAATTGATGTGTATTTAGTGTAGTATTCAAAAGGGTAGCTAATGTTTTAGAATTATATTACATTGTTTCTTAGTTTTCTTGGACAAAGTTTTCTTGATATACTTTTGTAATTTGAACTAAATGAAAATAATGTGACTTTCTTTTTCTGTTATCTTTATTAGGCAGTGGGACCTAATAATTCTTTAGAAACATAAGTTGTTACGGGAGGACTCAGTTACCTGTTTTGTGTTTAAGTGACATAGAACTTAGTGCTTTTAAATGCTAATTCAGCTATTGACTAGTGTGATATTTGAGGAACTGCATTATATCCTTGAAATGAAATACTTCAGGATATTTATAAAATATACACTGCCTCCATGAGCAGCTTGCAGCAGCTGGTACACTCCCATTTGTCATATGGTGTGAGTTTCATGTCTGTTACTTTTATCTTTTGATCAGTCTTTTTAGAAAAAAAGTGACAGCTGACTACACAGAAGGAAAAACTTCAAGAACGGGATCCCTGGGTGGCGCAGCGGTTTAGCGCCTGCCTTTGGCCCAGGGCGCGATCCTGGAGACTCGGGATCGAGTCCCGCGTCGGGCTCCCGGTGCATGGAGCCTGCTTCTCCCTCTGCCTGTGTCTCTGCCTCTCTCTCTCTCTGTGTGACTATCATAAATAAGTAAAAATTAAAAAAAAAAAAAAAAAGAAAAAACTTCAAGAACATCCTAGTAATATGTATTACCAGTGATCTGAGTAAATTCTAACACTGATAGTTTAGAAATATATGTGTCCAGCCAAATGTTTATAAATACCCAAAAAATTAGGTTCATCATGTAAGAAGTCATTAACAAGCTTTATTTTAAAAACAGCCTAAAAAAAAAAAAAAACAGCCTCAAAATTCAAGTTAAATCTATGGATTTTTTTTTTCCTTTTTCATGTTAGACTAATAGAAATTTCTCCTGTTGGTTTGATTATACAGCTCTCTAAAAGTCATACTTCAAGTTAAGTTTCCCAAAACTTTTATTGGAAAAGTAAGGACATGGTTTAAGTCTGATGAATACTAAGGTATGATTGAGGCTCTATCTAAAGTTCTCTATTTACTGCATGTCTCATTTACTGCTAAACATAGGCATTAAGGGCAGCCCTGGTGGCTCAGCGGTTTTGCACCACCTTCAGCCCAGGGCCTGATCCCAGAGACCTGGGATCGAGTCCCATGTCGGGCTCCCTGCATGGAGCCTACTTCTCCCTCTGCCTGTGTCTCCGCTTCTTTCTGTCTCTATGAATAAATAAATAAAAATATAAATAAATAAATAAATAAATAAACAAACAAACAAACATAGGCATTAAGCTACCAGACACCCAGTGGATAGTAAGATGTCAGCTGGGTGAGATAGTGAAGCTGTCCATAATCAATAGGTTATACTTGCTCTTTGTTTATTGATCTTAAGCACAAAGGTTAGGTACAACCCCTGTCCTCAGAGAGTTGTTCAAAAACACTAAATGTACTGAAGTCTTTTCCTTATGCAGTGTATTTACTAGATGCCTGGCTACAGAAGAAGGAAGCTATTTGCCCTGGTGTTGATAAGTTCTTCTGAACTTTATAATTAAAACTCAAGTAATAAGTTTAATAGGGAGTTTTGTATACCGTTTATTTTTAAATTCGACACATGAGATTCATACTTTTAGCTTATTATTTATCCACCAGTATGTCATTTGAGAATAGTGGCATCAGTGGGTTGTTACAACTTTCAAGGACATTTTATCTTTCCACCTTTCCCTACATACTATTACTTGTGTAATGGGGAGCTGCTGGGAGGTTTTTCTTACAAGAATTGACCCAGAGGAATTCTGATTACACCAATTCCACGTCACCTTAAGCTTGCTTTAATTTTTCTTACAGCCTTATGGAGGTATAAATGATATACAGAAACTGCACATCTTTAATACACACAATTTGATGCGTTTAGATCTGTGCACACAGATGCTTACCTGAGACACCATGACCACAATCCAAGCAGTAAACAGATCCATCACCTCCAGTCTCCTTGTGTCCTTTGTTGTGTATGTGCTAAGAACACTTAACATGAGATCTGTGCTCATCAAAATTTTAGCTTAGTATGGCATCATTCACCGTAACCAAGATGAGAAAGCAACCCAAATGTTCACTGACAGGTGAGTGGATTTTTTTAATGTCATATACATAAACTATTATTCGGCCTTGGGCGGGAGGAAGAACTGTCCCCGTCTGTGACAGCCTGGACGGACTTGGGAGCCATCTGAGTGGGATCAATCACAGGACAGGTACTGCGGGATTCCACTTGCGTGAGGTGCCTGAACTGAATTTGTAGGAGCAGGTAATGGAATGGTGGCTGCCGGGGAGGGGACTTGCTCAAAGGATGCAAAGCTGCACGGACACAGGAGAGCGCCTGCTGCGCAACCTGGCACCTGCAGTGAACGACGGCGGCTTTAGCAGGTGATGCCTTTGGGAGCTGGGGTGAAGCCTCCATTAAACGAACCGGAAAAACGTTTGCTTTGAAGATTGTATTTATTCACGAGAGGCAGAGCCGCGGGCCGGCCGAGGAGCAGCCGCCTGCCCCCGGGGAGCCGGGAGCGGGACTGGATCCCCGGAAGCCGGGGTCCCGGCGCGGCCCGAGGCAGGTGCTCGCGCAGGGAGGGGAGCCCCGCCGCAGCTCCCCGGCGTCCCCAGCCCCGAGTCCGCGGGGAGCCTCGCTCCCCCCAAGCCTCCCGCGGTCGCGCAACCCGCCGCGGGTCTGGAGACGGAACCGTGACGTCAGAGCCGCCGGGCGGAGCTGCGACGTCACGTGTCCCGTCCCCGCCCGCGCGGCGCGAGGAGCTCAGCCCAGACGCAGGGCGCGGCCCGGGGCGGGCGCTGGGGAAGGCCGTGTGCGCGGGCGCAGGGGGCTCAAAGCAGGTAAGCGCAGGCGAGGTGGAGCCTCAGACAACCCCGGAGCCGGAGCCGAGGCTGCGGCGGCGGCCGCAGGGGCTGTGCGGAGGCAGGAGGCCCTGTGCGGAGCCGCAGCTCAGCTCGTGCGCGAAGAACACCGCGGGAAGGGGTCAGTCAGCAGGGACGTTGCCGTCCGAGTAAGGAAGGGACTGCTGCGCCATTTATCCGTTGCCCTGAAATACAAGGCTGCAGAGGACAAGGTCCACGTAGAGAAAATGATCATATTTCTGTAGAGCACCAATGAAACGGTTGAAAATGAAATTAAGGGCGCACCTGGGTGGCTCAGTCGCCTGAGCGTCTGACTTCCGACTTGGCTCAGGTCATGATCTCAGGGTCCTGGGATAGAGCCCATGGAAACCCACCTAGGGCTCCTGGCTCAGTGGGGAGTGCACTCCGATTCCCTCCCTCTCCCTCTGCCCCTCCCCCCAAATAACTAAAACATTCAGAAAAGAAAATGAAATTAAGAAAACGCTTCCATTTACAGTAGCACAAGAAGAACAAAATACTTAGAAATAAATGGAAACTGAGAAATGTTCTACTCTAAAAAAAAAAGAAGGAAATGTTCTACTCTGAAAACCATGAAACATTGTGGAAAGAGACGAAACACGACCTAGAGAAATAGAAGGATGTCCCATGGTAATGGTTCAGAATAGGTATCATTATTAAGATAGCCATACTCCTGACGTTGATCTGCAGATCTAATGCAGTCACAATCAGAATCCCAGCTGACTTCACAGAAATTGATAAGCTGATCCTAAAATGCATATAGAATTGCAAGGGAACTAGAAGAGCTAAAACAGTCTTGCAAAAAGCAGGATAAAATTGGAAGACTCACACTTTAGGATTTCAAGACCTACTACAAAGCTGCGGTAATCAAGACAGGTGGTGCTGGCAGAAGAAGAGGTATATAAATCAATGAAGTGGAATGGAGAATAGGGGAAAAGACCCTCACATGCATGGTCAACTGATTTTTCACAAGGGCGCTAAAGCAAATGCAGAAGGAATAATCTTTTTGATGATCATCACTGGGACAACCAAATACTATATGCCTAGGAATGTATGTGGACCCTTCACATCACTCACAAAAATTAACATAATGTGGATCAAAGATCTAAATATCAGAGCAAAAACTATAAAACTCTTGGAAGAAAACATAGATATAAGTCATCAGCCTTGGATTAGTAAGTAGTTTCTTAGGTGAGACACCAAAAGCACAAGCAACAAAAGAAAAAAAATCAGATAAATTGGACTTCATCCAAACCAAAACTTGGGTTTTGATGAACCCACCAAATCAGAGAAAATTTTTGTGAGTCAGATGTCTGATAAGGAACTCCTATCTAAAATGTATCAACAGCTATTACAGCTCAACAATAAAAAGACTACCCGATTAAAACATGGGCAAAGGTTCTGAACAGTTAGTTCTCCAAAGAAGACATACAGGCATAAGGAAAACTGCTCAAATCATTAGCCACAAAGGGAACGTACCACAGCGAGAAACATGCATAACACAAAGTGTTGGTGACGTTACAGGGAAATTGAAGCCTCTGTGCTTTGCTGGTGGGGATGTAAAGTGACACAGCCACTTTGGAACACACTGTGGTCGTTGTTCAAGTAGGGAAGCTGAGGTACTGTAAGACACAGCAGCTCTCCTCCTAGTCGTACATGCAAGAGAATGAAAATGTCCATCTGTGAAAATCCTGTACGTGAGAGTTCATCGCAGTATGATTCACAACAACCAAAGTGTGTCATGGACAGAATGTTTGTGTGGTGGTGTCAGAAGTGGGGCCCCTGGGAGGTGACTGGAGCATGGGGGGGGCGCCCTTGTGAATGGGATCCGTGCCCTTAGAAAACGGGCCGCAGGGAGCTCTGTGGCCCTTCCTGCCATGCGAGGAGAGGTGGAGAAGATAGCCACCCACGAACCAGCCACCAAATCTGCCAGGGCCTTGGCCTTGGCCTTCCCAGCCTCCAGAGCTGCACAAAATCAGTGTTTATTGTTGAAACAACCCAGTCTATGCCATTTTTATTATGGCAGCCTGAACTAAGACAAAGACTAAACAAATCCCATCAAGTGATAATAGGATAAATAAAATGTGATGTAGACATAAAATGGAATATTGCTTCATAATAGGAGTGAGGTATTTCTTTAAAAAAAACTTATTTATTTATTCATGAGAGACAGAGAGAGAGAGGCAGAGACACGGGCAGAGGGAGAAGCAGGCTCCATGGAGGGACCCCGATGCGGGACTTGATCCTGGGACTCCAGGATCACACCCTGGGCTGAAGGCGGGGCTAAACCGCTGAGCCACCGGGGCCGCCCAGGGGTATTTATTTTTAAAGATTTATCCATGAGAGACAAAGCAGGGTCCCTGCAGGGAGCCCGATGCGGGACTCGATCCCAGGACCCTGGGGTCAGGCCCTGAGCCGGAGGCAGACACTCAACCGCGGAGCCCCAGGTGCCCCCAGGGGACCAGAGTTCTGCGGGCTACAGCACAAGCCTGGGAACCAGCAGGCCAAGTGAGTGAAGCTACTCACGGAAGACGGTGCTGCGCGATCCCATTTATGTGAGTGCCCAGAACAGGCCACCGACTGCCGCGGGCTGGGAGGTGGGCCGGGAGGACGGGGCGGCGACAGCCGAGGGAGGTGAGACTGGAGGGGTGGCAGGAGTGCGACTGTCCTGACACCAATGATGGCAATGGACATAGAACCGTGCGAGCAGAGGGACAGTCACTAACCTGTACACTTGAAAGGGGTGAATCACACGGCATGTGGGTTGTATTTCAGTAACGATTTAAGAAAGAAAACCTTGGTGGCAAAAAGAGAAAAAAGAACAGAAAAAGGAAACCTTGGTGGCATTAAACAACTATTCTACTACGCTCAGGATGTGGGGAGTCAGGAGTTCGGGCAAGGCGGGAGCAGCCCTTCCTCCGCGCCGCGGGATCTTGGTCACAGGCCCCACGGGCGACCCCCTGCCCCAGGGCCCGGCCCTGCCCCGGCGGCGCGGAGGCGGCTGTCGCTGGCCGCGGCAGAAATACGCGTGTGCGACGGCACGGAGTGACTTGGGGTCGCAGCACGCCGCGGAGGCCCGGCCACCGGAGGCCTTTCTTGGAGAAGGCAGAGACCATTCTGTGCTTTGGGGTTTGTGTATCTCGACTGCGACTGTAACGTGAGGGATGGGCCGCGAACAGGCGCGTCCGCCTAAGACGGCAGAGACAGGTCGAGACCAGGCCCCCCCCCCCCCCCGCCCCGCACACTGAGGAGCCTCCTCGCCCCGCCCCGGGCGCCGCGGGGACGGAGACCCGGGCCCGCCCACTGCCTGCCTGGCGCCCGCGGTCGCGGTCTGGTCGCGGTCTGGTCGCGGTCTCGTCTCGGTCTGGTCTCGCCTGCCCCCGCGCCCGCCCTCCACGCGCCCTCCACGCGCCCTCCACGCGCCGGTCGGCCGTTCAGACGAGGCGCATCCCCTCTGTCCCGCTCAGGAGGCGAGGGCCGCCCTCCCGGCAGGGCCCGCCGCGCTCCCCAGCTGCAAGCCTCGCCTCGCGCGCGCCCCAGAGCCCCAGAGCCCCAGAGCCCCAGGGCCCGCCTCACCAAGGCCCCGGTGCAGGACATACTGCAACTGGCGGAGGACACCTAAACCCTGCCTTCTTCGTATTCACCGGTTCCTGAGGTCTGTGGAGACACGTGCGCCAGGCCACGAGCCTTAAGAAAAACCCTGGATCCTGAGAATGAGGAGGCTCAGTGCCCCCCACCCCCCAAGCCCCCCGGATGCCCCGTCTGGATCTGCGCTCCCTCCCTGCTTCAATCAACTCTGCTCTCACTTCCTCACCTCACACTCGTGTGTGATCTCTGCCCTGTGTGAAGCCAGGACCCACCCGTGGGCCCAGCCAGCCAGTCCGTGTCAATCCTCCACGTCAGAAAAGTAGAGGCCAGGAATCCCACGGAGCACCAAGAAACACCCAGGAATCTGGCCTTTACCCTTCGAGGACAGCAGTTATAATTTCAAATATTTTAAACGTGAAGTTTTTGCAACGGGGGGTATGTATGAAATCAGCACGGGTAGGGTCCCTTTGGCAACCCTCTTGTCCGTGTTAGGAACGAAACCTTCTGGGTTGATCTCTTTTGAAGTCCCTATGACTTGACTTCTCCTGTCGGATTCAGCACCACAGTTCGGGAGAGTCTCCTGGTGTGTGGTGACCAACAGACTGTTATACATGTGAACACACAGATTGAAAAGAGCATCTCCACGGAAAAAAGACCCTGCTAGAGGCACCTGCTTTGTACAAGGTTTTATAGGCTTTATAAGGTAATACGCAGCAGAAAAATGGAAATAAGTGGCGTCACACATGTAGAGGGAGCAGCGGGGTTGTGTGTGCTCTTGCTTTTAGTTTTCTTTTTGGTGGATGTGATTGGATAGAGGTCAATTAGGTTAGCCTGAGGGAATCTAGAAAACTTGCTCTCTGCACCTAAATTAGCAATTTCAGGCAGTAGATATCACACGCCCAATTTGTTCAAATACCTTTATAAGCTCATGGTAGATAGAATGTCTTCACCTTTGTCTTCCAATCAGGATACTTTCATTACTGCTACAAACCAAAGTAATTTTATGGTTAATTGGGATCAGACAGGCTTCGGGAGATACGGGGTGAAGGCATCAACACCTACCATAGAAACAAACAAAGCCGAGCCCTCTAAAGTTTGGCTTAGAGCCTGGAGTCGATCGCTTGGCCTCCCTGCGGCCGGTGACCCCATCAGGCCTTCTTTCCCCCAGCCTTCCAACGGCTTTTGTAAATTTAGGAAATACCACAGGCTACCATTTGGGGTGTAAAACTTGGTGAACCTACTTGGCAGGTTGTCTTCGAGGCAGGCGTGGAGAGAGCGACTGAGTCTTCTCTCTTCTCTTTTGCAAGGGCGGGGGGCGGGGGGGCTCTCCAGGGCCATTCATTCCTGACGTGAGATTCCCCAGCGGTCGTCCGTGGTCCCGGAGGAGGCCTTGGCTTCCTCGGCGCTCCCCGGTCTTCCTCTCCGGCCTCGTGGCATCCTGACGTCACAGGGCCGCACCTCACCCTGCAGCCAGGGGCCCCGCACAGCCTGCGATTTCAGTTCCAAGCTTTCCTGGTTCCTGTGCCCTCTGCCAAGGACTCGCTTCTCTCCCTCTCCGCCCTCCCCTCCCACCTCCTCTTAAAGCGACTCGGCTTATCGTCCCCTCGGGATTCGGGTCGCGGCGCGCTCCTGCCTCGCGTGGGACGCGCGTTTGGCGGGGGCTGCGCGGTCACCCGGTGGCCGGCCGGCAGCTTCTGGGGCGGGGCGGCCTGCCTAAGGCGCCCTGGGCCCCCACCCCGGCCTTGCACGCCCTGAGCGAGAATGCTGGGTGCGAAGGTGCGCAGTAGGTGAGTAAGCAGGAACGCGCGGCCGCTGGCCGTGGTCGCCGGGCGGTTCCGCTGAGGGCCGGGTGCGCGCTCACCGGGGCTTCGGCTCCGCGGAGCCCGCCGCCGGCACCTGTGTTTCTACCGGGGGCGGCTGCCCGGGTCACCGAGTCCCGTAACAGCCTCGGCCCCTGCCGCCTTCCCCGGGGATCCGGAGGCCGAGGCCCCCGGCCCGGCGGGATTCCGTGTCGGGTGTCTGCCCCGCAGCGTGCCCGACGCCGCCCCCGGGCGGTTCCAGTGCCCTGAGCGACGGCCAGGGGCGAGTGGCGAACCTGGGACCCGGCGGGAAGGCTCCGGCTCACCGCGCCCCGCTGCTCCCCTGAGCCGCCGCCGCGGGGACCGCGCGCTTCTGCGTCGGCCGCGGGTCGGGGCGGCCTGTGGCCTCTGGGACTTGCCGGTTAGCTCCTGAGGCCTTTCTGCCCCCACCTCACCCGCCTCCACCCCTACAAACTCATAGTATCTGGGAAAGGAAGAGTCATTCTTCCAGGAGAAGACCAGAGATCTCCGAGAACCCGAGCTGGGCAATCTGGGGCAAGCGGGTTAAGCTTCTCTCTTGGAAATGCGGTTGCTGAAGATTGTTCATCTGAAAAGTGTTCACATTCATGTCAATGGAAAGGGTCAGAGCGCTCCAACGAGAGCAAAGGGCTACCGTTTGCCGAGCACTGCTACCGCTCTCCTTCTGCTGTTAGGACACATGCTTGTCACCACTGAAATACTCATTTTTGTTTCAGAGAAGCATTCTGGTTTGGAGGGAGAGCTTTGCTCTGAGGTATGAAATCAGCCTCCCAAATCTCAGATTTCCATGGCTTCTGTCTGCTGTATGGTCTGCAGTATGACACGGGCAGCCCATTCAGGGCATTAATTTTTTCTGTGAAATCATAGCCCTGGGATAGCCCGTTTACTTCTAAGTGACAGAAACAAATGAAGAATGGAAAGTACTAGGTAAAAATGACATGCTTTAAAACAAAACATTGACTTTGGTTTCTTTTTTATTTTTTTTTTAAGATTTTATTTACTTACTAGGCAGAGAGAGAAACAGGCTCCATGTCATTTAAAAATGACATGCTTTAAAACAAAACATTGACTTTAGTTTCTTTTTTTCTTTTCTTTTTTTTAAAGATTTTATTTACTTACTAGGCAGAGGGAGAAACAGGCTCCATGCAGCCATGTGGGGCTCGATCCTGGGTCTCCAGGCTCACACCCTAGGCTGCAGGCAGCGCTAAACTGCTGCGCCACCGGGGCTGCTCCTGATTTCAGTTTCTAATGGAGACACGTATCTATCTCATCCTCCCCCTGGAACAAATATATGGTCACAGAAATCTCATTAAACTGATTCTATTTCTATTTCTTTTTTTTTTTTTTTTTTTTTCTATTTCTATTTCTAATCCTGCATCAATCACAGCCACGTCGCACTGAAATCATGGGGTGACTAGTCATGATGACAGTGCTTCCATTTATTGGGTGTTTCCCACGCACCCGCAGCTGTGCTAGATGCCCCATTCATAGTCGCTCATTTAATTCCCATAACAATCCTGTGAAAGAAGTTCTCTAATTCCTGTTTTTTTCCACCTGAAATTGAGGTGTGGCAACGTGAAGCCACTTAGCCAAGGTCTCCCGGTTAGTGACTGACACGGCCAAGACCCAAACGCTGGTATAACCCCACAGCCTGTTTGTGTGTTCTCAACTCCTATACTTATTTTTTTTTAAGATTTTATTTATTTATTCATGAGAGACACACAGAGAGACGCAGAGACACAGGCAGAGGGAGAGGCAGGCTCCATGCAGGGAGCCTGATGTGGGACTTGATCCCGGAACTCCAGGATCCCGCCCTGGGCGGAAGGCAGGCGCCAAACTGCTGAGCCACCCAGGGATCCCATCAACCCCTATACTTTCAAGTGTTGGGTTGGAGCTAAAGAGAAATTCATTAGTAAACTGATATACGGACGTGATGATTTCTGCTTCTGAGAATTTGCTGACAATTAGTAGCCACACAGCAAGCATTCTGCCTAAAAATAAAGGTCGACATTTATGTTCTACTTTGTTTTCAAAGAGTTTTACAAGGCTACTTGTTTAATGCAAATGCTTTCCGCTGAGCTAGGTCAGCAGCTTTCAAATTTCGGGTGCATCAGAATGACTCTTAGAGCTTATAAACCTGGAAATGCCCAGGGCCCCATCCCAGACCCACTGAGTCAGAATCTCTGTGGGTGGAGACAGGGCATCTGATGTTTAATAAGTTTCCCGGGTGATTCTGACACAACAGAAGGCTGAGGATCACTGAGGTCTGTGAATGGTAGGAGGGCTCTTTTCAGAAATGATAATGCTCAGGTTTGCAGATTTAATGAGGGCCTCACAGGAAGCCTGGGAAAGGCTAAATTGTAATGCAAAAATTTCAAACCATAATCCTAAATTAACAGAGTGACTATCAGTTGGCAACACTGATGGTATGATCCCTCATCATGGGGCTGATTGTCACCTCATGTTTCCTTTTTCCTGTTGAAAGGTTGTTTGTTAATGACAACAACTAGCACTCTGCTTTGTGTGTGTTCAAGGCTTTCTTACCTGGCATGTGAGCAATGGTATTTGTATTTCCTGTAACTAGTATTAATAAACTCTTAGGCAGTTTAAAACAACTGTTCAGACTCCAAATAAAGAATCACAAAATCCCAAGATTACAGTCGTCACGTGCAGCCATATGTTACTTGATTCTCCTTTACAGCATCTCTGCCAAGGGGCGGAGTGGCCTATTCCTGCTACATGGCTGGCACTTCCTGGGAATAGTCTATTCCATCTGACTTACAGATGCTTCCCTTTAACAAGGTGAAATCCATTTCTCTAGAGCTTTCATATATTGGTCCTAATTCTCTCCTCTATCAGAATGTCTTACCCAAATCAGCCAGAACCTTGGCTTAAGAAAGTAACTCCCTTGCTGTTTTCTGGGAAGTTCACGGGATGCTTTACTATTTGATGTAAGCTGTTTGTCCCACCACCAGGGCATCTGTCAGGCTATTTTCTGACACAAGAACTTAGAATTATAGGACTTCGACTATATTTGTGATTCATATTGTTTTTTTAAGAAGTAAATTTTAGCAATTCTTTATAAACAGATGATATCTGGGGTACTTAAATATAGAGGTCCAAATGACAGAAAAAGAAACATGAACTTACATTTTCTCAAAGCATTTTAAGTGTTCCATCTTAGATTAATATCATTAGCCTGCTAGGTTAGATGTAGCAAACATACTTAAGATTCAAGATGTTTACTTTCACTGTGAGATGTTCAGAACCTTCTAAAAACCTGGTGGTTGTTAATAGGTCTCTTCTAAATGAGAAATATAATGCACATCAGCTTCCTGTGATTGATTTGCTCCTGTGGAGCTGGAAAGACAAAAGAACATGTATGTCTTCACAGCCCAAGAACTTCGATTCTAACATGTCTTCTTTCAGGTGTACATTTACTTTTCACCATCCTTTCTACAGACCAGAATGCGAGATGGTCCCTTTTCCAATATCTTTTTCCTGGGGTCAGAATGAGAGGCCACCGTTCCCCCCCTAGCTCCCCTGATACTTCCAGCCTGTTGTCTTTGTATTGTGGATCTTTTCCTGAAATGACTCTGATCTCTCTTTGTTGCTCTTAGACAACCTATCCAAGATATTTTGCCACCACCTCTTCAGCATCTGGACTCCTACCATCATTGATGACCTCTTCAACAGCTGAGTTGATTCTTTATTTTTTAAAAATTATTTTAAAAAATAATAAAGAAAAACATTTAAAAATTATGTTTTTAAAGGGAGAGGGGAGGTAAGACAGAGGGGAATAAAGAGAGAAAGAAAGAGAGAGAATCTCAAGCAGGAGCCCAACACAGGGCTCAATCTCATGACTCTGAGATCATGACCTGAGCTGAAATCAAGAGTTGGACGTTTAACTGACGAAGCCACCCAAGCAACCCTCAAATTGATTCTTCAGATGTAAAACAAAGAACAACAGTAACAAAAACCCATTTATGAATCATTTGTACTTATAGGAGAACAATATGAATGTGTAAACATGCTCTGACAACTGAAAATTACACCATGGGAAACTATATATCTGCTTTAGCAAAAGGGACTGAATGGCATTTAGAACTACAATAATACATGTACGTCTTACAGTCTGGTTTTTGGAAAAATACATTGGTTTATGTCACTAGACTTCCTTGGATTGACTCACACAAACTAACAGATAAAGTACACTAGCAGTGATTTATAATTGAAAAGCACGAAGAGCAGCAACTGAAAATTATGACCAATTCACAACAGTGCTGATGCAGTGTTTCAGACAGCATCCTGTCTGAAAATTGTAGGAATTCTAACTATCTGACTGCTCATTAATTGTGGGAGCTCAGCAGCCTGCCAAGTATTGTATGACCGCCAGCACTCCTCATGGAATTCTGTTTTAGCTTTGGCAAACCAACGCCAACTGATGTATTGAGCACAGTAAGCATAATGCCTAGGGCCCAGGATACTTTTAGGGAGCCCACATAAATATCTTAATTTCTTTTAAAATAAGAAGAAAATAAGCAAAACAATAAGGATCTGCCTGAATTATATTTGTCTTTATACCAGTGCAGTTATAAAATAAAATTTTAATCTTTTTTATGGAAGAATAGGTCAACAAAAGCAAAAGTGCCTAGGACCTCCCCAAATCAGAAGGCCCTATGGTAAACTGTTAATACTCTGCTAATGTAATCCACGGATTCCAAATCTTAGTGGGTCTTAATAACTTAAAAATATAGCATTTAGTGTTACATGAAACCCTACAGAACTGCTTGTCATGTGATCATAAGAAAGAACTTCAATTCTGGCATCTGGACTGGAGGATACTCATAGCCTACCCATAAATGGAGGACCATTTTTAATGATTACAGCTATTCCATTGATATATATGTCTGTAATACATGAAAATTTTAAAAAACCTTCTGTACATCAAAGGACACTATGAACTGAGTGAAAAAGACAACCTACACAGTGGGAGAAAATATTTGTAAATCATATATCTAAACGGGAGTTAATATTCAGAACATATGAAAAGTCCTATAACTCAACAACAACAAAGTAACTATCTTTAAAAATGGGCAAAGGACTTGAATAGACGTTTCTCCAAAGAAGAAATCCAAATGGCTAATAAGCACATGAAAAAATGCTCAGCAGCAACATCAACACCACAGACTGGATTGCCTATATTCAACAGAAATTTCTCACAATTCTGGGGACTAGGAAGTCCAAGGTCAAGGCACTAGCATGATCTCATTCTGGTGCAGGCTTGCTTTCTGGTTCATAGATGGCCATCTCCTGGTCGTGTCCTTGAATAGTGGAAGGCACTAGAGATCTCTGTGGGGTCCCTTTTACAAGTATACTAATCCCATTCATGATGGCCCTTCCTTCATGACCTAATCACCTCCCAAATGCCCCACGTCTTAATACAACCACCTTTAAGAGTTAGGATTTCAACCTATGAATTTTGAAGGGACGCAAATATTTGACCATAGCACTAGTTATTAGAGAAGTGAAAACAAAACCACAATGAGATACTGCTTCTCATCTATTAGGATGGCTATTATAAAAAAAAAAAAACTAACAAGTGTCGTGAGGACGTAGAGAAACTGAAACCCTTATGCATTGCTGGTGGGAATGTAAAATGGTGCAGCTGCAGTGGAAAACAGTATGGAGACTGCTCAAAGAATTAAACATAGAAATACCATATGGGGCAGCCCCGGTGGCTCAGCGGTTTGGCGCCACCTTCAGCCTGGGGTGTGATCCTGGAGACCCGGGATCGAGTCCCACCTCGGGCTCCCTGCATGGCGCCTGCTTCTCTCTCTCTCTCTCTGCCATGAATAAATAAAATCTTAAAAAAAAAAAAAAAGAAAGAAAGAAATACCATATGATCTGGCAATCTCACTTATGGGAACATACTCAAAAGAAGTAAAAACAAGGATTCGAACAGGTATCTGTACACCCATGCACTATTAGCAGTACCATTCAGAATAACTAAAACTTAGAAACAACCCAAATGTCCACCAGTGGATGAATGGTTTAAAAAAGTAGTATAAACATACGATGGGATATTATTCAGTCTTAAGGAGAAAACTGTGACATTGTGAACCTTGAGGACATTATACTAAGTAAAATAAGCTACTTACAAGAAGGTATATACCATACAATTCCACTTACATGAGCTATCAGTGAGGTAGAATGGTGGTCCCCAGGGGCTGGGGCAGAGGGAAATGGGGATTCCTTTAAGTAATAGAGTATTGTTTTACAGGATGAAAAAGTTCTGGAGATTGGCTGTACAATAGTGTAAATATACTTAACACTACTTAACTGTGCACTTAAAAATGGTTAAGATGGGGCAGCCCAGGTGGCTCAGCAGTTTAGTGCCACCTTCAGCCCAGGGTGTGATCCTAGAGACCGGGGATCGAGTCCCACGTCACACCTGCTTCTCCCTCTGCCTATGTTTCTGTCTCTCTCTCTCTCTCTCTGTGTGTGCGTGTGTGTCTCATGAATAAAAAAAATAAAATCTTTTTTTTTAAATGGTTAAGATAGTATGTTTCATGTTATGTATATTTTACCACAATTTTCAAAAAAGATGATAAGGCATAAATCAAGAAGATTTAGTTTTTACACTTACACTTACGCACAGATGTAAACAGAGGGCGGACACTTTGTGAAGGCTGGCAGACAGGGTGGACAAAACAGATGTTTCAAAGAGGGCTTAGAGACGCCTTGTGTGAAATGAGTTCAGCTACTGTACTTCTCCACTTTCGCGACTGGCTTTGGAGCAGATCCTTCAGCCTCTGTCCCTGTGGTGCATTGAACATTGGTATCCTGCAGCCACAGGCCAGCAAGAAGCTGGGTCCGTCAGGCCAAAAGGGCCCAAATGCACAGATGGTAGTTACATCACTCCTTCCTTTTAACATGTTAGTTCTCTATACACTAGTGTCCAACCACAGTAACAATGTTTATATTTTCGTCTTTACAAAGCACTTTCTCTAGAATTTCTCTGGATGTTGAGAATTTTGCCTTTCTTCTTAATATTAAAGGTTTCCTCCTCATGTTTATAAGTTGTTTAGCGTGTCTTCACACTACCCCAATTTATTTTACTTAGGATTTTCACAGAATCTGGTGGAAGGGATGAGAACTTATGAGTAAAATGAAAAGTGAAATCTTTCCACTGAATTTATCTTTGCAGGACGTTAAGGCAAGTTAGATATCTCTTCAACCCCCTCTGAGAACAGTGGATGACATCCCATTTCAGAGGACTCCACAGGGAACTTCAGAAAGTCAAACTTGAGTCCTAGTGGATGATGGGCATTTTAAAATATTAAGGAAATTGGCTCCAGCTTGAGTGAAAAAGATTAGCTAATCTACTTGAAGTAAATGAGGTTTGAGAACTCAGAGGGCAAAAACCACTTAAAGTAAATAGCAGGCTGTTTGGGGATCAGCACATGTGAGGTTTCCCAAGCATTCTGCTAATATTATTCTATTCTTAAAAACTAAAACCCGGGCAGCCCGGGTGGCTCAGTGGTTTAGCGCCGCCACCTTCAGCCCAGGGCGTGATCCTGGAGACCCAGAATCAAGTCCCACGTGGGGCTCCTTGCATGGAGCCTGCTTCTCCCTCTGCATCTCTCTCTCTCTCTCTTTGTGTGTCTCTCGTGAATAAATAAATAAAATCTTAAAAAAAAAAAAAAACCTAAAGCCCCCTGATTTAAATAGAAGTAGTGAAGGACATGATCCTCGTTACTTTGTAGTCACACCTCATTAACCTACTACCTTCTTCCATAATAGCCAATGCACCAAGAATTGTTTAAAAAGCACCTTCACTCTGGAGGATGCTGACAAGCAAATTATTGACAGGGAGGAAAAGACTATCATAAAAGATGGCAATTTAAGTGGTCATGAAAAGTCCAGATAAGGATGGCAACCATTTTTTGGCTTATTCAAACCATAAGAATTCAAAGTAAATTCTATTATATATATATATGTTAGTGTCTCTATTTAAAAAAGGTTTTCTATTTTTGTAATTTACATTGATAAAACATTTGTTATAAAAATATTGCAAAAAATCAGAAACATAACACCCTTTTAAAAAAGGAAATAAATACTACCTGTAAAACCCAGGCTCAACCTCTGCTGGTACAATCCAACATTTTAAGTGCCTTGTTGTTTTTTTTTTTAAGATTTATTTATTCATGAGAGACCCAGAGAGAGAGAGAGGCAGAGACACAGGCAGAGGGAGGAGTAGGCTCCACACAGGGAGCCCGACGCTGGACCCATCCCAGGTCTCCAGAATCACATCCTGGGCAGAAGGCCGGACTAAACTGCTGAGCCACCCGGTCTGCCCTAGTGTGGTTTTTTTGAGGGTTGTCTCTCTGTTCCTATCCTTGTTCACCCCCTTGTGGCCATGATATGAAGAAGCCAAGAGCTAGGCAGAAAAAAGAGAGGAGAAAGAGAAAACCAAAGGGCCTGGATAATAGACGGATCACCTCTCACTTTAACAGTATTTTCCATAATCAAGGTAAGTAAGTCTGTTCGAAATCTATATGGGTCAAGATCTTGACAGGAAATAATAGATGGAAGACTTGAAGGACTTATTGTAAATTATTCCTTCGTTGAACTTCTTCCAAGTATGGGCAGAAGTAAAGGAAACTGAAGTGTCCTCCATATACCTCCTCCAGAAGTCAAGGAACCAAGTTTTTGCAATCCTTCAAGATCCTGCCTTCTAAGGCACAAAGTAGAGTGAGGGGTAGAGTGCATCTGGCTGGACAAACAGAGTAGGTCCAGGACATAGTTTTTCTAAAATATTTCATTATAATTATACTTTCTTTTATAAGGCATGAGTTCAAGGGATACATTATGGAATTACTCTTGTATAATTTAGAGTTAGAAACCTATGCAGTTCCTACGGTTTGCTTGGCAAACACCAGCGGTCATAGAATTTCACACTACCAGAAAACATTCCTTAGTCTTCTCTATTCCAGCTGTGCCCATGGAGGTAGAAGCCTGGCATTCGAGGGGCTCAGATCATTAGATCCTTTGGCATTAGAGTGACAATAAGATAGGGGAACAAGGAGAAAGAAATTGAGAGCTCAGTTGCTGTTTGCTGCTGGTCCTCTTCCACATTGCCCCTCAAAAAAGTAAACTCCACCGCTCCTATATGGTATTAAGACCCACACTGGGGGCACCATGGGCTCAGTGGCTGAGCGTCTGCCTTCCGCCCAGGGCATGACCCCAGAGTCCCAGAATCCAGTCCTAGTCGGGCTCCCTGCATGGAGCCTGCTTCTCCCTCTGCCTGTGTCTCTGCGTCTGTGTCTCTCATGAATAAATAAAATCATTAAAAAAAAAAGACCAACACTGATTACCTATTTTTTTAAATTTTTTTTAAATTTTTGTTTATTTATGATAGTCACAGAGAGAGAGAGAGGCAGAGACACAGGCAGAGGGAGAAGCAGGCTCCATGCACCGGGAGCCCGACGTGGGATTCGATCCCGGGTCTCCAGGATCGCGCCCTGGGCCAAAGGCAGGCGCTAAACCGCTGCGCCACCCAGGGATCCCCACTGATTACCTATTAATCAAATTAACATGTCTGAGACACCAGCAAAGCAGATCACCAAAAATATGTGAACATTTAGGGATGAAGCTATTTTTATTTTGGCATGTTTGTAAATTTTGTATCGTTCTTGAAAAGTGAAATTTTATTTCATGGTTTAGTACAGTTTTGACAGGAGGTGGTCGAGGGTAGGGCCATAACACATGATAACCTTTCTACAGTAGCTCTGCTTCTTCCAAGGATCAACTGTGAAGAAAGGGGGAAGTACCTCCGCCCGACAATTGCGGGCGCTCCCGAGGACAGAGCACGGGTGGCCGCGGGTACCGCGTCTCTAACCCTTGCCAGGGGCTCAAGAGTATTTGGCTCTTCCATCCCTTTTCCCAATTTTTGTTACTTTTCTTCGGGAAGCTAAGTCTAAGAGTTCACAGAACAGAAACACGCATTTCGCTCGATAATCTTCAACTGAAATGTGTCATCGAGAGCACAACGTTTATAACCAACAGAAATCTTAGGCAGAAGCCTTTTCTCTTTCTGTCATCAAGAAGGTGAAAATACTGGAGATGCTCTCTGCCATCTTAGCTTGGTTCCCCCGACCCCCGCCGTTGTTTACGGTAAAGCCCTGAAAACCGGGATCGGTGTCGTGCGGGTAAGCGGCCTTCAACTCTCCCTTTTCACCGGAGGCGACCCTCAGTGAACAGTCTGTGTACCTGCCCCACTCTTCTAGGCACAGACGTCATCCCCTTCGCACACAAGCGGGAGCCTTTGCATCTCGCACGTCTCGGAGCATCCCTACAACTTTTTAAGCGCTCTCTTCCGGACCCGCGTCTCCTGAAGCCGGGGCCTCATCTGCAGACACCGGTTCAGAGGGTCGTCGCTCTCGGCCTCACAGCCTCCCATTCCGGCGCGGTCCCGCCGCCGCCGCCGCCGCCGCCGCCGCGCACAGGGCCGCACTGCCGCTCGGTGGGTGGAGCGACGACGGGACGCACCCGACCCTCGCCTCAGACCGCCTTCCGGCCCCGCGCGCCGGAAGTACTTTGCCCCATTTCCGCCTCGCAAGCGATTGGCGCAAGCCTCCTTCCCTTGGCTTGGAGCCCACAGCTCGAGCCGGCCCCCGCCTCTTGCGCGCAGTGATGACGACATCGGCCGGCGGCGGCGGCGAAGACTGGGGGACGGTTAGGGCTTCCTGGGCTGCAGGCCTGGCTGGTGCGAGCTGCTGTCATGGCGGCCGTGCAGTGGGGCTTCGTTTCCCTCCTCCTGTTGTTGCTCTCAGGGGATGCCCAGAGCTCGGAGCTGCCTGGGGCTGCTGCCGATGGGTCAGGCGGGATTGGGGTCGGCACAGGAGACCGCTTCAAGATTGAGGGACGTGCGGTTGTTCCAGGGGTGAAGCCCCAGGACTGGATCTCGGCGGCGCGAGTGCTGGTAGACGGAGAAGAGCATGTCGGATTTCTTAAGTGAGCCTCCTGTGGGCAGCGGGAAAGCGGTTGGCGTGGACGCTAGAGAGGAATTGCCCCTACGCGAGCCAAGTATCGGAGGGCGAAGGGGTGGGCGCCGGTAGCGGTCTGTGCGGGGAGACCTTGGGGGGCAGCCCCGCGCTTCCCCTTTCCTCCCCATCACCCCGTTTCCCCGTACCTCGGAAGCGAGGGTGGCAGGTGCTTGTCCCAGGGCGGAGCAGGGGGGGTCAGTTTTCTTCAACTCCGTTTTTGCCTTGTTACGGGGTCGACCACTCCAACCGCTGAGCCACCCAGGGGTCCCCGAATCTGGCCACTTTTGCATTCATTTCTGTCTTTTGGCAGCTTGATGTTGTGTAGAAATATGCTGAGCGAGTGGGAATTCTCAAAGCCCAAAGGATTTCTATGATGGCATAGACTGGGAAGCTAATGTTGCTGCTTCTGAAAATAATGGGCCCTGAAGTCCCTAATCAAAGCACCTTTTTTTTTTTTTTGCCTGGAGGTGGGATTATTCTTTTTTTACAGTTGAATTCATCGAGGGGTTTGCAACATTACATTTGGGGCATTTGTGTGAGACTGGGGTTTCTCCATATTTGCTAACATGGTTCAGTCTTTTCTAGCTCATTGTAAAAATGGGATTTCAACTTCTATTAAAGAACGTGGTGAATTTATTAGCACTCCAGTTTTGCAGTAACCTGCTTTTCAGATGTTTAGGCACAACTGTGATGTTTTAAGTCTTTCATTCGCTGCTTGGGGTGTGAAACTGAACTGAAAGAAAATATTTAGGGCAGCTCCGATGGCCCCGGGGGGTGATCCTGGAGACCCGGGATCGAGTCCCACGTCGGGCTCCCTGCATGGAGCCTGCTTCTCCCTCTGCCTGTGTCTCGGCCTCTGTGTGTGTGTGTGTGTGTCTGTCGTGAATAAATAAATAATTTAAAAATATTTAGGGGGATGCCTGGGTGGCTCAGCGGTTGAGCGTCTGCCTTCAGCCCAGGGCGTGATCCTGGAGTCGTGGGATCGAGTCCCACATCGGGCTCCCTGCAGGGAGCCTGCTTCTCCCTCTGCTGTGTCTCTGCCTCTCTCTGTGTGTCTCGCATGAATAAATAAATAAAATCTTAAAAAAAATAAAAATATTTAGGAAAAAGTGTTTTCCTGACTGGTTTGTATACCAGCAAGTGGTATTTGAAAACCAGACATCGTAAATATGGATCTTTCTTTCTTTCTTTCTTTCTTTCTTTTTTTGGACGTTTATTTCTAAATCTGATTTGCAAATATTCAGATCACCCGGGTGCTGTTGAATTAGAATTTGAATCTCAGATTAATAATGATGAGAAGCTAGTCTTTTTTTTTTTTTTAAGATTTTATTTACTTATTCATGAGAGCCATACACACACAGAGAGAGGCAGAGACACAGGCAGAGGGAGAAGCAGGCTCCACGCAGGGAGCCGCAGGTGGGACTTGATCCTAAGTCTCCAGGATCACTCCCTGGGGGAAGTCAGCGCTAAGCCGCTGAGCCATCTGTGCTGCCCGAGAAGCTAGTCTTAATGCTATTTGTTTTTACAAATCTGGCGTTAGGGCGTTCTTTAGGGTTTGCCTCTAATGATGTTTTAATGAAGAAACTCAAACCTTGGGAATTGGGGATCCCTGGGTGGCTCAGCAGTTTAGCGCCTGCCTTCAGCCCAGGGTGTGACCCTGGAGACTCGGGATCAAGTCCCACATCCGGCTTCCTGCATGGAGCCTGCTTCTCCCTCTGCCTGTGTCTCTGCCTCTCTGTGTCTCTCATGAATAAATAAATCTTTAAAAAAAAAAAAAAACATAAAAAAAACCTTGGGAAATTAGCCTAAACTGACCACTTGGCTTCTCTTTTCTGTGGTATATAATTCTTTTAAGAAGCATTTATAATTTTTGTTTTAAAATAAGGTATAAGTTATATGTTTGTTGAAGAAAACATAAACAAGAGGTAAGGGATAAGACAACATTTTATCGTATCCTTTCCAGCCTTTTTGTAATCATATGACCTGTTTTTAATAGTAAAATACAATATATAGTACTCTGTAGCCTTTTTTTTTTTTTTCCACTTAATATCTTGTGAGCAGTTTATGACATCCTTTCATGTTCTGGCATTTGTATATAGAAATGTTAAGAATTAAAAAAAAAGAATATGAAGAGCTTATGGTGGGACTCTTGTTGGAAGAGGGATAGTAATTTGTCTTATACCTGTTATGCATAACTACAATGCCATTTTGACTTATAGTTCTGCTTGTTGAGGGTGGCTTGGGTCTTGGCTAATGGAGGTGAGGGTTTTGACTGAGGATGCTTCATGCCACTTCTTGCTCTCATCACTGTGTATATAAAGCATAATTTACACTCCAGAATAAATAATTCAAGGGAAGTCTAATGAAAGGATTAAACAGTGTAGTCATGGTGTTAGGGAAACAGCCAGGTTGTGCAGTACTCTGGAGTTTACAACCTCAAAGCCACTGTCACCTCTAAGCCTGAAGGAAGTAGGGGAAGTAAAGGTTACTGGGGCAGGAAAGGACTGCCGCAAGAGGAGCTCTGCCCTGTGATGGAGCAAGTCAGAGATGGCCTCTCAGGGAGAGAGCTGAGGAAAAATATGCTAAGCTCATTTTCTTTCCTTCCGGTCTGCAAAGAGGGAGGAAAAGGGTGGAGAGTGGGTCTGAAGGGCCAGTGAAGACCTCCAGCCCAGGAATAAGTTAGTTTGATGTTTACATTTCAATTCTGTTTTAGTTTAGTGTGTACTTTGAAGTAGCAAGGAGTATCTTTTCCTCCTGCTTCTTTGTAAGTATTGTGAATGTGGCAGAATCAGTTTTTTCTTTAGCTATGAAAGAGCCTAATGATTTAAGAAGCATTATTCAATGTATTATACTAGGACTTCTTTGATAAAACAGATTTTTTTTAAAAAGATTTTAGTATTCATGAGAGACGCACAGAGAGAGGCAGAGACACAGGCAGAGGGAGAAGCAGGCTCCATGTGGGACTTGATTCCAGGACCCCGGGATCACGCCCTGAGCTGAAGGCAGATGCTCAACCACTGAGCCACCCAGGTGTCCCTAAAGCAGATCTTTTTAGGATCATTTGTTTTCCTGAAACAGATACTTCTTTTTCTTCAGAAGGTCAGTTTCTCATTATCAAAACAAATTAATTTTGATTGTAAACCTGAGATTATCAACTCTTCGTGGGATGGTTTTCTAAGTCTAGAAGGTAATAGAGGAAATCAGGAAGAAAAGGCAAATGGTTTTAACCACATAAATCTATTAAACTTTTATATATCCAAACAAAAGTAACCAAAGTAGATGGGAACTATATGTAATATGTGGAACAAATGGTGTTTGATGACCTTTTTCTTAGAAAGACAACAAAATGCAAACAAAAACTAGGAAAAAGCCATTACATTTTAATTAAGGAATTGTTGCAGGAGGTTGGCAAAATTGAAACCTTAATATTGTAGTAATAATGCCTATTGATAATTTCCCTTGAATGAAGACATGGCTTCAGAATTGAAACAGTACCCTCTTTATCAGCTGTCCCACAGAAGGAATTAGAAGTGCTTTCTATGTCAGGATTCTCTGCTCCTGTGGAGTGCTCAGAGTTGTCAGAATCCTTTCAGTGTGATTGTGGAAGCTGAAGCATGGGGACAATTCTTGCCAGTTTGGGTGTTTTTTTTTGTTTCTTGTTTTGTTTTTTCTAACTTCTGTGTCATTTGGAGGAGCTTGATTTAGGAGTTAACAGATGATTTAAAACATAAGAAGAAAGCAAGCTGTTGATCAGCAGTATCCAAATAATGATTTTCATTTTTCCAGGACAGATGGGAGTTTTGTGGTTCATGATATACCTTCTGGATCTTATGTAGTGGAAGTTATATCTCCAGCTTACAGATTTGATCCTGTCCGAGTCGATATCACTTCAAAAGGAAAAATGAGGTAAGAGCATCTGATTTAGTTTTTACAAAAGGCGAGGATACCAAATACCTCCTATATTGCTTTTAGAATTTATAGTTAGGGTTGAAAAGTTTCTCATGTAAACTACAGATATTCCATGAAACATCCTTACATTATCTTTAATATTAAGTTTTTCCCCTCTGCCACCTAAAATATCCTTATATTATTTTAATCTGAGTATTGGTAATATTGCAAAGTTGAACTTCCTCCTGCTCTGATTTAAAATTTATTTTAAAGCTCCTAATATGATTATAATAGAGAAGAGGCAAGATTACCTATCATGAGAGCAAAAACTCTGAGGGTTATAATTGCAATATGATTATTGAAGTGGGAAATAATTTAACTTTTCTAAATTAGAAATATTACTACCTGTTTTTCATTGGAGTATCTTGATAATACCTCTTAATACCTATTTAATAGTTGTATTGATCTAGAAATTTCTACAGTTCTTCCTTTCTGAAATATTTAGAGTACATTGGAAATTTAGTATTTTTTAGGCAAATGGTAGATTACATTGTTTAGTTTATCTCAAAGTAAGGATCGTGATAAGAAAAAAAGCACAGTATTAGAGGTTGGCAGACTAGGAAAAATTTCAAAATTTCTAAGTAGATGAACATATGCTTTGAAGTTTAGGTGAAAAGAATGCTGGACTAATTCAGGTTGTGAGTATGGAATATCACAAATCCGTTTGAAGTTGGAATCCCTTGTGTAGATGTCCACAGTTATTCTTTCTGTTATAACCCCAGTTATTTTTTTTTATTGTCCCATACCAGTAATATTCTCTTTGGTCTAATCTGACCAGGAAGTATATGAAACGATTTTATTTATTTTATGTACTTGTTTATTTTTTCTAGCTTTATTGAGGTATGGTGACCAATATGAAAGAATTTTGAGTGGTGTAATGCCTCTTCTTTGAGCTATCGCAAAATAATTCCATGTTATAGTAATAAAGCATAGGTCTTGCAAAGGTAAAAATAGATTTGGGGTTCGAGGAGCTCTGTTTTATTACTGATCTTTTTGGTATGTGCAAAGAATATTTAGATTGATTTGTAGAGACCCCAAATTCAGCTGACACGATAGAAATAATGTTCAGTTGGTACCATAATATTTACATTTGAGTTTATGCCTAAAATGTTTTTCTTCTTTCTTTGCCTTTTGTTTTTGGACATTGAAAGTTATAAAAGTATAATGTATAAATATGCTATGATTCACATATAATGAATGAGTCACACATAGAGCTGTCTCATCCTTTATATCAGCTGCTTATTAGTCCATTTATGCCACTGCCTGTTATGGACAGACAGGGGTCCCCTCCTCCCCATTTTAAATGTGAGTGAACAGAGATGATTATTTGGTGGCAATTTAAATTCTTTTTTTTTAAGATTTTTTTTAATAAATTTATTTTTATTGGTGTTCAATTTTTCAACATACAGAATAACACCCAGTGCTCATCCGACAAGTGCCCACCTCAGTGCCTGCCACCCAGTCACCCCCACCCCCCGCCCACCTCCCCTTCCACCACCCCTAGTTCGTTTCCCAGAGTTAGGAGTCTTTCTTTCTTTCTTTCTTTTTTTTTTTTTTTTTTAGGAGTCTTTCATGTTCTGTCTCCCTTTCTGATATTTCCCACTTATTTTTTCTCCTTTCCCCTTTATTCCCTTTCATTATTTTTTATATTCCCCAAATGAATGAGACCATATAATGTTTGTTCTTCTCCGATTGACTTATTTCATTCAGCATAATACCCTCCAGTTCCATCCACGTCGAAGCAAATGGTGGGTATTTGTCGTTTCTAATGGCTGAGTAATATTCCATTGTATACATAAACCACATCTTCTTTATCCATTCATCTTTCGATCGACACCGAGGCTCCTTCCACAGTTTGGCTATTGTGGACATTGCTGCTAGAAACATTGCTGCTAGTGCAGGTGTCCCGGCGTTTCATTGCATCTGTATCTTTGGGGTAAGTCCCCAGCAGTGCAATTGCTGGGTCTAGGGCAGGTCTATTTTTAACTCTTTGAGGAACCTCCACACAGTTTTCCAGAGTGGCTGCACCAGTTCACATTCACACCAACAGTGTAAGAGGGTTCCCTTTTCTCCACATCCTCTCCAATATTTGTGGTTTCCTGCCTTGTTACTTTTCCCCATTCTCACTGGTGTGAGGTGGTATCTCATTGTGGTTTTGAAATGTATTTCCCTGATGGCAAGTGATGCAGAGCATTTTCTCATGTGCTTGTTGGCCATGTCTATGTCTTCCTCTGTGAGATTTCTGTTCATGTCTTTTGCCCATTTCATTATTGGATTGTTTCTTTGGTGTTGAGTTTAATAAGTTCTTTATAGATCTTGGAAAAGATTTTATTTATTTATTCATGAGAGAGAGAGAAAGAGAGGCAGAGACACAGGCGGAGGGAGAAAAGCAGGCTCCATGCAGGGAGCCTGATGTGGGACTTGATCCGGGGACTCCAAGATCACACCCTGGGCCAAAGGCAGGCGCCAAACCACTGAGCCACCCAGGGATCCCTAAATTCTTGATACTATCATGAAACTAATATAATGATGCACTAAAAATAAATTATTTAAAAATTTTCCCCTCTATTTTTGAAGTTAAATTATTGTCTTAGAATAGTCTAGTTTGTCCAAATTCTAATCATATTTCTTGCTGTTGTCTATTTAGAGCAAGGGTGAAGCTTGAATTGAAGGTAATATCTTATAAATATGTTTATAAATATTCTTTGATAGAATAAATGGACTTTGAATTTCAAAGTAGATGAACCTCATTAGGTATCAAATTTCTCGTCTTTTTAGAGACATAAAGATTTTTAATTAAATAGGTAAAATCCTAGTATGTTAAATTTAAACTTTAAAGGACTTATCATGACTTTTTACAAATTTTAGAATTGTAAGCTTAGAGTTGGGTGGGTATGTAGATTACACTTTCTATTATATACACATTTAAGTGTTTTTTTTTTTAATATCAAAAATACCAAATCCTGGAGGAAATGAGGATTGTTAAAAGGGATACTTGTCTGTTAGAAACTACATTTTTATTTACTTTTGCTCTAAATTTTGAATAAAGTAGTCTAAGAAGATGGAAATATTTTTCTGTATATGAAGGTTTTTTTTTTTTTTTGCTTTTTGCTGTGGGTAAAGAGTACTTCTTGCTTTAGCATTTAAGAACTAGTTGCAGCAGTGGGATTCATGTTCTCGGTTTCCTTCCTGATGATTGGATGCCTGAAACTAGGTAAAAATCATGGCCCTTATTATTTTAATAATTGGAAGTGGGACAGAATAGAGAACAGAGTGGGATTCATATAAGATCCTAATATTCGTGACCAACATTTTGTAAACATGCATGGTAATATGAAAGACATTTCCTTTTAAATATATAGCACCCAAATGAGTAAGGGAAATCCTGGGAGGACAAACTATAAACCATTTTCCCACCTGGGGGTTTTGATACTCTAACCAAAATGCTTAGATTTGGGGCACCTGGGTGGCTCATTCAGTTAAGCATCTGACTCTTGATCTTAGCTCAGGTCTCAGCTTGTGGAGACTGGGGGGATAAAAAAAGCTTAGATTTTATTAGCAGTATGTAGGTAAGAGCCTTAAGATTGTTTTGAGCCAGAATTAGATCTAAGACTTGATTCCCCCTTTGACCCTTGGCACTAAAATCCAAAAGACCAGGCTCCCAATCTGAAAAATCTGTCCTGAAATTTAATAGTCACAGTCCTACCTTCACTGAAATTTGGGGTGTGAATTTATTACTTCTTGCATAATCCAGAAACTTTGAAGCTGTGCAATTAACAAGATCATCCGTTTTCATAATCTTGGACTCCTGGCAGAGACAAATGCATAACCTCTCTGCAGGGAAATACTCTGTCCAGGTCCACACATAAATAAAGTATATAACTTATCAAATACTCCCCAAAAAACAATGTACATGGAGTCAGTAGATGAATTAGATGTCTTAGAACCTCAGATAATAGAATTTTTGGATATGAACTATGAAATAGTTTAAAGTATGTTTAAAATGCTTATACAAATAAAAGATTTATTGCCGTAAGAGTAAAATACTATAAAAATAGACCATATATATTTGAAAAAAGGACAAAATAGAACTTCTACAATAAATACAGGTTTTGGAATACAAAATTCAATGCGTGTATTAAACAATTGAACAGGGATTTGATGAACTGGAAGATGGATCAGAAGAAATTTACCCAGAATGCAGTACACCTAAAGGAATGGACATGGTGAAAGAATTTAATAAGATGCCAAGTACAGAATAAAAAAGTGGAACAAGTGTCAAGTAGAAATTCCATAAGGAAATGAGCGAATGGTGGGGAGGCAGTTTTCAAGAAGTAAACCGGAACATGTATGAACATGGGTGAGAGTGTTAATTAAAATTAGTGGCATCTCTGGTGAAAATGTAGTATTACCTATGGCACTGTTGCAGGACTTTCTTAAATGATAAATTTTTCCTGCAAAATAAACGTGAAAATTGAGTGTGTTTATTAATGCATATCTCAAGCAATCAAAGAAGTAAAATCTAGCATTTTTATATATTTGTAACAATTTATTATTAAATATAATCAAAGAGCTTTACAGCTAGAAGAATTCTCAAAGAACTTTTGATATAACCAGAGAAGAATTTGTTTAATCCCACAGGCCTAGGTAATAACAGAACTATAGCTAGAAATTAGGTCTCTTGATTCCAAGTCTAGTGTTCTTCCTCTACAGTTTGCTAAATATTTTAGAAATACAGATAAAGCTACTTTGATCAGATTTTTAAGATAAAAAATTTAGATGCCAGAGCATTTTAGAAAAAGCTAAAGGTAATTATAAGGCACTGCTAATGTATTATGAGTAGTTTTTTTAATTAGTAGTGTTTTTGATGAAATTACTGAAGCTTTTTTCATGTTGCTTTATCAGAGCAAGATATGTGAATTATATCAAAACATCAGAAGTGGTCAGACTGCCTTATCCTCTTCAAATGAAGTCTTCAGGTCCACCTTCTTACTTTATTAAAAGGGAATCATGGGGCTGGACAGACTTTCTAATGAATCCGATGGTATGTATCTGTACAATTAAGTATCTTTACTAATCTCTAATTTGATTCCAGGTAGTTGAAAAGTTCTAACCCTGGTGAGGAGGAAAAGTCAAATTATTAAGATGAAAGGATAATTGTGAATAGTTTTATTGATTTCAGGAAAATAGTATCTTTGGGAATATTAATGAAAAGAATATAGTGAGAATTGCATGGTAGATTTGACATTGAAATGTGCAACAGCAATGTGATAAATATGATGAAATGTTTTAAAATGCAAATGGAATAAGAATATGTGGCAAGTCACATGGAGTTAGCTGTCTCATCCTTCATACTACCTGCATATCAGTCCACTGATGAATGTGCCATCATTTATTGATCAGCCACTATTGGTGGCTTGAGTAAGGGTTTTTCTCCTTTTTGCCTATGTGTAGTAAACAGAAAAATTATTCTGTGGTAATTTAAATACAAGGTATGAAACTAATGTTATGGTATCCACTGATAATAAAACACTAATAGAATGCATTCTTTAGAAACAAATGGACTTTGTTTTTCTGCTTCTGGAAATTGAATTATTATCTTGCAATTGTGTAAGTGGTGATCATATTCCTTTCTGATAGCTTATTTAAGTCACAGAATATTTGGGGACTGTACATTTTTTGAAAGGAATAAATAGTACCTAAAATCTGCTATCAGGCATAAAGAAGCAGGAGAGTAGAGTGGATAGGGGAAATCAGCAATGAGACTCCAAAGCTTATTAAGAAATATCTTCCATGTTTTCATTTCTGAAATTCCATGGAAACATACCTACTACTAGAAGCTTCTAATGCATTTTTTAAAACTCATCTGTTATAGTAGTCACCTAGTAGCCTATATTGCAGGCTGGAGAGGATGTGTATTAATTAGAGGGGCATATAATATTTTCTGCAAGAACCACAAAGTTATCTGGAAAGAGCCTAGCTGGCCATCAGGATCATCATTCTTAATGCCAGACTGCAGATTAAAGAAAGTGAATAGTTATGTTAGCAAACTGTGTTAAATTGTAAACTCTGCAAAATGGTAAGTGGTGTAGATAGGAAGTGAGGTGACTATAAAGTCCAAACCTACGTAGGTAAGGCTCTTATACTTTATAGGAGTTAAACATTGAGGAGCACCTTATATCAACAGGACTGGGTCAGTAGAATTGAGGTG
Source organism: Canis lupus dingo (assembly GCF_003254725.2). Taxonomy (NCBI): domain Eukaryota; kingdom Metazoa; phylum Chordata; class Mammalia; order Carnivora; family Canidae; genus Canis; species Canis lupus. Next base: position 1,118,699 of record NC_064272.1, read on the forward strand.
CTGCCGCTAGTTTTATTGTGTATATAACATTTGAGTCTTTAATTTTATCATCATTTCAAACATTCTTTGGATTTTTTTTTCTTTCCACAGGTTATGATGATGGTTCTACCATTATTAATATTTGTGCTTCTGCCCAAAGTGGTCAACACAAGTGATCCTGACATGAGACGGGTAAGATTATTCCCCCACTGTGGATTTTTGAATGGTATTCTGATGCCTGAACCAGCTGTTGTGGCTGACCGGCTTGGGGTTTTTTTGGCTTTATCCTAATTCCCAAGCCAAATTCATTCAGAGGTTGTGTTAACACGGTATCGTGTTCCAGCCATTTAATTAGTTGTTTCCATTGGACCAGATAAATTGTTGGTTCTGCCTCATAAAAGCCTGGATCTCTTCGTATAGCTAAAAAACTCTGCCTAGTACTGTGTTTGTGCCTCATTTGTTAAATAGTTGAAATGCATAATAATCCTGGTATCCCAATCCAAATAGTTTGCAAAATGATAGCTTCTTACAATTTATTTTTACTTTACAAAACCCTTCAGAATACACATTTAGTTTATATGTTCAGATACATACACACACAAATTCTGATCACCAAGGGAGAAAACTAGAATAGTGGCTTCCAGACTTCACCACAAAATCATACTGATTTGTCAATGGGTGGGGAGTTGCCAAGTAAGATCCTTCAAATTTGGGTGCCACTGCTTTGTCTTTTTAAAATTTTGGCTTCCATAAAATCTTCAGAATTTTTTTAACCATTACTTTTCTTCTACCTGGAAACCATCAACAAATATCTCCTGAGTTCCAGGTTTTTCCATTTTATATAATATATTGATGTATTGACACCTTATTCATTGCTGAATTAACATTTATTGATTGATAGCTAGGTATGGACACTTGGGATACAAAAATAAATTGTATATCATCTCTGTGGTCAACAAGCTCAGAGTCAGTTAAATGAAGGAAATATAATGGATTTATGAACACTCATCTTGCTATCAGGAATGTAGGTGTATGTGTGAGTGTGTGTGTGTTTTAAATGCGAAAATAAGATACACATAAAATAAATACAAATGTTTGCTGAGGTAGTAGGTGATCAAGTTCTGTAGAAGGCAAGGCATTTATTCCAAACTGGAATAGCAGAAAAAACCTCATGTTTAAAGAAAGCTTTATGATATTTCAGAATATCTTATTCCCAAATTTGACATCTTAGTTTCAGCATTGGTCAGAAAGTGTACATCCTTGTAATCCTTGTATCTATTAAGCCAGTTAACTCTGTGGCATTAGTAGAAGGAAACACTAGTGGTCACATTGGATCAAAAATTCATTCCTTGCAAAGTGCTTTGCACATAATAAGCAGTATAAAAATTCTTTAATCAAGAGCTTCAGTATTGGGGGATCCCTGGATGGCTCAGTGGTTTGGTGCCTGCCTTCGGCCCAGGGTGTGGTCCTGGAGTCCGGGATCAAGTCCCACATCAGGCTCCCTGCGTGGAGCCTGCTTCTCCCTCTGCCTGTGTCTCTGCCTCTCTGCCTCTCTCTGTGTCTCTCATGAATAAATAAATAAAATCTTAAAAAAAAAAAAAAAAAGAGCTTCAGAATTGGAGAGATTAAAAAATAGAATTGATGTTTTATGCAGGGTCTCAAGATCTCTTGCCATATACATTTAATTCCTGATTATTAGAGCATGTTAACATTTTTTATTTATGCTTATAACATTTCTTTTCCTAGCCATATATGTAAAAGCACTTTCTCCCTGAGAACCTGTGTATAAATTCTACCTTTGGGAAGAAAGCCTAAGCTAATATCCAAGTAGTGTTGTTCAACTTTAAATGATAGATAATACAGTATTTGCTATTCGTTTTTCATGTGTGAACTAATACAATTTTAAGTTCACTTTTGGAATGTAATGTAAAATTTAAATGTAGCATGTATTACATTAGTATTTTTAAAGGTAGAACAGTACTTTATAGATTGTTGGCTCAGTAGAGGACAAAACTGTAAAATGAAGATACCAAATCCACATGAGGTCCTGCCAGTGATTTGTTTGTAACATTTATGTTGCTTGCTTTAGATGCTGTGATGAGGTTACTCGGGCTGTATAGATTTACCACTAAGGGCCTTAGGAATGGAATATTGGAAATACTGTAGTTACTTTTCAAACATTTCTGATAACCTTGGTATATAATTAAAGATTGATACTCTTTTTTATATGCATTTAAAGAAAGCATGAGTTAAAAAAAAACACTTGGTAAAACAGTAAAAAAGCATTTTTATCAGAAAACATAAAATAAGATGGCAAGAATATGATCACATATAATCTTAGAAAATACCCGTTATGAAAACATAAGCTGAATCAAACCCTATGCAAGATTTATTGGGGATTAATTAAGGATCACAATACTTAGTAGTAAAAAGGAGGTATGAAACATGGTTTCTGAAGGGCTGGTGGGTATAACATTGCTGAGAACCAGTAGCTTCTACTTGTATTCCTCTCCTTTAATGGAAGTGATAGTTGTTAACTGACTTGAAAGATCTCAGTGCCTTTCCAGTTATTGTGCTTTGTCCTCTTGCAGGAGATGGAACAGTCAATGAACATGTTGAATTCCAACCATGAATTGCCTGATGTTTCTGAGTTCATGACAAGACTCTTCTCTTCAAAATCGTCTGGCAAGTCTAGCAGCGGCAGCAGTAAAACAGGCAAAAGTGGGGCTGGCAAAAGAAGGTAGTTGGACCATGTGGAGATAGCATTTGCACAAACACAGCAACACTGGGTGACATCCAAGTCTTGAGGGGAAACCGTGTGAAGCAACTACTGTAAATTTGAGTCATCCTTAAAGTTGATCTCTTATAACTGTTGTGTGTGGTAACTCTTCAGCACGTGTTTTGTACTTGGTACACAAGAAAACCCAGCTTTCATCTTTTATCTGTATGAGGTCAATATTGATGTCACTGAATTAATTACAGTGTCCTATAGAAAATGACGTTAATAAATTATATGACGTACTATACATTATGTATATTAAAATGTCTTAATCCAGAGATGAAATGATCTTGTTACTTCTCTTTCACTTAGTGTTTCTTTTATTCCAAACAGTTTTCTTCTTTCATTATATGAGGCTTAAAATTGACATTTCCTATTTAAAAAGAAGTGGCTTATATTTTTGGAGCTGCATGTGCCATGGTTTTTTTGTGTAGCCAGACCTTACAAAATTATTAGCCCTGCCCTGCATTTAAACATCAGGGAATGTTTGGGGTGGAACCATATGTTCCTGATGTAGTTTTAACTTATGTTATTATAGTTAGTTTCAGAGTATGGATGAGAGTACATGTTACTAGTTCTTAAATTTTGGTTACCGTCTATGGGATTCATTATTGACTCTCAGTAATAGACTGTGCTTCAAGGTGGGAGTCAGAGATGGATGATGTCTAGTGCCAGTCCACAATAGAGCTTGTTATGTAGGGAGGAAACACAAATAATAACAGGTTATGAATGGTCAGGGGAAGGAAGTGCAGTGGTGGCAGAGCCTCCTGGAAACTAAGGGTGGAAAATCAACCTTCGAGCTCCTGGTGTAATGTTGGTAGTATAGCACAGGTAGCTTTTAAATCCTGTCATCTGGGGATCCCTGGGTGGCGCAGCGGTTTGGCGCCTGCCTTTGGCTCAGGGCGCGATCCTGGAGACCCGGGATCGAATCTCACGTCGGGCTCCTGGTGCATGGAGCCTGCTTCTCCCTCTGCCTATGTCTCTGCCCCTCTCTCTCTCTCTCTCTCTCTCTGACTATCATAAATAAATAAGTAAGTAAGTAAGTAAGTAAGTAAATCCTGTCATCTCTTCTATCACTCTCAGACTTGTTGGAATATAGATTACCTTACTTTCCATTCAGGATTATCTCAAAAGCTTTTTTTTATTTCAAAAAGTCATAAAAATTTCAGACCTTTTCTTTTGCTTTATTTTAATTAAATGTGAATTCCAAAACTATACTCTAATAAAGGTCTCCTATCCTTTTCTATGTTAAAGAACCCCCCTATTTTCTTAAGGTTGTTAAATCAGCCAAAAATAACAATAACAACAAAAGATTGATTCCAAAGTCTTATTTTCCCTTTTGTGTAGGTACCATTGTTCGTTTTGAAATGAGGTTCGTAAGTTTTCTTATAAAGATGTAAGTTCTGATACAGAACATTTTATTAACTATATCTATTTTTAAATTATATACTACAGTTACCAAGCTGATTAAGCTATGAATGATTAAGGTGGATAGACTGGTTAATGGTAGAACCAGGTAGGTCTTTGAAAATAGTCATTTATTGAAAATAATTAAAATACTAGAATACTATTTGAATGGAAGCTGCAATTTATTTATTTATTTATTTATTTATTTATTTATTTATTTATTTATAAAAATATTTATTTATTCACGAGAGACACACACAGAGATAGAGGCAGAGACACAGGCAGAGGGAGAAATAGGCTCCATGCAGGGAGCCCAATGTGGGACTTGATCCTGGGTCTCCAGGATCATGCCCTGGACTGAAGGTGGTGCTAAACTGCTGAGCCACCGGGCTGCCCGGAAGTTGCAATTTAAAGGAGACAGAATATAGTGAGAGTCACAATTGTATGGCTAGAAATTATCCTGAAAATTTTCAAAATTTGAATTGTCAAAATTTGCACACAGACTACCTAATGACCAAAAAATTAGGAAAGCACTTCCAAGGAAATTATCATTTCATGAGCTAATTAAGAAACTTTGTGGTTATTTTACATAAATTATAAAGCCATCTGAATATAAAATACATCCCTTACGGTACAGAATGTTATTACATCAATTATATATGAAACTCTTATCTTTGCATAGAACCCTCATCAAATGCTTAGTGTGCTTACAAGTACAGAGATGATTGTATTTTATTAGGCAGTATTGGGTTCAGTACAAAGAACCCATTTAGCTGCTAACTTGCTTTGTGACTTTGGGCAAGTCACTTTCCCTCTTTGAGCCCTGTCTTGTCTTGTTCATTGTTGTATTTCCAGCATTGAGCGTGTGGGCACACAATAAATGTTTGTTAAATGAATAAATAAATGGGCCTCAAGTTTCCTCCTCTGTAAATTGAGAGATTTAGATTAGACCTGTAAATTCCTTTTCAGATCTAAAATTACTCCGCTACAATTCTAAGCTGGTCCTACTACTTCCTACCTGCAAGAACCATAAATCAGTGCCAAGTTTTTCTTTTCCACTTCCTCAGATTCTTTCTGCTGTTCCCCATTTGGAACAGAGCAAAGTATTATTTTGCTCTTTAGGGCCTTAGATTCAGTGTACACATATCTCCTTAATATAAGTTTGTGTTTTAAAATTTTTCACTTCTAATTTAAACCTGAGTGGTGATTTTGCAAAACAAATTTTCGTTGCCCATTCTTTTTTTTTTTTTTTTAATTTATTTATTCATGAGAGAGGCAGAGACACAGGCAGAGGGAGAAGGAGGCTCCTTGCAGGGAGCCCTATGTGGGACTCGATCCCAGGACCCCAGGATCATGACCGGAGCCGAAGCAGATGCTCAACTGCTGAGCCACCCGGGCCTCCCTTTGTTGCCCATTCTTGCCAGGAAGTCCTGAGTGCCCAGAATGACTTCCCAGGGAGGATCCATAGTTCCCAAGTTTTTAAGCAGTTTTTTGGAAGTGAAAACCTCAGGACTCATCCTGAGTCTGGCTATCATTTTGAAAAGATTTAAGATTTTACCTAGCCTGCCCAGAATAGTAAAGTATCTTATTTTTCTCTTATGTTTCCTCTGACAGGAGGGAAGAAACAACCAACTAACATACTTTTCAGTAATTAGAAGGGTTTCAAGGTCCCAATGAGGAATGTCAATAATGATACAGGAGAGCTTTTTTATTTAAGTAGTCACTCAAGCTTTCAGGAAGTGCTCAAATTAAAAAAATATCTATTGAAAATATTTTTATTAAATATCTTAAAGAAAAAATTAAACCAATTATTTTCATTTTTGTTTATTGCCTTCTAGGTTACAAATAGACCTATTTTTCCATGTTTACAATTATTCATGTGCCATTTTGTTTAAACTCAACAAAAATTCTGCTAAGTACTAATCTCAGGGAATATAATAGAAACTAGTGGCTGAGTCCTTCAGTTCTGTTTAAGGACTATGTTGAGACAGGACCTAGTTGTATTGTACTCTTCTTGTAGCATTTTAGGTGTGATTATTGTCATTTGGAGTTAATTATTTTTTAATTTGTAAGGTATGTGAAAATATTCAGTTGGTAAAAGTGTATTATTCAGGAGAACTTGAGGATGGATTTTACAAAATTCAGATGTTGACTATAAATTATGAACATTGTCTTAATGTTCTTGAAACAAAGATGAACTATTAAAAGAGTTATTTTAGAGAAAAAAAAAAGTCCCCCCTCCAATATCACCAAATACTAACATCTCTTTTCCCTTTGTAACATGACTTTATTATGGGAGCATAGGGGAACTGAAGGTGTTCATTACAGCTACATTCTGGTGGGATTGAGCCAGCCAGGCAAGCAAGTGAATTAAGAGGGTCAAGTAGTAAACAAGACGAATAGGTAGAGCCAAAAAAAACTAACTGTGCACGGCATTTCCAATAGAAAACATTTGACAGGGCATTTAATTCCACTAAAATTTAATAAACTAGTAATTCAAGATTCACATGTGTACCTCCTTAGATCTCAGATTTCCCATATGAATGTAGGTAATTTATTCCACTCACTTATAATGAACTCCTATATATATTTGAGTATTTTTTTAAAGATTTATTTATGAGAGATAGTGAGCGAGCAAACTGGGGCAGAGGAAGAAGGAGGGAGAATATTCTCCCTAAGCAGACTCCCAGCTGAGTGCAGAGCCCGATGTAGGGCTCAATCCCAACACCCTGAGATCATGACCTGAGCTGAAATCAAGAGTACCACTTAACTGAGTCACCCAGACACCCCTATAATTGAGTATTTAAAAACATATTTCTAAATAACTATATTTTTAAAAATTAGAAAATATTTAGAATTTATGAAAATTTGCCATGCAAAGTAAGAAATAGAATCATCCAGGGGCGCCTGGGTGGCTTGGTCTAGTAAGCGTCTGACTCTTGGTTTCAGTTCAGATCATAATCTTGGGATTGTGAGATTGAGCCCTGTGTTGGGCTCTGCTCTCAGTGAGGAGTCTGCTTGAGATTCTCTCTCCCCTTCTCCCTCTGCCCCTCCCCTCCTGCCCTCTCTCAAGTAAATAAATAAAATAGAATCATCTAGAAGTGTTATGAGATGAATCATAAAGGACCATGAGAAGATGTATAAGGAAAGCTCCCTTGTAATAACTGTTATCATGGAATCTTGTGCATTATACACAAGAAAGAAATACCAGGGTACCTAGGCTGGCTCAGTCAGTGGAGCATTCAACTCGATCTTGGGTTTGTGAGTTTGAGTTCTACAATGGTTGTGGAGCCTACTTTAAATTAATTAAAAAGAGAAATACCATTTTACACTCGTCTTTCCACAGGACTGTGTGGACCTCCCCACCAACAGCTAGTTGGACCAAGGGAGGGACTTGAGTCAGTCAGTGAGGTGGTATTGGATCAGAGAAGGCATCATGTTGACTCTAAGCTACAGGGAAGCAGAATCAACCACGGAATTTACAAAGCTAAGGCATCTGGCCTGCAAAGAATATAGCAAATATCCAGCTTGGAGACCATGGTGACCCCAGAGAGTGATGGAGAGAGTAATTGCTGGATAATCTTTCAGGTCCACAGAGGTTCACTTGCCCTTCTTGCAGTGGATTCCATGAAGCCTTCTTGAATCCCTTCCCTCACTTTCCCCACCCTAACCCCTTATCATCTATCCTGACTAGGTGAGTCCTGCATCCAGTTTTATCCTCTAGATTAGGACACTCAGAGAAGGTCGAGAGACAAGTAAGTTGCCAGTGAGTAATATTCATGTTTGTCTATACAAATGGTTCTACTCACCTCATGACTATATTAATTAGAACTAATTAAGGAAGGATCGAAGGGTCTGTAATTTTTGCAGTTTGGTAAATAGAATGCTGAGGAGTTTTCAAATGCTTGATAGTCCCTTTAAAGCCAATTTTATCAGCTTCCTAATGCTCCATGAAGTCTGAGAAAGGAGATGGACTTAAATTGTAGCAGAAGGAATTTGTTGTGCAGAATTTCTTGGCATAGTAAACCAAATTGTGAAATGCTAGTAACTATAAGATTGACTTTTCTTGGAGTTCTTAAAAAACTGGACAAAATTCACCTCTGAGGATGGCTTATAATATCTACACCTACCTGATAGTCTCCTTTCCCAAAAAAATGAATTATTTTATTCCTAGAATGTGAAGAATGATAAGATCAATATCTTATGGAGGAGGAAATGAGACATAGCAATAAAATTGGGCTGTGGAGAGGGGAGAGGGAAAAGTAAACTCTGACAGTAAATGATTTTTTTCCTTAAATGTACATCTATCTGTTGAGTTGTCATCCAGTTTGCACCTTGTAACTGGCTCTCCCCTGTGGAGTGGGTGTACCCCACAAGAGTGTGTCCCAGTGGTTGAGTTCATGGCAGGTGGCCCTGCTTTTTGGGCATGGCTGATTTTTGGGAAGGGCATCTTACCCAGGTTAGGCTGATGGCTGTTCCTTGGGAATTAGAAATTAAAACTGAGGGAGTAGAGGAGAAATGGCAACACAAAAACTTGCAGGATGTTCATGGCTATATATTCTATCATGCAAACCACAAAAAAAGAGAAAAAAATTCCAAAGAGAACATATAGAAAGGAGCAGATACACAGGAGCTGCAATGGAAGATGAATTCTGAGAACTGTGCCTTTGTTCAAAAAATTTTTTTTTCCTTTGTTCAAACTCTTTACTGAGATGCCTGCATTCCTGCCCTTGGGTTCCATGGAACAGTGCTGTGTCTTATAACGTAGGGTTTGTGTGTTTTACTGAAGCTAGTTCCAAAGGGTCTCTGTCACCTGACTCCATGTGTCCTCATTTACATAATTTTGGGGCACCTGGGTGGCTCAGTTAAGTGTCCAACTCTTGATTTTGGCTCAGGTCATGATCTTGGGGTGGTGGGATGGAACCCTGCATTGGGCTCTGTGCTGGGTGTGGAGCCTGCTTGAGATTCTCCCTCTCTCTGCCCTCCCTCTCCCTAGTCACTTCCCCCTACCCCCACCAACTGCTTGCACATGGCCTCACTCTTAAAAAAAAAAAGTTGCACCTAATTTACACACTTTTCCAGAACTGACCAAAATGAGCTCCAACTTGCTGAAAGCTCCTCCTTTTTCCTTATTCAATACAAAATTGGCTGTGTTGCCTCCACATCCATCTTGAATGAATGGGTTTAATTACTAATTATATGACCTTGAGAGTTAATTTTTCTGAACCTCAGTTTTATCATGTATAAAATGGATCAAAAGCTTCAACTGTAAAATGGGGGAAATAACTAATTCATGAGTAGAACTTTTCAGAACACTTTACACGTATTATCTCATTTAATATTCACATTAACCCTATGCATAAGTCCTCAATAAAAGCTTGTAATTGTTGGGAATGCCTGAGTGGCTCGGTTGAGCATCTGACTCTTGATTTAGGCCCAGGTCATGATCTCAAGGTTGTGAGATTGAGCCCTGCATTGGGCTCTGCACTGGGCATGGAGCCTGCTTGAGCTTCTCTCCCGCTCTCTGCCTTTCCCCTCTTTAAAAAAAAGTTTGTAATTATTAATATTTTTACATTTCAGATGAGGAAACAAGTTAAAATTTTCCTAGGATCACCAGCTGGTAACTTGGAGTGAATCCTAACTATTTCCTCTAGTGCTTCTCTCACAGGTGAAACTGAAAAAAAACTAAACATTTTTATACTAAACATTATATGCTTAATGCAGAGGCATACGTCTGTTCCAACTTGCCATCTTCTGTGTGTTTCTATGGCATGATCTAGGGACTTACCTTTCTTCTTGAAACACTGCTTGGAATGGTGGTATAGTCAAGAGAAATGGACTTCCAAGAGAAAGCAGTCCTAGTCCTAGTTTCTGGTGTCCAGAGCTTCAGACACTGTAAACATAAAAATCTTTCTAGAAGGCAAATCTTGGGGGTCACTTCTCTGTTAAAACATGATAGACTTCAGGTAAACCCCCTAACCGCATTCCCACCGGACTCACCTCTTGCACTTTCCTCCCCACATAGATCTTAAGTTTTTCTGCCGTTCTCTGGATGCTTTATACACATTCTTACCTCTGTCTGGACCTTTTCTTTTTTCTTTTTCTTTCTTTTCTTTTTTTTTTTCCAGTAGGCTCCATGCCCAGCGTAGGCCTCAAACTCGACCCTGAGTTCAAGAGTCACATGCTCTACCAATTGGCCAACCAAGCACCCCTAGGTCTTTCAATTATTTCTTCCTCTCAGCTTTGCCCCACCTCTATCCCTTTCCCTTATCTACCTCTTACACCTTCTTCAGGACTTGGTGTGGAAATCACCTTTGACAGAAACCTTCCAGACAGGGGATTAAGAGGCACAAACTTCCAGTGATAAAATAAATCACAGAGAGGAAAAATTCAGCATAGGGAATATAGTCGATATTATTGTGATAATGGTGACAAGTGGTGACTACACTTATCATGGTGGGCCCTGAGTAATGTATAGAATTGTTGAACCACTGTATTGTATACTTGAAACTTGCATAAACTTGTATGTCAACCTTACTTCAATAATAAATATTTTATAAAAAAAAAAAGACATGTAAAACACTACAAAAAAAAAAAAAAGAAAAGAAACCTTCCAGATGCCCTCAGAGCTAGGTAAGCACTTTATTTTATTGGATTTTTACTTCTCTGAATTCCATCTCAAGACCCTAAGTTCTTGGATGTAAAGTGTTAGTAATATAATAGTCCTGTCCTCAAGGAAGGGTAGAAGGGATCTTCTATAGTAGTTCTAGAGTGGCTGCCATATAGAGCTTCAGCATGTACTGCTGGGATCCCAACTCAAATCATTAGACAAAGACCAGAGACCCATGGTGAATTAAGCTATTTCTCAGGAACCACAAAGATACTAGTCATGCCAGAAAAAACTCCCCACAAAACCCAGGAACCTTGCCTTGCCACTGCTTCCGATGTTAGGGTAGGCACATACTTATCTAGTAAAGAACTCATGTGAAGCATCTCTATTATTTCATGAGGGGAGGGGGTTAGCTCAATCATGAGCAAAATCGCACTGAAACAGTGTTTCAGAACTTAGAGTTCCGCGGGAGAATATAAGGAAATCAGACGTCAATCAAAACACATACACATGTGTAATGAGAACCTTGATAAGTGCTCCTAGGAAAATCCAAGGTGCTATAATAGCTTACATCATGGGCACCTGGATGGGAGAGTAGAGGGCAAAGGTCAGGCCACTTCCTTGGGAGGCAAGATGAAAGACTATGGGAATTACCAAGGCTGAGGCTGAGAAGTGGGATGAGAAAGGAGCTTCCCAGCCTGAGCTGAGGTAGGAGAAGTCAGCCCCTGAAGGGGCTGAAGGAACAGTGTAGGGAAGCACTTCCAGAAGAGAGGAAATCACCACGAGGCATCGAGGGCCTGAATTTGCCTTATTTTCCCATGGATACATTTGCTCCCCAGGACAAACCATAAGGGAGAGCCCTTCACTCTGCTGTGACTTACTACTTATAATCAGTCTGAGCAAACTGTGGCATATGAAAATCCTCGCCCCAAAGCCAGAATCCTTAGTAAAAATGCCTGGGTCCCCCAAACTACTGAGATAATGTTAATTGGAAGAAAACCAAACTTGCCTGTCTTCCTGCCTTGCTCCCCACCCACCTTTGGCCCTACTTCAAATCTTTAAATGATGTGATCCAGCTGAGGTCTCTGGCATAAAGATGGCTTCTCCTTCCCTCCATTGTTTTTGGAGCTGGTAGGGGTTGGTTAGGAAGGAGGTTCTTGCTCTTTTCAAGGTCTCTTAGAGGGCTCTTAGCCTCTGATAAGTTCTTATCCCTCCTTCTTTGAACTGGCTGCCCCCACCTAGGCCTTGAGGCTTTTCTCTGGCTTCACTATGTAAATATATACCTGATGATATGCATTTGATTTTGAAAGTGTCCTTATAGGATCCTACTGAATTTCTTCATTCCTACCTGACCTCTACGGTTGAGAAGGGGTTGGAGTGTGGAAAAGGAGGATTAGGTTATTTCCAGGCAGGGAAAGACTCCTTTCTAGAAGGCATATAATCTCGGCATATAGCCCAGGAACTGGGAACCAAGATGGAAAAAAAGACCAGAAGGACTGTGCTCCTGAGAGCTTCTAAGTGGGATGTTGGGTGTAATCTACATCCATCTTGTCATTCTTCACTTACCTTCTCCTTTCAGTCATATAAAGGTCTACCCTGTGCCGTTCAGGTGCTAGTTTCCCCATTTGAGCCATAGAGTAGAAACAAAGAAGCCTGGAGAAGGGAAACTTTTGTGCTTGGGAAGAAGAGCCTTCAGCTATCACTGGACTGATTCTCTGTACTATAGTTGTTCTGTGCCTCATAGTCTGTTAGTCTGTGTTCTTGGGGAGCAGGACAGTATCTTACTCTCCTCTGTATCCCAAGATTCCCACATAGGTCAGTAGTTATTTGCTGAACAAATGAATAATCAAAGGAGAAGTCAAGTTACCTACTTGTGGTTCTTGGATCTAAGAATATGGTGAAGGAAAGAGGGTACATAGGTTTTGGACATCTGGAGAAGGTGGCTACAGTGAAAAGTAGAGAAAAAAATGACAAGTAAAAATGAAACAAGGGTTCCTAATTTTGAATAGAACCTGTTCACTGTAGAGATAAATCCCTGAGTGCTTTCATGAACACTTCTAAGAAATTGGTCAGGATTGACTTAATGGCATTTGTCCTGATTATAGGTAATAAGTAGCCCAAGGTTTTTATTTTGTCCTATTCTGAGATTTAAGCTCTCTGGTCTCCCAAAGAGGTGATGCTGGGAACTTAGGAAGGAAACTTTCCTTTAAAGAATTTCTGAGTTGGAGTTTCAGAGAGCATACCTGTAGCTAGGTTCAAGATGTGAGGCCCTAAAGCCTCCAGAGATGTTCCTTGCACACAGAAAAGGAGCTTCAAAAATCTAGTTTCATTTCTTTAGTTTCATGCAGTTTTTTCAGGCTGGGAGAGCAGAGGCAAACATATTTTAAAAATACTCACTCAGTGTTGGGATGCCTGAGTGGCTCAGTCAGTTAAGCATCTTGAGTTTGGGTTTTGGTTTAACTCATGATCTCAGGGTTGTGAGGTGGAACCCCTGGTTGGGCTCTGTGCTCAGCGGGGAGTCTGTCTCTCCCTCTGCCCTCTCCCTACTCATGTGCTCTCTCTCAAATAAAAATAAATCTTAAAAAATATAGATATAAAATACTAGGTGTGAAATAAGCCAGTTGGAGAAAGACAAATACCATATAATTTTACTCATGTGGAATTTAAGAAACAAATGAGCAAAGGGAAAAAAAGGGAGTGAGAGACAAACCAAGAACACTCTTAACTGTAGAACAAACTGATGGTGAGGAGAGGTGGGTGGGGGACTGGGAGAATAGATAATGGAAATTAAGGAGGGCACGCGTCCTGATGAACACCAGGTGATGATGTATGGAAGTGTTGAGTCACTATATTGTACACCTGAAACTAATAATTACACTGTATGTTAACTGGAATTAAAAACTTAAAAAAGAAATAGAAAGTTTTAAAAATAAGAAAAAAATACCTCTGGGGGAAAAAATAAATATAGAATCATAAATAAGGGATGCCTGGGTGGCTCCGCGGCTGAGCATCTGCCTTCAGCTCAGGGCGTGACCCTGGGGTCCTGGGATAGAGTCCCACATCGGGCTCCCTGCAGGGAGCCTGCTTCTCCCTCTGCCTGTACCTCTCTGTGTGTCTCATGAATAAATCTTTTTTAAAAAATCATAAATAAATTTTAAAAATAGGTATTATAGGTAACTGTCTAATTCCAGTTAAGACTACCTTGACCTGCCAGGCCTCCATAAGGCAGTTGAGGGCACACCTTATTTGCTCAGTAGGACCTGAAATCCTTCCCATTTGGTACTACTCAGCATTGGTCTACAGTTTGCTCACCTATTAAATAGGAATGTATTTTTCTTGCTTGGTTATTGTTATGGGTTGAATTGTGTCCCACCAAAATATTGGAGCTGTAAACCCTAGTACCTCAGAATGTAACCTTATTTGGAAATGAGGTCTTCATAGAAGTAATCAATTTAAAATGAGATCTTTAATGTGACCTAATCTAGTATAACCGGTGTCCTTATAAAAGGGGAAATTTGGACACAGAGACAGACACCAGGGAAGATGACACTGCAGAGCTAGGGAAGGCCTGAGGCTACCAAGCCCAGAACGAAGACTTCCCCTGCTCCTTCCCTAGCAGCATGGCCCTGCTGATACCTGGGTATCCGTTGGACTTCTGGCCTCCAGACTGTGAGAATACGTTTCTATTGTTTTAAGCCACCCAGTTTGCCATGCACCCAGTACTGCAGTCCTAAGAAACAAATACAGTCATTTAAAAAAATTAGACTTTATAAATAAAACAAAAAACCTCTCTCCAGATAATAATTGGTTCTTCTCAAAGTTCAGAACTATAGAGGGCTAAGCCAAGGATTGTGAGTCTCTAACAGATGAAAGAGGACAGAAATAACCTTTCTAACCTAGTTATGGATGGGAGCTCCCCGTGTTAATTGAAGCCTTAAGAGTTTCTGCTTTGGAAGAGCTTGAGCAGCTAGATATTTCCTGCAAGATATGACCATATAAGTTGCTGAACTATACATAGCAGTTCTGTGAGTTTTAAAAAGTGTATGTCTGTTCATAGTAAAAAAGGCTGTAAGGATGCATGCTGAGGTATTTATCAGAGGTTATAGAATTACTGTAATTTTTTATGATTTGCTGATTTATTTCCCAAGCAAGTATGTATTATTTTATTAATCATTATATTAATTAATATTTATTAATTATAAATATAATTATAATATAATATATAATTATTATAATATATAATTATAATTATATTAATATTAATTAATATTATATTAATCATTATATTAATATAGTGACTATAAAACCAAACCTAGTATAATTTTTTTTTGTTTCAGATTCTCCTGCATAGGCCCTACTTCTGGATATAAAGGACCTGTCAAAAGATGTTCAACCATGGCAATCTAGTTTTTTAGGGACAAGAGTGGTCCTCCACTTCCCAGGTTTAATCTGTATTTCCATTTCTTTGCTGCTGGTGTTTTCCACTGCACACTGGGAGGACTTGGCTGTAGTTAGCATGTCATGGGCAGGAGCTTCATGGATTTTGGTTGAAAGCAGCTGGATGACTAAAATTAAGCACCAGCTCCCAGTTACTGATATTGGGAATAAGTGGGTTGAGTATGAGTTGCTCTTTGTTGAAGGTAAGTAACCGTGCCCATTGCTTTACTAGAATGCCACTGCAGATGCATTTATGCAAGATAACTCTCTAGAAAATCGTTGCTGGGAATAAAACTTTGGAGAACTGCTCTTAACAGGAGCACAAGGGCATCCTGGAGGCATCTGGTGGTATGAGGCTTGTTCAAGGGCCATATAAAATAAGAAGATGAGAACTTTTTGGAGAAATAGATTGCCATAAGGCATACTTGTGTAGACAAGTCTGGATGATGGTCAAGCTCAGTGAGCAGAGTCAGGACTTGGCTTTCTTTGCCTAATCACAATAAACTTCAGGTTGTAACTCATCCTCCCCCTCAGTAATTCATCAAAGGAGATCGGGGACAATACAGTTCATTGGGAGGATAATTTACCCTGTGGATGTGCTCTTTTTGATATTTATTTTTAAGATTTTATTTATTCATGAGAGACACAGGCAGAGGGAGAAGCAGGCTTCCCATGGGAACCCAATGTGGAACTTGATCCGAGGACCCCAGGATCACGCCCTGAGCCAAAGGCAGACGCTCAACCACTGAGCCACCCAGGTGTCCCATTCTCTTTGATTTTAATATGAATATTTAAGTGTCAGTCTTTTGCCTATCATTACTTCATGTCTTCAGGGTTGTTGAACTTGCTCTACTTGGTCTCCCCAGCTCTCAGTATTGGCATATACTCAAACAAGGCATAGGATGTGTATTCTTCTCTAGAATCCATGTCCTTAGCTTGATAGAGTGCTATTACCCAGTCAGTACCCAAACAGCAATTACTTCCTCAAGGTACCCATATATGCACAGCTTTATAAATTGAACACTGGAGGGATTGGTGTTTGGCAATTAGCCAGCACTGTGTAAGAGTCTGACCTTAATTTTTCATGGTAGGAAGTCTGTAGATACTTCCTTTTTTTCATTATAGAAGACATTCAGGTTTATTATAAACACCTGGGAAAATTTATTTATATGTATAATTTGGTACACTATTTTCTTCTTCTTTTTAATTAGTTTCAGAGATAGAATTTAGTGATTCATCAGTTGCATATAACACCCAGTGTTCATTGGGTTCAAGTGCCTTCCTTAATGCTCGTCATCCAATTATCCTGTCCCCTCCACCCATTTCCTCCCCAGCAACTCTCAGTTTCTTTCCAAGAGTTCAGCATCTCTTATGGTTTGCCTCCCTCTCAGTCTTCATCTTATTTTATTTTTCCCTCCATATTGTGGACATTGCTGCTATAAACATTGGGATGCAGTGCTCCTTTGAATCACTATGTTTGTGTCCTCCAGTAAGTACCTACTAGTATAATTGCTGGGTGATAGAATAGTTCTATTTTTAGTTTTTTGAGGAACCTCCATCCTGTTTTCCAGAGTGGCTGCATCAATTTTCATTCCCACCAACAGTGCAAGAGGGTTCCCCTTTCTTGCCAACACCTGTGGTTTCCTGTCTTGTTAATTTTAGCCATTCTGACCCATGTGAAGTGATATCTCATTGTAGTTTTGATTTGTATTTCCCTGATGCCGAGTGATATAGAGCATTTTTTAATGTGTCTGTTGGGGGGATCCCTGGGTGGCACAGTGGTTTGGCACCTGCCTTTGGCCCAGGGCGCGATCCTGGAGACCCGGGATCAAATCCCACATCAGGCTCCCGGTGCATGGAGCCTGCTTCTCTCTGCCTATGTCTCTGCCTCTCTCTCTCTCTCTCTGTCTCTCTCTCTCTCTCATGAATAAATAAATAAAATCTTAAAAAAAATCTTCCAATTAAAAAAAAATAACACTAATAATTCAATTTTTTTTTTAATTTTTATTTATTTATGATAGTCACCAAGAGAGAGGGAGAGAGGCAGAGACACAGGCAGAGGGAGAAGCAGGCTCCATGCACCGGGAGCCCGATGTGGGATTCGATCCCGGGTCTCCAGGATCGCGCCCTGGGCCAAAGGCAGGCGCCAAACCGCTGCGCCACCCAGGGATCCCAACACTAATAATTCAGAGTGTTGTGCCGAAGATTGCGAATCCGAGAAACCACCAAGGAGCCAACACCGATGCAAACACGCGAGGGTTTATTTACAAGCTCGAACTTGGGTCCAAGTGCACCCGACACAGCGGAGCAGGGACTTGGACCCGAAGTGGGTTATAGCTGGGTTTTTTATGGGCTGGTCTAGGGGATCTTCAGAAGGGGTGGAGGAATTTTTTCCATTCTAATATGGGGGAAAGGGTGGGGAGTTTCTTAAGATCTGATACAGGATTCTCTGCTGAGGGCATTCTGAGCTTTATTGTCTTTCCGATGTGGGATTCCCTGCCTAGGACATTCTGCAGTTTTTCCTGTAAAGTTCAGCTCTTATTCCCAGGGGCCTAAGATGGCTGTACTTGTGCTAATGCTAAACTTGAGGTGGAATGGCCTTAATTTTTCTCCACCTCCACATTTTCCCCTCTCAGAGGACCTAAGGAAGGACCCAATCATGGGTGCAGGCTGGTCTCAGAGTGAGCCAGTGGGAATGATTAAACCATGATTCAAACCAACCTTGTTGCTGTTCTTGCTCCCGTTTACGACTAGCCAAACCTTTTCTGACTTTTGCCATAGATTCCCGGACTATTCCTGAGTGGTCAGTAAAGAAGCAACACTCCTCATTTGGGGCAGCACATAACCCCCCCCCTTGCAAAAGCCTCTCTACAGTTAAGATGCTCCTATCTTTTTAAACCTTAAAAGACTTTAAAAGCAAGGCTGAATTGGGTGCACATTTTTAAACGGCTGATGGGGATTGGTTCTGGCACGAAGGGACAGAGCATAAGCAACATTAGTGGGGTAAGTGAGAACGGCGCAGTCTTAGCTTTAGGGGATTGTCCTTGTCTGGTTGGCCTTTCCATTCTGGAACAAAGTCCTTGAGAAGGCCTCTGGATCAGCTGGCCGGACATGGATGTAGCAGACCCAGGGAGTAATCCTGTCGACCTTGAGAGCGGTGGGAGTGGTCAGGATCACGAGGTAGGGTCCCTTCCAGCAAGGTCGAAGTGTCTGGTGTTGGTATCTCCGCACGTACACCCAGTCACCTGGCCGATATTGATGGGGGCCCGGGGGTGGCCCAGTCTCGTAGAGGGCCCTCAGCTTAGGCCACACCTGCTCATGGGTTCGTTGTAACATTTGGAGGGAGAAAAGGAGTTGGTGATCATCAAATTCAGCAAGCACCTCAGGTTTTAAATTGGGGATAATAGGTGGAGGAAGACGGACCATGATCTCATAGGGAGTCAGTCCCATCTTATATGGGGAGTTCCTCACCCTATATAGGGCGAAGGGGAGGAGAGTCGCCCAGTCCCCGCCAGTCTCCAGGGCTAATTTAGTCGCTTAGTTTAGTTAAGGTCTCCTTTAACGTTCTGTTCATCCTCTCTACCTGTCCTGAGATTTAGGGCCTATATACACAATGTAATTTCCAATCTGCCCCAAGTACTAGTGCCACTCCCTGTGTTACCTTAGAGACGAATCCTGGGCCGTTGTCTGACCCAATCTTAACAGGAAAACCATACCTCGGTAAGATGTCTTCCAGCAGTTTCTTGGTCACGGTCTGTGCCGTTTCATGTTTGGTGGGAAATGCCTCTGTGCATCCTGAAAAAGTATCTACAAACACTAGTAAATACTTGTACCCATATTTTCCAGGTTTTACCTCGAGAGTTTTTAATAGTGATCTTTGCATGTCGTAGGAGGTCTTCCATCTTCCTTGTTCCCGTGTGAGTACTCCGATGCATTTTGGATAGGACTCGCCGTCCCAGTTCCTCTGGCAGGATGATGCTGGAGTCTGCGGCCCTCCACCAGCCACGCAAGCACTTGATCCAGTGTAAGTCAGTGTCAGTATAGTTGGGGGTGTCAGGCAGTGTCGGGCCCCCGGATCAGGTCGCGTGGTTGTTAAAACCTGGGTCACCAGAAGGGCCGCCTCCTTAGCTTCTGAGTCGGCCAGCAGGTTTCCCCCGCTACTGGTGTGTCTGCCCTCTGGTGTCCTGGACAGTGGATGATGGTGCCTTGGGCAGCCAGAGGGCCCTCAGGAGTTCAAGGATCTCTGTTTTGTTTTTAGTAGTTTTTTTCCCTCTGCTGTCAGAAGCCCTCTGTCCCTGTAAAGGGCTCCGTGGACGTGAGCGGCGGCGAGGGCGGACCCGCTGTCGGGGTAGATGTTGATTCGTTCACCTTCCCCCACGGTCAGCGCCTTGGCCAGTGCGGTCAGTTCTGCCCGTTGAGCCGACGCTCCGCTGCCAGTGGCTCCGCCCAGACGGTCTCCGTCTCCGAGGTCGCGGCTGCCCCCGCGGATCTGACTCCTTCTCGGACAAAACTGCTGCTCTTATCAAGAGCAGACCAACAAATCAAGGAAACTTTTGCACAGAAAGTAGACTTTTAATCTTATACTCTTGTACTTTAAAATCCATTTACTTTGATCTTAGTCTGTCCTGACCACATCTAAAATTCCTTTCCAAGGATTTCCTTTCACAACCCTTTTACACCTTCCTCTGCATTCAGAATTTGTCCCAAGCCATTTCTTTCCAGTCAGTCTCATTTGGGACAAAATTACTTTCTTTTACCTTGAACAAAAATATATTCCCATTCCTTACATTTTTCTTACATATCTCCTTTTCTACATACAGAGTTGCTTTCTTTATCAGTCATCAGTCTTACTTTAGCAGAGTTTTTCCATTCTTAGGAACCTTAGTGTCCAATGAAAACTAAGGAGTAACCGATTTTTGAACACCAGAACTCTTTAGACGGCTAATTTATGAAACAGTTAAGTACAAAGCATGTTCACCAACAGATTCAAATCAACGTTTCAGCACTTTTTCCTGTTTGGAAAAGACCTAGATGTCCGATGAATTTAATTCCATTTATCATCAAAGTGTAACTAAGGTTTCAGGTTACCAAGGACTTTGAAAGGTATCTTAACAATTACTTATGAAAACTTGGAAACAGACAATTAGCCATCAGTTTAGCCAATTTTTTACTAACAAATTGCAAAATGATAACAACTTATGTGACCTTCAGTAAGCCTCAATAGCATAAAAGTTTCAGGCTTAGTAGTGATAATTTTCAAGACCTATTTGCTATGTCCCATCTGGATCCACTTAAAGTCAATCAATTTGCTCCCCATCATCAGTTTTTATCTGAGACACTGGTGGGGGAATCTGGAGGGGGCAGTGTTAAGTAATTGATGGTCTTCTTGTTATTCGTCTTCTAAACTCAGGACAAGCACCTGAATTGGGTGCCCCTCCTTGTTTAGGATTTTTGCTCCTTCGGGGTGGAAGCGAATTTGTGCCCCCATCTTGGTGAGCAAATCCTGACCTAACAACGGGTAGGACACTCAGGGATGACCATGAAGGAGTGGGATACCTGGCCCATGCCGAGATCCACAATTCTTTGGGTAGTCCACGAGTACTGTTTGATGCCTGTGGCCCCTTGCACCTATGAAGTCTTGCTTGCCAATTTCCCTTGGGGTTGTAATAAAACTGAGTGTTGTGCCTCAGTGTCCACTAGGAATTCAACAGGTTGCCCCTCCACTCCGAGAGTTACCCTGGGCTCGGGGAGGGGTGCCGAACCCTGACTCCCCTAATCGTCCAGGTCCTCCATCTCCAAGATCTTGGCAGGGGCCTTTTGTTAAGACAGTCTTTCACCCAGTGGCCCTTTTCCTTGCAATGGGCACATTTGTTCAGTTTAGGGCGCTCCCGATGGGGACCAAGAAGCCATCCAAGCTTCTTGAGGTGCCTCTGTCTTTCCCGTGGGTCATCCATGGTTGTGGCCAGCAGGATCTTGACCAGGTTTCAGGTCTACTGGTCGCTTGGTTTGGTTTGTTGCTCTTCTGGACTTTCTCTATTATTACAGACTCTTTCTGCTACTATTACTAAGTCCTGCAAGCTTTTCTCTCCCAGTCTCTCTACTCTTTGCAATTTCTTTTTAATGTTGGGAGCCGCCTGGTTAACAAAAGCCATGATAATTGCAGCCTTTGTTTCTGGGGCTTCTGGGTTCATAGGGGTGTACTGCCTAAAAGCCTCTATGACTCTCTCTAAGAAGGCTGCTGGACTCTCATCCTTGCCCTGTCTCACACCATATACCTTGGCCAGATTGGTAGGTTTGCACGTGGCAGCCTGGAGGCCTGCCATTAGAGTCTGGCGGTGGACCCGGAGTCTCTCCTTACCTTCAGCCGAGTTGTGGTCCCAGGTGGGGCGGGATAAGGGGAAGGCAGCATTTCTGAGGTCTGGGTTTTGAGTCGGCTGTCTGTCCTCTCCCAGGACAGACTTCCGGGCTTCCACCTGATTCGTTCTCTCTCCTCGGTGGTGAAGAGAACCTGCAAGAGCTGTTGGCAGTCCCAAGTAGGCTGGTGAGTAAAGAGAACAGTATCTAAAAGCCCGATTAGATCTCTCAGATTGGGGATCCCTGGGTGGCGCAGCGGCTTGGTGCCTGCCTTTGGCCCAGGGCGTGATCCTGGAGACCCCGGATCGAATCCTACATCGGGCTCCCGGTGCATGGAGCCTGCTTCTCTCTCTGCCTCTCTCTCTCTCTCTCTCTCTCTCTCTCGCTCTCTCTGTGTGACTATCATAAATAAAATAAACTGAAACTTAAAAAAAAAAAAAAGATCTCTGATTATCAGAGAACTTTGCATTTTGGGTTTTCCAATTATATAAATCACTGGTGGAGAATGGCCAGTACAACATTAGCTGTCCGCCAGTCTCGTCGGGGGGCCCCATGGCATAGAGGGGAAGGGCGGTGGAGTCTGCAGGCCCCTGTTAGGGGGTGGGACCACCCATTGGGTCCCACCGCACATCCCCGCTGCTGGCACAGGAATTCCCTCATCTGGGAGGGGGGCGCCCCTTCTGCAGCCCCCCGTACCTCTGGTGGTGGGGGAGGTGGAAGGGCGAGGGGGTGCCCAGTAGGGCGGTGGGAGGATCAGGTCCTCCAGTGAGGAATCCTGTAAAACTGGATAAAGAGGCTCTTTTGTCTTAGAGTTGGTCTCCTTCTCTGCCTTTCCGCAAGGCTAGAATCTTGGTAGGTCCTGCTTTGGGGGGTAAAAATAGTTTTAGCCAAGGAGGGGGATTCTCAATCATGTCCTACCAGACCAGGATGTAGGGCATCTGGTCAGGGTGGCTGTCTGGTTTATCCCTGAAGATCGCGACCTTAACCTGTAAGATAATAGGTAGGTGGAAAGTTCCTTCTCGGGGCCATCCCACGTCAAAGGTTGGCCATTCTGACATGCAGTAAGTTCAAAATTTCCCTTTCCGTATGTTTGTGCTCAGATTGTGAGCTCTTTCCTTAACATCTGAGAAGTGGGAGACCATAAGGGATGGGGGGGGGGGAGTGGTTTGTGTCTGCCCCATTATGTCCCTCGTCCACACCAAGGCACAGACAGTTGTGACAGTTAACAAATAACACAGTCAAACGCAAGAACACAGTAACACAGACCGGCGTGCAAAACAGTTAACAAGAACACAGTAACAGACAAACGTCCCAGTGCAGCCGCGGAGATAAAACAGTAACTCGAAGGGCTGGCAGCGGCCCTCCTTACAGATGAGGACCCTGTCCTCCAGGCAGGGGCAAAGGACGTCTCCTCAAGATCGTGGTCTTGGCCCGGTCGTGGCCCGCCAGCACGTCCGCCTAAGCCAATGTCGACCCAATACAGATTGGAATTCCTACAGGTAAAAGTACAGTTTAGAGCTCTCAGAAAATATGCGCGCAAAAGGTGGAAAAGGTTGAGTGCACTCTCCACGCGTGGGACCCTCCGGATAGGGTCCTGGGGGTCTCTCGGATCCCGGACGAGCCCCCAAATGTTGTGCCCAAGATCGCGAATCCGAGAAACCACCAAGGAGCCGACACCGATGCAAACACACGAGGGTTTATTTACAAGCTCGAGTTTGGGTCCAAGTATACCCCACACAGCGGAGCAGGGACTTGGACCCGAAGTGGGTTACAGCTGGGTTTTTTATGGGCTGGTCTAGGGGATCTTCAGAAGGGGTGGAGGAATTTTTTCCATTCTAATATGGGGAAAAGGGTGGGGAGTTTCTTAAGATCTGATACAGGATTCTCTGCTGAGGGCATTCTGAGCTTTATTGTCTTTCCGATGTGGGATTCCCTGCCTAGGACATTCTGCAGTTTTTCCTGTAAAGTTCAGCTCTTATTCCCAGAGGCCTAAGATGGCTGTACTTGTGCTAATGCTAAACTTGAGGTGGAATGGCCTTAATTTTTCTCGGCCTCCATAAGAGAATGAAGAAAATCTGTTGCATTCTCTTGTATGAGGAGGTGGGAATGGGATGAAAGGGGTGGGGAATGGAGCTAAGTACATCATTTTGTATAGAATTGACTTTTACAACCATGTTAACATTTTACTTGTTAAAAAAAAATAAGAATGCAAAGTTCTTAAATTGAATACCAACAGAAACAAATCTAACAGATTTCAAGTGAAAGAAATAAGATGAACACAAATAATTAGTAACTTGACTATGCACCTTCAACCTTCAGATGGAAGAACCGCAAACAAATATTGGAACTTTACTAAAAGGTTGGTTTTTCACAATGATAGGGGTTTTGCAATTTTGAAACTATTATCAAAGGATGGAGCAAATTGAGCACATGAATAAATGATGATTCTCACTGTTGGAGACAAGAGATACAGATATAAATATGGAGCGGGAAGAACCCTATGATGATTGGAATTGCAGATGCCAATATGAACTCATTTTTGGTAAGTATACATTGTACATATTTCTAATTCCTGAAAGGGCTCAATAGCAACAAATATATCCTAAGTCTATATTGGAGCCAGGTATCATTCTTTACTTGATAAAACCAGCATTCCTTTTTTTTTTTACATTTTAAATATGTTCTACACCCAACATGGGTCTTGAACTTACGACATTGAGGTCAAGAGTCACGTATTCCATCAATTGAGCCAGCCAGGTGCCCCTAGAACCAGCACTCCCTGAAAAATGGCTGACTCCTGGGCTGACGTATGAATAGGAAAGATGAGCCCGGAGCATCTTGTTGTACCAGACATACACCTTGACATAAAAAAAAAAAAAAAAAAGAAAGAAAGAAAGAAACACCTAGGGGAAACGAAACTTCTTTAAAACAGGGCCTGTGGTGAGGTCCTCAGAATGAATGAATCCAACTGTAAACTACAGGGACCCGGCGGGTGGGTGGGCATGAGCTGACTGCAGATCTTAGCCTTTTACACCCTCAGTCTCCCCAGCTCTGTGTGTGGTAGACCATGTAAGCTTTGACTCGTTACCTGCTGGATGCTGCTATGTTGCTGACGTTGTGGTTTGTTTCCCCTTGACTGTGAATTTGATGGCTTGTCAAGGGATCTGTTTTCAGTACAATTTTTGTTAAATATTCCTGGCCACTGCTGTGCTCTTTTAGGGGAATGTCCTTTAAGGGCGAAGCTGAGGTCTGCCTCTTTGTAATTGTGAAATCTGTACCTAATCTCTGGACTGGAATATCAAGTTGTCCACTGTAAATGTCAAGGGGCATAGTAGTATGTAGAACTGGCTGCCTCCGAGAGCCGGTGATATAAAAAGAAAAGGAAGTGTAGGCCTTTCAATTAACTTCACAAAAGATACACACAAAAGGGCAAGTCCTAGGCAATTGAGTATGAAAAATGTGCCCTAGTGTCCCTCCCTCCATCCCTCCCCACTGGTTCTGCATTCTTTTCTTTTTTAAAGATTGTATTTATTCATTCAAGAGAGACAGGCAGAGACACAGGCAGAGGGAGAAGGAGGCTCCCTGTGGGGAGCCCGATGCAGGATCACACCTTGAGCCCAAGGCAGATGCTCAACCACTGAGCCACCCAAGGCGCCCCCTCCCCCTCCCCGGTTCTGCATTCTTTTGTTTGAATTAGACCATGTTTCTACTGTGGACAGTGAATGGCCAATGTAGGCTCCAAGTGGGATTTTCATTTTTGTCACAAATCAAAGCCTTAAACTAAAAGAACCAACTGTTTACCTAGAGCTGTTGGAGCAGGTTTGCTTATGAAGTCACAGCCCCATTGGCCTCATGTCGGCCTGGGAGCATCTCCTGAGAACTGAGCCAGTTAATTAATTTTCTCCGTGAAATTCTTGGCAGGCTTCAACCTGCCCTTGATGAAGGCTCAGCAGCTGTATTGCTTCTGAGATGCTTCATCTCAACTTCACCAAGTTCCCACAAGGCCTGGGGAGAGGCCCGCGTGTACCTGCTTTGTCCTGCCCTGAAACCTTCTTGGGACTTGGTGTAACAGGCTGACTCCCTTTTCAGGGGGGAGGTGGAAACTTTCCTACACTCAAGCACATTCACAATTCCTGGGGCCACTAAAGCAGCTATTTTCCATTCCCTCAGCAAATAGGGTTGTAAACAAATGGTCTACATTAAGGGAAATGAAGCCTGGAGATGTTAAAACACATTCGCAGGTATAATCAGCCAAGGTGCTGTCCAACTGGAGTGCTTCGTCTTTAAAATCCTCACTGTGTACTGCCCTGCTGCTTTCTTTGTGGGTCTTTTATTCATCACATGCTGTTTTATAGTTTGTATCTTGCACATTGCTTTATTCTCAGAATTAAAAAAAAGAACAACCCAGGATCCCTGGGTGGCACAGCGGTTTAGCGCCTGCCTTTGGCCCAGGGCGTGATCCTGGAGACCCGGGATCGAATCCCACGTTGGGCTCCCGGTGCATGGAGCCTGCTTCTCCCTCTGCCTGTGTCTCTGCCTCTCTCTCTGTGTGACTATCATAAATTAAAAAAAAACAAAAACAACCCACCTTAGATTCAGTCTGTTCATATACAGAGAAATTTCAATTGAATTTAGTTTTTGATCATTTTGATGCTCTAATGTATGCTATATTGATAAATTTTATTTTTATATATTACTGTGATCTACATTTTGTTTTTCAAGATGAGGCTTTCATTTTTAATAACTATCACCAGTGTCACTGGACCTCAACCATACTTTTCTGAGCTTCTCATCTTGCTGGTGAATTTGGAGAGGAATGAATAAGTCATTTCTGAGCCATGATTTGAAGTACCTATTAAAAAAAGAAAGAAAGAAAGCCTTTCCCCTTCTGTCCCTCCAAATAGCACTTCTGACTGAAGCAGCACCATGACCTGCTTGTGCCTGGCTGTGAATTGCATCTGGATGAGAGAAATTGGACGCTGGCAAAAGAGTTATGGAAGAATTTCAAAAAAGTGGGGTGAAACCAAATTTGTTTTCCACATTTGCCTCAGGTTTGCCTGGTGGAGATTGGAAAATAAGGCCTCTGGAAACAATGAAAGGAATCATAATTAAATAGCCCAGAGAAGATCTTTATGCAATCATGTAGTTTTCCTTAGAACAGAGCATGGATGGTTAGGCCCACGTAGGCACAGAACACAATACACAATATCTGTTTAGATAAAAGGAAAAAAATTCTCACTGGTAAAAACGAAAATAACTGTGGAGATTTGACGGCCTTTACCAGCAGAGTAGAGGCCCCTGTGTAGGATTGGATGGGATCGGGTTTCGGTGTCCTTCCAGACCCAGGATTCTGAGAAGAAAGGATGGTAATGTGGAGACCAGCATGGTTTCCATGGGTACCAGGAGTTGGGATCGGTTGTAAAAGGAAAGGGGAGAGCTTCACTCAGATGTAGGGACAAAAAAAACGTACCACAGTACAGAACATGTAGTAGCTGCATAATACTGACTAGTTTATAAAGAAGTAGAGTCTTAGAAGCCAGCTGAACAGGTGACACAGTCTCCCAGTTCTGATAGGAGACAACTTAATAGACACAAATATATTGCACAAAACCTCAACACAGGTTTCTGCAGGGAAGGTTTCCACCCAGTCCCTGCTGCTCCCCAAAAGGTCAGGGAACAGAAATTCCCTAAGTCACTGTTCACTGTGATTCAGCATTCCTCATCCTGTGAAAGGACACAAGTCTGTCTCTTCACTTTAACAGCAAACCCCAGTAGCATGAGGTGACCTTGGTTATAGACAAGAATCATTGAATATGGCAGCACTTGTGGCAGCTGTGACTCCTTCCTTTGGTTATGGATCTCAAGCTCCACAAAGTCCTCAGGTGTCCAAAATGACAGATGTTCTTTTGAAAGAATTAAACCAGGATCAACTCACCCATCCTCAAAGGGAATTGACCATGGTGACTCTTCTGAGAGGCGTTGTTGACTTTTCAGGGGAGCTTGCTGTTCGCCTGCCAGTACAACTTCTCTTCTACTTTTTTCTTTTTCCATCGGCAGAGTAGCAGCATCTTAAAGGTCTTCCTGAAGGTTCTGTTGCAGAGGGCATAGCAAATGGGGTTGACGGTACTGTTGACATAGCACAACCAGTAGCCCAAGTGCCACAGGGTGACTGGGACACATTTGTCACAGAAGGTGGAAACCAGGACCATTATGTTATAAGGGGTCCAGGTGATGATGAACGCCAGGAGAATGGCACTCAAAGTCTGCGCTGCTTTCCTCTCCTTGACAAGGACCATTCTTTTTCGTTTGGTCATTTGATGGCTGAGGTTGGGATCCAGGCCTTTTGTGGAAGGATCCTTGGACACTGGGAAGGAGCAGGGCATGATTTTAACCTTGTGACAGCTGTTGTTGGCCTCCTGGGTCCCATCAGCTTTTACCACCAATTGGAACTTATAGGCCACACATTTCTGACTCTTGGATCTATGAGCAGCACCTGGGGACAAGAAGTATTTTTGGGTGTCATAGTCATTTTTTTCAGCTTGAGCTTCCACAAAAGTTTCCTTGGTCTCCTCGGCACTGAATTCTTCCCTTGGGCTTTCCTTGGTCTGACTCTTGTAGACTACTTGGAAGACAGGGTCAGCAGTGGACTTGTCCTCATCCTCTGAGGAAGGGCAGCTGCTACAGGTAGTGAGCTGCTCAGCTTTGGCCCACTCGGTGCTTGGGCCCATGGCTTGGGATGGCTTCCCAGTGGTGGAGGTGCTCCTGTGGGAGGATGACCAGGAGGCTTCATTCCTCTCCCTCTGGGCCAGCGTGGGCCGAGGGCAGCTAAAGCAGGATGTCAGCAGAGCCTTCTGAGCTGGCTTTCTTGGCTCAGCTTCGGCCATGGAGTCAGAGCCCTGGAGGTCGGCCAGGTCCTTGGTTCGCTTCTCTGTTTCCCGGTAGATTCGGCAGTAGAGGATGGTCATGACAGAAACAGGGATGTAGAAGGCAGCGATGGCAGTGCCAAAAGTGATGGTGGGCTCGGAGAGGAATTGGATTTGGCACTCATCTGGTGGCACTGTCCGCTCCCCAACCAGGTACTGCCAGCAGAGGATCGCCGGTGCCCAAAGGATGAAGGAGATTAGCCAGGCCAGGCCAATCATGATGCCAGCTCTTCTTGGGGTACGCTTGGCCCGATAGGTCAGAGGTCTTGTGATAGAAAAGTAACGGTCAAAACTGATCACCAGAAGGTTCATGACAGAAGCATTGCTGGCCACATAGTCCAGTGCAAGCCAGAGGTCACAAGCCAGACTCCCGAGCACCCAGCGTCCCATGAGGATGTAGGTGGTGTAGAGGTTCATGGAGAAAATCCCAATGATGAGATCGGCACAGGCCAAGCTGAGCAGGTAATAGTTGTTAACTGACTTCAGCTGACTGTTGACTTTGAAGGAGATCATGACTAAGATGTTGCCCACAATGGTGACCAGGCTGACCACAGCAGTCACGGCTGCAATGGTGATGATCTCCCACAACCCATGGTGTTCCAGAGGCTGGTGACTTACTGGGGTGCCATTGACAGTGCTGGTGTTGTGATAAGGTTCCTCTTCCATCCTTAAATAGGGTTAAGTCTTGGTTTCTAGACCATCTCTTTCCTCTCTCACCTCCTCTTGGTCAGCACCTGGAAGAGAGGTAACTGTGTTAACCCCACTCACCAGCAATGGATCTCTGCCCCACTCATTGCTTATCATGTGCAATAGAATATTAAGCATGGCCACACACATTCAGAGCAGGATGTGGAAATCTCTGAAAGCCTTGGTGACAGTCTTGCAGCAGCGCCATCCCTTTGCTTTCTGGAAGTTACCAGAGCCTGGGAGCCTTTCTTGCACCTGGGGCTGCTGCCCTCTTGTGTTTCCAATAGGCAATTTAAAGAAGAGGGGGAAGGAAAGGGAACCGGGTACGTGGGGAGCAAAGAAGAGAAGCAAGCAGGGAAGTTGAAGTCACTCTGGGTTGCGACGACGTTAGGGGCAAACGCTCTGTTTCCTAAGCTCGCAGTGGTAAGTACCCAGTGTGTCATGCTCTGGGGGAAGAGATGTCATATGGACTCTATCGTCCCTTTACCAGCTATGATTGAGTTTGATTCTAGGTTCAGCTATTAACCATTACTGAGGCCATGTTGTGAGGCAGGACCGCAGCACAACACTCCCCCCTGACGTTTGTGCTGGCTTCCCATGAGCACCAGCTGCTGCTGCTCACCTACCCCCGCTCTTGAGCTATTTGCCAGGTAATAGAAATGTTTAAATTATTTTATTTTCTGATTATAAAGTAAGATTTTCTTGTAAAAGCTCAAAAAATGTCAAAATGTATAGCTTAGGAAACAGGGGCCCTCGGTGGCTCAGTCGGTCAAGCATCTGCCTTTGGCTCAGGTCATGATCTCCGGGTCCTGCGATGGGGCCCCACATTGGGCTCTCCGTCAGCAGGAGTCTGCTTCTCCCTCTCCCTCTGCCCTCCCTGCTGCTTTTATTTTTTTTCTCTCTCTCTCAAATAAATAAATAAAATCTTAAAAAAAAGAAAAGAAAAGAAAAGAAAACAAGCCTCCTTTAACCGAATCTTGCAGAGGTAATCAATGCTCTCCCCTACCTATGCATATGCTAACAAATATTTAAATACAATTATTTTTAAAGAGGTGACTTTTTAATGTCTACACTCAAAATTTTGTTTTTTACTTAACAAATCATCATGGATACCGTTCTTTCTTATAAGATTTATTTTGTTGAAGTAATCTCTATGTTCAACGTGGGACTCAAACTTGTGATCCCAAGATCAAGAGTTGCATGCTCCTCCAACTGAGCCAGTCAGGCGTCCCAATGCACATCTTTTGTATCAGCATGTCTTTTGATTAGAGCTCTTTTTTTTCATTTTAATGACTGCACGTTATCCCATTTAATGGATGTAATTTAATCAACATCCACTGACAAATTCAAACTTTTAAAAATAAAAGTCAATTTTCCTTTTCTTTTTTTTTTAAAGATTTTATTTATTTGCTCATGAAAGACACACAGAGAGAGGTAGAGACATAGGCAGAGGGAGAAGCAGACTCCCTGCAGGGAGCCCAGTGTGAGACTAGATCCCAGGACATTAGGATCATGTGCTGAGCTGAAGACTGACGTTCAACCGCTGAGCCACCCAGGTGCCCCTATAAAATGGAATATTACTCAGCTATAAAAAGAAAAGATTTCCAAAGAAATCTTGAAAATCTTTAAACAAAAGGGGGGGGGGATCCCTAGGTGGCTCAGGGGTTTAGCGCCTGTCTTTGGCCCAGGGCGTGATCCCGGACTCCCGGGATCCAGTCCCGTGTTGGGCTCCCGGCGTGGAGCCTGCTTCTCCCTCTACCTGTGTCTCTGCCTCTCTCTCTCTCTATGTCTATCATGAATAAATAAAATCTTAAAAAAAAAAAAAAAAAAGAATGAAATCTTGCCACTTGCAATGACCTGGATAGAGCTAGAGTAAAAAGCTAAGTGAAATAAGTCAGTTGGAGAAAGACAAACATATGACTTCACTCTTGTGGAATTTAAGAAACGAAACAAATAAGCAAAGGGGAAAAAAAGAGAAAGGGGCAAACCAAGAAATAGGCTCTTAACTATGGAGAACAAACTGATGGTCACCAGAGGGGAGGTAAGAGGGGGATGGGGATTATGGGGGGGCACTTTCTGTGATGGGTGCCAGGTGATGTACAGAGTTGTTGAGTCCCTGTGCACTTGAAACTAATATACCACTCTATGTTAGCTAACTGGAATTGGAATAAAAACAACAACAACAACAACAACAACAACAACAACAACAAAACAAACCCAAAACCCGAGGCATCAAGTTGGAAAGCCTGAGACGTGGAGGAGACATGATGATTTTTTCTCAAGTCTTCAAAACAGAAATAAATTGTGTGTTGGAAGGATTTAATCTTTCCTATTTAATTTTATTAGAAGGTAGTAAGCAATTTATAAAGGGTCCTGGGAATTTGGATGTGCACATTCTCCTGTGACCACATGTGTATACTCAGGGGTTTTCCTCTCTGACCTGTTTCCTCATTTATAAAAATAAGGAAATCAGACTATGGGATGACGCAAGACCCCTACATTTTAATGATTTTGTATATTAAATAGTGCGATGGTGGATTTTTTTGTGTCATGTTGGCTATGCTACAGTTGCCAATTGTTTGGTCAAACACCTGAGTCTAGATGTTGCTGTGAAGGTATTTTTTAAAATGATTTTGTTGTGCCCAAGATTGCGAATCCAAGAAACCACCGAGGAGCCGACACCGACGCAAACACACTAGGGTTTCTTTACAAGCTGGAGCTTGAGTCCAAGTGCACCCGACACAGCGGAGCAGGGACTTGGACCCTGAGACTAAGAGGCGTAGCAACTTTATAGGGGCCAGTGGCCCATGGGATACGCAGAAAGTTGCACAGTCCTGCTGGTCCACTCGCAGGTGGCCGACTGAGTTGTATTTTACCCTAAAGTATCCATTTGAACTGGCCTATCACTGAGCTGGATTTCCGGTTAGGGTGTGCCCTGGACTTGACTAGGGTGGGGCAGTGCCCTAAGCAGGTCGGCACAAGACGGGTACAGCACAAAATGGAGTCAGTCCTGCTCTGCTTGGCCAGGGGTAGGGGATTTTTGTTAAATTTCCTGGGTCCCACAATTTTTTAATTTTTATTTTATTATTTGAGAGAGAGCAAGAGAGAACACAGCAGGGGCAGGGGCAGAGGGAGAAACAGGCTCCCTGCTCAGCAGCAAGTCCAACGTGGGGCTCAATCCCAGGACCCTGAGATCATCTGAGCTGAAGGCAGATGCTTAACTGACTGAGCCACCCAGGGAGCCCTTTATTTATTAGAGAGAGAGAGAGAGAGAGAGAGAGAGAGAGAAGTGGGGGAGAGGCAGAGGGAGGGAGAAGCTCAACAAGCTCTTCTGAGTTTGGAGCCCAATGTGGGCTCAATCCCATGACCCCAAGATAACGGCCTGAATTGAAATCAAGAGTCAGACACTCAACTGACTGAGCCACCCAGGTGCCCCTTCCAGTAACTCTTACTGCTTTTTGGGTTGTGAAGGCAAATAAAATATATATAATTGGTTATCTGGGGGGTGAGAACTCATCTGAGGTCTTATTTGGTTACTCAAACTGTAGAAGTTCCCATTTTCCAGGACACCTGCCTGGGTGACTCAGTGGTTGAGCGTCTGCCTCTGGCTCAGGTCATGATCCCGGGGTCCTGGGATCAAGTCCTGCATCGGGCCCCCTATTCAGCAGGGAGTCTGCTTCTCCCTCTGCCTCTGCTCTTCCTCACCACTTGTGCGCTCTCTCTCTCTCTCAAATAAGTAAATAAAACCTTTAAAAGTAAATAAAAGTTCCCAATTTCCACTACTTTTATGGAAAGTTACCCTAGTTTATGTCTAGGGTGCCAGTATTGGCAGAGAGCAAACAGTCACCCCTGGTTATTTTTCTACCACCAAACAGGAGACCAAAAATCCCAGAATGATGAAATTGTCCTTGTTCCCAACTCTGGGTCTATTGCATCTTGCTGCTTTGTTGTCAATAACTTACAAAGGAAGCAAACCAACACAAAAGCGAAGAAAGGTAACACTGTATCACCTGAACTCTCTTCCTTGTGGAGTGGCCTTGATGACTTCTGAGGTTTTGCATGAGATGAGCTTAGGCCTTGCTTTTCTGAAATACCTCTTCTCTGAGCTCTATGCCTGAGCCTTGCTTCACTGTTTCTATAGCAACCATGATGGAAAACTTTAATAGAATCTACAATCCAGTGATATCAGGACATCATCATAACCTGCTCTCCTCCTGCCCTCTCCTTTTTCAAGGATACATCAAGAGAAAGTTAGCTTAAATACATGGTGGCATTGGGTTGGACATCATGAAGAACTTGCAGTGACAAAATATGTGCATAAAAGAGGCTCTGAATTTGCCTTTTCGTTTGTATTTTATTTTATTTATTTAAAAAAAATTTTTTAAAGATTTTATTTATTTATTGAGACGCAGAGGGAGAAGCAGTCTCCACGCAGGGAGCCCCACATGGGACTTGATCCCAGGTCTCCAGGATCATACCCCAGGCTGCAGGTGGCGCTAAACCGCTGCACCACTGGGGCCTCCCGCGTTTGTATTTAAAGTTGGTTTGTGTAACCTCTTTTAATTGATAGAACACTGTCCAAAGATATGGTCAAAGATGTGGTGATTAAGAAATGGCTTCTTTTTAAAATTTTTTTCTTTCTTTTTTAAATTTGAATTCAGTTTGCTGACACAGAGTATAACACCCAGTGCTCATCCCATCGAGTGCCCTCCTCAGTGAGAAATGACTTCCTGATGTCACTGAAACAGTAATATCTGGGTCAGAGTTTTGTTTTGTTTTTTTTTAAATAGGGATTTTATTTATTTATTAATGATATGACAGAGAGAGAGAGAGAGAGAGGCAGAGAAACAGGCAGAGAGAGATGCAGGCTCCATGCCAGGACCCTGACACGGGACTCGATCCGGGGACTCCAGGATCGTGCTCTGGGCCAAAGGCAGGCGCCAAACCACTGCGCCACCCAGGGATCCCTGGGTCAGAGTTTTAAGGTGATATATGCGCTTTTAAAACTTCTGACATGTATTTATTATTTTTAATTGAAGTGACATGCAATATTGGTTCCAGGTGTACAAGAGAGTGATCTGTCTTGTTCTGTACTTTCTGAAATGCACACCCTGATAAGCATAGTTCCCATTTGTCACCATATGGAGTCCTTACAATGTTACTGATAACACAAGTGTTTAAAAGCATTCTGTGTTCACCACTGTGCTGGATTTCCTGGGGCGGATAAAAGAGATATACAATAGTCCTTGAAGGGAAGCAGTCAGACTTTCATAGTTGTAAGAAGAGAGGATAGAAGAATTAAGTTGAGCCTCTGTTTCGCATTTAGGACAGAGGCCTATCACGCAGGACACGAAAAGACTGTATTTTCTCCGTGGACAGGAAAGAGAGTGGGGCTGTGTTACATGGAGGCCTAAGCCACAGCCATGGATGCTGCCCTGTGCCCCATCGAGCCTTGGAGCTGCCGGCCGGGTTTCCCCCAGCTAGGGTCGGCCTTGTCTTGCTGCCCCAGAGTGCTGGACAGACATCCTGTCTCCCATGTGCTGCGACACGAGCAAGGCTGCCAGGTACGGCAGAGTAGGTTTACGGGAGAATCTGTAGCTCCAGGAGCTCGAACTGTGTTGTCCAAGTCTTCTAGCGGACTTAAAGGCCTTAAAGTGCGTGTATTTATTTTTTAAAGATTTTATGTATTTATTTATCTGTGAGAGAGAGAGAACGGATGAGAGAGAGAACACGAGGTGGGGGGTGGGGAGGAGAGAGAGAGGGAGAAGCAGACTCTCTGCTGTGGGAGTGGGGCTCGAGGGGGGGCTCGATCCCGGGACCCCAGGATCATGGCCTGAGCTGAAGGCCGACCCTTGGCTGACTGAGCCCCCCAGGGGCCCCATGATGTATGTATTTATTTTTGAATTCTGAGGATCGTGCATTGTTCTGGGAGCAGCAGAAAGACACTGAGCCAAGGAGGAGGAGGATGAACTGTACCAAATGAGGTGGGTGCAACAAGAAAGACAGCCTGGGGCCTGCCTATGGGGCTGGGTTGCATGGAGATCACAGAGACCTTGGGAGGTCCTTTGGAGAGGTGGTGGCGGGAAAGACCTTGAGGGGAGGCTTATGGAGTGAGTGGAGAGTCCTGGGGCGCTGCAAGAGACAGAATAGGGAAACGGGGGCAGGAGCAGGATTAGGATGTGGGGCCAAGAATTGCTGCTGTTAGGAGAGGCAGAAGCACACCATGTTCGTGTGCTAATGTGAGCGATCCGTTAGGAAGTACAAACTGGTGTGTAGGAGAGAGTGGGAGCAGGTGCTGGAGAGATGTCCTGGAGGGGAGGGGAGTGGAGTAGGACATCGGGCAACCACAGGGGCACAGGCCATGCGGACGCAGAGACCTTCTTGTAGCAACAGGAGAGGACTTGGCAGGGCATCTGGGCTCTGACACAGGGAGGTGGACACTCTTTTCTTATTGCTTCCCCTTCTCTGTGACATGGAAGCAGGAGTGGGCTGGAGGGTGAGGAGGGTCAAGTCATGGATTCTCCAATTTGGGAGTCGCCTATCATCTCAGGCAGTTCCCTGGGTCCAGCTCTGTGGCCTGGGGCACCTTTGCCATCGGCAGGCAGTTCACTAGCTCCCACCCTCGTCAGGTTCCCAGCGGGTTCAGGCCTGACAGGACAGCCTCCCTGCAGCCCAGAGGGCGGCTGTTCAAAAACTACTGAATACCAAGACCTCTTCTGAGACCTTAGTGATACTTTCCAGTTTGCAGTTTATATGCTATGCATCAGAAATCACCAAGACTGTAGAAAATCTGGCTAAGAAGAGAAGAATCAGGAAGATGCATTTGTTCCATGAAAATTCATTAGCAAAGGGCCAATGCTTTTTAACTATTTTTAAATTATTTTTTTAATTTTTACATCCTATCACAACATCCACTTTCATCAAGCAGTGAGAGTTTATAAGCTCTATGGCGTCAGGCTAGAAATTACGAGCTTTCCTGGGATTACGATGTTTGAAGGCTCAAATACCACCTTGATTCAGTGGTTCTCAAATTTGAGCATGCATCTGAACCACCTGCTGTGCCATGGGTGTTAAGCCACTGATGGCTGAGCCTCATCCCCAGTTTCTGGTTCAGGGTGAGGCCTGAGAATTTGCATTTCTAATAAGTTCCCAGGTGATGCTATGTTGCTGGTGCACACTTTGAGAACTATTGCCTTAAGGAATTAGCTGCCTCTTTTTTTTTTTTTTTTTTTTAATGATCAAGCCACATATATTTAAAAATATGCAAAAAGTACCCTTTATTTTCTTGAGGAGCTACCTATGTAATTCAGCACTTTCTTTTTGATGTCTCATGAATACTACCTAAGGGAAAACTGAATTTTTTATTCATGCAATGGCATATTTTTAAAATCAAGACTATCAAAAGTTAACACAATAGTAGAAAATCTTCCTTCCCTTTGTTATTTATAAAATCAAAAGGCCTCTAGTTTGCAATGCAAGCAGTACTTGTGTGCCATTTTTCCTTGATGAGAGATCTCTTTTCCATGTGGATCAGGATCAAGGAGGAAAGCATACTCACTCAACATCTTGGTTGAAAGAACTTCAGCTACAGGTGTCCTTCCAATTAGGAAGTGTTAGCAAGGGGGCCTCAGAATTCTCCATATCTAAATACTCCTGGCTGAGTTGTAAAAAACCTTTAACAGACAGCGAAGGGGAGAGTAATAGTCTCTGGAAATCTGGTGGTATCTGCAGCATAGACTTAAGAACACAGATTCTGAAACCAGACTGAACGGGTATGAACCCCAGTTCTGTCAAATTATTTAACTCCTTTGTGACTCAGTTCTCTTATCTGTAGAACAGGAATAATAATAGTATTTATCTTAGAGGGACTATTATGAAGATTGAAAGTTAGTGCATATAAAGGACCTGGAATAGTGCCAGGCACAAAGTAAATGTTAAATAAATGTGAGCTCTCACTCCACACTCCACAAAGAAGTCCATCTTTTCAATCATAATTTTGGAGCCTTTTGGTGGGATAGTTATAGAGTGAAATCAACTTTTGCTAGTGATTCTCATCCAGGATGATTCTGCCCATCAGGGGAATTTGGCAAAAACTGGAGACATTTTTGGTTGTCATGACTGAGGGGAGGAGGTGTTGCTTGAGGGTACCAATGAGTGGGGAGAGGACAGGGATGCGATGAAGTTAAACATTCTATAATGCACGAGACAAGCCGCACTGCAACAAAGCCCTGACTTGCAAAAATTTGCTAATTTCTGTGGTGTAAAAATTCCTACCGTGACCCATTTCAAGTACCAACTTTATGTCACTGAATGTAGAATCAGGAAGAGATAATTTACCACAGCATCCTAGTTCCTGGCCACCCAGTGTGGGGGGGTCCAGGTTGTCCAATTTTTTTTTTTTTTTTAAGATTTTTAAAACTTTATTTATCAGGGCAGCCCAGGTGGCTCAGAGGTTTAGTGCCGCCTTCACCCAGGGCCTGATCCTGGAGACCCGGGATCGGGTCCCGCGTCGGGCTCCCTGCCTGGAGCCTGCTTCTCCCTCTGCCTGTGTCTGTGCCTCTCTCTCTCTGTGTCTCTCATGAATAAATAAAATCTTAAAAAAAAATTTATTTATCAGAGAGAGAGAGAGAGAGACAAGCAGGAGAAGCAGGCTCCCTGTGGGGAGCCTGATGTGGGACTCGATCCCAGGACCCTGGGGTCACGCCCTGAACCCAAGGCAAATGCTCAACTGTGAGCCACCCGGGCGACCCTGTCTAATGCATTCTTAAAAAATGCCTTTTCTATCTGTGTGTATCTCCTCTTAGCTCCTTCATGGTGCACAGGGAAGAGGATATAGTTGTTGTTACTCTTATCTTCCTGTTTAGTGTTTATCTAGACGTGGGATTATTGAATCTGAGAGTTGAACATGGGGATGAGTAACTGAACCCTGGGTATGACTGACAGTCTTAATTTTGGAAGCAGAGACACAGGCAGAGGGAGAAGCAGGCTCCATGCACCGGGAGCCCGATGTGGGCCTCGATCCTGGGTCTCCAGGATCACACCCTGGGCCAAAGGCAGGTGCCAAACCGCTGCGCCACCCAGGGATCCCAGTCTATTCTTTTTTTTTTTTTTTTTTTTAAAGACTACTTAGTAAGAAAAAGGAATTACTGGGACACCTGGGTGGCTCAGTGGTTGAGCATTTGCCTTTGGCCCTGGTCGTGATCCTGTTGTCCGAGGGATCGAGTCCCACATCGGGCTCCCTGCATGGAGCCTGCTTCTCCCTCTGCCTGTGTCTCTGCTTCTCTGTGTCTCTCATGAATAAATAAATAAGATTTTAAAAAATAGTAAAATTATTAATGAGTCTCAGAACTTTCTATTACATAAGTGACACACAAGAACACACTGGAGTGAGCCTCCCTGAGTTAAAATGCCAATTTCTACCACATAAAGAAGTCTTTTAACTTCCAGGGCTGCTTCTCGTCTCCAAAACAAGGATGATGCTGGAACCTGCCTAACAGGGCTGATAAGGGAATCACTCACTCACATGCTGAGTGTAAGCTGAAGCAGACTTGGGAGCCCTTCCAGCCACCACCAGTTCCGCACCGCTCTCTCTTTTTTAAATTTTTTTAGTATTATTTTTTAATTTACGATAGTCAGAGAGAGAGAGAGAGGGAGAGGGGCAGAGACCCAGGCGAGGGAGGGGCAGGCGCAGGCTCCACGCAGGGAGCCCGACGCGGGCCTCGACCCCGGGGCTCCAGGACCACGCCCGCGCGGCCGCCCGCCTGCTGCAGCCCGCGCCTCTCCCCCGAGGCCCACCTGCCCTGTCCTCCCGGTCTCCTCCTGAACCCTGAATTCTCAGCAGTGTTGGTGATTCACAGATACTCCTTCTTGAAGATCAGGGGTTAAGTGGGGAGAGAAAGGAAAAATGGACTCGCTGGGAGTGTCCGCGCCGTCGCCCCCCCCCCCCCCGTAGCGCAAGCCTTCCCGTCCGGACTTTTCTTCCTTCCACGGAGCCCAGCTGCCGCCGAGCAGCCGCGTCACCCTCGCGCTCACTCGCTAACCCGCCCCGGCCGGGCTCCCTCCCGGGCCCGCCGTCCGCACGCCCTTCCCGCGGCCGCGGCGAGCCCGACCCCCGCGAGTCCCGCCCCGCCCCGCCCCGCCCCGCGCGCTCGCCGCCCCGGGGCCCGTCGCTCGCAGCGGCTCCGAGCGACCCGTCTCCGGTGGGGCCGGGGCGTCTCCGCGGCGGCCAGATGCAGGCGGACCGAGGGGCGAGCGGAGGCCGCGGCCGCCGGCCAGGACGCGCCCGGCCCGGCGGCGACCGCGAGCGCGACCGTGACCGTGACCGCGACCGTGACCGGGCGGGCGCCGCGGCGGCAAGAGGCGGCGGAGACAGTGGCGGCCGCCGGGGGCGCGGCCGGGGCTTCCGAGGAGGCCGCGGCGGCCGAGGAGGAGGCGCCCTGCGAGGCGGCCGTCGGGAGCCAGGAGGCCGGGGCGCGGGGGCCCGGGCGCCGGTAAGAGGCGCGGGCCGCGGGGTCGGGGCGTGGCCGCGGGGACCGGGGCGGACGGGGCCGGCGCGTGGCAGGAGCCGCCAGCCGCTCGCGGCGCGCACGAGGTGGGGGCGTCGGCGGCTGCGCCTGCGCCTGCGCCTGCGGCTGCGGCTGCGCCTGCGCGGGGCTGGCGGAGGGCGGAGGGCGGAGGGCAAAGGCGAGGGCGGGGGCGGGGGCGGCGCGGCGTTCGGGTGGTGGCCGTGCGGCCGGCCTTCCGGGGCGCGGTGCCGGGGCAGGTGTGCCGAGCCTCGGGCGCGGGTTCGGGGCCCTGGGACGGAAGGGGGCCCCCGCGGTGCACGTTCGCCGCGGGAGGCCCAGCGAGCGGGAGGATGGGCGGGGTCTACGGGAGCAGGGACGGCCCCCGAGGCGCGGGGCCCCTAGTGTGGCGGGGCGGGGCGGGGCGGGGCGGGGCGGGGCGGGCTGCGTGCTCCCCCGCTTAGCGGTGCGGGTCTCTTTCATCACGTACGCGTAGGATCAGGGGTCACTGCCCGCGTTCTTACACGTTTGGAATCTGGAAATACTGCGGCAGCGCGGGCTGAGTTTTGACAGCGGCGCGCCCGGCGGGGCCGCACGTCCTGGGGGCCTCTCCGCGCAGCTGGCAGCCGGGGAGGGGCGGGGAGAGCCGGGGAGGGGCGGGGAGGGGCGGGGAGAGCCGGGGAGGGCCGGGGAGGGGCGGGGAGGGGCGGGGAGGGGCGGGGAGAGCCGGGGAGGGGCGGGGAGAGCCGGGGAGGGGCGGGGAGGGCCGGGGAGAGCCGGGGAGGGCCGGGGAGGGGCGGGGAGGGGCGGGGAGGGGCGGGGAGGGGCGGGGAGGGGCGGGAGAGCGGGAGGCGGGGAGAGCCGGGGAGGGGCGGGGAGGGGCGGGGGGGGGCGGGGAGGGGCGGGGAGGGGCGGGGAGAGCCG
This sequence comes from Canis lupus dingo, assembly GCF_003254725.2. Lineage (NCBI taxonomy): Eukaryota > Metazoa > Chordata > Mammalia > Carnivora > Canidae > Canis > Canis lupus. Next base: position 1,159,301 of record NC_064272.1, read on the forward strand.
GGGAGGGGCGCGGAGGGGCGGGGAGGGGCGGGGAGAGCCGGGGAGGGGCGGGGAGGGCCGGGGGCTCCGGCGGGGAGAGCCGGGGAGGGGCGGGGAGGGCCGGGGGCTCCGGCGGGGAGAGCCGGGGAGGGGCAGGGAGGGGCGGGGAGAGCCGGAGAGGGGCGGGGAGGGGCGGGGAGGGGCGGGGAGGGGCGGGGAGGGGCGGGGAGAGCCGGGGAGGGGCGGGGAGAGCCGGGGAGGGGCGGGGAGAGCCGGGGAGGGGCGGGGAGGGGCGGGGAGAGCCGGGGAAGGGCGGGGAGAGCCGGGGAGGGGCGGGGAGGGGCGGGGAGAGGCGGGGAGAGCCGGGGAGGGGCGGGGAGGGCCGGGGGCTCCGGCGAGCGCTCCCGGGTTCCCCGCGGCCGCGTGGCGCGCAGCTGTGGGCTGAGCCGAGACCGCCTGTCCCTGAAGCGTCGGGAGTCTCTTAGGCGCGCCACAGGCGGGGTGTCCCCGAAGACAGTGATTGTATCCAGGAACACAGAGCTTGAAAAAAAGTAGGAAACTTCGAATTAAGTGTAGCACCTTTAACCTGATTAAGATCACGGTAGGTAATAAGCAAAATTTGGTTGCGGCATGAAGAGATTCTTAGGTTCAGTTTGGCAGGAAGGACGGAAACTCAGCCCAGCGCGCTCTAGGGACACCTTCTGTCCTTGCGACGACTTCATGCAGTTGACCCCCGAGCGACCTGGGTCTGCAAGTCCACTCACATGGGGATTATTTTGGGATGCTGTTAATGTGTTTTCTCTTCATGGTTTTCTTAACATTTCCCCTCCTCTAGCTTTATTCTAAGAATACAGCATTTAATACTGCAGCATACAAAATCTGCCTTAATGCACTGTTTATGTTACTGGCAGCGCTTCCAGTCCATAGGAGTCATTAGGGAATCAGAAGTCACATATATACACACACATACATAGACATATATGTACATATATACGTGTATATAACCTGATTACAACTTTATTTCTTGAACAGCCTAGTTGTTTAGACTTTATAACAACTTCATTTTATATCTATTGTACATATAAAATCTTCATTTTTACAGGTTGATTGATTTTATAGCTTTTATAGCTAGTGGCAGAGCTGAGATTTATACTACGCTGCTTTTGACTCAACTGTTTTATATTTTTGTGGGCTACTCACCACTTTACTGAGAACAAGATAGACACTGGCAGCAGGGATCATGTGTTTTTTTTGTTTTTAAGAAAAAAAAAGTTTTTTTTTTTTTTTTTTTTGAGGCGCAGAGCACAAGCAGGGAGGAGGGGCAGAGGCAGAGGGAGAAGCAGACCCCTCACTGAGCAGGGAGCCCAATGCAGGGCTCCATCCCAGGACCTTGGGATCATGACCTGAGCTGATAGCAGACGCTTAACTGGCTGAGCCCGCCAGGCGCCTCAGGGATCATGTTTTAACAGTGAGTTAAAGTGTATGGCACATAGGCCTTTAATAACCAGTGTCTTTAACCCCTTGAGTGAATGAAGCTGCTTCTCTCTTACTCATCTCTGTGGAACTGAATTGACTACAATGATGGTATATCATTTAGAGAATAAATAATAATGTTTTTTGATTTATGCTAAGATTGTGACCAGTTCTTTTTTTTTTTTTTAATTTGTTATTTATTTATGATAGTCACAGAGAGAGAGAGAGAGAGAGAGAGGCAGAGACACAGGCAGAGGGAGAAGCAGGCTCCATGCACCGGGAGCCCGACGTGGGATTCGATCCTGGGTCTCCAGGATCGCGCCCTGGGCCAAAGGCAGGCGCCAAACCGCTGCGCCACCCAGGGATCCCTGTGACCAGTTCTATTAACATTTAGGCTTTTATCCCTTTTTGGGAGAATCTTAAAAAGTCCTGTCTTGTATTTTTTGGGGGGCTTTTTTTTTCATTGCACAGTTGAATGTGATTTGGTGTGTCAGTGGGTGTGTGTGTGGTGTGGTGCTTGGGCCATCACAGAGCTGCAGCCACCACCGCTTCCACCTCTCTTACCACCGTCCTCATGTTCTCAGTCAAGGCTGGACAAAGACATGGTGGGAGGAGTAATCACTCCTTCATTCTGGTTTGGTTCGTGACCTCTGAATTCCTTCCACTTTATAGATTTGGAAGTACCATTTGTCTTTAGGCTTGCTAAGAATACTGTCCTTGGTGCCTAAAGATTAAGTGGGACAAGACTGATTGCCCTGCCTGAGGCCCCCTTGTCATGTTCTGTGTTGCGTTTGTGCCCCAGATGGAGAGGAATTGAAATGATCAGAAAGAAAAAAATTCATAGTAGAGGTTTAGCCATGTGAGGACCAGTTAGTTACCTAACTCCAGAATTTAATACCGTTTACACCTTTTGCTTTCTACTTTGGACCACTCCATTCACGTGGCTTGTAACCGGAATCCGAGACAAAATAAAACTAAACAACTTCTAGGCAAGTGATGCTCCAAGGGGACTTCGCCAAGCAGGTCGTGTCTGCTAGTCTCTTGCCCTTAGGTCATTCCCTCTGTAGATGGTATGAACCCTATGTTCACAGACTTTGGGGAAGCATATCACAAGACTGATTATCCTCACTGAAAATCTGCTGGAAGCCAGGTATTGCACTGGGTGTAGTCTTTAACTGAGAAAAAAATACTAGGATTTTTTGGTATTCAACTTTTCTTTTTGATTAACTACTAGCAGAGAGAGAGAGAGTGAAGGCCTATTGGTAGTCCTTGGGTTTTTTGTTTTTTTTTTTTTTCCTCTCTTTTCCTTCTGGTAGTAATCCTAGTACTTCACATTTGTTGAGCCTTTAGCGTGAGATGAGAAAACTGAGGCACAATCAGATAACTCACAGTTAGGAGAGGTTAAAAAACTTAGCCATTAGCACAAAACCAGAGATTGGATTCAACCCAGGTATTTTTGATTCCAGAACTGTTGTTTTAAGCTTCTTTCCTAAACTGCCTCTGGAGCGATTTGGATTTGAAAAGGGATGTGGGGCAGACTGTTGTATGATCCTTTCACACACTTTTGTTTTCCTGATGTTCCAAAATGGTGATTAAGATTTAAAGTAATACTGAGGTCATCTTAAGTTACTGTAGATGGCAGCAGATTTTTGCTTTGTTTATATGGCAACTGCTTTTATTTTTTAATAATTTTTATATTTTTAAAAGATTTTATTTATTTATTCATAAGAGACACAGAGAGAGGCAGAGACACCGAGGGAGAAGCAGGCTCCCTGTGGGGAGCCCAATGCGGGACTCAATCCCCAGACCCTGAGATCACGACCTGAGCCAAAGGCAGATCAACCCCTGAGCCACCCAGGTGCCCCAGGAGCTGCTTTTAATCATTTCTAAATTATTTGTTCAGTAAAAGATAGGCAGCTGTCATAGCTGCATTAAGGAGAGTAAGAACTTGGAGGTATTTTTTTTCCTTCCAAACTTGTGCTTTGCAAACGGTAATATAAATCTTTTGCCTGAATAATGAGTTCTGGATGCCCTTGACATTTTCATTGGTACCATTTCAGTAAAAGGAAAATCTCTGACTTTGATGGTCAAGTTTACTGTGAATCTGGAAGAAGAAAAGATGTCAGATCAAAGTTGCTGGCAGGTTGCTCCTTCATGCTTGCTGAAAGGAGTCACCCTCATTGTGTCAGTCAGACGGGGATCCAGAGACTATTAAAGCTCACACTTGACCCCCTTGAGGCTGTTTCCCCAGTTCATAAAGCCTGAAGTAAATGTGGTTAGAAATAGAACGTGCCTAAGTGTCCTAAAAGAAGATTGCTTTAAGATTAGCTCTTGGTAAGGGGTGCCTGGCTCAGTCGGTAGAGCATGCAACTCTGGATCTTGGGGTTGAAAATTTGAGTCCCATGTTGAGTGTAGAGATTACTTAAAAATAAAATCTTCTAAAAAAAAAGATTAGTCCTTGTAAACCATGGAATTGGCCCTTTTCCCTGCTGCTGCGGGCTGCTCCTCAAACACTATTTCGGCATCCTTATCCTTGCTAACGTGTACTGTTTTGAGTGCTGCTTGTCTTACTGACCATTATATGACTTATGTTTTTCTATTTTTGACACTTTTTGCTAGTATTCTGCTTAAATTTTTTGATAAATTATGTATGACATTGTACTTTAATATTTACAGCTAATATTTTTGATCAATGGTTCAGAAAGTTTCAGAATCATAAAATTTCCAGCATATTTTATATTTGACATTTTAATTATTAATTAAGTGTATATTTGACATTTTTTTTTAAGATTTTATTTACTTGGGAGAGAGCAAGCAAGGGAGAAAATGAGTGGGGGTGGGGCCGAGGGAGAAGCAGACCCCCTGCGGGGCAGAGAGCCTGATGCTGGACTCTAGCCCAGAACCCTGGGATCATGACCTGAGCCAAAGGCTGGTGCTTAACTGACTGAGCCACCCAAATGCCCTATATCTGACTTTTTTTTTTAAGATTCTATTTATTTATTCATGAGAGACACAGAGAGAGAGAGGCAGAGACACAGGCAGAGGGAGAAACAGGCTCCATGCAGGGAGCCCGACGTGGGACTCGACCCCAGGACTCCAAGATCACGCTCTGGGCCGAAGGCAGGCGCAAAACTGCTGAGCCACCCGGGGATCCCCTATTTGACATTTTAAATCGAACTGTCACATCATTCTTATACTTGGAGGAGTCTAAATACTGTAGTGATTTGATATTCACCATCATCCATTTAAGAATCACATTAATAAGCTCTTCAACAGTGAGGAGATTTACATTATTTCTTCTTTTTATTTCACATTTTAATTCCACATCTTTGGTAGAATTTTGTCCGATGTAATATATTTTCAAACCTGAAAACTTTTTAGCCATGACTTCTGCCTTCCTGTAACAAATTTTGATGGTTTTTAAAAAAGTCTCATAACCTTAGGGCTTGGGTGTAAAATTTTTTTCTTTTAGGTAAATTAAGATTACATTGGTTAATATGCAATTTATTTTGATTAGCAATTGTTGCACGTAAAGGTAAAATTTTATTGTAATTGGATCTCATTTTCCCTAATGAGTTTATGTAGGTATCCGTGGATGAATACTGCTTATTCCTGAATGAGATAGGATTCAGAAACAATTCTCTTCCTAATTTTTATTTTTATAGATATAAGGACAGAGAACATTAGTAGATGGTAATGGTTGGAGTTTTGTCATAGGTGTCACTCACATCTTTGAATATCTTTCTAATTCTATAACAAAATCATTATTATAAAATTTTTTTAAATGATATCATCTCACAATTGGATTAGGCTCTCCTTCAATTTTGTCAAAAGCAAAGAATTGGAAACTTCCTGATTTGCAAAAGGACTTCTTACTCGGTCTTTAGAGTTATACTTTCTCAACATCTATACCTATTTTTAAAATTATCCCTTTGCTTGGGGGCTCAAGGAATGCACCACAGTCAGAGTAAGAGTGGCTAGGGAGGCATTCTGGTTCTCAAGTGCTTTCTAGGACGGCTTTTAGGAAAAAATATGGACATTGGGTATCTGAAACTTAAAAATCCTTGCTCTGCTCATATATTTTTTGAGAGATCTTCATGAATCCCCAGGTGTATGTATATTTCATTTTGGGAGTGTTCTAAGATCACATAACTTAATTTTTTTTTAAAAAGGAAGATAGTTTATTACATGTATTTACCCAGTGTTGTTTTGTTTTATATATTTATTTATTTTTTGGTGTGGGGGCTATGCACCACTTGTAGAATGTGGTTCCTAGTTGTCATTCTTAACAGTGTTACTGTCTTTGTTTTAACTGATGCTGGGATGGGAAATAACAAGTCCATAATTCAAGACCACCAGGTCTGTTTCCTGGGGAATTGGAAATTAGGTACTAAGCCATTGGGCTTCTTTTTTCTCCAGAAAAAGTAGTGATTATTTTTCACAGTACTGGGCAAGTGAGCTTTAGAGAGGCCATATAGGTCATTTGGTCCTACTTACACTGCAACTTTCTAGATGTTTTTCTTTTTACTTTCTTTTTTTTAAAGTAATTTGGGATGCCTGGGTGGCTCAGCGATTTAGTGCCTGCCTTCAGCCCAGGGCGTGATCTTGGAGTCCCGGGATCGAGTCCCACATCAGGCTCCCTGTATGGAGCCTGCTTCTCCCTCTGCCTATGTCTCTGCCTCTTTTTCTCTCTTTGTGTCTCTCATGAATAAATAAATAAAATCTTAAAAAAAAAAAAAAATTCTACCTACAACATGTGGCTTAAACTCCTGACCCCAAGATCAAGAGCCACATGCTCTACTGACCAAGCCAGCCCGGGGCCCCTCTAGACTTATTTGTGAAGTAGGCCCCAGTGTTGGGCTCAAACTCATGACTGTGAGATCAAGACCTCAGCTGATGTCAAGACCCGAGCCGACATCAAGGGTTAAACTTTTAACTGACTGAACCACCCAGGCCCCCCCTATAGACTTTTAGAAAAAAAGAAAGTGTCTCAAAGGTGTTTTCAATTCATATGTCACTATTTCCTGATGCACTTTGAAATATCAAAGGGAGAAATAAAGACCATACTGACACATAATTATTTCGATTTATAGACACTACTAATGAACTTATTGGGGCATTGAATTCATTCTTTATGAAATTTCATTTTCTTTCATTAGAAGCCAATGAGTGTGTGTGCATGCCTGTGCACGGGCACGTGCTTTGAGATACCAAGAGCAAATGGTACTATTATTTTTTTCCTTTTGAAAGGAAATAATCAAAAATTTTGTTGGTCTGAAGATTTTCTGTCATGGAGCAGTGCATGGGTAATTGATATAGATAACATTTTGCTTTTGAATGGGTGTCAAAGGATGTTGACAAAAAATATGAATCGATGTGCTTAATTTTATCCTGTTGTTGCTAAGATGGTATTTTAAACTTTGACCAATTTGTCCGTCAGCCTTAAATTGTTTAAAAGACAATTTCTGTAAAAACAGCACTCCCAGGGATATACCATACGTGTCATATCATTGATATGTGCAAACAGCACGAAAATTAAAAAATTAGGAGATTGATAGAATGAATTCTCTGTTGTATATACTTAATCCTCCCTTTGTGTCCTCTTGCTATTGAGGACTGATACAAATATGTCTGATCAATAGTTCTTATTTTTTTTTTAAGATTTTATTTATTTATTTATTTGAGAGAGAGTGAGAGAGCACGAGTGGGGGAGGGCAGAGGAGCAGACTCCTTGCTGATCAGGGAGCCCCACCTGAGCCGAAGGCAGATGCTTGAGCCAATTGAGCTGCCCAGGCACCCCTCAATACTTTAGTACCAAGTCATATTTGTATTGAGGGACAGCAGACACATTTTAACATTAGCCTACACAAAGCAAAATTGAGATGACAGGACTGTTACCAAAAAGTCCTATATATTCTTGGGTTATCAGTTCTTTGATTTCTCCATTTCTGTATTTAGCTGCAGGAAGTTACTAATGTTGAGAGGTTTTGTTAATACATGTGTATTCTGTGAAATACACCCTATTTAGGTTTTTATAATCTTTGGCTTGAAAAGATCCTTAACAACTACATCTTGGGAAAATTTAAAGTATTTAGTGAGCATTCATTCTCAAATTCTAATGCAATGTGGGTTTCATTTAAATAGTAGATTTGGCATCTGCAGTTCTATTGTTAATCAACAGGTCATATCCCTGGAGCTGGCTTCATGATACTGAGGACTGAGATATTCGCCCTCCTTTTTCCTTTTACTAAAAGCCTGACAATAAAATAACAAGTCTTCATTTGATATTTGGGCTAGTTAAGGCCTGGTTTCACTGAAAAAAGCTTATTAATCCCTGGTACTGATATATAAACCGCAAGTCCTTACAAAGAAATTAATGAGTTTTCTGGGAGCAAGGTTTGATGACAAGTGAGTATTTTTTGAAAGACAAAGCTTGCCTTATCTTCCCTTACTAATCTTCACGTCATTTCCAAATTGTGTTTTGGTTGGCTGCTTTATTATGCCAGTAGGAATTTGTAGAACAATTCCTATTTAGTTTAAAAAATATTTTTTTCCTCTTTATAGTCAAGAGAATCATTGAATTAAGAGGTGACCAGAAAATGTTATTTTAAGAGCACTTATTTTACATTTACTGGAAGGAGAAGTTAAGCAGACAAGTTGATATTTCATTTTACAAGATGGAAGTAGACCTAAAAGAGATAGTTTTCAGGCAGAGCTGGCAGGGAGGGGGCTCAGGTTTGTGCCTCATCCGTTTCCCAGTTGACTTAGTGGCAGGCAGAGAGAGGAGAGGAAAGTACTGTTGAAGCTTGAGGATCAATGTCACCTCTGGTGGATGGCACCACAGTGATTTCATGCGAAATAGGACCTCTGAAAGCTTAAGTATTAGAGTTGAAGAATTACAGACAGATAGTAATTACCATTTCAAGGTATTAGTATAAATTTACAGACAAATGGATAAGTAGGGTAGGCCTCCTCAAAGCCTGTTAAGTATCCTGCTTTTTTACCTCTGTTTTCCCTTTTTTCTCTCCTTACCTTTTCTCCCTACCAGTGTTGTTGTTGTTTAATCTTTCTTTCAGGGGGAGAAGTCTTACTGTGGTCTAACGGGTGTTTGGAGTCTAATAGAAACTGGTTAGAATCCTCGCTTCCAACTCCCTAGTTACTAGTTAGAAAGTATCTGAAAAGTTGTGTAAGCTTCCTGAAACCTCAGTTTATTCACCTGTAAAGGTGATTAAGAGTATTTACCTTACACAGTTGTAAAGATTCAATTAGATGACACAGTAAAAGGTAGTTTTTATATTTATAGTCACTCTGCCACTCTGCTGTCCTCCTTCATTCAGGGTCTTCTCAGAGTGTGCAGGTCAAATGCAAAACTGTAAATTCATTCACACGACACATGAACACATGCATATATAGAATATTTAGAATTTATGTTACTTATTTAATATATATTACTTATTGAATATCTTTTGTCATTTAAAATTTCCTTAAAAGCCTTGATGAATTAAGTCTTTCAGCCTTTACTAAGGGGCTTGCTGTGTATATGTCGGAGAATGTTTTCAATGCTCTGGCAGGAAATTTGTAACTCTGTCTTGTCCCTTACTTCTTGCTTGTGTAGACATTCAAGGTCTGCCAGAGGTAAGAGATTAGGGCCTTCTCAGATCTTTGCTGGACATGCCACCGAGCTGCACATGTGCATGGCCTTCTAGATTCCCAGGAATGTGCCAGAGCCTTACAGAGCCCTCTTGAACATCTCATTCCCCAGTTTTACCTTGTAAGTTTTTTTGTCGGTCTCTTTTGAGGCTCACCTGTTATCACTGCCTCAGGCAGCTGTGGTTTTAAACTTTTGCTGCTGATTGTTTTTCACAAGTTCCCTGCTGATAGATAGGACTGTTCACACAGAGTGAGCTCTGAATCTGGTTGAATATGGACAAGACCTGAGAATGGTGCTTTCAGAGAGCTGCCAGAGAGGTCAAATAGTGACAGCTCCCTGTGGAGGGGACTTTCAGCAAGCTTTTCTTCCCTCTTTAGTGGTAATAAGGCTTTTGTTTTTCATAGTCACCATAGGTTGTTAGCCTGTTGGTTTTCAAAGCTACAGCAGAGTTGGGCAGAGTGGGATTGGAATGGGACAACTTGGAGTTCTTACAGAGATTTAGCTGTTTTTCTTAAACACTCTGGATTATTGTTAAATCTTTGGTTAATTTCCAGAGTTTTTGTTTTGACTATTTTTGTCATTGTTCTTGTTGCTTTTGCAATGGAGTAGATTTTCAGGGATCCTTACTTTGCCATTCCAGGAGTATTTCTGTCTGTATTTTGAAGCAGCCATTGCTGCTGTTTCTGATTGTTAGAAGCTTCTTCTTTTGGGACAAATCGTGTCTCCCCTTCACTCTATTATGTGTAGGCCAGAGTTTTGTTCTGGAGTTTTTGATTGAGCCAAAACACATAGAATTATCTTAAGACTAAAAAGGGTCCTGGGGGACTTTTAAATGTTTAATATAAGAGACTTTTTTGTTGTTTTCTGAAACCATCAATTTGGGATTGATCACATATAGTAAGAGTATATTAGGAAGGCAAAAACTAGTGGCTTAATTATTTAGTCAAATGTGATATTTCATCATTTTGCAGGACTGTTTTATCATTCCTCTGAAGATTTTGGCACCTAATTTATACTTTATATTTTTTATTACATTCTGGGTGACATCCACTTATGTGTGATTGATACATATTGTGCCATAATCTCCATTATGTAATTTCATCAATTCCAAATTTATCTCAAGTATGACCTCTTATAACATGACTTCCTTTATTATAATAATTAATCTGGGGGCAGCCCCGGTGGTGCAGCGGTTTAGCGCTGCCTTCGGCCCAGAGCGTGATCCTGGAGGCCCGGGATCGAGTCCCACGTCGGGCTCCCGGCATGGCGCCTGCTTCTCCCTCCTCCTGTGTCTCTGCCTCTCTCTCTCTCTTTCTCTCTCTCTCTCTGAATGAATAAATAAATAAATAAAATCTTAAAAAAAATTAATCTGTTGGGGCACCTGTGTGGCTCAGTTGGTCAGTGGGTTAAGCATCAGACTCTTGATTTTGGCTCAGGTCATGATCTCAGGGTTGTGGGATTGAGCCCCAAGTTGGGCTCATGCACTGGGTCTGGAGCCTGCTTGGGATTCTCTCTCTGCCCCCATCCCTAAAAAAAAAATTAGTGTTTCCTTTCCTTCCCTTTATATCAGCGATACAAATATCTCCTAAATATAAAAGTTTTTTTAAAAAAATATTTATTTATTTACTTATGATAGACATAGAGAGAGACAGAGAGAGGCAGAGACACAGGAGTAGGGAGAAGCAGGCTCCATGCCAGGAGCCCGATGTGGGACTCGATCCCGGGATTCCAGGATCGTGCCCTGGGCCAAAGGCAGGCGCCAAACCGCTGAGCCACCCAGGGATCCCTATAAACGTTTTATATTTAACCTATTCTAATGTTAAATGTCAGAAAAATACCAAGAAGAAAATACAAATTATCTATAATATTACTATCCAGAAATAATCACTGTTAACATTTTGATGTAAATTTCTTTCCATATAAAACTGAAAAGATGTCATGATAAGACTTTTAAGGGAAAAAATAATATTGTGCTAATGTAAAAACTATAAGCTATATGCATGTATTTGGATCCTAAAAGGATATAAATACATATCAAATTATTAACTATGTTTGGAATGGGAAAATATAGGGATTATATAGAACTTTATCTTTTTTTAGTTCAAAATTTTAAGTGTTGTGTGTTATCAGAAACATAAGCATATTCTACTTTGAAAAGAAGATTCTACAAATATACTTTGACTATAAAATAAGATGAGACAAGCAGGCAGATGATGTATATAAAAATAATAGGGATTATTACATATGATGCATATATAAATAATAAGGTGATAGGATTATGTGGTGTCAAGCACTGTGGTAAGTACAATCAGGTTTCGTGGGGAAAGATGATCACTTTAGCTTGGACAGGCTTGGTACCTGTCTCTCCTTCCATTTCTCTCTCTCTACATACACATACACTATTCAGCATGGGGCTTGAACTCATGACCCAGAGCTCAGGATCTGAGCTGAGATGAAGTGCCAGATGCTTAACTCACTGAACCATTTTTTTTAGTCTTTAAGAGTATATGATAGACATAATGCCCTTTTACCCTTAAACTCTTCAGAGCATATTTCCTGAAAGCAAGGAAATTTCATACAACCATAGCACAATGATTGAAGTCAGGAAATTAACATTGATAGAATACTATTATCCAGCCTTATGGAGATATTGCCAATTGTCTTATTAATGTCCCTTATCAGGCTTTGAAAATTGAGGCAAAGACATATAGGTGTGGGACAATGAAAGATTATTCACTATGGTAGTTACTAGCTAGTCTGTTTCTGTTACTATTATCTGAGTTTTCAAGAGCCTGTTTCCTGACTTTTTTTTTCCTTCAGCCTCTAGATTTCTCATCAATTTTAGGAGCTACTTTAGAATTAGGAAATTCTCCTAGTAAATTCCTTTTCTACCTAAATTAGCCAGAATTCTATAGTTTGTAACCCACATTCTACTGTTATATTTTTCACACTTTCTGTTTTTCAAAATCCTATTCCTCCTCTACTGAACGCTCAGTTCAAATGCCACCTTTCTCTGTGAAGCTTCTGGTTTTCCTCAGCAGTGTTGTACTTCAGAAACATAGTATTTTTTTTTTTTTAAGATTTTATTTATTTATTCATGAGAGACACAGAGAGAGAGAGCGGCAGAGACACAGGCAGAGGGAGAAGCAGGCTCCATGCAGGGAGCCCGATGTGGGACTCGATCCTGGGTCTCCAGAATCACACCCTGAGCCAAAGGCAGAGATGCTCAACCACTGAGCCACCCAGGCGCCCCTAGTACTTACTTCCATTCTCCATTTTATTACAGTGAATTATTTACTTCTCGTATGTCTGTTTTATTAATTATAAGCTATCTGAAGGCCTGTACTGTGATTTTCAGAGTTCCCCACATGTTTGTTGAATGACTAATAGCATTGAGAAGGTAATTTAGAAGATAAATGGCACAAGCTAGAGAGAGTGTTTTTAGGCTGTGTCATTTTGGGAGTTCAGGTCAGGAGAACCCTTTATGTTTCATTTGTGTTTGTTACACTATTTGAAGTACTCTTCTTTTGGTGGTTGAAAGCTCAGTAGCTAAAAAGAGATTGGTCTCCCAAGGGCCAGATTTATACATGAATGTTAATTCACATTGGATTTTATATTCTCCTAGTTCTAAGTTTACTAAACTTTATAATTCAATTTATAATTCAAACAACAGATATTTTAAACTGTGAAACTAAACAGGAATTATAGTAGCCAGATATTTTTCTTTAATCTCTATACCCAATGCGGGGCTTGAACTCATGACGTTGGGTTCAAGAATTACATGCTCTATGACTGAGCCAGCCAGGCACCTCTAAAGAGCTTTTATCCAGATAACCCCTTTTCACTATTTTGTTCTCTTTTTATCTGTTTAAACTCAATTTGTTACGCATGTTAATCGAGATTTATTCTTACCTTGTCTATACTTTGGATTCCTTGCCTCTTTTACCTTAGTCGTGTTTTTTTTTTTTTTTTTGTCAATTCTTAAATAAAAGGATTTTTAAAAAGTTGATTGTATAATTCTGTATTTTTTATTGTGAGATTTGAAATGTCAGATTCCGGGATCCCAGGGTGGCGCAGCGGTTTGGCGCCTGCCTTTGGCCCAGGGCGCGATCCTGGAGACCCGGGATTGAATCCCATATCAGGCTCCCGATGCATGGAGCCTGCTTCTCCCTCTGCCTGTGTCTCTGCCTCTCTCTCTCTCTGTGACTATCATAAGTAAATAAATAAAAATTTAAAAAAAAAAAAAAAAGAAATGTCAGATTCCATAAGAAATTTTTTTCCTTAACTGTTTCTTAAACTGTTAGTGATGAGTTGGAAAGAGCACATATTTGTTAAATTTAAACTTGAATTTATTAAAAAATTGTGCTGTGCTTATTTTATGTAGAAAATAATGGGATTAGAGAAATCTTTTTTTTTAACCTTGCAAGGAAGAATGAAGGCACACCAGCGTTTTGTTAGCATTCCTTTATGCTACAAAGTTAGGTCAGGACCTAATCCAGGCCTGAGCATTCTTGTGGCTCAATTTTTTTGTTTTCTTATGCATAATTTTTAAATTGTCACACACATCATTCTAGGTAAAAGATACTAGCATCATAGCAACACTCTTAAAACCATTGGGAACATAGACAAATATCTAATATATAGAGACATTTATGTTTTAGCATAATGGTAAAATTTTAGGATAATAACAGTAATGATACAAAGGCCCTTCATTTTGATGATGGCTAACTGTATTCAGTTTGTGGCAACCAGTACTCTCTTTTCTAGAATATTTTGTGCCTGAATTTAAAAATTTTTAGTATTAATTTTGTTTCTTTTGATAAATGAAAGTTGTGATTTTTAAAAAAGATTTTATTTATTTATTCATGAGAGACACAGAGAGAGGCAGAGACACAGGCAGTAAGAGGAGAAGCAGGCTTCCTGTGGGGACTTGATCCTGGGAGTCCGGGATCACGACCTGAGCCAAAGGCAGATGCTCAGCCACTGAGCCACCCAGGCGCCCCATACATTGGGGGATTTTTATTTGCTTTAAAGAAATGGTAGAAACATAAATTAGATTGCTTACAGATGTTTATTTATTTATTTGTTTGTTTATTTATTTATTTATCTATCTTACAGATATTTAAAAATCCATGTTCATTTCCTTGGGGATAAATTTCCACATTACAGAAAGAGCCTTTAAAATTATGTGGGCTTAAAAAAAAATTATGTGGGCTTTTGTTGTTGTTGGTTTTTTTTAAGATTTATTTATTTGAGAAAGAGGGAGGGAGGGAGAGAGAGAGCGAGCGAGCAGGGGGAATGGCAGAGGGAGAGGGAGAGGAGAGAATCTCAAGCAGATTCCCTGCTGAGTGAGGAGCCTGACTTGGGGCTGGATCTCACAACCCTGAGATCATGACCTGAGCCAAAATCAAGAGCTGGATGCTTAATTGAAGGCACCACCCAAGAACCCCAAAAACTGCATTTAAAAAAAAGTGTTGATCATATTCTTTTGATGGAATATGCTGATACTCTTCTTTTGGTGGAAGTTGATATAACCTGTAATGAGGCAATTTGACATCAAAATTTATAGCCTGTGGCCCCGAAGTTCTGTATTTAGCAGTTGATTTTGCAGGTATGTCTGAATAAGTTAGCAAATATAAGTAGATGATTATTCATTGCAACATTGTTTAAATTAAGGAAAAGCTGGCAACAATTTCCAAATCTCTATTAAGAAGCACTGGTTAAATAAATTAGGTATGTCTGTGAAGGAATGCCAGGTGGTTGTTAAAGACTGGGGTAGATATGTAAAATGTTTTGTAATGAGGGGAGAAGTTACTTAAGGAAAGTCAGTTACTTAAGGAAAGTCTTTCCATTTGTGTAAAAAAGATATTTATCCATATGCAGAGAATATTTCTGGAAGGCTATATGGGAAACATATGTAGTGGTTACCTTTGGGGAATGAGACTAGGAGATGAGGAGGATGAGGAACTTTTCCTTTTCTTTTCATATCGTCCTGTTCTGTTTTAATTTTTATTTGGTTACAATGAGCATGCATTACTCATAGGAGTAAGGAAGTAAAAAAAAATAAAAATAAAAAAAATAAAATTTAAATGAACCAGGGGTGTCTGGGTGGCTCAGTTGGATTAAATGTCTGCCTTCAGTTCAGGTCATGGTCCCAGGGTCCTGGGATTGAGTCCTGCATCAGGCTCCCTGCTCAGCGGGGAGTGTGCTTCTCCCTCACTGTCTGCTACCCACTGCCCCCGCCCGGCCTCCTGGCTTGTGCTCTCTTTCTCTGTGTCAAATAAATACATTAAAAAAAAAAAATCTTAAAAAGAAGTTTTAAGTGAACCAAAACTGCTTCTTCTGAGTAGGCCCTAAAAGAAATCCATACATTAAAATGATTATCAGTATCTGCCCACAGAAGAGGTAGGCAGTATTAAATGTAGTTTTACAGGTGAAGAAGAAATTGGGTAGAGTTAGGCCTTTTTAAGGAGACAGCCAAATAGTTGGTGGTGGGATTGATACTTGAACTAGAGGTTTCTGACTTCTAGGAGATTTAATATTTCATTGTGAGTGATCAAAACAATGGATTGTGATTTCCCCCCCCTTAGAAAAATTAAGTACTTTTCATGTTTTCCCATCAAACATAAATATCTTCCTTTTTGATATAGCAAATGGTTAGGCTATATCGAATTGTAGTTCATCCTTTTGATCTACTGACTTAAGCCTTTCTAGTTTATTCAATATATATCTCATTAATCTTTGAGATAGCAAAAGATGGTATAGTAAAATATGAAGATGGAAATTTAAGTTTTCCACCAAATGACTTAGAAATGGAGATTTCTCACTGAGAATAAATCGGTGGATGCCTGAGAGGAGAAGGGGGGAGAATGGGCGAAATGGGGAAAAGGGGTGGGAGGTATGGATTTCCAGTTATGAAATGAGTAAGTCAAGGAGATGAATAGGGAATATATTCAATGATATTGTAATAGAATTGGATGGTGACAGACAGTAGATACAGTTGTGAGCAGCCTAACATACAGACTCATTGAAGCGCTATGCTGTACGCCTGAAATTAATGTAACACTGCATGTCAACTATACTTCAATTAAAAAAAAAGAGAGATTGAGGTTTCTGCAGTATCCTAAAGTCTAAGTGTATGGCCTCACCACACTGTACTCCCCAAACTGTTAATACTGTTTTCTTATTCCCAAATTCTAGTTCCTTAAACATGAGAGGTTCCTAGTGGGCTGCTGTGATATGTGGTGTTAAAAAGATTGGGAAAGCTTTGCATCCATTTGCCTTTCAGTTTCTTTTTTTCTGAGTTTGGGACATCTATGGCAAACAAATATTAATTCATTCTCATTCCCTCTCTCACTTATGAAACAAATATGACAAGTCTTTAAGAGAACACTCGATTTTAGAGTGCCATCATTACAGTGTATAATTGATTAAATCATCCTGTAGATTAAAAAAAGTGTTAGTTAGCATCACAGTGTCCTGTAAGTACACCTTCTGGAAGTGCAGATTGCTTAGAAGTGACTGAAATGTTGATGCCTCATTCTTTGCAAAAGTTGTGATTAAAGGATTTTTAACAATAAAAAGTGAATAGTAGAGCTAAAAGTAACTGTGTCAGTGCTTTTTGGCGGAATCTGTCAAATGAGGTTGAACTGGATGTATTAATTCTAAGGCCCTGTCCAATTCCCAAACAATGGGAAAATTTCAGGCCACTTCCAGGAATGGTCTGCTCGCAGGCGCAGCCAAGCCTGTCACCAGATCACAGTTTTATCAGCAAACAGCAGGTGGGGAAAGCAGTCCAATGACCTTTCAGTGGGAGTAACATTCATTCCCTTCCTTTGGTCCTTCCCCTGACGACCCTGTTAAGACCTTTGCCGAGCAGATCAAAACCATGGCGACAGCGGCCAAATGGTGGAGGTGGTTATAATTCTTTACGCCTATTTTGACAGCTGAGATTGTTGATACTGTTTCAAGCCAGCCTGGGAAATCTGAGAAACACTCATCTCCTCTTCTGTGCCTCTCCTGCCCTTGTTCTGTTAGAATAGCCAGGCTTCCCGTAGATGGAAAAGCAGTGGGAATCAGAGAAACAAGTTACAGGAGGAAAGCTTTGGATGACGGGGCTGCTTCTCTCCTGGGGGGTGGTGAGACCTCTGACTGATGCTCAGGGTCTATGTTATGGTCAGGTGCCGTTCACGCGAGGTTCATTAGCAAACCTGTGAGTTGAATATGCTGTTCAGTATTTTGTCCCTGATACAGGTATTTCTAGATGAAGCTGTCGACTGAAGCTGACTTGTGTAAACTCCAGATGTGATTTTGTGTTGTCATATTGGTGAGATTTCAAAGTAGTTTCATTTATTACTGAGTGTTAATGGCATAGAGCCGAGGGAGAACTGTATCTACAGAATAACTTTTGTGGAATGAATAGAAAACTTTGGGAGTTCTTTTCTTTTGGGTTATTAGCCTCTGTTGATTTATTGACTTTTGTTTATACTATTATTTTTTTTGGATTGTAGCAAGTGAATTTATAGTTGCAATTTATGTCTGTAGAGACGTGTTGGTGCCATAGCCGTCTATACATCTCCGCTTCCAAAGCCACTACATCTTTAAATACATTCATTTTAAAAGAACAAATTGAAGGGTGTCTTTCTTTTTCTAGTGCAAGAGCTGACTAAATACACTGTACAAACACAGACAGTTGGCCCGTGCCCCTCTATCTGCATGTATGTATATACTAATATGTTAATGATCATATAAGTTGTATATTAATATGCTCTTTGGAAGCTCTTTATATTCCCAGATTTTCCTTTTTGTTTATGATAATTTATATAACTTGATAGTTTTATTTAATGGATATTCTCTGGGAAAAATAACCTTCCTTTTTTTTTTTTTGCCCTAAATAATGATTACTCACAGTGTTAGGGACTGAATGTTTGTACCCCCTGTCCACGAATCCACCTGTTGAAGCCCTTACCCCCAGGTGCCAGTATTTGGAGTTAGGCTTGTGGGGAGCTGGTGAAGGTTAATGAGGTCATGAGGCTGGGCCCTCAGCTGGAAGAGTTGGTGCCCTTAGAAGAAGAGGAAGCGAGCCCAGCACCCTCTCAGGGTGTGAGCACCCTCCTCAGGTGTGTGAGGGGTGCTTTCCCTCCTGCAGGAGGGGATGTGGCTGTGTGCAAGCCAGAGGCCATCCTCACCACACACCCACTCTGCCGGTACTTTGATCCTGGACTTTCTGCCTCCGGAATTGTGAGCAGTACGTTTCTGTTGTTTAGGCCTCCTGTCTTGGTATTTGGTGGTGGTGGCCTGAGGTGCCTAATGCAGATACCGAGCTCTGTAGCTGTAGATAAACAGTTTTGTGTATTCTATGGCCAATAATAAGCATTAGTTTTTTTCCCTGCTAAGATAGTCACATAACCAAACTGTTGTCTCCCCTACCTCCAGTCTGTCCTGAGAGCTAAATGTGGTTTATCACAGCTATACTTAGCCTACATCTGGGCCATTGTTTCAGACTTCTGGATTATTTTAGGCTCTGGGATATAGTGCTCATATTTTTGTTCAGACTTAAAATCTGTATAGTGTTTGCCTTATTCTTATCACCAGCTTCACTTCCCACGTAGTAATAATTATTTCATCCTGCTATTGTGAACTCATTTAAAGAGGTCTAACAAATATTTCCTAAACATGTCTATATACTTAAGCAGTAGATGGAGTGTGGATAGTACTTGTTTAGAAAAAGTAAAAGACTTACAGTCTCAACTGCTTAGTTGAATAGAAGTTAGTTTTCAATCTCATACTGACTGAAATAAGTCAAAGCAATAGGACAAGGTGCTTGTTTTTGCTGGTATATGGTCTCAGAGCATGTATCCTGCAGGGATATATCTGGGGAGATATATATGTGTATCGACTTTGTATATATTTTAGAACAGTTTAGATTTACAGAGAAATTGAAAGAATAGTGTGGAGAGTTTCCATGTAGTCTATACTTAGTTTCTCCTATGAGTAACCTTTCCCATTATTACATGCACGTGTAAGTCAATGGACTAATATTGATACATTATTAAGTATCTATTCCAATAGAGGGCTGCTCTCTCTTTGGAATTTGTCTGATGTTTTGTTCATGATTAGACTGAGGTCTTGAGTTTTGGGAGGTAAAGTACCATTATGTTAACATCAGGTGTACATACTATCACTATTATTGATGCTGGCCTTGACCACCTACCCCAGGCAGTAGTTGTCAGGTTTCTTTCCTGTAAAATTATTCCCATCCATCTTCTATACTGTATTTTCTGGAAGGAAGTCCTTCTGTACAGCCTTTGAAGATGGAAAATGTGTAAATTCTTCTGTATGGGAGATATGTCTACCCCATTTATGTACTCATTTACTTATGCTAGTGTGGACTCATGGATATTTATTTTATACTATGGGCTATAATCCAGTATTACTTATTTTGTCACTCAAATTATTATTCAGCTTTGGCCATTAGGAGGTCTTTCAGTTGGCTCCTTTGGTCCTGTGACCTACCCTAATCAGGGGTATGTGTGTGTGCACGTGTGTGTGTTTGGTACCTTTACTTTCTGGTACTACTACTTACTAGACGCTCCATGTTTAGTGTATGTATTTTCTGCCCCAGTCCTGGAATCTGCCATTTTTCTAAGGATACAGGGCTATATTTTATACTGGATCCTGTGTCTTGATGATCAATCTTGTGAACTGTGATCAGTTTGACTGGTTCATTGTGTCTATAATTGCAAATATGGAAAAAAAGCATTGAACTGTTGCTTACACATAGTCATTGTGAGCATGTGTGCAAATCCTCATTTTAAAGCTGAATGATAAAATAGTTGAAGACAACATAACAGCAAGCCCTCACATGAATCTATCAGGTATGGCTTACTCAAAGAGAGAAGAACTATTTCAAGTGACTATAAAATGATATTTTGGCTGTGTATCCCTACTTGGATAAATCCTAAGAACAAATGCACTGAGAACTTTTAAACCACATTCAAATATTCTTGGTAGTGATATTGGTATCATTATGTTGAAAATATTAAATATACACTGCAGGGTAAAGGGAATAAGTAGTTATATTTATGTTGTTAGTAATTAAGATTTTCAGAGATAAAGAAAAACTAATCTAAAAATTGCAGCAATTAAGTAAAAACCCTGTAATCTTAAACTTGAAGTATCTGTATGAGCTTAGACTTTTATCTTTATAGGTATGTGTTTTCTACTGAAAAAGCATAGAAACAAAGACAACCCAGTTACAGTGAGCATTCAGATTATAGTTTCTAAATGGCATTTCCCACTTAAAAACAACAACAACAACAACAACAAGCATATTTGAGAAAAGGCTGATTCCAGGTGTGGGCAGAAAGCAAGAATCCTCTCAAAGTTTCCTGGAGCTTCCATTGGATGGGGCTATTTGAGCATCAAGAAAAATAAGAAATGCAGTAGGTTGAAAGGCCACAAATGTGAGTTTTTAATGATGCTAAAAAACCCTCCACCTCATTGTTTATTTTTGGAGGCTGCTAGGTAACAATGCACAATTCTTAACATTGATAAAGTGAGGGAAAAGATTTAGCAATTATCCTTTCCTGAATAAACTATATATTTTAGGATAATCAAATAGTTGATGATGAAAGTCCCCCCCCAAAAAAATATACATTGCATCTAATGTTCAAGAAATGACAGAATTAGAAAATTGCCACTTTTCAGTTCCTAGTGAACTAATAAATCTAAACTAATGGGTGTTAAACTGGACTATAATCAGGTCACTAGATACAGTTGCTAGTTTGTGGAAATAAGTGGGATGGAAGAACAAGTTAAAGGACAACATACAGAAGCTGCAGTCAAATCTGAAATCCAAAATGTGGGAAATTCTGCAGGACAAATATAGGCCAAAGGAGACTTACAGAGGCATACTAGCCATGTGCAGTACGTTGGCCTTGTTTGGATCCTCATTCTCACAAACCAAATACAAAAGGAAAGATGAGCTATTTGGAGGAAATTTGAGCATGGACCAGGTCATGTTGAGGGATTGTTGTTCTGTTAGCTATGGCAAAGGCATTGTGTTTATATCTAAAGTTAATATGAGATACATAATGGAATATCAGTGACATGATAAGATGTGTGAGATCTGTTTAAAAATATTCCAGAAAACAATATACCAAAAAAAGTGTGTGTGCACTTTCGTGGGGTGTATGTGTGTTTGAAGAAGCAGGGGATGATATAGATAAAAACAAGACTAGGAAATTATTCATAATTGTTGAAACTGGGTTCTGGGTACTAGGGATTTAGTGTACTGTGTTGGAAGATTTTTATAACAAAAATACAAGCTCAAGGGACGCTTGGGTGGCTCGGTGGCTGGGCGTCTTCCTTTGGCTCAGGTCATGGTCCCGGGGTCCTGGGATTGAGTCCCACTTCAGCTCCCCGCAGGGAGCCTGCTTCTCCCTCTGCCTGTGCCTCTGCCTCTCTCTGTGTCTCTCTCATAAATAATAAAATCTTAAAAAAATTTCAAAAGCTAAATGTAGTCTTTGTTTTTTTTCTCTCCCCTAGTAGAAAAGGCATAATTTAGCATTTGAGGGTATTTGTGATATATAAGTATTGTTTTGGCGGTAGATTAATGAATAAATGAATGATTAATGAATGAATATTTCATTCACCTTTAAAGTCATGGATTTGACTCTGTATTGACTTCATGAACTGTTTAGGCTGAGTATGAAGTGGATTGGAACATTAGGTTGAGCTCTGAATCTGAAAGTAATTTTTGCGGTTGAGATTGAGAGAAAGATAGTTAGATAAAACCTTGTATCCTTCATGTCTGCTTTCCCATCACATTTAGGATAAGATCCAAATTGCGTACCATGCCGCGTAGAGCCCTTCATGACCTGATGCCTGCGTACTTCTAGGCCTCATTAGTGCCCTCTTTCCTTCAAGTTCAATCCAGTGTAGCCAGTGTAATGATGCTGGCTCTGTTTCTGACCCTTGAATGTAGCAGGAGTCTTCTCTCCCAAGACACCTGCTGCCTTTCTGTCCCCCAGTCCTTTCATGGTTTACTCCCTTATCCTTTCAGGTTATCTGCTTAAGTGTTCTCTCTGATGAGATTTTTCTGACGATTCTATATCATATTGTGCCCTCATCGTTCTCCAGCTCCTTAGCTTACTTTGTTTTATGGTATTTGTCACAACCTACAACACTGTGTTTTCATGTGTTTATACATCAGTATACATGTATTTATTTGGTTGTTGTTTGACAAGTCCACGAGGGCAGGGGATCTCTCTTGCTTACTCATGGATTCCACACACATGCAATGGTGTCTGGCAGTGTATACAGGCTCCTCATAGATCTGTTAGGGGACCCGACAATGCATTTTGTGTTTCAGCATGGCATTATTTCCAGTATTCTAGAAGCATCCACATTCATTTTATGCTTTTCCTGTTGCCACTCAGAGTAGACAGGGAAGGTGGGTTTGGCTGTACACCTGAAACTAAGTGCACTCTCCGGCTCCTCCCTGCATGCCATCCTCTATTTTGTCCTCAGTGAAAAGAGCCAGAATGGGTCTAAGTGTCTGCTCAGGAAAGTGACCTCTAACACATGCTTCCTTTGTCTGATGCCCTTGGCAGCTCAAGACACCTGCTTAGTTGGTCTCTGTCACCATTCATGTGTCTTGTGGGCGGCCGCCGGCAGGGACACTTGCCCACCCACCTGGCCCGGTCATCCCAGGATGATGGGGGGAAGGCGCAGGGACCAGCGGCAGATGGTGGGCTGGAGGTCAGGTCCTGTCTCTCCCTGGGCCTTTCTGGAGGGCTACAAAACACAGTGGCAGCGAGATGGCTCCGGAGTCTGCGCTCATCACCGTGACCCTCCAGGATCCCAGGGGGTTCCCTCTGCTGCCCAGGACCCCAAGCGCAAGATGAGAGCTGGGCTAGGGCCTCCGCTCAGTGGTGGAAGGTGCTGGAACTCGGAGTGGGAAGAGGGCTACCAGTCTCAGCTAGTCCCGGGAGGCTTGCTGTTTCATGGATCGCTGCGACAGACTGCGGACAGATGGGTGATTGGGTGTACTGAGGACTACGAGAAGGAAAACGAAGGTGGCAGTTGGGAAGGCGGTGAAAGTCTGGAGAAATTGCCTGTGGGCTCTGGGGGTGAGGTCCTCCTTGTTTTTCTTTTCTCTCTGGCCGTGCGCCAAGGGCAGGCTCTCAGAGCTGCAGCAGCCGTGCTCGGGGAGCTCAAGAGCCACAAACTATCCCACCTCTCTGGCTGCAAGGGTAGGAAAAATGCAGCCTGGAAAGTGTGTAGGTGCCTGTGCCTCTCCTTGAATCACCGAGGTGGACCCCTGGAGAACTGGGGTGGCTGCGGTGCTGGCAGCCCAGGTGCCTTTCCAAATCCTGCCCATGAGGGGCAAGGCCGACAGTTAGAACTCCACAGATTGGGAGCATCCTACAGAGGACACACAGGGTCCTCTGTGTGTGTGGACTGGCTGGAGGCAAGGACCCACCCTGAGCTGCACAGGGGCAGCAAGGACCCAAAAGCTGTGGAACAGAAGCCTGAAGAACTGGGATGACTGAACCATGGCCCACAGAACAGGAGGGACAGCTTGGGCCTGACCCCATCCGGATCAGTTGCCTGATAAAAAGGAACAAGCAAAATCCTAATGCTCTCCAGAGGATTTGTAATAGGACCCAGAGTCCACACAAATTCATATTCAGGATGTTATTCTACATTTAAAATTTCACAATATTACAGAAAAATGTGACCAATTCTTGAGACAAAACACAGTCAACAAATGCCAACTCCAGGATGATCCAGATTCTGAGATCCTCAGAGACTTTATAGCAATTATAGGGCACCTGGGGGGCTCAGCGGCTGAGTGTCTGCCTTAGGCTCAGGGCATGATCCTGGCTGGGGTCCTGGGATTGAGTCCCACATCGGGCTCCTGGAGGGAGCCTCCTTCTCCCTCTGCCTGTGTCTCTGCCTCTCTCTGTGTGTGTCTCATGAATAAGTGAATAAAATATTAAAAAAAATCAGTTACAGTAACTGCACCATGAGTTAAATTGTTTTGAAATGAATGGAAGGATAGCTGTTCTTTTAGGAGACAACATGGAAGAAAGTGTTTTGTGATCTTGGGTTAGACAAAAATTTCTTAGATGTAGCACCAAAAGCATGATCTGCAAAAGAAAAATACCTCGATATGCTGGACTTTTCATGAAGAGCTAAGCCACACCGAGGACATGTGGGTGATCTCTGGGACCTTCCACTCAGTTTGCTATGAACCTCAAACTAAGGAATACATTCTACTAAATAGAAATAACAGACTGGGAGAAATATTGTAAGTCACATATCCAACAAAGGACTTGTATCCAGAAAACAGGTAGCACTTTCAAAATCCAATAAGAAACAATCCATTAAAAAAATGGGGAAAAGATTTAAACAGACAATTCACCCAACCGGTGTCGTATGCTGGCAAATAGCACCAAGATGCTCAACAACCTTTGTTTTTAGGGAAATGCAACTGAAACCATGAGAGGAAATTGCTGTCTGACTAGCAGAATAGCTTAGGAAAATGACAGCACCAAATCCCAGCAGCTTCTTACCAAGTTAAATGTATGCTTGCCATGTGAGGTGGAAAGTAGATAATACCTGAGAGTATTATCTCTCATGAAATGAAAAGTCCTGTTTGTGAATGCTTACAGTAGCTTTTATCATCATTGCCAAAAGCAACAGGTGAAATTCTGTAAGTGGCAGGTGGATGGTACGTGCACATGGGGCACGCAATTTGCAGCAGAAAGGCACAACCCGCTGCCACTCACCCGCAGCAAGGATGGACCTAAGTGTCCTTCACGTGAAAGGAGCCCTGGAGACGAGGCATGATGGCATCTCTCGGGGTGATGGGACTGTCCTGTGTCTTGATCGTGGTAGTGGTTACATGACTACATTTGTCTAAACTCCCAGAACTTTGTATTTTACCTTGTGCAAGTGGTCAAACGGGGATAATTATTGGAAAGCCATCTAACTATAATTTTCATCCGATCCTAAAAAGGTTACGTCGTCCAGACTGAGGGAACTGCCATTTAGTACCTGAAGTACTCTGTTGGTGAGTTCGTAGGTCCTCAGCCCTCCTAGGTGGTGGAGAAGAGCTTGTCCGTTCAGCTGAGTTGTGAATCTGTGATTGGTTTTTTTCAAGTGGGTTGTGCGCTTGAGCTAATGGAATCTACCCCTCCGGATCCGGAAGCTGCTCTTCTAGAATCTGCTCCTGCTGCTTTGTGAGTGGTTTCGGGACCATTAGATGGAAGAATCAAAGGAGTTTCCCTTTCTCTTTTTTTCCCCCTGAATGCCCTGAATTGTTTGTGCGTAAAGCCCGAAGTCTGGCCTTGGGTTGTGTAGCAGGAGGCGAGGTCTGTCTTGCCGGTGACTGATGTTTCTGTGGGGCAGACCCTCTGCTTCCTGGGGCCTTCTTCCTGTCCCTTTCCTCCTCTGGGGCTATCTCGGAGGCCCAGCCCAGTCAAACTCTCTTAACGATACCTCACCCCCTAGACAGCTTCTTTTCTTCGCTCCTTGTCAAAATTGTGATAATGACAGTGTCTTACTCTCAGGGAAGTGCCCTGAATTTCAGATGACTTCAGTCTAGTCAGTGTTGCCTCTACAGAAACCCCACCGGGAGTCCTATTTGGGGGCAGATGATTCTTTTTGTGCAGAGCATGTTACGGGAACATCCAGCGTTTCCAACCTGCCACAGCTGGAGCTCAGGCCCTAATAGACTTTAGCTTTTACAAGTTTATTCCTCTCAAGGGTTTTGATTATACTTTTAAATCCACCAAGCCTCCTTGTTACAGGAAAGCCATACAAGAGTTTAATTTGTGCTCCCACAAAGGAATATCTGGACGTTGTTGTTGAGAAGGTGGGATGGAGTGTCGCTTTATATTTCTATAAAGGGTGGTAAATGGTCTCATCCTTAGAGAAGAGCTAGGGCGCAGGTGCTTTTAGCACTGCAGCTCCGAGGGATCCTACCTCCGTGCAGCTGCTTAGGCACACCATGCTGTGGCCCAGCTTCCCGGGCGGGCGTTGGCCTGTGCGCTCCGTGTAATCCTCATCCTGGGATTTGCATTTTGTCCTCATGATGGCAGCTTTGAGAAAATCCACCTTTCTCTAATGCAACGTACGAAGCTTTACCCCTTCCTCAGGTGTCTTTGCTGCCCTTCCTTTTAATTAAAGTTTTTGACTCCCCGATGTTGGGCGAGCTTTCTAAAGGTCACACTTGAAAACAGCTGCAGAAGGGAAATGAGGATTGCAGTATTGTGTCCTTTCATGGGGGAAACTGTCAAATCTGTTTTGCCTCTGAAAAGTGCATTTTCTTTTTCTCAATTTTGGCTAAAATGACGTGGATTGGAAGGAAGGAGTTTTTGCTAGTATGTAGCCACTGTGTCATTCAGTCGATGACCGAGGAAGGAGAGGATTGCAGTTTAGCCAGAAATGAAGAGTGTGCCAGCCGAGTGCCTTTCAAATGCCATACATCGTATGGCAAAAGTCAGTATTAAGTTTAATACGTGCACTTGCCTTCATTGCAAACAACGCCGTCTTATTCTGTCTACACAGTATTTGCCCCTGAAGTCTCCAAATGCGATTTTTGCGGTAGCTGTCCTTGGATTTCTGTTGGCTCCTACCGTAGGGGAGCTGCTCACAGGAGGGCTGTGAGGCTTGTCTTCCTTTCATGTTAACATTGTCGTGTGCAGCTGCCCTTGAAGATAAAAGATTTCAACACACAGAAGAATCCAGCCCACAGAAGGGAAATGTTATGTGTTTTATATAACTCTACTCATCAAGGAGGAATGAAAAGGAGGATAAATTCAAAAGAGGGGCTTCAGAATGGGTGTCAGGTAAACCTCACACGCAAAGACCTGACAGGTGGTTGGTGTAGTGGGGTCATTCCTCCTTGTGTTTGGTCCGTGTGCATGGGCTCTCCCACATGAGGTGGGTGCTCAGGAGGGAGAGAATTCTGGTAGGCCCATTGTTCTCTATGTGGATTGGCAGATCAAACAGCTTTACCCATTAGGGCTTGAGTTTGGCCCCTGTCTGAAGACAGGACAATGAGAAAGTTATGTGGAGATCAGGTCTTATATCTTAAGTTTGATCTGGTTAGTTAACCTTTGAGCTTTTCATCTCAAGGAGAGAGATCGTAATGCAGTCCGGGGATGTGAGTGACATAGTGTGTGGACCTTTCATGAAGGCAGGCAAATTTTGAGCTGCACGTCTGTAATTTAGATCCATCACTAATGAAGGCTGAGTGAGGACGGTGACTGGCCTCTGAGGTGGTGGGAGAAGGGCTTTCTCCCAGATGGTGGCATTAATCTTTTAACTAAGCATAGATTTAGATCATACCTGTTTTGTACAGTTTCTTTTTATTTTTTACATTTTACCAGTTTGTCACCAGTTGACATCATCTTCTGTTTCGTTTTGCTCTGAAGTACTTTCCATAATTTCTGGAAATGCTCGTCATCTCTTTTCAAATTATGTATCTTTTCTTTATTGTTATTATGTGTGGCCCTCCCCTCCCAATCTCTGGTCATATTTATTGCTTGTAAGTGTAAGTGACTTCTTACTACTAGGCCATTTCCCCACACTGTGAACCTTGCTGTTTTAAATGACTATTAGGAATGGTTTGAAGTTGAATGAGCTTTTATGTCAGAGATTTGCTCTCTTATATGGATGTTAAGTGTTTGGAGTGGGTATGTGACCTGTTCCAATTGTATTTCATCTGTATATATAGATAATTATGTGTAAGATCTTAATCTATCTTCCAGGACTGATTTGAAATTAAATAAGATAATTGAACTAGAATGAGTTTTGGGAGGTCAAGATAGTGTCATTGATGGAAGGAAGGTGACTTCACACATCAGAGGATGATTTTTGAATCCTCAATCTCTGGCTTGCTATACTTGTTTTGCCATTTAAATGGTGTCATTTTTTTCTACTGATAAGAGGTTTTTTTTTTTTTTTTTAGATTTTATTTATTCATGAGGGACACCACACAGAGAGAGGCAGAGACAGCAGCAGAGGTTACTCGTGGGGAGCTTGATGCAGGACTTGGTCCTGGGACTCTAGGATCACTACCTGAGCTGAAGGCAGATGCTCAACCACTGAGCCATCCAGGTGCCCCAACTGGTAGGGATTTTGAATAGAACCTTCATAAGGCTTTAGAAATGAAGAGACCTAACACAATAGAGGGAGTGATTGATTTTACTAAGATTTTGTTTAGTCAAGAGTCATATTTGCAAAAGCACTAGGTTGCATTCTAGGCAGATTGTCATTCTGCTTCTGCTGTTAAGTGAGACCTTGTGCAAGTCCTTTTCTGAACTTTATTTCCTCTCTAAAGCCTCAGGGCTTAAACCAGATGATCTATGTGGATGCTTTAAGAGAGATGGTACTGTTTCAACCAAATTTTCGATTTGCCTCCATGGATTGGTATCGTAGAGCAAGCTTGCAAAAGTATCAGTAAGAAATTCTATTCTATAGGTAGAAAAGGACATTGTCTAATAGTAAAACCTCTATTTTGAGGCATGGAGAAGACTGGATGATTTCATTAAAAAAATCCGTCTATTGACACTGGGGGCGCTTGCTGACTCAGTGCAAAGAACATGCGATTTTTGACCTCGAGTCATTAGCTGGAGCCCCACATGGGTCTAGAGATTACTAGTGAAAACAAAATGAAACTTTAAAAAAATGAATTTCTTAAAAAATCTATTGACCCTGTTGTATGCATTGGATTAAGGCACAATAGCAAACAGAAGAATTGTGTATGACAATGCAATCCTTGTAAGTGTTGCTAGAATGAATAGTGGTCAAGTTGTAGGGTTTTCAGTCCCTTTAGAGCTTCTGAATAAGGCTTACTGAAATCACTTATTTTGATAATTGACATCTTATTTAAAAAAAAGTTTTTTTTTGATAATTGACATCTTATTAAAATTGGTAGCTACATGATAAGAAGAACATTGCATGAAAAATCTTAGGGGATAAATGTTCCAAAATAGCTCCTGAGAAGGGACTTCTTTAAGGAAACGGTTTAATTTTGTTGACAGGAGAGTGAGGTGTCCATGCTGTTGAAGATGGCACGTGGTGGTGGACACTTTATCTCATTTATAGGGAGAGCTGCTTTTTTGATGAATTGTTAACAAGTGGACCGAGGGAGTGAATTTGGGATGGATGGGCACACTATAGGTGAAAAGACACTTGGCACATCATATGATCTTGATAAGCCCAGAGATTTAGAAGTCAGTGGTTTAGAACTTGGTGTAAAGGAAATAAATAACCCATGGTGTTTTAAAAATGGAGCAGCTCACAAGAGGATGCAATTCTTTAAGAATTTCCGTTGTTTATTCTTACAGGCTCTGTAGAATCACCAGCACATGGAGACACTCATGTTTAGCTAATAGTGGGTTCACAGGTATGACAAAGTGTCTTGATTGAATCAAAAACCCCTGTTAGAAATGTATAAATGTTTTTGTTAGAAATATTTTATAGAAGATTTGGTTGCATTTTGCAGCTCAGGAGATAAATACTTTTTTTTTTTTTTAAAGATTTGAGCATGAGTGGGAGGAGGGGCAGAGGCAGAGAATCTTCCAAGCAAACTCCATGCTGAACATGGAGCCCAAAGTGGGGCTCGATCCCATGACCCTGAGATCATGACCTACCTGAGCTCAAACCAAGATTCAGGTGCTTAACCAACTGAGCCACCAGGTACCCCTGGCTGAAATACTTTTGACCCAAGTATCATAAAAGAAAAGAGGGGAACCTATGCAAGTAAAGGGACTGCCACAAGCAAAGTGCCAAGTTAATGAGGAGAGAAGGGAGCATACGAGGTGGACAGATGCCCATCAGGGCCCCCATCCTGGTGCCTGTCTTTATTCTGTTGAGTTTATTACATCAGTTAAAGTCTGTTGTGTCGAAGTGCTGTGAACTTCATTCTGATAAAAAGCTAGGAAATGGGAAATTTTTCCCAGTTCTGTGTCCACATCAAGGTTACTGTTTGGATGTGAGGGGTATTGTTTGAAGGAGAGTGAAGGGCATCTGAGGAGCTGGGGTTGGAGAGAAGAGTTGTTCTGGCCCAGATTCTTGAGACTGCAAACAAATGGGAATGGCTTTTTCATGCCTCTTGTTTTTATCAAACTTTCTGAAACAATACTGACAAGGATGAGATAAGAACCTGGAGAAGGAGGGACACCCGGGGGGCTTAGCAGTTGAGCATCTGCCTTGGGCTCAGGTTGTGATCCTGGGGTCCTGGGTTCGAGTTCTGCATTGGGCTCCTTATGGGGAGCCTGCTTCTCCCTCTGCCTGTATCTATGTGTCTCTCATGAATAAATAAAATCTTAAAAAAAACCTGGAGAAGAAAAAGGATGAAGCAAGGAGCCCAGTGGGTTGTTACTGAATAACTGCTTTGTGGGTTGGTGTATGTTTTTCCTCTGTACTCGGGTTCTCTCCACCGCACTTGTTTTTTTTCCCCTTCATGTGTTGATGTTTCTGAGCAAGATTGAGATGGACAACTGTTCTTTTTTTTAACCCTTTGCCCCTGAAGACCTAGGTTGGGATTTCTAGTTACATACTTAAAACAGTGAAATTGTATTACAATAAAGAATTTTGGATGCTTGGTTTTTATATATCTACCTATTATAAATGCTTTTATCTTTAGTATCTTTGTCTTTGTAATGACAACTTCATACAGGACATGACCACAGTGCTTTGTTGTTGTGATCTTCCTGAGAAATCTGTTTTCCCAGACTTTTAAAAGGGAGACCCTCTCAAGGATAGTTTTCAGGGTTCATGGCTCCTCAGACCCCTTTTCTGTCATTTTGGATGGAGAAAATAGAGACCTTCTCCCATGCTGCAAGTCCCTTCCCTAGTCAGACCCTTTTTCTCCCCTTTTCTTTACCGTGTCTCTTCTGCTAGGTTGGGATCCTACCCCCGGCAATTTCTCTTCAGAGTGGAGTTAGGTCCTGCAAGGAGCTTTGCATAGTTACTGCCAAGTTCTGACTTGGTCCCCTCAGACTTTCCATGAGCCCTGTACCCCCAGCTCCCCGCGCCCGGGGCCCGGCGTTCCCGGCCACTGTGCTCCTGTCCCCTGGCCAGTTTGGGGCCGCCTGGATCCCCCGAGCCCTGAGCTTCCCCTCCACAGGCGGGTCCCCTTTGGGACTGGGGTGCTGACTGGCCCCCACCTGCCCGCGGAGGGAGCTTGCCACCAAGGCTTTGGGGGCACGTTCTGTGGCCTTCTTGCCCTGCATCTGAGTTGCTGTGTGTGACTTTTCTTTTTAATTTAATCTGAGGGCTTGGGCAGCCCCGGTGGCTCAGCGGTTTAGCGCAGCCTACAGCCCAGGGCCTGATCCTGGAGACCCGGGATCGAGTCCCATGTCGGGCTCCCTGCATGGAGCCTGCTTCTCCCTCTGCCCCCCGCCCTGTGTATCTCTCATGAATAAATAAATAAAATCTTTACAAAAAAATTTAATCTGAGGGCTTTGGGGAGACCAGTAGACTGTGCTGTCCTGCTGCCACCCTCCCACCGAGCTCCTGGGCTTGTTCTGAAGCTGAAGCTGTCGCCCCTTGGTTACACGCGTGTCCCTTGCTCTTTCCCTCGGCCGAGCCCGAGTACGTGGTCCCTGAGCCTGGACGCCTTCCTCCCCAGCTCCCCAGACTGGCCCCGACGCTGTCCTCCCATCTCCCCTGCTGCTGCAGCTTTCCCAGTGCTCCCAGAACATCTTAGGAGGCCACAGCCCGCATGGCAGCTTCCTGAAGTGTATGTCTGCTTGTCTCATCTCTTCCGAGGACCCTGGGGTCTTAGGCGAGACTGTGTGCCCCCAGCATCTGAGCTGGTGACTGGCACTGCGAAACTGGTCAAGAAACCGTCATTGGAGAAAGGTTGGCAGCAGCGTCGTGTACACTTAAGAACTGTAGAACAAAAAAATGTGTAAGGAATTGGAAGTTTTGGAAGTTTGTGCTCATGAAGGAAGCAATATGGTTAACTTGGGTGGAAGACAGCTGTTATCGCAGGCTCGGGCCTCAGGTCCACCCACCCAGTGTGATTTCTGCATGATCTCTCTTGAGGGCAGAGGGTGCACTTGGGCTCTTCACGTTCCTTCTAGGCCAGTAATTGTTTCCTTGTTAATTAAGTTCTCTGGTGAGTTGAGAGTTTGGGAGAGTGTCTTAGAGGTGGCCAGATAAAGCTATTTAATGGTCTCTGAGTTTTCTACAAAGTGGATGGTGATGATGCTAAAACCTTCCTGGTAACCAAGGAATCCAGTCCTGTGCTGCTGGGTAAGAGGAGTAAAAATTTAACTTGAGACCCTCAAAAGAAAAGCTGGTCATTTTCCAGCATTAGGGCCAGGCACTGACATCCCGGCATGTGCCCCTGACCCACCACTTGTTCCCTTAGGAGAGTGAACTGTCAGTGGCCATGGTGGGGTGAGTGAGGTTTGTACACTAACCTTGCCGGGGAATGCTCAGAGTCCACGTGCAGCCTTCCTACCGAGTTTGACCTTTTTGTGTATGTAAGATCTTTTAATTAAATGATTTAACAAAAGTTTTTGCTCAAAGTCCTGGCAGTAGTATCTCTGGTTATTGTGTATGTCTCTATTGTGTGTGCCAGTAGGTTGACAAAGCAAGTGCTAACTTTTTTTCTGAATCAGAACCAGACCAAGAAGCAGATGATTCTCCTAGCTCCATTTAGGGCCTGTAGATTAAAAAAAGTGTTAGCATCACAGTGTCCTGGAAGTACACCTTCTGGAAGTGCAGATTGCTTAGAAGTGACTGAAATATTGATGCCTCATTCTTTGCAAAAGTTGTGATTAAAGGATTTTTAACAATAAAAAGTGAATAGTAGAGCTAAAAGTAACTGTGTAAGTGCTTTTTGGCAGAATCTGTCAAATGGGATGTGCAGTATTAAAAGGAAAGAAAGATAAGGACTGGGGATGAGTGAAGAGGCCCAGCAGAAGTTTCAGGATTGGGGTATCATTTTCTCTGTTCTCAGATTCCTCTGCCCCCCCCCCCCCCTTTTTTCCGTATACCGATTACAAGGAAGGACAAGAAAAGAAGCTGTAGATAATTCTCTTGCTAGAGAAATTTCTGAATTTGAGGATGGTTTGGATCACTTTTTCTCCATTCTTCCTGGCTAGAGTATTTTGGAGCTCAAATTCTGCATACATTGTTCTGGGCTCAGTGGATAATGTAGATATGTATGCCATACATTGCATTTCAAACATGATCATGTTCTTGTGTATATTTAATACACAATGACAAATTAGAAACTTTGTTAGTTTATCTGCATATTAGGTACATAGTATATATATGCATATTTTTATTCAATTTTTAACTGAAATCTAGCTTCTTGAAAT
This sequence comes from Canis lupus dingo, assembly GCF_003254725.2. Classification (NCBI taxonomy): domain Eukaryota; kingdom Metazoa; phylum Chordata; class Mammalia; order Carnivora; family Canidae; genus Canis; species Canis lupus. Next base: position 1,192,766 of record NC_064272.1, read on the forward strand.
ACGACATAAAAATTCTTTTTGCTAGCACTTTTGTAATACCAAATGCTGTTATTGAACTCATAATTATGATGGTTTGTAAATTTTTCTATCGTTTCAAAAGAATAATTTTTTAAAGTAGTGAATTATCGGGACGCCTGGGTGGCTGGCTCATGAGATGCCTGGGTGGCTCAGTGGTTGAGCATCTGCCTTCAGCTGAGGGTGTGATCCCAGGGTCCCAGGATTGAGTCCCATATCAGGCTCCCTATGGAGAGCCAGCTTCTCCTTCTGCCTGTGTCTCTGCCTTTCTCTGTCTCTCATGAATAAGTAAAATCTTAATTTACTACTTTAATTTTTTTTATCAGCTGCTGATTAAAAAATGACCTGACTAGGGTTACAGATATAGAAGTTGGCAATTAGACTCTTAAGTAATGATCAATTTAAAGCTTGGTAATGTTTAAAAATTTTAAAGGTAAGGTGAGTTAATATAGTTTTCCAATTTTAAACCTTGTAACATTTTTGGTTGGATATATCTGACATTATTACCTAATTATTGAAATTAGTTCCTGGTGACTTTTTCTTGGTTTTCCTTAAATGTGTTCTTTCACCTGTCTATCCCACCTGTTTCCATTTATGGTGTAATTACACTTTGTCAGGAACACAGGAGGCCGTTGAAAGTGTGATTGACTGTTTTCTAACCTCCTTATGATGTTCAAAACAGGAAAACAATTTCTTTTTTATTTTATTTATTTACTCATGAGAAATGCAGAGAGAGAGAGAGAGAGAGAGAGGCAGAGACACAGGCAGAGGGAGAAGCAGGCTCCCTACAGGGAGCCCGACGTGGGACTCGATCCCGGGTCTCCAGGATCACACCCTGGGCTGAAGGCGGCGCTAAATCGCTGAGCCACCAGGGCTTCCCCAGGAAAACTATTTTTACGTGCTTTTTACTCTGGCAGAAAGTGAACAGGACCTTCCAAAGTCAGATTCCTGAATATGAAAGGCTTTACATAGGCTTGGTTTGGTTGTTATGTGCTACTAATAACTTCCCAAGTTTTACTGGCTTATCTGAGGGCTCTTCATGATAAAGATAATCTTTAAATATTCTCTTGGCAGATGGTTGCTCTTTTGCAAGAAAAGGTAAGAGGAGATTTAAAAAACAGTGTTAAAAAAAAGTAAAAAACAGTGTTGCCCAGACGTACTTTTCATGGACTGGCCAGTTACATTAAGTTATAGTTTGCTTAATGTAAGTTGTTGTAAATTAAATAGCAGTTCAGCTGTGGTGAGTAAATCTTTTCATTGGTTCTGTGGTGCATGTGGTAGCTTTCATGTGGGTCTATCCATCATTGAAAATGGGGCCTCCATCTACTATTGTTGAACGATTTCCCCTTTCAATTCAGTCCGTGTTTGCTGCATATATTGTGGGGCTCAATTATGAGGAACATAGGTCATAGTTGTCACATCTTTTTGCTAAATTGTCCCTTTTATCATTGTTTGGTTTCCTTCTTCTCATAATAATTTTTACCTTAAAGTTTATTTTGTCTGATAATTGCGTAGGCACTCTGCTCTTTTTTACGTACTGTTTGCATACAGTATCTTTTACTATTCCATACTTTATTATGATGTTTGTCTTTGAGTGTGTCTCCTGTAGACAGCATATAGATGGGTCTAGAAACATCCATTTTGCTAGTCCCTGCCTTTTGATGGAATTGTTCAATCTATTCACATTTAATGTTGCCATTGATATAGTTGGATATTTATGTCTGCCACTTTACTTTGTGTTTCTCATACATTTCATATGTGTTTCACTCCTCTATTCCTCTTTTGCAAGTTCTTTTGCATAAAGTAAATATTTTTAATGCAACGTTTAAATTCCTTTAATTTTTTAAAAAATTCTTTCCTTAGTGTTTTCTCTAGGGTCTACTATATACATTTTAACTTATCAGAATCTGCTTCAGGTTTATACTAGCTTGGTATTACTCCTAGAAAGCTCTGTTTCCCTTCTCCCCCTTTGTGGTATTACTGTTACACATATTACATCTGCAGGTTATAAAACCGACAATACATTGTTACCATTATTACCTTATATAATTTTATTTTTTAAAGAATGAGAGAAGAAAGAAGAATAAGCTATATTTATTGCTTTTGTTCTATTAGCCTTCTTATTTCCTATTCCTAGTTTTGTTCATTTGCTTCTATATGTTTGAGTTCCCGCATGAAGTCCTTTCCTTAGTGCAATACTGTTTTGTTCCCACCTACTTCCTTTGTGCTGTTACTGGCAGATGTATTGTTGGGCCCGTAACATATGGAAATATAATTATGCACATGTTGTTTTAAATTGCTTTTAAAATCCATTATGGGAGGAGAGGCTGTATCAGATATGATTTCCAGATATTGTATCATATAGGTTGCCTTTCATTTAAGAAAATGTTTTTAATTCCAGTATAGGTAACATATAGCGTTACATTAGTTTGTGACGTGCAAATGGTGATTCAACAGTTCCATGTATTAGTGCTCATCAAGAGTAGTATATAGTTATTCCCCATTACCTATCTCACTGCCCCCCACTTTCCTCCTGGTAACCAACAGTGTGTCCTCTATAGTTAAGAGTCTGTTTCTTGGTTTACCTCTTTTCTGTTTTCCCCTTTGCTTGTTTTATTTCTTAAATTCCACATGAGTGAAATCATATGGGATTTGTCTTTTACTGACTTATTTTACTTAGCATAATACTCTCTAGCTCTATCTCTGTTGTCACAAATGGCAAGATTTCATTCTTTTTAATGGCTGAATAATATTCCATTATATAATATGTCTTTCTCACATCTTCTCATCTATTGATGGACACTTGGGCTGCTTCCCTATCTTGGCTATTGTAAACTACACTGCAATAAACATAGGGATGCCTGTATCCCTTTGAATTAATTTTTTTCTTCTTTGGGGAAATACCCAGTAGTGTAATTGCTGGATTATAGAGTAGCTCTATTTTTAACTTTTTTTTAAAAAAAGATTTTATTTATTTATTCATATGAGAGAGAGAGAGAGAGAGAGAGAGAGAGAGAGAGAGAGAGAGAGAGAAGCTGGCAGAGGGAGAAGCAGGGAGCCTGACATGGGATTCAATCCCGGGTCTCCAGGATCACGCCCTGGGCTGAAGGTGGCGCTAAACCGCTGAGCCACCCGGGCTGCCCTATTTTTGACTTTTTGAGGAATCTCTGTACTGTTTTCTGAAGTAGCTGTACCAGTTTGCATTCCTACCAGTCGTACATGAGGGCCTCATTTTCTCCACAGTTTCACCAAAGTTGTTGCTTCTTGTTGTTTTTGATTTTAGTCATTCTGGTGGCCATTCTGAGGTGATGTTTCATTGTGGTTTTGATTTGCATTTCCCTGATGATGAGTGACAGTTGATACCTTTTCATTTTGTTGATGGTTTCCTTTACAGAGGCTTTTTAGTCTGATGTGTTCTCACTGGTTTATTTTTGTTTTATTGCCTTCGCTTTGATGTCAAATCCAAAAAATTGCCAATTCCGATGTTAAAAAGCTTACCAGCTATGTTTTTCTTCTATAAGTTTTATGGTTTCTGGTCTTGTACCCAAGAATTTAACACATTTTGAGTTAACTTTTGGGTATGGTATAAGATAGTGGTCCAGTTTCATTCTTTTGCATATGGGTGTCCAGTTTTCCCAGAAGCATTTATTGAAGAGATGGTTCCTTTCCTCATGATGTACCCTTTGTCATAAATGGGCCGTATATGTGTGGGTTTATTTCAGGACTCTATTCTGTTCCATTGTTCTATGTGTCTGTTTTTATGCCATTGCCATCCATAATGTTTTGATTACTATAGCTTGTAATATAGTTTGATATCAGGAAGCATGATGCCTCTAGCTTTGTTCTTTTTAAGGATTGCTTTGGCTATTCAGGGTCTTTTGTGATTTCATACAAATTTTTAGATCTTTTTTTCCTGTGAAAAATGCCATTAAAATTTTGATAGGGATTGCATTGAATCTGTAGATTGCTTTGAGTTGTTATTGATATATTTTTAAGTATTTTATTTATTTGAGAAAGAGAAGATGAACAGGGGGAGGGGCAGAGGAAGAGGGAAAAGCAGAGGACCCTCTGAGCAGGGAGCCTGATGAGGGGCTTGATCCCAGGACCCTGGCAGATGGTTAATCGACTGAGCCACCAAGGCACCCCTACTTATAAATAGTTTAAGAATATTCTTTTAATCTGTGAACACAAACGGTATTTTCATTTGTTTTTAATTCTTTTCCATCAGTATCTTATATTTTTCAATATACAGAATTAGCATACTAATAATGTAATGATGTTAACATAGTAATGATGCCTTTATAGTTTTCACATTGCTTTCTTTTTTTAAATTTATTTTTTATTTTTTTTAAAGATTTTATTTATTTATTCATGAGAGACACAGAAGAGAGATGCAGAGATGTAGGCAGAGGGAGAAGCAGGCTCTAGGCAGGAAGCCTGATGTGGGACTCGATCCTGAGACTGCAGGATCACACCCTGAGCCAAAGGCAGGTGCTCAACCGCTGAGCCACCCAGGTGTCCCTTCACATTGCTTTCATCAGTATTTTCCTCATTTGTTCTGTTCTTTCTTTTTATCTCAGGATTTTGCATATTTTGTCCCAGATATGTTATCCCAAACATAACATCTCTAGGAGTTTTTAAGAGCTACCTTTCTCTAAGTTACATCAAGTGCCTTCTAAGCTTTATTACTTTTTACTACCACTTTGTGATGGAGGCTAATGGCAGCTCTTCTCATCTTTGCAGTTGGGTGGGAGTAATGAGATCATTGTTCAGTGATTCTTCTTAAACTGGGGATTAGTGAGTCATTCAGCAGTGTGAGGCCCAACCTTTCATAAACACTTTGTAAATATTAAATGATGGTGAAGGCAGGGCCATTCATTCTTCTGGGTCCTCTGCCTTCCATTCCAGTGCTTGTTTTACTGTTTCTAGCTCCTCAGGTGTTTCAGACTATTGTCTTTTTCACATCAAGCTAATTACTCTGCCCAGGCTTACATGTTTTGCAATGTGTTATAGCAATGTTCAGAAGTTTTGTTGGAGAAGTCTTTGTGAGCTGTGTTTACCCAATGGGCCAACAAAGGAATTTTGGATTTTCCCAGATAAAACCCTACAAGTATTTTCAGCTCTAGATCTGTCCCTGTAGTTCCACGTCATTTATGAAGCTATTTTCTTTAGAATGTTCCTGGTATTTGTTATTTAAACAGATCATGTGTGTAGTCACATACCTTTTAATCTACTACCATTTTTTAGTTCTGAGAAACTCAGGAATGGCAGGAAACCTCTAAGTTTCAGGCAGTTTTGGCAATCTACATCATAATCTAGATTGCAATCTTTCTGTGCCACCAAAGAGCCTTATGATATTTGAGGGCTGAGAGTGATCTTGAAGGTCAGTTATCTATGCTTTCACACAAACTTACTAAACTTGATTCAGATGAGAATTACTGACTAGTGTTAAAGCAATTTGGGGAATTAGAAATCTGTAGTGGACCAAAATAATAGAGGTAGAGGGGAAGACCTATCTGTTCAGTGGGTAGGTCAGACTTCACCCAACCTTCTTGGTTAATCTTAGCACTATTTATGTTTGGTCAGCCGTTTATCATCTGTCATTTGATGTGATGTAACCTAAGGTTCAGAGCAACATCTATGATGTATCTTAACCAAAAGATATTTAACTTGACTCCATTAGGCATTCAGATTTTTAGATTTTTAAAACTTCATTACTTCCTATAAACAAGGACCACCATGAAGCAGCCATACAGAAGGTGGGTCCTTCTGCACTCTACCTGTACTGGTCTCCTCAACAAATCAATGGCATAAAGATAAAGACTGTGCTAGGTTCAAAGGGACTTAAGAGTGAGATATAGGACATGGTCTTGAAGAGGATACTGGTGTGGACAAAATCAGCCATAAAGGAAATTTTTGGGGTCAGCAAATTTGGAAATAGTCTCGATATTATATGAAATGACATTAACTGAGATGGAGAGATGCAGAATTTTGTAACAGAAATTCTTGTTACAAAAAAAGTATATGTAAATAGTGCATATACTTCCATATCTCTATCTAAGGTGTTCATGGTGGTACTCCTACTCTTAAGGGATGGAACGTGGGGTTTCATTTATGTCTTTGCGTGTCCTTTCCTCTTAGTTTTCTGCAGTGCACACATCCCATTTTTGTGTTAATAATAGAAACTTACTACTTTTTTAAAAGTCTGGACTAACCCGTCTTGTACAGATGGGTTGTTTTAATATATTTCATGAGTTTTTCTTTTGATAAAGATTTTATAGCCTTTGGGATCCTTCTTTAAATGATGTCTTTAGATTTTATATGCATCTTTTTTAAGGTTTAGTTTTTTATTATGGAAAATTTCAAATACATACAAAAATAGATAGGATAATATAATTATCAATCATGCCTAGTTTATTTCCTCTGTGCGCATTATTGCACTCCACCCATTATTTTGAAGGAAATCCTACACGTCCTATCTTTTCATTTATCAATAGTTCAATATTTATTCCTAAAAAAAAATTAAGAAATCATAATATGGTATCACACCAAACAATAAATACATGAAATAATAGTATTTCTTCAAAATAATCAAATATCCAGTTCACATTTCTCTGGTCATCTCATAAGTGATTTTTTATCTATAGTTAATATTGTTTGAATCCAACTTCAGATAAGTTCCTGACATTACAAATGGTTATGTGTCCATGAAGCTCTTACAATCTATAGGTTTCTCTCTCCTCCTCCAGCACTTTTTCCCTTGCAGATGATTTGTTGAAGAAACTAGGCCCTTTATCTTTAACAGTTTCTCACTTTCTGCTTTTTTCTGCATACTCTTTTATTTATTTATTTATTTATTTATTTATTTATTTATTTATTCATCCTCTTTTTAATATCCAAGACTGGAAACTGTTCTCTTGAATGCATCTGAATGGAGTTCCATTTAAAACTTATAAAACTTATTGTGTTTGTGAATATCTGTAAGTTGAAATGGTTGATTTCTGTCCTGAAGTCCTCAAAGTTTAAGACTTGGATAGCCTTGATTGTTTGAATAAGCTGAAACAGCTATCGAAAAAGGATACACTAGGGTAGACGTTAACCGTGTGGGTTATCCAAACTTTTAGGAAGGAACTTGCCAGATTTCCTTTGCAAAGCTAAATGAAAAGCTTATCGTGAAAGTACATTCTGGTATAATAGGGTCCTTTTGAAATATTATTTAGTATCCTCAGAGAGCTTGGTCCATAAATGTGCCCTTTGTTGTGATATTGGTGTAGTACCTTTTTGTTTTGTTTTACTTTCTGCTAAGGCTGCTAAGGTAGGAATTTCCACTGCCTGCATATTGATTTGTCTCTAATGATTGCAGGTTGAAGATGACAGTGATGCAGAGACCAATGGAGAAGAGAACGAGGAGCAGGGAAATTATTCTAAAAGAAAGATAGTCTCTAACTGGGATCGATACCAAGATATTGAAAAAGAGGTCAATAACGAAAGTGGAGAATCACAGAGGGGAACGGACTTCAGTGTTCTCCTCAGCTCTGCAGGTATGAATTCCAGTTGCATGCATATGGGTTGAGTACTCTGAAAGTTGCATAGACCTTTTATTTATGTTCCATTTAAAACTGCATTTTAATACCTAGCAATTTGTTCTTTTGTCCTTTGGATTGTAAATGCAGGTAAAGGACAGTGTATCTAATGGTTTGCAAGGAAAAAATGTTTCTTTAAGTGGAAGCTAGGGATTCTGTGTACTGATGGAGAAGGACTTAAGTCCTGGTTGAAATGGATAGAAGGCTTTACAGAAATGAAAAATGCTGAACTCTGACCCTCTAAAGTGGGTAGTCTGAAAACTGAGGGTTTTTTTGTTTTGTTTTGTTTTTATTTCAGAGGAATTAATACTTCTGCTTATACAAAGCTTTACCAAGCTTCTAGACTAGGTGTTCTTTCCCATTTTATAGCCAAGAATATGCATATTAGTTGGAGATGCACGTATTAGAGACCTGTGCACCTGAATGTGAAAACTTTACTGTTTTGCTTTTGGACAGCTTTCTCTGCCAATAAGATGTAACACTTATTCCTTCTATGTCCGGCTGTTTGTTTTCTTTTTTTAAGATTTTTTTTTTATTATTATTCATTCATGAAAGACCGAGAGAAAGGCAGGCAGAGACACAGGCAGAGGGAGAAGCAGGCTCCATGCCGGGAGCCTGATGTGGGACTCGATCTTGGGACTCCAGGATCATGCCCTGGGCCAAAGGCAGGCGCTAAACCACTGAGCCACCCCAGGATCCCCTGTCCAGCTGTTTTTTAAGTGATAATGCAGCAGCAGTGTGAGGCTGGCGAGTAGTTATAGGAAGTAATGAGGCAGAGCTGATTGTATAGATGGTTACTCTCCATTAGGGGGTGGAATGAGGATTGGAAGGATGAATGGAGGATAGGGTTAGGGATGGGGGAGGTGGATGCTGCTATAAAAATGTAACAGGAAGTATCCTTGTAGTACTGCTACTGATCATTATCTCGATTACAGTGGTAGATATAAAACCTACACAAATTATAAAATTGTTTAGAACCTAAGACACAAGTGAATACAAATAAAACTGGGGAAGTCTGAACAACATTGTAGGTTATATCAACATCAGTATTCAATATTCTGGTTGTGATATTATATCGTAGTTTTGTGAAATGTTATTGTTGGGGGGAACCTGGGTCAGGTATATGGGAGATCTCTTTGTATTGTTTCTTAATATTGTTATATGAGTCTATGATGACCTCAACAACAAAATATTGCTGGGTTAAAGACAATTTTAAATAAAGGATGACGAGGTGAGAATCAGAGAAATAAAATGAAAAGAATATTTTCAGACAATTTTCGTTGAATTCTGTCTCCCCTTCCCAACATTTATGTTGCTGTTGAGTTCAACCTTTTTTCTCTTCTACCTGTACCAGACTAAGAATCATAAAGTGAAGAGTTCTCTTCTGACCTAATTCCTTTGAGTAGCAAGAGAATTGTAAGCAGAGAGGGGGAGTGTGAGTCAGAAGAGCAAGATTCAGGCTGTAGTCATTGTGTTTTGCACCACACACACTGTAACCCTTTTAGAGGTTCGCTGATGGTGTCCAGCACCCTGTTAGAAGCTGTTGACTTGTCTTCTTGCCAGTCACATGAGTACTTCTCTCTTGTGACCTGCACTTTGGCCAATTATAGGTTTATAGGCACTTTTCTCCAAGGTGGGAAAATGGTAAAAGGCAGACTGCCTAATTTCAATGTCTATTAGCTGTTCTGCTAAAGGATGTAGGGAAAAATTGAAGTAGTGTGATAAGGTTAACATGTGGACTATCTGGTTTTAATTGAATCAAATCTGTAGTCCATTACTAGGACAGCATCTGGCAAAAAAAAAAAAAAAAAATAACACATGAATGTTTGAAGGCGATTCAAGATTCTAGTCTGACCCAGCAGTCATGCCCAGTGGCTTATGATTTTGGTTATTTACGTTAGCATTTTGCTTGTAACTTAAAACCTGACATGATTTGGGTCTCATGTATTTTTCTTGTAGTCTATCTTTAATTACTGATTTCTTCCCAAGTGACTTGTTTATCTATGATCAGTTTCTTGGGGCAATCACAACTGTCACATCTTTGGGTATGTGACACTCTGCTGCTGATTTATCCTTTTTTCACCTTGTCATATGCCTGAGAAGAACTGCCATGCTTTAGGTCTATAGTAGTTTGCTTTTGAAAGATGGACTTCATTCTGTGATCATAAAATATTAATATCCCCCAGATACGTTGACTATATTCCTTGGAGTCAGACTTTTAGTATACCATACTCACTTGTATAGATAAATACACAGCCCAGAAAAACTATTGCCAGTTTGTTAGATGTGCACATCATAAACTTTTCTAGATAAAGACAAATTGCTCTCCAAAGTGGAGATGAGCTAGGATTTCTAGTATTCACTGTCTTTGCCTATACATAGTACTGTTAGACTTTTTTTTAAAGATTTATTTATCTATTTATGATAGACACACAGAGAGAGAGAGAGAGAGAGAGAGAAAGAGAGAGAGAGGCAGAGACACAGGCAGAGGGAGAAGCAGGCTCCATGCTGGGAGCCCAACGCGGGACTCGATCCCGGGACTCCAGGATCGTGCCCTGGGCCAAAGGCAGGCGCCAAACCGCTGAGCCACCCAGGGATCCCCACTGTTAGACTTTTTAACTGTGGCCAGTTGACTGAATGATACCTAGTTGTGATTCACTGAACAATTATTTGAGTATCCTCTACTTCTAGGTACTATTTTAGATGCTGAGCATATGGCAAAGAACAGGGCAGACAAAAACACCCGCCTCCTGGAGTAGACATCCTACAGGGTGGAGACATAGTAAAGAAAAGAAAGTACATAAGATACTAAAAGGTGATAATTGCTTGGGATAGAAATAAAGTGGAGAGAGGCTATTAACATTTTAGAAAGAATGGCCAGAGGAGGCCTTATTGAGATGATGATATTTGCATAAAGGCCTGAGGAAAGTGAGCGAGTAAGCATTGAAGATATCTGTGAGAGGAGTTTTGCAGGCAAAGGGAATAACAAGTTCAAAGGCTTTGAAATAGGAGTATAGAGACTAGCAAGGGAGGCCAGCATGGCTGGAGCAAAGTGAGCAAGTAGGCAATGAGGTCAGAGAGGCATATGTGGCCAGATCAAGGGGAGGCTTGTAGACCATTGTAAAGATGTTAGCTTTCACTCTGGGTGAGATGAGCAGCCACCAGAGGGTTTTGAAGAGAAGAGTGATATAGCTAGCTTATATTTAATAGGATCATTCCAGCTGCTGTGTTGGTAGACCAGTTGGGAGACTATTGCAACAATCGAAACAAGCTGTGATGGTGGCTGTGGCGAGGGTGGTAGCAATGGAGGTAGTGAAACATAGTTGGGTTTTGGATCTGTTTTGAGGGAAGAGCATATAGGACCTGTGGATATGCGGTATAAGATAAAAAGATGTATAAGGACGATGCCAGCTTCTTGGTGTAAATAGCTAAAAGAAGGGAGTTGTTATTAATTCAGATAGGTAAAACTATGGGAGGTGCTCAGGTTTGCATGTGTTAAAATTAAGGTGCCAGTTAGACATCTGTATTAGTCAGAGTTCCTGTAGGAAATAGATGGCACATTCCACATAATTAGAAGGAAGTTTTAACAAAGGAATCACTTACAAAAGTATGGGTAGAATGTAGGGAGAGCATGTTGATAGGATAGTATTGGAAGGGCAGGAAATAGCAGAGATGTTACTATCTCTAGTTACTGAAACTCTAGGAGAGAGATTTGTGTAGGGCAGTTGACCTTGAGAGGATGAATCACCTTTGCTCAAGAGACCTAGTCAATGAAGTTGACTCCACAGCGAGGGAGGCAGGTGAATAAATACTCTGGTCTTATACTCTGTTTCTCCTTTATTCTCCTGCCAGGGCTTCCCATCATAATCCTAACCTACTAGAAGCCAGAAGACAAAGGAAGCCTGTTGCTATCATCCATATAGGTTAGCCTTCTAGGGCAGAACAGGGAAGAAGAAAGGGTAAATCTGGAGTGGTAAATAGAAGAGCACAGCATCCAGTAGGAAGTATTAAGCAGGTTGTTGGATGAAGGCATCTGGGATACAGGATCCAGGTCTGGACTGGAGATCAACATTTAGGAGATGACAGCCTGTAGGTGATAATATTTAAAGTCATGAAACTGCATGAGATGACCAAGGGAGTTATTAATGAAAAAGAACTGAGCACTGGACAGCACTGTGTCTAGAGGTTACAGAGATGGGAAGGAACCAGGACAGGAGACTGAGTGGGAGTGGTAGAAGGAAAAACCAGTAAGGGCTTTCAGGAAGGAGGGATCTGTGTCAAATGCAGCTGATGACTTACAAGAATTGACACTTTAACAACAGGAGGTTTCTAGTGATCTTGGCAGGAGTAGTTTTTTTTTTTTTTTTTTTTTGGAGTAGTTTTGTTGCAGTGGTAGGATACATTCATTTAGAAAGAGTATGGGAGGAGAGAGATTTGAGACAGCAAGTATAAACACCTCTAAATTTTAAGGAGTTTTATTACAGTCAGAAGGAGAAGGATGGACTGGTGGGGGAAGTGGGTCAAGACATGTTTTTTAAAGATGGGAGACTTTAAACTCCCATCTGCATGTTTAGTTTTGATAAAAAACTAAAGAAAAAAAAAGGAAAAAAAAAAACTAAAGAAAAGATGGAATCCAGAAAAGATGGAAAAAATAATGTGGAAGAGGTGAGAACTGCATGCAGTGGTGGAATCTATGGTCCAGGTGGTGGGAGTGCCAACTCAGACAGTTGTTGAGCTGTAATCAGAGGAAAGGCCAGGACATAGGGGACGTGGACATGGGCAGGGGGTTGATGCGATGGGGGCATGGGGAGTTCCCTTCTGACTGCTTCTGTTTTCTTTTCTTTTTTTTTTTTTGCTTCTGTTTTCTTAGTGAAGTAGGAATGCTGTGAGTGAGGGTCACGGAGGAGGTACTAGAAGTTGCGAGAGTAGGAGGTAGGAAATAGCTGTCCGCAGAATGGGAGAGTGAATGAAATAGGAAAATGTGGTCTGGTTGCTGGGCGGTAACAGAGGTCCACTGGCGCTGGTGTTTGTGAATGTGAGGTAAGAAGAGGGGTGTTGTTCCCTTATTCATTGTGCTGTTTGTGTGGGGTGAACAGGAGGATTTAATCGCGGGAAGGAGAGGCAGAGGGGAGGGTGATTGGATTGGCAGGCCTTGAATTTAAGCTGTTGCAAGCATGAGAGCTGAGGAGGTGCAGGAGCACTGGCTAGTGCTGGGGTCAATACCTGTAGCTTCCTCTGTACATGAAGGTTGTTGCCCTTCTCCAAGGGCTGTGAGTTGGAAAGGCAGGAAGTGTGACCACAGAGTAGGATGCTCCATGTTGCAGGATGGTGGCAGGAGTTGTGTAAGTCCATGGCTGTAAGTTGTGTAAAAACACGAGAGTGGGGCAGCCCAGGTGGCTTAGCGGTTTAGCACCACCTTCAGCCCAGGGTGTGATCCTGGAGATCCGGGATCGAGTCAAATGTCAGGCTCCCTGCATGGAGCCTGCTTCTCCCTCTGCCTGTGTCTCTGCCTCTCTCTCTCTCTCCCCCCCCCCCCCCCCATCTCTCATGAATAAATAAATAAAATCTTAAAAAAAACAAGAGAGTGACTGGCTCTGAGCTAGTCACTGGTCCTGGAGATCTTAAGTTGCTTTTCCTCTGTTAACTGTTGAGATTGAGCACCTCTATTTGTTGTGCTTGCTTGCTTCCCTGTGACTTGCCTGCACACATTCTTTGAACATTTGGCTTGTTTGTTTCTTATCGGCTTACAGATATTTAAAATAGATTCTTAATACTTATTTTTTGGTGTTTATATTTGCGAGTATCTTTTAAGATGGAGACCTACTTTTGTATTCATGTCTTTTGGTGCAGAGTTTAAAATTTCACTGTACTCGAATTTGTTCATTTTTGGTCTTCCAGCCTATGCCATTCTGTGCCTCATTTGAGAAATACGTCTTTCCCTCAAGATCACAAAGATCTCTTCTACATTTTCTCCTAAAGACTCACATTTTATTTTGTTTTCTATAGTGTGTTAAATTTAATCAGTTGCTACCTTCTTTGACAACGTTTTTTTTAACCCCCTCCTTTTTTTTTTTTTTGAGGAATGACTGGCATGTAAACAGCTATACTTAGTGTATACAACTTGATGAATTTTGGAATAAGTACATACCTGGGGAACTGTTGCCACCATAAAGGCTGCAGACCTACCCTTTACCGTCCAGTTTCCTCTCATGCCCTTTATTATTTTTAAGTTGGAGTGTCATTGACATTGTTTTAGTTTCAGGAACACACTGTAATGGTGTGATGTTAGGATGTACTATGACATGGTCACAGTAATAAGCCTAGTTAACATCTGTCACCCCCATACTTAATTTTTTTTTCTTTCTTATGGTGGACACTTTTAAGATCTACTCTTCGCAGCTTTCAAATATGCAATGTTGTATTACTTACCTATAGTCACTGTGTTGTCCATTATATCCTATGGCTCGCTTATCTTATAACTGGAAGTTTTTATCTTTTGATTCCCTTCCCCATTTTACCCACCCTTACCTGTCTGTTCTCTGTCTATAAGTTCAGTTTATCATCCTGTTTATTATAATCTTTTTTGGGTGTGTGGAAAGACCATTTACCATAACATTTACCTTTTAGCAAATTTCAAGTATACAATGCTATTAGCTGTGGATGCTATATTATATACTAGGCTTCCATAACTTCCATAACTGAAACTTTCATAGCCATTGTACATTAGTAGAGTGACAGGGCATAATTACCATACCTTGCATTTCAGTCTTCTAAAGAGTATATAACCTTTTTGATTCCAGTTTGTATTTTTTTAAGCATATAATTTATTTACTAACTGCCAAAATTAGAAATAACTTATCAGCATTGAACATTTATCTTAATAGTGGACATTTAGGTTCCGCTTCTAACATTAGTCTTTCCTTTGTCATTGTGGTTTAATATAAGGAACACAAGGCCCCTAAATTGACCAGCTCTGGATTTGAAGCCTAGTCTGTTAAGGTTCCATCCAATGTTAGGCAATACCATTTCTCCCAGTAAGAAATGCAAGAAGAGTTAGATGTAGCAGTGCCTAATTTGATTATGTCAGCATCTTAGCCCAAATTTACCACTGATTTTTAGTTTGGCTCAGTGAGTAACCATGTGCCCTCGATTTAGTGTTTATCTGGAATTTTTTGTTGATAGAAGCTTTATTAACTATATTAAAGTCAAGGTCTAATTTTTTTTTCCCTTGAACGTCAGACCTAATGGCAGTAGTTGCCAAGAGAATTTTATAGATCTTCATTTTTCTGAGAAATTAAGTTTTTGATTGTAAAAACCTATAATAAATTATATGATATGATTTATGATAGATTATAGAGTCTGTTAATTAAACAACCTGTGGTAGGGTGGTCTGAGCTTCTGAACATTTGAAAGTTGGTGATTTTAGGGTAAGTTTGAAAATAAATTTTTTCCAGCTTCCCCCAGTTTCCCCCCTGTAGTTCATTTGTTTTCCTCCCCCATTTCTGTGTCTGCTGTGTGCCTTGAAGGATGGCCCTGTTGTCATTACAACAGAGGACAGACTTGGTCTCTCAGAGTTGGTTTCTCCGGGCTTTGAATGTTCTTTACACATTATTTTTTATTCTACAGTAGCCATGCGGTGCGTTACACCTCTGGTCTGATTCTCAAATGCCAGTTTGAAGATGGACCTTTTGCCAAGAGTACATCTAGCTTAATGTGTTATTACTCTCTAAGTAGGATTTACATCATAACTGAATCTTCAAGGACCAGTAACTAATTCAAAGAATGATTTTTCTACTGGATGCACAGTTGATGTGTATGTAGGTTGGTGCGTATGTACGTATGTGTATGTATTCACTTAGAAAGGTAGTGTGTCTATTTCCAGTGAAGTTGAAAATCTGGCACTTGTCCCTTGGAAGGTGCTCTCAAGAAGCCCTAGCACACATGCACCAAGACACGTGTGCACATTCATAGTGATGCTGGTCAGAAGAGCCACGGGGGAAAACAGCTCAGCTGTTAAGTCATAGTGGAATGAACACATAAATAAGTGGATGAGTTTCTCAAAAATACTGTAAGGTCAAGTTGTAGGCCTGAAATACCTCAGTATGATTCTACTTGAAGTTCACTCACAAGAAAAATGCAAGCTGCGCTGTTTAGGGAGCATATTAACATGGAAACCAAGGATATAATGATGGTAAAAATCAGGATTGTGGTCTCCTCCAGTGGAGAGGTGAGGAGCGATGATTGGGTAGGGGCGGGTAGCAGGTGTCCGACTGGGGGGGCTTCTGTGATGTTGACAGTGATATATTCCTTGCCCTGGATGATGGTTACTCATGTTTATTGAATAATTATTCTTTAAATTGTATCTTACCTATTCTTGTATGTGTCTCTCCATGCAGGGGAAGTCTGAAAATGGATTTCTAAGGATAGGATTTCAGGTACCCCCATATGCCATGGAGAACACCTCGGGAAAAGCATTCCTTCTTGGCACCCTGATGCTGCCTGCATCATCTCAGTCTATAAAGTCACACTTTTGCTAGTGGGATTGGGAGTCTTCAGACCTCTTTTTAGGACTCTTCCTGTAAACCTCTGAAACAGACAGTTGTGCCTACAGCTTTTCTTTTTGAACAACATTCTTGTAGGTTCTAAGTTGTTTCCTCAGGCTGTGAGAATGATATGGTACTCTCCCTTCTATTCAGGCATAAGACATTAGATCTTTCAGCAATTTCCTACCCCCCCCCAATTTCTTTTTTCAAGTAGTGAGTCATTGAATTCATACCATATGCTCTATTCCTTTCAAGAAGTCACAGATAACCTGAATTAGAAAGATGTTTACAGTGGGAGCAGAATGCACTGGAGCAATGTTGAAGATAAACGTGAAAAAAAATTTTTTTTCTGTGCAAGTCTGTAAGCTCTGTTTATTTTCAGTGAAACAAATACAAATGAAATGATTAGCCTCCAATTTATTTGGTCAGCATAGTTGTCCATGCATATGTTCATTTAAAGCGGTTATATATTTTTGACAATGTAATTATATGAAAAGTTAATTTGGGGGGGGCGATTTTGATTATAATGGTATTTGATTTCCCCACCCCCATCCAATTAGATTGAAAGGGATAAGAAAGCCTATTGCTCTAGCCGCTCACGAGAAGCCACAGGACAGCTATATTTATCACCAGGGACTCTGTTTGTTTTGTTTGTTTTTTTTTTTTTTTCTTTTTCTATCATATGTGTTTCATCAGTTTTTACTAATATATTTTTATTACAAAGACACTTGAGTGGAAGAACCTTCCCTTTGATATTCAAATCATTTGAAATAACAGAAACAGAACTACGTATGCATTAAAAAAATAATCTTCTTTTGGGTCACAACCATAATAAAAAGAGGTAAAAACCACACACAGACAGACACACACACACACACACACACACACACACACACACACAAAAACCCAAAAAACTTTCCTTTCTTCTAGCCAGACGGTGTAGTAGCCTAATTTTGCTTATCTTTCTTCCAACCTCCAAAGACAAAAGCAGCTGAATGCCTTGAAACATGTCTGCTCACCTCCTGGTGTCTGCACTGCTGGGTGTTTTGGCTTGTTCCCCTGCAGGTTCTCCTCTGTCTGCTTTTGCTGGTCCGGCTGCAGCCTTTTTCTCCTGAGCCTCGTGCCCCCATCCATGTTCCCTTTCTTGCCAGGAAACTGTACTTCCCCTGGCGGCATTAATTCCTCTCTCTCTGCCTTTAGATCTGTGACCTTTTGAGTTCCATTTGTTTAGGGATTCCTGTTGATCCTCTGTGATTTCTCCTGGTGCTGTTTTTTCCCCCCTGCTGCTCCCACTGCCTTGCAGCTCACTTCTTTGCTACTTAAGTGTAAGTTACCACTATTGACTTCTTCAGCTTTATCTAGTGCTGCTTAGCTTTTTCTTTAAATAGAATTACTCCCCTTTTGACTCCTCTGATTAATGTCTATCCTTTTTCTTTCTCCACGATTTGAGAAGAGGATGTGTGGATCTTTTCAACCAGGTCTGATCATTGAAGTCATCCCAAAATTTCACCATTCAGTTTTCTAGACATTTCATTTTAGTGTCTATAGCACTTTGGTTTTTCTTCTTGTTCGTTTCTTAATTTAGCTTACACCTTATCATTTTTCTTTGTTCTTTTTTTTTTTTTCCCCACAGTATCTTCCTTGAAAAGTTGTAGGTCTTTATGCTTTTGGCCGGTGTCTCTATAAACTTCTTAACCAATTCAGTACTGTCAGACCCTGCAAATATTGATCCCTTCATGCTTTGTGTAATGTTGTTTTTGTTTGAATATTTTGTGCTTGACCTTTATCTTCTAATCCTTTATGTCACCAAGGATTGCATCAGCTGGAAATCCTTTCATATACATGGATCTGTTTTTACATCATTTTTAATACTCCTCAGTCATTGGAGAGACATTTTATACTCATCAGAGGTTTGTGTGGAGAGCTTCTAATGTTAGCTTTACTTTGATTTCTGTAAGTTTTGTCTTTGATTTGCTTAGTGCTTCCATTATATTAAAATCTCTTGTTAGGCACCTCCACCTGTTGGATTTTAGCATCTCCAGGGGAATCTGCCTCCATCCAGTGTGATCTGTCCCTTTTAAAACCTTGTTTTGTGGCAAATTAAAGTCACTAAAATAATACTTGATTTGATGACAGATTTTGATTCCAGAGTAGCCATTTTGTCACAGACACCACTTTCGGCTACTGTGGCTGCCTTTCTGGTCCTCATCCCACTGAGTGGGGCCATTGGATTATTAGACAACCTAGATTATTCTTACTAGAAATATCTTAATGAGAGAATATTAGTGAATCTTTTTGAATTTGACTTGGTATTCCTGATACTGTTCTGTTGCTAAATGTCTAACTAGCTGCATCCTTAAATCTGCGTGCTACATTCTAATAGTGTCTTGCATATTCCTCTCAACTGCTATCTCTGTTTATTCTTATGGACCCATACTTCATTAAAAAAAATCGTTTAAAGGAGGTTTGGGGAAGCAGAGCAAATAAAGGCTCATGATCAATGTTCTATTAAGTGGAAGTTGGTAAATTCTCTTTACTTGCTCTAGAGAGAATTACCCTCCTCCTCCTAACTATAATTGATACTACAGTAATATATTTAGATTACTTGATGGTGAAATTTTGATATAAAACTGGTATGTAAGGTTTCATCATGTCAATATGATTAAGGCTGATTATTAATAGAATGATTTGTGTAAAGTATTCAAAAGTAGAATGGGGAAAGTCCAAGTTTTATAATAAAGGCTACTGTAGTAATAATAAAAAAAGAGGGGCACCTGGGTGTCTCAGTCGGTTAAGTGTGTGACTCTTGGTTTTGGCCCAGGTCATGATCTTATGGGTACTGGGATCGAGCCCTGCATCAGGCTCTGTGTGCGTGGGGAGTCTGCTTGAGCTTCTGTCCTTCTGCCACCATCCACACTTGCATGCGTGCGCTCTCTAAAATAAATAAATCTTTAATAATACTAATAAAAGAATAAAAGTTATTTTGGCAAAGTCTTTAATGAAGGTCAGTGTAGAATCTCTTTTATTATAAAAAGTGTGAGACACATGAATTCAGAGGCTATGAATTAAGGTTAATAATCCTTAAGACTGTGTTAGTAAAGTCATCTATTCTAGTAACTGAAGTGTAATAAACATAGTAAGTGTATTCAGGTAGTAGAATGGAAGGAGCTCTTAACTGATGGATGTCAGCTGATCTGGGTCTTGGTTCTGTTTGTCACTTAGTACATGTTCTTGAAGGACTGAAACTCTTGGAATCTTTAAAAAAATTTTTTTTTTAAAAGCTGTGTATGAGAAATAATACCTGCCTTGCTTTAGTACAGGGTGGTTGTGAGGATCATGGAGAATTATCTGAAAAATTATAAAGTGCCATACACAAGTCATTATTTTATAGGCAAAGAAGCAGGCTGTCAGTAGAATATGCTATGTAAGCATGCCAAGGGAGAAAAGCTGACGGTCCTCAACATTGTTGCAGCAAGAGAAAAGCCAATATCATAAACTAATTTGATATTTTAAATGGAAAAAAACCCCGCTTTAAATGTCCCTTTTCTAATTGAAAGGTGGTATACTCAAAAGATCAATGGATGCGTGGGTGGCTCAGTGTGTTAAGGGATCAACTCTTGATTTCAGCTTGTGTCATGTCTCAGGGTCCTGGGATGGGCCCAGTATTGGGCTCTGTGCTCAGTGGGGCGTCTGCTTGTCTCTCTCTCTCTCTTTCTCTCTCTGCTGCTCTTTTCACTCTGTTTCTCTCTTAAATAAATAAAATCATTTAAAAAAAGATTAAAACACCTATAGGAAACCGTGTCATGTGTTCCTAGTATGTTGTCATACCTCAAATGGGATGGAAAGAGTACCTTCACATGATTTGTTATGAGGATACTATATTGATTTCAGAATTTTCAGCTGAGAATGGAACTGCTGTAAATGAAATATCAATATGTACTGCTAATTTACTGACTGTGCTACATATTTCAGAAAGAATACTAAGGATGTCAGCATACTGCTTCCCATAATTTGTGGTGTGCATTCCTTGTGTAAATTAGGGATCCCTGGGTGGCGCAGCGGTTTGGCGCCTGCCTTTGGCCCAGGGCGCGATCCTGGAGACCCGGGATCGAATCCCACATCGGGCTCCCGGTGCATGGAGCCTGCTTCTCCCTCTGCCTGCATCTCTGTCTCTCTCTCTCTCCTCTCTGTGCATTCTCATAAATAAATAAAATTTAAAAAATATATATAAAAAAAATAAATAAAGATACCTTTAAAAAAAATAAAAAAAATTAAATCTGCCTCTTAGGTGTCTACTTGGCACTTGCAAAAGGAACTTGGTAGAGAGCCTCTCGGTCCTCACTACCCCTTAAATGTTGCCTCCTGCATATTGTACACGGAAGGGAACATTCCATTTTTATAATGGTACCCCGGTCTTTTATTTATTTTTTAAAAAATTAAAAAGATTTCATTTATTTATTAGAGACACAGAAAGAGAGAGAGAGAGAGATTGAGAGAGAGAGGCAGAAAACACAGGTAGAGGGAGAAGCAGGCTCCATGCAGGGAGCCTGATGTGGGACTTGATCCCGGGTCTCTGGGATCATGCCCTGGGCTGAAGGCGGCGCTAAACCGCTGAGCCACTGGGGCTGCCCACCCCGGTCTTTTAAAATCCTGAAGTTTTAGAAAATTTGTTTTCTTCATCTCTTCATCCACTGCTTGCTAGCTAAGTAGATAATTTATGTGGTTTTAGTATATACTTTTCGAAATTTGTGGTCATAGAGGTTTGTGCCTTCTGTTTATTTAAAAAAAATGATTTATTTGAGAGAGAGCATGAGTAGAGAGAGGGACAGAGGGGCAAGCAGACTCCCTGCTGAGTGGGGAACCCAATGTGGTGTTTGATCCCAGGACCCTGGGATTACCTGACCAAAGGTAGACGCTTAACTGACTGAGCCACCCAGGTGCTCCTGTGTCTTCTGTTTATATAGAGTTAAATCTTCATAAAAATTTATAGTGCAATTTGAGGTTATCATGAGTAACTTTAAGTAGAATTAACAGAATGCTAAGTTTGTTATCATGGATTTCTATCTCTGCAATGGGAGTACTACACGAGGCACATCTGTCAGAGACAATCAGGCAACTGGGCTTTCTGGCATTCTACTGTTTAGAGAATTGTAGAAACTTCCAGCTTTAGAGATAGAATAATTCTTGGTGATCATTCTTTCACTTAACATTCCTTGAGCTTCTATTATTGAACATTTCCTACAAACTGAGGATGGAACTTAAAGGTTAAGTTACTCGGTATATGGTCACAGTATGGAAGAGTTGTCTCTGGCCTCAGATTCAGCGTCCGGGCCCTCGTTCAGCACCCCCTGCAGCATGTTGGATATCATGCCAGGTGCTGAGAGCACAGAAATGTCTAAAACATACTCCTTGCCATAAAGGATATTGTTGGGAGTCCACCATAGGTCCTGAGCAATCCTGTGTATTCTTGATGGTTGTGTCAAGAAAGCAGGGCCCTGAGCACTCTCTGCCTTGGGCAGCAGCGGCCATGCAAATTGGGGTAACGTGTCCCCCAGACAATGCTCAGGCTTGCTTCCAATCACTGTAAGAGCAGTGACTCTCCTAAGCTTAGTTCCTTTCTTGTAACGCAGTCTGTAGCTTGTGTTATGGTGCTTGCACGATGTGACTTTGAAATCGCCCTCTGGGATGGAGAGGTGAAGGGAACCAGTGCAGATGAGCATGGAGCTTAGGCTACTACTTTTGCCAAGAACAACCAAAGCCTTGGTGTGTGATCCAGGAGTCTCCTGTCTTCTACCAGCATCCGTGAGGCAGTGATAGGCTAACTTTCTATCTTTCAGACAAGATAAGCTCTCAGCTCCTGAGTAGTTCTTGGCAAATGCCACTTGTGAGGTGACAGAGATGAGGGATGAACAATCAGTTTGACTTAAGAGGCACGGAGTACTGCAGGACAGGCCAGGGAGAGCACCCAGTTCAGCTTGGAAAGGTGAGGGAGGCTTTCCTGAGCGCATGGCTCTTAAACTGATCATACTAGACTGTATGTCTGTTGAGGGTAGCTCTTTTCATCTTTAGCATATGGCGTACCACCCAGCACAGGGTTCACAAGTCTGAAGCCTGCAGGATGGATGACTAAGCCGTTGCTTATGGTTACTGAGTGTGATGTAGTGCATCAGAAGGTCCATGTGTCTGCTATTAATTAGAGTTGTCTCCTTTGTAAGACCTGAAGTCCTAAGAAGATAAGCTTCAGTGACATGCACCTCACTTTGTAGCCTGACAGGAATCTATTTCAGCAAATGAGGAAAGCGGTTGAGTTGTAGAATGTCTTGTATGTGAACTCATTTACTACTAAGTGACATGAAGGACCACTTATTTTGGGGGGCTTTTTATTATTTTCTAATACTGCTTAGATTTTTCAGGAGAGTTGCAAAGATAGTACACAGTATTTCCATATACCCTTCATCTAGCTTCTCTTAGCATTACCACCTTATATGACCATAGTACCATTATCAAAAATAAGAAATTAACATTGTTATATTACAGACTTTCCCCCGTACCCCGCCCTCCCTGCCTCCACTGGTGTTCTTTTTCTATTCCAACTTAGGATACCAAACTGCATTTATTTAACTGCTTACTTTCTGTTAATTTTTCCATCTTTTCTGGACTTGACACTTTGAAGAATAGTGGTTAGGTATTCTGTAGAATGTCATCAATTTGGGTTCCAACCATGTTTTCTCATGGTTAGATGGTAGTTATAAATTTGGGGGATGAGGATGTGTACCTTTCTTTTTTTTTTTTTTAATTTTTATTTATTTATGATAGTCACAGAGAGAGAGAGAGAGAGAGAGAGGCAGAGACACAGGCAGAGGGAGAGGGAGAAGCAGGCTCCATGCACCGGGAGCCCGATGTGGGATTCGATCCCGGGTCTCCAGGATCGAGCCCTGGGCCAAAGGCAGGCGCCAAACCACTGCGCCACCCAGGGATCCCGACGTGTACCTTTCTTGTGTCATATTAGTGGACACGTGATATCCCAACTTTTGGCTTATTATTAACAACATTAACTTTGATCACTTGATTAAGATGATATCTGCTAAGTTTTTCCAGTATAAGGTTACTTACCATTCTCTTCACTAGAAGCAAGGGACTAGCTCCTACTCATACTCAAGGGGGTGGGAATTAAGCTTTACCTGCTAGAGAGGGGAATATCCAGGAATTTTGTGTGCAAGTTAAAGCAATGGCAATAAATTAAAAATATTTTAAGGGAAATATTTTGAGGCCCTGCAGTTATCTTTTTTTCTCCTTAAGGGTTTGGGGGAACTGGTTCTCTAAGAATGAGGCCAAGAATTGCTTGAGATAAGAGGTGAAGCTGTAATGACCGTATACTTGACCTTTTTCATTTATGGTTTCTTGCAGAGCTATACATGTTTATATAAATGTAAATTTTAAATGACACTATTTCTGTGTCACTGACCCTTGTGTCCATTTTTTTTTGAGGAGTAGTTGTATTTGTATTAAACAGATAGGGTTAATGAAGGTACATTTGTGAAACGAGGTAAAACAGCAGTAACTGACTTTTGATTTATTTGTCATTAATCAGTTACAAAATGCTAATTTTATTTCCTGGTATTTGTTGGCTACCAAGTAAGAAGGTACATGTGTGGGTGCATCTATGTGAATGATAAGCTGCATTCCAAGTGACTTGTATGCACATGTCTAATATCCACTGGTCAGAAAAGATTCATTTAAAGTTGTGTCTTTTATGCAATATCACAGTGTCCCCTGCAATCAGAAGGTACAGCTTTCCAAAAGACCCCTGCAGGAGTTGCTAGAGGAGAAGGAGGCATGTTTCAGTGAGCCTGTACCCATCTCCGCACATACCAACTATTTATTTGGCTTATCTCCCTCGGAAGTTGGGATAATTCTAGGGTAGCCATTAGGGAGGGAGTGTTGTCCAAACAGGCTGGTCCAGAGAGATGTGTTTTTATGATTCATAAGGGGAGAAACATCATGACATTTATTCCTTATTGTTGTTCTTAGAAACCCCATAATCTTTTTTTTTTTTTTTTGTAAGAATTTATTTATTCATGATAGAGAGAGGCAGAGACACAGGCAGAGGGAGAAGCAGGAGCAGGGAGCCTGATGTGGGACTTGATCCCAGGCCCCCCGGGTCACGACCTGAGCCAAAAGGAGGCACTCAACCACTGAGCCACCCAGGTGCTTCAGAAGCCCTGTTATCTAAGCATATCTTTGTTTAGATATTGGAGTTTGGTAATAGAAAGTCTGGAGTAGTAGTATTTGGTGCAGTGCTAGATATGCTTAAGGATTTATAGCATTTAAAACATTTTGTAAAATCCTTAAAAAATATGATTGAGATTTGTTAGTGGTTTGTAGTCCAATTGCATTTGATCATTGTGACTGAGATTTGGCTTTTGGACTATATGTTATTTCTTTGCTCCAGAACAGATTTTAGCAATGAGCTATTCTCAGAAATATTTTCACTTTATTTCCTACTCCCCTCCCCAGAGTACAGTGTTACTAGTTGTTGGGGTCCTCAGAGTAGGGTTTATGTGGGGAGGGGATAGGGCCTGAGTGCAGAGGGAGTTATCTTGTAGCAGTTGGCAATGGAGAATGCAACATTGTCGTGAAATCTATTAGGGCCAACTTCTGGGTTAGGCCGAATAAGGGAATAACTGTAACCATCTTACTTTGCCGGGCTGGGGGTAGATGAGATACAGGCATAAACAGATGGGTTACAGTTGTTTTTATTTATGGAGCATCTGGCTGGGTATTTGGTACTTCACGTAGAACATTTTAATTTCCAAGTAACCTTGTAAGAACAGCATTAGACAAGTTTCCAGATGAGGCAGATTAAATTTAAGGAAGTTAGGGGATCCCTGGGTGGCACAGCGGTTTGGCGCCTGCCTTTGGCCCAGGGCGTGATCCTGGAGACCCGGGATCGAATCCCACATCAGGCTCCCGGTGCATGGAGCCTGCTTCTCCCTCTGCCTGTGTCTCTGCCTCTCTCTCTCTCTGTGACTATCATAAATAAATAAAAATTTAAAAAAAAAAAAAAAAAAAAAAAAATTTAAGGAAGTTAGATATTTTGCCTAATGTCACATAAAGAGTATAGGATGGAACCATAGTATGAATATTTGTCCATCTGTCATTTGTCCATTATTATTCTTTACACTGAACTGTTGCTTTCTACACACCACTGGCTGTGCAGCACTAGGCTCTGTTGGTAGATTGTGTAAAAAATGAGTTGTTTCACTGTTTGAGAATAGTTATTTCCCGCTGCCCCACTTTGTAGTAAAATAACAACACACACACAGACATACACCTTTTGGCTACTTTAAAACACAATAACCTTTTTGGATAGTTTGGCACCTTTTGATCTTGTGATGAGAGTGGAAACATTACCCTTATTACTAGCTACTTGTGTCGTGTAAAACTGAAAACCCTGGAAGAGAGAATACGGACTCATTTGATCTGACTTGTATTATGACAGAAGTACTCAGGAGCTCTAAGATAGAAATTAGTTTTCCTTGACGGCTGGTAATTATTATCTCAAGCAAAGAAATTACTTTGTGTTAAGCTGTATATGCTGTGTATGTATACATGAAATTCATCTGCTTTATATTAGGAAACGTGACAAGGCAGCACTGTCCTTAATATTTTTCACATTACCTATTGGATTCTTATTTAGATATCTTCTCCCCATACTCCTGGGGAAAAAACCAAGAGGGATTGCTGCCAGAACTTGGAGGAGCCTTAGAATTTGTGATTGTGTAGACATGCATAAACCCAGGGTAACCTCAGTAGCCCATGGAGTGTTTTTTCAATTTGAGGATTCTGATTTTAGGGTAGAGAGTACTTATTTGCAAAGTGTTTCTGAACCCCAGGTTAGTCTTTTTTGAGTTTTGACTGGAGGCTCTAGTGATAACATTTTTTAGGGTTGAGTAGATTTAACTATATGTGATATATAATGTCAATGGTATTGCAAGTTAGTAACTTTCCTTGATGATCTGCTTTGCATATGGTATGAATGGGATTTTGGAACTAGCTAAGGAAATTGCCCATACCTTGACTTAGAGCAGGAGGTAGTTTTGGGCTCTCAGTGCACAGAGATGATGAGAAATGGGCTGGGTGTGGGGCAAGTCTTATCTTTAGACCTCTGCCTCTTTTTTCCCTTTTCTTTCCCATTTAAGTTCTTGATGAGCTATTGTAATGCCCGAGGCTTTTATGTTCTACTCATGTATGTATTGTCTGCCCTCCTGGTACCGCTCCCAGGAAACCCATATGTGAACATTTAAGATTCCTATCTTGTGCTCACATTGTATCTGGCCATCAGGCCACAGATGGAGAAATTGGAGGGAACGTTGCTTGGGAGGCAGTCTACTGGAGTGTCCATGTGTAGGACTATACCAGGGCACCTTTCTAGAAGTAAAGCAATAGGTAAAGTGAAATCATTTAAGAACAGGCTGCTCAGTAAGATCTTGTCAAGTTGTACCATTCCCAGTGCACTGGTACTTGAAGGGTATGCTGCTAACAAAAAAGACATTATTAAATACCTACTGTGTAGGAGTGTGAATGTCTGTCAGCTATGCAGTATAATTTCTAAATAAGAATTTGCTGCTCCCGATGTAACTTTAAAATCCTGTATCTTCAGCTCTGCATGTTTGATATCCTAGTACTTCCTCTCCTCTCTGCCTGGTTGTGATGAGCCATACTTGTTTACTATAGTGTCATTGGAAAAACAAACAAACACTAATTCAGCCAGAATATCTTAAATTTTCTTCCCTGTTATCTTTAAGCTTTTTTTTTTAACACTCAAAATTATAGCAAAAAATGAGTTTCTTGTTTTGAAACCCAGAGAATAGTTTGTCATTACATAACAAAGTCCTACCTAGAACAAGTTAGTGTTCCCTTCAATAGTTTCTTCTAATTCCAGTTTAAAATCTCCTGTGTTGCTCCTGCTATCCTACTGACCAGCGTTCATAAGGAAAAATAATACAGCTCCATGTGAGCTGCTTTTTTCTTGATTACTTAAGTTGCCCCTTGCCTCTCTGCACTGCCCTTTATGATTCCCTAGCGTGCCAGATTAGCTGCTTTCAGTTGAGTGAAGCTGGTGTGTTCTGCATCTTTGGTGTCTTTTTTCCTTATTCTTCAAAAGGCAGCATAGAATGCTCACTCTGAAGACCACTTTAGGAAGCATTTGGTCCAAATCTTTCACTTCTTAGTTGGGAAAACTGAGGCTTCTATAGGTTGGGTTTTAACCTAAAGCTCTAGATACTTGGAGGCGAATCACTCAGATAAGTCTCTTTTCCAGACGTTCATAGACAGCGCAGTGTTTGAGTCATAGCAGTAGACACTCCTCCTATTATGACAAATTCTTGTTTCATTTCCATGCCTTCTTGACTGCGTATAATTTTCTGAGCTGTTAATTTTAGTTGCTTCTGGGATATTCTAACCAAAATTATAGATGTTTAATCTTTCTTTTTTTTTAAAGAATAGGAGAATGAATTTATTTTAATCATTTTATTATTATTTTTTAAAAATAAACTGTATACCCAGTGGGGACACTGAAACTCCTGACTCTGACTGAGCCAGCCAGGCATTCCAAATTATAGATGTTTAATCCTTGTTTATCTACTTGTAATTAATTTCAAACTTAGATCTTGGTTTCTTGATCATTGTTGAGACAACAGAATAATGGAGTGGCATTGTGCACGTCTAAGCAGCAGTGTTTTGCAGCCTGCCTGTGCCCACTTGGGTTAGAAAAAGCTACTGCTTGACATAACTCAAGCCAGGAGTCAGACTATTTGGCAATGTCTGTATGGAATCGAATGCATGTGTTAAAATAGCAAAGAATACCTTTGTAGCTCCTCTAGATGGCAGAACAATTACAACAAATCTACCTTAGGATTGTTCCAAGAAGCATAGAGAGGAAAGAGCATTAGGAGAGATGGGGTGAAAAGGAGTTTTCTAGCCAGCAGGGCTCTGTGCTTTCTATCTGGACCCAACCAAGTTTATGTGCTCTGTGTCTTTTATGTGTTTTATGTCTTGAGGTTTTATCTAAGATCTTGTTTGAAACAATGTATCACTGCTTAAAAAAAAAAAACAAAAAAGGAAACGAAAAGAAAAGAGGATGCCAAAGCTCAAAAAAAATCTTAAGATTAAACCAGACTCAATAAAGCCATTTGTCCACATGCCCTCAGTACTTCTAGAGACAGTAGCTGGCTGCATCTTGGCTGCATCCCAACACACGTGGATGAATTCTAGAGCAATGCTGGCCTCGTTGGACACTTTCTTACTTTGGATTCTATCATGAGGATGCTGTGCAGCATAGGCTTTAGCCTTTATTCCTGGTTTGAAAGAGATCATCATTGTTGACATAGATATAACAGATTAATCTGATGATACCATGGCTTTTAAGCTCAAGGGAAATTTGGCTATGTACTTGCATAGATTTATTCTTTTCATTTTTCACACAGAGAGAACACAGAATAAATGTAAAATATATAAGTATGTCACTTCCCCTACTCTTTGAATGAATCAGAAAGCTGACTGTAGTTAGTATCTTTTCAATTTCTCTTGCAAAATTCTTATTCAAAATCTTCTGTAATCACTTTTTAACAGGCCAATTTAGATCCTTTTGGACAGCTTCATTCTTACTGGGATAATTGAACTGGAAACTGACTTTTGCCACCCAAAGGGCACATTATTCCATGCAGCATGTATATAGTAATAAGCAGTAAATAGGAAGGTGTATGTATTCTGATACCAACAGAGTAACCTCAAGCTATGGTCTGTGAAAGTGGTAATGTTTTCTGATTGATCTGGATTCTTGAATTATTTTACTAATGCCTCCAATACCATGTGCAACATGGAGGATAGCAGGATCTTCAAACAACTGTTGACAATAAACTGGTAGTTATTATCCAGTACATAAGACTGTATAAATGCTTTAATAATTCTCTAATACACCATTGTTTCAAGCAAACTGTAACTGTAGGTGACAAATGTCAGTTTGGCTTGTAGTTATTCATGGAGTTACCATTTTTAAAATCTATATATAGGCTGTGAACCTAGGAGGCTAAGACACAAATGATGGGTATTTTGCATCGAGGCTATTGCACCTCATCAGGGTTAAATTACACATGTGTTCAACGTAGAAGAATTGGTGGTTTTGATTTGTCCTTTGCAGCTAGAGCTGCCTAAGAGGTAGAGGAGAGATGGTCCATCTATGTACGTGTGTTTGTAAGAGGAGCTCTCATGATGTCTGCTTTGTTGAGCCCTAAGTCCCAATGTACTTTTATTTTTGCAAATTTTTGCTGACTGATAGAACACAGCAATTCTGCTTATTAAAGAGCTATTCCTTTTATTTTATGAACTAAGTTTTCTTAAAAGGATCACCAACCCCTCCCTGCCTGCATGTTATCATACTATTTTTTGTGCCACGAACTAATTAATTTATGTCATGAGATCACTGTACAACTTAGGAGTCCCTTGCTCATTTGGAGAAATTCATTACCATTTCGAGAGTAGTGTCAGTATTTCTCTGGGGACCAGGGTGAAATTTTGCACCAGTTCTCCCTGATTCTCTACATTCCTTTTCCATCATTGTACAGTTGCTTACTGCTACTTTCCTTACTTCCATTTTATCATCTGTGAGTTTTATTAACACAATGTTTACTTCCTCTTTTCAATTATTAATGAAGTAAGCTATGAAATGGCACTTTCATCTTGAGTAGTTGATGCTGTAAAAGTGACAAATGCAATGAAAGCATCCTTCTCTAATTCGGTTTCTGTCATGTGTCTCTTTAGTGTCTCTGTGACATGACTTGAAAAGACAGTGCTCTTGTCTCTTTGCAGCTTGTTCACACTGAAAGGATATAATCATCTGTTTGATATCACAGCCACTTCCCCAGCTATAGACTTGTGATGTCATAAAACCAAAGATTATTCTCTCTCAGCAGGAAGAAACCCAAGAGGAGATAAATCTCCATGATGAACCATAATCCTTATTCAAATTCGATCTATTCATAAAGAAAGTTAACCATGAGGAGGAACAAATACATTGGCTAGTTGAGATACCCTTTTGACTTAAGCTTGAAAAACTTTACCATTGCACTGGAATGAGAAAAATTCATTCAGAAATTCTAAGTCAAAATTTGAGAATTAAAATAATGCAGGTATCAGTAAATGCTTTTTTTTTTTTTAATTGAGTTAAAAATATTGTGTAGTGCCAGTCCCGTTAAGTTAAATGTTTTCACTTAAGAATAAATTTTAGGTATATTCCTAATTTCACATGCAAAATTATGTTGCTTGTTATTTCAGACAAAGATGACATACCAGTCTAAAAAAAAAAAGTCAACAGAGACACTAAATGGATATACTTTATTTTGACCTGTATGACTTTTATGTTCTCATGGTGTAAGCCAAAAGTTTATAGCTTTTGAATGATTTGAAGTGAGCAGAATCTATGAATATACTAATAGATATAATTGTAAAGATATGGTTGCTAATATTTGCTTCATTTCTATGAAAGAATCCAACATAACACAATCATGTTACTTTTATAATATAATACTTTTACATAATATGTGAGCATTAAATACATTCTAAATTATAGAAACAATTAGGCAATCACCAAATACTTCCTAAGAATATTCAAAATCTCTTTAATTATTAAATCTATTAACAAAAGGGAAAAACTCCCATAAATAATCCAAATCTTAATCTTAATCTAGTATCTAAAAGCATAAAATTCCTTATCTATTTGTACTCGTGAGATGCTGGCTTTGAAGCAATTTTCAATATTTCAGCACATCATTAACAAATAATGTGTTTAAAAGTAGTAAATGTGCTGCCTTCACTTTTTTCACTAAAATGAAGAGGAAAATGTAGATTATCCCAAATTACTGTAGAATGTTTTTTTTTTTTTTGAAAGCTGTTATTTAAACCTCAGTAATTATTATTCAGAATGCATTATTACAGAGAAAAAAGCCCTTGATTTAGATAGGAAGGAAAACAAAAATAAATTGGGACTGAAGCTGAGGATAGTATCTGTTTGTCCATCATTGTCATCAGAAGTCATAGAAGCAGAGTCCCCAAACTGGTGTACATTCCAGTGAGTAAATAAAATCCATTAGACTTCATGAGTGTAATTTTATGCCCCTTTCAGTTCTGTTTACTGGAAGCAAATGGTTTGAGCATAATGTTGTGAATCTCCTTTTTTTTGCCCAACTTAATTAAAAAAAAAAAAAGGACTCCTTAATTATTGAGGTGAAACAGTGATATTTTTCACTTATAAAACATAGGCCTATTTTCTAAGCATGTCAGTTACCAAGTATGATATCATAATAAGGATAAAAAAGATGAAAAGAATCCTTAAGGGTTCAGGTAAGTCTGGATGTAGGTAAAAACCAATATTTTTAAATTAGGGCTGGTATACAAAGGAAGTATTTTGAAATGAAGATTTTTCTCTGAAACAAACTGGCACATTATCCCATCACTGTATGTAAATTGCTGCTTTCCTTGGTACTGGAAAATGATAAGTAAATTCTGTAATGAATTCAGATGCAAAAGAGGCTACTTAAGGTTCTTTATGGATAGTTCTGAAGAGTGAAGAGATCATGTAATTCACTCTATTAATTAGGCTTTAAAAAAAGTAAGACTTTTGTGAAATGGAAGAGAAAAATTTCAAACTTGACTTTTTTTTTTTTTTTTTTTTTTTTAGACAGGCACTGAATTACTTCTGATAACTTTCCTTGTAGTATCAGATCATATCTATTGTTAGGTGTGATATGCTTCTATTGTTTCTTTTATCTCTTGTTTTCTAAGGTAATAGAAATGTATTATTTATTTTAGGGCTTCTTTGTAAAAAGATTAAGATTTGAACTTTTCCTGTTGAATCTATATGCAAACTAATATAGTTGGATTTTGCCCAATATCTATGTAGAGAATTAAAAATCTGACTATCTTTTCTGTTTTTTTTTTAAATATATATTATATATATATAAAAGACAGTCTCTGGAAGTCTCATTACAGAGTAATTTCTAGGGAATTTCTAATAGGCACTTATACCCTTTAAAATTCTTTGATGGCTCCAGTAGATTTTTATATTTTGCTCCTTGGACCATTGATCTGAGTTAAAGCTTTTGAGGTATTAAAATACCCGACATCTTTTTGTTCTGTTGTTAAATCAGAAAAATGTCCTTATTTAGTCTGTTACAACAATCTGCCCGGTACTATTAGGGTAAATTAATCCCATTCACTGCAGTGCTATACCATAGTTTGCTAGAGATTGTTTTTCTCTGGTGTGAATGAGAGTGATATCACAGCTTTTCTTGTTTTGTAATGATAAAAATCAGTTACTGAGCTTTATTCTCTTGCATTAATAGAAATATTAAAAATGCATTAATATTTCTTTGTTTTACCAAATGCCCTGGGAAACCAATTTCATTTGAATATGTTTGGTATATAGCATCTGTGAATGGCTCTTGTGCCCCATTCAGGGCTCTCTTCATGCATTTTTTTTCAAGCTCTTAAATAAAACAAAATTGGGATTTAAAAAATGAAGATAAAGATGGGACCTATCTAGTGAAAAATGAATGAGATTTTTGGGGCTGTTTTAATCTAGTGACGAATGAGTAGTTTATGCAGCATAAGTAAAAGCAAGTGTTTACCTCAGAAGGCTCAGATCTGCATAAAGCTAAAAGGGAGGATCACATGAAATTCAGATCTGCTGGCTCATTCACAGCATCAGCACGTTAGTTTCAGTTGTCAGGATATAAAGTAACATTATAAAATTAAATCTTACCTGGCAGTGGTGTGTTTGAAGCTCAGTAATCTAATTCTGGCTGGAAATAGTAAGCTTCGGTGCCTGAAATCCTTTTCTACTTTGCTTGCGTGTTTTCGTTCACCACTGTGGTTTCTTGCAATGTCTCTCGAGCTGTATTCTTGGTAATCCTGGAGCATCAGTTAAGACAGCACGCGATAGATGAAGGTTCCATGTGGACAGGATCATAGAGATAGAGGGTGACTTTTGCCTTTCCTTATCCAATACCAGCAGTTGATCTGACCACAGACAACTTGAGTGTTCAGAACTTCTTAAAAATTCATTGAGAAATCTGGGCCCTTTGTGTAGATGTCTTTACCTTCTGGAAAAGTTCTGCTGTCCATCGTTCAGAATTACACATGCCCCCAGATCAAGTTGCTTTAAAAAATTATGCTGACCTGAAGCCCAGATCTTCTCTGGCACTCTCTGGCTTTCCTCTACCAACTTTTCAGTCCTTTGGCTTCATTTTTGTAGAGGACGAGGGGGTTTCTTCTGCCTTCCTTGCACCTCTGCAACACATAGTTCTGGTACGCTGGCTTGTGAGGAGGGAGGGAAAAACCCGAAGGAGGTATCATCTCTCCGGACAGTGAGCATCCTTGGCATGAATGAAGAGCTGATAGGAGCTATTCAGACCAGACAGCAAACTGAAGGGATGACGCTTCCATACATAATAAACCCATTAATTACTTCTCCTGATGGACAGCAATGTGCCCTGAAAGGAAACAAGGAAGGGAGCAGATGAGCGCATTCAGTCTGATAGGTGTTCTCTGAGCAGCTTGTTGTGAAGGGAATTCAGAAGAGCTGCAGGTTGGAATGTGGTCCAGGTAGAATAGGCAAGATTTGTTTTGACAGACAGTTAAGTGACGATCTTGCACAAGAAGACGAGAGCTGAGCAGAGGGGAAGTTGGAATAAGGTTCCAAAAAGCTCTTGAAAATGTTCATTTATTCTCCCCCCTGTTCGTCCTTTTGGCTGGAAGAAAGGACTCTGTATTTTACCTTTGCATTATTTGCAGACATTCTGCTGAGCTGGTTTTTCATCGTTTTCTCTAAAGAAGGACAATTTTAAAAAGAAAAATATATTGCGAGCTTTTACAAATTTGTAGCAGGGAAAAGGCTGCTTTTTGTGAGAGGCACACCTGTTTTTATGTGTCTTTTGGGCACATGCCTTTTGTTGCTTTGGAATAGAACATTATGAATCATCATTTAGTATAAAATTTTAGCAGCATCTTTATTTAAAAATATTAGATGGAATTCTGAGTAGCTGTGTAAAAGACTAGATCTAAAACTGTCAATTTTATGATGTTTGTAATTCATTTTTTATGTAATGCAAGATTTTTTTCCTTTTCCTATCCTTTCATAGAGTCCTTTTAGGGGTATTTCTAGACAATAAATGCTTTTAAAATGTTTTTTAAAATCACAAACAACTTCAAACTTACACAAGACTAAGAAAAAGGGACGCCTAGGTGGCCCAGTGGTTGAGCATCTGCCTTCAACTCAGGGTGTGATCCTGGAGTTCCCGGACTGAGTCCCACATCAGGCTCCCTGCATGGAGCCTGCTTCTTCTCCCTCTGCTTCTGTGTCTCTCATGAATAAATAAATAAAATCTTAAAAAAAAAAAAAACTAAGAAAAAATAATGTATGAACTTTCATAAACCCATTACCCAGATTTAGTAATTACCAAGATTCTTGCCATATTTGCTTCATGTAACTTTTTTTTTTCTTAGATGAGAGGTTTTAGAGCAAATCTCATTCCCCTCTGCATGTTAGCACACATGGACACCTTCTCCCTTTGACCACTGTGCCATTATTGCACCTAACAACAATTATAATGAGCAGTAGTTAAGTTGGGAGTTAATTGTTAATAATTCTTTGGGTCAGATGGTGTCCAGCCTGCTTCAGGTTTTTCATGCCTCAGGAACTGTCTCTTGACCTAGGTTTTTTAAAAATTAGATTCTATACAAAGTCCGTGTATTACTTATAGTTGTTAGGCATTAGAATTTCAGACACTAACTTAGATGATCACATGTGATAAAGAAATAAAATTTAGTTTTAGAGTAGTCTTCCATATATGCTTATAATATGAATCTCTACATAAGAGGACATATCTCTAAGATATTTTCTTGAACCTTTTCCCCATTAACATTATGCAAGATAATAAGTGAAAAGGAATGTGAGTTTATGTGGCTATGATTGACTATTGGTGAGGTCCATTGCTTTTTGCAAGCTTTTCATGATTTGTCCTGGGGTATGTAGTTCAAAATTCTGTCCCCAAGCTATTGAGGCTACTACCTTTTGGGCTGGGCAAATTTGATGAAATACATCCCAGGGTCAATTCTACTTTATTGCTAACAAAAACCATCTTGCTTATTCACCTTATCAAACACAATAGAGTATTGTTATAATAAATAGCCCAAGTTTCAAACTATTGATTACTGAGCCATGTTTCAGCATGAATGTGACTTCAACTTCTGTGAAGACTGAAAGAGAAGTAAAAACCAAATGGGGCCAATGACTATGATATTATATAATTACACATAA
This sequence comes from Canis lupus dingo, assembly GCF_003254725.2. Taxonomy (NCBI): domain Eukaryota; kingdom Metazoa; phylum Chordata; class Mammalia; order Carnivora; family Canidae; genus Canis; species Canis lupus. The sequence goes on from NC_064272.1 coordinate 1,228,282, forward strand.
TCATAGAAATTATTTTATAATTTAACATTAATATCAGATTTTTCCTTTCCTATGAATTTTTATTTTTCTGGCACTCTCAGTTCCTTTCTGAAAAAGTAGAGCCATTTGGCCATCTACTCAACTTTTTCAGGAATGTAGTAGTATAGGATCCTGAAATTACTGTGTGCTGCGCTGTCTCCCACTGAAATTGATTCTCATTCAGATTTTGTTTCTCTTTGATCCCACTTCTTTTTTTCTTTTCTTTTTTTTATGAAGAAGCTATTTTAATTTTTTTAAAAATAGATTTTATTTATTCATGAGAGATACAGAGAGAGGGCTAGATACACAGGCAGAGGGAGAAGCAGACTCCCTGTGGGGAGCCCAATGTGGGCCTGGATCCTGGGACCCTGGGGTCATGCCCTGAGCCAAAGGCAGACACTCATCCCGTGAGCCCCTCACGGGCCCCCACTCCTTTCTCTCTTGCCATCTTTTAGGTTAGCTAGATGAAGGAGAATGAGGAAGGCAGAATATGGAGAGCCATTGAAAAAGTGTGGATGGGGATTATAGCCAGGTTCAAAGGTATTGCTAGGGAGCATGCTCCCAGTTTTATGGAGGGCTTCAGAATACTGCTCTCCAAAGGTTTTTGGAAGGAGGCACATCCCTGACTCCGGCCCCTGCTCTCTGTCCTGTTAGCACACAATTGTTTGGTAGTTCTGTGTAGCACTTACTGTGTACTCAAATGATCCCTTTAAAAGCCTGTATGAAGAGGAGATCTGTGAGCCGCAGTTCCAGATCTCGGACACGTCCGTGGTGCTGTCCATGGACAACAGCCGCTCCCTGGACCTGGATGGCTTCACAGCTGAGGTCAAAGCCCATTATGAGGACATCGCCAACTGCAGCCAGGCCAAGGCTGAGACCATGTACCAGATCAAGTGCAAGGAGCTGCAGACATTAGCTGGAAAGTATGGGGATGACTTATGTCGCACGAAGATGGACATTTCTGAGATGAACTGGAGCATCAGCTGCCCCCAGGCTGAGATCAAAGCCCTCAAAAACTAGAAGGCTGCCCTGGAGGCTGCCGTCACCGATGCCGAGCAGCGCAGGGAGCTGACCGTTAAGGATGCCAATGCCAAGGTGGCCGAGCTGGAGGCCGCCCTGCAGCGAGCCAAGCAGGACATGACCCGGCAGCTGCGCGAGTACCAGGAGCTCACGAATGGTCAGGCTGGCCCTGGACATCAAGATTGCCACCTACTGCAAGCTGCTGGAGGGTGAGGAGAGCCAGCTGGAGTCTGGGATGCAGAACATGAGTTCGTAACATATGAACATGTGTTCATACGAAGACCACCGGCGGCTACTCAGGTGGCCTGAACTTGGCTTATGGGGGCCTCACAAGCCCTGGCCTCAACTATGGCCAGAGCTCCGTCCAGTCCAGCTTTGGCCCTGGCAATTCCTTCAGCCGCGGCAGCATCTCCAAAGCCATGGTTGTGAAGAAGATCGAGATGGGAAGCTGGTGTCTGAGTCTGACATCCTGCCCAAGTGAATAAGCCACTGTGGGCCCTCCTAGCCTCCTTGCTCTTGTGGCCCCCATAAAGCCTTTGGGGGAAGGAGCTGTGCAGGGGAGCCTTGCCTTAGAGACCCACCTAAGGTCCAGCCCCAGTCCTCAGCCTACCCTTAGGGGGAGTCTACTGCCCTGGGTACCCCCTCTTGTCCATGCCCCCAACCAAAAGCCAATTCAAGTGTCTTTTCCCAAATAAAGCCTCTGATGGCACTGCCAGTCCACCTCCCCGCCCCAAAATTAAAAGCCTGTCCTCTCTTAAATCTTGCCGAGCAAGGAATATATGTACTTTATTACCTACATAAATGCTTTATTGAAAGTTTGATAAAGAATTACTGACTGTGACCATTACATATAGATAAATTGAATGGAAAAAGGCTTCTTTTTTCCTTTCTAAGTTATCTCTGTAATTTTCGCCCTTGATCATGTGTAATGCAATATCAACATTAAGTGGTCATTTTGTAAATCTGCAGTTTCTACTATAGGACATTGTATAGTTGGTGACAGAGTGGCTGTAGAGGAAACTAGACTAATAGATTATGAGTGTATTTTGGGTATAAGCCCTGACTTGATTTCAAATCATTTATCTCCCAGCACTAACTATAAACTGAATAGAAAAACTCAAGCAGTGGCTCAAGCAGTGACCCTGGAGAGTTCCAAACCAAAAAAGCAGGTGTACTTCAGCCATTGTGTGAATCATTTTTCTCCAAAAGCATTGAGTCATCCCTGTAAATATTATTCAGATGTCTGATTGGTCAAGTTGCTGGTTGGGCAGATGGCTTATCCCTTCCTGTCTTCCCCTCCCATATGAGGGAAAGGAGTGAGTGTCTCAGGGAAATGGACTTTATATTCTCTCTGATGCATATAATAAAGCAGTTTTCTTTTCACATGTCTCAATTCCCATCTCCCATTTTTGCAACCATCATATTTGATCTAAACTCCTGTTTCCGTCATAAATTTGACCAAACAACTTAGAAGTTTCATAGGCTTCATAGGATTTTAAAGTCCTTTCTGAAAAAAAAAAAAAAAGTCCTTTCTGTATAATAAGATTGATTATTTTCACCCTCAGAATTCATCCTTGTATGAACATTTGGTCCATACCTAAGAAGTATGCTTACAGGTGTTTTTGAGTATTTGCAAAATTCTAACAGCTTTTATAAAGAAAAGAAAAGTCCCCTCTTTATGTTCTCTAGTTCTTAAGTGAGTAGGATTTGTGGTTAAAGGTTTCTTCTGTAGCTACTACTTATCTTTAGGACAGTTTAAATATTTGTAATCTCAACTGAATGTGATTATTTTAGTTAATAAACCAAGAAAAAGTTGCACTATAAGAGAGTATTGTAGAATCTTGCAATCTCTTTCTAAAATATATTTTTCTTGTTGCCTTTGTTAAAGACATCAAATCTTTGTTGGCTTACTTGGGTCATTCTAGATCATTTTAGCCATTTAATTGAAATAACTACTAAATACTTCCTGATTCCTTATAGGTGCACAACACTACTAGGTTCTTGGAACATACAGTACATCTACTTTCACAGCCTTGATGCAGACTGTTATTTTTGTTTTATAAAGGAGGAAACAGATGTGAAGAGCTTAAGTAACTTGACTTAATTAATAAAACATTGATCTGTGATATGAATCCAGGGAAGGTGGTTCCAGAGCCCAGAATCCAGAGAGATTCTTTACTGAGAAAAAAACACAATGGAGATTTTCTCTTTAAGTGTGAGACTCGGAGAATTTTGAAAGAGTGGTGGCTCTCTGGGCTCACCAGCTTTCTACCAAAATGAGGTCTGCAGTTTCAGAGACACCAGAACACTGGTGGATGATGCCAAGAGTTGACTATCTTTGAGAAAAAGATACTGAGTGTAATATAAAATGAATGCTTCCTTCGTGCTCAAAATTTATAAAGGGGTGATCTTTTTTTCTACAAAATTGTTCATTTTTTCTCTTATAGTCTCTCAAATAGCAATATGCTTTAGCATACGAGTCCTTTATATTTAGCTAAAAGAATTAAAAACTTCATGTGATGCTGAGGGAATACAAACCAGATTTATTGGCGTTTTATGATAAAATTGATTATTAGGAAACCATTGCTTTCTTCAGATGTATCTCATCCAGGTAAGCTGACTCCATTTTTATCTTATTTTGACTTTTAAAAATGTCTCATTTTAAAAACTTCTTTAGTTCGTTACTCTATGATAGCATTCCCTTGTCTCACTCACCTTGGGCCTTAACCTGTGTCCTGGCGTTTGGCCCTTTACATTTTGCCCTTCAGGTTTTGACTTCCAGTGAACTGTAGGTAACCACTAGAGGTCTCCAGACCTCACTTTAGAAAGCTCTGATTTTATAGGTACACCCCAGTAAGTGGAATAAATATGTGCCCCATAACTAATGGAGATTAGTTACTGATATTTCCCCTTATATATTTATTAAGTGCTTTTTATGTTCTGGGTCCTAGGCTGTGCTATGTCCTGGGGGTAGATTCAAAAAATGGTAAGGTCCCTGCCCCTGAGAACTCTTCAGTATAGTCGAGACACTGAAGTATAACCACACGGCCACAAAACTGTATGTTGGGCATGGCCACGTCCAACATACTTCTAGATCCCTATTACCAGGGCCCTTCAGATTTCCAGATTTATCAGTGACACTAATGCTCTTGAACTTTCTTGTCATTCTTCATCTATACTCAGATCACTTTCGTGATGCGCCCTGGTGCTGTGTCTTCATCAGTCTGGCAAGGAGCCATTCCCTGGGGCAGCAGGGCTATTTGGCTGGACTCTGGTTTTTGTTTCCTGGTGCCCTTCTCAGCAGCTCTAGGCATCCGATCTTTAGGTAACAACTTCTTACAGCAGTCAGCTTCTCCCAATCCCAGGGAACAAAGCAAGCCCCATAACTTAGGGCCTTCTGTATCAATTTTTCCTTTATACCAGAGAAATTTTTTAGAAAGGATCTGTGTCCTGTTTGAATCCCTTGTATGTTAGCGGAGTTTAAATGGGGAAGTGTCTCATGGTAATGTGCTTCTAGACATACTGTGAATGATCCATGAAAAGCTCCTCACATAGTGCGTGGGACATTGAGGGCAAGTGCCCAATAAATGTTGGCAGTTGTCATTATTATTATGGAATTTAATTTAATTTTAGTGCTGGAAGGGACTTCAGGGTAATGTCCAACCATCCATGTTACACAATATGTTTTAGTGCAATTTTTCCTTTTCATACAAAACAGTGTAACTGTTTGGAGTGGTTGTCTCTTTAGTGGTGTCTGTTCCATTATTAGGAAGACCCAAATTTTGATTCAGTAGTTATCAGTTTAATGGTTACACATTTCACAAGCATTTTTATGTGGATATTTTGAACTAATAGCATTTGTGAGTTTTAAAAGAAGTTAAGGCTGAAATTGGAGAAGCATGGCAATTTGTTAGTCTTTTATCTGTAAGGAAAGTTCTAGAGGGAAATCTGATCATTAAAGATTAGAGACCTTCTATTTTTTAAAAGTGTAGAATACTTGGATACTTAGGTGAACAATTACTGATGAAAAGGTAGCTTGGTTTTAGAAATAAATATACTGGTGACTAGAAACAAGTGGAGGTTGTATTTTAGATTTAAAAAAATATATTATGACTAAGTTTATACCTTAAATTCTGTTTTAAAAACCTTAATAAATAGCTAACTATATAAATAATCTTGGGGCCTTTATGTGAATAGGTCATTTGAGCCAGCAAGAAAAGTATAGGAAGAGACATCAGTTCTTAGAATGGAAGAACTTTGGGCATATTCCAGGAGTTGAGACAGTTTGCATTTAATGTTTTTGTAAATTATTTGAAAGACAGAGTAAAAGAAGGGCCCCAGGATTGGGTAGTATAAGCTGCTTGGGATAAATTCTAGGGTAGAGTTCTATGAGTGAGAAATAGTAGGTGCATTTTTAGTGTGAGCATGAATAAGTGCAAATAATCATAACTGTGTAATGACACGTAGACAGATAAGGGGGGGAGTTAAAGTTTTTTTTTTTTAAAGATTTTATTTTTTATTTATTCATGAGAGACACAGCGAGAGAGAGAGGCAGAGACACAGGCAGAGGGAGAAGCAGGTCCCATGCAGGGAGCCCGATGTGGGACTCGATCCCGGGTCTCCAGGATCACACCCCGGCCTGCAGGTGGCACTAAACTGCTGCACCACCAGGGCTGCCCAAAGTTAAAGGTTTTAGGCAGGGGTATGTCGTGATTTGCTATGTTTTTAAAAGATCTCTCTTGAGTCCTGTGTGGGTATGGTAAGAAATTAAGAAATTGGTAGAGCAGTAGGGAGATTATTGTAATGATCTGGGCAAAATATGACGGTTCCTATCTTAACTTGGGCTGCTATACTAAAATACCAGAGACTGTGTGACTTAACACACATTTGTTCCTCATAGTCCTGGTGCCTGAGAAGTCTGAGATCAGGTGCCAGCATGACCAGGTTCTGGTGAGGGTTCGCTTTCTGGCTTGCAGACAGCTGCTTTCTTGCTCTGTCCTCACAGAGAGGATGCTGGAGTTTCCTCTGGGGGCTCCACTGCTGTGACCTCATCTGAACCCAATGCTGCCTCCCACCCCAGGCCTTCCCTCCTAATATCATCATACTGGGGGTTAGGGATTCACTGTAAGAATTTTGGCAGCAAACATTTAGTCCCTGACCTTATGCTAAGGTAGTAGCAATGCAAAAGGAGAGAAGTGGACAGATTAGAAGAGTGTTTTGGAGGTGTAAGAGAAATCGCTGATGAATTGGGTGTCGGGGTATGATGGAGAGTAAAGGGTTGAAAATGACTCTCTCAAGTCTGGTTTGAGTAAGAGGTTGGAGATGCCATTTGCTGAAATGGGGGGAAGCTGGAGAAGGAGCAGCTTTGGGAAGGGGAAGATCAAGAGAGAGAATATTGACTAGGATGACTGGATCTGAGAATTCTTACCTTCTCAAAAACTTGAGGCATGTGAAAGAATACAGGCTCTGTATGTGGGAATCCATATACTCTGAAGTGTTACCTTTGTAAAGAAATCTTTTTCTGTGTTTCACATGATGGTTTTTCACCTCACTTTGTTTATTATTATTATTATTTTTGTCTCTGCTATTTACATGCAACATGTACTCATTGTAACTTCTCTCCTTGCAGGTATTCCAGGGAGGTAGGAAAGAAACTGATAAATATTATCTCCCTGTATGTGGTGTGGTTGGAAAAAGCCACTCTAGGAATGAATATCATGTATGCTTCCACTTCTTCTCTAAATATGAAATGTGCTTGAGAATCATTTTCTTAAAACCTTCCATGAATGGTTTTTGACATGTTCAAATTTTTCTTTTTTAAGATTATATTTATTTATCAGAGAGAGAGAGAGAGAGAGAGAGAACGCACAAGAGGAGGAACAGCAGAGGGAGGGGCAGAGCGAGAGGGAGAAGCAGAATCCCAGGACCCCAGGATCATTACCTGAGTCGATGGCACATGCTTAACCAATTGTGAGCCACCCAGGCATTCCAACATGTTCATATTTCTTTAATGCTTTAAAAACATGTATTGGTTACACAGGTTCTTATACAGGAGGGGCTCTTAGATGGCACAGACACCTCATTTTCTAGGTGAGAATGCTGAGCATCAGGGAGGTTGGCATTTACCCAAGGAGGCAGATCTTATGACTGATTAATAGGAAGTATGTTGAACAGTAGAATCCCTGGAATCAGAATCCCAGCCTATGGTTCTTTCCATGAATTCTCCATACCACTGAATTCTCCATTTCTGAGATGCCTGGGTGGCTCAGTGGTTGAACGTCTGCTTTTGGCTCAGGTCGTGACCCTGGGGTCCTGGGACCGAGTTCTGCATCGGGCTCCCTGTGAGAAGCCTGCTTCTCCCTCTGCCTTTGTCTCTGCTTCTCTCTCTGTGTCTCTCATGAATAAATAAAATCTTTTAAAAAAATTCTCGATTTCTCTCCTAGGAGAAATTCTTATGAATAATAAGAAAAATGAAATATGTTTTACAAGAAATACATTTGATAAGGTAAAAAAATTATATTGTTCCTGTAGAGAGATTTCATATTTATAATTTGATAGGGTTGATTCTTCAGTTCTGAGTTGAACATTTTAACACCTACAATAACTGCCTTGTTCTAGGCACTGGATGTATAAAGGTAACTAAGGATAAACTCTGTTTCCAAGCAGCTGACATGGACTGAGGGAGACAAGCATATAAATGAACAATGTTGCCCTTTAGTGGGTCAGGTATTAAAGCTGTTAGAGAAGGAGAGGTAAAGTGGGTCTTCCATGTGGGAGGAAATAGCTAATTTCACTAGGAGAGGTAAGGGGAGCTTTCTTAGGGGGTATATTAAGCTGAATTGGGAGTAGACGTTGGCTAGGTACTCCTTGACCTTCCCCTAGCCCCCCCCCCGGCCAATTTTATGAAGCCCATTTTTCTTGTTTATTCCAAAACATTAACAGGAGGCTTGTTATGTGCTAAGTGAAGAATATAGTTTGAGATTATATGTAAAACATTAAAAATAATTCTGATGGGAATGGCAAGAGAATCTGCAACGCACACACAGACTCTCTTCCTCTCTTTAACCCAAGTATTCTAGTTGCCATAACAACCTGATGATGGTCGTGCATTTGCTACTATGGTGGAGGTTGTGTCAGCAGTTCCATTTTGAGCTGCCATTTTCAGGATTTGAAAATTCAATGTCCTATTCACTGACATGACATAAAATTCCATCTATTGATTGCTTTTGGTTACCCTTATAATTGAATATTCAAAAGTCACTCTCCTTTCTACTCCTGTGAAAAAGTCCATGTATTTGTTCAGTGTCTAGGATTCTGCTTTGGTTTGTGAATATTTTAGTGCTAAAGGAAACCTCCGTATCTGACCAGGTTCTTTTCTTTTGGAATTGGGAAATTGAGGCTCTGAAGAGTTAAATGACTTTTCTAAGGGCGCATAATTCAACAGGAATTTAGTAGTTGATACTCTATAGCTCTGATGGTGCTGGAGTCAACAGCATCTTATTCTTTGTGACTTCTGAGCTTTGCTTACATCTCACAACTCCCGTAAATCTGTGGCTTTATGTATTTGATGTGTGTCCTGTCTTGTGTGTCTTTGTCTAGTAGCATCCTTTGGTCACACACTGAGTTGTAGAGACTTGTTTGTGTGTCTGTCCAATCTCCACTAAACTGAGCTGCTGGGGGTGGGGGGATGCTGCACTGTACTCACTGTGATTTCTCCGGCACCTGCAGAGAAGGCCCAGCTCCGCCTCCTCTTCCTTCTTGCTCTGATGCCAGCTTACCTGGCTTCTGATCTTTTGTGTTGTCTGTTCCTACTTCTCCAACCTAATGACCAGTTACTCGCTGTTGTAGTCTGACGCTGGGACTCGATTTCACAGGAAATCACAGGAGGAGGAGATGAAGAAAGAGGAAGTGGTCAGGGGGGAGGAAGTTCTAGGCAGGAGGAGAAGCACATGGAGAGCCTGGTCCTTTGAGGGCTGTCGGCTTTGACTAAACGGCAGGGGGAGGTGGGAGAGATGTTAGAGCTGCCAGGGGCATGACAATAGGCTTGTCCTGAACTTCCTGCTGAGAAATTTGAATTTCACCTGGTAGGCAATCAGGACCTACTGAAAGGCCATAAGTAGGGAACGATAGGAAGAGATTGCCTAAAAGTGAAGAGCCTTTAAGAACGAAATGTGCGTGAAAAAAAGAGAGACGCAGGTTGATCTATATTCTCCAAAGAAGGAAAAGTGTAAGCATGGAGCAGGGAGCAGTGATTTCTGCCTGGGTTGTGAGGATAGGGAACTTTTACAGAAGAGGTGATATTGCCACTGGGTTTTAATGGGTAGCTAGCACTGACGGAGCAGGGGAGTGGGAGAGGTGGCATGGGGGAGATGTGGGCAGCCTGAACAAAGGCTGGGAGGCCAGAACATGCTCAGCAGGTTAGCAGTACCCTGACCATGCTGAGGTGAAGCCCGAGGGGGCAGTGGCCTGACGTCAGATTAGATGTGTTGGGCCGGGACCAGGTTGCTGGAGGGTTTTGGTGCCCTGCCAGGGAGTGTAGACTTCATGCTTGAGATAGATAGAAGGGAGCCATGGTCTTTTAAAAAGCAGCAGGAAGGGCAACAGCTCTGGCATTGTAGAGACTGCACTGGACGAGGAGGGGGTTGACTGTGTGGAGGACAGGAGGGTACGGAGTAAAAAAGGGATTCAAGTTCCTAGGTGGGTTATTCAGGCTCCTAGGTGGATTATTTTGCCACTTATCAAGGTCAGGAAAACAGGAGGAGGAGACACATTTGGGTGAAGGATATTTATTTATTTATTTGATTATATTTTTATTTTTTTTGGGGGGTTAAAGATATTTAAAGAATTATATCTAAATTTTAAAAATTGAGGTATAGTTTACTTATAAAATGCTCAGATCCTAGGGTGCTTGGGTGACTCAGTCAGCTAAGTGGCCAGCCAGCCAACTCTTGATTTCAGCTCTGGTCATGATCTCAGGGTCCTGGGATTGGGCCCGAGTTGGCTCTGTGCTCACCAGGGAGCTTGTTTGAGGATTCTCTCTGTCCTTCTGTGCCACATCACACTCTCATGCATGTGTGTGCACACACTCGCTCTCTCTCTCAAATCTTAAAAGCTCAGATCCTAAGTGAACTCTTTGGTGAGCTTTAACATTTACACACCTGTGTAAATGTGCCACAAACCGAGTGGAGGTGCTCAGCCTCAAGCATGCTTCAGAAGTACCAGGATGGCTTGCTAAGCAGAGGCTGCTGCGCCCACCCCCAGAATTTCAGATTCTGTAGGTCTGGGGCAGAAACTTGAGAACTTCCATTTGTAGCAGTTCAGATGCTGCAGGTTCAGGGACAGGACCTTGAAGATAGCTGCTCTAAAACATTACCATCACTCCAGAAAGGGCTTTTCTCCTCTCTTTCCCCTCCCCAAGGACCCATGGTTTGATTTCTGTCACCATGATTAGTTTGCCTGTTCTTGAAAGGCCTACAATTAGGATTATGTGGTATGTATCCTCATATCTTTTCCCACACAATGTGATGATTCTGAGATTTACACACATTGTTGCATATAACGTATTCCTTTTTTATTGCTGACTGATTTTTAATCAAACAAATATAGCACAATTTGTTCATGACTTCTCCAGTCCACAGATACTTGTATAGTTCCCATTTTGGGCTATTATAAATAAAACTATGAACGCTTATGTACAAGTCTCCTTGTGGCCATACGTTTTCGTTTCTCTTGGGTAAATACCTTGGAGTGATTTGAAATGGGGGGTCCTAGGGTAGATTTATGTTCTGTTTTCTAAGAAACTGCTGAATCATATTCCATACTGGTTGTAATGTAACTAGTTGAATTGTGATTAAATGTTCATCGACTCTAGTGATGTTACTAGATACTGACTAGACTGAAGGACTTTGGTTGAAGACATACATTGTTAATCAACAGTGATGCACCTCTTTTCTAAACCCTAAGAGAACTTCAATCTATGCATGGTCCTTAAAAATATAGATTAGTATTCATTCAAAGAACATTCATTGAGACACCTGGGTGGATCAGAGGTTGAGCCTGTGCCTTTGGCTTAGGGCGTGACCCCAGGATCTGGGATCGAGTCCCACATCAGGCTCCCTGCATGGAGTCTGCTTCTCCCTCTGCCTGTGTCTCTGCCTCTATCTCTGTGTCTCTTATGAATAAATAAATACAATCTTAAAAAAAAAGAACATTCATTAAGCACTTATTGCTTGCTAGTTACATAAAGGAACACGGGTCCCCCATACTGGTCCCAAGGACCTTATAGAGAAAGTAAATTTTGATCCTTTCAGAAGCTGCAAAGCAATGCCTTAAGTCTCAACTACTCTTTAAATATTTTTTTTTCTTTATTTATTTATGATAGTCACACAGAGAGCGAGAGAGAGAGGCAGAGACACAGGCAGAGGGAGAAGCAGGCTCCATGCACCGGGAGCCCGACGTGGGATTCGATCCCGGGTCTCCAGGATCGCGCCCTGGGCCAAAGGCAGGCGCCAAACCACTGTGCCACCCAGGGATCCCTGTCTCAACTACTCTTAACTCTACTTTATATCAATGTTATTATACCAGAAATCCTAAGCACCAGGGGATCATGACATAAGCAAAAAACTCTAAAGCATTTCAAGTCATTGGGAGAAAGATGGATTTGTTCATCAGTAATGTTAGCACAAGTAGAGTCAGTATCTGGGGGAAAAAGTGGGATTCAAGCCTCATACTGTGTAACAGGTTAAAGTCCATGTGAGTCAAAATTTTAGTGTAAAATTAAAAACCCTATCAAAGTATTAGAACAAAACACCACTACATTGTTTTCTAACATCAAAAGGGGGAAGATCTTTCTAAATATTTTGTAAAACCCAATAAAAGAAAAGACTATTAAATGTGATTACATAAAAATTAAGAATTTTTGCCTGGCAAACAGCATAACCAAAGACAAATAACTGGGCACATGGGGTGGGGGTTGGTGGAGAGGATTTTAACTCCTATTACAGAGAACAAATTGCCAATATATGTAATGAGTTTTAACAACCTTATTGAAAATGGGCCAAGGCTAGGAGCAGACTGTTCACAGAAAAAGAAATGCAAATGGCTCCTAAACTTGTGAGAAGACGCTCAACCCACTCATGGTAAGAAAATGCAAATTAAAATAAACCGAAAGATGTGTTTTCAGCTACCAGACTGACAGATCAGAGAGTTTGGTGAGATAACCATGTTGGCAAAGGTGATGCTGTGAGTCGTCGAGGGAATAGCAGGAGCCGGAGATGGAGCCTAAGAAGTGGGGTTAGCAAATTTGAGGAGGGCAGGGAAAAGTAGGGGCAAGCAAGCCTGGTGAGGGTGGCGGGGAGTGACAGCGGGAAAGTAGACACATCAAAGCAATAACTGGAAGTGTTCATTACTGTGAGGCAAACAGTCCTGCAGTATCAGTCCCCCAGGCTGCTGCTGCTTTATAATGAATGATCAGGATTCCCACAAAAGGTTACTTGGTGGCCAGCATTAAAATAGAATTTTACATTAAATCTAGCATACTCAAGATAAGATGCAGTGAAATGCCAGGACACCTGCACCCCGATGTTTATAGCAGCAATGTCCACAAATAGCCAAATTGCGGAAGGAGCCTCGGTGTCCATCGAAAGATGAATGGACAGAGAAGATGTGGTTTATGTATACAATGGAATATTCCTCAGCCATTAGAAATGACAAATCCCCACCATTTGCTTCAACATGGATGGATCTGGAGGGTATTATGCTGAGTGAAGTATTCAAGTCAATTGGAGAAGGACAGTCTTCTCCAATATATAGTCTCATTATATAGTCTCATTCATTTGGGGAATATAAAAATTAGTGAGAGGGAAGAAAGGGAGAGGAGAGAAAATGAGTGAAAATATCAGAGAGGGTGACAAAACATGAGAGACACCTAACTCTGGGAAATGAACAAGGGGTAGTGGAAAGGGAGGTGGGCAGGGGGTTGAGGTGACTGGGTGATGGGCACTGAGGGGGGCACTTGGGATGAGCACTGGGCGTCATGCTAAATGTTGGCAAATTGAACTCCAATAAAAAAATAAATAAATCCAGCATAGTCAACAAATGATAATTTAAAGATAGGTTATTATCCAGTTATCTCAAATTAAATTTTTAATTTTTATTTATTTTTGTTTTAAAGATAAGAGAGAGAGGGGACATGAGTGGGATAGAAGGGGCAGAGGCAGGGGGAGAGGGAGAAGCAGACTCCCTGCTAAGCAGGGAGCCCAAAATCATGACCTGAGCTCAAGTGAGACACTTAACTGACTAAACCACCCAGGTGCCCCTCATATTAAATTTTTAGAGAATACTTTGTATTTGAAGATGCTGAATGAATGAAGTACATCTCTTACTATTTCAGCTGCTTCTTGCCATTCTTAGAATCTTCCACGGTGAGTCTCGTTACGTCCCTGAATGTTTAGGACAGTGGTGTCTGGTGACCCCTCTCTTTGGTTCCCAGGAATAGCTAACATAGTTACTGATTGGGAGGTAGATGAACTACTAGTGCTTGATTTTGAACAAGTAAGTAATATGTATAATTGAACAAAATGGTGCTTTTATTTTTAATTCCCATTCCCTTCCGTGTCCTCATATTTCTTATCCACTTCCTGTCACTCCTGCTTCACTGCTCATTTGGCTCTTGGAAAACTAGAATTCACGATATTCCTTAAAATGATGCTGCTGTCAATTTCCGTGACTGCTTCAGCATTGGAGGCAGGGGTTAGCTCAGATAACTAGTTGAGATACCTTTTGGTCTGGAATGTTATCATTCTCTGCAGTGCTTTGCAGTGTTAGGATTGTACATTGTGGATTATGCCTTCAGATTTGATAAGTTTTAGGGGCAAATAGAGCACCAAATATTTAATGAGATTCTTGTCTGCTTACATTCTTAACAAAGAATGTAATTATATGCTCAAACCAAAAAGTTACCTTCGTTTATATTTTCCTCCTCACAATTTGATTGCTATCTAGGATTTAAAAAAACAACCCAACTAATCCTGTGCCCAAGTGTATTTCAATAGTCCCTTTCAGTCACTACGGCAAACTAACAAAACAAAATGATAAACTGAGTCCTTCTAATGCCGATCAGCATAGATCCTGTAGTATTTTCCGACAGGCAAGACTGCAGGTGCTGTTTAAAAAAAATGTTGGGGTGCCTGGGTGGCGTGGTCAGTGGAGTGTGGTTGAGTGCATCTGCCTTTGGCTTCAGTCCTCATCTTGGGTCCCGGCATCAAGTCCGACTCAGGCTCCCTGCTCAGCGTGGAGTCTGCTTTTCCCTCTGCCCCCCTCACCCCCACTTGTGCTCACTTGCTCACAGATAAATAAGTGAAATCTTAAAAAAAATACTGTGATAAATAAGTATCTTTTATGGTATCTGAAAATTGAGGGCATCACTTTGTATTGGATTCTTGGATAGGTAATGACCAAGAAGTGCTGATACCGATAAACCGGGCGTCATTCATGTCAAGAGTTGAGTGTGTGAGATTAGGAGTAAATGGCGAATAAATGGGAATAAACTGGGAGTCTGTGTTGTGTTTTTGTTTTGCTTCATCTCCTCTTTTAGCCCCGTGGTCGAGGATCATGTCAAATTCGGTGTCCCTGTGTGTGTGGCTTTCTTTCTGAAGTGCCATGTTAGGCACTCAGATGTAGTTATTGGGTGGTTGGCAGACTTTGGTCTGTGGTGTTTTCCTTGGTGGGGCCGTGTCGTTCCCACCTCTAGTTCAGCCATCTCAGAGAATGAGGTCTGGTTGAACTGTTACACAAAACCCTAACATCTGTTTAATCTCTCTTTTCATTTATGCTGCTTTGGAGCCTTTTTTTTTGTTTTTTTTTTGTTTTTTTGAAAAGAAGAGCTAATACTATTTCATCGTTTATACAACCTCCTATTTCTTTGGAGATTCATTGTAATTTTTTGCCACTGAATGCATTGATGTCTGGTTTGGAGAACGCTGAAGTTGCAGTGAATGAGACTTAATTTCTCTCTAACCAGCAAATGTTACAGGTGCTACCAATGACAGATAAGCGACTCTAGAGAGGGGACATAGGACACACCTAGGAGTCCTCCTCTGGTAGCTCAGGGACTCGGTTGCAAGGTATATCATGTTTTCTTGGTGCTTTGTCACTTTCCAGTTCCCTGTACTCCTAGAAACCTACAGTAAACTTTTTTTTTTTTTAAAGATTTTATTAAAAAAAAAAAAAAGATTTTATTTAGGCTCTCTGCTCCTCCCCTTTCGACAGACAGCCACATCTTCTGGTACAGTGCCTGCTGCGTCCCGGAGGCGATGGTGAAGGTCAGAGTGAACGGATTTGGCCGTATTGGGTGCCTGGTCAACAGGGCTGCTTTTAACTCTGGCAAAGTGGATATTGTCGCCATCAATGACCCCTTCATTGACCTCAACTACATGGTGTACATGTTCCAGTATGACTCTACCCACGGCAAATTCCACCACACGGTCAAGGCTGAGAACGGGAAACTTGTCATCAATGGGAAGGCCATCTCCATCTTCCAGGAGCGAGATCCCGCCAACATCAAGTGGGGTGATGCTGGTGCTGAGTATGTTGTGGAGTCCACTGGGGTCTTCACCACCATGGAGAAGACTGGGGCTCACTTGAAGGGCAGGGCCAAGAGGGTCATACTCTCTGCTCCTTCTGCTGGTGCCCCCATATTTGTGATGGGCGTGAACCACGAGAAGTATGACAACTCCCTCAAGATTGCCAGCAATGCCTCCTGCACCACCAACTGCTTGGCTTCTCTGGCCAAAGTCATCCATGACCACTTCGGCATCGTGGAGGGCCTCATGACCACCGTCCATGCCATCACTGCCACCCAGAAGACTGGACGGCCCCTCTGGGAAGCTGTGGCATGACGGTCGAGGGGCTGCCCAGAACATCATCCCTGCTTCCACTGGCGCCACCAAGGCTATGGGCAAGGTCATCCCTGAGCTGAACAGGAAGCTCACTGGCATGGCCTTCCATGTCCCCATCCCCAATGTGTCAGTTGTGGATCTGACCTGCCGCCTGGAGAAAGCTGCCAAATATGATGACATCAAGAAGGTGGTGAAGCAGGCATCAGAGGGCCCCCTCAAGGGCATCCTGGGCTACACTGAAGACCAGGTTGTCTCCTGTGACTTCAACAATGACACCCACTCTTTCACCTTCGACACCAGGGCTGGCATTGCCCTCAGTGACCACTTCATCAAGCTCATTTCCTGGTATGACCATTAATTTGGCTACAGCAACCGGGTGGTGGACCTCATGGTCCACATTGCCTCCAAGGAGTAAGAGCCTCCTGGACCACCAGCCCCAGCAAGAACAAGAGGAAGAGAGGCCCTCAGCTGCTGGGGAGTCCCTGCCCCAACTTAATCCCCCAACACACTGAGAATCTTCTGACCTCCAATTTATATCCTAGACCCCGAGGAAGGGGAGGGGCTTGGGGAGCCCTACCTTGTCATGTACCATCAATAAAGTATACTGTACCCAGCCAAAAAAAAAAATTTATTTATTATCTATCCGTCCGTCCATCCATCCATCCATCCATCCATCCATCCATCCATCCATCCAAGAGAGAGCGTGAGAAGGCCCAGGTATGCACAGTGGCGCTGCAAGCGGAAGGGGAGGGAAAGCACCCCAAGCCCAGCACTGCTGATCTGATCCCAGAGCCCAATATTGGGCTCCATCCCAAGACCCTGAGATCACGACCTGAGCCGGAATCAGCGTTGGAAGCTTAACTCAACAAGCCACCCAGGCATGAGAACTTTTTGTTCTTTTGACGTGGAAAAAGCTGGCTTATTTTTCTCAACAAAAATAATATTGATCTTTCTGCCCCCTTGCTTGTGAGCTGCTGTTACCTCCGTGGCCACCTTTTTTTTTTTTTTAAATTTTTATTTATTTATGATAGTCACACACACACACACACACACACACACACACACACAGAGAGAGAGAGAGAGAGAGAGAGAGAGAGAGAGAGAGAGAGAGAGGCAGAGACACAGGCAGAGGGAGAAGCAGGCTCCATGCACCGGGAGCCCGACGTGGGCCAAAGGCAGGCGCCAAACCGCTACGCCACCCAGGGATCCCCCTCCGTGGCCACCTTGATACAGACTCTTACTTCAAAAGCTGGGTGAGATGGAGAGAATTTGGTCCTCACAGACATCTTCTGTTACTCCAGACACGTAAACACTGGGTGACCTGGAGATCTTGCAGTTGAAATTGAATGGGTTTCTGAGCTCCAGAGTTGTGCTTACCTGAATGAAGAGTAGTGAATTGTGTGTGGCATGTGTTTAGGAATGGGTCTTTTTATCCAAGTTATAGATGGAGTTGAGAGTGACTTCTCTGAAAGATAGAGGCATCCTTCTCCATGAAGTTAACTTTTTTTAAGATGCATTTTTCTTCCTTTGATGTCTAACTATCAAACTGTTCTCTTGCACTACCATGATCATTTCTTAACAATTCTTCTCATAATGATCTTCTATTCATTGTGTATATAATGTTTTACTAATAGACATGGTCCTCAGAGTCAGGAAGTAATCATCATCTTAATTTTTTTCTACCTTATTATTTATTTATTGTTTTGGGTGACTGTAGCTGGGTAGGTAGGTACCTTTTCTCTCTTATCTGGGAGTAGCCAAATAATAAAATTTTCTTTATTCTTATTATGGAGGCTAGAGATGTTTGTTCTATGACATGAAGTAGACTTAGGTTTTGAGGCCCTGGCTCCTTTAGCTAAAGGAGCACCTTGTAATTTTTTTTTATAGCTTTTCAGACTGGATGAACTGGATGTATAAGGGTAACTATAATAAACTGTAAAAACAATGATTATTATTTGGTTAATATGTAAGCTAAATTTCATTTGCAGGAAATATACACAGAATTATCTTAATATTACATGTATATGTATTTTTTTATTAAGGATTTTATTTATTTATTCATGAGAGACACACAGAGAAAGAGAGAGACATAGACACAGGCAGAGGGAGAAGCAGGCTCCATGCAAGGAGCCCGACGTGAGACTCGATCCCAGGTCTCCAGGATCACACCCTGGGCCGAAGGCGGCACTAAACTGCTGAGCCACCCGG
The DNA here is from genome assembly GCF_003254725.2 of Canis lupus dingo. Lineage (NCBI taxonomy): Eukaryota > Metazoa > Chordata > Mammalia > Carnivora > Canidae > Canis > Canis lupus. The sequence goes on from NC_064272.1 coordinate 1,246,425, forward strand.
GCTGCCCACATGTGTATGTATTTGTAATACAGATAATTTGTAATAACATTTGGTTACCAATTGTTCATTCTAGAAACATCTGTTGGACAACACTATGTGTTGGGGCACCATGCAAAGAGTGAGGGGAGGTTGGTCAGGGGACAGAGAGAGGAAGAAGACTTGGTTCTTGCCTTTGAGGAGCTTTCAGGCTAGCAGAGTGGATGGATATGCACTTATGTGACAACACCTGATAGAGGTATCTAGACAGTGGAGGAGAACAAAAGGAGTAGTAAGTATTCTACTCGGGGAAACCTGTACAGAGAGGCACTCCTAGGAGTGCCAGTATGTGCAGAGGGGTTGTTGGGGAGGGAAGGATGGAGACTAGAACAGAGTTTGTGGTGGAAAGGAAAAAGGCAAAGGTTTAAAGGAGGAAGTGATCAATGGGTAGGAAGAAGATTGTGAAGTGCTGATAATTTTGACATAGGAGTCATCATGGTAAGGGCAGTTGCATTGGAGTGAGGAGTGCAGAATCCAGAGTGGAGGAAGGAGTTTTGAAGAATGAGCAAGAAGAAAATGGAGGAAGCATAGGGCAACTGATTTTAAGAAGTTTATTGGAGAATGCCACCTGGATGGCTGAATTAGTTGAGCATCTGACTCTTGGTTTCAGCTCAGCTCATGATCTTGGGGTTGTGGGATCGAGCCCTATGTTGAGCTCCATGCTCAGCACACCCTCTCCCTCTGCTCCTCCCCCAACTCTTTCCCTTTCTTTGTCTTTCTCAAATAAATAAAATCTTTAAAAGACAGTTTGTTTGAGAAGAAGCAGAGTTTGAGGGAGGGGCAAGTCCATGGAAAGGGTGTGCATGGATTGTAGGATATCTAAAACTTAAAGTGGAGGAGATTTGAGTTTGGTGGGTTGAGAAAGAATTATAAAAGATGAGATTGAAATAAAAGAAAAAAGGGGTAATAGTCTGTAGGTCTGAGTCTGAGAGGAAGTGGGAGAGGATATAGAATATTAATAGCACTGTAGGTCATTTTGTTTTGTTTGCATCTCCACTCTTTGTTCTTCTGGAACCCTAGAAAGCAATGTTATGCTCACCACAAACTGGAGACATAAAATCAGTTGTGTGGTTCTCAATAACTGTTCCATTCAGAGTGGGTTAGACACTGTGCATGGAGGTTATGAATTACGGAGGTTACGTAGAGACGAAAACATGCTGAAGAAATGGATGCAGAGTTTCCATTTGAAAATTTGTGTTTATTCGGGTAGATGGAGAAGGAAATTGGTTTCCTGTTTTGTGGATCCGTCTGGGCAACATGGCCACTGCCTTCAGGAGCCAGGTGTGCTAGAATGGAAGAGGGCAGGTTTGTGAATAGTAGGCTGAGAGACCCTTTGAGGAGGAAAAGGGGAAGGGGCTTGAAAAGGCTTGCTTAGTCTTTATTTAATTTTTGGTTCAGAGAATAATGGCTGTAGAGTATTATATGGACATGGTCCAAGTATTAATTGTTAAGTTGTTTTTGGAAGGCTGTGAAGCAAGTGGAATCTGGGAGGCTAAATGGTATTTGTCTCCCTTCCGCCTGGAGGCCTTCACAAAGGTTTGGGGCTGAAGACAGGAATGCCACACGGACTTCTCTAGATCTGGCCTTGGCCAAAGTCTCTTGCTTCCTCTGTCCCAAGTTCACCCTGCTTTTAATGATAGTTTTCAGAACTCACCATACCAATTTTTACCAGTTGTTTATCTGATTATTCCCCTAACCAACTTCTCCTCTTACCTTAAAAACTCACTAATCGTCATTTTCTTTCTGAAACTTCCTCAGATGCCCTAGTAGGCAGTCCTTCCTTTGAGCTGTCTCTCTACCCAGGGCCCAAGTTCTCAGAATGGTTGTGATGGCTTGTTTGGGTGTTTGTCTCCCTTACAACTTTTGAGCTCCTTGAGGGCAGAAGCAGAGCCTTTCATCTTTGAGGCCCAGCACCTAGGGGAGACTTGACATATAGTAGGGCATTAAAAATATCTGTTGAAATGAATTGAGTTGAATGGTCATATTTAAACAATCTTCAAAAGCTGTACTTCATTTTAGATGCAGTTTTGGGGGTCTCAAACTCCTACCATTGTATCTGTGAGTCTTGGGATGGTTTTTTTCCCCCCTTATATTTTTAATATCTTTAGATATTTGTTAAGAGTTGGGAAAGTATTACTTAAAAGTATTGTTACTTTCTTTATAATAATTCACAAAATAAATTATTAGTTTAGTGCTTGATTCTTTATATCAGTTTGCAGAACAACCAAGACAGCTCATATATGCAATTAAGAGACATTATTTGATATCCTCATAAGAATTTTAGATATGTTTAGAAATAGCATGTGGTCTCTTATGCTAATATCTAATTGTTTTGTCATTCTTGAAAATGAAAAACCTTTTAAAATGAGTGGAATTGCTCATGGATTTTCTGCCCCATAGAAACTCATTATTGCCACATTTGCCATCCATCATAGACCTAACATAGCTATCATTTTTATTCTGATTATTTTCAAGGGACTCTAAGTGATTATACTTAATGGTTAAATTACTTACTTAATTTCACAGTCCCCAAGTGTATCTACACATTCCAGATATTTGTTTTCCTTGTCTTTTTCTCTTAACCTTTCATGATGGTTTTTTACTTTTCCCATCTGTTAGTTGGCATATACCTCTCAGTTTTCCAGAACTTAAAGCACTTGGAGCACCCCAGCTGCCAGGGTTTCCCCTGCCTCACACTGGGATCATTTGTTGTTCGCTTTTTGCCCATGTCAGTCTCTGTACATCTGGCTGCCAGTATTTTCTGTCTAGGATTTCTTGGTGATAGATGGGAAAAGAGGCTGGAGGGGTTAGGAGCTTAGATTTTGAGTTTGTCACCTTTTACTTAATCTTCCTGTTTTCAGTGGAGTCCCTCCACTGCCTTCCCCAGCTGTGCTTAGCATCCCTGAGCCCAGAGTTCTTCCAATTCCATGGCTTGAAACTCATTTACAGACCTTTGGAGATTTCAAAACTACTCACAACCAGCCACACCCCATACCAATGAAAATTCAGATCAGAAACTCGAGTGAGACTCATGGAACTTTTTTATTTTTATTTTTTTAAAAGATTTTATTTATTTATTCATGAGACACACACACATACAGAGGCAGAGACACAGGCAGAGGGAGAAGTAGGCTCACGCAGGGAGCCTGACGTGGGACTCCATCCTGGGTCTCCAGAATCAGGCCCTGGGCTGAAGGCAGCACTAAACCGCTGCGTCACCCAGGCTGCCCTCATGGAAATTTTTTAAAGCTCTCCAAGGAATTAGTGTGTGGCCAGTAGATAGGGGAATTGTTGCTTTGATGGTTCCTTCTGTCAATCTGGCTCCTCATTACATCTCCGACACCCCACTCCCTTCACCTGCCCCACTAGGTCAGTTGCCGTGCTGTTCACGCTTGGAGTTTGCTTCTACCTTGCGGCCTGTGCACCCAACTCCATCAGTCTGGAATGTTCTTTCCCTGGATGTCTGCATGTCTTATTTTCTTCCTTTCTCTCCTAACTTCCTTCCTTTCTCCCTCCCTCCCTCCCTTCCTTCCAATTTCTGCTCTGTAGCAAGAACCACACTGCATTCCTGTGCTCTGCCCTTGCTCCCCACTGGTTCCTCACATCTGGTCTGTCGCTGATGCACTTGCTCATTTCCCCCCACTAGAATGGAAGTTCCTTGGGGCAGGCCCTAACTTTGTTTCCTTAGATTTTTGGGACTCTAGGGCTGAGCTTGGCACAGAGAAGCTGCTTGCTAACAGTTGAATTAATTTTCCTGGAGAAGTTTTTTTTGCTGCTGTTGGAGGGAGGGTCCATTACATGAGGGTGTCCTTTTGGGCAGCAGATCTTTGGAGTCTAATAGATTTGCTCAGCGTCCTTTCTTCTTGCAGCCCTCCCTGCACCCCTTCTTCAGAGATACCTGTGCCTCATGCCTGTGCCTTTCTTCTGGGCTGCCTTCTAGGGTTCATATTCTTAGGACTCCTGGGTCATTTACCCCCACCATGCCCCCCCCCCCCCCGCCTTGGCTACTGTCAGCCCTTATCTTTGTTTGTACAGATTTATGCTTAAAAAAGTGTCTTTATCTGTTATCTTAGTGAAAGTTCAGGAGGGGAGCAGAGGTAACATTTGCATTCAACCCACTCTGTTTAACCAGAAAGTGGGCCCTTCATTAATTCCTACTCTATTCACTTACTGATTGATTTCTTCCACAAATTTATTGAATATCACCTCAGTGCCAGGCACATGTGAGTAAAATACATAGTTCCTGCTGTCACTGAGGTTATGTCCTAGGTTTAGAAAGTGCTGAATTTGGATGAAAAGGGTAAGGAGTTGTAACATTTCTAAATATGAAATTATTTAAAAATAAAGATCTTTGAGAAAAATGCGTCCTACAGGGACTAAATGGCAAATAGCCTCCTATGTCATGTCAGAGACCCTGAAGGCTCCGTGGACCGCTGGAGATTTTGAGCAGGGGAGAGCCATGGACAGTTCCGGAGTTTGGAGAGCTTACCTGATGCCGACTAGGATGGCCGGGTGTGAGGTGGGCCGGAGTCTTTGCAGTAAGCCAGAAATGATGAAGGCCTAAGTGGAGGTACTGAGGGTCGGGGAAAAGCAGCTTTTCCCATAATTCCCCCGTTATCAGTTTCCCTGGGAGGTAAAGCTGTTTCTGTGGTGACATAAACCGCCCACATGCCTTTAATAAGGAAAGTAAGCTTGTTCTTACAGACTGTCTCTGTGGTTGTACCCAGAGGTGCTGTGCTAGGATTCGTGTCACAATCGACACTGCAGTAGACATAAAAACCTACCGGGAAGTAACACGAATGATTACTGTTGGGGGGCAACTCTGTGCGCCCCTCATGAGACCTTGCCCAGAGCAGACCCTGACTGGCCTGGTGGATAAAGTGTAATTTGCACTAATAAATTTCTTTACAGTTCCCTCGGCCATGAATCTTCCATTTGAGTGAGTTGCATATTTTTATTTCACTGGACAGCTTCGCTGGCTCTCGTTGCTAGGGAGCATCCATTCCTGCTGTGCTAACGCATCTTAAGACTTATCTGTGTGTTTGTTTTATTGGAAGGGCGCGTCCCCCATTTTTACTTGAAGCTTTTTCTCTTTTAACAAAGAACTTTGGGTTAATTGAATGTTTTTAAATTTACGCTGACTTTCATCCCTTGTGTGGGTCTTGTTCTTTGTGTTTACTCTTCTGGGACTTTATCCAGAGAAACAGCAGTCTGAAGAATTCACCCCGTTTCCCCTACAATTTAGCAGGTCACTGAGGAGAACTGCAGATGTGGTCAGTTCACCGAGGAGATGGAGCTGAACCGAGCGCAGGCGGTTTCTCTGATCTGCTCAGGGGCAGGGATCATGGCTCAGTTAATTTTGATATTCCCTTGAGGTCACCACAGTGTAGTCGCTTGATAACTGTTGAATTGCGCAGAGGATGTGAGAAGAGTAGGTTTGGTTCTGGGAGCCACATTCAGAGCTGCGGGGGATTTTGAGGCTACTTCATTAAGCATGTGTGCGTGTGTGCGTGTGCTTGTGTGTGTGTGTGTGTGTGTGTGTGTGTGTGTGTTGAGTAAGTACGGTAACACCAGTTTTTACTTGCAGAGCAGATTTGGGACAAATCAAGTGATTAAAAACATTTTACAAAATTGTGGTAAAAACACATAACACAGAAGTTACCATCTTACTATCATTTTTAAGTTTATAGTTGAGTAGCGTTAAGTATATTCATATTGTGATGAAACAGATCTCTAGGACTTTTTCTCTTGCAAATCTGAAACTTTATACTTTCTAAAAAACATTTTCCTTTTCTCCCATTCTCCAACCCCCTGGTAACCACAATTCTTCCTTCTGTTCTGTAATCTTGACTACTGTGATACCTCCTATCAGAAGGGTCACGCAGTAGTTGTCTTTTGGTGACTTATTTCACTTAATGCCCTCATGGTTCATCCATACAGCCTGTGACAAATTTCCTTGCTTCTTAAGGAATAATATTCCATGATGTGTATATATCACATTTCATATATATCCATTTATCTCTCATGAACATGGGCATGCATATTTTTCTTCAAAATTCTACTTTCAATTCTTTTGGATATGCACCCAGAAGTGGGATTGCTGGATTATATGGTAGTTATATTTTTAATTTTTTGAGGAACTTCTATACCATTTTCCATAGCTGTCACAACATTTTACAGTCCCACCAACAGAGCACAGGGGTTCCAATGTCTCCCCATCCTCACTAACACTAAACATTTTTATGTTAAAATAAATGCACTATGGTGTTGAATCTTACATTTTGAATACATTTTAAAGGGAAAACAGAAGACTTCAAGTAAATTTTGGTTGTGTGGTAGCTCCTCTGATGAAAGGAGTACTTTGTGAAAGCACCCAAGAAACCCTGAATTACAGAAGGAGTCCTCAGGATGATGCCTTTTAGAAGAATTCATGCACACACATGAAGATGAACATCTTCCCAAAGCAGCGCGTTACAAAGTACAACTTGATCTTTATTTTTATTTTTTATTTTATTTTTTTTAAACAAATTAATTTTTTATTGGTGTTCAATTTACCAACATACAGAATAACACCCAGTGCTCATCCCGTCAACAACTTGATCTTTAAACAGTACCATATGGCAGCCTAGGTGGCTCAGCGACCTGATCCCGGAGACCCGAAATCGAGTCCCACGTGGGGCTCCCTGCATGGAGCCTGCTTCTCCCTCTGCCTGTGTCTCTGCCTCTCTCTCTCTCTCTCTCTCTGTGTGTCTCTCATTAATAAAAATAAAATAAAAAAACTTTTAAACAGTACCATAGGCATTTAGTAGGGGTGTTGAAGTCTTCCTGAATGAGCTACATTTTGAATGGGAACTTAAAGGAGGATGGTGAATGTGAATTTGATAGCAAGAAGAATATGGATTAATGTAAAAAATGTGATTTCATAATTAAATAATCATAGGACTTGATTTTGGGAGCTAATAAAGAGTGTCTTCCCCCTAACTCCTTCATATCTAGTGATAGCTGTAAGTGGATGTAGTAACTGAGTTTGCGGACAGATTTGGTATCTTTATTGTGATTTTTTTTTTTTTTCTCAAGATTTGACGGTAACTCTTCAAATGCCCTGATGGTTTGTGTTCCATGATTCCTAGAATGGATTTGGAAGACTACTTGATAAAAACACCATTTTGTTAGCTAGTCTCTTAGGACCAAGTGTTTTTGATAATGGTATTTTAGGATAGGCTGTTTCTTTGTTCTTTTTTGACACAGTTAGGAGTTCTTACTGTCAAGAAAGCAAATGATGAAAAACTGAAGTGTATAGATGGCTAACAAAGCCTTCTACTTTTTGCTAGCGTTGTCCCCATCTTGCTGGAATCTAAGTCAATATTCACATGGTGATTTACATTTTCAATAAGAATACCAAGTTAAGGGCAGTCTGGGTGGCTCGGCAGTTTAGCACCACCTTCAGTCCAGGGCGTGATCTTGGAGACCTGGGATTGAGTCCCACATGGGGCTCCCTCTGTGGAGCCTGCTTCTCCCTCTGCATGTGTCTCTGCCTCTCCTCTCTCTCTCTGTTTCTCATGAATAAATAAATAAAATATTAAAGAAAAAAGAATGCCAAGTTAAGTTTTATGCTGTTGTTGTTTGTTGAATGGGTTGGGGTTTTCTTCTTTTATACAGAGTATCTTAAGACTTGTCCATTTTCAGTTTTTAAATCTCCTTTCTGGTGATTTAAATTATTCTCACTTTGTGTTTCAATTACCTTTTTGCTTGAAAGTTTTGTTGTTTAAATGTAAACTGTGCAGTGACCAAAACTAAAACTAAAACAACCAGGCGAGAATAGATGTAAGATATTCTCTGACAGGGTAATTGTGATTTATGTACTTGGACCAGAGAGCTGGTGGTTTCTGTCCCACATGACCATATTCTTTGATTGATAGGTTTCAGGTGTGTGTGTCAGAGGGAAAGCCTTACAACATGTTTGTTTAATTTTGAACAGTTGGATGTTGGACAATTTAGAACTTATTACTTAGTAAATGATTCTCTGAGTGATACAGAATGTCAGAAGCAAAAAACAAAGCAACAAAAATCAGTTTCAGTTTAGAAGTGTTTGAATTAAATATTATGCTTAAGCAAGCATGTTCCAAAGTGGCTTCCTTGGAGCATGAGTTTTATAGAGTGTTAATAGAAAATCTGTGGAAAAAGAGTTTTGTGATTACTTGAGTTGAGAAACCCTAGATTCAACACTATAAATCAGATTTCTTTAGGGCTTCTCAGAGCCTTTAATATTTGCATGTTCATTGTGAATTACTCAGAAATGAGGTACAACAGGAAGCATTTCTGAAACATTTGTGGTATTCTTTTTTCTTAGAACATCTTGCAGGGCTAATGTTCTGTAGAACAAATTGTAGAAAGGATGTAAGGGCCATCTGTGACACCTGTCACCCTGTTGATGGCCAGGGTTGGTTGGCTGACCTGGCTGGGTAGGTGGGTGTCCCCTTCCTCCCTCAATGCTCCCGGTGCGTCCCTGGGGTCTGAGTTGACCGTGGGGACACCCTGGGGATGAGCTGTCCCACCAGTCAGTAACTCATAGCACTGTATTTGCAAGTCAGAACATACGGAGGGACCGAAAGGTTGGTTGAGAAGAGGAAAAATAAGATGAAGTTGTTCTGTCGAAATACTCAGTATTACTTGATTTTGAAGAGGTTGCAAGTGCCTTAATGGTTTTTTGAGCTTGTTAAAAGGAAACAAAGATGCTGATTTGTGTAGTCCAAGTTATTTCCAGTTATTACCACAGTTTCTCTAACTGTAGAAAAGGGGTTATACATTGAATCTTAGAGCTTCCAGAACTTTATTTTAAAAGATTTTATTTATTCACTTGACAGAGCACAAGCAGGGGGAGCAGCAGGCAGAGGGGCAGGGAGAGAAGGGCTCCCTGCTATGTGGGGCCCCATCCCAGGATGCCAGGATCATGACCTGAGCTGAAGGCAGATGGTTAACTGACTGAGCCCCCCAGGCGCCCCTAGAATTTCCAGAACTTTTAACAATCATTTCATCCTATTTTAAAGGATGAGAAAGCTGAAGATTAGGGATATTACATTATGTAATGAATAGCTACATTACAGGGTTTAGATTGGAATTTAGTTTCCCTGATTCCTAGTTTAAAATCCTTTCCAACACATTTTGTACCTTTCCAGTGTGGCAGTGATCTCTATGGGTCTCTTTCTCTCTCTCTATTGTGGCTTTAGAGTTTACCTCTCTAAGGGACTTTGTCCTTAGCATAATTTATTCAGTTGTACATGTTACTCCATAGATGACAACTAATATTGATTTCTAGTCCTAACGTGATGTCATTTTAACCTCTGGCAATACATGAATTATAGTTGATGATTAAAATCAGATCAAAATTTTGGTGACCACAATCCAGTGATAACTATAGTGAAGAAGAGGGAAGAGTGGAAGGCTGCTGGAAGGCTCGAGGATTTAGTGACAGTGGGGTTACAAGCAGCAGCCGTATCTGGTGCTGTGGGTTTGGCGGGAAATGTGATTCTGTGGTTAGACATCAGAGCTTGTTTGAAGTTGCAACTGTATTGTTTATTCTGATCATGCGATTTACACATTCTCGATTGTAGGAGACTGAACGCAGTATGGCGTGTTGATTAATAAAGTGCTGCAAAGAGGTTCTGGATAAATGCAAGCACTTTTGATTTGTAGGAGTTCTTTGTATATTCTAGAACTGGATGTTAATTTTTTTTTTTTACTTTTTTCATTTTTTTCTTAATGTAAGCTCTGTGTCTGATGTGGGGCTTGAACTCATAGCCTTGAGATCAAGAGTTTTATGCTGCACTGACTGAGCCAGCTAGGCACCCCCACAACTAAGATATTATTTTTTTTATTGGTAACATGAGAAAATATTTTCTCCCCTAAAATGACCTGTTAATGCTTTTTGAGAAAATATTTTCTCCCTTAAAATGACATATTAATTTTTTTTTTAACCTTGCACACTTAATAAAATAAAGCAAAATGGATCATGGATTTCTAACCGAGGCTACAACTTCTGGGTAGAAACCAGAGAAAATCTTTGAGATCCTGAAGTGGATAAGTGTTTTACAGATAGGACTCAAAATGGACAAACGATAAAAGAAAAAAAGAAAAAATCTGTTCTCATCTGCCCTAGTCCAGTCAGGCTGCTATGACAAAGCACCACAGACTGGGCAGCTTAGAACAAAGGAATTTCATTCCTCACAGTTCTGGAGGCTGGCCCGTGCACAATTGGCACACTGGCATGGTCAGTTCTTCTGAGGGTCCTCTCCGAGGCTCCCCTGACTTCTCATTGTCCCCTCACATGGCAAAAAGAGAATGGCTTATATTTTTCTTGGGCCATGGTGTCTTTTGTTGAACACAACTTGTAAATTTTAGAGCAACCAAATTTACCAGCTTTTCCTTTGTTGTTTCTGATATATTGCTTTAAGAAATCCTTCTTTTCTACCAAGATCGTATGAATATGTTTACTTTCTTTTCTTTAAATTTCCTGATTTTTTTCATATGTAGTTATTTAATTAGCTTGATTTTTTTTCTTTCTTTCTTTTTTTTTTTTTTTACATTTTTATAAAGTAGACCTGTGTATTAGTTCGGGCTGCCATAACAGAATAGCACAGACTGGGTGGTTTAAACCACAAACTTAATTTCTCACAGTCCTTGTGACTAGAGGTCCAAGATCAAGGTGCCAGCCAGCATCGTAGGTTTCTGGTGAGAGCTCTCCTTGGACTGCAGGTGGTCAGCTTCTCTCTGTGTCCTAACATGGTGGGGAATGGGGGAGAGAACACGGGTAGCTCCCTGGTGTCTCTCCTTGTGAGGGTACTAATAACCCCGTCATGGGCACCCTATGACTTACCTAAATCTAATCACCTCCCAAAGGCCCCATCTCCACACACTACCACACTGAGGGCTAGGACTTCAACATACAAATTTTAGAAGGATATGATTCAGCCCAAAGCAGGATTTTATTTTCCTTTCTTCCAAATGGCTAATCGGTTGCCCCAGCATCATTAATTGAATTAGCTATCCTTTCCCCATGGATTTAATCAAAACATAAGGGTCTGTTTCTGGAGTCTCTCTCTCTTTTTTTTTTAAATCACTGCATTATCTTTAATTGCACTAATACCACACTCTTTAATTATTATAGTTATATAATAAGTCTTAATATATGAGAAAGCAAGACTCCCAATTTGTTATTCTTTAAAACTGTCTTGGCTCTTCTTAACTGTTCTTCATCCATGTGAATTTTAGGAATAGGTTGTTAAATAATACACACACACTAAAAAATAACCCCAAACTTAAGGATTTCATTTGGATTTGCATTTATAAGTAATGGGAGAAGACCCGACTTGTTTATGACATTAAGTTTTCCTAGCCACATTGATGGCACATTATTCCATTTATTTAGTTTTTTTTTTTTATATCCTTGAATGAGATGTTACAACTTTTTTTCCACAAGAAGCTTTGACATATCTTAGTGTATTTATTCTTAGGTGATTTATAGTTGTGTTGATATGGTGCATAGAATTTTTTTTTTTTTGGTTAATTATATTTTCTAGTTATCAGTGGAACACATTGGATTCAGGAACCTCAGTGAACTCTCATGAATTCTTATAATTTGTAGATACTTTTGCATTTTCCATGTAGTCAACCGTGCTGTCTGTGGACAGGACTGGTCTTGTTTTTTTGCTATCTACTTCTTGAACCATTGACTTCTTTTTCTTACCACACTGGGTTTTGCATGATGTTGAATAGAGGCAGGGATGGAGGACATCTTTGTTTTTTACTTTAGTGGGAATGATTCTAAAGTTTCTCCATTATGTATAATGTTTACTGTAGATTTTTGATAATGTACTCATTTAATGAAAGTCCTATTCCTATATTTTAAATTGTACAGGTGCTTCATTTTATGATTCTGCTTCCAGAAAATTAAAGTTACTCTTTAGCACATTTCTAGCCTGTAGTATTACAACACTAAATGTGTGGGATCCCTGGGTGGCGCAGCGGTTTAGCGCCTGCTTTTGGCCCAGGACGCGATCCTGGGGACCCGGGATCGAATCCCACGTTGGGAGCCCGAGGTGGGACTCAATCCCGGGTCTCCAGGATCATGCCCTGAGCCCAAGGCAGGCGCTAAACCGCTGAGCCACCCGGGCTGCCCACAACCCTGAGATCTTGACCTGAGCTGCATTCAAGAGTCAAATGCTCAACTGACTGAGCCAGCCAGGTGCTCCTCTCGAAAATTATTTTATGGCAACTTACGACAAAGTGCTTTCTTCACTTTAAGAGTTTCAGAACTTTCAGTTTGTAAATTTGTGGTTCAAAATAGGAGAGTGTAGCCATCACAGTACAATAATCATGTCTGTTGTACATTATTACCATGGAATCCTAGCACTTCAGTGGGTCACATCACTTCTGAAAGGGACCTTAGTGACCTATGCTTCAGTTCCGTCTCTTCCTAGGTAAATGAATTGAAAATCAGAAATACTTTCTGGGGTTTGAGATGGGCATGATTATTTTCAAGGTAAATAATATTTGAGACCTATAATGTGTCAGGCAGTGTACTATCTGCATTCCATACGTGATTTTATTTAATTCCATACGTAATTTTATTTAATTCTTACCCAACCCTATTAAGTAGATCTTCTCATTTACCCTTTACAGCTAAGGAAACTGAGATTTAGGGTTTAGATGGGTAGCTTCCAGTTACATAATCAGAAGGTGGTAGAGCTGGAGTTCGGACCTAATCTTTTTGATACTAGAGCCCATGTTCTTTTCACTGAGTTACTTCCTTTCTGAGCTACTGTGTAACCAAGATGCTAGGTGAATGCGTAGTATTTGTTTCTGTGGTGTATTGATTTTACAATGCAAAAAGTTAAATATATCCATAATTTACCAGTTAGTCTTCCTTGTTAGTGTGGACGTTAATATGCTGCTGAGAGTCTACTTAACAAAGAGGTTGCAGTAAAGGGGACCAGCTTGATGCTTGGTATTGCTCTGAACGGCTGTTCAAGGTTATTTTGAGATCAATCAATCCAAACAACAAAACCAGATGAACATGTAGATAGTGACACCCTCTGCCCCCTGCAAGCTCTTTTCCATTCCTTTGGGTTTCTAAAAGAATTGCGTGAAATACAACTCCTAAAGATCTTTTTAAACGTGTTATTTTAATTTCACTAGGTGTTTTTGCTAAGTAGTAGATTGAGCCTTAGTCATGAGAAAAAAAAGGGATTTCTTTAGTAATGAAAATTCCTTTTCTTAAACCTATCTTTTATCATTATGGATTTGCCCTCTCCTTTTGCTGAAACTGATTTTTAATTTTAAACATGTTTGATAACTGGGATCTAAGCTGGTTGATCTGTCTTAATAACTTGTGATCCAAGTCTTCAAAGTGGAAATCGCTTATTAGTGATTCTGTGTCTTTCTTTTTTTTTTTTTTTTTTTTTTTTATGAAATAGGATTTTGAATGAGGCTTCACTGCTTTCTCTTCTGAATACTTTTAGAATCCTTTCTGTCTTTATGAGGGAATTTAAAGTTAAAAGGTTTAAAGTTATGTATGGCCATGAATGTGTGTTGGCTATATACATTTAACAGGATCGCACATTTAATGTATTTGTTCTATGTTTTATTTTTATTTTATCTTTTTAGAAAAGAGAGATCACCTCGTAAGTATCTTGGCAAGTTTGGATCCTTGAGGTTATTTTGGAGATGGAGCCATTTGGTTCCTCGAGAGTAAAGATTTTCCCTTTCTTAGTTGCCTTAACTCTAAAAGAGGAGATAGTGTTCTGACTATATAATTTAGTTGTAGTAGAACTGCTTTTTGATTTCTTGTAGCTTTTAAAAAAGGACAGTTTTTTTTTAAGATTTTATTTATTTATTTGTTCATGAGAGACAGAGAGAGAGAGGCAGAGACATAGGCAGAGGGAAAAGCAGGTTCCATGCAGGGAGCCCAATGCGGGACTCGATCCCAGGTCTCCAGGATCACACCCTGGGCAGAAGGCGGCGCTAAACCGCTGAGCCACCCAGGGATCCCCAAAAAGGATGGTTTCTTTTGGAGACCTTCATCGCAGCCAGTGTGTCGATGTATGTTGTAGTCATGCTACAAAGTGACTGTATTGCAGGCAACATCTCATCAGTTCTGTAAAGATAATGACAATGGGTTGAATCTGTGTGTGTGGGGGGGAAGCAGTCATTTTAACAGATTGAATGTTATAGTTGAGAAGAAAGATTTTTTTTTTTCTTCTGCATTCTAGGCTTGCCAGGTTTACAGCCATTTGATAGAGATATGGGCAGGATGTTCATTGTGTCATAGTGATAACTGGCTTCCTCTCTGCAGCTCTCCATCTTGTCATGATTATTGAAGTATGGAATGCTGTTCTTGGCCACTGTATGGTTGTCCTGTGATCGCCTAAGTTTTCTCTGCAGCTCCGCACAAAGCTGGACAGATTGCTTAGTTCCAGCCATGTTATCTTAGAGCTTTACAGCCTTGTTGCTACTTCCAAAAGACGATTATACTCCAGCAATGTGTAGAACAGAGAGAGAAAAGGGCTCTCTTGGGAATATATTCCACTCCTCTCTAGGGACACAGTGTGTTTGTGTGATATTGTGATTCATAATAAGAAATGTATGTATTTGATCTTTGTCCCCATTTCTGGTATAGAGTGCCTTAATATTTCCCAAGTGCTAAGAACTCTAAAAGTATCTTTTATTATGTTAATGAGATAAATGACTTTTGGAGCACACTTAAGGATAGGAGCTGGTCACCAGGAGAACCAACTTTGTGATGAGAGGGTTGGGAGGGGAGAAGGCCTGGGGGGTTGAATTCATTGGTAATGGACAAGGATTTAATCAGTCATGCCTGTATAGTGAAACCTCCATAAAAACCCGAAAGGACAGGGTTTGGAGAGCTTTCTGGTTGGTGAACTTGTGGAGATTTGGGGAGAGAGGCATGTTCAGAGAGCACAAAAGTTCTGTGCTCTTTCCATACCTTGCCCTATGCATCTCTCTTATCTTGCCGTTCTGTTGTTATATGCTTTGTAACAAACTAATGATTTAGAGAGAAAAATGGTTTACTGAGTTCTGTGAGCTGTTTTAGTGAATTAATCTAACCTGTGTGGTGGGTATGGGAGGGTGTCCTGGGACCTCGAATTTATTAACCAGTTGGTCAGAAGCATAAGTAATAACTTTATGCTTGTGATTGACATTTGAATGTCTTTGGGACTGAGTCCTTAACCTATGGAATCTGATGATATCTCTAGGTAGATAGTGTCAGAGGTGGATTGAACTGTAGGACACACAACTGGTGTCAGAAAATTGCTTGGGCTGTGAGAAAAAAACCCCACATATTAAAACTGGATGTCAGAATAATAGGTTGGGATTTGCTTAGAGTAACCTTTGTGATTCTGGAGCTGCCAGGGTATGAGAAGGACCACGATCCTTCCACATTTTCCTTCATCTCAAGCCCTGATTACTCATGTTCTGTCTTGTAAAGGCAATGTTTGAGGCAGTGGCTTTCAAACTTTTTGAACAGGAGCAAAGTAAAAAATAGTTTATTTAGCTACCCTTCCCCACACACACCAGAAATAAAATATTCATGAAATAAATCTTTCATTCACTATATGCAGTGTCTTTGATATATTTTATTATTTATTTCATTTGAAAACACTGATACCCATTAAATTGATTCAACAAACCACGAATGTGTTGAGAGCTGCAATTTAAAAATAGTTCTGAATTAAGAGGACTATCATTTTTCCTCATGTTTTATATCATTCCTTTTGCAGTTTAACCTCCTCATAGAAGTAATCTTCTAGAAACATATGCTTTGCAATATCAATGTGTGTCAAGTTGTCTTGGGAACTATGTTTGTCTTCAGTGCCTGCCCATGTAACTGACAGGATTGCTCTATGACTTTTCAATATGTGTATCCACTGGTAGAAATGGAGACTCCAAACTAGTTTGTTGATTTGGAAATACAACCAATTTGGCAGTTTTTAACTGTATCTTACTAAGTAGTGTATATTACCAAGTGGACCAAAAGTCCTCAAAACTTGTTTTTATTTCTCATATTTCTGCTCATTTGCATCAGTAGGTGTAGCTTGTCTATAACATCTAGTGCTACTCTTAGTGGTCTGCATCTTCACCTGATAAGATGTTCTTCATCAACTGGGCGATTTTCTAGTCTTTTTACATGCTGGGACTATGTTTAACTTTATAGGATGCTGGATAATGCTTCTCATTGTGATTTATTTTTCTGGAGATCAGTGCCATCTCAGGATCAATCTCATCCAAGTGAGTGTGAAGATTCTCTTGGGTTAGAGGGATTATTTTGTTTATGATGAGCTATTTTCTCTGTTGCAAGTTAGCTATACTTCTGATTGTGAGAAGGGGAACTTCTAACCAATTGGATTTTGTATTCTGCTTACTACATGAATTCCAGTAATCAAACTCTTTTGTTTTTAAGATTTATTTATTTTAGAGAGAGAGAGAGAGAGAGCGAGAGCGAGTGAGTGGACAACCTGGGAGGTGGTGAAGGGGGAGAGGGAGAGAAGCAGACTCCTCATTGAATGCAGAGCCCAAAGCAGGGCTCTATCTCACGACCCTGAAATCATGACTTGAGCTGAAACCGAGTTGGATACTTAACAGACTGAGCCACCTAGGTGCCCCAGTCAAGCTCTTTATTAAGAAAAGGAAGATGAAATTGAAAATACTTGAAATGAAATATTTAGTTTTGCTGTAATACTATTTAATGAATTTAGTGAAAATATTTAGCATAGTTTATTTTTGCAAATAAATAAATGAAAGGGACCTTTTATTTTTTTAATTAATTAATTTATTTATGATAGTCACAGAGAGAGAGAGAGAGGCAGAGACACAGGCAGAGGGAGAAGCAGGCTCCATGCACCGGGAGCCTGACATGGGATTCGATCCCGGGTCTCCAGGATCGTGCCCTGGGCCAAAGGCAGGCGCCAAACCGCTGCGCCACCCAGGGATCCCCAAAGGGACCTTTTAAAAGGTCTTTTAATTTGATGATTATGTGCTGAGTGAAATAACTGCAAAATAAACCCACACAGATGATCCTATATATGGAATTAAATATTTAAATTTTTGAAAGTTTTAGAAAGCTGCCTCTCTTTAAGTGAAGAGGGATAAAGGTTTATGATTCAGACTATAAATAATGTGCTTATTGTTTGTGCCGTACCTGTCAGTGGTAGTCATTCTGAGAGAAAAGCACCAATGGAAAATTGTAACTTCTTTTTATTCCTAAGGAGTAGGTGGTGTATGCACCTAAACTACAGGATTTGCCTAGAGAAGAAAAAAGAATATTTAAAAATCATGAAACCATGGTCATCATGATTATCATGCAGTCCTCAGTATTTCTTAAATTATAACACACTACTTTTCATTCAGAATTTCATATTTAATGTGATAATCTTGATTTTGGGTCCATAGTGACTATTCCTATAGCATGTTACAGTTAGCAAGAAAATATCTGTAGGCTGTTTCATGTGAAAGGAAGAGGGAATATTTTATTCAAAAAGTCTTTGAGTAAAGATTCATGGATTGTAATTTATGTATATTTTATTCATGCTAACATTCTTTTGTAGAAACTCTTTATGTCTAGGACCCGAATTACTTGGCTTAATTAAACTGGACTTAAAATTAGTTTTTAGTTAATCAGCTGTCTTTAAGAATTACCAAAGTGGTTCTTTGTTGGATGGACCCAAATAGTACTAGTGTCATACTGTACTTCCGTGTCTCGAGTGGCTGTGTATCAAGGTGCTATCCCGAATCGAATCTTTATTCCCCTAATAAGGTCTTCTTGACTTTGGAACACGATTCTGCTTGTTCCGAAAAGATGAGGAAAGCACAGATAGAGGGACGGAGAGAGATAGCAGCTTATTTGTAAAATGATGGAAGGCATTTGTTAATTTTCTTCTATTGTTTTGAGGACTTCCTGTCCTATTAGGACTCTTTTTTCTAATCTGTTCAAGATGCTGGTGCATTTATAGGACTCCTTTGGTAGGTCTCAAGCAGACAATTGATCTGCAGCACTTGGGGAGAAAGGACTGGCTGGATGGTTGTTTTTAGCAGCAGTTCCGCCAGTTATAACGGAGCATATTTGTATTCATCAGCCTGTTATCAGATACTTTTTATTCACTTCCCTAGTAGTTTCATGCCTTATGTTCCTATTTGTTCTGAATAAATTTCCCTTCTTAGATATGTGAAGATTAAACTGCTCTGCTTCACTGTGTATTTAGGGACACTGTGTTTCCCATTTATCACCTGCTGCTAATCTTTAGCAGTAAAATTGAATTGACATTTGTTAAAGGGTGTTTTGATCTATCTTTGAAAAGGGTAGTAAAGAGTAATTAGTCACAGTAATGGCTTTTTTTTTTTCATTTTGTGTGCAAATTTAGGTTGCCAAAACAGATTCTAATTTTGTAATGGTGGTAGAGAATTATTTCTTTAGTTTCATAGTTTATTTAACAATTAAAAATCTGATGAATCCTCAAAGCATCTGTAAATTTAGCAGCCTTGAAAACTAGCCTCCTTTCCGTCATCGGTGGCCCCCAAGGCCAGCCCCAGCTCCTGGCCCACAGGTGCTCTTCTACTTTTCCTTTGACCCCGGGGTTGGCTTCAGTCCTGTCAGTAGAGAGATGGTCGGTAGCTCTGAGGTTTGGTCCACTCAGTCAAAGCCATCGCTCATGATAAAAAGTCATTGACAGTGTGACAATCAACTCTCCGGGCGACCAGGATTAACCTTCCTGTGCTCGGTGACTCAGTCCACACAGAGACTGGGAGGGAACAGAAGGTGCGTGGGAAGCAGAATGCGTCAGGGACGAGTAGGACCCTGGGTGCTGAGCTGATGAGACCCGCATATCATGTGCTGATCCCAGGTGGTCAGGCCGGGCATCCCACCGCCGTCCGGCTTCAGAACCCCAGCGGCAGCAAGAGCTGTCTCCCTGGCCGGCGCTTCCTGGAGAGTGCCCAGCCTGCTCCACCGTCCCTGTTGTTGGGCTTCCCCCTCCCACACCGGACACCCTGCAGCCCGGTGTGCTGGCGCTGGCGCCGTGGTCTGCGCTCTGGCTCTCAGGAGCGGCCTCGCCTTCCTCAGCTGCATCTCCCGCTTTACCCCCGCTGTCCTTGTTTCTTTTGTCAAACTTAGGAACATCTCTCCAATGTCTTTCTTTTTTTTTTTTTTTTTTTTTCCAATGTCTTTCATAACACGAGTTGTAAGATTTCAGAGCTTTCTAAATTCCTTGTGTAGAGGGCTCATCTTTGTTTTTTGTTTTTAAAAGACTTATTTATTTATTCATGAGAGACACAGAGAGACACACAGAGAGGCAGAGGGAGAAGCAGGCTCCTTGCAGGGAGCTCGATGCAGGACTCGATCCCAGGACCCCGGGGTCACACCCTGAGCCAAAGGCAGAGGCTCCACTGCTGGGCCTCCCAGGCGTTATCTTTGAGTTGACAACACTCAGTAACCAGTTTGTTCTTGTTTTAGTGGTAGTGGCTTATCCTGAGTTTTATGGAATGTTCTTTAATAGTGGGACTGCTATTAATGAACACAGAGAATGTTCATTTAGACCATGTGTTGGAGAGAACTGAATCTCGAGCCTGCAGTTTTACTTGTTTGATGGTTGGAAGAGTTTTGCATGGATCCACTTTTGAGTCTATACATTCCGGACCTTGTTTCTTCCGCACTACCTACAAACGTCATCACCAGGGCTGACAGGACACATAGTGAGTGCGCCAGCCCTGTCTGTGTCCTAAGCTGAGTGCGGTGGCCCAACAGGACAATTCCTGCAAGTTCTTCCTGTACCATGACGACTGGCATGACAGAAGTGATTGCAAACCATGAACATATGTCTTAATAAACCCAAACTGACCATACAAATTCCCTTTACGTAGATCTCCAAGGCTCGGGGCCCACCAGAGCTACCTCTTACAAGGAAAAGGGTAAGGGCCAAGTGGAAAGAATGTCTTAACAGATTGCAGTTAAAATATCTTTTGCAAATTCTACAAAATCATGTGACTATGTGACTTGATCACTGGGCTCCCCAGGGCCTTGGAAGAAGCTTGTGCGAGAGGAGACCTGAGTGTGAGTGTCACTCACTTCGTAAACTCTCTCGTTATTTCTTACCTTCCATGGTAGAAAAAGATCTCTGTGTTCTATCTGAATAGGTTAGGAGCAGTGCCTGGAAGGGCCTTCCCGGTATACTCAGTGCGGATGTTGTTTTTCCTATTGTAGGAAAGGTGTGAAAAGAATTCATAGAAGAGAAGCTAAAATGAAAGGGGTGATAAGTAGGGTTCCTAAGAAAACACAAGAGTTCAGACTGGTTAGCCAGGGAGAGGACAGGAATAGAAAACTACTTAATTTTACTGGGTTTTCTAGATTCCAGGAAGTACTTCTTTTCACATTTTAAACATTTTTGGTCAATATGTGCCTCGCAATTGTATATAGGCAGTGTTGCAGTGTTTTCCTTTTCCTCCCATCTGAGAAGTTATTTTATTTTATTTTTTTAAAGATTTTATTTATTAATTCATGAGAGAGAGAGAGAGATTGGCAGAGACACAGGCAGAAGGCGAAGCAGGTTCCATGCAGGGAGCCTGACACGGGACTCGATCCTGGGTTTCCAGGATCAGGCCCTGGGCTGAAGGTGGAACTAAACTGCTGAGCCACCTGGGCTGCCAGAGAAGTTATTTTAAAACTGTTGATAGCAGGCACCTGGGTGGCTCAGTCAGTTGAGTATCCAGCTCTTGATTTCAGCTCAGGTCATGACCTCAGGGTCAGGGGCTTGAGTGCCTGCATCAGGCATTGTACTTAGCAAGGATTCTGCTGAAAATTCCCTCTCTGCCCTCTTCCCTGTCCCTCTCCTGGTTATGTGCAGGCGAGCACTCTAAATAAATGAATGAATCTTACAAAAATTGATGATTGAGATGAAAATGATATCTTACACATAAAGTGTTGCTACAGAAAGACTATTGTCCACTATCTTCATTTGCTTAAAAAAAAAAAAAAAAGGAATAACTAAGAGGAAAACGAGTTAAATAATACAGAGGATTTTGAGACCTAAACAATGCTTTCTTTTTTTTTAATATTTATTTATTTATTTATTTATTTATTTATTTATTTATTTATTTATTTATTCAGAGAGAGAGAGAGAGAGAGAGAGAGAGAGAGAGGCAGAGACAGGCAGAGGAAGGAGCAGGCTCCATTCAGGAAGCCTGACGTGGGACTCAATCCTAAGTCTCCAGGATCACACCCCAGGCTGCAGGTGGCGCTAAACTGCTGTGCCACCGGGGCTGCCCTAAAGAATGCTTTCTTAATGATAATATTAGAACAGTGCACCAAAGGAGGTATAGAATTCCAGTCTCTGAAGCTGTATAAAATATAATTAAGAGCTTTTCATTTCAAATGAGTTAGGAGTTGAATTCTAGCCATGGTTTGGAATTCTTCCTTTCACTTCAGAAAGACTCAGCATTATAAATGAACTTTGCTATAGTACCTTCTTAGATAAAAATCTCCTGAATTACATATCTCATTTACTGTAGTTTCACTAGTTTATGCTATGCAGCCCTCGCCCAGTGCATGTACACAGATACTACTTTTAAGTGTCTTGTGCAGTAAATGCCCGTTAACTCCACATCTGTGTTAGAAGCTATGCCTTCTGATCTGATGGCCCCAGGACTGGCGCAGCATTGTCGCTGCAGTGACTGGAGCACTGGGGAAGTCAGTGACCATGAACAGTCCCATTCTTCTTTTACCCATTTCTTCAGCCAGTGTCCTAAATGGGCTTCAAAGACTTAATTGTGTTGGAATCAGGTGAGCAGCTGTGGGCTTGTCTTTAAAGAAAGGAAGATATCAGATGGGCTATTTGTGGCAGATTTCTCTCCTTCCACTGCCAGCACTGATTAATCATTTGTCCTGAGGCTTTGCAGAAATGATATTGCTAGAATGAGATAGAGTGGTACTTTTTCTGGTAGTTGGTTTAGGGGATCACCAGGAGGAAGGCCCAAGAGGCTTGTGTCATCATTAAGTTATTCTATAAATGAGAAGATATGTAAAAATCAACATAGTTGATACAGAGTTTAATGAAGAATGGGTTTCAATTCTAATTTTGACATGAATAATTCTTTTAAAACAAAGTTTTTACAACTAAGGATATTTGTAGAAAAGGCAAAGATACACTTAACTACAATCAGCTACATAATGTATGTTGCAAATACAACTAGTTTGACAAATAGAATTGCAGGCCTTTTCTGTTTAATTCAGAATAGGAACCAAAGTTTTTCAATTGTTTGTTACCTACTTCTTCAAATACTGCCAATAATCATGGATCTGTAACAATGGAATATTCTACAAGAGAAGCAGGAGTATGTTCTTTCTGAATGCTTTACACCTATTTAACTTTGATGTTTCAGAATGGTTTGAAAAATTCTATGAGCAGACAAGATCGTCATAGGAAAGCCTTTAAAATGTGCCATGAAAAGCATAATTTGAGATATGTTTATATGTTATGTAAGTGGCATGTACAAATACCTTTTTTTGGTTATTGAAAGACTCTCAAAGAATCCACTAAAGTCTACAGACAACACTAGACAGTGAAATATGAGGTGTTTCCCACATGCAGAAAGTTCCACAGGACTGCCCTGCTCTTAAAAGTTATGTTAGATCTGGGGGATCCCTGGGTGGCTCAGCGGTTTAGCGCCTGCCTTTGGCCCAGGGCACGATCCTGGAGTCCCAGGATGGAGTCTCGCGTCGGGCTCCAAGCATGGAACCTGCTTCTCCCTCCTCCTGTGTCTCTGCCTCTCTCTCTCTCTCTATCTATCATGAATGAATGAATGAATGAATGAATGAATAAATAAATAAATAAATAAATCTTTTTAAAAAAAAAGTTATGTTAGATCTAACAGCCTTCTGTTGACTACCTCATAATCACATACAGGCCTGTAGGGTTTGAAAACTACCCTGTCCCCTACTTCACGTAGAGCTGGCTGTCCAACCCGAATTCCTACACTGGTCTTGTGTTTCTCTCAAACCTGGCGTCCCAGTTCCATGATCATTTTAAAACTTCTCTGTATCTTTACTCAGCTATTTTCCTCTCCTTGGAAGCACTGCCCTGTGAACCCTATTTCTGCCTGTCTAAATTGTACCTCATTTCAACTTCTTTATGCTCAGTACATGTTGCTTTATGTTATTGAGCAGCTTTTTGTTACTTTTTGGAGAATGTGGGCCTGACTGATCTCTGGTTCTCTGAATACACTTCAGGTGTTCAGTAAGTTGTTAGTGGACACAGAGATGGTCTGCATCAGAGGTGGACCAGTTACACTTGAGGGCTAAATCCGGCCCATTGCCTGCTTTTGTAAATAAAATTTTATTGGAACACAGCCACACCCATTTATTTACTTATTGCCTTTGAGTGCTTTTTGCACTATAATAGTGAGTTGAGAAGTTGCAGCAGAGACCAGGTGACCCGCAAAGCCTACAGTATTTACCGATCAGCCCTTTACCAGAAAAGCCTTGCCTGTCTCTGCTCTACATTTGTGACATTGCAGGCTTGCACAATTGCATGTCCTAGAATTTGGAAGTCGGAGAAAAAAATCAATTAATATGCCTAGGTGAAGTAACTGTGATTACTCTTCATTAATGCATCTGTTTGACTATTATTGTTAAGGTTACCTATAATTATCATTAACATTATGGAAGTTAAATACATGTTTCAGGGATAGAATAAATTTCCAAGTACTCATTCCTTCAATGGGTAAAACAATGTTTGACTAAATCTTACATTACTAATTCCTTTTTCTGCCTAATAAGGTTGTTTCATTGAAATGGAACAAAGAATGGAAATTATCAAGCTTATATTCCCTTCTTTCTAGCTTCTCTCTTTTTAATGTATTGGCCTCAATCTTGCACAAACGTTCTAATTATAGTATAAAATTCACATCCTTAAAATATATGTTCTTAGGTTAACTCTGAAAGCATCAGATTTATTTACATTAATATTTATACTAATACTGACTAGCATACCTGGAATACAGACATGAATTCAATATTCATTCATTCCTAACAAAACCTTGATTGAGCTTTTTACAAAGAATTGTATCTTAAGGATGTGGTCACAGAATAACAAGAACAATAAATTAAAGTATCAGAAGTAAAACAGAACATGCTTTTCATAAAATAAGCTGTTCAGAAGCGGTCTCTGAGATAACACAGAGGGTAAGACTGTTAAATCAGATTCACAAGAATCCTGTCTTAGGCCACATCAGCCTTTACAGTAATGTTCAAGGACACAGTGGTCCTGAGACACCACAAAACATGGTGAGAACAGGACTGTGAGCCCACTCCCCAGGTCTTCTCTGGCTGTGTTAAGATGCCAGGGTAGGGTACAAGGTCTCTAGGCAATGCCTGTGGTACATTAGGATACTGTTTCTTTCCATTAGGAAGAACTTCCATTTTTTATTCTGATGGCTGACCTATTTTCGAAGGGACTATACTCCATAAAGTCAAAGATTCCATATTTGTTAACCATAAGTAACTCTAGACAAATTAGGTACATTATGCTAAAATGATTCCATAGATAAGGACTCTCCTGCTAGTAAATACCTCCACATATTTTTTTTGTCAAGAGACCTGACACTCGTTGTTTACTTGGAGTATAGACCAGCTGAACTGACCCTTTTCTTTCCTAGGAGCATTTCCATACCCCAGTCCCTTCCACTTTCAAAGGAAGAAAACGAATTGTAGGCTTGCCGCTAACCACTTCTTCCAGTCTCTCTCCCTAGCCTTATCCTGGTCCCCACAGCTCATCTCCCACCCCCACATATAAACTCTTATTCAGTGGAAGGGATAAAAGACCTGAGAAAGAGAGGGAGAGGGAGAGAGAGAGAGAGATTGGGAGAGAGAGGGGCAGACAATACCAACATGTCTAGTCAGCGTATGCCCTGAGTTTTTCTTTTGTTGTTTTTTCCTGGCGTTCACTGAGATTTGTGGATGTGCTTACATTGAGTGTGAGTCTTGTACCTATATTTTCAGAATAGGAAGAGAAGTGTCCAAGTGAATCTTTCAGACTTTCAGTCTTCATTATGGCCTTGCTTTGTCAGTATTCCTGTTATCATTCTATGGGATGTAGTTTAAATACCTTGTACTTCCATTTCAAGGCCAATGCACAGTCTCGTCCCAACTTATCTTTCCAACTCCCTTGATTTCCATTTTCCTAAAGAATGCTCCTTGCCCACTGGGTAGAACCACCTCTGCCTTCAACATGTCTCTCATTCCTTTATCTTTTGGTGACTTCCTTCTTGCTCGTCTCACCCAGCGGACCTGAATGCAACTGCTCTCTCAACTCCAAATGAAATCTTACTTGTTCAGCCAAACTATTTCTGATTATCCATATGTAGCAGGTTCCTTTAAAAGTCTTTTTTGTATATAATCAACATACAATGTTCTGTTAGTTTCAGGTGTACAGCATAGTGATTCAACAATTTTGTTAATGCTGTGCTTGCCACAAGTATAGCTACCACCTGTCACCATACAGTGCTACTACAAAATCGCTGACTACATTCTCTATGCTGTGCCTTTCATCCCTGTGACTTATGCCATAACTAGAAGCCTGGTAGGCTCTTTTCTGAAATACTTGTAGTTACTCTTTGTGTTTGTCACCTAGAACTTGTCTTTCTCTCCAGTTAGATGGTGAGCTCCTAAAGGACAGGCACTGTCCTAGTAGAGTACTGCCAATTGAGTCTGAATCTGCTAGGAGTTGATCCCTGTGGTGAAAGAGTACTCAAATAATAATAATAATGATAACAATAATAATAATGGCAGGGCCATATTTTTCAAGTTGATGAAGTACTTGTTTTCTGTATTTAGTTTTGTTTTTAAAATCAGACCTATCAATCTTGTGTGATGGTAGCACTTAGCAGCATAGTGGGTAAGGGTGAGGTCTCTGTGGCCAGTATAGACCCTCTGTGGGCACCAAGATCACAAGTATCTGACCTTCAGCAAGTCATATAATCTGTTCCTCAGTGTCCTCACCAATAAAGTGGGATGATAATCCTGTTTACTGCATGTAGTTGTTGTGAAACTTAACCGATGTGTGAAGTATATAGAACAGTGTCTGGCACATAGTAGAGCTGCTGCTGCTCTGTGCTATTATTGTCGTTGTTGAGGTATGAAAAGTAAAAGCCAACAGTTTTTCTTTAAATGTCATAAAGTAAAAGCCACTCTGAGAGAGGTTGTTAATTGCTAGGGGAAACCAGCTATGTCCTCAAGAGATGTTGACTCTTTGAGGATGGATTCTGATGTCAGAGGACTTCGTGCTCCTAAATATAGGAAATCTCTGGGTACACTGACTTCCAAATTAGTCACATTTTCTATAATGGAGTCCTGTTTGACCAGCACAAGTTTTCCTTCCTATTAAGCTATCAGCCCAGAGGTGGTAATGAGGGAAATCGCTGATGCTAGCATAGCTCTTGAAATAATAACAAACAACTTCAAAAGAGAAGTACAAAGTAAGATGCTTTGGGCTTTTTTTCTTCTTTTTTAATCTGAAAAAAGGCCTGGTGTAGAGAGTGATAAACAGAGGAAGGAAAGAGGCATGTGCTGAGCCACCCAGGGATCCCCTAAAAACTGTTTTTTAAAAGTAAACTCTACCCTCAATGTGGGGCTTGAACTCACAACCCTAAAATCAAGAACTGAGCCAGGCAGGTGCCCCTGAGGTTGCTAACTTTAAATCTGTAGGCATGAGCTAGATAAAGGAGAATAGAGGATGATTATTCCAGAGAGAAGAAAGAGCAAGAGCCAAGGCACAAAGGAAATAACCATCTCAGTAGAGGGGAATGAGGGAATGCCAGCTACTGGAGCATCGAGGCAGAGGAGGAGTGGCGGGGTCAGGCCAATGAGGTAGGCAGGGAACACATAGCACGCCTTCTGCGCTGTCTTAAGGATTTTAGACTTTGTTTTCTACCCAATGGCCATTCAGGGGCTGTGAGCAGAGAGCCACAATGGCGTTTGCAAGTCAGGAAGACACTGCTGGGATACATCGCATATGGCTTATAGGTAGGAGGAGCAACCAGTTCATGGTTGTTGCAGGAATTGCTCTAATACATGAGGGGAACAGGACAGAGAAAATGACAGTGACTAACAGGAGGACTTGTAAGAGTAGGAAAGGAAAGCCAGTATGTTTTAATAACATGTTAACATGTTTAACATTTTTTTTTTTTTTTTTTTTTACTGTACAGCCAGACACATAGAACATAATGATTGTCAGGACCTTGTGAAGACTAACATCACTAATGTCAACAGTGATTCTTTATAGGTAGTAGGAATTCAGGAACCAATGCCTTTTTTCCTCCTTGTTTTTTAAGTATTTTGCTTTGAACATGGATTACTTTTATCATCAGAAAAGGAGCATGTGCTTTTAAGAACAATAGGATAAAAAAGCATGCCGGGGTTAAGATAAGTCAGGTTTAGGGATGAGACTGCTATACAAAGGAATACCATAAAGTATTGATAAAAAATAATAGGACCAAGGGACGTAAGGCCATGACAAAGAGAGTGGTGCTGCCTGATGGCATGCACATAGGGTGTGTAGAGTAATCATCAGTCTCAGACCGCTGGAGGAGCACTGCCCAGGGCCCGGGGCTGGGAAAGTGGGGAGTTGTTTAAGGCAAATGAACTTTCAGCTTTCCAAGATGGAAAAGTTCTGGTTATGCAATAATAGGAATATACCTAACACTTCTGCACTGTACAGTTAAACAAGGTTAAGGTGGGGGGAACCTGGATGGCTCCGTCGGTCAAGCATCTGGCTCCTTATTGCAGCACAGGGCATGGTTGCAGGGCAGTGAGATAGAGCCCTGCAACGGGCTCCACTCAGGCATGGAGCTTGCTTAAGATTCTCTCTCTCGCCCTCCCTTTGCTCCTCCCCACACTCTCTCTCTTTCCCTATTAAAGGTGGTAAACTTATGTGTATTTTACTATAAATTTAAAAAATGTAGGACAGATCTGCATTGTACTGTTATCTCTGGAACCCTGTTGCATGTAGAAGCAGAAGTAGATCATGAGTCCAGGGTTAGGATTTTGGTGGGCAGAGTAGAAGGTGGTGGTGTGTGCTTGTAAGAGGAACTCACAGGGTCAGCTAGTTCTGGGGTAGAGGGTGGACAGGGGAGGTGAAGAGGTTATCAGGGCTCTCAAAGAGCAGGTATGTTGGGAAGATGCTGAAGAGAAGGAGATTACAATCAGAGAATGGGAAACGAAAGTTTAAATGTGTTCTGGGAAGTGATACTTAGCTACATTCACTGTAAATCCAGTTCTCCTGTTAGGAAGGAAGCTCTTTAGAGGCTGCTCAGAATTATTCTTAGTTCTACTTTGTGACAGTGGAGGAAATGAGAGTAAATACCTAACTGCTCAGTAACATTCTTATCAGTTGAAGAATGTGTGTATATTGTGTCTCACATATTTGGAAGTTGCCTCCCACACATTGAAAATGCTTTTTGCTTGCCCATCTTTTCCTTCTGTGGTCTTACTCTGAGCCACAGATTGCTGAGGTGGCTGCCAAGTAGGCTCAGAATTCATGCGGTCCATTCCTATCCCTTGTTTTCTGTCTAAGGGGAACTAGTATTCCACTGAGATTTAGGAAAAATATTAATAGATGTTGACTGCACCTGTAGATTCTGACTGAATTAATTGCTTTTGGGTAGGACTTAGGCATTTCTATCTTAAGCAAGCTCCCAGGGTGATTCTAATGCACACCAAAGTTGCACAACTACTACTTGAGAAATACCAGTTTTGTCTTTCTAAGGTTAGAATTGCCTAGCTGTATCTTCCTCTGCTTTGTAATATTACCATTACCCAATGTTGCTAGACATTATTAAAGTTTGGAGTAGAGGCTAGAGTCTGGAATTTATTTTCCTCTTTTGCTAATAAAATTTATGTCAGCAGAATACTAATATAAATCTTTTTCTTAAAAACACAAACAAAAGCCAGAGGTATGTGCTATTCAACAGCATTAACTTCCCATTAAAAAGGTAGATTAATTTTCTCCACGTTGAGGAAATTCTTAGTTATTAGAAACCATATAATTTATAAGAAAAAGTTTAATTACAAAAAGGATGCTGTAATTTAAAAGACTGCAAAATTTTAATGCTTCATTAAATTTTGTAAAATGCTCTGTTTTTCTTTGACATAAATTATTGCAGTGTTCAGCTTGTGCTTTCTTAATTATTTAATAAACAAGATGTAGTAAAAGGTTGCTAGATTTATATCATCATTTTGATTTAAAAAGTACAGAGTTAGGGATCCCTGGGTGGCGCAGCGGTTTAGCACCTGCCTTTGGCCCGGGGCGCGATCCTGGAGATCCGGGATCGAGTCCCACGTCAGGCTCCCGGTGCAAGGAGCCTGCTTCTCCCTCTGCCTGTGTCTCTGCCTCTCTCTCTCTCTCTCTCTCTCTCTCTCTCTGTGTGTGACTATCATAAATAAATAAAAATTAAAAAAGAAAGTACAGGGTTAGGAACCAAATAAGTTTAAATTTTATGGTCATTTGAAAGAAACTTCAAGGAGCTTTTAAAAATTAATGTTTTTCAGGCTTGCCAATAGCATTTGCATTAATTTTCTTAGATTATGTGTAAGAATCTGCTTTTATGTCAGAAAGCTTAAAATGAAAATCTTTTTTTGTTGCATGCTTTTATTGTAAAATAAAATACAATTACAGAAAACACACATGCAAAAACTTTTAGTTTAAATAAAGCAGATACCCCTGAAATCACCACCTGGGTCAAGAAATAAGACAATAGATCCTCAGGTCCTTCTTATCATCCCTGTTAACCACTGTCCTGAGTTTATAGTAATTACTTCCGGTGTTTTAAAAAAATAATTTTATCATATAAATGTAGCTCTAGACACTATAGGTTAGCTCATTAAAAAAAAGAAAAGTTGATCTGTTTTTAAAATCTTTTAATCTATGGCCGTAGTATTCAGTAATGGGAGCCACATATGTAATTCCAGACTTTCTAGTAATTATTTATAAAATGCTGAAACAAGTACTATTAATGCTAATATGATTTATTTAACTAAATATATCCAAAATGTTATCCTTTCAATATGTAATCAATATAAAAATTGTTGAGATATTTCACATTTTGTTTTTTGGGGAGGAGTACTAAGTGTTTGAAACCTGGTATGTATCTTTTTTAAAAAAATATTATTTATTTATTTATTCATGAGAGACAGAGAGAGGCAGAGACACAGGCAGAGGGAGAAGCAGGCTCCCCATAGGGAGCCTGATGTGGGACTCGATCCTGGCTCTCCAGGATCACAACCCAGGCTGAAGGCAGCACTAAACCGCTGAGCCACCCAGGCTGCCCACTGGTATGTATCTTATACTTACAGCACATCCCAAAGTCTGCTGGATTCAGCTAGTTGGAAGCTCTGTTTAGTTGGCTGCTGTATACCTGTGGCACAGGCCATCATTTTTTTGTATACTTCTTACTTTCTAACATTCAGGATCTTCCAAACTCATCTTGTACCTGCCCTGTCCCGACCTTGGAATGAGCCATTTCTCTCTGGAACCCTGGTGTCTTTTATTTATATATTATTTATTAAACAGATTTTATTTATTTATATTTGAGGGAGAAAGAGAGCGAGAGAGAAAATAAGCATGAGGTGGGGGGAATGGCAGAGGGAGAAACACATCCCCTGCTGAGCAGGAAGCCCGAAATGGGGCTCAGTCCCGGGACCCCAGGATCATGACTGGAGCTGAAGGCGGATGCTCAACCACTGAGCCACCCAGGCACCTAGTCCTGGTCCCTTTAAAGTGGGTGATTTGGGGCACCTGGGTAGCCCAGTTGGTTAAGCATCTGCCTCCGGTTCAGGTCATGATCCCGGGGTCCTGGGATCGAGTCTCACATTGGACTCCCTGATCAGTGGGGAGTCTGATTCTCCCTCTCCCTCTGCACTCTCTTTCCTTCTCTTGCTGTCTCTCCAATAAATAAATAAAATCTTTAAAGTGAGTGGTTGTACAAACTAAGATATGGGTGCTAGGTCTGTACCTTGCCCCTGGGGTGCATTGCAAGGGGGTAAAGCTAGGGAGCATATATGTATATGTACAATATAAGCACACATACTGTGCATGTATCTACTTCTACATACCTTTTTAAAAATATATAGTTGTCATGCCTTCACACCAATGCTTCTAATTCCAGTCTATCTCCTTTCCCCTCTTCCATACATACTTGTTTGTTCCCTCTTTTGCAGTGAGAACTCTGGAGCTCAGTAGTATAATTCATCTAGTGTGAGTTCCAGACTGCTTCTCCTATTTACCACTGCAAAAAAACAAACCTCCTAGAAAGAGCTGAGGGTTGTTTACTGTTTCCCCCTCCCCCCCCAATTCAGAGTATACAGTCACATATGGTGTTTCTACATTTCTTGAATTAGTTCTTCCTCCCACCCACTTTTAATGTTGCTATTGGCTTCACTTGAAATACAAAGGAATCTATTTGTTTTCAGTTTTAGCCCCTACCCACCTTTACTGATTTAATTCTGTATATAACATTGTCTCCCAGATGTTAAGACTATGCAAGAGGCACCTGGAGAAGTGTCCCTGCCTCCTAGATTTCTTCCGCCCTGCTTCGCCCATCCCGTGTAGGTAACGGTTTCCTAGCTTATCCTTCATACATTATATGTTGTCACGAATGGCATATATGTGCTTTCTTATTTTCCCTTCCTTCTCACAGACTATATCCAGAATAGGGAAATCCACAGACAGAAAGTACATATGTAGTTGATTGGGGCAAATGGGGATTGGCTGCTGATGAATACAGGGTTTCTTTCTGGGATGATGAAAGTGATCTAAAATTGTGGTCATGGTTGCACAACTCTAAGGTACTAAAAGCCGTTGAATTGTGAACTTTAAATAGGTATGTATGGCATGTGAATTATATCTCAATAAAGATGTTATTTTTTTTTAAAGGTAGCCTGTTATATGTACTGTTGTTGTGCTTTGTTTATTGTACCCTCAACTGTATCTCCTGGGAATCCCCTCATATCAGTTCATAGAGATGTTTCTCTTTTTAACAGCTACTTAGTACTCTGTTCATAAGGTAGTTTATTTAGCTATTCTCCTCTTGTTGGCCATTTAGGTGGCTTTTGATCTTTTTCAATTAAATGGTACTGCAATGAAAAACCATATACACATATTCAGAGCACACCCCTAGAAGTGGGATCAAGGGGAAAATGCACATGTAGGTAACTGGCTAGATAATGCCAGTTCTCACTGAGCCTGTTTGCTTTCGCATTCTCACCAGCGGTGAATGAATGTGTCTCCCCATAACCTTGCCAACAGAGTTGATTATCAAGCTTTTCAAGTTTTGCCAATATGGTGGGTATGAATTGGCCAGATGATGGCTAGTATTTCATTATGGTTCAAATTTGCATTTCTCTTATAGGTCAAATTGAATATATTTTCATTTTTTAAGGGCCACTTTTATATCTTTCTGTGAATTGTCTTTTCATTTTTTTTTTGCCTATTTTTCTGTAGAAGTTGGATTCTTCCTTCATTTTGAAAAAGCTCTTTGCATTTAAGAGGTTTAACCCTTTATTTCTGTTGTATGTTGCAAATATTTTCTCCCAATTTTTTGACTTTGCATATATAGAAGTTTTAATTTTATCTATCATCTATCTATCTATCTAAATCCCCTTTATTTACTTCACCTGTCCTCCTACCCTTCTCCTCTCTGACAACCATCAGTTCATTCTCTGTATTTAAGAATCTGTGTTTTTGTCTCTTTTTTTCTTTGTTCTTCTGTTTAATTTCCACATATGAGGAAAATCATACGGTATTTGTTTTTCTCTGACTTCCTTCACTTATTATACCCTCTCTGTCCATCCATGTTGTTGCAAATGGGAAGATCTCCTTTAGTGGCTGAATAATACATTGTCTAGATACACCACATCTTCTTTGTCTATTCATCTATTGATGGACATGTGGGCTTCTTCCCTATGTTGGCTCTTGTAAGTAATGCTGTGGTAAACATAGGGGTGCATGTATCTTTTTGAATTAGTATTTTCATTTTCTTTGGGTAAATACCCAGTATGGTAATTACTATATCATATGGTGTTTCTGTTTTTAATTTTTTGAGGAACCTCCTGAACCACAGTGGCTGCACCAGTTTGCATTCCCACCAACAGTGCAGGTGGTTCCTTGTTCTCCATGACCTCACCAACACTTCTTATTTCTTGCGTTTTTGATTTTAGCCATTCTGACAGGTTGAGGTGATAACTCATTGTGCTTTTGATTTATATTTTCCTGATGAAGAGTGATGCTGAGCATCTTGTCATGTCTCTTGGCTGTGTGTATGTCTTCTTTGGAAAAAAATGTCTATTCAAGTTGTCCATTTTTTAAAATCAGATTATTTGGGGATTTTGGGGGGTTGAGTTATATAAGTTCTTTATATATTTTGGATATTAACCTCTTACCAGATGTATCATTTGTCAATACCTTCCCCCATTCAGTAGATTGCCTTTAGGTTGTGTTAATGATGATTTCCTTCACTGTGCAAAAGCTTATTTTGGTGTGGTCCCAATAGTTTAATTTTGCTGTTGTTTCCCTTGCCTTAGGAGACATATATAGAAAAATATTTACAAAAGAAGTTTTTTATTTTTATGTAGCCAGGTTATCAATCTTTTTTTTTTTTTTTTGGTATCGGATTTTAAATCATAACTAGAAAGCCTTTCTCTGTATTCCTGCTAAAGAGGAATTCACGTACATTTTCTTCTATTACTTGTTTCATATTTTTTTTTATTGGTGTTCAATTTACTAACATACAGAATAACACCCAGTGCCCGTCACCCATTCACTCCCACCCCCCGCCCTCCTCCCCTTCTACCACCCCTAGTTCGTTTCCCAGAGTTAGCAGTCTTTACGTTCTGTCTCCCTTTCTGATATTTCCCACACATTTCTTCTCCCTTCCCTTATATTCCCTTTCACTATTATTTATATTCCCCAAATGAATGAGAACATATAATGTTTGTCCTTCTCCGACTGACTTACTTCACTCAGCATAATACCCTCCAGTTCCATCCACGTTGAAGCAAATGGTGGGTATTTGTCATTTCTAATAGCTGAGTAATATTCCATTGTATACATAAACCACATCTTCTTTATCCATTCATCTTTCGTTGGACACCGAGGCTCCTTCCACAGTTTGGCTATCGTGGCCATTGCTGCTAGAAACATCGGGGTGCAGGTGTCCCGGCGTTTCATTGCATTTGTATCTTTGGGGTAAATCCCCAACAGTGCAATTGCTGGGTCGTAGGGCAGGTATATTTTTAACTGTTTGAGGAACCTCCACACAGTTTTCCAGAGTGGCTGCACCACTTGTTTCATATTTTATAATTTAGATGTTTGATGCTTTGGAATTCATTCTCCTATATAATTTGAGGAATGGATCTAATCTTTTTCCATTCCATTCCATGATGCTAATGAGATGAATACACAGTTGTACCAATCCTGTTTAATAAAAAGGCTGTCTTTGCTTCAGTGGTTTGAGGTATAGCCTTATCATCTGCTAGATTCTGGACTCTGTAGTCCACAGGCATCTCTGTATGCATGTGCCTATATGCTGTTTTATTTTTTAAAAGATTTTATTTATTCATTCATGAGAGACACAGGGAGAGAGAGAGAGTCAGAGACACAGGCAGAGGGAGAAGCAGGCTCCATGCAGGGAGCCCGACGTGGGACTCGATCCCGGGACTCCAGGATCACGCCCTGGGCCCAAGGCAGGGGCTAAACCGCTGAGCCACCCAGGGATCCAATATGTGCTGTTTTAATCAGAGACTTAAATTTGCTTTATTACTTCTCATGGCTCTTTTTAGTGTGATCTTAGCTCTTCTTTTGTGTTTATTTTTACAATCAAACCTTAGAAGGAACGGCTCTACAACTGTTATAAAGGAGCTCAATCCTATCTTGGGGGGATTTTATCAAGTATAACTTCAGGAGAATAAGCATTTTCCTCTTCTCCTCAAATGTAAGTGTAATTCTGTTCTCCTCTTTCCCACTCTCTGTGCTGGTGTTTATTTCTACGTACATTATGCACCCTACCTTATGATGTTATTATTTTTGCCTTAAATATCAGTTGTCAGGAAAGAAGAGAAGAAGACAAATGGTCTTTTGTATCTACTCATGTATTCACCATTTCCAGTGCTCTTCACTGATTTCTGTAAATCTGACTTTCCATCTGGTACTCTTTGATGGTTTTGACATGTCCTTACCAAAAGCGGGGCTATCTTCATTTCTTCAAGTCTGCTTTTGTGTTCTAGAAGTGGTGGGAGAGGACGTTCTTGCCTTGTTTCTGATATTGGGAAAGCACTCAAGACAATGAGACTGCTTATATTTGTGATCATTTTCTGTTGACTCACTGGGCTGATTTTCAGCTTTACGAGAAGTGTGTAAGTGTTAATGACTTAAGGTAATTTGTATATGAGGGAGTTACAGAACTAGGTCTCATCCCAAGATCACCATGCTTGCCACTTAGCATATTGCTAGTCACCCTGCCATGTGGCTTAGGAGCTACTGCAAGATAATTTTAATATTAGATTAAGAAAAACATAATTAGGAATGTAAATCTGCCCAAAGTCCCTTATGTTCTGTAATGTGCTGTTCAGTCCCAGATTAATGTTTTGGTTGTCTCTATTATCTTATTAATAGAAAATTGTAGTGTTGACTCCTTGAGAGTTAGTATTATTTGGGACTTGTATGTATATTTCTACTCTCTCTAAAACCAATCTGTTTAAAAGTTTAACATTTGGCTTCAGCCTTTAAATGTAGGCATGGCTGCTGTGTTTAAGCTAAAGCCTCTTTATTTTTTTTCTCTTAAGTCTATATGATAACCTCTGATCAGTATACCCAGTCAGGTTATAAAGAGGTGCTAGGTTAATTTTTACTACTGAATTGTAGAAAGTTCTCACCAACTGTGGACTTTAGTCACTGCCCAAAGGGACTCTGTTTTTCCTCTTGCCGTCTGTGGGAGTGTGGTACACATGAGTGTCATGTGTTGCCAGTCTGCTCATGAGGATTGATTTGTTAAATTAGTAGTGAAAGACCAGCTTATCCCTTGAAGGAGAACGTGAGGGAGCTAAGATTAGAACAGCTTAGCATTTCAAATGGGCAGAACTTCAAAAAGTGCCTTCTTGGAGAGAGATTAGGTTATGTGTTGATGGAAATACGTGCTTGATAAAGTTTTGTATTGTACTTTTGCCCTTTTAGCAAGAATTGCCCTTGATGTTGCAGAAGGGTAACATTAATAATTTTGTGAAGAATCTCATTGAGATGCCCATACTTAACTTGTTCTGTGACTATTTTACATTTCTCCAATTTTTTAAAATTCTTTAAAAATTTTTTATTTTTTTATTTATGATAGTCACACACACACACACACACACAGAAAGAGAGAGAGAGAGAGAGGCAGAGACATAGGAGAGGGAGAAGCAGGCTCCACTCAGGGAGCCCGACGTGGGATTCGATCCTGGGTCTCCAGGATCGCGCCCTGGGCCAAAGGCAGGCGCTAAACCGCTGCGCCACCCGGGGATCCCCATTTCTCCAATTTTTAAATGTTTTACAAATCTAGTTTTAATGATTAGTGTTCCATAACTGATCATTTTTTAATATAAAACGACTATGGCCACTTACCTTTGTAAGGGGTGAACAGGGTGTGCGTGTAGAGGAGCACGGGCATTTATTGTCTCTTCTAAAAGACTTACAGGTGTTCTTCACTCAAACCTAACAACAGGCCTGTGAAGTAGGTAGTGTGAAATCTTGTTTTACGAACGAGGAAGTTAAGAGAGTAAGAGAGGTTAATTAATTTTACTAAAGTCACAGCGCCTAACTGCGGGGCTGAGTTTGAAACCACTCAAACTACAATGTACAATCAACTACATTGATTTCCGTTACCCACACTTCTTCCAAAGCTCCACAGGCAGTTCACACACTACAGGGAACGTTTGGGCAGCAGAAACCTTTCTTGAGGCCTAGAGTTCCTTCCCTTTCCCCTCATCAAATCCAGTTATTGGAAGATCCAACATAAAAATAGAGACCTGACTCACATTTCATCTTTCGTCTTTCTTTTGTGTCTGTCTCGATATATAACTGAGAAGCAGCAAAGGAATTATTTAAGTCACTAGCTGGTCATCAGCCTTTAAGTAGGGACAAGCTTGCTAAGAGGATTCTTAATTGCTCTTCCAATGTTCTGTGTTAATTCATGACAGATTAGATTTCCATCTTTTCATGATGCTAATGAGATGAATACACAATGACTTTTCAGTGTTTAAATAATATATGCCTTTATTTTCTGAGCTCTGTGTTATTAACCATTGTGTTCAGCTCTTGAACTGTCTCAATTGATGGCTCAGAAATTCTTCTTTTAAAACTCCTGCCCCAAGAGTGCCTTAGATTTCAAACGTAACTTGTCTTTTAACAGAGAGTCACGGTGCCAGTGGTCTCGCTGTCCTGAGCGGAATGTGTGTGATTGGGAGGCGCGGCGGGATTCCCGGTGGCAGGTGTCATGCGCCGTGTGAGAGGCTGTGCAGGATGGTTTCCCACCTGAGTGCATCTCACCCAAGGGAAACCCACAGGCACTGATGGAAACAGCTGGGGGTGAGGTTGGGCGGTAGTAGGGGAGGCCGTGCCCGTCGCGGTCAGGGGCATCGCCCTGGCCTCTGTGCTGCGAGGTCGGCAGAGTGTGCAGCCGCCCAGGCCCAGCGCAGGGACCAGGAGCCTCTGCCTCGTGTCCACGGTGGCCTTTGCGGGAAGATTGCCGGGAAGCGGCTCGAGCAGGCAGCGCTGGGAGCTGGCAGCCGCGCTCCCGTCACTTTCTCCATGACTCACTGGTCTGGAACTGCTTGTGGCCCCAAGGGCTCACCCGGTGTCTCCAGCGAAGGCCCGCTCCCGGCCTGGCGCCCCCTGTGGGCCCCTCCCGCCTGCTGGCCGCTGTGGTCGCGGTCAGACTAGACCTTCTCTGGCCTGTCTCTGGAGGGGTAAAGGCCGTGGCCCCACAGAATGATCTCGTACCGGGGAGGCTCCCGGGAGCGAGCCAGCACGTCACTGAGCTGCAGCTGGAGTGGGGACCCGGCAGCCCGCCAGCCCTGGGTCACTGAGCATCACCGGTTCCACCAGCCGTGGGCCGCCGAGCATCACCGGTGCTGGGCAGCCCTCACTCCCCATGGCCACCTTTTGCCTCCACGGCTAGTGTTCCTGCGGCCCGGGATGCCTCCTGGCGGGTGGGGGTGTGTGTAGGTAGCACTTACTGTGTGCTACTTCCATCGCCCTCTTGTTTTGTCCCCCGTCTTGTCTAAATAGACACTTCAGTAGTTTTGCAGCGACGGTGACCTTCGGGGCCACCTCACAGCTTCCGCCTTGTCTGTGTTAACAACTCCCCTCCTTGCTGACGGGTCTCGTAGAAAGGAAAGCACACCTTCCCTAGATGCCACGGGGGCCCCCAAAAGAGACTCATGTTAATAGCAGATGTTCCTAATGGTGTTTTTTTCTTAGTCCTAGATAAATGTGGTGCTTGTGATTTTGCATGCCTGGTAAGATTACAGTGATCTTAGTGGTTCTAAAATTGTTTTCAGTTGAAAGACGCAATACCTAGATGATTTTTTAACTGGTGGCTCGATGGGGGCAGGAATACAGCTGACACTTTCATCATCTCATCAGACTTATTTTACTTGTAAAGCTAAATTAACTGCGAATCCTAAGGAACAGTACGCCGTTGGTGCTCACGATTAAAAAGCTCCCACCTTTGTATATGACGATTTTGTGTCTTACAAAGAGCGTTATTGTTAATGAGAAGAAAGGATTCCTGCTTTTTTGTGCAGACCTCGAACTCGTAATGCAGCCACATTTACCCCCGTCGCTGCTAGTGCAGGAACAGCGGAAGGAGTGTGGGGACGCTCTGTGGCTGCAAGCAGGCAAGGGCACGTGAGGGCATCGCATTGGGCTTTACTTCTGTCCTCCTCCCTGGATCGCCAGCCCGTGACCCGGCTCTCTTCCCCTCTCGATGGCAGTAGGCACAAAACATGTCCTTTCTTCTTGGGTGTGGAGGTACAGATGTTCCTGCTGTATGGCTTCATCAGGAACCTGGGGTTCTGCAGAATCCCACTCTAAAAGTACAGGGGAGGGGCAGTCCCGGTGGCACAGCAGTTTGGTGCCGCCTGCAGCCCGGGGTGTGATCCTGGAGACCCTGGATCGAGTTCCGCATCGGGCTCCCTGTGTGGAACCTGCTTCTCCCTCTGCCTGTGTCTCTGCCTCTCTCTCTCTCTCTCTCTCTGTGTCTCTATGAATAAATACATAAATAGAATCTTTAAAAAAAATAAAAGTACAGAGGAGGCATGGGGGTGTGAGCCTCTGCGACGTTGCACCCAGATCACACCCAAACTCAGGCACCAGGACAATAACTGGGACTTAGAGGAATCATCTGAGGGGTGGCCCAGGCAGGCACTAGGGGAGCAGGAGGGGACTGCCGGGGTATGAGGTACAGCATTCCTTGGGCTCTGAAGCAGGTGCAGAATTCAGCATGCATGATTTGAGGGAAGCTGCTCCTGCCTCAGATCTCTGTGCTGTCACCCCAGACCCACAGACCACGGTAGTCTATGTCAGCTGCTCTCCTCCCTGCCAGCAGCCCTCTGTGGGAACCATGACGTGGCCCTCCTGCATGTGTCCACTAACTAGACCATTTGTCTATAAATGGAAAAATAAATATTTGTATGCAATAGCCAAAAGATGGAAACCACCTAAAAACTATTCCCCTGTGGATAAATGCATAAACAACATGCAGTATGGACATACCATGGAATATTATTCAGCCTGAAGAAGGAAGACAGTCTTGACCTGTGCTACAACATGAGTGAACCTTGAAAGACATGGTAAGAGAAGTAAGCCAGTCACAAAAAAAAGACAAATATCATATAATTCCTTGAATATGAGGTCCACAGAGTAGTCAAATCCCAGAAAGCAGAAAGTAGGACGGGGGTTACTGTTTAATGGGCTCAGGGTGTTGGTGTGGGAAGGTGAAACATTGTGGAGATGGATGCATAACAATGTGAATATACTTGATACCATTGAACTGTACGCTTAAAAATGATTAAAAAGGTATATTTCATGTATATTTTACCACAGAAAATTTTAAAATTCATTTGTAAAGTATACGTGTAGTAGGTGAAATCTTTTCTCTGTTGTGTTGCCAGTATGTCTCCTACTGTCATTTGTCTTTTGACTCCACAGTTTTTGACTTGACAGACACTTTACATTTTACACTTTACATTTACACTCCACTTTACATGATGGAGTCATGTGTTTGTAGAACTTTATAAAGTTATTTGTTACCTCCAAGGTTATAAAATACAAGATGTTTTCTTCTAGCGCCTTCACCTTTTTATTTTTTATGTTTAAATCTTTGCTCCATAGAGAGTTTATTTTGGTGTTAGGAATTTTGTGGTTTAAAACAATGCAGCAGGGATATTACCAGGGTGTTATTATTTTCAAGGATTATTAGGACTTCAGGAAAGCAACCTTTGCTCTGAGTCTTATGAACTGCTGAATTTTAACTTGTGGACTGCTGTTGGATTGGAGAAGTGAGGGGCTTGAAAGACAGGAAATCTGTGCTATTTGAGGAATTATGAGGACCTTTTTTTAAATATTTTATTTATTCATGAGAGAGACAGAAAGAGGCAGAGACACAGGCAGAGGGAGAAGCAGCCTCCCTACATGGAGCCCACTGTGGGACTTGATCCCAGGACCCTTTGCCTGAGCCAAAGGCAGATGCTCAACTGCTGAACCACCCAGGCATCCTGAATTATGAGGACTTTTACAACATGCTGGTCTAACTCAAGGGCACCTTTCCTTCCTTAAGCAGACTTAGCATTTTTCCCCCTTAATGTGAAAAACATGAAACAGAGAAAGGGTTGACAAAGTCTCTTAAACAACATCTTTTAAAAAAAAAACAACAGACTAATCCATGGGGCTCCTTCGTGGCTCAGTCAGTTAAGCATCTGACTCCTGGTTTCAGCTCAGGTCATGTTCTCAGGGTCTTGAGATTGAGCCCTCATTTGGGCTCCACACTCATTGCACAGTCTGCTTGAGATTCTTTCCCTCTCCCTCTCCCTCTGCTCATGCGCATGCTCTCTCTCGCGCGTTCTCCCTCTCTCTCAAATACATATGTACATACTTTAAAAAATAAGGCCTGATCAAATTTGGAAGCAAAACTGACCTTGGTACCTCAGGCTTGCTTCTGAGCTATTCCCAGAGCATGTTGCCAGCCTGAGGTGGCTGCCCTTGTGACATAGTATGTCTGAGTGGGAGGAAAGCCCATGAGTTCATTTTCCATCATTTGAAGTCTAAGGTCTGAGGAGAGGCCAGATGAACTTAGTGCCTCGCAGGTTGTAAGCAAAGAACTAGGGCTGAATGGGGGGGTGGGGGGCGGGGGTATGTCCTGGTGGTGCCTGCAATACTGTGATTCTAGACCCTAAGTGGTCCAGATGCTGAAATGGGAAGACATCCCAAGTCCATAATCATTTCTCTTTTCATTTGTAGTTTGGTGGAAAAGGCTGTGGACCATGGCCTAGAACTGGGCCCTAATCCCTGCTGTACCACTCAGTAGTTGGATGTTGGAAAGTCACTCCGCAAATTTGGGCCTGATTTCTTGTGTCTATTAAATGGGGCAATTGAATCAGATACTCTAAAGCCTCTCAGATATATCTAGTATCCTGTGTGATGCGCTGGTGCGGAGGGCTTCCACCTCCTTGGGTACACCTTCCATGTCCTCTGCCCTGCCCCGGTGCACCCACACACGGGAGAGCAGTCACGCACGTGCCAATGACTCCAGCACTGACTGAGTGGTCCAGGGAAACGTGGACCTATCCTTAGGGAACTCAGTGGCTCCACATTTGCCCTTACTCATTTTCTTTTTGTTAGGGCAGTTGTGTTAATAAAACTAAGTTTAACAACTTAATACGTGCCCTCATGGATCTATGGAAAATAATTTATATATAAGAAGTGCTGGGAATCTTGACATACATATAAGACTGTATACTAGAAATAAAGGGAAGATAATCTGTTAACTGGTACACTAAACATAAAGCAGAATGTTGTTTCACTAGGGTTAGTGCATTGGTTGGATTGAGTCCAGGAGTGAATTTTGCTTTTTTCCCCTACTTTGGAAAAAAGAATTCTTGGAGATTAGTTTGACATTTAACACTGAGTGATGGGCAGGTTGGGAGGGTGGGACTACAGAAATGTAGCATTGAATACATGTCAGATACTGGGCTAGGTGTCTTACATATTATCTCATTCTGGAAATAGTCCTATGGAATGAGTATTAGTATTTTCCCAATGAAAAAATTGAAGCTCAGAGAGTTTAAGTAACTTTCCCAAGTTTTCACAGCAAATAAGCAATGAAAAGCAGTGCTTTCTGACTTCAAAGCCCTTGTTTTTTTATGTATGTTGGCTTTTTCATTTTTTTAGAATCACTGAAAATAGTCTTTTTTTTAAGTTTTTATTTATTCATGAGAGACAGAGATATAGGCAGATGGAGAAGCAGACTTCTCGTGGGAAACCTGATGTGGAGCTCCATCCCAGGACCCCAGGATCATGATCTGAGCGAAAGGCAGACGCTCAACCACTGAGCCACTCAGGTGCCCCTGAAAATATAGTCTTTTTAAAAAGATTGATTGATCATTCATTCATTCATTCATTCATTTATGAGAGAGAATGAACAAGAGAGAGAACATGAGGGAGAGGAAGAGGGAGAAGTAGATTCTAATGAGCAGGGAGCCCAACAGAGGGCTGGACCCCAGGATCATGACCTGAACTGAAGGCAGATGCTTCCCCGACTGAGCCACCCAGATGCCCTCAAAATATACAGTCTTAATATTATAGTTCTCAAATGTGTCTTCTTATATAGGATCCCATTTGCTTTGAGGAAATTTTTATATATATAATATATATATATTATATATATAAAATATATAATTATTTTACATAGTATATATTTTTAAAGATTTATTTAATAGAGAGAGAGAGAGAGAGAGAAGAGCACCAGTGAGG
Source organism: Canis lupus dingo (assembly GCF_003254725.2). Taxonomy (NCBI): domain Eukaryota; kingdom Metazoa; phylum Chordata; class Mammalia; order Carnivora; family Canidae; genus Canis; species Canis lupus. Next base: position 1,289,573 of record NC_064272.1, read on the forward strand.
GGAGAGGCAGAGAGAGAGGAAGAAGCAGATTTCTTGCTGAGCAGGGAGCCCAATGTGGGGCTTGATCCCAGGACCCTGGACCATGACCTGAGCTGAAGACAGATGTTTTACTGACTAAGCCATCCAGGTGCCCCAGAGGAAATTTATATTTAATGAGATTACATAATACCAAAATTATGTGAAGTTAAGTGGATCCAGATACTTTATCAATCAAGGTCTTAGTTATAAGCACCAGAAACTGATTTAGGCTAATTTTCTCAGAAAAGGAATGTATGAGAAATGTACTGGGTGGCTCCCAGCCTCTCTGGGAGTGCTTGAGAACCAGATTCAGGCTGGAGGGCCAGGAGAGGCCTTCAGTTACATTGCAGAGCTGACCGAGGGAGGGCTTGCTGCTTGTGCTCAGAGCACTACCATCCACACCAGTGGTAGTGTTACCAGCCCTGGACACTGCTCCTGTCCTCTTAGAAGCTGCATCCAATTCTAATAATGGAATCTGTATGCTCCCTTATCTTATCATTAGTTGTTGCTGTTGTTGTTTAAATCTGCCAACATATAGTATAACACCCCGTACTCATCTCATCTCATGCACCCTCCTTAATGCCCATCACCCAGTATCCCCATTCCCCCATATACCTTGTCATTAAATTTTTTTGTCATTAATTTTTGACTCAAACACAGTGATTAGTATTCATGATCAATATAGCCTTTTTTTTTTTCCTTTTTTGTATGCATGTCCCAGAGCAAGAGAATTGAAAAGGGAATATCTGGCTTTTTCTCTTTGATAGTAGGAAGAAGACTTTATTTCATAAGATGGGGGATTCAGATCTGGTGGCCAAGAGAATGATAAATGACTCCAGTAGGTGACAGTTACATCAGCAATTCTGGGAGCTTGTGTGTGTGGGGGGGAAGTGATCATCAAACTCTGAGAGAATACTAAAGAATAAACATGTAAGACTAAGGCAGAAGTTATTTTACCTTAAGTATAAAAACAAGCACAGGGGATTCCCTGGGTGGCGCAGCGGTTTAGCGCCTGCCTTTGGCCCAGGGCGCGATCCTGGAGTCCCGGGATCGAGTCCCACGTCGGGCTCCCTGCATGGAGCCTGCTTCTCCCTCCTCCTGTGTCTCTGCCTCTCTCTCTCTGTCTATCATAAATAAATAAATAAATATTAAAAAAAAAAAACAAGCACAATTTGGCTTTAAAGAAAGTAAATTGGGGATGCCCAGGTGGCTCAGTTGGTTAAGCTACCAACTCTTGATCTGAGCTCAGGTCAGGATTATAGGGCCCTGGAGTTGGGCTCTGCTCAGTGGGGAGTCTGCTTGGGATTCTCTCCCTTTGCTCCTTGCCCCACTTGTGTGTGCATGCATTCTCTCTCTCTCTCAAATCTTAAAAATAAAATGCAATTAATTGATGAATGGACAAATAAAATGTTATAAATTATATCCATATAATGGAATATCTGACATTAAAAAGAAGTACTGATACATATTACAACGTGGATGAACCTTGAAAACATGCTACGTGAAAGAAGCCAGTCATCAAAGACTATATGTTGTATGATTTTTATTTATAGGAAATCTCCAAACTAGGTAAATCCACAGGAACAAAAAAAAGATTAGTGGTTGCCTAGGGCTTGGGAATAGACTGCTGATGAGTACAGGTTTCCTTCTGGGATGGTGAAGTGTTCTGAATCGGTCATGGTGATGGGTGGCACAACTATGTGAGTATACTAAAAACCATCGAAATGCCCAGTTTAAGTGAGTGAATTGTATAGCCTATGAATTATATCCCAATAAATCTGTCATTAAAGAAATATAGTGAAACAGGAAAATTTAGGGAACCAGCCTCTCAGTTGATGGCAAGAAAGGCACCAAAAATATAAATCATGGCTTATATGATCTCTATTTACTTTTGAAATACAGTGAGGGACAGAACTCAGACTCCTCCTAGCCCTAACCCTAGGCTATCTGTGGGGAACGGAGGGAGAGATGCCTCATGGTTGCTGCTGATGAGGAAACGGTAGGCTTGTCACTGGTAATTGTTAGCTAGTATTGCCATTTATGAAATGGAACAATTAGGAGTTAGAATTTGATTTACACTTGTGAACTATAGCTGAATGTCAAATTTTAGACCTTATGGAAATTATACTATGATTGAAAGAAATGTGACACCAACGTGATATTTTAATTGACTCATCTGGCTATGCAGTCAGGGTTTTTTTGTATTTAAAATTCAAGAAAAAAAGGTTGTTTTTCAGAAACTCTATCCCCTTTCCACAGTAGAGTTGCTATAATTTCAGACAATTGAGAACATTTAGACACAATGTTGCTTTGTGGGAGAGGTGACCTTCTGGATCGCAGAGGGTTTCAAGGACTCATTTCCATAGAGCAATTAAAATTACATAGTCCTAGAAAAGGGCTTAGAAGAAAGGGGGATGGGAGGTGGAGGGAAAAGATTCTTAAATACAGATGGAGATGGTAGGCGAGAATACATGCAATAATTGTGACCTTGGCATTCTCGCTATGAATTTCAGCAGTTGCTGCCAATTACATTTGCTATTCTGTGTACTTGTTTGCACATGACTTTCTTCTTGGTGTGAAAAATAATCTAAGTGTAGTTGGAGGATCTTGAACATCGTAACCCAAAAGAAATGAGTTGGTTTGTACTCTGGGTATACTTTTTTTTTTTTTTTTCCAAAGAGGAATTACCTGAGAGAATGGCTTCTCTATAAATTAGGAATCTTACTAAATTTTATAAGCTAGCTTGCAAATTAATAGTAGAAAAGGCTTTTACTGAAGCAAATAAGTATAAACACATTGAATTCGTTTTGCATTTTTCCAAAGGGAACTGTACTTCAACACAGTAATGAAATAGATCAAACACAGTAGCAAGATGTTTGGGCGCCTCCAGCTGTTTCTAGTTTTGATATTGTATGTCTTCCAGATCAGTAGGGAAAAGTCAGCTTGGGCATCAGTAATTGCTACCTGGGTGGTGTGAACTATCCAAAGAATTATATTTGAAAAGTTCCCTGTTGGGGCACCAAGGTGGCTCAGTCTGTTAAGTGGTTCAGGTCATGATCTCAGGGTTGTGAGATTGAGCCCTTAAGTGAGGCTCCATGCTCAGTGGGGAGTCTGCTTGAGATTCTCTACTCCACCCCCCTGCCCTAAAATAAATCTTTAAAAAAAAAGAAAAAGAAAAGTCCCCCACTGTATCATGTGAACCTCTTCACTGTGTTGTCTAAGCAGCAGAGCTGAGAAAAGAGGGCTGTCTTTACCACTGTTCCCTCCTCAGTGGCCCTAAAACTAATACATGACTGAAGTACAAGCTCCTTATGCAGGCGTTCGACCGCCTGCTCCCTGGTTCCCATCTGCGTTTCCAATGTATCACACAGAGAACTGATGCTTTCATCAAATTGGACTCCTTCTCGATTGTCATCCTTTCCTGCCTCTGTCTTATGACACTGTAGCATTTCTTCCCTTTGCGTAGGATGCCCTCCCCTTCTCTTCCATGCTTCCTGGCCTAAATCATACCTTTCCATCCAGGACCATTTCAAATACTATTTTTTTAAATTGCATGAAGGCCCTCTCTCAAGTCCCCCAGAGCTTCAGAACCATAGCATTTTCTACTTCTCTTTGTGCTGGCATATTTTTGCCTTGTTTCATAGCTCTTTGTGTGTGTTACTGATTGAATTACATCCTCTTGAAAGATATGTTCAAGTCTTAACCCCCAGTACTTGTGAATATGACTTTATTCTTAAATGAGCACTTTGCAAATATAATCAAAATAAGATGAAATTCTACTGGATTGGGGGGTGGTCCTACTCCCCATGAGTGGTGTCCTTTATTTTTTTTAATTTTTTTTTTTTTTTATGATAGTCACACAAAGAGAGAGAGAAAGACAGGCAGAGACATAGGCAGAGGGAGAAACAGGCTCCATGCACCCGGAGCCCGACGTGGGACTCGATCCCGGGTCTCCAGGATTGCGCCCTGGGCCAAATGTAGGCGCCAAACCGCTGCGCCACCCAGGGATCCCCAGTGGTGTCCTTTAAAGAAGAGGGAGATTTGGATAGAGACACAGAGGAGACAGAAGAGGAAGGAGTCCATGTGACAGGGCAGAGTTTGGAGTGATGTAGCTATCAGGTAAAGAACACTGAGGATTGCCAGTGAGGCTAGGAAGAGTCCAGGAAGATCCTCTCCTGGAGCCTCCAGTGACAGTAGGGTCCAGCAGCATCTTCATGTTGAACATTCAGTCTCCAGAACTGTGAGAGAATAAGCTGCTATTGTTTTAAAACACCCAGAGTGTGGTACTTTGTTTAAGGCAGCTCTTGGGAACGGGTACAGTATGTTTGGCCTCTACTGCTCTGCCCAGCTCCCTACCCGGCCCATCATGCTGTAAATTGGTTAAAAGTTGGGGATGTAATTTGCTCATCATGAGCTCCTCAGCACTGACAGGTTCATTCAGCTATGTTTTTAAAAACTAAATTCCTGTTTTTGAGATGCAATTTATGTACAGTGAGATTCAGTATTTTTAGTCATAGTTTTTTTTCAAATGTATTCAGTCAGAGGCCACCCACAACATCAAGACACAGAACATTTCCATCAACCCAGAGAGTTTCCTCGTATCCCACTGCAGTCCCTTCTTTTTCCTCCCAACCCACGGACACCACTGATTTGTGGGTTTTGTCATTTTCAGAAAGTCACACAAATGGAAGCTTACAGCACGTAGCCTTCTGTGTCTTTCATGGTGCGTAATGCATTTGAGATTCATCTATGCTCTTGCATGTGTATCAGTGTGCTCCTTTTTACTGCACATTCAGCTAATTTTTACTGAGTGTTCTGCACTAGCTATTGTGCTTATGCTCTGTAGATATGGTAATGAATAAGGTAGGCACGGTAGCTACCCTTTTGGGGTTTATGGATCAGACAAGTACAAAAAAAAGAATATCTTCTGTGCTTTAATGGTGAAAGTGCAGTGTATCATGGGGGCACAGAGGAGGAATATTTAACTTATGTATGAAGGATCATGGAAGCTTCCCAGGGGAACTGATGCTGAACCTGAGAGCTGAGGATGAATGATCAGGCTGCAAGCATGTGATGGGAGGGATGAATGCAGGCTTGTACGAGCTCTTGAGAGTTGTTAAAAATTCAGGAACTTTGCAAGCTGATTGTTGAACCATTGATAACTTGAAATTGGTCATGGTGGGAGTATTTACACCACTGATATTGCTAAACACATCAAATTGGGAGTAATTTTTTCTTTAGACCGTTTCCGTGCACACTACGCTGGATGGACAAGCATTGCAGCCAGGGCAGATAGTTAACAGTGAAAGTAAGAAAGAGGGTGGTGTTTCTCAAGAACTGAAATAAATTCAGTAGAATTTAAGTGTAGACTGTTGATGGGAGATCTGAGGGCTGGAAAATTAGTCGGTTCCAGTTCCAGACTGTATTGGGGGATGTAAGCCATGTCAACAAGCCATGATGTCATTTTCTTTATTTAATATCTGTGTCAGTTCTGACTTGGTTTCAATTGATTATTCTCCTCACCAGAGAGAATTATTGTCCTACTTCTTGCATGCTAGGTAGTTTTTGGTTGCGTGTCAGAAACTGCAAGTTTTACCTTGTTGGGTATTTTGTAATTTTGTTTTCCTATCTATCTTAGGTAGTTTTGTTCTGGGATGCAGAAGATAAGTTTTACTTGGAAACGGTTTGGTCATTTTGCTCATGCATTTAAGATTCTTTACATGGGACCAGAAGCACTGTTTCTTGTGGAATTAATTATTCCTCCTGATGGAGCCAAGACCCTTTAAATTCTCTACCAGGTGCCCCATGAATTATTAAACAAGTGCTATTCCTTGGCCCTGTTTGAGTCAGCTAGGTGCTGACTGGTTTTCTGTAATTCCTTTGGCTCATTCTTTTCTTGGCCTTGAGCAGTTCTTCACAATTTTGCGGTGATCACATTGTGCTGAACTCTTGAGAGGGACCCTCTCAAGAACTTCAGAGTTCTCTCTCTCTGAAGCGCCCTCCTCCCTGGAATTCTCTCCTGAAGACTTTATTTCCCTTATTTCCCTGGATTCCGAGTTCCTTGTTCCATTTCAGGGAGTCTGCCAGACTGCCTAGTTCCTCCCCCAACCTGCTACCAGATATTTTGGTTGCTCCAGGGGGAGGAGCAGTTGGCTTCCTGCTACTCCATCTTGGCTGGAAATCAGTGTTAAACTTCATCTAATGTAAGTGTAGGGCGAATGAGGAGAAGTTTAGATGAGAGCTGACAGGATCAAATTTGTATTTTTAATTAATTAAAATATAACATAAAAACAGACTGTTCTCCTTGCCTGGTGGAGTTGCTGGGGACCTGAGAAAACAATTTTTGGAGTTAAGTAAACCAGCGGTACTACCGCCACAGCGGCACTCCAGTAATTCAGTTAAGAGATAGTGGTGTCCTATGCCAGGGAATCACGATATGGATTGACAACAATGTATATGTGTAAGAGATGACTGTGAGGTAGAAAATATGATCCAGAGAGGAACAATAACCATGGAAAGCCAGTAGGTTAAGGTTCAAAGACAACAAATCTATTAAAACCCATGTCTGATTAATAAGATAAAAGGTATTGCCACACAACCAACGCAGAGAAAGTATGAATTCAGAGAGGATGCCCACCGGAGGTTGAATCCAAAAGCCTGAGTGTGGATGTGAAGAGCAGTGACACTCAGCCCTTGAGGAAAGTTAGAAGTAAAAATGCTTTCAAGACAAGAACATTCTTAGGTCTTTCTATGCTATAGAGCTGGGGATCCAAAATATGGCCTGGAGTTTAGTTCCCAGATACCACGTTGTAATCACATAGCTTGGACATAGCAACTAGCATCTAAGGAAATATCAGGAAAAATTATGTGGAAAAATGGATAGTTTTAAAATCAATTGAACATAATAAATTAAACACCATTATGCTGTTTTAATAAGCAAGAAAACTTATACCTCGTATACTGAATAGATATGCTTAATAAGAAACCATATATACTCCTTGTAATTGTGAATGTAGGTACAACAGTTGCTGATAGAGCTTTTGGGAAATAAATGCATTAATTTAAATGTTTTCCCCTTGAGGGCAGCCCAGGTGGCTCAGAGGTTTAGTGCCACCTTCGGTCCAGGGTGTGATCCTGGAGACCCGGGATCGAGTCCCACGTCGGGCTCCCTGCATGGAGCCTGCTTCTCCCTCTGCCTGTGTCTCTGCCTCTCTCTCTTTCTGTGTCTCTCATGAATAAATAAGTAAAATCTTAAAAAAAATGTTTTCCCCTTGAGTAGACATAAGCAGTAGACTATAAATACCAAGAGAGCAAGGACTGTGCTTAACCCTCTGTATCTGCAGCTTCTAGTCTAGCATAATAGTAGGCACTGAACACACTGTAAGTGGACTTCAGATTGCATTTTGCAGATCAGTAGAGCAACATATAGAAATTGTATCAAAGTATATTTTGTCCTCAGGCCCAGTAATTCCAGCTTCCAACCATATATGTCAAGAATTAAAAATGCCAAAACCTTAGCATTGTGCTGAAGTGTGAACCTTGAAGAATTAGCGGTGGGACGGAATATGTGTTTGACAGACCCCTCTTTCTTTCTTATGGGAGATAAACCTCATCCCTCCTACTGTTTGTGTCCTTTCACTTCGAGTTAGGTTTTCCATGGAAGCAAAACAGTTTGGTTGCTTGCCTGCAGTCTTTCCTGAGTAGAAACTCCTACCACAAAAGAGAAGTGAGATCTTGAGGAAGGCCTGTCAGAGCCTGAATGTTCTCTGAGCACACCCTCCAGAGTGGGCTCCTTCTGGAGCTCTGATGGGATCAGCTGCTCCTTCCCAGCTCCCCATTTTTAGGAGCTGGCAAGGAGCTATTTAAAATTCTTGGCATCAGGGTTGTTCCTTCTTCCCACTCTTTTCTGTTTGACAAACCTTGAGAAGGGAACTCACTATCACTGATGGAACACTGTGATCATGCCCTCTTCCAACTGCTTCATTGATGGATCGCACAGTTGGGTGAGCCAGAAGGGACTGCTCAGAGGTGCTGCTTGAGCAGAGGAAGGAAAGGGGGGTGCTCCCTGCTTCCTGCTATTCTGACACCTCTCAGGCCACTTTGGTTTTCCTGGTAGCAATGACCACAGTTTTTATTCAGGAAAGATAAAGCAACAAAAGAACAGAAGTAAGTTTCTAAAGAGTTTCTATTAAGTCCTTATGTGTTGAAAAAAATAGTTAAAACGCAGAAAATTTTCAGGGAAATACTGCTTTCTAATACAGGCAAGGCTATCTTGTATGAATCTCTCCCAGTATATTAAATTTCCCCCAGGGCTTGATTTCTAAAACTTGCTTACTCATAACAAGACAAGTATTTTAAAGCTCTATTTTCTAGTAAACCTTTTAGGACTCCTTCCCTTTTCATTCTGTATTATTTTTTCCAAGGTGATGGAGAAATAATTGACCAATGTATAGATTTAAAGTATACAATGCAAGGATTTGATACGCCTATGCATTGTGGGATGATTGGTTTGTTGTGAGAACACTAGATCTGTTCCTGGCAACTTTCAAGTATACAAAAAAATTTATTTTCTCATAGTTCTGGAAGCTCAAAGTCCAAGGTCAAGATGCTGGTAAGGTTGGTTTCTGGTGAGATCTTTGGGACTTGCAGGTAGCTGCCGGCCTTCTCACTGTGTCCTCACCCAGCCTTTCCTTTCTTGCTCCCCTGGTGTCTCTTCCTCTTCCTCTGCCCCCACCATGGGGTGCGATCAGGAGTCACCTGCTCCACGGACTGGGCCAGCCAGGGGGGCCGTCCCCTCCTCTTCTCATAGGCTCACCAGTCTTATTAGGACCCCACCCCTTATGACCTCATTTAATCATAATTATCTCCCTAAAGGGTCCTCTTTCCAAATATAGTCTCGTGGAAGGAAGGTAGGGTTTCAACATATGGATGTTGGAGGTGGGGAACCATATTCAGAACGCAAGCCTCCCCCATTAAAAGAAAATAAACACAACACCATTATCACACCTAAACAAAAATAGTAACAGTAATTTCTTGATATGAAATATTTAGCCAAAGCTCAACTTCTCACAATTGTCTTACAATTTTTTCTAATGGCCTCAAAGTTTTATCTTATTGGTAGTCTGTGGGAATATTTTGTTTTATCTAAATATGCACTCATTTCCCGTGTTCTCAGCATTGTTCAATGAGCACAATGAGGAGCTAAGTGCCCATGTCTGGAAACTGAGATGAACTCTAGTATCTCCAGTGAACAACCACGTGACAGTGCCAATTTCCCTCACCTCACATAATGCCTGCCTTCTAGTACAGTGCCGTGTTGTTCACTATAGCTGTATGCTGTACATTTGTATATTGAGAGTTTGTATCTTTTAACCTTCATCTCCTCATTTCTCCCTTTCCCCAGACCCTGAACCCATTCTACTTTCTGCTTCTGTGAGGTTCCTGTTTTAGACTCTACATGTAAATGAGATTGCAAAGTATTTGTATTTCTTGCTTACTTCACTTAGCATAATGCCCTTCCCGTTTCATCCATATAGTTGCAAATAGCAGGATTTCCTTCTTTTGTATGGCTGACTATTCCATCGCATACCACATCCTTATACATTCATCCATTTAAGGACCTTTGGGTTGTTTCTGGATCTTGACTTGTGAATAAAGCTGTATGTAGTGCACGTGGGTATGCAGATGTGTCTTTGAAAATCCTGATTTCATTTCATTTGGCTACATATCTGGGGATGGGATTGCTAGGTCAAATGGTAGTTCTATTTTTAATTTTCTGAGGAACCACCATACTGTTTTCCATAGTGGGCCGAACCACTTTATACTCTTACCAACAGTGGATAAGCCTTCTCTTTACTTTCTCACCATCAGTGTTATCTCTTGTGCTAGTAGTCATGCTGATGGGTGTGAGGTGCTATCTCACAGTGATTTTGATTTACGTTTCCCTGATGATGAGCTATGTTGAACATTTTTGTATGCCTGATGGCTATTTGCCTATCTTCTTTGGAAAGATGCATATGCGCATGTTCTTTGCGCATTTTAAATGGAATTATTTACTTTTTAGCTATTGAGTTGTATGGATTTTTAAAAAATAAGTTTTAGATATTAACCCCTTGTTTTCTTTTCTTTCTTTTTTATTTTTTAAAAGATTTTATTTATTTATTCATGTGAGAGACAGGGACCTAGGCAGAGGGGGAAGCAGACTCCCTGTGGGGAGCTTGATGTGGGATTTGATCCCAGGACCCTGGGATCACAACCTGAGCCCAAGGCAGATGCTCAACCTCTGAGCCACCGTGGTGTCCCCTCTCCTTTGTTTTCTTCTAGCAGTTGTATGGTTTCTGGTCTTACATTTAAGTCTTTGACTCATTTTCAAGTTAATTTTTGTGAGTGGTATAAGATAAGGTTCCAGTTTCTCTTTTCCTTCCTCCCCCCCCCCTTTGTTTTGTTTTGTTTTGTTTTGTTTTTTGTTTTTTTTGCACCTAGTTGCCCAATTTTCCCAACATCATTTTCCGAAGGGACTATCCTTTCTCCATTGTGTGTTCTTGGTGCTCTTGTCAAAAAGTAGTTGCTGTAGGAGTTTTTTTCCCTTTCAGTAATCATGTTTGTAGCTCATCACCTCATAAGCTTGCACCATGTACTTGCCTTGGATGGTGCTAATTGTTAGAATATTGTCATTTTGAGATCTCTCCATTTTGAGATCTGTTTGAGAAAGTTTCTTTTTTTTTTTTTATATATATATATATATATTTTTTATTGGTGTTCAATTTACTAACATACAGAATAACCCCCAGTGCCCGTCACCCATTCACTCCCACCCCCCGAGAAAGTTTCTTTTAATTTTTCTCCAGTTTTGAGGGCAGTGTAAGAGAAAGTCCAATTTGTGGTCTCTGTGTCTTCTCCTTCTCACCTGTTCTTAGTTAAGGTCTGTGATTGACTATGAAGTTCTGAGGGCACATGCCTTTCTGAATTTTGTTTCTTCCCTATGTTCTTGGCAAGCTTCATGAAAATAACACGTTTAATGCTTTTATCTATCTTCTACCCCCTCTGTGTGCCCTAGACCACTTACATTTGTTTGCTGGTTTATTCTCTGATTTATGTATTTGCTCATTTGCTTATTTATTCTTGAATGCATAGACTTACGCATTATCCATACAGCAAATACAAATTTCCTGCCTACTGTGTGCCAGACACTGCACTCGTCCCAGAAGTATGTGATGGTGAAAAGAACTGGCTCCGACATGTACACTTGAGATAATTACTTTAGTGAAGTTGTCTGTGAAATTCAGAAATGATTTTGGCTTTCTGTGGAGCAAGGTGGCATGGATCCCCCACAAAGGTCAGATTACTGTGTGCCTCAGGAAAACTGCTGAACAAATAATTTCTATTACCCCCTTTCTTCCCCTCTCAAGAAGTAGGAAAAACTTGCAGTATCAAGGAACAAGAACCTAGGTGCTGTCAGTGATGCCTTACCAGCACCAGAGTAGGATCAGTGTGGCGCACTGCGAAGGGAACTTGGGCTGATACCTTGTGGCAGAGTGGTTTTCTGCGCCAAACACTGAGTCAGTAGCCACCTTGCCATGCCGCCACACTATGAGGAGAACACATTTGTGCACCACTTTCAAAACCAGGCTTTGTGACCAGCCCTCCCCCGCCCCGCCACCCCTGGCCAAATTGTATGCCACATTCTCTATACACGTGTGTGGGGAGAAAAGGAACCACAGCTGCTTTGTCAGCCTCAAAGGACATGACCCAAAGATTAAAACCACAGTGTGCACATATTTGCTTTAACTTTGACAGGAAAGCAAAATAGAAAACTTGTAAAATTCAAATTACTCTGCATATCATTTGTCCATTTAAATCATAGCTCTGTAGAATAATACTTTAGTGTTTTTTGAAAATAAAAGTAAAGAAAATGTAATGGGATCAGAAAACATGCTGGATGCTGATTTTTTTTTTCCATGCAGAAATTCATTCATACCCTTTGGGTTGAATGGGATGAGGAACAGGTAGAGATAGATGATTTAACATTTACATTGATCGGTATGTGAGAGAGCAAATCTGAGGGACAACATGACCTTCTTAGTGAGCCTAATACTACTTTAGAGTTTTCAGCTCATTTCACAATGTGTATAAAAACAACAAAACAGACTTCATAAGCTAAAAATGGAGAGGGCTATACACGTCAGAAATCTGGATACTAACAGAAATGATCTTGGTATTAGTTACAAATGGTTTCATTATACTTAGATTAAAAGGCTATCATTATTTGGATAGCGGGAGCTTAATATTATCTGAAGTCTTTGTAGGGCAACAGTCAAAAGATGCCCATTTTTATAGTTTTGTTCATAAAATATACTCTTGATATTTTTATTTAGAAATCTGGAAAATGTTTGAAATATAAAACAGTCACTAATTATTTGCCAAAAGGTGTATTTTCAAGTATATATAAAAGGATCTCTTGAATATCTGTAAGAGTGTGTCTTGGGGTGCCTGGGTGGCACAGGCAGTTGAGTGTCTTACTGTTGGTTTTGGCTCAGGCGGTGATCTCAGGGCCATGGTCATGGGATCGAGCCCTGTGTCTGGCTCCAGGCTCAGTGTGGAGCCTGCTTGAGTTTTTCTCTCCCTCTGCCCCTCCCCCACCATGCTCTCTTTCTCTCAATAAATTAAAAAAAAAAAAAAAGTACATCTTACTTGAGTTACCAGAATAGGAAAAAAGAACTCCAAAAGTATTTTCTATAGATAATAAATTCCCTGAGATGGTATTTAATAAAAATGCCAGAGTGGCTTTTAAAGTACATTTACACATTGATTTTAGGTCCTCAAACAATCCTGTGAAAAAAGGTAAATCTCCATGGTTTTAGCTACTCTGCTGTTGCTCAGGTGTGTGAAGAAGTATCCTCTCATGGCCTTCGTATGTTTTCCCCTCCTTTTGGGATGCTTTTCCTCTGGGAATCTGCAAGCTCCCTCCTTTGTTCCTTTCTGGCCCATGCAGAATGTCACCCATCAGAGAGGCCTCCCTGACAACTCTATAATAAATGCCAATCATGCCTCCCCTTCCTTCCCAGACCCAGCTCTTCTCATCATGCTTTGTTCTTCACAGCACTTACCGCCACGTGACACATTACGTATTTATCTTGTGTGTATAAAATGCAAGCTCCAAGAGAGCAGGGATTTTGCTTTATTCACCACTGTATGTATAACTCACATCTGGGATTCTATGAGGTGATCAATGAATGTTGAGCCAGTGTATGAGAGAAAGAATGAGTTTGACAGCTGAGAAATTGGAGTTGTCTAAGATGAAACTAGAACCTAGTTGTCCCAACTCTAAATAGATCTTCCCATTATATGGCTTGTTTTTACCCTTCATGGTCACAGCAGGCTTGAGACCGTTTATCCAAAGAAAGGCCTGCTTGCAAGGTTGGTTCTTGGCTGGTGTCTGGGAACTCAGAGGATTCTTGGGAGGATTCTCATCATTCCCAGAGCTGGTTGGAGTGACTCACCATATCTAGATTGTTTTATGGACAATATAGTTTATGTTGGACACCTGCCCTGCTTTTGTGTATCTGGAATTTTGGAACAGGCTAGGTAGAGTACTTATGTGATCAGTCCCTGGTAAGAACTCTGGTTCCCAGTCTTTTTTCTTTTTCTTTTTTTTTTTTTTTTAAGATTTATTTATTTATTTATGATAGACAGAGAGAGAGAGGCAGAGACACAGGAGGAGGGAGACGCGGGCTCCATGCCGGGAGCCCGACCTGGGACTCTATCCCGGGACTCCAGAAGAGTGCCCTGGGCCAAGGCAGGCGCCAAACCGCTGAGCCACCCAGGGATCCCCTGGTTCCTAGTCTTTAATGAACCTTCCCTGGTAGGCAGTATTTTACATGCATTGTCATATCTCATCGCTGGAGGAATTAAGCATATCTTGTGGGACTCCATTGGGAGAGGACCCTCGGGAACTTGTACTTCTGGACTTGCTGCTACCTTTTCCCTAGTCATTTTGATTCATGCTCTTTTGCTGTAATAAATCGTAGCCACCTCCTATGAGGTCCTTCTTGCAAATTACTGAATCTGAAAGTTGTCTTGGGGACCCCTGGTGCAACGGTGTTGCCTAACTTGCTCTTTTGGCTCATCAATGCATCACAAACGTTCTTCTGTGTTAGTTATGCAGGCCTGTCTCATTCTTTTTAATGGCTGTGCGGTGCTATGTTAGGAATATGCTGTGAGTTATTCCGCTATTCTAATGGATATTTAGGATGATTCTGGTTTTTCATTTTTATAAGTAATGCTCACATACATTCATTGATTTCTAAAAGTAGATTTACTTTAGTCAGTTTTGATAGGTACTGCCCTATTTTTTTAAAAAGACTTTTCCAGTGTACATTTCCATTAATATAACTTTGTATGCAATGGAGCTGACATTTATGATGAGAACAACAAATCGTTGTACTCTATTTTCCTATTCCTCTGTCAGGACTGTACTGTTTAATGACTGTAACCTCAGAGTCTAGTATTTTGATTTGGTTCGTAAGATTCATTCTTTCTTTCTATTTAAAAAATTTCAGCAAAGTCTTGTTCTTAAGCATTTATTCTTGCAGATGAAATAAGAGAATAGTTAACAAATTCTCCCTTTACCCACAATTGGGATTTTGATTAGAATTGCTTTGAATATAAATATTTAAAAGAGAATTGACTTCTCTATAGTTGTAAGATTTCATCCAGGACTGTTATTTTTCCATTTATACCTTTTCTTTCTTTCATGACTCCACCCTCAAATTGTATGCTCTAGTAACATGAAACTGCATGCAGGTACCCATAATTCCAGCATTTTCTCACTTTTTGATTTTGGCTCTGCCTTGAATTACAATCTCCTGGCTTTTTGCCTGGCCAACTCTTTGTCATCTTTCTGGTGAGGCATCACCTTGTCTAGGAACCTTCACCTGACAGTGTCCAGCCTAAATTAATAATCCCTGACCCCTCAAACACATATACACCATGTTCCCTTAAGACATTATGTCCATAAATGTATGTTCTATAATTGCTTATTTATGTAACTGTGAACTCGAGGGCACCACTATCCTCTGTTATACTTTAGACACTTAATACAGTCTAGTTCTTAGTATGTTTTTGTTAAATGGATAAACAAGAATCCTTCTTTACAGCTTTAGAATTTTCTTCATATAGGTCTTGACATTTGTAGGTGTTCTTTTACTTTTGCCCCACCATTAGCTAGTTGTTTATTGATAGTATGTGGGAAACGTTATTAATCTTTTCTCCCATTTATCTTGTAAATCAATCTTCTACTGAATTTCTATAGTTTTTCAGGTAGATTCCCTTAGCTGATTTAAATTTCTTGATATTATAATTTAGAAAGTGGTAGCTTGGAAATGAACAGAGATAATTAAAATATTCTCACCTTTTAAAAAATGCTTTCCTATTAAAGGAAGATCAGATGTTATTTCAGAAGATATTTTAGTTTTCTTATTTAAAAAAAAAGATTTTATTTATTTATTCATGAGGGACACAGAGAGGGAGAGGTAGAGACACAGGCACAGGGAGAAGTAGGCTCCCTGCAGGGAGCCCCATGTGGGACTCCATCCCAGACCCTGGGATCACACCCTGAGCCGAAGGCAGACGCTCAACCACTGAACCACCTAGGTGCCCATATTTTAGTTTTCTTATGTATCAATTCAATTATTATCTAAGTAAGAAGGAAACTAGATTCAGATTTAGTTACCTTATACTATGTGGATTTTCCCTCCTGTAAATCTGAGCCAAATGATTAGGCACCGTTAAAAAAAAAACACACAATTGTGAAGCATATTTGGTTATATTAATATTAGTGACTTATGCAGATGAACAAGGTGACCATGAGGTTGATTTGGTCATTGGAACCAATCTGATACATTGATAGGTGAATTTTGAAATTAGTATTTTCCTTCTTAATCCAAATAATTTTTTGTGATGATGATAAATTATGTAGGGATATGTGGTATAGAATTATTTTTAATAAATAAATTTAATATTTAGTATTTGTTTTTATCATGGTAAAAGAACAATTTATAATGAGGTTGTTTTTGTTTACTATCAAACTCTGCACTTTGAAGGCATTTAGAATAATGTCAGTTCTTTTCATAGTCCCTCTAATTTAGGCTCAACACTTGATGATTGGCAATAGATGATTGGTTTTTAAAAGCAATTAATTAATCAGGTAGGATTTCTAACCTTAACCTTTTTGTTCAGTCATTCAAGATCACAGTAAAAATGTATTACAGTAGAAAGCAAATGTGAGCTTTCAAACAATCACAATTATTTAGCAGTCACCCTTTCAGTTTCATTTAATTCTTGTGGTCCTATGGCACAAGTTTTTTTTTTTTTTTTCCTTGCTATGATATTTTCCAAAATTGGTACAGGAGCTTAGTTTGAGTTCTAGATGAATTAAGTGACATTTTTGGGAGAGCCTTGGCATGACTTGTCTTTTGGGGCACAGAACATCTTAGGATGGAGTAGCATCATAGTTTCTACTTACTGTTCGGTGATTAGATTTACAATAACTATCACTAAGCATTTGCTACTTGCCAGTGGCTATGTTATAGCAATTCATGTGCACAGCTTGTTTACCTCTCATAACCCTGAGAAGCAAGTAACTCTTATTCTCCCCATTTGACAGAAAGAAAGTGGAGGCCTAGAGAGTTCAAGCCACTTTCTTAAAGACCAACAGCCACTAAATAGTGGGACCAGGATTCAAACTCAGTCTGACATCAAAGCCTGATCATTTAATCAGGCTATACAAGCACAGTGTGTTATACTTTGATTTACCAAAATAAATCTCCTGAATTAAAACCCCCAGTTTTGTTGCAGTGGCCACTTCTTTCCTCTCTCTTCCTCTCTCTCTCTCTCTCTCTCTCTCTCTTTGAAAGTTAGGTCTGAGGATCTGACCTGGCATCCTTCAGGCTCATCTCAATTTTTCCCTGGCACCCTCAATCATATTTGTTCACTTTTGAAAGTGCCATTGAGTATTCACTGACACAGAATAGTGTCCTTGAAATCTGTCAGGTAATCCTTTGCTGTTTCATTAGAACTTTATAAAATAAGAAATGTATCTTGAAGTCTCAGATGGCTTCCCAGGGGAATTTTATCAAACGTTTAAAGAAGAAACCATACCTATTCTCCTAAAGCTGTTCGGAAAGATAGAAAGAGATGGAGTACTTCCAAATTCGTTCTATGAGGAAGTCTCAAAAGTATGGTTGATGAATTTCCTTTTATAGCCATGATGTCTAGTTACCTGTATACCCTTTGTCACCAGGGTTGGCACCCTTTGTCACCAGGGTTATATGATAATTGAATCTAACATTCTTGACCCAGATAAATTTTTTAAAAAAATATAACCAGTCACTTGGTCTAGCAGTGTTGATGACAGCCCTTTCCCAGGCTGTCCGTCTACTCTGACCTCTGTGGAGTCCCACCTGGGCACTGGGTGGCAGGACCAGTGGAGAGTGAGCTCTGGGCTTTGGGTCAGAGCCAAGAAGTCATCTTGGATCTTACTTGTTTAAAGTCCTCTGGCCTTTCATGCCACACACACATTGTGGTTCATAGTCCTTGATTAGTGGAGCTGCTCTGAGAACTTTAGGAAGTCTAAATGTAAGATCTCTCCCTTACATTAATGACTCTCTGCACGATGCTGTCTCTGCCATTTTATTCTGGTGTCCATTCCAGTGTGATTTTTTTTTTCTTTATGTAGGTGGCTAGTATATAATTTGATGTAGTTTATGATTATTCATTCACTGCTGAAGTGTGTTGCACTGTGAAGCCAGTCTTTTATGATCTGTAATGCCATTAGGAGGTCACAGGCCCAGCAACCAAACCAAGGAATGGGAAAAGTTAATCATGTATTAAACAAGTTATGAAAAAAATTTTAAAGTTTCAAAAAATATGTAAACTGTATAATCCAAGATTTCTCTAGAGACCTTGAAAAACTACCATCTATAAATAGGATTATCAGCTTTTAAATGTCACATATAACTGTTAAAAAAAAAAATCTACTTCTCATTTGGCGGCAGGATGGACCTCTCCCAAAAGAAACCAAAGGAAAACAGTGCCAGCATTTATTACATCTGAGCAGCTTTAAGTATAGAATGGGCTTGGAAACATTGACATTTCAAATAGCTATTTTTTTTTCTCATTCACCACTGGAAAAGAGAAAATCTTAACATCTCTGAAAAGGGGTGATACAAATTGAAATTTTATAACAAAATAGGACTTTACAATTCAATTACAATTCTGACATAAAGACCATTTTAGCAATATTATATCCTCACAATGATAGTTATAGATATATACATAGCCTAATATGTATCATTTACTAAAATTTAACTTGAGAACATAAGTATAGTTCATTGGACATAGATAGGCCTGTGGGGCAACAGAAAGGGGTTAGATTCCCTTCCCTTAGTGCTGGAAGCCCTGCACTAATGAGACAAAAGAAGCCTGTCCATTTGCCATAATCAGCAAAGAAAATTAATGAAAGGACCAAACCTATAGACTTTGGGGTGGTGTATGTATTGGGGTGGGAGATCCACTGTGGTAGATGCATGAACCCTTTCTTTTCCTTCAGTGTGTGAACTCTGCAGGGACGAGAGTCATTCCATAAAGCCCTGCAAAGCATCCAGCCCAGAGTGTTATAATTCTCCCTTCAGAAATCTCTAATTTTGCACTACTTTTTGAATTTTCCTAGAACAGAGTTCTGGGTTAATCTTGGGCATAATCTGCTTCTCTTTGTATTCCATCTCAGAATCACAGAGATGGCAAAGTGGCAGGGAGAGTGACTCTCTTCTTTTACTTGCTGCCTTTTTTCCTCAGAAAACAAAATGGGTTCAAAACTGGATACAAGTAGGGGCAGCTGGGTGGCTCAGTTGGTTAAGTGTCTGCCTTTGGCTCAGGTGATGATCCTGGGGTCCTGGGATCAGAGTCCTGCATCAGGCTCCCTGTTCATCGGGGAATCTGGTTCTCCCTCTCCTGCCCCTCTCTCTGCTTGTGCTCACGTTCTCTCTCTCTCAAATAAATAAAATCTGTAAAAAAAAAAAAAAAAAAAAAAACCCAAATAAAAAAACTGGATACAAGTATACGAGCATTTCCTTGGTTGATTATGGTCTAACCTGTTCTCATCTGAATAAAATTTGCCGATTAACATCTTGGATTTTATATGATGTCATTGACAATACAGTTGTGCATTATCAATAACTTTTTAAAAACTTTCCTCTGTTATGACTTGTTTAATTTCACTACTAAGTGATGTTATTGATGAGCAATTTTAGAATCTAATTTCCTAAAAATTTCAGGCAAAAATAGGTCTGGGATACTTCCTCCTGTTCAGCTAACCTGAAAAGCTGACATTATACCTTTATCCAAAATTGGATTCTGTCCTTTTAAATTTCAATTAATTTCCTGGGGCATCTGGGTGGCTCAGTCAGTTAAGCATCTGCCTTTGGCATGATCCTGAGTCCTGGAATCAAGCCCCACATCAGGCCCCCTGCTTAATGGGGATTCTGCTTCTCCCTCTGCCCCCTCTCCCCCATCATTCTGCTCTCTCTCAAATAAATAAATAAGATCTTAAAGAAATTAAAAAGATAAATTGTAATTATTTTTCTGATGTTAAAAGCATCCTTCCAAAAACCTGAATTTCAATCTGATCAAGCCTCTAGTTCTAACTACCAGTTATAGGAAATATTAGGAATAAAAGAACAGATTAGATAACATGAGTGTACAAATCAGTAAACTCCAAGAAGTAAAACAAAAACAAAACAAAAGAACCCCCCAAAACCCTGACAGGTCAAATGATCTGGTTTCCTCAACAAATAAATTATAAATGCCAAAGATATTTAAGAGACATTGTGGGGAATTTATTTGGATCATGATTTGAATACACCACCTATAAAACCAATTTCCTTGCTGCTTTCTCACCCCATGCCACTAGAGAAACCCAACCATTTTATGGAGGTATTTAAATATCTGCATATTTGATAGTATTAATTTATTTTTTTTAAAGATTTATTTATTTATTTATGATAGACACAGAGAGAGAGAAAGGCAGAGACACAGGAAGAGGGAGAAGCAGGCTCCATGCCGGGAGCCCGACGTGGGACTTGATCTTGGGACTCCAGGATCGCACCCTGGGCCAAAGGCAGGCGCCAAACCGCTGCGCCACCCAGGGATCCCCCATAGTATTAATTTATTATTTAACTACTGCCATTTGACATTTGGTAATGTTGTTGTTATTGTTAACAAGAGACCTTATACTTTAGAGGTAGATACAAAAAAAAATAAATAAATAAAAACAAGGCATGTTGTCTGGCTAATACCAGGAAAGCTCCAGACCAGATGAGTGCTTAAAATAAATTAGGCCCTTAACTTCTTGAATTCTGCCCGATGGCATCTTCTGGAAACACAGTAAACATGAAATGGAGCAAAGCTGATTAATTATGTCAAAATGATTGCTAAAACTTGTCAAATGGAATTTGGTAAGCAGATTCCACTGTTACCCTGCTTAGCCAAAGTTTCTCATACAGTTGTAGTAAGAAGATGTAGAAGATGATTAATTCTTCCTTTAAGAAAGCAAAAACAAACCCAATGTTTATTACCCTTATTCTCCTTCTAAAACATGAGAGAGATACCAGTGATTTAGAGACATTCCTCTGATAGTTCACTTATACAAATTCTACTTTGAGCTTTGAAACATTAAAAAACTGTTGCTACTTTTGAAAATACACATGAAAAGCAAACTGTTTGGACTATACAACACAAATTATCATCAAACTGAAAATATTTGAGAGCATCCAAACAACAGGTGTTTCTTTATAGATAATTGATTGATGTTCCTACCATTTAACAATAGATTCTGAAAAGTCTTAAGTAAAGCTTTTGGAAATTCAATCACATTTTAAGTATGTCAAGGGATTCCAGTACAGGTTTCCCCTGCTATCCGAAAGTGTAGTGTTCCAATGAAAGCTCTCATAAGCCAAAATGGCTTGAAGTACTTAAAGTTTTGCTTTATGCCATTTCACCTTCCTTCCTTCCTCTCTCTCTCTCTTTCTTTCTTTCTTCTTTTCTTTCTTTCTTTCTTTCTTTCTTTCTTTCTTTCTTTCTTTCTTTCTTTCTTTTCTCTTTCTTTCTTCTTTTCTTTCTTTCTTTCTTTCTTTCTTTCTTTCTTTCTTTTCTCTTTCTTTCTTTCTTCTTTCTTTCTTTCTTTCTTTCTTTCTTTCTTTCTTTCTTTCTTTCTTCTTTCTTTCTTCTTTCTTTCTTTCTTTCTTTCTTTCTTTCTTTCTTTCTTTCTTTCTTTCTTTCTTTCTTTCGCCATTTCACTTTTCTGAATGACCTGTATTAGTACCTGTTTTTACTAACTGAAAGAAATCAGAAGAGGATTTTTGCCTTTGCAGGGGGAAAAAAAAAACTATTACCATACTAGCCTAGGTCTTTTGAAAATGTGAAGTGGCATAGTATGAACTTTGGAAAGTGAGGAATACCTGTATTTGAACTCATGAATCCTTTGGTATTATCCATAAGTTATTCAATTTATTAAGTTACTTTGTCTTAAAATTTTGAAGTTTTTGTATATCAGATTTTTAAAAAAGATTTTATTTATTTGAGAGAGTGTGAGAGAAAGGGCAACAGCAGGGGACCAGTGGGGAGCAGAGGGAGAGGAAGAGAGAGTAGACTCCCCACTGAGCAGGAAGCCTGACTTGGGACTCGATCCCAGGACCCCTGGATAGTGACCTGAGCCAAAGGCAGACGTTTAACCAACTGAGCCACCCAGGCGCCCCCAGATATATATATATTTTTAACTCAGCACTCTGTCTTCTAGATGTAGAATAGAAATTTTAAGAAAGCCAAGTATACTGTAAGATAGCTGTAAATAATGAGAATCAACATCCTCACTACTTAAACAGATCTACCAAATACAAGGCAACTTGTGACTTTCCAATAAAAGCCTATTTATCATTTATATAAATAATTCTAGGATCCAAAAAGTGCCCATCAAAATGTGTTCAGTAATAGCAAATACTAAGCCTTCTGAACATGCTGTTTGCATATTTCTGCTTCACTATGCAGCATTTCAGTGTTGAATACTCCTAAACTATCTTCAAAATAAATACTAACGGGGGCACCTGGGTCCCTAAGTCAGTTAGGCATCTGACTCTCAGGGTCCTGGGATTAAGCCCTGCAATTGGACTCTGCATTCAGTGTGGAGTCTGCTTGAGATTCTCTCCGTCTCTTTCTGCCCCTCTCCCCTGCTCATGTACATTCTCTCTCTTTCTCTCTCTCTCAAGTAAATCTTTAAAAAAATAAATGCTAACATCTATGTGAAAAAATAACTGTGAAATGGATACCAAAATAAAATGGCTGGCCTGGGAATGTTGGGAATAAATGTGATCAAAACCTAGGCCAAGGTTCATATTTAGGGACTGCTTCCAGAAAGGTTCTGTTCAAAATAACTGTGGTCTTAAATAGCTAAAGTCTAGGAGACAGGGTTCAGTAGCCTATGCCAGATGCCAGGGTCAGAATCTATGGGCAACTGAGTCAGAACAGGGAGCCAAGGGCTGAGCACCCTCCCTGCTAACCTGGAACGGGTGACAGGGATCTACCATGTTATTAGGTGACGTGTGTACTTCTCCTCAGTTTTATTCTGTTTCACCATAATTCTTCTCCTGTCACTGACTATTTGGAGTTCTGTCACTCTTCAGATTAGCAACTCCTGATATTAATTAGAAGTGGCACGTTTGTAGGAATGGAGATTTGTCCATGCCCATCCATTTCGTAGAGTTCCTACAAAATTTTCTCCTGAGCTTATTACCAGTCAAGATGGCTTCCCAAATTCCTTAATTTCACGTTTGGGTTCTAGGTCCTCAAGCGTGGCTTAGAGAGATGGCATATAGCCATGGCAGTGTTAACTAAAATGAGCTGTTACCCTATGCAGACAAAGAGAACTTTTGTATCTTCCATTCTGTGTTTTGAAGGTGACAATTTGGCCCTGCTATTTAAAAAAATTTTGTTTTACTGTTTTGTGTTGTCTCATTTAATCTGTAAAAAGTTTAAGGATATCTGTTACTTGAGAGTTAGTACGTGTTTGTATACTCATGCAAAATGTATTTAACAGATGAGTAGGACTGAGTTTTGCTAAGCCTGGTTATTATTGTGGAATACAGTGTTGAGCAGTGAAACTGGTTGAAAATGTTGTCACGTGAAGAATGTGACCCAACTTTTCTTTGGTCACATCTTCCCTCTTTACTGTTTACTACACGTCAACCATACTGGCATTCCTTCTGCTCCTTGAATGGCCAAACTTCTTCTATCTGGAGGCTTCTGCTCGTGTTGCTTCTCATGCTGCCCTACCAAACTCAGTCCAGGGATTCCTCAAAACCAGAATTAAGAAAATTTAAAAAAGAAAACCAAGAGGAAGGAGAAGCTAAAACTAACTTTCACAGGTTCTGAGTTGACCTCAAAGTAGTTGGCTCAAGATTTCTTCTCTTTAGCCTGGGTATTACTAGTGGTTCCTAAGAGCTGCTCAGTTGGAGATTTTTATAGAGACTATTGTGTTTATGAGAAATGAATTCTATTAGGAAAATCCTTATGTGATTTTAAAAAGAGGCCATATAGAATCTTACAAACGAGAGTAGAAGCTGGAAAAATTGCTGTCAGCAGTTAAAGGTGTGAGTCTGGATTTTATAAAAGATACCAATTAGTATCAGAGAAATGGTTTCAATGAACACAGTACAGTAAGGTAATCAGACAAGTCAAAGATAAAGCAACAGGTAAGACTTCTTAATTTATGAGACTCTGGCATACATTCAGCAGGTAAAAAAAAAAATTGAAAGCAATTTCGTATTCTTGATAGAAAGTTGTTCAGACATTTTCCCCAACAACCCCCACAGTATCCTCTGGAAGGTATGCTTTGAACCATCTGTTTCATCAGGGGATTACAGTGTTTGGAGACTTAGTTATTTAACATTAACCTTGTGGAGAACTTTTAATTGCAAAAAGAAAAATTGAGCAGATTAAGGTAGAAAATACTGTTTGAGAGACATAAGTAATAATTAGAGTAGATTGACGTTCAAAAAAGTACTTAGTGTAGACAAGAAAATGAAATAATAAAGAACAGTGGAAGACCATGAAATTAAGCAAAGTTTAACTCTGTTGTGAGACTACATCACCAAGTTTCAAAGTGATCTTTGGAAGGGAAAGTATCACTGTACTAGTGGGATTGTGCATTTTTCTGTATTGCTATACTGGGGTGTATGTGTGCGTGTGTGTGTGTGTGTGTATGTGTGTTGAATCTGAGCATCATTCTACAGATGTGAGGCTATTTTTGTAGATAATGATAGTTTGGCATTGGTCTAGCTTTCCTTCCTCATCTGGGAAGTGAATTGTGTGTCATTGTAAGATTGTTGATGTCTTAGAGGACAGTCTACTTCAGGCAATTGACCTGGAAACTTTGTGTGATGGTTTGCACCAACTTTTGGGTGTCAGGCTGTAAATAAAGTACAGATAAGTACTGAATCTTTTTTAAGTAAATCAACACCATGAGCATAACATTATGTGTTTATATGTGTAAAACAAGAAAGGGAGAGTGCAAACTCTTCTAAAGATTTGGGGAAGGAATTTAAATTTCCTTTATGGGACACGTGGGTGGCTCAGCTGTTTGGCGCCTGCCTTTGGCCAAGGGCATGATCTTGGAGACCCAGGATCGAGTCCCACATGGGGCTCCCTGCATGGAGCCTGCTTCTCTCTGCCTCTGTCTCTGCCTCTGTCTCTGCCTCTCTCTGTGTCTTTCATGAATAAATAAATAATATCTTAAAAAAATACATTTACTTTAAATTTTATGTTTTTCTCTATCTTGTAGTCCCCTCTTGATTTGTTTAGCTCAGAATTCAAGAGCAAGGACAGCAGCGAGTGTGTCTTATCTATTTATATTATTAGCACCCAATAGTGTTTGGCACATAATTGGGCTGAAAAATATATGAAACAATGAAAAAAATTACTAAATTAATGGTTACTCCTAAAGTTATTGTTGTTTAACTTCACATATTCCCATTTTCCCTGAGAAAGGTAGTAAACAGTATGCATGTCTTGTATTTATTTTGGTGAAAAGTTCTTGTATTATGCTGGAAACTAGAAATTTATCTAACACCTCCTCTCAGAATTGGAGGAAAAGTTGAAAAGGCATGTATTTTCTTTTTTTTTTTTTTAATTTTCTAAAGTTAATTTTAACTATAATTTGAGAAGTTTGGAGGTACATGTATTTCATTAAAAGCGATTGGAGACAACTCACATTAAAGTGAGCACAAACACTACATTAGAAACTTGCCCTTACTAACTACCCTTGAGTAGGACCTTCTGGTAATTTCTCAGAGAGAGTATAGTTGACTCTTGGGACAACACAGGGTTAGGGGTGCCAGCCCCCCATGCAGTTGAAGATTCCTGTGTAACTTTTGATTTCCTCCCAAACTTAACTACTAATAGGCTACTGTTGACTAGAAACCTTACTGATGACATAAACCATTGATTAATACATATTTAGTGTGTTAAATGTATAATATACATTACTTACTATACAGTAAACTAGAGAAAAAATGTTAAGAAAATCATAAGAGAAAATACGTTTATGGTGTTGTATTTATCAAAAAAATTTGCATATGAGTGAATCTGCACAGTTCAAAACCATGTTATTCAAGCATCAATATTTGCTTCCCCACCTCATTCATTTATTCTATTTCCTTTCAAACCCCTGATTCTTAACTGGGCACATGGCCACCTGGGAAGAAATTAATTATCCTGCATTCCTTGTAGCTTGATAATAAGATACTCTTATGACCCAAAGAGAAATAAATGGAAAAGTCCTATGGTAGTTTCTGGGAAAACATACCAGACAGATGATGCATGCTTTTTGCCCCTTCAAGTCTTCTTCCATTTTGCTGTCTGGAATTTTGATGGGATCGCAGGAGCTCTGGTCATCATCTTGGAGCATGACAAGAAGGGCCTTGATAGGAATTGCAGAGCAATGACCTGGAAGGAGCCTGGGCCACCATACCAGCCTTTGATTGCCTAAGTCTCGACTTCATTTAGTTGACAAAATATAACTTCTAATATTGCTTAAGACATAAATTCTCAGGTCTTTGTTACAGCCAGACCTAATTGTAATGGATACGCTATTTTACTACAGGTCAGTTCTAACATCTCATGATTCCATTGACCATTTGAGGATTGGTCCTTCTCTTCTTTATTCTGCCACATGTAATCATTTACTCTCATCTTGGAATTCTGTGCCAGGATTTGCTGTTGGCCTTGATTCAGAAAATAATTGATCTGAGAAGTTTTACTAGATTGTCCACAATAGTACAGGGTTAACACAGAATACTCACCTATTTTGGGGTGGGGGGGAACAGCTATATTCTAAATTCCAGAATGTCAGCATCATCCTTCTCTCATAAAGCTTAGAACCCTCTTATGGTACTCGAGTGTATTTGGCTTTTCCTTCAACATAACCCATGCAGTTGGGGAAGCCACTTTTTAGGGGCATTGGAAAGATAGGCACATCTTATTATGTAGTGCTCAATGTGGATATTTGATGCTCAGGGGCTTTTGGGGCCCCACATCTGGTGAGAAAGCTAATTATAGGTCACTGTTGAGCAGGAGAGATTTTTCTTCTCATTCTTTTGGCTCAACCTAATTTTTTATTAATCACTTTAGTGGTTTGGATAATCTTCCTGACAAAGACAAAGTGTTAGCCGTTGCTTTGTCTTAGGGTAAATGTCGAAGTGCTTGATGTCTACATGTAGAAATGTTCATCCATGGGAGCTAGAAATTGGGTAGCAAAGATTTTTTTTAAATTTTTAAAATTTTTTTAAAATTTTTATTTATTTTATGATAGTCACACACACAGAGAGAGAGAGAGAGGCAGAGACATAGGCAGAGGGAGAAGCAGGCTCCATGCACCGGGAGCCCGACATGGGATTCGATCCGGGGTCTCCAGGATCGCACCCTGGGCCAAAGGCAGGCGCCAAACTGCTGCGCCACCCAGGGATCCTGCAAAGATTTTTTTATGTCCTATATAGAGCTGAACTATATAGGCCATCTTTGGTTTGAGCTGAGTCACTCTGTGGACCTAGGATCCACCTTAACTTCCAAATATGTCCTCTCTCATAGATGAGAATAGAGAAACTCAGAGAGAAAAAAGGTACATTTCATTTTTTATAGCAGCCATCATGGTGACTATTGAGAAATATTCTCTTTCTGTGAAGATTTGTGAACTTGTCAGCCTGTGAAGTTCATCTGTGGTTTGCAGAGACATGTATCCTGGTTTGAGGGCATATTGTAAAGGCTGTGGGGCAAATAAAGGAGAGCCAGGAAAATGGAGCTCAAGATGAAGTATTCATCCAGAACTAGCGATCCATTCCTCTTGCTTTCTAGAGTTAGTTTCTGAAAGGATGCACCACAGATGTCTGGGCCAATTTTATGAGAAAAAGCTCCAGATACCTAGGACAGATGTCATTTAAGGGAATTGCCACTACAGAATTACTTCAAGGGGTGTTATTAGGCTTGGGCACATCTTCTATCTTTCACACTCGCTCTTCATGTACACCTGATGTGTATTGTCGAAACTGGAAGTCTTAGCAGGTTCTCTTTGCCCATATAACGGTTGTTCCTTGTAATTCCACCTGAAACTTCCATTGGAGAGCTTTATGATTATATTAAGTACTTTCTTTTTCTTTTCTTTTTTTTTTTTTTTTTGCTGGTGGGCTGAAAGGGTAAGCTGATAATTCAAAGCTTTGTTATCAAGGACTAGATGGTAAGTTTTTTGAAAGCATATTGGTGCTGTAGAATTCTAGCAAGTGTAGTGTCCACTTCATCATTGATTCTAAGACCTGCGTTAGACCAATTTGAGAAGTTAGGCGGAGTGAGAATCCTGGGTATTATAAATACAGTGATGGACTTGATATATCACCTTTATTTCTCCAACACCATCATTAACAGAGTACTTAGAGTTCTACAAAACATAGTTTTATTTTTAGAAGCCATATTGTAGTTATTTAAAGGAACCCCTGAATTAATTCCTAAAATGAAGAATTCTTTATTTTTGAGTTTGGGTTTCCCTATTTTCAAATATGTCAGTGTGCCAAATATTAGTATATCAGATGTCATAAATATTTTGTTCAAGGGAACGAGATAGCCAAGAAGCCTAGTGGAAATAACTTTATTAGTTATAGGTATAATAATAAATGGTAGGTGTCAAGAGGTCTTGGTGACTAGCCATTAACTGGCCACATGGCCTTGGTCAGGTCACTGAGCCTCTCTAGACCTGAGGTTCTCTACTGTTCTATCAAGTGAGGGTTAGAATGAATGATATCTATGGTTCCAGCCTATGAGATCTGTGCATGTTTTGCCTTAAATTCACTATGAGAAGGTCCTTGCCTTCAGGAAATTTCAGCTTTTTTTCCTAGCTTTCCTTACTTCTTTCTGGCTAGGCTCCAAAAGTAATATGCACTTGTTTATAAAGGAAAATTCAACTAGAAAATGTATTATGCAGAAAGGAAGTCTCCTTCAATCCCACCCTCTGAGAAATTCTTAAAATAGGTATATAATTGTCTCAGTTTATATCTTTGCATATATTAGTATCCTTGTGATATATACACACATATATGTGTGTGTATATAGTATATATACTATATACTATACTATATATACTATGCTATATATATATACTATAAACTATACTATACTATATATACAGTATATGTGTGTGATATATACACACATATATGTGTATATAGTAAGTGTATATATGTGTATGCACATATATACATATATATATCTTATTTGCACTAAAACTTGATTTTTTCAACACGTAACGGTTGAGATAATCTTTTCCATGTCAGTATAGATAATAAAGCTACCTTATTTTTTTTAATTGAGGTATAATTGACTATAACACTATATTAGTTTCAGGTGTATGACATAATGATCCAATATTTGTATATATTGTAAAATGATCACCACACATATACTTAACATCTGTTATGATAGAAGAGCTACGCTTAGCAACTTTCAATTATGCAATACAGTATTATTTACTACAGTCACCATGCTGTATTTACATAAGCTACCTTATTTTTAAAATTCCTTCTAGAATGTCACTAATTGAATATTGGAGGCATGCCAAATACACATTTTGGCCAAATGGTCATGTCTTAAGTCATATGTAGCTTGAAACTAAAGCTAAGTATCAGTTCATAGAATGGATGTCTGGAATACCAAAAAACTGTGAAATTTCAACAAAACGAAATTTTTTAATAAAAATCTGTAGTAGATTTAATTTTGACAATATATAGATTCTCCTTTTACCCCACTGACTGCTGTTAGATTGATCCTGCAGTTGCTATATTATACTACACAGAGTACAGTACTGCTGATAGTAATGTTGTCCCTTGGCAATTTACCTTGTCCTTTCCAATAATAACTAGGTTATAGACTAGGTGAAGATTTCTCTCCTCATTAACCACTGGCCTTGGAGATTTGTGTGATGATCATGAATTTCATTGAAGGAAACCGAGAAATTGAAGCATTGTGCACTGCTTGAAACATACTTTCTAAATATTTTCAGAAGCATACTTAAGATTGCTGCCAACACATATATCTAACTTTTAATGTTTTTGCTGCTTCACACAATTAGAGGATTGAAAAAAATTCTATCTTTAATTTTGACTCTAAAATTGTGGCAATAATGTCGACTTTTAAGATGTAACAGAATGTTTCAGTATCACTTGTATCATGACTTTCATCATTCACACACACCAACTTCAGCGTTGTTTCTGGAATAGAATGATATGAGACTTTATATGTAAGAAAAACGTGAACTCTCAAAATATAGCAGTTTTGTTTAAATTTGCCCCTCTCCCCTTATTTAGCAAATTCCAGTGAATAATTACATTCTTAATAGCAGTCATTGGATTTAGCAGGCCTGCTATTTTGGTATTCTTATCTGCAAAGTAGAATTTTTTTTTAATTTTTTTTTTAGGTTTATTTATTTATTCATTCAGAGAGAGCGCAAGAGAGAGGCAGAGACACAGGCAGAGGGAGAAGCAGGCTCCATGCAGAAAGCCCGATGTGGGACTCGATCCCGGGCCTCCAGGATCACACCCCGGGCTGCAGGCGGCGCTAAACCTCTGCGCCACCAGGGCTGCCCTGCAAAGTAGAATATTACGGGATTTTGGTGGCTGCTGTTTTCCACACAGCCTGTGTAACAGGAACGGACTCTTCCTCCGTCTTGTTGGCAGTTATTGTGTAAATATACAAGGCAGTTCCACAACCTCTTGTAACTCATGAAATTAGTCTTTGGCAGAAGAAGAAGAAGGAAGAAAGTACAGTACTCCTTTTATACTTTCTAGTTCTGTTCTATCCACTGTGCCATAATTACTTTCTGAACACAGCAGGTGAATGTGACCCAATCTTTAAAAGCTTGTGACCCCTAAGACATCCTTCACCATGTTTGGTCCATTGTCAGCCACAGTTAGCTGTCACTGGTCTCTGGTTTCTTTTTTTTTTTTTTTTTTTTTATTTATTTATGATAGTCACACAGAGAGAGAGAGAGGCAGAGACATAGGCAGAGGGAGAAGCAGGCTCCATGCACCGGGAGCCCAACGTGGGATTCGATCCTGGGTCTCCAGGATTGCGCCCTGGGCCAAAGGCAGGCGCTAAACCGCTGTGCCACCCAGGGATCCCTGGTCTCTGGTTTCCATTCTATACTTCTTGTGGATGCACCATGCTACTGTGAGAAACGAGGAACTCTTTCAGCAAGAGAATAAAGCAGGAGCAGGGTTGAATGCATTGCTAATGGACTGTGCTGTTGTATTTAAAGGAGGTCTGGGTGTTCAAGTGTGTGATGCACAGGATAGAGGAGGAGCACCGTTGTTATTGTGCATGTTATTTTGGAAAGAAGAACTTTGGTAACGTTTTCCAGAAGCACTCTTGATGCTAGGCTTCATCATTTGGACAACTGTGAATGCTCTTCTTCTTCAGTGACAGGATTAGAGATGTTGGCATTCTTTAGTAGTCTAAAATGTTAACAAGCTTAGTTTTCAAAGTTGGCCTCTATATGATTTATTTATTAGAATTTTAAAAATGTGTTTTGAAGTTCAATTTTAAGCAAAGCATGTTTTTGGTATACCATTTTTTTGCAACCGTTTTCTGCTTTGTATGTTTTATGTGTGTATTTTGTCTGAATCAAAGATGACTTTGTGGATGTCATTGTGATTTTAGAGATTTTCCTATTATTGAAATTTTTACATTGCTCAATTACAAAAGCCATATCTGGTAACTCTAAAATCTTAATCTCTGTGGGTCTTTTTCTAGGCTTTCCCCTAGCTCCCCTCTCTCATAGTTTTCTGTTACTTTGGTCTCTTCTCCTGATAAGCCTGATGATTTTTTTTAAAGATTTTATTTATTCATGAGAGACACAGAAAGAGAAGCAGAGACACAGGCAGAGGGAGAAGCAGGCTCCATGCACGGAGCCTGACGTGAGACTCAATCCCGGGTCTCCAGAATCATACCCTGGGCTGAAGGCGGCGCTAAACCACTAACCCACCCGGACTGCCCAAGCCTGATGATTTTTAATGAATTTTGGACACCGGTTATAAAAAATAGTAGAGATAACTTTAGGCTATAAATAATGTTATTTTCCTCCAAAAAGGATTTACTTTGGCTTCTCGTAGACAGAATCAGAGGTTGGGACTTATAGCTCTGCCTCAGTGTGAGGACTGGCTTGTTCCTTGTCCCCACCTCTAAGATGTAGTCATGAGGGATCCCATCTGAGAGCCTTGACTTTCCAAAACTCATCCTCATCCATGGGCCCTGAACAGTGACTTTTGTCCACCCTAGCCATAAAGCTAGCGAAAGCTCTCAGTATCTTCACAGCCTTGTAGGTGGTTACTGTATGCTCAGATCTTCAGTTTCTTGATGCTACCTTTGGGAATGAACAAGTGTCTCAAAGAGAAAAGCAAATCTAAATGTTAGATTTATTACCTCCTTAGCTTCTTTCTGGGACTTTTCTCACTCATGTTCTCCTTTGGTAGCTCTTCTTGCCTAGTGTTCATAAGTTGTTCTCAGCAAGAGGATTGGTTTGCAACAAGCTATTTAGCCATTGTTGGAATCTAATCTGTATTTGAAAGTGAATATTCAAATATTAAACATCAGTACATGTAGCATGCCTTGTTTGTGTTACTGTTATGTGCTGATTATATATTATAGTAATCTCTGCAGTCATAGCATCCTTTGTAATGTATACGTTCAGGAATGCCATAGGGGTGCCTAGGTGGCTCAGTAGGTTAAACGTCCAACTCCTGATCTCAACTCAGGTCTTGTTTTCAGTGTTGTGAGTTCAAGCCCCATGTTGGGCTCAACACTGGGCATGGAGCCTACTTAAAAAAAATTCAGGAATGCCAAAAATAACACTGAATAAGGCATTCAGGTATTTGGCCAAGTTTTAAAAATCTACCAGATTGATTTTTAATTTACTCATATTATTTATTTCATATGTATATACATATGAGAATGGTATTTCTTATTTTCACTCCTTTTCCTCTTCTTATTGGTGGTTTTATTTTCATTGTTGATTTGTAGAAGCTTTTTGTATGTAAGAGCAATTAATCCTTTGCTTTTATGTGCTATGAATGTTTATCACCAGCAAATATGGTTTGTAGGACTGCTACATTTTAGGATTTACTGAGTTTTTTGTGGCCTTTTATAGTTTTTTTTTTTTTAGCTCTTTTTAAAAACTAATGTTGCACAGATATTTATAAAGAAAATACACAGATATAATCACAATAAACACACGCATGTTTATACTTATATATCTGTAGTCACACATAAGACCTTGTTAATTATATTATTCAGATCCTTTATGTCATAATTTTTGAGGGATCATATTTATTCGCCAATGACTAAGTATTAACTTTACCTCTTCTCCTGATAGTGTTCTTGGTTCTTTTTGCCTTGAATTTGATCTTGTTAAATGTTCATATTGTGATCCCTGTGTTTTGGAAACAAGGGGGTGGTATAGATTCTTATTTTATCTTTGTCTCTTTAATTGTGAATTCTTCACTTCTTTTTCCCTCTTTTAATTTAGAAGAATGGATTCTATGGTTAAACCACCTGAGAGGTATCACAAAGGAGGAAGTGGCCCTGAACCTGAATCTTGGAGTCTAAATACAATATGAATGGGTAGCTGTGTGTGGGTCTTCCAGTCAAAAGGGAAGGATTAAAACAGAAAGAGGCTAGGATGGAATAGGAAGTATTTCTGGAATGTGATAGGCTGACTCAAGCAGAAAGTCTGAAGAAGTAGGAAGTAAATGGGTTATTGGGACCACATTTTGGTGATCCTGAAGCTAGGCAGGGAAATGAGAAATAATCCTTCACTTATAAATTTAGGTGTTCTTTAGACAAATAACCAAATAAGTATGCATTTACAAAATAAGTCTGTGTCAAAGCTTGCTATACAGAATCATCCTTCATGCTTTGTTTATGCTGATCTTGTTTTTTGGTTTTCCTTTATTCCAAGAGCTGAGTGCACCACGATTCACATGAACTAATCTCATGCCCATTCTTGGAGTTTTATTTGTCATTTGACATTCTAACCAGGTGACTTTTGGGGTGATCGATAAGGTTGATAATCTTACCTCAAAGAGATAGTTTAAGGGGCCCCTTGGTGGCTCAGGGGTTGAGCATCTGCCTTCAGCTCAGGGCATGATCCTGGAGTCCCAGGATTGGTCCCACATCGAGTTACCCACAGGGAGCCTGTTTCTCCCTCTGCCTGTGTCTCTGCCTTTCTCCGTGTGTCTCTCATGAAGAAATAAATCTTTTAAAAGAGAGAGATAGTTTCAGTCTGTCATATTGTGGGTCAGCCTAGAACTGCTTTCCTTCAGTTCTCTTCTGCCTTTTCAGCTGTGCCCACTCCCCAAATCATAAATATCCATTTCCTTGCATACATTAAGCAGATGAGATGAAAATGTGCTAAATATGAGTCGATGGCCATGTCTGCAGGCTGGTTTAGTTCTCTCCCCAGAAGCACGTAGATGGTGGCTTACTGAGAATGGTGTGAAACTGTGAATTCAGGTTCCAACAGTATTTTCAGGTGCCCATCATGCCCAGATTGCTGTGTATGGCAGGGGAAGCCAGGAACCTCTATTGAATGCTATCCCCGAATTCAGGACAGTTAGCTCTTCAGAAATGGCACTTTTATTCCAAAGGGAAAATTTAGAGAACAGAGTGTTTTCCTTTGGCTTCAGCATAAAATATTATTTTTTTCTATCCCTAGGGGACTCATTCTCACAGTTCCGGTTTGTTGAAGAGAAAGAGTGGGATGGTGAAGTGTCAGGTCCAAAACAGGTAAGATGGTTTGTCTTGAATGTGGATTGGCTCTTCTCAAGGCTGAAGACCTTTATGGTAGAAGAAAGGTGTGCAGTGGTGCTAAGCTTCCTAGCTTGGTGGCCCGGTGAGTTGGCAAGGCCATTAATGGGGCAGAGAGAAGGCAAGTTGACTTTGAATATTTTAAGTTGATGTGTGGGCAGGACACATCCCAAACTAAATTCATCAATTCCCCATCAAAACTGGTTCATGACCCACTTACCTCCTCACAAGGTTCTGTTTTTGCTTACTTGAGAAAGAAAAAGATGACAAGAATTTTGGAAAGTATAATGATCTGATCGAAGGCTATTTTTTTCTTTAGCTGCAAAGTGGGCTTGCTAGCAGGTTCTTTTCTCACCAATTAGTGTGCCTTTACATGGACACTGAGACTTAGAATCTAGGAAGTAATAAGGTTCCTGGACAGAGGGGACAGATTTTCAGTACCCAGACTAGGTTCTGTGCACATTGACCAAGGTTCTGTGCACATTGACCTCAAGACTAGGGTGGTGGGGCTTTGTTCTAACCACCAAGGCTGGCTTCTGCTGCTGGCCTCAGAGCATGTAGGAGAGAAGGCATCAGTACAGTGAGGCTGCATGCTCCAGTTGTGAGAGACCACCAGGGTTGGCCAGGTACATATGGGGACGAGACTCTCCAGGCAAAAAGGAACCTCCCAGTTATTTTATGACCTAGCCAAAAAGTGAATTGTTATTATTCCAATTAAGCCTACTTTAAAATTCACACTTGACTATTAGAAGCTTTTCTCCTCAGCGCATTTTATATGTTAGACTTTCTGCTTTAGCCGTTTAGGGGAAAGACTGGTCCTGAGCGAAGGAGTCTTCTTCCAAAGTGGCATTTGATGTCAGGTTCTAGGCTCCAGGACCCCGGCAACTCCACCTGGTGGTTTGACAAAACTTGATGGCAGCCTGGAGGCCACACAGTGTCTGCTGGGCCTTGGATGATGGGCAGGAGTTAGAGACCGGGGTGGGGGGAGACGACGACAACACACATTCCAGAAGCAGATACAGCCAGATGTCCATCATTCAGGACATGGCTCAGAGGCACAGGCTGGCTGTTCCCTGTATCCTTGTGCATACACCTGCCTCCTTTAGTTGTGGAGCATGTACCTTGCACATGATGCAAAAGAGGGCAGAGGAAGTTGGACACTTGCAGCCAGACCCCAGCACGCCCCAGGGTCCTTCTGTCTGGGGAGCTGGGGGGGGGGGTGCAGGTGAATGGTGCGCAGGCAAGGCAGAGACCAGGTCCTCACCGTGTGTGCGTGGTTACCCAGGCGGTGGGGAGGCATGATTCAGGATGTCAAGTGGTGACACACCCATAGGTTAAGCATTCAGGATCACCCCTTCTATCAGGTTGAGAGTTTCTACAAACTTGAAAATGCAGACACGGCCACGCGGGTCTGGTCACAGCCCCAAGACGCAGCGTGCTGGTAAGAGAGGCCATGTGTGCTGAACGTCTCGCTCCCTGCAGGGCTCTGCCGCCCTCTGCCCCGCTCCTTGAGTACACTGCGCTTTTTGAGAAGTGAGTTCCTTTGTTCCAGGGCCGGGGCCCCCTCAGGTGCTGTCCACACTGCATCTGGCCACACTGGGGAGCATTTCGGAAGGGCTGCTGGAAGCCACACTGCTTCCCTCTACCCTCCTGCCCTGCTGGGGTGGGGGGCGGACCGTGGGTTCCCTCCTCTGGGTCACTGCCTGCACTCATTGCAGGCCGGTCTCCCCGAGATGATCCCAATGTTCCTGTGGCAGAACCCAGACCCGAGCAGGTGACCCCCAGCTTTCCTTCGTACTCGAAGCCAGTGATTTACAATAAGCTGTGTTTCTAGTGGGGCCTGTGGGGCCTGTGTAGACGGGTGCTCAGCGGTGCTTCCCTCTAATGTGAGGCCATTATAAGCAACTCTTGGCTTGTTCTTTCTCTTGGGTGGCCGGCGCGCTGGAAGGCAGCCACTGGACTGTCCTTAAGCCTCGAAGTAACCTGGAACGTTCCCTCAGATACTGTCAACTTGGGAGGTCATCGCGGGGGCAGGCCTCGACTTCCACGAACAAGGAGAGGGATCCAGGGAAGCCAGCAGCCCATGGGCGGGGTGTGCTGTGCTGTCTGGGGCGGGTAGAGGTGTAGTCCCAGCCTGGCGGCTGTGCCCAGAGCCCCGCCACACTGCGTCCCCGGCTCTCCCCTCCACTCCAAGGCCGCCCTCTGGAGTGATCGCTCTGGAATCACGTAGATTCCATGAAATGCTTCTTTTTCTCTCAATCTGCCAGTCATTCCAGAAGCATCCTTAGTTTCTAGGCTGCTGTGCAATGTTGGTGTGGGGTGAGGACTGCCCTGTTCCTGCTCTCAGTGTGACCTCTGGCTCCAGAACGTGGCTTGGGATTTGCTGATCCTGATGCAGGGATGATAGAAATGGCAGCCCTGTCACGTGTGATCTGTGACTCACTTTCAGGGGATGCTGTGTTCACTGCTGTCGTCATCTGCTCTTTTATCCCCAACAGGCCCTTTGTAATCATCACCTGATATATTTATATGATTTTTCATCAATAGAATTCAGCGTTTTATGTGGACTGCGAGTCACTGGTCCGAGCCCTTCAAGAACTGCCTCTCTCTCTCCGGCTCAATGTTGCTGCCGAGTTGGTCCAGGTAAAAACCCCGACAGTGTCTGCCAGCTGCAGGGACACAGGAGTGAAGGACGTCACCCTGCAGGACGTCTCATAGTCAGCTTCTCCTTTCATAAGGCTGAGGCTCTTGTGTCAAGGTCGCATTTTCAAAGTTTTAAGGGAGAATGAAATAATTTTTAGAGTTTTCCGTTCTTTTGTTTTTACATTTGAAACATTTTGAAGGATCAAATGTAATGGAATTGAATGAAAACTATAAAGTCTGGCTGGTATTTTACTCAAAAATTTATGTGCCAGGCTTACATCCAGCATGGATCCCACAGGCATGGGTCTCGATCCCATGGGGCTTCATCTGTTGGGAACTATACTGATGAGGTCATCCAGCCATGCTCAGTCCCATGAAGGACCAGTGTCGTGTGCCGCCAGCACATATGACGACGAGGCGGGGCTAGGAAGCTGGTGGCTAGGAAGGGCATTCCGGACCAAGGGGGAGGTTGTCTGAGATCCCGAGGGTAAACACATGGGGGTGGGATTTGGAGTGCCCCGGCCCAGTGTCCTGACACTGCGGTGAGTGATGATCTGCATCGCAGGGTGAGGGCAGGGAGGGAAAGCAGGAGGCTGCGGAGGCCCGGGGCATAGGGGGCCGCGGGCAAGGAGGGTGGAGAGGGCAGAGGACTGGCCTTTGCTGGGAGGTGCTTCAGAAGGGAAGTCTGTGAGGCTTGGTAAGTGCTAGGAATGGGGAGCGAGCAAGTGAGACTTGTCCTCGGCTTTCCAGCCTGTGCAGCTCAGCGACGGGGTCGTGTCAGGAAGGGCGAGGCCTGCACATTATTGGGTGTGTGCCTCTGAGGTATCAGTGGGAAACAGTAGTTGGCTATAGGTTCAGAATTAATGGCTGGAAGCATAAATTTGGAAGATGCTGGTGTAAGATAGCAACTGATTGGTGAGCTGAGAGAGGAAGAGGCACAGTGGGTTGTACTACA
This sequence comes from Canis lupus dingo, assembly GCF_003254725.2. Taxonomy (NCBI): domain Eukaryota; kingdom Metazoa; phylum Chordata; class Mammalia; order Carnivora; family Canidae; genus Canis; species Canis lupus. The sequence continues at coordinate 1,327,632 of NC_064272.1, forward strand.
GGGACTCCAAAATGTAACTGTGGCTCAACTACGTTGTTTTTTAAAAAGTGAAACCCTGAGCAGTCTTGCGTGTAAACTGAGTCCCAGTGACTCCAACGGTTGCCTTCATTCTGCAGCTGAATGTGGTGTGAAAGTTGAGCAGATGCATGAATTGGTTGCCCCCCAACCTGTCATGTCCATGGCACTAACTGGCCCCCAGTTTAGGGGAGCAAGTGGAATTCAGCACTGGGGGACAGTTAAGGGAAGGCACAGAAGTAGACGGGGTGGCATTTGCCTCTGATGGAATCGCCACAGAGCTTTAGGGATGTCTGGGGGGCTTGGGGGAGAGGGTGTTTCTTAGTGGTTGAGATTCCAGGTCCTGCCAGGTGCAGGGGAGCCCGCGGAATGGGGAAGTGTTAGCATAAGACACCAGGAAACACCAAGAGGAGGGGCCTCTCTCGGGGAGCAAAGTAAGTACTGTGAGCCTGTGACTGCGAGGGGCTCCTGTCCGGGGCAGGCCTCAAGATAGCGGTGTTAATTAATTTCAGTAACTTTGGAAACCTGGCTTAAATAGTTTTGAACCTCCTGCTTCCCCCCATGATATAGAGCCGTTATTCCAAATGGTGTTTGCATGTTAGCATCACCTGGGAGTTAAAAACAATGCCAGACCCTAGGTCCGGGACAACAGAATGACTCCAGGAATAGGATGTGGTCCTTGGCACATGCCAGCTTCGTGTTGCACATGGGCAGCGATGGATGAAAACTGATGTGCGAAGCCATCCTGTTCTAAAAGTCGTCAGCACACTGGATGTGCTCAGGATGTGTCAGTGGACAGTGCCCTCCAGCGGGGTGGCTGGGCTCCCCCCGTGCTGGTCACCCCAGGCCTCCCTCCACAGCCGACCTGCTCAGCCTCAGCCAGACGCTGCAGTCACCTGGGGGGCAGCTTTTGTTAAACCATGACAGGAAAGTGCATGCAGAATTGTGACCATGGACTCAGCCTCCAGCTGGAGGCTCAGAATACCGGCCGCACTCCAGAAGCCGCCCTGTCCCTCCCCCGGAGACCAGCATCCAGACCCCTCCTAGTGAAGGTTACAGCTATACAAAGTCCCAAACCAGGCAAAACTAATCAAATTGTGTGTGTGTGTGTGTGTGTGTCTGGCGTTTTTGATTCAAATGTTACCTAGAGTCATTGTTGACCAACCCATCCTTCACCATCACCACTCGTACGTTTCTGGACGGTGAACAGATGGGGTTTGCTGCTGCGCCTTGGGGCCTCTTAACAGGTGTGACTCCTCGCACACTGGGCATCTGCAGACATCTGAGGAGACCCTGCTGCTGCCACTCCACAGGGTTAGGGCGGGAACTCTGACCCCCCGGCACTGCTGCGGCCCCTGGGGTCCCCACCTCCCCCGCGTGGGCAGGGCTGAGCTGGGGGGGCCCTTTGTGAACTTCCTGTTTGAGTTGAATGTCTTATCCCACAATGTATGGCTTCCTTCGCTTCTGTTTCTGCCTAAGCAGCTATGGCGAGACTCTGGTTTTTTTGTTTTTTGTTTTTTAAAGATTTTATTTATTCACGAGAGACACAGAGAGGGGCAGAGACACAGCCAGAGGGAGAAGCAGGCTTCCTGCGGGGAGCCTGATGTGGGACTCAGCTCCAGGACCCCGGGGTCACGACCTGAGCCCAAGGCAGGTGCTAAACCACTGAGCCCCCCCAGGAATCCCCATGGTGAGACTCAGGTTCTTAACTCCATTATCATGGTTCTCTTTCAGACCGCCCTTCCTTTAGAGCTTCCTCAGATGAAACCAAAGAGGAACGATGAAGCCAAGGGACTGGGGATGCAGTTAAAAGGGCCCTTGGGTCCTGGCGGAAAGGGGTCCGTCTCTGAGCTGAAACCTGCCGCCTGCTGCCCTGCCCCCTCGGGGGGTCCCCAGAAACCCACTGCCCCACTGCCGTCGGCAGCAGACCACTTGGAGGAAGAATTAGATCTGCTGCTTAGTCTAGACGCACCTGTAAGAGACGGGGAGAGCATCCTACCGGACCTGACGCCTGGGTTAGAATCTGAGAAAGACAGAGACATGGCCCAGGAAGGACAAGGTATGGCTTCTGGTTTACCTGCCCCTCCCATCCATCTTCTTGTTTTTGTGCAAACAGCCCCACCTGCATTGTGCCCACACACGTCTGCATCAGTGTCTGACACGGATCTGGTGGTGTCCACGGACATCTGTTTCTACGCTCACATCCCCACTTCCTCTGAGCCGACCTTTCTGACACCATTACTCTCGCTACGTCTGCCAGGCTTCCAGAGCCTCCACCTGCCTGACTGCAATAGTAAACCCAGGCTGCAGCTGGAATGTGTGCCTAAAAAGGCATTAAGACCCTGGTAGCCTTCGGCTGTGCAGCAGCAGACCTTTCAATCAACTGTCTCAACAGGACAGTTACCCAACTCTCCAGACTTGCTATTTCCATCTTATTTTTGTACAAAAGAGCACTTCCTCCTTTGTGTGTGTTCTGTGAGAAAGTGGCCCCTCCAAGGGGAGGCCGAGGGTGCCTGCTCCACCCGCATACTGCATTTGTGAGAGCCTTTAAAGACTTCCCAGGATTGCTACAAGAGTAAACAGAAAACTGAGCTGTTGGGTCTTTTTAGAAGACCAGTGAACTATGAAAGTCACCTTGAGCATGAACAGAAGAGCAGGTCTCTACCCCATTTATTAATCTGTTCAGATATTATCCTACCTGCTAAAGGAGTAGGAGCAATGCTAGAACGTTCCCCCTTATTGTAAGCAAAGCACTAACTAGAGCTGCATTCTGTCCGGGAACACCCCCTCCCCCCAGGGCAGCCTGGGCCCCCAGTAAGGGACTGACATGAAATTGTTAACTTGGCTTCCATTTCCCCAGGTCCCGCAGAACCATCTGTGACAGACGAAAAGAATGTGCAATCTGAGCAACCAAGTACATCAAAACCCGTTACTGAGGAAGAGCTTGAAGACTGGTTGGACAGTATGATTTCATAACGTAAAAAAGAAAAATGGGAAAAAAAAGTGCCTGAAGCAGATTTTGGTTGCCTTGTCCAGTCAGGGTGGGCCCAAGGCTGTCCTTCCAGAATAGCTGGTTCTGAGCATGCTCCAAGCCCATGTGTCCCACCACCTTTGCCGCAGTGAAGGCCTGCCTCTACATTCCACAACATCCAAAACTATACATTTAAGAGACTTGTGGCATTTGTTCTCTGGCTTAGTGATCTGCTAGATTGCTTGAGGGCAGCCTCCTTCCTTGCAGTGTTTACAGCTGAGCAGTGCCGCTGCTAGACTAGAAACAAGAAACAAGGCATGCATTTGGCCCAAATAAACCAACGCTGGTCTACAGAATTGCTTTCTTTCTTGGAGGTTTAGGCTCTTGGTCTTGTACCTCCTCTGGATGATTCTATAGCCATCCTGGAATTGCTGGGAAAAGGGTCACATTACAAGAGGCCGACGCTATGGATTGGTGTGTATTACTTTATTGCAGTGGGCACTTCCTTTGATGTAAGGAGTTCACCTAAACACAGCAGCTCCACTACTTACAAGGGGACCATAAAGCAGTACTCAGGTTGGCATAAGATTGAAATTTTTCTGATTTTTCAGTACAGTACTTCTAATAACAGCAGTTGACAAGCTGTTACTGAAAAACAATATATGAATGACCTTCAAGTGCAGTTTCATAAAGACGGAAGTTCAACACAACTAATGAATGGAACTGTCCGTCTGGAACATAAACATAAAAAATTTGCATAGCTAGATCTAAAGAGATTTTAAGGCACTTGATATTTCAGTGTCAACAAAGGGTTGGTTGGTTTTTCTAGTTCTTTAACTGCTTAAAGTTTTTCAAGCTGATTCTGAATACATTCACTAGCACGTACCTTGGGAAATAATTGACTGCAGTTAAAATGATTAGTTGTAGTTCAGACCATGAGTCACTAGTGATTCTGTCAGGTGACGTTCAAGTGTGTAAAATTTCAGGTATTGTGCGTTGAAGATTTCATCCTTGTGGCCCTTTCCTCAAGGACACCGTGGCAACAAACTAGTGCCATTACAACTGAAAAACTTGAAGGTATTCTCAACCACAGTTTCCTTGATTCTTTGCCATCTTTTAACAGTTTGAGAGGTCACCTCCCCCAGGGCTAGGTCCATTAGGCACAAAAAGCCAAATCAATTCCAAAATAGCACATATTTGTAACAAACACTTTCTTGTAAGGGAGGCATTTAGGATATTTCACATTTCAAATATTTTGCACAACTATAAAAGATTTATTTCACTGGAAGCTGACTGTCCAGAATTGTAGAGTTCTTTCATTCCAATTTATCCAAGCTGATCTTCATACTGTTTCCGAAAGCAGTCACCAGCTGGGAAGAAATCCCAACACCTTTCTTGGTACATCTTCCAGACATAAGATTCCTGAAATAATGGGAACAAAGGGCATTTCTTTTTGGACCACAGTCAGCTCAAACCCAGGTGGTTTTCCTCTGCAAGGTCTCCCAGGAGAATGGTGATGGGGCCCAATTTGCACCTCTTGCTGGCTCTGTTCCTCTCCCCTCTCCCTCCCCCGCCCCACCAAAACTCAAAACACTGAACACAATGCAATGATCCAGCAATGGGCTGAGTCTATGTCATCTGTAATTGTTAGAAGGCAGAAGGTGGCACAAGAAGGGGACAGTGAGTGCTAGCTTGGCCAGATGCCTGGAGAACTGAAGGGAAATCTAGAACCAGTTGCCTCTCCAGTGTCCGAGCTGTGAAGTTTTCCTACAAATCTGAGGATGTTTGAATATTTGATAACCTACCTTTTCTTCCCTTGGTTCTCAGTCACAGAATCCCTCTTGACATATACTTTCACTCATTACCCACACTGCCACAGTCTGGGTCACTGTGTGCGGTGGTTCTCTTTCTCAGGCTGTCCTCACACCATCTTACTCTCTGTTAGAGCCACCCTCTCAGCTTCTCCTTGTCCTTTTTCTCTGTAATGTTCTCCCCACCTCCAGCTATTCTACTCTGAAGCAGTAACCACAGGGGTTTAGAAAATGTCAGTGTTAGTTGGGAAGGATAACCAGAAAGTCTTTAGGAACAGATTGGAGTTGCCTTAGGACATTGGCTTCTTAAGTAAGTCACAAAGAGATGGTGGAATAATGTAGGGGAAAATGTACGTTGGAGACTAACGAAGTCATGTGTCTACCACAGACACCCTATGCTCTGTTGAGTCTCAAGACTTCTGAAAGGGAAACTCTTAATGCAGGGTATGATTCTTAAGCCACTTGGTTCCTCACCTGACCCGTGTGTTCCGTTTCATCTTTATTAATCAGATACATCAGGAAGAACCTGAAACAAGGGGAAAAAGGTACAATAAGTGAGACAAAGACAATTTTACTTTGGTTAGTCTTTTTGTGAGGAGAAGTTCTTTTTACCATTCCTAAACCTTGAGCTGAGAGCCCTTTGGAGGAAGCGTTTTGGCTACCTTTCTAAAAAATCCTTAACAGGGGCACCTGGATGGCTCAGTCAGTTGAGTGTCTGACTCAATTTGGGCTCCAGTCATGAACTCAGGGTTACGGGATCCAGCCCCGTGTGGGGCTCTGCACTGCTTAACATTCCCTCTCCCCACCCCCACCCCAGCTTGCATGTTCTTTCTCTAGGATTTTTTTTTAAACACTAAAATGGTCACCAAAACTCTTACTGTATGATTAATAATAGGTAAATGTAGAACTGAAATTGTGTGTCTCAAAGATATATCATGAAAAAAGGTAAAAAGTATTTAACCTCATTAAGTTCTCTTCAGAAATAGAGTTTGGTTTGTATTATGGCCATCTGAGAAATGCCAGTGCAGTTCACACATTCTGACCATGGTGGAGCTAAGGTTTGAGTCTGTCCATCTGGTATACCCAGGTTCCTTGGGGCCTGGGCTGGTCTATCAGCTCACACTGCATGACCTCAGAGATCCTCTCAAAGATTGGACTGTGAGACTGAGGGTGGAGAGAACCTGAGCCCCAGATTTCAGATTCTCTCAGAGTCCCCTTAGATGTATAGCTTCAGAGGCCGTAAACAGATTTGGTTCCGTCCTCCTTTTTCCCTTGAGACTCAGGCATGGAGGACATTATCTCCTAGCATATTTATTTGACAAAGCACCATTTTTAGGGGGTTTCAGACATGAATGAGATGGGTCCTCTCTCCTCAAGCAGGCTGCGAGAGGTACACAGAGCCAGAGGAAGACTACTATAATATCTAGTGCGATGGGAGGATGTAGAAGGGGGACAGCATTACAGCACCCTTTCACGTTTCTCTGCTCCAAGGTCCTGATGAATGGCCAAGTGCTCACCATTTATAGAAGGACATCCATCCTGATCACCTCCATGAACATGAAAATTCTCTTCATGAGAATTAACAATGATGAATCCTCCTGACTTGAGAAAGGGTAAAGGTTTTTTTTTTTTTTTCCTTAAACTCCTATTCTAGCAAAGAGCTAGGTCTTTGCTCCTTCCCTTTGATAACAACACCTTTCCCAAAGGCTAAGCCTGTTCCATCCTAAAGATCAGTTTTTCCTAAACAGTAAAATGCAGACCCAGAGGGGAGCTTTTCTTTTCTTGAAAATGATCACGTAGAGAATCTGAATTGCCAGGTAGTCTCTATTTCAGTTACGAGCTTCATACGCAGTCCATGGCACATAATAGGCTCTGAAAATCTTATTCCTGAGGGAAAGCTTTATTCAGAACAAGTGAAATACTTATTAGTACCTTCTGGGGGCCAACCACTATGCCAAGTGCTAGGATAGAGCAGCATGAAATACCCACATCCCCACTACCCAGCCCTCCTGGCACTTGCATGTTCCCCGGAGAGGACAGGCAGGGTGAGGCCTGCAGGTGAACCACAGGATCCAGCACCATGCAGGTCACTGACCACTGTGACAGGAGCAAATGTGGTGGGGGTGGGAGGCGGGGGAGGGCCCGTCTGGAATGGGTTCAGAGGGGACCAGGAAGAGAAAGATGGAGGACTGTGAGCCCAGACACTCTGAGCTTCACTGGAAGGGCAGAAAGTAGCGGGGCAGTAGCTGGAAGTAAAAGTGGGGCTGTAGGCTTTGTTCTTGGGTTAGGGTTAAAAACCAACACTCAAGCGGTGATGGGGAAAGTTCAGTAGAGAAGGAGAGACGGAGGCTTGGGGTCCCGTCCCCGGCGGAGGCTGTCCTTTGCTAGGAGCCTGGAAAGCCCCCCGCACACATCCGTCAGAACGTGGGCCGGGTGGGGGGGGACGTCCTCGAGGTGTCCCCACTCAACTCTACTTGGGGAAAGAGGCGGAAATGGGGCCTGGAGGTGCGCAGGGGGCATCGCCCTTTAGTTCATTCTGTCCCCGCCCCGGCCCCTGTGGAGCGAGGGCACTCACAGATAGTTGGCCAAGTTGTGCTCCTGTAAGGTGTGTGTCTCGAAGCCATGAGGAGTCGTGTCAAAGTAGTCGTTGCCAATCCCGCAGATGAAGCACTTAGTCTACGGCGAAGGAGAGAGGCAGCAGGAGCGTCAGCACGTGCTACCTGGCGGGAGGGGAGGGGCCGCAGTCTCCCGACGGGGGACCGTGCAGACTCGGTCTCCAGTGCTCTGGCGTTAGTCATCCCCCCGGTGCCACGGAGCCGCTGCCAGCCGAGCGGAGTGGGGGGGGGGTGCGGGGAGGGTGCAGCGGAGCAGCACCAGGTGGGAACAGGCCCAAGGATTCTAGACCCATGGCCGCAAGGCACACACAGCTGGGGCCAGTCCAGCGTTACCTCCATGTCCTCGCGCACTTGTTCCTGCTGGTCTCTCAGCTCTCCAAAGGCGTCGATGATGAGACCTGGTATTTTAAATACAGAGACAGGTAAAGCACCTCAGGGAGCTGCAGGCTGGCTCGGGGCAGAGGCTCAGCAGCAGAGGCCACGGTGTTTGCAAGAAAGTGACCATCGGGCTCAACCTGTAAAGCACAGTCAGACAAAGCAAGTTCTCGAGTGGCACATGCTGGCCCGCGTCTGTGCTCCCCCTCACCCCACCTTTGTGCGGCGGTCTACACTGGCCCGCCCGCCCTGACCACCTGGTCGCCCCCACGCAGCCTGTGGCTCAGTCTTCCTGGCAGCGCCATAGGCACTGATGGGTACCGGGATGCCTATGCGGTTAGTCTCTCCTCCACCCCTATCTCCGAGGGCCACCGCAGCACCGGCAGGTCCTGGGTGTGCACCTTCCCTTGGTCTGCTGCTGTACTCGTGTCTACGTGTCCTTGCTCTCTTGTTTCCATCCCATTGCTCCCCCGACTTGGCTCTGAAGGACCGAGCACAGTTAGTGGCACGACGCAAACTAAAGTCATCACCGTTCTTCATTCCTGACAACCTAGTGACTAGAATATCAGCACCCCTCCCCCCAGGGAACGCTGGCTCGCTCTCAGGACTCCCCTCTCCGCTCCTTCATCACCACAGGGTCTGGGAGAAAATGAGGGCAGGAGCCGAGGCTGCAGGACAAGACCCGCCACGGGAGGCACCGGGGAGCTGAGGGAGGAGCACACCAGCACCTCGGGGCGGGGGGACAGGAGCTGGGCTGGACCCCCACTTGGATTCACAGGTTCCTGGTGTGAGTTCCTGGGTACGGCTGCGTGTGGCTCACGCTCGCACGGCAGATGCTCAGTAGGTTTCTGCTGAATAAGCGAGTCCGACGAGTGTGAACCTCCACTCACAGGCCCAGGCCCAGAGGGTAGGGAACCAGGCGTACGCCCTGCTCGTACCTCCCACGAGCGGCAGCCCACCTTGAATGATGGCCAGCAGGATGACGATGACAAAGAAGAAGAACGTGATGTCGAAGACAATGCGGTACATTTCGTAGGGGTCACCGGCGGGGTCTTCAATTTCGTCACCGATGCCGCCCCCGGCTCGCACTCCCACGTACATGTGGAACAGGTAACACTGGGGAACGGCAAGAATGGCAGTTTTGGGGAAAGTCGCAGGGTGTTGTTTTTAGCCTGCCAGTCAGCGGACCTTTCAGCCCCGCGGCTCCTGCCGTCCCCCACGCCCCCCATCGCAGGTGAAAGCCTTGTCACACTCGGCCTATAGCAGATATTCTTCCCTCATTAAAGGGAGAGGAAAGGGGTGAACGATTTGAGGCCCGCAGGGGGATGCCTGGGGGGTGCAGAAGTCCAACTGCCCCGAGGCCGCTGGTGCCTCCCAGGAGGTTGAGGGCCTGGCTGGGGTGGGGGGGGGAACCTAGGGGGGTGCTGGCCCTACAGCGGGCACAGGCAGTGACGTGGGAGGCTGGGGCAGCAAGGCGACGCATGTGGGGCCTGCGGGGGCGCCTGACGGGAGGGCAGCAGGACCGCCTCCACCTGTTCTTACTGCCTGGAGAGCTGACCATGGACCAGGGCGCCTGGCACGCGGTGTCCCTGCAGCCCGTCACCATGAACATCTTGAGGTGTGGGTGCCCCCCTTCTAGCGGCTGGTCCCCCCCTCCCCGACCATAGTGGTCTTTTTGCGAGAACCGCCCCGGGGCTGGTTGGAACACATGGAGCCCCTGATCCCTGGGACCCGGCCCAGCTCTCCGAGACACAGAACTGAAGCTGGACTCCCAAGCAACTTCGGTGCAGGTCCATTGACATCCAGGCCAAGGTAGCAGCATCCTGGACACCTGTGGAGGTGGCCAAGACCTGCTAGGCCCAGGACACCTACAGCCCCCCGCTCCTCCTCTCGTCCATCTATCTGTCCGTCTGCCTGGGCACTTCCACTCTAATGTCTGGTCCGCGCTGGCGGTGGGCTCTCACCGTCATCATGTCGTCACACTTCATGTCCGGCTCATCATCATCTTCACTCTTGTTGTAGAACTTGCGAAAGAAGTTGAAGGCCACCACGGTGTAGAGGTAGACCACCACAGCCAGGAGACCCACGGTCAGGACCAGCTGGCAGCAGGAGGGAGAAGGGGGAGGAGGTGGGTCCACCCCGAGAGCTTCTCGGGAGACCCCAAGTGAACAAGAAAGGTGTGGTGGGAAGGGGACAGAGGAAGGGGTGGCAGCAAAGGCTGTCCTACTGCAGGTGGACATCACGGGGCTAGGGGGATAAGACAGGGATGGGGGGTGGGCTAAATTCTCTATCCCCCCACATTCATAGCCTCCAGCATCCCAGAATGTGAGCGAATCTGGAAATCAGGCCTTTAAAGAGGTAAACTGCAATGACAGAACTGCCCCCTCTCCAGCCTAGGTGGAGTCCTTCTGAGAGGGATTGGGACAGACACAGACACCAGGAGCCACAGGCACTGAGGGGAGAGCAAGTGAAAAAGCAAGAGGGGGCTTCCTAGGAAACGAAGTCTACCCCCACCTTGATCCTAGACCCCTGGCCTGCAGAACCGAGAGGAAACAAAGCTAGCAGCCTGCCATTCTGGGTGGTGGCCCTAGCAGACATGTGCTGGGATTGGGGATTGGGCCTCAGCAACCTAAGGAGGGATTTAAGGACTGCACAGTGACAGTGCTGGGAAGAGGAAGGGTCTCTTGCTTTTTTGGCAGGGACAGCAGTGAGTGGAAGCTTCACGATATGGCTTCTACTCTAATGCTGCTTCTAAAGAGTTCAAAGCTTCTTTGGACGGAGGAGGCCCCTTACATGTTTTCATAAAGAACCACGAGTGGATAATTGTCACAGCTTTGAAGTTGCTGTAGGAATCATCTAAGATGGTTTAGCAAAGCGACATTTTTCATGATTAAGAAGCCTGCCTAGAACCTTTGCAGGGTCACAGGGCATGCTCGTTTCCCGGTTCTAGGAAGTACTATGAATGAGGACCCTGTGGGACCTACTTATCTGATCCATAGGAGGGACTGGGGGTGAGCCGGGGCTTCCGAGATCACAGTCAGAATGAAGAGACCTTTTGCTCTCCACTGTCAAGGTGCCACACAAAAGGGGCAGAGGCATGAGGATGAAGATAAATACCACCAGAAACGTATTCAAAGGCTTCTCTGGGGCAGCCCGGGTGGTGCAGCGGTTTAGTGCTGCCTTCGGCCCAGAGCGTGATCCTGGAGACCCGGGATTGAGTCCCACGTCGGGCTCCCTGCATGGAGCCTGCTTTGCCCTCTGCCTGTGTCTCTGCCTCTCTGTCTCTGTCTCTCTCTCTCTGCCTCTCATGAATAAATAAATAAAATCTTAAAAAAAAAAAAAAAAGGCTTCTCTGAATGATGAATAGCAACTTCCCAAACCTCAGACAGCAGACCGCACAGAATGCAGTTGGTTTTAGAGACAGAAAGAACCTGGGCTTTGCACCAAAGAAGAAATGGGCTAGTCCTTCCACTTAGTGGCTGTGTGTCTTGGGTGAGACACTTGGCCTCTCTGAGCTTCAGTTCTCTTACCTGTCAAGGGAGCATCACAGCTACCTTATGAGGTAGTTGTGAGCCCGTCACAGTACCTGGCATGAGCTGGGCATGTATTTTTTCTAGATTTTCAGCAAGCCCATATAGGAAATTCATGGTCTAAAGTTTCCATTTCAGGTACAGTTTTGTGTGACGCCATCAAGCCACATCAATAAAAACCCGTTTCAACATCTGAGTAAAGGGGAAGGAAATAATTCTACGAGAACGTGTGGTAGCCCTGGTGTTGCACAGATCACCCTGGGGGAAATGTTGCTTTTATAGGGTCAAACTTCCCACAGTGCACATGTAAAAACACACAATGGCCTTTCTCCCAGGAACCTATAAGGAACCTAAAGGGAAGCATTCAACACTCGAGGCAAACATCTAGATCACAGATTCTGTTACTGCCTCCCCAAACTTCAGCAACTTGTGTGTGGCAGCCAAGCTTTATCTCTAGCTTTTCTCCATTCTTTTTATCACCAACCAAACAAGAAACATTGACTGTTGCCATTACCAAAAACCTAGAAGAAAGAGATGATCCTCATGATCCTCATACCTGATGATCTAGCACCTTTGATCTTTTAGAAATTTTTGTGAGTATACTTGACAATCTTATGCCAGTTTCAGGTGTACAGCACAGTGATGTGGCCTCTCTGTACATTGTGCCGTGCTCCACAGATGTGTGGCTACCGTCTGTCACCATACAATACTATGACAATACCACCCGCTATATATAAAGGGTACCACAATATGCTAATGTTAATTAACATATCTGTCACCTCACACAGTTACAACTACCGTGTGTAGGGTGCGTGTGTGGAAACACTTCAGATCTACTGTCTTAGCAAACTTCAAGTATATGATACAGTACTTTTATAAGCACCATGCTTTACATTAGATACTCAGAATTTATTTGTCTTATAACTGAACGTTTGTACTCTAACACGACCCCTGGGCCCCATCACCTGGTAACCATCATGCTACTCTCTGGTTCTAGGAGTGGTTCCCACTGTCTCATTTATAAAGTTGCATGTAATGCGGAATGAAATGCTAAGGAGTTTGAATTTGTTGACAAAAGGAGCCATTTGAGGATTTTTAATCAAGGGATTGACCCTGACAACAATGTAGAAAACAGACTGGATATTGAGGAGGCTGGAAATAGCCATATCTATATTGACAGACACAGACACGTACGTGTGTAGGTGAGTATGTGTGTATATATATGTCTACGTCACGTAGAAGCATGTATCAGAAGTCCTTGGGGAGCCTAGTTACCCAGCCTCCAGGGAACAGATCAGATTCATGGAGGGAAGGGTAAACCTGAAAAGGTCTCCAGGGTGACCCTGTTATGTCCATCACCTCCTTCCCTTCCCCTTTCTCCTGATTGATCTAAATGTTCAGTGTTTCCAAAACAAGGTCCTACATCTCTTAAGTGAGGGCTGCAATTTTGCAATGACAGTCAATATTTTCACATTTGGCCAAGAAAGGTGTACTATACGCCATGACGTACACCTTCCCGTCACATACTAGGGTCCTCCCCGTTGTTGGCTTTTTCCTCCTATCCACATCTAGGCCTCTCCTCTTCTGCCCAGTGGAAACCCCAGTACCTGTTTGCCATTGTGAGTTACAGATGACAGAATAGTCCTCAGCGTCTTGAAGCCCATTGCGATGTCCAGCAGATGAGCAGCAAAAAAGAAGTTGTTGTAGTGGCCCAGGACTGACATGGTTGTGTACCAGGCAAGGTAGAGAAACGACTGTGGAGAAAGGAAGCAGAGGCAGTTGAACAACCTTTCAGGCCTTTGTGCCTTGTGATGGGCCCATGAAACCAGCTGTGGTCTGGATACGGACGTGCTAAGGTACCATGACTGGTCTAAGGGTTGCCATGTGAGAGCCCATCCACAGTACACTAACTGATCCCCCTCCGCGCCGCGAAGGCCTCCCGTCTCTGATAAGTGAGCATGGAGTCCTCTTGACACCCTCCCTACATTGTTGCCCTATGGCGGCCGATGACCTCCCCGACCCCGTGGCACAGAACCTTGTATCTCCCGAAGCCATACTCACGTTGTCGGTGAAAACAACTCCCAGTTTCCAGATATGGTACTTCATGTCAATGGAGCTCAGCCTAAAGGGGAGCAAATAATTTTAAAGCTTATAAATGTCAGACTTTAGGTAAGTGTTTAATAAGGGGAAAAGTTAAGTGTTTTCTTTCAGGTTTAATAAGCTGAACACAGCTCTGAGCTTTATCAAGTTGTATGTGTTCCCCGTGGGACCGAGAATGGTAGAATCACACACCCTGAAATTTTAATAAGTCTTTGTCTTTCTGCTCTAACAGGCCTGAAAGCTGGTAGGTCTTTACATTGCTTTGAGGTGGTGTTCTCCCAATATGTTAGAACCTAGAAAAACACCGGAGCCACACCAGGGCCTGAGAGTGCACAGGCGTGCTGTAGTTCTCCGCTCTGGCACACTGAAGAGGGCTGGAAAAGCAAAGGATCCGCTTGGGCAGACTTTGGGTTTGAACTCCTAAGCTCTGTACCATGACACAAGAGAGGCCGCCTCTGCTTTGTTCTCTTCGACTGGGCTGAAATCAAGGGCATTTTTGTCCAAACCTAGGAGTTCCGCAATGCGTTCTGCTCCGTAGAGATCTCCATACTTGTTGATCACCTGGAGAGAGGATGACAGGGTGAGCTCGGGCCACGCACCACAGCATGGTCTCCAGAGCTTTGTTAATGCTCTGGCCTTTTCAAGGGGTTGATGAACACATGATTCAAAATGCAACAGGAAAATAAAGAGGAAAAAAAAAATAAGCCCTGGGAGAAAACAGAAGTGGAAAAGACAAAGTGAAAACCACATCTCAAGCTGGTATCTTTTGGAGGGGAGAAGAAAACCAGTACGTACAAAGCAGTGATTGTGTTAAGCTGTTTAGGGCAGATGAGTACAAGAAGGAGCCAAAACCTACATACGTTCATACAGAAGCCCTTCTGTGACTTACTCTTTTCAAGATACCATCATAAAAGCAACAGCAAACATATTTGTGTTTGTATATGTAGAACTTAAAAAAAAAACACACGACATTTCTTTGGTGGCCATGGAAAACACCCCCTGCCTTCCACTGACAAGGCATACCTTTCTCTTGACAAACTTGTCCCAGTAGTTATTAGGGAAAGATCTGAAAAGGAAAATGAAAAGGGGAGTCCTTAACATCAAGGCTGACACATCAAGAAGCTGTGCGATCTGTGTCTGAATCCAGGATCGCTTTGGGCTTTGTCCTGCTCATTCAGAATTCAGACTGATTGAAGCTCAGAGGCACCACACATCTAACTCATCTGTGATTCTGCCTCTCTGTGGTGACTTCTGAAACACCTGGAGAGCCACCCTGCATCTTCGACCTCAAGATTATGGTAAAGAGCCAGGAACTGTGAGGGCAGGCTAGACAGAAACAGGTGCATACATGTTTCTTGATCCCAGTATAACTAGAACAAAACCCTGTGGGAAAACACATGCATTCAAGCTTCGTTCACTGAGTACACAGCTCTTGGTTCACTGAGTACCTGGGGTAGGTGATAGTGATATAGTGGTGGGAAGTGTAGACAAGGTCCCTCATTTGATGATGTTTCTGGAATGGGAATCACCTTTGGTTCGTGTCTGTGGAGTTTTTCTCCAGAAAAACCAGAGTGCTCTTCCCCTCTATTCTCCATCCCTAAGTAGCTCCTGTGGGGTCTGCTCTTCTCAGGGAATTAGATCCTTCCATCTTCTGGAGGTGGCTCCCTTTACCATCCTGTCCCCAGTCCTTCAGGGGAATTTCTTTCCTTAGCCTGGTAACTTCCATCAGCTCCACTGCAAATAGTTTGTGATTGTTAAGGCCCAGGGAGGAACTGTCACTTCCAGGTAGCTTGGCAAAAATCATTTACGATGTTTTTCTCCTGGGGCACCTGGTGGCTCAGTCAGTTCAGCATATGACTTTTGATTTTGGCTCAGGTCATGTCCTCAGGGTCATGAGATGGAGCACCAAGTGGGCTCTGTGCTAGGTGTGGGGCCTGCTTGAGATTCTTTCTCCCCTCTGTCCCTCCCTACCTTGCGTACTTGCTCTCTCTCTCTCTCCATTTCACAGTGATTGACCTTTCCTGGGAGAGTTCCTTGTGAGTCTAGATCGTCTAGACTGGCCCTTGGTGTGCGCATTCTCAGTTCTGTTTACCTTGTGTCCATTCTCGGCTCTGGTACACAACAGTCTCCTATTCTACAAAGACCACCCACGCTGGGGATAAGGAAGGGAGGACCTCCCTCTACTCATGGACCTCTCTGAAGAATAACCCCCAGCAAATGCCACCTCTCCCCCAACAGACAAGCTTTTCTTTTTTTCCTGTGGGGACAGTGTAGGGGGGGAAGCTAAAGCAATTTCTTTGTTTCAATCATCCAAATGCCACTTAAAAGCAAAAACAAATGCTGAGTTTACAGAGTAAACTGGTAATAGATTTTATCTGGAGGCATAGAAAGGATTATTTTGAATTTCTTCTTTGTACATTTTTCTACATGTATTAGTTTCAGAACCCAAACAAAGTAAATTAGAAAAAAAAAAAAAAAAAAAAAAACAATCCTGGCTTCTTCTATCCACATTAAAATCTCCTTTCTCTTCAATCCTTTATACAAATGGTCCATAACATACAGCTCAGCCTTGATCACACTTTGTCCTAAGTAGAAAATTCTGTAAGTGATGCCTCAGGGCCACTGACTGAAGGCTGCAAGCAAGACCATTTCACAGACGATCTTAACCTTGTCCCCTGACTAGGG
Organism: Canis lupus dingo; assembly: GCF_003254725.2. Classification (NCBI taxonomy): domain Eukaryota; kingdom Metazoa; phylum Chordata; class Mammalia; order Carnivora; family Canidae; genus Canis; species Canis lupus. The sequence goes on from NC_064272.1 coordinate 1,343,734, forward strand.
ATGGGAGCTCCTTGAAGGTAGAAAACATAATTTTACTTGGTAATATTCCTTAGACCATGAGGTAGACAACAGAACCTCCAGAAGGGAAATGCATAAACATTACCTGTGTATGTGGTCAAAAAATAATACAAGATGCTCAACCTCTTTAGAAATGAAGGAGGTGCACGGTGAGATGCTACTACACATCTACGGAATTAGCAAAATTATCTCAGTATCTTAACAAGTTTGACCAAGAGGCAGGGAAGCAGGAACTCTCATACAGTGATGGTTGGAATGTAAATCAAGACAAACATTTGCGTATCCTACTATTCAGCAAATTCCTTCCCTGGTCTCTACTCTAGAGAAACTCTCTTATTGGAACATCAGGTATAAAAGTGTTCATTGTCCCACTGTTTGAAAGAGCCAGAAACTAGAAACAGTTGAAATATCCATTGTCAGGAAAATGGATAACAACATGATATGTACATGATAAATACTTATATAATGGAAAATATGCTGTAGTTTTGAGGATGATCCAACTATGGCCATACACATCAACATGGGCAGGTTCCAGATGCAGTGTTGAACAAAAGTATGACTGTATAATTAACGCATATAGCATAATTCCATTTACATAAAGTTCAAAAACAGTCAACATGAAAGAATGCTTCTGGGGAACATGCCTGAGTGTTAAACTATACTAAGGAAAGGTTGAATATTGCTAAAGCCAGGAGAATAGTTAAGTGGGGCTTGGGAACATCATGATCAGGGAGGATGTCCAGGACTTGAAAGCTATGAGTAACTATTCCATTTGTAAAATTGTGTAGTTCATTATTATGAACTACTTTAAAATACACATTTTATATTTCCTTAACATGTGTGTTTAACAATATAAAAATAAAATAAAAAAGATAGCTCTCTTTGATAGTTAACTGTAAAAAGTAGGTTACTGCAAAGCACTCCATGTACTATGATGCCATGATTGTGGGAAAAAAAAGATTCACCCATGTAATAATTTTAAAACAGCTATTTATGTACTTCTGTGTTCATGGAGTTCATGGACATTTAAGCCACTTCAAAAAAAAATAGCAACTATCCTCATTGGAATGTTTTAGTGTACTTCTCATTAATTCCTTAGATACTTAGATTTTTAGCAACTAAACCGCCTTTTTACTGGGAAGGAGGGCATATATCCTCTTTCACAGACATGAGTATTACTGATAATTGTAGAAAGCTAGCCAAAGAATTGCATTATTTAATAGTATCCAAAATTTCTGTGATGTGATGACATAGGGTCAGAAACGACTTTAGTTTTCCTTATTTGTGTGGATTGGCAAGGACCTGCAGAGGGACAGGCTTTTGATTTGCATACTCCCTTTTTTCTTTTTTCCCCTAAGAGAAGAGTCTTCCCTTTCTAGAAACTATTTTAAAGACCCCAGTTGTGCCTTTATAGAGCTGCCTCCCTCAGTCTGCCTGTCTTTGAATAAAGAGCAATTTTCTTGGGCAGCCCCAGTCACTCAGCGGTTTAGCACCGCCTTCAGCCCAGGGTGTGATCCTGGAGTCCCGGGATCGAGTCCCACATCGGGCTCCCTGCATGGAGCCTGCTTCTCCCTCTGCCTGTGTCTCTGCCTCTCTCTCTGTGTCTGTTATGAATAAATAAATAAACATCTTAAAAAAATAAAAGAAATTTTCTTCCCCCAGGAGTCAGGATTGTTATTTGCAGATGTGCACATTTTGATTGGCACAACTAAGAGTTTCAACACAGTCATCTCTGTTTACATATCCAGCCCTGTATCTCTCCTCTTTCAGCATATTAATTTATCTCAAAACTCTCATTTTCCCAGTTGTGAACACACTGACATTGCCTTCGCTAATGGTGATGGCCATTTTGTGAACAAGTAGAGAAAGGGAATGACGAACTGCTTGATGTCTACCCTGTGCCAGGCACTGCACACACTCATTGATCTCCCAGACTTTGGGAGGTGGTATTTGTTGGGCTGGAGAGACTGGGAACCTCAAAACGGCCGACCGCAGGCCAGCAACCTCCCAATAATGCCGCCTTGCCACCCCACCCCCATCTTCCCGCCATGCCACCTTGCCACCCTACCCTAACTTAGCTTACAAGACCTTGCCCTTAGTTACAGACCCTTACCCTAATTGGAATGCCGCCCTACCCCCATCTTCCCGCCAAAAATTCTTTTTAAACCCCCCCACGGTTTCCCGGGGCGTGACAGCTGGTGACTTCCCCACTCTCTCCCTCCCCTGTGGGCTGTGGAACCTTGCCCGGGAGTGCGTCCCATTAAAAGCCTGTTTTGACCAACTTTTGCTTGGCCTCTCTATTCCATTTCACTACCTGACAGTATTCTCATGCATCTATTAATGAAGAGGAAATCGAGGCTCAAAGGGCTGCATTACCTTGCCCCTTTCACAGACAACTAAGCAATGGAGCTGACCTGCTGTCCCACCTCTGGCCATTGCATCAGTGCTCTTTCCCACCATGGTCCTGATCATACACATGCTACCAACAAAGTAGGCTTAGCACCACAGGTGGTAGCACCCACACCCAGATGGTCCTATTTGAACTGCCTACCAAGTGACAGTGGAAGGAGTCTATTACCAGCCAGGGTACTTGTTGGAGAAGACTTCAGAGGTCATCAAACTGCTGTGCCGTATGGGAGCTCTAGAGAAGATGATCAGATAATCTCAGAACCCCCGGGCAAGGGAAACAATTGTGTATGACTCGAACATGGAAAACGAAGTCATACTGTACTGGGCCATCTGGTCTTAATTCCATATGCTCAACACTCCCTGACAATATCCTTGATCCCCCATTATATGCACAGAGATACACACAAGTGTTTGAGGGGCAACAGGCTATTTCACTAGGAAGGCAGCAGAGAAAATAAGTCCTAGAAACCAAAAAAAGGTTTATACTAATCAGCCTGCAAGGCTGGTTAAGAACATGTCATTCTATTTATGGTATAGACTCTTCTTTTTCCTTTTTGGGATGGAGGTGAGGGGACACTTACGGTGTGTTGATTACCAGGCGGTCCCACTGCCCCTTGATGTCATCTTCAGATGGCTGTTCAGTGATGTACAGGCCATCGAACTCCAGCTTCCTGGCAATTTCTTTTTCCCTTTTGAATACCACCAGAGGGACCTAGGAGTGGGAAGACACTAGTTGCTCAGAGAAGGTTTTCTGATTATAGCACCCTCTCCCAAGCATTCCCACCAATTAGCATTTCCAACTTCAGGGCAGTAATCTCTCTCTTTTTATGTTTTTATTATATCATATACTTAATTATTTAAAAAAAATAATCTCTATACCTAACCCAGAGCTTGAACTGAAGACGCGGAGATCAAGAGTCACATCTCCTCCGACTGAGCCAGCCAAGTGCCCCTGGGGCAGTAATCTCTTTGTAGTAGGATTCTTAGGGTTCCTAGTTGTGGATCTAAAGTCAAATCTCTTCTTACTCCTTTGGCTAATTCGCCTCCCTCCAAAAATCTGGTTTCATTTGGGCCACCTTCAAGCCTTGGATTAAATAGCTGATATAATACAAACTGGACTCCTTGACCCATCCTGGAAAGAAGGCCATATTTAGACCAGTACCTAGGCCAAATGAGTTAGGTCCCCTAGGACTCTTAGGCTAGAGTTGATCCAAGACTTAGAAAGAAAATGAATTATTCTGGAATGGATTGGTCAGCCACACGAATACCATGGCATGTTCCAGCCCCCTTCAGTGGCTACAGTCATCTCCATCTCATGGTATTGATGCTTGGTTGGTGAAACGTGGTTTGCTTGCTAGGAGGAGAGGGTTCACTAGGCTCTGTATAGTCTTCTGGTATTGAACTTTTCTTCTTGAGAATGACCACTTACTGGTTCCCGACTATCACTCCCCATTCTCTTACAGCTTTAACTGTCATTCTAGGCTAGAGATGGTGTCATGGCTATGATGACCTACCACCAAAAAAGTACACAGAAAAGGAGGGGTAAGTATCTACTTGCTCCAACCATCATCACATATACTTCAAGTAAGGGACAGAGTCAGTGAGGTCAAAGGAGACTACCGAAATCCCTGGAAATGAATAGTAGCCAAGGCTCCTCTAGCCAGGAAAGCCTAATACGGACAGAGCTGGAGCCTGTCATTCGGCTGGAAAGCTACTGGTTACTTGGCAACATCCCTCAGGCCTTGGTCTCCAGATGATTTCTTCCAATAACTCTTTCTCAAAGCTTTTGATATCCATAAGCCCCACACTATTTCTTTATTTCCAAGAAAAGAGAGACAAAATTTAGATCACGATTTGTAAAGAGTTACTTCTTGTCCTTTTTTTTAATTCGAATTCAATTAGCCAACATACAGTACATCATTAGTTTCAGGTGTAGTGTTCAATAATTAATCAGTTGCATGTAACACCCAGTGCCCTTTTTCTTCTTTAAAGTGACAAAACACCACCAAGGAGATAAAAGACTAAGGACAGGAAGGTGGCAAAGGCTATTAATAGGCATTTGCACACTGTGAAGAATCAATGATGGCTGCTAGATGATGGATGATGTGGGAGGGAAGGCAAAGGTAAAGCTACACTGACTAACATCTGCTGTCTTCTCAGAGGACTCTGAATAATAATAATAATACCAAGGTTTAGGGCAGTACTCATCTCTGGAACTTGAAGCACGCCCCCTTCAGTCTTCTAAGGGTTTGCAAACCCTTGTAAGTAGGATCGGCACATCTTTATTCCCTAGGTAGTGTTTACCTTTTGTTTTCTCTAGGTCCCTAGTATATGTGCATCAAATCTAATAAGCTGAGCCCTGGGATGCTAAACCATACAGTAAACCAGTAACATGCTCTCACGGTTACTATGTTTGGTGTTCTGAGTCCTTTTATACCTGTTAATTTAACAGCCTCAGACACTTTTAGGAGTTGGTAGTATTATTATAATGCTCATTTTTACAGATGAGGAATCAGAGGAATGGTGAGGTTAGTGGTAAAACTGAGTCCCACCCAGGCAGCCTGGCTCCAGAATCTGTGCTTTCATTATGACAAAGGAGTCTTTGGTGTGGGTTAGGGCACACGGTCTCCCCAGGGGGATAGCTGGATTTCCTGCATGATATTATAGTTCACTGGGGGTAGTGAGGACTAGAAGGATAGGAATATATGTTTTGGACTCTTCCCAGGGAGAAGATCGTTTGATCTATGGCCAAGGAGACTTCCCACTTAAGAAAAAAAATGTAATGAGGAAAAAGATGTGGTATAGCAGCAACAGAACTGGACTTAGAACACCAAAAAATAGAATAGAACGACTCACAGGAATAAACAAAGATTCATATAACCATAGTAGTGTCTGAAGATGGCCCCAGTGAACCATGTCTGCTGGTATTCATTCCCTGTGTGGCTCCCCCTCACCTCCTGTGCAATGAATCTGAGCTGACCCTGTAACTTTCTGCCACCAATAAAAGGCAGTAAAAATGACACTGTGCCAGTTCTAGGCCTAAGCCTTAAGAAGGGCCAGCAGCTTCCACTTCTGTCCTCCTCTTGGAGACCCCAGGCCACCATCATATACAAGAAGTCCAGCTCCCTTGCTGGTGAGAACACATGGAGAGGCCCGTGGAAAGAGGGATGCCCTGCCCCTTGGAGAAAGAGGCCCAGATGCCCCAGCTGAGCCCAGCCTTCCAGCTCTTCCCTTGTCAATGTGCCAGGCATGAGGGTGTGCCATCGTGGATAAGCCAGCCCAGCGAGCAGACAATTGCTGACACAGCTGCCTTCACATGGAGCAGAGGAACTGCTCAAATGTGCCCAGTCAACCCATGGGATCAGAGAGTCAAAATGACTCTTATTGTAAGCCACTAAGTTTTAGGGGCAGTTTGTTATATAGCACGAGATAACTGAAACAGTAATCCACCAGCAAGTTTTCTTCTAATATCCTGAATAGTTGAAACCTAATAAATTTTGGAAGGTGAAAAGCATTTTTTAAAAAAGATTTTATTTATTCATGAGAGACACACAGAGAGAGGTAGAGACACAGGCAGAGGGAGAAGCAGGCTGCATGCAGGGAGTCTGATGTGAGATTCCATCCCAGGTCTCCAGGATCACGCCCTGGGCTGAAGGTGTCGCTAAGCTGCTGAGCCACCCAGGCTGCCAGAAAAGCATTTTAATAATAATTCCAACCTAAGTTCAAAGATCAGAAGCAGTTCTCATTACTAGCTCTATGTGTGACTTAGCCTGGCGATTATTAATCCTATGAACCTCAACAGGAAGTGCCTGAAAAGGGACTCCCAGAGCAAGGCTTCTCAAACTACTGTGAATACAGATCACCTGGGAGGCATGCAGAGTTGTAGATTTTGGTTTAAAAGACTCAGGATGTGGCAAGATTCTGCAGTTCTAACCTGCTCCCTGGTGATGGCAATGCCACCATTCCATGACTTCAGTCTGTGGGCAAAAAGTTCCGGAGAACAATGGCCTGGCTGGGCTCAAAATTCCCTGAGGAGTGATACTAGATTCAGAGTGGCCCGCAACTCACCTTCAGGCAGTAATAGCCCACCACACAGACCAAAGAGATGATGGTGTGGATAATGGCCAAAGCCCGCAACGTCGGTGCCATATACCCAGTGCTCTCCTGCAGAACAAAGAACACCATCGCTTCTTCTTCTTCTTCATCATTAAAGGAATTCCACAGATTTGCAATGTCCTCTGTCTCTTCTTCTAGAGGTTCTTCAGTAACCTGGCCCAAGACACACACTGTCTTTTAAAAGGAGTCTCTGCCACTGGGCTCTCTCCTATTTTTTAGATTTCTAGCATATGTTGCACCCATAGTAGTGATGCAGCAGTACGTGCTGAGTGAGTGAGGTTTATATAACTTATTACTAGGAATCTGCAGTATCTCTAATAACTACAAACAAAATTTTTAAGACACAGAGATGGCCTCTTGAAACAAAGCAAAAAATGTCAAAGTTAGGAAAGCTGTACTACATATACTGTAATCCCTATGCCACAGGAGGTGATTTCTGAAACGCTGTGCCCTGGGAGGAGGCCGGGACACAAACATGCACATGTGCACATGCACACACACACTTGTCATTTTCCATTCCCTTTTAGACACCTTTGAACTGCCATTCTTACACAGATGGCCTCCAAATCTACACCTGTGAGGCTTTCCTCCTGCAGCCCCATTCCTGCTGGCTCTCTTCACCTCTATGACTGTCTGCAGCCACGTCAACCATAAGCTAAAAATCAAGCTTTGCCATACCCCTCTATAGACTTCCATTTTTCGTCTACAGACAACAGAAAGCCATTACTAGTTCAACCCAGTGGCAGGTGGGTGTAGGTAAAAGCATGTTTATAAAAACTAGATTGGTGGTTTTATTTATTATTTTTTTATTTTTTAGATTGGTGGTTTTAGATAGAAAGGGAAAGAGGCAAAAGTTAGAATAGCCAGTTAAAGACTATGTCGAGAATCCAGGACCTATCATTCATTAATTCATTCCACTAACATTTATTTGGTGCCCACAATCTATGAGACTCACTTACCAATGTTCAAAGTCTTTAATTATCCTGATTAGTCCCTCTTGTCTCACTTCCAAAACCTAGCTACTATTAATTCTTCCTTCATAATGGCTCTAACATCTAGGCCAATGACAATGACTTTCTGTTGACTTATCCTTTAAGGAAAGAACTACACTTATTATTCATTTTGAAATATACCAGAGTGCCCAATATAGTGCCCATATAGTAAGCACCCAACACATATTTGGAGAGTTTATGCAGTAATCATGAGAAAGCCTGAACTATGGAAATAGTGCCCTTACTGGCTTCCCTGGCCAGCAGTGTCTCCATTCTTCATGCCGCTAAAGACCGTATCCTTATAGAAGCCAATGTATTAGAAACTTCCTTAGATATTAGAGTTTTTGCTCTAGTTAACAGCATAATTTCTATTATGATTTTTTTTAAAAAGTATATAGATATTTAGCAAATAGCTCCTGAATGTGGTATCACCTTGTAAAAGAGCAGAATGAAGTTGATAGCGAAGGCGACAAACAGAGCGAGGAACCTCAGGTTGTAGAAATTCCTGGCCAGGTAATGCTGAAAAGGAAAGGACAGGCACAAGTAGAATAGTTTTGGAAGGGAAAGAGACCTTCCTTTCCTCAAACCAAAGAACTTTTCTAGTTAGAAATGTATCCCTACTCTTGGTAACCATTCTTCTAAGAGAATCTGGACTTATTTCGGGTGGAACTGAGATGTGAGATGTTGATTTAAAAAAGAATTGCTGAGAATGATGCTCAAAGGAACCTTGCTCTGAGTTACCCCTCAGGGAACAAAATGCCTAAACATGTCCCCAGCAGAGGATTCAAATGCTGTTGTGAAGGTGCTCGTGTGTGTGTGTGTGTGTGTGTGTGTGTGTGTGTGTGTGTGTTCCACATAGAATGTAGTCTATTTGGAAATTATGAGTACTTGAGGCCCCCAGAAAAGCCCTGTAGCTCCCACACTGGAGGTGGCCAGTCTTTGGCTTAGAGTCTTGTCCCTTGTAAGTCACGGAGCCTCTGCCTCTGCCCTCTCAGGGGGGAGCATTCCCACTGCCACCTTCTCCAGATAAACCAGCCCTTGAGGACTGAAATGGTAGCTGCTTGGGGAAAACTCTCAAGCTGTCTGTGGAGGGGGCTCTCACCAATGGTGTTGGGGAAGGTGTCCTCCTGGCCATAAGCAACTGTTCTCAGTGGGCAGTATGTCAGAGGAAGGACATCACAAGCTCTGGTAGGATGCATGTGGGATAAAAAAACTTCTGAGGAGTAATAAGAGAACCTAACACAAGCATATTCTTTTTGTATCCCAAATGATCCAATTACTTCTGACCTTTGGACTATGATTGGCCAAGTATGCACATGACACACATAAAGGACCAGATAGAATGGGTTATCTGCACCCTCCTGCCCTGCAGAGAGCACATGCAGGGCTGGGTAGCAGGGTAGGAGTGCTTGGCCTTCCCCAGGTTACCCTCTTTTCCTTTTCCTCCAACACGAAAGGAACAGACAGGTGAAGGAGAAGAGGAGAGAAAGAGGATCAACAATGAAACAGAATGTGGCCATGGTCTGAGGTCTATGCCAGGAGTGGGGCCAAGGCTGGAGTGCTTACCAGTAACTTGGTCTGATAGATTTCCAGCCCTTTGAAGAAATTAGCCATGAAGGCTTCAGGCTTCTCGACTTTCTGGCCCCGCCGTGGCTTCTTCTTCTTTGTCACTTCTGCCCACGGGGCCTCGGCCTGTTCTTCCTCTTTGGCCATATCCTCCTTCTCCCCATCTTCTAGGCTGTAGGAATGAGAAACCCATTCAGTGTAGAAGGGCAGCTGGAGGCCTGGCCCCGATAAGGAGACTAGATTAAAAAGAAATCTTGTAATTATTCCTCGAGGGTGGGAACTTCAAGTCTGCATTTCCCCACAGTGCCTCGATGTCACCTTGGGATTTAATGAGCGATGATGCCACTTTGATGAGCCACAGTCACAGGGAGGTGTCAGTTGTAAATAAGTTTGTAATCCTCTTCTGATATGTAGCTGAGCAACTTTTTTCCCTTTGGAAAAGTTGTCCTTTACTTTTTTTTTTGTCCTTTACTTTTTAAGACTGTTGGAATTAGTAGTAGTACCTATTCTTCTAAGCTTGTGCTAGGAATCAAGTGGGATACTATATAAAAGATCCTGGCACACTAGGCCTCCTGAGTGGCTCAGTCGGTTAAGCATCCAACTCTTGATTTCAGCTCAGGTCATGATCTCAGGGTCATATGATGGAGCCCCATGTCATGCTCCAAGCTCTGTGGGGAGTCTGCTTGAGATTCTTTTCCTCTCCCTCTCCTACTTCCCCTCCCCCTCCACTTGCACACACTTTCTCGAGGGGAAAAAAAAAGACCTTAGCACAGACCCTGACATGTCATATGTATTCAATACATTAGATATCACTACCACTACCATTGTATGAAGCTGCCAACTGTGTTCAAGAATTCGTTTGGCCAGGGGCTCCTGGGTGGCTCAGTGGTTGAGCATCTGCCTTTGGCTCAGGGCGTGATCCCGGGGCCTATGTCTCTGCCTCTCTCACTCTGTGTCTCTCATGAATAAATAAATAAAATCTTAAAAAAAAATTCGTTTGGCCAGACAGTGATATTCTGATCTATTAGTGCAATGACAAAGTTACTGTGATTAATAGAATGTGTTTACTGTATAGCTGGGGCAGAAAGAAGTATTTCTGGGACTTGCATAATATCTGTTTGTGTTAACAGAAACCAAAATTTCTATTTACCGCAGCAATAGAATAGTAGATGCTATTAAGAACTATCTGCCGTAGCACTGCAGGGAGTTGAAGCTACCAAGAACTTACTCCATTTTCTCGGGTTCCACTTTTCCTTCTGCATCATGTGCTGCTTTCATCTCTGCTGCCTGGACAAAAATAACAATCAGTTAAGTTTTCCTCAAGTTAAAGAGATCATGGTCATGAGCCACATATAGCATTGGCCATTTTCATGTCCTTGGTCACATGTCCCCATGGCTTTCTCCCTTCAGGATGCCTCTGCTTTCCTCAGGATCATGGGATGTAAGTATCCCACAACAGATCAAGCTACTCTGGAGAAATGCCAGCACAAAGGTTTCAAACTTAAAAACTCAGTTTCCCTGCTAATATTCAACTCCAAGAGAAGACTTGTGCTAGGACCCCACGGCACTGGTCCTACTGCCCCACTGGGTCAGAGAGAGATGGGACACAGATACACTAGGTCCAATCTAGAATCTGCTTTCATCACACAGAATTCCTGCCTTGTCTTCAATACTCTTAAGCACTACCCCGCATCCCTCTGACGGATGATCATTGCACTTAGAATAAAATTCAAGTTCCTCAGCGAGGTCTATAAGGTCTAGGTGATCATGGCCTTTCTCTCCATCCTCATCTCATTACCTCCTATACCCAAATTCCCAGACCTCATTTTCTTTTCTAGCACATTCCAAATCCTTCCCTGCACCAAGATCTTTGCACAAGCCACTCCTCTCTCTGGAATATGACTGCCCTGGTCTTTCCTGTGCCTGCCATCCTTTAGGACTTGGGTCAGATGACACCTTTTCAGAGGTCTCCTAACCATCCTATCCCATAGTAGGGCCTGTATTCTCTTTGTAACACATGACCTTGTTCATTTCTTTCAGCATGGGTCACAGATGGTAATTATCTTATTGATTTGTTGTCTTCTTCCACTAGAAGTTAAGATCTATTAAAGCAAAAATGTTTTCTCTCTTGTTAACCAGTATATTCCCATAGATAGAGCACAGCCTGATATGTAAAAGGCCTTGAATGAGTCCCTATCATGTATCAAACTCTGTCTAAGACCTGGGGCTACATCAGGGAGCAAAACAGAGTAAATAAATTCATATTGCAAGGAGTCCTATAGTTCTGATGCTTCCATCCCTGACTCTCCAAAATTAGGTGAGAGTTCTCTCCTATATATTTTCTTTACCTGGCATTCTTCCTTCCTAACATTCTTCATGCTTGCACTGACTTCTGCAATATGTATTTTTTTCCCCACTAAATTACAGGGACAATGCACTTCTCACCACTGTCTTCTCAGAGTCCCAAACAGTGGGAAGCATGTATTAATAATCTTCAATAAATATTAATGAAATGAATAAAATTAGTCTTTGGGCTCTGAAGTCTTCACACTTCTCTCCACATCCTTTTAATTTTTTTTTAATTTTTTATTTCTTTTTTTTTTTTTTTTTTTAGTTTTATGATAGTCACAGAGAGAGAGAGAGAGAGAGAGAGAGGCAGAGACATAGGCAGAGGGAGAAGCAGGCTCCATGCACTGGGAGCCCGATGTGGGATTCGATCCCGGGTCTCCAGGATTGCGCCCTGGGCCAAAGGCAGGCGCCAAACCGCTGCGCCACCCAGGGATCCCTCTTTTTATTTTTTTTATTTATGATAGTCACACAGAGAGAGAGAGAGGCAGAGACACAGGCAGAGGGAGAAGCAGGCTCCATGCACGGGGAGCCTGATGTGGGATTCGATCCCGGGTCTCCAGGATTGCGCCCTGGGCCAAAGGCAGGTGCCAAACCACTGCGCCACCCAGGGATCCCTTTCCACATTCTTTTTAATCCTAGGATGATGCTGTGAGTTGGATGCTGCAATGGAGGGGAACACCCAGAACTTTCCATGACCAAGGGGTTCTGAATTACTATTATTCCCTTAATCTAGTCAACTGACTCAAAGTCCAGTTGGAGAGTGGGTGTATCTTAAGAATGAAAATGTTCCAAGCATGAGGCTGTGCTAAATCCTATGATATCATCTGGACCATTTGGGACACTGCAGAAGTATCATCTCAAAAGAAAGGTCTCCCACTATCTGAAAGTTTGTTTTATGCCACTTGACTTTTATGAGAGACCTTCATCAGTACCTGTTTGTGCTACCTGAAAGGCATCCGAAAAGGATTTTTACTTCTTTGCTTTATGACATTTCAGCTTACAAAAGGTTTTATAGGAACACTCTAATTTGGATGGTGTAGGAAACCTCTGCTTGGTTTTTGATGCTTTCCATTCACTGGATGAACCTGCATCCCATGAGAACCAACCTTCTACTGAGGCTGTGGAAGACCATCAGGTTTGACCTCTACAATGTAAAGTGAAGACCACTCAACAATTAGACCTTGAGACAACCATCTGAGTGTCACTCTTCCCAGACACAGCAAAGCTGGAATCCTAAGATCAGAATATAGAAGAACTGGTACCTAACAGGATGCTGGCTCCTAGGGAACTGGGGTCAGAAACGACTACAGATCTATTTCTGGGCATAAAGGAAAGAGGACAGAAACAACTCATGCTTACCTGTGCTTTTCTTTTCTTCCGTACAGTACTCTCTAGTGTAGGTGGCTCATCCTTGCCAATAATCTCAGAGAGGTCACCCAAACCCACTTCAGGCCCATGCTTTAAGCCACCTTCTTTCTTTGGGTGGAATCCAAAGAGATCTGACATGATATCTGTGTCTCCCTTTTCAGCCTTCACGAAGTGAATCAATTCAGGTGTAATACCTGGCTCAGTCACCTCTGCCCTCTCAGAATCCATGGCATCATCATGGATACCAAATTGGGTTGGGTCAGGCATATCACCCAGGATCTTGGTCACTCTGATGTTCTTTGCCCCTTCCACTAGGCCCCCTCCAAACACTGTGTTCCAGAGGATCTGAAAGATTCCTCCCAATATGGCGAAGAACAACCGGAACAGCTCCAGAAACAACATCCAGAAGAAAGAGAAAAACACCTTCACCAGCTCCTTCACAGTCATCTTTTTCACCTTCCTGTACTGCTTCCTGAGGTTCTTCAGGGTTGCCTTCTTCAGAAAGTTGGCAACATTTCTCTTCACTGAGGCACAGGCCATGGCAAATGCAGAGGCAGACTCGAGAGACTTGCTGTCCTCCTCCTCACCCTCAATTTCTAACATATAAGATGAATCTTCATCTTCTTCCTCCTCTTCTTCGGGTCTGTCAGCTGAGTCAGATTCAGAGATCTGAGATGCTAACTGCATTTCAAAAATGGTATCCTCACAGAAGTTCACAAACAGTTCCATCTTTTCTTGCTCTCCACCTTCATTGACCACATCAAAGATGAACTGCCGCTTAGATTCCTTCACTTGGGGCTTCTCCCATTGAGTTCGACTGGATTCACTGATTTCAAAATAAACGCGCTCAATTTTCTTGGCCCCTCCCATGATCTCAATACGTCCCAGGTAGGGTTCAAAGTAATTTAGTACACTTTCTGCTGGGTCCAACAGACACTTCAGGCGAGAATCATTTGGCATATGTTCGGAGAGATTCGTCAGTAACACTGCCACATTAAACCCTATGTCCTTGGCCGGCTCATGGAACCGGTCTACAAAATCAATGTAATTAAACATATCATTCTCATCAGCTTCTGCACATGAAAGGAGAAAGTCAATCTCTGACTGTGTGTACTGTTTTTGCCCTTCCATGGCCTTCTGGAACTCTTTTTTGGAGATAATCCCTTTACCATCTGGGTCATATTCTTTGAAGGTGTCTGAGCTGGTGAGGTCTTTAAGTTTCAAGAACATGTCAAAGAATTTCAAGATCATTTCTACATTGGTAGATGATTCTACCAGTGTGTCAACCATCTGCTTGCCAATAGTTCCATTTACCACATTCCCTGTGAGGCAGGTTAAAAAAGACATACAAATATATAAATAAACCCAATTCATCATGTAACTGGTCAGGTAGCTATTTTTAGAAAACTTGTGTGCCCAATCAGTCGGCTCTTTCCTGACCGTGATGGTTTGGAAATGGGTAGGAGGGAACAGCAAGCCATAAAGACTACACCACTAGGAGCCAAGGGGGAAAGGAACAAAGAGAAGGAGGAGATGGCCACACCAGTGCCTCTTATCTGGACTGGGGCCTGGGAATTGGTTTTATTATCAGATTATTGGGGGCACATAGGGATAAGTGGTGCCCCTCTTATCCCCTTAGACCTAGGAGGGTGCCCAACTAGATGGCTGGCATACACACTGGCAGCCAGATGTACTGAAAAGCAGTGGGGAGAGGGAGAGGATAGGGAAGAGCAAAGCTTGGAGGTTTTCCCCAGTTCATTCTGGCTTTCCTATTAATATAAAATGAGTTGGTTTCAGGCTTTGTCCATCAGACCATGTGCCCCTCACTCATTTTTTGCTTCTGAAAATTTGGCTTTCTAACCAATGTCATATGGCATCAACAACCTGCCAGAAGGATAATCTGCATGATTAGTATGGTTAGTGCTCAGACCAATTACAGTTGTGTGAATGCCTAGTTATACCAAACAGCCCAACCTTCCAGGAGGGACAGAAGCATCACCACCATGTCCTGAAGGAGATCCAAGAGTTCCTTCAGCAGCTCGATCTGACTGGAATCCTAGAACAGAAACAGGAGATACCCCTGAGCTATCTGATCCCTCAGCAAAGTATAGGGCAGTGAGCAAGAAGAGCCTGCTCTGGAAAGATGAGGTGAAGGCTATGTGCATTGTGAATGTGGATGTCTTATCTGCTGTTGGTAGCATCAGGGGGGCTCACTGCAGCAGGGCTCATCTAACAGAGCTCCTTTAGTTTCTCTTCTATTAGTACAATGTGGCAGATGTATCACTTGTTGTCCAAAACTACTGAACGACCCAATCCACCAAAGAGCCGTTAGGTATTTCTCTTAGTTCATGTTGTTTTTTATACTGGAGAATTACTAGGTGAGCTTTTGGGGAATAGTGCTGCAACCCAATTAAGATGTCAAGGCTGCAATCTCGAAGTGGGTTCTCCTTTCTTTTTGGGTTAATTTAGTCTCCTGATTCTAGTTGGTGGTGATCTGGGTGCCACTGGTCCCTTAAAATGACATAATTGAGGCTACTCCTCTGGATGATTTTCATTTCAGCATTGCCAAATTAGCTCTCTGTTTTCAACTCTACAGAAGGAAAACAATCCTTGGAAGATCTGAGGTGGGCAATGTGAGAGTGAGATTACAAAATGCATTCTGGGTCACACTTCTTGTACAGTTTCCCTCTCAAAAATACGGTTCTTTGTCGAGTCTCTCAACTTTCAGAGGGATCGCCCCCCTTTGGTGTGGGTCCTAGCTATATAAACAACATCACAGAAGTGTAGGATAGAAGAGCTAGAAGAGACCTCAGATCATTTACTCTAATTCCCCATAGTTCACAGACAGTGGAACCAAAAACCAGGAAGGGGAAGTGACTCCCTGAAAGTCACCAGCGGAGAGGCAGCAGAGCCAGGCTCCTGTCTCCAGAGCCTCTCTACACTACACTGCCCTAGGCTGGGCTGACATAGGACTGGATGTATTACTGCCAGATTAGCAGTGCTCCCAAGAACTCTCTCCTCCCATAAGGCCAGAGTCAAAAGGGGAAAAATGAAAGGGTTAAATAGCACATTCCAGAAGAGAGGAGGCAGATGTGACAGCCTTGAACATTTTAGATACACATCACTTAAATTAATGCTGTAAATGTTACTCTAATCAGCCTGAAACACATCCTGAAAGTTCTCCCTCATGTGTTGCCATGGAGAGAGGCAATCGACAACTACATCCCCTCCATTTATGTGTTCATAATAAATGTTCTGAGTGATTCTGATTCATCTTGCCAGAGAGATGGGGAGTGAGAAGGAAAGGCAGAGATAGGGAGGGAAGGGAAGCCAAGGTGAGAGAGGAGGGATATATGAGTTACAGAGACATGCAGACATGTGACAGACCCAGAAGGGGCTGATAGATTGTCATAAATTGACAAAACAGTGACAAGGAAGCAAAAAGGATCTAGCATCATAAAAAGCAAATGCTAAGGCAATTATGTAAAGGGGAGGTTGGTGGGACACAAGGAAGGAAGCTGCATCCATGCAAAAGCCTGTCTGGGACACCCCTGCAGGTATTCATTTCTATCGCCCCTTGAGGCCTCCAGGTTTAAAAGTGAGACCTAATCTGCATTGCTTTTCCAGCCATTTGATCAAGCAGCCACATCTACACGGGGGGAGTACCAAGGGGGGGGGCAGTGATTTAGCAGTTCACACCGATGACACAGCAGGGAAGGGCCACAGTACCTGAGAGAGTTTCATCTGCATGTTAGCAAATACATGGAGGAAGCCGACCACCGCGTCCCACAGCCTGCTGTGAGCCAGGCTTTGTTGGTTCCCAATGCAAGGGCCCTATGGAGAGGAGGGCATCCTTATTTTACTGAAACATCATAAGCTGCTCTGAATCTTGCCCTTGTAAGCATACAGGACACTTGCTTATATTAGCAGATAGCTCCTTCCGAAAGTCACCTATTATTTTGTGGCTCACTATTTTCCCAGGGTATTACTTCTTGCCCCCCCATCGTAGGAAACTTTAACTAGGAAGGACCACCAGAATTTGGCAGTGCAGTGATTTTTCAGAGATCGATTCTTTTAGCTTCAGAATACATTCTTTAAATAAAATACCACAATGAAGAACATTCTTTGAGAGTCAAATGCTCTGGTTCAGCAGGACAGAAGGGCACTCCTGCCCACTCTCACCTCCACCTTGGTCTAAGAAGGGTTCCAAGGAACTCTAGGCTTCCACAGTATGAAAAGCAGGCCCTAGTGTTTTCAGGTGAAACTACACATGAAATGCTATGATCCCATGGCTATCTAATCAAGCAAAAAAAGTGAATATTCCTAATGTTCAACTACCTTGCGATTTTCTTATCATTAACCTCAACTTTATGTTTAATATCATCTATATCTTTTCAGAAAGCCAAACATAGAGGGATGACTTCATTACCAATTTTCATTTTCCATGTTAATAACTTTTCCTATTTTTACACATTGAATCAACATTTAAAAAAAAAGAAATCATTTGGAATTCTTCTACATGGGAGATTTGTCTATTCTTTCTTGTATGTTTAATCATTTATTTACATTAATATGGAATCCATATATTCATTTTATGCTTTGGGTTATAATCCATCACTACTCTATTTTGTCACTCAATTTTTTCCAGTTTTGGCCCCCAGGGGGCTCTTTCAGTTGGCCCCTGTGTCCCTTGGACATATGCCCATTATCTTTCCCTCCCTGCACGCTCCTCCCCTCTGCCTGCATTTCCTTGCACTATAGGATTCTCCAGGATCATCCTTATGTATTTCCTGCCCCAGCACTAGGACCAGTCCTTTCTCTAAGAAGCCTTGTTCTCTCATTGGAATGGTATTAGAAACCAAGATCTGGTACTAGCTGTGCTTGTTGCTACTGTGATATCATTACTTTTAGGCACTCTCAGCTGACACAGCAGTGGATATGTGTGTGTTATACTGACCCATGTGTATACAATATATCTAGAAATGTTTCCATATGTGAGTATCTGCATCAATATCAAGTCAAACATGAGTTTAGCGTCCTAATTCTTATCCTAATTCTAATGTGTTTCTAATGCATTTCTACCTGGACTATCTAGCTACCTCTTGCTTGTCTGTAACCATTCAACAGTGAGAAACCTGGCTCCTGCCATTAGTAACTGCTCATGTCCATTATATGTGTAGAACAGTTGCAGACTCAGTAACATGTATCCCCATGGGAAAAACTTTAGCAATTGAAGTGCTTATGCACAGTTCCTTTTGCCTTTGGTCTTACCGTCTATATTCATTCCCAAGATTTCTGAGGTCAGCACTTTATTCCCCACCCCTTAGGTGAGACTGTTTTGTATATTTTTTATACCGTTAGATTCCTGTCACATTCTGTTCTTAGCTCTTCCTTTTATTTGTTTCTACCCTTTAACTCATCTCCAAATCACTCTTCAATACGAAATTTCCAAAAGAACATGGATACCATCTCAAGTTCTAGAAAAGGCTTGGCAAAATTCCCAGGGAAGCGAGCATCATGAGAAGTATTACCTGCCTCCCTAAACCATGTATGCTTGTTTAAAAAAATCACTGTTTGAGGGGTGCCTGGGTGGCTCAGTCAGTTAGCATCTGCCTTCAGCTCAGGTCATGATCTCAGGGTCCCAGGATTGAGCCACATGTTGGGGCTCCCTGCTCAGCAGGGAGTCTGCTTCTCCCTCTGCCTCTGCCCCCACCCCTGCTTGTGCTCTTTCTCAAATAAATAAATATTTTTTAAAAAAATCACTGTTCATGTACATTTGGTGTCTGATCCCTGGAATCCTCTAGATCCTTTTTAGAACAAAGCCAGTTGTTGCAAGAAACTCACATTTACCAAAAATAAGCTGCTTTTTTACTTTTGGGTTAAGTGCTCCAAGGGAAATTCTGAAGATTAGGATGGCTTCCACAGGGCGCAAATCAAATGCTTGTCAAATCTGTTCAATGACCTTCACAGGTATTTCACATTCTGTGACACTTCAGATTAGTCACCTGTTTCTATGGTTCTCTCTCTACGTTCTTAGGATCCAGTAAAACAAGGATTGTTCTCTCCCTTCAAGTTGATAGTCTTAGTTTTGTGTTTAATAAGTAAATATGATTGGAGTGTGCCAGTTGGCTCATTAGATGGTTTTTAAAAATCTCATACTATACCCCAGAGGACTGTGATAGGGCTACTGATTTCATAGCAAATTATGCCTGAGTACATGCTCTATTCCTTTTCACAATCATTAGAGCACCTTAGGCAATGACCAGAGACTATTGTAAACTGAGAAAGAATGCCGCAAGATCTAAATATTCAACTGGAAATAGTTTATGTGCTGCTCCAGTTACCTTTTCCATAGAGTTAATTTCTGACAAATTATAGGATCTTATAAATTCCTAATCTTGAGACTCAAGATAACATCATTTATCCCTTTATTCCTTCATTCTATCAATTATTTCTCCACTCTACTCCCCATGCATACTGAATACCTATGATATATTGCAAGTGCTAGAAATGGAAGAATTTTAGACTGAAATTCTGCCCACAAAAAATTTTCAATCTAGAAGGGAAAGGAAAATGTAACTAGATAAATGCAAACAGAGTGTGACAATGCTATGAATTGGTTACAGGACCATAAACTACAGCTTCTCATAGTGTGTAGTAAGTACTCTTAATATGCTTGGTTCCTATTTGTAGATAAATATTGTTAGTGCTAGGGCTGGATGTACAATTCATATTTATGTGTCCAAATATTCTAGGGTGATATATAATATGGGAATGTTAAAAATGTTCTGTTTTCAAGCATCTACTCTGTAGCACATACCTGGATGTATTCTGTAAGAGAATTGAAAATCTGCTTCGTGACTGCCAGAGCTTTGGAAAAATTGTGCTGTCCAGATTCATCAATGATGTCCTTCCCTGAATAATACCAGTAGAAATCACTGATTGACTCCTAAGAACAAACAAGTAGAGTTTAGTATTTCTTAAACTTCAGTCAGTGAAGCTAAACCCAATGTTCAGGAAGAGTACAAGAGAATCCTACACGTCTATGACCTCTTTGTTATGACAGAAACATAGGATAAAGCACAGAGATATCTAATCCTTACCATCTTTAAGTGGATATGCTTCTTTAAGAAGGAACGACAGGAGAGAGGATGGTGTTCAGCTGGACATGGGTGACTATGATGCAGGACAACTTATTCACAATGAAAAATATATATTAAAGGTAATAATGCTACTCATCCAAATAATTGGCATAAGAGTAGCAACACAACAGCTACCTCACACTGTCAAAGGCCAGGTGGCGTTCTTACTCATTGCATATGTTAAATCTCTGCATCTTTACTACCACCCTATGAGGCGCTATCCATTCGACAGATGAGGGAATCAGAACACAGGGAGGTTAAATAGATTTGGTCCAGGTTATAACTGGTAAGTGGCAGAACCCGGATGAACAGTTAGCAGAGAGAAGAGAGTATCTTTTTTTTATGTTTTATGTAGATTTTCCTGGTATCATTTGGATTTTCCTTCCAACAGTTAAACTGAGAGGCTTCTCAAGTACTAAGAACTTGTAGACTCATTTTGCTCCTACCACCTTCTGGACTTCTTTTTCCTGGTGAAAAATCTGTTTTCATTCATGTAACATAGCTCTTGGGCACTGATGGGAGGTTTTCATTGGCAAAACTGAGGTAAACCAGCATTTTATACTAGATGATTTGATATTTAACCACTCCCCCATTTCAGTCTTCAAATACACATCTTTAGGCATTTGACTTCCCATAAGTATGTGGACATAGATTATAACACCTTTCTTATTGGGGCTCGACTGTATTCTGGGCCTCCCTTGATCCCTTGCAACTGTCTATAGCTTCTGGAAATGTATGTAAGCCATGCCATCGTCTGAGACCCACTGACCTGTAGACGTAGGAGGTAGTCCACGGTACTGATGATGACGTTTACAGTGGTGGTATTGCCCATCTGAGTCCGTAGGAAGTTCTGAAAGTCTAAGAACACCAGGGCTGAGTCAAAGCCTGTTCTTATCATGCCTAGGGAGCTGAGCAAGCCCTCTTGGCTAAACTCAGGAGAGATCTACTATATGAAAAGCCTTACAAGAGCACCCTGTTCGGGTCCTGGCAGGTCCTGTAGGACAGAGCTCTGCCCTGAGCCCGCTCATCCTGGTGATGCCAGAAAGTGGACTTAATGAGCCCCGAGGGACTTGACAGAAAGGGGTGGGTATTTACATTCACCATCTGAAGATTCTTGCAGCAACTTAGCCTGGGTGGCACTAAATAACATCAGCCCTGAAGTTCAAGTTCTTTTTCCATAGAGTTAAAAAAAATTTTTTTTTTTATTGAGGAATAGATTAACTGTTGTCTTTGAGTTAGCAGCTGGTTGAATTAAATGTGGCATCCTGAGCTGAATCATAATTTGGCACCTGAATGTTGTTTTCCTTTGAAAAATCAATCTGTTCCACTTACCACTGTTATGTCCTTCACAAAGTAACTGCAGGAATCTAAAGAGGTCTCGTGTAAACTCATCATTCTGGAGTACTTTTTCACCTTGAAAACAGAGTATTGGTGAGCATTTGTTTGGCTTCTCAACCCAGAACACTTTCCAAGGCAAACGACTGTAAAAATGACAAAGGGCTTATTGTCAGAACTGTTCAGAAAGGGAACTTTCAGTGAGTGAGGAAAAAGCTGATTGGCCTGAAACTGAGGCTACAGAACATAATGACCAACAAAGCTAAAATATCGAGCCTCCGGATGCATTTGTAAGGAAAACAGCTTGGCTAATGGCAGTAGTGGCTCATGGTCCATAATCCATGCTTTACAGAGAGAAGGCATTTCTTTAATTAGGCATCAAACTGCTGAGTTAAGCTTCACATGCAACTACCAAACCTAAAAAATGTGCCTGTGCTGCGGCAATTAAATAAGTCCCTTAGGACTCACTCACACACACATAGACAACTCTGGTCAGAAACTCAAACTTACCACGCTCTCGAACAATGACTGGTGATAAGAGAAAAACAGAAGAATGCAAAGTAAGAAAACCCATAAAAACCACAATAAACTGTTTTTAGTCAAGGCTGACATGGTGAACACATCCAGCCTTTATCAAAGCTACTAATGGGACTATTTTGCTGAAATTGAGCAAGTCCTTGCAAATTAAGAGGCACCGAGCAGGGGCTCTAACCAGGAAGAGTTAATTATGGTAATCAGGAAGAGAACAGCCTTCACATGTGTTAGTGACTTACGTGTTCCTTCCTCAGTAACCATCCCCAGGCCTTCAGCTTTATTCTGCCTCTCAAAGGCATTCAAATCAAGGACACTTGCAAGAGACCAGAGAAAACAAGGTTCAGGCCTATGCATGCCAAGAAAATGGATTTCTAATGTCACTATACCTATTGACTGAGAATATCTTGTCCTTGTGTTATAATAAAGGTGCTAACACTATACAGGGCGGTTGAAAGTCTAGTAGTTCCCTGCATTTGTGTCAGGAGTGCTGTCCAAGGCTGCTAGAGCTCACAGGCATGCATGCGGAGGGCTCAGAAAAACTTAAGACTGTCCTTGTTTGTCGAACTTGAGTCCTTTCTTCTGCACGGTGATTTAGAAAGATGTCCCAAATAAAGAAGGAATAATCTGTTTTGAAGATTTCCCAAAAGAAAGTTTAAACTGCACTAATTTTCACCTCCCACCTTTTTTTAAACCTATTTTCTCTGCGACTTAGAAGGAATTATAGTTTTTACTGTTTACATGAATACTGATGAAAGGGCTACAAATTTCAGATTTCAAAGGGCCACATCCTTTTAGAATTCCTGTGTCACTCAGAAGCCCACAAGAGCTATGATTAAGCCTTCTGGAGGCAATGGTGTCCCTAGGTATTTCTGAATCTGTAACAAGTTAGCCTTCTTTTTTTGGTCCCCACTTCCTCCAAATTTTCCAGTCACGGCCACCACCAAATCCTACTTAGCCAGGAGCCCCTGGTACAACCAGAGATCTTGATAATGAGGAAAATGGATAAGCCTATTATTTCAGGTTGGGGCTCATTCCATTTCTCTAACAGACTCACTTTCTCCAATCTCAAAGGCTTCATAGAACATGACATAAAGTCTCACAAAAATGCAGCTGTTAGGGCAGCTTATGGCTGAATCCATTAAGATTCCGTGAAACTCTGTATTCCCTTTACCACTGGGCAAAGGGAATGATCATTGGATTGGAAAGACGTTATGGAAAAAAAACAGCATTTCTTTTTCCTATTAGGGAGCCACATATTTTCTGCAACTTAAATTCTAAAGAGAGGGACGCCTGGGGGGCTCAGCGGTTGAGCGTCTGCCTTTGGGTCATGTCGTGATCCTGGGGTCCTGGGATCGAGTCCCACCATTGGGCTCCCTGTGAGGGGTCTGCTTCTCCCTCTGCCTATGTCTCTGCCTCTCTCTCTGTCTTTCATGAATAAAGAAAGTCTTAAAAAAAGTTTAAAGAGAAAACAGTGAAAATTCCTATTGCCATACTGTTGGTTTTCCCCAGATCCTGCTGTAAAAAGGTTCTCTCAATAACCCAAAACCATTCTTCTATTTTAGCTTTGCTGTCAAGGGAAGATAGCAGAGGTACAGGACATTTGGACAGAGCTGCTTCAAAGCAGCAGTTCTGATTCAGGAGACTATCTGTGGAACAGACATTTCTGACCCTTACTCCCTCCCAAAGCACTCATTTCAGATGTTTTTATTTCTCTAATGTTTCAATAGTTTTCTAATCTGTATTATTTTCATAATCAACAAAAATCCTTAAAATATCTTAAAACTTGTTAGTTCTCACTTGGCCTCTAAAGGTATGTCACCCGTCCCTCTAAGCCATCATTATAAATGAGTTTAGTAATATGAAGTATTACAGATTAAGGGAACACTCAGAAATTTAATTGAGAATTTCATGGGCAATATGGAAGTGAACTGACTTGAGTTTTGCCATTCTGAGTCCAAATGGACTATTTTACCCTCTGTGAGTCAGGCCTAGCAATATTACATTTTCTTTTCCTGAGAGAGGTAATAAACAAATTGTTGTTGGTGCGGGGAGAATGGAGCCCAGAGTAAGGGATTCTATTGCAGCTCAAATACGCTCCTGGTAACCTTGGGGTACATACAATATTACTCCATCAAATAAGGTTAGCAAAATTATGAAGTCCATCAAAACAAAGTATGTCTATCCTGCAAATTTTTAAGTGGAAAACCTAATGCCCTATTTTTAAGAATATTAGAGGCAAATTAGCTAGATAATTATAACCGATTTCTTTCAGAACAAGTTACCGACTATTCAAAATACATATGAATCTTAGAGAATAAGCTGACACTTAGATTGCTGGCTTGTTTCCAAAATGAGTGAGCATGGTAACCTTACAACTTCTGGTTATGGACTGTTCATCTGTCAGGGGGTCAGCCATGAGGGGAGGCTTGCACACATGATAATAAAAGTGGAAAGTTTAATGTTTTGTTTTTTAGGCTATGAGAAAATGTTCCCATGTTAGGATGCACTTCTGTTGAAATGGATGTGTCAAAATCTGTACCAACCAAATACTTATTTTGGCCCAAAGAACTGTTAAGGATAACAATTAACAAAGTGTCTAACGGGTCTAATGAAAACATGGCCTCGAGTCATAATGAGGTAGTCTTCTTCTTTCCATTCTTTTCTGGTTTGACTTTTATGAGCATATATTTTAGGAGCTCAGCTCTGAGGAAAACAACATGCCAAAAAAAGGAGGTAATACCATCATACCCATCCTCTTAGCTTTCTAAAGCAGGTAAGTCCTTCCTCAACAATTCCATGAATGATAAGCTTATTTTGTAGTTCCCCCCTTCCACCCCATTCCACTTTCTTCTAAAGAGGAAAAAAAATCCTATAGGTGGTTTTCCCATATTTACCTGCAAGACTGCATAAGACCAGACAGGCTTTGAAAGAATCCAGCATCCTTTTTCTCCTTTAGGTAATCTAGCATTTTCTATAAGGGAGACACATTTTAAAAGGAAAATCAATGTAAATTATGCCACAAGCACTGACCCTCCCAATTTTAATGGAGACATGTCAAGTCCTAGTCACATGGATTCATATCCAGGGTGGTGGTCTGTAAACTTGGATATGCATTAGAATCACCTGTGGATTTAAACCTTCCGTGTGCCTGAGCCCCACCCTCTTCTGGAACCAGAATCTCCTCAGGTGGATATTCTATTTTATTTATGTATTTTTTGGAATATTTTATTTTATAGAGGTCCACTGGTATTTCTTCTAGGGTAGTACAGTAGATCATTGACATTCATAGATTTACTGTTTGAAGTTTCTCCCATTTGGAACCAAGCACCAGGACACAGATCTAGTAAAATGGTGCTGAAGTCCAGTCTGAAGAACTGGTGCTGACTTTGGTGCACTGGAACAAGGAGCTCAGCCAGTCACAAGCTTAGCAGAGAGTATCTTTCATAATCAGACTTTGTTTTCTCTGTTCTTTTGTTACTGAGAAGGCAGGGACTTTGTCTGACATCATAAAAATGTTAAAAAAAAAAAAAAAAGGTCCTACAAGGACCTGGTGGTCATGGTAGGGAACAGAAAGTAAAAGGTGTCTCAGAAAATGGTAGTTCTTTTGTGAGAAATTTGTTTGGGATGAATTAAAGGCTGGGACAAATGATATGTGATAATGATAGTTATAAATTTGGAGATTCTCACAGGCTCTGTGATATAATCCTCACAAATGCCAAGAATCTTTGAAATGTCACTTTCCTGTACACACAGATGTTTTCAGCCAGAGCCTGGAGTGCCCTGGAAACACTAGAATATTCCTGCATCTTGCAGCCAGTTTAGATTCAGACTGCTGAATGGATTCCATGTTCCCGGAGCCCCACACTATGCTGCTGTGTGTTGTCTCACTGCATGCATAGTGGCAGGGGTTTTGAGCTACAGAATTTACTGCTACACCCTCCATCCCAGAACAGAGCCTGACTTAGTGGATAGTCAGCAATCATAAAACTATGACCGAACGAATAAGCAAATGAATGAACAAACAACAGATGTGTGGGGTTAGGCACTCCATTAACCAACGGGGCTCCTTGCTCATGGCGAGGCAGCTAACATGTAAAATGATTAAAATACAAATCTAAGGCTTAGAAACTGTCCAAAAAATCTCTGATGATGAAAAACTTAAGTGTTTTTTTGCTTTGAACCCTGGGTAAACCCTCTTTACCAAGCACACATTTATCTGTCAGCTCTTAGCTCTGGTTTTATCTATGTTCCCAGCTATTCTGATATAACTGGCCACAGAGGACAAACACCAGCAAAGGTGATGCTGAGTGGCCCTCTCTGTAGCAGAGCTGACACCTCTTCCCCAAAACATGAGGGCTGTCGAAATGGCAATACCCTGAGAAGTCTGCACCACCCACTACGAGTCCCCAGTACCTGTTGTACACCAGCGTTGCCACCATTCAGAATGGCGATCCCCAGCTTCAGAGTCTCAACCACCATGGGGCTCATCTCACCTGCCACGGTGAAGAGTCGATTGAGTCACCAAGGAAACAGAGGGTAAATCGCGTCTACGGGGCTTTATCAGGACTCTTTAATAATGACTTCGTGTCACAGCATGCTATCTGTGGCAGCAACAGGGGCCTAGGGGCCTATCCACAAAATCTTGGAATCACCTTTGCTGGCACTTATCATCTGAAGGACCATCTCTGCAGCTCCACGCTCATGCAGCCGTGCTTGTTGATAGAGAGTTTTCTGCTTTTCCATTTCTTTCTCCTGGAAAAAAAAAATCAAGTAGGGAAAGATTAGTTTCTTCTCAGGTAATTTACCCTGCTAAGGTAAGCTGAGAGAATCTTTACTTGTCTAAGGAAGGCAACACATGTAATTTTGGATAAAGAAGACTTCTGAAGTTTATTTCCAGACACTACCTCTGCTTTCCAAAATTGTCCATCCACAATTCACTCATGTTTTGATGTTGAAGTTTCCACTTTTGTGCACTGGTAGGAAACATAGCTCATTCCCCGGTAATATCATAATTATAGGAAGTGATCCTAGGTTTAAGTGTTTGTTTTCAATGTTCTGTCATTCCGCTTGCTGGGAGTCAACTAAAGCCTATCTGCCTGAACGTAGGAAACAACCACTTATTTAGAATGCTCAGATCACCATTAACAGAGACTCTACAATATATGGAATACTAGAAAGTTAAGGCCTTCCAGAACTGTAATTATGTTAATTTACTTTTATTGTTGTATACTTTGTCCATAAAGAGCGTAAAAGTAAACTCATATGGCTTTATCTTGGGAGATTCAGTGTCCCTGACATTTACAGAATAGTAGTGCAAAAACCATCCTGGTGTCTCCATTGCTTTGAGTTTTCATCTCTGGATGTTTGAATTTGTCCTTCTCTGGTCTCTGTTACTACATTGGGTAAGAGAGCAAAATTTCCCAGAAGCCCAAACCCATAAGGGGGGTTTGCTGACTGAATGGCTTCCTGATACCTTTCATTAGGCTGGAAAACAGGCAGTAGAACCACATCTAATGGGTGTGCTTCGTGCATGCGGCCCTGTGTATTTGCCACCACATACATGTGGCAGGTGAGCCACATGGTCAATGTCAGCACCCACTTCTGAAGGCATGCTGGTTGTCTTTGGCTTTGGAGCATGGCCCTATCTTCAATCTTAGTAAAAACTTACTTCAAATGTTTTTTCCTTGTCTTCCTCCTCTTCTTCATCCTCCCCGCTCTGACAACTCTAGATCCATGGAGCAGGGAAAAGAGACAAATGAATGTGAGTCTAATAGACAAGGCTGTCCTGCTGTGCAAAGGCAGGGGACAGCATGTAACTGACAGGCATGTTGGGACCTCAGTCCTTGGTGAAACTAAGAACACTGTGACCACTGCAGGGCAACATTCTACTCAAAACGTTTTCTTTGCAGTTACTAAGGTGTTCAGAGATGAGAGATGGGAGCACCGAGCTCACACAGTCAACAGGAACCTATCTGGTTTAACCACAGACCTGAACTCTTCTAACCTAGTAGAGTTCTGGTATAAATGGAGCTAGGAGTACAGGGAGCTGTTCCCTTCTAAGCAAAAACCAGGCATTTGGCAAGAAGACTGGAGATACCTAGGATGTGACTCTAGGTACCGCATGTAAAGGAACAGGTGCTCCTGTACCCCAACATTTTCCTTCTCTGCCTTCCATGAAGGGTTCCCATTCGAGAAGGAGCAGTGTCCCTACCACTTGGCATTCCAGAGGCGGCCGTCCTTCCCTGTCATGTAGGAAGAATGGCCTCTGCCTCTACTAGAGCACTGAATCTCATTCCAGTTGCTAAAGCCTGTTTCCAAATGTGATGAACTTCCTTCACCTGCAGATACGTTTGAACTTTTGGAGGCACTCTCAGTGTGGGCTGAAAATGCAAGGATAATGTGTATGCCTGGACTCCATGTGGTTGGCCTGGAACTCCCATGTGAACAAGCCACTGGACCCACTGTTCCTGCAAAGCTTTAAGGTTTCCTTACGAGGATGGTAGAATGGCTTGCTAATGTCACCCCCGTGGCACGCGAACTGTGCAGTGCCTGGAGCCCATGTTCTGACCGAGTCTTGTGGGCTGCTGTTCAAAACAACCATTTCCATGTGTCTGCAGAGGTAAAGGTGAAGGCAGGAATACTGAGACAACAGGCAGAAACTCAGGTGTACCTTGGCCATCATGCTGGAATAGGATGTGTACAAGGGGTCGTCTTCCAATTTGCTGGAAAGAATGGAGTACATATTTAGCAGGCTACTTTTTGGACCCAGCAGAAAAGACTAAGAGCCATAGAGATCTTAAGTTATATGCACTAATGAATTCATTAGAAAACCCTTTCTCAAGAGAAAAATGAGTGGGAAATATCAGTGAGGGTGACAGAACATGAGAGACTCCTGACTCTGGGAAACAAACAAGGGGTGGTGGAAAGGGAGGTGGGGGGGATGGGGTGACTGGGTGACGGGCACTGAGGGGGGCACTTGACGGGCTGAGCACTGGGTGTTATGCTATATGTTGGCATATCGAACTCCAATAAAAAATATATACAAAAAAAAGAAAGAAAGAAAGAAAGAAAGAAAGAAAGAAGAAAGAAAGAAAGAAAGAAGAAAGAAAGAAAGAAAGAAGAAAGAAAGAAAGAAAGAAAGAAAGAAAGAAAGAAAGAAAGAAAGAAAGAAAGAAAGAAAGAAAGAAAGAAAGAAAACCCCTTCTCCCAGGGATGCCAGGGTGGTTCAGTGGTTGAGCGCCTGCCTTCAGCTCAGGGCGTGATCCTGGGTCCCAGAATTGAGTTCCATGTCAGGCTCCTGCAGGGAGCCTGTTTCTCACTGTCTCTGCCTCTCTTTCTGTGTCTCTCATAAATAAATAAAATCCTAAAACAAAACAAAACTAAAACCCTTCTCCTGCGCTGATTCTTAGAAACGGCCCCAAAAATGTGGCTCAGTACTGGCTGACAGAATTCAGAGCCGAAGGCTACAGTTTCAGGCTAATCATCTTCAGCCTCCGTGTCTGGCATGATGATGAGGGGACTGTGGCTTATATATTTTCCCTAGATGTTTCTTGATGGCCAATGATAGGACAGCAAGGAGGGCTGCTCAAATCTTGCATCCCCTTTCTGGGCACTGCCATCTGTGAGACGGTGGTGTGGGGCTGGCAGAGCTGTGCCTGGTGCAGAGCAGAAGCAGGGAGCTCCGGTGGTGCTGACCTCCTCTCCGTGAGAGCATTGCGGCTAAAATGGAGAATAATCTGATGAAGTGGGTCTGGTTGCTTTTCTGTCTCCTCCTCCTCCTCCTCTTCCTCCTTGGGGGATTTCTACACAAATTAAGGCAGACAGGTTTTAGGCATGGATTGCAGCACATGCCACAAAAACGCATGCGAACAAAGAAGGTAAAGCGCAAGGTACAGAGTGCATCAGATAAAAGCACAAAGAGAAACCACTATGTCATGTGTTTATTTCAGGACAAGAAGCCCCAAGGATGCAAGGTTTGGGACATAAATATATATTGTTCTCAGCCAATCAGAGAAACATTGCCATTTCAGGTTCAAACGAGATGAAAGGAAAAGCAATAGCCTGGCCACAGGGGAGGAGCTGCAGACCCCCGTCAGCAGAACTCTCATGCAAGTCCTGGGCACCTGAGTTCAGGAGGGAAGCCCTGGAGAGCCCCCCGAGAGGCTGGATCTCTTAGCCACACCTGAAATTTCTCTTGGAGAGCTGGGCTGGAAATATGGGGTGGACGGTGGGGTGGGGAGGGGAGGGTGATAGAGCACTGGGGCCATTTGAGACCTGACGCTATTCTAGACTCAACCCATCTAGACATTTCTTTCTTAACTTCACTGTTGATTCTAGAAACCTTATTGTTCCTGAGAGATGCCATCCTGGAGCGGCAAGCCTTGCAGTGTCTCCTCTTATTATTAAGTCTTTTCCCAATCTCCTTTTATAGAAAAGGAAATAGCACCTGATGCAAGAGGTAAATGTGAGTCTCTAGCAGCGGCAGAGCCTGCAGGGTGTACCATACTTAGGAAATTGGTGAGAACTACATAGGCTGCGTGAATGGTTCAGAAGTGGAGGCCAAAAGGATGCTGTCAACTTCACACTAATCAAGAAACTGGTAAAATCAAGGAACTGTCACTCTCACTGATGGGAGTGTAGGAAAAGAACAAAGACAAATGTAAGGAATAAAGGGTCAAAAGCAAAAAAGAGGGGAGAAGGAAAAGAAACAGAGGGAGATGGAAAGAGAAACAGGAGAAAGACTGAGAAACACAGAGCAAGAGTATCAGAGAGAGTAAGGGATAAGAGAAAAAATAAATGGGAGAGATAAGTAGGATTAAAGAAACAAAACAACAAACAAAACCGTGGCTTGGCCAAAGGAGAAGAGGGCTTATTTTCTGTCTGCACCACAATGAGGCTCTGCAGTGCTTCTGCAACAAGCTTTTCTCCCTTGCGTGTCGTCTTAAGTAGTTTCAAAGCATGAAGTCTGTTAGAGACAGGGCATGATGAATTTTCTGAAGGGCCAGACCCAGAAACGTGGGGTACGGGAAGGGGACTCAGACACGCCTTCCCTAAAGCAGAGCTACTGACTGGAAATGCAGAGTCTTGGTTACGGCTGGGGTGGGGGAGGGGGTGCCTCCTGCAACCGACGGTGCTCAAAACTTAACTTAGCATGAACTTCCATTGCATGGCTGCGCATCCCAAGAAATATTAGTTGTTAGTGATGAGGAGGAGGATGATAACAGTACTAGCACCTCCAGGGGAAAGTCATCCTCTACCTCTTACGACTATTATCAGGGCCTCCTCTGGTAATTTCTACAGTTAGTTCTTTCCAAATTGATGTGCCCAGTTCTTTGTGAATGTTTAACTGTTGCAACACACACACACACACACACGCACGAATACAAAAGTCAGTTTCACTCACACCCACGTCTGCTTCCAGCTGAGTCAGTACTTACAGCCAAATCCTGTACTAGTTTCTCTTCAAAGGAATACTCCTCTGTTTCTATCCAAAATCTCTGATAGCCATGGAGGAAGAGGTTAATGGAGCGGTGCCTGAGCGGAAGGGTTGAGAGTGAGGTCAACAGGGATCCGTGGGGACACCTTGCTTTAGTCTGGGTGGTTAACAGTTAGTAAGCAGGACAGACTTTTGTACAATTCTTGTCCTCTCATTGGTCAGAGGAGCCAGCAGTACACCAGAGACATTTGTTTCAAGGAAACCAGAACCCTCTAACTTGCCAGTTGGTGAATGTCTAGAACACCTTTGGAGTGAAATAATGATGCTTAGTAGGAGACCCGATAGTAATTGTAATCCTATTCTGCTCACAAGGGGTCTCTCCTACCTTTCTCCTCTAACTAGAAATAATTTATTGGGCCAAGAAACAGTCCCGAAGTATTTGCTTACTATGGCAGTGTGGTTATCCCTTCTGTCCAGGTAATCCCACCTAAGTCGTGCTGACAGTGAGTGGTTTAGTCTCAGCCCTGCTAAAAGCAGCAGACCGTGGGTCCTCTAGAGGGTCTCCAAGGAACTCTATCTCCAAGGTACCCGGCTCTTCCTTAGGGAGGTGAGACTCAGGTGTGCTGCCCCATAACTCCTGTGAGCCTCATGGATTCTGGTTGTGGCCCCCATACCTGGGAACACTGATTAACTGCCAAGAGCCACTCAGTCTCGATAAGCCAGGACTAACTCCTGGGAGGATGACACTGAGTAGCAATTAATTTATTACCAAATATGAGGATCCTGGTGAGGCAGGAAAGAGAAAAAAGGATGATGCAGGTCAACACCAGAGTTATCCAGACCTGGCTATGGTTTCTGGTAGAGCCCAACCATTGCCATCCTTCTTCCAATTCTGACCAATCAGAGTACTTTTTAAAAATTGTACAAATTTGTGTTTTTATGGTAATGTTAAATCATGGTCAAGGAGGGAGGAGTGTGCAGAAAATGAGCAGGTCTCTCCACAGGTTACATTACCATTAAAATGGGTATTAGCCTGTCATACTGAGTTTTTTCATTAACCTTTTCCAGCCAAACCCGTTGAAAGGTGCTCAGGAAGAAATTATTAATTTTGTGTCTGGAGAAAAGCACACAGGTTGTCTTTTAAAAACTAACATCAGAGAAATAGTTCCCACATAATCAAATAAACCCCTCTAGCCCTTTAATATGGACAACTCCATGCAGTTTCAATTATGACAAGATGGAGAAAGGAGTGATTTTTACCATCAGCTTCTTAGCTTTTATTATTGTTGTTAGAAACTCTACCTGTGCTCCTCCATACTAGGGGGAAACCTAGGGATGGGGCAGGCCGCACTTCATCAAACACAAGATGAATCCCTCAGCTTACTGTTGCCCATCCAGGGGCAGAACTGCTAAAGGAGTAACCAAAATAGGAGAGGGTGGTCCTAGTGTTTTGAACAAATTTAGGAAAAAAAAAAAAAAAAAGCTTCTTTGGCGAGATGTAATTTTTGCCCTGTTGGCCCTGGAGATGTGCTTAGGGCTGAGCCCTTCTGGAGTTTCGATTAGCACATCAGGCCTGAATCTCTACCCGAAAAGAAAGGAAATTCTTTTTGGAGTGTCACCACTCCAGGAAACAGATAAAAATCCTGTGTACTTCTGCTTTCTCTACGGGGTTGTGAACTCTAATTGGTTGCCAGGATGTCAGTGGTCTCCATAGCCATGATGACTATTTGTCTTCATTTTTTGGCTTTTTATTCTTGAATTCACTTGATTTTATGGTACCTCATCCTCTTCCAAAGACACTCTCCTGTTTTCTCAAGAGGCCTGTAGAAGCAGGTATGTGTCTCCCAGGCCATGACTCTCCACTCTCCTCAAAGACCCTATGGGGAAAGCTCCATTGGCCAGCTGGCCCAGCACAGGGTGAAAGGCACTCTGGACAAACGGTGGCCACGAAGCACAATCTGATGAAGCCAGTGTCACGCAGAGGCAAGTCTTTTATCTGGTATTCCAAGGAAACATTTCTTTACGTAGGATTCTCAAGATACTTTTCCGACTCAGTTTAATTTTCCTGACCAGGTGAGGATGGTTCATGCTAATTTGCAAGTTGAGAAAGCAGAGACTGATACTCAATTTGCAGTTCTGTTTACTGATCTCAGGTCCAATCTTGCAGACCCTGCAATCAACCTGAGGACAGGAGAGCTGCCACATCACCAGTGACACTGAGGCAAGTCTCAGTGGTCAATATTTGCCCAATCTGCATGGATACTCTGCCCTATTTTAATACAGCACATTCCAGAAAAGCCTTCACATATTTCTGACTGCAGAGTGTAGACTAACCATGCAGATAAGGCAATGTGCCCATCACTGGCCTCTTAGGACATCTCTAGCCAGGGCCCTTTCTTCATCTTGAATGTAAATACACTGTGCTCAAGGATTCTCGAGTTACACTTCCTGACCTGCTGAGGACACCTAGTTATTTGGGGGCCATTCAAGTATCTCATCATAGAAATACCATTTGGGGTAAAGCTTTTTAGAAAGAGCTCTTTCTCCAGGGTTCCTCTACATCCTCACAAAGGACCCCACCTCTGTAAAACTAAGAGCTTCCATATGCTTACTGAGCCTACTTGAGGGTGTAAGATAATGAGCTAAAGCAGGCAGGGGTCACTAGGGAATCATAGCCATTTTTAGTTTTTTGCTTACCTGGACTGCCTTAGCAGGCCATTATACTATATGCAGACTGTGATGGCACCATGTATGGAGGACTCTGGTTTCTACCCCTCAGATCATGAGTGTCCATGCTAGCACAGCTCTGGGAGGATACCTCAATTCCCATCACTGGCTCCCATGCCAGAAGAAAAGGACAGAATACTTGCCTGGGCAGGTTATAGAGAGGGGCCATCCTGAAACAGGCCACCACTGCCCGTTTCCGCTGCTTTGACAACAGTTTGTGCCAGACCGCCTTCTTGGATCTCAAAGGCTGTTCCACCTGAACAGAAATCACACAGGTAGGTGCACACTAGGCTAACTGGGTGGCAGGAGGTAGTCGCCTGCAGGCCAGACATCTCAACCCTGGAAGAATTTCGATTTCTCAACTATAGTCAGCAAAATGTCCCAGCAGCAAATGATTTGGCCTGTGGAGGTCTGAGGTTTTCTTCCTCCTCCCAACTGCTTTTGGATGTTTATTACTTAAGAGCAGTTTTACAACTGGTACGGGATTTGAATGGGGTCATTTGATCTAAAAGCAAAAATTTGTAACCAAAAAAGAAATCAAAACAAAACAGAACAAAAAACCTCGAAGGGGAAAGAATTGAGGAGTCTGCTATATGAGGCATGAAGATGACATCTGGGAGTGAGCTCGGATGATTGTTCTTCCTTTTTTGTTTTTTTTTTCCCCCTTTTTTTGGGGGTCTTATGAGAACACTCCTAACTAAGAGCTGAGTGTGGAGAGAGACTTTATATTTGCCAGCATGGTCTTGTTTCCTCGGTCCTCAGGGTAGATGCTCCTTACCTGCTCCAGGTGGAAGACAGCTGCTGAAATTCTCTGTACACGTTCTACAGTCTTTTCTGGATTGAACGGTTCTTCACTCTTTAAAACATCTTTGTAGAGGTTCAGCTGCCACTTTACTGCTGGGTCATCAGACTGAAAAATAAAGCACACACAAGGTGAGCAATCCCTGTTCTCCTTTAACTTAAAAAGCTTTTGCTCATGTGGTTTCAGAGGAATTGAGACTCTTGTTTCACTGCTTCTTTCTTGTTTTCTCTATTACCTTCAGTGAAACATTATAGATCTATATAGAAAATTCTCATTCTAGTCCGCATCTCTTAACTCTTGTCATATGTCCATCCCTTTCTCTCTGTACCTCATTCTAACTTCCTGAAAGTGATCTTCCAATTCATAGATTCTCTTTTCAGCTGCACCTAGCTTATTTTTTTAGTCTACAAATTGATTTTTAATTTTGATTAATTCTTTTAATTTTTGTAATCACTATATGGCTCTTGATCAATTCCATATTCATTCTCTTTTTAAAAAACACTATCCAGAGGCACCTGCTGGGCTCAGTTGGTGGAGTATGCAACTCTTGATCTTGGGGTTGTAAGTTTGAGCCCCACATTGGGAACAGAGAACACTTAAAAAAAAAAGTCCAAGTCTTGCTTTATGGATACTATTGCTATGCTTAGCTCTTTAAGTATTTCAATCACACTTATTTTTTAATTTCCTTCTGCAGTTTCTTAGGCTTAAATTCTTCCCTTTGTTGCATTTTCCGACTCTCTAATGGTGGTAGATTTTCTTTCAGGTTTTTTTTTTTTTTTTGTAAGCATGACTTTGGCTTCAAGAGTTTTATTTATTGGCATGTCAGTCCATATTCTAAGAGGTAGAGAGTCTCCAAGTAGTTTTATGGTTGTCTCTGCAGGGGATTTATAGGTTTTATTGGTTTAAGGCTAATTTTATATTAGTTTTTTGCTTTACATCTGTGCAGAGCATGGATAGTTAGGTCCCACACTCCTTTTCCTTTAAGGTTATTAAAAACCTCAGCCTCTAAGAAACATATCTGGTTTAGAAAGCTCAACAAGTTTTCCCAATTGTGTCAACTTCTTCTCATTCCTGTGATTTAGAGTGTCTTCTTTATTCTGGCACTTGGGATTTATTTTTACTGCCTTTTTTGTAGTATATTTTCTCTGCTATCTCCATATGTTTGGGATGGAAAGAAGTGGTGGTTTGTGTCAGCTTAATCTTCCATCTAGGGCATAATATATTTGAGGAAAAGGGTTGTTCAGATTCACAGGCCTGGAAAAAAGAATCTCAAATAGCCTTTAAAATCAAAGTTTGTTTGTTTTTGGTTTATACCAACTCCACAGAGCTACTTTGTCAGGATGTGCTAAAATTCCCCCAGGTGTCCATTTCCTTATTTAACAAGGTTCACAGTAAGTCAATTTGAGACCTAATGTAACCCCCTGCAGGAGCTGGATGTTCACACAGTGGTAGGTAGGAAGACAATACCTCATTAAATGCCTTTGCACCCTCTTTGTCACAGTAAAGGAAAGAAAAAAAATTAAGGGCAAAAACTCTCCCCCCCTCCACCCATGCCCCCCAAACAAAAGCGAAGATTAAAGGCAGAGAACTAATCCTACCAACTAAACACCTGTATTTGGAGCCAGTTTTTAGAACACATTAAAGAGAGCATCAGTAAACTAATCAGAGGGGTGGCACCCTACAGCCCAAGGGACGCCTTCTTGAGCTCTCTTCCCACCACCTCACCTTTTCCTGCAGGTGCAAGTTGTTCCGCAGATGTTCCTTCACCTCTTCATCCGTGTCCCTCTATGGAAAGAGATGCTAAATATTATTCCTAGAGGTCCCTGGGGGAAATGTACTGCAGGGCCGGGGAAAGGGTGGACAGTGCTTGGCAGTTTCACTGGGATCTTCATTATAAGAACAAAAGAAAAATTACACATATGTACAAGGGGCACATGCTCTCCAGGCAGCTCTAGAGATGAGGAGAGGAGGCTGTGCTTCCCCCGGTTGACCCTGCGGCTGGAGCACCCCACCACTGCCATAGGACCTGGGACTCACAGCGCCGTAGCGGGCCTTGGCAAGGGAGATCAGCTCCTGATCGCCCGGTGTGCACATATTCAAACCAATGGGCAGCATCTTCTTGAGCGCGGCCACGATGAGAGAGGTCTGGATGGAATACAAGTCTCCCCTCCGCTTGGTCTTCCTCCGTTCCTGGTCCTGGCCTCCAGACTGGGGGAGCAGGCAGGGGCAAACAGAGGGGCTCAGAGATTCCGACGGGACCAGCGTCCCCTTGCAGGCGGCCTGCCACATCTCCCAGCACAGTGCACCCACTGTGTGAGGGACCCCGGGGCCGCCCCACGGACCTGCTGGACCACACCCTGCCCTTGTGCGCACACCCACAGGACTGTGCAAGCACCCACAGTACCAACACCTACAGTCTTGGCTGCCTTGTTTTGGGCCAAATGAACAGATAAACTGGTGGTGCTGTTGTTTTACAAAAAGAATGATGTGATAACTGGTAAAATGGCCCCAGGAAAGACTGGGGAATCCTGATGCCGAGGTGTCAGCGAACAGGTGCAGGAGCATGTAGGGCAGGACCACGGCTCTGGGGTCAGGGCGGAAGCCGGGGTTTTGGAGCACCACAGCCCCCCAACCTCCACCTCCAGGCAGCAAACACCCTACAGGGAAAGGGAAGACCCAGAAGGGGTCCACGTTGGTACCTGGTTGGAGAAAGTTGTGGGAACGCTGCGGAAAGCAGAACTCTCCAAGTCTGTGAGGGCATGCCTGCCCCCCGCGGAACCCCCACCCTCACAGTGAGGCCCTCCGGTGGAGCAGGCTTCTGAGGGGCTTCGAGGCACTGGACTGAGCCACCCAACCGAGAACTCTCAGTGTCCCGGCCACAGCCACGTGGGTGGGCCCTCAGGGACAGGCCCTGGGTTGGCCGGGTTGGTGTGGAGTCAGCTCTGAGGAGCACGCTGCCCTCCCGGGGCCCCAGCTAGATGCCAGGAGCACGGAACCAAGGTGGGGACTGTGAGGGAGAGAAATGGGGCTCCACGGAGCTCTGCTCTGTGAGCTGCTTGAGGAGTGTCTGCAGGAACAAGGGGGTGGTGCTGTGGTTGGTTTATGGGGACAAGGACACTGGGCCCTGGGAGTGAAGGAGGCCAGATGCCACTACTGGAGTGGTTGTGTAAGACCAGGGACAGAACTCCTCTTCTGAGGCCCTGGTTTTCTGGGAGGAGAGGAGGGCGGGAATTAACACCGCCTTGGGACCTCTCTCTTTAAATGACTTGACTTTTAAAGTGTGAAAGAGGTTCGGAATCATTAATGGACACTCTTAAAATGGATGTGATTTCTTTCACCCAGCTTGTGGCAACTGTGCCTTCAGGGGGTGACATCACAGCCACCGCAGTGGAGCTCCAGGCTGGTAAACCCCAGGCTGGTTGTGGGGAACCTTGTGCCCAGTGCTCCAAAATAGCAGGCCAGGCCAGGCCAGCGGTGGGAGGGGCCGTGAGGAACATGTGCAGGGGTTAGGAAATGAGGCTTACAGAAGGCGGCTTCCTGTGTTCTAGAACACAGTGGAAAGTGGAAGCTGCTTCCCTTGAACACCCTGGAGAATTCTCTCATTTACTGAGTTGCTTGCGAGGTTCCTTACATATTCCACCATCAGGCATAAAATTAAAAAGGTTGTGCCTAAAGTAAAACTCCTTTTTGGTCCACATTACC
Source organism: Canis lupus dingo (assembly GCF_003254725.2). Lineage (NCBI taxonomy): Eukaryota > Metazoa > Chordata > Mammalia > Carnivora > Canidae > Canis > Canis lupus. The sequence continues at coordinate 1,382,230 of NC_064272.1, forward strand.
CTTGAAAATCATCCATAAAGGCTAGAACCCCATTTTGCATACATAAGCTCTGATGTGCCCTGTACATATAAATGTAAAAGGTGAATGGTATCAAGTAAATAGTAAAATGTAACTCTGTAGATTTGATACAGAATTCAAATAATTTCTTGCTCATTCTATTTTATTTGGCCAATCTCATGTTCTTATTATAAATGCTGCATATGTAATGTGACTCTGATGTACCTACCACTTAAATAAAGCACTTCTAATCCTCCCAGTTAACTCTTGATACAAAACTAAGGCTGTTATATAAGTGAGAACATGATGCTCAGGGAAGATAGGTGATTTTCCCAAGGTCACACAGCAGGTAAGCATCTGGGTCAGTCAACATCCAGATCCAAGCTGACATGGCCATGGCTTCATTTCCCTCTTCTAACTGAGAGCTGCATGTGATCTGGTTCCTGCACATCTCCCTTTCTCTGCCACATAACTTAGGGTAGCACACCACATTAATGAATTGAGAGAAATACTTCCAACTTATAATCTGTATGGGTCACTAGAAAGCTGTCCTAGGGTTTATTCCACCATATGCATGGTTTTTATTTTTTTGCAAAAACACATGGTCACCTGATTTCAAATTCTGAAGGTTAATCCTTGGAAAACTCTTTGAATCATGGGAATCTTGCACAAGAGGCAGAGATACAGTGTAAAAGGACTGGGACCATGGACCCACATAGGATCCTGACCCTATGTGGTACAGCAGAGGAAGAAGTGAGCCTCCTGGGCTCTCAGGCCCTGTCGGCATCCCTATCTCTGTCAGTGTGCTGGCTGCAGAGTGGACAGCTGGGGAAGAGAGCAGAGATAGCAAGGAGACCTCAGTTAGGGTGAGGCTTGACTGGCTTTCCTGGCTTCCCCATTCCAAGGGTGGGTAGGCCTACATTCACTCTTTGACGGGCAGGTGTCTTCCCTGGAGCAGGCCTGAGGGGGACCTCCAGGTGGGAAGATCCGTTCTGTACCACCCCCATGGTGAGCACAGTGCAGAGGGTGGCCAGAGCCTGGCACCTCTAATACTAGGACAGAAAAGACACGTCATGCATTTGACCTGTACCTTTACTTGCATGGCCTGTGTGGGAAGACAAAAGAAAAGAAACAAGAAGAGTCAGTAAAAGCAGAGGTCCAAGGCACAAAGTAGCACATGTTAGTCATAGCTTCTTAGATCCCATTTCTCAGCCACCACAACAGAAATTCAACAGTTCTGGAAGCCAGTTGAGCATGGCATGAAGAGTGAGTGAGAGGTTAGGATGGAAGTTAATTTGGCCAAAAGGACTTACACCCAAACCAAACAATATACCTCCACCCCCAAGGCAAGACTGGCCTCCCTGAGAATGTGCTGCTCAGACCCAGGTGGGCTTCAGGTTTGGCTGCACACACCAACCCTTTACATCTAGAGCCTTTCCCCTCCCACCTCCCTCTTTTCACCTGGGTGGGCTGTAGACAATCTGTCACGTAACCAAAAACCCCAAAACTTTCTTTCCTCCTTCCACCCACCACATTATCACCTCCAGCAGATCTGTGGTTGTGAAAAGAGAAGGAAGAACAGAGCTAAGGGGCAATGTGCGCTTCCACTAAAAAGAGGTTTGCTAAAAAAAAGTACCCTAGGAATATCCAGGGTAATTCAGGATTGGCCCACTGCCCAAAGCATGGAGCATCTTTCCCTCTGGTGCTGTGATCTTTAAATAAATCTTAGGTCACAGCCTCTTTCATGCTAGAGGTTCCATTCTTTTCTTTTCTTCACATATTGCTAAGATGGGTTAACTCCTTGGATTTCTCTAATACTCACAATGCTGGAAATATTTTCTTTTTACTTTAAAATTTTATACTTTCCAAAGAGAAATTTATTAATTCCTAGACCATCAAAATCTTTCCATTTCCCTACACATTATCAACAGTAGTTTATGATCAAACAGATGATTTTATGTGTGAATGTAAGGACAAAACATAGACTCTTGTGGGAAAGGAAATTTAAGGACACATGGTGGATGGTGTGTTGCACTGAGACAGCACAGGGAGAGGCTTCTAAAAGCAGGCAAGCCTGCACCATTGAAGTTCTTATCCCCACTAAAAGGGTAAGTGAGGTGAAGACAAGTAAACCCAACATTAGATTAGTGAGAAACGTGAATTTCCAGAAGCCAGTCTGAGAATGAGAAAGCAACAGAAAGAGAGAAAGCAAAGGAGGGAAGGGTGCAGGAGGGAAGGATAGAGAAGGGAAGAGTGGGAGGGGAAGGGGGAGAGAGGGAGATAGAGACATGGAGAGAGATGGAGAAGGGGAAAGGTAGGGAGGAGGGGAGAGTATGGGAGCTGCACAATTGTCAGAGCAAGAGGAATATAAACAGAGTGACAAAGATGGGTGGTAGAGGGGATGAGAGAGAGGAGAGTGAGCAACTGGGGAGATGGGTGTAAGAAGCGAACTCCCACATGTAGGTCTGAGTACCCTTGAAAATATCAGCCTCGAAAATCTTCCTTCTCCTTTTTCAATACACTGAAATCACACTCACAGGGTGGAGAGGCTTTCAACAACAAGGAGCTCTGATACCTCCTGCCTTACAACTCTATTTTTACTCATAATCTTGGTTAAGAGACTGGCATTTCTTGGGCTAAACACGTTCTAACTTACCATTCCCTTCCGAGGAAGCTGCTGACATTTTTTCCAGAAAACAAAACAAGTTTAAAAACAAAAGAAAATAAAAAACACTTGCTCAGCTTAGTTACATTTAGCTTGACATATATTTGCAAACCGGTGTTATATAAAGAAAATATACAATGAACTCTCCAAAAATACCTGCTTTCATTGCCAGAAAAATAACACATCTGTGAACTGGTCTTCAGTTCATCAAAGTATAAATAGCGTGGCCCACTGTATTATTTTGTTTCTGCCTCCCTCTCCATCTGCAATGGCGTGTGCAGTGTGTATAGGCATGCAGCATTCCAGTACACAGGTCTCTGCAGCTACTGCCATATGCACTGAGACCAACTTCATTTATACAACACCAGAGTCCAGGTAAGAGTGGAGATAAAAGCAAGCACAAGTGACCATTCTGATTAGGCAGTAGAGAGAGCATCTAATTTTAGGGAGGAAAAGGTTATGAGGACTCAACTGAGGGTAAGAATACCTCCTCTCCATTGTCTCATATGTAGCTCTACCTCTATAACATACCAGAGAGGGCTATGAGTTGCTACGTACTGGAGGCAGGGTAAAGGGGCCTCCATCTGAAAGAATGTGCTGCATTTATCTCTATCCTAGAGATGTAGTTCGAAACTGACTTTTTAATTAATTAATTTATTTATTTATTCATTTATTTATTATTATTTTGAAAAAGATTTTATTTATTTATTCATGAGAGACAGAGAGAGAAAGAGAGGCAGTGACACAGGCTGAGGGAGAAGCAGACTCCCTTGCAAGGAGCCTGATGTGGAACTCGATCCCAGATCCCAAGGATCACGCCCTGGGCCAAAGGCAGATGCTCAACTGCTGAGCTGCCCAGGTGTCCCTCAAAACTGACTTTTAAACATAGCATCCGAGTAGAACTGGGAGGAGTCAGGTAGTAAGCTCAAGCCCATTCTACAGATTGGTAAATTGGGGCCCGGAGGAGTTAAATGAATGATGGATGGCTATATCTTCACTCAATGGCTGGACCAAGGGTAGGATATAGCTTCCTTTCAGTCTCTAGTCCTATTTGCTACTATACTTTGTATCTCAACTGAGGCCACAGGATCAATAGGAATGAATACCTGTTTCTCTGAGGAGCAAGGCAAATATCATTTAACATCTGGGGCCCATCCTCACATTCTCAAGACTGTAGGATTGACGCTTTTCCATGTAACTTAGGAAAAACTAGGACACAAGGTCACTGGGAATGAAACAAAAGTGTTTTCTCCTGCAGACAAACCTTACCAACAGGGAAGATGCACAGATTCTGAATATGACCATCCTCGGACAAACATACCCTTTTCCTCACTCAGCAATGCGAATGAACAGAATTTCCAGTTAGTTTGTTAGTAGGTTAGTTTTGAAATGTCATCCTCCGTCACCTCATCTCTTTCCAAGTGTAAACCTAAGGACCCTAAGTAGCCACTCATCACCAGGGCACTGAGATGTCTTTGCCATTTCTGCTCATCATGCTTATGTCAGAGTCATTTCCATTGCTTTGCTGCCATCCGCTGACAGTAACAATGGATACTAGCTGGTTCAGCCCAGAGCCAGGGGCTCCACCCCAAGGTGAAGGCAGCAGGAAATCTCTCTGGGATTTATTGAATTTCTGTAGGTGGATGGAGCCAAAGAAGAGCCAACAATGGCTGTAAGAAGACGACCCTTCGGAGGGATACTTAAGATAAATACCCAAGGATCTGGAGTCTGAAAGATCTTTTTTTTTTTTTTTTTGCAAGATCTTATCTTTGTATATCTCACGTGAGCAGCAGATTGTTTGCCAGAAGTTAAATGCAAAATAAATTTTGGAAAATAAAATAAAATTACCTAAAGCACAAAGGGATCCACTTTAAGTTAGGTTCCTCTGCAGCAAAGACTACTCTTGAATACGAATATATACTTCTGATCGCTTTCCTTTGTATGTGCACAATTTTATATGTCAAACTTTATTAAGCAGTGTATATAAGATTCTCAACTAAGAGTCAACTTTTGGATGCTGGAAGAAGGGTTAGTGTGAACATAGCTAAAAGACAGAAGGGGTGGAAAGTTCAGGGTGGTGGCAGCTAACTAGAGCTACGCACATGTGGTGAAGTTTTCATTTTTGGTTGTTATACCAGCTCCTTGTCTGCAGTTTCACGTACATAGGTCTTCATCTCAAACGGTTATTTGGAAAGATGCTCTAAAGGTTTTGCTACCAACCATTGACTATCATCTTTCCAGAACTGACTTTCACTCCTGAGGGGTCCCCATGCACACTCCACCTTCATGTTCCTCAAAGGCAGCACTGTGCCAGCAATGAGAGAGACGCACATCTCAGGCATTATATCACTTATACTTGACAACATATGGAGTCAACCCTCACTGAGGCACACCTCTCACGAAAACAGTCAAGAGTAAGCCATAACAGCTGGTAATAAAACATCACATTTAAGTCAGTCTTGTATGTATTTATGGGCACCTGCTGAAGTGTATCTGAGACCTCTTTACACTCCAAAGCTGCCCTGTGCAGAGCTGACTCAAGAGGAGCTGGGAGGCCAGGGCCCCCTCCTGTATTCCTGCTACGCCCCTCCCTGTAAGTTACTCTTCTTCTCAGACAGGTATCTGTTATGTCCTTATTTATTTATTTATTGATTGATTTATTTAAAGATTTATTTATTTAAAGATTTATTTATTCATGATAGACAGAGAGAGAGAGAGAGAGAGAGAGAGAGAGGCAGAGGGAGAAGCAGGCTCCATGCTGGGAGCCTGACGTGGGACTTGATCCCGGGACTCCAGGATCGTGCCCTGGGCCAAAGGCAGGCGCTAAACCGCTGCGCCACCCAGGGATCCCCTATGTCCTCTTTTAAACATTTCCTGCGGGAATGACAGACGTTTGAGTTTCTGAATGCAACCCACATGGAAAATAAACAAGGCATTAAGAGGTCAGCACAACTGAAATCAAATAGCTACTGGATGGTCCAGATAGGAGGAAAACAAGCTTACTTTAAGAACATGTGCTAGTGAAGTCTTCAAAGCAAGGTAATTTCCTCATAGCTAAGCAAAAGGTGGCACTAGGTGTGTGTAGTTTTGCAGCTTCACTGTACCAGAAGTAGTTTTATTTTCAAACTAACAGCAGTTTTGGTTTGGGGAACCTCTCGAATGCCTTAGGCAAGTCTTGAAACTTAAACTTTTTGACATACAAACAGCTATTTATTCAGAAAATGTGATGACCATGCTTATTTGAGAGCAGTTTCTTCTGGCTCATTCTCAAAGAAACAATAGTAGAGACTGTTGGTTTTCGTGGTTTGACCTAAATGCAGTATGGAGCTAATCCCTTCATCCATCCAAGATACATAATTTAGGTCAAGATCGAAGAGTCTGTGGAAATGATTTCAATGGACTTACTTTTGACATCTTGCTTTTGCTGTCTCCAGTTAAAAATGCCAAATTATTAATTTCATTCTGAATCACAAAATTTTGCTCTTCCCTCTTGAAGTTCTAAGTCGGGGGATATAAAAAAGCTAACATTACAAGAATGTTTTTGGAGGTCTGTACCTTTCACAGCCATCTCTAAATCCAGGGCCCACATATTCCTTACGTGAGATTTGCACCACAGGATGAAGACCTCAGCCACCATGCGGAAGAGCTGGTCAGAATCAGCATTGGGACTTTTGAGCCAGTTAGATCTAAGGTTAAAAGTAAATAAATATGCATATAAAATTCAGTAATGATTAAAATAGTCACACTAAAAATTAAACCAACATTGGGTATGCACACTTATCCAGATAAAACTACATTCTCACACGAAGGTAATATTCAGATAGAATAGATATCTGTGTACTCCTTATGTGCTTGTAGGTGTGTAATTGTAGATATTTTTGAAGGGCCTACAATACTCATTTTCCATTTTACCAGAGGGTTCAAGGATTATCTTTGCAATAGATTTTAGCAAACAACATTTCAAATTTGTCAAAGGTTGTTTTTGTTTTTTTCTTTTTTAAACAGATGAGGTGATTGTGGTTATACATTCTGTTTTGGGACAGGCCTTCTCTAAGCCATGAGGTTAGCAAGACTAGAAAAGCCTCCGTTAGTATGACATCTAATCTTGTCACTGACACTTGTCAAGACAGTTGTCATTGTAGCTTCTGAAATATGGAGCACTCTAAAAACAGTTCAGGCCTCACATCTTTTCCTCTCAAAGCCAGTTTTATGAATGAAATTTGGAAGACAATACATTTTTCACCATTGTTCTAAGTATATGGGCAGAGACCAAACATTTCTTATGCCCTCTGAAATGGTTTAGAAATTCCCTATAAATAGCATGACTCACTTTTCTTTCTTTTTTTTAAATTAAAATCCAGACCAGGTTAAGAATTTCACAGTGGCAGCAAGGAGGCTAAATTGCAGTAGAATTCAGTCATTTCCTAAAAGTAGTCTTGCCTCTAAGTATCTTACATATTGGATCAAACTGTATTTTGAAAGGGCTAGGTGAGGTGCCATTTTCAAATATCTGTGTAAAGTAACACAGTAGAAGTTAAATCATCTTTCATTCTTAGGTTAAAGAAAACTTTAGTTCTCATGAATGGTCTGAAAAATCCATCGTCCCTTGGTGCATGCAGGGTAACAGCTATCAAAAGCCAGTTCCATAAGCCTTGGGACACCACACTGAATTGTCCTGGGCAACCTGCACCTTCTGCTCATTCGTGGAGAGCACCGGGCTAAGGAGGAAAGGGGAAGACTCATGAGGCCAAGGCCACCTTTGGACCCCTCTCTTGTCTCCTCCATTCCTTATTGCCTTGAGTTCTAGCCTCAAGGACATGCTTATGTTTCTTGTGTTCTACCTCAACTAGCCTCTCCTTTACATGGCAGATGCTGCAGGTTGTCTACCCCATACTCATCCTCCTCTTCTTCCTTAGGAACAAAAGTCCATTTTATCCAGGATGCATTATGTCTGCTGCAGACCACATGACCCAGCCTCCCTTGAGGGATAGCCATGTAACTAAGTTCTGATCAATGAGATGGAAGTGAAGTTGTTGGATGGACCTTCTGGAAAGGCTCTCTAAAAGGGGATCAGATAGCAGAAGATGCCCTTTGCCTTCCCCCTGTTGCTTTCATACCTCCTGCCCAGAATGAAAATATGATGGCTCAGACTATATTTCTTATTTTTTTTTAATTTTTTATTTATTTATGATAGTCACAGAGAGAGAGAGGCAGAGACACAGGCAGAGGGAGAAGCAGGCTCCATGCACCGGGAGCCCGACGTGGGACTCGATCCCGGGTCTCCAGGATCGCGCCCTGGGCCAAAGACAGGCACCAAACTGCTGCGCCACCCAGGGATCCCCTGGCTCAGACTATAATTGGCACACTGTACCATTAGGTAACTTCAAGGACAGAAGCCAGTGTTTAGAATGGAAAGACAGAGGAATGAGGCTCTTTAATGAGGAGCAATCGCACTGGCTCTGGATTGAGTATCTCTGGACTTTGTGAGATTTATCTTCTAGTTTCTTTAAGCCACTACAATCAGGTATCCATTATCAGCAGCCAAATGCAATCCAAACTTGAGGCTTGAGATTGGCAATGCTTTCTTATTCCATTCATGTTGATTTTTCAGGATCAAGTATCAAGTTTTGTCAGAACTGCCAGCTATTCATTCCTCAGTATTTTGGTTTAAGTGAGCTTTGTAAGTTTGCACTGTGCCCTGAGTGGGAAGAGGTGAGGGGTCACCTCTCCAGCCAAGGAAAAGTACAGCACAGGGTGTGTGAGCAGCAGGAGCTCTGAAAACAACAAGTGAGGTGAACATTTCCTCACAGAAGATGGAAGGAGATTCTGATCCCTTTGCCTTCCACAGGAACGCAGAGTTCAGTGAATGAATTTTGTTTTCAATACCCTTTTTCTTCTAGGAGGCGTATTTTTGCCTCTTATTTCTAGTGAGGTTCTTTCTTCAGGTTCAGAGTGGTAGGTATGAATGAAGGATACCTCACCCCATATTTCCCCAGGCACACAAACTCACACCTCTCTGATATTTGCAGGTGAACAGAAGATCCTGACCTCACCTCTCCTATTTGCCCATATCTTTTCTGCCCCCACGATGCAGCCGGGCTCGTCTCCTGCCTGTTCTCCGACTCCCAGAACCCAGATCTCTCTCAGTATCCAGCCACTTGATCCTTTGGGAGGATATTTGGGTCTCTTTTATCACCAAGACTGTATGATGCCAAAAGACAGTCGGAAAAGGCAAGGCTGTAGGTGAGCAAGAAGATTGGGTGTAGAGATAATGATCTGCAGGGAGGTGGATGGCTGAAGCAACGTTAGTGGATGCAATCACTGAGCATATTAGCAGAAAACAAGAAATGCACAAATAAAATCCTGGATGACTGCAAGAGTAGAGAGTTAGATTTCATTTTTGAAATGACAAGTTATCAGGTTTTCAAAGAAAGGAAAGCCAGTTATCAGGCTTTGAAAGAAAGGAAAGCCAGATTCCTACCTTAATGGTCAGGTTGTCTGAGTTAGAGTTAAGAGCTTATCTCAACCGGTTCCAAGCTTCTCGCAGAGGACACAGCCCGCGGCAGTCACTGCAGAGCATGTGCTCCGATTCCCTTCAGCAGCCCGAGAGATGGGTTTGCACCCCAGACCATACCATTTAAAGCTGTTCATTTCTGTGATCTGAGTGTTCCTGGCTGTCAGGAAGGAGGCTGAAAAGCTGTTGTCTCATGCGGAGAGATCCATTTAACATGAGAAGATGGAGAGCTGACCTGCTCAGCTCTGACCACACTACCCCTGGATTTCTTGCTCATTCTGGGTCAATGCTGGGCTGAAAATGGACCAATAGAAGCTTCTGTTCAGAACAGTGTTCCAGAGGGCAAAGGAACCTGAAACAGTGCCATGACTGGGCTGAAGGGGGTACAAAGGGTTAACAGGACGTGGAAGAACAGGGAGGAGGACAGGACAAGATGGCTCTCTTCAATAATTAAAGAGCTGCCACAGGAGAGATTGGAATAGTTTTGTGAGGATCTAAAGAGCAAAGTCAGAGCTGATGGACAGAAGCCACCCATCCGAGCTCAGGACTGTTAGGACTGTCTGAAACTAGAATGGGAGGCACTCATGGCAAGTCTGCCGCTGCTGTTGGCAAGCGTGGTGGATAACAAGAGGCAGAAATGCACTGCCAGGAGCAAGGAAGAGGTGTTTGCTCATCCGGTTACAGGTAAGTAAAGTGACCACTATTTTTCTTGCCAACTTTACAGTCCCATAGTTCCAAGCCAGCAATTCTTTTGGTGAAGAAAGTACCCAAGAAGGTAAAGGCATACACATAAGATGGAAGTATTACTAGGTTGGGCTTGGGTGGCCATGACATTCTCTGGTGTTCAAGGAAGAGCAGGTTGAAAAGGGGATGAATGAATTAATGATGATCTCAAAGACTCTCTGACATTGCCATTTTTAGCAACTGTCAAGCACTGTATTAGTAGAACACATTCTATCTTGAGTCTTGATCGTCAATAGTGACAAATGCAATTAAAGAGCTATTCTAGGAGCAACCTTACTCTGCTTTCATTTTTGTTTTCACCTCAAACCCTGACAAATCCCCTCTCTAACTGCTAATATAATTACGTTATTGGAAATGACGCAAACAATGATCCTTACAGCAGGGTTTCTTTTGAGAGGGTCAAGTCTCCTAGATAGGAAAGAGATATTATCTACTATAAAGTATTTACTTTCAAATAAATTTATTTTCATTATTTATAATGAAAGTAGTTATTTTAAATAGTAAGCACAATTTGCCTTACAAAATAAACGCAAAAATGGGAGTATCCAGACCTATTTCCTGTCCATGACAGAATGGCCTACTACTCAAAAGTTAGCAATACTGCCCCAAATATTCCTGGATCCTTAGGTCTACTATTTTAAACTTTTTCCACTTTATACATTAGGCCTTTGAAGTTGAAGAGGGTATGGTATAATAAAAATACCTATTTGGTCCTTGCTCCCCACTAGGACCAATAATCCTGTTCCCCTGCCTATTCATAGATGTTAGCCCCCCATGTCCTCACCTTCCTCAACAACCAGCTTAAATTCTATGGTCAGTCTTTACAATTATCCTCTTACACACGCCCTCAACTTCCTCACCTATTTTTCTTTGTCATACTCACTTTACAAAACCCCAACTTTGGTTTAATCCAACTCTTTCTCTACTTTGAGCATGGACTTGGGGGTGAACTGGCTAGAGAAGAAGACAACTTGGTGATGAGTTTCACTTTGGATCCATGACCATGGATCTCAAGGGCAGCCCCTAATGCTGCCCGGTCACCACTCAGCCCACCTCCTTTCCCCCTCCCCCTGGCTACTGCCCCATAGCTTCTCTTTACTCCTCAAACCTCCAAGCACCTTCTCCCCATCCTTTTTCTCAGCTGATTATCTTGCTTCCTACATCAGTGAGAAAATGGAAGCAACCAGAAAAGGACTCCCCCAGATCCCTGGACATAGTGTGTGTGTGTGTGTGTGTGTGTGTGTGAGTATGTGAGTGTCTACCAGCTTTAGGACCCAGACTCCCTTTCCTCCTCCTTGTTGTTGGGGATAAACTATCCAGTGCTGACCTGTTGCCTGCTCAGAGAACATTGCTTTAGAAATTATCTCCCTCACTCCTATATGGTAAATCTCCTCTTCTCTAACTAGGTCATTCCCATTAACAAAGAAACAAGCCGACATGTCTCCCATCCTAAAGACTCTTCTCTTGACACTACTTCTGCCTCTGGTTAGCATCCTATTTCTCTGTTCCCCTTTGTGGTAAAACTCCTTGAACATGTGGTCTGCATGCTGTATCCAGGCCTTTTTCACCCTTTCTCTTCCAACTCATTGCAAAGAGGCTGCCTTTTCTCATTGTTACATTGAAACTGTTCTCCTCGAGATCACTGATAACCTTTTCATCAATCTTTCTTCCTGGCTATGCCTTGTGAAGTGGGCACCCAGGACACAACATTCTGTCACTTTCCCTCCTGTCTCATTGCTCGTTCCCGCTCAGCCTCATCCCCTGGTTCCTCGTCTTCTGTCTGACCTCTTGATGCTGGTGAGCACAAGGGCTTGGTTTTTTGTTCTTGGACTCCTCTCTCTTCTCAATCCTTTCTCTCATCCAGTCTCATGGTTCTCCAGCATGCTCCTGACTCCAAACTCCCATGTCTACACCAGAACCTTCTCCCGAACTCTGGACTCACATATTCAACTACCCACTCAACATTTTCATTTTTATATTGAATAGGCAACCCAAGCTTAACATGTCCAAAAGAGATTTCCAGATCTTCCCCTAAAAAACATGTGCACCCACAATCTTCCCCCAACTCAGTTGCTGGAGACTTCATCCTTCCATTTACTCAGAATCACCCTGGACCCTTTTCTCTTCTCTCATTCCCAATCAGGAAGTCCTAAAGGCTCTACCTTAAAAACAGACCCAGCACCTGGCATCTTCTCTTCTTTGCTACCACCCTGGCCTCAGCCATCAAACTCTTTTTTTTTTTTATTGTGATAAAACACATATAAAATTTGCTGTTAGTGACATTTAGTCCATTCACCAGGCCAGGCAGTCGCTATCACTGTCTAGTTTCCAAATATGTTTATGACTCCAAAAGGAAACCTCAGGCCCATTTAGCAGGTGCTTCCTCATCCCTCCTCCCCCTAGACCCTGGAAATCTCCCGTTGGCTCTGTCTCTAGGGATCCCCATCAGCTCTTGATGGGATCATTGTGAACCCTCCAACTGGTCTCCTCACCCCTTATTTGCCTCCATGCCTCACCACAGCATTCAAAAAGCAACCTGGATCACATCACAGAGTAGCTCAAAGCCTCCACTAACTTCTCATCTCACTCGGAATAAAAGCCAGAGTCTTCACATGGCTCACTCGGCCCCATGTTGCTTTCTTGACATCTCCCACCATTCTGCTGCCTCCTCATTCTTCTTTAGCCACACCGGCCTTCTTATAATCCCCTAAGCACCCCAACCCACTCCTTCCTCAGGGCTGACTCCACACGGTCCTTCTTCCTGGGAATAAACCTCTTCCCAGACCTGCATGATTCCCCACTTCACCTATTTCAGGTCTTTGCTCAACTACTGCCTTCTTAGCTAACATTCTGTTTAAAGCTGCGACCCTACCCCACCCTGGCATTCCTCATTCTCTTCACCCTGCTTTGCATAATTGACTTACATCAGGAAAGTAGAGCAGTAGGTATTTAAGTTCTTATTTGGTTTACTGTCCATGTGCCCCACTTCCCTGCCACAACAAGATTTTTAGACCAGACATCTTTATTTTGTTCATGCCTCCCTCCCTCCCCCCCAATGCCTGGAACAGTGCCTGACACACAGTAATAGCTGCTGAATGAATATGTGACAGAACTCTGTGGAGAGGGGAAGAAGTAGGTCACTGCTGCCCCTGCCTGACCCACTCCCTCTGACCTCCGGTAGCATGTGTTGATGGATGGAGCGGCCACATCATGGGCCAAATAGAATCACTGTCCAAGGAAAGCGCTTTCCGGAGGTGCTACGTGGGGGATTCTTTTTTGGATGGGCAGGAGTGGCTTGTGGTGGCAGCTGTGACCTCACACTCTCGCCTATAACACAACCCAACACCAACTTTTCATCCTGTGGAAGGCTGCCCCCCCCCCCCCCCATACCTGTTGTTGTCCACGTAGCGAATCAGCATGGGGTAGAAGGCATAGAGGTCTCTGCAGAGGACTGCAAACTCGTCCAAGATGAGGAGCTCCGCCTCTTGGGTGTCTCCTTTGGTGTCGGCTTTCAGCTGCTCCTCCTCCTGCACAGTCTTGACAGCCTTTTTCTTCAGCTTCTCCAGAGTTGGGATGAAGTGGCTCTTCAGCAGGTCTGGCCGTGCTTTGCTGATGATTGGCTGGGCGTACACTGCGTTTGCAAACAAAAAGCCTCCACCTCATTTCACACACTAGGATAATTGATCAAAGGAAAGAAGTAATCCTGAAAGGTGAGGCTGCAACAACCCACTGACTCAGGACAGCCATCGCCCTATTCCCTTCTTTCACGGTCCACTAGGCGCTTCCCCCTCACAAAGACACAGTGAGGGCAGGGAGCCACGGAGAAGGTAAGGTCTCTACTCCCATTCTGCTGGTCCAGGCCATAGGGAGCCCCTGTCACCCTAGAACTCCTCATGCATGCCTGGCATTGGCCACACTCTTAGCTCCTCACCACACAGTTTTAGTATGTTCATCCTAGTGTGGGCTCACCAGCTAGATTATAAATTCCTGGGATAGAGCCTTTCCCTGCCTAATAACCAGCACTATGCTGAGCCAAGAATAGGCACTCAGTACTATGCTTTCTGGTTATTTTATAGAAAAATCTGTTGTTAAAAATACATGACCCCCCCCCCAAAAAAAATAAAAATAATACATGAACCCAACCACAGTTCTCAGTCCCCAGTACTTGAGAACTGCTAACTCACTGCCTGGGGCCCTGTGGAAGACAGATAAACTGTCACTGGCTATCATGAGCTGAGACAGAGGCTGAGGAGGTCACCAGAAGTCAAAGAGCAGACACAAGTCATCGGTGGAATCTGGGGCTGTGATTCTGGCCCTCCTAAAGAGAAAGGTAAAACCTACACATCTCACTCTGTTCTTTAATGGAATATCCTCTTGGTCTGCTTGATAATAAATATCAGAATCAGAGTAATTATAAAACAATTAAGTTAAATAAAATTAGCAAGAGCCATTAACCACTGCCAATACATGCCATGTATGTTTTGTGCATTTCAAAGTCTTTTTAGCTTGGGGCATTCCAGTTGGAAATAGCCTATATTCTGGCACTTTTTCTTTTAAATCCCACTGCCTTATTTTTTTCACTTTCACAGCAAAGACTGTTGTAAAGGGAGGAAGTGAAGGCAGCCTCCTGCTGAGATGCATGAACCCAGAAGCCACAACTCAGGCTAGGAGAGTTCACCACTCCCACCCACCCTGCCCCCAGTTGTACCTCTGCTCTGGACTCAGAATAAGAATGGCTATTCCAGGTGTGGGTGAGTTGGGCTTACAACTTAAAATCAACTTGTTTTGGCACTGGCAATGAAGTGGTCCCCGAGATCTGGAGACCCCTGGGGAGTAACAGAGTGAGTTGGCTTGCCAGTTTTCCTGGCAGTTGTCCTCTCTGCATCTCTCCAGAGAGCTGAGGGAGCCCATCCTTCCACCTTCTTCCTTCCTAGAATCCCTTATGAATTACAAGTTGAGCTTCTCAACAAATGGCCTTGGGGTTGGCAATATTCTTGGGCTAAATAGGTAAAAAGGGAACATCAACTTTATTTACTCGTATGCTCATGAGGTCTTCACTATTGAGTAGCTATGAGCACCTAGAATATTTATAATTCTGATCTCAGTTCATTTCAGAGACGGGAAGAGGGCAGAAACTTTTCTTCCCTGGTCTTGCCAAGGGATACCTCCTCATTTATCTAGGAAGATAAATATCTAGGGTTGGGCTAATAGCTCCCTTTGGCCCAGCCACTGTGTTTTCTGGTCCAGGAAGTGACGTGGGTGAAACTGCTACTGTGGAGCCGCCACGCTGCTGGTTGGTCAAAAGCAAGGACTTTGCCTTGGCTTCTGTCTCCTCAAACTCTGCTTTGACACAGAAGACACTAAATATTCACGGGTTCCCGACTGTGGGAAATCTGGTTATTCATTTTCCAAGCCTTTCCCTTTTTTTGAGGTTGCTTCAGGAATAGAAAATAGGGTAACAAAATTCATTAAGAGCCAACTGCATGCAAGGAGTTCTAGAGGAATATAGAAACAAAATCCCCAAAACCCAAAGTGATGCTGTTGTGAACCTAAATTTGGGAGTGTCTTAGAAAGCATAACATGAAATACAAACGCTAGCAACTTCCAGTACAGCCCACATGGGAGTGAGATTTATATATGAACCAAACACACAGGAGCACTTACTGGGAAAATACAGTCATCACTGTAAGAGCAAATGAGATTTTTTTTTTAATCAAATGGGATTCTTAAGTGCCAAAAGCAAATAAAGCCATGAAGATCCAAGTCAGGCAGAGTGTATGGAGAAGGGCTTCTGGAGATTTGAGGTACCTGGATTATTTGGGGAGCCACAGGAGCATTTACTCCAGGAAGCTCTCCAGGGGAATAGCTTTTTACTGGGAACTACCAGAAAGGGGAAGGGAGACTAGTTAATAGAATGCAGGTATCCTGGTCCTGGGGTTGGGGGGCCGGGGAGAAGAGGCATTTGTGGTACCTGCAATGCGCTTCATCCAGGATGCCTCATCGATGCCCAGATTGTTGTTGATGATTTTTAGAATGTTTCCCAGGATGACACTGAGGTGTTCAGAGGTGACCCTGGTGCACCAGGGGCCTGTGCTGGGGGGCAGGTGCTCAGGCCCCCGCTCCCACCAGTAGGACAGGTAGTTGCAGAGCATGGGTAAGATCACCTCGATGACGTGGGGCATCTCCGTGTATCGGGCCCCTGACTCGGCCAGGTCACTGATTTCCTTCATCAGGCCTTCCAGCTGAGGGAGGTCGGGGCACATCTCTTCCACTGTGTCCGGCATCCCCAGAACTGACCAAGAGGGTGCAGAAAGAATACAGGGACAGTAATTCACAGGCACAAATAATGGAACCTTCTCTGTCTGTTCCCACCTTCCTGTGCTCTTCCAACCTTAAGTAACCATCCTCGAGCCTTAGATGAGAGAGCACTCAATGTGGGGCAGCTTCTGTCATCCAGGTGTTTGTGTAAAGATGACAGCTTCCAAAGGTTGGGTTGGCTTCCTGAAGCCATACTCAGGTTAAAAATACTTCAACATAAGGTCAAAGGAGCATAACAGAGACAGCTGAGGGACTTCTCTTAGGTGAAGCCAGTCTCTGGCTTCCCCCTCTCTGCCTTACTGGATGCTTGGCAGAAAAGGCAACACTACATGGAGAAAAGCAACTAATCTGTGGTTAGTTCAGCTACCTGGATCTCAGTACTGTTTAGAAAAGAAAAGGAACCCCTCTCAGCAAATATTCCTTCAGCTGGACCAGAGACAACATGCCTTTCCATCTGGTTGAAATTTGGCGGGGTTGGGGGGGTGGAACGCCTGTATTTGTGTTAATTTCTGCATTTACAACCGAAGTTCCTAATGAGGTGACCTGTGCCAAGGCCTCCTGTCACTCACATAAACCTCTTTGTTTGTGAAGAAGAGTAAGCCCCTTCTCTTCCTCGCACTGAAGACTGTGGTCACTTCACTGAATACAGACAGACAGGACGATGCAGCAACAGACAGAGGTCAACATGAAACCAGGGAAGGCTGTCGGATATCAGCATCACAAACGGCAACATCAGTGGCTAGCCGTCCTGTTCTAGTGAAGTGGAAGGACAAGACAAGACAGAAGACACTAGAAGCAGCCTGAGGGGCCTGGTAGGTAAGAAGATAACAAGGCTCTGAAAGAGGTACCAGCCCAAAGCTCTGTCTCCTCTAACCACCAACCCACCTGCCTGGGTCGGGTCCACCTGGTCCTGGGACATGGATCCTGGGACATGGATCACATGTGGATTCCACCTGCAGGCTAAACCTCCCACACCAGGGCCAAGGCAGCAAGCACCACAGGGGCCTAGGGAATCTGAGAAGCCACAGGATAAGGTGGAACGCTTTTCTGGAACGTCAGTTCCACTAGATGACTTGAGATTTATTTTTGATATTTGGAGAAAAATGCCAAGTTCTCACAAATTTCAAAGGACAAAGAGGCCTTCAAATAAAATTATATCTTCTGTGAATGAAGCTATACCTGCAGGCCCTTTGCCATTGGGATTACTGCTGGCTGGAAGTCTCCCTTCTCTAGATTTTAGGTACATAGGAATGGAAGGCTTAATGACTAAGAGAGGTCACAGCCAGTTCTGCAGCCTGTAGGAATATCGGTCAGTTGAAAGGAACCGTTCTGATTTCTTCTTTTATTGTACTTCCTGGAGCAGAGATGCAGGGCAATGCTGGCTGTCTTGGAGACAACGAACGTGCAGCTGAAACAAGCAGCATGCAATGGATATGTAGGGGCCTCCCTGCTACGGAGCAGGCCCCATGCGGCCGAACACTCTTTGCCTAACGATGACTTTCTGCTGCTATCACTGTGGCTAAAGAGCTCTCTTCCTTGAAAGTCACAAGGGGGCCAATATCCTTTAGAATCCAGACAATTTAAGGGGTGCCTGGATGGCTCAGTCCATTAAGCCTTTGACTCTTGATTTTGGCTCAGGTCATGATCTCAGGGTCCCGGAATCAGGCTCCACATCAGGCTCTGTGTTCAGTGGCAGTGTGCTTGAGAATCTCCCTCTTTCCCTCCCTCTGCCTCTCCCCGCACCTGTGCTCATGTTCTCTCTCCTAAATAAAGAAATAAATCTTAAAAAAAAAAATCCAGACAATTCAAAAGGGTTAGTAGCATGAAAGCTAAAGAATGTGAAACTCTTGTGATTTACATGGGAAGGGAATTACACATCGACATGGTTTATTGCCAATGTTGGTTATGTGCAGAGAATGTCTGGCCTGGATCCTGCAGCAGAGCAACCATCAGGGGTGACATCAACATGGGGGTCTGCAGGACCCTTCCAAACAAAACCATTTTATACATACAAGAAGTTAAAGACAGATAAGTCAAGCCTTCTATCTTGAAACTGCACATAGAACAGTGGCAACTGCCATAGATACAACTTAAGTTTACAACTGTTTGCTGTAAAATTCTCAATAAAGCACTCAGGTGTGTGTGTGTGTGTTTAAATGTCATACAGACAATACATCACCAAGGACATTTATTCCCCCTAAGAAAAGAGCTGCTTGAGGGTGCTGCACTGGAATCATTATGATGACCTTTAAAAGTTATTTATATGTAATTGGTCTTTGAGTGAAAGAAACATTTGTGATTCAGATGGTGTTTCATACTTCAAATACCACATAATAAATCCACAGAATGAATGTTGCTGAGTTATGTACATGAAACATAGCCTCGGCTAGGTCCTGTTAGAATCAGACCCAAGGCTGTTGGAGTTATCATTAGAATACACAGTCTTTTCATCTTCTACATTAGTGGTTCCCAACGTGGGGTTCTCCCACCAACAGTGGCAACATCACCTGGAAACTTGTTCAGACCTTCTGAACCCAGGTCTACTGAGTTAGAAACTCTAGGGGTAGACTCAGCAATCTGTCTTGATAAGCCTTCCACATGATGCTGATGTACGCTAGAGTTTGAGAACCACCAAGTAAGATTCTAAAGTCAGATTTTCTTCACCAAGCTGCCCTTCCCCAAGAAGGCAGCATCAGGGAGTACTACCTCTTTGTGTAGGCAGGCCACTGACATGGGAAGTGGACCTCCTGCTTTCTCTGGACCAGCCTGGCTGGTGACCAGGGTATCTTGTTTAATAATCTGATTAACAGACCACTGACACACATAACCAAAGGTTTATCTAATTTTGAATACCTGGAAGATACCTGTATTAAGCCTTTTCTAGGCATATCTTAGTTTCTGGATGAATCAGAAAATGCTCCAGGGTCTTACAGTACAGAAGAGTCATTAATATGGGTAACTGCTGGCAAAACATGAACTGTCAATTAATAGAGATGTCCAATTGCCTGAAGCCTTGATATATCAGCTCATATTATTCTTCTAAATTGAAGGCTCACATCATTTGTCACCCTATACATCCCTCCCCCACCTTGGTCCCTGAGGTCACTCACTTTGTATAATGAATGAAGTCTACCCTTCTTAGAGTCCATTAAGCCATCCATCATTCTCTAGCTCCAGGCAAACCCGATTATCTCAGAACATATATTCATGTACACTCTACTTTTCAAGAGCCACACACATGGTCAGCATTCCCTCTGCTGATTAACTGAATAATGACAAATGTGGGCTCATCATCATCAGTGTGCCACTGATGGATGAAAAACTGTCATCTCTAAATCACATCTTTCTCTCTTTTCTTCCCTGTGGAATATGCAATGGTTGATATTTATTTTTCATTTATCGGTATGTCTTGTTAAATAAAGGTAATATATATAAAATAAGAAGGAACATATTTCCAATAGCCCTTGAGAAGAACAATAGGACAGAGTAATTCCCTTCCTTCTCAAAACTTATCCATGATTTCCCTCATCTTTGTCAAGTTCTCATTTTGCCTGCTTCCATATGTCTATGAACTCAAGGGCAGAGGAGGCCCACTTACCCAAGCTCTACATAATGGTCAGAGATACAGGGTTTCCTGAATCACAGTTGGAGCAGAACAAATGGATAAATATCTAGCACTGTCATGACTGAGTCCATGTCCCTTTGGAGCTGCGGAGCAACATCTGGGCTGGCATATGGCTACAGATGTCACAGCCCTTTCTAAACCAGAGCCTGCTCAGTTGCTCAGCTCCCATGTTAGCTGCAAGATATGACTCATTCAGTATCAGGAAAGGGTGGAGACAAACAAGGTTAGAGACATATTTCTGCTAGTCCAAGAAAGGGAAGAAAGGGTGATGTGAGGCTGACGGGGTGGAACATTAATCTAGAGAAATCACATGAGACTTTGGCAGGCTGAAGCATCTGGGCAATGTCTCTCTCTTGACTAACTCTGACACTAGTCTCCACTGTATTTATCCTAGCTCAGGACCAGAACTTTGCTAAGTGTCCTTGTCTAAATTGTTCTGGTCATCATTTCTGGGCGTGATGCACTTCTTTATCTGAAGCAACGAGAAGTGGGAATAAAGCTGTGGCTTAGCACTCTGCATTCTTACCTGAAAAGAAGAGGATGACAAAAGAACGTGATATGAATAGAGTTCTAGCTCTTAGAACTCTCTCAGGATCTCACAGCAGTTTGAAAAGGGGGCTTGAACTAAATGGAACTGCCACACAGTCTAGTCATCTACTGTGACGGTCCATTGTTATTTTCAGAAAGCATTGGTTCTGAATAAGATAGGTCCTGATTTGAAATAGTTTATTATGGTTTTTTCTTCTTTAATATTGATTAGGCTGATAGTGTGGTAGTTTTTTGATGTTCCATCAAGTCACAGTAATTTTTTCTAACTGGAGTCCAAGCTTTATTCAAATTCCTCTGCTCTATATTCCATTGACTTCCAGTAGAGTCACAATTCCTCCCTAAAGGAGGACTCTCCCTTCCATTTCCCTTGGAGCAGATGTATAACCTGCCTTGGATTCCAGTTCTAGAGTACTCTAGAAAACTTTTTTCTATAAAGGGCCAGATAGTAAATAGACACTGCAGGCCAGATGGTCTTTGCTACCATGAATCAACTCTGCCCCTGCAGTTGAGTTGAAGCAGAATGTGCCAGTTAAAGATATGCCTCTTTGGCATAAGGATTATTTTGGGCTGATTATTTTTAAGAACCTACAAACATAGGAGAAGCTCTGAAAACAAATAAGTTACCCTTGTCGAAGAGAAGTCTAAATTTTATAAAGGAAATTTACATTAGAAAGGGGGCCTGCACCAAGAAGTGAGCTATTTACGGGAGATGACTTTTTCATCTGAGAGATTCATCCGCAGGGCAGGGCAAGCGTTTACCAAGTGTTTCTGCTTCTCACCTGTCTGTGAATTGCCTTCTCCTTTTGAATCCCCAGACCCCTATTCCTTTCCTTAGCTTTAAATGGTCTGTCTATGAGCCTCAATCCGTGGGCTGCATTTTGAGTCTCCTATCTTTGTGGGCCAGGCACAGAAGGGGGCTTGAGATCCAGGGCAGACTAGAGAGCCTAAGGCTTTAGGAGGGAAGGGATTTAGAAGTCAACCATACTGTATCACTGTACAGAAGAGGAAGCCAAAGTCCGGTGATAACAAGGTACCTGCCCATGTCCCTTTTTCCAGTAAAATGGAGACATGCAACATGGATCCTAGCTTTGATCTCCTGGCCCCTCTGAGACTACATAAACCAAAAGTCCTTCAAGGCTGCTGTTCCCTGCCTGGGTGTCTTTCCTTCCTGGCTGCTCTCTTCTCAACACACGGGTTGAAGACCTCTGAGGGAAGATACTTACTAGACCTCTCCCTGGGGGTTCTGGTGTTGAAGACTGAGAGTGGATTGTAGCGGTTAAGGGTGGGTTCCAGGAATGCTACTGGTATGGCAGCTGCCAGTGAGGCCAGACATTCTCCAAGGGCAGGACGTTGCCTGGAAACAAAGAAGTCCATTTAGAAGTGGTGCTACCACAGCCTGGCCCCATGGATGGAAGCCAGAAGCGCTTCCCCAAGATGTCTCAGGCCATCTCCCCTCAGATTACTCCACTGGACATCCCTGGATCCTGGGCTCAGCAAGATTACAAGCACTTCTCTCTCCCCCATCTTTCTCTGGACACTGATGAAAGGTGTTCGTTCAATGGTCTTACCACCTGGATCCTGGTTCTTTTTTTCTTTTTTTTTTTTAAGATTTTATTTATTTAAATTCATGAGAGACCCAGAGAGGCAGAGACACAGGCAGAGGGAGAAGGAGGCTCCATGCAGGGAGCCCCATGTGGAACTCAATCCCAGGCCTCCAGGATCATGCCCTGAGCCAAAGGCAGTGGCTTAACTGCTGAGCCACCCAGGTGTCCCTGGATCCTGGTTCTTAACTGGTTATGGCAATACAGTAATACACTATGTAGCTTTGTTCTTCTCTTCCAGCATTTCTGAAAGCATATTTTGCTGTCATCCAAATTGAATTTGATCCTCTCTCTGTTCTCAAAATGTTTTGAAATCTGTATAATCTGTGTGTATTCCCTGCTTTGGATGGAGCTGTTGTCTGCCAGTGGGAATGGTAGATAATGGGCCAAAAGTACCAATAAGACACAAAATAAAAGACCTGCCTTGCAAAAGAAACAACAGGCTTCACATTGCTCAATTTAGAAGAAAGACCTGTTACTTCTCCCAAATATTCTACACAAATATTTGAGTGTCCATCATGTATAAAGCTGAGTCTCAAGTCTTTTTGTGAAATGAGCAACCAAGCAAGAACAAAATGTTTAGGATTCCTTGTTTGGTTTTCTAGTTTTCCAACTGAAAGACCTTGTACTTTCTTGCCTGCCAACCAAGTCAGCAAACGTAAGTAATGGGAACGAGTCACTGGTTGGTCAAAGCAGAGCTGATACAGAGATAGTCCTCCCCCTCCTGGACCTGGGCTTAGTCTTGGACTTGTACTGGTTAGCTCAGCAGACCCTTTCTGCTAGTGACAGCACTGGCTTGAAGGGTCCTATATGGGTGCTGACATCTGTTGCTTTCTGATAAACAAGATACCAGAGCCATCTGTTTTTCCACCATAGATATTTCTTTTTTGGTCAATTCCTGGCATTCAGTCACCGTCAGACCACATACCTAGTTTGTGAGTCACACACGTGAGGTCAGTTCCCAAAATTTCTTTAACTGAGTACTATGAGTCCTCTGTTAGACTGTGGTACAAATGTAATTAGTGCAGATGATAGGTCTATAAGTAAGAAGTGGATGGGGCTCAAAGTGTTCAAACATATCTCGTTAGTCTTCCCTTGTGTCTGGCCAATCAGAATAAGTGCTGATGCTGTGTCTGTGAAGCCCATTGCAGAATCCCTGGGAACTGAGGGTGTCAGGCTACATTGTGGGGGATGTTATAGATCCATCATTGGGCAAACTGCCAGCTAGAGAGAGGATGCACTTGGAGTCCGGAGCAAATTCTTATAGCCCTACCGTAGCTCTGTGGGAATAGAGAGGCAATTAGCCCTCAGGGTTCCCTTCAACTCCCACCAATACCTGAACTGAAGGCTGTGTTAGTTGCCCTTCACTGTGATAACAGCCAACAACTCCAACAGCTCTAAGAAGCCAGAATGCCAAAAGTGTAGGGCCTCTGGATGTGTATGACAAGCGTTTACTATGGGGTGGAGGGTGGCTAGGAGAGCCACTGCCCACCTAGGAGTAAGCCACATTGTCTGAACATTAGCCTTCTTCTTCTAGATAGCAAAAATCCTTCCTCCTTAGAACCCTTTAGCAATGTGATAAAATAATATATATTTATGGTCTAATTATAAGGATTAGGATCAACTTGCAACTTCATTATAGCAGAGAAAGAGGCACACTTGAATTGGCTTAAAAATGTGATCTTAGTTGGCCCTGAAAAAGATAACTTGTCATGGCTGGCTGGCTGGGTAGCAGCAGAACCTGCAAGGGGCAGGCCTGAGGGTCTAAGAATGGCTGAGAGGCAAGAGGAATCTGCTGGACAGAGGGAGGAGGGTGGAGGCCTCACAGGACGGGTGAGTAGAAAGCTGTCTTGGAATCTGCTCCCTCCATCCCATCTTCTATCATGTTACCAGACTTATGAAAAAAGTCACTTTTTGATTAATTTAAAGGAAAATGAATACATGTGGTTTTAATCCTTATCTTCTATCTTCTGAGCTCAGCTTTTACGGGACTAGCTGACAGCTCGCCTTGCTGTGAAGTGTGTGAGCAGATAACTTTAAAATCTGCCCCCAGTAAGCAAGAAAGTCCTCAGTCAGGCAATCACTTCTCGGGTGATGACACAGCTTTATCCTTTTGCTGGAGGTGTGACTGTGAGAGCCCCCCATCCAGGTCTGCTTTGGAGGCAGGGCTGCAGCCCTCAGACAGAACAGGTCCTCTGTGTCCTGTGTCGTCATGTTGCCCCGCCCCAGCCGCAGGCTGTATCTCTGTCAGAAGGCAAGGGAGTGAGACCTGGGCTTCTCTTTGGGGACCTTCTGCAACATGGCTTCACTTCTGAGCAAGCCTCACTTTTTCTACCAAGCACAGTGGCCCTGGGGAGAAATACTCTATTTCCTCAGTCTTGCCTTTCCAGGAGGAAAAGGGAAGGAGATAAGCCATGAAGGTGAAAGAAATACCACAGGGAGAACATGGATGAAAGAAAATCTGGGTGAAAACCAGGATGACAAGGGGGGAATGTTGAATCTGAGTGCAAACTCTACTTGGCCCAGCAAGATGAATCTTGGAAACAGCTGGTTCTGAGTTGTCTGGCTGATAACTGGACCCAGACTTCTCTTTTCTTTCTCTCATCAATTAAAGTCCTGATCTCACAAAAGTGGATTTCTAGAAAATTACTCTGATACAAAAGCAACAACCCGCGGGGCAAAAGACAGTTTTCCAGTGTTGTGTTGCCTTGGGGATATGCATTCCCTGTGCTCTCTGATGTTAATTACTGGCAACTCTGAGTCTCAACAAGCTCCCAACAGGGCATTTTCTAGTCTAGGGCTCACAGCAATGCTAATTAGTCATGTAGCCAATAGGGATAAACATCAATCAGTTCTCCTGGTTTAGCTGTGAAAAGTTCTGTAAAAGTAAAGCCCAGAAGTCTGCTCATGACCTTGGCCCCCCACCCCCTGCCCCAAGAGGGACTGAGCAAAGGCCTGCTGTTAGAATGCCTCTCTGGACCTTAGCGCTCCCCAAGGTGGCAGTGCAGGTATGGACCAAGCAGAACGAGGACTACTGAAACAGCTCCTGAGCAACCAAAGATCTACTGGAAGAGTTTGTTCACTGGATGTGGCGCTCTCTTTCTCTCTCCCCTTCAGTTCTCACTGCCTAGTAGAGTAGTTCTCACATAGTAAAACTTGGTCAATGGTGACAGATTGAAGAGAGAGCAATTTGTGTTTCAATTTTTGTTATTTTCTAACTTGGTAAGTTGCAGAGATTGTCCATCTCTTGATTTTATTTCCATGGATCGAGACCTAGCTTCTCAAATGTCTACTGTTAGGGATCCAGGCAGAGTGAAAGTCATTACAGTAATAAGAATCATGCCTTGCACATCTCTGGTGCTTTGCAATCTTGAGAGTTCCTTCGTGTATATTCCAAAGGATGCTGAGGAGAGGAAATAATATGCCCCAAGGGGGCAGAAAGGTACGCCATGGCTCTAGAGCAGCAAGACTCATTTCAGAGGTTTAGGGAAGGTATGTATGCAGTGTTTAGTCAGAAACAACTGGTCAAAGGAGGCAGGACAGGAAGGAATAAATATCTCAAAGGTGTAAAAGGGAAAAACCACAGTTTTCATTTGAAATAAAATGAAGGTTTGATGCTTAAATCAATTTCCAGGTTTCGTTTCTTGACCGTTAACCCCTCTCACACGCTCTGTGATTAAAGTATCTCTACATAAAAGAAGGCAAGTAGTCTCTATGATTAAATGTATAAGAGCCTTGACCCTTTGCTGAGAATTTGTTGAAAACTCTACTTGTCAGTAACCTCAGTGTTGTCTCAATTCAACATATTCTAAAAGAAATGTCTCTATTCTGTTTCAATGCCCCTTTCATCTCCTTACAGTCAACACTCTCATTGAGGTGTCTGGAACCTCACTCATCCACAATGCACACTCAAGCTGTAGCTGGAAACCAAATATTTAGTGGTTCCCTTGCAACACTGCAGGCATTCATTAGCCAAGGAAACTTTGGTGGTAGACAAATGGTGTGTTTGACTGAAGTTTCTTCTGTAAAGTGCACAAGAAGTGGGGAAAAAAAATTGGGAAGACATTTGGATCTGTGCTGAAATTGGAAAATGTGTGGTAATGTCAAGCCACAAAGTATGGATCACAAGTGGGAACGCTGAAACCAAAACATACTTTCTGGACTAACAGCAGAGTGTAGAAATCTCTGGAAGTAAACATGGGGACTATGAGGAGCCCAGAATATGAACTTCGGTTTGAAACAATGAGGATGAAGCGTGGGAAGCAGGCCCTGAGGGACCTGCTGGGGATGAAGGATCAGGTTCACCTTGCAGAGAGACAGGCAGGACAGAGTAGGGAAGAAGTATACATGCCACCTGCCATTCCTGTGACCTGGACTCCAAGCCTGGAGAAGCCACTGGAAGAGAGGGAAAGTGAGAGGAAACCTGTCCTGTAGCTGCTGACCCGTCTTCTACCAGATGGAATAAACCTACTTTAAATGACTATACAAAAGCCTTTGTATAGGTCTTTGGGATGCACTAAAAATTTTACCTGTCATCTCTCACCTGGGCCACTTGCTTTCTTTTTTGGGGGGAGGTACAAAAGGCTAGAGGTAGATGTACCCTAGAGCTAAAGGCACTGTGGGTAGAGAAGGTCCTGAGCCAGTTTGTCAGATTTGAAGCTGGATGATGTTCCTTCCCCATACACTCCTTCAACACACACACACACACACACAAACACACACACATACACACACACATGCACAGATGCTCCTTTCCATTCTTGAGAACTAGCAATGTAGCTAATGACCTAGAAACAGTTGGGAAACATGGTACAGAGGAAGAATTATCCAGAAAAAATACAGAAAAATTCTTTTCTATACATTCACAGAAAATAAAAAGAGTCAAGAACATGGAGAGAGTTCGAGAAATCCCTTACAAACACCAAACAGGAGAGAGCACCTAGCTAAAAGTTACTTGGGAGAAAATGAGAAGTGTGGAAGATTAAGGAAAAGCCAGCAAATACAATCTCTCCCTGAATAACAGCTAGGGAAAAAACCCCAACAATCACATAATACGGTGAAAGATTGTAAATAATGGGAGACTCAATTCTGAACTGTGAGGGGACATACTAAGTTCTGAGAAGCCGAGGGGACTGACATAGAATAAGCACATCTTGGAACATATTATAGGAACTTAATGAGCTTCAAGACCAAAGAAAGAATCCAATGAACAGCCAGCTTCTCCCCTCCCACTGCAAAGTCATGTGTAAGTCAGTAAATCACCTGGCCCAGGGCACATTGTCAGGACACAAAGAAGCAAAGAGTATATGCTTCTGAGGCGGGAAAAATATGACCCAAGGAGTTTATACTGTGGGCTGCCCACAGTCTTTAAATACTTAAAGAAATTGTTCATAGAGTCAAGAGGTAAAGAAACAAGTATTTAATGATAAGTCTGGCCAGCCAAGAGACAAATTGAAACAAAAAATTAGGAATGGGAAAGTCATGGTTCAAAAGGATTGGCTAGGGGCAGCCCAGGTGGCTCAGCAGTTTAGTGCCGCCTTTGGCCCAGGGCGTGGCCCTGGAGACCCGGGATTGAGTCCCACGTTGGGCTCCCTGCAGGGAGCCTGCTTCTCCCTCTGCCTGTGTCTCTGCCTCTCCTTCTCTGTCTCTCATGAATAAATAAATAACATCTTAAAACAAACAAACAAACAAACAAAAGGATTGGCTATTTGATGAGTTATTAAAATATAAACTAAGGTAAACAACTTGGGAATATTTGTCCTAGAATAGAATATAAATGTTATAAGAAATTATTATTACTATTATTTTTTTAGAGGAAAAGTGTGTGCACATGTGCACACATGCATGAGTATGAGTGAGTGGGAGTAGGGGGAGCTGGGAGGAAGGGCAGAGGGAGAGGGAGAGAGAATCTTTAGCAGGCTCCACACCCAGTGCAGAGCCCAATGCAGGACTCAGTCTTACCACCCTGAGATCACAACCTGAGTCGAAATCAAGAGTTGGATGCTTAACTGACTGAGCCACCCAGGTGCCCCTGTTATAAGAAATTACATAGCAGGGCAGCCCTGGTGGCTCAGCGGTTTAGCACTGCCTTCGGCCCAGGGCCTGATCCTGGGGATCCAGGATCGAGTCCCATGTCATGCCCCCTGCATGGAGCCTGCTTCTCCCTCTGCCTGTGTCTCTGCCTCTCTCTCTCTCTGTCTCTCATGAATAAATAAAATCTTAAAAAAAAAAAAAAAGAAATTACATAGCAGAAAAGGAAAGGTAGAAAGGATAGGAAGTAGCTAGGAATAGAAGTGCACCAAATTTGCTTTCCTTTTTAAGGTAGAAAGAAAATTATTATTTTAACTAAATAATAAATTTAAAAATGGGAGTTGAATGATAAATTCCGTTTTTAGCTTCACCCAACAGGACAAAGTTGCAAAGCAATATGGATATTATGCTCTCACATGTGTATGGACGTAGAGGTGCAGAAAAAACATCTGGAATGACATACTCCAAATAGTTAACAGTCGTTTCCCTTAGGAACTGGATCAGCTTGTTCAGATTTAAGATTTCTGAACAGGATTTCTGCTACCAAAATGTGCACTTGTTTAAAACTATAGCTAATCTGACAATTGAGAAGGGTAAATGTCCAGGTTTGTATCACATAGAAACTCATTAAACACTCAAGTAACAGCCTCATGTCCCCTGAGCTTTTCTGCAAGCTTTAACCACAGGAACTCTGAAAGCTGTGACTATGAAGAAACAGACATTTCTTCGGTGGTTTTTGGTCACTAGCACATGATTTAGCTTGGCTATGTGGTATTGTTTCTCCAGTCACATACATTTACCAGCTATCTGTTAAAAAACAAAATTCAATTGAGTAAGCCTGAAGATCTCATTGTCTCCTTCTAAGATCTCATGGAAGATTTATGAATCTGGCAACATCTTATGGACTCTTTCTCTGTCTCTGTCTCTCTCTCTCAAATAAATAGATAAAATCTAAAACAAAACTGCAATTAGGTTAGGTATTAAGCCCCATTTTGGTGACTTGGCCTGAGCCAAGTATCACCAATCTGGGCCTGTGCTATTTTTTTTTTTTATTTTTACATATCTCCATAGAAACCCATAAATCTCAACAGCTTCACTACATTTCTTGATTTGCCATAAATATTTAATGACAGAGACTCAAAAATCACCATCACATTTCAGTGAGCATTTTGATTTTGCTGTATTGAAAAGATATTGTTAAGTATTTAAAGACTGTGGGCAGCCCAGGTGGCTCAGCAGTTTAGCACTGCCTTCAGCCCAGGGCGTTATCCTGGAGACCCGGATCGAGTCCCACGTTGGGCTTCCTGCCTGGAGCCTGCTTCTCCCTCTGCCTGTGTCTCTGCCTCTCTCTCTTTGTATCTCTCATGAATAAATAAATAAAAACTTAAAAGAAAAAAAGATTGTAAGTAATATTTTTCCAAGTCTTGAATGTGTAAACCTCTTTTGTTCACTAATTACCTTTCAACATAGATATTCTTTCCAGTCCCAAGGGAGTAGAGGCTGCACAGTATGTGGTAGCATGAAATTTGCACATCACCTACTGAAAAGAACAAAACAGAGCAGTTATTACCATGCTTCAATCCCAACTCTTCACCTCTGGCACAAGGCAAGGGTCTACCAACAGAAAGAACATGCTGGCATCATCCATCATCCAAGAGCTAGAGGCAGTGCATGCATGTGCACTCCGCCCTGGCCCCTGCCCCCAACACACCATACAGTTCCTTTCTATGCAGATGCTAGTCACCCAACTGGGGGAGAACCCACTGCCAGGAGAACACCCTCCATGGAGCCATCTCGTGCCTCTGCAGGTTGTTGATGTGAATCGCATTGCTTCTCAGGGAAAGAAATCATTTGACCTATGAGATCCATATGGGATTTTTTTTTTCCTAAAGAGGGAGACATTGTAGTTCAATTTTTTGCATAGTAATAGTAATATTTCCTTCCTTTAAAAGGAAGAATGTAAGTAATCTGAAATTTGAATGAGTCTTTTGTGAATTTCCTAGGAAGGTATGTAGAATGTTCCTACCTCTTTAGAGATAGACCAAAATTTCTCAGGTCCACCTGTCCCAAGTGCTCTGATGGACGTTTTTCAAAACACAATTCAATTGTATCATGATTTTGCCACGTTTCCTGAAGGAAGGGCACGTTCCACTTAGGAAATCACAGAATTTAATCCATAGGCTACATGGCCCTTCAATATCTGGGACTCATAGTAAGGCAGGGACTAATTTCACACAATGAGAACTAATTTAATCTTTACTTTTTCAACGAGGGAAGGGCATTCTTTCCATGACATGAAATAATGAGTTTGGATGTTCCCCCATCCCTCTGCCCTCCTCTGTGGAAATAACTGATTTTCAATTGTTCAGGGATATAGAAGTCATGCCTCAGCTATCGACAATTGGTTAAATTGAATCAAATCACGCCAACATTTAAAGTGTGAAACCGAGCTTGGTGGTGGAATATTTGCATTAGGGGCTATATGTGGTACTAAACCAAACCGAAATAAAACCAACTGACTATGGTCTTTTTCTGAAGGCTCAGATAATGAAATGTTAGCAGCTTCCCTTTGCTCCTGGTATCCAATGAATAAATTAGGGCTTCTTAACAGGAAAATTGGTATTGAAAAACCCTGGGAGCAAACCTATATCCCCTGCTGGATTAGTCAGATAACCTTCTCAAATTAAGTGGAAACACAATGGCTGACAGCTAAGCCAGTGGGTGGAAAATTCTAGTCCTGAATAGTAGTGGGAAAAGATGAAATATTATATACTCAAATTGGAGGATTTCTGCTCCTCTACATATTTATTACTTCATTCATTACTTCAAACCTAAGGAGAAAGTAGTATGGAATAATTATCTCTCTGTTCTACTTTCAAGGTCAGCTCAAATGAATGAGTCACACACCTCTTATCTGGGGCCAGGCACACATAAATCCAAGATAGACAGTAATAGGACTCACAGAGTAAATCCACCCCGAACTGATGCTGAGCAACATGCTCAAAGATGGATGTCAGGATGGGGAGCAGAGCCACCGTGGTATAGTTAATATTTTGAGACACGCCTTTAATCTGTGTTCTGGAATGGGTAAACTTCCCGAGCTTCAGATTTTCTGAAGTCTTCTCTAAGTCTTCTGCAGCATTTTCAAAGAATGCTCGTAACCCAGCCTTCACCAGCTCTGAGCCTGACTTCATGACAGTCCTGTAAGCAAACCATGTTTAAAACCAGAAGCATAATCCAAACCTCTGGCCAACCCCTGCTTGAAACTGGTGACTTGCTGTTTAACCTCGGCAGACATTTGACACTCCGTTCAACTGATGACATGGGGTCAGGAGAGGGGGAGAGAACAGTTAGCAGCCAAGGAGCCACCCAGATCTCATGGTCCCAAAGGGGCTAACAACAGGATGGTGTTCTCTGCTGGAGGGAAATGGTGCTCGGTTATTCAGGAAATGTAAAGGACGGTTTAGAATGAAGCCTGGCTTGAGTCATCTGTTCTCAATACAGTGTCCCTCAACACAGGGGCCACCTTCCTCTTAAACACCTAATTAAAATGAAGGAGAGGTGCTTTCCTTAGAGTTCACTATGGGATGAGCTACTTTCATCAGGAGTAGCTAGAAATATTAGCTCTCCCATGACACAGGACCTCTTAGAGCAAAGAAGTTAACTGAGGCTTAGATTTCTATTGGCTTGCAGGCATACCCTAGCTTGGAGAAGGGAAGGGAGGAGAGACAGAAAGTCCCCTTAAAAACAGCTTCATTAGAACCACTGCAGGGGGTGGGAGGGTGGGGGCGGGGAGAGGAACTAAGACCTCTAGAAATGGGCCTGTGGGAATGGAGATTGGCTCTGGGTGTCTGAGGCCTTCCCTCAAAACTAGTTTCTAAAACTTAGATTTGGAACAAAGCTTACAAAGTCAACTATCCATATTTCGACATCTTAATCACAAGATCATGACAGGCTTGCTTCGAGGACAGATGCTTTTTATCTACAGCATTTTCAGGATAATTATCCAACCAACCAGAAAAATAAAAACAAAGACATGAAGTCAGTGAGGCTTGCTCCTAGCTTGTAAGGAGTCATGAGCTATCTTTGTAACTTTCTAGTCTTGGGTTTCATCAGGAACAACGATCAAACACACTGAACTGCATTAAAAAACAAAAAACAGGGATCCCTGGGTGGCGCAGCGGTTTGGCGCCTGCCTTTGGCCTAGGGCGCGGTCCTGGAGACCCGGGATCGAATCCCACGTCGGGCTCCCGGTGCATGGAGCCTGCTTCTCCCTCTGCCTGTGTCTCTGCCTCTCTCTCTCTCTCACTGTGTGCCTATCATAAATAAATAAAAAGTTTAAAAAAAAAAAAAACAAACAAAAAAAAACAAAAAAACAAAAAAACAACAAAAAAAAAAACACAAGGAACTCTCTCCCAAGGCAGCTCATGTGCTTCTGGGAATAAAGATTCCTTATCCCAGCTACAAGGGATTTGAGGCTCCTGGGGTCCTGTGGCCTGATCCTACGGATTTGTGCTGTCCTAATATTCACTGTATTTGGTTCTTGTTCTAGGGGTTTAGACCCCTACAGTTCCCTTTAATTATCCACATTTTTTTTGGTGACCATTCTTAGTTTGTAGTAGATTTCCATCTTGTGGCCACTCTAGTTGGTCTCCGTCTCCTGCGTACCATTTTGGGAAGTGTGTCCTCCTCCCAGCTTTTACGAGGGGCTCTACTTGATGAGTGTGTTAAAGAAAGCTCCCTGTCTGTCCTTGCCACTACCGCTCTTTCTCATGAGATCATTTATGTTTGTATTTCCAGAACTTACACATGCATCTGTTAAGACTTCTTTCCCTTTCAGCTGTCTTTCCTGCAAGACCCTCAGGCTGTGGGTTCAAATGTGTCTTTGTCTCTGATCTTTTTATCACATGTCCCTGCATCTCCCATCCTTGGCTGCTTTGGATTCAGAGGGTTACGGTTCCCCTCTCCCAGGATGCTCATGGCCTTGCCACCCATCGGGCAGCTCTTCCTTTTTTTGTGGGCAATAAGGTACAAAGGGGTACTTTGCTATATTACATATTTTATCTTGCAAAAGATGAATTTCTTAGGAAGAGAAGACAAGAATTGATCAAATGCTCAGCTTTTAGTGTGCAGTACATGCCATGAGAGTGGCCCTCCATCATGTGAACTGAGAGATGGAGAGTGCTAATATCAGGCTAAGATTCATCTCCTCCTTGCCTCCCCTCCTTCCCCAGCTACTACAGAGCAGTGACACATCTTTTCTGTACGGTAAGTGAGAACAGAGGGCCAGAAAGGGAGTCTCGAGAAGCTACTGGAAAAAAACGGGACTTACCTTGTGTCAAGTGTCTGAGCTAAGATGTGAAGACAGCTCACCATTGTTGTAGAATCGCTCCCTAGAACCAAAAATACCACTGGTGACTCCTCAGACCATTCAGTCTATCTTTTAAATGCAATCTTCTCAATATGCACAAACTGCAGCCTGGTATAATTAACCACCAACATACAAGGTGCCAGACCTATGTGCCAGGACAATGCATTTATCTCTGGCCTGACACATCTGCCATTTGATGGATGTTAGAGGCAGAGCTTCAAGCATTCATTGGTGTGGAAAATTTGAGTTGTTAAGGGGGTAGAGAGGTCATTTATCATACTTTCAGACCAATTTTCTATGGCAAATTTAGGTGACACCTCCATCCTAAGGCTCAGGTTGGCTGCAGACACCAGACATAAAGGCAAAATGCAAGTAAAGGAGAGTAACAGGGAGGAGTGAGGCTTTCAGCAATACCTCTCTTCACTCACCAAAGAGGGAAATCCTGTGTCGAACAAGAGCAGCGAGTTTGCAGAAGAGGCTGCACCAGAAAAGAAAGGGAGTAGGAAGGGCTCAGAAATCTGAGGGCTGATTTGTCCCCTCCTGCCCCCTGCCCACCCCTGCTTTAAAACAGAGAGCACAGAATGGACCTTTAGGAAAATGTACTGTGTTCCTCTCAAAGACTCCTCTGGACCACACTATGATAACGTGTGCTTCCCACTGTCTTGTTGGAGAATCATGAGGGTACCTTGGAGGCAGCCCCGTCCTCACAGAAAAGAATCCTTTTGCAACTATGGTACTTTGCAGTGACCAGGTTATCACAACCCATCGCCTGCTATAGAGTACGATGTGCAGAAACATCCTGCCATATGACATTTGGGAATCAATGAGGATTTGGACAGGAATGCTCTTTTCCACTGTTGGAATGGACTGCAAACCCCTTTGCAGCCTTCCCTGGGGGTGTGAGGCTTTAGGTGGGGGACGGGCAGGCAGGTGGGAACAGAAGAAAATTAACAGGGATAGGGGACACTGTGTGGAACAAAAACATTTTGGGAAACTGCTTTTCTCTGTCATTTCCTACCAGTCTGTGGGCCTGAGTTGCTGTCTTGGCTATGCCCCTCCCTGGAAGCTAGGGAAGCCCATCTACCATGCTTTTGTGCTTTTTGACTCTACCCCAAGCTTTCATCCATCTTGTCCACCCTGGAGCCCCTTGGAGGTCCAGCTGTATCTTAACATTCTGCTTTCATGGTGTCCAGTAGAGAGCCTTATGCAGTTTATAAAAAATGTTCTGGAACATGCCACTGATGGACCCTTACTCACTACGGCTGCAACTTGACCTGTCCTGCCATTGGCTCTTTGGAGGAGGCTGCTCAGAACCCTGACACTATTTGACACGGGCCTAGGTAGGCAAGAACTTTGCAACCCCTTCCGGAAACAGTCCTTCCTGGGAGAACACCAAGGGGGCGCTACACTAGAAACACTTGCTATGGGGCAAGGGCTTCCCAAGGTGAGACTGAGCTGAAGTCCCTCCCAAGCCCTCACTTGTAGCCTGTCATGGGCTTCCTGACCCCCATGGGGCAGAAGTCTTTTCGGCAACATCACAAATGGAGAAAAAATATACCCTGAGTGTTGGTAGAGATGAAAACTTGCTCACCATTATGTACTGAAGTTTTGAATCACGATACTGTCACCTAAAATTCATATAATACTGCAGTACATTAACTGACTGTAATCTAAGTAAAAACTTAAAAAAAAAAAACAACACTAAACTTGCTCACCTTAATGTGGTTTTCAATTAACGCCCCAAGTCTGAGCTGTCTACCGGACAATCCTGTAGCTAAAGTCCCCTGTGGGTAGTAGTTTATTTCTGCAGTGGGAATAAGCTGGAAACCTTGGCCTAGAGCTTCAGAGAACTTGGAATAAGTTTAACAGAGATTTGACAGCCAGCTAGTGTGAAATGAAGTAGGGATTGCTTCTTTGTTCTTCCCATTGTGTCCACTTTTTAAAGACCTTATGTATTTGATTTAAAAAAAAAAATCATGGACTTGGGGGAGAGAGACAGCCTAGAGGGACGTGAGCCCCTGGCTCTGCTGTGACGAGCTGGGCTATTGTGGTGAAGCCACTTAGCTGCTCTTGGTGTTGGTTTTCTCATCTCTCATCTCTAAGTAGACAGTAATCACAAGAACCTTAGTTTTTAGAATTAGGGGCTGATCAATGCAGATATTTCTAGTGAAATGCTTCCAAGTGGACACCTGCTCTGGATAAATACAAAGCAACGTTTTCCTGACCAAAGCAGATGGCTTGAGTTATTGGATACTAATACTAACTGGCTCTGCTCACTGTCAGAAGCAATTACACAGGTGGGCCAAGGCCGGCACCTGAAGTTTTAAAAGGCCCTTTCTTGTCCCCCATGGGGCCCATAATTTAAGTAGAAACACTGTCCTCAGCCCAGCATTGAGAGAGGCCAGAGTTTCCAGGTGTTTCCCTGTCTCGGAATCTGCAAGTGAGACATTAAAGGGACCACAGGGGGGGAGAGTGTGGTGGCGCTGGTGAATGGCCCCAGATGCAGAAGAGGCAGGGCAGAGGGGGAAGGATGCAGGTGAGAGGGTCTGGAAGTGTGAACACATTTGGTGCCGACACTACTGCCTCTTTGGGAGGGCAGTGAGCACCCCAACGGATCTGAAGGCTAATCTGCAAGGCTGATGAGATCCAGGTTGTATCCCTGCCCTGACAAACGGCGCCTGGCTGAACAAATGTTACATTTCCATGAATTAACAAGCTAACAAAAATAGATGAAGAAGACAGACACACTTGCCCTCCTTCGGATTATCTGAATATCTCACTTTGCCCCTCATTTCCCAAACTTCTTACAGACCAGCGCATCCTGAAAAAACGTCTAGGAAATCTTTGGTGATTGATGCTAATTGTATCTCATTTTGATAGCATACGTTCCTCCTCCCTTCTCTTAACGAGATTAAGTTATGACCGCAGAAAAAAATGGCACTCCATGTGGATAGAGAGGACTTTCGCTCTCGCCCTAATGTACTACCTGGGTCACGTTAGGCACTGGCATGAACCTCAGTGTTCTCATCTGCAAAATGGAGAGAATACACAGGCAGTCCCTAGAGCACGGTGGTGTTTAGCAACGATGTGTAAGGTTCTTGTGCACTTGTGTTAGGGGGAAAAGCAGCTCACTGCTTAGCTTTGTGCTTAAGAAACATTAGTTAAGTGTTAAGGCTGACTATCCTCACAAGGATGGTGATACTCAGCGGGTGGGCCTTTACAAAGTGCACCGTATGCCGTCCGCCACCAATGGCTGCTAGAGGAAGAGCGGATTGCTTCCACTATAGTTCTTAACTCTTTGTTATTTACAAGCCTAACTCAAAACAAACAAACAAACAAACAAACAAAACAAAAAAGAGTCTAACTTTCCCTGTTATTGTAAATCAAATACAGACAAGACTGGAGGCATAGTGAACTCCATCTTCTAGCCTGATCATAAAGCATATGAGGAAAGCATCCTTGCTTTCCTCTCTCTTGAGGTGTCCACATGCTATACCCACTGTGATGAGAACACAGGTTGGTGCTTCTGACCAACACTTTTCTTCCTATTAGGAGTTTAAATTGAATTGTGTTGCTCTGGATATCGACTATCAGATCATCCACAATAGGACTTGTAAGATCAGATTCTTTAAAACAAATTTAAACTTAAAAAAGCCTGATAAGAATGGGATTGAAAACAGCATTAATCTGCTTCTTCTCAATGTTGTGTGTTTGCCTGTCCAACCTTTGGGATTGACTTTGCCTTTTTCTAAATGTTATTTCAGGATAAAAGTTGATCCAAGTATACAAGTTTTTTCCAAGCCCTAGTGATCCCTCCAAACAGTGCGCTTCTCTTGGTTGCCAAAATAATACGCAGATGAGTATGAATATAATTACTTTGACAGCCACGACCTCTGTGTGACCAGCCATCAGGCCACAGTTCATTTCTCCGGAAGACTCACCATCCAGTTTCCAGGATCCTGGGGTTTTATATAAAGCACATTGCCACCCTGACCTTCTCTTGTGTTGACTCACCTGGCCACCATTTCTTTCTCCTTATGAGAGGCATAGCCGCTGCTGCTAAGGGGCTTCAGAGGGGATGACAGGAAGTAGAGGCGGTGATTGGTGAAGTACTGGTCAACGAGCGGGAGGAGAACCTGGAAATCCACCATAAATTAACTTCTAGGAAGCTAACCAAAGCCCCTCCTTTGATTCTTTTGAAAAAGTTCATTTTCAGGGAGCAAAACGTCCCTGAATATAGGTCCTGAGATTTTTAGGAAATTCTACCTGGTGAATTGCAAGTTTCCAACACATTTTCCTCTTGTACATCTCAAACCAGAGGTCTTGGGGATATGGAACTGGAGAGGCTCCTGACAGAGAGGCCCGAGAAGTATGTGTACGGCTGAGTCAGCATCCTCAGGAGAGTCGGTGGTACACCTGTACTCAGGCACGGCCTTTTGGGCACGGCCCCCAGCAGGAACACCTGGGCCTGGCCTAGCACTACCAGATTTGAGCATTCTGTCCTGCTTCTCAGGCACAATTACCCCAAGGCCTCACATGCATTCAGTCCTGTGAGCAGGGTTCTATGGCAGAGCCCGCTCAGGTACTCAGATTCCTTCCTTCTTTCTCTTAGCAGTAGAAACCCGTACTTTTAGCTGGGCAGGGAGTTGCCCAGCAAGAGAACACATTACCCAGACTGCCTGGCAGTGACGTAGAGCCAAATGATGGAGTTTTAGCCACTGGGATAGAATTTTAAGAGAGAAGAGGCTTGTCCTCCTTTCCTCTTCTCCCCTTTCCCATTGGTGTGGTACAGGTGAGCCCATCTGGACTGCACCGACACGCATCACGCTTCAGGAGATGGTGAAGTGCCAGGAGAACAAATACCTGAGTCCCTGGGGGATGGTGTGGAGCAAACGGCCTGCCTGCCTCCTCAGTCCACCTACCTGCCTCTGGACTGCCTCAAAACAGAGAGACACATGCCCACCTCATCGAAGCCACTGGAGCTTTGGATATCTTCGTGAGATGAGCTTAACCTGGACCCTAAACTGTACAGATTCTAGGAAGAAAATAACTTGTTTAAATGCAGGGAATCACTTACTTTGGCAAAGAATTTGATCTCCTGGTCATGGGGAGACTTTTCAGTTTTCCCACTGCTGATAATGGCTTCTACCAAGATAAAAGTAACACAGAGTTGGCCACAGTTAAAGGAAACAAAAACAAAAACAGTCCCAGCATTTTAGAAACAGAGTGACTCTCCCAAGGGCCATGGAAAGGCCATTTGATTTTTATAGAGTATCTTCTATTTTTACAAAGGACTTCGTAACTGTGCTAGTTATTTTTCCTGTCAATTCTCTCAGCTATTTCACTGTCCTTTCCTCCATTTTACTGATGAGAAAGCAGCTTCAGAGGTTGAGTCATATGCCCACAGCCACAAAGCAAAACAATGGAAAAGTTAACATAGGATGAGTTGGATGAAAAATGACAAACGGCTCAAATAAACCCTGAAACCAAGGATGAAACAGATTTTTTTAAAGAGGGGGACAAAATCACAGCCACCACTTCCCCCCCAGAAACCATATGACATCTAAATGAATCACTAACAGCGAGAGTAGGAAAGCATCATCCCCTGATAGAGAAATACCACATTCTTTCTGAGAATACGGAATGTTAAGGGAAGCACACATTTGGGGGGATATGTCACAGTGATACTTACCCAAATGGGCAATAAACTCTTGGGCAGAATCAACATATTTCAGGATCTTCTTCAAAAATTTATAGGCAAACCTCTTTTCCATGGAGGAGGCATCCAGCTCCATATCCTTCATACCTCTAGGTTGGAAATGGGTAAATCCCAGGAAGAAACAGAGGTGACTATGTGACGTTGGAGCATCAGCAATTCTGTGTTGATTTTACTTTCCAAATGTTAATGGTTTTTCGGGTTTAGTGACCTGGTTTGTCATCTGACTGATATCCCCTCACACATGGAACCTGCCTTTGTGAGCACATAACACCTGTGCTAGAATAATGTCTGAAAGGATTTTTCAAAATATCTTTTTTTAAAATTTTTTAATTTATTTATGATAGTCACACACACACACACACAGAGAGAGAGAGAGAGAGAGAGAGAGAGAGGCAGAGACACAGGCAGAGGGAGAAGCAGGCTCCATGCACCGGGAGCCCGACGTGGGATTCGATCCCGGGTCTCCAGGATGGCCCCTGGGCCAAAGGCAGGCGCCAAACCGCTGCGCCACCCAGGGATCCCTCAAAATATCTTTATCTCAAACAATTCGTTCAAACAATTTCAAGCTGGAGATAAATCAGAGAGGCAAACAAAATCTCTGCGTCTATGGAACATATATACTAGCTGTAAATAGACACAGATAATACATAAAACAAAGCATAAATTATGTGGAATGCTAGCAGCTACTTAGCTTTGTGAAAAAAAGAAAAAAATCAAAGCAGTATGAAAAGGCCTAAGAGTGCCTAAAGGAGCGGGGGCAAGCAATCTGTGCTGGTTTTGCTGGGAGGGAACATTGGAGTAAAGGCCTGAAGGAGGTGAGGAGGTGAGCCACATGGACATCTGGGGAAAGGATTTTTCAGGCACATGGAGTGGGGTGCAAAGGTCCTGAGGCAGGAGCATGCATGCTGAGTTGAAGGGATATGGCAGATGCTGGCATGGTAGGGATGGAAGTGAATGGGCAGTCAGAAAAGCACGAGGGCCCCATGGGCCATCCTTGGAATTCTGCTTTTGCTCTGAGATGGGAAGCTCTTGGAAGTTCTGAACAGGGAGATGACTTACATTATAAAGGTCTAGGTCTCAAACTGACCATGGTGAGGGGGTGGGGGTGGGGTTGAAGCAGGGAAGCCGGCTCAGAGGCTGGCTCAGGAATGATGGTGATGGCATGGAATGGGTAAGAGCGGCCAGATTCTGAGTATCTTTTAAAGGTAGAGCCACCAGGACTTCCTGAAGGACTGTCAGATGTGGGTTGGGGGAAAAAGAGGATCAAGGATTCTGGCTCCAGCACCAGGGAGATGGGGGCGGAGGGTAGAGCAGGTGGGAGGCCTGGGCAGTGGGCTGGTACAAGGTGTCCTTGCTGATGGGACTCTCACCCCCCACCCCCGTCTGCATGCCCAAGTGCCCTCCACTGGGCCTGGCACACGGCAAACGTGTCACAGGATATGTTTGCTGAACTCAACAATCTTTTCCCTGTCTCCCCTTATTTCTTTGATTTCCTTTTTAGTCATGGTAAAGAAGAATTTTCATTTCTGGGAGTAAGTTATTTATCAGCAAATCACAGTACACGTTCCTCTGGGTGCCAAGGACAGGATTAAAGCGACGGAGGGAATATTTCTCAAATGCTTCCCCAGAGGCGGTCTCCTGCTGTCTGACCTTTCCTGCTCGACAATATGGCAAATAAGTTTTGTTATTTTTTCATATGAGCTACAATAGAAATATTTGTATAGGTTTTTATTATTTATTTATTTATTTATTGCCAATTCAATGGCAAAATTCTGTAGGAAACTAAAAGAAGAAACAGCAGCTGGCTCAGCAAACATTTCTTTTAGGAGGAACGGCTATCTCAGAATAAGAACACTGCTTGTTTTTCACTCTTCGAGCATGAACCACGGAGCACAGCCCACCACCTACCTTATACCAGTGAGAAAACAGGTTCTACCTGTAAGACGTAAGCAGCTAAGACAATGCAGCAACACTCATTTAGATAATTCTGACCAAAAAGTTTGAGATAAAAAAAAAAAAGTCTCAGGAAATCTTGACGTATTGCATCTCCTCGGTGGAATTGTGCCTTCAAAAATATCAGTTCTTTCTTCAAAAACTATTCATGTCAGTTACGTGTACTATTGCTACTATGTAATTGGATTACATATCCTATAAAACAACCATTAAAGTGAGAAGAGGAGCTCAGTTGCATGTGTTACAGAGGCCTGAGCTTGCGTTTCCAAATACGAAGCTTCTCAATCAGGTACGAGGTACGTAAAAGACAGGAGAGGAAGCTGGGAAAACATCTAGAAGAATCCTGCACCCCATGGCTCTGTATGTGCTGTAAAGAAGCCCGAGCCCCCAGGCTTTGAGGCCGCTCTATGGATATGGTCTACAACTGCAGTCGCTAAAACAACATATGAAGACAATGTCTTAGGGCTTACAGCCCAAGATTTGTGAATGAATGCGTGTTTATATGTTTCAATTTAAAACTAAATATTTAAGGTGTGTGTGTATAATCTGCCATGACTCTTTACTATCACTGGTTTTTAAAAACTGATATTGACTGGTCCTGTTTGGGTCGAAAAAGACAGTGTCATGCTCCCAAATAAAAGTCTTCTTATTTCAAAATCCTAACCACTATCCTCCTTCTCCTCCATTTTGCAGGCAGGTGGATACACACCTGGAGAGGGAGAGGTCCTGCCCATAAACCCTCCCCTGTCCTCTAACATCGCCGGGAAGAAGACTTACCTAGAAACCAAGATGCCGTTCACTTGGAGGAATTTAAACAGGTCCTGTGCCTTCTCCCGGTCCCTGAACTTCTCCTTGGCTGTCAAGGTGTCATATGGCACCAACAGAGGGTGACTGCCGCCACCTGGGGTCAGCAGAGGGACAGAGGGACAGCACATCTGGCCCTTCCTTGGCACCTCTGGAAAACATACCTGCCCCCCCCACCCCCCCCTCCCCGCTCTCCTTCTGCAGGGGGTACATGAACCTGGCTCACCTTTGCTCTCCAGTTCCAGCTTCTTCTTCTTGGCCCAGATGTTGTGATAGTTTTCAGCCACGACTTCCACCATCCCCTGGGTCCCACCAAGGAGACAACAGTCAGACAACAAGCAAAGAAGAGTGGTTCCCCTCTGCTGGCTATTTCAGGCAGCCTCGGGAACCAGGCACCACCCGATGCGAAGGGCACATCGTTGAGCATCTCCCGTCATTGATTAGTCTGTGCTTATGCACCTTGTTAGTTTTATAGTGTCCCATGCACACAGAAAACAATTTCAAATTCTGTCCTTCCCTTGTAACATATGATCCTGGTAGTTTGAGGCATTTATGATAAACACGCATTTCCATTTGAAACCACGTTCTGGTGGCACTTAGTTTGTCAAAGGAGTTCAGTATTTTATCCCTGGCCTGAGACAGGGGGATGGAAGTGGGAGTCCAGCAAAGATCTAGGAGCCCCAAAGGCCTCTAGCTGAGTAAACTAAAGAATAATCACACTTTGGAGAAAATGACTGCAAATAAGATTCCTCAATTAGAATTAATCTTTTATAAGGGCATAAAGCAGCGACCTGGAATGAAAGGTGGGTGTTGGAAAGAAACCTTCTCTAAGGTCCAAAGGGTTGGTCTGATGGACAGAGGAGTAACTGGCCATGGATGAGCATGGGACGG
This sequence comes from Canis lupus dingo, assembly GCF_003254725.2. Classification (NCBI taxonomy): domain Eukaryota; kingdom Metazoa; phylum Chordata; class Mammalia; order Carnivora; family Canidae; genus Canis; species Canis lupus. Next base: position 1,425,011 of record NC_064272.1, read on the forward strand.
GCCTGGGTGATGGGAGGGGCTTGGGGGTGGGGGTTGGGGGTGGTAGGAAGTAGCCTCTAGCTTCACACTTCATCCTCTGGGTTCTGTGCCCCTAAATTCTGCACCATCATGGGGCACCCGAGTGAACCCACGGTGGGCCCCACAAGCATCCTTATGTGCTGGCTGGCACTACATGCCTGGGATAAGGGAAGTACCCCCACCCTACCCAGAGACCTCGCCTCAGGTTTCCTCCTAGCCCTTATTAGTTTTCTCCTAGTTGTTCATTCTGTGTGTTGACAGAGTCATTTGCTGTTTTCTCCTCCTTTTATTGAGGCGTCACCTGTTATGACATCCCTGGAACATGTGGAAAGCCTGGCCTTCTTAAAAAACTGGTTTATTCTTCTGAGACTTGCCCTGGGGCCCCTGCCTAGTGTGACTTTCTTCAATTCTTTTTTTTTTTTAATTTTTATTTATTTATGATAGTCACACACAGAGAGAGAGAGAGAGAGAGAGAGAGAGAGGCAGAGACACAGGCAGAGGGAGAAGCAGGCTCCATGCACCGGGAGCCCGACGTGGGATTCGATCCTGGGTCTCCAGGATCGCGCCCTGGGCCAAAGGCAGGCGCCAAACCGCTGCGCCACCCAGGGATCCCGACTTTCTTCAATTCTGATCTTTCAGTGGTGATATGTTTTAGGCATTCTTCTCCCCGTTCCTCAACCTCTTTAAAAAACAAAACAAAACCAAACCTCTTTGGAGGATAATAGGCCCCTGCACTTAGGGGAGTTAAGGAAGCAAGATATGCTGTTGTGGAAATACCAACACTTACCTGGAGCTCTCTGGAAAGCACCACGTTGGAGAGATCCAGGGGGGCAGGGCTGTAGCTGTTGCCCTAGGAAAGCAAGACAGAGTCAGTGGGTTTGCCACGATCTTCCTTGCTTTTATGGGTGTCCTGACTTTGGTGGCCAGAGGTGTACTCTTGACAGGTCCTCAGGGTTCACCGTTGGTGGTCCTCACCCCTGACGCCCCAGGGAGAGTTTTCCTAGGTTCTCTGGGGACTCTTACTGGCCCAGTATTGGCCTCAGGCATGTGGTCATACCTGGCTAGCCTGGGACACGCTCCGAAGTTTCTCATTTTCCCGCTGTTGAGCCAGGGCCTCTCCCTCTTTGGTCCTCTCCACAGACCAGCCCACAGCCAGCATGGTTTTCAGAGACTCTCTGGCAGGCCAGCGGTAAATCTCCTTCTCCTGGAAGAAAATCCGAGCAGAAGACATGTGCAGAGCATGCCCCCTACTCCAACGGCCTGACTCCCTGTGGAGTTGGCCCTCACAGAGCACAGGGGTGCAACTGACTCCAGCTTCCTCTCACAAGGTCAAGATGCCCTCTGCATCATCTCACCTGAAACAGGTCAGTCTTTTTGATGTTTTCAAGTACAAGACCCCACAGTCTCCTGCCTTTGGAGGGAATGTACCAGACATTATCCAGTTTGTGGATAAAGAGGAGAAAGAATAGGAGAATGACCCCTCACGTTCTATTAGCTAAGATGGGACTTGTATAAATGATTGGCACAAAATTCTCCTCTCAGCTTTGAAAGTACAACTTCTTAGGTTTAAAATTCTCTTGAGCTACACACAACTTTACAGATGGCCAACATACATCCAGTGATATGCATGCTGTCCTTTACATATGACACATATTCCAAAGCCACAGCTTAAAAGAACTCTTATTGATTCCAAAATAGGAATTTGGAGTTAAGCTGAACCAAATTTCATAATAATAATAATAATAATAATAACAACAACAACAACAGCAGCAGCAGCAGCAACAACTCCAAAAGACCTGTCCGTATTTCCCTAGGCACCCTCCTCTCTATTCCCTTTGTTGAGACTGGAAGCCATTTCTATCTGAATTTTCTCTAGGAAATTCCCCAACCCCAGGTTCCCCCTGTCAACAGTCCAGCAAAACCCCTTCCTGGTCCTGTTGCAAGTGAACTATGAATGTATTTTGGCTCAGCATCCAAATGCTGAACATTGCTTTTCCATCCAGTGGGTTCTCAGAGCCAAAGAGACAGAACATGAAGCTAGGCTCTTGGAAACTGGTCCTGGGGCTCTTGCCCCCTGGTGCGCTCCTGAAGAGTTTACTTAAACCTGAGGATGAGCTGAGCCCTGAGCTCCCATGACCATCTGATATAATTCCTAAGGAAGGAAAATCAGCATGGCCACTCAGTGCTACCAGAGGCAAGTTTCTTACCTTTTCTGTTAATGTCTTAAAAGGCCTTATGAGTGGATGGGTCTTCACGTTTTCATCCAGGGAAATTCCGTACTTCCATCCATTCTGACTCTGTAGAAATGTTCTCAGTTCAAATATCCTTGGCATCCAAAGAGCCCCACTCTATGACCCAAATCCCAGCTTCTGTTGTCACTGAACAAATGGAATAATGAGATGTGGCAGAGTTTGAAAACTACCCCCTACAAAATGTCTAATTGATCCTTTCAGGCCATCAAGCTCTTTGCCCTCTGAATTTTGAACTCTGCTCCCTTATTTCTTCTTGTTCCAGCTGCTGTCCTCGCTGCTTACTCGCTTGTGTTTCAGACAGAAGGAGGTTTCAAAAGACCTGAGAACAATGCTTCTCAGGCCAGTGTGTCATGTCCACAGGAAGGGACAGAAGTTAAGGCCAAAGGCACATGAGGACTGGTCTTGCTTCCCACTGCCTGGAGTGGGCTGACTTGATTTGCACTGTGTGCCCACCAACCCTAGAGCAGAATTGTAGCAGTGCACATCTCCTACAGTCATGGAAGCTTAAGAATTTCAAAATTCATTCAGCAAACATCAATTGAATGCCTACTATGGTAGGCATCTCTCTGTCCCAGGCACTGTAGATACAGAAGTATGTATGAGCCTGATTGCCATAACCTCACAGCCCAAAGACTCCGGGCTGATCTTTCTCAATCTCTGCCTCTGCCCACTTGTTAATGTGTCTGTTTCTCAAGCTTCTGTACCTTTTTAGGGCACATCCTCCCTGGTATATGTAACCCAGGCCCACAGTCCATAGGTAGACTGAACTCAAGTCCATATTCCAGCCCAGATCTCTTTCCTAATTTCCAAATTTATTTAGGCTCTATTTGGGTGTCCACAGGTATGTCCTCACATGCCTGAAGCAGAGCCTAGCATTTTACTCCTCTAAGGGGTCCCTCTTCCTGGGTTCCCTGCATTTCAGCCAGCAGTATTGGCTCATGCTCACTTTCCATGCCAGATGTGTGGGAGTCTTCCTTGACAGCCCCTTCTCTGCACCCTCTCACCTGTGTTCAGCTTCCCAGACCTGCTCATTTGTCTACCTCTCCCTAGCTTTCCTGCCAGGGTTTTAGTTCAGGCCACCATCGGCTCTCACCTAGATTACTGCAAATGCTCCCATGGGGTCTCCCTGCATCGAGTCATACCATCTCTCCATGGACTTCATTTTCTATACCACTGTCAGGTGATATTTATAAAATCAACCAGATCAGGGTACTCTACAGCTTTGAGATTTTCTGACTCCCAGCTGTCATCATGGTAAAACCCAAACTCTTTGTGGCCTCTAAAGCTAGAGTGGGATCTTGCTGGAATTTTCTAGACTCATTTCTCACCCTTCTTCCTCTGCTCCACTCTGTGATCCCACCATATTGAACTATGGTTCTCCAGAGCCATCAGACTCTCTCTTTACTTCTCTGCTCACATCTGCTGCTCCCATAGACCTGGACCTGAACAACTACCCATCCCTTATCACATAGTATAGATGGCACCAACTCAAGCAAGCATTCCTGAACCCGTACTATTGATGCAAGGACTTATCTCATGGGTTGTGTACTCTAACCCACTGCAGCATTGAACAGCCTGTATAATGGCAGGCTTATTTTGTTCACCCCACAAGACTGTGAACTTTTTGTGGGCAGGGGAAAATAGGCTTTCCTTTGTTAGATAATCAATGCCCACTAGGCAATGGTGAGCAAGCATGTTTTCTTACAAATGTGAAGCTTAAAGTCTAGTGGAGGAGAGAGAGATTAACCAAATACCACACGAGGAAAGGTATAGTTGATAACTAGTATCATCATGTAATTATTATAAATATATAAAACTGCTATAAAACACTAAGAAGACCTGCTCATTTGTTTACCTCTCCCTAGCTTTCCTGCCAGGGTTTTAGTTCAGGCCACCATTGGCGCTAAGTATCTAAGACTTCTGGGAAAGAGGTGTCCTAGGAATTCACACTGGGATGGATATTTAAAGGATGAATTAATTGGTGACTGGTGTTTGCATGTGTGTAGATGCAGATGGGGACCTGACTCAGAGTAAGAAAGGTTTCAGGCTCATGTAGAGTGTGTGTGTGTATGTGTGTGAGTGACAGAGACAAAGAGAAAGAGAGAGACAGAGAGACAGAGACACTAAAAGAAGGGGTTATGGCTGGAGGGCAGAGGCAGAGGGAGAGATGAGGTTGGAGACAGCAGCAGAGGCCAGATGAGGTAGTATCTGCTGTCGGGCCATGTTTAGGATTTTGGCCTTTGTATTAAAAATGGTTAGAAGCTATGAAAGCATTGTAACAAGGAGAAGGGCTGGTCTGGCAAACAGTGGTAGAATGTGACTCATTCTGCTTACTGAAACCAGCACTTGCCAGCAGCGTAAAGAACAGAACAGACAAAATGCACATGGGCAGACCAGTCAGGATGTTATCACCATCATCTGGGTGAGGGATGACTGTAGCTGGGACTGAAGCCATGACATAGACAGAGAGACCTACACCAATTCAAGATGGACTAAGGAGGTAAAATCCATAGGGCTTAGTGAGAGACTGGATCTTGCTCCATTCATGGATGTGTCCCCTTCCCCTAAGTCAGAGGCTGGCCAAATGGGCATATTGTTTCTTCTAGAGCAAGGGTCAGCAAACTGGAGCCCTTTAATGAGTCCATCCAACCGTGCTTTATAAATACAGTTTTATCAGAACACTGGCACACTCTTACATTTATGTGTCACCTCTGGCTACTTTTGTGTTGCAACAGCAGAGACAAGTGGTTGCAATAGAGACTGCCTAGCCCACAAGGCCAAAAGTGTTTACTATCTGTCCCTTTACAGAAAAAGTCTGCCAACCCTTGCTCTAGGTATGAGCCCACTCTACAGTTATGAGGATTGTGGTTATCAGCAGTCCCAAAGAGACACTGATCAAAAAATAAAAGCAGATCCCAGATCAATACAGAGGCTGAGCCAGTGGTCAAGGTGTCCCCTCTCCAGGGCCTGTGGCTTGGAGGTGGTTTTCTGTGGCTTTGCAGGGTGGGGGTGGGGGGTTCACTGCTACATGGTGTAGGCTGCAGCTGAGCAATGGGCCCCATCCTTAACCAGCTGCCCACAGGAATCCTGTATGTCTCTGGCACATTCCTCCTACTTTGCCTGCCAGCATTAAAGGGCTGACAGAGCAATTAAACTCATTAAGCAGTCTGACCTCATGTGGTGAGGAATTTTAAACACCAGATGGACAGGCTTATTAATAAGGGAGTGTCTGGAAGTTCTGCTGCCTGCCATAGGAAGACGTGTACCCTCGCTGGGATAAAATTCAGTTTGCTGGCAAAATGCAAGGGCAAGGCTTTTAGTTTTATTTCCCCCTTTCCAAGGCTACATTCAAAGAAAGAATTAAATGAAAGCCTCCTGCCCCGCATTATCTCTTTACGTCAAAACCACGCAAGCATGTGCTTCATGCAAACTCCAGAAAATGCAATGTTTAGAAAGGAGTTAACACTCCCAGAATCAATCATCTTCTTGAGAAATACAAAAAGCAGCACCAACCATTGCTGCCGCCTATCTCTCTGACCTCCACCAACCCTGGGAAATTGCTGCTCAGAAATAATGAATGCTCTTGGCACAGCTGGTCTGTCACTTAGACAAATCAGGCAGATTTCTAGGATTGGACCCTTTAATGCTGTTGGGTTGGTTTTTCCCCCACCCTGACAATTGTCAGTTGGATGATAATCCCTACCTTGTCACAGGCCCATTTATCATGTGAATGCTCAGCATACTTGGTGACGATGTATTCCCATTTTTCAGGCAAGGAGAAACTGTGAAATGAGAAAAAAAGAAACATTACAACCTCAACCCCGAGTGCTTGAGCTGGATGTCCTGCAGAGATGGCCAGAACTAGCAATCAGTAGTCAGGAGTCAGATGCCTGACAGTGACCTTCCTGCACAGAGGTGCGGCGTGTCCATGCTGGCTCATAGACACATGCCCTGTCCAATCAGAGAATGTCACTGCAAGAGCCTCTGCTGCTCCAGGTGCCCCTGGCTCCTGGGCCAGACCTGTTTGGGTGACACAGTGAGAATTCCTTTATGCAAGGACACTGCCTGTCCCCTTACCGCTCCAATCTGCAAATGCTGGAAATGGGTAGAGAGAGGACCACACGTTACCAAAGAGTGGTGGTCATTTACCTTTCTGGTTGCAGGGACTCATGCTTAAATAACAGATGTGGTTAGGAGGGCAGACACTGTTTCTGTTAGCCTGGCAGCCTCTGTCCCCTCAGGTAGCCAAAGTGCTTCCATTTTACTTTGAGGAACAAGTCTCACATGCCATAGTCTTATGGGAACAAGCACCAAGAATGGGCATCTGACCAGGTCAATCACACTCACTCTCCGTGGAATTGGAGTCTTGGGTTGTTTGGGACTAAGGTAGTGAATGGACTCATCCCATGCGGATACTACCCGAGGGCTATTCATTTGGTCACTCGGCCTTGCTTCCTGTCCTTCCTGAGGACTGGGTTGTCAGCTTCACACTAGGTTTTGATAATAAGCCTGTATCCTTGCAATAAGGTACTTTTCTGCTCATAGCTCTCGTAACTCATATTACGCGAGGAACCAGACTGATGCCAGAGGTATAAGTAAAGAAATCAGGATTCTCAAAACAGCATGGAGCCGTACCCATCAACAGCAAGCAATGACTAGTATATAGAGTCTCAGAGCGTTGATGAAGGCAACTTCTGTCGACCTTCAGCACATTTACATTTTCACAGGGTGAGGTTCTCCAAAGTCCATACCTGCCTTCTCTCAGGCCCTGGCTTGGTGGTTTACCATGCCCCTTACCTCTTCTTTACAGTTGGTTCTATTCTGTTTCCTATTATCCACTCAGCTCAAGGCTCCATCTAATGGAACGTGTACTTAATTTCCCCAAAGATAAATTTTATACATTATCAAAGCTGACAGCCCCTAGGAATGGCTCAAGCTATGCGTCTCCTATAAGAACTACTGCCACAAAACTCAAGTCCGAGGGGGCTCCTACATGAGGCCTTGCTTGCACTGCTCAGTCTACAGCATTTTATTTTATTTATTTATTTTTTTAAAAACGATTTTATTTATTTATTCATAGAGACACACACACACAGAGAGAGGCAGAGACACAGGCAGAGGGAGAAGCAGGCTCCATGCAGAGAGCCTGACGTGGGATCGATCCAGGGTCTCTAGGACCATGCCCTGGGCTGCAGGCGGCATTAAACCGCTGTGCCACCGGGGCTGCCCAGTCTACAGCATTTTAGAGTTCTTCATTTAAAATGTACCTAGAGATGAAGGCTATATGACCCACAACACATCATCATAACTAGGTAAGAACCACCACAAGACAAAATTGAGCCTATGTTGCTCAATATTTTATCTGGAGCCTAATCATCACCAGGGTGGAATGTTGGAGAACCAGGAAGAGGAAGTAACAGACACTATTATAAGGATATTCCAAAATTCCAGCAAAATTCCAGCATGGCAAAGAGTGGGTCCAGTCTTTCAGAGAAGGACCCCATACCATTGTGTCATCACACCCTGTGGTCTTACTGGAGTTCAGCTGAGTGTTATTTATAGAGTTGTTCTGATGTATGATGCTATTAGAACTATAGAGGTCTAATTCACAAAGAATGAAGATTTTGTCAAAAAACTCATTAATAAATTAATTGCATCATTTATCAGGGCAGTTCTTGCAATGCCTCAGGCAACATTTACTTGTGGAGAGCATTTATCTCTTGTAATAAATAAACCAACTCCCCCCTCCCCAAAAAAAAGCACAGAATTTAATAATACAGTATATAATCAGATATAGATGAACTAAACTTTCAGAAGTTGAGGACAAAATGCAGTCTGGCGTGACTTGTAGTGTCAAGGGAAACAATCAGCAGTGTTGGAAGGAGGAAAGGAAGGCAAGTGTACATTTCTTGCCACCTTCTGAAAGAGAAACACTGGCCACTGGGCAAAACACAGGACCAGCTTAGAGATGATTCTGGACTCACTTCGTGGTGTTGATGGGTTTGGGGTCAAAGTTGCCATCTGCATCCACTGAGATCTGTTTCTCCAACATGGCCGAGATTCTGGTATCTAAGTAATCCGGTGGCAGGGCCCCAGCGATAGCACTGAGACAAGGAAGGGCCATTCGGAAAAGGTCTGGGTCATACTTCTGTGAGGAAAGACAAAGGCCATGTTAGTACAGAGGTCAGAACCAGGGCTACCCATGCAGAAACATTCATCTGATTAGGCAGAAAAAATCACATGCTTGCATTTGTCTAAGTTAACTCAAATGTGGAACATGTAAATCCTTATACTTTCTGGTGGAAACTGAGCGATCCTTAGAGGATGAAATGACAACCTGTAAAGCCCTCAAGTCACCATTTGCTCTGAGTTGAAAAATCTCTGTCTCTCTTTTATTTTTTTTTAAGATTTTATTTATTTATTCATGAGAAACAGAGAGAGAGAGAGAGAGAGAGAGGCAGAGACACAGGCAGAGGGAGAAGCAGGCTCCATGCAGGGAGCCTGACATGGGACTTGATCCTGGGTCCCCAGGATCACACCCTGGGCTGAAGGTAGTGCTAAACGATGGAGCCACTCAGGCTACCCCTCAATTGAAAAACTTTAAATCAAAGTTTAGATCATCCTCTTCCAAATAGTTCATTGCAAGACTTTCTTGTTTTTGTTTTTATTGAAGTTCAATTTGCCAACATATAGTGTAACACCCAGTGCTCATCCCATCACATTGCAAGACCATCTGAGGGTTACAGTGGTCTCTAAACTTGTCCGCCATAGATGGTTATAGAAACTGACCCACCATGTCAGTGGATTGGGCAGGAGCGGCCCTGCCAGCCCCCTCACTAGCTGGTCTGGTCTTACCATCAGCAGACGGCTCAATATCATATCCGTTCTTTCTTGAATGGGGCCCAGAAGAGATTTCAGTTAAATAACATGGGGTTAGGAACAGCTTTTGATCTACTCACACCAGAACAAAGGAGCACTTGAATCAAGACGGTTTAAGTGCAGGTGAACACCAACTGGAGCTCTACACAGGCTTCAGACTTCAGTAAGACCAGATCTATTCATTTCCTACCTTTAAAATTGACGATCTCAGAAATCTGAATAAACTGTGTTAAGGGGAGTGGAGGCAAGTGTAGAGGTTTGAACTGTACTTGAGTCAGCCTGGATAGAGGCTTATGGTTCAGAGGCCTTCAGCTTTTACCAACCTCCTCCTCAAGTGAGTGGCTGCTAAGAACCTTCCTCAGAATGGCAAGTGGTCTTCCGAAAACCCCCCATCTCAACATCAGAGCAGCAGTTGGGAGTTTCTCCTCTACATCTCAACTTGGTAAAGGCTGGCTAACAGGGGCCACACAGGGTCAGGAGGAAAGGATTGGGGGTACAGATAAGCCATCGAGACCGAAATTCAGAAATATTTTTATAATTTACTAAGTTTTTTTCCCATGTGTTAGCTTTGTGAATCTGGCAGGTTATCCAGCTGTTGAGGCTTTTCCTCACCTGTGAAATGACAGTTAGCATCGTTCCTATTTTAGAGCCTTGGGGCTATGGTTGGTGTAATATGCTTGTGAAGTAACTGGCACTTCCCTAGCACGTGTCAAAGGCTAATAGCTGTTATTATTCATAGGCATTGATTATTCATTCACTGGTTATTAAGGTCTTCCCTCCTTGTTCAGGAGGTACTGTCATTACCTTATGGGAGAGAGAGTCAAAAATCCCCCAGAAGAGCTTCTCGGTCAGGTGCAGTTCTTCTTCCACAGCTAGACCATAGCTCCCCCATCCTGAAGGCAGGCAGTAGTACTTCCAGCACTGTTCATAGTGATTCATCAGAAGCTGGGAGGTTGGAGCCAGATTGCACCAGTGAGTGGGGTAGAGAAGATCCACAGGCATCCACAACACGTAGGGGAGAGCAGAACAGCAGACAGCCCATATGAGAGTGAAACCAGCAGCTAGAACAGCTGGGTGATCTATGGAGAGGCCCCTGGGCACCACTGGGAATGGCCTGCTCGCCTGCCTAAAAAGTTTTAGCCTGAGCTGAATCCACCTGGTTAATTCCAGGGCCTTGTAATGTGCTCCCAGCAGTCGGGAAATGGAGAAGAACTGCTTCTATCTCAACTGAGAAAATACTACCCTCTGAAAATCCTTGCTGTGTAACATTCTGGGCACTCGAAGGTGGGAAGAACTTCTTCTGAGCTATTTGTTTATAAATCTAGAAGATGCTGAGTGATGCTGATGTGGGAGTGATGGGGAGCATGTTGTGGGTCTGAAGGTTTTCTCTACAGTGATTACTGCTCATGGCTTTCCCTGCTTTTCTCTCCAGCCTTCTGATAGCCCAGCCACATTACAACCGTTTGGCATGCGGCCAGTAGAGGGCAGACGTACCACGCCCACGATCCCATCCCAGCAGTTGGGATCCGCTCTAAGAAAAATCCTAAGAGCCTAAGACCTAAAAGTGAGTTTACTGAGTACTATTGATGCTTTTTCCTCAGGATCCAGAATCCAGCTGACCGTACAGGCCTGCTGAAGAAGCATGCCAAGCTGAACTGTGAAAATCATGGTTTTCAGCTAGAATACTTATTGGGATTAAGATTAGAGAGAACAAACCCTTGGAGGGAAGTGGAGTCTCTGACAACATGCCAGCTGTTTTCTCCAGGGCATGGAGATGGAGGACTGAACTAAAGGATTCTGGGAATTCTATTTATTCCAGTAAAGTGCATCTTGGCATCCTTCTTAGACTATTTCTGAAAAGAAGGAAAAGTTCTGTTACATCACCACACAGAATTTTCAGGTGTGGCTGGCCATTTCCGACACAATGAATATGCAAATATGACAGGTACCTTACAGGTAAAAGATAAAAATCATTGTTCCTGGGTGGGGTGGGGAGCAGTTGACTGTGTGCCCTCCCACCCAGGCCCAGATGCTCCCTTTGCTAGTGATAAAACTTTTGTAATTTATGAGAAAATCATGAAGGAGACTGCAAATAGCTCTGTGGCTGTACTTTCCATTGATAAAGGACAATAGAGACAAGAGTAAAAAAACAAAACAGAGGGTCTGTGATAGAAAAAGAAGGCACAAAACAGTACAGAATAGAAAAAGGACAATTTAGGTTCTGTATTTGAATGAATAATCAAATGAATAATCAAAGACAGTGTTTTGAGATTGAAAACATTCTGAAAACCCAATTAAGGCATGAAAGTGCAAAATTCAAGTCCCCCTCATTAACTTCTGCTAAATAACATGTAGTCAGTGGAAAGCAATTAAAGAAAATTGGAGGATACTTACCTGGCAGGGGAGATACCATGATCACAAAGAAAATTGGAGGAGTTAATGATCTACTCTCTGCAACCTAGACTCAAAAAGGGGTTTGATATGGTGGGTTGTATCTTGTTAGCCCTCAGCTTACAAAAGTAAAGCCCATTTAATGTGTATTTTATTCCCCCAGTTGTGAAGACCTCACATTTTGCCAGGCAAGTTTCTGTGCTGGGGACAGTATTTCTGTAACAGCAAGGAGGTTCACCTTAAGAGGCATTTTGCAGTATTCGTTGAGCTGCGGCACATCAAAAACCAGACGTCGCAAGAGTTGCTGTAACATGGAAGGCCTCAAGTGACTGCAGTGTGAAATAAAAACACAGAGAGTTAAACAGTAAGAAAGAAAATACTGAAGGAAGAAAGAATGAAAAAAGAAACACTCATCCATAACCATATACTGGAGCTAAGCCACCAAACACTTAGCTCCTAAAATAAGATCTTGGGTAATCACAGTGAGTATAGGGGCCCCTGGGTGCCTCAGTTGGTTGAGTGTCTGCCTTCGACTCGGTCATGATCCCAGGGTCCTGGGATCGAGCCCTGTGTCAGGCTCTCTGCTCAGTGGGGAGCCTGCTTCTCCCTCTGCCTGACATACCCCTGCTTGTGCTCGGTCAAATAAATGAATAAAATCTTAAAAAAAAAAAAAAAAAGTGAGTACAGTTGACTCTTGAACAACAGGGCAATTAGGGGTGCTGATCCCTCTCCTACCCAGTCAAAATCCATGTATAACTTTTAGGGGCACCTAGGTGGCTCAGTTGGCTAAGCGTCCGACTCTTGATTCTGGCTCAGGTCATGATCTCAGGGTTGTGAGATCGAGCCCCCTTTTGGACTCCGAACTCAGTGGGAATTTGCTTGAGATTCCCTCTCTTCCTATGCCCTTCCCTCCACACTCTTGCTCTCAAATAAACAAAACTTAAAAAAAAAAAAAAGCACATGACTCTTGACTCCTTTCAAGACTTTACTAATAGCCCACTATTGACTGGAAGCCTTACCAATAACATAAACAACTGATTAACATATATTTTGTGTTACTATATACTGTGTTCTTACAATAAAAGAAGCTCAAGAAAATGTTAACAAAAATCATAAAGAAAATACATTTATAGTACTGTAATTATTGAAAAAAATTCATGTACAAATGGACCCGCACATTTCAAACCTGTGTTATTCAAGGGTCGACTGTATAAGTTAAAATATAGAAAGAGGAATGTGTGGCTAACGAATTGAGATACCTAAGGTAAAGCCTCATTACCAAATGACAAGGTGTTATAGGGCCTATGCACACTCAAAATACAGTCAATGATTAGGTGCAAAGAGTATAATAGAAAGAAGGGACAGTTGATTTTACAACTGTCTCTAAGGGCTAACTGTCCCTTGAACTTTGCAAAGGATGAGGCTGGAGTTGACCAGTACATAGGTGGAATCTGAGGCCACCTACTGGTGTGATTGGAAGGGAATTTAAGGCCCTCTGAGTTACTATTCCAAAATCCTCACTATTGAAATCATTTCTTTAGGTTAAGGTTCTCTCCTCAAAAAAACTCCTTTAACTGGCAAATGCAGTAACTAATTGGAGAACAATTTATCAAATTATCAAAGAGGTCACAGCCTTGGTAGTTGATGCAAGTAAATTCTGAGAGAGAGAAAGGAGAGATAAGCAACATTGTTTTTAGTTGTGCATTGTCAGGCCTTTTAAACACCCAGTGGCACCTCCAAATTCTCTGCCCAGAAGAGTACCTGTACATATACACATAGTTAGCAAAACCCCTGAAATCCATCCACACATGGGTAAGGGGCCGTGGAGGCCAGGTTAATGGCTCTGATATTAAATGCTGGAATGCTAGGAAAGAAAGCCTTGGAGGTGCCTATGAGGAGGACAGATGTGAATGGAGATGGACAACAGAACTCATCTGACAACTTTTCCAAGAGCCAGTCTTGTGATAAAAAGCCTTGGGAGTAAAAAGTGAAACATATAGCAAGTAAATGGCCTTGTCTCTCAATCTTGTAATTATAACATAAAATCAATTATTAATTATAATTATTGCTTGCTTTTTTTTCCAGGTAGCCCTAGCCCTCCAATACATAGCCCTCTCTCATGTGATTAGGAGACAACTCATTCAACAAGAATCAGGACCACATCCAGCTGGCTGCTACAGGGGATGCCTGCTGGTCCTATCTCCAGAACATTCTAGGGCAGTGGTGCTCAACCTTGGCTGCATTAAAGAGGCACCTGCAGAGCTTCAAGTGAGAGGCCTGGGTCTCCTCACTAAAGGTTTGATTTTGGGCCCTTGAGGGATGGCCAGGACACTGGGGTATTTATTTTGTAGCTCCTTATGGGATTCTGATGGAAAACACTCTTTGGACAGCAGATCAGGGTCTGGACCATGCTGCTGAGATATACTATGGGAAGAGCCCTTCTTCCTTTGACCCTGTCAGACTTAACGTAGTTTCCTAAGGGATGTTTCTTAGGATGACATCCAAGTTTCTTGGGATGACTTTGTCCTGGGTTGCTCTGATACCTCTCCACAGTGGTGAGAACTACTGCCCTTAACTCCCCACTGGGACTGGAGATTCCTTCTTACCTTTGTCCCAGGTCTTTGAGGCTTAGGGGTGGGCTGCTTTGATTCATACTCTCAGAGCTGGTCTCTGTGTAAAGATCCACTTATTTAGTAGAGGAAGAGCTTGCTTCTGGCTCTAACTTGGGAATCAAAACATTAGTTCTTAATCTGAACACTGACTACTTGCCTGAAAGACAGTCTCATCTTTTGTTCCACGAACCCTCAGGGCAAGAGCCTGAGCTGTGTGTCCCCCATTTCTCCATAAGTGAGAGATGAACTCAAGGAGGAGGTGATCAGAAAGCTTGTGGCAATGGGAGGAGGGGGACCCAGCATATCCTAAAAGGAGATGACTGAGAAAGGGCTGCTGTATGGCTAAGGCCTGGAAGCTTCCTCAGACCGGATTTACCAGTTTCAATCACACAATTAAATGCAGCTGACAGGGAAGCATACATGGAGGTGAAAAACATGGGTGGGGAGTACTCACTTGCAAATAGCAAGCAAACATTCTTCTATGGTGTCCCTCTGAGCTTTGGTGAGGGACCGTCCCTTGGAAAGCCTATATATTGTCTGTAGTGTAGAATCGATCAAAGAAGTGTAGTGTTCTGTTCCGGCAAAGAGCGGGGCGCATCTTGTGAGGAGCGGGAGCACAGCAGAACACAAATACCTATTGAGTGCAAGCGCAGCCTCCGTGGTGCTTAGGGAAACCTACGAAAGGGGGTCGAAACACCAGTTAACCCCCCTGGGAAAGACAGAGCAGAGCTTACCCTGGGTACGGAGCTCCCATCTAGCAGGTAGGAAAGCTCACACACGACAGGGTTTCAAGGCAACTGAGTGAACAACTTTCTACCTTGTCAGTGGACCTACTTCTCTTGTGCATTTTAAATGAGAAAATAAAAAGTCTGGTTAAAAGAAAAAAAAAAACAGAAAGAAAGCAAAGGCGGGCTGGCCCCAACTCCTTCCAAATGATGCATAGCCATCTGCCTCAAAGAGGGATCCTAAAACCTACTGAAACCAGCTGATGACCCATCCAACCCCACATTCTTCATGTTTGCAAAGCCCAGCTGCCAAAGCCACTGTATTATTATTCTGTTTGAGCTCTCTTTTCTCACCTTGGGGAGACTCACAAGTTGTCCTCTTGTGATTTTGAGATTAGGAAGTGCTTATTGGCTAAGCAAGCCATCCAACCACAGGTTTTGTGATAGGTTTACAGATAGAAAGTGGAGTTCTGACCCCATCACTTAATTTATGAGCAATGTGAACCATTCACGGTCTGATAGATAGCATGAGGGTGGAAGTCACTAAAGGGAAACTAACTTTGCATGGGAAAAGGGTACGTGATAGAAACTTAGGACCTGCTCTAAAACTCTGCTGTAATTGTCACTCACAGTGTTCTTTCTCATTCATTTAGCCAGGCGAGATATAAGCAAGGCCCCTTCAGTGACACATAATCAAAGTATTCTTAGCTACCATCTTGGAAAAGCGAAGAACTTCAAAAGAAACCTTGAGATCCACAAAGATGAAATCTCATTACACCCTATGATTATCACAGCCGTTAGATCTGTAACACATTTTCTGTAACATACGATGTGATAAACTGTCTTGAACCGTACACATTTCTGGGTATTCCTATGAATTATCAAAAGTTTGTCTTCGAGAAGATTCAGCAATCAAACAAAGAGCAAATCTTTCACATTTATCATTTTGACAAAGTTGTTACAACGTGGGAAGGACAGAGCTTTCATTCCAGTGGTTTAAAAGTTTTCAAAAGAGCATGCATGAAAATGCATAGACTGAGGAATGAATGTTTAACTTCTTTTGCTGCAGATGGTGCTTAGGGAAGCATGCAATTTGAACACCAAATGGTAGAATAGCATTTGCTGTTTATTTGATCTACATATAAAAAAAAGCTCTGATCAGGAAACTTGGGAGTGTCCCACAAGTTAAAAATAATTACAATTTTTTAAATCAAGGAATTTATAGAAAAATTCAAAGCAAAAGTAGCTGTGGAAACATTATTTTAATTATCCAAAAGGACCATATGTTCCTAACACTTTCATAGATACGCCATTTCTTATCACCATGCCACAGATAGGAACAGGGCTCCCATTCAGATTGGGGGTTGCACTGTTTCCCATTGCTGGGTGATCCCATACATTTGTGAGTAACTCATTCAAATAGAACTCATCCTGGTTAAGGGTGCTGGCTAGCTGACCACCTGTCCCAGAGCTCAGACTTCTATCTCTGTTGGACACTAGGTGGAGCCTTTGAGAGACTTTGAGATTGATCAAGAAGACCTGCTTCACCTGGCTGAAAGCAGCCCTACACTGGCAAGATGTCTTTAGACTTAGGCTAATCGAATTGTTCTTTTCTCCTTGAACCCAGGACTCCTGGTGCACTGTTCCTAACTTGGGACATCATATACCTATACTTTATAACTCCTGAGGCCTCCTGTCTCGATGTCTATTGATGCCATATTACTCTACTTCACCCTTGACTTTCGAACTTGGGTTTGCCATTGGTCTCTGGTCTTGACCTTGTCATGCCCAATACACCAAAATTGCTTGACTTGATGCTATCTTTCCTGATAGCCAGTGCAAGAACCTTTAAGGAAGGAGAGTGGGGAGAGTATTTCCAGCCTATAAGGCTTCCAACTAGCCTTTTCATAAGCAATAAGCCCTGGTTCTCAACTGAGGAAGATTTTGTCCCCTAGAGGACATTTGGTAATATCTAGAATTGGTTTCATAGGTGATTCTACTGGTATCTGATGGGTAAAGGCCAAGGATGGTGCTAAATATCTTAAATGCACAGGATACACCCCCACAAGAGATGGTACCAAGGTTGAGAAACTTGCAACAGTGGAACCTGGATTGAATATTTGAAGTAAAGTTTACCTACATTTAAGTCTCCAGCACAAATTAAGATCTTCCATTTCCTGATGTTTCTGTTCTTTCACCCTTTAAAACAGCCTGCTAACATGTAATCAGTAAGTAGATAGGAAATATTCACTTTGAAATCCAATGTTACTATTGTACCATGATGGGAAAACTGTTTTTTCTATTTTAGCCACTTACTGTATCTAGAGAGGCAGAAGCTCTTAAGTCGGGTAAAAATCCAACCTCTAGCAAGTGGAGCAGAAAAGTCTGATCCTTAATGCCATAAACACGATCCAAGAACAGCACCATGGGAGCCTTGTGGTCAGGGCAGAAGTTGGCTGCCATATCTGGCTCGCTGATGGACCCATCTGAAAGACACACAGAGAACGTCACATCCCCTCTTCTATCTCCGCAGACTCAAAGGCAACATGGAGCATGTCTATGCCTTGTTCTCCCGATAAGCAATAGGAATACAACATTGTGCTGGAGCCAGCTGATACTGGCTTGGAAAAGCTGGTTGTTTACATTTCAGGAATTTTTTTGAGTCAGTTATTAGATATACAATAGTTTTGTAAGAACTAAAATTTACAATTAAATTATACATAGAAAGGTGACAAGTATTCAAAACTAATCACCTCCTAATGATATTACTATAAACTATACTCAAAGTTATTCACATCTATTTTACTTGCATGTTGGAAATACAATATGATGGTGTGCTATGTGTGTTCTTTTTCCAAACCCACGTCTTAGTGACACATATTGATATCTTGAAATGGACCACAGGACCAGAAGTCCTTGAGAGGACTTGCACCACAGAAATGGGCAAATGCCAGGAATTGAGGCTTGAGTTTTTGCTTTGTTGATTGAAGACACAAGAAAGGAAGGGAGAGATGGGAGGGGCAAGACGGCGGAAGAGTAGGGTCCCCAAATCACCTGTCTCCACCAAATTACCTAGAAAACCTTCAAATTATCCTGAAAATCTATGAATTCGACCTGAGAATTAAAGAGAGACCAGCTGGAATGCTACAGTGAGAAGAGTTCGCGCTTCTATCAAGGTAGGAAGACGGGGAAAAAGAAATAAAGACACAAAAGGCCTCCAGGGGGAGGGGCCCGCGAGGAGCCGGGCTGAGGCCGGGGCGAGTGTCCCCAGGACAGGAGAGCCCCGTCCCGGAGACGCAGGAGCTGCACCGACCTTCCCGGGGGAAAGGGGCTCGCGGGGAGGTGGAGCAGGACCCAGGAGGGCGGGGATGCCCTCGGGCTCCCGGGGACACTAACAGACACCTGCGCCCGGGGAGATGCGCCGAGCTCCCTGAGGGCTGCAGCGCGCACGGCGGGACCCGGAGCAGCTCGGGGGGCTCGGGGGAGGCTCCGCGGAGGGGGCTGCGGGGCGGGAGCAGCTCGGGGGGCTCGGGGCGGCTCCGGAGGGGCGGGGAGCAGCGGGGGCGGCTCCGCGGAGGGGGCTGCGGGGCGGGAGCGAGAATCCAACAGCGCGGGCCCCGGAGCACAGGGCGCCGGGACACAGCCCAGGATCCGGCCTCCCCCGGGACAGGCAGAGGCCGGGAGGGCCCAGGACAGCAAGGACGCTCCTGCCCCAGCTGAGCAGATCAGCGGCCCCGCCCGGAGACTCCAGGCCCTGCAGACCGAGAGCTCCGGGGTGACTGCGGGAGCTGACTCCAGGGCTCCAGAGCTGGCCCCGCCACTGCGGTTGTTCCTCCTGGGGCCTCACGGGGTGAACAACCCCCACTGAGCCCTGCACCAGGCAGGGGCAGAGCAGCTCCCCCAAGTGCTAACACCTGAAAATCAGCACAACAGGCCCCTCCCCCAGAAGACCAACTAGACTGACTGACAACTTCCAGGGGAAGCCAAGGGACTTAAAGTACACAGAATCAGAAGATACTCCCCCGTGGTTCTTTTTTTGTTTTGTTTTGTTTTGCTTTGCTTTTTGATTTGTTTCCTTCCCCCACCCCCCCTTTTTTCTCCTTTCTTTCTTTTTCTTTCTCTTTTTCTTCTTCTTTTTTTTTCTTCCTTTTTTTTTTCTCTTTCTCTTTTCTTTCCTTCTTTCTCTCCTCTCTTTTTCTCCTTTTCCCAATACAACTTGCTTTTGGCCACTCTGCACTGAGCAAAATGACGAGAAGGAAAACCTCATCTCAAAAGAAAGAATCAGAAACAGTCCTCTCTCCCACAGAGTTACAAAATCTGGATTACAATTCAATGTCACAAAGCCAATTCAGAAGCACTATTATACAGCTACTGGTGGCTCTAGAAAAAAGCATAAAGGACTCAAGAGACTTCATGACTGCAGAATTTAGAGCTAATCAGGCAGAAATTAAAAATCAATTGAATGACATGCAAACCAAACTAGAAGTCCTAACGACGAGGGTTAACGAGGTGGAAGAACGAGTGAGTGACATAGAAGACAAGTTGATAGCAAAGAGGGAAACTGAGGAAAAAAGAGACAAACAATTAAAAGACCATGAAGATAGATTAAGGGAAATAAACAACAGCCTGAGGAAGAAAAACCTACGTTTAATTGGTGTTCCCGAGGGTGCCGAAAGGGCCAGAGGGCCAGAATATGTATTTGAACAAATCCTAGCTGAAAACTTTCCTAATCTGGGAAGGGAAACAGGCATTCAGATCCAGGAAATAGAGAGATCCCCCCCAAAAATCAATAAAAACCGTTCAACATCTCGACATTTAATAGTGAAGCTTGCAAATTCCAAAGATAAAGAGAAGATCCTTAAAGCAGCAAGAGACAAGAAATCCCTGACTTTTATGGGGAGGAGTATTAGGGTAACAGCAGACCTCTCCACAGAGACCTGGCAGGCCAGAAAGGGCTGGCAGGATATATTCAGGGTCCTAAATGAGAAGAACATGCAACCAAGAATACTTTATCCAGCAAGGCTCTCATTCAAAATGGAAGGAGAGATAAAGAGCTTCCAAGACAGGCAGCAACTAAAAGAATATGTGACCTCCAAACCAGCTCTGCAAGAAATTTTAAGGGGGACTCTTAAAATTCCCCTTTAAGAAGAAGTTCAGGGGAACAGTCCACAAAAACAAGGACTGAATAGTTATCATGATGACACTAAATTCATATCTCTCAATAGTAACTCTGAATGTGAACGGGCTTAATGACCCCATCAAAAGGCGCAGGGTTTCAGACTGGATAAAAAAGCAGGACCCATCTATTTGCTGTCTACAAGAGACTCATCTTAGACAGAAGGACACCTACAGCCTGAAAATAAAAGGTTGGAGAACCATTTACCATTCGAATGGTCCTCAAAAGAAAGCAGGGGTAGCCATCCTTATATCAGATAAACTAAAATTTACCCCAAAGACTGTAGTGAGAGATGAAGAGGGACACTATATCATACTTAAAGGATCTATTCAACAAGAGGACTTAACAATCCTCAATATATATGCCCCCAATGTGGGAGCTGCCAAATATATAAATCAATTATTAAGCAAAGTGAAGAAATACTTAGATAATAATACACTTATACTTGGTGACTTCAATCTAGCTCTTTCTATACTCGATAGGTCTTCTAAGCACAACATCTCCAAAGAAATGAGAGCTTTAAATGATACACTGGACCGGATGGATTTCACAGATATCTACAGAACTTTACATCCAAACTCAACTGAATACACATTCTTCTCAAGTGCACATGGAACTTTCTCCAGAATAGACCACATATTGGGTCACAAATTGGGTCTGAACCGATACCAAAAGATTGGGATCCTCCCCTGCATATTCTCAGACCATAATGCCTTGAAATTAGAACTAAATCACAACAAGAAGTTTGGAAGGACCTCAAACACATGGAGGTTAAGGACCATCCTGCTAAAAGATGAAAGGGTCAACCAGCAAATTAAGGAAGAATTAAAAAGATTCATCGAAACTAATGAGAATGAAGATAACCATCCAAAATCTTTGGGATGCAGCAAAAGCAGTCCTAAGGGGGAAATACATCGCAATACAAGCATCCATTCAAAAACTGGAAAGAACTCAAATACAAAAGCTAACCTTACACATAAAGGAGCTAGGGAAAAAACAGCAGATAGATCCTACACCCAAGAGAAGAAGGGAGTTAATAAAGATTCGAGCAGAACTCAACGAAATCGAGACCAGAAGAACTGTGGAACAGATCAACAGAACCAGGAGTTGGTTCTTTGAAAGAATTAATAAGATAGATAAACCATTAGCCAGCCTTATTAAAAAGAAGAGAGAGAAGACTCAAATTAATAAAATCATGAATGAGAAAGGAGAGATCACTACCAACACCAAGGAAATACAAACGATTTTAAAAACATATTATGAACAGCTATACGCCAATAAATTAGGCAATCTAGGAGAAATGGATGCATTCCTGGAAAGCCACAAACTACCAAAACTGGAACAGGAAGAAATAGAAAACCTTAACAGGCCAATAACCAGGGAGGAAATTGAAGTAGTCATCAAAAACCTCCCAAGACACAAGAGCCAGGGCCAGATGGCTTCTCAGGGGAATTCTATCAAACGTTTAAAGAAGAAACCATACCTATTCTCCTAAAGCTGTTTGGAAAGATAGAAAGAGATGGAGTACTTCCAAATTCGTTCTATGAGGCCAGCATCACCTTAATTCCAAAACCAGACAAAGACCCCACCAAAAAGGAGAATTACAGACCAATATCCCTGACGAACATGGATGCAAAAATTCTCAACAAGATACTGGCCAATAGGATCCAACAGTACATTAAGAAAATTATTCACCATGACCAAGTAGGATTTATCCCTGGGACACAAGGCTGGTTCAACACCCGTAAAACAATCAATGTGATTCATCATATCAGCAAGAGAAAAACCAAGAACCATATGATCCTCTCATTAGATGCAGAGAAAGCATTTGACAAAATACAGCATCCATTTCTGATCAAAACTCTTCAGAGTGTAGGGATAGAGGGAGCATTCCTCGACATCTTAAAAGCCATCTATGAAAAGCCCACAGCAAATATCATTCTCAATGGGGAAGCACTGGGAGCCTTTCCCCTAAGATTAGGAACAAGACAGGGATGTCCACTCTCACCACTGCTGTTCAACATAGTACTGGAAGTCCTAGCCTCAGCAATCAGACAACAAAAGACATTAAAGACATTCAAATTGGCAAAGAAGAAGTCAAACTCTCCCTCTTCGCCGATGACATGATACTCTACATAGAAAACCCAAAAGTCTCCACCCCAAGATTGCTAGAACTCATACAGCAATTCGGTAGCGTGGCAGGATACAAAATCAATGCCCGGAAATCAGTGGCATTTCTATACACTAACACTGAGACTGAAGAAAGAGAAATTAAGGAGTCAATCCCATTTACAATTGCACCCAAAAGCATAAGATACCTAGGAATAAACCTAACCAAAGATGTAAAGGATCTATACCCTCAAAACTATAGAACACTTCTGAAAGAAATTGAGGAAGACACAAAGAGATGGAAAAATATTCCATGCTCATGGATTGGCAGAATTAATATTGTGAAAATGTCAATGTTACCCAGGGCAATGTACACGTTTAATGCAATCCCTATCAAAATACCATGGACTTTCTTCAGAGAGTTAGAACAAATTATTTTAAGATTTGTGTGGAATCAGAAAAGACCACGAATAGCCAGGGGAATTTTAAAAAAGAAAACCATATATGGGGGCATCACAATGCCAGATTTCAGGTTGTACTACAAAGCTGTGGTCATCAAGACAGTGTGGTACTGGCACAAAAACAGACACATAGATCAGTGGAACAGAATAGAGAATCCAGAAGTGGACCCTGAACTTTATGGTCAACTAATATTCGATAAAGGAGGAAAGACTATCCATTGGAAGAAAGACAGTCTCTTCAATACATGGTGCTGGGAAAATTGGACATCCACATGCAGAAGAATGAAACTAGACCACTCTCTTGCACCAGACACAAAGATAAACTCAAAATGGATGAAAGATCTAAATGTGAGACAAGATTCCATCAAAATCCTAGAGAAGAACACAGGCAACACCCTTTTTGAACTCGGCCACAGTAACTTCTTGCAAGATACATCCACGAAGGCAAAAGAAACAAAAGCAAAAATGAACTATTGGGACTTCATCAAGATAAGAAGCTTTTGCACAGCAAAGGATACAGTCAACAAAACTCAAAGACAACCTACAGAATGGGAGAAGATATTTGCAAATGACATATCAGATAAAGGGCTAGTTTCCAAGATCTATAAAGAACTTATTAAACTCAACACCAAAGAAACAAACAATCCAATCATGAAATGGGCAAAAGACATGAAGAGAAATCTCACAGAGGAAGATAGTCATGGCCAACAAGCACATGAGAAAATGCTCTGCATCACTTGCCATCAGGGAAATACAAATCAAAACCACAATGAGATCCCACCTCACACCAGTGAGAATGGGGAAAATTAACAAGGCAGGAAACCACAAATGTTGGAGAGGATGCGGAGAAAAGGGAACCCTCTTACACTGTTGGTGGGAATGTGAAATGGTGCAGCCACTCTGGAAAACTGTGTGGAGGTTCCTCAAAGAGTTAAAAATAGACCTGCCCTACGACCCAGCAATTGCACTGTTGGGGATTTACCCCAAAGATACAGATGCAATGAAACACCGGGACACCTGCACCCCGATGTTTATAGCAGCAATGGCCACGATAGCCAAACTGTGGAAGGAGCCTCGGTGTCCATCGAAAGATGAATGGATAAAGAAGATGTGGTTTATGTATACAATGGAATATTACTCAGCTATTAGAAATGACAAATACCCACCATTTGCTTCAACGTGGATGGAACTGGAGGGTATTATGCTGAGTGAAGTAAGTCAGTCGGAGAAGGACAAACATTATATGTTCTCATTCATTTGGGGAATATAGATAATAGTGAAAGGGAATATAAGGGTTGGGAGAAGAAATGTGTGGGAAATATCAGAAAGGGAGACAGAACGTAAAGACTGCTAACTCTGGGAAATGAACTAGGGGTGGTAGAAGGGGAGGAGGGCGGGGGGTGGGAGTGAATGGGTGACAGCACTGGGGGTTATTCTGTATGTTAGTAAATTGAACACCAATAAAAAATAAATTAAAAAAATAAAAAAAAAGAAAGGAAGGGAGAAAATGTAAGGTAGATTAAATATGAGAATGTGTCTTTTCTGTAGCCATGACATCGTAAATAGCACAAAACTGATGAAATGTCCTCTTAGTATTTGGAAACTATTATTTGATTAGGTGAAATTGAGAACAGATCATCCAGCAATTCTAATCTTATTTTGATAAAAAAGTTCAAAGATTAAGTGAGGAACACCATGAAGAAAATAAAAACTCCTTGACTTGGAGAATAAGGACAGGAGTTTAAAAGAGGATACAAAAGAAAAACAGTCTTCTTCCTAATGTTTTGTTCACATCAAAAACTAGGAAAAAGAGCCCCTACGTGATCAAGCTAAGTCAGGGCACATTTACATACTGAACTTCATAAGTTACCGTGAGAGCCGCAAAAGTTTAGTGCCATCCAGCTGAGAGCCTTGTTCAGCCCGGGGTTCAGTGCAGGGCGCTGGCAGCACCAGGAGGGAAGGGACCCTCCCAAGATGCTGCCCGCCTCTCCTTTACTGGGCACCAGGGGAAGGTAGATCTGAATGGCGGAGACTGAAATAATCTCTCATCCACACTCTTGTGTTCTGAGGAACGTTACTTTAAAAAAAAAAACCTTTTTAATTTTATTCACTCATTCATTCACTTAAGTAGGTCCTACTTCAGAGCTTGAACTCACAAACCTGAAATCAAGACCTGGGCTGAAATCAAGAGTCTGACATGCAACCAACTAAGCCACCTAGGCACCCCGCCCTGAGGAACATTATTTTTATAGGATACTAGTGTTTTGTGTTCAAAAAGTTTGGGAAATACTAAGTACAACATTTATTTTATCATGTTTTTGGAGGCGCCTGGGTGGCTCAGTCAGTTGAGCATCTGCCTTTGGCTCAGATCATGATCCCAGGATCCTGGGATGGAGCCCCATGTAGGGGCTCCCTGCTCAGTGGGGAGCCTGCTTCTCCCTCTGCTACTCCCCCTGCTTGTGCTCTCTTTCTCAAATATATAAATAAAATCTTTAAAAAATCATGTTTTTTCAAAGACTCCATAATCTTAATGTTCTTCATAATAAAAGTTCTTCGAGACGGATGTCACCAAGATCAAGGAGCAAGAGACCCCAGTCTTTGCCTGCCACAAAGATCAACAATTAGACAGCTATCCAGGAACAAAAACACCACTGGGAGCGGTCAGGAGTCTACATGAAAAACTTGAACAACACAGTAGAGAAAAAACTCAGAAGAGCTGCATTAGAATATAAGGACACATTTTGCTGGCATCATCCCAGACTGGCACTGTTCAGTGCCAAGCAGGAGCTCCTCAGCTAGAAAGAGTTCTCTTCACAAGGAAAGGGGAATGACTGAATAGTCACCTCCTCCAGCCTTTTGGGGCACTACATACAGGACATCCTTCAGTCTCACCCCACCTAGGAACGAGTGAAGTGGAGATGTCTCAGAACAAGAAAGAAGGGCAAGAGCTACCAGTATCAACCATGCAGTGGGAACCCCCTGGTTCTTAGTGACCTACCCAGCAGGGGACCCCAGCAGCTCTTGCCATGTAAGACACTAACATCCAGCATATCCACTGTGAAACCCTGGCAGCCTTCCCAGGTTTTGTGTTTGCAAATGCCCAGCCACCTGGGTCACTTTCCACTCCCCATTCCCTCCTTGCCAGAACCCAGGATCTGCACTGGCAGGCAGTCCTGGGCTCTGCAGCTGTGTGAGTGTAGGATGCCAGCCTAGACCCTTACAGCTGATGCCCACCAATGTATGTGCCCTTGGGAAGACTTCCATCACTGGCCTCTATTGCCATGTGCACTCCCGTAGTGACATCCTGCAAGCTATGGGGGTGCATGCCGATATGTGGGACCCCGCTGCTTGTAGGCCCAACTCTGGCCTTGCCTCCGGTCCGTGGCCTGCACTGCTGGGCTCATTTGCAGCTAGTACCTACAACTATGAACTTGCATCCCATTGGCCTGAATCTTGTCACTGGCTTCCAATGCTGGACACTTATGGTGAGACCCTGCAGCCACGGGTATACACATCAATAGCCAGGGTCTGTGTAAGTGCTAGTGTGCCCATACAGTTCACCCTGATACTTGCTGCTGATCCTGGCTCTGGCTACTCTATTTGTGTCTGTAATGGGCCTATGCCACTACAGGCACCTGCAGCTGGTCCCTCCAGTGGAGTATGTATACACCACAAGCTCAAGCTACCAGCACTGGTTGACCTCATTCCTAGTGGCTAGAATGTGGACTTACAACTGAGGACCCCAACAGTCCTTGCTACTGGTGATTCCCAGTAGTACTTGCCAAGGACCACATAATTATCAAAGTGGTGGACCCCAGTGGCCTGAGCTGCCAAGACATCATGTCCCCTCACCCCCAGACCCAAAGCCAACACACACACCCCTGTACTTAGTGTCCTGTCCCACTAGACCTGGGGTCACAGCACACTCCAACATGCCCTCACCTGCAGGTGAAGGTCTTTCCTTACCAAAATCAGTCCATTAAGTATGGAAGATGTGACTGCTTCTTCCAGTGTGTATCTCTGTGAGGCTATAGGTATACAAAAGAGAAGGGAAACAAGATACCACAAAAGGTACACAGTAACCTAGTAATTGGTGCCAAAGAAATGGAGATACACGAATTACCTGACAAAGAATTCAAAATAATTATTCTCCAGATGCTCAGGGAGCTACAAGAAAACACAGGAAAACAATGAAACGAAATCAGGAAAATACAAGAAAATGAGGTAGGAAACATAAAAAACAAACACAAATTTTGCAGCTGAAGAATACAATGACTGAATGAAAGAATTCATTGTTTAGAGCACGTCAACACCACTGGACTGAGCAGAAGGATCATTGAGCTTAAAGAAAGATCATTTGACATTATCCAGGCAAGAGGAACAAAAAGAAAAAAAAGAATGAAAATGGATGAAGAAAGCCTACGGAATTAATGGTACACCATTAAGAGAAACAATCCACATATCACTGGAGTCCCACAAGGAGAAGAGAGGGAGAAGAAGTAGAAAGCTTTTTAAACTATTGTTAAGAACTTTTCAAAACCAAAGAAATCTCTGACATTTAAGTTCATGAAGCTAACAGGTCATCCCAAAACCTATAGAATGGGAAAAAATATCTGCAAACCATGTATATGCCAAGGAGCTAAATCCAAAATATATAAGGAACTCATACAACTCAAAAGACCCCAAATAATCCAATTAAAAATTAGCAGAAGACATCCAGATGTTTCTCCAAAGAAGACAACCAGACAGCCAACAGACACATGAAAAGATGCTCAACACCACTCATCATCAGGGAGATGCAAATCAAAACTACAATGACACACCACCTCACACCTGTCAGAATGGCTACTATCAAAAAGACAAGGAATAGCAGATACTGGCAAAGATGTAGAGAAAAGGGAATCCACTGCTGGTGGGAACATAAATTGGTGCAGGTGCTAGGGAAAACAGTATGAAGACGCCCCCCAAAAATAAGAACTAGAACTGCCATATGATCCAGCAATTCTTCTGGGTATATACCCCCAAGGAAATGAGATCACCATCTCAAAGAGATACCCACATTCATATGTTCACTGTGGCATTGTTCACAATAGCTAAGACATGGACACAATCTGATTGTCTGCTGATGGATGAATGGATAAACAATGTGAATGAACACACACACACATTCTCACACACAGAGGAATATTATTCAGCCATAAGAGGGAAGGTAATCTTGCCATTTGCAATTATATGGATGGACCTTGAGAACATTATGCTAAGTGACATAAGTCAGAGGAAGACAAATACTGTATGGTCTCACTCATATGTATACTTTAAAAACACTGAAATTATAGAAGCATAGAGTAGACTGCTGGTTATCAGGGGTTGGGGGACATGGGGGCAATGGGCAGATGCTGGTGAAAGGGTACAAACTTTTAATTATAAAATAATTAAGTCCGGGGACCTAACATACACATGGTGACCACAGTTAAGAATACTGAATTGTATCCTTGAAAAGTTGCTGTGAAAGTAGAACTTATATGTTCTCAATATAACAACAAAAAAGGTAATTACATAAGGCCAAGGATGTGTTAATTAAATTTATTGCAGTAAACATTTGTAGTATGTATATATGCATGAAATCATCACTGTGCACCTTAAACTTATTTGACTCCAAATTTCTTAACACATACACATCAATTAGTATTTTCTACAAAAATTTCCTTCAAATGCCAGTTTGGGAAACACTAAAATAGTCTGAGTCATGTTATCTTTTTAATTCCTCCATCTTCCAGGAAGAAACTACCTGGATAGCGCAGTGGAGGGAACTGGAGAAACTGAATGCTTTTGGGAAGGTATACATTTTGCAAAGCTAACACTGAATGATGCCAAATCAATCATCCAACTGGCACAGGGAGAAAACTCTTCATATCCATGGCCATGAGGTCCATGGGACTCTGGCAGAAGGGAACTTAAGCAGGCCTTGTCCATCCTAAGCAGACCTTGTCCATCCGCTGCCACACCTGGCTGCATAATCTGGGGACACTGAAGCAAAGGAGGAGGAGGATTGAGATGAGAACTTTCATTTGCCCCATTCCAGCAGCCTCATTCCAGAAAGTTAGGGTGCTCAGAGGAGTGTGAGCTTTAGAATGGCTGTATCTGCCTGGTGGAGGGTACAGGAGTCTCGGATACAGGGGAGCAGAGGAGAGAGCAGCCAGCTGGAGCCAGGAGAACTCTTCACTGCCAGAAAAAGAGCCAGACCCTCCCCAGTGCCCTGAAAGTAGGAGCCGGGAAGGACAGACCACCTACCACAGTGGTAGACAATCCTGACCCTGAACAAGTGGCCCCCTGGGAGACCGGCAGGACTCAGACTTCAGCTGCTTCTCTTACCTTTGTTCAGAGAGGGCAGCTTTAAGGGGATGCTGATGATCCCAACCAGGTCCTCGGTGGGGACCAGGGAGCGCAGGATTGACCTGATCCGGATGGCTTCCCCCTTTCCCGTCTGGATAAGCTGCAATGCAGGGTTGGAGAATGAGATTAAGGAAGTTCCCACACCCCCTCCCCACCCCACCTCCAAATGTCTGGCAGGGAAAGCGTCCTTAAGGTGTAGGTATGCTTCTATACTTCCCTAACTGCCACCAACACTTGTGGGCATGGGGGAGAGAAGGGAGCGTTTTCTTGATTTTCTAGAAGAGGTGCTACTGAAGGAATAACTGACCAAGGAGGTCACTTGATTCCTTTGTGTAATCACAACAGCCATGTGGTGATGGTGCAAGTCTCTGTGGTACATGTGGGGGCTGCTGGGGACTGTGAGCATCACTGGGATATAGGAGCCCTCAGTAGCCATAGCAGAAGTGTTGATGCTGTGACATCTAGACTTTGAAATTCAGTGAAATATAGAAATGGCTGATGAATTTTGTTTCCTAAAAGTCTGATTAATGTTGGGGCTGTGGACGGACAAGAGGAATTTAGAGAATGTCATAGAGGATGTGAGCATCTCAGTGGAGTTATCCTAAGATGGATAACCTGAGGTACACATGAATAGGCCAACTGGTGTGTATAGGTTACATCCTCCTGAAAGTGGGGGGTGGTGTGCATGCTTCTGGACATGGGCTCTCGGCCGAGAACTGAACCGTCATGGATTCAGGATAGAATGTGCCCTGGTCAGCTGGATGGTATGCTGGGATATGGCTCTCAGAGGCTGCAGGGGAAAATGCCTGTGCGCTCATCCCGTGTGTCACCTCTCATTCCTGTGGTTAAAGGGGAGGCCGTCAGTGATGGTGGCGTCTACCCTCCCACCACCACTTACAGAGTAGGGGCCCAAAGGACGGGTGCTTGAGAAAGTGTTAAAGCAGAGGGGCAGGCAGACAGGAACTCCTTCTTAGATGGGGCTCTGAGGGCTTAGCTCTCCCATGATGGTTGGTGTCTTCCTGAGAACAAGCCAACTGTGTAGCTTGCTTCTGAAGTAATGACAGGTGGACGGGGAGCTGCCACCTGCCCCATTCTGCCCCAAGACTGCAGAACACCCTAGTATTTCTCTCACTCTCTTTCAGGCTTCCTTTATTTATTTAAAGGCATAGAAATGGAGGGGTGGGCCTATGTGGATAAGGCTGGTTTATCACATACTAGGAACCAGAGTCTTCAGTTAAAAATTCTGGTCAGGCTCCCTTATCAAGATTTAGTCCACAGTACTTTTTAACCTAGATTCTTCCATGTTGGAATAGTCTCCTTAAACACTTGGACATGGATTTGCAAATGGGCTAGATGGTGTTTTAGGCAAGCCCATGACATACTGGAAGAAAGATAAGAGTGGATGCTTTAGCACAGTATCCTATCCCACAGGTTGTGACTGATTAGTGGGTGTAAAATCAAATTAGTGGGTTGTGATTTGCATTAAAAAGCATGAAGTAGATTAGTATGGAATAGCAGGTATTAGAGTGCAGTGTCTGTAGTTAGGATAAATTTTGCTTTGGGAATATACGTATATTAGGTTTCACTGGAACTTATTCTATAATAAAATAGCTTTTATTATAGATAAAATAATTTTTGATCAAAAAGTTTGAAAGCTACTATTTTAGCAGGTTCTATCTTTTGTTAGTATTTTTAAAAATACGACATACCCACCATGAACTTGTCCATGACCAAATGCACAGTCTCATCAACACCAGGTACCACTGCTTATATCAACCCGATCTATGCTGCAAGCACTTTTGGGGGAGACCCTGGACTAGTGCAGATGCAGTGAGAAGAGCAGAGGGGAGAAGGCAGGCAGGCAGCAGAGCCTCAAGTGTGCAAACCAAACAACTCTTTTACAGAATGATCAAGTACATTTTTACATGAAAAATGTTTTAATCTTTTCTATTTTGGCATAAAAAAAAAAAACACGTCCTCCCTCACTTATGATGTGAGTCCTTCCGTGCAATAAGGTCACTCTCTCCCTGTCTTGAGCAGAGGTGAAAAAAGGAAGAGGAAAAACACAACTTTTGAGGTCAAACCTGGAAGCTTGAGAAGGTGTCCCATAAAAACAGAGACCTCTTTTTCCAGATGCCCGCAAAGTTTCTCTCCGGGAAATAATCAAACGTAAACCACAGAAGAGACCACCTTTCTGGTGCCTCACGCCAAGGGCACTGAGAAAAGAGGATTTTCCATGTGGAGTAGCCCACTGACCAGAGTCAAGAATCAAGCTGTTCATTCTAACCCTATCGAGGGATACAGAAACCTAGTTTTTAGAGGTTTCTGAAACATACTATGTGGGTGATGTGCCCAAATAGCACCACTGAGGAACCCCACAACACAGGTACTTGCCCGGGAGTCTTTCCTTTAGAAGGTGGCAGAATCAACTACGAGAAATGGAAATGACTTTTGAGGTTAGTGGAAAGGACCTGAGAGGGAGGTGTGTGAACCAATGCCAGAGACTGAAGAAGAAATTCCATTCAGGAGGTCTACAGGGCTCCTCACTCAAGCCCCTCGAACCTGCCCTCTGGGAACTCACATGCATTTCAGGAGCACAACGACCCAGGAGATCTATAAGAGCTGAATAAAAGGACATAATTGCGTTGCCCATGTGCACGATCTCTTCATCCTCACTGTCCTCCATGCTGTGGAGAGAGAACCAACATGGGGGAGGTGTGAGGAAGCATGGCAGGTGTGGCCACGTTAGTAGACACGAGCTGCTTGACACAGAAACCCTCTGCTCATCCTGAGCATCACGCAACCTTCACCCTGGGCGCCTTCTCTACCAACAAGGTGGTTTTACTCAGTAAGTTCAAAGGACCCAAGTATTTGTGGAATTCATAGGTTGCCCTGAATTATAAGGACCAAGTACTGACATGAGCTGATCCTGTGGACCATACATACCTATAGAATGGCACAGTGATCCCCGAAGCTCCTACCAACCACTCATTCTATTCTCCTTCTCGAATGTCCATGGAAAGCATATTGGATGAGGACTCAAAGAGGGTCAGTCCATGCTTGGTTCCATTGTGAACAAGCTTTAGGACCCCAGCCTTGGTTTTTCCTCATGCTACATGAGGAAGGTAGGGCAGCTTGTGTTTTGGGTTCTTTCTAGTTTTACCAGATCACCTTCCAGAACAAATAGACAAAATAACCCCAACTGGCTAGGGAATTACCCCTGTTGGGTTGTTCCCATTCTCTAGATTCTGGGGTCTAATCTAGAGGCCATGATAAAGGAAAGGGAGCTGGTCACATTGTACAAGGACAAGACAATCTACCAATTCACCAAGTATATCCTGAGCCTTTCAATACTGGGGTAGTTGATGCTGTGATTTTTCACATTACTCTGCAGCTCTTTCTTTTTAACCTAAGGAATCAAATCAAAACACTTTCAGAAGGGAAAGTGGAAGGCACTACCTCTTTTTAAAAGTGAGGTAAGAGATGAGGCACTGAGGTTTAAATCCTAATAGGAATGGGCTGGAGTGAGACCATGGCTGTAACCTTGGTTGGTCCAGCCTCCCATAGTGATGCTGTAAGGGAGGTGGGGTGGCAGCTGAAAACCTTGCAGATGTCTTGATCTGCCTTTTGGAACAGGAGGGAAATAGGAGAAATACAAGGGGGTGAAGGTGATCCTGATCACTGGGTTTATTGAGAGAGTCAAGATGGCAATGTGCTTAACCAAGTGATTTAAAATGTGTTAACTATAAAGAACCTGTATTTTCCCCACAGGGGGATGGATGGGTGGGGGATGTTGTTGACACCTCCTTCACAATCCAGGTACTGACACTCTTTGTGAGCTCACCAACTATATTAATGCCACAAGACTTACACTTCTCTCTTGTATCCCTGAGAGGGGAGGTCGAGAGCCGGGTTCTCAGAGATCTTAATGGCGCCCTGCATAGCTGCCAATAGGCCGTTTCCTCCTTCACCTCGCAGGGCTGGCCCGAAGCACTCTGGGCGTCTGATGAGCAGCTTGACCACGACACTAGCATTTTCTTCCACACTTTCACCTAAGGAAAAGGGCATTATTTCCCTTCATTGGAAAAGACAACAGTTTATTTCTAGCTGATGAGGTTGGGGAAAGAGTATTGGGTTGAGCTTATCAGTCATTCATAAAATTAGGAGGTGATACTGGTAGAGAGAAAGATAAGCTTAGATAAATTAGGTCCAGATCTGCTTTTTTGAAGTATAAGATGAACCATTATTAGGACAGAATCCTACTTTGAAGTTTAGGATTTTGTGCTGTGATTATTTCACTACATTTAGATCCTCAGAAAGCAAGAAATTCGCTACTGAGTCTTCCACAGATTACTGATTCAGTCACAAGTGACTTAGGGGACAAAGAACTTGACATCTTTATTAACTCCATGAGGGGCTGCTAAAGCATATCTTCTTCCTTCCCTGACAATGGGTAAAATGGTAACTCAAGCTGATGTGCCTCAATTAACACCCGAGGAAATGACATGTTAGCCCCTGAATGGCATTCTCAGAGTCTTAAGGGTACCTCAGAACAACCAAGTTTGTGTGGATGTACATCAGGGCATTTCTGAAATTATCCAGATAATCTACTTGGTTATTCTGAAGTATCTCTCTGGAAAGCTGAAGGTTGGAGAATAGTATTCTGCTGGTACTTCTCTTTGGAAGAACATGGACCATGAAGACATGGCTCATTTCCTAAAGCTGTGATTAAGCAGTGGAACTGGAACCGTTAGGGAGCGGTAGCCAGTACCTCTCGGAGAACACTTGTCACTGAAAGCGGTTTTAAAGCTTGTTCAAACAACTTCATGAAACATTTTCTGTCTCAGATGAAATCTTATTTTGTGTTGAGAATTTATCCCTGGGCTAAGACTCTGAGAAAAGACTTTTTTGATCTTGTGTACTGGGTAAAAGTCGATAAAATTTTTTTTTTCTACAAGATCAGATATTCTTGGAGGATTGAGCTCTATAACAGAGGCTGCATCTTGATACATTGTTGCATTAATTTGTTATTCTTACATAAAATGATTTAATATATTAGTAGGCTAAAACAATAGCTATTTGTTATCTTGTAGTTTCTGTAGACCAGGAATTTGGGAGTGACTAGGCGAGGTGTTCTGTGGCCAGGGACCTCCCATGAAGATACAGTCAAAATGTTGGCCAGCACTGCAGTCCTGTGGAGGCTTGACTGGGCATGGCCATGTGCATCTGTGCGTGCGTGCACGCGCGTGCACACACACAAGCTGTTGGCAGGAGGCTTCTGTTCCTCACCATGTGACCTCTCCATGGGGCTGCTGGAGTATCCTCACCACATGCCAGCTGGCTTCCCACAGAGCAAATGATCCGAGAGAATCAGGTGGAAGCTACAATGCCTTTTACAACCTTGTTGCACACTTTCACTTCTGCTATATCCTAGTCATTAGAAGTGACTCACTGAGTCCAGCTCACGCTCAAAGGAAGACAAGTCAGCCTCCATCGTTTGGAGGGAGATGCACAAAAGAATTTATATTCTTTTAATAGATGTTTTTAAAAAGATGTTTTAATACTATCACAGGAGTTAAGCTCTGTTTAATGAAAACTTTTATGAATAAACTTCAACGTGCTGTGATTAGAGCATGGAATGGAAACCCAGAAACCCTGGCTTCTCTAGCTTTTTAGGAAATCACTACGTAATCATGCATGCTGCTTAATCTCACTGGGTCTTGCTTGCCCTATTGAGATACTCAGGCATCTTGTAGTTTTTTAGAGTGAGGCTATTAGTCTACTCCCATATGCAGAAGTTTCTCTCATCATGTCCAGAGAATCAGAGGGGCTGGGCCTGCTGTTCCAGTGCTTGAAATTAGCTTGTACTCAGCTCTTACATGAACTCACCCCTGAACACACTTGATGTGACTCACAGCTCTGGAGAGCCTGCCCTACATCATTGCTGTAGCTGGCCTAGAGCTTGGCCTGCTGATATCTTTTTTATCACCCAAATGCCTGCATTGCAGATAAAATTCAAGATTATAAATATACATCATGTAAGTTTTAGAACTGTGTAACTAGATTCAGAAAAGTTTTCATTCCACTGAATTCAAACAGCCCATTGGCTTGCATTCACTCTTTGCTCAATCCTTTAAAATTTTTATAAAGAAGCTCTTCTCCAAGTTTCATCTAATATATAGAACAGAATTTGTTTTTATTAAACCAGAATCCACATGAAGAAAATTCTCAGGAGATGCTAAAAGGGTAAAATGATCACAGTGATGATATGGTGGAAAGAATCAATGAAGGAGAGACACCGAAGAGAGGTTGAGTAATGTTATGCAATCTGTAGAAGATAAAATGATGATGCTAAGCCCTAGGGCCATGCTGTCCTATTAGTCAACCACTAGTCAAACCTAGCATTTACACTTGATTTAAAAAGCACCAAGAGAATCACCATGTTTGAGAGCAAATAATCTTAGCCACAGATATAATTCACAGTTCACTACTTTCAAGTGTTGTTGGCCTCTAAGACTTAAAGCTTGAAGCTAAAACTTGGAAATTTTAAGTGTCAAAAATGGACAAAACCCTCCAATCTTAATATTCAAGCTTATTTAAATATCATACTGTGATTCTTTCAGTTCTCAGGATGGAAACACTTGTAGGTCAGCCATGATCTTCACCAGCTGAAGTCAGATTTGAGGTATGCTCTGATAGAATAGAAACCACCTCATAAATAGGAGACTTCTTACTGAGTTGATGAAAATCAATTTGTGATGAGTATCAGGACCTTATATAATACTGTCACCTTGTGGGAATAATGATGAAACAGCTTTTGCCCTGCTTTCTTATTTCAGTTAAAATCCACAAGAGTATGTAGTACCAAGCTTCATTTACCATTGTTATCATTAAAATGATTGATAAAGAATCCACGTATGTATGGATTCAGCACATTTGGGCTCCATGCCAAAATGCTCAACCATGACCACTGCTGAGATCCCACAGGCATTGGTGGAGGAGAAATGCTGAAGAGTTTAATTGGCATGAAAATAACAGGGTCACATAGCTTTTCAGCCCAGTCAGACTTCTTCACTTTGGTGCTTTGAGCATTCATTCACCATTGGCTTCTTTATTTGAATCATCTGTTTTCTATTACTTGTGTTGTTTTGACCATCTCTGGGCTTTTATAGTTTTAGTTTGAGTTTTTACGGATGGAGTCACATTTCCTTGTCTTTGTCATTATAAGCCCATCCTGACCCCAATGACCAATTCCCTTCTCCTTCTTAGGCATAGAGATTTAAGAAGGTCCACTGGAAGAATGAGAAAGATGGGGTAGAAGATATTTCCCAAGCCTTATAATTGGTGAGAAGGTGTAGCTCAGACATTAGGTACTTAAGCCCCACTAACCATAATTCAATTATACTTCATATTCCATCTTCTCTCACCAAGACTGCCTGAAGTGTCTCCTGAGTACAACATTGTGATGTTGTTTATAACTGTCTTAAACTTATTTAAATCTTTTACTGTTGGTCAATTTTTCAAAAGTTTGCTGGATCTTTGTAGCTATATTATAAATTAGAGAATAAGAACAATGTCTCATTTTAATCCTAACCATCCTTAGTCTTCAGTACTAATATCACACTTAAGAGTGGCTATTACATCCTTTGACTCTTTTCTGATTCTTGTAAGCATCTATACCTCTGTGCCCTTAAAAGGTACTGTGCTACTTTGTGCTTTTGACCCTAGAATTTTTTTCTTGCTTTACTGAGATCAAATTAATATATCCTAAAAAGATTCATGTCCCCTAGATCAAGGGCCAATCAGTATGTTTTTACCACACTACTCTGTTCAACTGTGTCCATTAGTTTCTTCAAGACATTATTCAACATTTACCTTTTTCCGGAGGTATACTTAGGTTCACTCACTGGGTTCTGATAAGCACTGTCATTTTTGGCATGCCAGTAGTCATGTGTGTCACCATGTAGATAGGTGTGGTAGGTTATAGAGTTTTTAGTAATTACATGTATGTGTTTCATAATTCTACTTAGGTTTCCTCTGTTTCCTGCTTTGATTTATGACTTCAGGGCTTTTAGAGCATGTCTCTTATCGCATCCCACAGTCTGTCATATACACTTTGCATGTCACATAATGGATACCCAAGTTATGGCCACTGATGGCACATCTGCCTAGGAAAACAGATTCAGCAAAGCTAGGAATATTGTGTTCCTCACAATTAAGTTTATAGCCTGGGGAAGATATCACTAAAATACTCCGAGGACTCAAAGGAAGCAGGGAATAACTTTTTCCTTTTTCTTGTGAATTGGTAAGAAATCTTCCTTCTTGGAATCTATATTAGGAAGGGATTAATCAGACATCCAGACACATCTGTGTTAGACTGGTTATAAAGTTTACAACTGCTGGGTAAATAGAAGCTTCTCAGCTTCATTACTCCCAGAGTAAAACAACCCAAGGCTTCTGAGCAAGCTAAAAGAAAGTGGAGAAAATTATATACTTTAAGAAGTTCTTTTAAAGACAAATCTTGTTTAAAAAGATTTAATACAAACATTAAGAGAGATTAGTAAAATAATGTTAGAAAGAATTTTCCTATTCTATTATTTTTTAGCAAGAGCTTTTGATTTGGCTTTAAATTAAAAAAAAAACATTCACATCAGATAGTAATTAAATAATCCTGCAATTTTTGAACAGCTAAAAGGAAAATGCTGTTTCTTTTCGTTCATTCATTAGAAAGACTACTACCAAGACAATACTGCATAATGGTGTGAGTAATGTTTGGCCTGTGGGGCCAAACTACTCCAGTTCAAATCCTGGCTTTACATCCTACTAGCTGTGTGATTCTGGGAAAGGTACTTAATCCCTCTATGCAACTGGGTCTTTCTCTGTAAATTGAGGAGGATAACTGACCTATCTCATTGGATTTTTATATTATGTGAGTTAATATGTCCAAAGGTGCTTTGAATAGTGCCTGGCACATAGTAAGTGCTCAATATGTGTTAGTTGCTATCATCACCACCACCATCCTTACTCACTACCACCCACCATAGTCACTCTACATCCCACTATGACAATCCACCACCCATCACATCTCATCATCACCCACTATGACCACCCCATCATCACTCATCACTACCCACAACTACCACTGCATCTCTCACCACTAACCACTACCTACCCTCAGTCACCCCTAAACCTGCTATGACCACTACTCAATCATCCTATCCCCTCATCGATATCATCACTAACCACTACCCACTATCACCACCCCACCATCATCCATTATTGCCACCTGCCACCACCTACCATTACCCATCATGACCACTCTGACCACCTACCATGATCACCTAGAACACCTTTATCTTTCACTGCTGAGTAGAGGCCCCAAGATTAGCTGGGAAGTCCCTTTTAATCATCTTTTAGACATGAAAACTTTTCAGCCTAGCATTTAGGTTCTCTCTGGTATAGTTGCCTACCTACCCTTTAAACTTCATCTCTTGCCACTGTTATCCATCTGTCTATCCTCCAGACCAACAGATCACTCTATTTCCTGAGCACAGCATGATTTAGTCTTGAGGCGACTGCTCAAGGGGCTCTCCAGCTGGATCACCTTTCCAGCATCTATGCACCTGAAAATGTGACCATTTGCAGGTCATTTCTAATATCACCTCCCCCATGAGGGCTATTCTGAAATTCTCAATGGGATATTAGTTTCCCCTCAGGAATCCTACAACATTCTGTCCCGTCCTTACTCTACTTATTATAGTGATGTCTGTTCATGTCTACTGCCCTTACTAGATGATAAGTTTTGGGGAAGCAGAAGCTATTTGTCTTTTGCCAAAACCAAATGTGGCCTTTGTATTACAGAGACACAATATACATTTTAATGTATACTGGGGTGCTTGGGTGATGCAGCTGGTTGAGCATCCAACTCTTGGCTTTGGTTCAGGTCATGATCTCAGGGTCCTGGAATCTCTGAGCCCTGCATCAGGCTCTTTGTTTAGCACACGGTCCACTTGAGATTCTCTTTCCCTCTGCGCCCCCCCCCCCCCCGCCTCAGTCATGCTCTCTCTCTTACAAATCTTTAAAAACATTAAAATGTACATATTTTCCTACTGATGGGCTAATTTGCTAGTTTGTTGCTTTATGAAATTGCACGATAGAGAGTATGTGAAAAAGGCACAAAACAACCTAAAAGCAAAGGGATCAGACTACACATTTTGGTCTAGAGTTCAGTTCAGTATGGTCATATGTAACCAGCATAAGCAAGTATTGGAATTTGGGCAATTTCGATGGGGGCATAGTTAGTGGATTCCTTAGCCTTCATAACCTATATAGACAGCCCCACTGAAATGACTCATAAAGCTCTTGATCTTATGGAGGTGGCCAAGATGAATGAAGAAGTTAGTCCTGGCTTGATTTGGTTTGTGTCATATAGTCTACTTAGATAATTTAGGGGAGATTTATGAATCCTCAAAAACCATTTAGAAATTTCCCTATTACCACAATGACTCTCAATTAATTCTGGACATGCAGTCATTTGGATAGAATGTGGAGCAGATTTTTAGAGGGTATGCTGACACTGGCCTCAAAGAAAATGGAATTCAGCAATGCTTGGTGACAGACAAATAGGGACACTGAAGGGTACACAGTGAGTGCTGCAGGAGATAGGTAATC
This sequence comes from Canis lupus dingo, assembly GCF_003254725.2. Classification (NCBI taxonomy): domain Eukaryota; kingdom Metazoa; phylum Chordata; class Mammalia; order Carnivora; family Canidae; genus Canis; species Canis lupus. The sequence continues at coordinate 1,464,698 of NC_064272.1, forward strand.
AAGGATAAGACCAGGCGGGATAAGACCCAGGAAGAAAAGGAGGAAAACCAGGATGATGGAAATCATTCCAATATTAAAGAGTAGAGTATATTACAGTAGAGGAAACTAAGCAGGTGGGACAGGGATGAAGTCAGACAAGAAGAGTACACTGGAATACAATGACTACATTGTGGCAACATACTTTGAGATAAACTCTTACACTTGGAACATTTGGCATGACTGCTCATGAGTTGCATATCTTTTTGCAATCATTTAAGTAGCCAAGCTGGATTACTCTGCCTGGAACTCCAATCTGGGAGAAGGGAGAAGGATCATAATGCTCATGTGAATATAAGTGAATGAGCATGGGAACAAAATCTTGGGACACAGGATACATTTCCAAGAAAGCAGACCACTTAATTTTACACAATATTCTATGTATTATACTTGGGCAACTAAAGAATTTTTGTAGACTTGGAATCCATTACAAATGGGAAGTAATTTGTGTTAAGAAAAATAGTATTTAGAGTTGTCACAGAAATACTTCTCTCCTGGGAGTTTAGTTACCTTGTCTAGTTATCTAGTTATTCTTAATTTTACGCATGCATGTATCCATCCATCCAAGACTCTAAAGATCTGAAGGCACATCTGAATTTAAATTTGTGAAATAGGTGAGATGAAGATATCAATAATCCCTTCTTTTACTGAGATAAGAGGTACAAAGTAGTGAAAAGCCCCAGGCTCTGCCTTGATTTTCTTGCTGGATCTGGAACTAGAGCTCAGTACTCTGTCCATTGGATGCTATTCTTGATCCTTCTCTGGCCTGATTCTCCCTGAGACTGTTTTGCCAGCTGCCACCTATAGACAGGAAGAAATGCAAAGGCCCTCTCTTTCCTCACATGTACCCAGGTGTATGCTATCTTAGATCTGAAAAGCATGAAAAATTTGGGACTCACTGTTCACAAAGACGGCAAACCTCAAGAAGGACAGGTAACGTTCCCCTTCAATGGGGTTCCAGCCGACATCAGGGTATCCTTTGGCTAGAAGCATGGGGCAGCTCTGCAGGCCACAGCCTGCCAAGTAGGTTACCACCTGCCAACAACAGTACAAAAGTAAGTGTCTATGTTTTTTTTTTTTTTTTTTTTTTTTAACAAGATAGCTGCAAGGCTTATAAAAATTTGGGAACAGAAGGGCTTTCATTCTCCTAGAAGCCAGAAAGAGCACCAAACTTTGAAGTTAATAATTCAGCAGGTCTGAAACCAGAACTTTCAGTTTATTGTTTCGAAGTAACCAACAGGACTGATTATTACTGATATGCAGGAATACTCCATGAGAAATAAGTTCCTTGGTTTTTCCAGTTCTGGCAAGAGGGAACTGCCTTTTAAACACAGCCTCAGGGCAGCCCCAGTGGCCCAGCGGTTTAGCGCCGCCTTCAGCTCAGGGCGTGATCGTGGAGACCCAGGATCCAGTTCCAGGTTGGGCTCCCTGCATGGAGCCTGCTTCTCCCTCTGCCTGTGTCTCTGCTTCTCTCTCTCTCTCTGTGCCTCTCATGAATGGATAAATAAAACTCTTTAAAAAAAAATAAAAATAAACACTGCCTCAATGGGGCACCTCAGTGGCTCAGTAAGTTAAGCGTCCGACTCTTGATTTCAGCTCAGGTCATGATCTCAGGATCATGAGATCGAGCCCCGTATTGGGCTCCTTGCTCAGTGGGGAGTCTGCTTGGGATTCTCTCCTTCCCTCTGCCCTTCCCCCAACTCATGTGCATACTCACCTGCATGCTCTCTAAAAGTTAATGAATAAATCTTTAAAAAAATATATAAACACAGGCATCTGGGGAGATAATGGTCCAGGTGGGCCATGTTTATTTGGCCATGGTATTTCAAGACCAAAATATTCAGTCGCTAGTTGACTCAAGTGGGCATTTGACAAATCAGGGATTGCTACCTAAGTTCTATATTAACAATCATTGTTTCAAGTCAAAAGCCAAGATGTTAAGGTTGGGATAGTGAGTGAGAGGCCATAGCCAGTCAAGGGGATGGGATTGGTAGTGTTCTGTTTGTTTCCAGGTCACCAAATCTCAGCCCTGTGATCTTGTAGAATAGTTTAGAACTTGCCTACTTTTTAGAAGGTGTCAGCTAAAAAAAACCTGGAAATGAGATCCTGGCTTGAAATGCAGTTGTTATTCTGAGTTAGCCTTTGATATTTTATGTGTACAAGAAGGGAAGAGTCCACTGTGCTGCAGAATCCTCAAAGTCTGGAACAGTATCTTTCATTTTTGAATCCCAGAGCCTGGCACATAGCAGATGGTGAAAAAATGGTTTTCAAGTGCATCATGTATTTGCTGATGTCAAATACCTGAAGCCATTTTGTGAGAATAATGACTCTAAGTCATAACTCATGAAAAACAATGATTGCACCTTTTCCTTCCTAAACCAGGAAGGATACTATTCTGCTTGGAGCTCAGACTTGATTTAGCCTTTAAAATGTTAAGAAAACAGCAATAAAGGCAGGAATTAGGCAGTGTTTTCAAGCTTACAGGTGCAGGACATTGCACTGGCCACTGAAATAAGCACCCGCCTGTATGTGTGCGTGGAGGGTGGTGGTTGTTCAATCATAAGGGGCCTAATTTCTGTTGTGATCAATGGAAAGGAAGAACTGCAACATTTACCTGTCGTTCCCTTCTCTCATAGGAACCACATGTGGGTGATTTCCTGACACAGGGCTGAAAAAAGTCTATAACACTGTGCTGAGCCACTGGAACCACCTGAGAATGGGGCTGCAGACCTCATCCTGCCCCTTTACAGATCTCCCTAAGTCCCCATTTCTCCCCTTTATCCAGCCTCCCTGCCTCTCATGATCCTATCTTGCATCTTCCAAAGGAGGCTTAGAGTCTTTGTCAAACATGGTCATTTCAAAAGCTGAACTGCAGCTGAGGATGGGCACTGGGTGCTGAACCAGGTGGCACTATCTTGTTATAAGAGAACCATTAGCCACTTTTTAAAAATGCAGGCATCAGGTATCTCACCAACTAAACACTGAGTTGTTTGTTTGAGAGAGGGCATGTGTGTGTGAGTGGCAGGGGGTGGGGGTGGAGGGAGGGAGAGAGAATCTTAAGCAGGCTCCACACTCAACGCAGGGCCTGATACAGGGCTGGATCTCATGACCCTGAGGATCACGACCTGAGCTGGAATCAAGAGTCAGACATTTATGTGACTGAGCCACCCAGGCGCTCCCAAATACAGACTCCCTAATTGCAGTTCAATGTATGCGGAGCAGAGTTTGGCTGAAGTCCATCTCACTAGAAGCAGACTGAGAGTGTCCACAGCATTTGTGGGAAAGCTATCACACAGTGTACTGCTGGGTGGCAGGACATATGAGTCTGGGTGTGATTGGGAGGGGGTGGGTCTTGTTTCTGATCCAACCAGTTCTTCTTGTTGAAAGCAGGATGTATTTTCTAAAATACAAGTCATGTTGTTTTGCTTTTCTGCTTAAAACCCTCTGACGGTTTCCATTGCTCTTGGCTCTACAGAGAGGTCCTAAAATAGAACAGGTAAGAGCATGGCCTCTGGAGCCAGACTCTGTTGGATCCTGGCTCTGATGCTTACCAACCCCATGGCACTGAGCACATCAGCTAACCTTTCTGTGCCTCAGTTTCCCCTCCTATAACAGGGAGCAGTAACAAAAAAGGCATGTTCTGAGGGTCATGGTCACATGAGTGAATTCACAGTGCAACTGGGCCCACACCGATCATGTAGGAGTATGAACTTCTATCATTGGATGGTATATTAAGTATGGTAACATCAAGCATCAAGCCCAATTCCCTACCATCCCTCCTCCCCAGGTGCTCCCCACTCAAGTACCCCATGATCCATCACAGCCACTTTCCCACTTCTCAAGCACACCATGCTCTCCTCATTGAAGCTCAAATGTTCCTGGCACACTCTTCTCAGTGCTGTGGCTGCTTGGCTTCTACTCTTCCCTCAGTTCATCACTCTACTGGGTGACCTTCCTGGTCCCCTGGTCAGGGTGAGTGGCTCCTCTCGCATGCACCTCCAGGCCCACTGTTCCGTGGGTGACCCCTTAACTCTCCCCCTAGCCTTTACCACCTCAGTCTTCTTCATACTGAGGGAGTGCATGGTCAATTCTGGCAGCCACCCAGCCAAGAACGCAGCCCCAAAATGAATGGGGAAAGATGCAGGTGGATCAGCCTCCAATCATCACCACCAATGGGAGCATGTTTCAAAATCTCCAGGTGGTGGCTCAGTTCTGCCTTATTTGTACACACACTGGATGTGTGGGCCTTCTTCACCCATGTACTGATTACACGGTTTTCTGTTGTGTTTCTTTCTTTAGTATCTGAACTTAAAAATTTGATGACATAGAACTTTGTTAGGATCCACAGGTCTCTGGTAGTGTACTCTGTAGACCAGGGAGGCTGGGCCTCCATGTATAAGCAACACAGATATCCAGATATCCATGACTATGAAGTTGGCTCCCCCTGCCCATAGGAGATGCTCTGATCCTAAGTATCCTACTGTTGCCATTTGCTCACTTGTTACCACATTTTCATGGAGCATTGAAGAAGTTCTGGTGGAGACCCAGTCTCTAGTCTGCCTTTCCTTGGCTTGGCTGTGCTACAGGTAAGACAGAGTAAGTGCAGTGCCTCCCCAGGGCCAGTTACCTTCTCAAGATCTGGTTCCTCCAAGCCCAGCGCTAACTCGTTGTTGTCCATCACAGAGGAAGCTGCCACATCCAGTGGGGTAGATCCTCTCATTGAAGGGGATGCTGAGGAAGGAAGGATGGGGGCACACGTTTAGTGCCGCGCTGGGGTTGCAGTGCCCACTCACAGCCCACAGAGGGCAGCAAACAGTAAGCCTGGGTCCCATCACTGTTCTGAGGGGACCACCAGCCCAGCTTAAGACAGGCTCTGTTATGCTTTTCCCCACACTCATTACTGATTGTGAATATGGACTAAGTTACAATGTCAGTTGACAGAATTAGCCGGGATCATGTATTTTCAAGTACTTTTGTAACATGGTGCTTCTTGGGGGCCCCACTTCAGTGATCGCTGAAAAGGTAGTGATGTCACTTAGCCAACTAAGCTCAAATGACTTGGCCATTTCTAGGGTCACCACCTAGAATTTAAAGATAGCCTCAGACATCAGTAGCTCATATAGCTACATCAGGTCACCAATGTTGTCTTTGATTTCCCTTTGTTTAGTTCTTAGGCTAGAATTCAGAAAAACTTCTTTCCAAGAGGTTGGGAGTCTGAGGATGCATCAGAACACCCTGAGATTTCAGATTTCATGTGTGTGTATGTGTGTTTGAGTGAATTTCACAAACTTATTTGGTTTTCATCCAGGACAGTGAGTAAGGCATATGCACTGTGTTGCTTTTCTGGTGGTGCTGATGGATTTACACTGTTTGTCCACAGTTGCTCTTGGCCAATCCATCTTGCAGCCTAGGAGAGCACTGGCTGGTCAGCTGATGGGACACGTGTGCAGCCCACAAGCTAGCCTGCCAAGAAGGGGGTTGGATCTCCAACCTCGGCCTCATTAGCTCGCCAGTCAGCAGAGTGGGCTGGGGTGGGGGAAGCTGTGTCCCCTGACTACATCGACAATCTCAGGCAGGATATTCTAAGCCATGAGCCACTGGTTCCAAGGAAGACAAGGTAAAGCTGGTGACTATCCAACACAAATCTGTCACCAGTTCTGGTTGGTAGCAATATCACCATTTAGGCTGGACGGCAGAGACATCACATGGTTATTTCATTTATTTTTAGATCAGGCAAATTTCTTCTTATATTTAAAAATACCTTAGCAGGTACGTAGTTTCTTTACCTTTACCTCCTAAGTGGTCAGCAGAGGGAGCGTCATCTCCAAGCCCAACTGTGGAAGGGATAACATGACATACCTAAGCCAACACTGCTATTCTCCAGCAGGTAACTTAGATGCTCAAACATGGCCTTCTGATTTTGCCGGCTGATTCGACAGAAATAGCAAAGGAAGCGGCAGCAGCTAGCAACCATTTTTGGAAAAGCAATCTGTAGGAAGAAGGAGGAAGTGTCAAGGAAAAGAATCTATCAAATCCTTTCTGAAAAGTCTGACTTTAAAGTCTTAGGGTGTACAGTCAATTGACTTCTACCTGTCCATACTGGTGTAAGCTCTGAAGAGTTTGGAAAATGAACTTTCTCCTTACTTCCAGTGTTTTCTAAGACTTATTCACTTATTCCAAGACAGAGAGTGGACACCTGAGAAGAGGCTTCCAAAAATATTGAGAGCTAATTATAGTTCCTGGAAGATCTCTCTTCCAAACAAAAAAGAGGTCAAACAAGAGTCCCAGACAGCCTCTGATGTCACGTGAAATTGCATGACCCTCCATCAGAACACTGCTTTCATCTGGGAAGGGAGTGGACACTCATCAGAGTGGTAAACTCTGATGAGAAAGTTCAGAAAGGGAGATGAGTGGTCGAGACAAATAATGCCCAGTCTCATATCAAACCGGAGCCCTCTGGGTAAAGGCAGGCCCCTAGAGCTGTGGGAGCCTGCTGCGCACTGCCCTCTCACATGGTCGAGCCTTCCCCCAGTGACTTGTGTTTTCTCCCCTGATTACCTCCGTTCTTGATGACTGCTCTCCAGTGGGCTCCTGTAGCACTTGTAACCCGATTCATAATATTTAGCACTGAGATGCCATCTTACGTTACTGCTGATTGCACTTGGCTTCTCTCCTTAACAAAGTAATCAGCATCTCTAGAGCCTGGCCACGTCTTAATTTTGATCCAATGATGCTCAATAAATGGTGTCTGTGTTAACCTTGCTCTGGATCCTAGAAAGCCCTTGATTTCCCCTTTAGAATTATGGGGCTGTGGTGCTCTCGAAAGTAAGGCTCTGAAAGTCACACACTACCTGCTTGCTGAGGCACACGGACATTTGCTCAGGGCTCTTCTGCAGGGAGACCACTGTCTCCAGGGACATGAAGGAAGCAAGTGAGAAGGAATGTGAGCTTGGCTTCTGTTCCATCCACCTGTCAATACTGGTGGAACCACTTTGCAAATCCTTCATTCCTAGGACACTGGTACTCTGGACTTTCCAAAACTGGAAAACATCTTCTTATCTCCTGCCTCAGGCCCTAACTCTGAGGAGGACCTCACACAAGTTAGGATAAGTACCCAGGGAGATCCCCTGATAGTGGGCTTGTTACGGGGGTCTGGCAAGGAAAGCCAATATCCTTGGGAGCTTGGTGCGTGCAGAGGAAACACACGGACGCCTGAGCTGCCAGCATCATTATTAAGATCCTGCTCCCCCTTAGAGCAGTGTTTTCCTGACCCAGCACAAAATATACCAGGCTGTTCAGTGCAACCCGGAGGAATTCCATCTTAGAAGGCGCAGGGCTGAAGGGTATGGGAAGTAAACCTAGCAGGTGAACAGCCCTGGTGGAACGAGTGGGAAAAGCTCTAAGCTTCAGGAACCAGAGCTCTTATGCTGGCTGGATTCCATTCAGCAGCACTGTCCCGTCCCTTGGCTGTTTCCTGGCTTTATGGGCATCCCTCCCTCTCCCTGGGAAGGAGAACTGAGGCAACAGATGCCAGCCATGTGGCTGTCAGCAAGCCCTCACATGCCCCTGCCCAGGGGCCAAGTTCCTGGTTCCTGAGGGCTAGGTTCTCCTTGGAGCATTACCTGGGACTTCTCTGCACCCAACACGTTCACCATCACCTCCATCACCGTCTCGTGCATGCCAAGGACTCTCATGAGGTTGGGGTGCTGGTAAAACACCTTATTGTTCATAATGTCTCTACGGTAAGGATCAGACACAGACTTTAGTGCTTGCTTAGATGAGTGCTGTGAAACTTCAGGGGTGAGGACACACAAATGCACAGACACATCAGGGTTAAGGAATGCAAACGTGACAGACTGAAAGGTTCTAAGAAGGCACTAGGCATTCGGGATATATGCGGAGTGCCTTTTTACAGACAATAGGAGTATTTTATGCTCTTTTATTTCTATGACGTTCTTTCTTTCTTCGAGACATTTCCTTCTAATGACACATTACACAGTTGTCCCTTTATCTTTGTGTTTATAATAGTTTTGAGACAGCCCGAATTACTGGACTTCTCTTCCTCCATGTATTCAGGGTCTTCTATTTCTTTTTTTTTTTTTTTCCCATTTCTAGTTCTTATAGCTAATTCTCTACTTCATTTTTCCTAATGATAGGGCTGTATCCTTTTCTTAAAGGCAATTGTATATTAGGTACCTGAGATATTTTGGGACAGCAGTCCTCAAAAACCAGTGCAATTAACAATGAAATATAAAAAATTATATTCTGAAATCATTCAACATAAATTCACACATAATAAAGCTGCAGGCAAATTCAAATGCAAAAGCAGCATGTGATGTGGCTGTGTAAGCCCTCACAGGGTGGTTACTCTGCCTGTACCCTCTTCCCTGGGTGGTGGCAACTGTTAAGAGGAGATACCACAAGATTTTATTGCTGCTGTGTCTACTGCAAAGGCTGGGGGAGAAGCTAATTCTGCAGTTTTCTTTTCCCATAAAAGTCTCTTCATTTCCAGTACATGATTCTTCCTTGGAAATGAATTTGAGGAATGGGTGCATCCCCCCCGCCCCAGCCCAAGGCTCCTCAAAGTCCCTCTTCTGGGCCTTGCTCAGGTGGTGCTCCAGGGTGGTGGGATGGAACATGGAGCAGCAAGGTCACAGTCCCAGTTCTCGCCTGTAATCAGGTAACACTGTGGGGTGGTCAGCTCACGTCTTTGGGCTTTGGTTTTCTCATCCACAAAATGGAATACACCATCTAATTAAAGGGAATCTTTCTGATGTCTAGGATGCTATCTTTTTGACAGCACAGCTTCTCAGGGAGAGCTGTGCACTGTTGTAATAGGGAAAGGTGTCTTTCAGAACTGACAAAAATGACTCTCTGGGTGAGTCCGGAGCAAAGGGAGGGATCAGCTGACAGTTTCTCAGAGGGAAGTCTCAGAAGAATTCCAGTCAAAAGCTCAAAACATTTCTCTTCTTGTTGAGTTGAACACATGGTCCCTTCCTCTGAATTTTTTTTCATTGCCTTCCTGGGGCTATTTTCTTCAGATATGAACCAAATAACTGCTTTTCCCTAAGACTCCTTTCTACTACTTCTGGCAATGTCCCTTCAGCCCCGTAGCCTGCAGTCTGGTCTCACAGGTTATCAAAGGTGACTGATCCACCAAGAACTTACCCCCTGAGGAGTGAAATCAGGCTGGCAGCACACAGGGATTTCATATGATTGGATTCTGGAACATCTACATAACAAGGTAAACCAGTTTTCCTGCCTGAAGCTCTTCTGAGGGACTTGCAAGGAACTGAGAATGACCTACCCCAGCCCATTGATCATGAGCAGCTCCTCTTCCTTGCCCATCCTGACACTGAGGAGGCAGCGGATCTGGCCCAGGGCAGCCAGCAGATTGATGGTATCGCTCACGGAGGCCTGACTGATGGTATAGGTCTTCCGCAGGGCTTGCAGCAGCTCCCCAATGCTGTCGTACTGCCTCTGCAGGAGGGTGAACATCATCCGGACCAACTCCGCATCCTGGATCTGGTCCTCTTGGGCCCAGCGGATCATGGTCTGTGAGATGAGCTCCTTCAAGGTTGCTGGAAGGACAAGAGGGAGGACCAGTACTGTGGCTGGCATGGCTCAGGAAGAGCTGTGTGCCTCAGCCACCCCACTTGAAAATGACACAACATCAGTGGTCAGGGGTAAAGCATTCTTTTCCTGAGGGTGGAATATGGCATGCAGAGAAGTGAAACATCATCACAGCACATAGATGTGGGCCACACTACAAGGAAAGAATATCACAGTTTTGAACTGAGGGTACAAAATAGTTTATTTTGACTAAATGACATTTGAACCGATACTGGAGATAGAAGACCAAGTAAGACACCTGTCCTTGTCTTCAGGCTGCTCACAAACCAGTTCTTTACATTTTCACTTGATTTTATAAAACAATTTTGTCTATATTTGATGACACAGTATAATCAATACTAAAATGTGCAAGCGCCACGGGACAGAGTAGGTAGTAATTATTTGGGGTCAGGGTGGGGGCAAAGGCATGAGAAGGTGGCACTGGTCACTGGCCCTCTAGAGTCAAGTGATAGTAAGCACTGGATTTTCTCTACCATGGATACTGTTCTCCAAGTACTTTATATATATCACGTACCATGAACTGGATAAGCCATGCCACTGACTCAGGAATTCTAGGAGATATTTTGGATGACATACACATAAAACTATGTTAGGAGACAGAGTGACGTGGATGGAGAACGTTCTATTAGGTCTGCAGACTCTGCAGACTCTGCACTGGGACTGCTGGACATCATCCCCACTGAACTGACTGTGTTGCCTTGATCTTTGGCAGGGGTCAGCTAACACTGCATCATGACCACTTTCACAAGCATCAGCAGAAAAGCCAGGATGGTTTTGAATGCAGACGTTATTGGGGCTTATGCTGGGTGCACAGAAATACTACTGGCCACACTGTAGAGGAGAGGTCACCGAAGTGGGATGCAATCAGCTACGGGGCCTTCGGAGTTTGGACCAAGTGGCTTCTGTAAAGTGCCGACTGGCATTGGTGTGGGAGGACGGTCAGGAGGGGAGGCAGGTCTCAGGTGGAGGACAGGGTAAAAGCGGGCTCACTAGAATGGCTGGGAGGGTGCTGCTCACCCCTCCCCATGTCTCTTAAACACACACTTCCATAAAATGCCACTGTAGGCGTGAGGAATGCTGCTTGTAAATCACAACTGCCTCCAAGTCTGGCCTCTGCCTATCACACTCCCACAAGGTATGGTAGACCCAAGATCCTTAATCTAGACCTGGAGATAAAGGCCAAGCTTAGAGGACAATGACGGTCACTCAGGGCATCAGTGAAGAGATGGGGACTAGGCACAGATGGATGCGTCTGGTAGCCGGTGCCAACCCCAGTAGTCTAGTTCTCTAGCTCCATTTCATATGTGGCAGATTTCTGCTCTACATACACTCTTGGCTCATCACAAGGATATGAAAATAGAACTTGGTTACCAAAGCTTCAAGGAGATCTGGAAGGAAAAGATGAATGTGACTTACTGCTGGGTCTATCAATCCTGTGGGTGCCATAGGTTCAGATTGGTGGGGGAGGAGGCTGCAAAACTTACAAAAGAGTCCCCAGAGAAGGGAGAGGCAATGTCAGAAGATGTTCCTAAGAGACCTCGCCAAGCAGAGATTGCTGACTGTTAGGTTACGTAGTGTCTCCATCCTTTGGGGCAAAATCTGTTATTGTTGGGCCAGGCTGGGCTCCTGTCAGGAACCTGTTTCCTCACTGACAAAGTGTAAGAGCTCCTATTTCTCCCAGTTCACAGGCATGGTGAGGAATGAAAGCATGACAAAACCATACAACAGACACTCCCAGACCCACTGTTAAGTTTTCTAGTCCTATACGTACAATCCCCCGAGGCCTATGTCATGACCTGAAAGAACAATGGTTTTCTCCACTAACAACCAAGTTCTCTGCCAAGATAATAACACATCACAGTTCCTGCAACAGATGAAAAGAAACAACCAGAACTGTCAGCCAGCTCAAGGACCATCCTCTCACCAACAGGGAGTTTACAGAGACATAAGGAAACCACCTAAATATTAGTTTTCCCTTGACCTGGCTTTCAGATTAGTTCAGGATTTGGGTGAGCTCTTAGCCACACACTGATGTCATAATCCAAATCAGCATTTATAGAGAAGGGAACACTCACAGCAAAACACGTCTTGAGAAGGCACATGTGAAAGGAGACAGCCCTTCCTTTCCCTGAGAAAGGGGAGCAGGAAGCACCAGAGTTCTCTGTCCAGGCCAGCCTTCCAGTAAGTGTGAGGGAATGGGAGAAACAATTGTGTGTGGGTCATCAAGTGGAAGCTCAGGTAAAAAGAAAACATGGCCCTAAGACCCTGACAAAAAAAGCAAGAGTCAGGGTGGTGTTATAGATGGACAGATGTCATTCTGTGGAAGGGATGGCATTTGAGGCCTTTCTCATAGGACAGGGTCTCAAAATTCGAGATGGAGGTCCAGAAACTGAGAGAGAGAATAACTGTGAAAAGAAAGAAGACTGGGGAGAGATGGCAGGGGAGGAAATATTCCCAAGAGCTCTGAAAGCACAGTGTATTTTGTGGCCTGACATACACTTAGACCTAGCACCCACCCAGCAAACCTAGGCTGAATCAATGAATTTCTAATGCTCTGAACACCCCTGAGACTGAGAAAACGGTGCTTCACACCCGTGGCAGCAATGCTTTTGAAAATTCCTCAAATTTTAATTAGCCCCCACGAAACAGCAGCAGGGTGGCATAAATTTACCAGGGTCCAGAGGTTTAAAAAATAATATGTTTTCTGGAATGTGGTAGGCTCTCCATATACCTGTACAGCTGAGGATTAAAATAATTAATGCATATAACCACGTCTGGCACATATTATGAGCTTAAAAAGGTTAACTATTCTACTGTCTATACCAGGAGTTGTAAAAGTGTGGTTCCCAGACCCTTAGGGATCCCAGGTCCTTTAGGTGGTTTGTGAGGCCAAACATGTCTCCATAATAATCCTAAATTGTTCTTTGCCTTTTTCACTGTGTCAACAGCTGGCCTGATGGTGTAGACACATGTGGGTGAAACTGGCGGTGCCTCAGAGTGAATTAGGTAGTAGAACAAAACACCAAGTGTACCACTGTATCCCCAAGGTGCCCAGTTTCACATAAGAATGTCCCACATGAAATATAAAAATAATTAATTTTATTAGTAATAAACTCTTGAGTATGCCTCTTTCTAATCTTATATGGGATAAAGAGGGAAGTATGCCTACAACACTTCTGCTGCAAATGGGAGGACAGAGGATTTTGTGAGAAATGCTGGCTGGAGTCGTGTGCTACACTGGCTGCTCATTTCATGGATGCTATTTTTAGTTAAAAGAACACAGACAAGCCAGGCTGCTTCATCAGACTTGGGTGAATGACAGACATGTTCTTATAAATGAAAGAAGCAAGCTCTTCACTTCAAGGAAAACAACGGATAGTATCTGTTGCCAATAATATAACTTGAGCTTTCAAGTGAAAAATTAGAATTTTAGAAAATGTTTATCGGCCACAGTGAGTTTGACAGCTTCCCAGTACTTAAAGACTTTCTGATTAAATTGTTGATGTTAACAAGTGCGATTTCTAAAATATTTTACAATGAAATATGTCAACATTTGGAAGTGCTGCATTAATTGGTGAGCCAACACTTTCCCAATGACCAAAGCCTTATGTTACGAGAACATTCAAGAAAGGGGAACACTGTTGTACTGTTGGTGGGAATGGGAACTGGTGCAGCCACTCTGGAAAACTGTGTGGAGGTTCCTCAAAGAGTTAAAAATAGAGCTACCCTACGACCCAGCAATTGCTGGGCACAGAGAGGGAGGCATGGCTGGGGATTTACCCTAAAGATACAGATGCAGTGAAACGCTGGGACACCTGTACCCCAATGTTCATAGCAGCAATGTCCACAATAGCCAAACTGTGGAAGGAGCCTCGGTGTCCATCGACAGATGAATGGATAAAGAAGATGTGGTCTATACATACAATGGAATATTACTCAGCCATTAGAAATGACTATACCCACCATTTCGTTCGACGTGTATGGAACTGGAGGGTATTATGCTGAGTGAATGAAGTAAGTCAGTTGAAGGACAATCATCACATGGTTTCGCTCATATGGGGAATTAAATAGTGAAAGGGATTATAAGGGAAAGGAGGGGAACTGAGTGGGAAAAATCAGAGAGGCAGACAAACCATGAGAGACTCCTGACTCTGGGAAACAAACAAGGGTAGTGGCAGGGGAGGTGGGTGAGGGATTGGGGTAACTGGGTGATGGGCACTGAGGGGGGGACTTGACGGGATGAGCACTGGGTGTTATACTGTATGCTGGCAAATCAAACTCCAATAAAAAATTTTTAAAAAGACCCATTCAAATGGAAGACAGACCAATGAGTTTTTATATAACCAGGTACAAAACTTCCTTAATGTGGTTTCAGATGCTACCTGGCAATGAACTTTTGAAAACCTACTACTGGTTGAGTTTTGATATAGTATCAAAGAAGAAAAAGCATAATTACCTGAAGAGGTTATAAAAACACTCTCCCCCTTTCCAACTATGTATCTCTTTGAGACCAGTTTCCTTCCTATTTTTTAGAAGAACCCAGCTACTTTCTATTAAGTCAGGCATTTGAAATTCATAAAAATGCAAAACAATGTCACTCATCTCATTATTTTTGCTTTGTTTTGAAAAATTTAGTCACTTCTCACAGAAGTAGAAGTATATCATTCATATAACATAATGGGGTTTGTTATTTTTATATATATATTTTTAAGTTTCTTATTTATTTATGATAGGCAACAGTGAGAGAGAGAGAGGCAGAGACACAGGCAGAGGGAGAAGCAGGCTCCATGCACTGGGAGCCCGATGTGGGATTCGATCCCGGGTCTCCAGGATCGCGCCCTGGGCCAAAGGCAGGCGCCAAACCACTGCGCCACCCAGGGATCCCGGTTTGTTATTTTTAAATGAATTCAATATTTTAAAAATTTCTCAGTTTTAAATTCTAATTCAGTAATATTGATATATTCCACATAAGCTAAAGTTTTTGGAGGTCTTTGATTATTTTTAAGAGGGCAAAAGGGGTCTTGAGACCAAAAGGTCTGAGAAGCGCTGATTTATACAAAAGGGTATAAAGGCTGAGGTGATGGCCATGACCAGGAAGCAAAGCTTTCCCTCCCCCTAAGATGGAACCCTGTTCCATGGGGCTGTGTGATTCCAATCAGGTCGCGGACATCTGAACTTGGAAGGCTACAGCTTAGGAACCTGTCTGTGTGTGTTTCTGAATGGAAGGTAGACTAAAAGCGAGAGTGTAAGATGAGTAAGACATCTTACACTGAGAAATAAAATGAGGATTAAAGAAGCATTATTTTGAAAATGGATCCTGGCTGCCAGGAAGGACCCCAGCCACTGTTCCCTCATCACCCAGGGGGACTCCCTGCCACACTAGAGGGCTCTAGGTGCTTTCCTCTTTATATCAATTTGGATACAAGCTCAGTCACCTTCAGAGCAAAGAGGGGGGCAGGTGGCTTTCACCCCTAGGCTGAATGGCTTTGTTGGGCCTGCTTGCAGCCAGTGAAATTGGGCACACAGAGAAGTGGGCACAGAGAGGGAGGCACTCAATTCTGTCCCACAGTAGCTGATCCTTCAGCAGTGATGCTATTAATGCTGGAAACCAGGGCTGTTGCCTACAGGAGGCTTTGTTTTGCAGTCACCATGTATCCAGGCCCCTGGACAAATGTCATTCATAAGTTCCTACTATCCTCATCTGAGTAGCTGAGTTAGCTCCAGTTCTGTCTACCCTGAACTGAGCTAACTAATTGAATGGTTAGCGCTGAGGTCAGTAGTCGTTGTGAAGCTATTTCAAGACACAATGATTATCTGTCGTAGCTTAGCTGGGGAAACGAAATACACACCCGTGAGGCATTTAATGAGAAAGCAAATATAAGATAACTGGTAAAACCGTGCTATCCAAGACATTTAGGAAATAATTCACAAGAAGGTACAACTTCTCTAGTAATACAGAAATTCAAAAGAAATTAGAGAAATGATCAGATCTTCTAGCCTTACATATTTTCCCAATGGGTCCTCCATCTAAAGCTCTTGATATTTCTTGAAGAGGTCCATATTGTACAGAGACGAAAGAAGCAGGGAAAAAGCAGCTGTCTCATGAAGTTAAGAGGGGCCCTCCTGGGGATGGATGAAATGGCCTGATGGGAAAGACACCTTTCTTTGTTTCTGGCTACTTGGAAGGCCATATTCTTTCAAGAGCTGATTCACACAGGCAGTCCCTGTAGTAGTAAATACTTTTACGTTTCTCTGGTATCACTGGTGGAATGCTGACAAATTTGGTAGGATTTTCAAACAGCAAAGGGAGTCAATTCTTGAGATACATTTGAACCTCTTTCATAACCATAGATTAAGAGCAGTTACAGCTAAATACTGATTTCAGTTCTGCTGCTTTTCTAAGTTCCTCTTTGGAAATGCTGCCCTTTAATGACCAAAAAGACACTTTACTGTGCATAAGAAACATGACTCTGGAGGGAGAAAGACTCCAGGAGAAAGGCAGGGTGGGGTGGAGAGGTTAACTCTATAGTTGGCTGTAATATATGGCCTTGTTTTACTCCCTGTGACCCCCCGCCCCACATACATGCACACGTGTCTCATAACCCCACTCATATCCCCCACCACACATGATAAACTTGTTTTCAGTCCTTGCCACAGTTCTAGGATTTCCATCCACTGATTTGCCTGTTTCAAGAAGATCCTGTCAAGTGCACTAGATGGTGTAGCTTGTGAGGTTTTTAAAAAGCTGTAGTGTTGGTTTGTGTTTTTTTAAGATTTTATTTATTTATTCATGAGAGACACACAGAGAGAGGCAGAGACACAGGCAGAGGGAGAAGCAGGCTCTCTGTAGGGAGCCTGATGTGGGACTCCATCCCAAGACCCCAGGGTCACGCCCTGAGTCGAAAGTAGACACTCAATAACTGAGCCACCCAAGGCACCCACACTATAGTGTTTTGTTTCAAAAAGCAAAAAGATGTGTGATCAAGCATTTGTTTTCTGATGAAAAAGGAATCAAAGAACACAATGTCTTAGTGAAGCCAGTCACGTACACGTGGTTCCCTTGATAATTACAAATGGCTTCATTTAAGAAATTATTATTAACGTTTGAACTTGCTGCACTTTTGCAATTAGTGTAATTAGGGATAGTCACATTTAGGCAATATATCAAACGCATGATCTAGAAACTGCGTTTTAAGTAATTGTTTAGGCTAACTCAGAAAGAAAGTATTTTTAAGGTACTGTCTTGTGTAAGGAAACATGATCCCTGAAAGCTACTGTAAAAGAAAAATAGCTACTTCACTATTTGATTTCTGGAGTAGCCAGACATCACAGATGAGAAGAGAGCGCTAGAAGTGTCCTTACAGTTAGCCTTAGTACATGGGTTTGTGGGCTCAGGTATTGTTCATTATTGAGTTATTTACTTCCTTCCACTTGTCATTTTGTAACCTGCTACTGATCCTCAGACCCCAAGCCTACGTTCTGTGACTCTTACAAGAAAGTTCTCCAAAGTGACCCCCTATACTTGGTAAAACTCTTTTCCAAATGGTCAAATTACCAGCTTTGCAATGGTGACCGAAATAAGAAAAAAGCCATCTCTTCTCATGGTGCGGGTTTACAGTTTTAGGCTGCTGGGGTCTGGAAAGAATTTTTCCTTTTCATCCCTACATTTAGATTACAGTCCAAGTGGCCATCGTGCACCAAAATACAAGTTAATACCAAAGAGCAAATGTTGGCCACTGGCAAACCAAGTCCCTGAAGCTTACAGATTCCCAACCAATGCTGGTGTTAAAGTTCTGTGAGTGTGCTCCTATATTTGGGTTAGTTTTGGAAGAAAAAGTCTTTCAATTACACTGACAAGCAGAGCAAACAAAACTGCACTGTACTTAGGTTAAACTTAGAAAGCAATTTATAATGCTCAGATTTACAATGGGAAAAGAAAAATAATTATGTGCATCTAAATTATGTACACTTATTTTTAAATTCTAGGTGATTAAAAAGTCAGCTTGTCGTAGGCTATCAATGCTCTGGAGGCATTAACAAATGGTTGATCATTTCCAAGTATAAATAATCGGTTGTTTTGACCTCTGCTTTCTTCCTCCCTGTGGTGGGCTGAATAATGACCCCCCTTCTCCTCCTCCCAATTTTTAGAACCTGTGAACATGTTACCTTATATAGCAAAAGGCACTCTGCCTTTATGATTAAATTAAGGATCTTGAGATGGGAAGATTATCCTGAATTATCCAGATGAGCTCAAGATAATCCTAAGGCTTCTTCTAAGAGGGAAGTAGGAAGGTCAGAGTCTGAGAAGGAGATGTGTTGACAGAAGCAGAGGTGGGACCGGTACCATTCCTGGAAGAATGGTCACAGAATGCAGGAGGCCTTTGGAACCTGGCAAATGCAAGAAACTGGTTCTCCCCTAGAGCCTCCAGAAGGAAGGCAAGACTACTAAACCCGTTTTAGACTTGTGACCTCCAGAGCTGGGGGATAATCGATTTGTATTGTTTGAAGGCACTAAGTTTATGGTAATTTGTTGCAGCATCGACAGAAAACTAATATGCTATCACAGGTAGAAGAGCCCCAGTTTAGGATACTCGAGGCTGCGGGTGAAACTGGAGAGGCCCTGCTAGCAAGCTGCTATGGGAGAGTTCACAGATCCTCCAAGACGTCCAGTTCTAAGTTTTTGTTGAGGCAACTGGAGTGACAGGGCTGCTGACACTCTGATGTCTGGTAGGATCTGGCCCAGAGCTTGTGTCAAAACCAGAACAATATTAAATGCGGGAAGCACCAAATGCACAACTGCTGTGGCCCCTTGGATAGTGTACCCAGAGTGCAGAGAGCCTGTTTGCTAGTTCCCATAACACAGCTTTTTGGCCTGTACTTCCCTCTGGACATAGAGAGCTAGAACTGCTGGCATTTTAACAGTAACCATCGAGTAATAGGAGCTAAAGATGATAGCCATCAGGGCATGAGGAACATTCCTAACTGCATATCAAGAATCCATTGGCTTAAAAAAAAAATCCATTGGCTGTTTCTTCCTTCCTAACAGAACTGATTTTGTATCGATATCTGCCTGTGTCTTATGGCCCATGAAAACCGACCCAACCCCACTTCGCAGGTCGGCTCTGCTGATATAAGTCAACCAGCACAGTTTATTTTCTAGGTCATCTTCAACAATTCACGAGTTGGCCTATGACCAAGTTCTTCAATCAAAGGTGATCTCAGGATCCTTGTCTTGAATACCAGGGCAGGAGAACTTTTCCCTTGGAAACTGTAGCATGTAGATGTGAGGCCTAGAACTGCAGCCACCATCCTGCCATCAGCCTGAAGGCAAAGCTAGAATGTGGATGACTGGGGAGACTGAGCACAGCTGTGGGATCAGCTCAACCCAGTGGCTGGCTCCATCTCTAATGCCAGGTATGCCCGTCAGTGAAGTCTTTTATTGGCTCACTCTATCTGAGTTGGATTTTCTGTTCTTTTTTTCTGAAAGCATCTGAAATGATAAAGGTGGAGATAAAGTTCTTCTGACCTATACTTTGTATATTTATTTTAGAAGCTGGAAGGTATACAAACTTCTAGGTACTGGAATATTAAACTGAGCACTATTTTATTGAATCCTTAGACTCCCTGCCCCCATGGGTAGGAATATCATTATCCCCTTTTATAGATCAGGAAACTGAAACATGTGGAGGTTAAGAAACTGGCCTAACATCATAATTAGTAAATGGTAGAGTTGGGACTCAAACCTTATCTGCTGGAATCTAAACTCATCTACTTTTCCAGCTGAGACTTGCTTACTTTCTTCCACTTCACAAAATCCTGAAAAAGTTATCTTTATTAATGCTTTAAATTTATATTATCCTGTGTGGATGCTGTCTTAAACAATAAAGCAGATTCAGAAATAAACCCTGAAAATCACGAAGCTTTGGCTCTTTTTCTAGCTGGCCCTGAGCTAGGAAAATAATTCTACATTTCCAGAGTCTTGATTTTTTTTCCACTAATAAAATCAAGTTAGCAAAATAAAATTCATGTTGAAGGAGATGAACATAAGGACAATGGGGTGACAAGAGTGCTGACTGCTTTGTTTCCGTTGTGTGACCTTGGCCAAGTTGCTTTCCCTCTCCGGGTCTCTATCATCTTCTACCAAGATGCGATGGCCTAACACTCTAGAATTCCGTATCTACCCGACCTGTGGAGCTCTGGAAAGGGTTGTACCAATTTATTCAGTTAGCAAATGAACATCTATGCTTCACCAGGTTAAAGTAGTGAGCTCCATGAATCCCCCCCCCCACCTTGTAATGCCCACTAGCCCTATCCACCCAGATTGCTACTACCCAGGTTGCTTTTACTAATAGTAAAACTGGAGATCAAAGAAAATCTTGAAAAATCAGATTTTTGAAACAAAATCTTAAAATCTAGTGGTCGCTGACCACAGTGAGGGACCACTGTCAAGATATCACCCCGCGCCACTCAACATTCACGTGGGAGAGATGGGCAGGGGTGACTTGATGGCTTTTTTGATGACTGTCCTGATTGCTGACAGATAAGGGACCCTTCCCCTGTTGGGGTCAGATGGCACAATAGCTGCTTCTTGATTTGGTGGTGAGAGTTAACAGGAAGGTCTTCCACTCTCTGCACCGGGTCTTTGAGCATCCTCTGGGCCAACAGTATGGTGGGCTCCACCAAGTGGCCATGATGCCTGCTCTTGATCAGTGGAGGTCAGGGAGGAAGGTAAACCCACTGACTCAGGAGATTTGGAAAGTTCCTCAGGCTAATTTCTTTTTGCTTTCCTGGTGCCTGGCCGCAGGGTGCAGGAGGCACCACTTGTTCTTCCTTTTAGAGGAACGAGGATGTCACTGGGGTCCTGAAGGCCCAGATCACCAGGCTCTCTGGAGCACTGCTCTTGAGGCTGCTGTTTACCGCTGTCCTAGGGCCCCATGGGGGGCGGGGGGGGCCGTGGTACAGGCCCGTCCTGCGCTCCCGGGACCACCGCCGCGCCCCGCGCCTACTGTCCCAGCTCCACAGTTGGCTTTGGACGCGTACCCTGGTGCCCCTCCAGGCCCTCCTCCTGCCCACCGCGACTGCGGCGGCCGCTGTGCGCCAGGAGCTGCCCGCGTCCGCCCCGCGCACACGGCGCCGCGGGGTAAGGAGGGCCCGGCCCAGCCCGCTGCCGCCCGGGCCGGTGCCTCGTCGGGGCAGGCGCTCCGCAGCCGCCGGAGCCCGGGAGCCCGCAGGGCGCCGCCGCCAGCCGCCTCCGCGCCAGCCGCAGCAGGTCTCCGGGAAGGCGGGGCCGGGGCCGGGGCCGGGGCCAACGCGCTTCTCCGCCCTGACGTCCCCCGAGGCGGCGTCCCCGCCGAGCCCCCGCGCCCCGCCCGCGCCCCGCCCGCGCCCCGCCCGCGCCCCGCCCGCGCCCCGCCCGCGCCCCGCCCGCGCCCCGCCCGCGCCCCGAGGCACGGAGGGCCGAGGGGGCACACGTGGGCCGGGCTTCATCCAGCTGGGAAGGGACTTCGTTTCGGCCCCTACGTGTGCCCCATGTGCGCCCGCCCTACGAGAACACACCGGACACAAGCGAACCAGGCCTGCATGCGGGCGGTGTCTGCCCCTCCCACCGGCCCCCACCCCAGGCCCTGGCCTCTGGGCGCCCTGAGGGAACCTGGCCCCGCCTGCGGAACACGACCCTGGGCTGGGCCTCCTCCCAGCTTCCTACGGAACCGCATCCAAACCATTTTGCTGCTTTCTCGGCTGCTGGCGGCAAAGTGGGAACCTGGCTGGCGCTGGGCCTAGTCGCCGGCAGGGAGGACAGAATCAGAGGAAGTGACCTTAAGCACCTGGCACAGTGCGTGGTGCGCAGTTCACCTCTAGGCCAGTAATCCACACCTCCCTATTCGAAGGCCAGCTCATGAACAACCTTAATCGCACCTGCACCTTGAATTTTCCTTTGCCACTTAACCTATTCATAGTTTCCTGGGATTAGGACGTGCACACCCTTGGGGCCACGATCCTGCCTCTACCCCAGACTTATTTGAGGCCTTGGAAGTGCTCATCTGGAGTGTTGCAGCGACATCCCAGTGGGCCTCCACATCCCCACTCTTGCATGGCAATCCTCTGGATTGCTGTCTGGCTAAGGCAGATCTGACTGGTGCCTTATACAGTGCCTGAGATACATCAGGTGATTAGCAAACATTCTAAAAGCCAAAAAAACTGCATACTCTGTGCCAGGCACACTTAGAAGCACTTCAAATTTTTAACTAATTTAATCCTCATGTCAACCAAGTGAGGTATTAGCGCTATGCCTGTTTTACAGATGAGAAAACTGCGGTACAGAGAAGTTGTCACATGCTCAATCTCACAGATAATAGGTGGCAGAGAAAGAATTTAAGACCAAGTGGCCTAAGTCTAGAGCCCTATGCTCATAACTACCTCACTAGTATTGAGTGAATGAATGATTCAGTCCTCAAGAACCTTTCACAGCCACTGGCTGGCAGGCGGGTGAGCCAAGATACTATATAACTAATAGGGATGGTGACTAGACTCAGGAGGACAAAGGTCTGACTGCTTATGCCACTACTATGTGACCCTATAAAGTTAATCTGTCTTTACTTCAGTTTCTTCAACTATAAAAGAGGAATAAAATCAAGTACTTTATGTACTGCATATTGCGAGGATTACCTGAGGTAATACAGAAGTGCTCAGGACCCACAGGGTACCAGGTAAATGTTAACCCCTCCCACCCTGCAACTGTAAGGCCAAGTAGTATAAAATACATGGTGGCAACTGGCATGTCCCTCTAAGACTGAATATATTTAATGACTGGATTTCCAAGCCACTCTATCCTACCACGACCCTACCCCTCGATTCTTCCCCAACCCATGTCATCTGGTTGCCACTCCTGGCATATGACCCAAACTTTTCTGATTGGGGGTGCTTTGTCAAAGCAGCTCTTCTCATCAAAAATGTCTTTCTCTTCTTATTTTACCTGCTTATCTACTTTCTTTATGGACACCTGCCCAACTCCTCATCTGGCTGCCTACTGTATTTTACCTGTACCTTTATTACAGCATATCCAAACTCATGATTATATTAGTTACCTGTTCACACCTGTTTCCTCCATTGTTTAGAAGATCCTCATTTTCTTCAGCTTTATGAGCCTCTCGAGACTAACCTACACTGGAGGTCGGAAAGATTTGTGGCAATGAGTTAGATATGGAAGCAGGGAAGATATGGTCCAAGCACAAAGACCTAGCAAAGAAAACAGGGACACAGATACTCCATGTAAGGTCATACGTGCCCTTTAGAAATGCCATGAAATGGCAGGGGTAGAAAGACAGAGGAAGAGGTTGAAAGGAAGGCTTCGTGGAGGAGGTGTCTGTGCATGTGCATCATGGGGAGAGGCTGTTTGGAGAGAATCTGAAGAGGCTTACAAATATTGCCTGAGTGCCAGAGGTGGACCTACCACCAAGTTGCCTCATTTTGCGTGTAAGTATTTGTGTTGGGCTCTAGACTTATTTCTCTGGTGACCAGTAGGCCTTTCCCCTCCTTAGCACTCAACAAGCTGCAGCATTTAGGTGGGAGAGATTTTTGGTGATGGGACAAGAGCAGACACAAGTGGCAGCTTTCTTTGCAGGGAGAGGATGATGGAAAAACCTCCGTGGGGAGAGTGTTCGCTGAGTGACAGGGGTCAGGAACGCACCAACTTTGATCTGTGAAGTGACAGGTGATCTTCATTTGGTTAATTTCAGAATTTAGCGGAAATAGCTGGTTCGTCTCTTCTGGGGGAATAACTTAGTGGCCACAGATTTACGTTCACAGAAACCGTGCTTTTTTTAAAAATTATTATTTTTTTTAGAAACCGTGCTTAAACTGCAGTGTATGAGAAGCCTTGGCTTAGAACTAACAGGCAATAGGCTTTCTTAGGAATTTTCTGGATCGGGATATGCCAAAGAAACGTGACGTAGTATGGCGGGCTGCTACTGCTGGATCTTCTTTACCTCTTCATTACCATACGATGTTTTGATAGGATTGTAACAGTTTTTGACAGTATGGCTTAGCGTTAGTTTAGGCAGATCCCAGTAACCCTGGGCCAGCTAACAGGATTCTCGTGAGGTTTGGGACACTGGTGGATTCCTTTTACCTAGAAAAGCTGACATTTTCCTGCAGATCATCTGGTCAACACCAACTGTCCCACCTACCCTGAAAACTCTGAGTGCAGATCTCTGGCTTGGTCGACTCTGGCAGGTTAGAACTTTGACTTCTGTTGCATTTAGATTTCCTACATGTAACAGTGAGTCACAGTTGTGAGCTACCTCACAGGTGGACTAAGACTGATTAAAAAGATGATGCTTTTAAAAAGCCATTCTGTGTGTAATAGCTAGGTCAGGGGCTTTCCTGGACAATGGAAAGAACATGGAACCAGAGTCAGAAAATGTGCAACAAGCCACAGCCTTAATCATCCTGGTTACCTTGGGCTAGTGACATTCAGTCACCCAGAAATTCTTCTGGAACCAGGCAGTGGTAGAAAGAATAAATGAGCAAGTATCCCTTAATTCTTCAGAGTCCTATTTTCATCAACTATATAGTAGAGGAGTGAAAAAAACCCACCAGTAGCAAACTGATGCATGTGAAGTATTTGGGGAGCTGTCAATTCAATATCCCATGTTATTATCTGCACTTTTAATATTTTACCTCACATAAGGGAAGAAAAATTAGATAAGTAATCACATGGACAAAGCTACTAATATTTTAAAATATTTTAGCCTTATATTGCAACTGGCTAAGTATTCAGAAACATGGCTTCCATCCCATTGGTTAAAAGCAATTTGGGGAGTATGGAGTGAAACCATTCCCAAGAGTTTCTCTTCATTTGTCAGCCCTGAGTGAGGGGCTTTATGTGTCTGAATCCATTTGCTGACAACCAGACATACTTTACCACCTTCATTTCTGTTTCTGGAAATCCAGATAGGACACTAATAACACAAAGCTTGAACGTCTCATAATTCTCCTTCTGGGAGAGAAGCGGCATGAGGTGGAGACACAGAGTCTCATACTTAAGCGGCCTTGTTTGTACATTCTATCAGAACAGAACATGGTCTTTCTTCCTGAGGCCTGAAGTGGTAGTGCTGAAGACTGCAATCTTTGGAGCCTGGATGCCATTCTTAGAGTTACAGAGACTTCACACAGCCAAGTGATTTCACCTGACTCCATTTACCTACCATGAAAGGGTCACCTTGTGGGACCGTAACATAACATATTATGTTAGGAAGAAGCATCCACTTTCAAAATAGACTCTCAGCAGGTAATACGGGTCAGCTCAGGCTATTTTTAGTTCTGCTTTGGCAATGACCACAAAGGGAATCTAAACTCACTTTTTTGCCCTCAGAATCCTGCTGGCATGTTCTCATCAAAGACCTACCCTTTCTGTGGTGATGGATAGCCTGATCAAGAGTTGCCAGTGCAACTGCTGCCACGTACCCACACCACCCTTTTCCAGAGACCTCATAACTTGTGCTGAGAAATCGTGAGGATTCTTTCCCTTCAGAGATATTCTGACAAAGATGGAAGGAAGGTCAATATAAAGGGCAGTAAGATGTATGAACCCCAAAGTAGTGTTTTCAGACAAACCAATCATAGCTTGACAGTCTATTGCTCTATTCTATGATTTGAAAGCATGTTCTAAAATGGATAGGAATAGGAAACAAGATAAAAGGCATCTGTGTTAAACCTCGGAAGTTCCTTCTTTAGACAAATGAAATATTTGCAAAATTTGGTACTAAAGAGCCTACTGATTATATATAATACCCACACACTTGTCTTGAAATGTTAATAGTTTGTAGGCAGTAAACTGCCCTACAGAACAAATTATGATATTTTTTAACAATGAGAGGAGTCATGTCTATTATAAGGCTTAGAGAAATGAATTTGGACAAGGTTTGGTGTTGTTGAAAAATTGAAGGTCTAAGTCCTCTAGGATGTTGTTATGAAAATCATAGCCAATCCCAAAAATGACCCTTCAAAACCCATGTCCTATTTCCTTTACTCCCCTGTGTCATCATTTTATTTTCTCACTGAGGCAATTTGAAACGCTAAGGAACCACAAGCAGAGGTGACAGAAATGACAATGGCTAAAGGAAGAAGACAATGGAAATCTTAAAGAACAGAAATATGTTTATAGGCATTTTTAGCAAGACGGACAAGAGCAGACCCAAGGTAATAGATCCCTCAGGTTTCAGAAGACTCTGAAAGTAGGTTCCTTAAATCAGAGAAGCATAGCCCCAAATACACAACCACTACCATCAATTCTGAAAGAACACCCAGATGCCTCCTTGGAAGCTTAGAGAGTCCATTTCCAAGTATCTGTCAAAGAGCCAGTTCCCTTCATCAGGTCATAGAAGAGCACTGTGATTGAAAGGCATGGCCACTTACTAGGGTATCTCTCCTCCTCTTCTATCGGCTGTTTCTTCTCAGGCTTGGGAGGGCCTTTGATTTTATACACCAAGGCACGGAGTTTCCCAGTCCAGGAGGTGTCCTCCTCCTCTTCTTCCTCCTCCTCCAGTGGAACTCCTAGCAAGTCACAGAACAGAGCAAAAACCTCAAACAGTACATGACACCACCATATGATTGAAAGAACATAAAGTCTATGCTTCCCACCCTTCTGGAACCTTCTAAAGATACTACAGGCAGCTCCCCATAATTATATATCTACTAGTTTTGTTTTTTTTTTTAAAGATGATTTCTGGTATGCAAGGACATGGAGTAATTTCAAACTCCACACTTAACTTTTTCTAACCCATGTCTCAAAAGGGCTCTAGAGTACCTAGGAAGAAAGACTTAATATTGAATCATTTCAAGTGAAAAGACCATCTATTATTTATATATTAGTCAATCCATCCTTGCACAAGCAACACAAATGCTGAGAACCATTTAAAATCAGCAGCTATGCATCAGAGTAAGGACTGCTGGCTTAGAATTCTTCAGGGCATAAGTTACTAGATTTATATCACTGTACAATCTATGAAGCAAAGGGGATCAGAATCTTGGTTCAGCTGGGAGCAGAGTCCACCTGTCTAAGCAAAGTGGGTGAGGTTTACAGAAGCATTTGTTATTTTCCTTCTATAGAAAACTCGTTCACTTTCTTCTATCTCACAAAATTTCTTCTTGGAGGAAGTTTCTTTTTTTATTTTTATTTATTTTTATCTTTTTTTCGGAGAAAGTTTCCATTATATGATTACACTAGAATTATTTCCTACAGCTTCTCTGATCCAAGTAGTTTGGGCAGAAATCATTTCTTGAGCAATTAGTATTGTACAGTTAACCCTTGAACGATGCAAAGGTTGGGGTGCTACCCACTTGCACAGTGGAAAATTCACATATAACCCTGACCCTCCAAAACTTAACTATAAATATCATGCTCTTGATGGGAAGCCTTACTGGTGACAATTAATAGTCAACTAACACATATTTTTAAATGTCATATGTATTCATTGGGCTCTCTGCTCAGTGGGGCGTCTGCTGCTCCCTTTCCTTCTGCCCCTCCCCACCCCTGCTCATGGTTTCTCTCTCTCCCTCTCTCTAGCTCTCAAATAAGTAAAATCTTTTAAAAAATTATATGTATTTTATATGTACAGTATTCTTATAATCAAGCAAGCTGGAGAAAAGAAAATGTTATTAAGGAAATCATAAGGAGGAGAAAAAAAAATGTATGGTGCTATACTCTATCTATGGAAACAGAATTCCACATCCTAAGTGGACCCCTGTAGCTCAAACCCATGTTGTTCAAAGGTCAACTGCACTTTTAAATAGAAAACTTTCTTCCCAACCCCCACTAGCTGCTAATGAGGGAATCAGGAACAGACTTGTCTTTGATAAAGCTCTCATCACAGAAGCTCACCACAGTGAATGAGAAGGTCCTCATGGAAGTCATATAGCTCCTCCCGGATCTCCTCTGGGCAGGGGCAATTCTCTCCCAGTTGAAAGTTAAGAAGCATGTTGATCTTTGAGGGACAAAGAAGAATAGGTAGTTGGTTCTCAGTGTTGGTGAAAAGAACTCCGA
The DNA here is from genome assembly GCF_003254725.2 of Canis lupus dingo. Lineage (NCBI taxonomy): Eukaryota > Metazoa > Chordata > Mammalia > Carnivora > Canidae > Canis > Canis lupus. The sequence continues at coordinate 1,492,410 of NC_064272.1, forward strand.
TCCGGCATGCCTGGATGGCTCAGTTGGTTGTGTCTGCCTTCAGATCAGGGGTCTGGGATCGAAACCCTAGTTGGGCTCCCTGCTCAGTGGGGAGCCTGCTTGTCCCTCTCCCTCTGCCCCTCCCCTCTACCCCTTCCTCTGGCTCATGCAGTCTATGTCTCTCTCTCAAATAAATAAAGTCTTAAAAAAAAAAACTCAGATCCTGCTTAGACACTTAACATTCTTTGCAAATTTTATTCAACTCAAATTCTTTTATAAAGGCCAACATTTGGGACGCCTGGGTGGCTCAGTGGTTGAGTGTCTGCCTTTGGCTTGGGCCGTGATCCCGGGGTCTTGGGATTGAGCCCTGCATCAGGCTTCTCCTTCTGCCTGTGTCTCGGCCTCTCTCTTGTCTCTCAAGAGTAAATAAAATCTTAAAAAAAAAAAAAAAAAGATGGCCAACATTTAAAAGCAGCTTTCCTCCTTTTTCTGATTATAATGGTAATTTATTAATTGTACAAAATTTGGAAATACCCAAAGAAAATTTACTTTGATCCCACCACACAAAGATAACTATATTTATCTAATATAATATCTCCCTGTCTTTATGTATGCAGATGGAGAGCATACTCTAAACATTTCTGTTTTTCCACTTAACAATTTATCTTGAGCATTTTCTTATTTTACTGGTTTTTAATAGGTACAGTCCATTTTATCATACGGATCAATAGCAACTAATGAAAAAGCGGATGTAAAATTAATGATCTGTTAAGATATATTCCAATTGTTTCCATTTTTTGTCCTTATAAAGTTTGTCTGAATTTCCTTTTGCATAATTTTTTTTCACATCTCTTATCATTTTTTAAGGATAAACTCCTAGAACAGAAATGACTAGATCAAAAGGTTTGCACATTTTAATGGCTTTTGAAATGACTTGCCAAATCACTGTAAGCTCCAGAAAGCTTACAACAATCTGCATTACCAACTTTATACAACTTTCATTACAGTAATGAAAGTTAACACATTTTCAAATATTTTCCAATTTAATGGATGAAAAATGTCATATCCCTGTTGCTTTAATTTGCATTTAATTGGTGAGGTTGAATTTTGTTTTTCCACACTTAAGGGCCATTTTTCTTTCTTATCTTTCTTTCTTTATTTTTTTATTTATTTTTTATTTTAGGAAGGCTCCACGCCCAATATGGAGCCCAACATGGAGCTTGAAGTCACAACTGTGAAATCATGACCTGTGCTGAGATCAAGAGTGAGACACTTGACACTTAACCAACAGAGCCACCCAGGCAATCTTATTTTATAAATTTCCTATTCATGTTCTTCCTCCATTTTTCTGTTGAGTAATTTTCTTCTTAAAAATTCACAGGTATTTTGCACATCCTTAGACTATTCACTCTTGGTAGCATATACTCCAAATATATTTCCTGGATTTTAGTGAACTTTTAACTTTATTTACAGGATTTTTTAAATTGACATATAGGTTTTAACATGTAGTTAAACCATCTTAGGGATTCCTAACTGTTTGATGCCTTGGATGACTCTGACAGTCTATTGAAACACCTTAATTACTTCTCAGATTTGTATTTTGAATATGTATCATAAAATACAGCATATTACTTAGAGAAACAATTATACTGAAATCTAGTTATCAAGACCATAAAAAAGAAACCCGTGACACAGTAACAAATGTACTTGCTTATTAACTCATTAGAGAAAAAGATCTATTAGCAGGTCTCATATCCACTGTCATCTGGAAGTAGTGATGAATGCAAATTGATATTTCAATGTAGGACAACCACTATATTGGTTTTTCAACCGATATTAAAAAAAAAAAAAAAAAAAAACAGGCAATTTCTGTTGCTGGAAAAGTCAGGTATTTGCTTTGCTGCCTAAATCAATAATTAAAGAAATGCTATCAGAGATCAATGACAAGTTGGTACAAATGAAGTCATTCACTTCCTGCTCAGATTCAGGGATGTCTCAATTCTTCCCAAAGACCCACAACCCCACGTCAGTGACTATCTAGAGAGATTGACACGATAGCTAGATGTGATGTTGTCCATTTTGCTGCCTCACGTAGGGTAACCCAAACACTAGGCAAAGGCGTTTCCTCCTTTTGTTTAGGACTTCTAGGTTAAAAACTTTACAATCTCTTTTCTTTGCCACAAAAAACAATATTTAATGTTATTAGGAAGATCCTTTCCTAATAAGGAATAAAGGATCCTTTATTCCTTCTTTAAAGCTTCTACCACAAACAGTTTTTTGGCAGTAGGGAGAAGTATGGTTGTTAATAAAATAATATTCATAAAACAGTTTAGAGAAGTACTTTTTGTGGTTGTTAAAATATGGTAACTATATCAACATATATTGATAGGTTGTTTATTAAATTAAAACGAGATCTGAGGATCTAACTTCAGGGTCAGAAAATTAATTTCTCTGCTGAAAGATCTTTTTCCTTGGAACACTTAGGAAGCAGTGACCCACCAGCCTGTAGGGCAGAAAACCAAACGGGGAGTGAGCTGAATTTTCTGCTGCACAGGGCATACCCATTAATGAGGACCTTTTTAAAGTCAAAGGTTTACTGACTATGCCTGGCTGATTTGCCAACAACCACTGGACTGATCTTAATTTTGCCTACTTTTGTACTTGGTAACATCTCCCAAGATATGTCTTTTTCATCTCTCTATGCTACATAGATATAGGCTGAAAACCTTTATTTTTTTCCTCAAAGATTACAGAAGGATGAGAGAATCATATTACTATTTTGAAATTCTAATTCTTACCAATCCAATCTTCCAAGTGATTTTGCACTGGATCTCCTGAAGTTGATCTAAATTCTCCTTTGTTGACATTCAATTCTGAATTATTTAGAAAGCTCGACTGGTAGGTTTCTTCTAGAAATGAATACTGAGAGGGGTGGTGGGTGGGACAGCTGAATTTGATAGCAATGAGTGTACCTTCTTTCATTTCATTCCTAGACCAGCAGCATCAATATCACCTAGAAACTTGCTAAAAATGTAAATTCTTGGGCCTCTCACTAGAGCTACTGAATTAGAAGCCCCAGAGCAGGGGAGTCAGAAATCTGTTTTATTAAGCCTTTCTGGTAATTCTGAGGTCTGCTCAAGAATCCCTGGTTTTACACAGTGAGTGAAGAATCTTTCAAATTACAGACGTCTGACACAAGTCTGAAATGATTGCCCACTAGGTTACTGGGAAGACTAAAGGAGGAAGTGATGGAAGGCCCTGGGGACAGCAGAAGAGAAGGCAAAGAGGTAGTGGGGAAAAAGAGAGGTGGGAGCCAGTGTGGCCCTTCCAGGAGCCAGGATTATAAACTGTGTCTGTGAGGACAGTGTTAGATGGACAATGCAGTCCTAGCTGGGGGGTTAAGCAGATACTTTGGGAGACATACATAAACTACCCACTGGAAGAAGTGAGTTGCTGGCAAAAGGTCAAAGAACATGGCAAGAGGCAAATGCAAATACCTCTAACGCTGAAGCTGATCATAGCACATACAGAATGTTTACTATATGTCAGGTATCCTGCTGAGCAACCTAAATGCATTATCTCATGGGATCCTCACAAGAAGGGAGACAAGGAGATGAAGACATCCTCATGCTGCAGCTGGAAACACTGAGACGCAGAAAGGCAGTTGCCCAAGACCACATAGCAAGTGATGGGGGAGCCAGAGCAGGAGCCAGGCACCACATCAGTCTCCTATCCTGTTATTCACAAAAATGAGTCAGCATTTGCCCAACGAAATGGGAAATGTTCACACCTGTTGCCAGTCTAAAAGCAGCCTGACATTTGTAAACCTTGCAGAGAAATTCAGGCTCACTGCACTTCCCTCATCTTGGTGCGAATTACCTCCTCCCTTGACTTGAAAGGGTTTTCGCATTTTGCCTCCAGCAAAGAGATGATAAGCTTTGCCTACTCTTTTCAAGGCCAGGATCATTCAAGTGAATTTTTTAAAAGCCAAAATATGCAGTTCATTTTTACGCCAATATAAATATCTATGTTCTACAAAACAGCTTAGGAAAGTAATTGGACCAAGTTGTATCATTAATATCAAATGGTGGTAATTATACTGATAACAATTTTTGGATAGGCTGCTTATTAAATATAGATAAGATCCAAAGATCTGGTTTCAGATGCTGAAAACGTATTTCTTCACTGAAAGCTCTTCTGTTTTGAATATTTAGGGAGCTGGTGCCACACAGCCCACAGAATATACGTGAACAGCTGAGCAGTAGGGCAAACACAAACTACTCCTGCTCTCATCTGCAAGTCACTCACCAGGATTCTCAGTCTTCTCCAAGTGGCCTTCCCATCTAGGCAAGGCTGACTGCAGGGTGGGGTTCTGCAAGGAATGACAAGACCTCACAGAAGGGACTTCACTTGCCCAGGCCTGTTCTCCTAGCTTCTGGGGGCTGGGCAGCTTTATGAGGGTCTTGATCCTGGGGCAAGGAGTGTAGAACACTCAGATGAGAGAGACTGTTCATCTATTCTCAGAAATTGGGAAATGTTGACCGTGCTCTGTGGATCTCTGTTAGAAAGTAGTGAGCTCTGCAAAGACTGGACAGACATTCTTCTAATGGTAGCTCCTCGTTGGTGTGAACGCTGGATCCTGACAGTGAGTTGGTCTCTGGCTCAGTTTTAGGGAACAGGTAAAAGTGAGGAAGGGAGGGGAGGAAGCAATGCCCATGTGAACTTTTGGATGGATTTTTATCCCCATCTAAGATAACTAGTAGATGCTCCTGTTGCCACTAGCATAAGATTAGGCCTGTCTCCTGGCCTTGTGCTGGGTCATTTAATCACCCACAGCTCTCACAGCCCCTGCAGGCATATGGAGGTTGCATGTGCCCTACTCTGTGAGGTTCAGGTTCTTCCAGAGGAATGGTAAGGAGGCTCAAGAAGAGCTTCTTACCTGCTCCTGTGGAGGTGAGCGGAACTCCCTGGTCTTCCGGGCAGTCAGGGCTGCAGACATGTTCAAGGCCTGCATGAGCTCATTGTAGCGGAACTTCTGATTTGCCTGGAGTTTGGAGACGTAAATGTCGCCGAACGCCACAATGGCTTCCACTCGATGCTGTAGCTCACAGTCGCAGAGGTAGCTGAGGAGCTCGCACATCTGCGACAGAAGCGTGTGTTTATGTTAATTTGACAATACTTTGTACACACTGGTGAAGCAGCTAGCATCCCCATTTTACAGAGGGTAGCACTGAGATTCAGGCATTCTAAGCGACTTGCCCAGTGTCCACAGTAACCATAGAGCCATTACTTGAATCCAAGTCTGCCTGAATCCAGACACCAACTCTTTATCTGCAGGTCAGGAGGACAACAGGAAAATGAGCTCCCCAAAGACAGACTAAACCTGCCTGTAGAGAGGGAGAGCAGAATTTCTAAGAGAGTTCTTCAATGGCTCTACCCTCCAGGTAGAAACCACAACTGAATTGCACAGGTGAGCTCTGGGTCCTTCCAGACATCTTCTGGCTCTGGATGAAGGGAACTAAAGACTTCTGTTCCCCTCTCCATCTTTCTTTCTTTTTCTTTGTTGGCACTTTCTGTCATTCGTTCTTTTAGACTATCTACTATTACTAATCTTAACACTATTCGAACTTCTACTGATAAGGAAAGACAACAGCCATAACTTAGTGTGGACTATTTGCCAGACTCTGTACCAGGCACTTGCCATACTTTCTTCTTTAATCCTCTGTGTTCCTGATATTTTTATTAAAGCAGAAGTTCTATTAACCCATCTCCACTCTGCCAGGTGAACCAGGACCCAGAGCATATGCCCATCATGCTTGTGATTCTAGTTATAACATTTAATTACAAGTAACGTGTGCCATGAAATAGGAAAACCAAGCTGAATGACTAGGAAACATCTGTAAAAGGCAAATTTTTAAAAAAATATTTATTTATTTATTTTAGATAAAGAGACAGAGAGTGTATGGGGGGAGGAGCAGAGGCAGAGGGAGAGAGAATCTCAAGCAGACTCCATGCTGAATATGGTACCCAATGTGGGGCTCAATCTCACGACCCTGAGGTCATGACCTGAGCTGAAACCAAAAGTGTGATGCTTAACTGATTACCTAGTGTCACCCAGGCACCCCAAGGCATCATTTTTACAAAAAATACTAAAAGTTGGGTGTAAGACAACTACAAAATTTTGGGAGGAAATCATTAAAATATAGAAGTATTCTATGCTCAGGTTGCTTTCCAATAACCTCTAAATCCACAGTCCAAACTTGGGTCCCCAAACTGGCCATCATGCACATCAAACTGTGCATGACAAGTATCATTTACACAAAAGAGAGGCATCTACATGCTGGTCAGGGACTCACATTAAACAAGAGGTCTTGGGTCCACATCAGAAGAGCACATGTTAATAAAACTGTTGAAGGTATATATGTAAAATGTGTTGTTTCTCCTCTACATGCAACATTTTGATTAACTGGCTGCCTACCAATCCCATCACATTGGCTAGGAGAGCTTCATTTGAAGATTATTTTATTATAATACATTTTATTTTATGATAAAATACATTTCATATTCCATTTTGTGATGATAAATTTGAGTACTATGTTGTATTATACTATCATCCAGATTTTATAAACTGTAAAGCTAAGGCCTTGGTAAGTTATTGACTTGGCAAGCTTATACAGCTAGTAAGTGGCTGAGGGATGCCTGAGCCAGGCTGACTCTGTGGAACAGACAGTTCTGCTCTGTTCACTTTCATTTCTCTTTTCTCAGTGCCCAGAAGACAAAAGTTATCATCTTCTATGCATCACTGATGCTAGCTTACATCTGATAAGACCACGCTTAGGAAATGCTGAGGTCTCCTAGGTGATGGCAAGGGGGCAGCTCTAAGTTAGCATGAGTCTTCTCCTCAGCTCAGAGGGCCATTGATTTGAATGCCAGTGCAACAGGTCTACAAAGGCTTGGTAATCAGAACCTGGCAACGAATGAGAGCAGGTGAGGAGTGTGGCCACCCTATGAGCCAGTTCCTCTGGTCTGTTCCAGAGCCAACGGCTCCTCCCTCCTCTCCAGATGGAGTCTCACAAAGGAGCCATTCAGTCCCAAAGGGAAAGACATAAGATCAGGGCCAATCCATCACTAGTTCCATACAAACATTTCTAAAGTACATGCCTTGGGACACATGGGTGGCACAGTCAGTTGAGCGTCTGACTCTTGGTTTTGGTTCAGGTTGTGATCTCAGAGTCCTGGGACTGACCCTGAGTCAGGCTCCACACTCAACATGGAGTCTACTTGGGTTTCTTACTCCCTTTCCCTTTACCCTTCCCCCCCAATGCTAGCTTACTCTCTCTCAAATACATAAATCTTAAAAAAAAATAAAATAAAGCACATGCCTTATTAGTAAGGGTATTTTTTGTTTGACCTGGGGAGTACAATGCATGTCAGAAATTCGCACGACCAGCAAACACTGTCTCTCCGAGTCTCTGCTCTAGTCCAGATTTAGATTGTGTGCTGAATCCTAGTCTTACCTGCAGGCTGCACTGTAACCCTCCCCAAGTCTTCTCAAGGGCAGGAACTTTGCTGCCCTGAGTTACCTGAAGCTTGACGGACTCTGGCAGTCGGGTCTGCAACAAGCCCTTGACCGGAGCCTCCTTGCTGGCCTTTTCCCCAGCCTCCACTGCCTTCTCCTCCACCTGGGTCACCTCTTCCTTCTCTGTGCCATCCTCTGTCTCTGCACCATGCTCCCCAAACACAGAGGAATCAATCAGGAGGAGGATCTGCCGGACGTCATCATCATCAAACACCCCCATGACCAGCAGGGTCCCGATGAGTTTCAGCACAGGCACAAATTGGAACTCTACAGACCCGCCGACGGGGTCCCGGATATGAGCCCCGCTGTGCTGCACTGCCTCCGTCAGCATGCTCAGTGCCTTTGTCTTGAGAATCTCCAAGGGGATCTCAGGGCTCTGCTTCTGGTGCTCCTCGCCAGTCACAACAAAGCAAGGGGTGGAGAACCTGAATCCTGGCCTGAGGCATGTTCTGAGGCCCACTCCGGGTAGCCCGTGCCTCTTGGACTCATCTGGGTACAGGCGGATTTTCCTAGTGGTGCTAGTGATGGGAATGATGTACTCATTCTTCATCATTAGCTTCCTCTCCTTAGCATGGGCCAGGTGGATGCTGATGAGCAGGTCATAGAAACCGGAGCGGAGGAGGCCAGGGAGGTACTTGTTGTCTATGGCATAGAAGAGCTGGGACAGGTCCACGTGGCCACACAGGGCGTAGGCCACTCGGCTGTTTCCCAGGGCGCACACGGCACTGTAGAGGCGCAGCGTGTGGTAATGGAAGTGCATCAGGTCCTCCTGCTCGCAGAGCTCTAGAACATCCACACACCTGTGGGCACACAAGCAGTCAACCACTGCACGGGAAGGGGAGCACGGCAGGGTTCGGCGCAGTGCTTTTCCCTGAATCCCCTGGGATGGTACCCGTCTCTGTGAGGGCACATGGGATAGAGAGATGGAAGGGTCTCTATCCCAGCTTGCCCTCACAGGTGATTCCTCTCTCATTCCTGGTCCATATCGCAGTTCCTGATAATCTTCCTGCTCTACCTGCTAGAATCTCAAAAGTGTCAAAGACTTGAAGACATGGTTTCCCAAATATGAAAGTCCTCCCTATTAAGGAAAACCTCCCAACTGGAAGGGGACTGGAAAACACTGAGGTATGTCAGAGAAGTGACTTGGTCCTCTCATCTGTCGGTGTTAGGAGGTCTCCTGCTTTCTGAGGTAAGAGATGTAGGTCAGAAGAGGAAGCCAAAGCCCCTTGTCAATCTGCATCATTTCCAATCTACCTTCATCCAGGCTTTCCCTCCCCTGAAAACAAACACGCCTGCACTCTTGCCCAGAGCAAACAACACTTTCCACCCTGAATTCAGGTAGCATAATCAATTCACTTGCTCCTTCCTCACTTCACTAGCCTATGAGAAGTCTGCGTGTTCCTCCCTCATCTGTGGGGGCCCAGGGCACACTCTGCTTCCTGCTTAGGTTTTCTGTTTTGCCTTGCTTTTCATCATGGATCTGAGGATCCTCTGCAATTGGCTTACTTGGCTGGACTCCTATTTTTTCTGGCTCCTGCCCCGCTCCCCACCCCCCCACTACTTTGTCCCACCACTGTCTGTGACCCAGTTGAATACCTAAAGGGGAGCTGGAGAGGTGTCATAGCCCATTACTTTGTTTTTATTCCAACAGATCGAGGGGTGATAATATGTTAACAATAAAATTATTTAATTCTTACTACATACGGAAACTCTACTAGATTCTACCAACACAATGTCATTTGTTTCTCCATGCAATCCTTTGGGTGGTTATTTTATTTATATCAGAAGGAAGTCGAAGTAAGTTACATGAGCAATTTACCCAAGACCACAAGGTCAGAAAGAGAGTGCTGAGATCGAACCTAGGCTACAATCCAAGAGTACCTCTTAACAGGAGCTGCTCAGGAGCCCATTCTTGTCCTCTAAGCAAGCTAGGCCTGTTTCATTTTCCCCATTCTTGTCAATAAGAACATATGTTTCAGGATCACACTGGAGTTTTTAATTAAAGGGATGGAAATGATCTTGACTGCAGGCACTTGGAGCTACAGGGAAGGCCCTGGGGCAGGCATATTGGGGAGAATATCCTGCGATTTCTTTCTTTTTTAAGATTTTATTTATTTATTCATGAGAGACACACACAGAGGGGCAGAGATACAGGCAGAGGGAGAAGCAGACTCCCCTTGAGGACCTGCCAGGACCCTGGGATCACGACCTGAGCCGAAGGCAGACCCTCAACCACTGAGCCATCAGGCGTCCCTATCCTGTGATTTCTCAGTGAATAATGGAAGTTGAAGAAAAGAAAGAGACACTGAGGTTTTGAAAAGTCAGTGGACTGAGCAGGGCCTTCGGCCAATGAGGATGCTGCTCTTTCCCTTTCCTTGCTCCTGCCAGGCCTGCCCCCTCCACTGTGGGCCCCCCTCCACTACCTGTTCTCCTCTGGGATGTGGAGCGCCATCATCTGCAGGGGCTCCAGGCACTGCACCACCCAGCCATGGCGCTCGCTCACCCGCTCTGTCTCCACCTTCAGGAAGCTGCTGGGCATGCGGCTCCAGAGCACGGGCTGGATGGTTTGGACGTCCAGCCGAGGGGGACACTGTGGAACTGGGTTCTTCTCTTCACTCTTAAATATGGCCGCCGACAGGGGCATCGCGTTCTGGAGCAGGTGGAAAGGCATCGAGAAGGAAACACATGTGCTCTCAGGAGGTGCTCGGTTGCTAGGTAATGCAACTTGGCCCATGATGACCAGTAAGGTTAGTATAAACTAAGGAGACAAATGAATCCTGAGCCTTTGAAGCTTTACTGGCCTAAGACCTTGCATAGTGGGTTCTATTAGCAGTGATTACTTCCTTCAGCACCCAGTAGAAGTGGGAGAAAGGAAAATGAGAACCTACCTTCTGTCATATGAATTTCATAGGTAAGTTTGGGAGCTGGGGTGGTGGTGGGGGGGAGATCAGTGGGCAGTGTATGGGGAGGGTGTCCCTTGTTTTCTGAGGCCTCGTGTTTTTCCCCTAGTGGTCAATGTTGCCTTCTTTTATCATAACCATTGGACAAGGGGGCAGATCAATACCTTCAGCTTCCCAAGTTCAAACTGAAACAAGGAGGTGCTCGTGGGCTGCAGGAAGACTGCTGGAAACACTTTGGTATTGGGCTCCACCTGGAAACCAAGACAAATGGAGAGGTTTGCTCAGAATTATAAAACCACAGATGGCTAAGTCGTTGGTTGTTTGAATCAACACCCTCATTCTAACCTTAGCTGAGAGAGAACACCTAGCTGGCGCATCCTTTCCACTGCTCAGAAATTCTGAGATTTGGTGCCTCTTGGTAGTGACTGTCACTGCCCTCTGCCTCATTCACTCTCTCTCTCCTCCTACTTGGGCTTGAATAATCTCATGTTCTTTCATTTTCTCTGTTAACTGCAGCTAACAATTTCCTCCAGCACTCAGGGTGTTTGTCACACACGGGGACCTACTAATGTGCCACCAAAGGTGGTGGCCGCTATTGGTCAGGGAACAACGTGATGGCCTGGCTCTTCATAGAGTGTGGAGACACCTGGTTCAGAGGGAACGCCATCATTCATTACTCCTGCCCACAGAAGGTGATCACTGAGGGTGGTGCAAGGGCTTCAATATTATTTCTGAAGGCACAGGGATGTTGACCAGGCAAGCCCAATGGGCATATTACAGCAGGCCTTCTCAACCTTACCATTACTGACATTTATGGTTGTGTAACTCTTTTTTTGTAGGGGCTGTCCTGTGTATTGTAGGATATCTAGCAGCATCCCTGGCCTCTCCCCAGAAGATGTCAGTAGTACTCTCTACCCCCACCATAGTCATGACAACTAGAAAAGTCTCTGAAGATTGCCAAATGCCCATAGAAAAACACCCCCAGTTGAGAACTGATCAGCAGGTGCTTCCCTGGAATAACATAAAGAGGCTACTTCCAGTGTCTGTCTCCTTTTCTTAAAACCTCTTTTCACTTGGTTCCTCTGGACTTCTCACCACCCCCTTCTCACTCTTTCTGATTCCAGTTCTTACATTAAACAGTGTGGGATTCACTGTCTGTCTTCTAGCTGCCACTTAGATGAAGTGTGGATTTATTAATGACAGCAGGGACTCCACTTACCACTTGCCCACTTTGATACAGGGTTTTTAATCAGATTAGAAAGACCGTGTAAGAAGAAAAGGGATTTTAATTTTACCAAAGTCCTTTGCCTTTAAGTAAATTTGGACATTAGGAAGTTCTTGCAATTCTCTTGGAGTTGGGGGATGGTGAGCATCATGGATATACCCTAAGTCGGCTCTCAGTGAATCATTCTCTTGTACAGTTCCCTCCCCTAGAGCCTGTGTCTTGTTTCTAGCAAATAGAATATGGCAAAGGGGTAGGATTGTTACTCCCTTGGTTTGGCTACATTACTTAAGATTGCATCTCAGTCGAGATGCAACAGAGAAAGTTCTCTGCTTTGCTTTGGAGAAGGAAGTGACCTGTTGTAACAGCCTGTGAAAGGCCATGAGAGGGAAATTTCAGGGGATCTCATGGGACTAAGAATGCCCCTGGTTGCAGCCATCAAGAAATGGAGCCTCCAACCTACAAATGTAAGCAACTGAATTCTGCCAGTGACGACATGAGCTCAGAAAAAGGACCTTGAGCTCTGGAAAAGAATGCAGCCTTGAGCTCTAGAAAAGAATGTATGCTGTTTTGAGTCACTACATCTATAGCAATTCATTATACAGTAATAGAAAATGAATACAGAGGTTTTCTTTTTGTCATAACATTTGGTTACAGGCTTCCTTTTAATAATGAATTTCTTCAATGTATTTAGACATAAGATTTATAAAAACACCCATCTTTATGGCTGTAAGTGACTTACAAGACTACATGGTCTGTACTATCACTTGCCCATGATGAAACAGGTCAGACTGGTTAGACTGGACTTGCACCCAGTACCCAGGGATCCGTCCTGGTACACTGCAGGGGCTCACAAACTAAGTGTAAACATGTGGTTTATGCCTAATGCTTCAGGTATCCATGGACCATGTGAAGGGATAAATGCCCGTAAAGCCAAAATGTGGGGATGGAACTGCTAGAACTACCTGGCGATGTCTGAAATAAGCTTTGTAAAGGACATTTAACAAATATTTACTACCTATTATATATCTGCTTTGTGCCAGGTCCTGAGTTTGCAGCACAGAAAGACACAAATGGGAAATTTTGATCAGATACATCCCTGGGCTGGCCCTCAGATTTCTCAGATATCTGACGTGTGACATCTAGAACAATCTAGAACAACTTGCCACACTCAAATCACTTTGACCTTCAGTGAAGAGAGGTCTGGTGGCTGAGAGACTTCATGTGGACCAGCAAGAAGCCCATGAATCTGAGCCCGCAGGGACAGATAAATGCATGAGGCCCAAAGGTTTTCTATGCTGAACGGAGTCACACTGGGACCTATAGGCTGAAGAACGTGGTTATGTTTTCAGATCTTTCGGGAATGGTCCCTGCAAACTTCATAAACCACTCAGCCAAATGCCAGGGCCTTCCTCAAACTCCACTTCAAAGAGGAGGAGCTTTCAAAGCATTCCGGATGCCTGGGATAGGTTCATGTCTACCGTGGAGAGTATGCTCCCATCATGATGAATAATGGAGATTTATCTTCAACCACTCAAGAAAGAAGAAAACACAAGTTTTCTTCTTGTGAAGAAGATGGGTGTATATGGGGATAAAAATGGCAACTGGGAGAGCAGAATCCTAGGTGGCCTTCCTCACCCATGGGGTTACTCTTGTGACTGTGTACATTACATGGCAAAGGGATTCTGCAGATGTAAGTAAGGTGACCTCAAAACAGAGATAGGACCTCTCTGATCTTAAAACAGAGAGATTATCCTTGAGGCCCTAATCTAATCACATGAACCCTTAAAAAGCAAGGTTTTCTCTTCTTAGGGCCAGAAGGCAAAGTGGGAGAGACTGAAGCATGAGAAGAATAGGACATGCTCTTGTTGGCTTTGAAGATGGAAGGGGCCCTGAGAAGGAATGTGGGCACCTTGGGGAGCAGAGAGGTAAGGAAAGGAAAGGAAAAAGACTGGCAAGGAAGAACAGACCTCAAACCTCAGCCTACCACCACACTGGGTCCTGACAGCAACCTGAAGGAGCCTGGAGCACATTCCCCCCAGAGCCTCCAGAGACAGGCGACTGGGCCCAGCTGACGCCTTGATTCTGGTTTTGTGAGCACGTGAGCAGAGAACCCAAACCTACAGGACTGGGAAATAATGTTTTGGGTTTTATGTTTTCATTTTTTAAAAAAAGATTTTATGTATTTATTCATGAGAGACACAGGCAGAGTGTGCCTGAGTCCCTAAGGGGAGCCTGATGCAGGACTTGATCCCAGGACCTGGGGATCACACCCTGAGCCACAGGCAGACAGTCAACCACTGAGCCACTCAGGTGCCCCAAATGTCTTGGTTTTTAGCTGCTAATTTTATGGGCACCATGTTAAGAAGCAAAAAACTAAAAGAGCAGGTTCCCAGCCATGTTGGTCAGTTGGACAACAAAAAGGTAGTGAGCACCTCCTGGGTGCCGGGTCCCGGTCCAGGACCAGCAATAGCGACAGACAAGAGACCCAGCCTCCTCTGCGCTCAAGGAGCAGCCGTTCAGAGTACGGAGCCCCAGTCTGCTGTGAGCAGCAAGCCTGGGTCTGAGGCGCCAGGCAGCACCTGGGCTCTTTTCCTTTCCTATGTGACATACCTCTTCTCACTGGCTGAGCTCTTTGGTTCCTGCAACAATGGACGTTCTATTTCTGGTCATGTGTGAAGGTCAGGGCATTGGGACTGGCCTGAATCGCAGGCTCAACCCCTGGGAAATCTGAGTATTGTAGCTGGCTCTGTTCTCGGAGCAGTGTGGTTGGGGTGGCAGTTACCGAGGAGCGGCTCTTGAACACACATTTTCTTTCTCATTTCTCCCATGATGACATTGCGACAGGAAAAGGCTTTCCAATTGCAGGGTGGCCTTTCACAGTGGGGGCGGGTGGGGGGGAATGTTGTCTAGGAACGCTGTCTGAGCCAGTCCTCCTCTCATTATTTTGGTTCCTGGTCCTTCCTGAGCAGCAAGCCAGTGTGGAAGTATTGCTGCCCTGACTCCTCTGGAGATAATTAAAAAATGAAAATGGCCACAGCTGCAGAATGACAATCATCCTGCTGCCAGGGCACTGGAAGCGCTGCCGGCTGTGGGGGCGGAGTGGGCCTCCCAAGGATCCCTGTAGGGACCTGGCACCATCCCATTCTCCACCAGGCATCCCGGTTGGGGGGTGCAGGGCCTGGGGCCACCGACAGAGATGGCAGGACATGCAGGCCAGAGGAGGGAGGTCTCTCAGAGCGCAGAGGCCGGAGCACGGGGGGCCTCTCAGGAGGCACAGGCCAGAGCAGGGGGGCCTCTGGAAGTACAGGCTAGAGCGGGGCGGGGGGATGTCTCTCAGGAGGCACAGGCTGGAGCAGGGGGCCTGTCTCCTCAATGGCACAAGCTCTTCCCTGGTGCAGGCAAGTCTCTGCAGCTGCCAAGGCCAAGCCTGGCTTATTTATTTGTTTTCATGGGGACCTCCGACGCCAGCCAGCCTTCAGAGTTATTAGGTGCTTTGTAGCTCTGTGCAGCTCTGGGAGAGCCCTCCAGTCAAACTCATTCCAGGAGTTAATGGGAAAAAGCTAATGGATTCTGAAGGACGGCAGGAATATATATATATATATATATATATATATATATATATATATATATATATATATATATATTTTTTTTTTTTTTTTTTTCCCCCTCAGGGGCTTGGGGTGCAGGGGGTGGTGGTGGAATCATGAGAAAGCACCAGAAGAATAATACTTGACTTTCTGCCCCAAAGCCTGGTTTTGCAAAGGCCTCTTCCTGAGAACAGCCAGTTGGGCCCTAGCTGCTGGGCCAGTCTGCTGGGGGGTGTCAGCGATGCTCCCACTGTCCCCTTGAGACAATGGGGAGGCACACAGACTGGTATGTGCTATGGGAGGTGCTGGAGAGGTGGCGGCTGCCTGCATGCCACCACAATGACCCCGGGCCCCAGGAGGGGTCTGCTCCGTCTGTTCTCAGGCACTGAACAATTCAGATTTGGAGCAGCTGCTTTACCTCCCCCTTCTAGATGCCACCTCTCCAACCACAGGCCAAACAGCTACCAAGAGGCTGCAATGGGGGGCTGAGTGTAGGATCTTTTTTTTTTTTTTTTTTTTTTAATCCATTTCCACAGTAGTGGGATGTTTCTTTATCTGCTGTAGTTAGCTGGGCTTCCTTAAACGATGCATGTCACTGTCCTGGTCAGAAACCTTCAAGAGCTCTTCAATTCCCATCACTATCTCCTTATCTTTCCGCATGAATTTCTCACCACTAACTGAAGAGGCCCCTAATTAGGCTGCCCACCATGGGCAAATATACCCGATGCTTCCCTGTCGCCATGAGGATGTCTCCCATACCACCCCTTCAACTTTAGTATACTCCCTTCCTTGCTCAGATGGAGGAATTCCTGTTTTGCTTCTAAATCAAGGTCTCTCTGTAAGGACCATTTCCCTGACCGAGCTTGATGGAGGTAAGCTCCTTCTCTGAACCCAGATGACACTCTCCATACCCTCTATTCTACCCATGGAGTATCAAGAAAGTTTAATCTACAAATTTAATTCCTGGGACACCTGGGTGGCTCAGTGATTGAGTGATGCCTTTGGCTCAGGGCATGACCTCAGGGTTCTGGGATCAAGTCCTACATCAGGCTCCCTCGCAGGGAGCCTGCTTCTCCCTCCACCTGCGTCTCTGCCTCTCTCTGTATCTCTCATGAATAATACATACAATTTTTAAAAAAGAAATTCAATTCCTTATTTCAGCCTTTTCCAGATATGCTTTGTCCAACTCCAGACTTACTGAAAACTACTATTGTTAAAAACAAAAAACAAACGAACAAAAAAACTTACCTTGGCTAAGCAATATGAGAAATGCTTGGTTAGAAATGTTTGGGTTTCTTTCTAAAGTATTTTTTAAAGTTGCCCTGTACTAATGTTTATTGCCAATGTGAAAGAGGATATAATAAATAACATTTCCCAAGTTTACCTAGCCATCAAGGATGAAAATCCTACTTAAAAGAGATAAAGCTGCTTGTGGTTAATGATGGGTAAACATACAGGTGTGCAGTTGATAGATTTCCTGAGTAGTTTTATCAGAGTTCATAGTCAATAAAATAGAGAAACACATCATTTATATGAATGTGTTTTTAAAGGATCCTGCAAGGAATGCATAAGAGAATCACCTTTTTGCAAAAGGAATACAGCCTGGTAAATTAGTCATTTTTTACGAGTCTATGCTTTGAGCTTCTAAGTTTCTTAAAGCAAGGAGTATCTCTGCTTACGTTTTAGACTTTGCATCTTGTATAGCGCAGGTAACATAAAAGACACATGAGAAATGTTCATTGAATAAATGGAGAACCTTTCAGAGACCATCACCAAAGAAAAGCCTTCTTATCTTCTGGAAAGATGACCAGGGTATCTAGTCAACCAATAAATAATGATAGTTTCTCCTATTTTTCCCTCTGTAAAAAATGAAGTCATTTTGTTCTTATTTCTCTTCCCGGATTGCTTGCAAATGCTGTGGCTCATCAACCCCACACGCTATGGTAAGGATGCTGAATGCAGAGGAGGAGGAGCAGAGCCATAGACACGCAAGCTGGGGATGTTGCTGTCTGAGACCCAGAGCCCCCCCTTACCTGGTAGCAGGTGCCAAGTTCTCTCCCATTGGCGGAGAAAGACAACATGCCCATCGCCAGATCCACAAGGCAGCCGATCTCCAGGTCCACGTTGCTCCGACTTGATCTTTGGGAAGTGGCCACAATATCCCCACACCAGACCATGTAGCAGTTGCTGCGCTTTACACTAGAAGCCAAAGAGAGGAAGAGGCACAAAATCTGGACTGGGACAGTGTGCCATGAAGGGCCAGGAATGAAATGCCCCAGAAATCTTCCAAGGAAGCCTTCCAGTCGGCCCCCAATAACTTTTTTCCTTAAATAAATTCATTCAGCTTCAACCCAATTTTCTCAGGCATGATCACTCAATTCAGAGATGTGGCAATCTATCAGGATACTTTGGTCCAAAGAACATACTGTTTTGGTAATGGTTTCCTGGATCAATGTCAATGCACCTTTTTGAAAGAGATCATGGCGATGGTGGGACTCCCATCTCAGAGACGGGAATAGAGAGGGTGGCCACCAGAGGCAGATTTATATAGGGATTTGGTGTAGACGGCAGAAACAAAAATCTGCGGTGTGAAGGAAGAAGGTGTAACATACTTGAAAACCCAGGCCCACATTCCTTGGGATGGCACATTCACAGGCATCTATATTTGAAAGCCAAGACTAATAGCCAAAAAGCCATGAAGGCTTGAAAGCCTGTCTCCTCAAATGAAAGATTTAAAATCCTGGGTGGGCTTTGGAGAGGTGGTACAGTGGCAGACGTGATTCTCAGAGCCCGTCACCATGACTGTGGGCGAGAGACGGACAATCTGGTCTCCTCTTAAGCTCAGTCCTGGTGCACACTGCTTGAGGAACCAGTTTTCTGGAGTACCATCAATGTGCTTTTTCTCAAGCTACACAAGACAGTGACTCTATAGCTGATGCTTTAATGCAGCTCCTTTCAACATCCTGAGGTCAGGATGACCTTGGAAAGTTAAAGGTTTGATTAGAATTCTCCAAGGTTCTTTCAAGCTCTAGAAGTATATAATTTCCCCCTTGAGACCAAAAATTTCCTTTATAAGCATTTGTTCCCTTCCTCTCCTACCTTCCCCTTTGGGGCACCAGTTGGCTGGTTTCTCAGTGTGAATGCCCCTTGGGCCAGGCCCGTGCCAACTGGCCCCCAAAGAGTGATAGCCAGGGCAGGATTTCCATAAAGGCTCAACAGTAGCCATGCTATTACTGCCTTTCAGTGATGAGACTGCTAAGTACATTGATGCCTACTGTAGGATTCAACTACTAATGTATTGAAGCTGTGGGAATGTGACATGTCACACTTTGGTCATATTTTAAAGGGCCCAAATTTGAAATGCCTCAAAACATCTGAAAATTGATTCCATACTTATTCCTTATTATGCAAGATAGGAACTAAGAATTACTGAGTGCCTACTGTCTACTGGGTCTTGTTCTAGTGCTAACATGTCAGCTTTCAAAATAAATGTGGTCACTGAGGCGCAGGTAAATCAAGTAATCTGTCTGGCGTGGCACAGCCAGCAAACTCGAGCAATAAACCAAGCTGGGATGGACATGTCTGCCTTCTGTTCTTCTGGCTGAAGAGCAGTCTTTTGACCACTTTCACATGCTTTCCTTCCCAAGCCAAAAAGACACTGGATATTGTTTGCAGCATATCTTCTGGGTTCTGTAACATGATCCACATCCAGTAGTGGTAATAAGAGTAAGGGGTCAAGGCATTGTTGTAGGCATTTTTCTAGGTATTATCTCATTTAATCTTAATATCATTCTATGAGCATGGAACTATCATCCTCATTTTATAGATGAGTAAACTGAAGCCCAGGAAGGCTAAGTGGTCCAAAGTCAAGACACCTCTGTTAAGTTCTGGAACCCAGTCTAAAACCCAGGCAGTTTGCTTCCAGAGTTGGCTGTTAATCACCTACCCCACAGTGGTCCTGCAAGACATGGCGATTATATGTGACCTCTCTGGCCACCAGTCTCTGGTGAGCTAGTAGCACCTAAAGAACACTGGCTACAAAACATTCCTGGCTTTGTAGGGCTAAAGGTCGGCTAGAGAAACAGTTTACTACACCTCCAGACATGTCCATTTGAGGGAAGACTCTATTAATAAAATCCCACTTGGGTGGACTCAAGGCATGGTGTCCCTGGTCACCTCTGGGGCACTGCTGGCCAGAGACTCTTTGTCTGGTGGCAATCCCCAACCCCGATACTCCCAGACTCAGTGGACAGTGGGAAGGCATGCGTGTACCTAAAACGTGCTTTCTCAAAGATCCCTAATCTCTATCTGTGGTCTTTATTCAGGCATTTGCTGTATCTTATGTTCCTTAATGCTTTCAGACACTTCACATCCTTAGCATGAGGAGCTCTGAGTTGATCGGTTACTACACGATGTGGCGCATCTTTTTATGTCTTCTGAATTGGCTTCTTTCAAGCACCTAGGGGTTTTTCTCTGTCTTGTTTAGACGTTGTGGAGATTGGGGCTTACACAGCACTCACAGAGAGGAGTCTGTGAGGGAGCACACACTCCTAAGTGTCCATCTGTGGCTCCCATTCCCACGTCATGTTGTATACTTGGGATGAAACTGCCCTCTATCCTCACTAATCCCACATCTGCCACAGTACTCCCTGTTTGGCAGAGGATTTGAGGCCTGTGCTTCCCATCTCCTTCCTCATAGACATTGAGGTGTTTCCTTCTTTCAGGGTGTTGGGCAGAAGGGGAAAGATGACAGCTGGGTGGTGGGAGAGAGGAGTCTGATGGCCAGCCCCATCCCTCGGGAGCCCCCTTACCTTTCATGGACTCGGCCTCGCTCATCCCCTAGAGTCACAGTCACTGTACAGTTCTTATTCAGGTCAAACTTCTCACTGTGTAAGTGATAGTCTGGAGTGACCCAACCGACCCAGACGCAGGAGGGGTCCTGTCCAGCAAAGATGCGGATTGCATAGTAGCACTGCTGGGGAGAGAGCATGGGGTGGGGTGAGTGGCCCCCAGTTGGGGGGCAGGTCTGACAGACCCCAATGCAAGGCCCACAGGGCCCTCTTTTCTTAAAAAGCACATGTTGCTCTAGAGCTGAACTGTACTGCACTCCAGACTTAGGATGGGGCTGACCAGAGCATCAGGCTTCCCTGTGTTTCCCTTTTCTTGGTGTTTTGGAACTGAGACAATTGAGCACTTTATCTACCACCCTTGGCCCAGAGGTGTTGCCCATGAAATCAGGGGGCTGCCGTCCAGAACGGCTGGCACAGAGCCCGAGCCCAAGCCCTGGGAGACAGAATAGCTGATGACCCTGCGACACCTCCCACTTCTATAGGGCGGTGCAAAGTACTTGTCACTGCTGTTCTGAAAGTCTTGAAAAAGATGCTGAGAAAGAAAAAGCCCCCATGGCGGCCAGAGGTGCTTCGTGTGGTCATCAGGCTGGAGGCCAGACACTGCTGAGAACCTTGGTGGTTGTGCCACCACTACCTGTGCCAAGAGCTGAGACACTGGGCTAAGGGGCAGCTTCCTCATCCTCCTTATGAAACTGAGCACATCTATTCGTAACGAAGTCCCTTACTGCTAGCCTGTTGTATCTTGTTGATGAGCAGATAAAAGGGTCAGCTGGCCAGACTGGGGCTGGAATCTTGCCACCGGCATCTATTAATTGTGCGTCCTGGGGCACCTCACTTGTCCTGTGCTTCACAGTGCATGGTATTGTCTGCCTCATGGGGTGGCCGTGGGGATGGTGTGGGCGAGGGGACACCAGGCTCCTAGCGCCGTGCCCTGCACGTAGTACACGCATGACGTGCTGCAGCCACAGTCTCATCCCTGATGATGGATAATCTGTCATGGCAGGATAACTTTACAGAAGGGGTGACATGCATTTCTTCCAAAGAAAAATTTTTTTTGGGGGGGGGTCAGGACGTGCAAAGACAGACATTAGTGAGTGTTGCTTTCTGACTATTGTATCACTTTAGAAAGGGGACCAAAATCAGCTTCCATCATCTGGACTGTTCTCTGCTCCTGCTTTTCACTTGATTGCTTTCGACATTATTCCTAGCGCAGCTTGGAGAGATGGGAGAGTTGATTCAGAAGTTTATATAAAAGAACAAACAAAAGGATGAAATGAAAGAGCCCCCTGCCCCCCAACATGCTCATTTCAATCAGAAAGGCAGTGCTGGTCCCTGGGGCCAAGGGGCACAAGTGCACAGTGATGCCCAATCGGGAGCTTCAAGTGGAGCCTCTGCTGTGTACGAAGTAACTGTCTTTCTTTTCCCATTTGAGAAATGTCAGAGATGCATTCTGGAAGCATCAAGGTGGATATTAAGGGATAGGGTAATTGGCAATTACACGGGATCTCTAGACAGATCTCTGCTGTAAGGGGCGTATTATCAGGCACAACAAAGAATCAAATAATTAAAACAGTAATTGAACACATTTACTTACCGTTGTTGTAGGAGAGAGTATTTCTTGCATCTGTTTCCTGGAGTGGGGGCGGGGTGGGAGGAAGAGAATCCACCTTTTAGTTACTCAACTGTATAGAGAATTTCACAACTCTGACAGGCAATTGCTCTCCCTTTAATAATGAAAGCAAGCTTGCAAAACTATTTCCCGTACATGAGTGATCCCAGCTGGTCCTGGGGCCTGGGCATCTGTAACCTGCTACCACAAGCCAAGGCTGTGACTTCCAACTCTGTCAGCCCAGACACTGGGTCAGAGCTTGGGGTGGGGGTGGTAGGGAAGGCTGAGCTACATGGCTCTAAGTGCACCATCCTTTCCTGGGGGAAGGGGAGGTGGGTGGTGGGGGGACGGGCACTGAGGGGGGCGCTGGACGGGCTGAGCACTGAGTGTCATACTGTATGTTGGCAAATCCAACATACAAAAAGGAAACCAAAGCACCGTCCTATTCTTTCCTGCAGCCGTGCCTGTTTAACACTGCCCAGAGTGCGAGGGTCAGGGGGAGGCCCAGCCGACACAGCTCCATGGGCAGACACACGCCGGCAATCAGAAGGAGACGTTAAAGGAAAGACGACCACAAAGAACACGTTCCGTGTCAGGAAGAGGTCACAGCAGTCATCAGTCGCGCAGCTGCCGACCTGGACCGTGGCCACAGTCGCACAGGGAGGCAGCGTGTCCCCTGGAGGCTTTTAGTTTCCCACAAAGGCAACGACGGTTGTGCCCTCTCAGGCACTTGTCTTCCTTGGGCTCCAGAACAGACGCCCTGGAGACTGCAAGGAGGTGGAGGACCCAGTGGGCTCGAGAAGAGCAGAAACATTCCCACTAGACGTGACCCCCTGTGGGGTGACGGGCCCCCGGGTACACATTGCACGAGCACTCACGAGCGTGCGCGGGCACGCGTGTAGACACGCACGTTCTCCCCGTGAGCTCGGGCTGTGGTCTGGGGGAGCCAGACATGGAGGCGGACGGGCGGGGGGCAGTCGTCACACGTGCCACGAGCCGCTGGGGGCGCGGGAGGCCCGGCGCTCACCTCTTGTGGACCGCGTCGCCGTCCGGACAGGGGCCGTGGCTGAACGAGGAGTGGCACTCGACGGGCATGCTCAGGCGGCAGTAGACCATGCTGGCGCCGCCGCTCTGCGCGCCGAACGTCCTGTGGGTCACCTTGAGGCAGGGGGGGCTGTCCACGGTGCCGTCCACCCTCACCACCTGGAACAGCACACGTCCTCACCGACTCGCCTGCGGGCCGACCCGGCCCACCTGCCCTCAGTGACGTCCTTCTGTCAGCGCTTCTGTGAGCCCAAACCTTGTCACCTGCGCTCACCAAACCATTACTCTCACCATTACAATAGCACAGTCGCCTCTGGCTATGGAAACTACAGATTTAAGAACGTGCCCGGTGGCTCTTCTGTCAGATCAAGTGTGAGAACCGCTGTAACGGGTGGGGAGTGGGGGGTTAGGGTGCCATCTGCCGAGGGTGACTTTCAGGTCAAGGGGCTAAAGAAGAAAACATTTCCAGAGATTTCCCTTGTCGGTGGGCCAGAGACTACGTAAGGAGAAAGACAGTAGAAAGCCCAAAGCTGCAGGAGAAACATCGCAGTTCCCTGGGAGGGGTCACCTCCCACCTGGTGCATCTCCCAGCCGCACCCCAAGCGCAGCCTAGGTGCCGAGGCACCTGGAGACAGTGGGAAGTTCCCAGGGCCAGGGCACAGCGCTGCAAGGGACGGGCTTGGGGGAGGAGAGAGCAAAACTGGGTCTTCAAAATGTGTGTGTACGTGGGGGGGGGGGGGGCGGGGAGAGGGTGCAGAGGGAGTAAACTAAGACTCAAAACAATAACAGCTTTCTTGGGGTCTAAGCGCCGCCCCGCAACTAGAGAGCAGCTCCTGTCGCGGCATGTCTAAGCACGCTTGCGTATTTTTGTGTGGTTTGTGTATCTTTCCAACAGGGTCTCCAGATTCCACTGGTTTGTCAGAGGGGTTTATTACCTCTAAAAGTTTATGAGCCAGCTTTCCAAAGTGCCGATCAGGTAAGAGTCACAGAAATAAAAGTCTCTAGTACTTAAGATTGTAGGGAAAAGGGGAGGATTAGGAGGTGATGCTTGCTGGATCTGCAGTGGATGGGGAGTGAAGGGAAGTTATAGTCAGGTGGGAGCAACCACGGCATCTCATGCCTCAGTGGAGCTGGTTTGACTTCCCATTATCCCCTCACCCCCCGTACCCCGCATGATAAAGCCATGGTGGGTTTCCATGGGGGCCAGGAGACATGGAGCCAGCACCCACATCAGGCTCCTGTTATCTCTGGCCCCTCCTGGCCCCTTCCTACAGGGTGAGGGTACCATAACTACTACATGTCACCTTAAAATGCTGGAAGTAACTCAGCACAAATAAATAGGACCTAAAAGACTTCATGTTAGGAGCATGGAACTACATCTGGGGCATATCATCTGGACTATAGGTACTGAACTTTCTCAGAAAAATGCTTAAGGCCTTTGGATACTGTACTCATATGGCCACAGCAATACAGGGACACCTGGATGAAAGAGTGGCTCAAAGGCTTGGGGACCCAACTGCAAGGATGTGTCTGCAAAGTGAGTGCTATCTGCAAGGTGCCACTGAGCTGCCCCAGGATTACAGCCCTGAGGGCCAGCGAAGAGGCAGCGGGGAGGCAGCCAGGGCCTGGCTAGGTAAGCAGCTGCCTGTTGACAGGAGCATTAGCAGGAGCTTAATGGCTTGGTCACCTGCTCTGCCAGGGCCACTCACGACGTGTAATGTTACCTCTATATGTGGATGATCCTTTGGCACGTTGACAAACGTCGGGAGGCGCTTGCTGAACCACATTGCAACATCGCGGTTCATGTTGACAGCAAAAGGCTCAAAGCCCTCTTGAAGGCCACACATGGTATAAAACTTGAAGGTGCTGGCATCCATCCCGAGATTCATGCGGCCGATCTGAGACAGTCCCAGGGAGCAGATGGGCACAAAGCCTGAGGAGTGTGCAAAAGAGCCTGCCTCAGCCCACAGGACCATCCCTGGGAGCTGTGAGGAAGTCAGGCCTTTGCTTCCCAACGGCTCTGAGTCTAGGAGGAAAGGCAGGACACCAGCCCTTATCTTTCCTCCTGGTGCACAGACCCAACAGGAGGTCAAAGGGACTCTGGCTGCCATGGTGCACAGGGAGCATAACTGAATTTGGTTGGAGATGATTTGGGAGAGAAACGATCATCCAACCAAGATTATTCATAAGAGGTGTAAAGAAATGTCAGCTGGAAAAGACCAGTAAGTGGATAAATAAAAGTCCTTGTCTACGCTTTTGTGAAAATTGACATTTGGCCCTGGGAAATTTTAAACACTGCCAAGAACAAAACAACCCAAGAAGCCTAAAGAAGGACTTGGCACAAACAAAATAGCCTCATGTCTCAGCATCTGCCCCAGTGAAATGAGTGGTTCTCTCCCTTTTGAGTGGGATTCTGGGAGGGTTTAGAGGCTAACACTGATGCTGCTGGTTTACAAAATACTGTTTACAAGTGGCTGTGCCCTGAGCCTGCTGTTTGCTCCCCATCCAAGCAGGAGGCTAGGTCTCCCTGTAGGAGCTTCAGGGATGTTTCTAACCTCCCCTCCTACCATTACAATCTCTTTCCAAGCTTCTGCCTGCATCTTATCATATTAGAAAACTGCCACGCAGAATATTCCAGAGCCAAGGTTCCAATTGTTTGCTGTTCTTGTTTGTGGGATATTTGTAAATCATAATCATAGACCCACAAATCCGCAGGGCTAGGAGAGCACTAATTATCACAGGAGGGTGCAGGAGCACTGAGGCCAGGGGCTGAGGAGCCCCCACAAAGAAAACTGGTGTTGGGGCAGCCCCGGTGGCTCTGTGGTTTAGCGCCACCTTCAGCCCAGAGTATGATCCTGGAGTCCTGGGATCGAGTCCCACTCACTCAGGACACTACTTGATGCCATCTGTGATCATTTCAAATGCAAGAGCTTTAATGCAATGTTAGCAGAATGAGGGTGATGTTTATACAGAGTCTGCGCCCAGGGATGCAGAGGACGGGTTGCACACTGGTAGTCTGGCCGTCAGGAAGGCAGGTGGGACAGGTTAGATCCCTAAGGGACCCCTGGAAGTCTGGTTGTGTGTGGAATGAGCATTGCTTCTTAGCGACATTTCTTGGGTCCCCCTTGGGACAAAGGGCTCCATCCTGCACTGGGGAAGATGTGAAGGAAGAAAAGCATCCTGATCCTGAGGAGCTTCTACAAACAGGGAGTTGGTGAGGTGTGAAAGCCCTGCTGTGAAATACCACCGCTCCCGAGGCCACGTTTGGTCTCTGCTAACGGGGCTAACACAGCCCAGAGAACTGCCACCATCTAGTCTTACCTTGAGGCCATGATCACAAAGCAGCCTCACCCTGATGTGAGCAGAGAAAGGCCGTCTTAGGAAAGCTGGTGCCCCCTCTCTTCTTCTCTATCGGCTGGGGAGGTGGGGTGCACACACACTAGGGAAGCCCGGGAGGGAAGAGACTGAGGGGAGGACCTCTGAATGACTTGAGTCACATGAGTGACTTCCTGGTCACAGACCCAGCAGTGCTCTGAGGCACACGCAGAGGAAGGCAGGTCATGTTGGCGGGAAGCCTTTCTTCTGAGGGACCTCAGATCCTCCTCATTCCTAAGCTACCAGCAAAGGAGACGGCACTTTACTGAGGACAGAACTAAAGACCTGAGGAGCTAATGGACCTGACCAAAGTCATGAGAAGGGCACGTAACAAGAGGGGACAAGACCCTACACACTGTGACTCGTAGACCAGCTGCCAGTCATTGTGCAAGAGAAGGGCTGAATGTTCCAGCGGATAATTTAAACAGCAGTCATGTCCCAGGGCAGGGGACTGGATGTGTTACCGGGTCCTGTGCCATCCCTGCACGACAGTGGCTGTCTCTACTGGGGCAGCCGAACAGAGTCTGAGAGAAGGCGTGGCCACAGTCGTCGTGGACGTGACAGCAGCAGGGGAGAGACTTGGGACATCTCCTGGGACCGAGTGGGCACATCTGGGACAGCCTCTGTAAAGGCCTGGATCAGAAAAGAGAGAACCAGGAGAGCACCAGGAGCAAAGATAAATCCTCATGAGGTGCCAGTGCTTTCCCCCAGGGAAGAACACTTGGTACCTGGGTACACCGAATCAGCTCCCATCACCTGGCTGAGAGGCTCTCGTGATGATCTTTCTTTCTTGCAGCATTAACATCTCATGTAATGTTCTGACTCTGCCTGATGGGGAAAGGGGGACACCGATGATGAAACCACAACAGCTAATAGGTATTGGGTACTTTCTAGGTGTTGGGCACTGGGCTTCATGCTGTGCAGAGTTACCCACTAGGCCCATTTTACAGTACAGGAAATGGAGCCTTAGCAGCCTGGAGAGCTGGCTCCAGGCCTGTCACCTGGTAAGCATGCAGAGCCAGTGCATGCAGAACACTGCCAGGGAGGTGGTCCAGAGCAAGCAATGGGAACTAAGCCTTATCTACAATGACTTGCTTTGTGACTTTTTCTTCACTTTTCCTAAGTGTTATGTCATTGACCAGTTGCCTCCAGATAAAGCAGCTGGAGACCCACAACCTTGAAGTGCTGAAGGCCCCTCAGATGAAAAGGGCTACCTCTTAAGTGGCCACATGCCCTCCTGAAGTAAATCTGGATAAGAAGACCCATTTGGTAAGGCCATGTGGTATTAGCATGAGTAGTGGCTCTCATAACACAACTTAGCCCCTAGCTTCAAAGGACACTGGAGAAGAGGCCAAAAAATAAAGGGGAAAGAAATGCCCCTCCCTCTATGCAGCCTAATAGATGCAATGTGCTTTTTTTTTTTTTTTAAAAAAAAATCCGTTTATTGATTTGAAAGAGAGAGAGAGAGAGCGCACGCACACAAGTAGGAGGGGCAGAGGAAGAATGAGAGAGAATCCCCAGTGGACTCCATGCTGAGCATGGAGCTTGACATGGGGCTCAACCCCACAACCCTGAGATCACAACCTGAGCTAAAACCAAGAGTTGGATACTCAACTGACAGCGCCACCCAGGAGCCTCAATATGCTGACATTTTCAAAGAGGTGTGAAAAGAAAATTTACAGATGACATTATCTTGAACCAAGATGTGCACAGAGTTCTTGTTCAGGAGAGCACTGACAAGAACACAGGCATTTAAATCCTACAGAAGACTCCAGGTTCTGTTAACTTTTCTATCACAAGGCCCCCTTACTAGTTCTGTGGTTAGGAAGAGGGATAGTCCGGGGGCCATCTTTAATAATTTGGGAGCTTGGGGGAAAAAAAAACAACTTGGTTCCCAAGAAAATCTAAACCATGGACCTTTTGTTAATCCCTTTCAAGCTGCGGAAAGACACGAGAGCAACTCACTACCAGTAAAGGAAAAACTGAGGTCTTGGAGAGCAGTGTTTAGATGAGCAGCCAGGACATTTCCCAGGCATTTCTGAGAGTCTCACCCCAGTAGCACGTGTGTTCCCCATTTGCTCTCCTTTCTTGCTAAGCCTCAGGGAGATAGAATTTAGGGACAGCATGGAGGTTGTCCCAAGCCTTACAGCAAACATGGGAAATGAGGGACTACGTTCCCCTGCTCTAGCCACTTTCTGAACCATCACACTCACCTGGAGGGAGAGCCAGGGGACCCCGGGGCGGCTGCAGTGTGGTTTGCACGCAGATGGCAGTGACACCTCCCCCAGGTACGATCTCCTGCCACCTACAGAAGAGCTGCCAGCAGAGCTGGGGATCTGTTCAATCCTGACAAGCCACTGAGGGGACAAGCTGCGAGGTCGTCCCTGCAGACCCCAAAGCTGCAGTGGAGCAGTGTGTGTCTCAGAGGAGTGCCTGGCAGAGACCTGGCACGGGACACAGGCAGGAAAGCCTTGCTCAGACATCACGTAGGAAGTCTAACAGGATGTTCAGAATTTTATCTTCTGATAAAGTAGAAGGAAAGGGAAGAATAGTAGCAAACGTTTCACCAGGGAAGCCTCTGAGCTTCCAGACGCTATTAGGTGACAACATCGAGAGCTGTAATGGTCCCAGCCAGGGATCAGAGGAAGGAACAAGGATTAGAACACTACTGATGAGGCAGGTAAGAGTCTATCAACTACGATGCAGAAGAGGATAGAGATGGGATCCCTGGGTGGCTCAGCGGTTTTAACGCCTGCCTTCGGCCCAGGGCGTGATCCTGGAATCCCGGGAACAAGTCCCACATCGGACTCCCTGCATGGAGCCTGCTTCTCCCTCTGCCTCTCTCTCTCTGTGTCTCTCATGCATAAATAAATAAAATCTTTAAAAAAAAAAAAGAAGAGGATAGAGATAACAATTTATAAATAACTCAGAAGAAAACAGCCATGAGTTGGAATGCCTGTCCCCACTCCTTCCCTCAAAGGACTAGAAACTTCCCATCAGCACAACTCCTACTAGGGCAATGGTCCAAATCAAGGCATGCTGGCAACCAGAAGAAACGCACATAGGAGATTCTGTTTTCTGGGGGGCTACCACGTATAAAATGCTCTATTTTCAACAGATGCTTTCTCATAACAGCTCAAGGCAAGGACTGCTTCCTCTTTCTACCAGAGAGACACTATGAGAGAGCAGAGAGCAGAGAGATGCTACAGGACTGTTGTCATCAAAGAGTGGCATGCCTACTTCCTCTCAAGTGTCCTTCTACAGACTCCTGATCCACCAGAGAATGGAAAGGGACTTCCAACTATCTCACTATCTCGTCTCTGTATTATTAAAGTGCAACACAATATTACAGCATAATATTTAATGAACTATGGCACAATTCTATTATAAAACAGCTCACTAATAATACACTTTGTTATTCTGAAGGTCAGACAGCATCCCTGTACACAAAAGGTCTAGGAGGCATTTCTTTCATTACAACACAGATGATCCTCAAAAAGCAGGGTTATTGTAAAACATCCCTCTTCTTGATAGTGTTCCTCTGCTCAAACCCATGCCTTGGGGAGTGAAGTCCAAGGGTGCTTGGCCCAAGTTAGACAACACAAATTTCTTGAATGAAAAGACTGAGTCCTGGTATTCGAGGCTGTCACCTGCACCTTCTCTAATCTTAACAGCTTTGTCTTCCATAAATTCCATACAAAAGTCTTCCAAACTCTTCTGCCCTTTCCTGAATTTCCCCAAGTCCACACTATTACTCATACTACTCATATACTATAATTATTACTGTAGTTAGATCTCTAGAGGGGAATACCTTGCTCCTTAGAGGTGGACCTCTCAGATTCTCTCTTTCACATTCAGTTCCAAGCCTATATTCATAGAATTTCCATTCTGTATTCGTCATTTGTCACTTCTAACCTGCTCCTTTGTGTTAGGAGTTATCTTTGCATATTTATGGGTTATGTATTTTAAAAGAAGAAAATGTATTTCTTGTATTTTAAATGTATTTCTTGTATTTTAAAACAAGAAAATGACCCCCTGACCACTGCTGTTGTTTGCATTAATATATACTTCGAACCACTGCTTCTCATGCTTTAATGTGCATGCAGACCACTGGAGTGGTGTCAGCAGTTTGGGGCTCACTAGGTCTAGCATGGGGGCCTGAGATCCTGCATTTCTCACAAGTGGACCACACTTTGAGCAGCAAGGCTTTGGACTTTACCAAGTTCTCATAATTCTGCACAACAGACAAGATTCTTATCTCTTCCTTACCTCAGAGATAAGTAACCTCCTGTAACCCCCCCTGGTTCATAGACGGTAGAGCCAGGAGAAGGTCCCCGATCTTTGGACTCTTTTTACCTTACTCTTGAGGCCAGGAGGAAAAGGAAGAACTAGAAGATTCTTTCCTTGGGGATGAGCCTAAATCTTCCTACTTTCCTTGGGAGCTACTTTCCTTGGGGATGAGCCTAAATCTTCTAGTTCTTCCTTTTCCTCCTGGCCTCAAGAGAGGAACAATGCATGTGGTGGGTACTCAGCAGATGACAGTTTCCTAAGAGCAGTGTTAGGTGGCTTTGCTACACTATCCTCCTACCTACATACACATTTCCTCTGCTTTGCCTCTGGACGGCATAGAAGTCATTCTGCTGGCAACATGTTTCCCACAGGTGTCTGCAACAAGGATTAATTCTTTAAATCCTTGATTTTAAACCTTTACAGAAGGCATTCAAATATTACCCCATCTGGCTTTAGTCATCTTGTCTTTCTAGGAAAAGATGGTGACTTGCAACCTTTCTATTTCCCCATATGTGTGGGTCTTTGAAAACCTTTAAAGTTCTCTTCAAGTATGTTCAGGTACAGATAATAGGTGTCCATAAAAAGCATGAAAGTCATTATTATAAAGTAAAAAACTCTCTAAATAAAGAATATTCATGTTATTATACACACAGTTACACATATTTCTGCTGCTCTTGCTATGTAGTTTTATCTTTATAGGTGAAAGTAGTTTCATCTTATAGGGTTTCAGAAATCTAGAGCTAACAGGAGCCCTCCTCATTTACAGAGGGGGAGAAGATGTTAAATAAAGTCAACCCAAGATGTCACAGATGGAGAGGGCAGTAGCTAGGGGAAAGCCCAGGTCACCTGACCCAGAGCAGCCTCTTGCCTTCTTAACTACTTCACCTCATCATCATCTATAATTAAAAAGAGAATGGCACAGCATCAAAATAGGGGTGTGCATACACTGGGTATTAAGTCATTGCCATTGAACTTATATGGTCTGTCTTCCAATTTTCTGGTATAGATGAAGAAAGTGAAGCCCAGAGAGGTCAAGCCAAGGCTGTCTAGGAGCCACAAAGCTTATCAGGAGCGAGTCAGCTGACTCACAGGCCAGTGCTCCTTCTCCTATATGCGGCCAACCACGTTTGGACATAACGTAGTTACGCATACAGGAAATGAGAAGCGCTGACTGCTCCTTTGTGTAGCTGAAGGCACTGCCTTGACTGCCGTCTGTCTATTCAGGACCTTTAATGAGTACAACTGTACTTGGGTTTCATAGCATGTTTGAATTTCAAAATAAATTATATTTCATTCAAGGAACAGCTAAGTCGAACTTTTGTTTCAATGGTTTTCATCAAAGCATCAAGTTCAATTACACAAACATGCAAACTGACATTTCAAATGAGAATAAAAGGATAATTCTTTAATTCACTGACTTTTCTATTCTCCCAGAGGTGTAAGTCCGGATACAATTAGCATTTCTTCTGTAATACTGGGAAACTGTAATACACCAAGGCACAGCGTAAGGGAATCAGAGGAGAGCTTCTTAATCTATCTGGAAGTTCAGAACTTATATTTATGCTGCACGTACCAACCATCACCATTATTTGTCTTGACTTTTCAAAAATGATAGTACATGGGCTAGTCTTCACCATCAGGGCTTCAAATATGCAAAAGATGGTTCATCCTAAATAAGGAGGTAGATGAATTCACCCAGCTCTCCTTGGGTTTTCCCTCAACTCATAGAGCTGGAATGAGGGTGGGGAAGGTGGCAGATTTACCATTCTCAATCTCATAATCAGCGAAGGCAAGTTCAGAGCCTTTGTTGGTGATCAGCAGCTCCCCATTCAGTGTGAAGATCATTGAAGCATCATCCAGGTTAATCATACATCCAACCACATCTCCTGGCTGCCATGTACGTCCAAAATACCCACTGCCTTGATGCCAACGCTGGCCCTAGGAAACAAGGCCCCAAGAGCTTAGATAACTAGAGGTCCTAAAAGCCCCATGCAGTTGAATAAATGACTGCATGAGGAATTTCTCCTAACTGGTACTGGTACCTGATTTCTACAAGGTACTCATCTCTCTAGCAGGGACAATTCACAGGAAGGAATGAACTATCTTACAAATAAATGAAACCAACTTACAGAGGCTCATCAGAAAAAGTAGCCAGAGTCTCCTAACACCTAGTCAGCTATAACAGCAAGCAAACTCCCTCTGGAACAAAGTGGTAAGATTTCCTTACAAACTGGCTACAGTCTGTTCTGTGAACCTCCTCTGGAATGGAGGCAATGGGCTCAAGTACAGGGTAGATATGGAGCTTATATAAAGGATGGGGACACATAGCCCTCCCTTTATCAGAGCAAAGAACAAAACAATAATCACTAGCAATAACCATTCAATGATCTAAATTAGCAATGGTGGTGGCAACTCACTTTGAAGCTAGCGATCCAGACATTTAGTACTTCCAATTTCAGGGAAATGTCTGGAGAAGGGAAACATGGACTGAGGACTGAGGACATGTGGACACTATCCAGACTTACCCTGCTGCCTTCAAACACAAAGGCTTGGTCATCGGCCCCCAGCTCAATGTCAGGCCGACAGCCTGGCCTGGCCCAGCCGACGCGCATGTCTCCTCCTGTCACCACCTCAAACTCAAAATACCACTTTCCAGATCTTACTGCGTAAGACCGCTCTACCCGGAAAAATCGAATCTTGTCTATGCTGACTTTCTCCACAGCTGGGTCAGCTGTTGTGAAAAGGAAAAGAGCAGAGGGTGCAGGAGGTAAATAGAGAACACAGGCCTTTAATAATTAGGTAGCATTCCTCAAAAGAATTTCACAACAAAGACTGACAAAGTCCTCCCACTACCCAACATGGTATTTTGTTCATAATATAAGAATCACCATTATCACCATATCATAATCAGAATATAAGCGAACATTCACTGAGCGATTACTTTGCAGTAGATCCTTTAGAAACTACTATATCTAGTAACAACCCTATGAGGTCAGTAATACTGTCTTTACAGATGAAAAAATTAAGGCTCAGAAAGGTTTACTTGTTCAAGGTCACAGAGCCAGTAAACTGGAGTAGGGATTTGAACCCGGGTCTGTCTTATGCCAAATCTACCCTCTTAATCACTTGTAATACTGCCCTAATTTGCCTATAGTTCTCCTTGGGTATGGGATAACAATGACATGTTCATCAATTATGGCCTGGTGATTTTTTCATCAGTGCTAGAACTGAATTTAGAGATAAGACACCCTGGCCCCAAAGTAAGCTGATATTCACATGTTTGATAAAGAAGAGGTAACTTGGATTTATGACCAAATATCCCAAAAAGCTCAGTTATGTCAGAGGATCACTTATTCCTCATGGGACTGGGGCACAGAAGTGCTCACCACAGAAACTTATCATAGAGTTTAAACATGGTTTTCCTCCCTCCTCCCCTCACTTGTTAAAATACACCATTTACTTTAGTGGTCTTTGGTACCAATATCATTTCTAATAGTACATGTCAGATTTATTCAGTCAGCATTTCTGCAGAAGAGGACTGATTTAGTCAACTGGGACCAGAATAAACAATCTCAACTCGTTACCTAGTTCTTGGTCAGATGGCTCAATGTTATAGCCATAACCAATAAACGTGCGAACAGCTTCACGAAGGCTGTCCCTGTTGGACTTCTTGGTACGCTCATCCAGTAATGCATATGGCACCAGCCGGGGATTTCTTTTGTTCTTCAAATCCTATGTGAAACCAGAGAAAAGAGGTTCTGAGGAAATACATTTCATCTTTACAAAAGGCTTGTCCCACTTACATATTCCCAGCTACAATCCTGGCTTCCTCATAGCAGCCTACCAGCTCTTCCCCCCAGCGTCTTGATATTTAGCAATATACTCATTTACAAGTCCTCTTCAGGATTAAATGAATACAAATGGAGAGTTTTTGCTAATGTTCAAACCTAGCATTAAAAAACACATTTTAATAATGCCAGCCTGTGAATAAAGTGAAGTGTCATGAAATTGGTTAGAAACCTCTATTCCTGAGGCAAGGCAGATGAGGATTTACGTAACTATTCCCCTGTGGAAGATCATGCCATGATTTCAATTGTTACAGTCACCTCACAACAGTCTTTTAACAGAGAAACAATGTAGAGAAACATCTGTGTTCACATCAGAAAAGGTGGCAGAGCCACAGTGAGTCCATTTCATTGTAGTATGCACTCACTTGTATTAGAGTCCTCCTCAGTTCCCTGGGGAGGAGTAAGAAAACAATGGTGATGACCTCAGTGGTGAGTCATCATCAAGGAATATGCCTGACATGCTGTTCTGAATCCCCCTTCCCACCATGGTTTCCATAGTTGTGGTCTTCTTGGTTTCCAGACATGGGCAGAGTTAGAGGCTCAGGCATGAACAAACATGGGTACACACAACTATCCCTGAACTTCCTCAGGCACTTAAGGAGATGAGGAAATATTTTGAGGAGAGATGGGTTGGTTCTAAACTCCACCTAATTCCTTGCTGAGCCCTGGTCTTGGCGGTCTCCTGTGCAAGCCAAGAACTGCCCAGGAATCCTGGCCCAATGGGCTAAAGTAAGGGGTACAGGCTTCCTGGAAGGCTGGTTTGTCCCTCTCATTTTCATCTTCAGTGGTAGGTACCTGGGACCATCCCAGAAACACTGCTGAACTATAATGTTGACTTGTAGAAGACTTCCCCTGGCCTTGGAGAGTGGCATGAAAGCTTAGCTCTCTGGAATGCAAACAGCAAGACAAGGAACAAGGAAAGATGCAGCCAGTGGGCACACACAAGGAAACATGATTGCCAGTGAACCAACTAACAAAGGAAAGGTAAGCCAATCCACTTCTGCAAAATTGGAATTATGCCTAGAGTTAATGTCAATGTGACCATTACAAATTCCATGCAATCCCCAGATTCTATAAATAACGAGTGCGCTGAAGCATGAGGGATAGAGTGCAAGGGGTGCAAGGGCAGCTTCCATCTTCCAATCAAATACCCACCAAAGCAAAATGCAAAATGGAATTTTGATGGATTACCACATCTCCTAGCTTTTCCAGCACACTTGATCCAGTACTTCTTACCTGTTGGATGCCATAGGTCCATCCTTGCTTTATTCTGTCTTTGGCCCAAACGTTATGTGCGTTTTCTGCAAGCTTATCTACTAAAATTTCTTGAGGCGGTAACAGCTTCACATCAGACAAGTCCAAAGGGGCTGGTTTATAGCCGTTGGACATCATATAGCTATAAGTAAAAATATATATATTTTTGAACAGATCTCTACGACTCTCACTCCAGATCTTAGCACATGGTAAGAATACCATAAAAAATTAGGCTACCATCTCAGGTTCTACTTCCTGGCAGAATGGATAGCTCAGCTCTCTTTCAAGTCCTTAGATGAAACCCCTAATCCACCTCCTGACTGTTGGACAAAGTGGATGGTCAGTGCCGTCCAGCTTTATTTCTAAGAAAACTATTTGTGTGCCTGACAAATGAGGGGCACATTTAGGTGCTGTGGAATTACGTACAGCTCCTCCAACTCACTTCAAAAACAGAAAAGAAAAAAACAAAAACAAAGAACAGAAAAGATTCCAACCAGCAGCATGGCAAGGACAGGACCTTGAGCCAAATGGTTTCTTATAAGTCAGTAGAGAATGAGCATTCAGTCTCAGAAAGTTAAACCTTTATTTTGGGTGCAAAAAGAAAATCACCACCACGTCAGAGAATCTGTGAGCTTGAGGTGACCTTCACCTGTTCAGCTCGGGAGCCACAGCCTCAAATGTCTGTAATTGGGTAGATAATTTGACAGATAATGTGAAGATGGGACAAAGCTGAGTATGAGCCCGGATAGATACACTGCATGAATGGAGATGACCACACTGCGGAGTGCCTCTCAGGCAAGTAGCCGATCATAGCTATGTGGGAATGTGTACCTGGAGGCACCCATGGACCCAGGGCCAAGGAGTGCCCAGATGAGAGCCAGAACCTGAACATGATGGCTTGCAGACCAGGGCTCTCACTACACAGGAACTGCCAAGCAGCATAAGATGCAGGGTCTGCTGCAGGCATTAAACACTGCCTATCATCCATCTTCTTGGGATGTCGGATCTTGGGCATCCCCAACAGCCCCCACGTGGGCAACAACATATGTTGACTGCTGAGCACTGACCCCAGCAGCCTGGTCAGCAGTTTGCCCTCCTACCTGCTACTTCTTGGACATGCCGCTCTCAGCATCTGGAGTTGCCTCTGAGAGTGGCACTTGGCAGCTTGGGAGTTTAACAGGGAAGAAGAGGAAGATAAGCATTTGATTAAAGCTGGCACTGCCTTGGCTCGTAAGTAATTGCCATGCCTGTATGTGAATGCGCGTGTACCCAAGGTTGGTGCGTGGGGGGGTCAGCAAGTGAGCGAGCCAGTTGATGTGCCAGTTGAGTGTGCACCTGAGTGTGTGAGAACATGTGCCTCTCCACGAATGTACAGGTGACAGGGAGAATAGGGTGCAGGCAGGTTTAGGGGCTGAGACAATCATTTCCACCGAGGACTTACCAGGCTGGCCCAACGCTGGAGGAGTAAATCTTTGCTATGGCTACTGACCATTTTTCATGCTCCTATGGCAACTGCTATTCTTATAGACCAAAGGCTGTGTACCCATCTGAGTGCCACATCTCCTGGCTTGGAGCTAACAATAGTAGCACAGGTCCTAGCTGAAGGAGCAAAAAGAGGGAAAGCCTAGAGACACTTGTACTTCAGCAGACCTCTGTGTGGGATTTAACTGGAAGGACCATCCTCGACTGAGGCTAGCAAGTATCTGGGACCATCACCTGCCTTTGTGCAGGGGCCTCCTATCGTCCCAGTTAAAAAAAAAAAAAAACTCAGACTGAAGCATGAAAATCTTCGATCATTAAAAAAATCAATTGGGGCAGCCCAGGTGGCTCAGTGGTTTACTGCCGCCTTCAGCCCAGGGTGTGATCCTGGAGACCCAGGATCGAGTCCCACGTTGGGCTCCCTGCACGGAGCCTGCTTCTCCCTCTG
This sequence comes from Canis lupus dingo, assembly GCF_003254725.2. Taxonomy (NCBI): domain Eukaryota; kingdom Metazoa; phylum Chordata; class Mammalia; order Carnivora; family Canidae; genus Canis; species Canis lupus. The sequence continues at coordinate 1,529,877 of NC_064272.1, forward strand.
CCTGTATCTCTGCCTCTCTCTCTCTCTCTCTCTCTCTCTTCTCATGATTAAATAAATAAGTCTTGAAAAAAAATCACTTACTTTTTGGGCAATTTGACCTTCTTGAGGTCCTCCTCAGCAGCTGGATTAATATGAGCGATGTGGCACCCAAGGGCCAGGAGGGTTCTGCAATGTGACAGAGGGAGAGGACAAAGGTCAACTTGATACAGGACAGCAAAGACCCTAACCTGCATCTGAGTTGATAAGTAACAATGGTGGACGTGTTACTTACTCTGCTAAATCCTTCTGTGGCATGAATAATCACCACCCCCGCTCATTTATCAGAATGCATCATGTTTTCAAGGCAAGAGATATACCTTTGCAGTATAGTTCTAAGGAATTAAATCACCCACTCAGTGTTTATTCCACATTCACTTCAATTAAACACTCACTTTAAGGTTTCAGTTGACATTTGTAGGTTATAATTCTTCTCAGTTTCAGGCAGCTTTGAAAACTCCACAAGACAGGGGTGTTGTCTTTTATTGTCATCCCGTATCTAGGTGACAACATAAGGACAAATATAATTTAAGTTTTGGCAACTGGCACTGCCCTGGAAAGCAGAAAGCACACATTTTGAAACATGGCCCAGGCAATCTGTATCAGGCACAACAAAGACAGTTATTTGCTGATAGGCAAACTGAGGATCACCCCTCTAGTAAAAGATACACACAGACCCCAAGTTGCCAGTGATTTGTGCTCTGTGGATTTGTTTCTACTCAAGTGTCTGCATTCAGAACATACTCTCGCAGAGAACTTTCCACATGGTGGCCATGTGCCTGCCTGTCCCAAATTCATGAAACCACAATGCTACTGTGGGGTAGCATTCTTTCAGGACATAAAGGTACTATGGAATGTGTCCAAAGACCACATTTGTAATTTCAAATTTTCTAGTAGCCACATGAGAAGCACAAAAATAAACAGGTGCAATTCATTTTAATGCATTTCATTTAACCCATATATGAAATATTTTCATTTTAACAAGCCATGAGTATAAAATAATTTGAGACATTCTATATTAGTTTTGCATAGCAGGTCTTCAAAATCCAGTGTATTGTATAATTGCAGCACATTTCAATTCAGACTAGTTACATTTCTAGTGCTCAGTAGTCTCTTGTGGCTCATGACTATTGTATTGGACCGTACACATCCAGACATTAATTAATTAATGCATTCACTCAACAAACATTTGTCAAGTGTCTGCTCTGTGGTCATTATTGATTCAGGCATGAGGAGTTCAATGGTGAGCTGGGACAGTCCCAGGCCCATAAAGAATGGGGTAGAGACCAGTAATAAAATAATCATAATAATAAATGCTATATTGCAGTTGTGAGTAGTTCCCCAAAGGAGAGGTCTATGGCATCATGAAGGCATAGAGGCGGTCACATAGAAGGCGAATCTTTTACGGTAGCTCTATCAAAACAGAAAGTGTTAGAGTGCAGGGCCTCTTTCAGTAACTAAGCTGGAATGTGCATAATTTGAGGGTGTCAGGGTCACAGGAAGCTCTACAACTCGCCTATCCTTGTGCTTTCAGATGTGACTTTATACAAATCACAGAACAAAGTCAATTTACATCCTTTTTGAAAAATGCTTTCTAGTGCGAGAGATTCTGTAACCTCCTCAGAGCGTCTATTAATCTTAGTGATCATCTGAAAACTGTTTCAAACAAATTCTGATTCAAAACAATGAATCAGCCTTTTTGCCTCTCATGTGGAGAGGACAGCTCTTCCTGAAGGGGAAAGGAGAAGTGAGCGTCTGAAGGAGGTGCTGAGGAGCCACTGTGCTCTATCTTCCCCGAATAAAGGAAACCATTTCCAAGTGAGAGGGGAGGTGCCTCCGCAGCACCCTTGACCACACTTAGACCACGGAGCAAGGCTTGGAGGAATAGCTATCCAGGAGGCAGTAAGGAGGAGAGAGTTTGGGCTCATGTGGTTCCCTCACTCACTGGAGTCTTTCAAGAACCCTCCCAGGTAACCCATTCATCCCTCTGTCCCAGCCTGGCCACTGGAACACAAACCTTGCCAAAAGTCCAGCCAAGCTCTATTTTATTCATTCCCCAAAGCTCGTGGATGTTTTCAGCCAGTCTGTCTCGGATCTTTTCTAGGTGAGGTGGCAAAACCACCTAAAAGGAAAAGGAACAAGTATGAAATCAGCAGTATAAGAATTATTGTATTGAAATCTATCCTAAAAACCTATATGGATAAGGTGCCACAGTTGAATTCACTACACATCCCCCAGGAGGGGCTGCTTCCAGGGGTGCCTTCTCTCGAGGAAGGGCTGATAGCCAATCCATCCAGTTTGACCCAGATGCTTCCAGAAACTCCTTCCTCTCTGGGTTTCCTCTTTGCCCATCTCTCCTCAGGCTCCTTTGTAGATACTTGTGCTGTGTATTCTTCACATGTGAATGCTTCCCGGGACCTACCCTCCGTCCATGCTCTTTCCTTGGGAGATCTCACCAGCCACGGTCTCTACTTATATTCAGACCTACAATTCCAACTGCCTGCAGGATTTTCTCACCAAAATAAACCCAACATGCTATTCAAAACTGAATTCATTTCTTTCCTTCAGAAACTTTTCTCTTCCTGTTTTTACTTTTACTTTTTATTGAACGGCCCACCGTTGCTTCAAGCCTGAAGTCAACCTGGTATCTTCCTTCTTGGCATTACTTGCCCTTCCACCATCCACTACCATCAAATCAATCACAGAATTGATCATGTTGATTTTCGAAGCATCTTTCTGAAGGGCCTCCTCTACTAATCACTCAACCTCATTATCTTCTCCTTGGATCATGGCAAGAGCCTCACAGTTGGTCTCAACTCCCTACCAATCTACTCTCCACACTGTGCCCAGAGTGATGCGTCTACAACAAAATCACATCAAAGCACTCTCCTGGGTGTTTCCAAGTGTCTCTTGAACTCCTAAGACACAAAACTAGATGTTAACCAAGTATATAGTGTCCTCCTTCAGTTCTTCCACCATGGTCCTCCCAAACACATTCTTTCCAACCTTCTTGAAATTCTCACAAAAGATCACACTTGTCACAGTTCTGTGTCTTTGCACTTGCAACTTCACCCTTACTAATCCCCCGATACACATAATACATACACACACACACACACACATAACACCCCTCTATACCATAGAGCAGATGACAAGGATGGTCTCCTAGACCAGGCTCTAGATGGGAACTTCTGAGCCCTTTTTCAGCTAGGTTCTATCCTTGGGCCTTGTTCCCAAGACCCCAGTTGTAGAAAGGATCCTGCTAAATCAGTTTGGTGAGAATCCACCACCCTTGATATCTGATCACTCCTCTGCCTACCTCTGTGTCTGATCAAATTTCCTCCACCCCCATGATCCTCCAGGTGATATCAGATCACTCTGTCCTGCCTTCAGATAGAATCCTGTGAGGTCAATTTAGCAAGAATCCATCCCAACCCCAAACACTTCTCTTCATAATTTCCCTTTCAGTGACTCCCCTCACCTCCCCAACTTGCTCTCCTGGGCTCTAAATCCCTACTTATTCTTGTTGTCTTCTGAACTGAGCCCGGTTCTATGCAGGAGTTCTTCTTCCCCTGTTTACTTAGCTCCTAAGTGAAATCTGCTCTTACTGCTTTCACTGCTGTCCAGCTCTGGTTTTAATCCAAACACTTTCAATATCCATCCTTCTAAATTCAGCTCAAATTTAGCTCAACTTTCCTAAGAGAAATCTTCCCCAATTACCTTCAGGGACAGTTTCTCTGTGTTTCCCGGGCACTCTGCTGGTATCTCTCCCATAGAGGTCACACCCTGGGGGCTCAAGTTGCTCCTCCTTTCCTTAATCCTATTTTAAAAAAATTTACTACTACTGCTACTGCAATAATAACAATAATAATTATTCTTATGTTTATTCATTGACAACTTTAAGGAAATGGGAGATTCTATATAGAAAATCTAGATTTCTAGTTTGTTTTGATTCCTTGGAAGATCACTAACACCAGATCCACACTTTTGCCTAGCAACTCTCAGCTGGAGGGCCTGTGCACTTGACCTACTTCATTTCTGCATCACCTGCCTGGTCCCTGTATTTCTCACTCTATTACAAAGGTTATTAGTGCTTCCACTAATACAGAAATCCTGATTTTTTTTTTTTTTTGAAGGGGGTAGCTCCCGGAGACTTTTTTTTTCAAAAAAGAAAAAAGAAAAAAAGGCATATCAAGTCAGTGAGGTTCAGTGAGGTATATAAGGAGATCATGGAGAAAAACAGCAATGTATTTAAACTATGTGTTATAATCACTATCTGCCCTTCAATTAGGGACATTAAAAAAAATCAACTTAATCTAATCACTTAAGAGTCAAAGTTAGTAAGTGGCATGACGTTTCAGTAAAGAGCAAAATGGGAAAATTATTAGCAAACAAATTATAACTGTATCTGGGTGTTATTGGTAAAGATAATTTTTTTAAAGATTTGAGATAGAGCGAGAGCATGGGAGACAGTGTGCCTGCAAGTGAGCATGACAGGGAGAGCCAGAGGAAGAAGCACACTCCCTGCTGAGCAGGGAGCCTGATGGGTCCTCGATCGCAGGACCCTGACCATGACCTGAGCTGAAGGCAGCACTTAACTTACCGAACCACCCAGGTGCCCCAACCAAGGTAATTTTTAAACTAAGTGCTTCTTAAGTGATCACAAATTAGAGGATTTGCATGTAGGAGGAACCACATGCTTCACTAAAAGGAGAAAATATGCTAAAGAGTCCTCCATGAAGAGCCCCTAACCATAATTTCAGTGACCTCAATCAGTGACTGCCTAGGGCAGAGTACACTGGCTTGCTAACTGCTGTGGGGTATCTGGGGCTGGGCTCCTCCTTCCCAGTGCGTAGCTAGGGGCTGGGGTCCTTCAAGCCCTGAGAATGGGAAGTGCCTACGTATTGCTGGATCCAACCAGCAATACTTCATCTGCAAATTGGTTACTGTGCTTGGGGGAGGATGGAATTGACATGTTTAACATGTTTAACTTCTCCTCTGACAATAATTTCAGAGAATGGTAGACACTAAAAAATTAGAAGGCATCATCCAAAATAAACTGCACCTTTCCAACAAGAACTTCCCTATCATTCGATTCCCTGGGGACAGCTCCCTAGTTCCAGGGTCCACCACAGATTCGACTTTGGGTCCAGACCTCAAAGGTTTTTCTGGCTTGTTGATTTCTCTGCGATCTTGGATTTTCCAGTCTTCAGTTCTGCAGGTTTAGGTGCTCTTCCCACTCTTTGGTCAAGCCTGCCTTCCCTCCTTCATCAAAAGTTCCCCTCATTTTCTTGAGGCCCACTTCTAGAAGGCCTATCCTAACCCTCGTTTCTGATTAGTGAGGGATGGTACAGAGGAGTAGGTATCAGGCTCATGCTTTCCCCCGACTTGGGCACTTTGTGGCCTTGCGTCCATGTGGAAACTGGTTTAGTTTTTTGGCCCTTGAGCTTCCTGTCTAGGATATACATGAACCAAAGGATCTGATTCCCAGGATTGTCTCTGGCTCAACAATGCCTCCCCAGTTTCCTATCAACCTTCTTAATGCCAACTTCTTTCAAGGTGCTGCACCAGGGTCCGTGAAGCAGGCAGGGCAATGCTGCTTTTCCATTCTAAGCGAATTCACGATAATTAGCTGCAGGAGGTAGGAAGCAAATTCAGCAATATGCTCGCGGAACTGAATGCAATAGGGTCACATGACTATCACGGGGCAGTAACATGCTGGAGACCTTCTACAGGTCAAAAGAGCTATATTCCTACAAACTATTAATTTGACGTGCCTCAGAGACAAGGCCCTTAGTCACTGATTTTCTCTAACATTTAGAATAGTGACTTGAGGAGCACTGGTGTGGAGGAAATACTGAAAGCTGCTATTTACACCCCTTGTCATAAGCATGTGAGGGTATCGCTCTCAAAACAGAGACCCTGGGAAGGGAAAGAAATGTCCATTTATCAGCACTTTCCTCCTATATACAATCCCGTTTCTTTTAGTTTTATTTCCATCTCTTCACCTACATGCTCTCCCTCCTCCAAGCATCTAGCCACATCAGAGTATTTATTATCATATCTACTTTTTAAAAAGTTTTTATTTAAATTCCAGTATAGGGATCCCTGGGTGGCGCAGCGGTTTGGCGCCTGCCTTTGGCCCAGGGCGCGATCCTGGAGACCCGGGATCGAATCCCACATCGGGCTCCCGGTGCATGGAGCCTGCTTCTCCCTCTGCCTGTGTCTCTGCCTCTCTCTCTCTCTCTCTCTGACTATCATAAATAAATAAAAATTAAAAAAAATATATTTAAATTCCAGTATAGTTAACATACAGTGTAATATTAATTCCAGGTGTACATATAGGGACTCAGCAATTTTATGTATGGTGCTGGTCATGGCAGGTGTACTCTTCATCCCCATTACCTATCTCCCCCACCCCCTATCCACCTCCCCTTTGGTGACCATCCATTTGTTCTCTAGAGTTAAGAGTCTGCTTCTTGGTTTGCCTCTCTTTTTTCCCCTTTGCTCATTTGTTTCTTAAATTCTACATATGAATGAGATCATGTGATATTTGTCATTCTCTTATTTTGCTTAGCATAATACTCTAGCATAATACTCCATCTATGTTGTTGCAAATGTCAAGGTTTCATTCTTTTTATTGCTGAGTAATATTCCATTACATACATACACACACACACACACACACACACACACACACACACACCCTTCTTTTTTATCCATCAACCAATGGACACTTGGGCTGTTTCCATAATTCAGCTACTGTAGATAATGCTGTTAGAAACAGACATGCTACATGTCTCTCTTTGAATTAGTATTTTTGTATTCTTTGGGCAAATGCCTAGTAGTGAGATTGCTGGATCACAGGGTGGTTATCCACCTGTCACTACTTCTAGATCCTTACTGACTCCATTCCTATTACTTAACCCTGGATGCCCCTCCCCATTTAAGCTTATTAAAAGCCCTGGTTGGATTCTATCCTCTCTAACTAGACTTCTAGAACTATTCTAGTGTAGCAGGCGCCTCTAGCACTTATTTGTGCTACAGTTCATTTTGCATATATTACATTCAGACTTAAAAAAATAATACATTTGCTTTTACCTCTTCAACTTGGTTGTGAATTCACAAAGAATATTGCATATTTGTGCCTGCACTTCATAGAACCTTGCATATAGCAAGTGATCAACATGTTCTCTGATTGAGAAATCCTTAAAGACCTCAATCTAAGTACATGGTGGAAACACAAGGAACACAGTTATTCACACTACATGACAACTACATGATACACAGTATACGATAGGAATGGCTCCAACACCACACAGAGAGAAGGATTTAGCCCTATTGCTTCGTCTATGTGGTTTACCTGTTGGCAGCTTGAACCTACCTGACTGGTGTCTATGGGACACGGGATGAAAGAGGCTTGAGAGAGGGACTGGGTGGTACCCAGCAGATCTCTGACTCCTTCAGCGTCACGTTTATATTCTTTGACAGGCTCCAGTCTCATCTTTTCTTTCGGAAGTAAGGCTTCATAGCAAGGTGCGTAGCCAGATGGAGGCAGGAACTTAAATTCGCCATGACGTCCACCCATCAGGAAACGCACTCTGTGGCATTTGGAGAGACCAGGAAGAGAGAGGTTAAAAAAAAAAAAGAAATCCCAGTTCAAGAAAGTGAACGTTCAAGATAAGCCCCCCATCCCACACCCACGTTATTTTGGTGGGAAGTGCAGATTCCCACCATCTGAATTTAGATACAGTACAGCAAATATTCAAAAGTGTGAAATAAAGCAGTGGAAAGAACTATCCGGGTGTGATCTTCAGTTGAACCATGTCAGCTAAATTCTTAAAAATTTATACATGAATATCACTAGGCTTTAAAAATCATATTTTTCCTTACTCTAGTAGACAAATCATCATTGCAGATATTATTACTAGAGTGCTGAAAAGAGTAACTAATGATGATGATGATGATAATGATATTATTCTCTGAAAAGATCATGTTGAAATTACAGCATGAGGATTTCAAGTCTTTTTACCCGAGGGACATTACTTATACATCAATTAAAGTAAACATAGCATAACTATTTGGGGGAAATAGGAAAAAATTCTTCCTATCCCTAACTTTCAGAAGCAAGCAAAAGATGAAGTAATACCAGAATATTAAACACCAATGATATACATGCCAGGTGATATTATTTGAAGCTATACAGTGCAGAGGCTGCAGTTCCCCGAGGCAGCCCTATGGGGGTGACTCTGGAGAAGCATCAGCAGATGGCAATAGCTTAGGAAGCAAAATGGGCACCACACGTTTGCTCAATGTGGTACCAGTGCCTTTCTCAGGGGCACCACCCCCTGCTGGCATCCAGGCCTGACACTCTGGTCCCCTCCTGCAGTGTCTGGAGAGACCTCCCAGGATGGGGGCAAGCACTCAGGGGAGCATAGTGATGGCAGCCACTGCCTTCCAGTACACTGAAGCCTTCCAATATGTTAATTAAGCATCCTGGCTCAATTTTAGCCTCATCTCTGTGGGTTAGGTTAGGGTCATGGTTACGCCTCAAACCTCCCCTTGCAAGGAGGACAGAACCAAAGTGAACCACTTCCAAATGATACTTCATATTCTCCTAGGTTTGTAACAAGAAATAGAGCTTTTGCAAATCAACTGCAAACACATTAATTTGATGAGGAAATAGGACCACAGTTTACAGGAAAAGATATGTAGCCCTGTAGGGTCAACACTAATTTCACACAGGAAAAAATCAATACGTACACAGAGCAAATGTGCTCAGCACTCATGCCCTCCCCCTCCCTCTGCTTAGCAATGAGTTACTGAAGGCATAGGACGTGCTAGTGCTCTTCTCTGCCCTGGAGACTCAGCAACAAGGCCTCCAGCGTCCCTGGTGTCACACAGCAGGCATCCAACCAGAGAAACAGTCATGATTACTGATTGGGAGATACCGAGGAAGGACTAAAGGTGGTGATGTGAACTAACTCAGGAAAGAGGGTGGCTCCTTGACTGGAGTTCAGGAAGGCCTCTCTGAGGAGACCGGCATTAACCCTGCGGGATAGAGAAGAGCTAAGGAGTTTAAAATCTGGGAGAGGAACATGTGCCAAGGCCCGGAGGCAGGACAGAGTTTGGGTGGAGAGCCTGAGGGACAGAACAGGAAGTAGGAGGGCGCAGTGCTAGGTCAGGCAGAGTCTGTGAGCCATGGCAAGATGATGAGATCGTATTCCAGGTCAGAAGCCTCTGAAAGATCTAAAGGAGAAGAGATACAGGACTCTTCTAGCTGGTCCATGTTGACAGAGGGGCAGCCCAATGAGCAGGTATTTGGAGGTCCCGGACACCAAACTAGTCCCAGTGGGAGGTAGGGATAGGTTGAACCCATGTGAGGATGGACATGGTGGGAAGTAGTCACTGGATCCCAGTTTAGTTTCACAAGGATAGTTAGGAGCTGCTGATGGGGTGGGGTGGGCTAGGGTGGTGGATGTGCACACACAGGGGGCTGAGGCACAGGGAGGAGGGGTAGGACCTGGCAAAGCTCTCACAGTAACACTCTCCTCCACCAGCCTCACTTCCTTCTACTGGAACGTTCTGCTAGGGCAGCCTCACAAGAGCATCACCGTGTTGGCGGAATAACTGATTGTGGAAGTAGCCTAATTATGAAACTGGAAAAATAAAACTCTAAGTGGGAGACATTAAGTTCTTTTTTTTTCCTTCTCAATACAAACAAATCTTTTATCCAAACAGCATTCTACCAAATGCTGTTTTAAAATTATAGAAATCATAAGAACCTCCCACTTCCCATTCTAAAGTACTAAACAATGACATAGAATTAGAACCTCAAGAGTCCCTTGTGAATGTTCCCACATCAAATGTTATGTAAGGGGGCATGGTCTATGTGTTTTAAGAATATGAACAATGACATTAAAACAAAGTTGAGTCATTAGCCTTCGATGTTACTAATTTAGTGAACCTTCAGGAAATAATGACTAAGCCTTGAAATTATTGGTTGAGAACTTCCCGATTCAGCCGCAGCGCAGCAGATTGTGTTACTGACATGTTGTAACTGTGGGACAGAACTAGAGCTTTTTGAGCAAAAGAAGAGTGTGGGATGGTTGTTTTTGTTTTTCCTCTCTTCTCCTTAAGCATCCATTCTGTGAGGAGCTGAATGCCCAGGAGCTTGTACAGCAAGCGTATTCTTTGTTACTCACGAGTGTACAGGTTCCAAGAACAGGTAAATGATTTCTTATGAGGCCTTCTAGCTGGGCTTAATTATTCATGAGGTGTCTTGCCAGTTCTGTTTAGTCTTAAAATTTCCCTTACATTTTAAAATCTGCTGTCATCTTCTGGATAGAGAGCAAATCAAGAAAGCTGGAATTCCACACAGCACATAGGGAAAACCATGATTTCTGTTTTCATATTCAGTTATTAAAGAGAGAATGATAATTTGGTTATAAATCTTCATCTCAACTCCTCCAATGGCCACAAAAACTGTAAAATGAAAAATTTACATAGCTAGAAATCAGTGTTTACTGCTCACTGAAGCATTGGTCTCCAAATATCATTGCACTAGGCCTCAGTGAGCAGAAGAAAGACCTGCCAGACAGAAGCTCTGTCCCCCAGCAGGTAGAACTGGACAAGAGCTGGTGCCAGGCACAGCTACCATCTGTTACTCCTTCCCTTCACTGCCCAGAGTTTCTGGGAAGGGCTCCAACAAACCACCACTAATATTGGTGGTCCTCCTAACAACTCTCTCCAGGAGATCCAGACTGACCAAGTCAAAGGAAGTAACTAGTGATAAAATATAGGCTTTAAGGGAATAATCAAAAGAAACATCTGAAATTCATTTTAATTATTTGAAGATGACAAACTGGGAGTCCACCTCTGTCTTAGAGTTTTAGCAGAGGTCTCACAAGCAGATAAGCCAGAGGATGCCAATATTTGCACATCCTGAAGATGCTGGATCTACTTGAGGGTCCCTCAAAAAATTATGATGCCAACGTGGCCGTAGCCCATCACATACCTCCACCTCAGTAAGAAAGGAAAAGAAGGCATTTGGAGAGAACTATCAGGGAGAAAGGGAAGGGAGTAGTCTCCTATCTGAAGTCAAACGATGAGTGCTTAAGAACTACTCAGAAGCTTGCAAACATCCCCTGGAACTTAGTGGGGGACATGTCTGCCTGGTGATAGCAACAGAGAAGGAGATGGAGGGACAAGGACCTCAAGACAAAGAGCTGCCCTTCTGCTCAGGACAGGGTCAAGGACTCTGTTCCTGGAAGGCCAGACAGATGCCACAAATGAAGCAGCTGTCAGCCATCTCGAAAGGAATTATGGCCAGAAAGGCAACTGACTGAGCAGAGATCAGAAACCTAGGGACTGGGGGGAGCGGGAGGCCCGTGCGCAAGGCAGGGCAATACAGAGTAGGCCTTGAGGTGAGCCAGATGGGGGTAGCCAGCACAAGTGGCCAAGCCTGCGCAGAAAGAATAGCGGTGAGATGCTCCCGGCCTAAGGCTCTGAGGAAATGACAAGGGAAAGGTGGCAGCAACTGTATAACTGCCACATGTCCTGATACAATGGCATGCTGCCAGTGGCAGCTGCGCCAGGGGCACAGGCGCTGTGCCCCTCAGCCCCACAGGCCGCTCCCCGGACTCCCAGAGGGCCTGAGCGGAGCGGGCTGACCAGGGAGGAGCGGGACCTTGGACTGCAGGCCAAAGTGGGGAAGGCCTCACACCTTGATGTGAAGGCCTTACATCAACTGCATACAAATCTGAGTTTTTTATAGCCAAATAAGTGGCACTTTTACGTTACCAACAAGATGGTTGTCATTCTTACAAGGAGTCATAAAGGCTACAGAGCTGGCCTGAGGACTTGTCCGGAGTGTGAATTTGAAGGGGTAGCAAGAAAAACAACAGAGTTACAGATACCTAGTCTCCTTGCCATAAAGCTGGTACTTGGCACTTAATGTTTATCATTTAAATCTTTTGCCCTACTCGTGAGAAATTTCAATTAGAATGTAAATCTCTCTTCTCCAGGTGCATTCTTTCCTGTTCCTCAGGTTCCACAGAATCTCCCGGCCTTACAGAAAATATTAAACTTAAAATAAAAAGATAATTGAAGAATTGAGTTCATTAAAATTAGTTCTTCTTGGGCAGCCCTGATGGCCCAGCAGTTTAGCGCCGCCTTCAGCCCAGGGCAGGATCCTGGAGACCCGGGATTGAGTCCCACGTCGGGCTCCCTGCATGGAGCCTGCTTCTCTCTCTGCCTGTGTCTCTGCTTCTCTCTCTCTGTGTCTCTCATGAATAAATAAATAAAATATATATATTTTTAAAAATTAGTTCTTCTTGAGCCTTGCGTTTTTCTCTACATTAATGGATTTTAAAATCAATTTCAGGTGGCACTTGACAGGATGAGCACTGGGTATTATGCTATATATTAGCAAATCGAACTCCAATAAAAATATACAAAAAAATAAAAATAAAATAAAATCAATTTCATTAATCAATTTAATCTCTTCCACTGAAGTACCTGTTACCTATCTTTGGGAGTTCTTCCTATAACTCAAGACATTCCATCAGCTCTCCAAGGTTTTTTTTTTTTTTTTTTTCTTAAAGTGATTACAGTAAGTGACTGTCCTTAGACCTTAGATACCTCCACCTCAGAGATGAGCAATAGCTCCAGTAATCGTCTCCTGGGAGTAGTGAAGTTTGGAGATATGTGCAGGAATTTTTTATATTCTTGGCTGATTTTGAAAACAGAGCAAATGGTACTGAAAAATCCCTGCTAGCATTTTCATTTTAGTCCCTTGAGATTCAGGCATTGTGGCTTGCCAATGGCAGAAGAGATGAGACTTCCTAGTGCAAGTCCCTGGATTTGAAAGACTGACCCCTGAAATAAAAATATAGTAAAAATCAAGACAAGGCTTTTTCATGCTCAAGGAGGATGACTCAGTCTCCTTATCCATAGCTTGCTAGCAAACGTGTGACATGACTTGAGTCTGTCTTACTGGACATCTCCTTTCCTCTCATCTGCTAGTGAATCTCTCTCAGAGAGTGGGCAAGGTGTTCCAGAGAAGAAGAGGGTACAGGCTGTGGTTGAGAGGAGAAAGAATGAAAACGTTTTGGCTGACCTGAATTCAACTCATAAGTCATGATTCATAATTGCATCTTCAGTCCCTATTGCTAAGATGGGAGAACAAGTGAGCGATGCATTCCCACAATTCTATTTCTTCCTGGCCAGTGTTTGATGAAAGCCCAGGGCAATCCAGCCAGTGCTCACCATATTCTCCACAGAGGTATATTTATCTCAGCAATAATTTCCACAGCATTGACCACAGTAAGCTGGAAATAGCGAAGCCGCTGGTTACCTGAATTTTAGCCAAGTCTGGTGGAAACCAACAGAAAACAAACAGCAACCACAAATTGGATATTGTTGTTCTTATAAATTAGAAAGGGCTGGTAAAAGAGTTATGTGGGACAGTTAAATAGATCCATGGGGAGTTTAACTATAGCTATAAAATATATTCTACTACAGCAATTAGCTCATCAATTTTCTGCAAAATGAAAAGGATCACCCCAAATTCACCATATACTGTGTCTTCTGTGTAATGGTCTCCATGTGGTTCGTGCCATGATGCCATCTCACAGGGTGAGAATACCTTTTAATAAGGGCTTGTTGGCATTTAAGTAACTCAACCTTTTGGGTGGTCTCCAAAGCAGACATGCCTCATCCCAAATTCCGTTCTATAACCAGTGTTGTTACATTGAGGGCCTACTGCATGAAGAGTATCCACAAACAAACCACACTAAAAAGAAAACTAAGGAGGCACATTCATAATGGAAGAGAGAGTACATATTGATTTGTGGATTTTGTTAGTAATTACTCACATTTCCTTGGACTTCACTGTGGGTAAATCTAATTGAAAAAGATTTTTGCTCTTCCATGAGTCCTGGCAGGGACACCTTAATCGGGGATTATTAACAACATAGTTTGTGGTGATAAAAATAATCTTGGGGTCACAAATTCAAGCCTGTGACCTCAGCAAAGACCATTCAATAGGAGGAAATGGGGCTGTAAAAGAGAAATGTAGCTTAAAAGCCACATGGAAGTTGAAAATAAATATGAGAAACAATGCTGAATGCTTGTATGATGGGAGAAGACTCTCTTCCTACACAGGCATAACCTTACATCTTGCTAGGAGAGACGCTATAGAATTAGGCAGGTATTCTACTATATGGGGTGAAAACAAAAATTTATTTTTGATTGTATTATTATTTTGTATATGAAAAAATAAAGTTTTGTTCTTTTAGCTTTCAAATTTACATTTTTGGGAACAGTGTAATCCTTAATGTATTTAAGGATGCTTAATGCTTTAAGAGGGCCTCAGCACTTTTTTTTTTTTTTTGAGAGAGAGAGAGAGAGAGAGAGAGAGAGAGCACTCACTTACAAGCAGCATGAGTGGTGGGGGATGGGTAGAGGGAGAGAGACTCTCAGACTCCCTGCTGAGCATGGAGCCCCATGTGGAGCTCAATCTCATGACCGTGAAATAGTGACCTGAGGGGAAATCAAGAGCAGGGATGCTTAACCAACTGAACTACCTGGGAGCTCAGCGCCTCAGCATTTCTGCTCTGCCTTCCTTACCTTAACCACTCACAGTGGATCTTGGCACAGGACCAATGATCAGAGGACTTGGTCACCTGATCAACTGTGTTATTAAACATTTATTTTCAATAAGATACTTTAATTAACTTGGAGTTAATATCCTAGTTTCTCTCTCTAGCTTTCTGTGCAACTGAACTCAAGTAGTATAGAGGGAAACTTCTGGGTTTCAGCACCAGATTAGAGTGTACCAGTTGATGTAAGAGTAATTATTGGTAATATTGATCCCATTTGCTCACAAATAAAAATAAATCAATTGGCTACTCTCCAACATGAGACCAGCACTGAGGATGACCGAGGTGAAGGACTTGGATAAATGTGTTTCCCAAATGTGCAATCAATTCCATCTCTCCTCAGATCATACCATGTTCTGAGAAGCAAAGACAGGAACATGCCAGAGGTGACATTTTCCTGAAAATGAGAGACATCAAGCCTCCTGGCATCATTTTTTTAGCTTACCACTTGTTCAGGTGCTCTAAGCCAGAATCTCTCATAGCTAAGGTATAAACTTTCCAGGTCAACACATCTGGACTCTTCAGTTTCTAAATTCTCCCACCATTTGTGCCTTATAAATGGGTTAGACAACTACTTTTTCTTATCTTGGAACTTTGCTTCTCTTTTTCCTGTGCAATGAGAAGGCTGCATGCTCTGCTGACCTGGACAAGAGATGCTAGAAGCATCTTCTGCACATGGATGCATCTGAGTTGCCTATTTCTTCACCTGCTAACTGCAGTTCTTTGCCAAGAGATTTCAATAAGTCCTCACAAAAAAATAAATTCACAAACTTAAAAAATCATTATACCACATACAAGATTGTTGTATGGACTCAGAAAAGTCCATTAGGTAGCAGGATAAAAAAAATCCTTTTCTCCAGAGATAAGACTTCTAGCCAAGCACTTCTCTCAGATGAGATGCTTAAGAAGCAGGTGTACCTGCTTTGAAAAGACGTGGGACCCAGTGAGTGGGATACGGTCAAAACCAACAAAGAAGGGAAAGGCAGTGATGCTGGGTGACTAAGGCCATTAGCTAAGCGGGGAAGCAGGGTCCTGGGAATGGATTGCTCAGAGTGACCTTGTTTCTCCAAAGAAGGTACTGAGTCAACAGGTGGATGACCCAAATGCTATTACATCGTATTGACTCATATTTCAGTTTCTACTCATTCTCTTTCCTCCTCGGGAATCAAGTGGAGAAGAGGCACAATGGGGCATATGCTGGTTCCCCCCAACTATAAGAGGGTCTCTGTTTCAATCACTCCTCTTTGTACTTACAGAGTCTCTTTCAATGATGCTCTTTGTTTTCTACATGCCTTTTAAGGATGTAACACTTAAAATGGGAGAATTGGAATGAAATTCTAATGGGAATATCCTCAGCAGAGAGGAACACGGGTAAAGAACTTGCAATCTAGAATACAGTCCCTGGGGCTGATACAAGACTCTCTGGCTTGAAACAGTGATGAGTAGATTTGCAGCCCTAGTAAGGTTTTGCTATGGTGGTCTTCCCTTTGTTACAAGAATCTCAAACAATGGTAATATTTAATTTAAATATATTGAATCCATCTACATGAATAGGTTTATAAATATGTACATGCATCTGTACACTGTGTTACTCTGTATGTTTGCAAATACACATTAGCTTATACTATGTATATTTGCCTATTTGTGTCAAATGCCAAAGGCTGAATATCATTTCCAAAGGATAATTCCTCTGTTGGAAGATAGATGAACATGTCTTGGTTTATCAGTCTACCTGATGTGCTGAGGCCTATCATGGTGCTGTCACTTGGGAAATCCATCCCTGAGATGCTCAGAGCTCTGAGATGGTTTCTTTATGGCCCGAGCTCCAGGCATCTGTTCTCTACACCCCTTCTCTCACGGCCTTTTCCAATGGCTTCCCTAGAAACTAGTGTGATTCTTATTTTCTTTTTAAATTTTATTTATTCATGAGAAACACAGAGAGAGGGGCAGAGAAGCAGGCTCCCTGTTGGGAGTCCCATGCAGGTCTCGAACCCAGGACCCCGAGATCATGACCTGAGCCAAAGGTAGACAGATGCTCAACCACTGAGCCACCCAGGCGATTTGTCACCCACGCAATGTGATTCTAACTGTGTTGACTCTGATTTCCCACTCAGTTAACTAGGATCACTTTAACAGGAAATGAAAATGACTATGGAAATCTTGGAGAAGAAGACTTATAATGGGGTCTTGTCTTATAGACATTAAAACATATAGTCAGATGAAAATAATTAATGTAGCATCTAACTGGTACAAGGGAAGGGGCAGAGCAATGAACACAATATTTAGCAATAGTATGGAGAAAAATAGCTTGTATAGTATAAATCCAATCTAATGTAAAAATATTGATATGGATAAATTAAAAGGTAATACAGTTATCTCTGGGTGGTACAATTTTGGGTTCTTGGTGTTTCCTTGACTTGCATTATTTTTGTAAAAGGGAAAGACAAAAAAAACAAGAGAAAAATAAAACTAAGTGTGAAAGTGTAAATCACAAACTGGGAAAAATATTTGAAACCAATAAGCAGTACCTTAAATAGTCTTAACATAAAAAAAGCCCCCAAAATTAATACCAGAAAGGCAGAGAACACAAAATAAAAATATTGGGCTGAGATAATATGTGAGAATAATAAGCATGAAAAATGCTTAATGACACTGGTAATCAAATAAATAGAAAATTAAAACTTAAGTTATAATTTTCTCAAATTGGCAAAGATTAAAAATAACCAATAACAAAAGTTAATGAACATCCAATTGGTTGGGTATTCCCATTCATTGCTTTAAGTTATATTACAGGCACAAATCCTTTACCTGAAAATTTAGGAGTTGTGTTTCAGACTTCATAGTTCTTTAGATTTTAAAAAAGAAAGTATACATAGTATGTATTAAATAGAACCTCCAGCCAAGTGAGGGGCTATATCCCGTAATTGAACACAGTAGTATTTCTACAATTAAATATGTAAATATTCATAAGAAATGGAATAAATGGAAGACTAGCAGCAGCCTCAACATTTCTGTTGATGACAGTTTTACCACAAAATGAATTCAGGTCAGAGTCTGTAGTGAAATGATTTATAAAGAAACTTACTGTTTCAGAGCTTTTGAGATTTCAAAATTGTTGATCATGATTTCTGAACTGTTCCATACAATCTTCCTGAAAATCTACTTGGCTATGTAATTATAAGTTTAGATTTTAATAACTTTTGACCTACTTTTAGGAGGATCTTAACAGAAATGCAGACAGAGTTATTCTCAAGGATGTCCATAAAGATAAAAATGGAATCAGCATGAAAGTCTAACAACAAAGTAATGTCTATATTATGGGACATCCAGATAAAAGGATATTATATGGCTATAAAAATTGTTTAAAGAGGATACTTAATGACTCAGGAAAAGGCTCATTAATGTATCATTAAATGAAAAATAATCAAGACATAAAACTTCATATTCAGTGTGATGTCCATTAAAAAAGCCCCATATTTGTGTAGAATAAAAGGCTTGAAAATACACCAAAGTATCAGCAGACATTAGAGTTAAATGTTGGGATCATGGATAATATTGTCGTATTTATAACTGTATCTTTCAAATTTTTAATACTGAGCATTTAATTTTTAAATAATTATTAAAGCAAGGTTCCACATAGATCTTATCTTACTATATGAGTACATGATAAAACCCTTGGCAGTAGGTATGTATTCAGCAAGTATCTACTGAGTTAGTGATGCTGGATTGCTCTCCTGCTTTCACTATTATTTGGGGAGGGGGGTATGCAGGGAAGTTGCTCATGGCATGGAAGTCCTGAGAGACAGTACCATGCTTCCCTGCTCACAGGAGAGGTGGGGAGGTGGGCTAACAGCTACTCTTCATGAAATCACAGCCATCACTTACTTGACACCTGCAGAGAAGCTCACCACAGGGAAGAAGAGCCCATCTGTGTTGAAGTTCTCAAACATCCCCTGCACAGGTTGCCCGTTGATGCGGAAAGAGATGCTGGGCACTCCGAGGTCAAGGCAACAGCTCACCACGTCGTCTGATCTCAGGAGGTGCTGGTTGATGGAGGCTACGGCTCTGGGTATGCGGCCTGGTGAGCAAAGAACAAGAAGGCATTTGGGACTCTGAAGAAGGTGCTCGTAGGCCCCCTAGGGGAGGTGGGGAGGTATCATGGCACACAGGAGGTCTACATATGCTACTGTGTTGGAAACACAACTTGGCTTTCCCCGTGAGGTGAGCAACGAGAAATGACTTCTGGAGCTTGTGAGTAGGCAGCCTGAGACAAGAGGAGTCTCAGAGGACACCCTAATGCTGCCAGCAATGAGAACAAACATGAATTCAACCCCCTCAACATGTGCTCAGAATCTGGCCTGGTGGTGTCTGAAATAATGGACAAATCACTTTCTTGGGTGTGGGTCCTGGGGTATGCGTGTGCGTGCGCGGTCTACGACCATGTCTATGACCATGCTGTCTTCTATCTCCTCTTAGAGATAGGGCCACTTTAACACTGGATGCAGGAGCCATCAAAGCGAGTAAAAGCAAGGTCATCCAGCCGTTAAACTGTGCAGCATAGGTTGCTTACTTGTTTTAAAGAATTCTAATAGTTCATACGAGCAGGGAAAATCTTGGTCCACTATACTGTGTGGGTGGGTTTTGTTGCTGGTTACTGCATATCTCTTTCATAAGATGATCTGTCACTTCCTGACCTTAGAGTCATGAGAAGATCACCCCTCAGTATTTCTGTGTCATAGCATCTCATTCTGGAAGTTCTGAAAGTAAACAATTGTAAGTCCCTCACACATCCCTCTACCAAGTTTATGATTCTATTGGCAAGAGGGCAGTGGAGAAGCAGAAGGGAGGTATTAAAATGGAGTTTTAGGCAAAAAAAAATTTATAAAAATCTTATTTTTTTAACTACAGAATTAATACATCTCCATTACAAATGTTCATCATACATATAGAAAAATTAAAAATATAAATAAGGAAACAATGTAACTCAATAAAAAAATGCTTCTACTTTCATACACACATATACACTTTTCATCCAAACTAGGATATTGCAGGGTTTTATGACCTGTTTTTTCTACTTATCCCATCACATATATCTGATTATATAATGGAATATTAATTAAAAACTGCATGTTAATGGCTTCATAATATGCCATAAGGTCATTAAAAACCCTCTTATGATGGGTACGTGAGTTGTTTACAAATTTCGTGTACATAACTATGCTATATGATATCTCTAATCTCAGCTTAGAATCATTTAATGTTTCCAGGGGTTACTGCTATTCTAGTGGTACATTCTAAAACAAGAGGTGATATTAAACTAGTGAAACTACTATACTCTCCTAAATAAAAATATTAGGTATCCCTTTTTGGTTGTTGTAGCCAAGTGACAAAACCATCTCATATTTCTTCCCACCTTTCAGCAAACATTAATGAGACTCTACATGGTGCCAGATACTGTGTGTGGGGTTGGGTATCAAAGACAGAAGATCCAGTTCCTGTCCCCAAGAGATCCATAATCTAGTGGGGGAAATAAACATTAAAAAAAAAAAAAGAATTACAATTCCATGTAATTTTTGGAACAAAGATGTTCACAAGATAATGTTTTCTAAGATAGAAGGTTTGCCAAGTTGGCCTAGGAGCATGGGACAAGATTGAAAGGATCAAAGGTCCACTAGATCAATAACAGTATTCCAGATGGAAGGAATGGTTTATACAAAGGGAATGTATGACATAACCCACCGAACGGCCAGGGTTTGATACCGTAGGAAGGTAGGGACTGGTGGGGGCCTGAGGAGGAGATGCAGTAGGGGAAACAAAGCTGGACCTAACATACAACTTGGACTCTTTGCACCACACTGGTGCAGTGACACATAATGATGTATGCAATGCACGCTGGCCTGGGACGGCCTTGGACTTGGCTTTTGTAACTTCATATCTTGCTTCATTCCTGAGAATGAGGAACAAGTTAGTTTAAAACAAAGGAATCTAAGCCAAACTTGAAGAGCACATAGGTTGGATACCTTTCCAGCTTCTCTATTTGAGGAGTCTGAGTACTTGTGGTTCCTTTTTCAGAGTGTAGGTATCCCCCACACATCTTTTCTTCCTTAATGGAGGACACTAAATAAAACTCAACAAATCTTGCTACATTGGCCTCATTCTCAGTATTTCCTATTTTCCCATTAAAAACCAATCTTTCCTGCTTTGAATGCTTCTTTTTCCTTTAGTTTAACTTTTGCTTGTTATCACTGTAGTCGTTTGAAAAACGTCCAAGAATTTCTGCGAATTTGAGAAAACCACGAAGTAAGTGAAATGCTCAGTTGGTCAACTAATGTTAAAGGTATTCAGATCTTTGCTGGATAAAAATACAAATCAGGAGGCCATTACTGTTCTGAGTCTCATATAAACTGGGACAAAGTGACAGCGTTGAATTTCCATGCTAGTGCCCTCCCTTCCCACCCACTCAGACTGTGCTGTTGGCGTCTGTGCTGGCCTGAGCCTGGGCCAGTAAAGGTTCAGAGCAGCTTTCAGGAGGGATCCTCTTCATCTATAGCAGGGCTTTGATGTCATCAGGAGCTGGCTTCCAAGCTTTATTTAGCCTTTAATATGCCATCTTTGCCAAGTGCCTTCCCGAGGAATGGCAGCTAGGAGAATTTCTCCTGTCTGGTATCCTTTTTTGGTGGAAAACCACCACCACAACTAAACACTCATATCCTTGTGGTAAACGTCACTGCCTTTTCCGAAACTGCTTTATTCTAAGAGAATGGGGACCAAGTAGAAGATGCTGCTACAACAGTAAAATGATCAACACAAAAAACAAAATCAGGGTTTGAGCCTTTTTTTAAAACATATGCATGGGGGCCCCTGGGTGGTTCAGCGGGTGAGTGTTTGCCTTCGGCTCAGGTTGTGATCCCAGGGTTCTGGGATCGAGTCCCACATCGGGCTCCCCATAGGGAGCCTGCTTCTCCCTCTGCCTGTGTCTCTGTCTCTCTCCCCGGCCTCATGAATAAATAAATAAATCTTTTAAAAAAATAAGAAAAAGTCGCTGTACTGAGTTATTAAAATCAGTAAGTCCCTTTATTGAAGACAGTGCTCCAAAATAATCACTTTCCAATATGTTTAATGTGGCTGACCTTCTGAGGAAGGGACGCAAAGTAGTGGTAGAGCGTAAGCCTTCTCAACTACTTTTCAAGACAGAAGAATTCCGTAATCCTAGTGACCACCCACTGAAACAGCTGGGGAGTCCTGCGGCCTCTCCCTGTCTGAAGAACCTGCCCCTCACTCAGAAGCCGGGGCCTACCTAGAGGTCCCAGGAAGCTCAGAAAGGCCATTCCATACCAGCATTTGAAGATAAAGGAAAAACCCACTTTATCATATGCTGCACATCTTCAAATTAACCCAAGGATATATTACTTCAGGATTTAGCCTCTTCTGATGAGTAATGTAGGCAAATGGAAACACTGATGGTCAGCATTTCCACTGCCTCAGGCACTGCAGAGTTTGGCACTCTAATGTAAAACACAAACACTTAGGCATTTGGAAGGAGGGAGGATCCAAACACCAAACACGGAAAAATGCTGGTGTTCCACAGCCACTCAGGCTCCTCGCCATATAGCACCAGGGCTAGAAAGGTCTGAGTCATGGTGGCCTGTGTCTTGAGAGACGAACCCCAGGACTTGTTTCAGCAGGGAGACAAAGACCCTCTCAAACAAATTCGACTGTGGAGCTAAATGATCTAAAAGTTTAAAAAGTCAGAAGTCATAATAATTCAAGAAATGCAATTTTACTCCATTCATTTCCTGCAGCACTTATCACTTGGGATGGGAAATTCCTCTGCTTATTCCAATCCTGCAAGGAAGAGAATTATTAAAGGGAAAGGTGGCTCTCAGTTTCCTCCTGTGAAACTGCCCTCCCTACCCAGGAACATACTAGATGCTGCTGAGGGGCTGAGTTCATCCCACTGGCAGTCCTGAGAGGCTACTTGAAGGCTCTGTCAGGAGAGGGAAAGTAATGTCAGGACAAGAAAGGGCCAGTCCTCTGAAAGGAACCTCCTAGCAGCCGAGCAGATTAAGGAGCCTGGAGGGTGGGCTAGCAGGATTGAGAAGGGAGTTATTTCTATAGCTGATGCTTGAAAGTGACTTCATGGGCTTCAGTGGCTAAAGACCTATTAAGATGGCCTTTTCCTTACACAGAGAAAAGCTCATTTATAATCCTAGGATGTTGCTTGAAACTTCATTTCCCATTCAGCATTGGCCTCCGGTGTTCCCTTAGGATGGGGCTGCTCTCATGGTCTCCAGGGAGGGACACACAACTCTGGCTATTGTTTTTATGATTACAGGGGGGTCCATAGACAATAAGGGATGGGACTTTATATTTACTAGGTATCTAACACATGCCTAGAACTTCATGTTCCTTCCTTCATTTATTTATTTAGACATTTTTTAAGAAAATACTTTATTTTTAAAATTTATTTTATTTTAGAGACAGAGAACGAGAGTGCCAGTGGGGGGAGGAGGACAGGAAGAGGGGAGAGAGGGTTTCAAACAGGCTCTGCACGAACCTGATACAGGGCTCCATCTCACAACCCTTAGATCGTGACCTGAGCCAAAATCGAGAGTTGGACTCTTAACCGACTGAGCCACCCATGGGTCCCACCTCATTTAAATTTCATAAGAGCCTGTATCCTCTTCATTTTAAGATTTTTTATTTATTTATTCATAGAGACAGAGAGAGAGAGAGAGAGAGAGAGGCAGAGACACAGGCAGAGGGAGAAGCAGGCTCCATGCAGGGAGCCTGATGTGGGACTCGATCCCGGGTCTCCAGGATCACACTCCAGGCTGCAGGTGGCGCTAAACTGCTGCATTACCAGGGCTGCCCTCCTCTTCATTTTATTTATTTATTTTTTTAAATTTATTTTTTATTGGTGTTCAATTTACTAACATACAGAATAACCCCCAGTGCCTCTTCATTTTATTTGAAGAAGCCAAGTCTCTGGAGGTTAAGTAATTTGCTCAATGTCAAAAGTCAGGAAACAGAAGAACTGGGAGTTCAAACCCAGGCACAGCTCCAAAGCCATGCTGTTTCTTCTTGACTCTTTCCAGTGACAACGTGATAGTAGCACTATAATTCCCTCCAAGGATGACAATATCTATTGCACTTTTAGAAGTATGTTAAAGATCGGTTCAAGGCAGTAGTTTAATTTCCACATACAGATAAGTTTAAAGTCAGCGGCCCTAGGCATTTACATCTTAAGGAAACGGAGAGAAACTGTCATGATGAGTTCCCAGTAAATCTCCCTCGTCACTCTCCACTCCCTCCTGCAGGACACCAAAGCACCATTTCATTTCTTCATCCCACAATTATCCTTTCATGAGATAGTCTGAAATTCAATGCTGTCCTGGTGGGAGTCATTAGCAGAGACCTTATTTCTTCAGCTGAAGCACATGTTGGCATATTTACCTGCAGTGCCTTCTACCAAATAGATGTTCCCCATGGGTGGGCTGGGGAATTCAGAATGATGCCGGACCCAAGGAAGCTTTGTGCTTTAATGATCATGAGAGGTGTAAGTCTTGCAGACATGGTTTCTCCACGTCTCATCAGACACTGAGGACAGAGGAGCTGAAGTTCTTTGAACGCACTCATACGGCATTATATTACTAAGTGCAGGTAATGTTCAGAGAGCCACTAGCAGCATCTAAAGCACTGAGCACCAACCCATTTCCCCTATCACCAATTAGAAGGGCTACTGCTTGTGATGACTGGTATGGGCTCGGCACCTCCGGCTTCCTGGTCTTCTGGAGAGACAAGAGGGATGATAGGAGTGCTGCCCACTCCTGGAATGATACACAACTAGATGGATATTCAGATTCTTAAATGCAAACAGTAGTCTTCTCTGGATGCACTGGGTTCTCTGTCTTCTGACTCACTGATGTATTCATTATGCAAAATTTCGTGAAGGGATCCACTAGGTGTCCCATGCAGTGCTACAAAATCTAGGAAGGACTGAGTAAAATTTTTCCTTTGAGAATGGTTTCTCTTTAAAACAAGGTCCAATCTGGGATCCCTGGGTGGCGCAGCGGTTTGGCGCCTGCCTTTGGCCCAGGGCGCGATCCTGGAGACCCCGGATCGAATCCCACGTCAGGCTCCCGGTGCATGGAGCCTGCTTCTCCCTCTGCCTATGTCTCTGCCTCTCTCTCTCTCTCTCTCTCTCTGTGACTATCATAAATAAATAAAAATTAAAAAAAAAAAAAAAAAAACAAGGTCCAATCTGCTCCATCCCATAGTCTAGGTGTCCTTCATATTTCCTTAACCAATCCCCAGGCAGAGTTCTCTTCAAGTGTAGCTTGGGTTATTGTGACAAGATGGCAGGAGATGAGCAGCAGGCAGCAGGGGAATGATTTTTCTCAATCCCATTCACTCCCTCACAGATTCGACCCTACCAAACTCAGAAGATGTAGATGTGTGCAAGCCTAAGAACTCTTTTCTTTTTTTTTTTAAGATTTTATTTATTTATTCATGAAAGACACAGAGAGAAGCAGAGACAAAGAGGGAGAAGGAGGCTCCTCACAAGGAGCCCAATGTGGGACTCAATCCCAGGACCCCAGGATCATGACCTGAGCTGAAAGCAGATGCTCAACCGCTGAGCCACCCAGGCATCCCAGAACTCTTTCTTTTCAAATCACTTCCCCAAAGACTCTGAGAACCTTCACAGATCTGCTGATAACCTACACTACAGTCTACTACCACTACCATACAGCCAGACACAGTGACTCCATGAACCAAGAAAGGCTCCATTCCCCCACAAAGATGGAACCAAGAAAGGGTAAGTTGGGAGGATAAGAGATCAACAAGACAAAGCTTTTACTTCACTCTAACCCATCATCCTACCATTTTGTATCTGCTTTTGTCTGCACCATGCTGTCCCCCAGGACATACAAAACATGGACAGAGATTTTTTTTCTTCTTCCCGCAAATGATCCAGGATAAATAAATATATAAATAAATAAGTTGATACCATTCCCAGAAGTTTTTAAATGTTTTTACTGAATGTACAACAGCACAAAAAAACCTTCTGAATAACCAATATGGAGCAACTGAAAATATAGACCAACTGCAAGAAACAGAATCAGAACCCAAGTGATGGTTTTCACCTGAAAGCTGAGGGATGAAGGAAAATGTGATGGGTTATCTACTTCTTAGTTACAAAAGAAAATATATAGGTTTGTGTAGTAGAGACAAATTTTTTCCTCATACTGGGTTTGGGGAAGAATATATGTCATGGTTTCTTATGTAAGAGGCATGCTTACATAAGGGATTTCTATAAGGGACACGATGACTCCAACTGCAGTTTTGCAAAAGATACAGATATGACACTCTGTGGACAACAGAACAGGTAGGGCTCTGGTTCTGAGTGAAAGCCTACAACTTAGTCCCTCCATTTTCATCCAGGCAGAAGCTAAGCCATTCTGCCAGGCATAGGCCATGGACATGCATGGGGAAAAAGCATTAGTGTATTTTTAAAAATGAAGCTTTGAATTTTTTTTAAGTGGCATTTACAACACGTGGGGCACAGGTCCAGACATTTTATAAAGCATATCAAGAAGCAACATGCTGCAATGACATGATGGACTTGTATAGTCAGATCTAGATCCCTCTCAATGTGACGTTGAATACATCACTTAAATATCTTATGCTGTTTCCACATACGTAATATGAGATCAGTATTATCTACATTAAGGGATCATCGTACAAATGAGGAAAAATAATGTGCAAAAGGTATGCAGCTCACTGCCCAGTAAATAAATGTTGAGTCTCTTTCCCTGTTTGACTATATAGTCCTGAATATCCATGCAATAATGATTGTAGACACTGAGCTTGAGAACCGTTAGATGCTCCACACTAGATCCCCCAGCTGGAAGTACCAGAGTCATGGTTTAAAAGCAGGACAGTCTCCTTTCAGGCCTGATGTTCTTCCCACCTATCTCACTAGGTGAGACTCTTGCGTCTGTATCATTTCAACAGAAAATGAACATGGCAGCTTGAACAATCGAACCTTGATCACCCTCAGTAAGAGGAAAGGGGCCGAAGCCTTGGCAAGGTACTCACCTGACCAAAGGTGAAGTCCATCAAAGCCATAGGAGTACAGGTCATCGCCAACACCATTGCCTCCCCACCCTTCTCCTCCGCCAGGGTACGGAGCATAGCCTGAGGAAGAGGCCCAGCCCACCCGCAGGTGTGTGGGCTCAGCTGTTAGGAAAGGGTCCACCTGGTCGATGATTAGCTCGAAGTACCACTTCTTGTACTGTGCAGAGCCCTCAGCAACTCCCAGGAAGATGTTGGGCCGAATGCTGAAATTAAACATGACACAGGTGGCATCTACAGACTCCCAAGCACTGAGAAAACCCAAGAGCAAGTTGAACAGGATCACAGGATGCACTGTCAGCTGAAGGCAAGAGAAAGTTTATGGTTTTTATATTCTAAAGTAGAAAAAGCTTAGAGCCTCTAACACTTGATCAAGTTCTCACTGGGAGGTGTCAGGACATTAATTCTATTTAAAAATATAAAGAATGTCTCCTTATTCCATTCAAGGCAACCAACATTTGCTGAGTGTCAAGCATAGGTAAAAGACACTGAAAATGTCACAGAGCTGTGTAACTACAGACCCTTGTTTCATTCTGTAAGTAGAAGAAATAACTCAAGTTTCATCTCTGGGGAGTTGGTCCAAGCACCCCTATTCTCACACCAGCAACTCTGTCACCTAAGCATTACTAGGAATGACCTCTTGAAAGCATTAAGAAATCACTGTTAGAAATAAGGGAGACAAAAAAGAAAGGGAGGAAGAGAGGGAAAAAGAGAGAGAAAGGAAGGACAGAAGGAAGGAAGGAAGGAACCAGAGAAGGACAAATGCTGCATGGAACTACTTATGTGAAATTAAAAAAAAAAAAAATCAAACTCCCAGAAACAGAGAGTAGTAAAGTGGTTGTTGAAGGTTGAGGAGGGGATGGAATAAAGAGAGGTTAGTAAGAAAGTACAGACTTTCAGCTATAAGATGCATAAGGTCCGAGGACCAACTGTATAACATGGTAACTATAGTTGATAACACTATTGCATAATTGAAATTTGCCAAGAGAGTAGAACTTAAATGCTCTCATGTACACAAAAAAGGTAAGTATGTGAGGTGAAGGATGTGTTAATGAACTTATGGGGCAGATCCTTTCACAATGTATATATATATATTGTGAATATGTATTATAATATATACATATATATTAAATCATCATATTTTACACTTTAAATATCCTACAATTTTGTCAATTATACCTCAATAAATAGAGCTGAAAAAAATAAAATTCAACTTAAGATGGCAAAAAAAAGGGAGAGGGGAACAGAAGTCCCCCTTTGCCAACTTTGTTAAGGGCTGGAGGATTTAATGTATTGAGCACAAGGGTTAAAAGCTCGGGACAAACCATTTAGAGTTTTTCTGGTTGGAATGCTATTCTCAGATGTCCACTGTGAAGGCTGTGACCCCTTTTGGGTGGGCAAGGGAAAACCAGACTGGTACCAAAAGGAAGTCCGTGTGGATGGCTCAGGTCTACCCTACACTTCAGAGAAGTTCTTTCCTCACCTTGTAGATTAGGGAACAGGCCCAGGTAGGAAATTGCTAAAGAACCTCAGGCCTGCCTGATTTGAGTTCAGTGAGTTCACATGACTCCCAGCAGGCTAGGACTCTGTGAGCCCATGCTCTCCAGCCTGGCCTTCACAGGTAACTCTCAGGAAAATGGCCACAAGCCAGAGGATTTGAGAAATCATGCCATCAACATGGGAAATCCATTCTATTAAAAGATTTTAAGAAAAAAATAGGTGATATGTTAAAATAAAATGACTATGTTATAAAGAAGGTATAAGATCCATATTAAGGTATAACATGAAACATGGCAGACCCTTCAGGTCAAATCTTTCAAACTTGGAAGGGGTTGGAGTACAAGGCCCTTAAAAAGTACATGTTTGTCCAGTCTCCTCTCATGTGCTGACTTCACCACAGACATGATGGATGGGCAGCACTGGAGGTCAGATTGGCCCTCTTCCTTTCCTGTCTGGAAAGAAGATTGGCGTTTCAGAATGATGGTTGGGGCCTTACCTTGTCACATCATTAATCAGCCGTGTCTGCAGGAGCAGGTTTCTCCGGGGCAGCAAGTTGTCACAAATCAGATTCTGGTTGGCTCTGACTGCGACCCCATTGCAGAGACAGAGGGAGCACAGCACATCCAGAACCTGCAGCAGGATACAGCCCACCAAACCTTAGGACCACCAGGAGGGCACAGTGGGCAGGACCTGACTGCCAAGGCACATAGAGAAAGCAAGCCTTGGGAAGTAGGGCACCTGGGGACAAGTGGGAGAACCCATTCTGAGTGAAGGCTGCCGTGCCTCCCCAACCAGGCACCCGTGAGCCATGCTGAAGCCTGCCGGGCCTTAGAAAAATGAAGCTGGATTCCTTCCAGCCTCTCTGCCTTCATCTTAGCCCCTTTCCTCCAAACTACGCATGTCATCTATGATCCTTGTTCTGCTAAAACAGGTGGGAGTACGAGCTCCAAAGACAGGCTGTATATCCCAGGGACTAGGCTGAGGCAAGGCATCTGTATGAAATCCTGGCATGACAGCCTCTTGGAGATGTGCGTCAGTGGGGGCAAGTGCTAGAAGGTCCTTCACTGGCTTCAAGCCTAAGTCTGCACTCCACCCAGCCTTGGGAGTCCTCTGCGCTAAGACCAGTTGGCGTGCTCATACAGCTTTTCATGAAAGGACAAAAGGCACTGTTGAAAAGAAAACCACAGAATCCAAAGGCGTCCCTTAGGTTAAGGTCCCGTCAGAAGCCAAGACTTAATACCTAACCTAATGAATGTAGCTCTAACTAGTCAACATGGAAGTCTGCTCAGCACCAGGACATCCACTGCCAGAGCCCTCCTGTTTCCCTTAGTGGGGGGACCTTCCCTAAGACAATGGATTCTTTGCTAATAATTCCCTTTTCCTTTTATATATATACATTTTTTTCCATTGGAGTTTGATTTGCCAACATGTAGTATAACACCCAGTGCTCATCCCGTCAAGTGGCCCCCTCAGTGCCCATCACCCTTTTCCACCCACTCCCTCTCTGCTTTTATAAACCTTTCCTTTTCTGTGGCCCCTGGGACCTCCCCTCTACTACTAGAAGGGATGCTGCCCAATTTGTGAATCAATTAATAAAGTCAATTAGACTTTTAAAATTTCCTCAGTTGCACGTCTGTTCTGTAATAGCACTCAGGTTCCCCTTTGGCCGAGGTCATGTAGCAGGCTTGGGAACCTCACGTGGATCAGTAGAGAGCTTAGCAGGGCAAATTTCAGTTCTAGGGTCTCCTCCTGTGTTGTCATTAAAATTCACCAAGATACCCTTCTATTCCAGCAAACCGGTATTCAGTCGCCTTCCACCTGTTCCACTTCTCCCTCCTAGAGTGAGGACAGCCCTGTGAGAGCCCAAGTGGCCCCTGTGGGTGAGAGACCAGCTACCAAGCCACTTCTGTGCCTGTTTTCCAGCTATGTCAGCAATGGGAAGAGCCCCTGGCCTTGTGCCCACCCTGTCTCCTTGTGCTGCATCCTCTTGCATCGAGTCAGTGTTCCTGTACCGACAGAGCAAACTGTGCTGGGCTGGGCACCGCTCTTCCTACTACAGGGAGGAACATGACAGGCTCGGTCTTGGCTGTTGCATGCCAGTCTTTCAAAGTGGCCACGAAGACTCAGCGCTTAGTGAGGTTGGATGGCCTCAGGTTGTTGGCATTAGTATCTGTAATTACTACAAACCAATTTTCTACCTGACTCCCTGGATGTCAGTTCTGTTCCAGATATATACAAAGCGCATTTGTGGGACAATTAGGAAAGAATCCCAAAGGCGGTTTAACAGAGAACTCTCACGCTGCCACCCAGCAAAACATATTGACCATGGAACTGGAAATCCGGAGGATAATTTCTCATTCTAAGAAAAGAGCCATAGATGGCCAGGAAATTAAATACTTATCATCCAGCCTATCACATATTTTCATCCATCCTGCCTTGGAGTGAAGGCTGTGGGAGCCTGGCTGTCACACCGGGCGGAGAGCAAAGCTTCATCCCCACACCACTGAACAGCAAGGAGAAAAATGGCTCTGTGAGAAGCACCAGCCAAACACTGTCTCACCTATAAATAAACGATGCCATAAAGCAACAGGGCTGACGTTGTTTAGGCTTCGTTGTGGAAGGCATTTCTTAGGGTAAAAGGGGGGGATCGGGTCAAACTTCTTTTTCTAGTAAAGTTTAAATGGGTTCCCCTAAAGATGGAGGAAGTGTAGACAAGGCGAGTCGACCACAGGGGATGCACAAGCATTGAGTCTAGAGATCATCTGTACCTCTGCTGGGAGTGGGGGGAACCTTAGCGACCTCTGGGACAGGGGGCCAGCTGCAGCAGGTCCTGCTTGCAGCTGCCAAGTGCCATTTCCTTCTAGTCCTGAGCCCACAGGGACTACATTTCCTAGCCTCCTTTGCAGCTATGTGGGGTCATGTGACTGAGTTGTGGGCACTGGAAAGTAAGGGGACATGACCTATCCAGCTTTTAAGCCTGGTCTTTCTTGTACTCACACCCTTTCTAGCTGGACGTAGAGCCCCATGGAGAGATTACAAAGCTCTGGGTCTCCTTATTACAGGTGTGATCCGAAGCCCTGGCATCACCTAGGAGTGCCCCCTGCACCCCACCCCTGCCAGACTCACCAGCTGAGGGCTTTCACTTGAACACAGTGGGCAAGCACATTGCCTTCCCCTAAGCTCTGCTCTAGAGGATGCTAGAGCCACTCCACGGAAGGAACCCGTATCTCCTGAACAACCGTGTAGACTGGAGCCCTCCCACGGATGGGTCTGGGGCTGTGGTGTGAGCAAAAATAAATCCTCCCTATGAGAATTTGGGGTTGTTGGTCTAGGAGTCAGACTTCTCTAATTTATACGCTGGCTCAACTTCAGGATTTCCTAGGTTCACCTTGTGGAGGCCACTTGCTTCTGGTTGTGATCATTTTCATTACTGACACCACAGTTCATTCAAGAGCCTCTCAGTTTTTTTCGTCTCTGCTAGGCTCTACCCCAAACACAGGCTTATGTGGGAATTTTCCTTTAAAAATAAATACCTATTGTATATCCATGGAAACATCACCTGGCTATTGCATTTTGTCCTTCAGCTTTTTTATCTATAAAAACAGCTCCCTGCTAAAATTCACTTACTGTATGTAAATGCTGTAAAAACACTAACTGTACTTCGTGATTTTTAAAGAATCAAGTCCCATCTTTGAAAAATGAGGATTTTGGAGCCCCTGAGGAACAGATTTTTTTCTTGCTGTCAATGTGCACTGGGTGGCTGGAAACACCTCTGTATTGCCTTGGCTGCCTGGGAGCTCAGAGATGATTTAGCAATTGTGAAGAGGTTGATGGTTTGCCTACCTATGTTCTATCCTCACCCCAACTCAGGCTAAACCTTCAATTCTGATTTATACTTTCTCAGGACCAATGATGTTACTATTTTACCATATAGTTTTCTCACAGGTGGCTCCAAATCCTTACAAGAATAAAAAAAGTTTATCTGTGACAACATTGACGAGATCTGAAGTAAGAGAGTTTTGGGGGCAAGTGAAAAGGGCATATTTCATTTTTATTATGAGATGCTTCCTCTGTGGGAGAATTAGAAGGTAACTTACAATGTCCAACAATCGTTCTTTTTACCAAACAATAAAAATCAATGCTACTAATATAGTGTGTTTCTTGCCATCAATAAGCCATCTGTTGGATAAGACAAGGCCTGTACACATGGGTGAGCTTCCAGCCAAGGTGAGATGGGAACGGATTCTGGGTTCCTTCCTTTTATTCATGTATCACACCTTCCACAACCCTGTATGAAATGCCTGCCATGTGTAACATATGAGCTTGGCATTGTGGGGGATAGGAGTTGGTCCTTGCCCTGAAGGAACTCAGAATCTGTGAGGGAGATCTATGTGAACCACTGAGGAATGGTGTGCTACGTGTGTAAGATTTGCAATGAGGAGACCATGTTCAACTGGAATCAGAAAAAGCCTAATGGAAGGAGTGGCATTTGAACAAAGTATTGAAGGACAGACAGAATTTTGATGGGTCCTCAAAAACTAAGAAGTGAGGAGATAGGGAGGAATGGGCAAGACAAAGTCATTAAGAGGTTGAGGGGCAGAGTACACTGAGGGGATGGCATGTTGCCGGCGTACCCATTCCTGTCCGTTTCACTCCAGAGGTTGTGTTCTTTCCCTTTTAAAAAGATTTTATTTATTTATTCATGAGAGACACGCAGAGAGAGGCAGAGACCTAGACAGAGGGAGAAGCAGTCCGATGTGGGAACTCCATCCCAGGACCCTGGGGTCATGCCCTGAGCCAAAGGCAGACTCTTAACCATGAAGCCACCCAGGTGTCCCTCCCTCAACCTTTCTGACCTTAATTTGATCATGCTTTAGATGAGTGGCAGTGCTTTCCGTGGCAGGGACAGACGTATAACAAGGGAAAAATCTTAGTGAAGAGAATGCACAATAATGACCACTACTGTATACACTCCTTGTTCCCAATCTGTGATTGGAGTTGGAATTATACAGAAAGGGGTTCCTCAAACCCATGAGATGTACAAACTTTTTGAGAAGAAAAATGTCACGACCCCAAAGACCCTGGATTGGGCCCATAGGGGCCTTCACACTCCAGTCTCAGAAACACTGACTTGTATAAAAATGCCTTCTAATTATGAATTCTTCATGGCACACTTCTGTATTTAGAGAACTATAAGAATAAGAACACACAATTAAAAATATTCTCACAGAACATGTGGATCCCAAAGAACATATTCACCAACCACAGTTCTGAGAAACACTGGAAAGAACATTTAACTTTGGTGAGTAGGAGACCCACCAAAGTCTGGTCCTAATCTGTCATGAATTAGCTGTGTGGCCTCTGGCAAATGGCTTCACGTCACAGGGCTCATGTGCCAGATTTGCTTCTGCCCCTGTCAGGTGGAAGTAACAATGCTACCTCAAGGGGTCATACAGAGAACAAAGGAACATGCAGGTCAACATGAAGGATGGTACCTGGCATCTATCAAATGCAAAATAAATGTAAGCTATTGTCATTGTCATCATTATTGCTGCCACTGTATGAAGAGCCGTGAGGTGCCTGGTGGGACTAAAATTCTATATATTCTCAGGCACCGTCTTCATGGAAAGCTAAGTGAACAGATCAGAGACACTCAAAAACCCAGGACTGACAAAAAGGAGCAGCCAGGATAGCAGAACACCACGCTGGGATTTTCCACGTAAAGAGAAAACGTTACAACAGAAGCCTGGCCTTCACCTTGTTTACAAAGCTACCACAAATAGCCCCTGGTGATGAGGTGACACGGATCTCTCTTCGAAAAGAAAAGTTACCCACTCAGGTAACTTCTAAGGGAAGGCCTGAATTCATGGCAAGACAACCTTCATCCAAAAATCTATCAAAAGGCAAAAAAGGGATATATCCTTGAGGAGGCTCTTATTTTTATTTTTAAATTTATTTTTCTAAAGGTTTTATTTATTTATTCATAAGACACAGAGAGAAAGGCAGAAACACAGGCAGAGGGAGAAGCAGGCTTCCTGCAGGGAGCCTGATGCGGGACTTGATTCCGGGATCCCGGGGTCACAACCTGAGCTGAAGGCAGACGCTCCACTGCTGAGCCATCCAGGCATCCCTTGAGGAGGCATTTATGCATGGAGAACATCTCTCCTGAACTTTCACAACATTGCCAGAATCTCTCAGACAGGGCCTGGCTCTAGAAGACTAAAGACTGCTCTGCTCGTCCACTCAGGTAACGTGTCAGACCAGGTACTGATTTGTCACAAAGTCCCTCGCTCAGTCAGCCTCAGATTTCCCAGCTCTGGAAGAGGCAGAGCAGCAATCGGCTTGCCACCGAGTGACACCCATTAAATGCTTTGCAGCTTCTGGCTGAAAGAAGCCATGACAAAGCTGGTCACCCACCCAGCGTGATCTGTGGTATGATCATAAAGCAGACCCAGGAGATGAGACAAGAGTAGCTTTTCTATGGTCAGAGAGCTCCTCCTGACATCTGCATGTAGCTCATGGCTCAGACCCGTGGTACTTGGGTGCTTATCAGTTACTCTTATTGATCTTCGCAGACAGGAGAGAACATGTTGGTGCTCATGCTGGCCTGACGCCGAGCCCCATGCCTTTTGATTCACCACCTTTGGGAAAGCAGTCACAGGCCCTGCATATATTTCTTTCCATTCCTTGCCAAGCAGCTTCACAGATGCTAAGGACTATGGCTTTTCTGCTTCCTAAGGAAGACACACCTAAGCAACACTGCAGAGGCTTGTTCTCCTGGACCCACCGAGATGTGTCTCAAATGAGCAGTGCCCCCCAATGATAGGGCCATTGACCAGGTGGTCTCTTCTCCACTCTGTGCAAGCACGGCTGCTGCCCCTCACTTCATCTGCTCTTGAAACACACTCCCCTCAGCCTTAGAGTACCCCCCTTTTCACTGATCATTCAGTGCAGTAGCCCCCCATCTGCCAGGCACATGCTGAAGGGTCAGGAAAAACCGTACTTTAATAGACTTTCCCCACAGATTGTTCTGTCTTAGACACAGAATTCCACAAAATTAGAGATGCAGAACTCTAAGGTGCCTCAAAAAATCGATAGCGCTTTCCGCCTTAGTAAATGAAGTGGCATGATCTCCATTGTGCAGACAATATAACTGAGGCCCCACATCACACAGCTGTTTGGGGTCAAAGAAAAGGACTGGCAGTGTCAGGCCTTGTGCTTGCTCATGCAGAGTCACTTATTTCACTTGGTTTCTCTCAGGGTAAATCTGATTTCATTTAATTACAGGCCAGTTGCCAAGGTTTCTATGCTATTTTTATCTGGTATTTGTGTATCTTCTTTATACTGCTTGATATTAGTGGTTCACTACTGAGTTCCTGGACACGAGGGTGGAGGCCAGTCCTGCCATTGGCCTCGGCCAGACCCCAGCCCAGTGCCCACTACCCTCCACACTCCCCCGTCATTTCCCTGGGCCTTGACCCCTCCTGGCGGCTACATGCTGAAGGCTGAAGACAATGAGCTGGGTTGGGAAGCTGGAGGAAATAGAAAACACACAAGACCCAGTGTGACAGTCTGGCTTAGGGTCTTTCAGAGCCTCAGTTTCCCAAAGATTTTTTCTACCCTCTCATATCAAAGCCAAGAAAGCAACCAGTCAACATGGTCTCAGCAACACACACTGGTTATGAAGCAGTGGGGAGGGAAAAGCCAGGTCAAGCCCATGACTGTTTGGGTTCTTCTGACACCCACCTTGTGATTCCGCCCATGCTTATCCAACAGGGAGATGATGGACTTGATGTGGCCCTCTGCTATCAGATTTAAGGCTTCTGGGCTTTCAATCAAGATGCAGTGCAAAACTTCCAAAATACCTGCATGAGTGTCACAAAAATCACCTGCTATGAAATAACCTGCAGAACTGACCATAATTTAGAAATCTAAGTTATGAGTGAAAAGACCATCCTGACGGGACAGAATATTATCAATTCTTTGAATCTATTAAATATTTCTGGCCAGAAGAGAGACTGCAGCCATCTCTGGTAGACTTCAGGAGCCTCTGGGCCTAACTCGTCTGTAACACAGAGGGGAGTTTTATTAGCACTGACCACACCTCCTGCCTTCCTGGACAGACATGGATTTTTTGATGTCAAAATATAGATACACAGCAAATGAAATAATTCAGAGAAAGACAAACACCATATGATTTCACTCCTCTGTGGAATGGAAGAAACAAAACAAAGAAAAAAAGAGGGGGGATACGGATGGGGAGGTTGGTGGGGGCTGAGGGGATGGGGAGGTACACTTCTCTTGATGAGCACAGAAGAATGTCTGGAATTGTTGACTTGCTATGTTGTACACCTGAAACTAATACAATACTGTACGTCAGTTATACTTCAATTAAAAAGAAAAGTATAGAGAAGCAGCTATAAAATGGAATTCTTAATTTTGTCAGGCCAAGCAATACTTAATTTAAAAATACAGGAAAAAGTAGATGCCCAGTTTACTACAAATTCTAACGGTCCTTTGAGAAATTTAGAAAATATTTGGAATGTTCCTCGAATAAGAATTTTTCTAGGAACCATCCCAGAAATTATTCCCATTTTAGATGCATTTGTGTATCAAGCAAACTATACACTCACTAAATAAAGACTGTCTTTGCCCCTTCTCTCAGCATGCTGCATGGTTTTCTGTATTAAGTGAAGGCTTAAGAAAAACTAGCTGGTGCCCCTGTAGCTGGCACCTAAAGGATAACATACTATGATGCAAATAGAAGGGAAGCAGTTGGCCAATATCTTTATTGGTTTTATCAAGAAAATTCTCCTTGATTCTGTGTTTCTTGAGGCTTTTATATATTACTATGAGTTGTAATCTGGCCCACAGGCCTGAAGAAAGTAGAGGCTTGGGAAGACACATGTATAGGTGGATGGTCCTTCAGAGAGCCTTCCTTTGGTCCACCTGTCCAAGCTCCAGCCATCTCTACACAATGAAAAAAGCATCAAACCTTTCAAGCATCCCAGAGAGGAGCCCGCATCTGTCATGCTCATTCATCTCTGAGGAAGACAACTGCTGAGCCTCCCTGTAGCCACTTACCTGTGATAATCACTGTCTGGCTCAAATTCCCTGTGAGTCATCAAGAAGGGTTATAGATATGATGTCAAGGGTGATTGAGGTGGGGCAGGAGGACCAGCACATCCTCCTATCCAATGGTCACCCTTCATTCTGCTTCTAACCAAAACAGTCAGGAGAAGCATGTCCAGAGAGAATTTAGAAACCCAGAGAAAAAGAGTACAGAGAGCAGGTAGGAGACCAGGATCCGGGGTGGGGGGAAGTAATTAGAGGACCCAGGGCATGGGGATGAACACACAAAAGTGAAAAGTAAAACAGAAAAGGAAATCGTCGAAGTCTGGGTTAGCGTTGTTAAAAAAAAAGCCATAGCGGTGCCAGGAAGATTCAGGACCTCTTCTTGTTGGGGTCATTATTTGAGGGTTGTTTACAACTCCATGGAAAACAGAATTATTCGAAGATTCAACTACTTCTTTCCTCCCTTCTTCCCTCCTTCCCTTCTTTAATAGAAAGAAAAAAACCCTTTACCTTCTGCAGTTGTTTCCGGTCAATGCTTACCTGAGGAAGATTCTAGTCTGTCCAATTTGCTGATGAGCCAATCAAGGTTATTAGAGAACTGGGCGCAGTTGTTTCTGTTTCCACGAATGAGAGCAGCTGCAAAGAAGGACATGATTGAACATGTAGGTTACAGGACATGAGGATGGGCATAAGACCTTGGGAAGCTGTCACATACTGTGCCTGTTTCACAACTAAAAGGAACTGAGTGTAACAACCTTCCCCTTCCAAGTGCTTTGATACCATCATTTCTAAATCTGGAAGAGTAAAAATCTACCATTCACTCAAGTAGTCCAAAGAAACCATGTACCAAACAGCTGCCTATGTGATGGTAACAGGGCAGCAGATGCCCTGCCTCTATGAAGTAGGCGAAAGAGACAACAGGCACACAAACTCAAAACTATTTCACATAGCGATAGGCAAAAAAATCTCTGGCTACTGGTTTAAGAATTCCATTCTTTACACTGTTTTTCTCAAACCTACATAGAGATTTGCTATTTTTCAGGGTTTAAGGGATGCATCCCAGTGAAAACAGCTGGAAAGTTTGGTTCAAGTAACAGGCAGATAATAGGGAAATGTGAACCTCTAAAATACCTAAAACATATCAGCAGATGACAATGGTTCCCAAAGTGTGGTTCCAGGACTGGAATGTGTCACCTGAGAGCTTGTTAGAAATGCAAATTCTCTGGCCTTGTCCCAGAATCAGAAACTGTGGGGATGGGACCCAGCATTGCTGTTTTAACCAGCCCTCCTGATGAATCTGATGCCTGCTCCTGCTTGAGACCCACTGGGAGACGACATTGCTAAGGGAGGGATGGAATATGCTCTCAGGTTTTCACCGAGCTCGAACAAGCAACCTTTCCTCCACAGGCCCGGCCTCTGCAACAAATCCACGTAAAGTGGCCCCAAGCTTCTCGTCATGCTGCTGGTTTTCAAAGATAGGTTTTATGGATGCTTGAAAGATATCTGGATAGGAAAAGGACTTTAGAGGAAGGTGGAATTCCATCCAATTTCCAGGTCAGCTGCAGCAAAAAGGTTAAGCACAGGGTGCAGGGGATCCATGGGCCTTACACTACAGTTCCAGCATTTACTACATGTGTGGCCTTAGGTAGGTTATGACATTTCTGAGCATCAGTTTCTTCTGATTTATGACTACATGGGTAGCAGCACCTATACCTCAAAGTGTTCTTCTGTGGATCAAAAGGAGATTTTCCACTGTTTGGCACAAAAAGCTCAGTAACTATTGACAACTATTGTAAAAATTCCTGCTGACTTTGAGTCCTACCATTAAAAAGTATTAGAATTGAAAGGGATTTTACAAGGTCATACAGAATGGTGCAATCCACATGACCCCTGAGACATCGAGAATGGGTCCAATATGCCATCCCTGGCTCCTGTCTGGCCCACTCAACTTTCTATGGAGTTGCTCTAATGGGACATATACTTCAGAGCAAAACCTCAAAACGCTGTTTCATCAACACATCTGGGCAACCACCAGTGGCCACATTTTCACACAGGCCAACACCACCTTCTGAGGCCTTCCTCCCACAGCTTGGTGGTGGGGGCCAGTGTGGTGGTGCTGGTTACCGCAGGCCCTGAGACATCACCCCCCACTCTGCATTGTGAGAAGAAAGGCTGGGTGCCGGACCTTCCTGACTCCCTGCCTTTATCTCCCCACCCCCCACCAAAATGAAATAATGAGCAGGCCACTCCAGTAGGAATCACGACCACCCAATAAGTGGTCAGTAAAAGTTGCAGAGCTGAAAACAGTGACCACCTTCACGGGCAGGTGTCCCAGTCTAAACATGGATGGCGCTGCAAACACATTCTAGTCTTGTGCCCTTGTTTTAAAGAAGAGGGAACAAGGCTCAGAGAGAGCAAGTGACTGTTGAGGGTTTTATGGGTAGTTTTAGCAAAATGGATCACCACCTGCGTCCACTCGCCACTGCCTTCTTGCCTGAAGTGTGGAAAGCATAATGAGCTGCTGGCTAACAGAATAAGTGGCTGCGTGAGACCCAAAAGGTCAACAAAAGGCTTCCAAGGAGGGAGGCTGGATGACCATCAGCCATCCTGTTGAGACCCCCACCCCCTTGGAAATCTTCCTAGGGAGAGGCTGCGTGTGTACTTACCCAGCAGTTTGTACAGAAGGTTCAGGATCTCTTTCCAAGCCGTGCCACTCTCCTCCCTTGCAATCCCCGCAAAGTGTGCTACGCTGTTATAGATATTCAAGCGATCGATGCAGTTTAACACAAGGGCCAACATTCCCTGTGAAGGAGAGTTGGGGAAAAAGTGAGAGCTCCCGAAGAAGAAAGCAGGATCCTTTTATCCTTTCCCCTCTCCGTCAGTCACTTTTTAAAGCTGATCACGCTAATGTGCAAACAGACCTTCCCAGTGCCAGTTTGGGTTTTGCTTTTCTTCTTCAAAACAAATATACATTCTTATGCCCCAGAGACATTAAGGAGCATCCACTGAGTGCGGGGTGGGATAGTGGGTATGCCCCCATGTGTCTGACTCACTCGAAGGACGTTATCGGAAGAGGGAGCATGAATGAGTCTCACAAAAGCTTCCTCTGTGTCTGGTGTGACAGGATTCTGACTCACCCAGAAACTGCCCTTGATGCAGTCCCTATTTTACTGTTAAATCTCAAGTTAGTTCAAGACATTTCATTCGGATGCACAAGACAACCATGCCTGTGCCCTCCCTCTCCCCTGTCAAAAGGGTAGGATTTAAAGGCAATAAAACCAAAGTGGGTCTTAACTGCTTTTCTTCTAAATTACAATACTATGCCTCCCAGAGAAAACATCTGTGTCTAGCTGTTCTTAAGGGGATGTAGTTTCAGTAGCCTTCCAGGCATAATGTCCCCAGGGTCAGTCTGCATGGTCAGGAGACAGAGCAGGGACAGGTCTACATGCCACTAACTTGGGAAACGCCCATGGGACAAGCCCTGTCCCAGGAATGGGGACACTGCAGGACTGTGCCCATGGCCTGTTACTGCCAAATCACCATGTCTGAGTTCAAAGAAGGCATGTGACGTTTCTAAGATCACACCGAGCCAGAGATAGAGCCAGAACTTAAGCCCAGGCCTCCAGAGTCCCAGGTTAGTTCTTCCTTGCATTCAGATTTCACCTCTAGTGCCGCAGACACTCAGGTTTTAAGCAAGACCTGGCTTTATTTGTTATCTTTCAAAACTAAGGTCTTTAGTGATTTCTGATATGGTAGAACCTGAGCATTTATATTTTTCAAACAGGTTTCCTAGGTAGTTCTAACATCTTGTAAAATTTGGGAATCACAGCCAAAGCCATGCTTTAATTGTTGAGATTTACTGAGAATAGATTTGGGACCTACAGGTGCACCGTGGCAGTGATGCTTTCAAATGCAGTTTGGTTCGAGTGCCAGTGTATCCTGGTAGTGTGACCACATGTGCTGGACAAGGATGGTCAGCTTCCAAATAATCCTTTCCTTCCCAGCTTCCTTTCTTCCTTGTTCTTTTGTAAATATGCACATGCAGGAGACAAAGCTGATTTGTAATCATAGGGATATTTTAGCTCTGGGAATTTATCTATTGATCCTCTCACAGAGAGAATCTCAATTTTTGATATTTTAGACTTACTTCTTCCTTAAAAAGGTTCTGTCTGTTCTTGAGTGAGCGGAGCTTGTTCTGCTTGTCTTCATGCTGCATCTCCTCCTCTGGGGGCTGAAAGTAGGCAATCAAGTCCTGTAAGGTCTGCAGGACCTCTTCTATGGGCAGAGCGATGGGGGCAGCTGTGCGATTGTTTCCACTGAAAACACAAGACAGACACGGATCAGACCTGGGCCTTTGGCAGGGACCCCGACAAGCACCCACCAGATCCGGGTTCCTACCTGCCCCCCCACCGGGCACAGTCACTGCTTCCCTCAGCACCCGTTGAGTGACTGACCATACACTGATGTCTGCCAGCCAACAGAGCCACAGAAAGAAATGTTGGATTCGATTTTAAAGACATTTCACAAAGAGAAATGACCCCTGCTGTCTGCCGTACTTTTTCATTTTTAAATAAGAGCATTTTTTAAAATAATAAACTTATTAACATGAGACACTTGGGTGGCTCAGTGGGGGAGCATCTACCTTCGGCTCAAGGCATGACCCTGGGGTCCTGGGATCAAGTCCCACATTGGGCTCCCCGCAGGGAGCCTGCTTCTCCCTCTGCCTGTGTCTCTGCCTCTCTTTCTCTGTGTCTCTCATGAATAAATAAATAAAATCTTAAAAAAAATTAACTAACTCATATTCTTTCAAACTTTCACAGGTGCCTCTTGGAACAGGTTAAACATAAGGTTGGATGGGTTTCTAGCCCAGGGTCTCTCCCTCCCCCTGTATTTCCATTTTCTCTCTTCCTTTATCTCCCATGTTTTTCATGCCTTTGCATGTGTTTTTCTCTTAAAGGTTTTCTGTGTGTGCGTGTACACCCCAGCTCCCTCTTCCGCTGGGAAGAGGAATGTCTCCTCCTGACTTCCTGTGTGCCCTTCCTCCTCTGTCTCAGCAATCTTCCCCATTTCTCTTCCTCTCTGTTTTCATATCCCCCTCTATCTCTCTTGCTCTCTATGTTGTGGTCCTTCTATCCTCAATGTGTGTTTCTGTTCCTCTGACTAATTTTTCAAAAAGTCTTGTAATTAAATCCTATCAATACAGAGACATCACAAACCTCCACAGATGGCAAAACGAGCCTTCATTTTCCCATCCCCTTGATGAGTATGCTGGTGAGCCTTCTGGGGAGCAAAAACTAAGAGGAGGAAAGGGGTAAATGGACCCAGCCCCTGTGAATCTGCATCACTGGCCCAGGGGGCTAAGAATTGGTTGAATGTATAAATAATGTGAGGGTTTTTCCTTGGGTCAATTTCTAAGGAATTCTCCTCTGTGTTTATAGTGTATTTGGTTATATATTAACCTGGATACATGCTAAGAAAAGACTTATCTAGGCCTAAAGCAAAGGCTTAACAAGCCTTAAGAACACTCATGTTATGAAGTAACAATTCCAATTTTGTCTGCAAGAATGCCAAGTCCATGCAATGAGGACAGAACACCAGTGGACTCCAGGCAAGGAGCTCCTTCCCACCAGTATGTGCTCTGGCCTACGGAGGAAATGTTCTGGTCCATGCTCCAGAAATGCTCACCAATGACTATCCAAGATATTATAGGATACAAAGACTGGGAAAGAGAATGCTGTGAGAACATGAGGGGAAGGTTTGGAAATACAAAACCCAGGCAAGAATGACTTCCTGATTCTAGATTCAAGTGAAAAAAAAAAAAAAAATGAATACAGTTTCCCTAAGTCTGATCTAATTAGAGTCCCCTCTGCCTCAACTTTTAACATTTTGAGTTTTTTAGAAACAATGACACCAGTTAAGAGTGTTTGTGTGATTTAAAAAAAAAAAAAAAAGATGAAAAGATAAAAGAGGTTTGTTAGCATTTTTGTAGTTTGAAAGGGCAACCACGCAGGAGGTTGCAAATTCAAGTTATAATCATTGCCATGAATTGCAATGGAGTACCTCTAAGCCACATGTGCTTAATTTTCCACCTAGGAAATAGGAAAGGTACAGTATATTATGGCCAGGGCCCTTCTAGGTCTCATTTTGTTCTGTGGGTTCTCAGGGT
This sequence comes from Canis lupus dingo, assembly GCF_003254725.2. Classification (NCBI taxonomy): domain Eukaryota; kingdom Metazoa; phylum Chordata; class Mammalia; order Carnivora; family Canidae; genus Canis; species Canis lupus. The sequence continues at coordinate 1,573,455 of NC_064272.1, forward strand.
TAGATTGCTTCATCTTGTTCCTTCAAGACACCTCAATATAAGAGTTTTCCACTGGACTAAGGCAGATCCTTCCTTTCCTCAAACAGAACACATTCTGCCCACCGGCCTGGCAATGGGGACAGTGGAGAAATAGACATGACCTCTGAATGGCTTGATGATGCTCTCAGTCTCCCTAAAACCTTGAGGAAGAGACCCAGATGTACCCAAGATAGGAACAGGATGGCGTCTCGATTCAAAACTAACTACAACGGTACCCAGCTCATCTCAGCCTTTTCTCATTCCCTACCTTCAGCCACTGCCCCACTATGTTCTCAGATCTTTGCAAGGACTTCTTTTATTTAGTTCAAGTAAGATCTCAGGGGATTCTGAATATTTACCATACTATTACCATAACACAATTATTTATGCATTGTTTCCGTCCTAAGGTTAAACTCAAGACAGCTGGAGAGTATCTACTCGTCAGCAGGATTTCTCAGACTCCCTCACCTCCCACATCATTCATGTGTCCTATTGGACAGCTCCCAGCAACTGACCAGAGGACAATGAGACAGCACAAGCAAACTTTAATCTTTCTTCTTCATTGTTCTTTCTTTTTCCTTCCCTATTCATTTAACTTTAATTTGCTTTCCCAGAAGGCCAACCCCCTCCTTCTGGTTTCCATTGTACACAGCATGTTCTGTGGCTCCTCAAGAAAGATAGGAGATGAGAATCTACTTATAAATTATTTTTCTTTTAGCCTTCACTTCCCAGCTCTTGTAAACTTCTACTATGGATTTTGCAGCCCACATCCATGCTGCACAGGTTTATTTTTCAATAGTCCTCCTTTCTTCTAAAACATCTTGTGGCTTGGAGAATCAAGAACTCCCTCACTGATGGGGGAACATCCTGAACAGCTGAGTAAGGAGCTCAGGAAACCCTCTCTCCCACAAAATAATGATAGAATTGGGCAAAACCATCAAGAACAATTGTTTTAGGACTCTGGAAACTGACCAAAGGCATACAATAAACTGAGAAATAATTTTTTTCAAAAAATTTTTTTGTAATGAGCCTTGGTAAAAACAGTAGGAGTCCATGGTGTTTCAGCATAAAGCTGTTCTCATGCCTTCCTCCAGCTTTAGAACAAAGAACAAAGAAATTTTAATAAGGTGGGGCAGACCATAAGGTAGGCCACACACATGCAGGAAGGACTGGAGAGGAACCTAACTATCCACTCATCTCTGGCTGAATGTGAGGTTTTGTGCAAGCAGAAAGCAAAATCCAGGATAAACACTTGTAAGAAATACTTATAAGGCAAGCAGGTATGCCTGACAAGAAATACTAAGGGAAGTCCTTTGGGCTGACAGAAAATGATGCCAGATATAACCAGAATCCACATGTAGGAATGAAGAATACTGGTAATTATGTAGGTAAATATAAAATATGGTATAAATATATTCATTTCTCTTTTGTGATTATATTTTAAAAACCCAAATGGAAAAAGAAAATAATTATAAAACTGTATTGCCGGGATTTTAACAAAGGAGGATATAATATGCATGGCAATATTATCAGAAGGAGGAAGGTGAGAATAGAATATCGGAGCAAAATTGCTTTACTTGTTAAGTTAGTATTAATTTGAGGTAGAGTCACAAGTTAAATACATACCGAGTTTCCCAGAGCAACCACTAAGAATATAACTCAAAAAAGTAGTGAAAAAAAAAAAACAACCAAATATCTCAGCAAAGGAATTAAAATGGTAGACTAGAAAATATCTAACAAGAAACAAGGCAATAAAAGAGGAAGAAACAAAAAGAACATGAGATATATAAAAATCAGATAGCAACATGGCAGACATAAATCCAACAATAATTACATTATCCATAAATGGATTACATGCACCAATAAAAGGAGGAGACTATCAGAATCTTCTTTAGAATAAAAGATTCAATGTATGCTCTCTATAGGAAACAGTGTATAGATCCAAGGACACAAACAGGTTGTAAATAAAAGGAGTGAAGAACTTATACCATGCCAACAGTAACCATAATCTGCCATGTGAGACCTCTGGAGTGGCTCTACAAAATAGACTTGAAGATAAAAAAATGTTCATAGGGAAAAAAGGGAAACATTTTCTAATTATAAAATAGTCGGTTTATCAGGAAGATAGATTTATTAGGAACATATAGCCACCCAACAACAGACACCAAAAATAAATGAAACAAAAGTTGAGAGAACTGAAGAAGAAACAGGTAATTCAACCGAATGGTGAGAGATTAAACACCCTATTTCTCAGTTAATGTAATGTCTTCTAATGTAACTATGTCAATAAAGGGCAAAATCATATGATGATCTCAAAAGACAAAGAAAAAGAATTTGCCAAAATCTAACACATTCAAGATAAAAGAAACCTCTTACTCAACCCAATAAAGGGCAACTATAAAAACCCTAGAGTGAACATCATTTTTATAACCCAAGAAGGAATATTTTCCCACTAAGATCAGGAACAAGACAAGGGTGTCTGTTCTTTCCACTTTGATTTCTCATTATAGTGGATGTTCTAGCCACTGAAATCACTGAGGGGGGCAGAGAAGAAAGGGCATCCATATAGGAAAGGTAAAAAAAAAAAAAACTTTGTTTATTCACAGATGATATGATCCTGTATGTACATAAAGAATCTACACCAAAAAAAAAAAAAAAAAAAACAAAAAAACAAAAAAAAAAACAAAAAAACAAAAAAAAAAACAATAACAACAACAATCCACTAGAATAAAAATTTTTGGTTAAATCACAGGATAAATGATTGATATTTAAAAAGCTCAATTTCTATTCCTTCAGCATTATGTATGCAGTGAACAATCTGAAAAGAAATTAAGAAAACAATTCCATTTGTAGTGGCATCAAAAATACTTAGGAATCGATTTTACAGAAGAAGCCTAAGACTTAAACCCTGAAACTGTAATATCTTGCTGAAAGGAATTCAAAAAGAGTAAATAAATGCAGAGATATTACATATTCATGAATTAGAAGTTTCAGTATAATAAGATAAAAGTTCTCCCCCCAAATTGATCTAAAGGTTCATGCATTCTCTATCAATATCCTGGCAGGCTGTTTTGCAAAAATTGACAAATTCACCCTAAAATTTATATGGGAATTCAAAGGACCTAGAAAAGCCAAAATAATTGAGAAAAAGTACAAAACTAGAGGATTCACTCTATCTGATAACAATACTTACAAAGTTATGTTCATCAGGACAGTGTTGTTTGGTATAATGACAGGTAGATAAGCTGGTGGAATAGAATTGAGGGTCCAGAAATAAACCCTTAAATTTATGGTCACTTGACTTTTGACAGAGGTGTCAGGGCAATGTGATGGGGAAAAGGACAGCCTTCCCACAAATCGTGCTGGAACAGTGAGGTATCTATATGATCCATTAAAAAAAATTTCAATTATTAGACCATATCCAAAAATTGATTCAACATGGATCACAGACCCAATGCAAGAGTTTGAATTCTACAACTTTCAGAAGAAACACAGGAGAAAGTCTGGGTGACTCTGTGTTGGGCAAGAGTTCCTAGGACACTCGAAGGCACAATCCAGAAACAAAAGTTATATTAAATTAGACTTCACCAAAATGAAAACTTCTGTGCTTCAAAATACATCATTAAGGAAATGAGAAGAGCCATGAACTTAGAGAAAATATCTGCAAATCAATAAAAAACTTGCAACCGGAAGATACAAAGAACTGTTAAACTTCAGTGTGAAGACAAACCATCCAACTAAAAAAAAAAAACAACAAAAAAAACCCAACCAGGCAAAAGCCTTGATTACATTTGACTAAAGAAGATATATGAATAGCTAATAAGCACATGAAAAGATGTTCAAAATCATTAGTCATTTTGGAAATGCAAATTCAAACCATAACAGCATACCACTTCATAACCACTAGTGTGTCTACAATCAAAAGTCAGACAATAGGGATGTGGAGAAATTAGAACTTTATGTATTTCTGAGTGGAATGCAAAATGGCATATCTTCTTTGGAAAGCAGGTTTTCAGTTTCTTAAAAAATTAAGCATACCTAAATGTCCAGTGGTGGATGAGTGGATAAACAAAATGTGGTACTTATATACACTGTAAGGTTACTCAACCTTAGAAAGAAATGAAATTATGACACATGCTACAATATAAGTGAGCCTTGAAGACCTTGTTAAGTGAACTAAGCAAGGCGCAAAAAGACAAATTTTATATGATTCCAGTTAAATTAGTCAAATTCATAGAAAGGTTGAATAATATTTATCAGGGGCTGGGGTGGAGGTGGAGAAGAATGAGGAGTTATTGGTTAATGGGTATGGAATTTCTGTTTGAAAAGATGTAAAATTTCTGGAGATGGGCAGTGGTAAATCTGAATTTAGTTAACATCATTAAATAGTACACTTAAAAATGGTTAAAATGGTAAATGCTATGCTTTGTATATTTTATCATAAAAATATAAAAATGTTAAACAAATTACGTATGACTTTGCAATCCCACTTTCTGGTATTTATCCAAGACAAATTGAAAAATACATATCCAGAGATTTTTACACAAATATTATGGAACCAATACTGATAAAAAGCAAAAATAGAAAAAGCCCGTGGTTCCTCTACTGACAAACAGAATGTGAGTTGTATCTATACTTATCTCTCTCTCTAGACAGATCTCTCTCTATAAGCACATGTGCACACACACACATATATACAATTATATATATATACATCTGTGTATGTGTACATGAGATATTCATACACACACTCTTCTGCAATATAAAGGAACAGAACCCCATTACATGGGGGATGAACCTCAAAAATGTTATGCAAAGGGAAAAGGACAGGATCGAAAGGCAATATATTGTATAAATTAACTTATAAATGTATTAAATTGGGACCAAAGCCAGATGATTGGTTGCCTAAGGCTGGGGGTGGAAACTAATATATACTGCCATAGGCATAAGGAATCTTTTTGGGTGATAGAAATGTTTTAAAAGTGAATTATGGTGATGGTTGCACAGCTCGGTAAACTTATTAAAATTCACTGAGTTCCACACTTAAAAAGGAAGAATTCTACAATATGTAAATTATAACCCAATAAAGCTGTTTAAAAATGATTTTCCTACTGTCAGGTACGTAACTCCCACTGACTTTCTAAAGTAATAGCTTTATTAAAATATAATTCACATATTACACAATCATCTATTTAAAGGGTACGATTCAGTGGCTTAATGGTTTTGAGTATATTCATAGTTTTGTAACCATCGCCTCAATTAATTTTAGAACTTTTTCATCAGCTTCCATCAAAATCGCATACCCATTAGCAGTCACTCCCCCTGCCCACTACAACCACTGTAGCTCTAGGCAACCACTGATCTACATATTGTCTCTATAGAACAACTTATTCTGGATATTTAATATAAGTAGAATCATACCATAAACAGCACATATCAGTATTTCATTCCTTTTTATGGACAAGTAATACTCCATTGTATGAATATGGCACATTTTAGTAATCATCAGCTGGTCATTCGGGTTGTTACCACATTTTGGCTATTATGAAGAATGCCATTTTGAACATTTGTACACAAGTTTTTGAATAGACCTGATTCATATCTTTTAGGTATATAACCTAGGAGTGAAACTGTTGGGTCATATGGTAACACTATGTTTGACTTTTTGAGGAATTTCCAGGTGGTATTCCAAAATGGCCGCAACATTTTACATTCCCACCAACAGTGTATGAGGGTTCCAATTTCTTCACATCCTGTCTCACACTTCTTAAGTCTTTTTAATTATAGCCATCCTAGTGGGAGTACAGTGTTCCCTCACTGTAGTTTAGATTTGCATTTTCCTCATGGCTAATGGCATTGACCATCTTTTCATATGCTTATTGGCTATTTGAGTATATTTGGAGAAATGTCTATTCAGATCTTTGCCCATTTTGTAAATTGGTCCATATGTCTTTTTAAGGTTGAGTTGTAAGAACTCTTTATTCTAGATACAAGTCCCTTATCAGATATATGACCTGAAATATTCTTTCCCATTATGTAGTTTTTTTTTTTTTAAATTTCTTGATGGTGCCTTTGTGGTAAAAAAAAGTTTTTAATTTTTATCTAGTCCAGTTTGTTTATTAAAATATTTTATTTATTTTTTCATGAGAGACACAGAGAGGCAGAGACACAGGCAGAGGTAGAAGCAGGCTCCATGCAGGGAGCCTGACATGGCACTTGATCCCGGGTCTCCAAGATCACGCTCTGGGCTGAAGGTGGCGCTAAAATGCTGAGCCACCCAGGCTGCCCGATCAAGTCCAGTTTATATGCTTTTTGTTGCTTCTGTTTTTGGTGTCATATTGAAGAGACCATTGCCTAAGCCAACATCATAAAAATATAAGCCTATGTTTCCTTCTCCTGGTTTTTAAAGTTTTAGGCCTTACAATGAGGTCTTTGATCCACTTTGAATTAATTTTTGTATATGTATGAAGCAGGGACCACTGACTTTTAAGTAAGACACATGGGCAAGGTTTTAGAGAACTGAGAGGCAAATAAATAAAGCTATCCAACCTCTAGGGTAATGGTTCTGGCAATAGTCCAGACTTCATGAAAAATTCATGTTTGCACATAGCTATCTTTTCTTCATATACGAAGCTATTTATTCTAATATGCTTTCTCTGAAGAAGGGGAGCAGGTCTGGACATCATGTGACATAGAAAGGAGGAAGTACTTTGTTTAGGGATCACAGGAAGCCAGTGGAATGGCTGACTCACAGGCCTTGGTTCCATTCTGTGGTAGTAACACCTCATTGTCTACTTTCCTTTCTCTTTTCTCTGTTTTGGTAATGGGACGCCCTCAGTGGTACTGGGAACACAGCATACCAATCAGAGGTTATAGCTCTCAATCTCTGCAGCTAGGTGTAGTCATGTGATTGGTTGTAGCTAATAGAGTACAAGAACATGTGACCTACTTCTAGGTCATATCTTTAAAAAAAAAATTGCTTACCTTCTATCACTTCCTATTTCTTCCCTGTATCAACCCAGCCCCCTACCCACCATTTTTTTGTTTGTTTCTCCAGTAAAGACCTGAGAAATGGTGCTAGTACAAGCTACTTTTGATTATATAGATGAAGAAAACATACAGTGGTGTCAGTGAGTTGAATATTAGAATCCCCTGGGGAGGTTTAATTAAAACCTGATGTTTGAATCCTACCACAGGGATTCTAGAGATCTCTTTTTTAAAGCTTTTTTTAAGGTTTATTTATTTGAAAGAGAGAGAGAGAGAGAGCACGTATGAGTGACAGCAGGGGTGGGAGTGCAGAGGGAAAGAATCTCAAGCAGACTCCACATTGAGCTCCAGTCTCACAACCCTGAGGATCATGACCTGAGCTGAAATCAAGAGTGGATGCTTAACCAACTGAGCCACCCAGGCACCTCCTCAACCACAGAAATTCTAATGCAATTGGTATGAGATGCCATTTAGGCATCAGGGTGTTGAAAGCTCTCCATATGAGTCTAACATATGGCCCAAGGTAAGACCTCTATTCCAGGACAATGGTTTGTCAATTTTCACATGCTTCAGTATCAACTGGAGCACCTATCAAAACACAATTTCCTGCAGTCTTACTTCCCAGATGTCTGATTAGGTCTGAGGTGAAGCCTGAGGATGTGCATTTTTAACAGGTTCCCAGGTGATGCTGCTGTGATGGCCAACAGACACCCTTTAAGAAACTGTAGATCTCAGAGCAGCAAGATAGAAGGAACCTGAGCCTCAGCAGCCTGACCTTGCCTACCCTATACTTTTACTAAGAAGAGAAATAAATGTATCTGGAACTGCAACAGCAACTTAGCCTATACCCTAGCTAACACATTGCTTAGATCACAGTATTCCAACAGGAAAAGTAAAGGTCTAAAAAACGTTTCTCATTTCATGCAAATTCACACACACAATTTAAGCCCCCTGGCTTTAGAGATATTTTCCTACAAAAGAAGGATGGCTTGGAACACTGCACTGTTTACAACAGAATCCATCTCTCATGGTAATTGGTGAACACAATCCACCGGGTTCTGCTTTGGCAGCATTATTTAGGCATTGAGGGGATTATGATCCAAGCAGGCAGTTCAGTTACTTTTCCCATTTAAGTCCCAGCCATAGGTGGGTCACCCAAGGCTTTTAAAACAAATCCACTTGGATCAAAACCATAGCAACCATTCTGAATGATGTAGAAAGCTTTTCTAAAGAGCACAAAATAGCACAAAGGGTATAGATCCAGTTCTCCCCTCTTCACATACTAGTACAAAGGGGACTTAAAGTGCTTCAGGCACTGTTCACTTAATTTTTGGGAGGAGATCTTGGGTATTTGATGACATCAAACTGAGCCCCAATGGGGCTTCAGCACTTGTTGGGCAAAGGGTGAAGCTGGTAGGAGGTCATTTACTGAGAAATAAGATTCAGTCTCAAGCTTCTCTGTGGTAAAACTCTTTGCCGGTTTTTCATAATTTCCTGAAAACTTACGGTATTAAAAGGGGGTGGGTAGGTGGTATTGGATGGCTGCAGAGTAGAAACTAACAGATAAAGGGAAGGAGGCTCTGTACCTTACAAACTGGCTGAATAAGGCGGTCGTGTTCCGGATGATCCGAGCAGCCTGGGACTCCTCACGTTGGCATCTCTGCAGTGTTAACCCATCATCCATGTGGCCTTCCTGATGGAGAATGACCTACCCACAGAGCAAAGGACACCAGGCCCAGTTACACGTTACTCCATAGCTGGACAATCAACATTTCTTGCAGTATTTCCCTCATCCCTCGTATTCCTTCTCCCCAACTGTGTTTCCCTGCGTCTGCTTGAAAATGGGACATTAACAAAGTTATTTCGCCCATACTCCTTACTACTGACATACGAATCATTCCTGAGACACAGTGCTTTGATGAAGGTAAAATTTTATGTGCCTCCATGGTATGAGTTACAGTAAATTCCTTAGGCTTAGATGGCCAATTTGAAAAGGTAAAAACATATAACAGATTTTTCTTTTGAAATGAATGCAAAACTTTACCCTTGGAAATGGGAAAAGTCACTTTGTTTAGAGCCTTTTACCTCTAGAGATAAATTGAGGGAAAAAAGCAAGTTAAAGAAAAACCCTCCACTGGGATCAGGCTTGGATTCCTCTCCTAAAGGACAGCTACTGTCGACCGTAGAACTGAGGAAGCAGCTCAGTGTAGTAATTTACTTCTTATGGAAGCTAAGGAGGGCCTTGGAAGGCACCGGTAGTAGTTGATGTGAGTTCTAGTCCTACTCTGTGACTTCCCAGCTGTGTGATCTCAAGCAAGTTTCTTAACTTCTCTTTGCTTCACCTTCACCATCAAATGGAATTGTAGGGTCGTTTGGAGGATTAAATGATTTACATATAAATTACGTAGCATGTTTCCCAGAATCTAGGAGCTCCTCAGTGAATGTGTTATTAAAGGGTAGTATATTACTGATCTCAAATCAGTCATTTAAAAGCTAAGAATGCATACTGATCACAAAGTGACATCAAGATACAATTTTTCAGTAGGGCTAGCTGCTTTGGATACGGAGGTCAGTTTTTTTTTTTTTTTTTTTTTTCCCCCTTGAAAGGGTCAAGTGCATGTGGATATTAACTGGGATGGCTTGAATCTAGTTTAAGTCAGAGTTAAATCCCTATTCAAGTTCCTGATAGGATTCTCTCTTGAGGTGAGTTAAGTGAAGAGAGACCATCTGTAGGTCCTGGGGTGTTGGGTGGGAATCAATGACATAAAACATGTAGCTCCAGCAAATATGTTTAGAAAAAGGGTTTCTGGTCTTTCTGGATTTTAGCTCGAAGAAACTTCTTTTCCTTTCCACATAAAAATCTCTTACTACTTATTCTTCTGAAATTGTGTCCTAATATAATGAATTCATAAAGGAAGTAGAATACTGGCTTGCAAAAGTTTATATTCAGTTTTGACAAAAGGCCTTGTACCCCATCTGCATGTTGTAGCTTAAGTGTTAGCCAAGGACACTCCTCGTATTGGATTCACCAGCTGTTTCAGAACCATTGTGTCAGAACTTCTCAGCAACTGTTTAACAACGGTGCACTGAACATTGCCACTAGGTTTACTTTGGCCTCAGTCCCAGTGTTTGGGTCCCTAAAGACCAAAATCCTTAGATTTTGCTTGTTCAGATAACACATTCAAACTGGTCAGCCAAACACGAAGTAATGACAAATGGGGGGAATGCAGCTGTTAGAACACTGTTATTATGTGCCCTATTGATCACTGCAGCCCACTTCTTTTTCTTTTGGAGGATTTCCATAATTTAAGAGAAAACAGCAGAATCCCAAGATGGGAATGGGAAAGAAGATGCTTCCTTTAAAGTGAGCTACCATTAGGTTTTTCACGGTGTTTATTTTCCATTGGTTTTTCTAGGTTCCTGTTTTGTTTTATAAAATCCTTAATATAGATTTGAAAATCCTTTTTATTTTTAGAAAGAAACTTAACCTGCTCCTCACAAAATAGAGCAGGGCAGCCCTGTCAGGGGCCAGACATCATGACATCATTTAGGGTTTCCAAAAGGACCTACCAAATTCACATGTACATTGCAGTTGTTAAATGAATATACAGACTATGGTCCTGGAAGAGAAAGGCAGGGAAATGGGAAACTACAATTATGAAGAGTAGAGAGAAAATAAATAACAAGCTACACTGACTACATTAGATAAACCCAATCCCTTCATCTATAAACAATGATCGAAACTGGATAAAATACCAAAAAAACAAACACACCAAAACCAAAAGCATGTGAAGGCTTAAAAAACCAGGGCTCCCAGGACAGGAATGGTAAAGATCCCAGCTAGAATGTGAGTGTACTACGTGAGCCACAACTTGGTCTCCACTTGCCCCTGAGCATATTTACTGAGTTACAGCACCAAGGAATAAAGTTTTGTGTTTGCTTCATTGGGCTGGAGAGACAGATGAGAGATAAGGTCAGCCAGCGTTTCCGGGACTAATGGGGCTTAGGTTCTTGAGCAGAGGAAACTGTAGAAACATGAACCAGAAATTCTATGCAATTTCCCCTTAAGCTGACCACGAGTGGGCTGTGAAGCCAGGATAGCAAACAGAAAGCCTACAATGCTTCTCTGGTGGAGAGCAATGCAGCAATGTCAAGAGCATGAGAGTCCTAGGGAGGCCAAGGTTAGGGTTTAAGGTCCCTCAGGTTGAAACAGCCCTTGAAAATTTAATAGGCTTTCAGTTAAATCCCAAAGATGGGATTAAATCCCAAAGGGGCTCTACTCCAGGAGTATGAACTACTCCTGGAAATAAGGGCAACCTGAAGATAGATGCCCAAAACCCATCTATCCTACTGGCATATCAAAAGAAAATTAAATCCTCTGTAGAGTACAATAATATCATCTAGAGTGTCACAGTTTTTCATAGTTTTGAAGGTAATAATGACATTTAATGAGGTGAAATTTGTGGATCTTGGCTCTAACTCTGGATGGGAGGAGACACACTAAAATGACCTTGTCAATGATGCCCTGGTTGTCGAAGTTTTCAATGTGTTTTTTGTTTGTTTGGTATTTTATCCAGTTTTGATTATTGCCTATAGAGGAAAGGATTGGGTTCATCTAATCTAGTCAGTGTAGCTTGTTATTTATTTTCTCTCTACTCTTCACAATTTTAGTTTCCCATTTCTGGATACTTTCCTGGTATGTTTTACTTTATACAAAAGTAAGACATTGCCTTATTGTTTTCTCCCAACATCCATTCTTACTAATAGCTAGTACTTTCTATCACTTTCATAGTAGGCTGATAAACCAAGCTACAGTGTACAATGGCTTCTAGAACCCCATTCTAGGCTGCCTTGACTACCATACTGGTACTGGTAGAGTTTTTCCAAGAAAAACCATGCCCCTGGCATCTATTTTCTGATTCCTGCCAAAAGAAACTCTATTACAGCAACTTTATGGTGAAAAGACATTGTGTGTATCCAAGCCAGTTTCTCACTGCACCTCCGCTGCAGTGACGGACCTCAACTCGGAGTATACTCTCTGTAGATACAGCATCAATGCACGGTATCTCCTCTTTCTGCATGTTGGTTCCTGTGGGCTTGTCATGCAATCTGCATTTTCTCTGTAGCAATTCTATTTAGTCTCTATATTATGAAAATCACACAGTAACTCGATTATCCACTTAAATAAAGAGGCAATGGTGTGAATAATCCAACGGTATGCCACTTCACATTTTAAAGTGTGTTGAACGCTACCCCCTCCTCACAGATTTGCCATGTATTTAACTTTTTTTTTGTACTGAATACTGGGTCAAAACAACTAATTAGGCAGTACAATCTGTCACAGAGTAATTCTACAGAATAGCAAAAATAGTAAGAAGTAAATCTACATCATGTTCGCCTGGTTCTCATAATCACTTTTCTTGCCTAGTTGCTTCTAGTTCAGTATAAAACAGTTCTGGGCACACTTCCTGACTCCCACCTTTCTCTTCAGAGGTCCAAGGCGGGGGTTCTTGGCATCTTGTGCTTTGTAGGTCACCCACAGACCACTGGCCATATGCTGGACAAAGCAGATGGAATCTCCATACTTGATTTCTGGAACACCCATGCCTTCTATATCTCGTTTGTGACTGGAATCCAATTTCTCCTTGATTTCCTATTTCACAGAAAATGAAACACAGGCATGTCTGATTAAATAGAAATGCAATATACACAACAAATCACTTATGCAGAATTTGTAAGCCACAGAGCCCATTACCAAAATCTTCATGATGTGCCCGTCCAAACCAGGATTTCGGAAAGACTTGTTTCCCTTATCTGCTGTTAACTGTAAAGTAATGGATTCCAAGGTTCAGCCACTTTAATAATTGCTTAAATCCATGGGGAAGGGAGGCAGCTGGTAGGATTTCTTTTTAATTCTGATATGTATCCATTATATTTTCTATTTTCCTCATCCTCACTTAGGCCCCTTAATAATAATCAACACTTTACTGGGCAATTACCTTATTTCTCAAGTTGTATCTTCTGTAATTTTAAAGCTTATCTGATACAAATTCTCTGACTCAAGGCTAAAAATGTGTCTGTTAACATCATATAAATGCCTTTTACAGGAATCGGCAGAAAAAGCCAACCCATGGATCAGGTAAGGGTCACTGTCCCACAGATGTAATGGGGTAATCAGTGTACCTTTCTTTCACGGCCTCCTCAGGTGTGTGCTGAAATCAGTGGTTTTCATTCTTCAATGGCTACTGTTTTGCTACACCTTTCCTCCAGGATGTAAAAAGGAGTTACTTTGCGTGTGGGGTGTCCACTTGGGGAGAGGCTGAGGTGCTTGGCACAGAGTGAGTCAGGATGCCAACCTGGGGTGCACAGTAACCTGTCCCCTCCTCATTAATCAGGGCCTCTGAATCTTTTTACTCCACTTCCATTTCTTCTCTACATCTTGCATTAAGTTGCTCATTTGTAAGTGCTATTAGCTAGACAGCATTTTGAATTTTTTACAGAATAAAAAATGTAGCATGCTGTTTCCTCTGCTTTTGACCATTTTACTCTCCTGATGATAGAGCAACAGCAGCACACGTACTGAACTCTTACCATGGGCAAGGCAGCGTTCTAAGTTCTTTACATGTGTCAACTTTTCAAAACAGCTTTGTGTGTAGCTGAAATACTATCCCAGTTTCTCAGAGAAAAAATGAAGATATAGAGAGATGAGAAATTTGCCTGAGGTCGCTTAAGAACTAGTGAAAGAGCTAAGATTTTAACCAGGAAGTCCAGCTCTAGAGACCATGTTCTTCCACACTGCTCTAAACTCCTACTCAACCTTCCACACCCAGTTCAGAGGCCACCTTCTCTGTGAGGGCAGAGTAATCTCTCCTGCTGTACTTCCCCAGCACACTCATTCCTTCACTGAGTACTTAACACATCAGACCATAAATGTGTTCATTTAAGGACATTCTCCTTTTGCCATGCTACAAAAGAATCAAGGGCATGGCCAGATTTCAATTACTTTTGGTTTCCTGATTCAGAGAATCCAGGGCCTTTCAATCACGTAATAAACATATGTATGTATATACATATATACACATATATGTGCATACGTACATATGTATATATATATATAATTTTCTCTTTCAAATATATTTTTCTTTTTTCTTTTCTTTTTTTTTATTTTTCTTTTTTTAAATAAGATTTTATTTATTTATTTATGAAAGACACAGAAAGAAGCAGAGACACAAGCAGAGGGAGATGCAGGCTCCATGCGGGAAGCATGATGTGGGACTCAATCTTGGGACTCCAGGAACATGCCCTGAGCCAAAGGCAGATGCTCAACCACTGAGCCACCCAGGCGTCCCTCAAATATATTTTTCATTTCAGTTCTGATTTCTTTTCCTCCAAACCTTCAAAATAGCAAAGTTAATTATTTTGTGCACATTTACAGGATCATCTTGAGCAATGTTAATACTTTACAAGAAAATTCTTATTTATTTATTTATTTTTAAAGATTTATTTATTTATATATTCATGATAGACATGGAGAGATTGAGAGAGGCAGAGACACAGGCAGAGGGAGAAGCAGGCCCCATGCCGGGAGCCCGATGAGGGACTCGATCCTGGGACTCCAGGATCGTGCCCTGGGCCAAAGGCAGGCACTAAACCGCTGAGCCACCAAGGGATCCGAAAATTCTTATTTTAAATGTGTGTTGAAACACTGACTGGATTTTTAAATATGATATTTCTCAAAATGAACATTTCTAAAGGAACTTATCTTTGATTTTAAGACAAAAGCCAATGGGAAATAGAATTTTATATATTGGGACTTCTTTATAGGCAGGTGGTCAAGACTGCATTCATTTCTCAAAACAATTCACAAGTGTTCATTTCAAAAATATCCTTAGTTCTGAAGACACTTAAGCTGGTAACAGGACTTAATATATGCCAAAGTTCTCCTCTCCAGCCTGTTCTCTAAACCACTAACAATGCAGCATAAGAATACACATTACAACTGTTAAATATGAATAATTACACTGATTGCCAAGAGCTCACAGTTAAAATAGTGCATGTTCCCAAATTGTCAATGACTATATTCACTTCATTTTCTCAATTTTGTTTATTTAAATATGACTTTGCTAAAACAAGAGAAATACTAGGATCTATTTTTCTAGTGCCTGAAATCAATAGATCATTACTGTTTATAGAATGGGGCGTTTCTTGATGTCTTTGCTTTTACAAAACAGCAGGCACCCCCAAAGTTCTATGTTGGTCACTGCAGTGGCACTTTTTCTTTTTTAAGACTTTATTTATTTATTAATGAGAGACAGAGAGAGAGATTGAGAGAGCGAGCAAGAGAGTGGCAGAGAGAGAAGCAGGCTCCATGTAGGAGCCTTACTTGATCCCGGGTCTCCAGGATCAGGCCCTGGGCTGAAGGCGGTGCTAAACCGCTGAGCCACCTGGGCTGCCCTGCAGTGGCACTTCTAATTAAAGAGAAAAACAGGAGCAACACCAGGAGAAATTAAGACATGGAGACAAACTGACACTAAAGCCAACTCAACCCAAACTTAAACACCACCAAGGATCTACTAAGGAAATGAGAGTGGACCATATGGAGAAGCCTGATTCAGCTGATAGCAGGTTGGTAAGCTTCTGACTTGAGCATGAATAAACGCTTCCCTCCCTGTGTTCAAGTGTATATGGCACCATATGCACGTACTCCACTACTAGAAATGGACTCTTCCTAAATGACAGGGCTAATCCAATGACTCCCTTCTATTAACTCCCCAATTCCTAAAAGACACATTTTTCATTTCTAAAATTCATATATACCATATGCTTTAACCAAATTGGACTATGTTCCTTTGCTATATCAAGGTTCCCTTCCTCCGGGCCTTTACCGATATTACACATTCTACTTGGAAATCCCCTATTTCTTCTCTGCATCTTTACATTTCATCCATCAAACCCTACCCAGACCCAGGTCTGCATTTTCTCTGATCTTGTGGCATTTTCCTTCTCCTCTCTCAAGGCTCTTTACCATCCTTTGTGATATGATTCCTTTGCTGGCATGCTTCTTGTCCCCTACTAGATTGAATATTCTCCAAGGGTAAGACTGGGATTTGCTTGTCTTTGCTTAAAATAGGTTGCAAATAATTTGCTTTTGTTTTGTTGGTCTGTGGGCATCAATTTGTTTATTTCCATCAACCCTTCCTATGTTAGATGATGAGCCAATTCTAAAAAGGAATACGATACTTGGTATTGAAGGGTAATCACCATCATCATCTCCTGTCTCCATGGAAAACTTACTTAGGAGATGGTCATGACCACATCACAAGTGTCAAATAAATATCTGTTTTAGATGATTAAGTTGCTGCTCTCCAGAATGATTTACGATTTCTAGGACAAGGAAGGGAACTACAACTAGTGTTTGTCTAGTGCCTACTTAGAGCAAAGTATTTTGCTAAGTACTCTATAATAGCAACACCATCAATGAATTTACCAAGGACCCACAAAGTGATATGTATTATGCATGACACTTTAAGAACATTTTCTCTAAACCTTTTAATGGTTTATTTTCATTTCTCTTACTCTATAGATGACAAACCTGAGGCTTGCAGATTTGAGTAATTTGCTCAAAGTTCTGTAACTAAATAATGGAACAGAATCCAAATTCAGGGTAGTTCCAAAGACTGTCATTTGAACATAATTTTTTGATTGGTCATCATTAGCACAGTTAAACATTAATTGTACTAATGTTTCAGTTGTTTAAAGGCTATTAGAAGAAGAGGTTGAAAGGTTGAAAACATATGTCATTAGTCTATGAAAAAAATGGCTCTGGGCTCATAAAAAATTTAGAAGTTCTACATACAAAGCAATAGTGATAGCAGGGTCTATATTCAAGGTACAACAGGAGTTTGGGGGAGAGAGAATTCATTGTGCCTAAGAGTTAGGGATGATTTTATATAAGACTGACACTTGATGTGAGCTTGGCTAGGAGTCAGAAGTGGGAAAGAAGAAAGAGGACTGCATTCTAATAAGATGGGTGTAGTGTGGCAAGGAGAGAGGTTCAGGTCTGGGAAGGAACTTGAACAACAAGGAATCTGGACTTTGCACTATACATATGTTTTTCAAATTTGCAATATTAACATACTTTCTCTGGGACAAGAAGACTTTGAACAAGTTCTTTATCTTCTTCTGGAGTCAAAGGGAACATTAGGGCTTATATAATATAGGTTGTTGGGAGTCCTACAATAAAAAGCAAACAACAGAAAAAAAAAAAACCTGTTGAACTCTGCATAATGCAGCGAGTACAGCCAAATTTCTTTAAAAAAAATTCATAAGATTATTTTTTGGAACACCTCTTGGGAAAAGCTAGTGTTGGCAAGCCACTGAGAATATTAAAAGCAGAGGGATAACATAGGGTTGCATCTTAGAATTGTTCCAGCAGCATTGTGAATTACAGATTGAGAAGAAGCAAGGCTAGAGGCAGGTGATTTTTAAGCTATGACTTCAGCATCTAGCATATCTGGAATGGAGGGTCTCCTAATTAACATTTATTAATTAGACTGAAATTTGTCATTTGACACACTGAAACTGCCCGTGTTCACAGAGGACAACAAAGTACCCTTCCAACAGACTTAAGAACCCAAAAATGTTTCAGGGGAAAGTTAGACATGGGAAGGTAAGACCCATTCATGGCTGCTGATAAGCCATCAAGAAAGCCCTGGTTTGTCTGCCCCTTCTTAGGTGTCTCTGGAGAACCCTTGAGAAATAACCACTGGGTTCACTTCTCCACAAATATAGTTCTTTTCTAAATTTCTAATCTAGAGTATGAGGTCTTAGAATGGTCTTAAAGAAGTCACACACTGCAGGACATTTCTAGGATCCTGGTGGGGTGGGGAGACACGAAAGCTTTCTGCTCCTCATTCGTGCTGGGGGACCAGACTCATCTGCATTAGGGAAGGCACGCTTCTCCAGTGGGCTCTTTCCTCCATCTTTCTCCTTCAATTCCTACAGCATCCGTCTAAGAGAGGAAGCGCGACTGCCATTTCATGGATAAGGAGACACACTCTCAGGGCATCTCTGGTCTCACTGAATCCTCACAACAACCCTTTAACACATACTTCTTCACTCCCATTTTTTAGAAAAAAGAGACATTAAAGTAAATAGCAGGGCCAGGGTTCTCATTCAGGTTTCTTCTACTTCAAAGCCCAGGGTTATCCTTGACTACTTCTCTATTTGGTCCACTTTGAACAATAAAGACTTAAGAATAATTGATTTAAAATTTTAAAATGCTGTGTAGACGGTCAGAATAGCTAAAATTAATAACACAGGAAATAACAGGGGTTGATGAGGCTGTGGAATAAAGGGAAACCTCTTACACTGTTGGAGGGAATGTAAACTGGTATAACCACTCCGGAAAACAGTACAGAGGTTCCTCAGAAAGTTAAAAAATAGAACTACCCTAAGATCCAGTAATTGTACTACTAGGTATTTACACAAAGGATACAAACATACAGACTCAAAGGGGCACCTGCACCCCAATGTTTATAGCAGCATTATCAACAATAGCCAAACATAGCAAGAGTCCAGGTGTCCATCGACTGATGAATGGGTAAAAAAGAGGTGGTATAAATATACAGTGGATTATTGCTCAGCCAGCAAAAAGAATGAAATCTTGCCATTTGCAGTGATGTGGGTGGAGCTAGAGCGTGTTGTGCCAAGTGGAATAAGTTAGAGAAAGACAAATACCATATAATTTCACTCACATGTGGCATTTAGGACAAAACAGATGAATGTGTGGGAAGGGCAAAAAAAGAAAAGGAGAGGGGGGAGGCAAATCACAGATTCTTAACAACAGAGAACAAACAGGGTTGATGGAGGGGGGTGGGTGGGGGATGCATTAGATGGCTGATGGATATTAAGGAAGCATTTGTTATGATGAGCACCGGATGTTATATGTAAGTGATGAATCACTAAATTCTACTTGTGAAACCAGTATTACACTATACATTAACCAACTAGAATTTAAATAAAAATTTGGAAGATAAAACAATGAAAAATATAGTTTATTTGAAATGAAATACAACTGTTGTCTCTAGATGTTTGAATCTCAAGGTAAATGTTTTCTCCTTTCCCTTTTCCCTATTTCCTCTGTACCCTTCTCCATCCCCAGCTGAGAACTCCGTGAAGAAGCAGAGCAAGCAAGCACAGAGTCAATGTTTTCCTAAGGGATGTCCCACGAGCCCTGCTGCCATCTTGATTCCAGCTGCCAGGAGCTGCTAAGGTTAAAGGGCACATGAGGCCAGTCTACAAAGATGCCTTCCGTGCACAGCAGTGAGAGCAGTGCACAGTTTTTAAAAGACAGGGAAGTCATGTTTGGCCAAGAACACAGTGCTTAGCACATACTAGATATTTGATAATTGCTGACTCAATTGAATGTCATGTTTTTATACACCGAGGAAAAATTTCCTCTAATTGGGAACAATGGTAGCCCTACATCCTTATGCAAAATAGGCAAACTTTGAGATCCTATCTGAACCATTGAAGACTTATGGTATAGTCATTAAAAATAGCTATAAAATAAATGGCTACATGTGCTAAGGCTTGATATAACATTACTAATTCATTCTTCCCTGAAGGCAATTCAGCACTCTGAAGTGATGTGGAGACATGACAGCTAAACAGATAATATTTACTCTGGCATGGCAATACTAAATCACATTATCTGACAACTCTTGGTGAATGGCCTTGCAGTGTCAAGACAATGGGAAAATGATGCGAAATCAGGTTCATATATATTTGACTTAGATGTTCAAAATAATGAATCCATCTCCTAGAATGTTGATAGGGAGGGTATTAGGATCCAAAATGATTACACAATGGTGACAGGATACTTCTCTGAAAATGATGGGGGTTAAAATGAAATGGATTTGAGGTTATTTTAATGTGTGACCACATTCGTGTATCTCTTGAGCAATTTCCATACTTATCACATGTTACATACTGTGCCAGGTGCTGGGGTACAACAAGGGGGGGCCTGTGTGGTCCTTGCTATCTAGGGGCTCCCAGTCCAGTGAGTGATGGCTATTACGGAAGCATGAACAGGGGCCTCTTGGAGGACCATGGAGGAGCCCTCCTCCTATAAAGGGCATCTGACAATTGTCTGGAGGGACGAAAAGGAGTTCATGAGTGGGGATGTATAGGAAGGGTAAAAGGTATTCTAGGTATAGGTTTAGCAATGAGGAAAAAAAAAAAAAAGAACATGTTCAAGGGCTGATAAATATTTAGTAAGCCAGAGCTCAAGGCAACTGTGACCAAGTGACATAGATAGGATGGAAAGAAAGGCAGAGGTCAGATCTTTGCCTCTTATGACAGATTTCAAATAAGGGGCAACCAGATTAAGGACTATATTCAAGGTTTCACAGAGAGTAGATGGGAGTCAAGGCCAGATTTAGGTGACCCAGAAGCCATCCTCAGACTAAAGAAATAAGGTGTGATGCTGTAGTTCAGAGGCAACTATACATCCCAGACCTCCAGTTGGACTTGGATTGCCCTGCTGAAGGAGAGGGATAAAGATCGACCAAGACAATTCTGCTTACTAGCTACATGCCTCACATACTTGCTTAAAGAACTTGGTTTGATTCCATCTGAGCCAGGCTAGACCAATGACTGTAGTGCATTAGTGCCACCCACCTCCCCTGAAGGCTCCGTCACACCCCTGTCCCTGTTTGTGTGTATAAGATTTACATGGTACCTGCCACTTCCTCATAAGGGCAGCCTGCTAATGATATTAATACGCACCTGCAGCTGCTCGGCCCCACACTTAGGACCATGCAGTCCCAGACTAACGCAGCCACACAGGAACACAGAGCAGGAAGCCCATTGGTGCCAAGTGACTCACAGCCTAGCTAACCCAGTGCTTCCCTGATCACATGAGCCCCAGAAGTGCTTCACCAGAAAGTCTCTCTGTTTTCTAGATGCTCCAACATTCAGAGAGAATCAGGTGAACACCCCCATTAACCCTAGGAACAAAGGCACAAAGGACACAGGATCTCCTCCCTCAGCCTTCCTGCTGAGTCCCCCCAATCCCTGTGCCACCACCCACCACCCAGATCCTGAAACGGTATCTCAGGCGACTCTCTGCCATCTGCTCCATCATGTAACACCTGTAATAGGCAAGAGCTAGCTAGCAAGATGACTCAATACCCACACACTGTGGAAAAATAGAGCCCAAAGTCTCTTTCTGCTGGGAAACCTCACTGCTTCCCAGTAAGGGCTAGCACCCTGGGGTGTGCCCTTTAGGAGGAGAGTCTGCACCAGCAAGGTAAACATATATACCTGGAGCCCTAGAGTGATCAAGGCATTCCTAGCATTCTTTTCCCAAGAGCTCTTTGGATTACATATGGCAGAGTGATGTATTTTCCATACATTCTTGCTCCATACTTTCTCCATACATTTGTGCAGCTTCGCAATCTAAGATGCCAGATGCTCCACCCACACCATTATCCTAAGAAAGCCCTGATTTCCTGGGTGAACACAGCCATATCTTGGCCTGCCGTGGAGCCTAGGTCATTTTAATTTCAGTTCCTTCCATGTTGAAATGAACAGAGCTGGGCTGAATACTGCTGCACTGGGAGTTATTTAAATCCTCTAACATAGTGACTCCGATGAAATGTAACAACATTGCCAAGTGCATAGGACAATGTGACTCATGGGTGACTTTTACAACCAGCTCTGCTATGCTGGCTGTCCCCATGGTACCTCGATGACTCTCAGCCATCAGCTGCTTGCCTCCATGTGCGTAGAAATGAGGGGACTTGGGGAGATAAGCAATAGGCCTTTTGTGCTCTGAGTTATGCAGAGTTTTTAAAGCTTGACTGGACATTAAACATAGGAGTCTTAAAAAAAAAAAACAAAAAAAAACAAAAAAAACAACAACAACAGTTGTCTAGGGTGCCTGGGTGGCTCAGCCTGATAACCATTTGCCTTTGGCTCAGATCATGATCCCAGGGTCCTGGGATTGTGTCTTGTACTGGGTTCCCTGCTCAGCAAGGAGTTGGCTTCTCCTCCTCTCCCTGCCACTCCTCCTGCTTGTGCTCTTGTTTTCTGTCAAATAAATAAAATCTTAAAAAAACAAAAACAAAACCCCTACCAGTTGTCTATATATACATCAAAAAGCAAAGCTACATGTTTGTGGTTTAACCAAACTACTGCATGGCCCGCTTTTAACCAAGGCTGGGAATGAACGGGTGAGAGCTAAGAGAAGTGGAGAGAAAAGACAACCTAGGGAATGGATGAGGACGGTACCGGTGACTTTGTATAATATAAATAACTGCAAGATGAGGTCATGTTCAGAATTTGCCTTCTCTGCATTTTTCTGGAAGAAACCGCTTCCTTGATTCAAACACATTGTAGCACTGAACTCATGCCTCCACGTTTTTGTTGTCTTATAGGACTGAAGCATATGCTTACAAGTGTTAAAAAAAAACTTAGAATATACTAAACAAGAACATCATCTTTTATTAACCTCTGAACAACAGTGTCTAATTTCCAATTCCATCTCTTGTAGTCCCACTTTCTCTGAGGCACAGTTTTGCCTGGCGGTTTCAGAGCTTTCATTTTTTAAATGAGGTCAAAGTTCACTTCCTCACACTTTACCTTGGAAGCCCGGAAAGAGAAGGCTGTGGACTTGGTGTCCGACTTTGCCCGGTCCTGCAGTATAAGGCCTTGGTCCTCTGTCAAGGCCAGGTAGTGGCCTGTCGTGAGATGCCGGAGTCGGAAAGCCTGGCCCCATCTGATGTTACTGCCACTCCAACTGTCCAGAGAAAACAGACAAGAAACTCAGTCTACTTCAGTGTTTATCCTGGGCTTTCTACTGTATGCCAGCAGACTGATAATCCCTCTGTGGTTTTTCCCTAAGGGACAAGATACTAGCCTCCGGGCTTGCTCTAGGATTTCAGGTCTCCTGACAACTCAGCATGGTACTTCTCTTGTGGCTTCTCTTAACATCAACAAGGAGGCACCCTCATGCCCTGTGGGTGGGAATGCAAACTGGTGCAGCCACTGTGGAAAACAGTATGGAGGTTCCACAAAAAACTAAAAACAGAACTATCCTATGATCCAGTAAATACTACTACTGGGCATTTACCCAAAGAATATAAAAATACCAAGTCAAAGAGATAAATGCACCTCTAAGTTTACTGCATTATCTACAATAGCCAAGATATGAAAGCAACCTAAGCATCCAACCACAGATGAATGGATTAAAAAGATATGGGTGTAGGTATTTCTAGTATGTTCTTCTGATCTACACACACACACACACACACACACACACACACACACACCAGGCTACTATTTAGCTATCAAAAAAGAATGAGATCTTGCCATGGATGGATCTAGGGGGTATAATGTTAAATGAAATAAGTCAGAGAAAAACAAATACCTTATGATTTCATATGTGAAATTTAAATCTTTTTAAGATTTTATTTATTTATCAATGAGAGACACAGAGAAAGAGAGAGAGAGAGGCAGAGACAGGCAGAGGGAGAAGCAGGCTCCATGCAGGGAACCTGATGTGAGACTTGATCTGGGTCTCCAGGATCAAGCCCTGGGCTGAAGGTGGCGTTAAACTGCTGAGCCACCCGGGCTGCCCCTCATATGTGAAATTTAAGAAGCAAAACAAATGAACAAAAAAGACGAAAAAAAAAAGACTCTTAAATGCAGAGAACAACAGGTGGTTGGTTGGAGAGGAGGTGGATGGGGGATGGGTAAAATAAAGGGGATTAAGTGTACACTTATCTTAATGAATACTGAATAACGTATAGACTTGTTGAATCATATTATACACCTGAAGCTAATATAACGCTGTATGTTATTTATACTCCAATAAAAATAAAAGGAAAAAAAAAAAAAAACCAAACACCAGTAAGGAAGATGATCCTGGGATAAGTCAGCGATTTAATGTAACCAGAATCCCAAGCTTCCAATTTTTCCTTCACTCCACTGAAGTTTCTTGAAATTAAAAGACAACAAAACAAAACAAAACCCCAAAAAGAATACCTTCCAAGGGAAACTCGTTTCTGGAAAAGCAAAGCCATCCCTACTGTGCTATCTCAACTCAAACATTTTACTACCACAAAGAAGCCTATCTTCAAGGGAAATGGTAGAAATATTTATGCAACTTACACATGGCAGGGAGAGGCAGATAATAAAGAAGCTTGTGTGCGTGTGTGTGTGTCTGTGTATTTTTGTATTAGAGTGTGATACATTCTGTGGAAAGAATGTAAAGCAACGCAAGATGATTTAGATAATGGAGACCTCATGTTGAGTGGCAACCTTTTGATGGTCCTACATCTTAATGTTGGTATTCAACACAAGTTACAGTAAGAGTTAAGGGAGAAATTATCTACTGAATAATTTGTAACTCATTGTATTTTAAGTTAGAAAAAAATCTCATGGCTAGGTCTCTGGGGAAATAAGCAACCATAACTGGAATTATATATACATACCAATTTGACTTTTTAAAAAAGTCCATTAAGCAAGGCTTAACATCCTGAGAACAAGAGGATGACAGGGCAAGCATTTTAACAGGGCTGGAAAGAGAATAGAGATGCTCTAGCCCAGGTACCAAGTAGGTGCTCCTTAATACCCCTATTCTTTAAACCAGTAATTTCCAAAGAGTTTGTCAGCAGAAAATGTAAATGCATCTATGTGTGTGTGCAAGTTCTAGCGTTTTCTTCTGATCTATGATAGGCTATCTTGAGGACCACCTTGGGGGCATACATACACCCTCACCAGAGACATTTACTGTGAACATATGTTCAGAGAGAGAGACTGAGGCGAGAGCTGACAGGAAGGGCAGAGAAGGAAAAGCGAACAGCTGGTCCTCCTCCGTTATCCCAAGGGGTTAGTTTAGCTCTAGCCTGATGTGCAATCCCTCTCAGAAAAATGATGACCCAGAGCTTACTGGATGCCCCCTTGTAGTCTGATGTTTGGAGATCACGTGTTTTCACTCACGCACACAGCTCAGCCTCCTGTTTCCTCCACCCGGATACACTATGACTCCTGACAAGTCCAGTAAATAAGGTTTCCCTCATAGCTACCTTCCAATGAGGCTTTAATATTCTCTATCTCGAGTCATTACACCCACTAGTCTGTCATTTAAAGCTAACATTCCACTGGAGTCAACAAAACTACTGAGAAAAGGGACATTAGCTGGTTTCAGAGAATCTGTTTAAGAACACAAATGGGAGAAGCAGCTTGGTGGCTTTCATCAGACATGGCCAAGCTTGCCCCTTATAGACTGGCCACCACAAAGGAGCCAGGAGCTGGGGGCTGGGTTCAGGGCAAGAAAGCCTTCCAGTTTCAGAATCAAAAGAGAAGTCTTAAAGATACCCCACCCAACCCGTGTGTGTGTGTGTGTGTGTGTGTGTGTGTGTGTGTGCGCGCGCGCGCGCGCGCGCGCATGCTCACGTGTGCACACTTGTGTGCATTGCTGTTGTTTAAAAAGAAAGTCAAGAAAATTCCAGCACTTACCTCTGCCACGGAACTTTTGAGAGTTTGCCAGGTGATGTAGAATAAGTGAAATATTTAAGGAAGTGGACAGTATAGGATAATAAGATGATCTTAGAAGGAGCAGCACCCTGGCCCTCCATTACCTTATCCGAAGGGGTTCCACTCTCCACAGAGATCTGGCTCGCGTCCCAGCTCCCCCAGCTTCATAGAATATCCTCCTGTAAGCAGAGTTGGAGATTAACTCCTCTGAGCACCACATTGATCAGCACTAGGGAGGCACAGCTCCCCACAGAGGCTGTTGGGCCCTTGCTGCTTTTCTAAACCCTCACGGAGTCCGCAAAACAGAGAGCAAGAATCAAAGAGATGTGCAGTCTCCCACTCCCAGGCTCAATATTGAGGAGGAAGAAAAGGCACTAATGGGGAGGGAAATGCTCACCACATACAGATCACGGGCACTCATGGACCATCAGAGGTAGAACAAAAAGGATGATTTCCATTTCCACACCGGGAATCAAAACAGCCTAATCCCCTACCATCAGAGCAGATGCTCCAATTCTGTTAGGTTAAGCTCCTTAAAGGAGTTTTACATCTCTTAAAAATGTTTATGTATTTTTTTAAAGTATCTGTACTTTTAAAACATGCATGCAGTACAGTATGAGTTCATTTCCATACTCCAGGAAGTTTGGAATAAAGCTTCGTGCTCCGCTGCTATAACAGTCATAACTATCACTGTTGTCTCCGTTCCCGCATGAAGGATAAACTTTTCATGTATTTTTAAATAAAATGTTTATTTTGGAATAATTTTAGGTTTACAAAGAAGAGTCAAAGACAGTACAAAGAGCCACATACTTTCACTTGGTATCCCCTAATGTTCTTATGCCACACAGAAGACATACATGACACACTTATCAAAACTAAGAAACCAGCACTGGTATGTCACTGCCAGCTAAATTCAAGGCTTTACTTGGATTTCAGCAATTTTTCCATTAGTATTTTTCTTTTTCTTCCAGGATCCAATCCAGGAATACCACAATGCATTTGGCTGTCCTGCTTCCCTGGTTTGATCTGGTCTGTTCTTAGACTTCCCTTGTTTTCCATGACTGACAATTTTGAGGAGTAGTGGTCAGTATTCTGTAATATGTCCCTTGATTCAGGTTTGCCTGATGTTTATCTGATGTTTAGTAAACTCTTTTTCAATCCATATGATAGGGACTGGTCTAGCTATATACATGCATATACATATATATACATATATAATTTTTTAAAAGATTTTACTTATTTATTCATGAGACACACAGAGAGAGGCAGAGACACAGGCAGAGGGAAAAGCAGGCTCCCTGTGAGGAGCCTGTTGTGGGACTCAATCCCAGGAACCCAGGATCACAACCTGAGCCGAAGACACTCAACCACTGAGCCACCCAGGTGCCCCGTGACCTACCTATATATGTGAATGATCCTTCTTGAAGAGTATATCTCATGAAGAGAGGTCCCACGTTACCCGGTATATGGAATCCAGACTCTTTGTGAGAATCTTGTGACCTTAGAGCAAGACTGATTACTCAACTGCATTTAATTTCACTGATTTCACTCACTTAGACTCCTACTACAGAAGACTAGTGTTTACCACAACTGAGTCACTCTAGCCTCAGAGGAAGCTTGATCTTCTCTACCTCAGGTAGAGACAATAGGTAATCAATAGAGGTGAGGAGAAAATATGTAATCCTTATTTTTTATCTGAAGAAGTACCATAATCATGAGTTGGTTAAAAATACCAGCTTGGGAGTCAGGCAGACCTGAACCTGAGTCTGTTAGCTGTGTGACCTTGTCAAGAACCTTCATATTTCTATACTTGGCTTTGTCATCTGTAAAATTAGCCTAATTTCAGCACTTAGGTCACAGAATGGTTGTGAGAAGTTCCTGTGTTTTTTGATGTGCACAAACATGTTCGCAGATGTAAAAAAAAAAAAAAAAAATACCGTGTAGTGTGAATTTATCCACATTGTGTTTAAATTCAGTTGTTTATATCATGCATAGAAAAACATATCACCTGGCACAGAAACACAATGAAACATTACGTTAATAGTGGCCACCTCTGGGTGATGGGGATCATAGAACACATTCTAAACCTTTCTCAAATGTATGTGTGATCAGGAAATAAGCAATACATGTGGAGAAAGAAACCCTGTGTGACTTGAGAGCTCTAAGTGCCCAGGTGTCTCTGTGCCAGATCTCAAACCGTAATGACATGGCGCTGACCTCCTAGTCACTCAACCTGGCTGAGGTTTTCACTCACACTTCTTACTCAGTGAGAACCGGAAGGGCCTCTCAGGTGAAGAGGGTGAACAGCTCACCCTAGGTCACAGGACTGCAGAACTCTCTCCCTCTGACATCTGGAGAATTCTCACAGGTTGGTCCCTCCCACCTGGGAAATGTGGGCGGTTTGCTCCATTAAATCCTATAGGGTTACAGAGGTTGAAACAACCTGTTCCCGTTCTCTAAAAACAATCATCCGAGGAGAGGAGTAGAGTGGGTGGTGAACTGAGGTGCTTTGAAAGCTGGGCTGACAGCTTAGCCGTGGCTCCGAGAGGTTAAGTGATGTACCCTAGGGTGCTTGACAAAGCCAGAGCTCAGGATGCTAGATTGCTGCTTTCAGGTTTGCATGCTGGGACTGTTGACCTCTCTACTCAGCCTGGATTTTAGGCTTTAGAAGGAATAAGGAATGATTTCCTCTGGAAAGTCAGCCCCCTCCCTATGGTATCACCTGCATGTCTTAAGGGCTGCTAACATCTTTTAGGGTGTGCTTTCCTATTCTTCTGTGTTCCCCCAGATTGCAGTATTCCTGGCCACACTGGCCAGTTCTGAGGATTTACCTGATGACCCAAGACAATGAGGAGGCTTATCACTCAGCTCACCTAGATGGCCAATGCCAAAGCATCCTCTTTTGATTGAGAGACCAGCTGATGTAACAAAAATTCAGCTTCCAGTATAATGAATAGCTGCTTACTCACCCCTTCATGCTTCTTACAAAGTCTCAACTCCTTTATGCTTCCTTATAAAGGAAAGGAATGAGGCCTTTTTATCTGTGAATTTTTTTCCCCTAAAATAGAAATGAGATCCTGCAGAATCCTCCACCAAGGGAAGGTCACCTTTGTCTTATTTCAATGATGGCATGCATGCCCGCTTTAGGGTGCTCATTTGGGGAATTCCTCTCCATCTGTTTCTCTCTAGCACCTCCTTTCAAATATTTGTGAAGTCTTTCCTCTTACTCAGGCTCTTGTTCGAGTATTCAACAGGAATGACCACCAAATGACAAGCTTCTTCAAGCAGAGTTTCTGCCCAGGATGTTTCTAATTTGGTTCTAAGTTTAATGACAGGTGTGCATGGGGGAGGGGGGGAAGGAGGTGGATGTGCGGAGCAGGCAGTTCAGCGATCATACACAAGATTATCATTGCATTTTTTCCCCAAATTCCTGCCCTTTAAAGAAGAACTGGAATGGGAAGAAAGAACTGGTGTGTTCAAATGTATTCCATCTTAGAGTGCTACTCACAGTGCAAAGCTCACAGAACTTCAGGTCTTTATCTACCTGCAAATCTTCCCCTAAATGCACAATAAGATATTAAAGAGACATTATGTGGCCTATTGCATAATTTTACTGTTTAAAAGAAAAGGAAAAGAAAAATCACAATTGAATAGGATCACAATTGACATTATTTAGGGTGGGGAATCCTTAATTCAAGGGAAACCAAGTCAGCCTAATGCCCTACTTTAGAGTTAGCTGTCAGTGAACTGGACCAGTGCCAGAGAGGCACTGAGTTAATTAATCAGGCACTTGCCACAGATCTGTGCTGCCCTAGGTCACATCTGGCTCCCATGGAGAGATATTCAGAGGACAAAACAAGTAGGAAGAGACTCAGAACAAGAGGGATACATAGTACCAATGCCTGGTGTCTAAGATGCACATTAACACGTTCAAGCACAGTGCTCTGCTCCTGAGGGTCTTTTTAGTTTATCAGATAACGACCAGGCCCTGCCTGAGTGGAGAGTCAGCCACATGGCTCCTCGGCTGCCATCTGAAAGCAGCCAGCAGGTGACCTGTGCCAGGAGCCTGACCTTGATGCTTAGTTGTGAGGATGTGATCCCATGTTTCTAATGAAGTTAAGGACATGCAGTTAACAAGGTTCCCCTAGGCAATACACAAAAACAAAGAATGTATTACATCTAGGAGATCACACCCATCGCTGTCACAAATTCAGCCTAATTGGAATCCAATTTTTTAAAAACTATTTGTCACATTTCTATTAGCCACAGGGGTCAAGCTTTTTTATGCTCTGTTCCTTTGATGATAAACAGACTACCAAGGGACCCTTCAATATGAGTTTAAGATCTGGATTAGTATCTTCCATCTCCTGGTTTTGAATTTTTGAAAAGCACTCATTGAGGAGTCAAGCAGAGGGCCACAGAAAGCATGACCCTCAGAAGTATCCTCTAAATGTTGCCCTTGGCACTGTCCCTGCTAAACCCAGCTCCTTGGATACTGACACTTGGTTTCTCTAATCCTATCTAGTAATAAACAAAACGAGATCACCAAACTCCACCTAAATGACTTATCATGTAAGAGGGGAAGAAGAGAGATCTGCCTTTGAAGAGTCTGGTGAATAATTTGTGTAAGTGTACAAACTCACTAGAATGAGGAGCCTAACCTGATCTTTATCACAGAATGGGTGCTTCAATCTACAGTAAATGCTACCAGAAATGCCTTAGACAGAGGAGCAATCAAGGAAAACAAAGGTACCAGCGAGCATTACAGAACTGCTTGCCCAAGAAGCAACGTGCTATTCAGGTATTCCTGCCAGCAAGCTCCTGGGCGCTGCCACTCATGTTTGACAAACTGATCCTGTGACTGGAGGGCGGTCCATCCATTGACCTATGTTTACAGAATTTATCTGTGGCCACAGCCAAATGCAAACTCTTAGTCTGAGTCACCCAAGATGTCTAGGAAGAGGAGGAAGCTATTGGCTTACCTGTGCTGGGAATCATTCTGGTCTGTAGATGGTATCGTCAAACACTCATCATGACCATGGAAGAGACGTACCACGTGCCCACCAAGTAGGTATCCTAGTGAGAGAATTATATTCTACTATGAATTTATGGGAAGCTTAGTGATGAGAACACCATGTTTAAAAAGGGTAAATAAATTCGTGCAGGTCTGAGTCAGTTATGGAAAACACCAAGAAAGAAGCATTTGGAAAATGACAGATTCCACCAATTCTGGCCTCAGGAAGAAAAGAGAAGAAGTCAAAACAATTCTAACATAGAAAGCTAAATAGGATTTCAGAGATGACAAATCCAAAATCAAAATCAAAACGTAGGGTGAAAATAGTATCAACTCCTATTATTAAAAGGAAAATGACATGGCTACTGTGAGGAAGATAAGGATTTTCCAGTTGCTTGGGAATGAAAATACATCCAGCATAAAATTCTTAGATAGGTTCTTACAGTCTTGATGGATATATTTTGTGACAAAATCCCAACCAAATTGCAGTCACAATAAAGAAAGAGGATACTGGGAAGGACAGCAAACTGTTATTAAGAGCTGTCTTAGGAGAAGTTAGCTTTTGAATGCAGGTAACAGACACAGATCAAACCTGGATGCTCATCCCACAGCACTGAAGGGAGGCGAAAGGTCATTCCACAATCCCACAGTGAATGAGCCTCTATCAATAAGCACTTAGCTTTCAGCATAAGGAATCTCAACAGCCATGGAGTTCCGAGGTGTATGGGAAACAGTGAGCTTCAAGGACATGAAAACCCCTTTTGTCTTCAAATAAGTTCTGAGCCTTAACATACTAGGAGAGGGACACCAGTCTGAAATTTACCTTATACAAACAAATGGAATTTGTTATCACTTTGAATAAAAAATTCTCTAGACTAGTCTGTTCTCAGGAGACATATGGACTTAAGATGCTCATGCCTGCATCAGGACTTTAAAAAAAAAATCACACAATTAGATCACTTTAGGGGCTACCAAACTATTCTGGATGTTGAATTAACAGTAAGAATGAGAAATCATGCCAGAGGAGAAAGGGTTGTTTATCAGTGCATCTTGTACAAGGACAGTGTGATATTCCGAGTTCTTTTTTTTTTTTTTGAAACCCAGTGAGGTAAGTTCTTCTTAAACTCCGCTCAAATATTCAGAAATCTTTTCCCAATTTTCCTCTACCTTACTAATAGTTCCAGTTGTATCCTTTTTTTTTGCTTTAAAATAATTCAGGATATACTGTAGGGGATTTCTTAACAGGCAATTTATTTAGAAAAATTAAAACCTTCCATGATCATGCTCTTGATTAAACTCTGTCATCTCAGGTTGATGAGGCCATGCCCCCACTTGGATCCACTGTTTGCAGTCCTCAGCCTCTTCCAATCAATATTATATTCACACAGAGAAAACCGCCAAGTGCTGGTATATCACAGCTCTTCCTAATTGAACTCTATCAGGGCAATATTCAGGAAAGAAGGGTCATGATGAGGATCACTTATGCTCTCATGGCTGAAGTGGGCGTCTCACCAGAGGATGCTGAGAGGGCAGTTTCTGCCCGTCCAGATGACTCCAGTGATGAGCTACCCAGGCACTCACCACTTCGATAAGAACCTTTTTGACATGATTTGCAAACACTTCTAAATTAATCTCCACAAGTCATCTGTTGAAACTGAGAAATAATTTTATTCCTACCGTGAGAATAAAAAATTTAACACGGAGAAGATTCATTCAAACCTTCCTTGGGGAAGATTGAAACCCAGAGCTTCTTGATTCCTGATAGAAAGGGAATGACAACAGACTCAAGGTGGTGGATTAGTTTTCATGTAAAAGAAGAGGGCTAAACATAGCCTGCCTTTTAAAAGCCTTCCACAAGTTGCTGAAAGAGTTAAAAATCTGTCATGTCTTGACTATTCAGCTTTGTTCTGATGCCTTCTGAAACTGGGGCAGTGCCTTGACACCTTTCGTTTTCCCTCTATTTTCAAACATCTTGTAGAATGTCTTTCCTAGTTTGAAATGAGTGGGCTCAGGATTAAAAATCTGGTTAAAGCCCCAGTATACGTATTTTTAAAAATTCTGATCTTGCTGTAAAGTGCTAGAATATAATATGGTTAACCTATTGGTCAATGGCATTTGATTATTCTGCTCAGCTGTGACTTTACCCATGAGTAAGGTAAGGCCAGTATATTTGTTCTATAACTTGAAAGGTGCGTTGACTCTGCCTGGCTTCAAGAAATAGGATATGTTGAACAAACTTTGATGATCTTATTTCTATGGGAAAAATAAAATACTGAGAAAATTTTATTATTAAATGGCCCTCCATAAATACAGGTAAACACATGGAGAGAGTCCTTCTTCCACCTGTACAGAGAGATGCACTGGGGAGAAATAGCAACAGCATCGACCTCTTGAAAAATAAGCTCCTGTAAGGCTGAAGTTGCTGAGGCCTATACACTTATAATGAGTAATCATAAATGAAAATGAAAAGTCAGTGGGAGAGGGAGTGTCTATCCAAATCCTGCATGCA
The DNA here is from genome assembly GCF_003254725.2 of Canis lupus dingo. Classification (NCBI taxonomy): domain Eukaryota; kingdom Metazoa; phylum Chordata; class Mammalia; order Carnivora; family Canidae; genus Canis; species Canis lupus. The sequence goes on from NC_064272.1 coordinate 1,606,529, forward strand.
TATAGCACTAAAGCAATGGTGGGCTCTAAAGGATTAAAAGGTATTGTCAGGAACACCCCCACATAATCAGAAATCAGGGCAGAAAATAAGCCACCCCCACATCAGAGAATGACATTCTGGTGAACTAAAATAATGCTAGCTGTGTAGCAAGACATTAGGCAGGAGCTGGGAAGCAGCAGAAAATGTCAATATATACAGCTCAAGACAGACTGGAAGGCTGAGGGCTGAATGCATGTAAAAGAGCACACCTTCTTCAATGCTACTTCCTGAGCACGTAGGGTGTACATTCCAGAGTGTTTGCATAAAAGAGGCGTCCACTTGTATGTTCCCATTTGATACTGAGAGATGCTGCAGCAGAAACAGAAATGAGACATGCTTTAAATCACCAGGCCAGTCCTGACAGAAGCAGCTCACCTAGAATCTCAAGGATTGAATTAAAGAGTCTCACTGTCCTCAGACTCTTTCCACATAGCCTGTGGGAGGCTGCTCTACCCCATCTAGAAGCAGCTTCAAAGTGGGACACTTTATTCAGGGAGGAGGACGTTTCAGCTACAGAAGTGGCAGACAAGTGTTGACTTCATCCCCTTAGCTGGATCCCTAATTCAACAGGAAGTCACAAAATGTCTCCTCTTGTTAGGAGAAGGGAATTCACAAATGGCAAAAATGACTCCCAACTTTTGGCCTAGGCAAAGTGAAATCTGCCCACAGGATTGGTGCTGAGAAGATTGAAAGCTTATCTTATCTCTGACGCTCCTCTGATATTTGGACACCTGAGGGCTTGATGTCAGTGACACCCAGCACCCAATCCCCAGGTGCAAAATCTCACCTGCACCTTTCAACCCTTGTGATATCCCACTCACCAAAACATTTTAAATTCTCCATTTTTCCAACATAAGCTTATTTTCCTCTATCCCGTTCTTTTTGGCTTGTTCTTTACTGGATAAGAGCTGAAAGCCATGTGAGAAATTTGTGGTTAAAGGTAGCTAACGTATAACTGATTTTCTTAGGAAGTGCCTGTGGCACTTTAGCAGGGTTGCTGAGCACAATGCCTTAATCTGAAAGGACAACTAACAGTTAAGTTCCAGCCCCATGATAACATGGGCAGGGGAGAGAACTAACCACCTACCTCTCCAGTATACTGTGCAAAGGATTCTTATCCCACCCAACCTATTGTAGCTCAGTTCACTTTGGCCATTAGTTCCTAAAAGAAAATATTCTGAAAATGAAAAGATGACTGTTAGGAGGTACTTACAAGGTATCTTTCAGAGGACACGCTGACAAGGATGAGGTCATCACCAATTCGAACTTTCTCTCCCTCGGATCTCTGTTTGGAAGCGGGATGTATGGTCCACCAACAGGCTTCTCCTACATAAATGCTCCTTGAATTAGTCATTGTTTCATGGAATCCAGCCCCTAATTCTGTCCCTGTTCTCCTTTCTTCTGGTAACAATCCATTAAGAGCATTTGCACACACATATACTGCTCCAGGCTTCAATCTCTAGCCCCATAGCCACTTGACTATGTCTATCACTTTTGTTTTCTCGAGTGACAGAAAGAGTGTTTGGAAGAGAGTATTGGAGGCCAGAAACTATCGAAGCCTTTGAGTATTTTTAATACATATAGAAACATGCATTCTTCACAGGCACTAGAAATCTTTAAGAATTGACTTCACTGGTCTACTGACTACTTACACACTTTTATCTCTGCCATGCTTTCCATGAAACTCTACTAAATCAAGAGTGATTCTACTAAAAAATCAGAGATTTTCAAAAGGCCTAAATCTACAAAGACCAGGACAGCAGGTGAAAAGTTGATACCAAAGAAGAGAATGGACAATTTGGAAAAAGGAAAGCAGATAGATGCTTTTAGTGAAGAGAAAGCTAAAACCCAATTCTTTACAAAAGTAAGAAAATGGAGGAAAAGTTGATCGCAAGAAATAAAGCCATCCCTCTACATCTTTCCCAGAAAGTCTCTGGAACTAGAGGTAAGTTACTTATAAAGGTAGCAGTGGAAGATGGAGTTGAAAATAGAATTGACTAAAAGCTATTTAGGAACTTTTATCTCCTGGTATCCTTTTTCTGTTCCCTGCACAGCCAGCTGAGTCCTCCTCCTCTACTACCCTCCAGAAGATTAGGAGTTAAATCGACGGAATGACCAACCATCAAAGTTCTGGTTTTGTAATACCAAGCGCTGTCAAACAAGAAAGTGAAAAGTATTGCTAAAAATAGAGAATCATTAGAGTTCTATGCCCTGATTAGTAAAACCCCAGCTCCGTTCCCCTCTGCCTCCATTCCTCACACACTAGCTGGGTTGCCAAATCTCCCCTCCCCTCAAATTTAAGGATTCCTCTTTAGAGAAGCCAAGCTACCCAAGATAAAACCTACTGCTGTGTTGGCATCTCCAGTGAGATGCCTAGTCCATGCCAGATTAGCCAAAAGTAAGGCTTAACAGATGGCAAGCCACAGTCACACACACTCAGGGTGTCTGGTCAGCTTCTACTGCCTTGATCTAAACATGAATGGCAACCAAGGATTGCCCAACATCTGAGCCAAGTCACTAACTTGAATGGCAAGAACATAACAGTGGGGAAAGAGAGTTGCAAAGATTATGGACAGCCAAAGAACAAAACAGTGGGGAAAGAGAGAAAACAAAGATTATGGAGAGCCAAAGAACAAAACAGTGGTGAAAGAGAGAGAGCAAAGATTATGGAGAGCCAAAGAAAACTTTTTAAAAGTCATATATTTAATAATCTCAGAGAGGTAAGAAAAAATTACATTCATAAAGTAGCAATGAAAGTTCCATGAATGATCCCTTGGGAGAAAAATTCTTTGATTCTGAAAGAGAGAGAAAGAAACAAAAGGGTTATAGGATCAAGTTGAAAAAATGTCTCCCCAAAAGAATGAATAGAAATGGATTAAAAATAGGAGTGAAGAGAAAATTAGAAAACCAATCTAGAGGATTTCCAGAAAGCATGAACCAAGAAAACAAAGTCAGGAATTAGCAAAGAAATAGTATTGAACTTTTCCCAAAGCTGGAAGACAAGCATTCAGATCGAAAAGGCCCACAGATTCCCTAGCGCAGTGAAGACAGACCCACACCAGGGTCCATTCTCGGGAGACTTGGAACAAAGATGGAGTTCTAGAAAATAAAGCAAACAATTTTTTTTCCCTTTTCTCAAAAAGTCTAAAGTCATTTTATCAATGTAAAAAGAATGGACATACAGGACTTTTCTGGTTATATGCTCTAAGACTGACAGCTGGTTTATATTTAGAGGCCAACTTATAATCAGTGACTGTGCCTCTTCACACATTTTGTAATTGTTAGCAAAAGTTGACAACACCTTAAAGGAAATTATATTTTAAGAATAACACTTTAGCTAAAAGCAAAGCAACCTCATTTCAAATGCAAATATAATCTTATTTTAAGGGAAAAAATACAATGGGCAGAGGCAGGCCCACTCTCCTACTCTGTACAAAAATGAGAAGTAGAGAGATAGAGGTTTTCCTCGGGAATTCTCAGACACCCCTGTGTGTAATACCGAGACGGCAGGTGCACCTGGTTTAAACTCTTCATTTTTTTTTCCTCTAGATATCTGGAAAATCAGTCAATTTGGGTCATTCCCTTATGAACTGACACAGTTTTGTGACAATGGCATGGACTTTTGTCCTTTGACTAGCCAACAATGGCATCTCCCCTCCTATTTGGGAGAAATGTCATGATATTAAAGACTGTACTCAATTTAGACTCTTCCTGTAGTGTGATCTAGGATGTTTTCTCTTCTCTAGACTCTATTTGTTACTGTCCATTTTCCAAGCCTTGGGTTTCTACTTTACTATTTTTTTAAAGATTTTATTTATTCATGAGAGACACAGAGGGAGAGGCAGAAACACAGGCAGAGGGAGAAGCTGGCTCCACGCAAGGAGCCTCATGTGGGACTCAATCCCGGGTCTCCAGGATCACACCCTGGGCTGAAGGCGGCGCTATACCGCTGAGCCATCTGGGCTGCCTGGGTTTCTACTTTAAACAGGTTCTACCCAACGGTCTCCCAGTAAATTCTCATTCTGCTTGAGTGAACCTGAATTAGTTTCTGCCATTTGCAACCAAGAATCTTGATTGACATGTAGCTTAACCTGTAAATGGAGCACAAATTCCATATACATTGCTCTTGATGGATGGTCAGATTACCTATGAATAGTCCCAGCCACAGAGAGCACCCAACACCCCAAGACCAGCTGTTACTCTGTTGGATAACTGCAGATATTACAAAGTGGTTTTCTTCATTGAGGGGAACTATGCCTCCTTTCAACTTCTATTCATTGCTCCATGGGTCTATGCAGTGACCACAGCAAGTCAGACCTTCCTTTGGTATCATAACTTAAGTATATGTAGTTATATTGGTCTCTGTTCTTCGTTTCTGGTTTCCAGGGAGAACCTGCATCATCCTGGTCACCATCTTTCTTAGGATCCACCTCCTAACTGTCAATATTTTTGACTGAACTCAAAATAAACTGCAATAAAGCCAACATTTCCCGAAGTATATGACTGCAGTGAAAGCATTATGTTCTCCTTCACTCATAGTTCCTATGTCTCTATCACACATTGTTTCTTATTCTCCTAAATTTTACTAGACCTCTCTCTTGACCTCACTGGTTGGTTGGCTTGGAATCCCAAATGAAGAACATACTCAGTATCCTTAAGCCCTTCGCCCGAGACCCCCTGTTAGCAGGAGAACTGGGAATGTGGACTTACCTGTAGCATGTTCCCGTAGACCTACATCAAAGGCAAGTTTATCTGTCTGGGATCTTGATGTGGTCAAACAAGTTAGATACTGTGAAACAAAAACAGATGCTAGTGAAGTCACATGCTTCCATCAGGTCCTGGCACCTCATTCACTAGTTGGTTTCCAGTTGTCAATTGCGACACTGAGCTATTGAATAAAGGACTTATTCATTGTATTTAGTGGTATATGACACCTTTGAAATATACCTTTATAGTATATTTAAAATCTCAAAGATGTTCTTATCTGATGACCCAGGGATTTAACTTCTAGGACTATATGCTACAAAAATAAGTTTGAAATTAGTATCTTGGCATATTTAATAATATGCTTTAGTTCAAAGATACCAAGGGACTTTTATTTTTTTTATTTTTTTTATTTTATTTTTTTTTTAAATGTTTATTTATTTATGGTAGTCACAGAGAGAAAGAGAGAGGCAGAGACACAGGCAGAGGGAGAAGCAGGCTCCATGCACCGGGAGCCCGATGTGGGATTCGATCCCGGGTCTCCAGGATCGCGCCCTGGGCCAAAGGCAGGCGCCAAACCCCTGCGCCACCCAGGGATCCCCCAAGGGACTTTTAAATTGGAGACAAGATAAATGGAATATATACAACCAATAATAATGGAAAGGCTGATAAATGTTGGCATTTCATTTTATGAAATAAGTTGCCATTAAGAGTTTATCAAGAGTGTGTCACAGCATGGAACATACACAACATAGCACATCTGCACAGGTAATAGGTATGCAAAATTTAAATGCCTGGCCACTAGGCTAAAAGGAATTACACCAAACTGATAACTGAAGTTGTCTTTGGACAGTGGGAAGGACCATGATGACTTCTCTCACTTATATTTATTTTGTTTTCCAAACTTCCTATGAGCTTCAGAACTTCTCAGTGTCTAGGCTTTTTTTTTTTTTTTTGCCCCCTAATTATAAAAATACATGTGCATAAAAAAAAAATACATGTGCATGTAAAACTTAACAATGATATTTAAAATAATTTATAATGGGGGGGAGGAAAAAACCCATGGCCTGTTCCTTGCCTCCTTTACTGACAGGCACAGTGGCTGGTTTTGGAATTAGACTGGCTGGTAGATAAGCACTTAGAATGTACTTTCTGAATTCTACTTTTACTTCTCTGCAACAGGAAAATGGAAAATCATTGCATTGTCCAAAGTCATATTTCACCAGATTCAGTCTCAGAGCTGCTCCTAGAAAGAACTACCTAGTATAGAGTTTATGTTAAGCATGAGTTGGATTTTTGGGAGACGGGGGACAGTAAATCTAATATTAAATAACATAATCCTTCAGCTCTCTACCATGCTGTTAGCCTGAGTTTTCAAATGCATAAGTGTGCCGTTTGAAGTTTCGTTTAGGTCTATTTAGATAGGAGAAAAGAAGTATTAAGGGTTGATTTACTTCATGGATAAGCACTGGGTTCTGAAAAATACACAATCACTTCTCAATTCTAGACATCAGGATACAAAGTTTCCCACTTTCTAAACGCCCCTATCTCCCGCTCCAGTAACCTTCCATTTGGTCACATTTGTTCTGTGTCCTTTGCCATGAAAGACTACAACAGATGAATGTTCAGGCTGAAAAGGTCAACTTCTTACCAGTTCTAAGGAAAAAAAAAAGCTGCAATAAATAAATTATTTAAGAGGAAGCTGCTGCTCCAGTTGCAAATGTGACAGTTCAAGCTTCGAGATGAACTTTGCAGCATGCTGCAGGTGTAAACGTGTGAAGATGAAGTCTTGAATTAATGTAACATTTTCCACTAGGGCCAGACAAAGACGACAAGCCTTCCTCACACTGAGAGCAAGTGACGATGACAGATGCAGGGACAGGAGCAAACATGATGAGAGCTGGCACGTCTTAGGCTTGATTGGGATCACGATATTCTCCTTACTACATCCTGCCAAAGATCTACAGCATCTGTATTTTCACAAATTGTACTGGCCTAAAACTTGAACAATTTTCCTCAACTTGCATTGGGTTATCCCCATTTTGGTTCTAGAACCCTAATTACTTAAGCCTGATGAGCTTTCTGTGACTGCCCTGGTTCCTTATCTTCCTACTGCCTCTGGATTAACAGGATACCTTCTAGTTATATCCCAGGCCTAGCAGCAGTGGATACCATCCCATTTCCTATAGCTAGTAAAAGAGTTGACATTTCACAAAAATCTTGTTTGATTTTTTCTCCCCTATCCTGGTTATCCTTGTAGGCTCAGGAAATCAGCTATTTCATGGTTTATTTCTTCATCAATTCAACAAGTATTTGTTGAGCATCTAGGATGTCAAGGCACTGTCCTTGGTAGGCTCAGGTTTAGTTAAATTAAAAACAAGAGACACGGGGTGGAGAGGAAGACGGTCAGACGTTAAGCGAATACAAGAGTGCGATCGTGTGAAAGAAATGGGAAGCCCATGTGTTCTGATGGTTCACATTCCAAGTGACCCGGCTGTTCCCGTAACCTGGCCACTGGCTGGCTTCCCGCTTCCCGCTTCCCGCCGCCTCCCGTCCCCGCCCGCGCGGGCCCAGGGGCTTACCATGCCGCTGAAGGAGTGCCGCAGGAGGACCGCGTGGCCGTGCAGCAGCGTCCGGTGGCCCCCGCCTTGGGCCGCCTGCGGGGAGGGACGGGCACGCTGTCAGCCGCGCCGCGCGTGGCCCCTCTGACAGCAAAGCAGGGCGGGCCCTAGGGAGGACAGGCCACAAGGGAAAGACCACTGCAAAGCTCCCAAAGAATTCATTCGAGAAGCGAGTGGCCAGCCTAGGGGCGTGGGGAGACTCGTGACTACAGCCATGCAGCATCCTCGGGAGCGGGCTGTGGGGCCACACTGCGTCTGGGACACCCCCAGATGCCGCAGGTGCCGCTTACCTTCCTTTGAAACTTCTCAGAAGCGTTCAGAGTGAGAGAGAGAAACAAATGTGACAGGACTCTAGCCTAGTGACAGAAAGCAGCCCGGGGGTGGGGGCCCACGGTCACAGCCTGTTCCCTGCGGTCTGTTCCCTCAAGATGCTCGGCCTCCTGCCCCATCACTTACACGGCTCCCACCTACCCGGGTTTCACCTTCCAGCTCAGAACCCAGGACTCTCAAAGGGCAACCGGTGAGGCCCCTGCAGACTCCTAAGCGGTGTTGGGGGCCCATCCCGGCCCCTTCTCTGCCTCCTCAGGCAGCCCCACCCTGGCTGTTCACCGGGTGGCAGGCCCAACCAGGAGGGGCGGCCTGACAGAAAGCCACCGTATCTGTCCCTCTCTCCCTCAGTCTGCACACTGTCACCATCGGAACTGAACAGCGCACAGTAGGAGGCTGTTACCTATTGTAGCTGCCCCCCAGTTAGTAATACGGGAAAACTGAGATCTACGAGAAATCACAGCATTTTTTGGCATCGACTTTTTCAATTTCTACCTGAATCTCTTTCTATCCTGCTACCCTTCCCTCAGAGACGGTCACACGGTATTGATCGCACAGCCCTCTTAGGAAAAAAAAAAAAATATTTAAGCACAGGAGCCTCCATCCCTAAATATGCACAAAAAGCATCCAAAGTCTGAGAAGAAAAATCAATCATAGAAATTCTAACAATTCCCTCTATACGCCAAGGGCACCTGTTAGGTACCTCATTTTATTTCAATCTGCAGACCAGCGGCCCCAGGGGCTGGCCTGAGCTGCTGCTTCTCTCCTGCACCTGCCCACCGCCCTCTGTCCCTCGGAACAATGAGCGACGAAGGGGAAAGCCGGTGTGGAGAGAAGGCACAGGTCTGAATAACAAGGCCTAGGGTAATTTTATTTCAACTCTATTTAGATTTAAAAAATTGCCTTGTCAAAGAGATCATTTTTCACGTCATACCAGGAGCCTAAAGAAAGGAAAAGTGATAGACTTGGTGTCATGTTTTTTAAAAAGCTGATAACCGTTTATCAATGTGGCTGTACTTTCCTCCCAGCGATGGAGATATTCAAGAGCTCCTGAGACTTCAATAGGATGCAGGAGTTAAATGTTCTTTGTCCCCTTTCTGCATTTCTTGAAATCATTCGATCTGACTTCAGCTGCTGTATTTACAAACATGTCAACAGCTATGTTAAAATTAGCCAGACCGAGTGACTTTTACAGCGTCAGTCTGATTATTTTCCCTGCACATCTGCGATATCCTAAGTTAACTGGCAGCGCACGACAGCCTAGGTGCGGGTGTGTACTCCCAGACCAGGCCTGCGTCTCATCTGTCCCAGCGTGAAACATGGGTCACACCCTCGCCTTTGTGCCCATCAACGCAGCGAGTAATCTTAAAAGGAGTCAAGCGTTGCTGGCCACACAAGGTGGCACAGGAGAGCTCGTGCCCCTCCTCTTCTCTGGCACCGCTGCAACCGTCTCCTGGCTCTCATGTCCTTTGTCATGGTGCCGACAGAAAAGTAGAGAGGCTACGTGCAGGTGCCCCACTGGGACTGAATGGGACAGCGGGGCGCAGAACCCTGCAGAACCCGAGAGGCTTCACATCCTGCCTCTTCCCTCCACTAGGGCAGTGCCTCTGTGCTGGTGGCACACCCGCGGGCTAGAGCAAAAGCCCTGGACCTGGCTCTGTAGCACTTGCTTCACTGGGCTCGGGAGGAGCCTGGGAACTGGCATTTCTGTCAAACTCCAGGGCACAGGACTCCAATGTTGCTGGCCCAGTGATGACACCTCGGGAGCCACTGCCTCAGGGATGATGCGACATCAGTGCCTGGAAGAGTAAGGAGCTTTCTCTGCAGAAGCTTCGGTGATCACCATCCTGGGGAGCTCTTCTGGGCACATACCACACAGAGGTGCTTTAGGTGACTTTACAACTCATCCTCATGGCTCTACTAAGTGGGAATGATTCCCTCCATTTATAATGTGAGGAATTTGAAGTTCAAAGAGGGATGTGGAGGTTGGGCGGGAGGAGGGGAAGCAGACTTCCAGTTAACTCCAGAACCGAGCTCATCTCTCTCTCGTTTCTGTATTGTATTCATTCACCTACTGTGTACAAAACCAGTGTACAAAGTAAGCAGGGCAGCAGGACAGGGAGCTACCTCCTCTGCTCCTAGAGGAAGGTGAATTGCTACAGCTGAGATTCAGTGAGCACCGAGCATACAGCAGGCACCAAACTAGGCAAAGTGCTCTATGCGAACGATCTCGTCTTATACTTGTGGTTAGTGCTGTGACGTATCTACAGTAGTTCTCTCCGTTTAACAGCAATGCACATGGAGGCTCAAAGACGTCACATAATGTGCACAAAGTCACACAGGCTCCAAGTGCACAGTCGGGATCTAACCATATGCTGTGTCTCCCTCCTGGTAGTCTGGTCTACAAAGACTTATGTATAAAACAACAACAACCTTGCTACAAATAGGAGACCATCTTCCTGTTAAAAGAGGTAAAGAGCATTGGGATAGGCCAGGAAAGTGTTGAGGAACGGCTTTATGGATAAGGTTGTTATCCTGACAGGTGGGAGGGTTGAGGACCAATGATGGTAGGAGAGAGGAGCCCACAGGAGCAAAGGCCTGGAGCTGGAGAGCACGAAATGCACATGGGGACTCACGGAGTTTTCTTTTCTTTTCTTTTCTTTTCTTTTCTTTTCTTTTTCTTTTCTTTTCTTTTCTTTTCTTTTCTTTTCTTTTCTTTTCTTTTCTTTTCCACTGAGTTTTCACAACTGGCGCTGAGGGCGGATGAAATGGGAGGGAACGTCTGGGGAAAAGTCAGGGCACAAGCGCAGGGCAGTCTGGTTACAAAGGGGCACAACGGGCTGCTCCCAGTGAACGGGACCCTGCTGTAGGTTTGGTCGGTTTGATTTTTCTTACTGAAGCAGGTTCTTTTCTTTCAGATTTTATTTATTTATGAGAGAGAGAGAGAGAGGCAGACACACAGGCAGGGGGAGAAGCAGGCTCCATGCAGGGAGCCTGATGCGGGACTCGATCCCAGGATCCCGGCTGGGGTCATCGCCTGAGCTGAAGGCAGACACTCAACCACAGAACCCCCCAGGGTCCCTAAAGCAGGTTCTTTTTTAAAGGCGTGTCTTTTAACATACGTTTGGCAGATGACCCTGAGTGCACAATGTGGAAGAGCTAGAGGCGTCAAACCCTCGGCACAGAACTGATGGTTCTTTCAGTTTCCATGACAACATGGGAAGATGGACCACAAACCTTGGTGTCGTCCTTCCCTCCCTCTCCCTCCGCCATGCCCCACAGTCGAGCCGGAGCACCTCTGTGCCATCTCTGGAATACATCCTGCCCCCAGGGGTTCAGTGGCCCCCTGCCACCGGTGGCATCCCCGCTCCCCACGCCCTATTGTGGTGGGACCCGCATGGCAGCTGTAGCCACCCTGTCACAGCGGCCAGCCACACGGAAGGGCTTTCTAGTTGGGCTTGCCCCGCTGTCACCCGGCTTGGCGAGGCCCTCACCGTGGCCTCTGAGACCCGGCTTCAGGACCCGGCAATCTCTCTCTGCAAGAGGCCAGACAGTATTTTAGGGTTTCTGGGATACGCGTGGTCTCCTTCATATGGTCTTTTTTTTTTTTTAATTCCAGACAGCTTTTTCAAGACTTTAAAACTGTTCTTTCTTAGAGCAAGCCCCTACCTGGAGATGGCCACTGGACCCGGCTGCTGGGCCCCACTGTCCTGGGGTGGGTGCCCTTCCCTCCGAAGGTGTCACCTACCACCGGTGCGCTCCCCCACCCCACCTCTGTTCGGCCTCCCAGGCCTCCCTCTAATTCAGGCTGCAAGGCTCCCTCCTGCCACAGGGCTTTGACACACAGGCTCCCCCCACCCAGAATGCTCTTCCTCCTGCATCCTCAAGACCTCTGCCCAGCATTCAGTTCCGAGCTCCCAAATCTCACTAGAGGAGCATTCTCTGATCACCCCTTCTAAAAGAAAAACCACCCTTGCTCCATCACAGTTTGCTGCTATATCATTTCTTGAGATATTTGTTATTAGCTGATGTGAATCCATGTTATTTTTGATACGTACCCATCCTCTGCCACTCCCAAGGATGTAAGCTTCAGGAGTCTGTGGTGTCCCCTGCCATGTCAGCACCACCTTTATCGGTGCCTGGCAAGGAGGAGGCACCCGTGCGCATCTTTCCCGAATGGATAAATAATAATCACACAAAGTGGTTCTTTTATTTCCCTTCTACGGATGGAAAAAAGAGAAACTTCCCCATCATCGGCTTGTAGGCAGTGAGCTTGGATTTGAGCCCGGGTCAAACTACACGTTCTACTAACTCTTTCCGCAATTTGACTTCAATAATGGAATAATATGCCGGGAAAGATGTGATCTGCTATACAGAGCACTGCGCGGTCCCGGTGATAGGGGACCCCAGGCCCCAGGACGGCGCGGCCTCTTCGGGATGGCAGTCCTGTGTTGCCGCAAGTGACCTCCACTGTCATCAGGAGCAGGAGGACCTTGTTTGGTGCCACCTCCCAGGACAGGGTAGGCACAGCTAGGCTGGCAAAAGCACCCTGATGCCATGTCCAGAGGAAAAAATGTTCCTCTAGCTTCTTAATTCGATCATCTTGCCTGTAACGTTAAAGTTAATTCCACCACGGACTTTCCATGTGATGGTTAGTTACCAGAAGACAGTGCCTCCCAGGGAGGTAAACCTGAGATGGCAACCAACACTGGGTAACGGTGCTTTTCCCCAGACACAAGTAGGAATTTCAAGACTATGAGATCTCTAAGCTACCTTCCTTTATAACCTGGAACCCCAGTTCCTCTTTGGGGGTCCCAGACTCAGGGAGAGCTCTTTGGTGGAGGTAACATAACCCACGAAAGGCTTCAGGGGCCCCCTTCTGGGGAGAGCGTGAAGAGCATGAAATCACTTATTGGATGTGGCTGTGCATACTTTCATTTCCCTTTCCTTCCCTACCACACTTCTGTCCTACTCTTTCAGGCTATCAAAGAAAAAAAAGAAAGCCTTTCTAGAAGGTCACAGAGCAATATTCCCTGAGCATGGGAGAGGCCCTTTATATTGCCTAGGACAACTGCATTTCCTTCAATACAAGTGACAACCAATAATGATGCCATGTAAGTGCAACAAACAAACAAACAAAACCCAGTAACACCTAACAGTATGAACAAAAGCAGGTAACTCAATATTTTTAGTTAGAAAGCATACCCAAAGATTCTATTCATGACTGTTAAAAAAAAAATTCAAGTTTTAGGAATTGACTTAGATGAGTCAAACCCTCAGAATGAAACCACAAGCCTTTATTCTATAATATATAATTTGATTTGGTGGAATAGAAAGGTATACTTCATTACAGAATAAGAATACCAATATTTTTAAATTCTATTATTCTAAATTTAACTTACAGATTTAACACAGTTTAAATGAATATTCCAATAGGGTATTTTGGAAGCTAACAAAATTGCTATAAAAGCATTGAGGAAGATCCACAGGAAATATAAAAGATTCTGGATGGAAAACAGAATTAAATATTTCATTTTAAAATTAAATTCTAGAACAACTGATATGTAATAGAATGGTCCACATTCTTTTACAGACCTACTACTTATCTATGCTTTGAAGTAACAGATGCACTCAAAGGACACAAAAAACAGATAAGATTGTACCAAGATCACCAAACTTCAGAACCCTGGAAACAACATTTAATGACTTGCAGAATACTTTGTGTCACTGTGACACATGGGTAAACATCTTGTCCAGATGTAAAAAAAATACTAAAGCCTCAAGTAAAGAAAGAGGCAAAGGATATGAATAAATGATTCCTATCAGGAATAAGATTAAAACACATGGATGGGATTTTATCTCTTCTAGTAATGAAAGGAATGACAACTAAGGCAATTCTTATACAACATTTACATCGACCAAATTTGCGGAAAAAAAAAAAAGGGAAAAAAACAATGGTGCCAGAGCTGCAATTTAGCTGGTGTGATCCTGTCCAAGGTGACGCTGAGTACAGCCTCCTGACATGGCAATGTGGTAACGTATAAAGAAGCCATAGAGAGGTCCATGACCTGTGCTATAGTCGTTCCACTTCCAGAACTAGTTCAAGAAAAGCAAAAAAGTACACACACTGTTGTGATAAGAGCATTAGAACGAAGGCAAATGAAACATCTGGCAAGGGCCTAAATATCCAACAGAAAACTGTTATCTAGTACATCATGGGCTTTCTCAGGATGTTGTATCCTGCAGCCATTAAAGACGACAACCGAGGCGACCAGAATGCAAGATGCCTTCAGCTGTTAGGTATATGCAAGAACGGTAAGGAAATGTATAAAAATGAAATAGCCATTGGTTGGTTACAGAAGCATTGGAGACTTTTCCAAAATTTTAACACTACCATCACATAGTTTAAATAAAAAAAATTCATGTGTGTTGCGGGCAACCGCTGTTGCATGTGTTTGGAGAAGTGGGGTGCCCTAAAAGTGTTTTGTATATTTGTTAAAACTGCACTGCTTAAGGGTATCATTGGCTTGCCAGATTCCTCAGTAAATGCCTTTCCCTGCCTGAAGGGCTGATGGCAAAGCACAGCAGCATGCCTTCCTTTTGGCATTGATCCAGGGTCTAGCTCTTTCCTGATGGCAAGTATTAAGTGGAAACCCAGGGAGTCAACCTTTTTCCAAGACCCTCTAACCCCCTCCTAGTTCCCTCGGGCCTAGCTCCAGACTCCAGAGGAAGAAAATCTCTTGCCATAGAAATTCACTCCTGCTTGAATCCTCAACATGCTGGTTCTTCCAACTGCACTTTGAGGATCCTTCACCTTAGATCCCATCCTTGTTCCTAGACACTTGGTTTTTCTAGTCATCTAAATTCCCTTACTATGTGTGACATCCTGAAGAGCCCATGAAGGCCACCAAACACTTTTCTTGACCGCCTATTGTGGATCAGATACTCTACTCTCTGCTGGGTAACTGCCAAATCTAGCTTTTCCTGGGCTTCTCCCTCTTGGCATACAAAGACACTACAGAAGCACAAGGGACCATTTCTTTTAATTTGACACATTGATTTTCCATTTGGATTGGGATGGTTAATATGGATCTAAAATACATAGGGAGCCCAGACCAGTGGCTACAGAAAGCCACATGTTCAGGACAGAATCCCTTGAAGGGGTTTGCCCTGTAAGAAATCCTTCAAGTGAGTCTGGGGCAACTCAACCAGGGCAGTGCAATCCTTCAACTTAAATGTACTTGAAAGGAAGCCAAATTCTTGGGATTGTTTGGGGGCCTCTTGGGATATTGTTAAAAATGGAAATAATGAAATAGAAGTTTAATGAAGTTTAGGAAAGAGGAGGAAGAGGGTACCATCTGACAGCCCCACTTTCCCAAGTTCAGTGACCATGGCAGTCTCCTCAGCTGCCTTTGAAAAAACAGGCCCGCGTGTCAGAAGCTGTGAGGTGCAACAGGACCCCCAAGAGAAACGGCTGGCTGAAAGCCTATGGCAGTCACTGCTCTTCTGCTAAGTGCTCTTGCAGCAAGGTAAGCAGGGAGGTGGGACTCTAGGGAACCCCATCTCCCATACTCTCAGTGTTTTCCCCTCTCTTCATCTCACATCACAGGCCTGAAGAACAGAACCCTCCAAGAGCTATGCCTAAAAACAGGCTATTCTCCGTTATTTCATTTTTTAAGTAGGGAGGATAATCAAAACCAACACTCCATCCCCAACACCTACCACCAATGCTGAATTTACCATTCCCACAGTCTAGAATTCATTCCATTCAGCCAACCTGCCCTCTTAAAAGCACCTCAAATTATTTGTCCTGGGTGGGAAGCCTCTGGCAATCTCATTTTTGTTCAGGTCATAACTTTCCCAGCCACGTGGAAGTATTTCAGTACAAAAAGATGAAAGGCCGCAGCCTGATTTGAGAAACTAAGTTCTGGGTCATGAGCATCATCTATAGCTAGAAGCTGCACAGCAGGGAGGTATGCTGTTCCAGGAAAAAGCCCCTCCTACACTGATGTGGCCCAAATCTCACATGGGTTTTAGTAAATAAAATCCGAAAGATGGCTCAGGTGAGCTGGGGATTGCAGAGAAGCTTCTGCGGTGACCCAAAATTTCTTCTTCCTGTGAGCACTGAAACCCATGAAAGAAAAGAGTCCTTGCCTGGTGCAGACTTAAACTCTGAACACCTAGCTGAAGACAACTGAGGAATCTCTCCTTTCAAGTCTCTAAAAATAAGTTTTTGATCCATGAGAATCTATGTAGACGTGTACAATCATTTCCTCTCCCCTCTCTCCAATCCATGCAGTTTAGGGAAAAAATCCAATTGCTTTGTGAGGTTCCCACCAGGGCCAGCATTTCACAAACACATGTGTCTGAAACAGGAGGATAAGCATTTTCCATGGAGGGGAAAGAACTGGCTGTTGGGATGCCTCCAAATTCAGCAGAGGGTCATTCTAGATACATCTGTGCTTTTCTTTGAACATAGATTTCCCAGGGAAACCTGACAGCCAGAATGGCAGCTCTAACACATGTTTCTTTTTATGGTATCTTTTAAGAGAACAAATTGACAGGAGATATTTGTCAGGGTAGTAATGACATTTAGATTGATGGCAAGTATACTTTGGAAAGAGGTGAAGCAACTATCTTTTTTCCTTTGAACTCATATTTCCCCCTTTGTCCCATAGAAGACTAACAGACTTCTAAGAATCTGACATTATCAACTTCATTCTTTACATAAAAGAACCCCAACTGTCAGATTTGTTTTCCAGTCCCTGCTCTGGTTTTTATTTGAACCACCCATGCTCATCACTCCTCTGACCTCTGATGAAACGGAGGACCCATGGCCACACAGGGTCAAGACTAAGCTCTCTGCCCAATCATGGCCTTTCATCCCAGCTAACGTACCCTGAATATTTTCTACCAAGCATTTAACATCTGAAAGGTTAGATTACCTTGACATGAATAATCAAACACTATATCTAATCTATTTCTCTAAGAAAAAAAACCTGTTCATTTTATGGATAATAAAATAGGAGTAAGTTTTTGTATCATAAAACCGCCATTGAATCCTACTGTGTGCAAACACTTTTACCCATGTGGGCTAAGAGGCTGAAAATGAAATCAATTCTATTTTGATCTTTGATCCTCCTTCCTTTCTTTCTCCTGTACTCCTTAACCTATTTTTTTCTCTCTTGTGAATGTCTTTTCATTTCCTGTACCAGCCCCAATTATGGTCTTGCTGGACAGAGACCAATTCATCCTGTTCTCTCTATATCCATACAATATGCCCAGGGCCATATATCTGAGCAAAACACACACACACACACACACACACACACACTTTCCTTGAAGTATATGAAGTGGTCTTGGGTGGAGAAGCTGATTCCTAAGAGTTCCGTGTGTATATGGCCTGTGTAAGGATAGGAAGACAGGTGCCCCTAATACCTTCAATTTGTTCTGCTCTGAGAACAAGAGCACAAACCTTTTAAAATCTTATGGACTGATTCCAGACAAATAATCTTCAACCCAGCTAACTATTAGAATCACCAGTAAAACATTAAAAATGAAAACATAGCAAGTGAAACAAACAAAACCCCAAAAGCACAAAAAGACTGGGCCATTCCTTAAGATTCTCATTTGAGAATGAGAATGAGTGCAGGGGGCTGTGCTCTCAGGTGGCTTTGATGTACAGCCAGTCTTGATAATCACCCCTCTGGGACTCCTCAGCCACAGTGGAGCCTTCATCCAAGTAATTTATAGGATATTTACAGTCAGTGAGTACTTCTCTGTTCTCAGAACTGTCCTTCTGGGTCTGTGACTGATTTTCTTTTTAGCATTTCTCCAGAACCCCACTAAAGCAAAGAACAAATATGGTTGCTCCCCCTTGTCCTTGATAGCTTTGGTCAAACTAAAAACTGACTTTCTGTGCTTCTCTGAGTATTGCTGCCAACTCTGTGATAGGTGGAAAGACAAAAACCCCCACTGCAACATATGTGTGGTGAGTCCCACCACTGCCACCCCTAGACCGCCTCTCTTCACCATGTTGCAAAAATCAGTGCCACTCTCCCTGAACTTCCTCATCCATATTCTAGCCTTTCATCCCCACTAGCCTGGACTCCACCAGGCCTGGGAAAAAACAGAGTTTAAGGCAAAGAACAGAACAGGTGAGTAGAAAGGTCTTTTTCTTTTCTTCTCTTACTGCTGGGTCATTCTTCCCCCTAGTCAGTCACCTCTGCTCTGTTTTCACTCTGGCTTCTGTGCTTTATGGGTCCCCTGACCCAAAGGGTGCACTTCAACATTTTGCATTCTTATTGACAATGTTCACAATTTATGATTTTACAATTTAAAATTTTTATAATTTGTGATGTTTTACTTTTCCATGTCTGCAAGGTTGGTGTGTCTGAGAGATGCTCTGAATCATTCAACACTCGAGCAGTGATATCTACATGGCTTTCAAAAGCCCACCTTGCAGAGATCTAGCTTAGGTCTAAGTATCCTAGTCATCAATTAGCTCTCTGTCGAAGAGAAAAATAAAAGTGTTTTTTTGTTTGTTTTTTAAAAAGAATTCTTCTCTGTTGATCTGTGAATGGAAGCCAGGAAACAGATAGAGCAAGAACCATCAGATCTGTTTTTCTCCCCATTGTCCAGAGAGTAAATTCATCACACTGACACTGGAAGGATAACCTACTAAGAATGGCAGTAAAAACCCAACTTTCCTTGAGCTGTAAGAGCAGCTTTGTTGGGCAAGGGAAAAGGAGAGATATTAAAATTAGCAACAGTGATCTGTGAGAGGACAAGGGGAGCAGCTCAGAAACATGGAATACGGTTCACAATCTGAACCAAAAAAATAAAACTAAACTTCAGTTGGGCTGACATTTGCCTCCTTTGATGGCTGGAGGAAAACCAATCAATCATTTCCCAGTGGGGTTGGTAGTTACCATCAATGTAATGTGGTGACTTGGTGCTGAAAATAATATTACAAACAATGAATTGTCTGAAAAATAAAGAAAAAGGTCTCATTTTGGTACAATAGTACCAAAAATAATAAAAATAGGAATAAATTTAACCAAGGAGGTAGAAAGTTCTTTACACTGAGAAGTATAAGACATTGACACAAGAAACCAAAGATGATACAGACAGATGTAAAGGTATCCTGTGTTCATGGACTGGAAGAATATGTTGAAAATGTCTCTACAACCTGAAGTCATCTATAGAGTCAATGCAATCCCTATCAAGATTCCAATGCATTATTCACAGAAGTAGGAAAAAAACACCTAAAATTTATATGGAACCACAAAGACCCTATATAGCTAAAGCAATGCTGCTAGAGAACAAAGCAGTGGGCACAACACTTCATGATTTTAAGCTTTATTATAAAGACAAAGTAATCAAAACAGTACAGTACTGGCATAAAAACAGATATACATAGGCCAAAGGAACAGAATTGAAAGCTCAGAAATAAACTCACACATACACAGTCAACTAATACTTGTCAAGGAGCCAAGCATACTTGATGGAGAAAACACAGTCTGTTCAATAAATGATGTTGGAAAAAGTAGATATTTAAATGTAAAAGAACAAAACTGGACCTCTGTCTTACAACACTCACTAAAATAAACTCAAAATGGATTAAAGACTTAAATGTAAAACCTGAAACCATAAAAACTCCTAGAAGAAAACATAAGGGAAACTCTTTGCCATAGGTCCTGTCGGTGGATTTTTTTTGATATGACACCTAAAGCCCAAGCAGCAAAATAAAAAATAAGCGGGACTACATCAAACTAAAAATTTGCACAGCAGAAGACACAATCAACAACAAAGTGAAAAGGTAACCTAAAGAATGGAGAAAATATTAGTAAATCATGTAACTGATAAGGAATTAATATCCAAAACGTATAAAGAACTCAGACAACTCAATAGCAAAAAAACCTTAAATAATCTAATTAAAAAATAAGCAAAGGACCCAATTAGGCATGTTTCCAAAGACAACATGAAAATGGCCAACAGATAGATGAAAAGGTGTTTGACATCATAATCAGGAAAATGCAAATTAAAACCACAATAAGATGTCACCTCACACCTGTCAGAATGGCTATCATCCCCCTCCCCCCCCCTCCCCCCACCAAACACACCCCACAAACAAACTCCAAGGAATAACAAATGCTAGCGAGGGTATGGAGAAAAGGAAACACTTGTGTACTATGGGTAGGAATGTAAGTTGGTACACCCACTGTGGAAGCTCCTCAAAAAATTCAAAATAAAACCATTGCATGATTCAGCAATGCCACGTCTAGGTATCTAACCAAAATAAATGAAATTACTATGTTGAAGAAATATCTGCACCTGCACGTTCACCACAACATTATTTACAATAGTCCAGACATGAAAACAACCTAAGTGTCATTGACAGATGAATGGATCAAGGAGTTGTGGTGTTTACTATTCAGTCACAAAAAGAAGGAAATCCTGCCATTTGTGACAACATAGGTGGACCTTGAGGGAGGGCAATTAGACAAAGACAAAACTGTATAGTATCACTTTATATAGAATCTAAAAAGAGGCAAACTCATAGAAAAACAGATCAGATCTGTGGTTATCAGAAGTGGTAATTAGGTAAAGGTGGGCAAAGGGACAGACTTTCAGTTACGTGATAAATCAGATCTGAGGATGTCACATACAGCATCATGACTCTAGGTAACACTGCTGTATGGTACACTTGAAAGTATCTAAGAGAGTAAATCCTAAAAGTTCTCATCACAAAGCCAAAAAATTTTTTGTAACTATATGAGATGGCAGATATTAACTAAACTCACTGTAGTAATGATACCGTATATATACATCAAGTCATTATGCTGCGTACCTTAAACTCACACAGTGCTGTAGTCAATGTCCATTTATCTCAACAGAACTTAAACACACACACACACACACACACACACACACACACACACACACACATCGTAGCTGCTTTCCTTATTACTTTGGGAAAGACTGCTGCTGATTAATGATTCCCCACCCCCTCAGAAGCCAGAAAAAGCCAACAGGTTATCTAAGAGAGTCAATCCCAAGCAAGAGGGAAGGTCAGAGGGACAAATGGACTGCCTTTAGCCAAGGCAGCTATAAACTTTCCTGGTAACCTACTACTACCTGCTAATCAATATTCATCTGTAACTGCTTATGCAACTTGAAGAATCAAGGAAGAGCTTCCTTAACATGCTAGAAAATGGTGCCTGTAACCAGAAAATGGAAATGACATACAGTAGGTATTTCAAAAGTGCTTTTTGAATAAATGGAAAAAAGCATGGCATGATACAATATAGCTACAGACCATGGGAAATCCGTTACCTCAAAGAGAAAAAAAAAGTTTAATAAGGACTCATATAAGGCAGGAAAAATTGAAAAACTGAAACTGGAATTAGGTAAGTCATTGTTATCTTTATGTTCTTCATAAAAATAAAGTATCACTAAAGTGTTTGAAGTAATCCCGCCTTTAGTATCTTGCTGATATCTCCTCCACAATATGCATGGAATATGCATCCCTAATGTGAGAGTTTGGTCTCTGACTTATTCTCCATGAAATGGAACCAGAGTCGTCCAAGTTCACATTTGTGACAGAAGACTTAAGATGGGTCTGAGCAGCCTTGTTGCCACACTGAAGCAAGGATGCTCTCAAAGACATCAGCAGTGATTTTCAGAAGGCTATCACCACTCCCTTTGCCCCAGAGAGGCATCTGGGCATCAGAGAGAAAATGGTGACTGTGTTTTGGAATACGCAGGGTATGTGGACAGAGACATGAGTTTACTAAGATAATGCTAAAGCAAGGAATGGGGTGACACAGGGTGGGAAAGGTCACCAAAAGGTTAGGTTTCCAATCATTTTCAAGTCATCTCAGTTCAAATGATGATCATCCTATATTGAGGTCATTCCTCAATCACTAGATTATAAAACAAGGACACAGAATAGAGGCTGTTTAGGAGGCGGGAGGACTCTGGCTATGTGTTTGGCTCTTGCCACTGATTTGTTAACAGAAATCCCTTACTGATCCCTTACTGATGAACTACCATGGGGATTACCTTTAAAAAAAAAAATCCAGTCTGAAAACACTGTAGGGGTTCCATCTGGGACAGAAAGGTGGGCAAGGTCTCATGGGCTAGATTTTCTGAAGCCAGGTGGCCCTAGCTTCGAGGAGGTTGGGGGACATTGCAAGTAGGGTGTTGTCTCAGCCTGCCCCTGCACTGGAACCCACTGGGATGTGAGAGGAAAAGGTGGATTCAGCCCAAGACTCCCTTCCCAGATCAAGTGAGTGCATTTAGAGTAGATCTTACAGATACGAAAGTCTTTTGGTTTAGAGGGCTAAACACAGGCATGTTTCTTAAAAACAGCATCATTTGGGGCTAGACATACCCGTGTTCTGTGCTAGAACCTGAAGATAAATCAAAGTAGCTATTACTGGATAAAACATAGGTAAATGTCAAACATGGAAGTGTCCTGATTGTTTTGGCACACTTCTCATGATAAGCAGTTGTGACATCACTCTTCAGAAGAGGTTGGAGCTTCTTAACATGGTTTCATGCAAGAAATTAAACTGTTTTTCTTCTGTTGGAATATTTTAGTAGGTTACTATAGGGGAAAATAAATAAAAAAGGAAAGATACAAAGAGATTCCTCTTATACGAGGGATACGGTGGGAAAGACAAATGCAAAAGTGGGTAAATGTCACATGATGTCTGTTATCCACAAGAAAGAAAGATACCAAGGTCCATTAACAAAATTAAAATGAAGTTAATAAATAAATACCATTAAAAATATACAAGTTAACGAGTGCTTAGGGACAAATGGGGGAAAAGGACTGGCAGATCTGAGGAGTTTTTTTGCATTCCTGTAAGCACAAAAATGAGGTGAAACAAGATCAGTTGGAACTGGACCTGTCAGGACCAGAATTCAACAGAGGAACTTAACTGCTCCTGGTTGCTGTGGGAACAGCTCAATCTAATAAAAAACAGCAAATGAAGCAAAGAATGTTAGAGGTGAAGCAACCATGTCCTAGGTAGCTCCACCTGGGGAAAGATACAACAAGGAGTTTGGGGGAGATCTGTGCTCTAGGTAAAGACTGAGTTTATAAGACTAGAAAGCAGAGGGACGCCTGGGGGCTGAGGGGTTGAGCATCTGCCTTTGGCTCAGTGTGTGATCCTGGGGTCCTGGAATTGAGTCCTGCACTGGGCTCCCCGCAGGGAGCCTGCTTCCCCCTCTGCTTGTGTTCTCTGCCTCTCTGTGTGTCTCTCATGAATAAATAAGAAAAAAAAAAGACTAGGAAGTAGAGTTGAGTTCCATATAAATAGGTCAATCTGAGGCTACATTCTGAGAGGCCTTGGGAATACTGCCGTCCTACCGTCTCTCTCACTGAATGACAGCACAGCTAATAAATCATGGATTTTTATATCACTATTGCTTCACACGTCCAAGTGGCTGCCAGGAAGGAATATGAGGCAGGGAAACTGCAGTTGTTCATCCTCCTGGTAACCCAGTTCAATTGCTTGAGGTCAGAGAATTGTGGTTTCTGCTATTTAGACTTGCCCCCAGGCCCTCTGTACCACCCTGGGGGGTGGGCGGTGGGAAGGCCTGGGTGGGGTGTGGGAGTAGAACAGGCCATCAACACCACCACAAAATTGACAACCCTGAGCAGAGCAAGAGATACTGAAATGCACCTTGTTAAATTCACCCTCCCTTGTCCCCATTATTGGAAATCTCTAGAAACATGCTATTGGATCCACTTCAAGGCTGAAGGAAAAGAATAGGAGTTTGAGATATTATACCACGTCAGGTCGTTATTTCCAAAATGTGCATAAATCCTAAAATTGGATATGGCTTTGCAAACAACTGGCATGGGAAAACCCCATGAGGGCAGGATGTAAAGTAGCCAGGGTCCTCTCATGGGGAGCCAGTTCTGTAGACTAACAGGGGCAAAACGCCTGTTCCTGTCTCCTCTGTAGCTGTACTTGAGCTGCAAACAGGGAGTGCCACATCAGGTTGGGGAGAGTCAGTGCCACAAATCTCTGCTTGGCTGACTCAAGGTGCCTCAGCAATTGTGGTTCCCTTACCTGCACCCACTGAGGAGACATTTGAAGACTTCCATACTCCAGCAATAGTTCTGGAAATCCGTAAGAACCGTCAACTTAATGTGTAGATAAAATAGTTATTTTCCAGGTTTGTTTTTTTTTTTAAGTATTACATTCAACTTACCTTTCTCATATCTCACCAAAGACATGAGCACAGGTATTTTCAGGAATAATCTTTGCCATGAATTTCCCTCACGGGTCCCACTGGTCCTACCCGGAGAGCAGGACTTGGGGGGAACACGGAAGAGTTGGCACCTCCCCAAGCCCATCCCCGAAGGCTGTTCTTCAGCAAAAACATGTCTGGCACAGGCCACAGTGACATGGGAACAGCTTTTAGTTCACTGTGTAGGACACCACCTCCCTCCCCTGCCTCCCACCTTCCACCTCACAAAGGCAGACGAGCAACAGAGGAATGGGGGCAGAGAGCCCAGCCTTGAGTGCCTGCCATTAAGGACGCGGGACCAGGACCTTTCTACTAACCTGCCCCCTCCTCTTTTCTCTCGATGACGACAAAGGATGCATGGTTGGTGCCCAGAAACACTGAATGCCTCCCCCTAGTGACACAGGTAAGACCTGGAGTAACCCACCAAGGATGAGGTGAGGAATGGCAACCAACGAGGGTGCCAACTCTCTGGGGTTCATCACAATCAAACGTCTGTAAAGCAACAGCTTTTAAGTAAAAACATATGTCCAGTGCTGGGTGAACTCTTAGAACAGGGAGTTCTGTAAGAATTGGCTTTACGGGCTGCAAAGTCCAAAGCTGCTGCAGTTGCGACACCGGGAGCCAAGTGATAATCAACATGGTTGCTAATTTTATGTTTTGCCCAGTAAGGGCATTTTTTTTTTTAAATATAAAGAAGAAAGCTGTCACCTACACTATCACTATAATTTCCATAAATAAATAAGCCAATAAATAAACCAACTGGATAACCATTACACTATAAAAACTATCAAAAAGATATAAACATAGAAAATTTTTAAAAAGGTAGAGGCACCTGGGGGTTCAGTTGGCTGAGCGTCTGACTCTTGGTTTCGGTTCAGGTCTCAAGTCTCAAGTCTCAACCGGTGGAGAGACTGAGCCCCGCAAGGACTGCGCTCAGCAGGGAGTCTGCTTGGGATTCTCCCCGCCCCCCCCTCCCCCCGCCTCTGCCCCTGCCCCTGCTCACGTACACACAGGTGCACTTGCTCTCTCAAATAAATCTTTTAAGGAAAAAAAATTAAAAGGTAAATCTTTCCATTCATGAAGTTAGTTTAATGAAACAATTCCTACATTGTAATTAATTTCCTGGTTACTCTCAAATCCTGATTCCTACTGCAGACGTGGGTCCCAGGATAGTGTCTGAAGATGTCTAAGAGCCGCTAATGTAGGTCAGAGGCCACATTTTGCTGACAGATGGACACAACGTGGGCCAGAGTGGCGCACACAGGTCGGAACTCCCAGCATGGCCTCCAGCAGGTGCTATACCCCCTCCCACCAGAACAACACGCCCGCCCCTCCCTCTCTCCCACTCAGCACCAGCCTAAGGACCGGCACAGGGAGTACAGTTAAAAACAGAATCGTTATGCTATTCCAGTCCCCTTTGCAGAGCATGAGGTCTCTTACCCCAAGGGCCCCTCCCCTTAATCTTCTTGTTCTTATTCTTTCTTACTTTCTTTCCCACTTGGTCAAAAGTCCAGGTTCTTCCGTTCTAAAACCAAACAGTAGTGATCATGGGGTTGGGGTGCTAGCCACAGGGTTTTTACTCCACGGAGGATTGAAATGCCAGTTGAGATCAGGATTTCTTGGTACTAAGTTAATTGTTGTTCACCAGAATATCCACACAGGTACTTTCATGAGATGGAAAGAAGTTGGAGTTTTTTTCTAGGTCATTCAGTTCTCCCTACAAATATATAATTTAAACACTGGTAGCTGTTAAGTAGTAAATTATGTGATCAAAGGAAAATCCTAATAAATAAACTGAAAGGTTTCTATTCTCCCAGGATTTCTTGAATTCCAAATGTGCTTCATTTTCAAAGGTAAGCAAGAGTTTTTAACACAAAAGAGTCCACTAAATTCAAATATCTTATAATTTAGAATTACAACACATTCCCAAATATTCTGCCAAAATCCATTTTTACAACCCATCTCTGCCCCTGTGCCCCCCAACTAAACAGTTACTTTTTAGAAATTCAGCAAAACTCTCATCAATACACCCTCACCCCTAAAAATGCAACTATTTACTGAACACAGCATGGGCAAGAGAAAGCTTAGATGCCCCAATCCCTCTCATTTCTCTAAGAAACTTTAGCAAAAATGATTGGGGTTTTTTTTTGCAATTAAAATGTAAAAAACAAAACACAGCACAAGGAACGGCTTTTAGCCCAGCCATAGGGAAGAAGCTCAAGCTTTCTAAAATGATGGAGGTCATTAGGACAAGACTAGACTAACAGAGTGCTAAAGGTCAAGAGAGAGCAAGAGAAAGGAAAGAACTCCAGGGTTTGTGTAACATTAGCAAGGCTAAATGTTATCACATTTGTAAAACACCAGAATCACAAAGCCATATCCACTATAAACGAACCCCTCCCCCCTCAACTCAGAATGAAAAAAGTTCCTCCAAAGAAAAGGCAATTCCACTAAAGCTGAAGCTCTGTATTCAGGAAGGGGGAGGAGGACTGGATCATCAGGAGCTTTAAAAATTCATCCTATGGGTTCTTTCACTGGAAAATGCTTCTAGTGGGGTATGCAGAAATGTAAAAAGCTAGTTAACCTTAATGGGGGTTATTCTCAATCGTTGAAAGGAACATTTCATTTTTCTGCTGGTTTGTTTTGGGGATGTTGGATGAGGAAGGAAGGCTAACTAGCTTTCTTCATTTGTATGATGAATTCCAGCCCTACAGGAGAGCTGGAATCGCATGATGGCACTAGGAGAGGGTGGAGGCACTGAGCAGCGAGCTGGCATGAAGGCAAGGCTGCACACTTGTGTCATTTGACCAAGTTCAAACCTACGGCCACAGGCCATCCAGACAACATGCAGAATAAAAAAAAAGACTCAAAAGACCACTTTCAATATCTTAAAGGGGGGAAAAATTACTCCACAGGCAAGCCATTCTCTAATTGCAGAGCAGCAGTTTAACAAGCCGCCTGGCAATGAAATTTGAAGTGTGCAGCCACGTCTAATTCCATGAGATTTGAAGTGTGTGGTGCAGGGCTGTGTTTTTAATTGGGGAGGCACAAAGGATGGAAGTTGCCCTCAACACTCACACATGAGAAGCCCAGTTCATTACAAATAAGCTAAAGTCAGTTGTCCATGCACAGTACATGTATATTAAAAAAGTGAATAACATACCCATTCCGATAGGTCACTGAGCTAGCAAAATCAAAAACAAGACAGTAAATGGATATTTTAGTGGATGCAGGTCTTGCCAAAAGCTTTCAAGTAATTTGAGGAATCTTTGGATGCTTGCTATAGGGGGAAAAAAACAAAACCAAACCAAAACACAACCCAGGAGAATAAACGGGTGGGGGGTTGATTTCCCACCTGGTGAGTGTGTGGTGATTTCAGCTGGATGTTAGCAGTGGTATTAGATGTAGAAGTTTGCTTTTACTTGTTTTCCCCCAGTATAGTGCTGATGTCATCAAGAAACAGCAAGCAGCATGCTATAGTCTAAGTGCACAGGACTTTTTCATAATTACATTTATATAAGAAAATCCACCCAAAGAAAATGGTCAGTACCCATGTCAGGCAAATTTGGAATTTCCTTTTTCTTAGAAATATTACAAACAATCATTTTGATTTTTTTAAGCCAAAGAGGTACTTTCTTACCATAAGCTAAGGTCTTCCAGATTGCATATTTTAATTGGATAGGTTATCAAATGGCCAGCTCAAAAATGAATTATGAGTTATTTTGGATACATTTTCATAAGTATCAGCTTATCAGAGAAACATAAAAATCCATTGTATTAGCATAAAATCCTAAAATTATGGCATAATGTGAGAGAACTGTAAAAAGGGGAAAAGAAGGGAGGAAGAAAGAGGATATATGTTTAATGATAATTTGGTCTGTGAAAAAAATATATTAAAACCTTAGTTTGGAGGCCTTTCAGAAATTATTAATTTCTGAAAATTAAATTTTTTAAAAAAATTTAATTTTATTAAATTTAAATTTATTAAATTTTAACTATAATTAATTTAAAAATTAAATAATAATTTCTAAAAACGATGTCTGGCTCTTCGAAGAAAGAAGTTCTGTCAAAGGTACAGAATACCTCCCATATTCTTCCACAGGAAAATTTGTAGAGGATTCAGGTCTCAAAAA
This sequence comes from Canis lupus dingo, assembly GCF_003254725.2. Taxonomy (NCBI): domain Eukaryota; kingdom Metazoa; phylum Chordata; class Mammalia; order Carnivora; family Canidae; genus Canis; species Canis lupus. Next base: position 1,634,625 of record NC_064272.1, read on the forward strand.
AATTATAAAGTCATCACTTCATACTTTACGGTTGCCATCTAAGAGTTTGGAAAATTCTGGGTCCACACCAAGGTAGAAAGAGAATAACACATCGATTCGACTCTACCTAAAATTATGGGAGCCAGGGTCTCGGGAACAGTGGTAACACAAACAGGCTACTGTTTCCACAGCTAATCAGTGATAGGCTACAGTCAACGGGACACACCAGAGGAAGTAAGGAAGCAATCCTTTTCCTTTTTCACTTGGTGCACGGGGACCTTCAGAGAGGAGAGAAAGCTCTTTTGCATCTAAATGCTGTCAGTATTTAGAGAGGGTGAGACGAAAGCCCAGAGGAATTCGGAGATTTGGCACAATCGAATTTCCAGTTGGCAACGCCAGTACTGTACAGGTGGTTCACCTGTCTCTCAGGTTCATCCCTCCAACAGGCTACCTCCACCCTGAGTGAACTCTAACACAGGACAGATTTTTATTTTATTTTTTATTTTTTTTAATAATAAATTTATTTTTTATTGGTGTTCAATTTGCCAACATACAGAATAACACCCAGTGCTCATCCCGTCAAGTGCCCCCCTCAGTGCCCGTCACCCATTCACCCTCACCCTCCTCCCCTTCTACCACCCCTAGTTCGTTTCCCAGAGTTAGCAGTCTTTACGTTCTGTCTCCCTTTCTGATATTTCCCACACATTTCTTCTCCCTTCCCTTATATTCCCTTTCACTATTATTTATATTCCCCAAATGAATGAGAACATATAATGTTTGTCCTTCTCTGATTGACTTATTTCACTCAGCATAATACCCTCCAGTTCCATACACAGGACAAATTTTTAAAGAGTAGTTTTTGACATATAACCTTCCCCAAGCTCTTTTTCACATGTAAGAACTATTTCATCAAATAGGTTTAATTATTTTTTAAATACAAAAATATTATTTTTGTAGCAGGGATGGACAACCAGCTGTAAGTTATAATAGAAAGGGAAGAACCCAAATCAGAAAGTTATTTTTCTCCACTTCAAAAGAAAAAGCAGGGGCAAGTTAAGTAGAAATTAGTGCCAAGGCATCCTACTCTAGTTAGGCAGTAGGCAGGGGGAGGAACTTCCCCAAGATGAGCCACCTCACAGGCACTGGAACTGTGGCGGCAGTGGACTCCCAGGTGTGGGCACTGAAGAGGGGCTCAGGGAGCCTGAGACAGTGGCTTTTACAGATTAGTGCAAAGAAAGTTCAGATTTGAATGCCTAATGGGGCCATTTTGATGTATCCTGCCTGCTCTGGCTTTAGGGCACATACAGGCAGGTCCTAGGACTCAGATCATAATACCTGCAGAAGGGACTTTGTAGTTTTCTCCAAAGGAAATCTTATGCACCCTTCTAAAGGTGTAATTAATGCTTAGTGCTAGATTTTATTTATTAAATAATTTCTCTTAAATGTAGTTTTGGAATGCCTGAGTGGCTCAGCAGTTGGGCGTCTGCCTTTGGCTCCGAGTGTGATCCCGGGATCTGAGATTGAGTCCTGCATTGGGGTCCCTGCAGGGAGCCTGCTTCTCCCTCTGCCTGTGTCTCTACCTCTCATGAATAAATAAAATCTTTAAAAAAAACGTAGTCTTTAAAAAAATGTCAATCGGGATGACGTTTATTTAGAACTGTGTACATAGTTCCTCCATCAGTCTTGTTCCCTTTCCATACAGATACCAAAATCAATTCTCATTCTGGTTCTTTTCTGGCAACTATTAAAGAAAGGCAAAAACCTCAGATTGAGAGGCTAAATCTGGATGATGGGATATCCCTTCTACAATATAGAAATGGTGGGAACCCAGGGTCAAGGATTCCTTACCAAGAGGTAAGAATCCTCTTGGTGTTCTTCATTCTAGATGAATTCATACAAGATCTCTAAGTCTGGGCACAGTTAAAGTTCAAACTTTAGTTGAGGGGCTTCTAACTCTCCTCATCAGCACCTGTTTTGATTCGTTCATTACCTAACAATCTCAGGGTAGATGTTTATCTTTCACAGATTCTTTTTAAATGATATTATCTTTCTGTGACTTTATAAAATGGATGAACGTCCTAAACTTGACCACAAGCTAAGTATCTCATAAATGTACTTTAACGACCTTTACACAAAGACAGTGTAATGTAAGATTAAGTGTCACTGCCCATTATAAGGTCACACAGTGCCAGGAGACAACCCCTAGATTCTCAGAAGGCACAGGCTCATCACTCAGACATGTCAACCATGTATACCACATTTGTACATTTCTCTAGCAGCTGTGTTGCATGTAGTAGTCCCACTCTAGAGACAGGGCAAATGAAAGCAACCTGATGCTCCTTTTAGGGTTACTAGGACTATCACATAAGCATTATGGGAAATTAAAGAACTACATCCCAGTGAGGATACCTGTGAGAAAAGTCCTTCTAGAAATATTATCTTTCCAGGTCACACTTCCCAGTCAAGGTTAAAAGGCTAATTGTGTATGAGCATTCTAGACTAAATACAGCACCTAAAGCAAAGCATGATTTTATGCATTCATGATGTTATGTGTTTTGTCTTATCTAAAGTATAACATTAATATGGCAATAACATTAATGCATTTTATGTTTGTGTGTGGGTTTTTTTTTTTTTAAGTGGTAGAAGTCTAACAATGATTAAGTCAAGTTTTAGAGAAAACCAGAGCCCTTATCAGGAGGAGTGCAGCTGGTAATTGTGTTAATCAAGGCCTTTCACTTTTAGAAACATGATGTCCATTCACGTCAAAACCCACTTGTTCTGTGGAGTTCTGTGCACCCGGTCATGTAGTGTGGCCTTCTTCCTGTGAGGTATCTGAATGTGAAAGGAGGGAGTAGGGCAGAGATGAAGAGGAACCAGTATATATTTTCTGCACTTGTAAAGATTGCAATCATTGAATTTTCACCCAATACTATGAGGTAGGTTGCATTTTTAAGATCTGGAAAGTAGGGTACAGAAAGGAAAAATAATTTGCCCCAAAGGTCACTTGATACACATAGCCTGGAGGGAAAACACATCTGGCTCTAAAGACAGCTCTTTTCACTACCAATGCTGCTTGCCCTCTATCAAAGTCATTTGTAAGGGACGGTGGGACTGAGGGCTCAGAGGTCAATGGTGACATCTCGTTTAGTGCCATGTCCTGCTGAAAGTGGCTGGGTATTTCACATACTGTAGGCCTGATCAAACAAAAATGTGAAAATATTTTAATATTTGTATGCAGGGGTTTTACTTCCAACTCCAGCCATTTAATTGGCCACAATGTCAAATATCTCTCTCTTGGTGATTTTCTCCAGAATAAAATCAGACAGGATTTAATCAGAGTCAAGTTGACCCAAAGATGAATTCAGCTAGGGTGGACTGTGGGGGGCACCGCATGTTCTCTGCCTCATTTTTTCTCCTTTTCAACATAAAGCTGAAAGGCTACTCGCTATAGCTGAGGATGATTCAATAAGAAACTCTTGTTGTTAAACAAAGCTGGACACCTTTGTTTTCTTTTTTGGCAAGGGGAAGTGCTGTAGAATTGTAAATCCTTGCAAAAATACTTCTGCACATGATCAAATGAATAAACAAACAACCAAAGTCATTTTTAAACATGTTCAGTTGCTGCACAGCAGTGAACAGACACACCACACGAGGAACAATTTATGGCTAGAAGGAAAAATTACACTCTTCAAAGCATCCCATTTGGTGGCAGTCATAATCATTAGTGAAAGTAATATCTATTTAAAAGCAGTAAATGCCTATTTCCAAACAGAATGGACTGGCAAAGAAAGGAAACATCATCCCACTCAAACATCCCCAGGCTTCCCAGAGAATCATTATAGTCTGTCATGTTAACTCACTTCCTCCCACCCCCCTTTTTTCTTCCCTGCTGAATATCGTCTAAAATTAAATTAAGTACTAATGGTAAATGTGCACAGAAATCACTTCAAGAAAGTAAAACAATCAGACTTAAGAGGTTATATTAAAATATTATTTCTCATAATAAAGATCCAGAGCCCGGATGGAATTGTGAGAGCATTCCAAGAGGGTTACATAGCCTCTTGGAATGCTGTTAGCCAGGTGACTAGTTCATACAACTAGCAACAAATAACGTCTTAATAATTTCAAAAGAGTTCCCTTTCCTATCAGTATTCCAGCTCTCCTTCCAAGTCCCTTCCTTCTAACTCTAAGATGGCTGGTCAGTGATGATAATGATGATGATGATAGCAAATGTGTCAAGATGAGAACTATTATATTCTCTTTGTCTGGTAAAATAGCACAAAAAGTCAACACAACATATATGGGAAATTTCAGAGTCTGACCCAACCTGGTGATTATTGTTATCCAATGAATATTTAATAAAAATGTCATGGATCCTTTATTGTGGACTCAAGTTTTTAAAAAGAATGAATCACCCAGAAAGATTTAACATACTGGTTTTTAAATAGGGCAAATTAAAGATGGCCCCTGAAATACATAATTATATTGAGTAAAATTCTACAACAGGGCTGGTATTTAAGGTAGGTCTTATTTGTATGTTCCAAAATTAAGTATTCATTCTTATCAAGTTGATATCTACATTATTTTTGGAAAATGAATTGCTATTTATTCTTTAAGACAAACCAAGTTAAGACTATCATTTAAGTGCATGGCAATTAAGAAAAGCGAGAATTATAACCAGAATTTCTGAATTTACTTTGTCATGTACAGAACTTCTTGAAACACACAAGCTTAATGAAAAAGAAGCCCTTTTAAATACACTTTTCGAACAAAACAGGATAAGAGACTGCCTAAGGGATAATTCTCCAGTTAACATTGCTTCTCTCTATCTTCCCAATTTCTGTCATTGGGCCATAAGTTGGCAGAGTCTAGCTGATCTTGTTTGAAACTTAAAGTGCTAATATTCCAAATCAATCAGCTCCCCCTCACCAAAGAGGTCTATACATGAGGAGTTGCTGATTTTGGAAAAAGAATCAGGAATTAAAAATAGATTTGTTCCACTGAGCTGAAAGATATATGCCTATAGAGGAAAGCGTTGGTACTAAGGTCAATGCAAGAGGGAAGTGACACAGACTTCAGTGAACATGCAAAAAACAAAGACTCAACTGTGTTAACGCTCTCCAGTACAAAACAAAGCTATTCTGAGGTGGCTGACAAAAGCATATTATTTTAAACCAAAAGAGCAAAGAATTATAAACACTGGTGTTAAGGATCCTAGAAAACTAATGAAACATTCTAATTATATAGGTGAGAATACAATGGGCCCAAGAGATAATTCTTGTGTAAGATCACACTACGAGCTGGAAGATGACCTACATGTACTGGTTCCCTTGAGTCCTTGGTCATCATTTCTTCTACCATAAATGAAACATTTCTTTCTTTTTTCTTTTTTATTTTATTTTATTTATTTATTCATGAGAGACACAGAGAAAGAAAAGCAGAGGGAGAAGTAGGCTACACACAGGGAGCCCGATGCGGGACTTGATCCCAGGACTCCAGGATCATGCCCCGGGCCCAAGGCAGGTGCTAAACTGCTGAGCCATCCAGGGATCCCTGAAACATTTCTTTATTATTTATGAGTTCATTGGAGTCAAGTGAGAATAAATTGTGCTACGTACTACAAATTGTTCTACCTACATGCAGTTTACTCCCCAGTATTAGATGCAGGAAATCAGACTTGCAATTACAGTACAGAAAGAGGAGAACTATTTACTGACTGTTGCTCTGCAGGGGCACCTATCCCAGACTTGTGGGCTCAACAAGACTTCTCAGTGGATCCACTACTGAAACTGGCTCCTTGAATGAGCAGTAGAGGGAAGTTCCCATTACACAGGGGAAGAGAGGGAACAGGGAAGCTGTTCTAAATGAAGGGAAGAGCTGACACACATGATCAGAGGCAAGAGAGCACTGTCATATTTGAGGAGGTCAAAAGAATTCGGAATGACTGGGACACGGAGTGCCTGGGGGAAAGTGGTGAGTGACTGGGCTCATAAATCCTGAAGGGTTTTATGTCTAGCTTAGGAATTTGGAATTTTTCTCAAGGTAATGGGAAGACAAAGGGTTTTAAAACAGGTAAGTATAATGATTAGATCTGTATTTTGGAAAAAACATAATAATAGAATAGAATAAAAAAAATGGTGGTGAGGGTGGATAAGTATAGGAGAAATCAAAGCAGTTAAGCTCCTGCTATAATATAGAAGACAGAGTCTAGCCATCTAGAGCAATATCTAGGGGAGATAGAGACAGAGATTTGGATTTGAGATATTCAGGTCACAGAATTAAAATAGCTGATAATACATGGATATAAATAGATGTAGGTCATTTGGGAAAGAAAGAGTCAAAATAAGTCCAAAGTCTATGATTAAAGCCATTCTGACATGAGAGGTATGGAGCATAACCCCTCAGTTTAATACTTAGGACCATTCTACTAACAATAGAAACTCAAGACCACTCTATATTTTCTCATCATGAGTGAAATCATGGAGCCCTGGGAGTCAAAGACTGAATTCTACCAGAAATCCTCACCAAACTGCTAATAACCTAGTTATACTTCATTGTGGGCAGTCATAAATCTCCGATGAATTTTTTCCAAGAAAAATAACTGCCTAACTGGCATCCTCCCTCTCAACACCCTCCTCACATTTCCTGGTGAGTTACAGGTTAGGGAAGGGGGAGTAGATTCAATGTCCTATGCCCTGCTCATGCAGCATCAATGGTGATCTCTTCCATTTTCTGGTGGAAGCTGATTAATCAACAGACTCAGAATTAAGGCTGCTCAACATTAAGAGTTAAACACAGAAAGATTTAGTATCTCTAGGTGGATCAGCTCAAGGATCTGAAGGTTTCCTGGTTTGGAACTGGAGGAATGAAATGAAGCATGCACTTCCAGGCTGTGCTGCGTCCCAATACCCACCAGGAATGTGAATCAGGTACTTACCCCTTCACCACCATTTTCACCTGTGTTGGCAAGCATCTCCTGCAGGGCTCTCACAGAGAGGGACTGTTCCAGCACAAAATTGCAGACACAGAGATCTGGAGGAACGTACTGTGGAAATAAAACCAGAATGAGGATACCTGCTCACACCAGCTGGGGACCAAACAAGAACAACCTCAAGGGCAAAGAGCCTATGAATCAGTGATAGGTGGATGGATGAATGAGCAGGAATGTAGAAGGTAGATTTCTCCTTATTCAAGGTAGGATGGGTTTCAAGCTGGATTCTAAAGGATGCAAAGAAGAAAATCCCTAATTTGCAAGGACACAGTGACCAAGGTGTCAGGAGCAACCTAAGTGTGGCTTGTGGTATGTAGGGGAGAAGTGCACACACACAGCCGTGTTGAAGAAGGGAAAGGTACACTGATCCACACTAATGCCTAAGCAGTACCAAAGGAAGAAAGACACTGGGACCTCATCCACAATAATTTGTAAGAGGGCAACGGACAGACCACAATGCAGCTCTGGACAATAGTGACCATGACAGGGAGTCTATTTACTTAAGAAAAACCTGGAAACTGCAGCATAAAAAGGGGTGACAGAGAGAATTTAGAGCTACACAAAGATAGGTCTGAACAAAGGAATATCCAAAACTATAGGAATTGATGACCCCTAGGACAATCACTCTACTATGTGCTCAGGTGATATCATATTCATGGTCGTTCTGGCACATTTCTCAACAACAGTTAAAGACAGCCTTTGCTCCATACTGACCAGTAATAGCTACTGCTCACTGAGTACATTCTCTGTGCCAAGCACTGTTCTAAGTGCTTTGACCATATTAACTCCCTTAATCCTCACGACCACCCTGTAAGATAGGAATTATTAACATTCCAGTTTACAGCCAGCAAAACTAAGGCATAGAGAAGTTAGGCCATCTGCCTAAGGTCATGGCTTCTATTTGTCAGAATTGGATTCAAATCCAGGCAGACAGTCTCCAAAGTCCCACTCAACTTATACTGTTCCTGCCACTGATGGAAATAATAAAGATATTTTCACAACTAGAATATTTTCAACCTGCAAATATTTAAGTATTACATTTATATAAAACACAGTGCTTGATAGTGACACACAACATCATTGCTCCATAGGACATTATAGTCTAGCTTCATGACACACTATTTCCCTTGGGAATAGTTTCCCTTGCATACTAAGCCTCTGTTTCCTACAGGATACTGGAGCACACAGATACCAGGAGAATAACAGGAATGAGGAACGAGGTCCAGAAGTCACCAACAGCTATGTCTAATACTCTGAGACAGGTAAAGCTGTTTCCATAGAGCTCCAATTTAAAAAGCTAAAGAAAGGGATATGGGGCGGCTTATTCAGTTAAGCATCTCCCTTCACCTCAGGTCATGATCCCAGGGTCCTGGGATTGAGCCCCGCATCGGCCTCCCTGCCTAGCAGGGAATCTACTTCTCTCTTTCCCTCTGCTTCTCTCCCCACTTGTGCTCTCTATCTCTCTGCCTCTCAATAAATAAAATATTTTTAAAAAAATAAAAGCTAAAGCAAGCCTGCTAAGGCACAGATAATCACTGACTTCAACATTTTCATTGCTAAGATAATAAATTGGTAATCTTTCAGTTCCTTTAATTTTGAAGTGTTTTTTACATTCTTCATTCTCCCCTAACCTCAATGCCCTCAAATAAAATGATGCTCTACTTGCTGGACCTACTATTTCCCTTTATTAAAGTTTTCAGATCCTCAAGCCAAGAATGGGTAAGCCTATAGGCCACTTCAATTTTGAGGACTCTTCTACTACGTATATTTCTACTCAGGGTGACCATGGTCCGAAATCCCCAAAAAAAGTCTTCCTAGAATTCTAGTATGACACACAATTGCCCAGTTCTTTTTATGAAAATGACTACAGGAGAAACTATAATCAAGAGACAACAGTTTTTTATATATTTCTTGCTTTGTTTTCAAAGTCTGTTCTTGCTGTAGGTAATTACCTCATTTATATGGGATGTGAGTGAGCAAACAGATGTTAATGCAGGGCAGAGTGTCACATCCAGAAAATGTTTCTAGAGTACACATGGCATCATTATAAGTAGCATACAATATGATAATACATTTCCCTAAAGGCCTTATGCCATAAACATATGTCTTCTAACTCTGTTTCCCCAAAAACGATGCCATTGCAGAAACTTTTACAGAGGTTCTTTCCCACCACTTTTTAGTCTACCTGGATCTCATGTCAACAGAATAGGAAGCAAGAGTCAGGGTTTGAGTGTTTCTTCCTCTTCCACTTTACTAAAACAAGTGATTTGGAGATTTTCTATTCAGGAATGTCTACAATTAGAGTTGGTACTCTAAAGGATACTTTTTGCTAATCAACTGAGTGATTTCAACATCCACACCCACTTTTATAAGATCCCTGCTTAGTCCATTCTCCTTTAGATGTAAGTATTCACAGGCCTAAGTGCTAGAGATCCTGTCCTGGCATGAGACTGTGTGATTCTACATCACTTTTCTTTTTTCCCCATGTTTGGTTTACTTGGACAGGAGACAGGAACACTCCTCTGCCAGCACTGCCATCATCCATCCTGATGTAGGACCTACCCATAATACAGACACTAGATATGCTCCAATTATATTATTCTTTTCCCTCCAGATACTAAAAGTCCCATGGTGGTCATGACTTAATTACTGGTGCAAATGGGCACATTTGAGTGGGAGATAGTGGGCGCAGGGAGAAAGCATCACAAAGGAGAGCACTAGACCTGTACTGTTCTACACAGTCTCCTTACAGCTGAATTTTTCCACTTCTAGAGTGCAGTCCCTGCCTAGAGCCTGTGCTTAGGGGTGAGGTCCACCAGTCGAACAGCACACAGAAGGACATGTAGGCAGTGGCAAGGGAGAAGACAGGGCAACAGGAGTATCTGGAAAGAAACAAAACGCAAGTAGTAACTTGTGACATAAATGGAGTACAGAGCGCACACAGAGCCACCTGACCTGCTACACCAGCTGCCATCCTTCACACCAGCCTGAGCTCCCACCCACCTCCATGTTCTTCAAGAATGAGCAAAGGCCACTTGTCCATCAAAGCTAATTTGCTTGCAGTGTGAGAGTCCCCCAGGAGGTCAGCTCATTGTCTCTGGGCTCTGGAGCCTGTGCCTCAGTCACTCTGCCTGGCAGGCATGCCACATGTGTTTACAGATTCTCAGCACAGAGAGAAGGACTCTGTTGACATCTGTTCTGAAATAGCTCTTCATCTCTCTCCCCAGCTCTGTCCTCTGCCTAGAGAAGCACTACATTCCCAAATGTCCTACAGAAAACCTTGAGATTCCAGGGCCCTGAGAAAGCCCGGAACTAGGTGAAAGTAGTAGAAAGGAAGGCCTGTGGACTCTACATGTTTCGTAAGTCTATGTAACATTTTCCTCACTGCACTGAAAGTTTTTTTGAGGTTTACCAAAAGCAAGATGGTGGGAATCTGCTACTCTTGTTATCACATTCACATAGCATTTTTTCCACCTAGTACCTTGCAATATGCACTCAGCACTGTGCTAGCTTGTATTAGCCAAGCTTTTGGAGGAAGAAAACGGGAGTCATTTAAAGCAGGGGGCGGGGGGGGGGCTGTCATCTTTCTACTACACTGTTTCCCACACTCTGTTCTGGTTATCTAATTCTTCATGCAGTGCAGTCTGTCTCACTAGATTGTGGGTATCTTGAAAAATCTGTGTCATTCTACTTTTGGTATCCCCAGTACAAAGAACAGCAAGTACTCCAGTCTTTCTGAGTGGACTCTGTGTTCTAGAATATCTGAGAGTATGTGGTGATGGTGACTGTGGATGCAAATAAATTGTACTGAGCACTCACCTGCCTGGCTGGGCCCTTCCTCAAACCTCTTATGATTCAAAAGGCCCCTTTTCTTTCATTGCAATGGGTCTCCTTCCACTTCATTAATCTATCTGGTTCTCACACAGCCAGGACTCTGTGTATCAATAACTTTGAATTAAAAGCAATAGAGGGTATATTAAGTGTGAATACTCTAGCATAGGACTGCCTGAGGTCCTATATCTGTTCAATGAGGTTGAATGAGTTGAATGGGTTATTAGTTGAATGAGGATAAGTAGGTAACTTAGTGTCCTCTATCTCAGTTTCCTTATCTGTAAAATAGAGATACGATATCATCTATTTCTCAGAGTAGACAGTTTTTATGTTTAAAGACCTTAAGATAGGGTCTGATACATAGAAACAAATATCAGATATTATCACAGAGCAGTGGAATAAAAACATCAATAAATCACTTATATATTCATTTATATAGATCTAGTATTTTTGAAATTCTTACTGTGCATAAGGATAAGGCAATTGCCCCCACCCTTTAAGGTTGGATGGTTAAGTAGAGTGTCAGGAAAGCAAACAGACAATTTCCAAAATATATTTCTTTTTTTAATATTTATTTATTTATTTATTTATTTATTTATTTATTTATTTATTTATTTATTTATGATAGACAGAGAGAGAGAGAGAAAGAGGCAGAGACACAGGAGGAGGGAGAAACAGGCTCCATGCCGGGAGCCCGATGCGGGACTCGATCCCAGGACTCCAGGATCGTGCCCTGGGCCAAAGGCAGGCACTAAACTGCTGAGCCACCCAGGGATCCCCTCCAAAATATATTTCAAAAGGCCCAGGGTGAATAAGAAAGTGAGGAAGCACACAGAACTGAACCTGGCTGGGCAGAAAGATGGGGAGGGGAGAAAGATGAGGGAGATGGTGAAGAAAGCAGAAGGGAAGCAAGCAAAGGGAGTTGAGAAGCAAGGCTGAGGAAAAAGTAGGCATCAGACGGAGAGAGTCTTGAGTCCCCTTGTCAAGGAGTTTTGACTTTATCTTCAGAGCAATAGAATGTCACTAAAGGAAGTTATGCAGGAATTAATCTAATAAAATTTGCATCTTTGAAAGATCATGGCAGGCCCACTCTGAAGGAAGTTAGACCAAAGCAGAGAAACAAACAGCAGGTTGTTGCCATGTACTGGTTATGAGGTGACAATAGCATGAATTAAAGAAATGGTGCTAAAGATGGAGATAAGAGAATGGATTTGAAAAATCTTGAGAAGGTAGGAGAGCTAAGACCTGGCAATTAGTTGGATGTAGATGGAGGAGAAGATGGCTGGTGTTTCTACAGGATGGGAAAGAGTACAAAAGGCTGGGGTTCAACAAGAATAGTCATACCAAATATCAGAAGGACCATAGAGATTGTAGTTATGCTTGGCAAATTGTTTACTAGAGCCTCCCATTTGGGCCAACAGAATAATGATGGGAGAGTGGAGGTCTCTGTGACTGTATGGGTATCCCCACAGATGTCAGCAGAGGGAGGCTTAACTGAGAAAAGAGTGGGAATCTGAGAAGATGACACATATTCTTCTCCATAATAGGAGTATTCCTGGAGACCCAGTCTCCATAATTAGCCCAATTAACCTCACTTGCCTTTCCCAAGTCCATTAAGAAGTCAGCCAGGATTTAGAGAGCACAGCAATACACAGTCAGTACTGCACTAGCTGCTGTGTGGGGACAAAAGAAAAATAAGGTATGGTTTCTGTCCTTTAAGGAATTTTTAACCTACCTGAAGAGACATCTCCTGTACAGGAGACTTTATAAAACAGTGCAAAATAGAATATTCAATGCTAAGTTGAGGGGTCTGAGTTACATGCCCTGTAGGACACAGAGCCCTCTCAGCAATGTTGTGATTAGGAAAAAGCCCAGCCCAGGTTGGAGGTTGGCTTCAAAAAGATTTATGTGAATAAGAAGTTCCTGGCACATAAAAACAACTCAAATTTTTGTTTAATGAATGAACAAGATGGGGGGAATTCTTCTTTCCATTTTATCGTGTCTTCTTCCCTTCTGTTTAAAATTCCGTTAGTTGAAGCAGCATTTTTAAGTTATGAGCTTAATAGAACATCTGTCCTGACATTCCTTTGCTTTTTCACCCAACTCCCCAAAGAAAAAGGTCAAGCGCTTGCAAGTGTCATCAATCAGTAAGGGAGTAAGCAAAGGAAGGAGAAAGTAGAGAACAAATCCCGTTTACTAATTTTTCTATCTACACTTCCCATTCCAGTCCCAGGACTGAGCAGCTGGATGCATGTGATTGACACTGTATCATACTTATGTGCTGATGGATTTACATGGACTCAGCCCTACTGAAGTGGGTAGGCTGCAGAGCCTAACCTGCAAGGTGAGGTCATTTCTAGTGTCAGTCATCTGGGGAGCAGCAGTGACTGTGAGAACAGAGGCCAAAACTAAGTAGGCAGAGCTGAGGTTGCTGGGAGAAGTGAATCTCACATTCTTTGATCTACATTATTAAGAGCCAACGTAGCCAGTGGGATGTTCTTGGGCAGATGTTCCAGAAGCATCCAACCAATGACAGAACTGAAGGTAAGAAATAAGGAACTTGGTCAGGTGTTTCTTTCTTCTGGGCTTCCGTGTAAATAGAGACAGGAAGAGTAAGCACATTAACTGCACAAGAATCAAAATCTTTAAGCTAGAATGTTGGAATATATTTGAACTTCCATTTTAATTTTTCTTGTGTTATCCCTTAGTGTCTAACAAAAAATATTTTTGAAGCTCTGGCCTTTTTTTTGGTTGCATTACATAATTTCAGGAAAGAATTTTGGTCTACAAGTGAGCCAAAACATTAAAGCAAGGTGCCTCAGTATGGCCAGTGGGATGGTAATAAGGGTAATCAAACAGGAGAACCACAAGACAGAAGCAAAACTTGGGGCAAAGTTGAGGTCCTTGACAAGCCCCTTGACAATAGGACATCTCTATTCAGAAGCCTCAAACCTTCTGAATTTTATTAATGAGGACAGTATCTCAATTGCTCCCTTCATGCTCTATTTATGCTGCCTGAGATAGTCCAGTCCATGAATAAATATGGCTGGTGTTTAATCTCATGGCTCTAGATTTCAAACTGTGTACACAATGAGAGTCTATTTCTCCAGGAGCACTCCATGTGCTAACAGGCAAAGATGGACTTAGTCCCCAGTGGCCTGGCTTCTAAATGCACCATTTGTTCCATTTCACCACACCACCTAAAAAAAAAGATTGATAACCATTACCCTATGATGGCTTGATATAATCCTAACTCAAAGACCATAGATGAGAAGGCTTCCCAAGTCTTCTGGCACAGAAACCTAATTTCTCCTCCATAAGATATTCCAGTTGGCATATCTGAGTAGAATTGGATAAGACCAATCCTCCATGAGAGAGCATCAGGATGGCCAGAGATGGCATGTGTAGCTTGAAATTCAGGTGATTTAAGCACTCCACAGATATGATCTCATCCATCTACAGTAAACATTAGCTCATTTGTGGATTTCTTCTCTTATTAAGAATACATAATTATTTGCATTGTGTTTATACTTCAAAGGCAGAACAAGTCATTAACTAAACTAATACCCACCTCTTGTCCCAGCCAGGTTTTAAGTATTTACACAGTTAAGTACTTTTTAAGCCTATCTTTGTCACCTCTAAGTTTTTGATGGATTATAATGAATAAAATTATATAGTGAATGTTTAAATCTGAAGATGTTGCCTAGTTTCCAGATTTCTGTAAAAATAGAAGATGATTCTACAACCCTTTCCAAGGCAAATCAACTGAGATACAAAGGAATTTGGTAAAACTTACATAGGCAAGTGGAGAAACAAGAATAGAACCCCTAAATACATCTTAAATATATTTGCTTATCTCTATAATTTTACCAGGTATTGTGCTGAATTATTTATAAATACTCCCATTTAACCCCAACCCTTAGGAAAGATATGATAGCCATTTTACAGATGAGAAAACAGACTCAAAGGCTGAAAAAGCTTTCCCACGATCGCATACTGGAAATGGCACTTAGATCCTGAATTTCAAACTTAATATTCTGACTGTTCATGTGTCAGTACTCCTGAAGAGAAGGTCCTGTCCCTATACCAAGCTTGCAGAATTCTAACCACTAGGCTGTCTCCTCTAAACTCTTACACTTTAATAAAAAGTTAAGGGCTTCATATTAGATTCTTGACTCAGAGAAACTTCTCTATTTTGGAACGGCCACTGAGAATGCAAAGACTACAACTTCAGTTAGTGAGATAATCAGAATCCAGATGTTCCTGGCAGGCAAAATCATATGCAGTCCTAAAATCTGAGACTGACTTACCATATAAGTGCTCTCTTCCAAAAAGTATTCAACTCTGGGCATGATGGGACAGGTTTCCACCAAGGGTATACATGTATAGATTTTAAGAATGTACATACCCAGATTGTAAAAATTTTGAGAACAGAGACTTTTCCTATCTGTATTTAAGAGAAGTTATCATGAAACAAAATTTTAAAATGTATAACAACGATGTTTTCAAAGATTTTATCTGAGAGACAGAGAGTCAGAGAGAGCACAAATGGAGGGGAGTGGCAAAGGCCGAAGCAGAGTCCCCCACTAAGAGGGAGCGGGATGCATAACTTGATCCCAGGACTCTGGGATCATGACCCGAGCCCAAGGCAGATGCTTAGTTGACTGAGCCACCAGGCACCCCAAAACTTGCTTAATTTTTTATGTTTTGATATTATGCTATGATAAAGGATGGAGAATCTTTCTGAAAATATATACAGATACTATTCATTATAGTTGAGTTCCAATTTTTGCTTACATTTTTGCCAACAAAAGCCATTATATGAAAGTGGTGAGGTACACACATATTTTAAAGTTTTGTTTAAGTTATCTCTATACCCAACATGGGGCTCAGACCTACAACCCCAAGATCAAGAGCCATATGCTCTTCTGACTGAGCCAACCTGGTGCCCCTCACAAAATCTAAACATATGGCTGGAAAACATTCTTTTTAGGATGAAGAGGAGGAAGAGGTAGTTACCTCTGAAAAGAAGTGAAGAAGGTCCCTTCTGATAGATGCCTGAGGAGTCAATTATAGGAATGTGACAACTCTCAGCATCCACCGGTCTGTAGATATGTGTGAGGAGGGGTGGAGGGCAGAGGGAGAATTTCAAGCAGTTCCATGTCCAGTGGGAAGCTCAATCTTAGGACGCTGAGATCATGACCTGAGTCAAAATCAAGATTTGGACGCTTAACTGACTGAGCCACCCAGGTGTCCCTAGGTGCATCTTTGCTGCAGGGATGAGGGATTTGCCCAGGAAGAACTGAAAGCTGTGGAAAGTCACTGCTGCAGCCCAAGGAGACTTACTAAGCAGAAGCATTCACAGCCATGGGCAAGCAATGGCAGCACCTGATGCTATGCTGGTCTGCAGTTTACTATAAGACAAGAGCAAGGAAAGGCATGGAATAAGTTGACCACGTTCAAGGAAAAGGAGGAAGTTTATCAAGTTATTAAAAGGTATTGATATTTTAAAAAAAAAGGAACCTTCTAGGAATCTAAATATTTACTTAACACT
The DNA here is from genome assembly GCF_003254725.2 of Canis lupus dingo. Taxonomy (NCBI): domain Eukaryota; kingdom Metazoa; phylum Chordata; class Mammalia; order Carnivora; family Canidae; genus Canis; species Canis lupus. The sequence goes on from NC_064272.1 coordinate 1,650,980, forward strand.
TGCTAAAACATTTTTGGTTGTTTTTTTTTTTTGATTAATTAATTTTATTTTAGAGAGAGAGAGAGAGAGACTGCACAAGTGGGGGGAGGGGCAAAGAAAGAACGAGTGAGCCAGGGACCCCCGCTGAGCACAAAGCCCAATGTGAGGCTTGATCCCAGATCCTGAGATCATGATCTGAGCTGAAACCAAGAGCTGGATGCTCAACTGACCAAGTCATCATCAACAGTGTCAATGAAACTTTCTATGCAAGGAAGGTGCCACTGCCACCTAGAAGCAGGAAATCTAAATTGCAAGACAAAAGTCCTTGCCTTTGACAAAAGTCTCCTTGAGAAATGTCAATTAAAAGTGAGGAAGAGGGATCCCTGGGTGGCGCAGTGGTTTGGCGCCTGCCTTTGGCCCAGGGCACGATCCTGGAGACCCGGGATCGAATCCCATGTCGGGCTCCTGGCGCATAGAGCCTGCTTCTCCCTCTGCCTGTGTCTCTGCCTCTCTCTCTCTCTCTGTGACTATCATAAATAAATAAGAAATTAAAAAAAATAAAATAAAATATTAAAAGTGAGGAAGAACTAAAAACACCCAAAATCACTGTTCCCCATCTGTGAAATACCCAGATATTGGCTGTTTAACTGACCAGCAGACCCATCACAGTCTAGCCTCTCCTAGGGAGAAAGCTTATTAATTCAAGTGAGAGCAATACCTATAATGTCAATTATCTTTTTGATGATCCTCAGATTTCTCGCAAGAGCTAACACAAAAAAAGCTCCATCTGGAAGAATTAATGGAGAAATATGATGGGCCCAAGAATCCCCTGGGTAAGCCTGCTGACATTTCAGATTCCTGGGACCCTGGCTCCAGGTCGGTCCTTTAAAAGAATATCCCAGGTGACTCTGAAGCAGGAGGTGTCTGACCCTAATTTGAGAGACATTGCAGAATAATCAGACCAAACAAGTAAATGCAGGATCCTGGTGAGTAGCCAATTCTCACTCTAGATCCTTCCGTAAAGAGTTCAATTCATCAAAATATAAAATTCTCTTTCAGGTGAGTAACCCAATAGTTTGAAATCCATAGGACTATTGTTTTTAGAATCTTGCCCGAAATGGCCCAAACCAAAAAGTAACATCCAGGCATCCTGGACACCTATTTTCTGCCTAGCATCAGTGTTTCTGGCACAGTGAGGAAGAGTATTACTAAGAGCTTGGCAAAAATGAGTACTGTGAAACTGGTGTTCTTTAAAATAAGGAAAAAGGGACAAAACGCTGGGCAGCTGGCTTGTAAAACTGCCTGCTGGGAGGAAGCATGAGTGCCAGGCTGGATGGCTGGTTTGATTCTTGATAGAGCCAAGTTTCCCCTCTGCCCAGCATGGTCAGCATGTTACGTAAGAAAGATGCCAAAAGGTGAAAACTTGCAACCCATGCATCTGTAAATACAAACAAACAAACAAACAAACAAAAACGCACCGAGTAGTGGAGCAGCAAAATATACCTGGTATTTCAGGGCTGAGATAACCAAAATAATGACTCTTTTATATGGTCCTTAAAAATGATGGCCATGAATTAAACCCTAGCTTCACGAGTGGCAGAGATAACACAGTAAATCCTGCGGGTAATTAACAAGATCCTAAAATCCCTAGTTTCCAATGGGAGTGACCAAGAAAAAGCTGCAGCTATTACTCTGAAGAGCTTGTGGATTGGAAAGACAGCCCTCAGGAAAGAGGGCAGGCAGCAGGGGAGCAAGGTGGTGGAAGCAGGATGCATGTCCCATGTTCCATGGAGGTGGCAGGGGCGCAGATGTCAGCCAGAGGAGGGGCACAGGGCACAGGGTGATAGAGGTAGAACAAGGTGCAAGAGGCAGAAATACCAAGGGATGGGATCCCTGGGTGGCACAGCGGTTTGGCGCCTGCCTTTGGCCCAGGGCGCGATCCTGGAGACCCGGGATCGAATCCCACATCGGGCTCCCGGTGCGTGGAGCCCGCTTCTCCCTCTGCCTGTGTCTCTGCCTCTCTCTCTCTCTCTCTCTCTCTCCCTCTCTCTCTGTGACTATAAATTTTTTAAAAATTTTAAAAATTAAAAAAAAAAAGAAATACCAAGGGATGAGGTAAAAGCCGAAGCAAGGGGGCTGATAGCAGTCTAGTCTCAACCTAACGTGCATGTTAGTCTCAAGCTTGATTTGCCTTAGTGTTGGTGGAAGAACATGGACCAGCATCGGACTGCCCATGTATCCCTTCTAGTTCACTTGTTCGCTCCTCCCTTTTGAGTGGTGATCTGGGCATTAAAGAATCTAGAAACCCTGGGGAGGCTGCTCTCTGTCACCAAGGCAGAGGCAGTCAGCAGCAGCAGGACAGAATGTGTGTCTTGTGGCTATTTCATCACAGCACAGGAAGGGGATGGTTGAAGAAAGCCTTATGAGGCACCACCGAGAGCAGAACAAATGCTGGGCTGGCACTGCAGGCTGACAGACAGGAGAGAGATGTTGGGTGCTCAGAGGCAGTGCTGTTCTCCATGGTACACTGCTCATCAGCATCACTCATGTCTTCAGGGTCCTGCCTTCACTGCAGCACCAGCTCTGCCACGCTGGAGGGCTCAGGATCTCAGGTGGGCGCAGAGCTCATGGTGACGAAGAAGACAACAGCTTGGCTTCCAAATGGTTTGAATTTTTCGTTCCCCAATGCCTCCTTCCCACTCCCAGATTGAATCCAAATTCCAATGTGGAAATGCAGTTTTTATTTTTGCCCACACATGGAGTTTTCGCTTTGATAGAAATAAGCCTATCACTGTAAACTAAGTTCTAGATTGAAAAAATATTTTGGCAGGACTATATGGACAAATGTTCATAAGATTTGCAGTTATAAAAAAGCCTTTGTGATGGTAAATAACAGTCATAAATATCCCTCGCCAATATGGAAAAAGCATTTTCATACCTTTATAAAGAACTAGACCCCATCCATTCAAACTGTCTCATAGTGTCTGAGCTAAACTACTACCACTAGATGCTTAGATTTACAAAGATTAGTACTATATGCAAGGATCAGTATGATGTGCCCCCATTTGCAAGGGGGCATGTAGTGCTCACCACGGATCTTTTAAAACATGTACATACATCAGGGAGTCAGCATCATCAGTCAGCAGCTGCAGGAGCTGAAATCGCTTACAATAAGCACTGTTTGAAAAAACAGAATAAAAAACTCTGGGAACTATACCAAAATAAAAAGCTCTTGCACAGCAAAGAAACAACAAAACACAAAGGGAACCTATTGAATGGGAGAATATATTTGCAAATGATATATCCAGTAAAAAGTTAATATCCAAAACACACAAAAAGAGTTTACAACTCAACATCAAAGAAAAAAAAATATGATTAAAAAACTGGCAGAAAATGTGAATAGAAATTTTTTCCAAAGAAGACAGACAGATGGCCAGAAGACTCATGAAACAACGTTCAACATTACGGGAAATCCAAATCGAAAACCACAATGAGGTGTCGCCTTAAACGTGTTATCTTTTTGAATCTGGCTTTTCTGACAAGTGTTGATGAGGATGTGAAGAACAAGGGACTCTAACACACTGTGGGTGGGAATATAAACTGGTGCAGCTACCATGGAAAATAATATGGAGGTTCCTGAAAAAATTAAAAACAGAACTACCATATGATCTAGCAATTCCACTACTGGGTATTTACCCAAAGAAAACAAATACACTAATTTGAAAAGATACAGGTGCCTATGTTTGTTGTAGCTTATTTACAATAGTTAAGATATGCAAGCAACCCAAGTGCCATCTATAGATGAGTGGATAAAGATGTAATACACACACACACACACACACACACACACAATTACTCAGCCATAAAAAAAAGAGTGAGATCTTGCCATTTGCAGCATGGATGGACCTAAAGGTATTATACTAAGAGAAATAAGGCAGAGAAAGACAAAAACCATATGATTTCACTTATACGTTGAATCTAAAACCAAATGAACAAAAAACTAGACCCATAAATACAGAGAATGAACTACCGGTTTCCAGAGCAGGGGATGGGGGTGGGTGTCGAGGGATAGACAGAAAGGAGAGTGGGAGATGCAGCCGTCTAGTTATGGAATAAGTCACAGGGATAATAATCATCACTGCTTCCCTGGAGTGGGAGCGGAGAGGCATATGACCTCCTCAGGTTAGAGCTTCAATAATGTCTCCTCACCAGGAAACATTCTAAGTAAGGAGTTGGACAGTCATCTGCGAAGATCAGTTATATTCCATTCTCTCCAAAGCTTCCTTCGTTGAGATCACGGATCCCTTTCATTCAGGGCATAAACCAGCTCCCGATCAACATAAGGAAACCATGAGGAGACTTAGTCTCTTCCTACCTGAACCCAACCCATCGCTCAGCATCCTTGAAGCTGGCCAGGAAACCTACGTCCTGGGCCACCACTAGCGTTCCCTTTGTCTCAGCCCTGCGGGGAAGCCGACCCCGGCTACTGAGGCTGGCAGACAGATGCTGCAGGACAGACTGTGGCATTTCCTGTCCCTCCCCTCCTGGACAACCAGGAGTCACCTCCAGGATGGAATGGGTTTTTTTAGAGCAGGGAGGGGCAGAGGTTAAGGGATAGAGAGAGAGCCTTAAGGAGGCTCCAGCCCAGTGTGGAGCCAGGCTCAGGATTGGATCTCACGACCTGAGCAGAAGTGCAGAGCCAGATGCTTACCTGCCTGAGCCGCCTGCCCCACCCCCCAGCGAGCGGATGAGCACAGTGATGGAAACTGGCGGCGTGATGGCACACCCCAAAAAGCCGAGTCCTTGCTCACGGTGACCTAAGCAAAGCCTGCCAAGATCCTACGGAGACAAATGCTCCAAATTACCCGCTTGCTCCCCAGGGGCATTTGTCCCAATGCTCGCCGTGAATAAGAGGGAGATGGAAGCCGTGTTTGGCGTCCTACTAAACTTGTACATCTTGTGAAAGCAGCAAGTTGGTTTGTTACTCTAGCAATTGGGATGCTCCGTGGCAGGCTGCAGGTAAGTGTGAATGGGATGCTAACGAAGTCAAGGGCGTAGCTTTGCTCCATTTCACGAGGACGTCTGTGTACCTCAGCAGGCTAGCTACTGTACCATCACGTAGTCAAACGAGGGAACAGGTGTCGAGGGCTGATGACTGCGAATTCAGCCCCGCAACAATTTCTGAAAGCGTGGTCTGAGGACCACTTGCACAAGAATCATACAGAAGTTAAAAAAAAAAAAAAAAAAAAAGATTCCTGACCCCACCCAATACAAGGCTCGGGAAGGAAGAATATGCTTGCTCGAGTTTGAGAAGCACTGCCCTTCCAGACAAGCTCTGTGCCAAAACCCCTACATGTTAGTCAGACTTTTTTTTTTTTTTAAGATTTTATTTATTTATTTGAGAGAGAAGGAGAGAGGGGGGTAGAGCGCACTAGTGCAAGCACACCAGTAGAGGGAGAGGCAGAGGGGAGAAGGAGACTCCCCGCAGAACAAGGCATAGCTGCAGGGCTCCATCCCAGGACCCCAGGATCATGACTGGAGCCGAAGGCAGGCCGATGCTTAACGGACCCAGCCCCCCAGGCTTACCATCTTTAAAGATAAAACATTCTTAACATCACTTCACTTGGGAAACCAGGTAATGAGCAAAAACACAGCATTTATGTTTCAACTTGAATGGTGATCAGAGGAGGCTCTGGAAACTTTCTCATGAATGCCCAAAAGTCCTCTGTCTTGGCTTCATTTTCCACCAAGAGTATTCTCTCTAGCTGTTTACTAGAGCTTCTGCTGAATGAGAACACTATGGCTTCTTTGTTGACTCGGTCTCAGAGCATGCCTTAGTTTCTAAAAACTCTCCTCATCTTTAAGTAAAAGAAGTGAAATGGTCTCAACTCAGATACCGAAGCTTATCATGGTAACAATTAAAATTTCAAGTCTCAAGGGACTGCTTCTGGGATGGAAGAGGTGGATGGGAGATCAATTATTTCACCCTCTGTGCCCTGAGGCAGCAGTGTGCCTGAACCATGCCCAAAAAGATGACAATCTGTTCTGTTCTGTAGTAGAAATATCTTGGGACATATAGTGAAGTGCTCAAGGACTTCAGGCAAAAGTCCTTGATGAAAGTGCTCCAATAGTGCCATGGATCATTAGGGGAAGGGGTTTTTAATTCTGTCAACCACTCCACAGCTAAGAAACAACTGTTTGAGAGAGGCTTACACAAACAGTCTTGCACCAGCTGTTTGCATCTTCTAAAGGCTTTGGATAAGGCTCAGTTGAGTTTAAGTGAAATGGGAGGAAAATTATTTGCAAATGTCCTAAGAGAGAGAAAGCAGCTAAATTCTGGGATGATAGCATTAGGAACTCTTTGTTCCCTGAAATACAATGTCTGTGAACAATAACAAATTAATCCTCTAATGTGCTGGAATTATTTAAAAGCACCTATTTGCTGCATGTCAGGAAATGGAAAAGAAAATACTGTTTACAAAGGATTCATTAAATTTTTGAGTGCATGTAGTTTGTTTAGGTCACTATAAAAAAGAATGAAACTTTAGGGGCGCCTGGATGGCTCCATAGGTTAAGCCTCTGACTCTTGGTTTTGGCTCAGGTCATGACCTCATGAGTTGTGAGATGGACCCTCCACACTGGGCTCCAGGCTTGGAGAATCTCTCCCTGTACTCCTCCTGCCACTCGTGCATGCCTGCCCCCCCCCCCCATCAAATAAATAACTAAATCTTTTTTTAAAAGATTTTATTTTATTTATTTATTTATTTATTTATTTATTTATTTATTTATTTATTTATTTATGAGAGACGAGAGACAAAGAGAAAGAGAGAGAGAGTGTGGCAGAGACACAGGCAGAGGGAGAAGCAGGCCGCATGCAGGGAGCCCGACGTGGGACTCGATCCCGGGTCTCCAGGATCAGGCCTTGGGCTGAAGGTGGTGCTAAACCGCTGAGCCACCTGGGCTGCCCCAAATAACTAAATCTTAAAAAACAAAAAAACAAAAAACTTTAAGGAATAAAACTATTGAATGAACTGCTTGAAAAGGAGAAGTTGTCTACTTAAACATCTGGAAATCTTAACCTCTAAAACCATTAGAAACAGTTCCTTTACCAAACTCTCCTCATAGGACAGTCACCATCAGACCCAAGGGGTTATCTTGTGTAACATTTTACAACAAGCCAGAGGGAGAACAAACCCAGTTCTCTCAAGTCACTGTCCTGTGTTCTTTAGAAATGGTTTGATCTGTGAATTATGAATATGCACACAACCTCAAAAGATTATACAGAAGGCCATAATCATGACTTAAGTTCATCCCCCCCTTTTAAAATACCCATGAGTAATAAAAAAGATGCATAGGACATGGCTTGTTTCCTTAGGATTCAATTTTTTTTTAAAGATTTTATTTATTTATTCATGAGACACAGAGAGAGGCACAGACACAGGCAGAGGGAGAAGCAGGTGCCTTGCAGGGAGCCCGACATGGGACTCGATCCCGGGACTCCAGGATAACACTCTGGGCTGAAGGTGGAGCTAAACCACTGAGCCACCCGGGCTGCCCAAGATTCAAATTTTAACGCAAATGCAACCCGTCATGTTTCTCCCATTAAAAGCCACAAATGAAAAAGAAGGTAATCACAGGGTAAAAAAATGGCAAGTCTTTGTGATACAATTAGTAAGTTCAGGAGTTGATGGAGGAAGAAAAAAAATACTGCTAATTGGAACCAAAATAGCAGCTATTAGGTCTGAAGACCAAAGTACTAAATACTGCAGAGGAGCCCGGGTATGAATACGACCTACTCATAATTCACCTGGGGCCATTTGTCTGCTGTGAACAAGTAAATGACAAATGAACAGCAGAGCCATGGTGCCACTTTACACACTAAATAAATTCTTTGTGAAGATTCCCACCACTAAGGTACAGACTGTCTTTAAATAAAAAGAGGGGACCAGTATTGCCTCAAGCAGATAAGTCATCACTAAAGTATTAATAACTCAAGTAGGAAGGCGGACAATATAGATGAGGAAAGATCTCAGGGTTAAAAGATTGAACCTTTTTTTTTTTCTTTAAACTGGGTTCTTGGGCAGCCCTGGTGGCTCAGCAGTTTAGCACCACCTTTGGCCCAGGGTGTGATCCTGGAGAACCAGGATCGAGTCCCACGTTGGGTTCCCTGCATGGAGCCTGCTTCACCTTCTGCCTGTGTCTCTGCCTCTCTCTCTCTCTGTGTCTCTCATGAATAAATAAATAAAATATTTTAAAGAATAAAAACAAACAAACAAACAAGGTTCTTAGATCCAGCAAATGACAAATGCATCAAAAAACCTGACATATGGAGGGGCACCTGGGTGGCTCAGCGGTTGAGTATCTGCCTTCAGCTCAGATTGTGATCTCCAGGTCCTGGGATCGAACCCCACATCGGGCTTCCTGCTCAGTGGGGAGCCTGCTTCTCCCTCTCCCTCTGCCTTTCCCTCTCCCCACTCATACTCTCTTTCTCTCCCAAATAAAATCTTAAAAAAAAAAAAAAAAAAAGCAAACCTGACATATGTTAAACTTGATCTTTATGCTATTTGCCTGTTTACCTTCTCCTCTCCCGGCAATCAGAAACAGCAGAGTGTGAGGCTCAGTGTGGATGGAGAAATAAGAATAAAACTTCTTGAAAGAAAATAGTTTCGCTGTTAATGGAAAAGAACTGGAGCTGTGTTTTTCAGAACCTAAGCATGGCTGGAATCGTACTCTACCCCTCGGAGCTGGTGAATTCACATGTAGGCCGATAGGACCTTTCCTCTCCTCCCTGCACAAAGTGATAACAGCGCCCAGCCCAACCTGAACGATGACCTGCTACAGAGCACCTGCTCGATGCAGACAGCCTGCCCTGGCCCCAGGGCCCCCAGAGGGCCAGCTCACCATGCGGGCACACCTATCCAGAATACTCCCAGCCATTTCTGTTCGTCTGCACACATGGGCAGCAAACACTCAACATGCAAACAGGTGCTGTGGCAGCGAATAGAAAAGGAATGTCTTGTCTAACAGAATGACTGGCCTTCGTGTCCTCGTGCCACCGCATGGCCACCATCCTCTAGAAGATGTTTTCTTGGACAACTGCTGCTGTGTAAATTCTCTGCCGTATGATTTTTTCTCTTCTGTAGGGTCCTTTCCTTAATGCTCTCACCTTCCCATCTCCTCACTTGGCCTCTTGCCCCTTCTAGAACACCTATGCCATGATCAACATGTTCTATCATTCACCCTCTGCCTTCTCACTGAAGACCAGCTGGGCAGACCCAGCTCCTCCCCAAGGACCTTGCTTCCCGAGGGGACCTCCCAACTATAGGCTGCTCATTCTCTCACACCTCATGTTGCTGAAGTTCAGGAGGTGGGTTCTATATCCTTGTCCCACCAGGATCATCTCCAGATCATTACTCTTCTACAAGTTAGCTCCTCTTCTTTAAGTTGCCTACTCCTGGTAACATCATCCTCCACTCCCTCCCTCATTACTATTTGTGTATTTCCTGGACCTTCCCTTCACTGAAATCTCCAGCTCCTTTTTATTCCTACTGCTGGGGACTCCAACATTCACAATGTTATTTATGTTGAATTGTGCCCTCCCAGAATATATGAAGACCTAACACCCAGCACTTGTGAATATGACCATATTTGGAAATAGGACCTTAAGAGATGTCATCAAATCCAATGTGACTAATGTCCTTATAATGAGAGGAAAACACCATGTGAAGATGAAGGCAGAAATTAAGGTTACACCGTTATAAACCACAGGACACATGGGGCCACCAGATACTGGAATGGGCAAGGAGGGATCCCCCTACAGGGGCTTCCAAGGTAGCATAACACTGCCAAAACCTTGAGTTCAGATTCTAGCCTCCAGAACTATAAGGGAATAAGCTCCATTATCTTAAGCCACTTATTGTGTGGTTGTTTGCTACAGCAGCCATAGGAAGTCAATGCATTCTGTGAATATCCATCACCTATTACAACGTCTCATGCACTTTGCTTCCTCCTTACCAATGCTCGTCTGTACTCCAGCTCAGCCACCCTCTCTCATGGTCATAGGCTAAAATCATGTCTTCAACCAAACCACTGCACTCTGAAACCTCTGACACAGCCCACCGTCTCACCATCCACTCATCTTCCAGCTTGCTTGCTTACACACTCAACTGCTCTCATTGCTGTTTTTATCACTTATTTCTCTTTGCTATCATTCAACTTAAATTCTAAGATTTCATTGGCCAGAGTCCCAGACTCTCTTGCCCCCCTGTCACTGATCACACTCACCAGCAATGTTTTGACCCTGGCTGAATTAACCATCTACTGTCTTCATGCCTGTGCTGGGACTGAAGGGGACACAGTCAGAAAATTGACAGCACTAAAAATTCATGGTCACCAACCTCAAGTAGACCTCAATGCTGGGCCCACACCCTGCTTAGCAATCTTATACTCTTCTCTCTCCAAATGGACAGAACCTACCCATCTACTCTCATCCTTGCCATCCTCCTTCCTATTCAAGGGCATAGAAGTTCCTCCTTTCCTTGAAAGTCAGTTCCTCGTCTGTTCTTAACACCAGCCCTTTCCATTATACCAGCAATTTTCACACTAACCCATCCATTCCCTCTCCTGCATCTCCTCTTTTCTCCTTGTCCTCCTCCTCCAGCACCTTCCCATAAGCTCTTAAACACGCTTATGTCTTTCCCAGTACAGAAGTCCCTCCATCCTCCAAACCTTCTCCAGCCATCGCTCTCTCTCTTTTAGAGATGATCTGCATGGGTTGCCTTTGCCTTATTTATTTCTTACTCTTCACTTCCTCTAAATTGGCTTCTGAAAAAATAAATAAATTGGCTTCTACCCCATCCCCTCATTGAGAAGAACTCTCACCAAGATTGCTGCTGGCCTCCAAGTCAGTACATCTCATGGACACATTACACCTTTTATTACCTGACCTTTTATTACCTCCAAGTGGCATTCTACCTTACTGATTATGCCCCTTTCTTGATCTCTGCCTTTGCTTTCTATGACACCACACATGCCTGTGTTTCCTTGAGCTCTCAGGATGCTCCTTCTCATTCTCTGTGATGCTACTCTTCCTCCACTCATTTTAAAATATTGAAAGTTTCCAGGCCTTCTCGTATCTTAACCCATTATTTGCCACTCACTCTCATAGCTGGGTTTACTAGCCTTCCAATATTTTTTTTTTTTAAGATTTTATTTATTCATGAGAGACACAGAGGGAGAGAGGCAGAGACACAGGCAGAGGGAGAAGCAGGCTCCATGCAGAGAGCCCGAAGTGGGACTCGATCCCAGGTCTCCAGGATCATGCCCTGGGCTGAAGGCAAGTGCTAAACCGCTGATAAGCCAATATTTCTTAACCTATCTTCTGAACTCCTAATCCATATGTCCAGATGCCTATCAATTTTTTTCTTGCGTCTCTTACTGGCCTTTTGAATTCCACATGTCAAAACCTCAGTGCATAAGCTCCACCACCACCCTCTGTCCTAACTTACTCCTTTCCAAATAAATTCCTTTCACTGATAAAATGCCCTTTATGGGCAGAAGCCTATACATCTGGAGTCACACTTGATGATTCCTATCTTTATTCTTTTTTTTTTTTTAAGAAAGTATTTTTTAAAATTTTTATTTATTTATTCATGAGAGACAGAGAGAGAGACAGAGAGAGAGAGAGAGAGAGGCAGAGACACAAGCAGAGAGAGAAGCAGGCTCCATGCAGGGAGCCTGACATGGGACTCCATCCCGAGACTCCAGGATCACGCCCTGGGCCGAAGGCAGGCACTAAACTACTAAGCCACCCAGGGATCCCCTCCTACCTTCATTCTTTAGCCATCCTATGCATTGTTAGCCATACCTGATTTCAATTCAATTGCAATCTACACTTCCTCCTTTAATATGAGGAATCCATATAGCTTTCACAAGTTCATGTTCTCCTCTGACAACAAACCCCTGTTCACATTCAGCTCCTATCCTTGCTACTTCAAAATCCCCTCATCTTCTCCCTTTTCTTTTGCATATGCCAAAGCTGCACTCAGTTTAGTCCCCTCAATAATAGTGCCATCTCTTAGTTCTCCATTCTTTGCAACCTCAATCTCTCCTTCTCTAGAGCCTCCTCCTTCTTTGCCTGGAAACATTCTTGTGTTTCTCACTGTGGACACAGCACTATAACCTAGATTCTGCTTTAACACTATTTTTTGGGCAGCCCCAGTGGCGCAGCGGTTTAGCGCTGCCGCCTACAGCCCAGGGCGTGATCCTGGAAACCCGGGATCAAGTCCCATGTCGGGCTCCCTGCGTGGAGCCTGCTTCTCCCTCTGCCCGTGTCTCTGCCTCTCTCTCTCTCTCACTCTGTGTCTCTCATGAATAAATAAAAGTAAAATCTTTTTATTTTTAAAAATTAAAAATTTTTAATTTTTTATTTAAAAAAAAAACCACTATTTTCTCTTCTTCCTTATTTTTTTTTGGGGGGGGGAGAGGGAGAGAGAGAATCGTAAGCAGACTCCACACCCAGTGCAGAGCCTGACACAGGGCTCAATCTCACAACCCTGAGACCATGACCTGAGCCAAAATCAAGAGTTGGAGGCTTAACTGACTGAACCACCCAGGTGCCCCTCTTCTTCCTTTTAACATTCAACTGCTTCAGAGAGTAGTAAACACTCACTGATGAAGTTCTGATTTGGGTAAAAATGGAGAAGCTTAGACCAGAATAATTCTCTTGACAATAACTATTATAAATTCTTAACAAAAATTAAAAAAAAAACAAAAAACAAAAAACGGTTTGCAGGCACTGGAGAACAACCTAAAGCTGGAAGGAACAGAACTCTTGAAAGATGGGAAGTCCAATAAGTGATATCTATATTCAATTAAATTTTCCCTTGAATCTATATTCAATTATACTTCCCCTGTTCATGGGGTTCATGGAGGATAAACCTCAGGAAAAAAGCTACTATTGACATACTGACATTGATGTGGCCAAGGTCAACACTTTGATCAGGCCTGATGGAGAAACCAGAGACCTGACTCTGGGCTGTCAGAATATCAGGAAATTGAAAAGGAGCACTCTGGGAAGAACAGAACCACCACAGATGAAAACCCAAAAATCAATACACAAATGTCCCTCAAATGTTTTGGACAACTGAACCGTGCAGGGCAGTTATTTCAAGTATCTAAGGGAGGGCTACAGCTAGACCACTAAAAATGAGTGAAGATTTCAGCAGGTACCCAATTTTAGAGTGTCAGAATTTGGTGTTCAACTCTTGCTATTAGAAGGAAACACTTAGGATTTTCATTAAAACTCAGAAGACCAAGGACTATAGTCTAGGAATAAAATCAAAACCAAAATAGACTAAGCTTCCATAAAAATCAAGAAGGTCTACCAATAATTTAACTGCCTGCTAGAATCAAATGCAAAACTCTTCAGGGGAAGATAATAAATGAGAACTACAAAATACCACTTACGATCTTTAGTATACAATTACTAGATATCAAAAGAAATAGGAAAATGTGACTCAAAATCAAGAGAAAGCTCAGTTAGTGGTAAACCCACAGACAATCCAGATACTGGCATTAACAGTAAAATATTTAAAAGAACTATTATAATTATGTTAATAAATTTATAGAAAAAGATAGGAATAATGTCAAAAGAGACTTCAAGGTTACTATGTAAAACCTCAGAAATGAACTAATGGAAATGTCTGAATTTAAAAATACATAACTGGAAAAAATTCACTGGAGGGAGTTAATGGCACATTTATATTAAGTAAAAAGTATTGCCCTTTCTCAAAGATGGCGCCAAAGGCAAAGAAAGAAGCCCCTGCCCCTCCCAAAGCCGATGCCGAAGCAAAGCCTTTGAAAGCTAAGGAAGCGGTGCTGAAAGGCTTGCACAGTCACAAAAAAAAAGATCTGCACGTCACCTACATTCCGACGACCCAAAGCAGCCCAGATATCCTCAAGAGAGGGCCCCCAGGAGAAACAAGCTTGATCACTATGCCATCATCAAGTTCCCCCTAACTACTGAGTGAGCCATGAAGAAAATAGAAGACAACAACACACTTGTGTTCATTGTGGAGGTCAAGGCCAACAAGCACCAGATCAAACAGGCTGTGAAGAAGCTCTATGACATTGATGTGGCCAAGGTCAACACCTTGATCAGGCCTGATGGAGAGAAGAAAGCATATGTTCGACTGACTCCTGACTATGATGCTTTGGATGTTGCCAACAAAATTGGGATCATCTAAACTGAGTCCAGCCGGCTATAAATCTAAATATAAATTTTTTCACCATAAAAAAATAGTATAAAGTATCAGCTAACATAAAAGCAAGCCAGCAGGAATTATTCAAATTGAAGCACAGAGAGAAAAATAGTAAAGAAAAAAGTAAGCCATTTTAGTGACCTATGGAACAACATCAAACAGTTTAATATATAAGTAAATGGAATTCCAGAAAGAGCAAATGTGGCAGAAAAAAATATATTAAGAAGTAATGGCTCTCAAGTTTCCAAACTTGGTTAAAAACAAATAAAACAACAAGCATCAAAAGATTCGTGAAGCCCAGCAAAACCAAGGCAAGACAGATGTAAAGAAAACCACCCTCAAATGTCATCGTTCAAACTGAAAAACAAAATGTCCTGAATCTTTGAAGAGATTAATCCCAACTTCTCTGCTGAACTTCTGTTTTATGTATTCAGATGTCTATCAAGATTTCTTCTTGGATGTCTTACAGTACTTATGAATTCAACATGCTTAAAATCAAAGATAAAGAAAATTCTTAATACCTGCCAGCAAAAAAAGACTTACTACATACAGAGGAATCATAAGAATGATAGCTCACTTTTCATTTTAAAAAGAGGAGACCAAAAGATGGTAAAATACCATATTTAAAATGATATAGGGGGAAAAACAAGGATTTTATATCCTTCAAAAATAGGGAAAAATAAAGACATGGTCAGTGAAACAGAAGCTGGAGTGTTTGTCATCAGTACACCTGCACTACAAGAAATGCTGAAGGACATTCTTCAGGCTTAAGGAAAATGCTACCAGACGGGAGTTTGGATCTAGAGGACAGAATACAGAGCACTGGAAATGGTAAATACATGAGTATTATAAAAGAGGATTTTTTCTTTTTCTTAATTTCCTTAAGAGACAACTGACTCTTTGAAAGAAAAAAAAAGTATTGCATGTTATGTAACTTGTAAAAATAAAATGTGACAATAATAGCACAAAGGATAAAAAGAAAGTGGTATCATACTACTCAAGAGAGACTGAGAAATTAGGTATTTATACTGTAATCACTAAAAGTAATGACTAAGAAACAATACACAGAAGTAGAGATAAAAAGCCAACAGAGGAGACAAAACAAAATACTAAAACATACTTGATTTAGCCCAAAAAAGGCATAAAAGGATAAATGGGAGAATAAAAACCATAGGAAATAAACAAAAAAACAAATAGTAAGATGGTAGACTAAAACCTAACAGTACCAACTATTACAGTAAAGTTAAGTAGACTTAATACTCCAATAAAACAGCAGACATTGTAAAAAGCGGGAGGAGGCATGAAGGACATGCCTTAAATATAAAGATATAAGGATAAACAAGTTGACAACAAAAAGGAAAAGATATACCACAAGATAGTAAGCATAGAAAATTTACGGCTGTGTTAATATCAAAGTATACAGTAAGATCAAGGAGCATTCGGTAATGAGAAAAGATTAATTCATCAAGAAAATAAAAAGCATATGTATATATAGATACACATAGATATATATATATAAAAGCATCTATATCTATAAACATACACACACCTAAGGAGAGAGCTTTAGGGGCGCCTGGGTGGCTCAGTCGGTTGGGCATCTGCATTCAGCTCAGGTTATGATCCCAGGGTCCTAGGATTAAGCCCTGCATCAGGTTCCCTGCTCCATGGGGAACCTGCTTCTCCCTCTCCTTCCCACTTGTGCTCTATCTCTGTATCTCTCAAATAAATAAATAAATAAATAAAATCTTTAAAAAAAAGAGAGAGAGAGCTTTAAAATACATGAAACAAAACTGAGTACTAAAGGGAGATATAGACAAATCCTTAAAGTTTTTAATACCTCTATTTCCAGAAGGGGTAGGCACCTAGGCAGGCTCAGTGGTTGAGCATCTGCCTTTGGCTCAGGTCGTGATCCCAGAGGTCCCGGGATTAAGTCCCGCATTGGGTTCCCCACAGGGAGCCTGCTTCTCCCTCTGTCTGTGTCTCTGCCTCTCTCCATGTCTCTCATGAATAAATAAATAAAATCTTTTTAAAAAAATATCACTATCTCAACAATTGATATAAATTCAACTCAGTAAGAAGAGAAGATTTGAACACCACAACCAACCATCTTAACATTCATAAAACACTATCCAACAACTTAAAAAGACCCACTTTTTAAAAGTAGAACACATGGAATATTAAGCAAGATAGCATGTTAGGCAATAAAACAGTCTCAATAAATTGCCAAGAATTGAAATCTACAGAGCACGGTTTTGGTTATATCAGAATTAAATTAGAAATCAATAATAATAAAGAGGTACAACCCACTGATTGACTCATTTTTTTTAAAAACTATTCACTCATTTCTTAATCCTTTTCATCTAACTTACTCTGATTCTTGTTAGTATCTTACTTTAAAGGTCATAACTGTCCCGCTGATGCTCAAATCCAGGCCTTTAAAATACATATTTTCACACTATACACAAAAAGAAACTTAAAATGGATTAAAGACCTAAATGGGAGACCTGAAGCCATAAAAATCCTAAAAGAGAACATAGGCAATAACTTCTCTGACATTGGCCATTGAAACATTTTTCTAGAGATGCCTCCTGTGGCAAGAGAAACAAAAGCAAAAACAAACAATTGGAACTAAATCAAAATAAAAAGCTTCTGCACACAAAGGAAATAATCAACAAAACTTAAAAGACAACTACCGAATGGGAGAAGATAGTTGCAAATGACATATCTGATAAAAGGCTGGCATCTAAAAATAAAGAACTTCCACAACTGAACACCAAAAAAAACAAAAAACAAAAAAACAAAAAACCAATAATCCAATTTAAAAATGGGCAGAAGAGGGGCACCTGGATGGCTCAGTCAGTTAAGCAACCTGACTCGATCTCAGGGTCATGGGTTCAAGTCCTGTGTTGGTCTCCACACCGAGCATGGGAGCCTACTAAAAAATAAAATGGGTAGAAGACACAGACATTCCTCCAAAAACATCCAGATGGCCAAGAGACACAGGAAAGGATGCTCAACATCACCCATCATCAGGGAACTGTAAATCAAAACCATAATGAGATATCACATCACACCTCTCAGAGTGACTAAAATAAAAAACAAAGAAACGTGTTGGTGAGGATGTGGAGAAATAGGAACACTTACACGCACTGCTGATGGTAGGCATGTAAATTGGTGCAGCCACTGGGGAGGAGTATGGAGGCTCCTCAAAAAATTGAAAACACTAATTTGAAAAGATATATACAAACCTATATTTATTGCAGCATTATTTACTATAACTGTATCATGGAAGCAATCCAAGTATCCATCAACAGATAAACAGATAAGGAAAATGTGGTGTATATCCACAAAGGAATATTACTCAGCCATAAGAAAGAATGAAATCTTACCATTTACAGTGGCATGGACAGAGCTAGAGAGTATAATGCTAAGCAAAATAAGTCAGAGAAAGACCAATACCATATGGTTTCACTCATATGTGGGATGTGAGAAACAAAAGAAAAGAAACAAACCAAAAAGCCAGACTCTTAACTCTAGAGAACAAATTGATGGTCACCAGAGGGGAGGTAGGTGGCGGATGCATGAAATAGGTGGAGGGGAATAAGAGTAGACTTATCATGATGGGCAAGGAGTTGTTGACTCACTATATTGTGCACCTAAAACTAATACAACACTATGTGTTAACTATACTAGAATTAAAATTTTAAAAGTAAAATATTTAACTGATTAAAATATTTAACTAATATCACTAATTTAGCACGTGGGTAACTTATCAAGCAGTGGTTCCTGAGGACCTAATGTGCGTCTAACTCCATACTTGGGATCATAAAAGCTACTGCTTAAAAAGCACTTTGGGAAAAAAAAAAAAAAAAAGCACTTTGGTGTGTGTCAGGTACTGTTATAAGTACTTTACAATTAGGGACCCATGTAACTGAATCTTCAAAATAATCCATAATACGGATACAGTTTTCAAGTCAAGGAAACTGAGGCAGAAAGAGGTAGAGTCATTGGAACCATGGTCAGACGGCTATTTGGCAATGGATCTTGAATTGCCAGCTCACAGTCTTGCCCCATGGTCCACTGCCATGTTTCCCAACCGCGTTTTTACTTCAGGGCTCACAGACTGGTGGAGGGGAGGTGTCAAGACAGGTTAACTATCCTAATACACAATGCAGTAGATGTTTGATCTCACATTCACAGAATCTCTATGCCTTATATCCTAATACAACAGAGAGGCACTTAGTAATCTGCCTTATTCCTCTGTATAGACTTAGTTTCAAGAAAGTGTTTGATTATGTCATTTATACTAAAAAAAAAATTAGCTATAAAAATTGAACATTGCTTCATGTGCTCTCTCAGAACATTTGCATTTTAATAGTTTCTATTTGATGTAAGCAAAATACATATTTCTAACTTTGGAATGTCAGGCATTCAGAGGGCAGATGCAGGAAGGTTGTGGGAGGGGGTATGGAGATCTGCCCAGGTAATCTTAAAATCTAAACACATGGAGAAATATGGCTTCTTTATCCTTAAGTTGGATCCATGATACTCTTTATTATTGAGTACTATGGAATTATTCACGTTTGGAGTGAATCATCTTCAGGAATTTACTTAATTTCGTCTAAACTTTTGCATCCTCTTCCCCACAAGTGAGATCAACATTTGCTCCACAGGGCTATAAAAATTAGATGAGAGCATATAAGCACCCACCATTGGAACATGCCATGTAGCACAGGATGCCTCATAAATTAAAACAAGCATACAAAAGGGCTCACATTTTCCACATATCATTCTCTCTTTCAAGGGAGTTTTTTTTTTAATATGTTTTATTATTTATTTTTTTTTAATTTTTATTTTTTATTTATTTATGATAGTCACAGAGAGAGAAAGAGAGAGAGAAGCAGAGACATAGGCAGAGGGAGAAGCAGGCTCCATGCACTGGGAGCCCGATGTGGGATTCGATCCCGGGTCTCCAGGATCGTGCCGTAGGCCAAAGGCAGGCGCCAAACCGCTGCGCCACCCAGGGATCCCCTAAAATAAGTTTTATAGTAGGTTGGCATTTCCTAAGATCGTGAGTTCATAGGGAATACTACACTCTAAAATATCAATCAGAAGTTCAAAGAAAAGCATCCGACCTCAGGCTGAGCCTCTTTTCTCTGCAAATTTGCACAGACTTATTAGGTTTTTAGAAAACCTAGAAGTAAATAGTAAATCTATTCTGAACTAACGATAATAAAAATAATAGAAAATAAGTTATTTTTAGCCTAAAATTCTCTCTTGATTTATGCTATCTACATAATGTCATCTGCACAATCACAGATGTTTAGTCCTGGGACTTTAGAGCCTACCCAACTTCTCAGAAACCACAGTAGACTACCTGTCATTTTCCAAAGAGGAGGTGGAAGACAACAGGACTACAATTTCCCCTAGAGGTTTTCAGTTTGGAAATGGGACTTGAATTTGAATTTTTCCTTTTGAACACATCACAATCAGTAAGCATTCCCCAACAGGGGAACGGAGATCTCAGACATGCCGCTGGCTTTCAGAGGGCTCAAGGGAAAGTCGTTTCACTTCACCAATTTCTGTTTTTTCCTCATTAAAATCAGTGAAACAAACCAGCCTTGGTCTGTTAAAACTGATCTTCAAGAAGTTCCCATCCAGACTCCTCTTCTTACTTTCTGATGATCTATCATTAAGGATGGAGGAAGTGAGGATTTGGAAAGGTGCTGGGGTTAGTTCCAGACACATCAGATGAGGCCACAGTAGTTACATGACTACCATCAACAATGATTTCTGTGGGACGAGGCTTACGAAATCCTTTTCTCCTTCTGCACAAGAACGGGACCTTCCATTAACTGTCTAGTTTTGTTCTTAGGACAGCCTGGTAAAACTGACACGTGAATCACGTTACTAGGGAACACTGCTTACAGTGAAGACAATCCCTGACTGGCCCCGAGTCTACACTGGGAAGACACAGATACCTCATGTTGGAAGCCATATCTCTGTAATTGCCCAAGTATAAGACTCTTAGAGCTGGGGGGAGGTTTCCCTTAGGGGGCCCCCAAAAAGCTATGCCTGTGGGGTTGTTACAAGAAACTCTGGCTCCCGAGGTACATGAGGCTTATAAGTCATGTTAACTTTCATACCCACCCAGTGTGGACCTCTCCCCTTTGCATCTGAGCTGTCTGTCATCTGGGTTGGGGGACTCAGAAGCAAGGATTCCCACAGGTGTACCTGACCCTTTCCAGTGGGCAAGCAGTGGTTCCTGTCCTGCTGTGCAGCCTAGTCCCAAGCAGTCTAAGAGAGTCTCGGGAGTTTCTATATTATGTTAAACCAAGTTAAGAACCGTCTGCATCCCCTTCCCCAGCTAGTACTGTAAATACAAAGATACAAAGTAGATGAGATAATATGGGCCAGAGGAAAAGTAGTAAATTCCTGGGAACAAGATTTCCACTGAAAAATGACCAAAAAAAAAAAAAAAAAAGTATTTGCTATTATTGATAAAATAAGGCAGCAGCATTTCCTTTCCATGTTTCCTGGTCTCTGGTTGTAGTTCTGAAGTCTTTCTTATAAAACAAGACACTTTTTAATTTCTGGGTCTGGGGCAGCCCAGGTGGCTCAGTGGTTTAGCGCTACCTTCAGCCCAGGGCGTGATCCTGGAGACCCTGGATCGAGTCCCACTTCAGGCTCCCCGCATGGATCCTGCTTCTCCCTCTGCCTGTGTCTCTGCCTCTCTCCCTCTCTCATGAATAAATAGATAAAATCTTAAAAAAAAAAAAAAAAAAGAATGTACATTAAAAAAAAATTCGGGGTCAGTGCATTGTTGAAAGGGAAGCTAAGAAACAATGCTTCTATCTGCTGACATCTGCAGTTACAGAAGACCTTCAAAGGAGAGCGGGCCATGGCCCACAGGAAGTCACGAGAGCCCTCCAGAGCATCACACAGTCTCCGTGTCGACAGCAAGTGTTGGCATACCTTTGCTTCTCGTTCTCCTACCTTCTCACTGCCTGCTTCCATGTGACCTCCCTTTCTGAGGGCCTGTACAGTAGGAATATCTTTTGAGAACCTCATCTCATCTCTTCTTTCTCAGTCTTTTCCTTAGACTTTATCTCAGTTCTATATCTCTGAGTCTCAATTAGCTTGAAACACCCTTGACTAGGAACACCAAGATCACGGGTGGCTTTGCGGCCAGTGCCAAGAGGGGTGTTGGAGGCGTGTGCCTCCAGTTAACGAAATAACACACTGTCTTATTTCATTGCACGACTTATGCTAGCCGCCAAGAACCTAAGAATGGCACAGGTGCTTATGAAATTTGATGGCAGGGAATGAGGGGAAATATTCAGTGGCAAGGGAGGGGACAGGCCAGAATCAGTGTGTGCATAGTTGCAGCTGGCAGCATGAGAGACTGAAGCCTCAGCAAATGGAGGCTAACAGGTGGGTCCCTGGAATGGTGATGGGAGGTTTTGAGAACTTTCTATCATTCCCATGAATTTAGCTGTTTCTTTCTTTCTTTTAATTTTTATTTATTTACTTATTTTTGAGAAACACTCATGGTGCCATTTCCTCATACTATATATAAACGAGACACATGCTCATGTCACAGATAGTGGGCGTGTCAACTGTGACAACTGGTATATCCTTTGGGGAAAGCAGCTGAATACTGATCATGCTCTTCATACCAGTCATTTTTCTCCTGGACATTTACTCTAAGAAGCAAAAGTAAACTAGCAAAACCACATGGTTTTTTGTTTGTTTGTTCTTAATAACCATGAAGACAACATAGCATGATGGAACAGGCTAAAATGTCAAAGAAAAAAACCCAGCAGAATGCCTATATATCCACTCTGAGTACAACTTTGAAAACATATAGGTGCATGTGGGCAAAGACTGAATTGAAAAGAAATGAAAACAGTTGTGACAAGATGATAAAATTTGATCTATTACATCCTTTTTCAGTCTTATTACTTCGTTGTAAATTTAAAATGAAAAATTAAAGTAAGAACACTTAGGGATGCCTGAGGGACTCAGGTGGTTAAGCATTCAACTTGATTTTGGCTCAGGTTGTGATCTCAGGGTCGTGAGATGGAGCCCTGCATCAGGCTCTGTGCTCAGCGGGGAGTCTGCTTAGGATTCTCTCTCTCTTTCCCTCTGCCCCTTCCCCCACCCTGCTCACTCTGTCAATCTGTTTCTTTCTCTCTCTTAAAAAAATAAGAACACTTAGTCAAGTGAGTGTTAGGAAGGATATTTTCTCATCCTCAGATGCATTTAAGTGTGGTATGGGTTATTTTTATTCATGGGATATTGATACAAAGTATTCTCAGGTTAGGATATATAGTTGTTTTTCATCTGGTTTAGATAAGATGAAATCATAGTACTCAATGGTTATACGGAATTTACAATGTGCGAGCCACTTCACATAAGTATTAACTCATTTAATCCTAATAACAACCTTTTCGGGTAGTTACTATTAAATTCCCATTAAGCAGATGAGGAAACTAAGCTGAGAAGAGTGGAGTACCTTGGCCAAGATCCTGGCTTAGCTGGAGAGTGGTAAGAGACAGGATTCCAACTCTGACAGTCTGCTCCAGAGTTGGTGCCCTAAGCCACTGCCCCATGTCCCACTCAGTAGAGGACCAGAAAAAGGTACCACTGGTTCCCAGTTTAAGTCAATGCTCTTTCCACTGCACGAGGCCATACCTCATCTGGCAGATAAGAAAACCAAAAACAAGTTTGAATGATTTGCTCATAGTCACATGAGTAGCTTGTGGTTGAGAATTAACTTCTTGACTTTTAACCTAGTGATCTTCCTATCATCCCAGACTGCTGGGAATGAAAAGAAAAATGGCTAGCTAGGGCAACAGCAAATGAAAAAGAACCCAGGGAAATCAAGTCTAAGACCTTTAAAAAGAGAAAAAAAAAAATCTTCCTTTTCTCTTTGCCATTTATTTTTTAAGGGCTATTTATTTATTATGAGAAAGAGAGAGGGGGGCAGAGTGAGAGAGAGAGAGAGAGAGAGAGAGAGAGAGAAAGAATATCTCAAGTGGAGTCCCTGCTGAGCTCACAGCCCAATGTGCGGCTTGATTCCGGGACCCTGCGATCATAACCTGAGCTGAAATCAAGAGTCGGATGCTTAACCGA
This sequence comes from Canis lupus dingo, assembly GCF_003254725.2. NCBI lineage: Eukaryota > Metazoa > Chordata > Mammalia > Carnivora > Canidae > Canis > Canis lupus. The sequence continues at coordinate 1,674,358 of NC_064272.1, forward strand.
CTGAGCCACCCGGGTGCCACTGTCCTTGTCACTTATTTTATTTTATTTTATTTTATTTTATTTTATTTTATTTTATGTTTTTTTTAAATTTTTATTTATTTATGATAGTCACAGAGAGAGAGAGACAGAGAGGCAGAGACAAAGGCAGAGGGAGAAGCAGGCCCCACGCACCGGGAGCCTGACATGGGACTTGATTCCAGGTCTCCAGGATCGCGCCCTGGGCCAAATGCAGGCGCTAAACCACTGCGCCACCCAGGGATCCCTTTGTCACTTATTTTAATGGGATTTGTCCTACTGGCACTGGCCATACGTGTCACAGATGGACACTTGTACTCAGGAATCAGTGACTTTCATGGGAGGGCAAAAAAGAAATGGAGAGGACAGGGGCTTCTGGTGGATATGGCCATCATGGGGCACACGTGGTGTTCTAGGATCTGGTCATAATACGCATGTGTCTGTGTTGTGCAGGTTCCTGTGGAGAAACTACACGTCCAAGGGGGGCCTACTAGAAAACATAGTGACCGTGTTCTGCCTTAAAGAAAAAGGGTTCTGGGGAGGACGGGCAAGATGGTGGAAGAGTAGGGTCCCCAAGTCACCTGTCCCCACCCAACTACCTAGAAAACCTTCAAATCATCCTGAAAATCTACAAATTCAGCCTGAGATTTAAAGAGAGACCAGCTGGAATGCTAGAGTGAGAAGAGTTCCTGCTTCTATCAAGGGAGGCAGACGGGGGAAAAAGAAAGAAACAAAAGGCCTCCAAGGGGGAGGGGCTCGGCGAGGAGCCGGGCTGAGGCCGGGGCGAGTGTCCCCAGGACAGGAGAGCCCCGTCCCGGAGACGCAGGAGCTGCACCAACCTTCCCGGGCGGAAAGGGGCTCGCGGGGAGGTGGAGCAGGACCCGGGAGGGCGGGGATGCCCTCGGGCTCCCGGGGACACTAACAGACACCTGCGCCCGGGAGATGCGCCGAACTCCCTAAGGGCTGCAGCGCGCACGGCGGGACCCGGAGCAGCTCGGGGGGGCTCGGGGCGGCTCCGCGGAGGGGGCTGCGGGGCGGGAGCAGCTCGGGGGGGCTCGGGGGCGGCTCCTCGGAAGGGGCTGCGGGGCGGGAGCGCGACTCCACCAGCTCAGGCCCCGGAGCACAGGGCGCCGGGACACACCCAGGATCCGGCCTCCCCCGGGACAGGCAGAGGCCGGGAGGGCCCAGGACAGCGAGGACGCTCCTGCCCCGAGCTGAGCAGATCAGCGGCCCCACCCGGAGCCTCCAGGCCCTGCAGACGGAGAGCTCCGGGGTGACTGCGGGGGCTGACTCCAGGGCTCCAGAGCTGGCCCCGCCACTGCGGTTGTTCCTCCTGCGGCCTCACGGGGTGAACAACCCCCACTGAGCCCTGCACCAGGCAGGGGGCAGAGCAGCTCCCCCAAGTGCTAACACCAGAGAATCAGCACAACAGGCCCCTCCCCCAGAAGAGCAGCTAGACTGACAAGTTCCAGGGGAAGTCAAGGGACTTAAAGTACACAGAATCAGGAGATACTCCCCCGTGGTTTTTTCTTTTTTCTTTTCTTTTTGATTTCTGTTTGCTTCCCCCACCCTTTTTTTCCCCTTTCTTTCTTTTTCTTTCTCTTTTTCTTCTCATTTTTCCTTTTTTTTTTTTTTCCTTTTTTCTTTTTTCTTTTTCTCTTTTCTTTCCTACTCTCTCTCTCTTTTTCTCCTTTTCCTAATACAACTTGTTTTTGGCCACTCTGCACTGAGCAAAATGACTAGAAGGAAAACTTCACCTCAAAAGAAAGAATCAGAAACAGTCCTCTCTCCCACAGAGTTACAAAATCTGGATTACAATTCAATGTCACAAAGCCGATTCAGAAGCACTATTATACAGCTACTGGTGGCTCTAGAAAAAAGCATAAAGGACTCGAGAGACTTCATGACTGCAGAATTTAGAGCTAATCAGGCAGAAATTAAAAATCAATTGAATGAGATGCAATCCAAACTAGAAGTCCTAACGACCAGGGTTAATGAGGTGGAAGAACGGGTTAGTGACATAGAAGACAAGTTCAAGGCAAAGAGGGAAACTGAGGAAAAATGAGACAGACAATTAAAAGACCATGAAGACAGATTAAGGGAAATAAACGACGGCCTGAGGAAGAGAAACCTACGTTTAATTGGGGTTCCCGAGGGCGCCGAAAGAGACAGAGGGCCAGAATATGTACTTGAACAAATCCTAGCTGAAAACTTTCCTAATCTGGGAAGGGAAGCAGGCATTCAGATCCAGGAAATAGAGAGATCCCCCCCTAAAATCAATAAAAACCATTCAACACCTTGACATTTAATAGTGAAGCTTGCAAATTCCAAAGACAAAGAGAAGATCCTTAAAGCAGCAAGAGACAAGAAAGCCCTGACTTTTATGGGGAGGAATATTACGGTAACAGCAGACCTCTCCACAGACACCTGGCAGGCCAGAAAGGGCTGGCAGGATATATTCAGGGTCCTAAATGAGAAGAACATGCAACCAAGAATACTTTATCCAGCGAGGCTCTCATTCAGAATGGAAGGAGAGATAAAGAGCTTCCAAGACAGGCAGCAACTGAAAGAATATGTGACCTCCAAACCAGCTCTGCAAGAAATTTTAAGGGGGACTCTTAAAATTCCCATTTAAGAAGTTCAGTGGAACAATCGACAAAAACAAGGACTGAATAGATATCATGATGACACTAAACTCATATCTGTCGATAGTAACTCTGAACGTGAACGGGCTTAATGACCCCATCAAAAGGCGCAGGGTTTCAGACTGGATTAAAAAGCAGGACCCATCTATTTGCTGTCTACAGGAGACACATTTTAGACAGAAGGACACCTACAGCCTGAAAATAAAAGTTTGGAGAACCATTTACCATTCAAATGGTCCTCAAAAGAAAGCAGGGGTAGCCATCCTTATATCAGATAAACTAAAATTTACCCCGAAGACTGTAATGAGAGATGAAGAGAGACACATCACACTTAAAGGATCTATCCAACAAGAGGACTTAACAATCCTCAATATATATGCCCCAAATGTGAGTGCTGCCAAATATTTAAACCAATTAATAACCAAAGTGAAGAAATACTTAGATAATAATTATCTTATACTTGGTGACTTCAATCTAGCCCATTGTATACTTGATAGTTATTCTAAGCACAACATCTCCAAAGAAACGAGAGCTTTAAATGATACACTGGACCAAATGGATTTCACAGATATCTACAGAACTTTACATCCAAACTCAACTGAATACACATTCTTCTCAAGTGCACATGGAACTTTCTCCAGAATAGACCACATACTGGGTCACAAATCGGGTCTGAACCGATACCAAAAGATTGGGATCGTCCCCTGCATATTCTCAGACCATAATGCCTTGAAATTAGAACTAAATCACAACAAGAAGTTTGGAAGGACCTCAAACACGTGGAGGTTAAGGACCATCCTGCTAAAAGATGAAAGGGTCAACCAGGAAATTAATAAAAAGATTCATGGAAACTAATGAGAATGAAGATACACCCGTTCAAAATCTTTGGGATGCAGCAAAAGCAGTCCTGAGGGGGAAATACATCGCAATACAAGCATCCATTCAAAAAATGGAAAGAACTCAAATACAAAAGCTAACCTTACACATAAAGGAGCTAGAGAAAAAACAGCAGACAGATTTTACACCCAGCAGAAGAAGAGAGTTAATTAAGGTTCGAGCAGAACTCAACGAAATCGAGACCAGAAGAACTGTGGAACAGATCAACAGAACCAGGAGTTGGTTCTTTGAAAGAATTAATAAGATAGATAAACCATTAGCCAGCCTTATTAAAAAGAAGAGAGAGAAGACTCAAATTAATAAAATCATGAATGAGAAAGGAGAGATCACTACCAACACCAAGGAAATACAAACGATTTTAGAAACATATTATGAACAGCTATACGCCAGTAAATTAGGCAATCTAGAAGAAACGGACGCATTCCTGGAAAGCCACAAACTACCAAAACTGGAACAGGAAGAAATAGAAAACATGAACAGGCCAATAACCAGGGAGGAAATTGAAGCAGTCATCAAAAACCTCCCAAGACACAAAAGTCCAGGGCCAGATGGCTTCCCTGGGGAATTTTATCAAACGTTTAAAGAAGTAATCATACCTATTCTACTAAAGCTGTTTGGAAAGATAGAAAGAGATGGAGTACTTCCAAATTCATTCTATGAGGCCAGCATCACCCTAATTCCAAAACCAGACAAAGAGCCCACCAAAAAGGAGAATTAGAGACCAATATCCCTGATGAACATGGATGCAAAAATTCTCAACAAGATACTAGCCAATAGGATCCAACAGCACATTAAGAAAATTATTCACCACGAAAGTAGGAAAGTAGGATTTGTCCCCGGGACACAAGGCTGGTTCAATACTCGTAAAACAATCAATGTGATTCATCATATCAGCAAGAGAAAAACCAAGAACCATATGATCCTCTCTTTAGATGCAGAGAAAGCATTTGACAAAATACAGCATCCATTGCTGATCAAAACTCTTCAGAGTGTAGGGATAGAGGGAACATTCCTCAACATCTTAAAAGCCATCTACGAAAAGCCCACAGCAAATATCATTCTCAATGGGGAAGCACTGGGAGCCTTTCCCCTAAGATCAGGAACAAGACAGGGATGTCCACTCTCACCACTGCTATTCAACATAGTACTGGAAGTCCTAGCCTCAGCAATCAGACAAGAAAAAGACATTAAAGGCATTCAAATTGGCAAAGAAGAAGTCAAACTCTCCCTCTTCGCCGATGACATGATACTCTACATAGAAAACCCAAAAGCCTCCACCCCAAGATTGCTAGAACTCATACAGCAATTTGGTAGCGTGGCAGGATACAAAATCAATGCCCGGAAATCAGTGGCATTTCTCTACACTAACAATGAGACTGAAAAAGAGAAATTAAGGAGTCAATCCCACTTACAATTGCACCCAAAAGCATAAGATACCTAGGAATAAACCTAAACAAAGAGCTAAAGGATCTATACCCTAAAAACTATAGAACACTTCTGAAAGAAATGGAGGAAGACACAAAGAGATGGAAAAATATTCCATGCTCATGGATTGGAAGAATTAATATTGTGAACATGTCAATGTTACCCAGGGCAATGTACACGTTTAATGCAATCCTTATCAAAATACCATGGACTTTCTTCAGAGAGTTAGAACAAATTATTTTAACATTTGTGTGGAATCAGAAAAGACCCCGAATAGCCAGGGGAATTTTAAAAAAAGAAAACCATAGCTGGGGGCGTCACAATGCCAGATTTCAGGTTGTACTACAAAGCTGTGGTCATCAAGACAGTGTGGTACTGGCACAAAAACAGACACATAGATCAATGGAACAGAATAGAGAACCCATAAGTGGACCCTCAACTTTATGGCCAACTAATATTCGATAAAGGAGGAAAGACTATCCACTGGAAGAAAGACAGTCTCTTCAATAAATGGTGCTGGGAAAATTGGACATCCACATGCAGAAGGATGAAACTAGACCACTCTCTTGCACCAGACACAAAGATAAACTCAAAATGGATGAAAGATCTAAATGTGAGACAAGATTCCATAAAAATCCTAGAGGAGAACACAGGTAACACCCTTTTGGAACTCGGCCACAGTAACTTCTTGCAAGATACATCCACGAAGGCAAAAGAAACAAAAGCAAAAATGAACTATTGGGACTCCATCAAGATAAGAAGCTTTTGCACAGCAAAGGATACAGTCAACAAAACTCAAAGACAACCTACAGAATGGGAGAAGATATTTGCAAATGACGTATCAGATAAAGGGCTAGTTTCCAAGATCTATAAAGAACTTCTTAAACTCAACACCAAAGAAACAAACAATCCAATCATGAAATGGGCAAAAGACATGAAGAGAAATCTCACAGAGGAAGACATAGACATGGCCAACAAGCACATGAGAAAATGCTCTGCATCACTTGCCATCAGGGAAATTCAAATCAAAACCACAATGAGATACCACCTCACACCAGTGAGAATGGGGAAAATTAACAAGGCAGGAAACCACAAATGTTGGAGAGGATGTGGAGAAAGGAGAACCCTCTTCACTGTTGGTGGGAATGTGAGCTTGTACAGCCACTCTGGAAAACTGTGTGGAGGTTCCTCAAAGAGTTAAAAACAGACCTGCCCTACGACCCAGCAATTGTACTGTTGGGGATTTACCCCAAAGATTCAGATGCAGTGAAACGCCGGGACACCTGCACCCCGATGATTATAGCAGCAATGTCCACAATAGCCAAACTGTGGAAGGAGCCTCGGTGTCCATCGACAGATGAATGGATAAAGAAGATGTGGTTTATGTATACAATGGAATATTCCTCAGCCATTAGAAACGACAAATACCCACCATTTGCTTCAACGTGGATGGGACTGGAGGGTATTATGCTGAGTGAAGTAAGTCAATCGGAGAAGGACAAACATTATATGGTCTCATTCATTTGGGGAATATCAATAATAGTGAAAGGGAATAGAAGGGAAGGGAGAAGAAATGTGTGGGAAATATCAGAAAGGGAGACAGAACGTAAAGACTCCTAACTCTGGGAAACGAACTGGGGGTGGTGGAAGGGGAGGAGGGCGGGGGTGGGGGTGAGTGGGTGGCGGGCACTGAGGGGGACACTTGACGGGATGAGCACTGGGTGTTATTCTGTATGTTGGTAAATTGAACACCAATAAAAATTATTTTATTAAAAGGAAAATAATAAAGGGTATTAATATATAAAAAAAGGGTTCTCTGAGACAACTGAGTTTGGAGGGTGGGATGGTCAGTGTTACATCAACACTGCTAGACTATAGTCCTCTGTTATTTAATCAGAATCCCATCCAGGTTTTGATGTGAAGGTATTTGATAGAGGTGATTAACATCTATAATCAGTTGACTTTAAGTAGAAGTGACCATCGGTAATGTGGGTGGGCCTCACCTCATCTGTTGAAGGCCTTTAAACAAACAAACAAACTGAGGTTTCCTGAAGAAAAAATATTCTGCCTCAAGACAACATTAACCTCTGCCTGAGTTTTTACCCTGTTGATCTGAGTACAGACTCCAGCCTTGCCAGCAGAAGTATCTTCAATCCATATCCATCTATCCCCCTAACCCATCTATCCATGTATTGAGACAGAGAGAGAGATGCCACTGGCTCTGTTCTCTGCAGGACCTTGACTGATGTAAAGGTCTGGCCAGGACTGCAAAGTGCTGCGGTCATGTGAAGCACACGGAGCCCCTTGACATACGCATCATGAAAAGCACAGACGATTGGAAAGCTTAGCTGAAGAGACAGGACATTAGATGTCGCCAGGCAGGTGGGGGCCAGAGCAGCCGCTGCTTCCTGCCCCTGGGTCACAGTGAGCAGGAAGGGGAAGGGCAGTGTGCCTGGGGCAAGCACCTGCTGGACCCTGCACTGAGGCTGAGAGTAAAGAACGTGCATTCAGACCTCTAGGAATTAACATAAAAAGGTGTTCTGGGAACAGGAGAAAGACCTCTCCTGGAAGGGCTGACAGTGACTGGGAGGCATCCCTGGTGACACAGGCCAACCGGGCACCGCCAGTTCTCCACGGATCTGGGTCCCAGCTGCAGGGGCTCCCGGGCTCCCGGGCTGCAGAGTCATAGTTTCCACTCCAAAAAGCAAACCTGTCCGTCTTGGCCCTCACCTTCCCCATCCCCTCCTGCCCCTGACAGCTTGGGAGGCGAGTGCTGAGGGCGGGCAGGGCTCACCTTGGCTTCTGACGTGGGTTCCAAGAAGCACAGGCGGTTCCCAAGTCCCTCGGCCGCCAGGCAGAACTTCCGTTGCTCCTTGTGGACGTTTGCGATGCACTGGAGAACCACCTCATCTTCCTGCCGGCAGAACACACATGCGTGAGCGCCAGGGGCTCCTTGGAACCAGGGCCCCGGGCACCGTGCTGCCGCATCAGCAGCCACCCGAGGGGCACACCCGTCTGACCCTGGCACAGGAGAGGGCAGCCTGGGTGGAGCTGGGAACCCCGGGGGAGGGGGCAGGCTGAGGTGCGAGGCACTTGTGGGCCACAGCCCCAGGCAGCGGGGGCCTGGCCTGGTTTCGGAGGTGCAGGACCACACACAAGCCGGGTGGGCAGAGCGTCTCAAGAGGTGAGCAGACGGGAACGTAAATCTAAGCGATGTCCAGGTACACGAGGGGAACGGTGAGCTGCAGCTGCAGCAACAGACACGCCAGCAGAGACCAGGCAACCGGGGACCCCTGGAGGGAGAGTCCACCTTGGGTGAGGCCCGGGGGAGGCAAGAGCCACGTTGTGGGGGTGGGGGCGGATATAGTGGGTGACCCGTTTGCCAGGGGCTCTGGAAGGAAGCTGGGGAGTGTGTGGGAAATGGGTCCTGGAAAGATGTGAAAGGCAGGCTGAGAAGGAGCCTGGAAGACTCAGGTTGGAAGGAGAAGCCGCCCTGAACTCGTCAGGAGGGGGATCCTCTCCCCTATGCGTCATCAGAAGCAACCCTCCGGAAATTTCAGAGACCTTGGCTGAACAGCATTCCTCTCATTAATGGTCCAGAAACGAGGCCAACCACTACTGACACCAATGCTCACCTCTTGCTCACCCCTGCCTTAGGCTCAGAGGACAGCACTCCCCTTAGCAGGCCCTCCACTCCAGACCGCTCTTCCCCGTCTACGTCCCCCTCCTCACCATGTTAACTTTCACCTTGGGCTTCGGGCATCCAGCAGGTCTACCTACAGGTGTGGCTGAGTTAAAGGAGTGAGGAGAGGAGAGCCAGGTGGGGCTTCTTCCTGAGCAACTGTTCCCTTGCTCGTGTCTCCGCCCCACGTCTCCTGGGGCTACTGTGCATCCCAGGGTATTGGACCCGAAGATGAAACAAATGTTTTTTCCTGAAAGGGGGCTGCCATGTGTCTAGGCATATGGAAAAAATAACATCCTCCCCGTGATGGGAAGATAAACAAGATTCAATAGTAAGAGAGCCTTAAAAAGGATGTCTGCTGGTACCCCGAGATTGGTCAGGGTATAGGAAAACATGAGAAGACTCCAAATCACAGGCCCATGAAAAGATGACTGAGGAGGGGGGAAAGCCCCACACTTTCACTGGCACTGAAATGTCACCATTCATTATTAAAATCAAGTCGGTAATAAATTCAAAAGCCTCTGCGTATAGTGAAGTCCCAATTCATGGTCTTCTTTGGGTTGAGACAGAATAAAACTGCAGAATAGCCCTAGTCTCAAAATGTGGGTTCCATGAAATCTCTGGAGAGAATGAAACTTCCCCCCAGGTGGCGTCTGCCCCAGATTCTCTGGTGCCCAGAGGTGACCACATCCTCCTGGAGGGCACAGGCAACAAGGGAGTACTCTTAGGTTGGGCAAATGACTCAGGGGCACTACATGAATTGCAATGGGTCATGGGAGTTAAGTGCTCTGTGCCAAAAGAGACAGTCTTCGAAACATAATTTTTCTGTCCAAATTGTCAAGAGGACCCCCTACTGAGAAATACTTAGGTATCCCCCCCACCTATGCATGATTCACCAGCAAAAAAAAAAAAGGGATCCCTGGGTGGCGCAGCGGTTTGGCGCCTGCCTTTGGCCCAGGGCGCGATCCTGGTGACCCGGGATCGAATCCCACATCGGGCTCCCGGTGCATGGAGCCTGCTTCTCCCTCTGCCTGTGTCTCTGCCTCCCTCTCTCTCTCTCTCTCTCTGTGACTATCATAAATAAATAAAAATTTAAAAAAAAAATTAAAAAAAAAAAACAGGTATTTGGAAATCACAGGAGTGTGTTATGGACCAGACTTTTCATGAGTGGGTGAAGGTTGACAAAATTTTCTCCTCAGTTTGAGTTGAAGACACCTCTCTCCATGATCCCATTTCCCATGCCCGTTCCACTCCAAGGTACCCAAACCACCTTGGCTTGACCTTGCACTGGCTGCCTCCTTGTCCTGTAACTCGCACCTTCATAACCTAGGCTGCCCAACAGCTAACGCGATCAAGGAACCTGCTGTGGCCCAACAGCTGTCTGCCGAAGGGCAGCCCAGCACAAACTCTCTGGGTGACACGCAAATGGGTGTAGGACTCTGAGGCAAGTTTCCTGTTCTTCAAATGCTTTCCTCTTTTTTCCAGTGCTGTCTGGCACCGTATGCCCAGTGCTGACCTGGCTGCAGACAACATCTGGAGTGGCAGCCTGGACCTGTCTTCACTCTAGACAGCACCAACCGCCCCCCGCACATCTTCAACAGACCAACATCTCGAGCCCTTGAGCACGTGACACTGTAATCTTTGCACCAAAGTTCCGTTCAGAACCACAAGTCAACCATCTCCTTAGGCCTCTCACTTGGTTTGACCCAGAACACAAGCACCTCCAGTCACTGGCCCTCCCTAGGTCACTCATTTCTTGACTGATGCATGTTCTCTTCCCATTACCTCTCTTCTTTGTCCCTTTGCTTTAAATCAAATCTGACTATTTTCAGGGAGTGCCATTTCTAAGGAGCTCCCTGGGATTGGAGGCTGCAAATTCTTCCACATCTTGCAATCCTCCTCCCCAGGAGCTCCAGCACTCTCCCCCAATCCTCAATGCCAAGTTTGGATAATCACTTTTCTGCTCATGTACCAAATTCCTCTACCTTGAGGTACGTGATTGTCAATCTCCACATCTTCCTGGGCAATGTACCCACATCCTACTTAGTTCTCCCACCATTTATCTGACTCTTAATGACAATCAGAAAGCCTGATCATTTTTGTGCGAATCCAGTACACATTTGTTGACTACCATCCAATGACAAAGCATCCTGCCAGGACAGATACCACAGAGCACACCAGGTCATGTAAGCCAAGATCTGGCTTCCTTCCTGCCACTTGAGCTTCATCTCAACTAACTTCAAGGTTCATGTGGACAGTCTCTTCAAAACAAACACCTTGACCTAATTACTACACAGTTTTAGTAACACATGATGGTGAACATTCCTTGTCAAAACCTAGAACAATTCCTGTTATAAATCTGGAACCAGACTATCTTGCTCTGTGAACCCAATCTTCTCTTTCTTGCTTTCTTACATTCCATGTTCCCACTCTCCTTCACCAGGACTTCCAGTTCCCAGAGGGCGCTGGCCGCCTCTTCCTGGAAGGGAAGGATTTTTTCATAGAGAAAGTAACACAACTCTGGAGTTTTGTTCCATCAATTTATGGGATTTTTTTTTCAATAGTACATTTTCAGCTTGTTTTAACTCTGCTTTCACTGGAATAAGACCATAGGAACTTTCCCCTTTTTTGTAGGACTCAGCAGATCTGACTCAGTCAACATCAAATCACCACCTCCCCCCAGCTATAAGACAAAAGACAAAGTGCTAGGTCAGAGAGCATCATAATCAGTAATGGAAAGACTTTTTAGACCTAGTCTCTGCCCTTAAGGATGAAGGGTACACAGGTCTTAGGTTCCCAGGAAATAATACCAAAGATCACGTAAACATTTCCTGATTTCTACAGAAATACGTCAAAAGGTCTCTGCCCATTCCTCTGGAAGCGAGTTCTTCCCTCTGCCTCCAGCCTCACTTCTCCTCCATTCCTATTGCCTTCCCATCTCCCAGATAAGTCTTTCGTCCAGCCTCCCTAAAACACTCCTTCTTGAAACTCTTCTGTCCTTTTTTTTTTTTAAAAGACTTTATTTATTTATTCATGATAGTCACACAGAGAGAGACGGAGAGGCAGAGACACAGACAGAGGGAGAAGCAGGCTCCATGCAGGGAGCCCGACATGGGATTCGATCCCGGGTCTCCAGGATCATGCCCTGGGCCAAAGGCAGGCGCCAAACCGCTGCGCCACCCAGGGATCCCAACTCTTCTGTCCCTTTATTCAACTCTCTGTTCTCCTTGTTCTCTGCCTTTCCAATGGATCCTTTCCATGTTCAATTTCTCCTGCTCTCCCTGCATCTAAGAGGTCACCCAAAAGTGGTCCTTTGTCATCTCCCTTTAGCAATCTCATCCATTCTTCAGGTTTCTAGTTTTATTCAGAGGAGTTGTTGGACCATCTGTACCTCCAACCTGGTAGCACTGTAAGGTTCCCAACCCCAACTTATTCTTGACTTTATCCATACGTACCACAGACCAGCGTGTCCCAGTGTACCCAAAGGCACTTTTCAGTCTACTTATCCTTTTATGTTCCATGTGTGTTAATGACACATCCAACCTCTTGGCAGCCCAGGCCCAGACATCAACATATCCTGTCTCTGAGTCTTCTCTCCCACCCGTCCTATGGCAGACCAGAAAAAGGACAGACTGGAGGTCTAGAGACCAAGACAAACTATTATGATACTCAGAACATTCTTCCTGTGGTCTATTACCAGAGCACACCTCTGACCTTACCATTTTTCTGTTGAAAACCCATAATGGCCTCTCTCCACTGTCCACATGGACAAAGTCCTTGAACCAGCATACGAAGACCTTCACTCTCTGACCTTTTACCTTAACTTCTTCCCTGTAACTCTAACTTCCCTGTAATAACTCCTTCGTCTTGTCTACCTTCACACTCCTACTCATACTGATTCTAAAGCCGCCCTGATTTTCCCTCTTTTTCTGTGTGCATGTATTATCCTTCCAAGCTTAGCTCAAATACCACATTCCTTTATGAATTCTACGTAATCTCTCCTCTATCCAAATTTCCATAGCAATATCACCACACTTTGGCATTATGTTTATTTACATGCATGCCTTATCCCAACTATATATTTTGAAATGGCTAACATTTACTGATCTCATGACGAGCACTGTGCCTTATAATAACCCTGCTAAGCTTCACCCCAACATGACAGTATAGGTACTATTGTCACCTGCACTTGACAAGTGAGGAGCTCCCGCACAGCGCAGTTCATTAACTTGCCTACAGTCTCATGGTGGTGAGGCTGTCTGTGTCCACATTCTCTCCCAGCCCTTTCAGCTTGTTTTGCAGCCCTTGAAGGCAGGATCCACATCTGGTTCATGTTTATACCTATCAGGATATTCATTAGCATCGTGCCTTGTGCACAATATACACCATATACAATATACAAAATATACAGTTAAAATGTATTGAATGCATGTGTTTTTTTACCTTACAATTCCTAGTTAATTATAAACTCAGTGCAGAAAACTGCTTCCCCATCCAAGCTGGGAACAGAATGTGTTTGGTAAGAGCATGCTGACTGATGGCGACGGAATCAGATTTTAAGAAGAGATTTGTCTACTCTCACCCATGTGACATTAATTACTGCAGAAAAGGTCACTTTTCACTGATGAGTCAGAACTGAATAATCTCAGAACAGATGTTGACATAAAAAAGTGGAGAATGAGCAATAATAATGAGGCTTTGACGTCCATTTCAGAAGTTTTTGTTGTTACTTCATTATTATTGATACCAACTATTCATTCCATACCAGACACACTATGAGATTTCCCCCTAGGTTGTTTAACGTTAACAACACAATCATTTTAAGAATGAAGCCAGCAGAGGAATCAGACAGTTTTAATAAAGAAGTATTTAATGAACAGTTATTATGTGCCACCATGTCACAGCATCTCAGTTCTGGTCTCACGACCGTCCTATAAGGTAGATACTAACATCCTTTCTATCTGTAGATATAGAGGTTGAAGTGCAGAGGTTAATTAATTTGCCTAGCACCACACAGCATGTAAATAATAGATTCTGACCTTGAACCTTAGAACTATCTGAATCAGGAGCGTGTCCTATTCACCATGACACCCAATAGTCTCCCCCAAGAGACTGACTTTAGTAAGAGGTCTGAACTCACATCTCCCTGACTTTAAGACCTGTGGTGATAGTGCTAATAAAAATAGATAACTCCCAGCCCCCTCACATGGCCATACAATACCGGAAAGTGACCAAATCAACAACAAAATGCCAGAGAGAACAACCAGAGGAGTGAAAATGAAATAAAACAATTTTTTTCTGTGCTCAATGACTGTAACACTGGAAGGTATGTACATCATCCACAAACTTGTAACAGAGGGGGAGAAAGGATTAAAATCCAAGGTATATTGTATGTCAGCATCCGTCCAAGCTATGCGGTTCAAAAGGACCAGCTATTCCTGTCAAAGATTCAGCTTGTGGTGGTGTTGAGTGATTGTCTCTGAGCAAGGACAGCCTTTGGCTCTCTCTGCTTAGATTTAAGTCATCACAGGTCATCTCTGACAAAGTTTTTTCTAGACTCCTCCAGCTGAAGAACCTTGAACTTGAAAATGAATGGAGCTTGCCCATTCTAACCCTAGTGCTTCTGTCTCTTACCCTGGCTTCAGACCCGTGTGATAACAACCAAGTTTGGAATTCTGTGGTGATGGCTGGGGGCACCCTGGCTCTCCCTCTTCTCCCTGGGTCATTTGCAAAAGACTCTTTGGGACAAAAACAAAATGTCCGACAGTCCTATTTAAGGTAGATCACTGGGAATCTGATGACAGCTCTATAGTTAGATCTGCACATCACAGATACCAAGAAGCTCGTGAGCAGGGAGCGTGTGGGACAGAGTGCAGTCCAGCGGATCTCATGGTCCACATTTAAGTGCATGAATTATTGCAGAGGGAAATCCACAACCATTTATCGCTTTCAAGAGGAAGATGTGTCCAGCCACTCATCGTGAACATCAGACATAACTATGTTAGGAAACAGATACAGTTAGAGCTCTTTGCTTAATACGTGCAGACCTGGGTGACAGCTCATTGTCCGACTTTACCCCAAAGCATCTTCTAAATGAAAAATAAGTGAGCTCTTCAGAAGACAAGACCATCTCTCAATTATTTCACAAGAATTAATGGTGCTGGCGGTGTCTGCAAATAGCAATCATTCTGACTACCTGCTCTTCTTAGATTCTAAGCTCCTTGGAGGCAAGAGCCTCTCACCTCCTTATGAAACCTCAGTGTTCTGCATTGTGCCTGGCACAGAAAAGCACAAATATTTGGGAGTTTAGTGAACAAATCATATACTTTGAAAACAACTGATAACATTAACAAAAACGCTTATGCATAAAAATTGCGTGTAAAAATCTTCTGCATTTTCTTACTTGTAGGGTCTGGAATGCCAACATAGAAATGGTGGGTATTGTATAGAAGGAACTATGATACCCTGCTTCCACAATAGCTCCATGAGACGTACCAAAGTTTTTAATCCCATTTAAAAATGTTGGAAGTTAAAGATTATGGACTGAGGGAGGAGGCTAGCTAGTTCAATGTCCAATTTGCAGAAGCTGATGTTATACTGTGTCCCTAGAGACCAGTTTTCTAGGGTTTTTCCTCTTGCTGTTGTGTTTTTGATGTAGTAACATTACACCTTAGGAACTCCTCACTGTTTTTCCAATCTCTCAAAAATTGGGGATGGTTCTTGTCTCTCATTCCTTACTATGGATGGTTGCAAAATGCAGTAAAATGGAAATTTCAGGATCCTGAGACAGAAGGTTGATATAGGGAAATGATAGTTTATCATTCCTCCCTTCTTTAAAAACTTTCATTGTTTGGCTCATAGGGTAGACTTTCTTTTAGTTTTCCCCTCTATTTACTGGCAGATCCTTCCTTCTCAGTATCCTTGGCAGGCATACCATCCTCTTCTCCTCTCTGCTGCTCCCTTATAACGCTCCCAGACTGTCCCTTTGAGTTTTCTTTACCAGTACTCCTTTCCTTATATTATCTGCTTTCGTGGCTCTAAAAACCACATGTGGTGGATGGTGGTGGTCTGCCGCTCCCTCTCTCCTTGCCCCTTCCCCTACTCATGCATTCGCATGTGCACGTCCTCGTGGGTGGTCTCTCAAATAAAATCTTTAAAAAAAAAAGAGTAAAAATAAAAGAAAAATAAAAACCACATGTACATGAATGACTCCCATGTTTGTATCACCGGCTTAGGCTTCTCTTCTGAACCCCAGCTGTTATCTCCAGTTCCTTAGTATCTCCAAAATCCAACTCTTAATTGCCTCCCCTGAGAATCTGCACAGAGTCTTCTCTGTCTCAAGACATGGCAAACTCTTTAGGATCTTAGACAAAAATATAAAAAATATAAATAATAAAATAAAATAAATACTGCAGTCTTATTGATTCCTTTCTTTCTCTCACCTCACATCCACACCAGCAACACATCCTACCCATCCTGCCCTTTCAGAATGCAACCAGCTGGCCTACCATGCACCCTCATCACTGTTGCTGCCAGGCTCAGGCATCATCTCCTGGTATGATGACTGCAGTCACCACTTCTGTTTCCCACTCATACCTCTTCTCTCTCCCCAAAGGGTTTTAAGACCTGAGATAGGTCATCCCACTCTTCAAAATGCCCCAGTGGCTCTCTTGCCCCAGGAAAGAGGTAGAATTCTGTGGCCTGTAAGGTCCTAAACTTGCCCCCACCTCCCAACAACCTCTCTTCTATCACCCTTTTGCTTGCCCCATTTCAGCTGTGCTGGCCTCCTCTCTGTGAGTACCAATTTTCAAGTGTGACCCTCCCTTCCACCCCTTGTGTTTGCTGTTCCCTTTGCCTAGAATGTTCTTCTTCCAAATGCCTGACAGCTCCCTACCATCAGCTCTGTGTCCCACAGTGGAGGGACCTTTCCCTGTTACCCAATATATGACCACCACTTCATTCCCACCTTGCTTAACCGGCTTTCTTTTCCAATTAGCACTTGTCACCTAAGAATATATATTTCTTAGGTGTCTCTTCCTTTGTTACAACATAACTCTCCTGGATACGGGTTTTCTCAATGCTGCACCTCCAATGCCTGAAACAGCACCTGGCACATGGTAGGTCACTGAATGACTAGTCATGTTATTTCCTATTAGGTACAGTGCCCACAAAAACTTATGAATTCATTACACTCTTCTATTGCTTTATGGGAAGTGACAAAACAGTCCTCCGGCTCAGCTGTTTATTGGTGACTGACCAGCAAGAGAAGTCCCTGTAGCCTCCGGGGCTCCTGCTGCTCCATCAACTGGAAGGTGTATATTCTGCTATCCTCTTCAGAATATAAAAACTATTCAGCGTCAGCCATGGTTTGGTCCATTTGGAACTTGCAGAGAAGAGGGCATGGTGGAAAGCCTTTCCCTACACTGGTTAGAGGGACAAGCTTTACACATGCATTTAATTCCTTCTCAGATCCTGCTGCTCTTAGACATGGAAGAATGCAGTGACCTGTGACATGTTCTTCCAGAAATAATGTCAATTAATTCTTCCTATTCTCATAGGATAGAAAAATAATGACCTAGTTTCTACCAAGGGAATTTCTAGCTCCACATGAAGGTCTTCTATAAAATCTTATTTTGTAGTGTTGGTATTTCAAATACTCTCTCACCCAATGAGAACGTACCAGGTGAGGGACCATACCCTGGTGCATACATGTACTCTCTTGGTTTCTTTCCTTCTTTAGGCACATCAGCCAGGGTGAAGGACAAATGGGAAAAAGCTGGAAAACTAAAGCAAATTGTGGTGTTCAATGTCTAACCTAGAGGGATAGCAGGGGTCAATAATACAGCTATGGCAGGAAAATTTAGGTCTCTGGATCCAAACACGGATCTGAACCTGATTTTAAAAGGGGGATCTGACCAGGACACTTCAACGTCCCATGTTCACCTTATAAATGCTGATGGGTTTGCTCTGTGTCTCCATCTTGATGCAGTCTAAGCACCATGACCTGAGAACTGGACAAAGAGCATCCAATTCAGATTCTACCTCACCACAACTGAGACCATGACGAATTGTGCAATGATGGCCATACTTTTATGCTATTAGATCCATTCTTTGTTTTCAAGTCAATTTCCTTTGCTTTTATCATTGATTCTTGGACCTTTGGTTTCTAAACTGAGGTATAACACCTTCCCCGGGCCTTGCAATTTACCCATGACAGCCCATCCACTTGTAGGCAGATCTTGTATAGGACCGCCAATGAGGAGAGTGGGCCACAGTACCATCTGTTTTTGTATCATGGGAATAAACTAAGTATTGAGATCCTTTCTACTGGCATAACACGGTACCTCAGACAGAGTACTTTCTGGAATCTTCCCCTTTAAGATTTGTAGAGAAAGTAAACAAACCTCTAAGATCCAACATGAAGGATACAACCAAATACTCGAGTGTGTGCATAAATAATCCAATTTACTGACAGATGTTGTAAAATCCAAAAGCAACAACAAAGCATCTAGCAATTTCCATACAAAATCTAATAGCTAGGGAACACTGTCTTTTTCAGAAAGTATGCTTGATGAAGTTAATAGCTTGTAATGAAATTTATGGGCTGATATTTAGATAGATAAGTCTTTGAAAATAGGTCACTTAAAAGCAAAATAAGGGCTTTCAAAATCTAATGGTGCATTATGCCCAATGAACTATCCAGGATTAGCTTTAAAAAAGGAAGAAAAAGAAAGAAGAAACAGAGAGAGAAAGGAAGGACACACCCCTCAATTTCTTCTAGCTCTATGCAGAATTAAGTCATACATTCATTCAAGAATTATTCGTGTGCCCACTGATGTGCCAGACTCTTTCATGGCCTGTGGTACACTGATAAACAAGACAGGCCACACATCTGCCCTACTGGAATTCCAAGTGGATGACTATCCTGTAGTATGTATACATTGACTCAAATGGGTTTGGGGTGACAGTTTAGATGGGATGTAATCTAGGACCAGAAGAATCTGAGGGAGACAGAGTCAGGAACCCAGGGATGTTTGGGTTACTTCTCTTTCCTCCCTGACACTTCATCAGTCCTAGGATTAGCTCCTATGTATGTTTCAATCAGAAACTTTACTTTAAAAAAATTTTTTTTAATTAAAATTAAAATTAAAAAAAAAAAAAACTTTACTTTTTTGCATTGTAACTCCTGGATTTATCTAAATCCCCTCTTACCAGAACTTTTCTGTTTAGAAGGCAAGAATTTCATCCTGCTCATCTCCTCTTGTTTGTGTTATATCCCTAATACCTACCATATGGAGCATACATGTCACAAATTTGTTGAATGAAAATAATGGTTAGGACAAATAGTGGATCAAAATGTTGTGTCAAATCTGAGTAAAAAGCTGGTTGGGTGTCTGCGTCTTGGTTTTGGCTGGGGTCATGACCTCAGGGTGGTTGGATTGAGCCAGGCATCTGGTTCTGCACTTAGCACAGAGTCTGTCTGGGATCTCCTCTCCCTTTGCCCTTCCCCCAGTTCGTGCACCCACAGACATGCACGTGTGTGCTCTCACTCTCTCTCAAATAAGTAAATAAAATCTTAAAAAAAAAAAAAAAAAAGCTGTAGACCAAGGAGTACCTGATGGTCAGGAATCAAAACCAGACACCATCAGAAATATAGGTACACTTATATGGTCAATTAATCTACGTCAAAAAAGGAGAGAATACAGAACGGGGAAAGGCAGTCTTTTCCATAAATGATTCTAGGAAAACTGGATAGCTGCGTGCAAAAGAATGAAAACTAGAGGGACCCCTGGATGGCTCTAGCAGTTTGGCGCCGCTTTCAGTTCAGTGCATGATCCCGGAGACCCAGGATTGAGTCCCACGTTGGGCTCCCCGCATGGAGCCTGCTTCTCCCTCTGCCTGTGTCTCTGCCTCTCTTTTTCTGTCTCTCATGAATAAATAAAATTTTTTAAAAAAGAATGAAACTAGACCATTTCTTATGTCATATACAAAAATAAATGCAAAGTGGATTAAAGGCTTAAAAGTGAGATCTGAAACCATAAAACTGGTAGAAAACATAGGCAGTAATTTCTTTAATATCAGCCTTAGCAACATTTTTCTAGATATGTCTCTTCAGGCAAGGGAAACAATAGCAAAAATTAACTATTGGGACTACCCCAAAACAAAAACCTTTGGTACAGCAAAGAAATCCATCAACAAAATAAAAAGGCAACCTACTGAGTGGGAGAAGATATTTGCAAATAATATATCTGTTAAAAGGTTAACATTCAAGATACTTAAGAACTTATACAATCAACACCAAAAACACAAATAGTCCAATTAAAAATAGGCAATCAGAAAGGGAGACAGAACATGAAGACTCCTAACTCTGGGAAACGAACTAGGGGTGTTGGAAGGGGAGGAGGGCGGGGGGTGGGGGTGAATGGGTGACGGGCACTGAGGGGGGCACTTGACGGGATGAGCACTGGGTGTTATTCTGTATGTTGGCATATTGAACACCAATAAAAAATAAATTTATTATTTAAAAAAATAAAAATAAAAATAGGCAGATAACCTGAACAGATGTTTTTCCAAAGACATCCAGAGGGCCAACATGAAAAGGTGCTCTACATCACTCATCATGAGGGAAATGCAAATCAAAACCACAATGAGAGATTACCTTAGACCTGTCAGAATGGCTAGAATGAAAAAGACAAATAACAAGTGTTGGTGAAAATGTGGGAAAAAAAAGAATCCTCATGCATTGTTGATGGGAATGTAAATGGGTGCAGCTACTGTGGAAAACAGAATGGAGGCTCCTCAAAAAATTAAAAATAGAATACCATGTGATCCAGCTACTCCACTACTGGGTATTTACCCAAGGAGATCAAAAACACTAACTTGAAAAATATATGTACCCCTAGGTTTATAATATTTTTTATAAAAACAGCATTATTTATAGTAGCCAAGATATTCAAGCCACCAAGTGCCCACTGACAGAGAAATAAAGATGTGATACACACACACACACACACACACACACACACACACACACAAAGAATATTATTCAGCCATGTGAAACAATATGGATTGACCTAGAGGGTATTACATTAAGTGAAATAAGTCAGAGAAAGACAAATCCTGAATCATTTTACTTATATGTAAAGTCTAAAAAACTGCAAGTGAACAGTGAAACGAACAAAAAGCCAGACTTTTAAATACAGAGAACAAATTGGTGCTTGTCCGAGGGCAGGTGGGACGGGAGGCTCTGGGTGAAATAAAGGAGATCCAGAGGCATGAACTCCCACTTAGAAGTCATGAGGATGAAAGGTACAGCACAGAGAATATGGGCAATAATACTGTAATACTGGGGAGCACTGGGCATTATAGAAGTGTTGAATCATGTGGTACACCTGAAACTCATATAACACTGTATGTTAATTATGCTTCAATTAAAAGAAAAAACAACAACCAGACTGTTAGGGATCCTGAGACACAGCTCACGAAGAGCCAGAGGACCCGTGAAAACCAAGCAAAACCAGGTCTCTGAACAGGAATTCTCCCTGGGACTCAGTATTTAGTTGAGGTTCAAAGTCGGTTATCATGTGCAACAATTTCCCACACTTGAGGATTTCAATTCGGCAAGGCTCATCCTACTCTGAATTTGTGAGAATACAGCACCCAGGGAATGCGTGTGCCAGAGGGCATAGCTCAAGTATCAGGGGGCTCCACGAGGCACTGGTTTCAGCACTTCATATTTCATACAAGCCTCAAAAATCTCTAGTCATCAGTATGCCCATTTTATGGGTAAAGACACGGAGGCTAGGCTCAGGTACTTTAAGAGACTGCTCAGAGTTGGGTGGCTATTCCTCTTGTTCATCCATTATTCATTCATTTATGAAGTATTCACTGTTATGGCCTATTACACACACCACGCACTGCTAGGCCCTAGAATACAAAAAGGCATCAAACTAGTAAGTGGACATTTAAAACCAGTTCTGTAAGTCTCCAAAACCCAAGCCCTTCTCACTGTACCAAGGCTCTTCTGGTGAAGAAATCGTTTCAGTAGCTTAATAATTGATATTAGGCGGCCCGGGTGGCTCAGCGGTTTAGCGCTGCCTTCAGCCCAGGGCCTGATCCTGGAGACCCAGGATCGAGTCCCACATCAGGCTCCCGGCATGGGGCTTGCTTCTCCCTCTGCCTGTGTCTCTGCCTCTCTCTCTCTGTGTCTCTCATGAATAAATAAGTTAAAAAATTTAAAAAAATAATAATAATTGATACCACTCCCACTGACTGATGCTGCTTTTCTCAATTTCTCACCTTAACAGGGCTGGATATTGCAGCTGGAGGGCTTTAGTTGGAGGGGTAGGTTCATCTTTCTTAAATAAAATACAAACAACCAATTCTTTCTGGATCTCACGTCAAGTCAAAACACAATGTCAAGTCCCAAGGCCACTCTCTCTGTCCACCTTGCTTTAACTCCCATCCCCACCCACCCCTAACCACCACCACCACACTGCTTGATGCTCCTAAGCCCAGCCATAAAAATTCACAAGTCATCCTGTGAACAGTTTTAAAAAGGCAGTGTCGTCCTGCAGCAAAAGTCCTCAGAGTTCTTGGCCAAACCAAAATCTAATGAAAACCCAATAAAATCAAAAGCATACAAGATGGAGTTAACTCAAATTATTTGAGACTAATTGCTTGATTCCTTCTGTTACAGAGACTAGAATTTACTCCATATCCCTCAGATGAAAAAAAAAAAATTCCATATTGGCTTTTTCCCTCCACTAAATACAGTAACGTCTGGCTCTGAATCCCTACTCTCAATAATTTCAATCTTGGTCCTGTTTAAAGAACTTTTATCCTTCTCAGGTCTGCATAATTATCAGAGGAGATTTATATTGACCATAAAATCTGGAATAAAGCAGCTGGTTTTCAGCCCGTGAAGACTGCTGCCAATACACTCACTATCCAAGCCTGTGTGGTCTATTTGATGGCAAGTAGCCACTACTTTTTACCCTCCTTAGCCACAGAGATAGTGATCCCCAAAGTCTTGGTGTTTCAGGTCTTGTATCTTGGCCCTCATCACCCTACGGTCTCCTGGGTAGGAGTAAATGGGCAGGGATGCAGGTCTCTGCTACCTATGAAGCCCTGTTCTGCAGCCTCCAAAGTGAGACATTCCTAGGTTTGGTCTCTTGGCCTTGCCCTGTCCAAGCCTCAAGTCCATCCCCCACCACGAGGACCACCCAGATGTCCACATCCACAAGACTGTGGGAAATTGGTCTTAGATCACCCCAGGGCAAAAGGAAGCCCCAGATCTCCAAGCCACAAAGTTCTGCTTCACTTGGTGAGAAAGAAAAGAAGGAAATAACTCATTTTAATGTCATGTTTTTTCCTGGATTTCTCTCATTTTGAGGAGTCTGCAGGAAAACAAATTGGACTCTGCTGTAAAGCAGTGGGGCTCAATCACAAGCGATGTGAGAATCACCTGGAGCCCTTTTTAAGGGCTACTGATGCCTGAGTCCCACCCTGTTCCAAATGCTGGGAATGCCTAAGGCAGGCGCTGGGTCCAAGTACTGAAGGTCTCTCCTTGTGACTGATGCATGCTGAGGGTGGAAGACTCCTCCACAGACTCCAGGTAGAGGGGCTAGAGCGTGGGAGTGTCACAGGAGGCTGCCAGATACTCTGACACAGGCATGGACTCACAGAAAAAAACAAATGAGTTTGGGAAATGACAGAAGGGAAGTAAGTGAGGGAAAGATCAGGTGTTGGGGTTTTCTCTTTTAATCAAGGATCCAAAGGCTAGCTCACTGTCGGTTCAAAACCCTCCAATCACCAAAGGCTACCATTTGCCCCCCTCCCCACCCCGCCCCGTGGGTGTGTTCCTCTAGAACATGTCAGGATTTCTTTTTTCACTAGGCAATTGTAGTACTGCCTCATGGGATTTCCTCCTTGGAGTACAGGACTAAGATGACAATCTGTCAGCCACAAAAGAATCACCAAGAAAAACTAATATCTCACTTCTCCAAACTAAGGAATTTGAAAAGTTTAAACTGGAAAACTAGCCAACCAACTAGCAAGTGGTTATTGAATGTTCTCAATGTACATGGCACTATGTTGGTTTTGTGTTTTTTTCGTTTTTTTTTTCTTTTTTTTTTTTTTTAAGAATTTAAGAGTGAGCGAGCAAGAGAGAGAGAGCAAGAGCACAAGCAGGGTAGAGGGGCAGAGGGAGAAGCAGACTCCCCACTGAGCAGAGAGCCCGACAATGCGGGGCTCCATCCAAGGACCCCAGGATCAAGACCTGAGCTAAAGGCATTGAGTAATGGACTGAGCCACCCAGGCACCCTGGTAACTGCGTTATAATACTTGTGGGTCCTTCCTTTCCTTTCCCCAGCCCACTCCCAAACCCTTCTCATGACAAGAGTGAATGACTTTCTGGTAACTTCAGAGGAAAGCATGTAAAACTATTTTAAACGCGTAACACTTTTCATATTCCCTAAGGAAACTGAAGTGTTTTACATCCAAGAATAAGAGGTCTCAAAATGTATAAGGGAACTGTTGGTAGTTGTGGAGTGGAAACTCTTGGTGGAAAATCCAAGTCTCTCCCTCGCTACAATAGCACATTTCCATCTCAGTAGCAGGAGTCAGAATATCTAAACCACATCCCAAAGTTAATATATGTCCACCTGACTTTACTTACGGCACATTTTTTTTTCTACTTGCAAATAGGGAAAGCAATTTTAATCTTCTTTCCAAAATGTGGGGGAATATATATGGCTGGTGTCCCACAGTGTTAAATAATTCACGTGACTTTCAAGTAAATATATTCCAAATAAAATTCTGAAATCATAGCTCACCCATATGTAGCTCTCCACGTGTTGAACACAAGCAAAATCGGAGTTACTATGCAACATTTATCATTTCAGGGATTGAGAGTGTTCCTTTTATCACTTTAGAGTGTAAGCCCTGAGTCAGGTCAGAATGAAGCATCAATATCCATTCCTTTCATATAAAGCAGATAAGGGTACAGAAAGGCCTCCATTTTATTCTACAGGTGCAACTAATTGTGGCTCTGATGAGCTGAGTCAGCCTTGGCTAAAACAGTACAGAGCAGAGGTGCATGGGCGGCTCAACAGGTTAAGCATCTGACTCTTGATTTCTACACAGGTCATGATTTCAGAGTCATGACATTAAGCCCCACACTGGGCTCCATGCTAGGTGTGCAGTCTACTTAGAATTCTCTCCCTTGCACCCTCCCACCCCACTTAAGCACATGTTCTCTAAACCAAACAAATAACAAAAACAAACCCCTCCCCCCCAAAAAAAAAACCCATACAGAGCAGATCATACCAGCCAAAGCCAAAAGCAGCATCCATCTCTACCAATAAAATTCTAATCAAGTGTTCATGATCTCAATCTTTCTGCACTGCCATTTCAGCTTCTCCTTTGCAAATATACCTCTAAACCAAGATAAGTGAAGGAAAAATGATCGACATGGGATCCCAGGAAATTTAAAGAGAAAGCACTTCAGGAGTCACTGAATCCAAACCTCTTGGGAATTCTTCCACACAAACATCAAGACAGACATTCAAGCCTCTATCCTTATCAAAGTAGAAATTCACATGTAAAGCACCAAAAAAAAAAAAAAAAAAAAGCCATGAAAACCAATTAAAAGATGTAATACTATTTTGCATACTTCTATTTCTGATTAAAAATTTCCTCTGCCGCATGCTTGCCGGCTCTGTCTACCAACAGTCTGTCCATTAACGAGGATTATATTCTGTATGGTCAATTCTTTAGGCCTTATCGGACTTGTGGAGCCTGGGGAGTTCCGAGCAGAAAGGAAATGTATTATTCATCTGCGAATAGGAGGACTGATAATGCAAGATGTCAACCATCTGTTAGCCACTGAGGTCAGAATGAGACTAGCTAGCCCAAAAATACAGCAGAAGAGACCGACATGAACTCGGAGAAAGAACTCATGAGGGTTAACCACAACCATCAATTATCAAGATTGGTGCACAGCTTCTTTACAAACAATACAGGACCGTCTTCTCTGGGCTGTTGAAAGTGTCTTGTGATTAGAAGTCTGTAAGAACACACTCTATGGAAATAGCCATTTAAAAAAAGATTATTTTTGGTCAATTTACCCAACGTTAGAGTCTCAATACTTGTGCACTAAAGAGCTGAGCTCCATGAATGCATAAACTGTGTTTAATTTTCCCTCTACTCTGTTTAGCATGGCATTATGTGCAAATAAAGAAGCAGTAAAGCATTTCTGCTGCTCCTTACCAAGGTAAATAGCTTTGCCTATTACTTCTCTCTAGAACCAATATCCAGGATTCTTGGGGTCTGTCCCTATGACAGTGTGACAAGGGCTCCTATGTTTTATCGATGACATGTGACATTTTCTCTGCTCCTGCAGCCAACTGCTTTCACTTTAGGTCACCAGAAACCACCTACTTGTCATATCTGAGGAACATTTTCTGACCTTGATTTTTTAAATCTGTGTGGCAATGGATACTATAAATCTCTTCATTCTTCTGGAAATGATCTCTTTTAGCTTCTAAGGCACCAGGCTCCCAACTGAAGTCCTGTCTTCCCACCCTCCTTATCTGGCTCCTGCCCTATTCTCCACAGCCTCTGTCCCTCTTTCCCCATAAACCATCACCGGAACGTTGGAGCTACCTGCTGAGAGGCCGTGCTTTCTGCTCACCCCTGAACCTTCACTTGGCCTACAGAGCCTGTCTGTATAACGCTCCTCATTTTCTAAGACTTATCATACATGTCATCTGCAAAACTCCCCCCAGCCCCACTGTGCTTCCAGGGTATTCCGTGCCTACTTCCAGTACTGCATTTATTAGCTTGTACCCTAAATGTAGTTTTGTCTGCTTCCCCCAGCTGGTTATAAGATTCCCAAGGATGATGACTATGTCTGATTCATCTGTGTGCCTAGAACAAAGCCCTGAAACAAAGGAGGGGCCCAGTTAGTGCCTCACGAGTGGATGGCTGAGCTCAGCTGGCACAAGGTCTTAAGTTAAATTCAGCATGTTAACAGCAGTGTACTCAGTTTTCTAGCTTTTATTTGTTAAGTCAGGCCTATGGGTGAGAAAGCAGGAGGAAAGAGGGGGGGCCAACTTTACAATGAAGTAACAGGCTGGCTTAACGTCTTTTAAGCTTTTTTTTTTTTTTTTTTTTTTTAAAGATTTGAGAGAGAGAGAGAGAGAGAGAGAGAGAGAGAACGAACATGATTGGGGACAGAGGAGAGGGAGAAGCAAGCTCCCTCCTTAGTGGGGCTCCATCCCAGGACCCTGAGATCATGATCTGAGCCCAAGGCAGATGCTTAACCAACTGAGCCACCAGGCACCCCTTAATTTCTTATAAGCAAGTGCCTCTACTGCCTTCTCTGGATAATTTGAGGGTTCTCAGCAACAGTCTAACTTCTTGTTTCTTATTGTTCAAGTCTTCTCTTTACTGGAAGCTCCTTGATACAAATCTATGTTTTTCAGGACTCCAAAATCTTCATAGAACTTTGTCAAATGACCTCCCCCCCACACCTCAGAAAGAAGGAACAGACCAGGGAGATGTCCTCTGGCTGGCCTTAAGTCAAATTCCCATTATGCCTGCTTAGATTTTGGGCATTTGACAAATTCAACCCCAGGTCTCAGCCTGACAAGAACCCAGAAACTCCTAATGCAAAATGAATTAGGTCCCTTCCCTCAAAAGGGATCTAGTGGAAAGGAACTCACTGTTCTTCTCCAACTGATTCTTCTCATTCACTGGGCAATGTGGGTTCTTTTGTTTATAAGTTCACCATGTTTGCCCCTCTGAGGCTAATACATCCTTCAGAAACAACATCTTCATTTCTTTTTCTTCCCATTAAAAAGGTCATGAACTAAACCCTGTGTGTTGACTATTGTAGAAATACAAAGACAAGGCAATGGCACCTGCTCATTTTCCAAGTACAACAGGGTCTGTGGCATAATGGCATAGTAAACATCTGCATACAGACACACATTTTTTAGGGAAGCTAAATTGCCACACTTTATACTATACTAGTTGGTCCTTTTTGCATAAAACCTACAGAGTTGTTCTATGTCCCACTTTATGGACAATAGCTATAGAAATCTTTCTCACTCAGGTAATCATGGAAGCAGATGTTCTTTCTTTCTACCACATGCAATGTCAGACTTCTCATGGTGAGATTGGCCTAGAGGAGCAATGTATAAAAGCCCCCAAATGGCTAAGGTAACAACTAGTAAAGCTGGAAAGAGTTCATGGAATCAGCCACATCTGGACAAGGATCAGAGCTAAATGGATAAAGAATGCCTAAAAGCGGGGGATCCCTGGGTGGCTCAAGGGTTTGGCGCCTGCCTTTGGCCCAGGGCGCGATCCTGGAGTCCCAGGATCAAGTCCCACGTCCCACGTCAGGCTCCCGGCATGGAGCCTGCTTCTTCCTCCTCCTTTGTCTCTGCCTCTCTATGTCCATCACAAATAAATAAATCTTTAAAAAAAAATTAAAAAAAAATAATGCCTAAAAGCCTTCTAGATAGTAATTAAAGGCTTATTTTTCTGCAAATCTTGCTTTAAGAGGACACTTAACCTTCTCAAATCTGTTCAAGTCAACGAATGGATGTTTTATTAAAAGTCTTAGTCTATTTAGAGCTTAGAAAAAGAACTTGTTCCTTTACTATATTCTGTTTGAAACTATAACCCACAATTCAAGTCACTGCCCCTAAGAAGAAAATCTCAATAGCAGCAAATCTCACTGGAGTCTTCGAAGAAGGGGAAGAGGAAAGAGTGAGAGTACTATTGGCTTTGCTACAATGGACATTTTATCTGACAAGTTACACATCTGGAGAGATAAAACCTCTATTGGCACTAACCTATTGCTGTGGGTTCTTATGTAATTATGGTTAAAGCATTAAGACTTTTTTAAAGTCTGTCTTGTGCATTGATTGATTCTGCTCTTTCAATTTTCATATAAATCCATTACAGCAGAGTGGTAATGAGTACCAAAGCCCTAAAATCAGATGGGCTGGGTTGGAATCTTGTGTATGAATCTAGCTATGTGGTCTTTGACAAATTTTATTAACTTTGTGCCTCGATTTTTTTTTTTTTTGCTTGTGAAATGGGAATAGTAATAATTTCTTTATGCATTGCTTGAGGTTAAATGAGTTAGTAAATATAAAACCTCTGAAATAGTACTTGCAATTACATTCACTAGATAACCATAATTCTTAACAAAATACCATTATTTTATTTAAGAAACCCTTTGAGAATAATCAACCTCATGTATGGTATAAGAGAATGGTCCAGTTTCAATCTGCATGTGGCTGTTCAATTTTCCCAACAACATTTATGAAGAGGGGAAGAATTAGAGAGGAAGACAAACCATGAAACATTCCTAACTCTGGGAAACAAAAGGGTTTCAGAAGGGGAGATGGGTTGGGGGGATGAGGTAGCTGGGTGACAGGCATTAAGGAGGGCACATGATCAGATGAGCACTGGGTGTTATATGTTGGCAAACTAAATTAAAATATAATCTTAAAAAAAAAGAATAATCAACATTCAGTTGCCTATGTCTGCTTATCACAATAGAATTAGTTTGATCTTCACAAATTTATCACTGGTGTCTCCAAAGTTAGAACATGATTTAGAAAGAGAAGATGAGCTGACTCGGTGAGGAGTAGGGAGGTGTCAGTTGCTTTTTTGACAAAACAAGACACTACTTTAAACCCAAACGATATAAAATCCCCATAGATTACTAACCCAAACCCACACTACCAGTCCTACTTTGGAAGGTGTTGGTCAAAAGAAGAATGTCTTTTGTTTCTGTCCTTCAAAGAAACAGTCAACACTCTGGGTACTCATGAAGACTGGCCCAAACCACAGGAAACAACATGTACCACTGACCTTCTGCCCCAACCCATACCGCACAAGCAAGCTTGCCTACTTACTCCACATAAAGGCTGGATCTTTTCCATTCTTTGAAACCAGTTCTAACACCCACCAGGAAATAGGTGAATCAACAGGTACTGGCCCACAAAGTCCTGCCCTCTCTCAAGTTCTAGCTGGTTGCTGGGATAAAGAGGCCCTTTCTTGTCCATCACTCTGACCTCCAGTGACCTGGACAACTTGATGAAGTCTGTGATGACAATTTCACAGGAGCAGCACCAAAATGAAATTCCAAAGTCCCAGTCTGAGTACCGATTAGATTCCTTGCTGGTGGCATGGCTTTGCATAAAATCCTTACTTTTATGAGCCTTATTTACGCAATGAAGTTAACAAAGTCCAAGTTCAAAATTACTGTGAGAAGTGACAATCATGCAAGCCAATGCATTCTATAAACCATGCAATAGTACGATCGTAACAAATACTGATGACCCCCAAACTCAACCTTTGTTTCTTAGCCTCCCAATTTGCATGGAGCCCTAACAGCCTTGCTGTGTCACTGCCAAGATCCTCTCTAGACTTGACCTCTGGCTTCTAGACCTTCTGGACTCTCTTCCAACTGGCCAAATTCTGGCAGGCCACTGCAGATGCCACGGACACATTAATAATCCTGGAGTTAATTGTGACCTACTTGTCCACCTCAACTAATCCAATGTGCAGTGAGTGCATTTTTCTCTAGTATTTTCATTTTTTAATTTGGGTTCCTCTTTCCTAACAACTTTTTTTATTTTAAAGGTTTTAATTTAGAGAGAGCAAGCGAGTACAGGAGGGGCGGGGGGGGGGGAGAGAATCTTAAGCAGACTCTACACTGAGCACAGTTCCTGATGTGGGGCTCAATCCCACGACCCCAAGATCATGATCTGAGCCAAAATCAAGAGTCAGATGCCTAACTGACTGAGCCACATAGGCACCTCCATCTTGACAATTTGTGACAGAGCTATGCAGCCAGTAGGCACTCTCTTCCATTCAGTTTATATACTTGAGCCTCTACTAGGCAAATGGGAAGTACTCTGAAAGGTATATGGGAGTGGGGAGGGAGAGAGAGGAGAATAGGGTGCAGGACTGACTGCCAGCCATTACTATCTGCTGGGGAAAGCAAAATACACTCCCACTTACTGATTACCTATTATGTACCAGTTGTATGCTCGGCGCTTCATTCCATACTGACAATAAACTCCTATGCATATCACAGATGGGAAAGTAATAAGGCTCACAGCATAGGTCGTTTACCCATAGCCATGCAGCAGTGGTAGAGACAAAATGAGGAGTCAGGTCTGCTGGAATGGATTGAGGGAAGGGTCACCTTATCTTCACTTTGCCTCTGCCAGTGCTGGGTTGTTTCAGTTGCCTCAATATGTCTCCAGTGAGGGCCACAGGGCATCCTGTTTCTGCTTCTTTTGAAGATCACTTGTAAACCCCAGAGGGAATGGGACTAGGCACCGGAACTTGCAATCTGGAAAGTCACTAAGTAGGCTTCCTACCTTGGAGTGGTAAGAAGCAACTGGAGGAGACACAGAACACCGTTGCTTCCTGGGGTTCAGACCACGTGTTCTGGGGTCCTTTTCCTTCCTGGCATCTACACATGCATGCAAACTGGGCATGCCCACAGCCTGCTTGATGGGAAAATCAGGGAGCCACGACTGCGTGCTTCTGCAGAAAAGGATCCTGCAGGCTCAGCGGCCTGTATAAAGGCTACATACACAGTTCATAAGTGGACACTGTGTTCAAACAAAGACCAGGGAGCCCGAGTGCAGGTCTAGTAACAGACAATGTCCCTCTGCTCCAAAAGGTTCGTCCCCAGCACTCTGGGCTCTGTCCACTGCTCGGCACAAACATGTGACATGGGGCAGCCTGAGATGAGAGCAGGAGGCAGAGTGCCTTGGTTGCCTGCACAGCCACAGCGAACACAGCTCGGGCTTATTGGCGTCCAGTCTGTGCCCCTGACCCACCCTGAGGAATCAATCGTGCATTATAAACTCACGATCAGGCTCTCGTTTTTCCAAATCAAGTACGGCCAAAAGGCTTAAGAACGAATTCAGCAGGATGTGTTCCTTATACAGAGGTCACCTCAGACTCTCAGATTCTTTATCAGACACCTGAATTCACTAACCTCTACTTGGGCGGGAGGCAGGGCCAGTGACACCCCCCGCATTCTTCTATTTGAAGAGTGTTCCTGCTAAGGGGTCCACAGAACTGGCTCATCACTGCAGCCTCATCCTCTTGCTGGGGCTCAACGTTTTGGGCACCAAAGTGGACAGAGGGGAGGAAAAACACTAATGGGGATAGTTTACTCTTGAGTACGGGTGGGCAGAGCTGCCCAAAAGCAAAAATTCAAAATAGGATTAAACTTCCCTTTGTATGGTCTCCCGCCTCATTCAGAATCTGCTCCATCTCCGAAATTGCCTTTCGTCTCTCTCCTCCCAGGACTTTGTCGTCTTTACGCTTCCCTCTGGCTGAATGCTGACCTTTCACACCAGCACGGCCACCTGGTCTTTGGAGCAAAGAGATCTGTGCTCCAAAGTCACGGACCTACTCCTACACACATGGTCAAAACTTCGATGCTCTCAGCGTTACCACAAAACACAATCTGATGAAACATCAGGAACTGTCAGAGTTCTTCCAGGTTTCATTACGGCATTGGAGTTATTTTTACACATGTGGACTATACATAGCACTGCTACATTTTAAAATATATTACCAAGAAAACAAATGCGCTTCTGTAACACATTCAATAACCTTCTTTCCTTCCTCCTCCATGCTACAATATGCTACAGACCACATCCTCAATGGCCTCTAGTGACCCACACCCTTGTATGACCCCCACCTGTTCCCGATAGTGGCTAGGCCAGGTGGCTTCCTTTTCATGAGAAGAATACAATAAAAAAAACAGGGGCACCTGGGTGGCTCAGTCAGTTAAGGGTCTGACTTGCTTTCAGCTCAGGTCAAGCCCACAGTTGGGCTCTCCCTTTCCTTTGGTCCCTACCCCCACTTGTGCTTCCACACTCTCTCTCTCTAAAATAAAATTTAAAAAAAAGAATACAGCAAAAAACAGTGTGATGTCACTTCCAAGACTAGGTTACAAAAAGCCTGGGGCTTCCATGTTATGCACCCTCTCTTGCTCTTTTGGGGGACTGCCAGCTGCTCCACAGGGAGATCCATGCAGGCAGGCACAGCTCTCTGTGGCCAAGAGCCAACAAGGACCAGAGGCAGCTGATAGCCAGGTGAGTCAGCTTGGAAGTAGATCCTCCCCCAGTCCAACCCTGAAATGACTACAGCTCCTAGTGACCCCTTGATTCAGCCTGTGAGAGACCCCCAAACCAGAGGACTCAGTTAAGCTGCATCCAGTTTCTTGACCCACAGAAACTGAAAGATCATAAAGGTTTGAAACCATGAAGTTCGGGGTACTTTATTATACATCCACAGATAACTCATTACTCTGAATCAGGAGTTCTGAGCTGAGCACCAGAACACTCTTCAGCACATTCTCATCAGGCCCTTGAGTCACAATTACCTGACATCTGCGCCACCACTTCGCTCACTTGGCCTCTGGAAGGTCTGGCTCATCCTTCACTGTAATCTCTCCCTAAACTCCAGGCGGCCACGGGCAATCAACTGGATGGGCAACCAGGAGAAAGCCATGTGGTGTCAGGCTCTGGATCTAGGAGAAAAGTTCTATCACCTGTATCAACTAATGAAGCCTAGAATCAGCTTCCCAAGACCTTGGTTCCTTTCCCTTCTTTGTTCTTCTTTAGCAGCCCAACTACACTGAATACAGTA
The DNA here is from genome assembly GCF_003254725.2 of Canis lupus dingo. NCBI lineage: Eukaryota > Metazoa > Chordata > Mammalia > Carnivora > Canidae > Canis > Canis lupus. Next base: position 1,707,733 of record NC_064272.1, read on the forward strand.
ATAATAATAATAATAAAAAAATTGATCTCTGGGTAAACGTCACCTTTGCTCCAGCAGGAAGAGATCCCTCATTACTTTGTCATTGTCTGTGGAAACACTATCCAGGGCTGGTATTTTATGTAAATACCTATTTCATTAGCGTTCAGCCACCTTCGAGTCTCACTTGCTATGCTTTTTTCTTTGTTTCCTTCTTCAAAAATATTCATCTATTTCTCCAGAAAGTCTACGATAGCCTCCCCTGGTCAGGATGTTTTATAAGTCACATAAAAATATGAATTAAAAATTGGCCTTAAGTCTTTCAAGGTTCTTTTCTTGCCCAACCAGCACATATTTTCAACAGTCTATCAGGTTACCTCAGAGGGAAGGGTCTGCTACAGAGTCTTACCTGTTCTTCGTCCCCATTAAACACGACTCAGTCTGGAAAAGGAGGAAGAACAAAACGCAATCATGAAATTCAAATCTTTCCCTCTGAGACAGATGTCAGGATAGAAAACAGTCTCCACATTCTCCCATGGTTAGCAGCTGCTTCTGGGAGAGGAGCTGAGCTGCCCAGAGTCAAGGAATCCCTCAGTGGAAGACTCCACCACCTCCAGGCACTGGGAACCAAGAGAAGATGGGCAGCAGGAGCCTGAAACCACCAGAGTAGGCGATATCACCTCCTCACAGCACTAGCTTTTCCATTGAAGATACCCAAGTTGAAACTATGTGCAGAGCATTTTCTACAAATTAAATTAGTCATTTCTAAATATATATATATATTTATTATCCCACCTTTGATTCTTTCTAATTTGGGGATCTAGGGCAAATAACTGAATTCACTGAGCCTCTGCTTCCACATAAAGTGAGGATTTTACAGAGAGTATACCTCATGGTGAGAGCATACTAAGTGGGACTTCTAATAATTGTTATCTACTGAAGTAATAACCAACAGGAAGTTGTGATCTAAGCTTTAGAGCAATACTGAAGAATGGAACGTTCTCTGATGATGATAGTGTTCTAGGATCTGTGCTGTTCAATATGGTAACCATTAGCTGCGTGTGGCTATTGAGTACTTGAAATGTGTTTAGCCTGAGGAATTCAATTTTTAAATTTTATTTTAGTTAATTTAAATTTAAATAGCTACCATACTATACAATGCAGCTTTATAAGAATATCTTTTAAGATTTTAATTTATTTATTCATGAGAGAGACACAGAGAGAAGCAGAGACATAGAGGGAGCAGAAGGCTCCTTGGGGGGAGACTGATGTGGAACTTGATCCTGGGACCCCGGAATCATGGCCTGAGCCGAAAGCAGATGCTCAGCCACCCTAGTGTCCTACGAGAATATCTTATCCATGAAGGGACACATATAGATTGTCTGCACTGACCAGGGAGCTCTGCAAAATATAACTCTGACCTCTTGAAGAGTCTGAGAGCCCAAAATTGCTCAGAGGAAAGCCCTCTGTAAATAGGCAGAGTACATCTGACCTACGGCAGGATGTTCAGTTCCAGTTGTTCTGCATTTGTACCTGTTTCCATCATCATCACCTAGTCACACTAATGGCTACTGCTTGGATGAAGCCCGGGGGTTCTCTGTGTGAAGCTAATGAGAATATGGGAATTTAAAGTAATGAATACCAAGTGCCAAGCAATGAACAGATTACCTTTATTGACACTATGTGAAATGTAAGCGGTCTCCAAGCTAATATCAATACCTATACATATTTCATCTTGTTAAGCACTTACCACATGCTAGGCTAAACACTGTGGTATCAAGTTAAACCCAGTTCTTGACCTCATTTCCCTCAATCTAGTCAAAATGAGGGATGGAAGTAAAGAACTGTGGTGCAAGGTAGGAGGTACAATAAGGTGCATTAAAGCATTTGTAATGGACTGAGTTGGTCAGAGACAGAGAAGAAAAGACAGCTAAGCCCAGCTGTGAAGGCACCGCACAACTTGTTTTCTCAAAGTGTGTGAGGGAAGGGAGAGTGCTCCTGGTGCAGAGGCATGTGCAGAGTCTGATGCCTTTGAGAAGGATTGATGCTTCAGGATTGACACTTAGGAGGCAAATCTGGGAGGAATACGGAAAAGTAAGTGGGGGTTTAGAACCTAAAAGACCATTCCAAGGAGTTTAGATTTGATCTTCTAGAAAACAGAAAACCATGGAAGGATGTCAAATAGGAAAATAACTGATCTCTGGGTGTCAGATCCCTCTGATGCTGTGTGGGAGGTGATTAGAGGGAGGGCAAGACATGGGATGCACCAGGAGATGTGTGCACCCGTGCAGGGGAGGGGAGGGCATGGTGGTAGAGGGGAGTCAACAATAGTTAACACTACTAAGGTAATAAAAGAAAGGCTGGAAGCTTCTACATTAGAATGAGTTTTATAGGGGGGAGGAACTTTAATAAGATTGAAATATTGTGTGAGCTTAATTGTGTCCCCCCAAATTCACGTGTTGAAGTCCTGGCTCACAGTACCGTAGAATGTGACTGTATTTTGAGATAGAACCCTCAAAGTGATCAGTGGAATACAATCCTTAGGTTGGCCCCCAGTCTAATATGACGGTGTCCTCAGAAGAAGAGATTAGGGCGCAGATAAGCGCTAGATGAAGACCATCATCTACAAGTCAAGGAGAGAGACTGCAGAAGAAACCACCCCTACTGACATTTTGATCTCAGACTCTCAGCCTCCAAACCATGGGAAGGTAACTTTAAGCCACTTGGTCTGAGTCCTTTGTGTTAGTTTTGCTGAGGCTGCTGTAACAAACACCAATTTTCATCCATATCAAGTGATGTTGTTTATCATAAAGCTTCCATAGCTGGGAGAGAAATGCCAGAGTTTTCTTCAACTTAAAAAAATCTTCAACCCTAATCTCTTTTGCCTGGTCCTCATTAGAACACTAATTTGAACAAGAAAGTCAGGAAAATAGAAGTGAGGCCAAAAGAAATTAAAGGCATTTTTTTTTCCCTCCAGATCATGGAAAAAGAGATTCTTAGTTCCCATTCTGGAAAGTTCTCACTCAGGAAATAATTAGGGATGGGACTATTAAAAAATTGGCTCATCTTCAGAACTCTACTCTGGACAACACTGAAGCCACTCCTCAGAGTCCATGTACCAGCTTAAGAGAAGTCTACAACACTTCCCAAGTAAGGTGTCTCAGGGTTCCAGAACCTTCAGAAGCTCAAGGCTCATCCTCATTACGGAACTTAAAACACTTTCTCCTGTTATTTGTGAAGCACAAAAATTACACCAACTTTCTTTGGCTATAAAATGTACAAATCCAATGTCCCAGTACAAAATGAAAAATTAAGCATTCCGCACCTCCCCCACGTTACTTGGTGCTCATTCCTCAGTGGACTCCTAATCCCCCTACCCAAGACTCATTCGTGGTTCCACCCCTCCCCTCAGCCCTCCCGTCACGGCCACTTCCGCACCGCACGGGCCCCGCACCGGCCCCGCAGCCTCACCGTCCGCTGCGCCCCCCCTTCTGCTCTGCAGCCCCCGCTGACCGCTCCGACCCTCAAGCGGACTCTCTTCAACACGGACAGACCAGCCCCGCCCCCGCTGGACGCCTCTCAGCGGCCAGGTATCCAGGCATGAACCAAACGCCCTGCGCCCATCACCTCTACCTCCACCCGACCGCCGGCCTCTCCTTGTGACCCGCTCGAACTGGCCTTTGGCCACTTTCATGATTGAAAACGTCAGCCCCCCCCACCCCGCCCTCCCGCAGCAGCCCCCCTCGCCGCCCCCCCGCAGCAGCCCCACCCCCACCCCGCAGCTCCCCGGGCCCTGCTGCGGCGCCCCTACCCCGCCCTCCCGCAGCAGCCCCCCCCCCCGCAGTTCCCCCCCACCCCCGCCCTCCCGCAGCAGCCCCCCTCGCCGCCCCCCCGCAGCTCCCCGGGCCCTCCTGCGGCGCCCCTACCCCGCCCTCCCGCAGCAGCCCCCCCCCCCCGCGCCGCCCCCCCGCAGTTCCCCCCCCACCCCGCCTCCCGCAGCAGCCCCCCCCGCGCCGCCCCCCCGCAGTTCCCCCCCACCCCGCCCTCCCGCAGCAGCCCCCCTCGCCGCCCCCCCGCAGCTCCCCGGGCCCTCCTGCGGCGCCCTACCCCGCCCTCCCGCAGCAGCCCCCCCCGCGCCGCCCCCCCGCAGTTCCCCCCCCCACCCCGCCCTCCCGCAGCAGCCCCCCCCCGCGCCGCCCCCCCGGAGTTCCCCCCCCGCCCTCCCGCAGCAGCCCCCCTCCGCAGTTCCCCCCCCCACCCCGCCCTCCCGCAGCAGCCCCCCCCCCCCCCCGCGGTGCCAACGCCCTCGCCCTGGGTCTCCCTCAGCCGGGCCAGGCGTTCGGAGCCCCCGGGCCAGTACCCCTCGCCGTGCCCTCCGGTGTGGCTGCCCCGTGGCCACGGGAGCTCCGCGGGCAGGGCTGAGCCAGGACTGCGGCCTAACACTGAACGTCGCACAAGGAGGCGTTTTCCTGCGGGCTCTGAAACGGCAATGCACGAAATAAACCTAAAAATCCGATTTTCACAAAGCAAGTGAAGTTGCGGGTCAGCGTCATCCGGAGTCCGCTAAGGAAGCTTCCGGCTCACAGGCCCAGCCACGAACGTCCCCCGAGTCTGCACCAGCCTCCTGCTCTCAGCTTTGAGCACAGACCCCGTAACAGCCCACAAAACAGAGCAAAAATCCCCCCATAATTTGATTATTGTCTCAACTTGGTTCTCCAGGCGAAAAACTCAGTTTCAAAAACTGGTGACCACAAACCCCTCGAGGTTCCTTTCAGGCACGGGGGCCTCTCGCAATGACCCCTGCCCTGGCACCTGCGCCTGCCCTGCCAGTAACCGCCCCGGGTCAGGAGGGAACAGACCCTCAGGCGTCGGACAGGGAACCCGAGCTGAACCGTCCACACAGCGGCTGGAATCACCAGATGATCGCAGGAGCCGTATGAAGGCAGAAAAAAAAAAAAATCTTAAGAAAATGTAACATAGAGCGTCCCGCTGCTGGGTGCAGACGCATGAGGCACGTCCAGGGGGTTCCTGAACGAATGAGCGACTTGGGCACGTTTGTTTCGTGTCTGCTCCATCAATTCCAGAGCCGGGGTCTTAAACAATAAGGGACCTGGGCGGCCCGGGGGGCTCAGCGATTTAGCACCGCCTTCGGCCAAGGGCGTGATCCTGGAGACCCCGGTTGGAGTCCCAAGTTGGGCTCCCTGAGTGGGGCCTGCTTCTCTCTGCCTGTGTCTCTATCTCTCATGAATAAATAAAATATTAAAAAAAAAAAAAAAACAATAACGGACCTGACAGCAGACTCCTGTAAACACCACCAACACCTTCTTTCCATGGTAGGTAAGCCACACTGCTGATGTGATACTGTCACATCATCAGGAGCTGGTCTTTAATTTCTCGGAAAAAAATGGGTTGGTATCTTTTTAAATGAATTATAAACTTTTGCTTTATTAGGCAGCCTATACTGAACATAATTTGGCAGTTAATAACGTAGGCTCATCGTAATCAAGTTAAATCATTTTCTTGTGCCCTTAATGTGTCTGGTATTAACACATTTTAATTTTAATCTTAACAGCTCAGGGACATCACCCTTTGAATTTTTCTAACTTCCAGGGTTTGGTTCATTTTTTAGCTATCCACTGGAAATATTTTGCTTAAAAAAAAAAACTTGTTTTAAAGATTTTATTTATTTATTCATGAAAGACACAGAGGCAGAGGGAGAAGCAGGCTCCAGGGAGGGAGGCTGACATGGGACTCAATCCCAGGTCTCCAGGATCAGGCCCTGGGCCGAAGGCGGGGCTAAACCACTGGGCCACCCAGGCTGCCCAACATTTTGCTTTTATTTACACAGTTTGTAATTCTCTTCTCTCTCCCACCTTCTAATGTGCTGTGGTCCGGAAAGTCTACTTACCAAAAGAATCAGGACAATTTTGACTAAACAACAAATACACTTTGATTATGGCTTTTTCAATGAATTAATATACGAACTTAGTGTTTTGGCTTTGTGACCTCTATTTTGGCTGTTCAAAGGCCTTTGCTTATTATTAGATGATCAACTGTTGTATTTTAAATATCCACAGATACTGGATATGTGACCTCCAGATAAATGGAGTATTGCTATGTTAAAACTTCTGTCTAAAATTTACTTGCTTGAGGAAAAGAAAGAAATTATGACATTTCCAAGCCATGTGCAATCTGCTGATATAGCCAGGTGGTTGTAACCTACGGTGCTAATTGTCTTTCTTACCAGCATTGCTATTACTAAATATATTTTCTTTGCAAACTCACTTCCCTATTTAGTTCGGCCAGAAGCATCACAGAAAACCGTTTCACACTGAAATCCTCAAATCTAATTCTTCTTTGAAATGTAAAAAAAATGTTTTAGAAGAACGTATTAAATACATTTAAATATTTTAAGCAAAATAAACTCCCAAAATTCAACACAAATGTTCAAAGGTGAGTTGCATGAAAACTGCTAAATCGGTCCCAGAGAAAATAAAATTGAAAGGACATGAAACAATGTAATTCATGGCGGAAAATACCAACTGCTTGGCTGAATATTGCTTTCAACAAACCTCTTTCAGCTACATTTTCTTCTCTTTGATTTAAAAAAAAAACAAAACTAAGGTAACCTATTATATTGCTTACTCTATGGTCCACTTCCAAGTATAAACATAAGGGACATGAAATACCAAGTTGAAAATTCTTAAAACTTTCCATCTGGTTAGGACACACTGAGTAAGCTTCACTAACACTAACCTGGCTTCTGGCTTTAACCTCTTTCTGGTTCCATCCTACTATCAGGAGCCTAAGACCCAACAGAGTGGGAGAAAACAATGAAATTTGGAAATTACTATATATAATCCAAGAAGTGAACTAAAAATTAATTTGAATATTCCAGTGATAGGTCTGAAAACTACTTCATTCCTGTATAATTAATTTCTCTTTTCTTCTGTTCTCTCCAACTCTCAAGGAAATGGTAATTTAGTCTCTAGCAAGAGGCCTTGTGTAATCAAATGTGGTGACCATGTAAGGATCTAGAATAGGTATTGCATGTTCAGAGCATTCAGGTCCTAAGGATACCTGCAGAAATAAAGCAGAATTAAAAACCCAAAGGTAAAAAGCAGAGCACTCAATTAAAAGCAGAAGTCTTTTTTTTAAAATTGGAGTTCAATTTACCAACAAACAGGATATCACCCTTGCTCATCCCATCAAGTGCCCTCCTCAGGGCCCATCACCCAGTCACCCCATCCCCCTGCCCAACTCCCTTTCCACTACCCCTAGTTTGTTTCCAGAGTTAGGAGTCTCTCATGTTCTGTCTCCTTCACTGATATTTCCTACTCATTTTCTCTTCTTTCCCCTTTATTCCCTTTCACTATTTTTTATATTCTCCAAATAAATGAGACCATATAATATTTGTCTTTATCTGACTTATTTCACTCAGCATGATACCCTGCATTTCCATCCACATCGAAGCAAATGATGGGTATTTGTTGTTTCTAATGGCTGAGGAATATTCCATTGTATACATAGACCACATCTTCTTTATCCATTCATCTGTCAGTGGACACCAAGGCTCCTTCCACAGTTTGGCTATTGTGGACATTGTTGCTATAAACATCGGGGTGCAGGTGTCCCGGCGTTTCATTGCCTCTGTATCTTTGGGGTAAATCCCCAACAGTGCAATTGCTGGGTCGTAGGGCAGGTCTATTTTTAACTCTTTGAGGAACCTCCACACAGTTTTCCAGAGTGGCTGCACCAGTTCACATTCCCACCAACAGTGCAGGAGGGTTCCCCTTTCTCCACATCCTCTCCAACCTTTGTTGTTTCCTGTCTTTTTAATTTTCACCATTCCCACTGGTGTGAGGTAGGATCTCATTGTGGCTTTGATTTGTATTTCCCTGACGGCAAGTGATGCGGAGCATTTTCTCATGTGCTTGTTGGCCATGTCTATGTCTTCCTCTTGAAATTTCTGTTCATGTCTTTTGCTCATTTCAGGACTGGATTGTTTGTTTCTTGGGTGTTGAGTTTAATAAGTTCTTTATAGATCTTGGAAACTAGCCCTTTATCTGATACGTCATTTGCAAATATCTTCTCCCATTCTGTAGGTTGTCTTTGAGTTTTGTTGACTGTACCCTTTGCTGTGCAAAAGCTTCTTATCTTGATAAAGTCCCAATAGTTCATTTTTGCTTTTGTTTCTTTTGCCTTCGTGGATGTATCTTGCAAGAAGTTGCTGTGGCCAGGTTCAAAAAGGGTGTTGCCTATGTTCTCCTCTCGGATTTTGATGTATTTTTGTCTCACATTTAGATCTTTCATTCATTTTGAGTGTATCTTTGTGTATGGTGAAAGAGAGTGGTCTAGTTTCATTCTTCTGGACGTGGCTGTCCAATTTTCCCAGCACCATTTATTGAAGAGACTGTCCTTTTTCCAGTAGATAGTCTTTCCTGCTTTGTTGAATATTAGTTGATCATAGAGTTGAGGGCCCATTTCTGGGTTCTCTATTCTGTTCCATTGACAGACACATATGTCTGTTTTTGTGTCAGTACCACACTGTCTTGATGATCACAGCTTTGTAGTACAACCTGAAATCCGGCATTGTGATGCCCCCGGCTCTGGTTTTCTTTTTCAATATTCCCCTGGCTATTCGGGGTCTTTTCTGGTTCCACACAAATCTTAAGATGATTTGTTCCAACTCTCTGAAGAAAGTCCATGGTATTTTGATAGGGATTGCATTAAATGTGTAAATTGCCCTGAGTAGCATAGACATTTTCACAATATTAATTATTCCAATCCATGAGCATAGAATCTTTCCATCTCTTTGTGTCTTCCTCAATTTCTTTCAGAAGTGTTCTGTAGTTTTAGGGTATAGATCCTTTACCTCTTTGGTTAAGTTTATTCCTAGGTATCTTATGCTTTTGGGTGCAATTGTAAATGGGATGGACTCCTTAATTTCTCTTTCTTCAGTCTCATTGTTCGTGTATAGAAATGCCACTGATTTCCGGGCATTGATTTTGTATCCTGCCACACTGCTGAGTTCCTGTAGGAGTTCTAGCAATCTTGGGGTGGAGTCTTTTGGGTTTTCTATGCACAGTATCATGTCATCTGCAAAGAGGGAGAGTTTGACTTCTTCTTTGCCAATTTGAATGGCTTTTATTTCTTTTTGTTGCCTGATTGCTGAGAATAGCACTTCTAGTACTATGTTGAATAGAAGTGGACATCCCTGTCATGTTCCTGACCTTAGGAGAAAGGCTCCCAGTGTTTGCCCATGGAGAATGATATTTGCTGTGCGCTTTTCGTAGATGGCTTTTAAGATGCTGAGGAATGTTCCCTCTATCCCTACACTCTGAAGAGTTTTGATCAGGAATGGATGCTGTATTTTGTCAAATGCTTCCTCTGCATCTATTGAGAGGATCATATGGTTCTTGATTTTTCTCTTGTTGATATGATCTATCACGTTGATTGCTTTACGAGTGTTGAACCAACCTTGCATCCCGGGGATAAATCCCACTTGGTCATGATGAATAATCTTCTTAATGTACTGTTGGATCCTGTCGGCTAGTATCCTGATGAGAATTTTTGCATCTGTGTTCATCACGGATATTGGTCTATAATTCTCCTTTTTGGTGGGGTCTTTGGTTTTAGAATTAAGGTGATGCTGGCCTCATAGAATGAGTTTGGAAGTATTCCATCATTCCAAACTCTTCCAAACTCTTTCAAAAGACATGGAAGTATTCCATCTCTTTCTATCTTCATTTGTATCTTCATTTTCATTAGTTTCCATGAATCTTTTTAATTCTTCTCTAATTTCCTGGTTGACCCTTTCATCTTTTAGCAGGATGATCTTTAACCTCCGCCTGTTTGAATTTCTTCAACAGAAATGGTCTGAAAATATGCAGGGGACAATCCCAACCGATCTTTTGGTATCGGTTGAGACCTGATTTGTGACCCAGTATGTGGTCTATTCGGGAGAAAGTTCCATGTGCACTTGAGGAGAATGTGTATTCAGTTGCGTTTGGATGTAAAGTTCTGTAAACATCTGTGAAATTCATCTAGTCCAGTGTATATTTAAGGCTCTTGTTTCTTTGGATATGTTGTGTAATAGCAGAAGTCTTTAAACAATGAACTTCTATAGCAAGAGCATTTTATAAGTTTAATTCTATAATTACAGAGTTTTGAGAATATATCAGTTTATTTGCTCAAGAGTTGGTTGAGAACATGGGCGCAGGAACTGAAACATGTGAGTTTGAGTTTCCATTTTGTACTCACCTATGTGAACATGGGATAATTGCTTATCTCCCTTTGCTTCAGTTAAGTCACCTAAGAAATGTGGATAAGGGGATCCCTGGGTGGCGCAGCGGTTTAGCGCCTGCCTTTGGCCCAGGGCGCGATCCTGGAGACCCGGGATCGAATCTCACGTCAGGCTCCCGGTGCATGCTTCACCAGAGCCTGCTTCTCCCTCTGCCTATGTCTCTGCTGGGTAATGCTTATTTCAGCCCCGTTCTCTCTATCTCTCTGTGTGACTATCATGAATAAAAAATAAAAAAAAAAAATTTAAGAAATGTGGATAAGTAATAGCACCCACTCATCAGGTTGTTGTGCAGATTAAATCATCTGATATATTTAAAGTACTCAGGATAATTCCTAGAAATTTTTAAGTGCTACAGAAATATCAGCTAAAATATTATCTTTTATACAAAGACGATCCCTACAAATGGGTTTTTGGTCAAAATGACATTCATTAATGTTGCTGGAATGGATGGTCAGGAAGCTGGAATGAACAATATGGCAAACAGAATAAAATGGTGTGCAATTTCGTCTACGTATTTTTAACCCTAACTGTAACAGGATTGCAATACATAAATTTGGTGAAGAGTGCTATAAATTTAATCCATAGCACTCAGCTTTGTTCACAGCCTGCTTAGAATGATGGCAGATCCTCATCACTGAAGTGACCCTGAAGATGTGGCTGGCTGAGCAAAAAGTGCTCGATAATGACAGAAACCAGTCAGCTGTGCTGCCACTGCTACACAAGGGCAAGAGACTTGAAAAATCATTGTTACCACCACAAGAACAAGCCGGTGAAAAGTCTGGTTGCTCGTGGAAAAAAAGAGAGAGAAAGAGATAGAGGCAAGCCAAGAAACAGACTCTTAACTACAGAGAACAAGTTGATAGTCACCAGGGAGGAGGTGGGAGGTGGGGATGGGTAAAATAGCTGACGGGGATTAAGGAGGGCCTTGTTGTGATGAGCACCGGGTGTTGTATATAAGTGATGAATCACTGTATCATACACCTGAAACTAGTATTGTGCTGTATGTTAACTGGAATTTAAATTAAAACCTCTAAAAAAATTGTCATTACTTGCAGTCTATATAACTCCTTGCACAGAAATACATGAATCCAAAAACAAGAAAAATACTAAGAGCTTCACAAGGTAGCTAGTTCTAAGATCAACATCCAAAAAAGTAAAACATTTCTATAACCCAGCTATACAGGATAACAAAAGAAAGTCTGAAAAATAATATTTAAATAAATAAAAGAAAATAGAATAGCAAGTGGTAGAGGCATAAAAGGAAAGATAACAACCAACGATTAAGGGATTTTTTTTTTTTTTTTAAGTATTGAACTTTGAGTTTCACCTCTCAACCCATAATAAATCAACACTTGGCCTGTTCACTTGCATTCCAACTTCAATTCTACAGCACATACAGAAAGAACCTCTCATGTGGTTGATTTCTATCCTTTTGTCTGTAGGAGTCCTTGTAAAATGTAGGCTACAGTTTCATGTGCATGGGTGTATATTTCTCTGACATAAAGGGCAATGTGCTATTGATTCCATTCTTTATGTTTTTAAATCTATCAATTGCAGGAGAAAATCCTAACCTTTACAGACATTAAAGATGACCTTAATAAATGGACCATAATAAAAAGATTTAAAAAAAAAAAGACTGTAAAAAAGTCAATATCCTCAAATTAATCTATAAGGCCAGCACAATACAATAAAAATAAGCATGTATGTGTTTAACTTGATAATTCAAAAAATTACTTTTGGAAGATAAAAGAAAAATGGCTAAGACATTTGAAAGAAGAATAATAGGAATTAAGGGAGGAAGACTTGCCCTATCACAGAAAAATATTCTTGAAGTTCTAATAAGTGGTGCTGGGTCCAAGAATAGCATCTAGACCCATGGAAAAGGATCGTTCAGGAACAGATCACTGCAGCAGATACCGTTAATTGGCTTACTCAATGCTTATTTCAGCCCCGTTCCCTCTAGCTTTCATCTGCAGTGGAAGCTACTCACTCTAAGCCTTCACCTCCTTTTAGCTAAGGGTGGCATATGTTAACAGTTTTATACAGTAAGATTTAGGCATAAGTCACCAGAGAAAATTTCTCTTCCTAAAAATTAAAAGGGAATGAATTGCAAAGATCATGTCTGTGCCCTTTACAGTTTCCCCTATTCTTCCTGACTTGAACATAGATATAAATGCCTGGAGGTGCAGCAGCCCTCTTGTAAACACAAGGAAAATGTTAAGGAAGGCAGAGTTGTAATGTAAAAGCAGTCCATGCCCTTGATGATGCTTTTGAACTGCGGTGCCAGCCAGAGCTACTCTTTCCCCAGACTGCTTACTAGATGAGATAAGTAAACCCCATTTAACAAGTCACTGTAGTAACATAGTTTATGCCTTATAGTCAGATAAAACTTTGACCTCTGTCAATATCAAGATTGTATTTATGTGTGAGTTAATCAACTGGGAACTGAGAAGGGCACTTGATGGGATGAGCACTGGATGTTATACTATATGTTGGCAAATCAAACTTCAAAAAAATAATTAAAGTCAATCCATCAGTGATGCCAAGCCACATGGTAAACCACATGAACAAACAATAAAACTAGATTCCTCACTTCACAACTCAACAACAGCAATTCCAGTGAATTAAATATTTTCTTAAAGTTCAAAACAATTTTTGAGTATAGTTGACACACAATGTTCTATTAGTTTCAGGTATACAACACAGTGATCCAACAAGTTTATACGTTATGTTATGCACATCCCAATTGTAGCTTCCATTTGTCATCATATAATGCTATTACAATACCATTGACTGTATATCCTTTATGCTGTGCTTCTATTCCTGTGACTTATTCATTCTGTAACTGGAATCCCTTAATGTAGATACCACCATGTAGATAAGGATCACTTACATAAAAAAACAAAAAATCATACATCTTAAAAGGTTAATACATAAGATTACATTAAAATTTTAAAAATACAGTTTCATTAAAAGATAAAATAAAAATGTAAGCCAAAAAAAATGGGAGATCCTTGTAACATAACTAACAGCTTAACAATGATAATACACTCTAAGAAATCTTACAAATTAAAAACAAAGTAACCCAGTATAAAAATAGGAAAAATCCATGAGCAGGCATCTCCATCTCAAGAAAATGGAACACAGATGTCTGATTATACACACACACACACACACACACACACACACATATGTATGAAGTTGGGCATCCTTTTCATATATGTATACATATATATACACACATATACATATATACACACATACATATACATATATGAAAAAGATGCCCAACTTCAATGGTAATAAACAGTAAGGGCACAATGCCACACAATTTTACCATATCATATTTGCAGAAAATATCTAAAAAAATCAGTATAGCAAGGACATAGAACAAGGAGATTTAGACACTGATGCTGCAGATGTAAACTGGTATAAGCACCACTCTAAAATACAAATGGCATTATAGGATATGAAGATGCACACAGCTCATCTGACCCATCAATCTCACTTCTAAGTATAAAACTTGTAGAAATTCTCACCCATGTATAACAATGTTTATAGTAGTACAGCTTAATATGAGTGAACAATCCAAAACTCTCTACTGACAGAATGCATTGTGATAAAAGTATGCATTGGAATACCAAAGAACAGCTGAAAAATTAACTGACATATATGTATATACACACATATGTACACATAAATGAAACTCACATGAATATATATACACACACATATATATATCAACATAAATGAATGTTAACACAAAAAAATTCCAGAGGAATATATACAATATGATACCATTTACATATAACTTTTTAAAAAGAAATACTTTTTAGTATTTAGAGATATATGTAGCGAACTCTAAAGAGAAGCAAGAGAAGGATAGTATTTTGGTCAGAAGTTAACACTAGGGAGAAGGGAGAGAAATACAATTAGGGAGGGACACACAGTTACTGATAATGTCTTGTTGCTTTGGGTGAAGAGTAAATACATATGTTTATTGTGTTTCATTTTTGTACCTTACAGGATACTACTATGTATTTTTATATGAATAAAATGTTTTGTAAAATTGCCAAGGTTCCACATCAAATTCTATCCTCAAAAACCTTGCCATGAAATTGGTCAATGCTCTTCTGTTATCAGAGGAGATAGAGTTTTAGAAACATGGAAATATGGGGAGGAATAAGTTGATTCAACTGAGTCCTAACACCTTTTGAGGTATACTTTGACATCTTTAAATGTGCAGATGACACCAAGCTCCTACAGCTACAATGAGCTATAAGCACCACAACTACCAATACACTGGAGGTGATTTGCAGAACAATCTTCTGAAGCTATGGCTGGCAGACAACAAACAAGCGTGAATATCACCATTGGCAAGCACAAGACAATATTTCTACTGAAGAAATGATTCATATTCTACCAGCTGTCTGATGAGCTGCTTCTCGAGCACAGCTTAGAAAAGAGGACTTGATGACAACACGGTGTTTTTAAAGACACTGACCTAGGATGCCATGGCCTAGAAAAAAGGCCAATAAGATGTCAACCGTCATCAGAAAAGGCACAAAGTATTATTCAATGATTTTGGACAACAAGAGTGCTTCTGCATTTAGTACATTATGTGCAGTTAAATATAATCCATCTGGAGAAGATTCATAAAGATTAAGTATAGTGATTAAGGGGATGAGGTTCTGTCCACAATAAAATACAAGAGTTTGCCCTTCTGGAGGATGAGATTTCAAAAGAAATGTGATGAAATATATCAATTTCTCCAGGGGTGTGAATGAGACATCTGAAAGCCTGAGAGAAGGGGAAACCAACATACATCAAAAGCCTTAAACGTACTCAGCAATGAAGTTTGCTGCTTTTCACACATATTCATTTTTAAAATATGAGGATTTTTATATAATCATCTGAAAATTATTCCAAAAGATGTTACAGAATATATAAAGATAACTTTTTATCTTTTTTACCTCTGCTCATACTTAAACCACTACATATATTTCTTATACTTAATATACTTATATATACTTAAAACACTGCATACCAGTCTTTCCTGATGTCCTCAAACTCTTTAAGAGTACCATCACTTCTTTTACATCTTTTATGTCCAGCACACTGTACCTGACAAGTTTTGGGCACTTGTATATATTAGGTAAAATGATAAATGATAAAAATAGCTTCAAATGCATGCTCATTAACTAATAATGGAATAAAGGGTTTGAGAGGACATGCTTGATCTTTGATACTTATATCTTTAAAAACACACACACACGCATAAGGATGCTCTTCTATAATAATGGATGTCCTCTGGAAAACAGCAAGCTGAGCACCCTGTGTGTTGCGGGGGCAGGGGGTGCCTCCTGGGTCCAATCCCAGAGGATAGTTCCAGGCTCAGTACACACTAACAGAATACACATACCTGAGTATATAAAACATGAAACTCCTATCTATACAGCAGATAGCAAGGACTTAGAAGGTCCCAGTTCCTCTTCTTCCACAATGTTTGCATATGTCCAAGACTAATGAAGAAAAACGTCAATATGGGTTTGGGGCAATGGACAAACCAAATGAAAAGGCTGATTAATAAACTAATTTGATGCAGCAAACAATGAGCATTATTTCCCAGGTTATAAAACCGGATTAATTTAGGCCAAAGAGTTGGGATTCTATTGATTTTTCTATTCTCACTTGATATAAGCTAGACACTGAAAAACTAGTGAATTCAAAGCAGAATTATCAGGACTACAAAGAGCTTCACATCTAGTAATACATAAGTGGTTTGCATGGTGAAAAATTGCCAGGTGAGATAGTTGACTATCGCAAAACTACTTCCATAGTCACCTGAAAATCCGACTTAACTGAAGGACTGCTGCAAAGCTCAGGACTGAGAATCTTAAGTGACAGGGAGCTTTCCAGAGGGAACAAAAAGGCTCGGAACAGCCATTTTCCTCCAATAGAGGATACAGTTACAGGAAGAGGGCCGGCAGGTTCAATGTAGGTGTATTGTTTTGAAAACTACGTTTATGTAGTTCAATAATATCTTGTGCTCCCAAGATATCAAGCTGTTCTTCCTTTAAGAGCAACACTGGGCTTTTTTCCTGCTGTTCCAGTCATCTTTTTACATCAGCACCTACAATTTTTATGATCCTCACAAGCACCTCCTTGTGACAGTCATCTTGGCTTTCTCTAAAAGACTCACTCAGCCATGAAGAGAACATGAACTTTTTCTCATCTGAAACTGCGGAATTAATATTTGTGAGGCATCTAGGAGTTAAACCAGAGCCAGCTGTTACATTAGCATTTTACAAGAAGCCAGATCTGAAGGCAAGGGCAAGCAGTATGAGTGAGGGTAACTCAGTGATTTAGCAGTACAAAGAACTCCTATGCCCAATAAGGCAGGTTGTTTGTTACCCTAAAGTATGTTGACATACCCCTGATGTTGCAGAAACCTCCCCAGCCCTGGCCCCATCAACTTCCTAGTCCCACCACAAAAGGGGCAGTGCTTTTTGTTCTAAGCTTCAAATTAGGTCAGTAATACGTGAACACATACTTATTTAAGTCTCTTTGGCATTTCCAAAAAGGCTAAGTCCTTCTCCATTCCTGTCTGCTCGCTCTTCCAAGAAGTTAAAAAAAATATATTGGTTTGCTTCCTTTCAGATACACCTATACACATACATACACTTATATCTATGTGTGATTCTGTGTAAATGCGGCAACAAATTACGTAGTAGCTCATAAAAGGCATATATATGTCAACTCCCCCCCCCCACCCCTACCCCATACACAAAGACTAAGTGCATCTTGGAGATTCTTCTGTGTTGAGCTGGAACAGATCTAGCTCATCCCCCTGCTTCATAGCCCCCCATGGCATGAAAATACTTCTGTTATTTGGTAATGAACACTCCTATGCTGCCTACCTCCCATGAGTTACACTCAAGTAGAAATGCTTGGTTGGATAGAAACTTCCAACTCACCTTCCAAAAGAGTGTAGCAATTCAGTCCTACTAGCTATGTGTGAGAGGCCCAGTTAATTCACATTCCTACCTAACTTGTGGCATTGTCAACATTTTTATTTAAGACAGTTCACTCTGACCTACTCTTTTCTGGTTTCTGAGTTTAATCGTTTTTCTAGGCAGGAATAGGGAAGATGGGTTTAAGAAAATAAAGAGGTAAGAAAGTAGTTTATGCTGTCTTCTTAGGCTGCCAGCAACCGATGAGCTTTCTAGCAGGTGCAGCTCTCAAAACAAATCTGTACCTTCTCCTTCTTTGTTTTTCCTGATGCTGGCAGGAAATCTCACTTATTTGCCCACATACCCCTCTCACCTCATACCAGCTTTCCACCAGCCAGGAAGCCCTGTATGCTACAAAGAACTGGTGGAAGGTATTGTAGAAAGACCTAGAAATGTCTTCATCTCATTGCTGCTATTTCTATTTCCTGAAAGAAATCCTAATAATGAACCATCTTTTGCAAAAACATCTTATTTATGTCATGCAATATTTAACAGAATTCTGCCCTTCCAAAAGCCAACTGTCAGAGCAACCCAGTCAGTAAGTAGCTTTCTAAATTATTCATTGGATTTTTTTAAATTTTGTTATGCATCCTCAAAAAAGTTTTCAATTTAAGCAAAATGCACAAAGGAAGAAGTCCCGTAAAATAGTGTTTTGAAAGGGGATGCAGAAGAGTGTTGGGAAAGCATTCACAGTTCTGAGGAGTAATTCTTTTCTTTCAAGAGCTTCATTAAAGCATTAAAGCATGAAAACATTAGTGACATCAATGGCACAGCTTAACCAGTAATTGGACATCACCATTAAAAACTCAAATCTGATCATCTGGGTTGGCCTCCCAGAAGCTAAGAGGAAGAAAGAGGAATCATGTAGCACCACATCCTGTGATTTATTACCTCAGATTTTTAAACATTTCCCCAAAGAGGCTAGATTTATTATTGTAAGGAAGGTAGTTTATAAGAAAAAATTTAAATCTCTTTGAGCTACATGACAACCCTTAGCACTTCCTATACTTCACTAAGGTGGTATACTCCCTGGGATGGAAAAAAAAATGTTTTCTTGCTTCCTTGCAAATTTCCACATCAACCCATAATAACTGAGCATAAATAAAATTATTACTTCTCTGGGTTCCCTGGTGATATTTCTTAGAAACACTTACACACTGAAAGATTAGCCTCGTAGGCCTCCTACATCACCTATTTCAACAATTATCTCGGGGAATGTTAGAAAACAAGGATCAGAGTGGGAGAAGAGAAATTCCTTCAATGTCCCATCCCTAAACAAAGTGTTGAGATTCTTGTAGACGTGCTGGTCTTAAAATTCTCAGGCTTCAATAATAAAGAATGTCAAGGTTAGTCTAGCTTAAAGGATAAAAAAAAATCACCAGACATTCAAATCACACAAAGGTAGGAGACCCCATGACCTCAGGGTTTTTTTTTTTTTTTTTTTTTTTTTAAACTTTAGCCCAAAAGGCTTCCCTGGTAAATTCTTTTTCTTTTCTTTCTTTCTTTCTTTTTTTTTTTTTAAAGGGGAGGGAGGAAGAAGTAGGCTCCATGCAGGGAGCCCGATGTGGGACTCGATCCTGGGTCCCCAGGATCATACCCTGGGCTGAAGGCAGACACTCAACCGCTGAGCCACCCAGGCGTCCCTTCCCTGGTGAATTCTACCACTCAAAGAATTAATGCCAATTCTTCTCAATCTTTTCCAAAAAAATAGAAGAGTAAAGACATTTCCAAATTCATTATATAAAGCCAGCATTACCCTAATACCAAAACCAAACAAAGCACTGCAAGAAAATTACAGGCCAATATTCCTGATGAACACAGATGCAGAAATTCTCAACAAAATATTAACAAATTGCATATGTTAAAAAGATCATGATGGAGTGGGATTTATTCCAAAATGTGAGGATGGTTTAATATCTGCAAATTAATCAATGTGATACACAGCATTAACAAAATGAAGGATAAAAATCAATCATCTCCATTAATGCTGAAAAAGCATTTGACAAGATTTAACAACCATTCATGATAAAAACTCTCAAAAACGTGGGTACAGAGGAAAGGTATCTCAACATAATAAAAGCATATATGACAAACCCACACCCAACATCATACTCAATAGTCAAAAGCTGAAATCTCTTTTAAGAGCAGGAATTAGGCAAGGATGCCCACTCTTTCCACTTTTATTCAACACAGTACTGGAGGTTTTAGCCAGAGAAATTATGCAAGAAAAAGAAATAAAAGACGTCCAGATGAGAAAGGAAAGAAGTGGAAATATTACTACTTGCAGATGACATGATATTATACATAGGACACCCTCAAGACTTCACCAAAAAACTATCAGAACAAATGTATTCAATAAAGTTGCAGGAAATAAAATATACAAAGTCAGTTACATATCTATACAGATAATGAACTATGAGAAACAAATTAAAATGCCTTTACAATTACATCAAAAAGAACACATATGAATTTCACCAAGAAAGTGAGAGATCTGTACACTGAAAAGTCTAAGATATTGAAGACAACAAATAAAAGATACACGGTACTCAGCCGATTAGAAGAATATTGTTAAAATGTCCATACTATCAAGGCAATCTACAGATTCAATGCAATGCTCAAAATTTCAATGGCATTTTCACAGAAATAATCTTAAAATTTATACAGAAGTGCAAAAGACCTTGAATAGCTAGAGCAATCCTGAGAAAGAAGAACAAAACCAGAGGTACCATGTTCCCTGACTTCAAACTACATTACAAAGCTATAGTAATCAGCAGGGTATGGGCATTAAAAAAAAGATCAGTGAAAAAAAAAAAAAAAAAAAGATCAGTGGAGAAGAATAGTCCAGAAATAAACTCATGCATACACGCTCAATTAATTTATGGCTAAAAAGCCAAGAATATACAATGGGGGAAGGAACAGTCTCTTCAGTAAATGGTGCTAGGAAAAGTGGTCATCCATATGCAAATGTATGAAATTAGACATCTCATACCATACACAAAAACCAACCTAAAATTAATTAAAGACTTGCATGTAAGACATGAAATCAAACTCCTAGAAGAAAAGATAGGTGGTAAGTTTCTTTAAAAAAAATTTTTTTTGTGGGGCGACCTGGGTGGCTCAGCAGTTTAGTGCCTGTCTTCAGCCTAGGGTATGATCCTGGAGAAAGATCAAGGCCCACATCGGGCTCCCTCCATGGAGCCTACTTCTCCCTCTGCCCGTGTCTCTGCCTCTCTCTCTCTCTCTGTGTGTGTTTCTCATGAATAAATAAATAAAATCTTTTTAAAAAATAATTAAAAAGTAAAAAAATTTCAATTGACAGAGAGAGCAAGCAAACGCATAAGCCAGGGAGGAACAGAGGGAAAGGGACAAGTAGACTCCCCACTGAGCGTGGAGCCTGATATGAGGCTCAATGCCACAACCCTGAGATCACAACCTGAGCTAAAATGAAGAGTCAGATGCTTAACCAACTGAGCCATCCAGGTACCCCAAGAGCTAAGCTTCTTGTCATCTATCTTGGTGATTTTTTGTATCTAACGAAAGCAAAAACAGAATTAAAAAAAAAAAAAAAACACACATAAGAGGAACTATATTAACCTAAAACACTTCTGCACAGCAAAGACAACATTAACAAAATGAAAAGATCAACTACTGAATGGGAGAAAATATTTGCAAATCATATATTCAAGAAGGGATTCAATATACAAAATATATAAACAAAACTCAGACAACTCAATAGCAAAACCCCCAAATAAGCCAACTGATAAAATGGGCAGAGGACCTACATAGACGTTTTTCCAAACATGACATATAGTCAACTGGTTCATGAAAAGGTGCTCAACATCATTCATCATCCAGGAAATGCAAATCAAAACCACAATGAGATAGTGCCTCACACCTGTTAAAATGGCTATTATCAAAAAGACAAAAGATAAAAAGTGTTGGCGAGGATGTTGAGAAAAGAGAACCCCTGTGCCCTGTTGGTGGGAATGTAAATTGGTGCAGTCACTATAGAAAGCAGTACGGATGTTCCTCAAAAACTTAAAACTAGAACCGCCATATGATCCAGCTATTCCTTATTCTGGATATTTATCCAAAGGCAACAAATACACTAATTTGAGAATATATCTGCACCCCCAAGTTCACTACAGTATTATTTTTAACAGCCAAGACATGGAAGCAACCTAAGCATCAATGGATGAATAAAGAAAAGGTGCTGTATATACCATGGAATAGTACTTAGCCTTAAAAAAAGGAAATCTTGCCAGTTGCAACAATATGCATAGACTTTTAGAGTGTTATGCTAATTGAAATAAGTCAGAGAGAAAAATATTGTATGATCTCACTTATATGTGGCACCTTTAAAAAGAAACTACTCAGATAAAAAAGAACAGATTGATGTTGTAGGAGTGTGGGCAAAATGAGTAAAGGTGGTCAAAAGGTACAAAAGTACAGTTAAAAAAAGTCATGGGATGTGATGTACAGCACTCTAACTATAGATGATACTGTACTGTATTCATTGAAAGTTGCTGGAAGTAATTCTTAAAAGTTATAAGAGAAAAAATTTCTAACTATGTGTGGCAATGGATATTAACTAGATTTACACAGTATACACATACTCATGTTATACCTGAAAGTAATATATGTTGATTATATTACAATTTAAAAAAAAAAAACTTCAGTGAAAAACCTAACATGGTATGCTACAAAATCAAATTAAACTCTTGACATTTTTATTAGGCTTTTGCCTTTAAACTACAACTCATTATCACTCATGCTTTTAAAAAGCAAGTCACAGAAAAAAATTGACTTAATTTGGTCTGATTGGGTGAATGCTAGAAAATAAGAAACCCAATGAGCTTAGAAATGGAACAGATCTGAAGTTTTCCTGCTCATTTTTCTCTCAAAGAGGGGAAAGAAAAACCCCTGCATAAATTTAGATAAAGATTTTGCTTCCATGTGAGCATTCTATTTTGCCATAAAATGGATGTAGGAAGACTAGACACATAGATTTGAGATATTCCATTTTTGTTGCTTATTCAACAGAAGATTTTGTTTATCCAAGATATTGAGGAAAGGATGATTAAAATCTTCAAAGTACATATCTAAATATCTACACACACAAACACAATTTTCCTAAAGGAAACGAAGGGAAAGAAAGTAAGATCTTTCTTGGAGCAGAGCTTGTTCAACCAGAGATAGCTCCCAAGGGCTCACAGGCTAAATATCATCTGTTATGCAATCAACTTATTCACTCTAAGGCCACCAAGAGATGGAGATAGATATGGGGAAAGAAGGAAATATACCATGATTCTACCTGTATGATGAACAATAATAGGATTACCTAGAAATCCCAGGTTATTCACAAGTATCAGGATGGCCTTCTACTACCGCAAATCAAAGACATGAACCTTTCCCTCAAGGAGCTAGCTGTACAAAATTAATGGACAATAGGTGGCAAGTTATTATGCCTGATGGTTGAGGCAGACAAGGCAGAGGAGGTGTGGAAGAGATATCTGGCTGGAAGGACAGGGGACTTCGGAAAGTTTTCACCAAGACAGCGTTCTCGTCTACTTGAGACCTACTTGGATCAGAGTTCCTACTCAGAATGACTGTCTAAGCAGAACAAGGGGAAGGGATATGCAGCCATGAGATTTCTTTAATGTCAGACTCCAGCTTCATGTTTTAGATTAGTGAATCTGGACCTGCTCCCTTCCCACCTCTAGTTTTTATTGTGATGCCCTAGATTGCTGGCTGGTCCCATTTGGGGCTGTGAAGGGAGCTCTGCATTAGATGGCTAAGTATCCATTTCAGAGAGCCATGAATAAACTTTCAGCGACCCACTGCCATGCAATACCCAGTTTCAGAAAATAAACATTTTTAAGTCATTGCCCCAAAATATATTTTTCAAGGAAGAAAGAATACGAGTCATAAATACACACAGAAGAAAACACTCAAACACAAGATTGTAGTTATGAGCAGAGTTCTCTATTGCTAACTACTAATCATCACAGTTGAATCTTTTAAAATCTCTAATCAGAAATATTTCACAACATCAGCTCTATCAAATGAGATAAAATTTGGGCTAAATTTGAGAAAAAGTAGAATATCAAGTTTTGATACTACTGTACTCTTATAATGAATACCTATTGACTCATAATCATATACTTAACACACTCAGTTCAGAAATTTGCTGCATATTCTCCTCTGGACTCCTGCATCCATCAGAGGCACTATCTAGCCATGGAACCCAGCAAATAATTGTTGAACATGACTGAGTTAAAAAAAAAAAAATGATACTTGAGAATCCCAGGACTTGGTTTCCAATCCTGGTTCTGCCACCACTCAGCTGCTAATTTACTCAATTTCTAGGAGTCTCAGTTTTATCCTTGTTTATCATGGATGATAAAGAGACAGCAGAGGCTTATTGGGAGGGTTGAATGCAATGAGGTGCATGTAAAAGTATTTAATAAACCCCGCAACTCTTGTGTAGTTTTTGTACCTACAAAGCTGCATGTAGCACAAAAATTGCACCCTTAACACTGAGAGGATGGCAAGGTGCCACCTCCAGGGACAACATTTTTAATGACTAAAAAACATGAAATAGTGCTTGGAGCCTGCTAGCTTTCAAACTCAGGAACAAAAGCTCATCCTCACTTCCAAGGCTGTATCCAACATCATCTCTAACCTCAAAGCAAACCTGAAACATTTAAGCTTTACAGTGGATGCCTGCAATTGCCACATTTTCATAAAAACAAAGAAATTTTCAACCAAGTAATTTCAAAGGTTTGAAATCATAGTATTCCCAACTGTTCATTCAGTTCCCATTACTTTATTATCTTCTTTGGCCTTAACTCTCACAAAGCTCAGAACAAAGTTTTATGTCTAATTTTAAAAAGAATGCTTAGCCTAAGCTTTCGGCTTTAACTTTTCTCCTGGCTCACACTTCTCCCCCCTTTCATAAGAATGCTACTGAATTTGTGGCTGTCATTATATAATCAGAGAGATGGGGAGGCAGGTTATAAACAATGAAGGAACATATCAACACGCTTTCTTTAAAGATAAAAAAATGAAAACATTGTATGTCTCAACTTAGTAGAACTTCAGACCAGAGTCCAAAAGTTCTTTGTAGACTGTAGACAGCAAAGGGTTATTTTGTGGAGGGTTTACTTCTGAACTGCTTCCTATTGTGTCTTCCTCTTGATTTCTTTGCAAGCAGCAGAACTTCTCTTGTCTCTCTAGTTTCAGATTTCACCAGAAATTCAGGAGCTGACTCAGGACTACAAGTGGCCCCATCTGTCAACCAAGGAGGAGTTATTTTGGAAATAAAGTGATGCTATGAAGAATCACAATTCCCAAGGCCTTTCCAGGATAGAGACCACAATTCCTTCTCCTGGAGTTTACATTCCTCAAAGCCACAGGAGAAGCAAGAATATTTATCTTGAGAAGCCTCATTAACAGAAACATCTTAGGCAATGCTCAATCTCCCTTGCAGGAACTATTAAGTGACTTACAGAAACTGGAAATTCAATAGAGTTGTTGAATAAATAAACCATTGTCAAGACCAATAGCAGCAAATAAGAATCACGGGTGATTCACCTTTAAGGAGTCTTTTTTGAAGACTATATGACCACATGAAAAGAAAGGGAAGTTTTAAGATGCAGAAATTCTACTCACGATCCTGACCAACCATGTCAAGCAGGGCTGGTTTCTGTAGATGACTTATGTAGGTAAAGAAATTCCCTGTTCACATCTTAATTGAGCCCCCACAGCATGCATGATATAAACAGGATGTGCTAATGAGATAAATAAGAAGAAGGAGACCAACAGATTGTCACTCTTGTGACAATCACTGTAACAGAGTTGAGGGACCATGACCCAGCCGGGAATGCGAGGCAGGGCTTCATAGGAAAGGGATCTTCCTATAGGCTTAGAAGTCATGGACGAGGTCCTTATATGAGGCTCAATCAGGCAGAGGGAAGGAGCAGGCATGAAGCCGTTCACGTGAATGTGTCTGGTCCATACTGGCTGGTGGCTCAGGTAAGCCAAGGAAAAGGGGTGAGGCAGCAGATAAAGCTAGTAACCTACACTGTACAGGGCTTTGTAGGGACTGCCAAACCATTGAACTTTGTTTCGATAAAGTTAAAAAATACAAAGTGGTTCAAGCAGAAGACTTCCATAATCCAGTTTTAAGAAAGGTAAGCCTGTAGGCTGAGTAATAGGAGCCCAAGCTAACAACCACTGAGTATGCTCTATGCACCACACAATGTACTAAGGGCCCGACACACATCATCTTACAACAAGCCAGTCAGGTATGCACTATTTCATGGATATGGACACAGCGTTTAGTGAGATGACATGACTTGTCTGAGATGTCACAGCTACACCCAGTGGCACGCTGGGACTCAGAACAGGGTCTGATCTCAATGTGTGTGCTCTGAGAAGTGGAAGGAGAAGAGATCACAGCAACTGTCCTCACCTACCCCGGAGACAGGGAGGGTCTGAACCAGGGCAAGGAAAGCGGGACTTGCCTAGCGTGCTGCAATGAGATAGGAACTGTACTTTCGGTAAACGGATTCTGAATGCATTAAACAGTATTGCAGAGCCAAGGATTTGCTTACTTTAAAAAATTAGAAGGAATGCTCCAACTACAAGACAACGTGGAACAAAGAAAAAAAAAAGACAATGTGGAAATACAAATCTACAATCAAACATTTTCTATGGCAAAACCAAATTCTTTCTTCAAGCAGCTTCATGAGCAAAAGGGTCTTCAATGTTTCGTATTATGCTCTAGAAAACACCTCTGCATATCCCAAAAGTAGTGTGCATAAAACCACCATATGATTCTACTTCACACCCACGAGGATGGCCAGAATACTAAACCAACAACAAAAGGAAAATAAGTGTTAGCAAGAACATGAAGAAACTAGGGCACAAGTATTTTTTTTTGTATTTTTTAATTGGAGTTCGATTTGCCAACATATAGCATAACACCCGTGCTCATCCCATCAAGTGCCCCCCTCAGTGTCCAGTCATCCCATCCCCCCACCCACCTCCCCTTCTACTACCCCTTGTGTTTCCCAGAATCAGGAGTCTCTCATGTTGTCTCCCTCACTGATATTTCCTACTCATTTTCTCTCCTTTCCCCTTTTATTCCCTTTTACTATTTTTTATAGTCCCCAAATGAATGAGACCATATAATGTCTGTCCTTCTCGGGTTGACTTACTTCACTCAGCATAATACCCTCCAGTTCTATCCACGTTGAAGCAAATGGTGAGTATTTGTCATTTCTAATGGCTGAGGAATATTCCATTGTATACATAGACCACATCTTCTTTATTCATTCATCGGTCAATGGACACCGAGGCTCCTTCCACAGTTATGCTATTGTGGACACTGCTGCTATAAACATTGGGGTGCAGGTGTCTCAGTCTTTCACTACATCTGTATCTTTGGGGTAAATCCCCAGCAGTGCAATTGCTGGGTCGTAGGGCAGGTCTATTTTTAACTCTTTGAGGAACCTCCGCACAGTTTTCCAGAGTGGCTGCACCAGTTCACATTCCCACCAATAGTGTAAGAGGATTCCCCTTTCTCCACATCCTCTCCAACATTTGTTGTTTCCTGTCTTTTTAATTTTCACCATTCCCACTGGTGTGAGGTAAGATCTCATTGTGGCTTTGAATTGTATTTCCCTGATGGCAAGTGATGCAGAGCATTTTCTCATGTGCATGTTGGCCATGTCTATGTCTTCCTCTGTGAGATTTCTCTTCATGTCTTTTGTCCATTTCAGGATTGGATTGTTTGTTTCTGGGTGTTGAGTTTAATAAGTTCTTTATAGATCTTGGATACTAGCCCTTTATCTGATACGTCATTTGCAAATATCCTCTCCCATTCTGTAGGTTGTCTTTTAGTTTTGTTGACTTTCTTTTGCTGTGCAGAAGCTTTTTATCTGGATTAAGTCCCAATAATTCACTTTTGCTTTTGTGATATATCTTGCCATCATAGATATATCTTGCAAGAAGTTGCTGTGGCCAAGTTCAAAAAGGGTGTTGCCTGGGTTCTCCTCTTGGATTTTGATGTATTCTTGTCTCACATTTAGATCTTTTATTCATTTTGAGTGTATCTTTGTGTATGGTGTAAGAGAATGGTCTAGTTTCATTCTTCTGCACATGGCTGTCCAATTTTCCCAGCACCATTTATTGAAGAGACTGTCCTTTTTCCAGTGGATAGTCTTTCCTGCTTTGTTGAATATTAGTTGACCATAGAGTTGAGGGCCCATTTCTGGGTTCTCTATTCTGTTCCATTGATCTATTCTGTTCCATTGACAGACACATATGTCTGTTTTTGTGTCAGTACCACACTGTCTTGATGATCACAGCTTTGTAGTACAACCTGAAATCCGGCATTGTGATGCCCCCGGCTCTGGTTTTCTTTTTCAATATTCCCCTGGCTATTCGGGGTCTTTTCTGGTTCCACACAAATCTTAAGATGATTTGTTCCAACTCTCTGAAGAAAGTCCATGGTATTTTGATAGGGATTGCATTAAATGTGTAAATTGCCCTGAGTAGCATAGACATTTTCACAATACTAATTATTCCAATCCATGAGCATAGAATATCTTTCCATCTCTTTTTTTTTTTTTTCTTTCCATCTCTTTGTGTCTTCCTCAATTTCTTTCAGAAGTGTTCTGTAGTTTTAGGGTATAGATCCTTTACCTCTTTGGTTAAGTTTATTCCTAGGTATCTTATGCTTTTAGGTGCAATTGTAAATGGGATGGACTCCTTAATTTCTCTTTCTTCAGTCTCTTCTTTGTGTATAGAAATGCCACTGATTTCCGGGCATTGATTTTGTATCCTGCCACACTGCTGAGTTCCTGTAGGAGTTCTAGCAATCTTGGGGTGGAGTCTTTTGGGTTTTCTATGCACAGTATCATGTCATCTGCAAAGAGGGAGAGTTTGACTTCTTCTTTGCCAATTTGAATGGCTTTTATTTCTTTTTGTTGCCTGATTGCTGAGAATAGCACTTCTAGTACTATGTTGAATAGAAGTGGACATCCCTGTCATGTTCCTGACCTTAGGAGAAAGGCTCCCAGTGTTTGCCCATGGAGAATGATATTTGCTGTGCGCTTTTCGTAGATGGCTTTTAAGATGCTGAGGAATGTTCCCTCTATCCCTACACTCTGAAGAGTTTTGATCAGGAATGGATACTCTATTTTCTCAAATGCTTTCTCTGCATCTATTGAGAGGATCATATGGTTCTTGATTTTTCTCTTGTTGATATGATCTATCACGTTGATTGCTTTACGAGTGTTGAACCAACCTTGCATCCCGGGGATAAATCCCACTTGGTCTTGATGAATAATCTTCTTAATGTACTGTTGGATCCTGTTGGCTAGTATCTTGTTGAGAATTTTTGCATCTGTGTTCATCAGGGATATTGGTCTATAATTCTCCTTTTTGGTGGAGTCTTTGTCTGGTTTTGGAATTAAGGTGCGATGTTGGCCTCATAAAACGAGTTTGTGTTCCTCAAAATGTTAAACAGAGGATTATCACATGACCCAATAATTCCACTCCTAGGTATATAATCAGAAGAACTGAAAGCAGAGATTCAAACAAATAAGGCCAGTGTTCACTTCACTATTCACGATAGCCAAAAGGTAGACACGGGCCAAGGGTCTATCTCAGCAGATAAATGGGTGGATGTGACACAGAAGGGAACACAACAGAGTATCACTCAGTTATAAAAAGGAATAAAGTTCTGATACATGCTACCACCCAACACTGATACGTGCTTTCAGCAAGCTTGGACGAATTCTGCTAGGAGAAATTAGCCACACACAGGGCTGCCTGGGGGGCTCAGTAGGTTAAGCGTCTGTCTTCAGCTCAGGTCATGACCCCAGAGTCCTGGGATTGAGTCCCACATCCATCTATCCATCCATCCATCCATCCATCCATCCATCCATTCATCCATCCATCTGGCTCCCTGCTCAGAAAGGAGTCTGCTCCTCCCTCTACCCCTGCCCCTCCACCCAGCTCGTGCTCTCACAAATAAAATCTTAAAAAAAAAAAAAGAAAAAAGAAATCAGCCATACACAATAGGACAAAGACTGTTCAATTTCACTGGTGTGAGATATCTATAAAAGGCAAATTCATAGACACAGGAAGTGGTTTACTAGAGGATGGGGAAGGGGGAAAGTTTTTGCTTAATGGTTATAGAATTTCTATTTGAGATAGCAAAAGAATTTTGAAAATAGAAAGTGGGAATGGTTATACAACATTGTAAAGGCACTTAATCCACAGAATTGTATACTTAAAAATAGTTAAAATGGTAAATTCTATGATTTATATACATACACACATATATAAAACCACAATAAACAATTTACCCCCAAAAGTGGGGGATAGGGTGAAGGTGGCACCAATGTACAGTGCTGCCTTAACTATTGCCAGAGGGAATAAATGCAACCTTTCTTATCTATAGATAAGTCAAAATTAACTCCCATCCTAGGTAAGAATGACAATATATACAAATGAACCTAGAACTAGAAGCCTCCGAAGTGTGCTATTCCAAATAATTCAGTGGCTTCCTACCACCTACAGGCTAGTATTTAAATTATTTTACAGAGGATACAAGGTCTTTCCTGATCTGGCTCCTACTTATCTGTCCAAGTCAAGCTCATCTCCCACATTCTTGATGCTTTCTAGAACTTTCTTCTTCAGCCCCAAGACATTCTCATTCCTGTTTTCCCATGCTGTTCCATGTGCTTAGAAAGGGCTCACTCCTCCAATCTACCTTTCATCATCTAGCAAATGTCTAATCAATCTCTCAACAAATTTCAGTTCCATGAAGCCGCCCCCAGACTTCTGAGGTCCTTTACTCATGGTTCATTACTTAGCTAAGTCTATGCAATGGCAATTATAATATTCTAATTGCTTATTTGCTTGTCTATACTCTAGATGATTGTTCTGTTGAAGACAGAAATATGCCGTTTTGTTGTTCTCAACAGAGACTGGTATTCCATAAGTGGTGTCTTAATAAATGGGCAAGACAGCTCAGCACTTTGCTTGGGAGTAAAGACTCTGATCTCCCAAACTCTAAGGTGCAGTCACCCATTGGATCTTCTCCAGAGTCCTTCAGTGGACACCAAATTTCAGCATGAATATCATGTATTATGTAAAACATAAAACAAAGCCAGGAGGGCAGGAAAGGACTACCCACACCTGAGGGACTATCAAAAATCCACACCACTTGGAACCTGGGGAAATTTTCTGAGAAAGTAACTGAAAATCAATTTATTGAAAATGTGCTCCAGTGAAATAGAATTGTCTTATTATAAATATGCACTAAAGTTGCATTACAATGAAGAGAAACAAAATCTAAAAGTGAAAAATAATGTTAGTAACCATCTAACACTACTAACCCCAAGGGGGTAATCTGATTACTTTTGTCACTAAATATGCCTGTTTCCAAGCAGAAGACCTCCCACATTTTATGTGACTAAATAACTCCTTTAAAATACAAAATTTTTTAAAGATTTTATTTGAGAGAGAGAGAGATCACAATCAGGGGTAGGGGCAGAGGGAGAAGCAGACTCCCCACTGACCCCAGGATCATGACCTGAGCCAAAGGCAGACACAACCTACTGAGCCACCGGGTGCTCAATCTACTACATTTTGTGTTCTGCTTCCAAATAGATGTGATAATTGGGTTACTCTAAAGCTCTACCTAACCAACGGATATGATATAAATATGGAGTATTTCCTGTCACTAAGAAAGATAGGTTTCTTTAAAAAAAAAAAAAAATTTGCAAACTGATACTGATTAATAAACTCCCAGGAGTTTGTTCAGCATGATTAGGGCCTCATCAGCCCCACATGAGCATAATTAAAAGGGAGCATTTGGCCCTTTAGGACTGAATTCCAACATTAGGAATGATACTGTCCAGACTTACCTCCTTATGGCTGGAATGGGGGTTATATGAAGTAAGACCTCTTCCCAGTCACCTCCTTCCTTCCTCCCCTCCAAGAGGCTGTCTGGTTGGTATATTCCCTAGATTTCCCCCTTTCATCAGTTAGCCAATTCCAGACCTATTCAATTTTTATTATCTACGATTTCCATTTATATCATTATTTCTTTTGGAAAACTCATTCCATATCCTTAGCAGCTAGCTTTAAAGTAAACTTTTGACCACTTGTACATTGGAGTCTACTTACTAGCCCCTGACCTGATTAGATAGGAATCACTACTCAAGATGTATTTGGTGAATTTCTACCTCCCTGTGCTACTCTAGTCCTGTTAACAAGACTATGCTTCCCAGAAATGCTGGATCCACTGAAGAACGGAGAATTTGGCATGAATATCAAAATCTCGCCCTTCTGCTACCGTGGAGCATCTTATTATCAATAAGCCAAGGTGGAGCCTAGGCTATGGCTTCATTAAGACAGCCTAGGCCTCTGCCAAGCATGTGGAAAGGACTGGCATTCTCGGTCTTCTCCCACGAAGGTATGACCTGACACCACACACAGCAGGCACCTTGCTGGTCTTCAGAGGCATTCCAAGAAGAAACGAGCTGGGCTCTGCCAGGACCAGGTCCCCAGCGGCGTCGCTGAGAAGTTTACATAAAGGTCACACCACATTTCATCCAACCAAACTAACTCCAAGTTGGCTTTTAACATGCTCATTTCAGAAGGACATGGCTTGGCTGGTCGTAAGGTTCCTGTATGCCCTCAGTGAGTCCAGCTTGTAAGTCCTCATTCAGATGCTGCCCATCACTCACACCCGAAGGCTGGACTCTTCAGAAACACAAGATGGTGAGGCCTACGGGAGGTCTCAAGCCCTTGGTTTCAACTCGGGCTCCCCACCTTACTCCCATGAGTGAGACTGGGATTGCTCGTCATTCCTCCGAGCCTCTGTCCCCAGTTGTAATACATGTGTACAAACCCTTTATATTTACAAAGTTGGTCCCTCAAAAAAAAAAAAAAAAAAAAAAAAAGTACTACTAAGAACCAGTCCTTACAAACATAAGGGCCAGAAGCTTATACTTTACTAAGATTGATTCATGAGCCTGGTTCTCCCAAATCTGCTGCCTGGGTACCTGCTCTCACTACCGGCTGGACTGTATTTTTCCTGGGTCCTTTCCATTTTTAACTTATCCTTGTTAGCTCCCTGGAGAGCTCTGGTGACTTGGAAAACAAAAACAAAACAGAAAAATGCATGTGTGACTTAGCGGTGTCCCAGAGAGCCTTCAGGCTGAGGTCAAGCCCACAGAAGCAATGGGAAAGAACAAACAAATGTCTTTTGACTTAAAAGGTTTTAAATTGCCATTTTTGCCAGAATGGGTTCTTGTTTATTCTGTAGTTAAATAAAAAATAAAGGTAACACGATTCTCTCAAGCTCAGTATGAAAAGTGACGGGACTTCAAAGCCTCCGCAGGCCTCTAAGTTCTTCCACAGTTTGGCCGCTGTGCTTCTTGTACCAAGGAAGACACTTTTCACGGCCTCCTGGCTTCAAAATGAGAAGTCCTTCTTGCATAAGTCTGTTTTTAAGATCCTGAATCGGCAGCACACAGTTGCAGGCACCGGCCGCCCCTGGCTACACGGGCCCAACCACCGAGGGGTTTCTCGGGCCCATGCCCATCTACGGCACTGCCTGGCCTGGCCTTCCTGCAGTTACGGGGCTGCATTTATTGACTTCTTTTTTTCCTTTTAACAGGACAGGGCAGCTTTACTGAGCAGTAATTCCCATGCCATACCAGCCACTTTGGGAAGTAGACAACCCTGCAGTCTTCAGTATGTTCACAGAAACTGCCACAGTTACCACCATCTAGTTTCACAACAGCTTCATCAAATGAGGGACACGCCGGGCCATCAGCAGCCACTGCCTGGTCTTCTGTCCTTGGGCCTACGCTGGCCATTTCACAGGAGTGGGATCTGATGCAATTGTTCTAGGTGACCAGTCCTGAAGCTCCTGGTCAGTTTCCCCTGTGTGCCCTGCCCCCTCTCGCCTTCCTCGTCCCCTAGGTCCTCCACGGGCTCCACTGCCCTGTGTGGCCAGGGAACCTCAGCCCTCAATTCAAAGGCTTGGCTTCCTCAGCAGAGGGCTCTGACCCTCATCTCCGGCCTAGATCTTCTGCACCTCGGGCTTTTGATCCCCACATCACCTGGCCCCTCAGCCTCTCTGTTAATTTCTTACAGAGAACTTGAAGTGTGTCGTCTCTTGTCACCTCTCAAAGCGGCCTTCTCTAGTGTCCTCTCATACTTACCTACCTGTCTCTCAGCACAGAATCTCAGACATCATCCTAGAAGCCTCCCTTTCTTTGCCTCCTTCTCCACATCCCACTCATGACCAAGCTCCTCTAACACTTTCCAAAAACATCCAGGTTTCCAGACTACTTCCACCCCTATTGCCATTCTCCGAGGCCAGGCCTTGAGTTTTAGTCTGGAATGCAAACTAACTCCAAGTTGGTCTCCCTGCCTCTTGTTTCAACTCCTTTCATCCTATTGTTAGACCCACAGTGATGGATGCAGAACAGCTCAAAGAGACCCCCAGAGGCATGAGCCCTTCCACGTGCCTGACATGGCCTGGCCCTCCCTGGCCTCTGCCTTGCCCTGGCCTCCCCGGGAACCATGCTCACTCAAACATCGGCTTTCACACGTCTCCTCCTCCAGTTCGCCAGGATCTTGCTTACTGCCAGGCCTATGTTCTGCACAGAACAAACAGCACCTGCGGGGCCCCCTCTCCACCTCCCCAACCCGTTGGCCTTTTTTGCCCTGGCTAACCCATTGAGGGCCATCTTTTCTTAAGATTTAATTTATTTATTCATGAGACACACAAAGAGAGAGGCAGAGACACAGGCAGAGGGAGAAACAGGCTCCCCGTGGGGGGGGCCTGACGTGGGACTCGATTCCAGAACCCCAGGATTACGGCCTGTGCCAAAGGCAGATGGTCAACCACGGAGCCACCCAGGCACCCCAAGGTGTCTTTTCAAGACGATTCTAACCAAGCCCTATGCCCTACGCACAAGAGGAAATTAGTGGCTCCCCTTTTGTTCCATGACATCTCATACAGCTGTGATCATAACATTTCTCTTATAATTTGAATCTTCCCTTTACTTTCTCCTGTCACCCACTCAACAGCAAACTGTGACGACAGGGGTCATACCTGTCATTCACCATGTTGTTCAACTGGTATCAACCATCTCCAGCCTTCCGGCTGGAACAATACAGGTGCTTCAAAATGCCCCTAGAATGACAGCTTACCATTTGCAACATACAGGCCTTAAGATGGTGGGATTCCATTTTGCCAATGGTGAGCACTGGGCATACTTCATCATGGGGCCTTATCAGAAGCAAACAGATTCCTTTCTTATAAGGTAGGTTAAAAAACTAGGCAAATGGCTCAAACATCAGTTTGATTTTTTAAATTTAATCTTTTTTCTTCCTAAAGGACAGGAACATCCTGTATGTACATTTAGAGTCCTGGATCCTAGCACTCAACCCAACCCTGACTTCCTTTACTGAAATGGACTTGTGTTTTAACTTCCTTATGAGCCATAGGAGAACAATAGGCCCACCTTATTATGTTGCAATAACAAGAGATGTGAAGGTACCATGACTCAGAAAAGAATGACCCACAATAAATCCAGCAGATCTGCCTTGCTATTCTAGGTCAATAGAAAAGTATGAACCCAACCTAAACACCAATATAAGTACCGTTACACAGAGGAATGAATGAAGCTCTGTGGGGACATATGCACATGGCCCTGAGCTTGAGATGCCCTGGTCACCTGCTGAACACCCATCTTCTTCTCTCTAATTCTAATATCTCTTGGTTGCTCAGATGCAGGTAAGGAGGAAACCCATTACATTTTTTTTTACTTCAGCCTCCACAGATGAGCAACACATCCATTTCTCCTCTTCCATTCTCCATGCTACTCAAATTCCTGAAAATAGGGCTGGATTCTCCAAAGGAGAAAGTGTGATTAGGGTAATACATTAAGGATTGCTGTGGAAAGTCACCTATTGTCTGATAAATTCATAATTATAGGTTGCTTCTCCGTTCTCTTAGAGGCACCATAACAATCCTTTAGTTTTGATTTTGCTGGTGGAGAGGAAGACTTTCAATCATTTAGGAGGCCAGCTGTGTTGTACTTCAGCTGCAAAATACGAAAGTTCTCAAGTGTGCTTGGCATATATTCTGAGCTAAAATATCACTGTTTATGCAGGCAAAACGTCCTTGTGCTGCAGATGCCTAGTAGTGACACGGAGACTTTCTACGTATGTAGTCTGTCGACACCAGCTTCTTCACCAAGGAGGTCACACTGTTTCACTTTTTCCTTGTCTCACATCTTGTTGATCAAGTGGACACCAATTCAACTTAGAATCACACCACCACAATTCTAAAATTAAAAGGAGTCTTAGCAATAACCAGTTCTAATGCCTAACTTTCAGAAATCAAGAAAATCAAGCCAGACAGTGCATTTTACCTGTTGAATAGTACTATGTACCATTCACTCTTAGGTAAAGGTACTATGTCCATGAAGTTTGACAGAGTGCTTCACCATCAGAATACTTTAATTTCCTTAAATATTTTCAAACCAAAGTCCAAAGGAAAGCACATTGATTTTTTAAAAATGGGAAGTATAGGAGCTCAATATTCATAATTACAGATGGCAGATTCCAACATCCAGCTGATTGCTCTGTGGCACAGAGCCCACCTCCAATGGCCCAAATCAACTTTCCTACTTGAAATGGATTCACCATCCAATCTAGGAAAGTTGATGGCCAGTGGAAACACGACAGACATTCTAACATGCGTGTTGCAAGTTGAAGAATTTAAAGTCTGCTGTGCCTCTGTTACCAAGAGATAGAAAAGAAGATTGGCAACCTCAATCTTTCCACAGTGGCTTTTTCAAATTTGACTTCTTTTCTTCACCCAGCTATGGCGTCCCAAGCCCACCCCCAAGGCTCCTCAGGAACCCTCCCCTACTAATTACCTCCTTGCTCTTATTCTCTCTCCTTGCTCTCTTTCTACTTGGTCCTCCCCTCCTCCTCACCATCAGCTTAAGCTTCCTCACTATGAAACACACACAGCAGACGGCTGTGCCCCACCCCCATGTCCTCCTCTACCAGAAAGGCTACTCACCTTTCTGTCTTTTCCTGTGCTTTCAAGCCACTGGAAATAAATAGCCCTCTATCCTTACAGCTGCCTCTTCTTTACTTTCATTCACTCCCTAATTCATAGCATTCAGGCTTCTGCCCTCACCATGCAAGCAGATTGCCCCAATTCCCCAAAGCAACTCAACTTCAATTCTGTTTTCTATACCATCTAGATACTTGGTGAATGTGGCACCTTGTCTTACCACTAACTCCCAGTGTTGGAAGTTAAGGCTCTCATATCTTTTGACAATAGCCTCATCCTGATTTTCCTGGAGTTTTAGCCTTTCCATTTCCGGGCAAATTATACTGCCTCCAAAGCCAGTTGTTTTAAAACAGAAATCTGACATCATCATCTGTTCAAAACTCTTCCATGAAGTATCCCCTATAGGCTAGCTTATTCTATAGGCCATATCCTATAGGATGAAGTCCAGATTCCCCCAACTATCTTTCCAGAATCATCTTTCTGTTCTTGCTCCCACCTCTGGCCACATTCAACTCTAGCTAGAGCCCACATTGTCCAGCTCTTTTGTGTCTTGCGGTCTTCCTTTATGCTTTTCTCAATACTAGAATATGGTCTTCCATTTTCTCCACCTGCTCTATCTCTACTTTTCCTTCAAAGTCCAGTCCAAATGCCTTCTCCACTCCCTGGCTTAAATAGTCATCCCTGCCTTTGCATCTTTCGTGCTCCTAAAGCATCTGTAAGCTTCTCTATTACAGCACTTAACATACTGCATTGTGAGAATTATTTTTAATAGAAGACTAGCTCATCTATCAAATAGCGTAGCTCCTCCACCAAGAATTAACAGTTCTCTCCTCCGGTTTCAAAGTTCTTTCATGTCCTTTTGGAAATCACACCTGCTATAGTATCTAATGTTCATCCTTGGGGAAGGTTGCTAAAACATGATGAACTCTTGCCCAAGACATAAATCTTTTGAGAATCATCTAAATCAGTGAGAGGAGATATTAGACAATCCAAATGTGTTTTAGCCAAGTTTCCTGGGAAATGCAAGGTACCTTATTTTTCTTAAAGGGCACAAAGCCAGACCCCTCCTAAAGTACAAATGCCAGCATTCAAGAGGTTGTGAGAATGCCTCACTTTTTCCTCCAAAATGCGCGCGCGCGCGCACACACACACACACACACACTTACATACATATATACATATATTGAAAAATTGAATGTGAAATTTTTCTGCTATTGAAATATCAGAATTATCACGTTGGTATATTTGTCTTTCAGGCCCAGAGATGGGCACACCATTCCCATCCTCAAAAGAGCACAGCGATTAAAAGATGGAGAAACCAGCCTATGGAATCTTCTTTTCTTGAACAGAATCCTGTTCTCCTGATCAAGACAACCCCAGCTGCCTTCCTCCAGGAAGACTGGCTTTCCTCCTCCTTTTCCTGACACAAATGCATACAAACTTGGTTTTCTCCATTTAACAAGCAAATCTGTTTGCAAACAGGAAGCTGCCAAAGTGGGAGGGTGTGAAACAGGCAAGCCGGAGGACAGTTCTGAAAATGCATCTGTGGAGCAGGAGCTGGATTTAGCCACACTGCTCAGCTTTCAGAGACACTACCAAACCCATGCAACCCCCGGAGTGCAGGAAAAGCCATGAGTCCTATCCTCTTGGGATAGGCCTTGAAGGCTTTCCTCTCCTTTCTCTGGAGGGCAGGGAAACCTCTGCCAACAAACATGGACAGCTGGTTGGGGTGGCTGCAAATGATCTTACTGGTAATAATAAAGTAATTTGATGAAAATCCACATACCATCACCTGCTACCTCTCCCAAAGCCTTAAAAATAGCCAAGGGTTCTGCTGTCAGCTCAGTCCCCTTGAAGGAGAAGCATCAAAGACCAGATCCAACTTGGGAATATACCTTTGGCACTTAGAAGAGGTCATCAGCAAGTCAGTGCTCAGAATAACCCATGGCTTTCCCAACCTCAGCCAAAGGGGCTGCTAAATGGAAAAACTTTATTCCTTCACAGAAGCTACTACCAGCCCATAACTGTGTCTGAAAAGGAATGGAGTCTATTTCATGTCAATGATCATATTTATAACCTATCTGCCTAAGTGGCTATTCTAAGTAACTCAGAGACTATCCACTAAGGAGCCCAGTGAATGGCAACAGCAGGTGTAGCTGACACACAGGAAACATAAATTTGATATAACATTCACAGTAATATGAGATTTCTTGACAGACAACTGTGACAAATTCTTTCTCAGGGTTTAATTTGGCCCTAAAATGTCTTCATGGAACTGATTACTACAGAAAACAGGCCAAAGATAGGACAGATCAGACATTTGCAAAGCCTCTGATAGTTCTCTCCCTATTTCTCAATGCCTATTGCCAAGGCGATGGAAAAATCCTTGCCATATAACCAAAGGGAAGAGACCTACACAAAATCAGGTCTTTTCTAATGAAGACACAGCCTCTCAGAAAGCACAAGACCACTGATGCCCTCATGATCTGTGTGTGGGGGCAAACCAACTCTTGAGGTACAGTTGATGTGATTTGGATTTTGGCAGGTCTGCCCAATTGGTAAATAACTAGAAAATAATAATTTTGAAGACCTAGCATGCCCAGGGAATGATCCTGCATATATCATCCTACATAGACCAATATTTTCTCTATTATTCCTGCTCATGTCCCCATGTGGTCGCATCAACTTCTCTATGTACATTTGAATAGAATGTACAGATTTGTTTGCTTAGATATGCTTGGATACTTGTAATTACAAACATCTGCTTTAAATTCTTAAAGGCAGGAAGCACATTTGCCTGCATCACTTAATACCTCAAAGACGCTAAGGTGACGGCTAGGCAGTATGTAGGCACAATGACAGTATATTAAGCTTAGTTTTCTTAACTCCAAACTTTTCTCAGGGGCTCAGCTAGGCCATTTCAGCCCAGAGAAGCAGACTTTCTAACAGCCAAAGCAAGAAAAAACCTGGCACAGGGCTTTGAGAAGTGAGGCACCCACAGGGAACCAGCTTGTAAGCCAGGGACAGACAGTGGCAATGGTATCCCGCTGGGCCTCCACCCACTGCCATGCTGTGTAGTGCCCATACCCACTCCTCACTCTGAAGTTGAAGAATTCACAGTGGAGAACTTCTCTGTGAGATGTTTACATCTCAATTTCAATTCGCTCCGACAATTAGATGAAAAATAAGGCAGCCGAGTACACAGACTGCTCATTGCTTTCTGAGTACTTGGCTTTCTTCATCTGACAAGCTTTCCCTCTTGAACCCATTATGGATGGCTGGTCTTGTGTTTGAATAAGGAGGATGAACTTTAGTGACAAAAAGTTTGTCTAAACTT
Organism: Canis lupus dingo; assembly: GCF_003254725.2. Classification (NCBI taxonomy): domain Eukaryota; kingdom Metazoa; phylum Chordata; class Mammalia; order Carnivora; family Canidae; genus Canis; species Canis lupus. Next base: position 1,747,503 of record NC_064272.1, read on the forward strand.
GTAACATAATTTTCAACATTTTGATATGTGGTGAATAATTTAATTTCAGTTCATCTCAGATAATTCCAAACCAGGAAGCACTGAGCCTCTCAAGTGTTCTGAAGAAGCAAAGCATCACATCCAGTTATTTAAAACTACATGAGGAGCCATAATGCCACCAAGTCTGATGACCTGGCAGGTCAGGCCCAAACATCTGAGTAATCGGGTCCATGATGCACATTTTCCAGGTGACTGCATTATAGGAGCCAGTCCCTCTCATGTCATTTACCACTGTACACAGAGCCCCATATCATGTTTATGCAGTGGGATGTACAATTTTTCCATGTTCAGAGTCAAATGAAAAAGTCAAACAAGGAAAAAAAAAAAAAAGAGGAAAGAGAATCTCTTTTAACCTGACCTCTTTATTTTGGGGGTTTATAACTACTTTAGACTAAGCAGCAGGGACATGATCTGAATCCCAGGATCATTGGGCCCTGCTTCTTTCAGCAGTCTCTGAGGTTATAATCCTCCAATCTAAGCTTTTTCAGTCTACAAGATGAATTCTTGACTCCCTCCCAGAAGCAGCTCTTAATTCAACTAGTTTTCAGCCATAGCTAAAATTCCAGGAGCAAGAAACTCCTAGGATACTGTCTCTTGTCCACTCACCTCTGGCCAGGATGAAAGAAAAAATCAGATTTACCCTTCCATATGAAATAGTAACAACAACAACAGACAAAATACTGTGTATGAAACAAAGGTTTTCAAGACCAAGGATGACTGTTAATGAAGGAAGGTGAGCCACACAGCTGTCCCAGGTTTCTGCCTGCAGCAGTGGTGTGTGGGGGAGTGGCAGGAAAGACACAGAGGGAGCCTGGAAAGACCATGGAGGGACAGTTCATAGAACAGAGTGCCAGAAAAGAGAGGGCTGCCCACAGAGGGGAAGCTGCTGTGTGTCCTGACCAGGAAGGCCTGCTCTGTATTTCTAAGTAGAATGCAGGTACCTGGGGGCACTGGCCAGGTCAACTGGATAACTGGGAATTCTCCACTTGTCAGTGCTGGCAGACAGAAAGGCCACTGGTTAGTCACCAAAAAGTGAACCACAGTTGCATGATGAAAAAGTGATGTTCAGGTTGGTTGGTTTTGTTTTGTTTTGTTTTTAACCCCCCATCTGGATATACATGCAGGGAGTGGATTTCTGTTCAACTTCCGAGGAGCACTGTTCCAGGCATAGATAACTCTGTTATCTTCATTCTATTCTTCATTCTACAGAAGCTTCAACTGAGGTTCATATGTGAAAGATTAAAGTTTATGTTCTGCTTAGCAGGCTTGCCAGATAGAATATAGGACGGTATACAGCATCTGGGGTAGACTTAAAAACTATTTGGTTTCTATTTGAAATTCAAAAGGATTGATTTCCCCTCCTCTTTTTTCCCTTTCCTAAATCTGACAATTCTACTCCCAGGCAACGCTACACAGAATAATGCTACCAGATTTGACTCTTGTGAGTGAAAGGAGAAGGGAAAGAATACACACCCTGCAGGCACTGCTCGGATGGGGATCACGTAAACTGCAGAATTAGTCTGAAGTCCAGTGGCCACATGAGGAGTACAGGTCTTTCTTCCGATGTTAAGCTCCTGCTTTCGATGGACTCCAGCATTTGTATTTTACTCACTCTCTCCCACTGCCACGGATAAAGGTTTCTCTAGCTACCATGAAGCTACGTGAGTCCTACCCAACTCCATCTAATGACACAAAGCTACTGCACTCAAGTTTTCATAGCAGGTGAAACGGCATGTACCTCTCCAGGGTCTTCCCATCTCCCACAGAGTACATACAAGCCAAGGTCCCCAGGGTGGCCTCTAAGGCCCACTACCAAATCTGCTGTTCCTGTCATACCCAGCACTACCCAGCTCAGGACCATGTCCATCTTGTTCCTTCTGCCTTGAAATCTCTCTGTAGGTATTTCTATGGCTCACTCTCTCTCTTCTAGCAGCTCTTTGTCCACTGAGGCTTGTCTTTACCTCATAGGCAGCCCATTCACATTTCTCTATTCCACTTCTCTTCTGACCTATTTACTGGCTTATTTATTATCACTCTCTCTCTTGTCCTAGAATATTCAGTAGGGCAAGAACTTTGCTTTGTCCATTGATGTAACCTCGGAACCTAGACTTGAACTGGATACATTGTTCGAAGTCAGTAAACATCTGTTGAAGTCATCAATGGACTGGCCCATTCGAACTGGAGTGCCTTCATCTGACAGTGAGCTTTCTTTCAGCTGTGTTAAATTGATTCCTTCGAACTCAGAGCTGGAGACTATAGTGTGCAGCAAATGAGGTGGCTTCCTACACTGTGTTATTTTGAGGATTTCCAGAGCAGGGCTGCCCGACCCCCATAGAGAAAACCTCTGCCCATTATTTTCATGGTAATTTTTTATTCCTTGACTCTTAAAAGCCTATCTTTGAAAAAAATCTCCAGTGTCAATATTCTTGAGAGGCAATTAAATTGCATTTGCTCAACACTTTCATGGTCAGGCTGATATGAACAGATCACAGAGATTTTATGGAAGCCGGGTGATGCTAGAGGTGAGGAAAACAGGATTCCTGAGAAGGAGCTGGAACATCCCAAGGTCCCATAGTCTAGACAAGGGGAGATGGCCTGTCACCAACTGATCCACTCTTTGAAACTCATTCCTCCCCTATCACCTATCCAGTCAAAGAAGGTAGTAATAAGAAAGCATTTCTTTGGCATCCAATGGGATTACTATTTCCATGTATCCATGACAAAACACAGAATGTGCTCTGGTGAGTCACTGATGTTTTTTCCATCCCAATGTCCTACTATCATTGGACCGCCTTTCCAGTCACAGAGGTGAGCCAGTAACTTAGGCTGGACTGCCAGACTGACACATCCTTCTACGTACACTGCTTAGCTCAAGGGTGGGCACATGACCTAAGCAAGGCCAAAAGAGTTGGTATTCAGAATATGAATACTAGAGAAGTGGGAGACACATTCTTTTCTCTAGGATATGCAGTGGTAAAGATGCTATGTGGTAAAGTGGTAAAGATGCCGGGCCGAGAGTCACTTGTGGGCCTCTTTGCCCCCAAAGAAAAAGCCTACCTAACTATGCAGTAGAGGAAAGCACAGCCAACCAAGGAAAGCACAGTCCTGATAACATCAGCTAAATCCTCAGGTCAACTGGGACTAAAGGGAATTCTGTCAACTGGACTATTCAGTTACTTTAGCAAATAAGTTTCCCTCTTCGCAAACCTATAGGAGTTGGATTTCTGGTGCTTGCAACTGAATGAACATCATGAATATACATCATTACTACTTAAAGGCCTTACACAATAGAATGAACTGACCACTATACTTTCTACCACAGAAACTGTCTATTTGACATATTATACATGCTAAATTATACCTGCACAGCAGAGATTGCATGTTTCTCCAGATTTGCTCCACCCTATCTATTTCTATGGTGAAAACCAAGATAAACCTCCCATGGTCCTAGAATCTTCTCTTTGGTCTACAATCTTAGCCAAATAACTCAGCAAAAAGGCCTAGGGAACATCCCTGGAGAGTGGAGACAAGACAGTTTATAAGGTCACATATTACCCAGTTAAACCAAAGCACATACTTCATGTATCAGGAGAATGGTTTAGAGCCTCTGTCTCCGATGCCAGGACCATGGCCTTAAAGAATGAAAACCAGCTATTGCTGCTTGCTCAGATTGCTGAGCTACCTTCCAGCCTAAAAATACCCACCCATATAACCAAAAGGTTTGATTTTTGTGTTTGTTTGTTTTTTGGTCAAACATGCAAAAGGAAAACGATTGATTCAGAGAACACTATATATTCACAATATATCCATAAAAACAATCTCATTGGGGCTTCCAAAGCAACCTAGAAGTATTCCTGTTGTGGTCTTCCAAATGAGACAACCAGGCATGTGGAAAGGTTGCCACTGGCCCAAGATCACATAGCTAGCTGGTGGCAGACCCAGGACTTAACTCAGGTCACTTGACTTAAAAATTCATGCTCCTTTCATTGTGTTTCCAAGTTTTCCTAGGAGATAGCTCCTAGGATACTTGATGTCTCTTATAGACTCAAAAAAAAAACCAAAACAAACCCATAGAAAACTAAGTTTTAAACAAAAATTTTATGTAAAGATATATACTCTATCTAGAAAAAAGAAGTCTACAGCTTTCAAAAATCAAACTAGTCTCAGTCTCGTTTATACATCGGTTATGGATTTATTATGAACTTTTAATTATTTTCCATTTGCATTAAGACTTCTGTTACAGTAGTTAATGCTTTTGTTTTTCCGATAATTTGACTTGTGACTTTTAACAGTGACTGAAGCCTAATGTTTTCTATTTCTGACATTTAAAAGTAACAGTAGGAAATAGTCATTCTTCATTTAAATCATAAGTAGGTTTGCATTTTGTTGGTATGTTGATTGTGCTAATTAACTATTTCAATGACAATAGCTGTGCCATGAATAACCAGCTGGTTGAAGAGAAGGGTGTAGCCAAGGAACCTGAGCTTTGAGACCAGATACACATAGTTTCAGATAACAGCCACCCCCATCTGTGTGACCTTGGCCAAGTTACTTTGCAGCTTGAGGCCCATTTTTTTTTTTAGTTGGTTAAGAAAAGATAACTATTTACCATTTAGAATTGTTGTGAAGACTAAATGAGCACGGAAATGTTCAGTGAGATTTTTCCCTTTAAAGATCACCAATGTTTCATCATTTATAGTCAACGGAATATCCGAAGAGCAATAGTGCAAGCAATATTCTGGTTTTACATTCTGTCATAATTTTACTAATAAAAGGCACCACTCCAGTTGCAAGCTAACCATTGTTTTACTACCACATCACCCGTGAAATGGAAAGGCAAAAACACTTGTTAAAAAAAAAAAAAAAATAGAATCATGTGGTCTGCTATAATAAGGGAGAAAGACCCATCAAAACAACTGTTTATCTCTGAGTTGACAAGATATTCCATATGCTGTTTGGCAATTGCTTTTATTTTTTACAACTCCTCTAAAATTATGGCTGCCTAAGAGTCTCTCTCCTGGCTTTAAATTTGGAAACCATCCAAAATTTATTTAAAGAACAAACTTAGCCAAATCCAATGAAAGGTAAAGATATTTTGAAGAAATTAGAGAAACAATGGACTTGATTATGCACAGATAGTTTCCACTTAAACAATTTAAGTTAAGAGGTGTATGTCATGGATACACAGAAATACTGGAATATAATTATTAGCTTTGAAGCTAATGGGATACAAAATTTTAACTATTTACTTCATTAAGAAAAAGGATTTTTGTTTTCTAAAAGACCATTAATTTAGATCAAAACATCATACAGTGTTCACCGAGAGTTTTGTCACAGAATTACTATTCTACAGTGAAATTTACAATTTGACCTAGTGTCAGGTTTAATCCGGTAGTGAAATGGATTAGAGAGGCCAGGCAAAAGTTGGTCGAAACAGGCTTTTAATGGGACATGAGGTTCTGCGGCCTGCAGGGGAGGGAGAGGGGGAAGTAGCAGGCCGGGGAAGTCGCGCCCAGGCAAACCGCAGGGGGGTCTATAGAGTTCCCAGGCGGGAAGATGGGGGCAGGGTGGCATTCCGATTAGGGCCAGGGTTACAGGTCATGTAAACTAAGTTAGGGTAGGGCAGCAAGGCGTTGGTGGGAAGATGGGGGAGGGGCGTTGCCGGAGATATTTTCCAGGAAAGACCTAGGAGAATCCAAACGTCAGAACACATGGTCCTCTGGGTCTGATGCTCAGTAAGAAACAACTCGTTTTACCTTTCACCCTGCCTGCCGTGCAATGTGGCGGGTCCAGGGTATAGAGCCTTTGTTGTTAGGCCTCAGGCAGGATGGGGGATGGGAGATACCTTGTCGTTTCCGCCCCACCCCCCCCCCCATTGTGTTGAGTCACAGGTTGTCACTTTGGCTGTGGAGCTGATTTTTCTCTGTAGTGTCTCTTTGGGGTGTTATCCTGTGAAGAGAACTGTGATTTTTATTGGAAGAATTCTTTTCTTCATTGCATGAGATCCTTGGCTGATGCCACAAACTAATTTGATTCTGAAGTGATGCTGTATAGAGAAGCTCATCTTTGAATCTCTGGGGCTTCTACCAACCAGAGATGTGCTTCTGAGATGGTTTTTTCCAAGTCAAGCTAATTTCCAAATAACATAGCAACCAGTTAGGACAAGAACAAGAGGGAGAGAAATTGATTTTGAAAGCCAGTACAGGGAGATTAATGGAAATAATTTTGGAATTTGAAAGGGAAGTTGAGCCAGACTGGTATGTGGTGTGCCACTAGTCAGGAGGTATCTAAAAAATTACTATTGTCTGGGTCTCCATATTGGTATCACTGGTACAGTATGTGGTGTGCTTTGGCATCGGGATTTTACACACTCCCCAGAGTTTGAGAACCACTGGACTAGAAGATGCGTGTTCTCCAAGGATTGTGGTATCAAGGTACTTCTTAGAGGGGAAACAAATTTTGCTCAAATGCACAAAGCAGATGGCTTCAAGTTCCAATTGGGAGAAACCAGCATTTACTTTCATAGCTGTGCCCATATTCAGGTGTGACTTCCCATATTTGCCACAAACCCGAGGATCTGGCTGGAGCCCCTTCTCAAGCAGTGGACGGACTGTGGGGAGGTGCTTCTAATGCAGGGAAGCTATTTTTGCAGCAGCCGTGGGACGGAGGTGGTGGCTGTGGGCGCTGCGACTGGCAGGTGGCCCGTGACCCAGGCCGTGCTCTGCTAAGCCCTACCTCTGCCGCTGGGCCCCCGCGTGTGCCAGAGATCTTCGGTGTCCCCCTGGGCTGCCCCATGCGGAGCCCACATGGCTGTGGCCCACCCAGAAGGTGCTGCCCGCTGCGACCTGGCGCGTATGGGGCAGGGTGGGGGTGGGGGGAGAGTTTGTAGCTGCCCCGCTGGGCCTGTCCCCTGTGGATGTCTGGCCTGAGTGACAGAAACGGAGATTCGGTCTGCCTCTGTCTTCAGCCAGGGCCTCAGATGCTGAGGATTTGACTTTGCACAGCCCCTGAGGGGACACAGGTGTTGTCTGAAGCCCTCTCCTACTCTGTTGCTGATCTCCTTGAACAATTCTGGAAGCTAGACTTACTCTGGCCCAGAGCAGCACACCTCCCATAAAGTGGCCTGCGTGGGCCTTCCAGGGACTGCACTCCCCCAGATTGGAAGTCAGAAAATAGCCACGTGGGTGAGGGGTGGAGCCCCTCATGTTCTGTGGCCGGCCCCCTGAGTGGCATGGCCCAGCCCTGCTCAGCGGGGACAGTTGGGGTTTCATCTCTAGGGCCTTCCTCTGGCCTCTGCCCACCTGGGAGTCAATTCACCTGCTCTCTGAAGTGGTGGCACATTGTTACAACCTCTGCAAGCCAAGCCCTCAACTCCTCTCCTCTAGGTCAGGATGGTGCAGGAGTGAGACAGGCCAGTGTAAGAGACTGGGATTGCTGGGGACCATTGTAAACTGGAGGACAGGTGACCCACCTGCAGGTAACACAGGCTACCCTGCTCCAAACAGTGGTTGCTGAGAACTCCAAAGGGTTAAGATCTATTTTCTATTGTTTAACATTTTGACATGAGGGTACATCTTAAAATTTGTGTCCCACTCTGACAATTTATTATATGGATGACAAATATTATATTTGATACCACCTTGTTGCTAATTATTGTGATTTCTCTTCCCCTTTCTCAAATCTGTCCAAATAATTTAAAGTTTATCTACCAGAATGTTAACCGTGATTATCTCTGGGTGGAGGCATCTAGTGATCTATTTTATTTTTTCTGTCCTTTGTGTTTTCCAAATTTTCTAAGAGAATATTAACTTTAACAATACCCTTTTAAAATAAGGCAAGGCCCAAGTATATCCTGATAGAGAAAGAACAAGTTCTTCCCCATGATTATTATAAAGAAATGGATGGAGGAGCAAAATATGTATAAAAATAGCCTGCATAAACAGTTAAAGATATTTAAGGATACACTGGTTTCAGAAAAGGGGAATAGAAATTAGAAATTAGTTTAAATGTCAAATTTCAAAAATATTTCCTTGATCATAGATACTTCTGTACAGAATATCAGGAAAGAAATAATAAGACACTAATAAATTCATACTTGGTGGTTGATTGATTCACAAGTGTTATCCTAATAGAACAAGGAGACTATTTCAGTTTGTATTTTATAGATGAGTAAGGGCAATGAATAGCACCACTGAAATGGTAGGATTAGTAAATGAAAATGGAATTTAGTTCCTAATTTGATTTTCATTCCCAAAATATTGAAGGTACATGGGAGGCTTTCACAAGCCAGTTGTATCAAATACGTGAAAAGTGTTAACCAGCTGCATGGTGTTTATCATACTTGTCATGTAGCTTTACAGTCTGCCTTGGGGAAACCTCTTGTATTCACCAGCTTAATCCAGATGTCTACCTTAGTGCCTGATTTATGTTGAAATATAGATAGGCTGTTGTCTTTGTTAATGCTAGCCTGAACTTTATATGTTAAACAGAAGTACATATTACTACTCAGAAGATGAGATATCAAGACATGACAAAACACAAATTTGATAGGATTTGGTGCTGTTTGTTGTTATAAAATCATATGCCTGATAGGGCTGAGACTAATTAGGTTGACCATGGTGTCAGCTGCAGAGATGCGGGCAGTGAGCCTACCACAGATGGATATGGGTGGGCAGTGCTGGCCTCAGCTGCATCCATGCCATGAGTGACCATGTTCACCATTAATGACAAGAGACAGAGTTATTTAGTGGCCTTTTACTCTGGTGCTTTATCTTTGATTATGTCTTTAATTGTGCAGCAGTATAGAAATGAATGACTGGCCAGGATGGCTGATTTGGACATGAGGAATCTAAAAGACGGTCTCTGAACCAGAACTCTATAAAGAGGTTTGAAACCCAGTAACTAATGAACGAGCTTTTTAGCATGTCTTAACTATTTATGTTGGTATTTACTTTAAAACTGTGCGTAGGGGTAGCCCGGGTGGCTCAGCGGTTTAGCACCACCTTCAGCCCAGGGCATGATCCCGGAGACCCCGGATGGAGTCCCATGTCGGGCTCCCTGCATGAAGCCTACTTTTTCCTCTGCCTGTATCTCTGCCTCTATCTCTCATGAATAAAAAAAAAAAAATCTTTTAAAAAATAAAATAAAAAATAAAACTGTGCGTAGGCTGCCAATTGAATGACTTTGTGATGATGCTTTTTCGTTTTTTAAACTTAGAGTCAGTATCTTTACATTAGTAAAATATTTGAGTTTGTGAAAATAAGCAAATCTAAACTCTAGGACAGATGCTGAAAGCCATGAAGCTAACTCTGAAGACTATACTGAGAAATGCTGACATTTTTACTATTGTTGGATATCAGGTGTTCTGAGCAATCAGAGATGAATTAATACTCTGTGTCAACAGATCTTATCCAGTAAACATATATGCCTGATAAATATTAAATATTAACATCCCTAGTATATGAATATATATACATACACACACAAGAAATGAATATCTGAGTCTTTCAATATTGATAGGCTTGATGAAATCTCAGATTCTTCTAAGTGTTGGGCTGGCGAGCCTAGGGACCTCAAAACGGCCAATCCCAGGCCAGCAACCACCCAATAACACCACCTTGCTGCCCCTCCCGCATCTTCCCACTAACACCTTTCCCTCCTACCCTAACTTAGTTTACAAGACCTGTAACCCTTGCCCTAATCAGAATGCCGCCCTGCCCCCATCTTCCCCGCTGAGAACTTTATAGACCCCCCTGCGGTTTGCCTGGGTGCGACTTCCCCGGCCTCCGACTTCCCCCTCTCCCTCCCCTGCAGGCCGCAGAACCTCATGTCCCATTAAAAGCCTGTTTCGACCAACTTTTGCCTGGCCTCTCTATTCCATTTCACTACCAATTGAAATAAACCTGACATTTGGTGCTGAAACCCAGGAGATCGAGGCCCCACGCTGGTGGGGAGCTTCTCTCCTCTCATCACCAGGACCTCAACTGAACCCAGTACCTGGAAACCCCGGGAAGTTCCCCTGATTCCCTGCCTCCATCCGGGCGGTCCTGCCTGAAGCTGCAGCCGCGCCAGGCACCTCCACCGAGCCACCGGGTGGCTCCGCTGGTCCTTGGGGATCGGGAGACACCCTCATCCTCACAGTGACCTCCGTTTCTGTCTGTGACCCTGAGCTGCAAACGGGACGCCTGTTTTCAGCCTCTGGGTTACCCGGCGGGAATCATGGGAACTACCCAACCCAAATTGGACCCTGAAACTCCATTGGGTTGTCTACTGGCCAATTTCAAAACTCTGGGCCTTTCCAGGACCTGAAAAGGCACCGCCTCTTTCATTACTGTATGGTGGCCTGGCCCCAATATTGCCTAGACAATCAGTCTCAATGGCCCCCTGATGGTACTTTTGACTACCAAATTCTCACAGACCCGGACAATCTCTAGACACAAAGGCAAGTGGACCAAGGTCCCAGACGTGTAGGCTTTCTTGGACCTCTGCTCTCGTACCTCCCTATGTTGTGCACAAGATTGCGAATCCGAGAAACCACCAAGGAGCCGACACCGATGCAAGCACACGAGGGTTTATTAGCAAGCTCGAGCTTGGGTCCAAGTATACCCCACACAGTGGAGCAGGAACTTGGACCCCGAAGTGGGTTACAGCTGGGTTTTTTATGGGCTGGTCTAGAGGATTTTCAGAAGGGGTGGAGGAATTTCTCAAGTTCTGTTTACATTCTGATATGGGGCTTTCAAGGATATCAAGCTCTGTTCTCATTCTAAGATGGGACTTTCTACCACTGGGTGGGCTCTGTTGTCTTTCTGATATGGGATTCTCTGCCAAGGACATGGAGGACATTCTGCAGTTTTTCCCGTAAAGTTCATCTCTTATTCACAGGGGCCTAAGATGGCCGTACTTGTGCTAATGCTAAACTTTAGGTGGGATGGCCTTAATTTTTCTTGGCCTCCACACCTCTGCTCCCACTGCTCTACCACTCAGGTCCTTTTGGCGTGGGCGGCACTCCCTCCCACCCTCCCTCCCTCCTCCCACCTATTCCTTCAGCTCCAAAAGCCCCCAAATCCTTTCTCCCTTCCCCTCCCTTGGAGTCTCCTGAGACCTTGGCCTGTCCACCTACTTGGGGATGCCAGCCCTCCCTGCTCCCTATCTGGAACTCCCTGTCCCCTCTCCTTCTCCTCCTGCCTCCCAACCACACACCTCTTTACCCATTTCTTCAACCTTCACCCCCTACCTCCCCTCTAATCTCCATGTGCACCAGATCCCACAAGGTCTCCTCTCCCCTGACCTGGTCTGCCCCCTGTAAGAGGTGGCCGAAGCTGAAGGGGTTGTTCGGGTCCACGCTCCTTTCTCGCTCCAGGACCTTTCCCAAATTAAAAAGTGGCTGGGCTCTTACTCTGCTAACCTGGGAAAATATATCAAGGAATTCCAATATTTGGCCCAGGCATATGACTTGACTTGGCATGATTTGCATGTTGTCCAGACCACAACCCTTACACTGGAGGAGAGGGAGTATATTCAGGCTGCAGCCCGAGTCCATAAGGCCGATGCCACTCTGCGGTTGGTGCTCAGGCAGTTCCCACCGTGGATCCCGGATGGGATGATCAGGCTGGCCAGGAGGGCCACCAGCACCGCGACCGCATGGCCACTGTCTCATCGTTGGCATGTGGGCAGCCTCTCACAGGGCCATCAACTATGACAAACTCGGGGAAATAATGCAGAACCCAGATGAAAACCTGCAGTTTTCCTTAATAGGCTCACTGAGGCTGTCATCCAGTACACTTGCCTGGAGCCTGCCTCACCCGCCAGGGCTACTGTCTTGGTGACCCATTTCATCTCTCAGTCCCCCCCACCCCCGCCACCCCATATCCGTAAAAAATAAGGCCAAGGAGGGTCCTCAAACTCCCATTCTCAACCTGGTGAAAATGGCATTTAAGGTCTTTAACACCCGAGAGGAAGCGGCTGAACTTAAGAGGCAGGCTAGACTCCAGCAGAAGGTCCAACTCCAAACCCTAGCCTTGGTGGCAGCCCTGCAGCCGGCAGACTCTGGGAGCCCACAGAAAGGAGGAACCAACTGTACCCTGCTTGGGGCTTGCTTCAAATGCGGAACCGAGGGACGCTGGGCCCATCAATGTCCCAATGCCAAGGAGCCAACATGGCCATGCCCTCAATGTCGAATGATGGGCCACTGGAAATCCAACTGCCCAGGTCTCGGAGGATCTTCAGCACCTCCACGCGGAGGAAACCCTGAGCTGGCAAGTCCAGCCTTCCAACTACTCGGATTGGACGATGACTGATGGGGCCCAGACTTGGACACCCCTCACCCAGGCCGAGCCCAGGGTCCTGCTCCAGGTAGCAGGGAAGTCCATCTCTTTCCTGTTGGACACGGGGGCAACCTACTCTGTTCTGCCCTCCTCTCTTCCCCCCTTGTTGGCGGGAAAACATGGTGTCTGCTCCTCTGTCGGAGCTGATGAGCTCTAGAACCAGGAACCCTTTCTCTGCCTTCTGGCAGCACCTCCCCTCTTCGCCTCCCCCTCTCCCTCCCCCTCCTCCTGTTTCTGCTGCGCCCTAGTAGGGCCTGCATAGCTGGCTTCTAGGCCATCCTCTGGTGCCTCAGGCACAGCGGCTCCTTCTCCCCTCACCATCCAGGAGCAAGAAGACCACCAATTACTTAACACTGCCCACTCCAGATTCCCCCACCAGTGTCTCGGGTAAAAATTGACAATGGGAACAAATTGATTGACTAAGTGGATCCAGGTGGGACATAGTAGGTACTTAAACTAAATTTGTTGGTTTAACAAGATAGGTCTTGAAAATTATCACTACTAAGCCTGAAACTTTTATTCTGTTGAAGTTTACTGAAGGTCATAAAAGCTCTGTTATCTCTTTGCAATTTGTTAAGAAAAATGGCTAAAATGATAGTTGTCTGTTTCCAAGTTTTTATGGTAATTGTGAAGATACCTTTCAAAGTCTTTGGTAACCTGAAAGCTTAAAGTTATGCTTGGATGATAAATGGGATTAAATTCATTGGACATCTAGGTCTTTTCCAAAAAGATAAAGTGCTGAAACATTGATTGATGGACATCAGTTTGTGCTTTTGACTTCTGATTGCAAAGGAACTAAGAATATTCGAATCTATTGGTGAACATGGTTTGTACTTATCGGTTACTCAGTTTTCACTGGAGACTAAGGTTTCTAAGAGTGAAAAAGTCTGCTAAATATAATTAAGACTGATGGCAATAAAGGAAGCAACTCTGTATGCAGAAAAGCAGGAGATGTGAAGAAAAATGTAAGGAATGGGAATATATTTTTGTTCAAGGTAAAAGAAAGCAATTTTGCCCTAAATGAGACTGGGGAAAAAATGGCTTGGTACAAATTCTGAATGCAAAGGAAGGTGCAGAAGGTTTGTGAAGGGAAATCCTTGGAAAGGAATTTTAGGTTTGGTCAGGACAGACTAAGATCGAAGTGAATGGATTTTAAAGTACAAGGGTATAAGACTGAAAGTCTACCTTCTGTTCAAAAGTCTTCTAAGATTTGTTGGTCTGCACTTGATAAGAAAATCTATAGAGTTGTTTTCTCTTTGCCTGCCCAGAAAAACCAGTTTCTAGGTTTTGCCTTTATTAGGTCTTTAACCCCCCTTTTAACAAACTTCTCCAAACCACCCTAAGTAACCAAACTCACACCATACATGCACAGGAGTAACTTCTCCAAATCCACCTACTACAGGCTAATCCAACTCGCGACCAAAACCCCTTCTCCTGGATAAAACTTATCCAACAAAGCACTTCCCTCGCCAGCCTTTCTGGCATGGGCAATCTGTCCCACTGCTTTATCTGTGCCGCCTTGGGCAAAGCCCTCCTGGTGGCCGTTCTCCTCTGTAATCCATTTAACTGCACCACCCTCACACCCACACCTCTGGACCTTCTCCCTCTCTCCATGACATTTCCTTATTCACCCACCCTCTCAACCACCAATTCCCTGTTATTCCACCCCTAACTCTTCCCTCTGCAACGCCACCCTGTCAAATGTTACCTCTCATCACTCCCCTCATCGGCGGTTTCTTTTGGTGGAATGGCACCCTATCTAAATCTCTTAATACCTCTGCCTCCCTCCTTTGTCTGCCTGTCTCCCAAGTTCCACGATTAACTATCTATAGTCAGGCAGAACTAGCCCTCCTTACCGGCCCTCCTCCAGAATAAACAAAAAAGGGTAATCTTTCTCCCACTAGTCTCCCTGGCCTCAACCCTGGTGGCCACAGGGTTGGGTACGGGGGACCTTAATCCATTCTATAGATTTCTCCAGGGACCTATCTGAGAAGCTTCAAATGGCCATTGAGGCCTTGGCAGAGTCTGGCCTCCCTACAATGCCAAATAACCTTGGTGGCCCAGGTGGCTCTTCAGAACCAACTGCTTTGGACTTTCTTACAGCCAAAAAAGGATAAACTTGCTTGTTCCTCAATGAAGAATGCTGCTACCACATCAATGAAACAGGTGTAGTCAAGACCAATCTCCACACCCTCGCCAAAGTTTGTGAGTCTCTTCCAAAACCGGTATCACCCCGGTGGCCCAACTACATCCCAATGGTGGCAGACCCCACTAACCACATGGCTCCTCCCCTTTCTAAGCCCACTCCTAATTATTGGCATACTATTAATGGGAGCCCCTTGCATTCTCTGATTCATCCAGGAACGAATTTGCGAAATGCCTCGGGTGTCAGTCAATCAACTCCTTTTACACCCCTACGTTCACCTGCCCACCTCCAACATGCCCCATGATGCCCCTATATCAGCAGGAAGCAGCCAGATCTGAATTATAACAAAAAGATCAGAATGTTGGGCTGGCAAGACTGGGGACCTCAAAAAAGCCAACCCCAGGCCAGCAACCTCCCAATAACAGAAGAGCCTGCACCCTGTAATGCCCTTCTTCCTTGTCCACCTCCTCAGCCCATCGCAGGGCCAGCACCCTGCTCCCACAGAGGGCTACCTTGCTCCAGGAAGTGGATGCTGCCATGCAGTGGTCAATGTGTGGTTGTCCACATTCCCCAAGGTAGAAAATGAGGGTAACAATACCTCCGCTGATCTCCTAAGGTCACAGCAAAGTAGAGGTAACCTGTGCTATAGGAAGCAGCGCAACACAGATTTCAGAACCAGACAGGGGTCTGACCCTGTCACTCAGTATCTAGCTGGATTCGAGAAAAGTGCTTCATTTCTTTGGGTCTCAGTTTCCTCACCTGCAAAGGGCATTGCAACATCTATCATCTAGGAGGTACTCTGTTCAACTCCTAACATCATGTCTGCCACACAACCCTTGCCCTACAGCTGCTCGTTTTCCTTCCCTGGGATAGGTCAGGAAAGCCAACGGGAAAAGCCACTCTGTGAGGTCCAAGGATCCAAGACTGAGTTTGCCTGGTTTGGAATTCAAGCTTATCATCCAGCAGCAGCATCCAACGGAGGCCCTGAGCATGGCCAAACTGGGAACGTGCCACCCCTAAAATATAATGGAGAATTCCTAATCCTGAGTCCTACCGCTCAACCCCCCTGTTAATTTCCCATCCTGTCCCCCAACCGTAATGGGTTTGAATGGACACAGGACTAGGTTCTCGGAATACATGACTGCTCTCCTCCCTATATGCAACAGACTCTTCCTCTTTACTCCCCGTTTTCAATTTGTGTTCCCTTCTGCCAAGAAATAGCTTAAAGAATGCTGCATTTGGACGTGCATTATGCAGGTTCCCATCATGGTTCCTGTGGTCTCTAGAACAACACTGCCACGGAAATAAAACCCACACTGAGGGGAAGGTTGGCGGGTATGGAAAAACTTCACTTGACATCGATGCTAAACTTCTGAAAACAAGTACCAATTAGGATGCAATACTCCAGTTTTCTTTCATTCCCAGAGTGTTGGCAGTTCCTCGCTTAGGTCAGGGAAGGTACTGGATTCCACCTGCTAGTATCCACCCAGCAGAATCCTTACCTGATGCCATTTAAGCAATTACAAGACAACACACAGACAAATGCCCTCAGCATCCCCCCTCAGTCAGAGCTGGTTCCCGGTGACAGAGGTGAAGGGGTCCCAGCCACTCGCCCAGGGGCCTCCCAAGAACCTGTTTTCGGTTTCCCTGCTCTAGACACAAGTTTTCCTACTGCCACAGCTACATACCTATGCAATTTACAGCATTTCATCCGGTTAGGTTTCTGATGCTAGCAGATGCTGCTGGCGGCCCACTCACGTCCCCACGACACCATTCCAGTAGAGGCCAAGGTCTTGCTGCTACAAATATTTCCTGTTCTTTGCCTAAGAAGCTTCTCTAGCTACAGGACCCACACCCCACCCCACCCCATGGGCCTTAAATGGAAAAGATCTGAAGTGTCAGAGAGTAGCCCTCAAACAAGACAAGGGAATTTAGTGGATAAATATCCAATTCCTCACCTCTTAGAACAGTGATGCCAAGTCCTGTTCTAGGTGGTATGCAAGCCCCTATGCAGGATGGAGTCCCAGTTACCCAGGGGTGACCTGCTATGCACCCTCCCTGGGTTAACTTCCTTCCCATTTCTGGTTTCCCCACCCCCTGCCAACACTTCCTGAGATCACTGTCCAAAGAAAGGACTTGCATCCCAACCTTATCTCAAGATATACTCATGGGGCAGTCCAACCTAAGACAGTGACAGGTGCAATGAGACCAAAAAGGTTCACCGTTGCGCCAAGATGGAGTGTCTTCATTTCTTTATTCAACAGAGAGGCGTTGGGGTTTGGGGTTTTTTTTTTCTTCCCCTCCCCCCCCCCCCCCCCCCGAGCCTGGCCCTGTGCTAGGTTCTAGAGCTGCAACAGTTAACAAGGCAGACACCATCCCTTTCCTTATTGAATTTATAGTCTAACAGAGGAGACGAACATCAAACAAGTTAGAATTTAATTGATGGATGCTATGAAGACAACATACAGAACACAGAGTTTAGAATGAGATCTATGTCTGGGAGAAGAGTTTCCTTAGGGAGCAACTTTTAGCCAAAGGCTAAAGGGTAAGAGTGAGCTAAGTAAAGAGTGGTTGCAACAATGTCCCAGGCAGCAGCAACAGCATTTATAAAAGCCTTGAGGTTTAAAAAGCACTACAGAGAGAAAATAAACACGGCTGGAGCCCTGTCAGGGAGCCTGGCTCCCTCTTCCAATCCCTTGTAAACCAACTGGACAAAGGGCTCCAGGAAACTGAAAGAACTATTTAATTTCATTTGGGAGTTAAAAAAAACAAAAACAAAAACAAAAACAAAAAACACCACACTCTTATTTAACTCCTCTAACAAATTATCAATTCTATCTGTTTGGTCCAGCCCTCAAAAATTTGGTTACTTTTGAGCTGCAGCTAGAAACAGGAAATCTTAACATTATTTGAAAGTCAAATTAATTTGCTGCATGAAAAGGGAACCCTCAGTGGAGACATACCAGTTTAGAATGATTGGACTTCTAGTACTTTCTTAGGAGAGTTCTGTGTTTGAGAACTACTCTTAAATCTTCGATCTTGTGGTGGGGAAGAGACACAGGTGGTTAAGGAGAGATGAGAGAAGAGGGGTGTAATTAATCTAGTTCCTACTGATTCACTGGTTGGAAAGATCACCCACACCCTCACTCCATTCTGGGAGATGCACTAGAAGGATTCAGGGGACTCAGCATAGAGCTGTACTCTGCTCCAGGATTTACTACAGCCACATAGTAAGAATACACAGTTGGATCATAAAGGAGAAAGATGCAGAGAAATCAATGCCGGGCCTCCTCATGCTTCTTCCTCTTCAGAGGGGACACACGTGAGTGTGCTCCTTTCTCCAGTAACTAAGAGTCACAACACGTGTAGTGTTGCTTCCCAGGGATCCCAAGAGAGATTCTGTACCTAAGGTTTTTACTGGGGTGGGTCACATGGGCACCACTGCCTAGCACATACCACACCTGTACATTCCCCAAAGCAAGCAAGTGCTCAGTATAATTGCATTGTTATTGCAAACAGTCTAGGACCGCCCTTACCTCTTAGAGAATGGGACAAGTGCCAATTCCAAGTGCCAGCCACAGGCCAGGCTTGCAAGCTGATCCTTCTAAAGAAGGCCTGGGGTCTGCTATTTAATTCTTTTCTCAACACCTACCACCTCCCTGGATATGAGAAGTTGTGAAGATGAACAGACTAAATTCTCTTTTATTTCACTATCATAAGATCAACAAAGATAAGCAGCCTAGTAGGAAGTTTTATGGGAATTCTCTTCTGTAGACCCTTGATCCCTTGAATGGTTTGGAAAAGTCAGTGTTAGGTAGCTCAGATAAACTTGAGACGTAATTGCAAACTGAAGCCAGTCTAGTCCAGCTGGAAGACAGGCCCACCAAAAAACTTCTGTTAAGTCTCCAACAGACAATACATAGCAGCTATACTTAATGATGGTTTTCATTGGAAAAGCACAGTAGAAACTAAGATCTCTTTGGTCTCCTAACAGCCTCTGCTTGGAGTACAGATTTCCAGCAATGAAGCCAATTCATCCAGTGACATAAAAATCCATTTACCACAAACTGTTTTCAGCAATAATTTACATATCCGAAATGAGAGAAACTGGAAACTGATCAGCAAATCCTAGATAAATGGCTCTCTTCATTGTAACTCTTTCATAGAGAAAGTGACCTTTCTTAGCCTCATATTTATAGGATGCTGTTTTCTCCTATAATTCACTGTCACATTACATTTTTATAAATATTCCTGAAAAGTAAAACAGCTGCATATAATAACCCATAAATACCAAACCATATCTTTGAAAAAAAATCAATGTAAATAAAATTGTACAAAAAGAATCATTCACAATTTCACACAAAATATTTTACCTGTATATCACTGTTTAGACTATGTATATTTTATCAAGTTATAATCCTATTGTTCCATAGGTTTTTCAACATATGACATATTTTTCATGTTTCCCTATAGATGTCATTATTTCATTCAATTATTTGCTATATCAGGGTAGTTTTAATAGGTCTATTAAAAACTATTAATTTTAAACCTCATCTATGCATTGTTTAAAATCAAATAGTCAAGGAGTTATAATGAAATGATACAGCCCTCTGCCTTACCATATCCCAGCTGTTTTTATTCCTCAATAGCACCCACTTTTATTTAAATGTTTGTTTTAAATTTTTCTGATTGTCTCCACTTCGCTAAATAACACATTGGTTCTAATTTTAGATATTATCAATAGATAAAATATACTTAAAATACTTAATAAAGTAATTAAGTATTTTTGGATTTTCTTTAAAAGGTTTTATTCACCTTTTTGAGAGAGACAGAGAGAGAGCACAAACAGGGGCAAGGGGCAGAGGGAGAGGAAGAAGCAGACGCCTGTGCCAATTCCAAGACCCAGGAATCATGACCTAAGCCAAAGGCAGACTCTTAACCCACTGAGCCACCCAGGTGCCCCAAGTACTTTAGATTCTTTATTCTTTTCTCTTTTTAATTAGACACCTTACTTGTCTCTCCACTCTTGTGCATCTACTACAGAAGATACTTTAAGTATTCCTATTCTGAGAATGAAGAGTTCTAGTACCTTTATCCTCCCCAACTTCAGATTCTGAACTTCTGTTGTTCTGTGTCAGATTGATACCTTTCACATGAGGTTCTGTAGCTACTACTGTCCTCCATGCTTTGTCTATAATTCTAAAAGTTAAAAAAAATTATGTAATGAGGACTCTGTTCACTCTCAGTGAAATGATACAGTGTGATTATATTTCTGTATGGCTTTTTTCTAGTTGTCTTTGTTTTCTTACAATGTTTTCCTGTATCACACTCTTTTTTTGTCTAAAGAATCTAAAGAAGTCATATCTGTGGAATCTTTCCTCTAATTATCCCTACTCAGATACCTCCCTCCCTAAAGCAGTATTTTCTCCTACTCCAATAAGGACTAATTGCTCCCAGTCAGTGGGAGCAACCTAAGTGCCATCCCAGGAGTCTATTACACCCTTGGGTTGAAGTTGATATTTCCTAGATTCTACTTTTTTTCTTCCTGTTTAAATATATCTGAAAAGATCTGCATTCTACATTTACACTTGCCTGATAGTTTTGTTGAACAGAGAAATCTAAATTGAAAATAATTTTCACTCAAAACCTTGAAATTTTACTCTATTAAAGTATTAACATCTCTTGTTGCTAGGATTCTTGTTCCTTTGTGGGTGGCCTGCTTTTATGTTTTGTTGTTTTCTTCCTTAAGAGGCTCGTAAAAACTTCCCTCTATTCCAGGTATTCAGAATTCTCAAACAGTGTTATTTTCTCTGTAATCATGTTTTATTCATTTGTGCTGGACTTTTAGTGAGTCCTTTTATCCGGCCCTCCAATTTTAGGAAATTTTCTTAAAATATTTGGTCTTTTTCTCTTCTCTCTGTTCTTTCTGATTATTCTGGATTTATCCTCTAGGACTTCTCTCATTTTTCATTACATTCATTTGTATTCCTTTGTTCTACTTTGTAAGAAATCACCTCACCATTATTTTCAACACTTTAAGTATTTTTTCCTTAGTTTCAAATCATTTTAAATGTTTTGTAGTTTCTTTTTTAAAGCATCTTGTTTTATGGATGCACCATCTATTGACATGGTTCTGAGAATCATTTAAAAAACAAACACCTACTCTTGTTCTTGGACTTATTTTTGTTTTCTGTGCAGCCATTTTTCCTCTCTATTCATCTTTTTTTCTTTAGACTTTCTTCAAATATCTGGCTATCCTTGTTTACTCATTTAAGAATTAACCCAAAAAGCTTAGTTACTTCATATCTTTCAGCATGGCTACTATCAACAAACAAATAGGAAAATGGCAAGTATGAGCAAAAATACAGAGAAACTGAAATGCTTCTGAACTACTGGTAGGAATGTAAAATGGTGCAACTGCCATGAAAAACGGTATGCGATTCCTCAAAAATTAGTTATCTTGTGGTCCAACCATTCTATTTCTGGATATATACCCAAAAGAACGAAAGGAGGGTCTTGAAGAGTTATCTGTACATTCATGTTCATAGCAGCAGTATTCACAATAACAATATATATAATACATATAACATATACATATATACACACAAAATAGATTATTCGATTATTTATTTTTGAAAGATTTTGTTTATTAATGAGACACAGAGAGAGAGAGAGAGAGAGGCAGAGACACAGGCAGAGGGAGAAGCAGGCTCCATGCAGGGAGCCCAATGTGGGACTCAATCCTGGGTCTCTAGGATCAGGCCCTGGGCTGAAGGCAGGCGCTAAACCGCTGAGCCACCTGGGCTGCCTGATTATTTGATCTTAAAGGAAGATTCTGACACATGCTACAACATGAATGAATCTTGATGCATTACTCAAGCGAAATAAGCTAATCACAAAGACATATACTATTGGATTCCACTTATATAAATAGAAGAATTGAATTCATAGAAACAAAGTAGAATGTTAATTGCCAGAGGCTGAGGGGAGGAAGAAATGAGGATTTTTGTTTAATGGGTGTAGAGTTTCAGTTGTGCATGATGAAAACTTTCTGGATATGGTTGTACAGCTCCAGGAATATACCTAATAATACTGGGCTGTACTATTTAAGATGATTAGGAGATATTAACAACAGCAAAAACCTGACAGGGAACTGCAGCAGAAGCATGGGGATCCACCCAGCCCATCATGTTTCTAGTAACTAGTATTTCAGCCCATGCTAGTAGGGCTCCAATTAGACTGGAGTATACCAGTGCCTGACAATATTATCAATTTGGCATACAGTATTAGTCTTGTGAATTCATAAAAACATTCTCTCCAAGAGAATGGGGTTTCTGACACCTTATAAGGCGTTCTGTATTCAGAAATGCTTGTAATTATGAGAGAATGGAGACATCAAGGAATGAAAAGCCAAGGAGTCGCGGCAACTGCTTAGAACTTACGTATTCAGATTCTTCATTCATACCTTCTAGAAAGATATAGAGCATCAAAGTCGGGTGGTGTAGCAAGGGAAAGAATTTTAGGCTATATGAATAAAATGAAATGCTACTAACTTAGAAAAATTAACAGAAGGTAAAAAGATTCTTCTAAGGGTTTCAGTCTTAAATCCATAAATTTTCTTTTCCTAAAGAAATGCATTGCTTTATTTTACAAAAGTAGACATTTTTAAAGAAAACAGAACATTGGTGTCACTTTTTTTTTTTTTTAAGAGAAGAGGAAGGGCAGAGGGAGAGAAGCTTAAGCTAGCTGCACTCCCAGCACAGAGCCCCATTGTAGGGCTCAATCTCACCATCAGAGATCTGAGCTG
Organism: Canis lupus dingo; assembly: GCF_003254725.2. Lineage (NCBI taxonomy): Eukaryota > Metazoa > Chordata > Mammalia > Carnivora > Canidae > Canis > Canis lupus. The sequence goes on from NC_064272.1 coordinate 1,769,818, forward strand.
AAAGCAAGAGTTGGATGCTTAACTGACTGTGCCACTCAGGTGCCCTGTCACCACATTTCCTGAAAATTCTTCATGCAAAGGCAAGTCATTTCTACCCCCAAATAAGTGATGACAGAAGTATTTCGCTTTGCCATTCAAATTTTAAACTCACTCTGTGGTTTTGTTTTTGGATGTAGGAAAACAGGTCAGCACTTTTTCACATCAAGGTCTCTGCCCTGTATATGCAAAAGCAGTAGTAGAGGCAGCTACATCCTTCAGCTAAAAACAAGCAGCCAAGCCTAAGTGTGCTGGCATTTATAGGAATAAAAAATATATATTTCCACTGTCGCTGTTGTTAGCAAGGAGAACATATTCCTCCATCTTCAAGGAAACAACAACAAAAAAAATTACCATTGAGCACAAAGGGATAGCACCTGGCTCTAAGTCAATTCTGCCAAGAGGCCCAGAAGTAATCAATAAACACTTATTAACTAATCATGTAGTAGCTCACTTCTGCGAGTAAAATGGCAAGTGTTGTACAGATCCAGAAAATAAAAAACCCTTAACACAGAGGAAAAGGAAGGGAAATAAGGAAACAGCTGAGCAGCTAGTTTTTACATCAGATTTCTCAAGAAACAGTATAGCTTTCTCCTTTCTGTGGGGATCATCTAAGTGTGGAAGGAAAACATCAAGGCTAATGTATTCCAGTCATGTTTTACTATTTCTTCCATAGTTCCCCTTATCCTTTAAATGCTTACTGGAAATTACACACTCCTCCAATCTTTAGAAAATCATTAGTCAAAATGACAAAAGCAAAGTTCTTAATTTGTGTCCACAAAACTTAAATACAAATGATCAAAGAACTTATTCACATATTTCAGACAAAACCCACCCTGATTCCCCAGGCTGCATTATCTAGTATACTAATGGCCCCTTCCCTCGCTTTACCCTAGAAGGGCAGATGATCAAGGTTAATGAGCATTCTGAGGTTTAAAAAAGAATATAAGCAGCCAAGCCATCATTCTTCAGTCTGGGTCCAAAAACTCTCTCTCACACATGGACAATGGCAAAATTGTCAAGGGCACCCCAGCTTCAAGACCTAGGAGCTAAAACTTCTCCAAACAGGGGCACCGCGCAAAAGCTGCTTTGGTTTTCCTGCTATGTGGTCACACAACTAGAGGCTTAGGTAGATCCACAGAGTTTGAAAGGCAATACTTAGACACGGTCGGATCCATGAAAATGCTGCATGTTAACCCATGTTATTGGGTGTGAAATCCAGAGGGCAATCTTTAGAAGACTCCAAAAGGACCATCGGTCCTCCTAGTCAAAGACAAGGTCCTCCTAGTTGCCTAACAGAAGTACTTCAAATGTGACATATCTCAAAACTGAGACAGATCTCAAAATTGCATCCTTTTTTTGGTCCTCTTCCTAGGTTCCCTCGTGAGTGACAGCAACACCAGCCAGCCAGTTTCTACAATACAAATCTGGCAGCCCAGCTATACTCCTCCTCCCTGCTCTTCATATGCATGTCCTAGAGTCTCTGACATGCTCATATTTCACTTTTCCATCTCACTTGATCTTGACCCCATTGCTGCATCCGCATCACTTCTCCCGAGATTGCTGCAGTATTTTCCAACCACCATTTGATCCCTCTGCCCCCATCAGGTACTTTTTTCATCTCCTTTTCCCACTATGGTTCTATGATCTTTTTTGATAAGTGATCACATCACCTCCTTACTGAAAACCTTTCAGGGGTGGCAAGTGGTTCTAGGTTTAACAATCCGCTCATGTTTTAAGTAAGATTTTTTTTTTTTAAGTCAAGGTGATACAGATGCAAACTTAAATTTTTAAATATTACCAAAGAATATACAATGAGGTATTAGTTTTTCACTCATCCTAGACCCTGAGACTTCCTAATAGTTTCTTATGTATCACAAAACTTTTGTGTGTGTATGTATATATACATACACACACACGCGCGCATCTAATTTTACAGTTTTCAACTTATGTTGAAGATTATATCCTGTAAACATATATAGACCTACTTCTTTTGCATGGTATTCAGTTGAAAGTATAAACCATAATTTAATTAGCACCTTTCTGCAAGATCTATATTGTGTTTTAGTCTTTTACTCTCAAACAAAATTGCAATGAATGCAAAAACAAGTTCAAACACTTCAGCAGACAAGTTCCTTGGAAACTGGCTGCTGCCTACATACTTTGCTTCATCTTCTCCACTTCCCCATATGCAGTCTTCCTTCTGGCCATACCAAGCTACTTGTAGTTTACAAAAACACTATCCTGCTAAGTTACATCTGCCTTAATGTCCTCTCTGCCCTACTTTGCCTGGCCAACTCCCACCAATCTTTTAAAGGTACTCAAATTTTATTCTTTAATTTTGATGCCCCTCCTTCTCCTTCTGAACTCATTGGATTCCTGTGCTATATCATTCTCCATGCATTCTGAAAATAATCATTATACCTACCACTGCCCCAGCACTCAAGACAGGAGATGGATGAAGATAGGCCTATAACAAAGCAAAATGATAGAGCTGTGAAAAGAAAATGAGGGGAGGCCCATATAAGAGCCTGAATGAAAATCATGGAGAAGGACATTCCCAGGCATGGTCATGCTTGCCAATAAAAAGAGCTTCTGCAGGACAGAGGGTGCCAAAGTGTGCAAGCAGTAGAATGTGCTCATGGGAGACAAACATCAACACACAGCAGTCTGGGTTAAGTGATCTGTGAACACTGCAGATACTCCAGGAGGCCAACTGGCCAAGAGAAGCTGAGGTCTGGGGCTGTCAAGAAGGATTTTGAGGAATGGTAGGACTGCACTGAGCCTTGAAGAAGGAATGACACCAAAAGAACAGTCAGAGCAGAAAGAATGCTATCAGCAAACATCTGGAGGACAATTCGGCTGGGGTGGCTGAGGTTGGCAAAGGAGCAGAGGGAGAAGTATGGAGGGCTGGACAGAGATTATGGTGACTGGTGGTCTAGGCCTGGCTCCTTCATAAACTAGTTCAATCAATATTTATTGAATCTCAGGCTGTCCTAGGCACTGGTGACAAAATAGTAAACAAAAATCTGACTTCATGGAGGTTCTATTCCAGGGGTTCTGGGTGCTAATTGCCAGTGTAACACTGACCAAATCACATCACTACCATACATCTGCCTCCTAGATCCATAACACATGGGCCTTGGGCATCTCTCAGATCACTGGTATCTCCAATATTTAAGATTAATAGGAAAGCATTGGAAATGTTGGCAGAGCCACTCACTGCCCGTGGTAGCGGAGGAAGCTGGACTCCAACTGGGCAGTAGAGAACCTAGGTTGATCCGTGTACAGGAAACACTTCCAAGATTCACAAGGTTTTAGAAAGTTGGTCTGATAAACTGAAGGCTGAAGAAAGAAACTGAAGGCTGGGAACAATTTAGGAGATAATTGATCCTTATAAAGTGAGGAGGCTCAGACATAAATCCTAAGATTCAAAATCATGGGGAAAGCACAGATTTGATAAACTACGAATAAACCACTTCTTCCTAAATACTGGCCCTAGTGAGTAGCTGGCTATAAAGTTCATCGACCTGAAGCTAAGATCAACAGAACTGGAGAGAGCTTTAGGCTAAAGACAATTTTGGAACTCTCTAAGACTGGGCTTAAGTATACATGTGCTACTTCAGAGGCTCCAAAGGAATGTTTGCCAGAGGAATACCATGCAGCCCGTACCAGCTGTGAAACACTACACAGGGTATGGCTTGACAATGCATACGAATGTGGCTGGCCCATCGTGTAAAATGAATGAAGGCCAAGTAACAAGAGTTGTCTCCCAGCATTCTGATAATATGTACAACATGTGGAATTTGCTATTTTTTAGCCCTCTCCCCAGAAAATTCTAGAGTGCTTATTACCCTAGTTAATCCCTCAGCCTTCTCTAACTCAGCCTTCCCATGACTAAAAGAACTTTAGAAGTCAAAGTTAAATGTTCCCTGCCAGAAAATGCCTTAAAAATAGAATCCCATGAGGATTTCCCTGGAGCGAGTGATAGGCACTCAAGTACTCCCATCTCAAGTTTTGTCTCTTGCCTACAAGAGCATACACTCTGACCAAGACTGCCTGGGGTGCTGGGAGCCCCTTGCATAAGGTTTTTAGGGGCAGAAGTCACCAATATGTAAATCAGAGCAGAATTCAATGACTGCCACTTCAATCCCAGTCTTCTTGATTTATAAATTCCATTGGGTGAATAGCAAACTGAAGAGTGATGAAGTCGAGGACAGTAGGACAGTTCAAGTCAAAGTCAAGTGGACTTTGCTATCCAAATAACAAGTCTTTTTTTTAAATAAACATCACACCAGATTTTAGTGTCATTCTGTCCAATACCCCCAGCATGGCCCTTCAATTCCATTCCTTCCAGGCTGTAATAAGGAATAGGCACATGACTAGTCATGTACAGTCAAGTGTCACTTCCATTTTCATTTCAGAATATTATAGAAGCAATCTTTGAAATTCTTGAAAACCATCATGTTTTACAAGGACATGGGCAGGCATTTCTCTAGTTTTATGTGATTACCAAGCAGTAGCAGAAATGCTTGTTCTCATTATTCTCCTGACCAGAAGACTTAGAATTTGCTGTCTCTTACCATCTCCAACTTACATAGGTGTGGAGAGATGGACATCTGGTGGGGGGAGGGGGGGAGGCAGTTTATCCACAGTGACTTGGAAGAAAAAAGAACCTTTATAGCAACCAGGACAAGATTTTCACTTGGATTAGATGTAATTAAAATATTTTCAATCTACTTTCTAATACTAACCGATGGCAAGCCAAACAAATAGTTACAAAACACCTTTCTAGTTTATTCCATGAAGAAACATTAGGTCTTCCCTCCTCATTTGCTTCTCATTTACACAACGGGTTTCCTCAGCTGTCACTGCAATCCAGCGATCACCAACCACATTAGCCTCTGTCAAAGAGGAGGAGGAAAATCTCAAAATAGCTACAAGACTTGAAACTAGAAATCCTTTAAAAATTCTGTGTATGGCCTCTGACTACTTGACATTTCCCTCAGGAAATAACACTTATGAGTATAAAGCAGTGTGAGGCTCAGAGATCAGCAGAGGGGGCACAGAGCTGTTGCAGTCCTGATATTCTGGTCCTTCCAAGAGTTCCTAGGATTAGTGGAGCAAAGTACTGAACGAAGTGTGAAGAAGCTGAGCTAGACTGGTTCCGGATCCAAACCCTTCCAGGTAATGCCTACAGGCCTCTAGGAATGTACATGATAATAACCACAATTTATTAAATGCTTATGCTATACCAAGCACTATGCTAAGCTATATGCATACGATATGCTAGGCTATGCGTATACTAAGTCTTCAAATTCTCATGGCAACCCCTTAAGTATTATTGTCCATCACATTTTACAGATAAAGAACCTGAGGTGTCCAGTAATGCATGTGACATGCTTAAGGTCACTCATGTAGGAAGAGGTAGGGATGGGCTGGAACCTAGAGGAATCTAGCTCTAGAGCACGCATGCATGTAGCTCTGCTACAAAGCCTCCCACAATGACAATTATCAAACTCTACCAGCCCCATGTCTTCACTGGCCAGGTTCACCTGGGGCGGGAAAAAGGTCTATGTGGACCTAACACTACATTTCTCAGCCTTCCTTGCAATTAGGTTGGGTCATGTGATGAGGTGTGGACCATTAGGCATGGAAATGATGTGAGCACATCTAGGCTCACTTAAGCGCCCTGTGCAATCCTCCCAGCTTTCTCTTCCCTGTCCATGGAGCCTTGGAAGGTGTAAGTTCCAGACAGCATAGTGGTTACGACGGAAACAACTCAGGTGTCCCAGTCTTTGCTTAGAGAAGAGCTGCTCAGAAGCCCTACTCAATTCACACCAGGTGGTAACATGAGGGAGAAAAACTTTTATGGGATTAAGCTACCAAGGTTTCAAGATTGGTTTTTACCTATGGCATTGCCCCACCAATTCTGAGCACATACCATGCAATTCACATCAGGGTTTAATTACTAGGGCCCTTTATTGTCAACATCTGCCTAAATGAGCCTGCATGCGCCATGCTGCTTTCCTTGCTTCCCCAGGCAACCAAATTACCTTCTTGATCAAAAACTGTAATGCTGTTTCTGCCAGATTTCTTTCAAAACACTGCCTCATGTAAAGATAAATAGATCAATGAAGCAGAATAGAGTCCAAAAATAGACCTGCACATATGTGGTCAATTGATTTTCAACAAAGGCACTAAGATATTCAGTAGGGAAAGTCTTTTCAACAAATGCTGCTAGAACTGCTTATATGTTTAAAAAAGAGAGCACGAAAAGAACTTCAAGTCCTAACTCACTCTATATACAAAAATAAATCTGAGATGAATCAGACATAAATATAAAAGAACCACAAAACTTCTAGCAGAAAACAGGACACTGGAGTAGGAGAGAATTGATAGGGACAGTGAGTGCTGTGGTACGCCACCCAGGTTCCCTACGTTAGACCACGACCTCCATTCCTCCAACCACAGATGCTGACTATTATGGCTCACAGCTGAGTCTCTCCCCAGGTGTTTCCCCTCGGTGAAAAAGATCGGCCTCACAGTTACATTCTGCTCCCAGAGGCAGCTGTTACCCAGAGACTAGTGATGACCGGCCCCTTTCCCTCCATTTGGGGCACCTCTGAAGGGTTATCCCACGGGAAATGAAATACACGCTCCCAAAAAGACTGAGTCACAAATGCAGTAGACGTATTCGTGACAGCCCCAAAACAGAAACCCAGACGGCCAGAGAATGAACAAATTGGGAATCATACAAAGAATACTACTCGGCAATTAAAAGCAACAAATTACTGATATACCCAATGCCATAAATGATCTCAAAAACATCAGGTTGAGCCAAAGGAGAAGTACATGTGGTAGGATTTTATTTGTATGAAACACCAGATCTGGTAAAATACTGGTATTAGAAATTAGAAAGTTGTCCTCTCTGGGGTGGGGAGGAGGAAATCTCCCCCAAAATGACAAAAGTGACTTTTCTGGGTTGATAGAAGTGTTTTATGGCCCACTGGGACTGGGTCATTACACCGGTACGTGCAATTATCAAAATGCATCAAACTATACACCAAAGCTCCATGCGTTTCACTTTATGAAGACTATTTCAACGAAAAAGAACACTGGTCTTGCATGTGAGACAGAGCTTGCTCTCTCATGCCAACACGTGTGCAGGACTCTGCATCGTGGCCAGTCCCACCGCAGTGGATTTAGAGAGTGTTTTTTTTTTAAGATTTTTTTTTAATTTATTCATGAGAATACACAGAGAGGAGAGGGAGACAGAGAGAGAGAGAGAGAGAGAGAGAGGCAGAGACACAGGCAGAGGGAGAAGCAGGCTCCATGCAGGGAGCCTGACATGGGACTCGACCCCACGCCTCCAGGATCACACCCTGGGCTAAAGGCAGCGCTAAACAGCTGAGCCACCCGGGCTGCCCTAGAGAGTGGGTCTTAACACAACTCTGGTGTGCAAGTTTCAAGCCTTGAAACTTTCCTATCTGGCTTGCCCTGGAACTCAGCTCCTCTCCCTCCATGCTCTCCTGCATTTTATCTGGCTGAATTTCCCTCCTTTAGGGAGGTTCAAGGTTCTTCGAGAGCTCACTTCGTCATAGACTCCCCATCTCACTATTTGGCCAACTGTGGAATCGACCTCCCTCCCGCCCGCAGACCAGGAGGACATCATAGCACCAAGGGCAGCGATGCCGATAACTGCCCTTTGCTAAGTGCCTCTGTTCGGGATGCTACAACAGGGTAACATCAGCCGGGGGGCTAATAAACAATTAGAAGCTACCCCGCACAGCTCTGGGGGTTGGGAAGTCCAAGATGAAGATGCCGACAGGTGCAGCGCCCGGCGGGAGGGTCACGTCCCGGTTCGGACAGCCCTCTTCCCGCTGTAACCCCACAGGACGGAAGGAACAGGGAGGTCGTGCGGCGCTGCGACCTGCAATCTTTTACAAGCGCACCAATCCCATTTGACCTAATCACCTCCCAAAGGCTCCACCTCCTAATACCACCCATACTGGAAGTTTGGGCACAGGAACCCTGTGTGAACACATATATTCAGTCCATAGCATATACATCATCTCACTTAACAGCAGAACGATCCCTTAAAGGTACGTATTATCCACATGTTACAGACAAGAAAACAGAAATGTTGTAACATCCGTATTCATAGAGCCAATAAGCGAAAAACCTAGGAGCTAAATCCAACTCCAATTCCAAAGGCTGGATCCTCTCCACAAGGCACTATTTGCTTTTGACACATATTTAATCAAATATTCTTCCTTGAACCAAAAAAAAAAAAAAAAAAAGCTGTGCTTTTAATGTGATAATTATAATAAATATTCAAGATAGTTTTTAAAAATAAAAAGGTTGGTTTTTTGTTTTTGTTTTTGTTTTATTTAGAAACAAGTGGCACCAAATTGCAAGCTCGGATTGAGGCTGGGTAAAGCCCACCTCGGGTCATTTTCATGGAACACACACTGCAGCTGCTGAACGTTCTGGAGGGCTCTGGGAGACTTCCAAAATGCCCCAAACACATGCTATCACAATTACATTTCTCTTCATTGACTGCTTAGTGCAATATACTTCACGTGCTCTCAATTATACCATTTCCATTTCATTACCATTCGGAGCACACAGTTGCTGTTGATTTTTTTTTTTTTTAATCCCAGTAAAATTCAATTCAGGCCGTCAGATACATCTTCCAACTACCCCAAAGGGGCGTGTTTGATCTGGGTATGTTGAGAAATCTTCCTTGATGCCGTTACATGTACACGTTTCCCGTTTCTCTTTATTAGGAGCTGCTCAAAGCAAAGAAGACCGATGGCATTGACCATGACTGATAAAGGATGGATGTGGCTGCGTGTGATATAATACACACACGATATATGGAGACGGGGAGGTGCCGTGGAAGCCACTGAGCGAGGGGTGAGCTCAGAACTAGTTACACGTCAGCTGCGCAGGTAACCACGGCTGATACCCAGTTATTCAGATACCGAGGATCCAGGATCTGAAATCAACCTTTTTCTTTTTTGCCCCTTTTATTTTCTTTTTCTTATCTTTTTCCCTCTAGCTGCCTCTCTTTTCAACACTTCACTATTGATCAGCCGCTCCACTGGAGACTTAACAAAGAAAATATAAAGATAACAGATCATACCAGCCAAGTTTGTCTTCTGACAAAATCTCTGATTCAAGGAATTGTGAGGAAGGTGGTTTAAGCCATCAATTTAAAAGAAGATTTCTTTTCTTGAATTATCTGTAAATTTTAATTACGTTTTACAGTTTCTGTCTTTTCCTGTCTCGTCATATTTTTAAAAATGCTTTTAACTTCTATTTGATCTGCCTTGGACTTTTACAAAATACCATAAATACTGGCAACTGTTGGGGAAGGGGCACGTGTCAGGTCTTAATCCATTGGTGCTGTGAGTCAGAAGCAGGGAGCACCAAATCCCTTGCTGTTTGCTCAGTCCCCCTGAGATGCGTATTGTACCCTAAAGGTGGTTATGTCAGAACACTTAGCTATTTTTAAAGGATATTTTGTTTTCAGCCCCACAAACCATTTAAGATGCTTATAAATTAAGCTGTTGGGGCCCATCAGGACGCACCCTGCTCTGAGTGAGGGCCCTTTGCTGTGGAGGTAGCGCCCCACGCTCCCGGGGTGGGCTGTGCTGTCCGGGAGAACACAGTCTGCTCCCTTCCCCCCCAATCTCTGTGCCAATCCCAAGCCCAACCACCCCTTCACAGAGCCAAGAGAAAAATCAGTGCCCTGCCTTTCTCTAACCCACGTCACCGCCTCTGGCAGCCCTCCGTTTAATCATTTTGCACCTATTCAAGGGCATGCAATTTAACTGTCGTGGGTCTGCAGCAGAACGGAGCATCGTGATGCCTTTTAATAAGATTCCATGTAACTTAAAACACGTAAGACTATAAAAAGCGAGTTGGCTCCTGGAAACCCATCCTGGTCCAAAACAAAACAAAACATGGAGCAGCTGTTGCACCTGCATCTGACAAATGCCTAGAAACAAATATTGAGACTCCGCTCAGTGGTGTGCCACCAATGCTGTTATTTTTCCTTAAAAAAAAAAAAAAAGGTGGGTCATTTCCTACACCAGAACCTTTGCTGCATTTCAGTTGGCCTTTGCAGCACCTTACGAAATGGACACAAAGTACATTTTCCAGACACAGAAATGAAGTTCAAAGAGGGTCAATCACTTGCTGAAAGTCTATCATCTGGTAAGTGGACCAGGAATAAACATGTCATGTGCTCTGGATCTCCTCTGGCTTTTACACAGAGATTATAGAAAAAGGAAGTGAAACCAGCAGAGATAAAGGACACCACACAGAGATGTGTCCCAAGACAGAAGTGAGGGAACAGGACTCCTCGGTCAGCCACCTGCAGATGCTTACTGGTGAAGTCAAGAGAGACCAGGATGGAGAGGACCTACCTGATCAGCACAAATCCACCACTGTGGGGAAACTGACTGCTGTGAATGGGGCATCGTTCACTCCCCGGTGGGAGTGAGGGCAGAGAGACACATGAGAAGTGAGAGGTAGGGTCCGCTCTTGACAGCGATGCACCCCCCCAAATTCATGCTGAAGTCCTAAACGCCCTGTGTGATGGTATTAAGAGGTGGGACTCTGGAGGGACAAGTAGGTTTAGATGTGGTTGTGAGGGTGGGGCTCTCATGATGGGGTGTGAGCCCTTATGAGCAGAGACACCAAGAGCTCTGTCTCTTTCTCCCTTGTCTCCCCATCCTCTGCCATCATGTGAGGACACAGCCATAAGATGGCTGTCTGCAAGCCAGAAGGAGGGCTCTCACTGGAAACCAACCGTGCTGGCACCCTGATCTCAACTTTTAGACTCCAGAACTGTGAGAAAGAAACATCTATTTTTAAAGCCACTCAATTTGTGGCATTCTGTTATGGCTGCCCAAGCAGACCAAGACAGTGTTCCTCCTGCAAAGGATGCATAATCCAGGTTGCGTGCAATATAAACACAGAGACAGTGACTCATGCACGGGTCCCCAAGGTGCTAAGTTAAAATTCTTATGATCGTGGAGAAGGCACAATTTAACATGGACTGGAATGGTCAAGAAGGTCAGTGAGGAGTTGAAACAGCAGAGCTTTAAATCACGAGAAGAGACCAAAAGGAGAGGGCCTTGCTGGGGGGGGGGGGGGGGGGGGGGGGGCTAGCGTAGGCCTAGTGATGAAGAGAATGAAAGGATGCATTTGAGGTACCTCCTGGATCTGCCAGGGTCTAGGGAGCGGCAGCAGACACCACCATGGAAGGTAAGGGAGGACCTTCGAGCTGTTCCAACTGTGGGCAGTAGAGAGCTAACCAAGCTTCATGAGCGAGCAGTGATGTCTTCAGACCGGGGACGGCAACAGTGCCCCTTCACTGCATCACCGTGAAGACCGCGTGGACCCACTTGAGTGGAGCGGTGAACACAGAGCCTGGCACACAGAGTACATCAACAGGTGTCAGCTGTCCTTGGCAGAGCAAATTTGAGAAGGCCGACATCTGGTTGGCTAGGGTGAGCTAGCTTCCGCTAAAGCCCTCCGGGTGTCAGCTTCCTGGCAGAAATGCCCAATAATCAAGCTGCTGCTGCTCAGGAGGGCTGCAGAGAGCCAGCCATCGTGCTGGCTCAACTCACTGGCCCCCTGCCAGCTCCCCACCTCTCTGCAGGTGGCAGACTCACTGGCGGCCATCTAGAGTCCAGGTGGCGCTGGTCACAGCCCCTGAGGCATCAGGACTTGCTGTGTTTCTGGCTTTGTGCTGCCCTGATTGAATCAGTCACTGGTTCCCAGAAAAAAAAAAAAAGAGTCCTCCTGCTAGATGTCAACTAGCTAGCGCCCAGCTCTATGTGTCCCCGGGGTCCTGTCACACATGGGAGAGTATGTGTGATCATTTGGGCCAAAATAAGTCACAAAATAATATTAAATAAAAGAAAAACAAACAAATAAATAAAAGATAACTGTTCTGGATTCATTTGTTCATTGGTCAAATATTTACTGAGTGCCCTTCCACATGTCAGGAACTGTTCTTGGAGCTAGGGACCAAATAGGAGACAAAACCAAACCAAACCCCTGCCTTTCAGCGCTTGTATTCTGGGGCCTTTCCTGAGGATGCAGCTGGTAGACAGCGTGGCAAAGTACTCTCTCTCCCAGCTCCTAATCTCGTTATGAGTTATCTCCATTTCCATGGTCTGTGGTCAGCCTCCCCCGCCTTTCTAAAGTTGCCCTGGTTCCAGATTTCCCTCTGGCTCCTCTGGACACTTTATTTGACTCACTTTACTTGACTTTCTCCCTCCTGGCTCACAGCCTTGCTTATCTTGTGCCAACGCTGCCAACATCCTGGTACGGCAAGTCCCATAAAATGTCCCGCTGGAAAATGAAAAACCGGGCACCCACAACAACTCCAATAAGTTTATTTTGCCTCTAGGCCATAATGGTGATCACCTGAGTGACAGATGAGCACCACGGCCAAGAACAGAGCCCACTCTTGACGGCTGGCTGTGTCCTATCTGCAAGCAGCCTGGTTTGCCAGCTGCTTTTCCCGGCACACCTGCCACGACGGTTCTGGACTTCGGCATTCTGAGCCAATGAGAGCACTGAGGGAGTGATCACTGTCAGTTTTCTGACATCATAATTACAGGCCTCAGATGAGAGAGATGGAGGTGGAGAGACCAGTTGGAAGCCATGTCGCGGGTGTAGAGTGAAAGGGTCTACCCACTGAAGTCTGCTCAGATGGAAACAATAGCCATTTTTGGAAAGTGTCTCAGTGCGTGGTTTTTATAGCAGCAGGTAGAAGGAAAAGCCTTCAGCTCCTAAGACACACTCCAAGTCAAACCAATTTGGTTGCCATGGTACCAAGGTTCTGACAAGGGGGAAAAAGATGCATTTTCAGGCACTGTTTGAAATATTCAAATACATGGCAGCGTGACGGCTGAAAGTGCCCGGGGGCCCCTTCAGCTCAAAGGAACCAACCTGCATTCACACCCACTGTCTACGTGTGAGGCACGCTATGAGGTGTGGGGTGGGTGCGGCATGAAGATGATACTGTCCATGCTCTAAGCCTTAGACCCCAGTGGGTTTATGATCAAGTCTGGCAGAGACACGCTTCACAAAGAGAGCTAACACAAATGGCAGAATGTGACAGCTACTAAGGGAAAGGTACAAACATCTATTCATTGATTTACTCGTTTATTAAAAAAAAATACTTGAGTCCAAGCTGTCTTATGGGTGTTGAGGATCCAGTGACAGGAAAAAGAAACAGGATGCCTCCCCCTCACCTTTACAGACTGGGCCAGAGAGAGACACCTAAGCAACACAGAGAGATGAGGATGAGGATGATGATGACGACAACGACAGGTGGAAAGATAATCAACAGATGATCAATGGAGAGATGGATAGATGATAGGCAGGCAGGCAAGCCGGCAGATAAGGGATCATGAAGTGATGCTGGCCATGAAGGTAACACGTAGGACTCTATGAGAAAAGTGCTCCTGAGCACAGAGGTAGGAAGAGTATTACAGCTGGAGGAAGAAGGGTGGGGCAGCACGTAAGCTCAGCCATGGATGGTGAGTAGATTTTAACAAACGGGGAGAGAATCAAGGGTATCCAAGGGCAAGAACTGAATGCCAGCCCCAGGTAAAGGAGTGCTAGGAGGACTAATGGACGAGAGTAGCTGGGTTCACCTAGAATGTCAGGGGTATGCTGGGGAGGAGGAGGTGACAAAGTCTATCCTGGGACAGCAGGCACAGGGGTTAGGACTTGGTTCTGCAGCCAGCCTGCCTGGGTTGGCCACGTCCTTTGACAAGTGGCTGAATGTTTTCACTGGTCCAGTTCCTTCTGTGCAAGCTGGGGATTACAGAATTATTTTAAAGATTAAATGATTTTACCATCACAATGTGTAAAGTACCATCGGCACAGAGCAACACATGGTAAGCCTTGACAGAAAGTGGCTGCCCCATGAAGGGCCCTTCCAACCTCGCTGGTGGAGAGCAAGAGCTCAGTCTGGCCCCCAGCTAAAGCCGTGGGGAAATGTCCCCGAGATGACTAGAAGCAGGTGGGCCGAGGAAGGCGAGGCTTTCAGGACCCCGCACCCTGTCAGACTGCATGCTTCTGGACCTTGCTGCGAGTCTGGGCCATAAGGCCTGTGTGTCAGGTCTCCAGGCACCAGACCCACCACCAGATGGAGGCGTCCCGTGGCTGCTGTCCACGTGGGGGCCGAGATATCACCATGGCCACAATGGAGCATGTGTCCCCGGAGCACTGTACCTCTGGGATGGTGCAGCCATTTAATATTGAATGCGATCTCTGAGTTGGACAGCCCTGACCTGGGCTCAGGAGGCACATGGAGTCATGTCCCCACTTCCTATAGTCCCAGCTAGATGGCCCTGGAAAAACCCCAGAAGCCAAGCAGGCAGCAGATGTGGGCTGCACGGAGCAGCCGTAGGGGCCACCGAGGGCACAGGGCTGCTCCCTGGGAGAACAGGGGCTGCTGGCGCTGGGGGGACAGGTGCTGGCACAGGGAGGACAGGGGCCACTGATGCTGGAAGCACGGGTGCTGGCGCTGTAGGGGACAGATGCTGGCGCCAGGAGGACATGTGCTGGTGCTGGGGGGACAGGTGCTGGCGCTGGGAGGACAGGGGCCACTGATGCTGGAAGCACAGGTGCTGGTGCTGGAAGCAGAGGTGCTAGCACTGGGGGGGAACAGGTGCTGGCGTGGGGAGGACAGGAGCTGTCACTGAAGGGGACAGGTGCTAGTGCTAGGGGGGCAGGTGCTGGCGCTGGGGGGACAGGGCACTGATGCTGGAAGCACAGGTGCTGGCACTGGGAGCAGAGGCACTGGCATGGGGAGGACAGGTGCTGGCACTGGGGGGACATGTGCTGGCGATGGGGGACAGGTGCTGGCGCTGGGCTAGAAGGTGCAGAGCAGCCTGGGAGAAAAGACAGGAGGGAGAGTTCGCAGCAAGGAGTTCCCATTCTCAAGCTGTAGAACCAGCCTGTGACCCAGAATCTAGACCGACTTATATATTTGGATGAGCCGAGGTGATTCAAATGCAGTAGAAGTTGGTTCTTTATGCAGAGTCCCCACATCTTTTTGTGATTTACCTTTGTGAATTGGTAGCAAGGCCAAATCTCCAAAGGGGATGATTAGGCAGCGTGAGCAAAGGTCAAGGGGTTTCTTCTGCAATTTACTGGCGGAATCACAAAATGTGAATATAACTAGAGCTCAGTTTAAGGATTAAATGACATCATGCAATTTGTGCATATAAAGTCTTATCTGGCACAGAGCAAAGCATCCGTCCCCTTTGCCACCTACACCAGCACAAATTGCATGATGTAACAATATGTCCACGTCCATTATGGAAAATAAGCAAAGTGAAGGAGAGCTTCTGATGCTGAAGATCACTAACTGCAGAGGAGTATGCAGCTATGTAAGCCAGGCATCTGGCAGCCTCGACTTTCACATCTGCAAAATGGTGAGGCTGAACTGGTGATCCCTGGGCTTCTGCAACATAACAGAGTCTAGGACCTGAGAGGACTATGTTGTCCTCGGATACGCCAACAGCATTACTGGGTACAGTGTCAGAGACACAGAAGCAGTCAGAGATTTATAATATTGTACTCACATACGAGAAAAGGGCTGTTTTGTTTTAAAATCACAGTGTGGGGCTCCTAGGTGGCTCAGTCAGGTAAGCATCTGACTTTGGCTCTGGTCACGATCTCAGGGTCCTGGGATGGAGCTTCACGTTAGGCTCTCTGCTCAACAGAGACCTGCTTGTCTCCCTCTCCCTCTGCTCTTCCCTCTCCTCCTCCCCCTGCTTATGCTAGCTCCTCCCCTCTCAAATTAATAAATAAAATCATAATAAAATAAAATAAAATAAAATAAAATAAAATAAAATAAAATAAAATAAAATAAAATAAAATAAAATAAAATAAAATAAAATCACAGTGTATGCAGGCATTGTTTAACTTGTTAAGAGCAAATCCCTTTACTGATAACCTTAGTACCAAACCAATAATTGTGCTCATTAGAGATGGTCCTCATGCAGCCAGAGCCTATGTAGGATTCTAGGCCTCATTTTTTCTTTCTTCTCACCACAGGGTTATTCTGCATACATGTTCTTATGACTGTAAGACCTGTGTTTGCTATAGAATGTCCTGTTCAGAATTTTTAGTAATTCAGACTTGCCCACCATTTTTTTTTAAGAATTTATTTTTTTTTATTATTTTTTTATTTATTTATGATAGTCACACAGAGAGAGAGAGAGAATGAGAGAGAGGCAGAGACAAAGGCAGAGGGAGAAGCAGGCTCCATGCACCGGGAGCCCGACGTGGGATTCGATCCTGGGTTTCCAGGATCACGCCCTGGGCCAAAGGCAGGCGCTAAACCGCTGCACCACCCAGGGATCCCTTGCCCACCATTTAAATGAAATCAACCAAGGTAATATCAGAAAAAATGTTGGTATAGGCATTTCTAATGTCTTTCCCAACTCTGAAACATTAATTTGAGCAATTATCCAAGCACAAAATTACCTTCACAAGATCTAAGGATTCCAGGTGAAGACTTCCAGCACTTGGATGAAGCATAGAAATAAGAAAGAATACACTGAGCAAGGTAGGAAAAGATAGCCACATTACACCCAACATCCTTCCTTCCACGTCTGGGAAGCCCACCTCTGAGAGGATCACCTTCTCTGTGGAGGAAGAGTGAAATAGGTTCCTGATTTCACTGCAGACCCCAGCCCTGGCCCACCCCACTGCCAAGCTGACTCTTGAGACCCAAAATGGTTCCTAGTATATTCCTTGAACCTAGGCCCCCATACATCCCAGCACTGGCCTGATCTCATGGGTGGCTCCTAAGGCTCCAGGTTCCCAATCAGCTCCTGCAAACCCAGGCTCCAAGTGGGCACCTGGGCTTCCAAATGGGCCCAGTGCCAGACTAACCACTATAGCCCAAGGCCACTGCCAGATATCCCCCATAGAGATAGACTCCAGGCAGATTCCATGGACTCAGTCTCCCCATCTGCTCTAGTACCAGACTAGTCCCACAGACCCAACCTCCAGGGCAGCTCCTAGGAAACCAGACTCCTGGCCTGCCCAGTATATAACCAGACTCTAGACCCTCAGGATTCAGGTCTGCCTATGCAGATTCAGGTCCCAGGCTTATCCTCACAAACTCAAATGCCAGCCACACCCCAGTGATCACAGTCTCCAGGCTTGACCCCATGGACCTAAGCACCAGGCCCTACCTCCTGGCCCAGACACCAGACCTGCCTACGCAAGGACTCCAGCAAACTCTTAAAAAAATTAAAGAGGTAGAGCAGTCCCAAACTCATTTTACAAGGCTAGCATTATACTGATATTAAAGCCAGGTAAGAGCAAGAAAACTATAGGCCAATATCCTGGATGAATATAGATATAAAAATTTTCAGCAAAATACAAACTCAAATTTAATAATACATTAAAAGGATCATATGCCATGATCAAGTGGTATTTATCCCTAGGATGCAAGGAAAATTCAACATACATAAATCCATAATGTGACATACCACATTAATGGAATAAAAAATAAAAACATTATTATCTCAATAGATGCCAAAAAAGCACTTGATAAAATTCAACATCCTTTCATGATTAAAAGTCTCCAAAAATTGGATATAAAAGAATGTACCCCAACATAATAAAGGCCATATATCATAAATCCACAGCTAACATCAAACTCAATTGGTAACAGTCTGAAAGCTTTCCTGCTGAGATCAGGAACAAGACAAGAATGCCCGTTTTCATCACTTGTATTCAACATAGTATTAGAAGTCCTATCCAGAGCAATTAGACAAGAAAAAGAAATGCAAGGCATTTGAGATGGAAAGGAAGAAGTAAAACTGTCTCTGCAGATGATATGATTTTATATAAACCAAATCATAAAGACTCTACCAAAAAACTGTTAGAACTAATCATTGAATTCAGTAGAGTTGTAGGATACAAAATCAATATGCAAAAGTCATGTGCATTACTATACACTAACAACGAGCTATCTGAAAAAGAGGTAAAGAAAACAGCCCCATCACAACACCATCAAAAATAATAAAGTTCCTAGGAATAAATTTAACCAAGGAGGTGAAAGAGCTGTACACTGAAAATTACAAGACGATGATGAAAGGCATTCACAAAGACACAGGTAAATGAAAAGATATTTGTGTTTGTGGATCAGAAGAATTAATATTGTTAAAATATCCATAGCCAAAAGCCATCTATAGATTCAATGCAATCCCTACCAAAACTTTAATGGCATTTCTCACATCAAAGTAATCCCAAAATTCCTATAGAGCCACAAAAGACCTGAATAGCTAAAACAATACTGAGAAAGAAGAACAGATCTGGAGGCAACACAATTCTTGATTTCAAATTATACTACAAAGTTATAGTAATCAAAATAGTATAGCACCGGTATAAGAACTGACGTATAGACCAATGGAATATAATCAAGATCACAGGTGAAAAAACCATGTATATACAATCAACTAGTATTTGGAAAAGGACCTATAGGAGAGAAAGCACTCAGTAGGAGAAAGCATAGTCTCTTCAATACATGGACAAAAGTGTGAAAAAGAATGCAAAACTAAATATCCAGTTTTCCCAGCACCAGGCAAAAGAATGTAATTGGGCCCCTATTTTATACCACTAATAAGAATTAACTTGAAATGGATTAAAAGATTTAAATGTAAGGCTCAAAACTATAAAACTACTAGAGGAAAACATAGGGAAAAGTTTCCTTGATATTGATCTTGGCAATAATCTTTGGATATGACACCAAAAACACAAGCAACAAAAGTAAAAATCAACAAATGGGATGACATCAAACTAAAAAGCTTCTGTACAGCAAATGACACAATCAACAAAAGGAAACCTATGGACTGGAGAAAATATTCATAAGTCGTCTGACTGTTAATAAGTTAATATCCAAAATATATAAGAAATTCATTCAATTCAATAGCAAAGTAATAAGAATAATATGGTTAAAAATGGACATTTTTTAAAATTTGAATAGGCATTTTTCCAAAGACAAACACACAACCAACAGGAACATGAAAAGGTACTTAACATCACTCAACAGCAAGGAAATACAAATCAAAACCACGATGAGATATCACGTCCCATCTGTCAGAATGGCTATTACCAAAAAGACAAGAAACAACAAGTATTGGTGAGGATGTGGAGAAGGGAAATCCTCTTGCCTTGATGATGAGAATGCAAACTGGTGCAGCCACTGTGGAAAACAGTATGGAGGTTCCTCAAGAACTTATAGATAGGGGTGCCTGGGTGGCTCGGTCAGTTGAGTATCCAACTCTTGGTTTTGGCTCAGGTCACAATCAGGTCATAATCCCGGGTCATAATCTCAGGATTGTGAGATGGAGCCCCATGTTGGGCTCCAGGCTCAGCAAGGAGTCTGCTTGAGATTCTCTTTCCCTCTGCCCCTCCAACCCCATTAATGTGCATGCTTATGTGCTCTCTCTCTCTCTCTCTCTCTCAAATAAATACATCTTATTTAAAAAGTTAAAGATAGAACCACCCTATAATCCAGTATTTGCACTACAGGGTATTTACCCCCAAAATACAAAAACACTAATTTGAGGGGATATATGCATCCCTATGTTTATAGCAGCATTATTTACAATAGCCAAACTATGGAAGCAGCCCAAGTGTCCATCTCAAAGAGATATCTGCAACCCCATGTTCACTGCAGCATTTTTCACTACAGCCAAGACATGGTAACAACCTAAATGTCAACCAATGGACGAATGGATAAAACAAAATGTGGTGTATATATACATATATATGAACTTCACTAATATGTGGAATCTAAAAAAGCAAAACTTATACAAATAGATAGAATAGTGGCTACCAAGGGCTAGGAGGTGGGGAAAATGGGGAGATTTGAGCCAAAGAGTATAAACCTCCAGCTAGCTGTAAGTAAGATGAGTAAGTTCTGGGGATCTAATGTGCAGCACATACTGTGGTTAACAATACTGTATCATATACTCAAAAGCTGTTAACATAGTAGATCTTTTTTTAAAGGTTTTATTTATTTACTCATGAGAGACACCCAGGAGAGGCAGAGACACAAGCAGAAGGAGAAGCAAGCTCCCTGCAGCGAGCCTGATGTGGGACTTGATCCCAGGACCCCGGGATCATGCCCTGAGCCAAAGGCAGACGCTCAACCATGGAGCCACCCAGGTGCCTCCAGAGTGGATCTTAAATGTTATCACCACACACACAAAGAAATGGCAATTATGTGAGGAAATGGAGGTGTTCATTGACCTTATTGTGGTAGTTGTTTTGCAGTATACGTGTGTATCAAACTCATGTTGCACACCTTACACTTAAAAAAAAAGTGTAACCTTTGAGGTCAAAATAAATAAATTTAAAACATTAAATCAGCTGTATCTAAAAGGTCTGAAAGTGACAATAGAGTCCAAAGAAAATTATCCAGGGGGAAAAAAGGGCAGGGATGGGGAGGTACAAAGGGGAAAAAAAGGAAGACAATCAGAAAAGGGAGAATTCAAAGGGGATAAAGACAAGGTTTCCATGACGGATAAAGACAAGGTTCTTTCACGGTTATTCATTTTCTTTATACTTTCTGAACTTTATTCAGAAATGCAATGTGACAGAATTTAACATCTGGTAACAAACTGCATGTTTTTGCAATATGATGACGATCATCACCACAAGGAGGTATTATAGCCTCTGGGTGCTGAAAATAATTTACTTACAAAAATAACAATCATGTTTGTTACTTATTTTTCACAGCTCTGAAGTCATCTGCAATGCTGTCAGTAGCATTTAAATGCATGAAAGAATAAATGTTACAATCCCAGTGCTAGAAGGACTTTTCTGATGTCAGAAATAGCCATTGTCATCCAGAACCCCTCGCATCCCTCCAGAGATAGGTGGCTTGTTTCCTCCTATGATATTCCGTCTTAGCTGTTAGAAAAATGCTTCCTGGGGCACCAGGGTGGCTCAGTCAGTTAAGCATCTGCCTTCTCAGCTCAGGTCTTTGTCCTGGGATCCCTAATCTAGGCCCACACTGAGCCCCCTGCTCAGTGGACAGCCTGCTTCTTCCTTTCCCTCTGCCCCTCCACCCACCCCACTCTTGGGGGGCACACGTACTCTCTCTCTCTCAAATAAAATCTTTGAGAAAAATGCTTCCTTTCTTGGGACTCAAATCCATCCCCTCCTTTTCTACCAGCTGGTCCTAGTGTTCTCCATCTGGGCCATGTACAGCAACTCTCTGATGTAGCCAATTTCTCCCATATTTGAGTCTTTCACGCCATCTACTATGTGTCACGAGGCTCCAGGCTCCCCTGGGTCCCATGGTTTCTTATAGCTCACAGTATTCAAAGCTGTTCAACATCAGTCATTTTCCTAGAAACCCCTGCCTTTGTGTCTATCTCAGTGGAGCCAAAGTTCACATTAGCTCTTCTTCAGACACACCATGATGTTGACTCATACTGAGCTCACGGTCAACTTAAAACCCCTAAGTCTTGCTCACATGTCCTACTGCTGCTGGTTCTCTTAAGGCTGTTGAAACTAAGTGCAAGACCCCACATTAGTTCCTATTTAAATATGTCTTCCCAGATGAGGACCATTACTTCCAGCTGTCAAGGTTTTTTTGTTTGTTTGTTTTGGTTTGTTTTGGTTTTGCCATCCAATATATTAGCTACTCCTGAAAGTTTCATGACATCTACAAGTTGAAAGGTGTGCTTTTTAAAACTTTACCTAATTCAATGATCAAACTTTTCCTAATTCATTCATTCATTGTTTGCACTACTGGACTCATATCCTTTATTTATGGGCATTAGCTATAAACACAATTCTGGTATCATTCATTGTATATCTCCCAGTCTTCTTGCCAACACTTTCATATGTGACCTTAGTAAATGCCTCAAGAACTGTAGGTATATATGTAAAATACTATCCAAATATTTAAAAAATAAGAAAAATCAATTTCTCTGAGATGACTTATTTTGGGAAAACATCAACTGGCTCCTAATTATCACTGATAACTTTTTCTAATTTTCACAAATCAACCTTCCTTTTTTAAAAATTGTATCTATTTATGAGTGAGAGAGAAAGTATGAGCAAAGAGAAGAGCAGAGGGAGGAGAATCAGGCTCCCCACTAAGCAAGGGGCCTGATGTGGGGCTCCATCCCAGGACCCCTGGATCATGACCTGAGCCAAAGGCAGTATAGCCTAACCAGCTGTGAGCCACCCAGGTGCCCCGACTTTTTCTGACCTTTCTGTAGCCTGCCTTGCTCAAGTCTAGGGTCCCTGTGCATAGGCTTCTTTAATTTTGTTCTAATGAACTCTTAAGAATAGAACCACCTTCTTCTAGAAGGCATTCTTGTCCAGCTCATCAATCTGGGTCTTCCTTATTGGATAGAATTCTGTCTACCTCGTGACTAAAATTCATCTCAGAGATGAATTTTATGGCAAAGTACATCAACACTTTGTTTGGCACTCTGTTTTTCAAACGAATGAGTCTGTCTATACAAG
This sequence comes from Canis lupus dingo, assembly GCF_003254725.2. Lineage (NCBI taxonomy): Eukaryota > Metazoa > Chordata > Mammalia > Carnivora > Canidae > Canis > Canis lupus. The sequence goes on from NC_064272.1 coordinate 1,792,414, forward strand.
CCCAAATATTTGAAGCCTTCCAAGGCTATGCTATCTTGCTATTTCTCCTACCTAGTCTTATGCCTGTGGTTTCAGAAGTCACTAACAAAAATCAGGATCTGGTTAAAATGAGGATTTAGAAGAACGATACAGATGGGAAAAGCAGAGATCCTGCAAAGATATGCTTATGACTGGTTAAAATGAGGACTTAGAGGAACGATACAGATGGGAAAAGCAGAGATCCTGCAAAGATGTGCTTATGACTTATGCACAGAAGGCATTAATTTTGCTTAATCACTGTTTTCAGGTAATCATACATCCCCTTTGCTGTATGAAATACAGAGAATTAAGGAGAGGGAACAGGTTTATACTGAGTAGCATCAATTCACCACTGAGAGACATGGTTTAGTCCTGCAGTGTCCAACCAAAACATAACAGGAACCACACATGTAAATTTTCTAGTAGCCATAATAAAAATGGTAGAAAGAGACAGGTGAAATTAATTTCAATGGCATTTTATCTAACCAAATATGTCCAAAATAGTATCATTTCAGCATACAATCAATATGATAAGTTACTGTGAGATATTACACATTTTTATACTGGTTATTTGAAATCTGGTGTACAGTTCCCACACACTTCAATTCAGATGCTACATTTTCATCAGAAATACATGATGTGTATTTAGATTTCACAAAATTTACAGTTGAAAAAGTAAGATTCTTATATCTGAGTTGTTCCAAACACACTTTAGAATTTTTCCCAATGACTGGATCCAGTATTAGGTTTTAAATTTAAATTAGTTATTTAGGAATTTTCATTCCTAAATTGAGACAGCCACATGCAGCTATTGAACTACCAAACTGGACAGCACAGTGCAGAGCTTTTAAGTGTAATAACCCCTCTTTTAGCAAGAGTTTCTTAGACTCAACATGTAATAGTAATTTTTAAGCTAACATCTCATGATTTAGAAAATGCAAATTGACAAAAAGTGATATATTCAGTAATTCCTTTAAACATTTTCATTGGAAATCTGTACTGGTTAAAATGCAAGAGAGCGGTCTCGAGCTATTATCAACCTTTAGCACACTCACAGTAATTAGTTATCAAATGTTAGCAAACCAACAATCTAACAGAGAACCCAGACATTTTAATTGGAATAAGGGAGCGAGAATAAGAGAAATCTGGGAGCAGGGGCCACCCTGGCTAAGCTAGCCTGTCTGCAGCAGATGAAGAGGCGAACAAGGACAACAGTTGCTCTATTAGCTGCTCAGTTTCTCCCTGCTGCCTCAGGCTGAATGATAAACGCTGCACCCTTGCAATGCTCAATATATTTTTACTCATTCATTCAGCCAATGTGCCCAGAGAGGCCACCATATGTGGATCATTGTGTTGGGGAGGGGCCATTAAGACAGGGTGAGGACATAAAGAAGTAGCCAATTAATGCCTTGTCCTAAAGCCATGGCCTTCATCCTCTGATTCTGTCACAAGGTAGAAAGTGTAGATGGCACAAGGGAAGTGAGATAAACTATATAGGTAACAACCTAATATTTCACAGGAAGAAAATATTAATACTGACCAGAAAGGCTGGGGGAATTCAAGGGGAGGGGATGATTTTAGTGTCTGGTCTTGGACACTACAGGATGGTCATGGTGTGTGATGTTTCAGGGAGGGCAGGAAGTCCAGTGTAAGAAGACACATGGAGAAGCATGGGAGGAATGCTGAGAAATTCAACTCAGTTAAAACACTATATGGGTGAAAGAGAGAACTAAGATAGACTGGGAAGGCTGAGGCCAGCCTTGGCTGCCAGGCTAAGAGTTAGACTCCATTAAGATGAACACTGGAAACCATATGGATTTGAACACAGGATTGAGACATATGTATGCATTTATACAAATGTGCAGGCTTACACTGATAAAATGATGATGATAGTAATAATGATGATGACAACTAACGTTTCTTAAGCAGTTATGTATGCCAGGCCCTGTTTGCAATGCTTTATAGGCATTATCTCATTTAATCCCTCCAACAACCCTACGATGTAGAAGAGAAGGGAAACACCAAGCTGTTCATTTTGGAACACCATGAGACAAAAGTACCAAAGAATAAATCCTATAACACAAGCCAAAAGGACTTCTTATAAATTTCTAAGAGTTCTGGAGCATTCGGTACAAAAAATGAAAGGCGACACACTTCAAAAGGCAGGAGTAATTGGCTATAAGTAACACAACATTAACCTCTTGGGTTCACCTCCCTTGGAGTGCCATGAAGATGGTCCAGAGAAGGTCAGGCCTGGCTGTGAAGAGACAGCCAATGGCCAGGTGGCTCCACACAGAGAACCAAAGGGCCTCAGCTGGCTCCCAGTCACTTAGTTTCCTCCATGGCTTCCACTGAACACTGCTCACAAGAGGATGCTGGCTTAAGCATCCTCATGCTTTCTAAGCTTCAATCATCTGGGAAATGCTAAAACACAGATTCCTGGGCCCCATCTCGGACTGACCAGCTCCAAATCACTGGGGGTATGTTTTAGAAATCTGTGTTTTTAATATACCACATGATTATTGCTCATGTATTAGGAACTGGGGACCATTGGCCAACCCACTCCTCCCCCAGAAGGGAAAAACAAAAACAAAAGAGTTCCCCAAAGGCTAGAGAAATGCTGACTTCACAGTGAAGCAAGTCTTTCATGCTGCATGTTACATTTTACATTTACTGGCATTTTACATTTATGCTGCTGCCTGAGGCCAGAGCACCAGCATCTTTGCAGGGTTTTTTTTGGGGGGGAGGGGTGTTACCTTTCCCCATTCTGGCTCCACTCTTCTTCAGAAGGTGTAATGCTGAACATTCCTAATATTTATTCTTCCTCACTCTCTTCTCTGAAGTCTAGCCTATTGATACCACCAAGTAAGTCCCACACCACCAGAATGGCGGGAGCCATGTGTGGGCAGGTAGTTTCATTCCTGCAATGTTTTTGCAAAAACTTTGTTAGTGTGTATTTGCTCATCCCCCTTCCAATTAGGCTGTAGCTTGCTGAGAGATTCTAGCCTCTCTAGTATTTCTATGTTCCATGTTTAGCAAGCACTCGGTGGAGAGTCCCAGTGAGGGAAAAAAAGGCTTCTTTACCAATAGGAGAACTCAGATCTAGTGTCTGTTTCTCACCACATACATGGAAGGTACAGTAACAAAGCTGCACCAGCCCAAACTGACAACCTGCAACCAAGTTCATGAGCAATGTGGGCTAAGAAGCCTCCAACCAACAGGGAGCATGTCATGTCCTCCAATCAGAACAGGTGCTCTGCAGCAGCTTTTCCCTCAATACAGTTACTATTGCCCTATACTCAGAGGAGAAACTGGGGAAAGAAGCAGGAAGGAAAGAGAGAAGGGAATCAAGGGGGAAAGTGGGTTCCAGCCCTGCTCGACCCCATCTATTCTACTGTTCTGTCTCCAAGAGCAGAGAGCTGGCCACGCTGAGGCATAGATGAGACTCCTTAGCTACCTTGGTCAATAGAAGCCTTCAAGGATAGACTCATAACTCAGGAGTTGAACCAAACATGTGCAAACCCCAGCTTTACCACTTACTGACTGTGCATTCTTAGGGAGGTCATGTGTCTCCTCTAAGGTTCCAATTCCCATTTGTAAAATTCATTCAAATATATGTGAAACCACTCCTAGATATTTACAGGAGGGAAGTGAAAATGTATATCCTCAAGAAGACTCGTATGTCAGTGTTCGAAACAGCTTTATTCATCAGAGCCAATGACTGTCCACAGCCCACGTACATCCATCATCAAACTGTCCATTTAAATGGGTACTTTTTAAAAAAGATATTTATTTATTTATTTATTTATTTCTCTGAGAGGCACAGAGAGAGAGAGAGCACGAGCATGAGCAGGGGCAGAGGTAGAGGGAGAAGCAGGCTCCCTGCTGAGCAGGGAGCCCAACTTGGGGCTCGACCCCCGACCCTGAGATCATGACCTGAGCCGCAGGCAGATGCTTAACCCACTGAGCCACCCAGGTGACCCTAAGCGGGTACTCTTTATTGTATTTGACTAACCTCTCGGTGGAACTCATTCACCTCTAGCACTGCCATGTGCCAGACCTCGTTGTAGGGGCTGAGATACAATAAAGAACAAAACAAAGTCTCTGCCCTCACTGAGCTCACTTTCCAAAGAGAGAAGACACTTACTCAATAAAAATAGATTCCCTTCACTGTCATGTACATCATGAGCAAAATAAAGGCGGGTAAAGGGATAGAGAGGGACAGAGATGCTATTCTAGATATAGGGTCAGAGAAAGTCTCTCTGAAGAGACATTTGAGCAGAGACTTCAGTGACATGAGATAGAGACAGAGAAGGAGAGGAGGAGGAGGAAGAGGAAAAAAGGGAGTGGGGGCGGAGGGACATCTGGGGAAGAGCATCCCAAGTACCTGAACAGGAGAAGTGCAAAGGCCCTGAGGCAGAGCTGTGTTGAGATGGTTGAGAGCTGTGTCTGGGGAGGTTCTTTGGCTGAAGCCAGGTGAGCAAGGTTGAGAGGGGAAGACTGAAGACCTGCTCCCATAGGGGCTTTGGAGACTGTGCCAGGAATTCAGAGTAAGGTGTGCTGGAGAGTGAGTGGATGCTTTTGTTTGCTGTTGTTATTTCATCTTCTTTGAAAGGAAAATAATTTGATATGATCTGATTTATGTTTTAAAAGCACCAAGCTGGGGGCACCTGGGTGGCAGTCCGACAAGTGTACGACTCTTGGTTTCCGCTCAGGTCTGACCTCGGGGTCTTGGGATGAAGCCCTGCGTCCAGCTCCATGCTCAGCGGGGAGTCTTCCTGGGTTTCTCTCTCTCCCCCTCTCCCTTTGCCCCAGCCCCGTGTGTGCTTGCTCACTGGCTTGTGTGTGCTCTCTTACTGAAATAAATAAATGAATCTTTTAAAAAGTTAAGTAGGGACACCTGGGTGGCTCAGTGGTTGAGCATCTGCCTTCGGCTCAGGGCGTGATCCCATGATCCCGGGGTCCTGGGATCGAGTCCTGCATCGGGATCCCTGCAGGGAGCCTGCTTCTCCCTCTGCCTGTGTCTCTGCCTCTCTGTGTGTGTCTCTCGTGGATAAATGAATAACATCTTAAAAATAAATAAATAAATAAACAGAAAGTCAAATAAATAAATAAAATAAGTCAAATAAATAAAAGCGTCAAGCTGGTTGCTGTGTGCAGAAGAGCCGGGACATGACGAGCGTCCCACGCAGGAGCTCACCGGGAGCTCGGGCACTGCCCTATGGAAGCGGCAGGGACGTGGTGGTGCTGCTGGTGCGGGCGGAAGAAGGCGACCACGCGATCTGGGGAGAAAAGAGCATCGACTGCACAGCGCGGCTCTGAGGAAACACTGACGAGTCCCTTGTACACTGTAAGTACCTGAAAACACGGCGAGTGTCCTAAACATCGGGAATCGTCATGCTTAGCATAAGCAGTACTTAGAGCACGCTAAGGCGATGGGGACGTGCTGGGGGCTGCGGCAGGCCCCCCCCCCTCCCCCGGGAGGAGCAAGCGCTCCCTTTCCCGACCAAGGGATGGAAGTGCGTCTCCTCTTCACGAGTTTAATCACTGCTAAGGGGCTGGGGGCTGTGACAGACGCAAAACGTATCAAAGTCACAACAACTCTTTCCTCCCCACGTGCCCCTGCCCTTCAGCAGTCACGACAGAGACGAAGTAAAATGTCGCGTGCAGATTCCTTCCTCGGGGCGGCACGGAGACCGCGGCTCCATTCCAGGCTGGAGGGAGCCCAGCCGCCTGCTGTGGAGCCTCTCTTCCCCTTAGCACGGGGACCGACTTTGCTGCGCCCCAACCTTGTCTGAAGCCCTAGCTTCACGGCTCAGCTACACACACTGTCAAATTTTAAAGAAACCACATAGAGGCAGAGAGAGTTGGCCCTGGGAGAAACTCGGGGCCTGTCCTCCTGCCGCTGCCAGAGACGGAGATCACGGGTGGGGAGCAGCACCACAGCCCCTGGAGGGCCCTGCACCCCACTCCGCACCTTCCGGGGGCCGCTAGCTCCACCCACTGTGGTTAACCTGGACATGTCCATGTGCTTGGCATGATCACCTGCATTGTACCAAGGAAGAAAGCAGAGCTCAGAGCAGCTTCCTAAATCGCTGATAGTCATTCAGCCAGGATCTAGACCCAACTGGACTCCATCCTCTTTCCATTACTTTAATCTGCCAGCAAAAAAGGAAGTATTCAGAGGCAAAGAGTCTCCTGATGCTGTTGCTAAGGGAGATGGCAGCCACGCAGTCTTTTGCCCCTGGCAGTCTCAAATATCAGGCACTGGCTGCACTGGCACTGAAAGGGCGTGGACACGGCCCTCTCTCTAGGGAAGTGTCCCCTCTGGTCCCACACAAGTTTGCCATTTGTGTGGATACTTCTCATCTCAGTGACCCAAAACATGATCTGGTTCACTGGTGACAGGTGGGAGTGGGGATGTGGAGAACACTACACGTTTGTTTTAAAATAGTAATGAAAAGATAGTGAAAGGAGAGATTACTTGTTAAAATACTCATAAATGAATTCTAAATTTTCTGGCATACTTATAAGATTAGTGCTCGTTTTAAGGAGACATTATAAAATAACATAAAAGGCAAAAATGCAGCAAGTTTAGAAATCTGGATGGGTTAGGTAGAGCTAGATTCCTCCCACCCCTCCTCTCCCTGTCAAAACAAAAACAAAAGCAGATTAGGTTTACAGATTACTGAGTTTGTAATCATTTATTCCGTTTAAGTCCAGCAGCCTATTGGATACATTTAAATTTCAGAAATCATCGATTACCAGATTTAACAAAAAAAAATTCTCAGATTTGTTTAATAGTAAGCTCCCCTGAAAGATCCTAGTGCTTCTTTTATAATGACAACACAAGACTCGTGATATAAACTTACAACAACAGCTTTTATAAATTATTTTTGATGAACTGTGACTTCTAACAATCTATCATTCTAATTATTGTTTTGGAGTTAACAGCTTTGGTTGTTTGACAACCTAACTATGATGCTCATTCAAGTAAATGAATCTATGAGCCTGTAAATTCAATATTAATTTTGGTTATGCAGGCATACCTTGTTTTCTTATGCTTCACTTTACTGAATTTTGCAGATATTGTGGGATTTTTTTTCCCCCAAATTGAAGGTTTGTGTCAACTCTGTGTCAAGCAAGTCTATCAATACCACTTTTCCAACAGCATTTGCTCACTTTGTGTCTCTGTCACATTTTGGTGATTCTCATAGTATTCTAAATTTTGTCATTATTATTACATTTATTAAGGCGATCTGTGATCAATGATCTTTGATGTTACTACTATAATTGTTCTGGACACCACAAACCATGCCCACATAAGACTACAAACCTAACTCTCCATCGACTGGCCTTCCTTTACCTCTCGTCCTCTCTTTGGGCCTCCCTACTTCCTGAGACAACAATACTGAAATTCAGACAACTAATAACCCTACAATGGCCTCTAAATAGTCAAGTGAAAAGAAAGTCACATCACTCTCACTTTAAATCTAAAGCTAGAAATGATTAATCTTGGTGAGGAAGGCATGTCAAAAGCCAAGACAGACAAAAAGTGAGGCCTCTTGTGCCAAACAGTTAGCCAAGCTGTGAAAGCAAAGGAAAAGTTCTTAAAGGAAATTATAAGTGCTCCTCCGGTGAACTCAGAAATGACAAGAAGGCAAAACACCACTGATATGAGGAGAGTTTTAGTGGTCTGGATAGCAGATCAAGCCATTCCCTTCAGCCAAAGCCTAATCCAGAGAAAGGCCCTCACTCTCCTCAATTCTGTGAAGGTTGAGGGGGGGCGGTGAGGAAACTACAGAAGAAAATCTTGAAGCCAGCAGAGATTGGCTCATGAGGTTTCAGGAAAGAAACCATCTCCATAACGCAAAAGTGCAAGATGGAACAGCAAGTGCTGATGGAGAAGCTGCTGCAAGTTATCCAGAAGAGCCAGCTAAAATTGTGAGGATGTCTACACCAAACAACAAAAAGAAGATGCTATTGAGGACTCTCATAACTAGAGAGGAGAAGTCAGTGCCTGGCTTCAAAGCTTCAAAGGACAGATTTTCTTGTTAGGGGCTGATGCAGCTGGTGACTTCAAGTTCAAGCCAATGTTCATTGACTATTCTGAAAATCCTAGGACTCTTAAAAATTATGCTAAATCTACTCTCCCTGTGCTCTGTAAATGGAACAATAAAGCCTGGATGATAACACATCTGTTTACAGCATGGTTTACTGAATATTTTAAACACATAGTTGATATCTACTGCTCAGAAACAAAAACCCCTTTCAAAATGTTACTGCTCGTTGACAATGCATCTACTAACCCAAGAGCTCTGATGGTGATGTACAATGAGATGAATGTTGTTTTCATGCCTGCTGACACCAACATCCATTCTACAGCCCTGGATCGGGATGTAATTTCAACTTCAAGTGTTGTTATTTAACAAATACATTTCATAAGTCTATAGCTGCCATAGAGTCCTCTGATGCATCTGGGCAAAGTAAGTTGAAAACCTTCTGGAAAGTTCACCATCCTAGATCCTATTAAGAACATAGTGATTCATGGGAAGAGATCAAATACTAAGATTAACAGCAGTTTGGAAGAAGTTGATTCCAACCCTCATGGGGGACTTTCAGGGGTTTAAGATTTCAGTGAAAGAAGTAACTGGAGATGAGGTGGAAATAGCGAGAGACCTGTAATTAGAAGTAGAGCCTTAAGACGTGAGTGAATTGCTGCAATCTCATAATAGAACTTGAATGGATAAAGAGGTGCTTCTTATAGATGAGCAAAGGAGGTGATTTCTTGAGATGGAATCTACTCCTGGTGAAGATGCTGTGAAAATCACTGAAATGACAATAAAGGATTTAGATGATAAAGCAGCAGCAGGGTTTGGGAGGGTGGAATCCAATTTTGGAAGAAGTTGTACTATGGGTAAAATGTTACCAAACAGCACTGCATGCTAGAGAGAAATCCTTCATGAAAGGAAGAGTCACTGGGGCAAATTTTATTCTTACTGTAAGAAATTGCCACAGCCACCCCAACCTTCAGCAACCATCACCCTGATCCCTCAACAGCCGTCAACATCAACGCAAGACCTGTCACCAGCAAAAAAGATTATGACCTACTGAAAGCACAAGTGATGGTTAGCATTTTTTAGCAATAAATTATTTTTAATTAACTTACATTATTATTTTAGACATAATGCTATTGGACACTTAATAGACTATAGTATAAATATAACTTTTATATGCACCAGAAAACCAAAACATTTATTTGACTCATTTTATTACAATATGCACTTTATGGCAATATTTGCTTTACATGGTTGTCTGGAACAGAACCTATAATATCTCTAAGGTAGGTCTGTATTTTTTTCAAGTGAATGAAATAAATTGATATCTTCTTTTCCCCACATAAGATGGGGTAGTAAATTCACCGGATTTTTGCTTCCACTTCTCAGAATTACCTATAAATAGTTCAGCTATGGCAATTCCAGGTCCATGTGTCTTTTCTAGCTTTTGTCTCCAGCTCTGCTGAATATCTGAACACTGAGAAGCAGGCCCTCACATCTCATCAGTCTAGACAACTGGTCCTGACTAATGGGGGAAAAAAGCAGACAGAATATTCCCACTTGGTCTCATTTGTCTAAATATTTAGCTTCTATGGCTTCAACTCCACCACTAACTCATTATACAACTTACTGTTAATAACACCTACCATGTACTGGATGCTGTGTGCCTACTACTATTAGAATAAACCATCTACCTACAGAAGAGAGGGAAGAGGGTAGAAAACTTGAGTAGCCATACTAGGCTGTTTCTCAGTAGTCATTGGACCACCTTCTTACATGTTATTCTGTGGCAAAAACTATGGTGAGGAGCTTGGTGTATATTTTTTAAATCTCATTTAATCCTCAGAATAAAAATATGATGTGTATACGATCATTTCCATTTTACTGAGGAAAAAGGCACGATTCAGAATAAGCAACTTAACCTTTATTTATATATAACTTTACTTATTTTGATATGTTCTTTAAAAAAAAAGATTTGTTTATTTATTTGAGAGAGGGAGAGATGGGAAGAGGGGCAGAGGGAGAGAAAGAGAATCTCAAGCAGGCGCCCCACTGAGTGCTGAGTCCAATGCAGGGCTGGATCCCACCACCCTAAGATCATTACCTGAACTGAAATCGAGTATCAGACATTTAACTGAGTGAGCCACCCAGTTGCCCCAATTTTGAGATGTTTGGAACTATCATTTGTTTCTTGCATCTGTGTCACTGCATTTGTCCATAGTAAAGATCCACAAATTCCAATGCAAACTTCTAAGCCTATCTCCAAAGTGGCAGCCAGTAACCAGGGGGTCAATTCCACACAGATCTACCTCCACCTACTTTTGTTTCTCTCCCTTGTTTAGAAGGGTAAAAGCAATAACAACTGAGATTTTGATAGCACATTAAGAAGCATGTCAGAATACTTCACTGCTATCCTCGTGACAATACTGTGAAGTAGGAAGATAGTTATTCTGCTTTAAGAGATAAAGTTTCTTGGGTTTAGCTGAGGTTATTATCGATTGCCAGAGGCCAAGCATCTTATGTAGGAGGCAGAAATGAGAATCTAAAACAGGCCTTCTCCCTTCAAACTCCAGGCTCTTTCTGATAAACTGTGTTGCTTCACTTAACTTCATCAGACTCATTAAATGCATAACTCAGAAATCTAAACTTGTCCTTATCTATCTCCCCAATACCAATACAACTCTGTTATCCACCTGCTGGGCATCTTCATCTAAATATCCTACCTGAAGGTCTTACTCTTTTGTTTTCTTCATGGTACCTACAATAGGGTCCTGCATGGAGTAGACACTTAGTAACCATTTCTGAATAAATGGAGGATTTTAAAGAAAAAAATGGAGAGAAAGTACAATAGCTGAGCTAAGTGACGTAGCAGGAACCTGGACAGTGCAGGCGCTGGGAGATAGCAAGCTCTCCTCCTCCGCATTCAGAGGACTATCACTGGCGTCAGCGCTGCTCAGACCAGAAGACCAGGGGTGGGAGGCAGCCACCTCCTCCCGACAGCTCTGGTGATAAGAGTCTGCCTGGGGCCAGCTGCAGGGGGAGCACAACCAGCCTGAGAGGCCTCTGGATGTTCCCTAACTGCATTAAAGGTTAGTTCTTACAATCCCATGAGGAAATACGCCAGAAGAGAAGCCTGAACATAAACATCATTACTTTAATTGTCCTATGATACCCACTGCAGTAGCAATGCTTATCAGCAATGTGAGCCTGCTCACCTTCAAGTTCTGAACAAACACCCTGAAGTTTCTGAATCTCAGTTTCCTCATCTATTCAATAGGTATAATAATATATACCTCCCAGAACCGGTAGGAAGCTGCTCAGGGAGATCCTGTGTGATGTTAAACAAATATTAGCTATTATTATAAGCATGAGCTTTATTCTTCTTGCCATTAAATGGTTGCTAGTTAGTAACTTTCACAATTAAATATTGAAAACACAATCTTCCCCAACGTCATGCTTCATGTGGAAGATATAAGGATAACAAACCTGCCCAAAGCAGCAAATCGCACGATTGTGGCTGTCGGGGTGCATGGTGAATGCTGTTGAGGAGTGGTTCTGGCATAGGCTGGACAATGAAGTCCTACTTACTATACTTGTGAGTTGTCAAGGAACTTAGGGACCACAGGAAAGGGTATGCTGCCAGAGAAGCCTTCATAAAACAACTCCCTAGAAGAAAGATTTCCTTATTTTATAGAGCATGTGTGAGAGTTAGAGGGAAACTACTCCCTACACCCCTCCTCACCCCTCTGTATCACAATTTCCTGCCATGCACAGAAAGCTGATTGCATCAATTCCAGAGCGGTTTGCAAAGCAGATGAAAGGCCTGGCATTCTTGAATAATAAGTCAAGAGCTGAATTATGAAGTGATACTTGACACTTAGCAGGTTTTCTTTTCTGTAAAAATGCTCTCATTTACAGGATTTGAAAAGACTCTTGATATTTCCCCATGGGTAGGTTCAAGGCTTTATATGTGGCATTAGTCAAAATGTTTGCACTTAATGTGTGCCGTTTGCAGAAAGAAAAGCAAATAGGAGGCAATGCTCTACCAGAGGTGGGGAGGGGCAGACCTGATTCCAAAGAGAGAATTAGAACTGAGTGGATAGTAATGTTAACAAATGGGCATCTTACTACATGGTTCCTTTGCACATGCTTGCTTGGCAGGTGCTGCAGAGAGGCTGAATTTAACAGCTGCAAGGTCAAATGCATCTCAAAGACATTCTTCTTGATGCCACCTGTATCTGAGAAAACTGGATTTTAAATATTTATCTTGGGTAATGATAATAAACACTCATTAAGTTTTATAATTGCCAACTCCTTTTGTTATAGAAATCAAACCATTTGCCAGAGTCATAAAAGTGACCTCAGGAGGTCATATTAACGATTCCTTGGACTCTGGAGGCCTGCCGATGAATGGGTATTCAATCTACTCTTCAAAGGCCTTTCAAAAGGAGGAGTTACAAAAAAAAAAAAAAAAAAAAAGGAGGAGTTACAGTTTTCCATTTCCCAAGGCTATAGTCAGAAAATTATTTATTTTATAGGCGCTAAAAATCTCCCCGACTGGGAAAGAAATCTCCACATAGACATTATAAGAAGGAGATGTCTTATTCTTTTAGAGGATGCCTTCTTCTGAGGTGCCTGCTCTGGTCCTGGTAGAAAAAACACCAAGATTGCCATTAGACCTTCCATTAATTGGGGGGAAATTGCTCCACAGCACACAATCACAGCAATATTGAACTTTAGAGCTAAGAAGAACCTTCATGATATGTGGATCCAATCCCTGATTTTAAAGAGTGGGAAATCTCCTGCCAGCCTGACCCATTCTAAAATAGAGACAGTCTTGGGCACACCAGTGTGGTTCCTTGTCTTATCCTCCCAATCAGATTCAATCTACCAGCATGTCCACTTAGCTCTACCTCCCAAATATGCTTCAAATCTGATGCCTTCTCTCCAACTCCACTGCTATCACCTTGTTCAAGCTATTTTCTAGCATTGCCTATCAATAACTCCCCAATAACATTTCCCTGTTTCCACTCTTCTCCCCCTAAAATCTCTTCTGTACACACCATGGAGAATAATCTTTTCAAAAAAAAAGGATCAAATTACATCAATATCATCCTTAAAATCTTTCTGTTGTTTCCCTTGGCAAACAGAATAACGTAGATATCTTACCAAGGCAAAAATCAGACTTGGTTCTACATTACTATTTCCCCACAGCTAACTTAGGCTGTTCTCACTGAAATTCAAACTAAATAAAAAATACATTCATATAGCTTAGGGGAGTGAAGAAGGTGAAACAACTCTGGATTTTGCTGTTCTAAATCCTTCCACTTGATATAACAAACACCAGAAGAAGACCTTGTATAGTAGATTCCCCATTTTGGGGAAAGCGCTTTCAAAAGAAGAGCTCATGTTAGGTCTAGGGAAGATTTCAAATTTCAATTTCAAGTACAGAAAATATAATATACTAAGAGAATAGCAAACAGGCCCACAAATTCCTGATGTTAAGACATCTGGAATTGCTTATATATTTTTTCTAGAAAAAGTCCAGTTACTGCTTTCCCATTGACTCTCTAAATCACCACCATGAGTGAACAGAATTGGGAAAAGGCTTCCGCTTTAAAAGCTAATTATAGTAGCCAACTTTGAACTCAGTGAGAGTAATCAAATAGTTTGAAGCTAAAGCTTTTGCTTATGAATAATATTCCATGCATTATTAAAGAGTATCAGAGCCAAAGTAACTGAGGCACAGAGGAACACAGTAGCACTACATTCTTAAAACCACACCACTGGTAATAAGAAGAGCCAGAACTAAGCCCCAAATCTCCAAGGATTTTATACACCTACCTCCCCACTGCTTCAATCTAGTTAAGTCAACAAGGGGAGGCTCCAAAGTGTGGTGCCCAGCAGTGAGAATCTAGACCAACAGTTATCAAAGTAGGAAGGGGGAAAAAATTATTGGCTGTATCAGAACAACTGATCTTGTCTACCACCAGAAGGCTTCAACCCTGAAGTTACTCATTGAGAGTAAAGAAAATGGTGATAAAATTAACAACACATAAAAGACACCATTAAGATGAAAATACAAGCCACAGGATGGGAGAAAATATTTGCAAAATACACATCTGGTAAAAGACCATATCCAAAATATGAAAAGAACTCTAAAAACTCAATAATAAAAGAACAGCCCTATTAAATATGGATTAAAAATCTGAACAGTCATCCAAAGAAGATATACAGATGGCAAAAAGCATATGAAAAGATGCCCAACATCATTTGTCTTTAAGAATTTCAAATCAAAACAATAATGAGATGTCACCATACACCTATCAGGATGGCTAAGTCCAGAAAACTGAGACACCAAATGCTGGCATGGATGCTAAGACACAGGAATTCTCATTCATTGCTGCTGGGAATGCAAAATGGTATGGCCACTTTGGAAGACAGTCTGGCAGCTTCCTACAAAGTAAACATTGTCTTACCATATAATCCAGTATTCACACTCTTAGGTATTTACCCAATAGAGTCGAAACTTTATGTCTACACAAAACCCTGCACATGAATATTACTTAGAGCAATGTTAGTCATAAGTGCCAAAACTGGAAGCAACCAAGATGTCCTTCAATAGCTGAGTGGATAAACAAACTGATTTATCCATCCAATGGACTATTCTTCAGTGAAAAAAGAAACAAGCAATCAAAGAATATTAGGTGCATACCACTATGTGAGAGAAGCCAGTATGAAAACGCTATCTACCTTGTGATTCTAACCATATAACATTCTGGAAAAGGAAAAACTATAGACATAGTGAGAAGATCAGTGACTGGCAGCAGTTCAGAGGGAGGAGAAGAGGAAAAAGCACAGGACATTTTTAGTGTGATGAACCTATGCTGTATGGTACTATTATGGCGGCCATATGACACTATGCATCTGTCAAAACCCACCGAAATTCACAACCCCAAAAGTGAACCTTAGTGCACACACCTTAAAAAAAATCATTTAGGAGATCAGAAAACTCAAGAAAGACTGACAACAATGACAAGAGAATCTAACTGTCCTACAAAATGTATGAAACAACCTCACTGAAGGGAGTGAGAAAAAGATGCTCAATTGTATAACTTGAAAATGAATGAAGTCTGTCAGACTAAAACCAAAATGAACTGCACATAGCACTGTACTCCACTTGATCGTTGCCCACATTAGGTTGATTCAGTTACGTAAGGTATGAGTTAACAGTTCCAATTCTACAATATAGTGGACTGAAGCCTGGACGTAGCCTGGAACTGAACCATTAAGTCCATGGGTGGTGGTTTCTCACTGTGGGAGTGAAATGTACAGAAAAGCAAGGGGGAGACCCTAGAAAGATCCAAGTGGTAATGGATTTGGAGACATCAATAAGTACTCATGTTTAACTTAATATAAACATAGGTTGCTAGATATGGAATATAGATTTATGAACATTCAAAGGTTAGTATACACACATATGTTTTTTTTGCTCTGTCAGTAAAAAGGACCTGAAATAAGCAAAATGCCAGTAGCAAAAAACCACCACCTAGATCTTGGTTTCTAAGACCATGCTCTAATAAAAGGAGAAATGGCTGATTTCAGGACTAGGGCAAGGAATATACAAGATGAGTTTGGAGTACCTGCTAGTGCCATGAAATAAGAAGGTGCTAGAAAAACATGTCAAAGGGATACAGGAGCCAACTGAAAGAGCCCCCAGTGGCCAAAGCTGGAACAATATGAGCAACAAAATGAGGCAATATTAGATTATAATCCAAAGTATAAATATCCATGATTCCATACTGTCTTAAATAAATGAATAAATTAATAAGTAGGGAGAAGAGACAAGTCTCTCATGCAGAAGACTTCCAAATAGTTTATGTAGCTATTCGACCTTCAAGGAGGTAGGACATAAGCCCTCCTCCCCCAACACAGTGTAGGCTGTGTGTAGTGGCTTCCCTCCAAAGAGGACAGTGTGTAAAGTGGGGGTGGGGTGTAGGTAGAAAGCAAGTTTATTGTGGAAAAACCTGGTAAACATTCCATCAGCCAGCTAATCAAGGTCAGTACCAAGAGTCATAAATCACACTGATAGTATCTACCTGGGATATAATGTGATGAAAATGTTACTTTGCCTCTGGGATTTTCCTCCCCAGAACCCAGAACCCCAGCCTTATCACGAGAAAAACATCAGCCAAATTCCAACAGAAGGACATTCTATAGCAAAGCTGATGAGTACTCTTCAAAGTTGTCAAAGTCATAAAAAAAACAAGTAAGTCTGAGAAACTGTCACAGCCTAGTGTAGCCTAAGGAAACATAACAACCACATTTAATGTGGGACCCTAGAAGGAACCCTGGCACAGAAAGAGGATATCAGTTTAAAACCAAGAAAATGTGAATCAACTATGGACATTGGTTAATAATGTACCAATATCAGTTTATTAACTGTAACAAATGGGCCCCACTAATGTAAGATGTTAATAAAAGGGAAAACTGTGGCCAGGAGAGGGAGTCAACATGGGAGCCCTGTACTATATGCTCAATTTGTTTTGTAATTCTAAAACTCTTCTAAAAAATAAAGCTTACTAAAAATAATAAAAAAATAAAAAAAAATAAAGCTTACTAATAAAAAAAGCAACAACACTAATGTATGTTCTGATGTGTTATTTTTCAGCGCCTTTACAAACAAAGCAACATAATTATGTTGGCTGCCTCTTGCTCTTTCTGTCCTACAAAGAGAAGGTAGTAGGAGAACCTCACTTACCAGTTTTTCTGATGTCTACAGGATTTCTAATTACAGCAATATGCGACCCCAAACAAGGCATTGTGAAGAGTTCTGGACCTCAAAGCAGTTAAAAGCAAGTAGATTTTTATGTGTGGCTATAGATATTTGAAATATTTCCCTGGTTACAAGCTGTTCAAATTGAGAGGTGAAGCCAAGTATAAAACACTGGACTCCCCTGCAAATGGTTCTGGGGTTCTTGGTCTTATGGTCCATAGGTTACTGCCACACTTTTGCTGCAAGTTTCATATGAAGATTCAGGTAAATAATGAGAAGAGGATATTTGTCCTTCATTTCACTAGCAGTGCTTTGAAACCACTGAAGTCAATACATATGAACAATAGAATGTCATAATGTTGTCTTAAGAGAAATTATACTCTCCCTTTTTTAAAAGAGTTTATTTATTTGAGAGAGAGATGTGTAAGCGTTGGTGGGAGGAAAAAAAGCATTGGTTGGGGGAGCAACCCCATTGGTTGAGGGAGAGGGGGAGAGAGAATCTGGAGCTGACTCCCCATTGAGCATGATGGAGCCCGACATGGGGCTTGATCCCAGGACCCTGAGATTGTGACCTCAGCCAAAATCAAGAGTTGGACGTTCAACCTACTGAGTCATGCAGATGCCCCTAATCTCTCTTTTTTCAATATGTTTTATGACCAATTCTCCATCAGTGACGTCTCTCTCATCCTAACACACACACACACACACACACACACACACACACATATGCACACACCATCAGTTTTTTATCTCATATTCCAAGAATCACCTGTCACCTTCATCTTAACAGAAAGGTCAGTATCTTTTAGGGATAGGTATAGCATTGCTTTAGAAATAGAAAAAAAAGTAATGGTTTAAAATTATGATATACTCTTTCAATAGAATGCTATATAGCCTTTTTTTTAAAAAAAGATTTTATTTATTTATTCATGAGAGAGAGAGGGAGAGAGAGAGAGAGAGGGAGAGGGAGAGGGAGAAGCAGGTTCCATGCAGGGAGCCTGACATGGGACTCGATCCTGGGTCTCCAGGATCACACCCCAGGCTGAAGGCAGTGCTAAACCGCTGAGCCACCCGGGCTGCCCAATATATAGCCTTTTTTTTTTTATATAGCCTTTTTAAAATAAATATACTAACATAGAAAAATATCTAAGTTTAAAAAGTTGCAACTATAGCATAATTTGATTTTTATTAAGAAATGTCATATGTAAACATATTCAGAGGAAACTCTCTGGAGAAATGCACTCCAAATTGCTCTATAGAGGGCTGGTATGATAAAGGATTTTTACTCTCCTGTGTAGATATTTTTTATAATGTTTAGACTTTTATAAACAGAGTATATTAATTTTGTAATTTAAAAAAATTTTGATATTAAAAAGTGTCTGTATATTTCCTCTTGAATATCATGCAGCTTGAGGCAATGAGTTGCTGACAGTACAGGGCTGAGCTGTGTTCCCTCTCCCTTCAAGTGTTTCCAGGACCCAGCCTGGGCCCATGCACAACAGAAAATGAAGTCCGAGACTCTCTCTTTAGCCCCATGATTGACTTAGGTTACACACTACCTTCCCCTGTGCTCAATCCATATCTAACAGTGTCATGAAAACATTTACTTTTCCAAGAACCATAGGACTTCTGAGCTATAAGGAACCTTAGAGACATCTCACTCAACCCTCCATTCATGCTCTTCTGAATCCAACCCCCCACCCCTCACTGGTGATGCAGGGCCTAATTGGACACAGAGACCACACCACCTCATGACAACCATCATAGTCTTCAGTTTTTTGACATGTCCAAAAGAAATTCTAAATGTCACTTAAAAATATAGCCACTCAATGAATTTCCAAAGTAGCCATTTTAATGCTGTGCCTAACAATAATGCATGTCATATGGTGGCTACTCAATTGATATTCATTGAATGTGTGAATTGAATTGATTTTCGTTATTAGGTAGGTTTTGATTTTGTTTTTTTAAAGATTTCATTAATTTACTCATGAAAGACATTGACAGAGAGGCAGAGACAGAGGGAGAAGCAGGCTCCATGCAGGGAGCTGGATGTGGGACTTGATCCCAGGACCCTGGGGTCATGCCCTGAGCTGAGGCAGACACTCAACTGCTGAGCCACCCAGGCGTCCCTAGTAGGTAGGTTACAACAATCTGCTTTATTCTCCTTTTACCTGAATTGGCATCACACATTTTGGCCATTACATCACACAGTTGCTTCATACTGACCTTTAAAAAAGCAATGGATTCAAAACCAAGAAACATGAGTCCTGTTTCTGGCTAGGATATTTACTAGCTGTGCAAATTTGGGAGAATCCTTTTACATCTTCGAACTCCTCTTTCCTACCAGCAAAATGTGGGGAGGAACAGGATGGTAGATTGCAGCAATAAAATTCTGAAAATCAGCTACAGCAGCAAGACTTCTCCCATCCAGTATGTGTATTTGTGCCTAAGCCCAGGGCTTTTCAATTATACTTAGTAAATAGGACTCTGATATTTTGGTCTCTTATTTTATATATCAAGTCATATGTTCTTCCACCCCACTTCAGCTTTCTAGTGGCTACAGATTTAATAATGCCACTAAAAATAGAATGAACTGAAAGTAGATCTTTTAACCCAAAAGAAACCATCTTCAAAATGTTTATATTTTTATATTCATCCAGAGTTTTCTTCACCCAGAGGCACCTGGGTGGCTCAGTCCAAGTTAAGCATCCAAGTCTTGATTTCGGCTCAGGCTCAGGTCATGATCTCAGGGTCATGAAATAGAGCCCGTTGGCGGGCTCTGCACTCAGTGAGGTGTCTGCTTGAGACTCTCTCTCCTGCTCCCTCGGCCCCTCCTCCCCTGCTTGCTCTTTCTCTCTCAAATAAATAAATCTTAAAAAAAAAAAAAAAAGAGGGTTTTTTCACCCAGAACCACTCTTCAAAGTTAGAGCCAAGTGAAAATATTTAAGAAACACTTTGAAGGCAGTAGTCTTAAGAACCACCTAAAAAAGAAAAAACACCCTCCCTAAGAAAATAAACACATTTATTTTCCTGTATGAACTGGCTGATTCCAAAACCTGTTTTGGAAAAAAAAAAAAAAAAACTATTTTGTCTGCTAAGAATACATAAAACAAGCAAATGAACTGAAAGCTTTATTGGGATACACTTGCCTGTGTGGATACAATGATGGTTGGGTCTATTTTCCTAATTTTAGCCTTAAACTGTCAAGTAGTCAATACTGAGAAATATTTTCTGGGAAGAAATGACATAAGTCATTTCTTAATTACATAAGTCAATGTTACCAAAACACATCTGTCCAACCAATAGGCAGATTTTGGTCATAGGTACGAGCTGTTCAGTGAAGTCAACAGAGGAGTTTCCTTTCTCAGTGCAGGGTTACATGATGGATGGAAGCCTCATCTTCAGTGAGAGCAAAGAGTTTTCATTCCCTGACTCACACAGACAGGTAGCTTCTCATTACTCTGTAATAATACTGCTTGGCAAACAGCAAAAACAAAAACTGCAGCAAGTGAATGTACATTTTCGAACTTAAGCTTGCAACAGCATTTCAGGACTTCTCCTCTGGGAGATAATTTTCTGGATCTTCAAATAAGATTGCTAGAAGCTGCCATCTTTGGAGATCTTAACCTTTCTCCATTCTACTAATCACTGCTCCAAAGCTAGAGAGATCAAGAATTCCTAGCACAGGGATACCTGGGTGGCTCAGTCAGTTGAGGATCCGACTCTTGATTTCAAATCAGATCATGATCTCGGGGTCATGGGATCGAGCCCCACATCAGGCTCCACATTCAGTGGTCTGCTTCTCTCCTTCTCCCTATGTCCCGCCTCTCATGCTCTCTCTCTCTGCTCTCTCTGTCTGTCTCTCTAATAAATAAGTAAATCTTAAAAAAAAAAAAATGACTACTACAGAGGAAAACTGCCAATGCCCAAGACATCTTTCTAAATCACTAAGTAGTCAAGCTGTCTGTAACTGGGCCACAGAATCAGAGACTAAAGCAAAAGCCTGCTTCCATTCCTGGAAAGGATCACCTCCCACTTTCTTCTTAACTTACTGCATCTGAAAAATGGAATCAAACAATTCTGAGTATAAGAATGTATGGCAAACTATTTTAAAAATATCAAGATGTGCAGATAGGAAATAGTATTGCAGGAAAAGAAATGCTTTCCCCCTAGATAGGAACAATCTCTTTCTCTGAGACAGTGAAAAATAGGCAAGCATGATCACAAATCACTCTGAAGATGGAAAGGACTGGAAAATTCAAAAGATGGTGAAGCCAGAGCATCTGGAAAGTCAAATGAGGGGTTGAGGGAAGCACAAAATAGTGACAAAACACCCAAAATAAATCCTCCTGTGTGATTCAGCTGGAGGTACCACAAAGGAGATGGTACAAAGAGAAACACAAAGCAGGGGCGTTTGTTAGGCTGTAAAAGAGAAAATGAATAAGGATAAAGGTTTTTTATTTTGCATCTGACAGTTTTGCATCTGACAGCAAAGGGCAGGTGAGGGAAGCTGGGAGCTTGGGGGGGGTGCAAAGAGCCACCCCCATGCTTTTAAGGAACCCATAACTCTCAGGGGGCCTGTGGAAACAGATCCTCTTTATCTAAACCGTGAGGATGCTGCAGGTACTCCTACTGTACTCCTAGCAAAAACAGCTCCATAGATTAGCTCGTGGCTGCTTTTTGGTGGTGAGAAGATAAGAAAATCAAGCTCCCTGATTCCAATTCCCATTTCAATGATCAAAAAGAGCATTGTTGTAGATGTTCATGTCTATCTTAATTAACTGCAGGCATTAAAACCGATCCACTCTGTTTTGTTCAAAGCCTTATATTTACTTCTCCCCCTTCAGAATCCCATGAGATGACAGACTGTATCTAGGTATCCTGTCACAGACAGCAATTTGTCCTCCAATATTACCTACGAGGAGGGGCCTAGAAAACAGAGTTTGAACAGAACCTCTGGGCTGTGAGTTAATATCAACAAGAAATGCCTGTTTCCTTTAGAAATGATTTGGAGGTTAAGTCCCAGAACATGGTCGTGAAATTTCCAGTGTGATTACAATAGCAAGGTGAACCAGAATCTGAGGCATAAACTCAGGTGGCTGGAACAAATATGTAAAAAAAATAAAATAAAAATCATACAATTCTGAAGACAAGCACCTTTGCTTCTGATTTTGAATTCCAGCAAAGGAATGCTCTGAAAGAGGAAACCGACTGATATAAATTGCCTTTAACTCCAGTAAATAAGATCACCGGTGAATTTTTAACTCTTTGAGGAACCTCCACACAGTTTTCCAGAGTGGCTGCACCAGTTCACATTCCCACCAACAGGGTAAGACGGTTCCCTTTTCTCCGCATCCTCTCCAGCATTTGTGGTTTCCTGCCTTGTTAATTTGCCCCATTCTCACTGGTGTGAGGTGGGATCTCATCGTGGTTTTGATTTGTATTTCCCTGATGTGATGCGGAGCATTTTCTCATGTGCTTGTTGGCCATGTCTATGTCTTCCTCTGTGAGATTTCTGTTCATGTCTTTTGCCCATTTCATGATTGGATTGTTTGTTTCTTTGCTGTTGAGTTTAAAAAGTTCTTTATAGATCTTGGAACCTAGCCCTTTATCTGATACGTCATTTGCAAATATCTTCTCCCATTCTGTAGGTTGTCTTTGAGTTTTGTTGACTGTATCCTTTGCTGTGCAAAAGCTTCTTATCTTGATGAAGTCCCAATAGTTCATTTTTGCTTTTGTTTCTTTTGCCTTCGTGGATGTATCTTGCAAGAAGTTACTGTGGCTGAGTTCAAAAAGGGTGTTGCCTGTGTTCTCCTCTAGGATTTTGATGGAATCTTGTCTCACATTTAGATCTTTCATCCATTTTGAGTTTAGTGAATGGGTGACGGGCACTGAGGGTTATTCTGTATGTTAGTAAATTGAACACCAATAAAAAATTTAAAAAATTAAAAAAAAATAGAAAAAAAAAAAAGATCACCGGTGATACGGTGTGCATGAAACTAGAGACCTGCTCTCCTTAGAAGTGACTTGTTAAACTACTGCAGGTTATGGAAATTCCACCTGTTAGGTTTTCAATCTTTAGTCAGTGGCTCTCAACTCATCAGATATGTGAAGGTGAGTTGCCTTGAGGGCTGAGATCTTAGTATAAGAAATGGATGCTAAGCCCCCATTCAGCTGGGAGGAACGAACCTGTCTCAACTTAAAACAGGCAAAAGAATTTCCTTTATAAGCGCAACATTCATAATTTTGTATTTTTCCCCCAACTCAGAAAAACGGAGTTTTCAGGTTGTGCAACAAACTGTTAATTTTCTAAACCTCAAACTAGAGAAACTTGCAGGCAGCAAGGGCCTGAAATGGGGGAAAGCTCTCGGCAGGACCACTTATGTAGCATATGCTGACCTTCCTAACTGCTGAAGTAATCCACCCCGAGCAGCCGCGGGGCAGGACCTGCTGCTCCACTGGCAAACGAGAATCCTGCCCTTCGGCTCCCATGCTGATTCTCTGGCTTCTTCTGCTGAATCGATTGTTTATCATGCTAAACAGGTATGGAGCACCTGCACTGGCCAGGTGAGTCATTAGACCTAAATTCTGCTTCCAGCCCTGCCACTAATTTGTTGTGTGGCTTTGGATAGGTCATCCTGGGACCTCAGTTTCCTCATCTGAAAAAGTATGACTCTGCTCTAGAAATGACTTACAATCTCTTTGAGCTCTAAAGTCTTTTTTTTTTTTTTTTAGATTTTAAATTTCAGGTAGTTAACATACAGTGTAATTAGTTTCAGATGTAGAATATGATAATCCAACACTTCCATACAAGACCCGGTGCTCATCACAGTGTCCTCCTTAATCCCCATCATCTATGTCACCCATCCTCCCTCCCACCTCCTCCCTGGTGACCATCAGTTTGTTCCCTGTAGTTAAGAGCTCTAGGGGCGCCTGGGTGGCTCAGTTGGTTAAGTATCTGAGTCTTGGTTTCAGCTCAGGTTGTGGATCTCAAGATCTTGAGATGGAGCCCCTCGCCAGGCTCTGGGCTTAGCACACATTCAGCTTGGGACTCTCTCCCTCTCTCCCTTTGCTCCACTCACCCACCCCCGCCCTCCCCACCTCCCCATGCTCGCACATATGCTCTCTCTCAAAGAATTCATCTTTTTTTTTTAAGAGTTCTAATGTTTTGATTTTTTAAAATCCTTTTTGGACAGAAAGCAGTGGCAGGTATGATAGGGTTTTTGCCCCCCTACGGACTGTGGATACCACATTGAGGAAGTGTAGTTCATCACTGGAGTCCTTTCAGCATGCTTGGGCTTCGAATATCAGTCTTTTCAACAGGGGTTTCATGAGAGAAGTGAGCTTTAATGACTACAGACATCCCCTCCATGTGCTAAGTGAATTCCCTCCTATGCATCTACATTGGTACTACTGATGTATCATGCTTAGAGTTGAGTAAACAGCCACCCACATCAATTTCCAGGCTGTGTGGTTCAGACAAGGACCTCCAGTCTTGGAGGCTACAGAGGGAGGCTGTAAGGTGGTATCACAGAACCACCATGGAATGTAAATGCTAAAAGGACTGAACACATCATGCTTTTCCAATGGTTCTCAAAGTGTGGTCCCTACACCAGTGGCAGCACCTAGAAACCTGTCTGAATGCCAAGTCTCACTCACCCCAGTCCTCTGAATCAGAAAGTCTGAGGATGGGACTCAGCATCTGCTTCAAAAACCCACAGAGGTGAGTTTTTGCAGACCGTTGTTCTTGTCCTTACAGCTTCATTTTCAGTAAACAACTACAGGCAGGAGTGCTGGAAAAGCCACTCACCTACACTCATATCTCTCATCCATGATTAGAGCTCAGGGTCATGGGCTAAGTTATTTCCTCCCTTCAAATTCATAGGCTGAAGCCCAAACTCCCAACGTGACTGTGTTTGGAGACAGAGCCTTAAAAAGATCATTAAGTTTAAATAAGATCATAAGGGTGGGACCCTAACCCAACAGGACTAGCATCCTTATAAGAAGAGGAAGACACACCAGCAATGTGTGCACACAAAAGGGAGGTATGTGAGGACACAGCAAGACGATGGCCACCTGCAAACCAAGGAGAGAGGCGTCACAGAAATCAAAGCAGGTAACACCCTGCTCTTGGCCTTCTCGTCTCCAGAACCGTGAGAAATAAATATCTGCTCTTTAAGCCACCCAGCCCGGGGTATTTCACAGCTCTGGCACACCAATACACATCTTGTGATTCTCAGGACAGGAATATTTTATCTTAATTAAGTGATTTTGGAATTCTGAAACAAGCCTCCAATACCTAAGGAAACAAATGAATCTCTAGGATGGCCGTCCCGTCAGCTCGAGCCCTAGACATCATGCACGGACACTGCCCAGGACGTAAGTTCTCCGGGGCTGCAACCTGAGTGACATTTTTGCTGTGGTCACGTGGGAGCTGTGGCCCTTCATGATAAGGTTCAAAGGGGCCGCTACATTGGCAGATGCTAAGGAAGACAGAATAACACAGGGTTAAGCGCTGTTTGTCCTTCCAGAAGAAGCAGGAGATGGTACTGGGGTGGGTGTCTAGGAAGGGCAGTGACTAAACACCCTTTGGACAGGCCAACTCCAGAAAAAAAAGGGCCTTATACACATGTCAGGCTCAACTTGTCACCTTCTTCTCTCTTCTCCATGAGGCACAAAAACTCTCCTCTGGGGCTCGTGGCTCAGGTAATGACACTCTTATTTCTCGGATTATGTGGCCTGAAATCCCGGAGGTGCCTTTTGACTTTCTCTTGTTCCCTGATCTCCCATATCCATCAGGCAGAAGCCAGTCTTGTCCCTTGTGCCCCCGAGGTCACCCTCAAGTCCTCTGTCTCTTCTCTACCTTGCTGCCAGTACTTTCGTGGCAAAGTCATTGTCTCTCAGCTGCACTAACCCTGCAGGCCGGCAAGTGGTCCTCTGGTCACTGGCCTGACTCGCAAGATATCCACTCCAAAGCATGGTCATAAGTCTCCCCTTCAAAACATAAATGTCAGCTGAGGCTCTTCCTCAGTTTACCTGCCCTTCCAGCCTGGCCATTGGCCAGACCCCAGCAGCTCTACAGACTGACCAGCAGCACGCCCCTCTGGAGAACTAGCCTGCTCCTTGCCCTCTCTGGATCCCAGCATGCAGAAATCCTAATGCCTTCTAGAAAATGCCTATTTTCATCTGTGTGTGTGTGAAATGTCACTAAAGATGATGATAACCCTCACCTTCCCCCTACCAATATAGAAATGAATATTTTTTAAAAGATGTATTGATGAGAGAGAGAGCACGAGAGAGTGGGAGGAGGGGCAGGGAGAGGGAGAGAGAGAAGGGTGAGGCCGACCCCCTGCGGAGCATGCAGCAGGGTGATGCGGGACTCCAGCCCAGGACCCCGAGATCAGGACCTGAGTGAAAGCAAGTGTTGGCCGCTGAACCAACAGAGCCACCCAGGCGCCCCTGAAACAGAATATTGTTAATCTTAGGAAGGGAGCCCTCTCCCCCGACCTGCCCTCCTCCATCTGCCCAGGGCAGCAGCCATCCTTACCCCGCAGGATTTCCAATCCCTTGCTGTCCTTTATAGTGTGTGACCATAGATAATATATTGTTTAGTTTTGCTTGTTATTGAGAGAAACCAAATGTTGTAGTTTTCAAGGACTTGTTTTTTTTCACCTTATGTTCACAGCATTTGCCCACACTGTTGCAGGTAACTGGCTAAGTCGTTCCACTGCTATCTATAAATGTACATGAATCTACAGGGTAAGCACACTTTTTCCATTCCATTGTCAGTGGGTTGATTCCAGTTGCTCACTATTAGGACCATGCTTGAACCCCCAAGTCTCATGCATGAGTTTAGAGGCTGTACCTAGGGGAGGTACTGCCCCCCAGGCTCTGTGTACATTCTGCTGCCCCATGCTAACGGGCAATGCCCAGCTTGTTCTCCAAAGTGGCTGTACCGATGGACAGTCATGATGTATTGACTTTTTTGTGTACTGATGAATTCAGCCTGATATTTTAAGGTTGTGCATCTATATCGAAAAGCGAACCTGGTCACTTTCCTTTCTTAAATACTCTTCGATTGATTCTGAGGGAAAGGTTGCACTGGCCTCATATATTAATTTGCGAGTGTTTCTTCTCTTTATGCTCTTTTTAAAGGCTTTGCAAGATTAGAATATTCAGTTGTTTGATTTTCTGTAGTTGTAGAATTTGCCTACAGAAATTACCCAAACCCTGGGTTTTTGGAAGAAACGTATGTTTTTAAGATTTATTTATTTTAGAAAGAGAGGGAGAGCAAATGCGAGTTGGGGGTAGGGGCAGAGGGAGAGAATCTTCCAGCAGACTCCCTGCTAAATGTGGAGCCCAACAGGGGACTCATCTCAAGACCCATGAGGTCATGATCTGAGCCAAAACCAAGAGTTGACACTTACCCAACTGAGCCACCCAGGTGCCCCAAAATATTTTTTAATATACCAATTCCTTTCATTTAATAGTTTACAGAAGCAATCCAATTTTCTTGAATCAATTTTGATAATTTATACTGTTAAGAATTTGACCTACCACCTGAGTTTTCAAAATTATCTGCACAAAGTGGTTGATAAGATCTTATCTTTTAAATCTCCACTGCATCAGATTGAACAGTGATATTCTTCATATTGTTTACTCACGTCTTCTCTTCTTTTTTACAACAGTCTTTCCAGATTTTGAGAAGCCTTATTAGTCTGTGTGACACACTTTATGTGCATTCTTAAATTCTCTTGACCAGGTTCTCCCTCTGGCTCTGGCACATGGCCCACTTACGCTGCATCATCCCTCCTCTGTCAAACTTGGAAGACTGCTGAATGCATGTGCTGACAGGCAACACGCTGTGCTCTCTGACAGTTCACTGAGGCTTTGCTACTCTTCTTATCTCACTCTCATGGTGCTGGGCTTGTACCTCCCAAGTAAAAAAGACCTTAGTCTTTACTTAAGGTGCTGCTTTCCAGAGCACCTGGACTAAAGCAGTCTTTTATTTTTTTTTAAGATTTATTTATTTGAGAGAGAGAGAGAATATGAGAGAAAGCACAGCACGGGCTGGGAGAGAGGGGCAGAGGGAGAGGGAGAAGCAGGTTCCCTGCTGAGCAGGGAGCCCGATGTGGGGCTCCATCCCAGGACCCCGAGATCGTGACCTGAGCAAAAGGCAGATGCTTAACAGAGTGAGCCACCCAGGTGCCCCTAAAGCAGTCCTTTAAAATAAACAGATTTTGGCATTGTTTTATGGAATCTTTCTTTTAATTTATTTCTGCTCTTGTCTTTACCATTTCCTTCCTCTTCCTTTTGCTAGGTTTATTCTGCTTTTTTGTTTTGTAGTTATTAAGTTAGATGATTAGCCATTTATTCCAACCATCCTCTTTTTCTAATATGGGTCATTAAGGCAGAGGTCAGCAAACTAAGAGTGGTGAGCCAAAACTGGCCCACTGACTGGTTTTGTAAATAAAGTTTTATTAGGGCACAGTTGCACCCATTCATTTTCATATTGTCCATGGCTGCTTTTGTGCTACAAGAGCAAAGCTGAATCGTTACACCAGTGTTGTGATGGTAAATAGTGGTATTTTACTATCTGTTCCTTTATAGAGAAAGTTTGTCATGAGAGACACCTAACTCTGAGAAACGAACAAGGGGTAGTGGAAGGAGAGGTTGGACGGGGGGGTTGGGGTGACTGGGTGATGGGCGCTGAGGGGGACACTTGGTGGGATGAGCACTGGGTGTTATGCTATATGTTGGCAAACTGAACTCCAATTAAAAAAAAAGAAAGAAAGTTTGTGAATCTCTACTTTAAGGCTAGAAATTTTTCTCTAAGTATTGCTTGAGTTATATCACATGAATCTTGCTATTATATTTTTCTAACTCTTCTGACCTTAGTGTTTTCTCATATCTGGTATGATTTCCTTGATTCGTGGATCATTTACAATGTGTGTTCCTTAAACTTCAAACCATGTTTTTTGGCAACTGATTTCCAATCTAAATTGTTCTGTGATAAGGGAGTAGATTTGTATGATACTGATTTTCTAGAATTTTTAGAAATTTTTCTTCCTAGCTAGTTATAGGATCACTTTTTAAATTTTTAAATGTGTCTGAAAATATTATGTGTTCTGTAGTTGTTGGATGTAGTATCTCATTACTTGTATCTTTCAAATTTTTTAGATCCTTACTAATTGCTTAATCAATGAATTATTGAGAATAATGTTAAAGTTTTCCACTAAAGGGTAGATTTATCAGTTTCTCCTGTAAACTGACCATTTTTGCTTTATCTTTTCAGATATATGCCAATTAAACCTTTTATAACTACCAAGTGAGCTAATGTCTCATATGAAGATAGCTGTGTCCCTATTCATTTCCAATAATATTTTTAAACTTTTTCTATGTCCAAATTGCATATCTTGTAAACTGTATATATTTGAGTTTTTGTTTAGGTATCCACTTAGAATCTTTGACTTTAACTGGATGGTAAGTCCACTTAATCTATTGTAATCATCACTATATCTGGATTACTTTGAGCATCTGATTTTATATTTCTGATTTTGTCTTCTTTTAGATTGACTGATTTCCCCCACTACATTTTCTTCTTCTTTTACAGAGGTTTTCTTTCCTTTATTTACTGGCTAATTTCTAAATTAGAAATTTTAACTTGCATATTTAACTGAAAGTCTAAAATGAATACCTTTACCATCCTAAGATAATAAAAGGATAATTTATTTATCCTCAATTACCTCCTTCCTGATTTATATGCTACTATTGTTCAAAATTTTGGTCATATATCAATTTTTAACTCCAAAACATAATGTTACTCTTTAATAGAGAGTTGTTTACCATTTTAGTTTTAGTTTTAGTTTGTTTTTCTTACCATTTCCTCCTTTTCCTCAGACCCTCCTTCTGGAATAATTTTTATTCTTTTTAATGTATGGCTATACATTAGTTAAGTCCTATTGGTGGCAAACTTTCTTAGATTTGTTTTGTCTGTAAAGGTTTTTATTTAGTCTTCACTCCTGGAAGATCATTTCACTGGATATCTTGTTTTTAGCACTTAACATATAAATATATACTGCATATATTTTTTGTCACAACAGAATTATTTTAGTAAGCATTTATTTTAAAATCACATAATTATTATATTTCATGTATAAATATATATTGTCTGCATATATTTTTTGTCATACCAAAAAATTGCTAGAAGTATTATCACTAGGTGAATCAAGGGAACTAAGGGTCTGTTTTCTAATTTGCCACCAAATAGTTAAACTATTAAGAGTCTATTTTATTTTCTAGTTAAGAATCTATTTCTAATTTGCTACCAAAAATTACTTAATTAAACCAGACTATGCTTCAGTACATCTTCCTAATTGTGGAATTAGCTAGTGATGTACTTTATAAGAACATCAGCAAACTGAAACAGCTATAAGATAATAGGTGGAATGAATTTAAGGACAGGTTATTTTGCCTTAACACTGTGAATGTACCCGAAAATCCCAGGTATCAAGAATATTTTGGGGCAGCCCCTGTGGCTCGGCGGTTTAGCGCCACCTTCAGCCCAGGGCCTGATCCTGGAGACCCAGGATCGAGTCCCACGTCAGGCTTCCTGCATGGAGCCTGCTTCTCCCTCTGCCTGTGTCTCTGCCTCTCTCTTTCTGTGTGTGTGTGTGTGTGTGTGTGTGTGTGTGTGTGTGTGTCTCATGAATAAATACATAAAATCTTTTTTAAAAAAAAAGAATATTTCACATGTTTATGTGTTTTCAGTAAATATTTTATTTTATTGAGTATAGTTGACACATAATGTTCCATTAGTTTCAAGAACATTTTAAAGTTACTATTTGAAAGAGAATGAATCAATCTTAAAAGATTATTCCTCCAAAGTTTCCAAAGTATATCTAGCTAGGAAAAAAAGTTAACTCCAATGTATTAAAAAAAAATGCAGTAGGATAAAGAGGCTGAAAACCTTGAACAACCTTTAAAATAAGTTATCTCAACTCTTCTCACAAAAGTTCAAAAGTCTCTGTCACTTAAGTGCTCTGCCTCGGGGAGAACAGCTACCTAGAAAGGAGGTGAGGTCTCTTCATTTACAGAGGACTGGAAAATCTGAATGCATTAAATCCTCAAACATACCCTCCTCTACCCAAAATAAAGCCAAAACCCAAGGAGACATATTAAAACACAATGGTGCCAGAAAAGATCCTGAACAGCCAAAGCAATCTTGAGAAAGAGGAACAAAACTGGAGGCATCATGCTTTCTGATTGCAAACTATAGTACAAAGAATAATGTACAAATATTTTGAACTATAGTACTATAAATATATAAATTATAGTACTATATGTAGATAGATATAGATATAGATATAGATATAGATATAGATATAGATAGATATAGATATAGATATTCAGTTAATTTAGGACAAAGGAGCCAAGAATATATAATGGGGAAAGGGCAGCCTTCAACAAATGGTGTTGGAAAAACTGGACAACCACCTGCAAAAGAATGAAATTGGACCCCTTTCTTATACTATACACAAAAAATTAACTCAAAATGGCTTAACAACTTGAACATAATACCTTAAGCCATATATCTCATAGAAGAAAACATACACAGTAAGCTACTTTACATAAGTCTTGGCAATGATTTTCTGAATCTGACACAAAAGTAAA
This sequence comes from Canis lupus dingo, assembly GCF_003254725.2. Classification (NCBI taxonomy): domain Eukaryota; kingdom Metazoa; phylum Chordata; class Mammalia; order Carnivora; family Canidae; genus Canis; species Canis lupus. The sequence goes on from NC_064272.1 coordinate 1,823,938, forward strand.
AACAATAAAAGCAAAAGTAAACAAGCAGGATTACATCAAACTAAAATGCTCCCACACAGCAAAGGAACTCATCAACAAAATGGAAAGGCAACCTACAGAAGGAGAGAAAATATTTGTAAATCACATATCTGATAAAGGGCTAATATCTAAAATATGTAAAGAATCCATACAACTCAAAAAAAAAAAAAAAAGAACCGATCTAATGGGCAGAAGATCAGTATAAAAAAAATAAACTACCATTTGTCAAGTTGTAAAAAACAGATCATGTTGTAATGTAATTTTGATGTTAAGGAATATTGAGAATATTGAGATTAAGCATTTACTAGTGTGGCTCCAGCTTCTTATACACAATACAAGTTCCACTTCTGACCAAAATGCACCAAAGTGGAATACTTCTCCACAAACTAAAACAAAAGAGCCTGATGCAAATGTCCTTTCAGAAACATCAATTTCCTTCTGTCACCATCAATTCTTCACTCATCAAGCAGCTTAATGGGTTTTAAAACCCTACATACATAATGGTTTGAACCAAGTATATTCTCCTGGTAAATTTGAAGCCTAACTTTCTAGTTTTTATATAAATCTCTTGGAACTTTTATTAGCATCACTCATGTCCCTCAGTAAGTGACTTCCCTGGGGACATGAAAATTTTAGTTTCTTAGAGGATGAAGTTAAATATTTGATGCTGACCCACTCATGGAAATCTAGCCTAGATCTACATAATCACTCTTACCCATAGAGAAAAAAAATTCACCATCCTATGAGCTTGACACATCCTCCAGAAGTCTCTAAGTCAGGAAGAGGGAATGGGTATGGTGAAGAAGTGGAAGCAGGAGACAGTCCCTGAACTGCTTGACCAGATTTGGTGGCAAGTACAAAAAGCCAATGCAAGGAACAATTTCTATGGCCCTAAACTTGTGTTACCTTTCACTGGAGCCCTGCTGGCCTACATGATTATTCCAGATAATTCCAGAGAAAAGACCAGAAAAAGAGAATGCTAGAAATGAGGAGAGGGAGAAGCTGAAAATGAGGGAGAGAGAGAGGAAAAAAATGTAAAATTAGTGAGCAAGGGATGAAGGAAAAGAGAATAGGGAGGCCTGAGAAGGAAGAGGGAAAGAAAGTAGTCTAACAGGCTTAGATGTATTCAGAGGTTTTTTTTTCTTTAAAGATTTTTATTTTATTTATTTGAGAGAGAGGGGAGAGAGGGAGAGAGAAGAACACAAGTAGGGAGAAGAGAGAGAAGCAGGCTCCCCACTGAGCAGGGAATCAATCCAATGTGGGGCTCGATCCCGGACCCTGAGACCAGACCTGAGCCAAAGGCAGACACTTAACTGACTAAGCCACCCAGGCGCCCCTACATGTAATTGAATGGATGCCAGATTTGGGGTTATTAAAAAGCTGTGAAGGGACGCCTGGGTGGCTCAGTGGTTTAGCACCTGCCTTTGGCTCAGGGCATGATCCTGGAGTCCAGGGATCTAGTCCCACATCGGGCTCCCGGAATGGAGCCTGCTTTTCTCTCTGCCTGTGTCTCTGCCTCTCTCTCTCTCTCTCTCTCTCTCTGTCTCTTATGAATAAATAAATCTTTAAAAAATAAAATAAAATAAAATAAAATAAAATAAAATAAAATAAAATAAAATAAAATAAAATAAAAAGCTGTGAAGTGATTCATACACTGGAATGGCAACAATAGATCCATGAGCCAAAGTACAAGACAGCAATCACACCTCTATAACATCTAGGAAAGCTCAGTTTTAACTAAAACATGCTATGTGTACCCATCACAGCATATATGCAATGTCCCCAAAACTATAAGAAAGCCCTCGATGGAAACAAAGAAAGTGTTACCTGGGGCATTCACTTTAATGACCCCATGTAGATTAGTGAGCGAGAGGGCTCCTCTGAAAGTGAAGCATAGGACCTGAGACCTGAAGGAAGGTTTCCAAGAAGGGATAACTGAGGACCAGGTGGCAGAAAGAGTAAATGATGGATGGCCCTCTTCACTAAACGGATTTACAAGTGAACAATAGTAAGTTCAAAAAGAGACAGATGAAGGGGATCCCTGGGTGGCGCAGCGGTTTAGCGCCTGCCTTTGGCCCAGGGCGCGATCCTGGAGACCCAGGATCGAATCCCACGTCGGGCTCCTGGTGCATGGAGCCTGCTTCTCCCTCTGCCTGTGTCTCTGCCTCTCTCTCTCTCACTGTGCGCCTATCATAAGTAAATAAAAATTAAAAAAAAAAAAAAGAGACAGATGAAGCACTCTAGAAAGATAAGGGTGTTTATGGGCAGAGCTCTGATGATACCCCACAAAGAAGAATCCAATGATACTATAGAGGTGGACACTAGAAGTAGAGTTTAGTTAAAACACGAGGTATCAGATTTCAAACAAACTTATATTTCCTCCCATTTTATTCATTTTGCTTTATTAGGTTGTTCTATAAATGTTTATTCAGCACATGCTGAATATGCTGAATATGGGCTGTGCTATGCTGCCCATTGGGCATACACCAGAAACAGCAACAAAATCCCCAAATCTCTGACTTAATCATATTACACCTTTTAAACTTTATGGAAAAAGAATCAGTCCCATTAGATGTTCAACTGTCTAATTCAGAATGGAACTTAAAATTTGTGAATGTGAAGTCCCTCGTTCTAAGTAACTAGGTAAGAACATGTCATTTGGGTATGCTGAATAACTAGTCTAAGTAATGAGGACTTGCAGAAACAATAAAAAAAAAAATCACTCACTCAAGAAATCACTGAGTCACTGTGTTCATGAATGAGCACTGATTAGAATCCTAAGAAACCATAAAGTTTGCACAATATGATCAAGTGCCTGATTATTTAGTCCAGGCAACAATAATTATCAATTATTCAGCAGTCATATTCCTCACTAAACGTTTATTCCTCACTAAAATTCTAAATAAATAATCTGAATGTATTGATTTCAATTCTGATCTTCTACTTTTCTTCAGTATTAGATGTGACAAACTGGTCAGTCATAAAAGGGCAAGAGCCAGGGTAGTAAGGTCTGTAGAATCTACTCTACCACTGGCCTTGACAGGGCTCCTGTGTCCCACCCTGCCTCTGGCAGGGCTGCAGGGACCAAAGTTCAACAGTCTGAGGTAGGAGGGACACCACTGAGACTTAACAGCCAGTGCTTCATAAAGCCTTTAATTCAGCTACAACCCTTCAGTGCTTATTAGTTTCTGTTTTGTAGACGTTCTGGAAGTACCTATACTGCTTCTTCTGCCACGTAAAACCCCTTGTCCTGAGCCAAAGTCAATCACCTTTTGTAGCTACAGAGTGTTTCTCCATGAAGAAGCATTTAGGTGCAACATGACACCCTTCTTGACTTCCATTCCGGAGCAAGGCCAGTTCCCTGTCTGGAGTCCAGTCTGGACAAATGTAGTTGCTCAAGTGATCATGTTTGTCCTCTTAAAGGGCCAACAAGATTCTACAGCATCAGATATATAACTGTGAATTGAAAAAAACAATATAAAAAGCACCCTTACATAATCTGTATCTATATATTCTACTCTACCAAAACCTTGTTATACTAAATTAACATAAGCATCGCCTTTGGAAATTTTTAGAATGAATTGTATTTATGTTAGCTAGTTCTCTATTATTGAAAGAAAAAAAGGCCAGATCATCTGATTTGCTCCCAAGATAGTTTTCCACTCTCAGCTCCCAATAGTCTGTCCCATGTAACCCATATGCTCCAGTCTTTATAGTTCCTTGAGAACATCTCAGATTCTCACACCCTGGGTTTTATTTACTTCATGATGATCCTTGTATCTGAAATGCACTTTTAACTCCATTTTCCATCTACCAACACCTTATAGAATCCATCCAGTTCAAGTGCTCCCCATTTTCAAATTTTCCTTGACTAGTCAAAATTAACTATCCCTTCAAAAGTGTGTAACTTTTACCTTTATTTAACACATTCTTTGTCATACTCCACTGTCAATTCTCTAGATGTCAAATTCCCCTGCCACGCTTGAAGATCCTTGAGAATAGAATTGTGTATTTTGCTCACCTTTAAATGTCCTTCGGTCCCTAGCATGTGTCTTTCACAGTTAAGTGCTCAACAATGCCCAGTGGATAAAGGAATGAATGGATAACACATAGGATCTCAGTTTCCTAACACAAAAATTAAAAGATGATTGTCATGGGTCTTTAGCTAGCTATAAATATCCCATGATTCTTTTAGAAGGGCATTAGCTCTAATTTAGCTCAGGTTTCAGACACTGAAAAACACCACAAAAAATCATCCTCAACAGACTTATACAAGAAAGAAAGAGGAACTTCATTACAGTCCTATTCAGGACCTACAGAAGGAAATCTCCAAATAAGGTCCAAAAGGAGGTTCTAAAGGAGGAATTAGGGCTACGAAGAAGTAGGAAAAATCTAAAAGTAAAAACAAGCCGAGCAACATGAAAGTGGTAAAGTATAATGCAAAACAAAAATCAATCTTGAATAATCCAGAAATTTGAGCTAGTAATAAAATGTCTTCCTTTCATCTGTAGATATTAATAATGACCCAGTTTTGTTCTAAATCTTCATATTCACATGCCAGTAGAAGAGGCTTGTATGTGCTGTTGATAGCACTCAAGAATCTCATGGAAATAAAGGGGCACATGCTTGTAGTTATTAGCTTGTATCCGGTACAGATTAAAACTGTTAAAAGCACACAAAAATCTTTTCTAAGACCAACATCAAAATAACCTTTTGTTTCTCAAGTAAGCATCCCTTTATAAACATCTAGAAACACAAAAACCACAAAAATATCAATAGTCTTCAAACTGGCATCAATGACATACAGAACACACATGCGCTTCACTGGTATGAAATTGTCCCATATCTGCTTTCTCTTTCCATAAGGACCTGGGAACGTCCCATGTGTATGTTTAGTCCTGAGAGTCAGGCAGAGCCATCCTCACTTCTTGGTTTTTACAAGCTGACTCCATACAAGCGACTGAAGTCAGAAACTGAGACGTCAGTCCCCATACCCCCAGCCTGGATGATTCCATGATGTTGTTGGGTCAGTGTCACCAATCATTAGAATCTCTCCTCTACTAATGGAAAATATTGAGTTCCATCTAAGATATTGGCATCTACAAAATAAGACTGGGGTAAAACTTACGAAATTAGTAATGCTTGGTCTCTTTGCTCCTTATCTTTATCTTTTATTTTTAGAGAAAACACAAGTGGTAGGTGGAGGGTGGGAAGAGGGGTAGAGGGAGAAACAGAATCCCAAGAGACTCCACACACAGCACAGAAGCCTGATGTGGGCTCAATCTCAACCCTGAGATCATGACCTGGGCCAAAATCAAGAGTCAAGCACTTAAACGACTGAGCCACCCAGGCACCCCATATGTACCGCCTTCTTTTTTTTTTTTAATATTTATTTATTTATTCATAGAGACACAGAGAGAGAGAAAGAGAGGCAGAGACACAGGCAGAGGGAGAAGCAGGCTCCACGCAGAGGGCCCGACGTGGGACTTGATCCAGGGTCTCCAGGATCACATCCAGGGCTGCAGGCGGCACTAAACCGCTGCGCCACCGAGGCTGCCCCGCCTTCTTTTTTTTTTAATGTATCCTCCCTCTCTCCCCTATTTCTTTAGGGGATTCAAAGTAACCTGTTGTAGAACTGAACTTGACAATGCCCTAGTGACCATTCCTTATCTTTCAACCTCAAATGCTGTACTCCCAGATCAAGGTTTTATTCCTTGATAATCTGATCATCCAGGAGCAGGTGTAGCAACATCTAAATCCCCTTCCCCACCCCCTGCCTTGGAGATAATGTCAATCTAAAGCAGTATCCTCGATGCCATGAGTTCCATGTACCTTATCACACATGAGAGAGATGTCTGGAACAAAGGGATCATATTCTCCCCAGTGACATATTATACTTAACCTATGGGCTAGAGAGACATTAATCCTAAATCTCTTTTACTCCAAAACCCAAATAAACCTGCTTTTGAATTTTCATTTGATTTCAGGAGCTTAGACTAGATCTGGGAGCCTCTTTGCTTTGTGAGATGAGTGCCTTCCTATGTGTATTCTAAAGCCCTCGTCATGAACATAAGTGATGTGTACTTAGCACAGCCGGAGACCAGAGCAAACCCTGAGGCTCAGTCAACATATTTGTCATCATCTACCAAACAGCTGGGAATCAGGCACAGGCTCCTGCCTTTCGCTAAGAACACAACTTGGGACTGCAACCTTCATGTGTTCAGAAAATCAAGTGCAAACACATGCACACCCACAGGTTTTCATTTGGCTAAGGCTTCTAAAAAGCAAGTGGAAGAGCTATTTAGATGTTTCCCCCAAATTAATTGAGTTAGAAATTGTAGTAAATAAACAGTTTTAAGTACATCTTCTACCTCCAAAACAGTTCCCGTATCATGAAAGAGCAGCTGCTGCAGGACCCCAGGTAGCTTGCAGAAGCACAGGCTGAACATGGATGCTAGGACCCCAGCAGAGGGAGGCCCCGGCCACTGGGCAGTAAGACTGACCTTAAAATATGTATTACGTCATATCACAGAATTTTGCACAGAAGAGAAAATGCACACAGTATGAAGTAGGTATTGTGCTTACTACAGTTCTACAAACATCACCATAATTAATTATTTCAACAGCCACGTAAGAAGCTATTAATACCTCTATTTTAGAGGTGAAGAAACTGTCAGGGTCTCATAGCTTAGAAATGACAAATCTAGAATTCACACCATGGTCTTATTCTGAGCTCTTAACCACTCTCTTAGCAGACACTCCAGGTGGTAATGGGGTTGATGCTGATGGCAATGGTAGTAACAGTGAGCTGGAAATGGCACATGGTACCAGAGAAACCATCAAGTTCAAGGCCAATAAGAAGAGAGAACAATGCTATTCAATTGTTTTTTAATTTTTCACTTTTTTTTTTAAAAAAAAGATTGGTTTGGCTAGGCAAAATTTATACTAATTATAGTCATTTCTGTGATTTGTACAATTACGTCTAATTAGGAACCAGTAAAATAATATTTATGTACAAGAATAAGTCAGAATAACTTCGATCTTAAATTTATTTGATTATAATGATGAGCTCTCTGCATATGTAATCAGACTTCACTGTTGCCCAGCTTCTAATATGCATGTGTACATCTTGCAGCATTTTATACTTTAGAAAGTATGCTTTCTGAAGACATCCTCAAGAACCACACATTTTCGGATGTCAGGGAAAAGAGGCGGCTAATAGTGATAGAATATGGCCTCGCTCTGGGGAATCTTGGAGTCTGGTCATTTCATCCTGACCCCTCCCTGAGAATTTGTTATGATTTTTACCATGCTACAGATTAAAAAACTGAGGCTGGAGTATATGAAATAGATCATTCATATAGTTTAGTTTCCATTCACAACTTAAAAAGTGAAATGTATTGCTACTGAAACACCAAGTTAAACACCAAGAGAAATCACCTCCTTACTTTAAGGAAATCAAAAGCCCAACCATTCTCTATTATTTGGGGGAATCTTGCTTTAATTCTTTTAGTTAAATTTCCCAACTGCTTAGCCCAATTAAGCTTTCTGTTGTTAGGACCTGCTTTCTGAGTGAAAATAAAGAGCCAAACTAGGGTGATAATAACCTATCAAAACCAAGGCGCCATTAGTTAGCCCATGTGCCTAGACTTCCTATACACCTGTCACTGGTCAAGGAGCACAGTATTTTAACTAAGTAAACAGCTACTCTCATCCAGGGACAGGACAATTGTCAATACAGATTACGTGGCCAACAGTATCCAATTTAATTCCATGGAAAGAAGAGAGGAGAAAGATGGGAATAACATTGGATTGAGAGGTAGGGTAAGAATCAGAGGCTTGAACCACTGCCCATAACAGGACCCCCAGAGGAAAGGTCACTAAACCATGTAACAAGAACCAAGCTTTACTTTAGGTGCACGCCTTGCATCCTTAGTCACGAATAGGAATCAAGAGAGTACATAGCCAGATCCTTACAGTAGGATGACCTTGTGTTGCTGAAAACACAGTGCATTCCCAGAAAGGCACATTTCTATATTTAAAACATAGGTTGAAAGAGAACTCTCCCCAAACCAAGGACACGTTGTCTGTGTTTAGGATTCTCCGAATTGCGTTGCTCATCCATTGACACAGGTAATCAAAAATTGCTAGGGGAAAAGTCAGTGAGTATTTGAATCAAGAGGCTTTACAAAGGAGACGCTTAAGAACTGACCCATCTATCTGTGCTCCCGCGGCCATGACCATTCCAGGTTCATTTCCAATCACAAGGCCTGGTCACATCATAGTTAAGAAGAATGCCAGGAATCAAGAACATGGAATAATCACAGGGCATTGTCCTTTTGTACTTTTCAATGAGAAAATAAATATGCAATGACATTTAGCGTACCCAGTGTGCCTAACGTCCATGTTTATGCTATTTATTGAAACTGTATTAGTAGCTAATATTTATTGAGGACTTACTATATGTCGGGCACTCTTCCAAGCACCTGACACAGATGCTGAATCCTCACTATAACCATCTAAGGCAGACACTCAGATTTAACACATGAGGAAATAGGCACAGAAGTGAAGAAACTGCCCCAAGGTCACGTATCCCAATAAGAACTACTTTTTTTGTGGCGCCTGGGTGGCTCGGTCAGTTAGGTGTCTACCCTTGGCTTGGATCATGATCCTGGAGTCCTGGGACGGAGCCCCACCTTGGGCTCCCTGTTCATTGGGGAGCCTGCTTCTCCCTCTCCCTCTGGCCCTCCCCACCCACCTGCCCACTCATACACTCTTTCTCTCCCAAATCAATCCATAAATAAATCAAATAATTACTTTTTGTACCATGGAGGTATGGAAAAGTCAAATTAAATGTTACAAATTCATCTGACATGACTGATAACCTTGCCACCTCAAAACAAGACTGAGCCCCCTCTTGACCATCAGCCCTTGGAAGCACTGAATGTTAAAATGTCTTATTCATCTGTGTAACCGCCAGTCACTTGATCAGGGCCAGTGATAGAGTAGTTGGTCAACAGATGCTGAATGGACACCCTGCTTATTTCAGTTTAATGATATCTGTATCTGTATGACAATTTGAAAGGGTTTTTAAAGGCTAGTACAATCTGATTCATTTTTATCATCAAGTCCCTCATTTATTAAGCCTGTTAATTTGTCTGCCTGCCAATCTGTCTCTCATATACTGTGATAAATGATACACTGTCTTTTATGTTGACATTTTCATCCAAGGACCTTGATGTATATTATGAGCCTAATCCTTCTCGTAAAAATATTCATGCATTCTAAGCAGCTTATGCACTTAAAATGTGAGGGTTCATCCATGGCTGGAAACTGGCAGGCAGCTCACTGTCCTGCTGCAAAGGTGTTTTGCTTGGCTGGAAGTGTTTAAGGATTTTTTATTTGAATGTGTATACCAGGCCCACCTTTCTTTGCAGATAAAGCCCAATTCACACATCTAGTTACCTGCCTGGCCACCAAAGTGTTCAAGTTTGTGAGCCCTGTGGTGCCTGGAGATTCAGAGAAGATTGAATTTAAAGCCCCTGTATTTCTGGAGTTTAGAATCTATGGCTCATGCTTTAGGTTGACAGGAACCTCTTTATGTAATTGGGCAACAAAACAACTTTTATTCCAAGCTACTGCCTCCATGTATACAAACCTAATTCTCCTGGAGGACACCTGGAGTCTCTTCACTACTATTTTCAAAGCATCCCTGAGATATCGTCATTATTACTACGTTTCTATAAATGCAGGAATTAAAGCCCAGGGAAGGGCAGACAATCCTAAAGATACCTGGTGATAGAAATCCCACCAAATAGAGCAAGTGCTTTAGCTCTGAGTTTACCTACTTGGCTCGTATGTTCTCTGTTACGTTTTTTCATCTCAAAATCCTGTTTGGAAAGAAATGAGATCTGTTCAAGACATCACTATGGTTCACTCTTGGACTCCCCTTTTCTGGCCAGTCTAGATAGAAGAGGGGTTGGTTGACTTGGGGGTAGATCACTGCTATAGTTCAGAACAACAGCTATGTGTCCTGATGACCGACGATGATGATCATGGACAGATGGAAGGGCTCATGAGGGGCCCACACTGATCCAGGAGTGGCTGCCCTGTTTTGACTTGACCTTTTGGATTCAGCATTTGGTTTAACGTAGAGTTGTGGCCTCCTGGATCTCTTGTACTGCTCTAGGATGATTTACAGTCTGGATCTGGTCCATGGCATAGAGCGCAGCCAGTCCCAATCAATACCTCTTACAGCGTGGACATTTATGTGCCACTGATGGAGAACTTTCCATTTCTTCCTGTAGTCCCACTGACTTGCTCTCTCTGCTCAGGCCCATTAGAGAACTCAACTGTGAAATTATCAGAGAGTAAATGCGAGGCCCCACCACTGGTCTGCTGAGAAGCATGTACCTTCCAGTAAGAGCCTCTCCTATTTGCTCTGGTGAGAGACAGGCAGCTCTCCCTGGCATTCTCTCCCCACCCTGCCCTTTTTTTGTTTGTTTCAGTAGAAATTGCTCTATGCTGGTATCAGGAATGCTGGGGCATTTGCTTGTGATAATGATGAGCAACCTATCAATAAACATGATAACCAATAATGGACTTTTGTCACTTGAACACTTTTCTACTTCAGGAAGGCAGCACCTTAGCTCTTACTTTGACACAGAGTTACCCTGCCCTAAGTTATAAAAATCTGAGACTTTCTTATTCTAACTGTTGCTCCTGATTCTGAACCATGTAAAACAGAGTATGTATCAGCACTAGTCCTGGCTGCAAACAGTACTCCTTCCAATGCTTGAAATGAGGTTGGCCACTTTCTCCCACATAGTTCAAGGCTTCCTCTCCTCTAATCAAAGGTCTTAAGTAGACCGAGATGAGAGAACTCAACTTCTGTGCCCCGATGCTCCCCCTGCTGCTCAGGGTTTCCCAAGATCCTGGGCATGATCACTCAGGCTTGGCGCTCCCCACAATGTTCCCAAATGCTCTCATCCTTCACCAGTCCAATTCCTATTCCTTCAGGAACCGGCTCTGCTCAGCCGAAGATCATCATTAATGGGTACCCGCTGAGCTAACAATGTTGCATTTCCGCATTTTGATAGAGGGAAGTTCTTAAGTCTATGCCTTATTTCAAAGGCAGAATAAGAAAAATGGCTTTCTGTACACCCACAACCAACCCAGATTTTCGAGTGAAAATTTACACTTGGTTCAAAGCTGTGCCACCTCGCTCTTCACACTGGTTGGCTCCTGTAGCATAAAACCACACACAAACTGAACTCAGTGGAAAAGCTGTTGATGGCCTGCGAGATTCTGCACAGGCAGCAGCAGTTCTGTATCCTGTCCTGCCTCTTTTGCACTCCTGAAGTAAAGCAGCAGCAAGCAGCTGTCACCCCAGAGGGGATGGTTCATGTGGAGTGAAATTTCTGAAGCTCTCTGTAGTCTGATTTTAAGATAAAATGTTTGCTTTCCTTCTTCTTGGGTGTCAAATCCAGTAAAGGAGGTCTCAGCCTCCTCAAGTAGGCAAGCCTGTGTGGGGCAGGGGGAGACCTGAGCTCAATAAGGGCATTCACTGCCCAAATGAGGTAGAGGGGAAAGGAAGAAACGGGGAGGGCTTGTGTCTCACCACCTCCTTCCCACAGGGCTGTGTCCCACCTAAAGGGACAACAGCCCGCTGTGCTCCCGTAGGTCAGCAACGTGCTCTGGGCTAGATGGGGCAAGAAGCATGGGTGAGGAGACAGCACAGCTTTTATTCTTGAATACTGCATCATCAGGCTCAGAGCCCATCTGAACTTTGTTTTCTAACAATCAGGAATCAGAAAGGACAGAAGGAGGGTGAAAAATAATCCTGGCACCTCCCAAGGCTCCTCCCAGTAGCAGGATCAGGACCAGGGTGCTGGCACTTCTTCCTCCCTCTCTCTGACCTGAAAGAGGTGCTATGACGGCAAAACACACCAAAGCAAAGGAAACTGCGGTAGCTGGAAATGTCTTTGTCCCGAAAATACCCCAGTGGCTTCTGAACAAGAGGATGGCTGCGGGGACACCAGCCCGAAGCCCAGAAGACCCGACGCAGCCTCTGGGGAGAAGCGGTGCCTGCAGCCTCAGCATTGGCTGCCTTCCCACCACAAAAGCATCTGCTTCATCCAGGTGCGACTCAAAGGAACTCTGCAAAAGCCCTGAGTCTCCAGACAGATGCAGACCGAGGTAGCAAAATCCCTGGGAGGAAAAGCAGAGCTGGCTTTATTGCAAAGCTGGTCCCAATGCCCTGGAGGAAAAGGAAGAATGGGCTCCTAGAGGCAGTGGGAGGGAAGAAACAGGGGGGTAGCTGGAAAAGCAAGAGACATGGGATTCAGGAAGTAAAGGGGGTCCTATGGGATATAGTAGCCCTGCTAATCTTCTGAGGAGATGAAAAGTCTCTATTCTATTTGGTGGCTGCAATCCTGGGGTCCCGCCTGGCCCTTTGAAGGCTCCTACACCCAGCAACTTGCCTTCTCAGTCAAGTTTTTTAGTCGAGTAACTTGAGATGAGTTGGTGTTCGCTTTAGTCAAGTAATTTCCCAACACTGGGACTGGACCGACACCAGAGACAGTGTAAGAACCTTGGGCAGGGAGCAACAAGAGCTGGATCACTAGTAGGCAGACATCCCACACAAGGGAAACAGTGATACTACCCTACCAAACACACCCTTGTCTCCCACTCGGGGTACTGCTGGAGTTACTGCTGTCTTTCATTACACTTCTGTGGAGCCATGAAAGCAGATTCCACCTTCATACAGTGGGGGAAATGAAACCTCAATTTTCTTAAGTTACTCATTCAAGGTCACAGTGAGCCAGGGCTGAAATGAAGAATTCCTGCGTCTGAGTTGAATTTTTAAAAAAAAATTTTTTATTACATTTCACTCCTACTGGATAAATCTTGTATCAAGGGTAGCTTAAAGACCAAGCTAATATAGAAGGGTTTATATGGATGAGGGATCGTGGAAAATGAGCTTACATACTGGTTTCACGGGACCTTCCCAGCCTATACCTGACATTGGTAAGAATCATTCAAAAGGATTTCAAGCCAATTAGAAAATGATGGAGTCAGTGGCTTCTACACTGGAAATTCTTTATATAGTAAAGGAAAACCCACATTATGAAATAAAAAAATCCTTCCCAGGAAGGAGCAAAACAAAGGATCACCAAGCAAGCAGAAGAGGCAAATAAACACAGAGAGACATAATAAGATCTATTGTAATACAAATCCTTTGAAAGTAACTACCGGAGTCTTTTGCTTTCCAGATAAACTCCTCCCACCCTTTTTCAATATTCTTCTCCTCACATCAATCCTAAGGAGCCTGGGATATAGATCTGTTTTCCCTTTAAATCAATACGGGGAAAGGCATGAAGAATTGTTTAAAACTGTATCTCATGGAAGGGGCCTCATCCTGCTTAATGGTCAAATCAGCTTAAGACAAAATATGCACAGACCTCAGACGTACACCTTCTCCACCTGCACACCTGTTCTTGATCTCACTCCCCTTACACGGGGCCACAGCGTGTTCCAAGTATTCTAAGTTCCAGTCACTATCGCCTTGTGATCCTGGAGCTCAGTAGCCTCAACTCCCTCAGGACACCCCCCCTCCGCGGCAGTCAGGGCCTCAAGAGCCCGGGGCAGCCCCTCACGCAGATGCGGCCCCTCTGACCCAAGTTCATTTCTTTGGGAGAAGCACTTGGCTTCCTTTACACAGCCCCCCACAGAATTTCCCCAGGAAGGAGGGCTGCTGAGTGTCCAGCTCTTCTGTGACAGTTCCTTACTGAGATCAGTACTCCAGAGCCAAGGGAAAGGACACTGACAAGTTGGCAAGTGATGCCAGCCCATCGTGCTGGCACATTCTGACTTCCATCATTTTAAACATCGACCCTAGTTCAGCAGGAGAGCACAGCTCAGCACCGACAGGGGCCTGGGTATCCGGGTCTGCATTCTCGCACCCCCTCCCAGGACTGCCCCTGTCCTCCTGAGATGCTCTGCTTGAAGGCCTAAATCACTCAGTCTACCTCCTTTCTGGAGAAAAGGCGACGCAAAGCAAGCCAGTGGCTTCCTGCGGCTGTTAGTATGTGAATGGAGTCTGCTGAGGGGAGAAGCCGGCGGGGATCTATGAACCACCAAGTGCAGGTTCACTGTCCTCTCACCCTGGGACAACGTGCTCTGGAGGCGTGTGGGCTCACAGGAGGGCCACAGCACAACTTCAGGGATCTGTCCTGGTCACCCTGTAGGGAGGAACCGGGACCAGGGGAGCAGTCCTGATCCTAAGCCCAAGCACCTCCTCTTGTCCCTCCAGAGTGCCAAATTTAGACTGAGGACAACTCTCCATATGGATGGCTGGATTAGGCATCTGTGAGCAATCTTTAATTAAAACTAATAGAAACGAACCTCTACCTCACTTTGAGTTGTCACAGTTAACTTTATGGTGGAGAGGGGGCTAGCAAGGATAAGGCTGTGGTATTTTTTTTGTCAAATGATAAGCTGAGGTTTGGAGGTCTTTCTTCCTTCCTTTCCTTTTTCAATGGACCCCCTAGCTCCGGAGAAAGAAGTCCGGGGTGGGGAAGCGGAGAAGACAGCTACTCCCCTGCCCTCTCAGAGCCTAACGGGTGCCAGCTGCTCCGACCGCCTGGCAATGGGGTCACTACCACTCCTGTCACTGTAACTTCTTGCTTCCAGATGAGTGGCTGGCAGGTGTATCTGCTTCTGAGCAGCTTCAGAGCCACGTCAGTGTCACTGATGACGTCAGCAAGATCACTCGGAAGGCAGGATGATGCCACTGCCAGCAGCAGTGGGAGGGAAGATTTTCCTGCTTAAAGAAAATTCTTAGGCTCTCTGGCTGACTCTCTCTCTCTCTCATTGACTTAAATGACTGCCAGTGATTGGAGAAGGCCAGAGAGGATATGTAGTCTTACACAGCCATTTGAAGGTCTGGGGTACAAGGGCATTTGGTCGACACGATGCACCTGCACTTCCGAACCCCTTGGGTGGGGACGGCCCCCACTGAGGAGAGAATGGGCTTCAAACATATGGGAGGACGCACCCAACATGACCCACCTCCCGGCAAGTGTCTGAAGCCCAGGGACACACACCTATTGTGATTACTGCAGCAAGCCTGGCCCATTTTGTGTCACAGATAGTTCCAGCTCCTTTTATTTTTGTTACTATCATAATAAACAGGATACTGTAACCACCAACAACTTGACAAGGATCCTCAATGCAATGTTATTCTTTGGTCAGTTTTTTTTTTTTTTTTTTTTTTTTTTAAGTAGGTTTAAAAGCCTCTATTGTCTAGAATGGCAATCTGTTAAAGTTCTCAGTTGCAAAGATAAAGTTCTTTTCCATCATCAAATATCAACCACCTTCCAGTCCAGGACAAATGTGAAGGCGAGGAGGCATTATATGACTGACATGTGGCCAAAATGCTTTAAAAGATATTGTTCTGGGAGAAGCAAGAGGCCCTAACGTGTGTGTGTGGGGGGGGGGGGGGGGGAGGGGGAGTTCAAAGTGCAAAAGCTTCTCAAATCCAGGCATTTTCAAAGGTGAGAAAACCCCACTCTGAGCACAGCCCTGTGATTCCTAACTTCCCCTAAAAGCAGCAAGATAAAGTCAAAATTCTGTGCAAATCAAAATTTATGGTGACTGGGTTTGCAGAAATAATTGTGCCTAATTCCTGGATATCGAGAGATAGTGTCATGGGTCAGAAAGCAGCAGTGCCCATGACAGTGTATCCCGAGGACCACAGCCTGTGGCAAAGTGCTCCACACTGGGTCACCATGGGCATTTAAGTCAACATTACGTAATGACAATCATCAGCAACTTGCTGGGCAACTACAGCCAAGTGACTTGATTTCCTGTGCCTCCGTTTCACCACCTATTGTCTCCCCAATAAAACCACAGATGAAGATGTTTGCCAAGTTACTAAAGAACCCGCCTAGAAAACATTCCAGGTGATTACTAGGAGCAATAATAATTGCCCCCAAGTCCCTGGAAGCCATAGCTGATATGCAGTACCTCTGCAACAGAGGTTCCTAGCCTGGGTCCTTGAACCCTGCAGGGGGCCATGGATGGGCTTTTAAGGAAAGCCCAACTACTCTAATCTCTGGGACGGGACACCCATAACATAAAGCATTTCAGAACCACTGCTGTACATTAAGCCTTGGTTACAAGGATACCAAAAACACTTACACTGCCTGATGGAAGAGGAAGAGCCAGGGAAGGTGACCACAGAAGCCAAGAGAAACACAAGGGGTGGTGGCTCTCAAGAAAACCACCAGGCTTTCACCTCAACCCTCTGAATCGTCTAGTTCACACCCACCCAACCTCTCAGAATTGACTGATTTCTTCAGTCGGTGATGCTTGGAAGATCATTACTTATAAGCAAAAGGGACAACTGATTGAGAAGGGCACAAGGCAGAGAGCACCTGAGGTGCCACCCTTCCAATGGCAAGGACACCTGTTGGAAGGAAAGCTTAGGGATTCCACAGGGCTTTGGGAGAATGGGCAGCTTTACAACCTGAGGGCATGAGGAGTGGCAGGTGTGAAGCTGGACCGCTGAGTGCAGGGTGAGAAATGAGGAGGGTGTCTGGGTCCAGGGTGAAGGCACGGATAATTGTGGAATATCAGAGGAGTATATCAGAAGGGCACTGGGATCCTCTGTACCTCCTAAATGAGACCCAAGCCCCAGCCCTGACAGCGGAACCACGTCTGGAAGAGAAAGTCAAGAGTCTGGGAGAAGGGGAGGGGACGGGGCACAGCGGGTACCTAAAGCGAAGGAGAGAGGGCCAGAATCTCATTATAATTCCGGGGCGCTAGGCCGCGCATATAAAATGATCTAACACTTACGGAGCAATTTACAGTTTACAAAACACTGTGACACCCACTATCTCATTTAATCCTTATCACCCTGAAACGTCGGTTAGAGCTTCTCCATTTCACAGAGAGGAAACTGAGGCTAGGAAGGGCGGATCAGGCGACTGCTCAAGGTCACCTGGCTGAAACTGGAGCTGGGACGCCCCCGGGTGTCCCCCACGCCTCCAGGACGCCTTCCCAGGAACTGCTGGGGGGCAAAGTTGATGTGGCTCCGGCACATCCCCGCCCCCGCCCCCGCCCCCGCCCCCCGCCACTTCCCCTGGAGTCTGGGGCGGAGTAGCGCCCTCCGGTGCCAGGAAGGGGACCTGAGTGACGCGGAGCCGCCGACCGGGGTTTCCCCGTCCTGCGGGCTCGGGGCAGGCGCTCGGGGCCCCGCTCCCGCTCCCGCTCCCGCGGCGGCCGGCGGCTCGGGGCTCGGGGCTCGGGGCTCGGGGCTCGGGGCCCGGGGCTCGGGGCTCGGCGCGGGGGGCGCGGGCGGACCGTCTCCCGCGCCATCCCGGGCCGGGCCGGGGTCGAGCGCCAGCGCCCGCTTCTCGCCCTGGGCTCCGCTCCCGCGCCCGGCCGGCGGGTCCCTTCCGGAGGGCCCTGGGCAGGGGCCACCTCGGAGGCGGCGGGGCGCGGCGGGGCGCCGGGGTGGGAGCGCGCGACTCCGCGGCGGGAGCCTCCACCTGTGATCCTGCGGGTCCGGGCCACCGCGAGCCAGCCCTGGCTGCAAGTTTGGGCGCCGCAGGCTTCTGACCGAGTAGCAAGTTGCCTGGGGGCCTGGCTGGGGGCGGCGTTGGGGGGAAGGGCCAGGCACGAGGAGGTGCCCCTTCCCACGCAGCCCCGCCGCCCCGCGCCCCGCTCGGCGCTGCGCCCCCCGCCCCCCGCCCGCCGCCCGCCGCCCGCCGCCCCTCCCGCGCCGCGGAGACTCACAGTCCGCAGGAACTGGATCTCGTCCTCGCCTCCTTCTGCCCCTTCGGCCATGGCTTCCGAGGCGTCGGCGGGGCCCCGAGCCCCGCGCCCCCGGCCGCCGCTGCGCGCTCCCGCCGCCGCCTCCCGGCTCCTCCGGCTCCTCCGGCTCCTCCGGCTCCTCCGGCTCCTCCGGCTCCCGGCTCAGCCTCAGCAGCGCCGAGCCGCCCCCGGCCGCCCGCCCGCCCGCCCGCCCGCGAGCTGGGCCACCCTCCCCCGCACTGCAGAGCGCCGGCGCCAGCCACGCCGCCCGCCCACCCGCTCGCCTCGCGCCCCGGCTAGTGCGCGGCGGCCCGGGCCCGGCGACAGCGCAGCGCCAGGCGCCGAGCGGGCGGGGGCGGGGCGGGGGCGGGGCGGGGCGGCGCAGCCGGGAGGGTGCAGTGGGGCCTCCCCCGCGCCCCGCCGCGCCCCGCCGCGCCTCCAGCCCCGCGCCTCTGCGGCGGCGACCGGGCGCCCCCACCCTGCTCCGACTCCCCAGCAAAGGCCAGGTGCCGAGCCCCCTCGGGGCCGCCGCGTGGTGGTTTCGGGGCAGTGCTGGGCGCGCCCCGGGGCCTTGCTGGGACCCACCCCGAGGGAGCCGGAGAGGGCGAGCCTGTGCTCTAAAGCGACGGACGGACGGAGAATCGGTGCAGTGAAGGTGGGCGGTGACTGTCCGTTCATAACAAAGTTCGCAACTCCCTGGAGAGCCCTTTCCTCACCTTAAAAGAGCCCCTTCCCCTCTTCAGATCTAATGAGTGCATTTACTAACCCCCTCGATAGTCCACTGTTGCCCGACGGAGTACGCAAGCCCCTTCTGGGGCTCCCCGTGCCATTCGACACGCAGAGGCCAGGTGGCATCAGGACGCTTCGTTTCTGCCGACCCATCATCGAAACTTTAGGGTGCGGCCCGCGGACTCCAAAAGGGATAGAGAAGTAGATACAGTGGGACCCCTTCCAGGTCCTTGGGCTGCTGACACCCCACCCAGCCTCGGGTGGTTTTCCAGGGTTCAGAGCTGTAGGATTGGTCCCTGCTAAAGCTGAGGGTACAGGGTGCCACCTTCTGTCTGCTGGCCAGGAAGCTCCAGGGCAAGAGAAGGATTCAAAGAACTTCAAAGAACGGGGCACTAGAAAGAGATGTAGACCCATGATGAAGAGGAATCCAGAAGACGTATGGGTGACAATTCTGAGCTGAAGGTAACAGAGGACACCTGAGACCCTAACCAATTTTATAGCTGCTGTGTGGATGGGCTCTCTCTTGGCTCTGCCTTAAAGACCAGACCTTTCTTGAGTTCTAGTCCCACATTTTCTACCAGACGTCAGAAATGTTAAGAAAAATAATGTTTTTCTTATATTGTACCCAAACTGCTTTCTCTAGAGCTGCACCTTGGCCCTAGTGCCTCCTCTGAACCTCATCTGCACACTGTGGACTTTGTATATCAGACGGCACCCACCACACTCACGTGACCACCACACATGCTTCCTTTCTTCTGGTTAAAGATCCTCTTGCCCTCACCATTACCTGTTGCATAGTTTTCAGAGCCTATATCACTAAAGGTAACGGCTTTGTTATTAGCATTCCAGTTTGTCTTATTCCTCCTAAATTGCAGTGCAGTCCTCCCTGGTTTTGGACAGTCCTGTGTATGCTGCCTAAGAATGGATTGGCTTTGAAGCAGTGGTACCTATTAGTTTTACATTTAACTAGAATTTCTAGGATTGTTTTTTTTTTTTCTTCTCTCCAACGTGAACCACTAAAGTCAAGTCTTTGCCATTTTTGTCATGTCTAAGTACTTAAGGACCACCTTTTAAAAATATAAGATATTTTTGGATCTGTATTATGCCATCCAAAGTGTTAGTTATCACTAAACTATGATGTGGCATACCTTTGGCATACCCCTGGGCCCCTTCTTGGGTTAATTTTATACTTTTGTTTATGATTATTTAATAGGTAAAGAACCTTCCTAAGTATAGTCTTTTGCAGCCCAAATTTCTTGTTCTTGAAGAGACTACAAAAGACTTTTTCACATACTTTCCTGAAATCAAAGTCCACGAAGTAGGATACTATTTGTTTTATCAGTCAAATAACTCCACCATGAAAAGGAGGTGGAAAAGGAGCATATAACACCATTATACTTGGATCTACTTGGGTTCCTGGTGATTCTTGCATCTCTTTAGTGTGCTCAAACGTGGGCTTTTTAATTACCCAGTCTAGGCTTTATTCTGCAGCTCAGCCTATAGTTATGGTTTCACCTTAAAGTAGGGAGAAATGTAGACATTCACTTCTATGTGAAATCCTCCTTCATTCTCTAAAATGTCCCCAAAATTCATCAATAATGATGCTGTAGTTAGGTGCTCAAATTATTTCACCACTTTAGAGTTCAATTCGTCCAGGTCAACAGATAGAAGATGGACTATGTCAGCCAAAGTCCTTGACCTCAGGGATAGCTGAAAAAGTGGGAAGAAAGGAAAGTAGGACAAGTAGGTAGGAAGGTAGGTAGGTAGGTAGGTAGGTAGATTTTAGACACTACGCTTTGACGTTTGTTTTGTTATTAGTTCTCCCAACAAATCTAGGACAGAATAAACTAAGATCGAATTACTTGCCTAAATTTATACATCTGGTTAGTGGGAGAGCTAGCAACCCAAACTGGATTGCCTGACTCCAAGACTAATGCATTTCAGTACTTTTTACACTACATTACCTTGCTTCTAGGACAGCAGGTCCGATTCATATGCCCCTCTCCACCACCCTATCTACGTCCTCCACATATCGGGTTTGCTCCTCCATGTCCTGCATTTTAAATTAAGTCTCTCCCTAAACCCAGTATTCTTTGTAGACGGCCAAGGACTTGGACCTAGGTTTTAGAGGGTATAGCAGCTACTATAGTCTAATAGGAAAAACAAAACAAGCCTCCCAGGTTTTAAATCCTTTCTCTGATAGAGAAAGCCATCAGCCATTAGTAGCCATCCACCATCACCTTCAGTGAGGTGCCCACAGAGCAATAACATACTTAGACGATGCTCGAGTTGTTCAAAGCCAGCCCTGCCGACCAGCAGCATTTAAATGTTGGGGTGCTATGCAGCAAATATCAACAATAGCTAGAAGCACATAATAACAACCGTATGCCTATGGGGCCAAACTAGAAGTTCTTCATTTTTATCTTTTCAGCATGTCCTTACCTTTTACATATATAATTTGTCAAAGGCTTAACAAAATCTGAAGGCTGATTATTGAAATAAAATTCTATCTCCACACACCCCCACCCCCACCCGGGCAGATTCTCAAATGGAGTATTTGGTCCTGAGGATTTTCTCACATAACAAGGCTTCTTATATGTCCTTTACCAGCAAGACTGTTACAGCTTAAAAATACTAATGTGACCATGGTCACCTAATTCAGCATGTCATTTGCTCTGCTTTCTCCCAGAGGCCAATCATCCATGTGGTGTTAATGAGGCCAGGGTTGTGGATTCAATTCCAGGAGGGCTAGTTAGCTTCACTCTGTTTGGTAACCCAAGACCCTGGCCCCTTCACTCTGGCCAAGAGCCTCAAATCTTGGTGGGTTTAGCCATACAGAATGCAGGCCCAAGCCTGGGGACTCACTGAGATCTACCACGCTTAGAGACCACAGATGTGGAGATAACCTTCGCCCATATTGTTGGAGACATATTAAACTGTACACAACATTGAATCTGTCTTCAGTATCCATTTTGGCCTTACCTCCTGAGGACAGCAGGCATCTATTTGCTGAAAATACATTTCTTCAGCTAATTGCTTTCATGGCTTTGGTCTGCATTGACTTGGGCTCCACTTAAGGGAAGTATAAAAAGCAAAGATGGAATGACTGTCCAGGTGAGGGAGGTGATCCCACTAGCTGCCATCTTTTTTTTTTTTTTTTTTTTTTTACGCATTACCATATCCAGAAGTACTATCCATATAGCGACTGAAGATTCATTTATTTTTCCATGAGCAAAGGTAAAAACCCACCTTTCTGTACCTTTCCTTCAAGTGTTTACATTGTAAAACTGTTACTGGCGATAGAGTGAAAAGGTATTGTCACCAGTTAAGCTCATGAACAGAAATAATTCCTAAAAGGACACCTGCTTTTGATTTGGTGCTAATAGGAAGGATGGCATACCCACTTACAGAAGTCTTTTTTTTTTAATGTGAAGAAATGATTAGTCATTAGTTCCCAAGATCTTTGCAATAAACTACTAAATTGATGTATTTCTCTGATCCAGAGAAATGGAAGCCACACCAAAAAAGCCTTGGCTCAAAATCCTTTCTTCATTAGGGAGGGCACGGGTGCAGGAAAACGTTTTTTCTTTTCCTGAAGTTATCTGTTTGAGCTTTTATAAAAGTCACAGACATTTCATCTGCTTAACACAGCAAGGATCCACAGTTATGGACGCTTCCTGCAGCCAGACACACAGAAATGTCCCTTTCTTCCCCTGGCACCTAAAGATTGGAAGATTACATAATAAGGTCAAAGTGAATAAGCCATGCTGGTGAAAGCATCCTGAAACAAAACCGCCCAAAGAGGGGGCAGCTTCTGAGTTGTCGTGGAGGTGGAGGCAAGGTGGGCACACCTGCAGAAGCTTGGGAGGCAGATCCTCTCCTGGAATAGTTCATTTCCATTTACCTCCAGGTCAACTCTGTTTAACGTTACTTCAGCTAGTCCTCTGGCCATTGTATCGCATAGACTTTGACATAAAATAAGCTGAGGATCTGGGTCCTGGATAAGACTCTACAATTTAGGGATTATATGCCCCTGAGCAAGTGATTTCAACTCTCAGAACCTATTTCATCTTCTGAAAAATGGGGGTGAAAATACCTACTTCGCCAAGTTATTTTAAGAATTGAATGATTTAGTGATTAGAAAATGCTTAGCAGAGTGTCTTGTAAAAGTGCTCAGCATAAAATCCTGAGGTAGCTCCTGAAGATGGGTCCCCTTCCCTCCCCCTCCAGGGTATTGGTCTCCAAAGCCTGCTCCTCAGGTCTGCCAACAATTCCTGCTTCTCTAAAAGTTCCTTGCTCATTTGACTTTTCCTGAGGCCTTTCCTCCCCCACCCGTCAAAAAAGACACAGTGCCTCTCATTTTAGGAAACAATTTCCTGCCCCAATAAGCAAAACATTCTAGGCCTGTCTCATGCATTCATTGCAAGTTAATGGAACACCATTAACACCAATACCACTTTTTGGTGTTTGTTTCCCAGGGAGCTTTATTCTGAGCTGTATCATGTCTGCTTCTTTAATGAGAAATGTATTCTGTTGCTATGGTATATTGAAATTCATGCCTTCTTCTGGAAGGTAAATCGTTGTCGGTGCCTACCTGCCTCAGGTTTTCCCTAGGGCATTATGAAATTGAGATCTAGTGCTTTATGAAACTATACTTAATCAGATAAGTCTCACACTAAACTCAATGCCTTTGATTCTAATTTCTGCATTTTAATTTCTCCTGCAGTTCAGTGGCACAGATTTATTGAAGCTGCTGCCAGCAACAATTTGCTCTGACCCACTACCGTTTTAATAGTTGCTGCCGAAATAGGTGGGTGTACAGTGGGAAGGAAATGAATGGAGATTCATTTATTGAATCTTAATTAATGAATGGAGTGTCATTTACTTCAGGTGCCAGGGTGAGACCCACATTGCAGTAGGTAAAAATGTAGATGAATACTCTTTCTTCTGGTTCTAGAGTACGTTTCTATGACCAACCCTGGGTTCAGTTTATCTCTACAGGCTCTTTGGAGCAGATCTAATTTCCAGCATCTCTGAGCTGGTGAAATGTCCTTTAAAGTGATTCAAGGAATTAAAGCACAGCATCTTTCTCATGATATGACAAGGATGCACAATTTTCTGTTGGCATTCAGAGCTCCAGGGTCCTGGCACATGAGTTCTACTTTTGAAATACCTATGCATCATATCACAGTGGCTGACAAGTATGACTGGACGCTCCCAAACTCTATTAAGAGCAGTGCTGCTGGGTGATCTGTTACTTTCATCTGAGATCCAAATAAAAGTCAGATGTTTTAAATTCTACACACCACGTTCAATCTAGAATTTAAAGAGGACATAAGCATTCAAGTCCAGTGAGTCCTTGGACCAGTAAAACCTAGAGAAAATTTTCAGCAGTACCAGGAGGTTGCCAGTTTTTTACGTTGCTGTTTAAGCATGTTAAAAATCCAACTGCTAATGCCTATGACCATTGTTTTATTAAAGAAAGGCCATTTTAACATAACAGTAGAAAAGGAGAAGTCTTTTGGAGGTGGCGCATACAGAGGAAGAGGGGGAGAGAGTCTCCTGCAGACAGGCCACCCAAATGCAGAGCCCAGTGACAAGGGGCTCAGGCTCACAACACTGAGATCGTGACATGAGCTGAAATCAAGGGTTGGACGCTTAACTGCTGAGCCACCCAGGAGCCCCTGAGAAGGACAAGTCTTAGAATTAAAAATAAACAAATTCAACTTTAAATAAGTCACTCCATCATTTCTCTCTCTCTCTGTCTTTCTCCCCTCCCTCCCTCCTTCCTTCACTGCAAAGGAAATGAAAACATCATCAGAGATCAGCACTGGTTTGGGAATTACCAATAAAGTGAACCTCCTCACTTTAAGATGAGGAAACTGAGGCTCTCTGAGGTGAACTAAATTAATGAAAGCTGGGACCAGAGCCCAGAACTCCTGGCTCCTCATCTAGTATTTATTTTCTTCGTAATGGAATTCAGGGTAATGGCCCAGAGGTACAGCAAGATCCTGGAGTGTCTTCTTAATCATCAAATACAATTATGCTGTCTTTTATAAAGTTGTGATGTTAAGTGCTATGGTCGAATTATTTACAACAATACATGTAAGGAGATTCTCTAGTGATAAACTGGAGAACTTACTTGTTCCCTGAGGGATTATCACTAGTCTTTAAAACTAATAACAACAAACAAACCCAGAAAGTTAAAATTGAGGTCACTCATAAAGATTCCTAACTAAACATTTATTATACATTTAAACAGTGTGTTGAGGACCTTCTCTACTAAGCCCACTTCTCCACACTGACTGGCTTCTTCTTCTTCCCAATGTCTGTCTGTTTGTCTGTCTCTCTCTCTCTTTCTGTTATGGGTACCACCATCCTGTTGTGCCCAAGATTACGTATCCCAGAAACCACCAAGGAGCCGACACCGATGCAAGCCGACACCGATGCAAGGTTTATTTACAAGCTCGAGCTTGGGTCCAAGTATACCTGACACAGCGGAGCAGGGACTTGGACCCCGAGGTGGGTTCCAGCTTAGTTTTATGGGCTGGTCTAGGGGACCTCCAGAAGGGGGGGAGGAATTTCTAAAGTTCTGTTTACATTCTGATATGGGGCTTTCAAGGGCATTAAGCTCTGTTCTCATTCTAATTATGGGGCTTTCTAGGGCATTAAGCTGTAAGCTGTTTTTTTCCTGTAACTGAAGTAAGGTAAAGTTCAGCTATTATTCAAGGAGCCTGGGATGGCTGTACTTGTGCTAACGCTGAACTTAAGGTGGAATGGCCTTAATTTTCTCAGCTTCCACACATCCATGGAGGAACAATCCCTAGAACCAGACACTGGCAAGGGAACTAGCAGAAACAATGAGTGCCACTCTATCAAAACATGAGGACACACACTTTTCCCTCCAAACTGAGTTTGGCACGTAAGCAACAAGTAATATCTCCACTATTCACCTCTAAGCTATCCACACTTAGAACATTTAAAAGCAAAGGCAGGATTCAGGGGTCAATGAGAGAAAATGAGCTTTGCCAAGGAAGGCAACTGTGATTCTTATCCAATGGCAACATATCTACTTGGATCAATAAATTTCAGTTTCTTCATCAGGGAAATCTATGCTTCCAGTCCTGCCCCCAACACATATTAACTTTGTAAGCTCAGTTAATACAATTAACCTTTCTTTGCCTCAATTTCCTTATATGAAAGATGAAAACAAAATGAAAAAAAGTTAATTGGGAGCAGGAGAATTGAAATAGTCAATATCTGTAAAGCTTTTAGAATAATGATTGGTAATGAACAGAAGCTGAGTTACTACTGTCTGGTTTCCCCAAAAGCAGACCCTAAAACAAGGATTTGGAAGATGATCCCAGAAAATAATTGTAATGCTGAAGTGACACAGGGAAGGGGAAGCAAGTCAGCAAGGGTTAAGTCATCAAGCCAGTCACTGTGAGAATGTGGAGCCTAATCTCATCAGGGAACTCTGGGAGTCCGTGAGGAACACCCACCTCGGAGTCACCCCCCAGAAGGCTAAGGAAGCTGGGGTATTCACAGGAATTTACATACTATCTCTAGTCAGTCAGTGGTTGAAAACTGTCAGGCATGTGACTCCTCTGGTTATTTCCACTTGCTCCAGCTGCCAGAGAAAGCCCTCAGGCAGTTGGAAACTGGGCTGGCAAGTACCCTACAATGGTAGGGCCCAAGGAGTTTGGGAGGACTGTCTATGCTCAGTAAATATTCTATCATCATCATCATCACTGAAGTCCAAAGGCAAAACCTATGAAAGCCCAGGGCTCTTCTGGCTAAAGCTGATGGGAGGGAGAGGGGTTTTGGGGCCCAGGATTTGGCACTGGGAGCCCAATTTTCCTCATCCCAGGTGATGTACCTAAATCAACTCTATGGAATCTCAGAGATCCACAGAGTAGTTTGTGGGTCACCGCTCATGGCCTACTTACTACTGGGAATGATTGAAAGAAGGTAAAACTCCCCTTCTATCCTCGAGGAACTGCAACTTTGTTTTAGAGACAAACTATAAGCATAGTACAGTAAGGTAAGCTGTACAGTTAGGACTTACCAAGTGTCCAGTGAATTGGGGCAGAATTATCTGGAGAGGTGAGATTGCAATTGGCTGGAGCAATCAGAATAGGCTCCAATGATTGGATTAATTAGGATTAAATTAAGCCTATAGGATCCTATAGGATGATTAGTTTTGAATGAGAAGAACACAGTGATGGTAAAATTTCCAGGAGGTAGCAATACATTGATTGAATCCAAGAGTTCCCCTGCTCTAGATCCTGGCTGTCAATATTGAAGGCCTGGGAACTGGGATCACTGCTTAACACAATCCCTCAATTATCTTGCAATTGCAAAGTGCTTTTTGCTAGTGGTGAGGCCCTTGTCCCCAAACCACCACTCCCAGGCAGGTACAGCTTTCCTTTTTTTTTTTTTTTTTTTTTTTACAGCTTTCAATCTCTATCTCAACTACACCACTGACCTTCCGTTTTATTTATTTATTTATTTTTACCTTCCATTTTAAACATTGTCTCCAATACCATAATAATAGTGATTAACAACTCTGTGAGGTAGGCATTTAGGTTGCCATTTTATAGAGGAGGAGATTGAGAGGTAAGGGTTAAGGAATCTCCCTAAAGTCCCACCACTAAACTTGGGGTGGCACCTCAGTGTATCTGATTTCAAAAGCCAGACCAAATCACTATGCTTTGATGCCTACAGTTCAAGCAAGCAAAGAAAAAGATCTCTTAATTACTTTAAATTTGGGATCATCAAATTAGATCTTGCAGATTGATCCAAAGCCCTTATAGTTATAGGATGTTTAGTCTCCCTTAGCATCAACACAGCTATGGGGACTCCTTCTAAGGCTACATCTATCCCAGCAGCTGCTACGAGCTTATGGGAAACAAACTGAGATGGGACGAAAGGAAAGAGATTGAAATTCATTTGAGAGTCAGCTTTCTTACCTTGGTCAACAGATGGTACATTTGTGGCATTCTTGGATCTCTAGAGTGGAAGAATTCCTTGAGATCTGAGTTCAACCCTGCTTCTGCAAAATTGGAAGGCTTGTTCAGTACTTATCATTCCATCTGTTACCTTTTGGCAGTTGCTGCTGTTGTTTTTTAATCAAAACTACTCGGGGATCCCTGGGTGGCTCAGTGGTTTGGCGCCTGCCTTTGGCCCAGGGCGCTATCCTGGAGTCCCGGGATCGAGTCCCCTGTCGGGCTCCCGGCATGGAGCCTATTTCTCCCTCCTACTGTGTCTCTGCCTCTCTCTCTCTCTCTCTCTCTCTCACTATGTCTATCATAAAATAAATAAATGAATCTTTAAAAAAAAAAAAAAACTACTCATTACTTGAAGCTTCCCTTCACTATACCAGATGTGTTAAAGATTCACTCACTCACTCATTTGTTCATTCATTCCCAACAAGACAGCTTAGAAAGGCAGAGAAGGTAAAATGTTATCTTTCATTTACATATCAAAAACGGGAGATGATCAATACTGACCTTTAATTTTGGTCTTTCCTTTTGCAGACTCCCCGCTCCTCCCATCCCCACAGTGTCTCTAGAGCAAAAGGTTCTTCAAGATTCTGGAGTAGATCACAGCAGATGCAGCCTTTGCTCAGGATTCTTTGTAAGTGATGGCTCACCAATCCCTGAAGCCACAGGTGTTTTCCATTTTTCAGCAGTGACTCCATGACCAGGTGCTGAAGATCCTTAGGTAAAATCACATCATGATGAAAGGAATCAAGTATGAGAAGAAGGTTGTGGAAGATATTTCCCTAATACTTCAGAAATCTTTTAGGATATTCTGGGCTCAGCGAGGCACTAGGCTCTCTGGGACCACCTGTGTCTGTGGACATGCCACTCCAAATTTATTTTATTTAATTAATTTATTTTTTTAAAGATTTTATTTATTTATTCACGAGACACACACACACAGAGGGGGAGGGGGCAGAGATACAGACAGAGGGAGAAGCAGGCTCCATGCAGGGAGCCCGGATGTGGGACTTGATCCTGGCTCTCCAGGATAATGCCCTGGGCAGGTACTAATGCCCTGGGCGGGTACTAAACCGCTGAGCCACCCAGGGATCCCCTGCCACTCCAAATTTAGAACTGCTTGAAGCCAGCAGGAGCTTGGGAAGTTAACGTTGAAAATTTAAGGCCAACTACCAAGGGACAGCAATTAGTCTTAATTGCCTGCTGGTGACACTGCGCGTTCCTCTAGAAGAATATACACAGTGATCCTTCTCTAAACTTTTTTTTTTTCAAAAACAAAACAAAACAAAACAAAACTTTTTTTTTCTTCCCTAAACTTTTAATGATGATGATGATGATGACAGTAAGAGTAGCAATAGCAGCAGCAGGCTAACATTTCCTGTGCATTCACTGTGTGCTAGGCACTATTAGGTGCTCGTAAGATTAAATCATTTAGTCTTCGAGTAGTCCTCTGCAGATTATTGTCTATATTTTACAAATCAGTTAGCTGAGGCATAAAATTCAAGTTATTTGCCCAAGGTCACATAGTAAATATATGGTAGGATTTAAATTCAGGCAGTCTATATTAGTTATCTACTACTGTGTAACAAATTACCCCCAAAACTTAGTGACTTAAAACAGTATTATCTCACAGTTCAGATTCAGATCAGGAATCTGAAGTTGGCTTAGCTGGGTCTTCTGAATTCCAGATCTCTCACAGGCTGCATTCAACATGTAAGCAAGGCTGCTCATACGAGGGAAGGATCTATTTCCAACATCTCTCACATGTTTATTGACAGGATTCAGTTCTTTGTGGGTTGTCAGGCAGGCTTCAGCTCCTCTCTGACTATTGGACAGAAGCTGCTCCAGTTCCTTGCACATGAGCTTCTTCACAGGGAAGCTTACAACATGATAGCTTGCTTCATTAGAGCAAGTAAACATGAAGAGAGAAAGATATCAAAAATGCTGCCAAAATGGAAATCACTAATTGCAGAAGGGACAACCCATCACTACCATATTCTATTCTTTAGAAGTGATTCACTGAGCCAATCCACACTGAAGAGTGCATAATACAGAAGCTGTGAATGCAGAGGGCAGGATCCTTGGGGTCCATCTTAAAGGATGCCTCCCACACAGCCTGATACAGAGCCCAAGGCCTTGACTAAGAGAGAAGAAGGGTCACACATTTTTCCCCTGGTTAAATTCAGAAGGACCAGATCTATCTCAACAAAGAGTATAAGAACTCGGCCACAGTAACTTCTTGCAAGATACATCCACGAAGGCAAAAGAAACAAAAGCAAAAATGAACTATTGGGACTTCATCAAGATAAGAAGCTTTTGCACAGCAAAGGATACAGTCAACAAAACTCAAAGACAACCTACAGAATGGGAGAAGATATTTGCAAATGACCTATCAGATAAAGGGCTAGTTTCCAAGATCTATAAAGAACTTATTAAACTCAACACCAAAGAAACAAACAATCCAATCCTGAAATGGGCAAAAGACATGAAGAGAAATCTCACAGAGGAAGACATAGACATGGCCAACACGCACATGAGAAAATGCTCTGCATCACTGGCCATCAGGGAAATACAAATCAAAACCACAATGAGATACCACCTCACACCAGTGAGAATGGGGCAAATTAACAAGGCAGGAAACCACAAATGTTGGAGAGGATGCGGAGAAAAGGGAACCGTCTTACACTGTTGGTGGGAATGTGAACTGGTGCAGCCACTCTGGAAAACTGTGTGGAGGTTCCTCAAAGAGTTAAAAATAGACCTGCCCTACGACCCAGCAATTGCACTGCTGGGGATTTACCCCAAAGATGCAGATGCAATGAAACGTCGGGACACCTGCACCCCGATGATTATAGCAGCAATGGCCACAATAGCCAAACTGTGGAAGGAGCCTCGGTGTCCAACGAAAGATGAATGGATAAAGAAGATGTGGTTTAGGTATACAGTGGAATATTCCTCAGCCATTAGAAATGACAAATACCCACCATTTGCTTCAACGTGGATGGAACTGGAGGGTATTATGCTGAGTGAAGTAAGTCAATCGGAGAAGGACAAACATTATATGTTCTCATTCATTTGGGGAATATAAATAATAGTGAAAGGGAATAGAAGGGAAGGGAGAAGAAATGTTTGGGAAATATCAGAAAGGGAGACAGAACATAAAGACTCCTAACTCTGGGAAACGAACTAGGGGTGGTGGAAGGGGAGGAGGGCGGGGGGTGGGGGAGAATGGGTGACGGGCACTGGGGGGGAGGGGCACTTGACGGGATGAGCACTGGGTGTTATTCTGTATGTTGGTAAATTGAACACCAATAAAAAATTAATTTATTAAAAAAAAGCAAATGCTTTATTTACAATAAACTCTGAAAACATTTTGTCCTAAAAAAATAAATAATATAAAATAAAATAAAATACAAGGACTGATTTTTATTAATCTTCAATTCAATTAATACAAAAAGTATTAATTTAGAATAAGGAGATCTCTGCCATACAGCTCAAGAAGCATAATGTCAATCTTAAGGGCTAAAATCCAAGCCAGTTTGGGAGATCCCCTTCCTCAGCCTGGAGACTGGAGCCTTTTCTTACTTGTCTATGGAGTCACCACATCCAGGCGGTTCTGATGCTTTCCTTTGGTTAGAGAAACAGGCAGGACATGATAGCAATTTTATGGCATGGGATCTTAGATAAATGATCAGTTAGTGACTGGTGATATAGAAACCATGATGTAGCAACACCTGGGTGGCTCAGTGGTTGAGTGTCTGACTTCAGCTCAGGGCGTGATCCTGGAGTCTGGGGATCCCTGTGAGGAGCCTGTTTCTCCCCCTGCTTCCTCTCTCTCTATGTGTCTCTTATGAGTAAATAAATAAAATCTAAAAAAAAAAACAAAACCCATGATATATGACTGATACACATGCTCTATTCAAGTAGAGTTTTTAAGTCCAGATTAGAGTATGGTTACAAGTGCTGAGTCAAAGCTTACCTTACAGACTGTGAGACCTGGAGAAAAAATTCTTATACTCTATTAGTCCCAATTTCCCTATCTGTATAATGAGAATAATAGTAATATGACCTGAAATGATGGCGGTGAAAATTAAATGATGTAAGTAAGGTACAGCAAGTTCTTAGCATCAGTGCCTGGCACAGCGAAAGACTGGAAAAAACGTTAAGTACTACTATTGTCATCTAATATTTCTTTGTGTTAGGCAGAGTAGCAGGGCTGGGAAATGGACTTTCTGTTTTTATTTGGTAGTTAATATTTAATATGCTAAGCGCTAAGGAGGCCTATTGTTTCCCACAGTCCTTGCTGAGAATGGGAAAGGAAAAAAACAGATCTTGTCTTGCTTCTTTGTCATTCTCAGCAAAAGCCCAAAGGTGGAGGAAAAGGAGGAAGGGGAGGACAACCACTCGTTTACTAAAGAAAACGGGCTTCCACTTGGAGCTGCTGTGTGTGAGTTTGCAACAATCCCCTTCACGCCAGCCAGTCCTATCTGTGTTTGAGCAGGGCTTCTCTTGCTGGAGCAAGAAGTTAGTGTATAGAAGCTCATGAGGTTGAGCGGGCAGCATGTCTGCTTGCCGCGGGTCCTTAGGCTGCTGACTAAGTCTTGGGGTAGAGTTGGTTTTCGGGGCTGAGCCAGGAAAACATAGCCCTTAATGCGTACATATTTGCAGTGTGACACATGGCTCGGAAGCCCATCACATGGATTGGAGCAGCCGCCTGATTTGCTTCCCAGGAAAGATTGTCTTCATAAGATATTATTAGGAATGAATGCTGTGAGCGATGTGCACTGAGTGAGGACAGGAGCCACCTCACTTTAAAGGCTCCCCCATCTCAGGCCCCCGCAAGGGGGGCTGTGTCAGCCGCAGGCCCCAAAAAGATCTTTCAGCAGGAAGAGGACTGTGACTTGTCCAGTGGCTGCATCTGAGAATCAAGGGGCTTATTTCGGGCAGTGATAGGCTGTTTGTCTGAAGAAGGCCCGGGGACTGCTTTCATGTGCCGCAGAGGAATAGAGAGCAGTATGAATTTAGACTGAATGGCTGGCTCTGGCATGTGCTTGAATTAAAACCAAGGTAAACAAGAAAACACCTGCCACTTCACCAGTGATGTGCTTGGCACCACAAGAGCTGAACTAATGCAGTCAGTTGAGACAAGAGGGTGCTGAAAATGACATGGACCGATCCACTTATTCTAGAAGATGGTGCCAAAAAAGTAGAAAAGTTGAAAGTGGCAATGCCATGTAAGGTCTGCAAGAATTAAAAAAAAAAAAATGCAGATGATTTCACCAGGAGAGTGAAAGGCCAAGGAAAGAGTAAAACAGAACTTTTTTGTTTAACAGGGTATGTCTGTTACTAGCAGACAGAGAAGGAGGAAATGGATTTCTGCTTGCCTGTTAGGAATTTGGGTAACACCATGACAACTCTTGCTGTAATAATCGTGGGAGGAAAACAGGGAAGCTAGTGGAACTCATGCCTCAGCGAATCTTTGTTTTTTAAGTAAGATCTGTACCCAACATGGGGCTTAACTCACAACCCTGAGATCAAGAGTCGCATGCTTTACTACTGACCGAACCAGCCAGGCGTGCATCTCAGTAAGTCTTTATTTATTTATTTGTTTTCCTCAGTAAGTCTTTAAAAGATGAGTGGCCCTTGTGTATTAGGAGTGGCACTGGGCCACCTTTCAATTTCAAGCTAGAGTGCCAAATACTGTAGTGCGTCATTTTCTCCATAATCTTTTGGCCTAAAGAAACACTTCCATTATTACCTCAAAGAGCGGTGAGGCAAGAGCAGAGATTAAGAATA
Organism: Canis lupus dingo; assembly: GCF_003254725.2. Classification (NCBI taxonomy): domain Eukaryota; kingdom Metazoa; phylum Chordata; class Mammalia; order Carnivora; family Canidae; genus Canis; species Canis lupus. The sequence continues at coordinate 1,857,306 of NC_064272.1, forward strand.
ACCAAGGCGAGAAATAATAACATCAAGTTACAAATGAAAGTTTGTAACTTTATTTGTAAAGTTCATTATGAACTTTACAAGTTCATTCATTATGAATGAAATAGGATTTTTAGAAAGAAGGAATTATGAACAGGAAAAAGTAGTAGATTGTGGGCACGCTTGTTTTAATTTTCTAAGTATATGTTCTTTTTCTAAGTATATGCTCTCAACAGTTTGGAACTCACTCCAGATTCTAATTCACACCTCTACACAATTAGGTTAGGGCGTCCTCTGGTGGCACAGAGCTAAACTAGCTTTTCATACAGCACATGTCTCCTCCATTACCTCTTGAATGGGGTTGAGTGCTCTGGTATTCAGCACTTTCACATAGAGAGCAAGCACAAACTCACAACTTTTACAGAACAAAAAACCCCACAAACACCTAATTATAGTTCCTGTTTAATTTCTTATGAAGAGTTCAGAAAGCAATTTGGGACCTTGAAGAACTTAAGGACTATTTGTTGCTCTATTGTATCAAAAGAGGTGTCTTTAGTAGGGATGCTGGGTTACTGAGCTTAATCAAATATCTGCTAAATAAGCTTTCCCTGTTGATGGCAAATAACACATTCTGATTTATAAAGATACATTCTCAGCCATGACAACCTTCATAAACCTACTCAAACTGAAAAAGGGAAAAAAAGGGCCAACAACCATTGAAAATATCTGAAAGATAAGAAAAAAATTAATAACTGAATTTCAATAATTGTCCAAGCAACAAGATTAATCATCAAACATGATTCTAATCTTGATACTATCATTATCTAGCTGTGTGTTTTTAGATTTCCTCCAGTAGTCTTTTTTTTTTTAATTTTATTTTTTTATTCATGAGAGACACAGAGAGAGAGAGATGCAGAGACACAGGCAGAGGAAGAAGCAAGCTCCATGCAGAGAGCCCGAGGTGGGATTCGATCCCAGGTCTCCAGGATCACACCCCAGGCTGCAGGCAGCGCTAAACCACTGCGCCACCGGGGCTGCCCTCCTCCAGTAGTCTTAAAAACAAATTTCCTATTATTTTTCTTAAACTACTTCCAATATCACCTGCAACCCAAATATTTTTTTTTAAAGATTTATTTTTATTTATTTATGATAGACAGAAAGAGAGAGAGGCAGAGACACAGGCAGAAGGAGAAGCAGGCTCCATGCCGGGAGCCCGACGTGGGACTCGATCCCGGGACTCCAGGATCGCGCCCTGAGCCAAAGGCAGGCGCGAAACCGCCGAGCCACCCAGGGATCCCCCTGCAACCCAAATATTAACCAAATTAATATTAACTCAATATTAATTCTCTCCAGCACAGACCCAATAATATATACATATACATTATAAAGACAATTATAAAAATAGTGCATGCACAAGGAGATTTTCCTCTGGTTGTATAGAAGACACTGGAAAATATGGCAGAAGTAAGCATTGAAGTTGACATGTTATGGGCATAGTGATGAGGAGAAAGCCTGACAGTTAATCTTCAAGCTCAAATATTGGAGGAAGAGGCTGTGATGAATCCAGCTTCGGTCAGGACTCACACAGGACAGGTCTATATAATTGGAGCCGTGAATAGGGTGAATAGGATGGGGGAGGGGCAAATAACTCAACAGATGTCCATGGCAGCCACAAATTCATATCAATCTTAAAAAATCGAACGATCTCTTGCTTTTACCCTTAGTAAGTATATGTTTATGCTGTTTCTATTGTCATTGATAATTAATGAAGTATGTATTTTTCATTTATCTCATTGAATTTAGGTAATATAACCAAAGCTATATTATTCAGTTAATATATTCTGACCCATGCCACAAAAAAGGTTTAATGGCCCTATAAAGATTTCTTAAAAAGTATATAGCATAGTGAAAAAAATTAATCTCTATGACAAAAATGCATCTGAACCTTAAATGTCTACTATAAACCTCTAGAATTTGGAGGAAAAAGTCAAATTTTAATAAGATTTGAGACAGGCACAAAGATTATTGATGGAGTACTCTTACTGTGTTTTTGCCTAACATTTTTGTGTTTCCAGTGTCTTAAAATTCATACGTTAGCTATTTCCTCTAGCAGTGAAAACTGGTAGGATTGTTAATGTCCATTTTATTAATTAGGTGGGAAAAAAAATCAAAGGATTTCTCAAGATTACAGAAAAAGTCCTTAAAGAGTCATCATGGTTTTTGATTAATTCATCCATCCATCCATCTATCGATTCACTTATTCATCAGATATTTATTGAGCAAATCTGTACATTATGTATGTACTGCATAAGGGTAGCAAAGGTGAATAAGATATATAATAGAGGCAGCCCAGGTGGCTTAGCGGTTTGCCTCCGCCTTCAGCCCAGGGTGTGATCCTGGAGGCCCCGGGATAGAGTCCCAAGTCTGGCTCCCTGCATGGAGCCTGCTTCTCCCTCTGCCTGTGTCTCTCATGAATAAATAAATAAAATCTTAAAAAAAAAAGATATATAATATCCTTGTATGCAAGTAGTTTGCAATATAGTAGGGCCAATCAGACAACTACATTTATAAATATAGAAAATAGGCTGAAATAGGTGCTTTGGGAATTCATGGGATTAGAATTTCAGAAAGTAAAGAGATCTTGAAAATTATGCAGCCCAACTTCTCTCATAGTATATAAATACTCAATAGAATATTTAGTTTTCTCTTAATACTTAGTATATATATTATACTGTATTTACTTTGGTATATATATACTATAATATATAAAGAATATTAAGATCCTTACAATGTGTATTTACATTATATATATAGAAAGAAACCTAGGGGAAGATGTTTGTAATATATTACAAACATCTTCCCCTAGGTTGTCGGTTTTTCTAGAGAGGGACTGAAAATCTCTGCATTCTGGTTTGCCCTCTTTGGATTGTATTTGTATTGTTCTTATATGTAATGCCCAAACTGGATCTCAGGAGTGGAAGAAGGCCACTTTATCTCATGATATTTGTTATACTTCTAATGAATTATACAAAAGTATGTGCTTTTATGGCATCTATGGCACACTGAAGGCTTGCATTATACTTGAAGTCAACTGAAGCTCTAGATCTTGCTGCTCTGGCCATCATCCTAACCAGGGGAAGTACGGTCTGTGGTGGTGGGAAGAGAGGGAGATGGGAGGGCTAGTTAGGGAAATATTTCTTGCACTTGCAGAGTCTTTAGAGGGAATCTGGGCATGTGAACAGAGGAGTAAACAGGGTTGGCTCCTGTTCTGGGTTTGAGGAGAAAATCAAAAAGAGATTCCTGGATGAGGGCAGGCCAGAACACAAGGGGAATTTAGAAATTTAACATCTAAGAAGGAAGTTAAGAAAAAAATCAACATCCATAGTGAAATGGCTTCAATAAGGAACAGAGGATAAAAAAAGCAGATTTCAGAGGTGGAATCCAGAAAGATAACTCAAAGCAATTTTAGTTCTTCCAGGGGTGAGCCCCCAAAAGAAAAGGAAATTGTTAAAAGGACAAAGTCTTTTCTAGCATCTTCATTTACTCAACATTCATGATGCATCATGCTAGCTACAAAAGATGAAGAAGACCTATGTCTATATCTCAGAGTTCTCACAGCCTTCTTTGGGAGATAGATATAGGCCATATACCTCCTACATAATGTGGTTAGTATGATGATGGAGACTACATAAGGCCACTGAAGAGGAGCAAGAGCTCTGGGAGAGGCACTTGCCTCATAGGATGCAGAGGAGTTGAGCAGATGGAAGGAATGGGGAAGGACTTTCTATTTATTTATTTATTTTTTTAATTTTTATTTATTTATGATAGTCACAGAGAGAGAGAGAGGCAGAGACACAGGCAGAGGGAGAAGCAGGCTCCATGCACCAGGAGCCCGACGTGGGATTCGATCCCGGGTCTCCAGGATTGCGCCCTGGGCCAAAGGCAGGCGCCAAACCGCTGCGCCACCCAGGGATCCGGGAAGGACTTTCTAAGATGCAAGAGAAAAGTCAAGTGAAGGCACAGAGGATGAGAAGAAGCTCATATAAAAAGGAGCTACTTGTAGTTCTGTGCTGCTGACAGTCAAATATAGATCACTGTAAGTCAGATTTTTCCTTTCCTGTACTTCAGAAATTATGGTTAGTACCTAAATTAAAGTCTTTACATTTATCAATTTTTAATATTTTTATTATTTGTTTTGCCCTCTTTTTTTTTTTTTAAAGATTTTATTTATTTATTCGTGAGAGACACAGAGAGAAAGAGAGGCAGAGACACAAAGCAGAGGGAGAAGCAGGCTCCATGCAGGGAGCCCGACGGGGGACTCGATCCCGGGTCTCCAGGATCATACTCTGGGCTGAAGGCGGTGCTAATCTGCTGAGCCACCTGCTGCCCTGTTTTGCCCTCTTAATCTTAGAATATTTTTAAAGTATCAAAGGTTTGTATTCAGTGTTTCCCCAGGCTACAGATCATTGGAAAATTTGATGAACATTCTTTCTCTCCCTTCTTCCTAGTCCTTGATTGAGAAAAAATAAAAGGTTGGGTAGTGTAACACCAAGTCCAAAGCCCTTCAGTATTCTCTTGAGGTCTCTTGCCAAATTGACATTGATCCAGCAATCAAAAGCCCACACATATGGTTGTTTAATTAGCTAACACTCTACAGTAATGAGAGCTAGGATGACTATTTATAGGCGGGAATGGCAGGTTAGGATAACTTGGAAAGGATCCAGATATAAAAGCACACCCACCACAGGGAAGACTTGGCATCAGAAATCAAATCCACATGTCAATGCTGGTGGGGACCCAGTCCAACAGGTAGCAGCCAGTATCTGGAAATTATGGCAACAGATAATAAACAAGTAATCAAGTGGGAATGGCAGAAAATGAGAATTACATAATGTAATGGTCTTATTCCAAAAGATGAGTGGGGCAGAGCAATAGGACAGATATTTGGAAATCTAGGGGGACATTTATCAGCAGGAAAATAATCTATGATCCGGTGAAACGCCACCTGCTAGTGCTCATGAGCAAGACTTGAATTCCCAGGGAAAGATACAGTAAGATCAATACATGGTCCCAGGGTTAAATAAAGGAACAAGAATGTAATACAAGAGCATAGAAAAGAACATAGAAAGCCAGTAAGAGCATAGAAAGCCAGTAAGAACTGGACCTAGTAACCAGAATATGGATGCTTCATGGGGACTTGGTTTCAGAAGGAAGAAAGCAGACTAGAAATGTAGCAGATACAGAGCTGGACAGGCCACAAGTATGATTCAGACTAGATCCCCTGATAGCCTCTGAGTAAAGCTGAACCTGCTGTTGGGGGATCAATGGCCCAATATTTAGGGAGAGGAGAGCTCCAGAGACCAGGAATCTGCATGTCGATAGTAATAAGCAGCTCATATTTCTACACCTAGTTCACACTATAAAATTTGGTCACATGCCTTGCTCAGTTGGGAATGCCTCTATTTTTAACTCGAGTCTTCAGTCTTACAACCTTATCACAAAAAGGAATGAGATTATGCTGATATAGCTGGCCCTCATTGTGGGAAGCTGACTTCCAGTGACTGCTGCTTCCTTTCCATTTTTTTTCATCTAAGTGCTCATAGACTTGTGTTTCGTAATCCATCCTAATTTTGCTGAGGATAACATAAAACTCCAAACAGAGCCAAATGGAGTCCAATAAAGGGAGAGAGTGGCTCCATGACTGGGGAGAAAATATAGACAGTTTCAGGTGACATATGCATTCATTCTTGAAAAAAATGAAGAGTACGTTATCAGCTGGCGGGATAGGGATGGAGAGAATGATCCAGTATGAAGGAACATTTTAAGAACAGTGGGAGATGATGTTGGACTATGTAGCCCAGTCTGGCTGGGGTATAAAAAGATAGATTGGAGAGAGAAAGAGTCAGATCTTTGAAGCCAAATACTATGAAATTGCTGGGGATGTAATGGGTAGTAACTAAAGGTATTTTCCTGACTACAGTGGAGCTCTAAAAAGAGTGATTTTTTTTTTTTTTAAGAGTGATGTTAATAGTGAGAAAGCATCAAACTTCTAGTGAGGGGTACTCTATAAAATAACTTGGCCTGTATGCTTTAAAGTATTACTGCCATGAAAGATCAACAGAGAAATTATTCCAAAGCAAACTAAATAAACATGACAACGGACTGCAACAGGTGATTTGGGGTTTTGTTTTTTGTTTTTGGCTCTAGGGGCATATTAGGATTATTAGCAAAAATCTGAATAAGATCCGTACATTAGAAGATAATATTGTGTCACTGTAATTCCAGTTTTTTTTAAAAGATTTTATTTATTTATTCATGAGAGACACACACAGAGAGAGAGAGAGAGAGAGGCAGAGACACAGGCAGAGGGAGAGGCAGGCTCCATGCAGGGAGCCTGACGAGCGACTCGATCCTGGGTCTCCAGGATCACACCCTGGGCTGAAGGCGGTGCTAAACCGCTGAACCACCCGGGCTGCCCTGTAATTCCAGTTTTTGATAATTAATTGTATCATGATTATGTTTGAGAATGTTCTTCTTCTGGGAAAATGAACACTGAAGCATCTAGAAGTAAAAGGAAATATATCTGAACTGTCAAATGCTTCAGAGATATAGATATATACACGCGTACATGTCCGTGTACATAATGTATATACCACTGCATATACATATAGTGTGCAGGTATGTATGTATGTTCCAACCTATTAATATAGAGAGAATGAAACAGAAAATGTGATTAGATGTTAGTATTTGGGGAATCCAGGGGAAAGTTATTCTGAAATTTATTGTACTTTTCCTGCAACTTTTCTATAGATCTAAAATTATGTCAAAATAAAAGTTAAAAGAAAAAATAAAACTCATAACGTAGTGATGGAGTATATATAGTGTTATAATTGCTTAGGAGACTCTCAAGGGTCTAGTGCAATTATACAGGTAAGAGGTGATAAATGCCAGGTGAGGACACGAATAGACAGGAGAAGGAAGCGAGAGGCATTCTATAGGTAAAGGTTCCTATATTTGACAACTCAGTAGGTATGATATAGGAGCTCAGACTATTTGGAGTTTTCAAGTCAAAGTGCCAAAGAGAATGGGATCATGTTCACAGCTGGAAATGTTTGCTTAATGATCATGGTAGAGAATTACCTATGAGATTTCAAAAGAAAGACTATAATTTCAGGAAGAAAGCATACATGGAGAAGCATGGACTGAGACTTGAATTGTTGAACACATAATGGGTCAGGTGAACATTTTTTGTTGTCATCGAAGTACCTAATTAAGTTTAATTGTGGCCCAGCTGGTAAATTTTTATTTGTGCAACCAGCCAGAAAAGAATTGCATTGGTCCCCAACGAAGACAAGAGAATGCTGAATGATAAAAGGTAAAAAGCAAGCAAAGCTAAAAATCTCACCATAGTGGTGAGACTGGCTTTTGGAAGAGTGCATGCTCCAGGCTGGGCTGCCTTACCACTCTGACTCCCGGGCTTCTCGTTAAGCCTGGAGTCCTGTTCAGCTCTGTGTCATTATCCAGCCACACATGTGACCAGAGCTTCCTGGTGCCCTCTTGTCCATATTTTCATATCCTGAAATTTTAAGCATTCATCCCCTTTGCTTTTCCCAAGAAGTTTCTTCTCTTATCAACTATTATGGTAGAAAGTATTATTTGTTTATAATTCGTCCTTTCCACACTTGTTTACCAAGTGGACTTCCCCGCTCACTGACTCTGGACAGGGCCATGCAGAGGAAAAGGCATGTGTAGTTCTAAGCAGAGGCATCGCACATGTCTATTTCTCTTCTTGTCCTCTTGTCCTCTTGTCCTCTGCCAGAACCACATGTCTTAGATAATGGCTGCTCTTTCAGCTTGTTCCATGTGGACACAAACCCTGGACCTGAGTCTAGACAAACCCAACCAAGCCCAGCCAAACCAAGCAGAGCCACAGTTGGCCCAAGAGACATGATAGAGAAATAGAGCTTTATTGTTATAATGACTGTGTTTTGAGGTTGTTTGTTACACAGCATAACCACAACAAAAAGAGACAAATCACCAAGCTCTTGTCTGTTTGGTTTGCAGCTTTTCACTCACCTGTTGTGTCTTATGAAACCTCCTTCTGAACTGAACTCTGGCTTTTCTGGTCTCTCTGGCCTACCCCTATAAACTACCTTTCCTCCATGGATCATATGGATCCTGGGCACCCTACCTATAACTCTGACCCATAGTAGCTATACCCTGGTATTTGCATCCATACTGGTGTTTATAGGCCCACAGAGTAAGAAACAGACACAAGGTGGGCTGTATTCAGAACACAAAGTTTCTTACTATGTAAAACCCAGTTATTTATAAAGCTGTCTTCTTTATAACACAACTGAAAAGGAATGAAATATGATGTGGAATAGTGAAAATCATAAATGTTCCCATAGTTCATGCCCAAGAGTAGAAATCCATTATTCAGGAGACAGTTCCTCATTCAAAAACTGTATGCTTTTATATTGCATGTGCTTTCTTTTTTTTTTTGTTTTTTTGCATGTGCTTTCAATAAATATGGATATATAGTTTGCAAGAACACGCCTGATTGGAGGGAGGCAAAAGGGAGTGCTGAATGCAGACACACCAACAGTGAGAAGGAACAGCTGACATGTTGATGGGAAGAGAGGAGACAAAAGCCTATTAAAGAAGATATAAGAAAAAACAAAAAGCATGGTGGCAGGTATCCCTGTAGGCATGGGACATTTCAGTATTATAGTAGGTCAAAGTAATTGCTGGAATTTTCTTTTAAATCTGCAGTTATCTATCTGAATATAATTGGTTTCTTAAAAATATTTCATTTATTCATGAGAGAGAGTGAGCAAGAGGGAGAGGGAAAGAGAATCTGAAGCTGACTCCATGCTGAGCATAGAGCCTGGTGTGGGGCTCGATCCCATGACTGCAAGATCAAGACCTGAGCCGAGACCAATGCTTAACTAAGACCGGATGCTTAACTGACTGAGCCACCCCAGTGCCTCCTGAATAGGATTGTTTTATGAAAAAAGGTTCCTACAGATAAACAAAGAGGTGCTCAACATCACTAATCACCCAGAAAATGCAGATCAAAACCACAAGATATCACCTTACCCCCATTAGAATGGCTAGTATAAAAAAGATTAGAGATAACAAGTGTTAATGAGTATGAGGAGAAAAGAGAACCCTTGTGCACTATTGGTGAGGATGTAAATTGGTTCAGCCACTATTGAAAATAGTATGGAGGTTCCTTAGAAAATTAAAAATAGAACTACAATGCCACTTCTGGATATTTATATGAATAAAACAATAGCAGTTACTTAAAAATATAGATGCACCCCCATAGTTATTGCAGCATTGTTTACAATAGCCAAGAAAAAGAACAGCCTACGTGTCCATCAAAGCATGAATGGATAAAAATGTGGCATATATATATATATATATATATATATATATATATATATATATAATGCAATTATTCAGTCATAAAAAAGGAAATATTGCCACTTGTAGCAAAATGGCTGGACCTCAAGAGCATTATGCTAAAAAATAAGAGAAAGGGAAATATCATATGATTTCACTTATATGTGAAATTAAAAGGAAACAAAAACAGAGGCATCTTGCTGGAGCAAGATCTTGGTGGAGCCTGGGACTTTTTTTTTTTAAGATTTTATTTATTTATTTGACAGAAAGAGAGAAAGAGAGAGAAGGAGAGAGCACAGGGGGTGTGACAGGCAGAGAAAGAGGGAAAAGTAGCCTCCCTGCTGAGCAGGGAGCCAGATGCAGGATTCCATCCTAGGACCCTGGGATCACAACCTGAGCCAAAGGCAGACAATTAACTGACTGAGCCACCCAGGTGCCCCAAGCCTGTGACTCTTAATCTTGGGGTTGTGAGTTCAGACCCTACACTGGGTGTAGAGATTACTTAAAATCTTTAAGAAAAAAAAAAAAAAAAGAAAGAAAGAAAGAGCAGCACCTGGGTGGCTCATTGGGTTAAGCATCTGACTCTTGATTTCAGCTCAGGTCATGATCTCAGGGTCATGAGATTGAGCCCTGCACTGGGCTCTGGGCTCAACAGGAAGTCTGCTTGAGATTCTTTCCCTCTACCCCATTCCCCCACCCCCTGCTCACACTCCCTCTCTAAAATAAATAAGTAAAATCTTAAAAGAAGAAAAGAGAGAAAGAAAGACAGACAAACACCATAGCTCACAGACACAGAGAAGAGACTGATGCTTGCCTGTGGTGGGTGGTGGGGTGGAAGAGATCGGTGAAGACAGTAAAAGATAGAAACTTCCAATTATAAAATAAGTCATAGAGGTTTAATGCTCAGCATGGTGACTATAGTTAATAATACTATGTTTTATATTTGAAAGTTGCTAAAAAGATCTTAAAAGTAATTAATTAAAAAATTATGCGGTGATGGATGTTAACTAGATGCATTGTGATGATCATTTCATAATATGTACAAATATTGAAACCGTACGTTGTACACCTGAAACTAACTTGTCAAATAGACCTCGATTTAAAAAAGCTCTCAAATTAGTGGTGTCTAATTGTTGACGTACAGCCAAACTTATTAGGAATGTCATCAGCAAAACATATCAAAAGTGAAATTCTGTTCAGTTGAATGCCTGCTACGTGACAAGAACTCCATGTTTCCCATCAGGGTGTAAGAGGGTGGGGACAGCAGTGGGCTGCTGTAAACATCTGCAAACATGAAAGCAGTACTCTGTGGTTTCATTAAGCACAGGAAACTTGGGTTTATTATCAACTTTCTTTCTTTCTTTCTTTCTTTCTTTCTTTCTTTCTTTCTTTCTTTCTCTTTCTTTCTTTTTTTTTTTTAAGATTTATGTATTCATTCATGAGAGACACAGAGATAGAGGCAAAGATACAGGCAGAGAGAGAAGCAGGCTCCCTGCAGGGAGCTGGATGCAGGACTTGCTTCCAGGACCCCGGGGTCACGTCCTGAGTCAAAGGCAGACACTCATCCCCTGAGCCCCCTGGGCGCCCCTTATTATCAACTTTCATGAGTTTGTACATGTAGTGTTTTCCACTGTCCTAGTTCCCCTACACCTCCAACCTATGCTTTCTTCTTTGGCCAACTCCTTCTAGTCCTTCCAATCTCAGCCTAGAAACTGTCCTCTGGGCGGCTCTCCCTCACTGCCTCCTCTTCCCCAGTTTGGTTTTAGCGTCTCCCCCCAAGCCTCGATGCTGTCACAGCAGCCTCCACCCATTTCTGTCATGCAGGGCCTTTATGACGATTTAGACACAGCCATCCTCAATCACTGGCTCGAGCTCCAGGAAGGGAGGTGCTATGTCTGTCTTGTGCACCACTGGTTTCTTTGTGCCTGGCATATGTATTTGTTACATGACCAATGCTCCCATCAGGTAGCTATCTGTAGCAGGGAATCTGCATTATGACCACAATAACCAAATGAAAATATCATGTATTATTCTGACAGGAAGAACAATGAGCTACCTTAAGTCAGATGGTTGGCAGCCCTTAAAGGTGAGGTCAAGGCTTCAGGCCGCAGACTCCATCTTGGGCTCTCCGACAGTGTCTTTCTCACTCATGTTCCCGGTCACAGGAGGGCGATTTGCATATGTGGTGGTACTTCCCATCTAGCTGGTGGATGGCAGGACAGGCCTGGGGGAGAAAGAGGGATAAAGACAGTGCATGCAGCCTGGCAAAAAGGGGCCTGTATGCACACAGGAGTCACAGCGACCCCCAGAGGGACTAGGAAACAAAACTGGGCCAAAAGCCTCCTACAAAGAAAAGCTTGTGAAGAGAGATCCTCTTTCAGATCCCCAATCACAGGACATTTTTTTGGGCAAACAAAATGGCCTACAACCATTGCTGACTGCAGGTAAGTGGTTCCAATTTTGTATAAAATTTCAGAAAATTTGAGAAGCTGAGAGGTGTTGGGCCTAACAGTCTGTTAGAATGGAAACTAGAAGCCTACGAGTCTAGGCTCTAGTCTGTTTTTTTTTTTCACTAATTGCTGTGTGTACTTAACCCACATCGTAGAATCTGCCCAGGGTCACATGTCCTCATCTGTAAGCAAGTGAGGTGACCAAGAGGGTCTCCGATAGTCCCTTCAGTGCTCCCTGCAGTTCTCCCCCAACATAATGTGTTCATCTGAGAGTTATTGAGGTAAAAAAAGTACATGTTTAGAGAAATACTTAATGAAATGGGAAAAGCTCATGATATGCTTTTAAGTGAAAAACAATTTATTTATAAAACAGTATGTAGTGTGTTCTCAATGCACATAACACACAAATATGTTTTGTGGGGGAGTAGGTATGTATTTAGGGAAATTTTACACATTGAATTATTAGCACTGGTGGCACTGACATTACTGCTATTTTATTCTTGGTGTGTTTTTGTATTTTACAATTTTTTTCAATAAAGTACAGGTTTTACATTATTAGCTGGAAAAGACAATTCTTTGTGAAAAATTTCTTTGGTCATTACATTAATACATGTACCTTCTCATAGGGCTAATATTTTGTACCTGTGTCATTGGAATTAAAATGATAGTTGACCATTGCTGACCAAATTGGAGATTTGTGGCTATAAAGTGAACTGTACTCTTTGCAAATAAAATGCAAATCATTTCCAGATTCTATTCTATTCCAGATTCCTGGGGTTCAACCACCAATGAGAACTCCGGCAAGCCCCCCACCCCAGCCTGTCATTTAGGAATTGCACTGATTGCAGGGTCTCCTCTTTCCTGAGCTGAGCTAAGCTCTGTAGTCCTCACTTGCACAGAGCCCCACTTCTTTCTTGCCCATTGTTTAAGCCTTGGCTTTTTTTTTTTTTTAATTTAAATTCAATTAGTCAACATATAGTGCACTGTTAATTTCAGATGTAGAGTTCAATAATTCATCAGTTATGTATCGCACCCAGTGCTCATCATATCACAGGCCCTCCTTAATGCCTGTCACCCAGTTATCCCGTCCTCCCACCCACCCTCTGTCCCATGACCCTCAGTTCTTTCCCATAGTTAAGAGTCTGTCATGGTTTGTCCCCATCTCTGATTACTTTCCATTGTGTTTCCCCTCCTGTCCCCTATGATCCTCTGCACTGTTTCTTATATTCCCTGTATGAGTGAAGCCATATGATGTTTGTCCTTCTCCGATTGACTTACTTCACTCAGCATAATACCCTCCAGTTCTATCCACGTTGAAGCAAATGGTGGGTATTCATCGTTTCTACGAATAGAATAACACCCCTCAGTGAATCACTCTTCTGCACCTTCTTTTCTTTCCTAACTTCTTAGGAAGATACAATAAGGAAATGTACCATCTTCAACAACTAGAATTCCAGAGGCTTCAGTCTTGTCTCAGTGGTTCAACAACTAGGGCCCTGGTTTCATCCTGTCTCTTTGGTCTGTTATCATTAGTGTTGTCTTAATTCTCAGACTGGTAAAGAAGGCTGAGGCAGCCCCAAGAGTGACATGCAGACATAACAATGTCCTGAGGAAGTGAGACAATTTCTTCCTGTGTTTTCCCAAAAGCCTCCAGCAGACTCTCTCAAGTTGCATTCCCAGAATTTGGTCACCAGGCTACTACTAGCCAAATGCTGGCAATGGTGACAGAATTACAAAGATAAACTACCTCCAATAAAATTGTGCTTTGGAATAAACAGCAAATACTCACTACCCCTCTCTCATTCTTTCTGGCTCCAGCAATGGATGATTAGTTTCTTCCTATCCCTTGTTATCTTGGATGTATTCTTGGAGGAGGGTTCCCTTAACCTCTTCTGAAACTTTCCAGCTCTTAGCATCATACCACTGGACCCACTGAAGCTTCTAGTGCTAAGTAGAGAGAGGGAGGAGCATTTGGTTCTAAGGGTAGGGCAGGGGAGGAACTCCACTGAGATCAGACCCCAGGCTGCTTGACATGTTTCTTATGGTTCTTTCAATATCATAGTCTTTTAAAAATAAAGAAAAAGGCATCTCGCTGTGTGGGAGCTATTCTTCCACTTAACTTTTGAAGCTTATTGAGCCAAAAGAGTGTCTGCTTCCTTGTCTGGATTCATATCACAAAGCTGTCTCCTCTTAACTTCCACTGGCCTGGCCCAATTTAGCTTCAAGTTTTGATTTCTCCTTACCAGTTTGACGGATGCTGGTTGGTGATAGGATGAAATGATTTCGCTGTTAAATATTTACCAGGGTAGAAAATGCCAAGGCTCAAACTATGGAAAGAACCTTGGTGTCCTTTGACAGATGAAAGGATAAAGAAGATGTGATGGCTGGCATAGATCATGCATTTCAGATGACCCAGTCTCTCTCAGTGAATTCTCAGCCTTCCAGGGTGATTTTCTACACCTCTCCTCCTTCCTAAGAGGTGTGTGAGGCATCTTACCGGGTTCCTGCAGTAGATGTCCTCTGGAGGCTTGCTAGTTTCTCCTATGGCATGGTTTGTCGGTCTGCACCATTACCTGATAGTCACTGTGGATGGCCCATCCCATACGGCCCTCTCAAGTCACGTCCTGGCATCCATTCCTGGAGTCTGTGGTCCTAGGCCTTTCATGAAGACCCCTCACCTGGGATCTCTTCATCCTGCTGGTGCCCTGGTCCTTCCATCACCTCCCCTCCCTTCAGCAGGGCATGTGGGCACCTCTGTAGGCATGGTGGGGCCAGTGGGGAGCCCTGGACACTGTCTCATGCTTACCTGACTATACTCAGCTTGCTCTGCCCCACTGCTCTGCTGCCTGGTGGGTATAGAGCCAAGCAGTGGGGCACGGCTCCCCAAGAAGCCAGAAGCCTCTTCCAGGCTTCTCCCTGGGAAGCAAACCTAAGCCACAGGATTGAGGATGCCTCAGTGCTGAACAATGTTCTCACACTCCCACTTTCTCAAGGTTTGGGGCTCCAGAGGAGAAGAAAATGCCTCTGACCTTGATTCCTTTTTTTTCCTTTCCCAAACCTGAAGAAGGTGTTGAAACATTCAGGCTGGTCACTTCTCTGTCTTATCTCACAGGCCTTCCCCATCTAAGATGGAGACCACCAGCCATTGATCGGTCAAAGAAGGGCACTGTGGAACTTAGAGATCCCTTCTCTATCTCCATAAACCTTTGCTTTTAATATTTTCAAACTTACTAAATTACTTAAGCAAAAAACCCCAGATTTGAAGTTCAAATGGCTTATTTTATTATTTTTTGCAGTATTAATCTTTTCCTTGTGTGGTACAATGAACCTCAAGGTTGCTTAAAGGCAGGAGGCCCAGAAGTATTGGATTTAAAACAAAAAACAATAAGTCAATTATACCTATGTGTCTAGATAAAATTATGTCATTGTATATTAGTATTATTATATAATATATAATTTATATATACATTTAATTGCCACACTCAATAGTAGGGAATGAATGGGGACACTCAGGGGTGAGAGGTCATCATACTAGCTACTTAGTGAGACAGAGTACACTGCCCATTCTCTCTCCTCCTCTGCACACCATTGCCAAGATAAGAAATGCAGGTTATCCAGGCCTTTTGATCACCTATAAATCCTTCCTGAAGAATTTAATGAACAGTTAGTTAAAGGTAGTCCCACAGATTTTTATTTCTCTCCACTGTTACATTAATGAATTAAATTGAAAATGCTACAAGATAACCTATGAATAAATATTATTTAAATGAGCATGGGGGGGATCCCTGGGTGGCGCAGCGGTTTGGCGCCTGCCTTTGGCCCAGGGCGCGATCCTGGAGACCCGGGATCGAATCCCACGTCGGGCTCCCGGTGCATGGAGCCTGCTTCTCCCTCTGCCTATGTCTTTGCCTCTCTCTCTCTCTCTCTCTCTCTCTCTCTCTGTGTGACTATCATAAATAATAAATAAAATTAAAAAAAAAAATAAATGAGCATGGGGTATGTGTGTCTGTAACCTTGTCTAATTAAATATCAAATTAAACCTAGAAAATAAAGAAGGGCATGTTTGTTGGGGAATTGCAATGGGAGAGACCCAAAATCAAAATCAGCATAGCCACACACTGAACTTGAGATATCCAAGAGAGTGTATGGTGATAAGAAAGGGAAGGACCATCTACTTTTTAAGTTTGGAAGGCAAAAATCAGAATTTGATGATGAATGTCCATGCTGATTTCTGAGTCTATCTTTTATTTATTTATTTATCATGCCCTGAGCCAAAGGCAGACACTCAACCACTGAGCCACCCAGGTGACCCTCTGAGTCTATGTTTTAAACCAGGGTCTTACCTTTTTATTTTTTTAACTGCAACCCTTAATAAGAAAAACATTGAATTTCCTGTGATGTACTCTGATCTATTCTTTTTTGTTGTAGTCTATCCTTTCTTTAATTTTTAAATTTGATTTTTTTAAGATTTATTTATTTATTTGAGAGAGAGGGAGCATGTGCACACACATGAGCAATGGGTGGAGGGACAAAGGGAGAGGAAGAGGATCTTGAGGAGACTTGTCGCTGAGCATGAGCACTATAGGCACAGGGGTCAATTCCACCACCATCATGACCTGAGCCAAAATCAGGAGTCAGATGCTTAACTGATTGAGCCACTCAGGCAGCCCTGCTCACACTACCTTTAAAAATGTTCCTAAGAATATGATCCAAAGACCTCCCCTCTCTCTCCTCAAACACTGTATCATAACCTCCTGGGGTTCTTATCTTAAAATGCAGATTCTCAGGCCATTATTTCTTTCTTAGACTCTGAAAGCAAATATGGGTGCCTTTTTCAGCGGCTCCCAACCATTATTCTCATTCTGGCAGGGGCCTCAGAGGAGAGCTGGGATGAGCACAAACCATGGGCTCTGAGGAGTAAGTCTGGGCCTAAGTTGGTAGCCTGATCTTAGGTAGGTAGCCTGAAGAAGATGTAACAGGTACAGCCTCTTGGAGTTTGGGGGAAGCTGCAGGACAAACAGGCCAGAGATCACATGGTAAAAAGAACAGAAATGTACTGAGGAGAGCAGAGCAAGGGGAAGGGCAGAGAACCAAGCAAGGTCCCCTTAGGACCCTTCTCTGTGGATACTCAAAATACAGAGTCTCAGAGTAAGAACTGGGATTCCAATTTAAATAAGCTCCTCAGGAGGGTTTTATGCAAATGCAGTTGTAGAGGCATTGCCAGGCATAAATCATATCATTCACTTTCCCAGCAGAAGATTAAAATTTGCAGCTTCAGGCATGGAATAAATGTTTAACATGCAGCCATCCACCGAAGTGAGATTTAGTTACTTCACTGTTATTACAAGGCATGCTGGCTTCTTTCAATGGAGACTTCCTTCTATTTCCTGCCATACTTTCAACAAAATATTTGATTTTCTACAGGAACCCCAGTAATTGGTTTCAGTTGTTAAATGAAATTTAGATCCAGTTCTCACTACCAGGTGGGACACAGGACCAGTGTCTACCCAAGGACACATGAGGACAAACACAGTAGCCAGTCTGAAATAGGATTTCTGAATGGGATGACTTTAAGGGTAGGTCATTCTCTGCTAAGATCTGAAAAAAATTTCATCATCTTCAAAACCAAATCCAGAAAGCTAATATATTAATTTTTAATGAAGAAAATGTAAGTATCAGGAAGATGGATGCTCATGGACCCTCTCCCTATGGGCAGTTTTCCTGGGGTGCTGAAATTATCATCAGAATATTGCTTGGTAATCATGTCATTAGAGCAAGTGGAACTGATCAAGTAAACCTAATGCCCACTGATGCTGATGGATTCATCTCAGCCCCTCTCTGGGGATAAGGTCAGCAGGTCCCACTCCTGGGGGAAGAGGGCACTTTCTACACTGCACATTTTGGAGACACACTGCTAATGTAAGAATCTAACTTTTCTTTCTCATTTATATAAAAGAATTTCAACCTTTTTCCTTCTATTTGCTTCATATAGGAAATTCATGCAGGGCAGCCTGGGTGGCTCCGCAGTTTAGTGCCGTCTTCAGCCCAGGGTGTGATCCTGGAGACCGGGGATCAAGTCCCACATCAGGCTCCCTACATGGAGCCTGCTTCTCCCTCTGCCTATGTCTCTGCCTCTCTCTCTCTCTCTCTCTCTCTCTCTGTGTCTCTCATGAATAAATAAATAAAATATTAAAAAAAAAGAAAATTCATGCAAGCAAAAGACAAAATTAAAACTTCTATCCAGGGGATTCTTCTAGATTGTCCCATCTTCATCAATCGTTCTTATCTTTTCTGAGCTCATCGGCCCTCCTCCCCTCCTCAACCAGGCATAGGTCCCGCTCCAGGGAAGGAACTGGGGACAGGGTGGAGAAGGAAAGCAGAGCACACGGTTGAGCACTTTCTTGGGAAGGAATTTAGACATGCTAAATAGGACAACAGCAGTTTGAGCAGCCCAAAGTGTGCTCTACAAGATCACAGTGGCAAACACTCTGTGAGTTTGCTTATTAGCCCATGTTCTCTTGTAAGGGAAATTTCATCATGAGCTGCCCCCTGCTCAGGGTAGCAGAGCTGGTCAGTTGAGAGCAAGGTGATAATGGCTGCTGGTACTTATGGATCATTTACCTATATCAATCACTGTTGGAATATTTGAATGCCTAATTTGCTCCGAGCACTTTTCTACACACTGGAGACATAAAAGTGAACAAGCAAAATACTTGCTCTTATGACACTTTCATTCTTATGTGGAGACAAACAATTTTTTTAAACAAGTAAAATTACTAGTCTCTAAATGGTGATACGTACTATGGAAAATTATCAAGGTAGGAAAGGGGGCCAGCCTAGAGGAGAGTAGGATTTTAAATACAATGGCCAGGAAGTCCTCTTGGCTGAAGGTGTCATTTGAATAAGTCCCACAGGAAGGTCAGGGAGTGAGCTCTCTGGATATCTTTGTGGAGGGGACCATTCTGGGCAGAGCAAGTAGCAAGTGCCAAGGCCCTGAGCAGCCACAATGGCTGGATCAGTGTGCTGGAGTAAGAAGGAGGGTGGAGGAGATGACATCAGAGGATAGCGGGTAGAGGGTTGGGCCAGTTGTGCTGGGCCCTTTTTTATAGGCCACTCTAATGACTGTAGTTTTTACTCTCTGGTGAAATGGGAAGCCTCTGGTGGTGGGAAATAAAAGAGAGACATATTCTGAATAAAGTCACCATTTCCTGTGGCAAGGAAGACTGTGGGAGAGGCAGGTAATGGAGGAAGATTGGGAGTTCAGTTTGGATATATGAAGTCTGAGCTGTCTACTGGATACAAACATGGAGGGAACAGGCCTGCCCGCATACATTTGAGAAGTGCCAGTGTCTAAGATGGAAGGTGCTCACCTAAGGAGAAAGGAGGGAGAGCAGGAAAAAGGCCAAACTCCACCCCTGAGTCACTTCACTACTTAGAGATCTGGGAAGTGAAGGAAAGCCTGCTCTTGAAACTGATCATGAGAACCCATGGGGGCAAAGCAGGCCCAGCAGCGGGATGCCAAGGTGAAGGAGGAGAGAGGGGTCAACTGTGCCCAATCCTGCACCTAGGCAATGGGAGAGGGTTTGGCACTGAGACAACTGTTGACAGCAGCTTGGGTGGAGAGCTGGGGGGGGATAGAAGCTTAATGGGAATGGTTTCAAGATAGTAAGGGAGAAGAGGAACTGAAAACACAATAGACTATCCTTTCTCAAGTCTTGCTCTAAAGGGAAAAAGATAAATGGAGTAGTAGCTGGAGGAGGGGGATGTGGAGTCAAGAGAGGGCCTTTTCACTTTTTCATGGTAGGAGGAATTACAGTTTGTATGCCAACGGGCGTGATGCATTAGAGAAATGATCCAGGAAAGGATGAGGAACGATCCCACTGTGGTACTCTTGTGTAGGAGAGAGGGGAAGGCACACACAGAGGTCCTCGGTACCAGGAAGGGAGGCACAGATGCTGGCTACTGAGTTGAGGTGGTGGTAGGAGTGCATGGATATTCTCTCCTGATTGCTTTTGGATTCACAGTCCCCAGCTGAGAGTGAGGATGGCAGGAAGTGTGGGAGGTTTATAGAAAGGAAAACACACTGAGGAGAGAGGAAGAAGGGATAGATTAAAGCAGTGCAATCCTGCTCTAAGTGCTTTCATTAATTCATTAATCCGCACAAGAGCCCTATGCAGACTGGTAGAACTAGTCTCCCTCATACAATGGATGGTCTGATGAAATAGGTATGCCGGGTAATGCCACACCTGGAGAGAGGTAGCCCTCACCAGCTGAGTAAAAGCAAGGGCCGTGTCCCGAGAGACTCCTCTCAGATTCCAAAGAACTTTAAGGGTTGATTTCTGTGTATCCTTATGATTTGCCTTAGTCTTCCTAACTCAGTAGTGGAGGCTTCATTCCATGTAATAAAAAGAGTCTAAAGTAACACAGTGGTATAATTAAAATCTGACCCAACCCTCTCTCTGCTGGTCTGATGGTGTGGCAGGAGGTAGGATTTCCATCTACACCTAACGGGCCAATTCTGGGCCCTTCCCATATGGTAGCAATACTTCTGGTTCTACCTCAAGAGATGTTTAATTAATTGGCATCACTGCCCAAAAGCATTGCATAAAAATGACAAATATGGACATTAGAGACTGGTACCTTTTGAAAAAAAATGAAAGAAGCTATTTTAATCAAGGCGAAGAGAACTGAAGTATTTAGCATTTTGGCGATCAGGTTTGCATGAACCACCTCTCAGACTCGAATTTGAGGAGGTTTCTGTGTACAACTCAATTTACCAATTAATAAAAGTGTTTTCTTTTTTGTCTCTATTCATTACTTTTCCTTGATCCCAAAGTTACAGTCTTATCTTAATGTGTCAATACAAATGGTGACAACTACTGATTGTGAACACTCAGTCTAGTTCCAAATACTTTAATAAAAAACACATGTAACCATGCATATCTGCCAAGCATTAATTAAAATAATTTTTCTACCATCTTCCCCCTTTCAAGTAGGACTTATGACTTTGGCATATGTCTTTATCAGAAAAGGAAATATATGCTTTTCTGGTTTGGGAAGGATACATGAAGAAAGATAGTAGTACTTCACAGCTAAAAGCAGTCTAACTAAAATCTGAGACTAAGTGCCCCCATTTAGGTTCTAGTTTTGAGATGTCGACCCAAATCAATCTGAATTTGGTTTGAAAAAGGTTTTTTATGGCTCACTTTGGTCTAGATATACAGAATTTTAATTTTTATAAATAAGGTATGCCAACTTGACCTGAAGTACCTCCACAGAAGAATGCTCCTTTGCATGAACTGAAAATCCATGTCCTTTCTCTTCATTACCATCTATTTTCTGGATTTCAACATAAATTGGAAGTAAGGAAATAGTATTTCAGAATTTAGCTCACACCATTTAGATCCATCTCTCTTAAAGTCACTATTAAAAAAAAAGACAGCACTCACATCAATTGTTTGGTTCATATACTGATGGAAAGACACAAGCAAAAGAAAAGGCAAAAAAAGGGGCACCTGGGTGGCTCCAGTGGTTGAGCATCTGCCTTTGGGTCAGGTTGCTATCTAAGTCAATTCAACCTATTTAAAATTGCAAAGATAATCAATATTCTGGTGTTCAGAACAAGTCCACCAAGCAAACATTTTTCCTTACAGATTTTTTCTTTCAACTATTAAACCATATGATAATACTTGAGAGGTTATTATTATTATTTTTTTTTTTAGAGAAGGGATAGGGGTGAAGGGAAGGAGAGAAAATCTTAAGCAGGCTCCACACCCAGCAGGGAGCTTGATCCATCTCACAACCCTGAGATTATGGTCTGAACCCAAATCAAGAGTTGGATGCTTACTGAGTCACCCGGGCACCCCTATTTCTAATTTTATGAAAAATTAATTTTGTAAAAATAAAGATTGAAACTGCCTGAACTTATACTGATTAACAAGAACAATAGTTTACCATTCATTTAAGTATGGTTTAGTAGTTGATTAGTAAAGAGATAAAGTTAAAATGCTTTTCATGGTGTTTGGGGATTAATTTTCAATCTATCCTTACTACAAATTAGTAAATTATTCCTCTTTAGCTCTGGACTCTTTTTTTCCTCACTCAGATTCTATTGAGAGCTATTCTTGCTCCATGCTAGTCGGCTTAACCAGCTACTTCCTTGTATCAAGGCACTTGTTTGCCAATTTCGGAGATTCTGTCTTTTGATTTGCAAATGCATAGGTCAGAT
Source organism: Canis lupus dingo (assembly GCF_003254725.2). NCBI lineage: Eukaryota > Metazoa > Chordata > Mammalia > Carnivora > Canidae > Canis > Canis lupus. The sequence goes on from NC_064272.1 coordinate 1,879,371, forward strand.
GTTATATAACAGGGTCCCCATCAATTTTATTTCTTAGATTTGCTTTGTTAAGTTTAGCAAAAATGCTTGCCAACATATACTCATTAACTAGGAATAATTTCTCGATTTGCATATTGCTGATGCTTTCTATCTGTCTCTATTCTGAATGTTCCTGAAGCCCCTGTAGGAAAAATAACATATGGGTTGCATTTGAATAGGAAAATAATTCTCCCATTGCACAGAAATTACAGTTGCGATGATTCTTTTACTCTTAACCTTTAGACACTCTTCTGTTTAGGCACTGTCAAAAATTCTAGGAGCTCATGTACTATTAGGGGTTATACATTTATAAGGCGGTATATACAAAATGCTATAAGACTGAAGATGGGGTAATTGATTACTCTGTAGAAAGCTTGACAGAGAAGCTAAACCTTGAGATAAGACTAGATGTTTGCCAGAAAAAGAAGTATAGACAGACTTTCAGATAGAGCGGGAAGATGTGGAAGGGGTGAAGTTTCATTATGTTAAGCTCACTAATTATTACAAAATTATAATCTGGTTTACCCTGCTTCTATTACCAAAGATGAAGGTCTACCCTGGAAAATAATGGAAGATTGCACTTCAACTTCAACTATGTATCTATTTCATCTCATAAATACCAGCTTTCCTGAAAAACGATTAAACTCCTTTTCACATCAAAATGTATCTGTGCTGCCATCATCCTTCACCCAGGACATTTGTTACAGCTTTCCAAGGCAACAATTCTTTATTTCAAAAACTCTAAGATAAAGCTTTAATAACTGATCATAAGTGATATAGTACTCTCTCCAGAAATAATAATATTTTAACAGATTGATCCTAAATGCAAAAAAGGCTTACTGAAAACTAATAAATCTTTATTTGTGGAATTTTAGTTGTTTTAGTAGATTGACGGAGATAGATTTTAGTATAATAATGTCTATTATAATAGAATGGACAAAATTTGTGAGATATTTTTTCCTCCTTTAAGTAACCAGACATTAATGTTGTCTCTTGGCCATGATAATCCTTGTTCCATTCGACCTTTATAATCGAGATTATCTTTCCCAATCCATGATGACTGATTTCACTGGAAGCTGGGATATCTTTTTTGAGTCTTAATTTGTTTTAAACCTAGGAAGAAGAAAGGCAATTTTAGAAAAAAATGCAGAGAATAATTTTTTTTAAGATTTTATTTATTTATTCACGAGACACACACACACACACACAGAGAGAGAGAGAGAGAGAGAGAGAGAGAGAGAGGCAGAGACACAGGCAGAGGGAGAAGCAGGCTCCATGCAAGGAGCCGGACATGGGACTCGAACCTGGATCTCCAGGATCAGGCCCTGGGCTGAAGGCGGCGCTAATCCGCTGAGCCACCTGGGCTGCCCCAGAGAAGAATTTTTACTCATTCAACTGAACAAGATTGCGTTAAAAGTATTTTTCCATTGTAATGAAGCTTAAAAAATGGTAATTTACCTAACTTTTTTCCATTCCTATAAAAATCCTTTCATCACTGTTCTGGTTTCCCCGCTAGTGAATAAAAATGTAATATAAATACATTAATTAAATTTCTAATAAGATTCTGTAGCTGTTGGCCCTAAACTCTAGGGAAAGCATAAAACCCTAATTACAGTTTATCAGTTGCAATTAAGTCTTCCAACTACACCCTAGATGTACTTGAGAAAAGAGTTGCTAGCAAATTTTAGACAAGATTGAAGGCTCTTTCTATGGCTGTCAAGGGACTGCTATCAACCTATGGGAGAAAATCCTAACCCGAGTTTGGGAAGTCTTTATCATATAGTAGCTCTTATTTTCCTGAGATAGACTCAGGATATAGTTTCTTGGTGCAGTGGCTCTTGTGGAGTTGGGTTGGTCTTAAGTACAATGGCTATGAATGCCTTTGTTGACTTTGGGTCAATACTGTTGAAGCTCCTGCAGCATTTCACTTTTCAAAGGTCCCTGTTTCAATTGCCTCAAGTTAAGCCCTCAGGGTGAGGCAGGGAGTAGTTGGGAAGACTATTACTATAAAGCAGAGAAGCAGGACAAAGATGGGATATGGTCCTCCCTGGAAAGGACTAGGATGGAGTACAGGAAGTTGAGGGATGATCCAGCAATTTTTGGAGTCATACTTGGAGCCTACAATGAACTTTTTAATGCTAGAACCTTTTTAAAGCTAGAAAGTGTGACTGTTCTTTCTGGCTTATGAAGTTCATCCAGCACATGTAAAGAGACTTCCATTTAGCTTCTTCTGATTGGGTCCTTTCAGTTGTAGTATCTATGAACTTCAACACTGTTTTGGTTTTTTATCTAAAAGGATTCTGAGCCCCTCACTCCTAGTTTCTTGCTTCTTCCTCATGGGGCAACTGATAGACAGTATTCCGATTATCAACAGCTATATAACTACAAACTACGCCTCAAACTTAGATGCTTCAAACAGTTACATATATACATGTATTTTTTCCACACAAACCTACAACTTGGGCTGGGCCCAGTGGGAGAAGCTATTTTGTTTTCTGTAGTGCTAACTAGGGTTGTTCCATTTGGGGATAGGACTTACCTTCAAGATTTCTTGCTCATATAGCCAGAAAGTTGGTAATGGCTATTGCTAAGGAGCTCAGTCAGGCATAGGGGCCTGAGTCAACACTGATTTCTTTCCATGGGATGCTTGGGCTTCTTCAAAGCATGGTGGCTGAATTCCAAGGAACTAGGCAGAACTTTGTGGCTTTTCCTATCCTAGTGTAGGAAACCACTCAGTGTCACCTTCACTGCTTCCATTTAAAGAAAGAGTAACAAGTTCAGCCAAATTCAAGGAAGAGGACACTTGGACTCCTCACTTGATAAAGGGGTGGCCAGATCCCAGAAAGAGCTACTATTATGGTCATCTTTGGAAAATATAATTTTCCCCTGAGAGGTATCCTGTTCATAAGGTACTTGACATCCTGTGTTCTCTCTATCCACATTGTACCAGCCTTCAGGCTCCTGATTCTTTCATGGAAACTTTTGAATATACTTCAGCGCCCACCAAACCATTCTTTTTTTATATATAAAATATTTTATTTATTTATTCATGAGGGACAGAGAGAGAGAGAGACATAGGCAGAGGGAGAAGCAGGCTCCATGTAGACAGCCCGATGTGGGACTCGGTCTAGGGACTCCAGGATCATGCCCTGGGCCAAAGGCAGGCACTAAACCGCTGAGCCACCCAGATGTCCTCCACCAAACCATTCTGTACATACCAACTGCCTAATGAAAATGTAATGTCTGAAATACTCTTTTAACATTAATTTTAAGTTAGCTTGTAGACTAGTTTATTTTATAATTAAGCATTGTGGGAATAATTTCACAGGTCCCTTGAGCACTAAGATTCTCTCTCTGTATCTTTCTTAGCTTTAAGATTATATGTAGAGTATATATTATCTACTGTGAGGAACATTCTATGCAACAACTGGCTTATACTTTTCAGAATGCTGATGTCATAAAAGACAAAAGACGGCAAAATTGTTTCATGTAGGACTATCACAGTTAAATGCAGTGTGCCATCCTGGATGAGATCCTGGATCCAGGAAAAATGCTACAAAGAACAATGTTGGCACAATGGCAAAATTCAACTACTATAGAAACAATAGACATTGTGCAAATATGCATTGAATTTAAATGAGTTTAATTTGAATATATTTGAATTCCAATACTTAGAGTGGCTTGATCAACATTATGGCAATCATAAAAATCAACACTTGTTTTTATCACAAATAAATAAATCCCCACCAATCAGCAGTGAGGCATGATCAGGTTAGGCAAATAAATGGAAAATATTTCATCAAATAACCTCTCTAAAATAGTGAGGACTTTTCAGTGATCTTGGCAGCAACCCCGTGAGCCATTTCCCTTGCATTCATCTGAGTGCTTTCCCAACCAGGAGAGCCTCTCACTCCTACCCACAGTACAGAAATGAGCATCCTTGCAGACCCCTTTTGGATTCAGACTTTTGCCCAAGTCTTGTCAATTCCATTGCCATCTGCTCCTTCATCTGCCCAAGTCTAAACCTAGACAAGCCTCTCCCTCCTAACTGAAGTTCCCCCTTCACTCTAGAGTTCCCACTACAGGGTAACCTAGAGTCCTAGATCCTTGTTGTCCTTTTCCCTCTAAGGACTAGCGTCTGGTTCAAAGAAGATTTCAAACAGTACCCCCTGCCCCCATAACTACCCAATAGCAACTCCAATCTCATCGTGTCACAAATATTAAAAATTTTAAATATGACAGGCATACTACTTATTCGATGACAAGCAACCCCTGCCACTGGTTACCCTTGGCCTTTCTCTTCTCCACAATGTTCTGGCTTACCCAGGTCCCTCCCTGGCTGAACTGACTCACCCGTTTGATGCTTCCTGGCCTCCTTCCCAATCCCTCAGCCATTTTTCCTCTTCTCCTCTCTCCCAGATGTTTTTTAAGAAGCTCAGTTTGGTTTACTTTCTCTCATACCACTCCCACCCCCGCCGGCCCCGCTGCCCTGTCCTTTGAGCTGTTTCTTGGCCCATTTCTGATTCTGCCCTGGAACCTGCAAGCGCAGGGGCTAGTATGGGGAAAGAAAGGAAAGGTGAGGAAGAGTGAGAAAAAGAATTAGCAAATGCAAGAGTCACTGTTTTGAATGGGAGAAGAGAAAGAGGCTGGACGTATTTATATAATTTTTTTTCATTCCCATCGAAGTCAATAGCTGTGAAACACCACATAAAAGGTGAGGAGATGGGGTAACTGGGTGACAGGCCTTAAGGAGGGCACAGATGTGATGAACACTGTGTGTTATACGCCACTGATGAATTACTGAAAACTACATCTGAAACTAATGATGTACTATATGTTGGCAATTGAATTTAAATTTTAAAAAAAGAAAAAAAAAGGAAAAAAAGGCAGGAATGAATGTTTTCACTAGAATCAAAACGCAAAAAAAAAGACATTTCCTTTTCTTAATCAAGTTAAATCTGTTTCTGAGCTCACCTTTTCAAGAGCAATGAGATGCCCAGTATCAACTGATTTCTGTGGCTTTCTCCCCTCGCACTCCAGGCTCCCCCATGTTATACCAGGATCCTGAGCTTCTGTCATCCAGAGAAAGCGGGAGAGAAGTGTCAGCGGTTGGTCCTCACCCTACTGACATCCTCAGGGTCCAGATGGCTGTGAGCCTGAGGGGCAGCCAGGCCTCGCGAGCCCAGCCCCTCCCTTCTAGGTCCCCCCCCTCCTCGCCCCCAGAGGCCTTCACTGTGGCTGCAGGGCATGTGACAACCCACAGGCAGGTGTCCCATGACCTCCAGAGCTGGGTTGATTTAATGGGCAACCTGACTGTAAGCCAACAGGACTTGATGGGCACAGTGCTGAGCTGGAGAGTGAATTCGGTCCAAACATGGATCCAATGCTATCACATTTGATCTTTTATGAGGAACTGATATTCAAGATTTTCACAGAAAATCTCCTGTTTTACGGTTGCTGGCAACTAAAAAATCATAAACCCCTGTGGGTCTGACCTAACATGTCCATGACCCATATAAGCTCCCTCACTGGCAGTTTGCAGATTCTGAGCCTCAGAACCAAGTCCCCTACACTAGAAATGGGCCCCTTCCTCCTTCCACTTAAAGCCATGCCTGCCACTCCCCTCCCACTTTGTCAAACCCAGTGATTGTGTCAATAGGCCTGCATTAGATTTGGGCTAAGGGAAAAATGTCTGTTTGGGGATTGCCTTTTGTGGAAGGGCTATTCCTCTTTCTTTCAGCTGTCAACTGTGAATTCTACATCCTGAACAGCCTCCGGAGGTATTGGAATCTTGGACATCAAGAACCCAAACCCAGCTGCCTTTCCTCTGCATGTTTGATTGTCAAGTAGAGCAGAAGCATAGTGTAAAAACACATGTGGAGCATTTAAGGAATCACAATTAACCAACACTCACGTACTCAGGCCAGAAAGCAAAAACCACAAAAGTCTCCTGTATCCTCTCCTGATCTTGTCCCTTTCTCCTCCAAAATATTCTATCGGGAATTTTGTGAAAACTATTCCCTTGCTCCTCTTAAGAGATCAATTCCCTACATACAAACTCTAAAATATATTGTTCCATTTAATCTACCTTGAACTTTTTATATCTCAACTTAGAATGCATACATTCTGCCTCTTTTGGTCAGTATTATGTTTAGGGGATCTAACCATGTTACTGAGAATAATAGTAAATTATTTCTTCTGCTAGATATCACAACTTATTTCTCTACTGTTGATGTACAGGTAGATTTGGGTTGTTTTCTGTGCTTTGCTATTACTGACAGTGCTGTGTAAAAATTATTGTACATTCTCTCCCAGGGTTTATGTGCAAGAATTTTTTTTTAGAGTATGTCGTATAGTGAAATTGCTGGCTAGTAGAATAGGTGCATGTTTTACCTTGCCATTTACAGTTTTCCAAAAGTGGTTTAGCCAGAGTGAATGTTTTCTCTAAATTGCTTTCCATGGTTATTATGCCAATTTACATCCCACTACCAGCGTATAACATCATTGCTTATACATAAAGTATTTCGTTGTTAAAAAATCTTGTTACTGCATTATCTAACTGAATTTTTAATTTTTTTTCAATGAATCAATCTAATATGAAAGGCATAACACCAGCAAAATTTTCAATACACTCTATTATAGGTTGCATTACAGAGTAGAAACCAGATTTTAGAGTTTTCAGGAATCTGTTGTCGTCATTATATTTATCTTGAATGACCTAGTGTCCTAAAAATAATCCAGAATTCTTAGGAGGTAGATCCCTCCTAGATATTAAGAATATCATGAGAAAAGTTATTTTATCATGATGAATTGATTAGATGGATATTTTTCTTTTTTGGTGAGGATCCCATTCATTATTATTTCCATCCTGGTATTACAAACTTTGATTAACAACTGTACAATTCCACTGTTAACCTTCTAAACAACTCCCTCTGATGATATAGGGAATTTTTATTTTATTCTATTAGTTTTTTTTATAATAAATTTATTTTTTATTGGTGTTCAATTTACCAACATACAGAATAACACCCAGTGCTCATCCCATCATATTCTATTAGTTTTGATTGACAACTTAGACTTAATGTTATGAAAAGTTAAACAAAATGCAAAATAAGTAGATCTCTTCTAAATCTCAAAAGATTATTTTTTTACATATTTGTATGGAAAGCAAGGAATATAAGGTCTTAAAACACATACTAAATCAAATTTTTGATCTTCTTCTGGGTATAAAATCCACTGACTGAAAACTAATTCTTCTTAATTAGAAAACAGAGTTAATTCCTGACAGTGCAACAACTGTCTTGCCATGATGTGATATTTGTAGAGAACTAAAATAGCATAATGACACAAACCCTTCTGACTTGTGGGATTTCTAACAAAAAGGTTAAAACTGAATTATGTAGCCATGCAAATTAGCACAGGCTTCCTCTATAGTCTCATGTACTGGAACAAAACAGGAGCTGTTCTCAACAAAACTAAGCTGTTGAGAATAAAAATCAGAACTCAAAACAGTAAATAGGAGCCATCAAATCTTTGTTTTCCTAAGCTGTTGAAGTTTAGAGCTCCCAAGTGAGTCATCACAAGTGTAAGTGCTAGGTGTAAGGAGGGCCATAGGAAATCCAATTAGCTATTATGTTTAGACTTATTTTAAAAACAGAGGTGTCAAAAAGCCTTTGTTGCCTTAATACACATGATATTATTCTTCCTATCTGCTAGGATAACATAAATGGAACTGTATTAAGAAAGAAAGTATTTCAGTATGTATTCACACGAGCGCTTCACATCCACAGGTTATATATTGTATGCAGATAAACCACGGAAAAAGAACACATGGTTCATACTCTTCAGAGTTTGTATTTAGGGGTGAGGAAGAAAAAAGTTTTTATCTATGGGAACTCACACTTTCAAAGTATCTTATATGCTATACGATGACCCAAATACACTTTACTAACTAGAAACCTAGAGTCTAAGTCTAAGGGATAGAATAACTTGTCAAAGACTTCACATCTGAGAAGTGGTGGAGCAGCTTATTCAATGTCAGTTTGGTCTGATTCTATAGCCAATGTTTTTACCCAATGACACCCAAACACACTACCCCCCTCCCAGGTCTTTATCTATTTGCTATTATTTATACCTCTAACTATGTCCATGTTTACATTTACCTATGTCTGAATCATATGGAGCTATATATTTAATATAGAATAGTGGAAAACAAGTTAAAAATCAGAACCACATGAAAAATGAATAGGAAAATAGGACTAAGGGAAAGATACAGAGGCCACAGTGTCCAGCACAGTCACAAAAATTGGGGTTTTGTGGTGGTGTCTTGGCTTCCTGGTGTCAAAGCAAAGAGGAAAACATGGTAATTTCCAAAGTATACATTGTCTACTTGGGGCAATAAGCTAAGGAGAGTTCATCATGAAAGAGTTCATGGAAAGGGTGAATTTGTGCAGTGTCTTTAAGGAAAAGAGAGAGGCAGCTTGGCATAGAGAATACGTTCTTCATCAGTGATACTCAAGCAGAGGTAACTCCTCCTCTGGGACATTTGGCAGGAGCTTTCAGATTGCATCCCTGATAACCCCGTGGGGGTCGTGGCCCTCTGCTGAGAATTCTGCTATGGTGCACTGTACTGCTATTGACAGTGTACTAATCGGGGTGAGAGCCTCTCAAGTGTAAGAAGGAAAGGGAGGATAATACCAGTTCTAGATAAAAGCAGTGGAAAGAGTCATTTATTCATTCACTTATTCTAAAAACATTCAGCATAATGCTAGTGCAAAAGGTAATATAAGGGGCAGCCTGGGTGGCTCAGTGGTTTAGCACTGCCTTCAGCCCAGGGCCTGATCCTGGAGATCCAGGATCAAGTCCCACATCGGGCTCCCTGCATGGAGCCTGCTTCTCCCTCTGCCTGTGTCTCTGCCTCTCTCTCTCTCTCTCTCTTTGTCTGTCTCTCATGAATAAATAAATAAAATCCTTAAGGAGAAAAAAAAGGTAATATAAGACAGAAGAGTAGAGCATGTACTGTGTTTGAGAATGGATGAGAATTAAGTGCTTCTGTGTGCTACAAGCTATGTTAAGAGCTTTGCATATATAATTTCATTAAATCTCTACCATGACTTTGTGAAGTAGGAATAATGATCATCTCATAGGTCAGAAGACCTGAGCTCGGAGAGATTAAGTAACTTGCCCAAGGTAACAAGTATGAAGTGCCAGGATGGAAGGACACTCAGATGCTATCTGTCCCTACGCAGCCTATTTCCACTCTCCATTTTCAAAGCCACCCCCTTCTTTAAAAAAAAAAAATTATTTATTAATGACATACACACACACACACAGAGAGAGAGAGAGAGAGAGAGAGGCAGAGACACAGGCAGAGGGAGCCTGATGTGGGACTCAATCCCGGGTCTCCAGGATCAGGCCCTGGGCTGAAGGCAGCACTAAACCGCTGAGCCACCCAGGCCACCCCAAAAGCCACCCCCTTCTTGAACAATTCCAGGGGGCACCATGCCCATTGAATTCTGTGTAAATGGTGCCAGAACTGGGGAAGGAAATCAAAATGGCTTCCATTAAAACACACTCTCTCAAGGGGTTAATAGCCCAATTGTGGAGTAAAAACCAATGTGTGCACATTCCAAAAAACAACATAAAATACCAAAAAAGGACAACAGAGGTTGGAGGGATTCATTCTCCTGGGATTGCAGGCATGTTATCTGAGAAGGTGTAGAAGCAGCAGTATTTGAACTGAGCTAAGAAGGATGGATACAATTATGACAGATATTATTGTGTGGGAGAGATATTTTCTTGGAGAGACAGTGGCATGTTCCGTAAGACCTTTCCAGGGACTTGAGATTAGGACAATTCTGCTGGGAAAGGCTACATATACCCCTTGGGAGAGTGCATTGAATATAATGGACAGCAATGGACAGATCTGAGCTCCAAGTACACACCTTCACTGGTATCTCTCCAGGTCTGTATACTGCCTCATCTTCTCAGAGAATCTAGAATGCTTAGCAGAGGGCCACTGGCATATGAAGTCCCATCTAGTGCTCCAGTAACTTAAGGCCTCAGAATAGGAGGACTTTTGAAGGAGAAGGCAGTAGAATCAGGTTTCTGGACCTACCACTCCTCTTTCCTTCTTCCTGTTGCACTTCTATATGCTCCATCTTTAAAACATCAGACCTTTCCTTCCCAGTGTCTTGACAATGCTGGTTCAAGTAAAATAAAGGAGCTTGTTTTATAGCTCCAAGAATCCAACTTGGTGAAAGTGAGGGCTTGTTTGGCTCATAGATAAGACATCCTCGATTCCTCCTAGCCTGCTCTTAGACATTCCTACTTCATGGCTCTTGGATGCCTTCAAGAGAAATGCATAATTTGGATTTGGGTGCAGCAGCCTGCACACATATCACAAGTAGTCAAAGAAGGAAGAGAAACCAGAGTGATCTCAACTGCCACTAGGCCTCAGTCTTTGGGTAAATAAAGAAATGGGTTCCACAGAGCTGACTGCCATTTCAGAAGGGATTTATGTTGTGTCAAGAAATGTGTTGTATAGGGATGTCTGGATGGCTCAGTGGTTGGGCTCTGCCTTCATCTCAGGGCATGATCCTGGGGTTCAGGGATCAAGTCCCACATCAAGCTCTCCTCAGGAAGCTTCTGCCTGTGTCTCTGCCTCTCTCTCTCTCTCTCTCTGTGTCTCTAATGAGTAAATAAATAAAATCTTAAAAAAAAAATGAGTTGTATAGATGTCATTGCTGTGTAGGAAGAGGTTTAAACTACCCTGAAGTTCTGAACTCTGCTCCCATGCTGCCTACAGGGGTGACGTGGAATTGTTGCCACCACCTCACCTCTACCCACTATGACATGCTGCCCCACCCCACTGGAGAGGACAGGTTTGGTGATATGTGGAGAATTCAATCAGCAAGGAGATACCTTTTCTGAAAGTTCTGACAATCAGTTGGAAATCTCAGTGGGAACTGAAGAAATCTCAGTTGGGAAGAGAAGGGTGAGTTCAGAGGGCATCATCAAAGGCTGGCATACCTTGTGTGTAAAAAGAGTAGGAAAAAGAGAAAAATGCAGGGGAGTAATGAAAAGGGAAGAAGGTGAGAGAAGGAATTAAAGAGAGAATTAAAGCCAAAAAGCTTCAGAGGAAAGAGAATAGAAAATGGAACATGAAAGGAGAGGGTCGTTTGGAACTCTACTTTTCTTGGGTTGGTTTCCATCCTGAACTTTATTTAGTATTGGGGCAGTGTTGTTAGGAGACACCATCTCTAAGAGTCCCTGCTGGTAGATGTATCCTGCTGCCCACCCTGTTGTTTTTTGCTGCTATTTCGAAATCAACTCAGCCTCTAACATCCAGGGCTTCTTAGAACTTGGATGGCAATAGACCTAGAAATCAGGCTGGCAGCTTTATGGCACCCTCTGGCTCTTCACTATGTTTTTCCCTAAGTTTCCCTGGAGATCTGGGTAAGAAGTAAACTGAGTGCATTTGCTAATAGACATCAGTTTGAGCACCCCTAGCACTTTACCTGTGACCAGAAATATGCAGGCCAGGAAAGGGAAAGGTAGCCAAAATGTGAAAACAAAAAGATCTCTGAACTCCAGTGGGATTCACTCACACACACAATCTTAAGTTAAAACACAATCTGGGTTACTGGAATTTAGTAAAACATTGCAATTGGTCCTAAAAAGCAGGAGGGTTCAGGAGGCATGTGTTTCTTCTTGGCTCTGTCTTGCCTGGTCAATGTGGGGCAATGTTACTAGGTTAGACATTAGGGGCTACGTTTCCATAATAAATGTGTGTTGACATTTTAGGAGACCTACAATGGACATAGTTGGACCAGACCCACTGGATGATGCGTAAGTAATGAGGATGATAAAAAAGTTCAGTAGAGGAGCTGCTATGGGAAGGATGTGCCCCAATCCAGCAAGGAAGAGAACCTCCATTATGTAGAACATTATCTCCTCAGGCCCAGCAGCCTTCAAGGGGAGAAAAGACTGTAGTTTCAGGTCTTTGGACCTCTTCATATTAATAATGGTGGAGTTTTTTCAGAAACCGCTAATGCCTCAAAAAGCAAGTCAATCTTATTTGGAGAAAAGATCCACTTCCACCCCTGCCCCCTACCTAGCCTGTGTGCCTACTTGACTGGGATAGAAAATATGCAGCATAAATTCCTCAGGACTGTAACAAAAGGGAATTGAAGAAATCCCTTCACCCTCACAAATCTTTAAATGCTTTAAAGGTATAACTTGGATTCTGCATGTTCCATATAAAATTTTAAAAAATAAGTAAGTTGGAGCATAATTATTCATATGAAAAATATTCTTCTGCTTTGTAAAACGTGTTTTAATGGGTTCCACTTATAATATTTAAAATTAAAATGTGACTTGACTCCAGGAATTTATTCTATGCAAAACACTGTAGAAATCAATTTCTCATGGAAAATTACAACATAAGGCTACTTAGAGTAATAGCAGAAGATGGGAGGATGAATGAGATTACCAGGGGAAATCTTAGGGCTCCTCTGTTTTCCTGTCCCGAGTTTAGTAAGAAAGATGATTTTCCTATAGACAAGCGATGATGGAAATACCGAAATTAGAAGTCACCAAACAAAATCTTGACTACCTGAACTCAGACCTTGAAAAGGACCTGCAAAGACTGGATGATGCAAATCAAACTCTTCTCAGAAAAATTCAAGAGAAAGAAGAAGCTATTCAAAGGTCAGGCTTTGCAGCTGGAGAGGAAAGGGCTTCTCAACTGAATGGTCTTTAAAATAAAGAGAAGGTGGGAGGAAGGTTTCCTTTTTTTGTTGATAAATCTTGGTGTGTTAAATACTGAAGCATGAACTGTGATGCCCCCAGAAGCTTTATGTATCGATTTTGCATTAAATTCCCACATTAGGCTGATGTTGTATTTGCCACTGTGTTTGAGAGTCGATCTGGCTCCCTGAGACCTTGGCTTTCTAAACTGGGTTCCTGGCAGCTTCCTTATGACTGATCCACATCTAGGTGTCTGTATTTTGCAGTCTGGAAGGAGAGATTGCCCTGTCACTAGGACGAGCCAATGAGAGGGAGGAGTTGAACCATATCACATCTGAGAAGGAGGAAATCTTGAGGAACCTGGAATCAGAGACAGCAAAGTTGGTAAGAAGGTGTCTAGAAAAGGACCATGTGATGCATTTGGCTTGCAGTCAGCTGCTGCTCTCCTCCTCAGGGGATTAGCATCCATGATCATTGCTATGTCTGGAGAAATCAGAGGAGAAAGCTCTGAGAATGAAGCATTTGGCATGGGGTTTCCTAGGCCTGGGCTCTCTTCCCAGATCCTCTGTGTGGGGCCAGAGTGTACTCCCAACTCCCCTCCCCCCCTCCATACATTATCCCCAGACCATATTTTAGACACCCAGGGAGGGGGAAAGTACAAAAGCAGAGCAGTTTATCCCCTTTACCTCTTCCTTTCCACAGGAAAAAAGTAACAAGATTCTAAGCAGGAATGTGGTGGAGCTTCAGAAGAAGGTAAAGAGGGCCACCCTTGAAGGAGGTTCACTTCTTAGGAATCTTGACAGAATAGTATGAACCCCTGAACTCTCTAGTCAGAAAGACCCAAGAAGGAGCAACCAGCTAAATGTGTGTGCTCCCTCTCCTCTGCTGCCTACTCAATCTCTTAGGACAAACTCTGATTAACACCCCCACTTGTTCCCTGGCATTACAGATTTGATGAGAGAACTAAGGGACTATAGGAGAAAAGACTTTTCCCTCCCTCCCCCAACTGTTCTGTCCTCTTGTCTCTTCCCCCTCTTCCTCCTTGCTCCTTGTATAGTTGTTTTCATGGCCTATGGGAACAAAAAAGGTCTAACCAGCCACCCTGGATTTAGGCAGCTCCCATAAGCAAGAAGGAGACACTCTATCTGGGATCTAGGTTAATTAATCATCATTCCATAGCCCTGAGACCCCAAAGTCTAGCCCAGCTTTTTATGTCTGTGTGGACCCACTCAGTTCATGTTTTTGGGGGTGGTATTTCAGATTTCAAGGAGACGTAAGAATGATGGCCTTGATAAAGAACCCCTAAAGCAGATGTTGGCAGAACTGAAGGTGAGCAGAAAAGCAAACCTTGAGATTTTCTGGGAGATGTGTCAAGTCTAGGTCTGGGGAGGAACTGCTTTCAAAGGACTCTCCCAAGCTAGGTATGTCTGTGAGCTTATCAGAGTGAGCCAGTGTCTTTTACCTCATGGCCCATGTGACATTCAGGACATGATCAGTCACGTAACTGCAGAGGTAACTTCAATGCCATCAAAGTTGAGGGGATTGCTCCAGAGACCTCAACACCCATCAGTCACTAGAACACACGTGCTGAAGCACATGAGGGCCTGCCAAGAAGCTTAGGGTCTGAATGACACACAATACAGATATTCAAGTAGGATGAGAATACTAACTTCTGTAATTATACAGAGATATGTCAGTAATCTTATCTCATTTTCCAACCCATGCCTTATGGTCCAAAAAAGTTTTGTTTTTTTAAAGATTTTATTTATTCATGTAAGACAGAGAGAGAGAGGCAGAGACACCGGCAGAGGGAGAAGCAGGCTCCATGCAGGGAGCCTGATGCAGGACTCAATCCCGGGATTCCAGGATCACACCCTGGGCCGAAGGCAGGCACTAAACCACTGAGCCACCCAGGGATTCCCCCAAAAAGTTTATTTTTGAAATTTAGTTTATTTTTTTTCTTCTATTAGAAGGTAAGCCCAATGAGGGCAAGAGTTTTTAATCTATGTTCACTCCTATTTCTCCAGTGCCTAAAAACAGTGCTTGGCATATAGTAGATACTCAATATTTGCTGAATGAATGCATGAATAAATGAATGAATGAATGAATGAATGAACTAGATGCCCAACAGAGGACAGACAGATACCCTATTGGGAACCTTTCTGCAGATTTACATGGTGAATGTGGCAATTTGGCTGAGCCTACCATGCCAGAGCCCTATTATTCCTTTTTTTTTTTTTCTCTGAAAGGGAGGCATGAGATTTCTTTTTTGCTCTGTGATTCAGAGGGTGTGTGAGTACACCTTATGGAATATAAGAGGGAGAAAGAGGCCCATGAGCTTTGGTCAGTTGGGCTAGAGGAAGGAGGATGGTAAGGCCCAGAGACTGGGCAGTCAGATGACCAGGGCACAAAGGTCAGCTCTGCCACTGTGTGACTTTCAAAGTTAAGCACTTAACTTCTTGCCTTTGTCTTCTCATCTAACAAATAGAGCTAATGATAATACCCACCCCAGATTATTACAATGTGTCTTCAATCCCTCAATATAGGGTAGCTATTTTTATCATGTTTCTTTGCTGGTCTGGAGAGAGGGTGATCACTACCCATTTGCTTTCCACAAGACAATGCTATTCACTTTCGGCTGTCTTCCAGGTGAGACTACAAAAGTCAACAGAATCCTGCACAAAGCAAGAGAAGGAGCTGTTCAAGGTAGAGGCAGTTTCTCCTCATGGAAGGTCTGTCCAGGATATAAATGGCAGAGAACACCAAAGGTCTTAGAAACAGGACAGCTTGGGGCACAGGATGGGGAGGAGCAAGAATCTGGTGGATGAATTTCTGATTCACATGCAGGTGAAGGGAAAGAAAACTTATATTAGAAGTAGTGGTTTCACCATTTCTTAAACACCCTTTTATCTCTACTATTCAAAATACTATCATTGAATCCCAAGCCTAAGTGCACTGATACCTCTACTGCTGTTTCCCCTGACAGGCATACAACAACCTGAGCCAACAATTTTTGTTTTGCTTAAAATTATACCATGTCCATGAATGATTAGATCACTGCTCTGTGATGTGCTTGTTTGACTTTAAAGTAAGAAGTTGCTAGGTTATCAGTGAAATGTCCAATGCACCAGTTAGGGTCCCCAGGAGCAGCCTAGGCTTGGTTCTGATGAGATTTGTTAATTTTCTTTTCTTTCTAGATAGAGAGTGACTACCAATCTTTGCATCAGCTCTGTGAGGACCAGGCCCACTACATAAAGGTATGCTGCCTACAGGTGCAAGTCAGAGTAGAGGTGGAATTTCTCCAAATCCAGGGGTTCTTTGGTTTCTCATTAGGCTAAAATCTGCCACTGGGCAAAATGCCTTTTGTACAACAGCAATAACAACAAAACAGACGTATGTTAAGGATTTACTTTGTGCCAGGCACTGGCACATACATTGTTTTTAAGCTCTCAACATATAGTATTTTTCTCCATTAATTTGTCCAATAAAACTATGGGGATGTTATTGTTATAATCAAGGACACTGGGGTTTGGGGGAGTTAGGTAATGTGCTCTGGGAACACAATTGTAAGCATCAGAGCTGGGATTTGAATACAAGCAGAATTCAAAGAAGGAACTCTTTTTTTTTTTTTCTTTTCATGTATATTCACCTAGTCCCAGTATCTCTCAATTTTTATTAGAACATTTCCCTACTCATGTGTGCACACTCATGCATGCACCATTTAGACTATTAGGGATAACTTTAGGAGAATCATCAATGACATTGAAATGAAATATGGGGAAATTCTTCATTCTAACAATTTTTTTTTCCCATGGGAAGAAATACCAGGAAATTCTGAGGCAGATGGAAAAGGAAAAAGAGGTGCTGCTTCTTGAAAAAGAAGTGTAAGTTTGGTAAAATGATGTCCCCAATGGGACTGCAGTTCCTGGGACATCTTGGGGGGGGACAAAGCTTCTCAGACCAGCTTTATTTTCTTAGACTTTAGGTCATAAAATTATTTTCCTATGCTTTACCCTAATTTTTTTTTATTATTTTACCTTTTACACTTAGATTTGCATTCATCTGGAATTTGTTTTTCTTCTATTGTGTGAGGTAGAGATCAAGATAATGATTTTTCTGTGTAGAGCCAATTGACCAAGCACCATTTATTTAAGAGAACATGCATTTTCAGTGGTGCCTTGTTTTATAAGTCAAGTGACTATATATTTGTAAGACTTTCTGCAGTTTCAGCCCAACATCAGGGTTATTCTTCATTGATTGTCTTTTCCCTTAAGAATGGACCACACTTTGCTAGTTTCTCTGTATGTTGAGCCATTATAAGTTTTGAATGTTAAACACTGAGCGTTATCAAGAATCCAGGATATAAATCATAGATGTTGCATGGCTTAGAAAAGCACCTTTCATCAGCTCCTCAGATGAGTTATATATTTCTTGGATCTGATCTTTTTCACCCAGATTCAAAGCCCAGAACAACTCTTCCCAAATAGTGAAACCTGGTTCAATTCTGGTAGAGACCATCCAAAGCAACATGGTAAGTTTTCCTTGTCCCATGTTTGAGTTTTCTTTCATCCATCCCTCCCCTGGCTTTTCTCTTTCTGCTCCTTGCATTCCCCTCCCCTTTTTAATAAACCTAGAGTTAGGACATAATGAAGATCAGTGCCTTGTTCCATACCCTATGGCAGCTACCCCAGTGGCTCTTAGCCACCCTGCTACACTGTCTGTGACCGCATGGACAGGCACATCTGTGGCTTTTCTTGCTTCTCATAGGAGAAGACCATCATTAAGAAACAGAAGAGAATCTTTTGGTACAGGTAAGTGGTAGAATCTTGGCTTTTATCTAGTCTAGGTTACATTTGCTCTATAAAAGTGAGTGACTTGGTAAGGACATAAGGAATAAGGATAAATATACCCACCAACAAGAAACTATCAGGCAGCCCCAGATTTTTCCCAACCTTTCCTTCCTTCTTTCCCCAGCATCAGAGTTAAGCAGAACTTGGTGGCTGGAAAAAATAGCTATTTGTTCAAGATGAAGGCTGCAGGTTGCATTTTACTTTGCATTTCCATTTTTATGGTTCTTGGTTTGCTCCTTTCTATTTTTCAGATCCTGAACCTGGTAATCTCTGCTATACTCTTTGTTGGAAAGACAGTTCAGGGTGCACTTATTCTTTTAGTTCTTTTACTATAGGCTGTAAATTTTTTAAAAATATTTTATTTATTTATTTGAGAAAAAGAAAGAGAAAAAGCACGGAGGGGTAGAGGGGAAGGGGGGCAGAGGGAGAGGGAGAAGCAGGCTCCCTGCTGAGCAGGGAGCCTAACTTGGGGACTTGGGGCTCCATCCCAGGACCCTGGGATCATGACCTGAGCTGAAGACAGATGCTTAACCAACTAAGTCACCCAGGTGGCTGTAAAATTTTATTATTTTATTTATTTTATTTATTTTATTTTATTTTATTTTATTTTATTTTATTTTATTTTATTTTTTAAGATTTTATTTATTCATAGAGATAGAGAGAGAGAGGGGCAGAGACACAGGCAGAGGGAGAAGCAGACTCCATACAGGGAGCCTGAGGTGGGACTCGATTTAGGGTCTCCATGATCACACCCCAGGCTGCAGGTGGCGCTAATCCGATGCGCCACCGAGGCTGCCCGGCTGTAAAATTTTAGAAAACAAAAATCACCTGAACTCTCTGTGAAACAAGCAGACTAACTCTGAAATGCTCCATGTGGCCCTTTAACGAAGAGCTTCAATTTATGACATTTTAATATAGTTGAAGACTGAAGGCCTTAGACAAGATTTCAGTGTGAAATTTTCTTGAGGCACACAAGAAAACACGCACACACACACATGCACGCACATCTTTTATTGTTTAACTTGGTCTCTTTTGACACTTGATGTTTAGGAAAAAACCTATCCTAATGATTTTGCTTGGACATTAATGTCAGAAATGTCCCAATCTTATTTCAAATTCTAGAATGGCTTCCTATAGTAAACCCAAGGAAGGCTACTGGTCATGAGACTCATAGACTCATAGTCCTGAACATTTTCTGGCAACCTCCAAAAGGCCTGCCACATAAGTATTACCTGGAAAATCTCCTTTTGCACCTCCAACTTTTTCTATGGAGACATCTATTCTGTCAGAGGGCTTACACGTCAGGAAAGCCATATGCAGTTTCTAACCACTCCATGGATCTTTTTCTGTTATTCCTTATCCCCTCCCCTCATCCTTTGTGTCTTTATTCTCCATCAGTTTTGCCCTGAAGAAAGCAATTCAGTTATTTATGAGTGTGAGTGTCACCCCCAAAGCTGGGTCCTGGGCTGTTCTCTCTCCCCTAGGCTAACCAAGAATGTCTCTTTGCAGACATTTCAGGTGTCTTGTCTTCATGGTCATGATCTTCGTTAGGCTGCTGGGCTATGTACTTTTCCACCTGCAGTACATAAATCCAGACCTTCTTGTGGATGCCCTACCCATGGTAATGACCAGGGACACCTTGAAGAGGCTGAGGGAGGTCTTATTTCCCTTCCTCACTCTAGAGGTAGAAGAAGTTCTACCCCATTAGGCTAAAGTGACATGAGGGGCTCCACGCTGTACCCAGTGGAGAAAGGGGGGACATGGCTATAGCCCTGAGTCCAGGATGGACCAAGAAGGAAGTGGGAGCCTTGACTTGGACATCTGACCTCTTCATTTCATTCTCTTCCCTTGCTTTTCCCTTTGTAGTGGCTCTCTTTTAAATAAAGAATATGTTTGACCAGAGTTCACTGTGTTGGTTGGTCTGTGAGTCCTGGGGCCTCATTTGACATTCTCAGTTTCCACCTGTTTTAAGAAAAGAAAACCGAAAAGAAAAGCAAAGAAAAGCAAAGAAAAGCAAAGCAAAGCAAAGCAAAGCAAAGCAAAGCAAAGCAAAGAAAAGAAAAGAAAAGAAAAGAAAAGAAAAGAAAAGAAAAGAAAAGAAAAGGCTTCCCAATACTTCCACTCTCTGCTCCATACTGAAAACACAGTAGAGGGGAAAAAAAAATTATCTCTTCATTTGTAACATTCTCCACTTCCTCTGGGGTGGGCACAAAGGCTGTTCAACTGAGGAATCATGAGGTGGGTATAAGACTTGCTTTCATTAAATATTTTAACAACACATTGTCCTTCCTAAAGCTCTTTTATTTTTATATTTCACTATGTATTATGGGGGTGAGATGTCCTGAAAAGCTGACCTGTTTTTTTTTTTCATGTACACTGATGGTTACTCATTCTCAACTGACAAGAAAATTACCCTAAAATTGAAATGACAAGTAAAATGTAGTGTACAATCAGCAAAACACAATTTTGCACCGATCTATCATTCAAATCCTAATTCAAATGCCATCTCTCCCATATTGTCTCCTCCGATATCCTGCAGGACCTGAGACTGCTCTACTTGTCTTCTTGCAAATGCTCCTTGTGCTTTTGGCATCTCCTTCCTCCTGTACATTCCTCAGACTCTTGCTTTCTGATGATCTTCTGTCCTTTCAACACCATTCTTGACACAGATTTTAACAGGTTTTAACTGCATTTCATGGCAGAGACGC
This sequence comes from Canis lupus dingo, assembly GCF_003254725.2. NCBI lineage: Eukaryota > Metazoa > Chordata > Mammalia > Carnivora > Canidae > Canis > Canis lupus. The sequence goes on from NC_064272.1 coordinate 1,899,697, forward strand.
ACTGTATGTTTGCTTTGACTGTAGACACAACCCTGTCCTACCTTTTCTTTGGGGGTTCAGGGAGGAGAGGGTTAAGGGTCTCAGGACTCCAAAAAAAATGAAAAACTGATCCACAGCACCCTCTCCTGGCCATATAAAAGCTCTTTCACTACAGCCGGCCTCCTCTAAAAGGGCAGGAGTGTGATCAGCCAGCTGAAGCAAAGGATGGATCAGTTGCCACTTTTGGGTGATTCCCTCTGTGAGCTCTAATAAGTACAATTAGTATTTATCAATTCAACATATACTTATTGAGACTCTTTCTTGGACCGGGTAGTTACTGTTTCAGGCACTGGGATTGAACAAAACACACAAAACTCTCTGCCCACATTCTGGTGAGTAGAGGTAAATAATAAATTATTAAAATAGAGAAATATCAGATGATATTAGATGCTATAAAAAGTTAGGTTGGGGAGAAGGAAGGGGATGAGGAGCGGAAGCTACAATGCTCATTTGAGAAGGTAGTGTTATAGCCAAGACCTGAATGAGATGAGGAAGCCACGTGGATGGTGGAGAGCTTTGGGGGGGCAGGGAGGTGGTGGTGTAGCTGATGGGGAGATAGCAGGTACACAGCCTTGACATTGGAATGTGCCTGGTGCATGTGAAGTTCTGCTGATCCCATGATCATACACCTTTATGATGGTCCCCTCACTAAACTCTTCAGTGGAATCCTCCAAGTTGAATTCTGGTTCCTGCCAGGATCTTGGCTGATACTGTTCACTGGCCAGAAGCATTCCTTAGGCTGAAGGGTTTCAGCATTGGAGTGATTCTAAGACTATAGGTATATGTGAAGAAAATGGCTGCAATTGGCCAAGAAACTTATATCCAGAGTATTACTTTCTGTGCCATCTCCAGACATGCAAACCTCAGAAGTTGATGGAACTTCCAGGTTCTGCTCTAGTGCCCAGCCCTTCCCACAGACACATCTTAGGTAGACGTGGGAGCAACCCAACATTCAAGACTGGCTAAGAAATAGGAGCTTAGGAAAATAAGGACACAGTAGCCCAATACTTGCAGTCAGCAATCCAGTGGGGACTTGGAACCTTGAAGCTATACTGGAAATCCACGTTGCAAAAGCACAAATGGTCTTTTCTGCCACCCAGAGTCTGCTTTTAAGCAGGACACTGGCTCCAGAGGGGCCTGGATGGTTCCCAAGTCTGAGACGCAGAAGAGAGGTCACTGCTGCCATACATGAGCAGTGCTGAGCTGGACATCTGACTGCCAGCAACGGGAATCTTACCACCCCCCAAAAATCCACCCATTTCTGAAAGATTTTAACAAAATAATACAAAGCACTCAACACAGCAAAAGGCACATGGTGGGTATTCAACCAATATGAGTTTCCATTCCTTTCCTTATATGACATAAAAGTTTGCCTTTATCTAGTAGTTAATCTTAGTTCTGTCTTATAAAGCCACACAGTAAAATAACGGCTTCTGTCATATTTAAGTCACTAAAACTGAACAGTCTTCTGTTCTCCAAATGAATATTTGTCAGTCCTTCAAGTTGTCATATGACATGACTTCTAGAATTGTATTATCTTCTTTACCTTTCCCTGGACACCTACTGAATTGAACAGGATACTGCAGATGAGTTCTGAATGACAAAGTACAGTAGTTCAAGTCTCCTTTATTCTTTTTTTTTAAATGAATTTATTTTTTATTGGTGTTCAATTTGTCAACATACAGAATAACACCCAGTGCTCATCCCGTCAAGTGCCCACCACAGTGCCAGCCACCCAGTCACCCCCACCCCCCGCCCACCTCCCCTTCCACCACCCCTAGTTTGTTTCCCAGAGTTAAGTCTCCTTTATTCTGAACAATTAATGCTTCCCAAGAGTTCTTTAGCCACTTTGGCAGCTGTATCAAAGACGTATACTTGGAGTCAACCACGATCCTTTTTTTTTTAAAGATTGATTTATTTTGAGAGAGAGAGAGAGAGAGAGAGTGAGCATAGGAGTTAGGGGGAGACAGAAGGATAGAGAAAGAGCATCTTAAGTAGACTCTGATGAGCTTTGGGAACCTGACCTGGGGCTCGATCCCATGACCCAGAGATCATGACCTGAGCCAATACCAAGATTCAGTCGCTTGAAAAAAAAAAAAAAAAGATTCAGTCGCTTGACCAAGGCGCCCTTCAGTCAAGATCCTTGACCTTTTGAACATGAATTATTTTTACTGTACATCTCCTCTGCTTTGTATTTGTGCAGATTGAAAGATAATACTAAATGCAGGATCTACCATGTGCTCTATTAAATTTCATTTTGTTGCTTTGGTTGCTTCATTGCAATCATTCAAAACCTTGATTGTATGAAGGATTAAACTAGTCTGTTTAGATGCCAGAGTCACCTGGTAGAGTAGAAACTGCTGGACAGGGAGGCTTGGGTGTGAAATTGCCTCTGGCCTTGTAATAATTGTTAACTCCAGGTAGCTGGTTAACCCTTCCTTTAAGGTGGCTAATCATTCTCTCCCTCAGGAGCCTGTTATAACAGCCTCAAGTTCTTTTAGTATTTTGAAATGGAATTTCTTCGGGTCTGGAGGCTTGAATTCAATTAAATGGATTAGATACTCTCCTTATATCTTCTCACCTATCTTAAAACTCAGACTATCCTTTTTGTCATGCAAAAGATCAATTTCCTTGATAGAGAAGGCTGATGTGAAATAGGACCCTTATCAGTTAACATTATACCCCATGCCCTAAGGAGTGATGTATTTCATTTCTCCTGTTCCAAACAGAGTTTTGGAAATGCTCTCTTAAAAAAAAAAAAATAATAATAAAAAATAAAAAATAAATTTAAAAAATGCACTTTTTTTTTTTTTTTTTTTTAAACCAACTCCAGTGTTGTCTTGAGAAAAATCACTGAATAAGGTGTCAAGCCTTGGACCCTGGACCCGGCTTTTTTGTTACTTGTCTGGTTTTATACAAGCCACACATCCTTCCTGGGTCTGAGGTCGATTTCTGGGTGCTTTCTAAGATCATTCATACTTATATTTCTTTGATTCTATGAATTCCTCCACTCAAGTCTCTGCGTGAGTGAGAAACAGCTCTCAGCCCTCAGTAACCTCCAAGCTTGTCAGGCTTCAACCCTCCCAGGGATCAATCTTAACCCTTTCCTGGCCTCTCCTGCTTCCCAGAAGAACCGTCTGCAAACTGGAAGTACTTCCATCACTTCTCCTTGTCAAGAGTCTGGGTGGGTGATGCTCCTGTAATTCTTATATCTTGAGAAAAAAACAGTATTTCTTAAGAATGAGTAAGGAAGTCTGGTGTAAAGGCTTAGTTCAACAAACATTAATTGAGCTCCTAGTATGTGCTAGGCACTGCTCAATCAATGTACTGGAAGGCAGAGGAGAAGAAAGGGGGAATAGTTCAAGAAATAAGCAATAAACCATGCTCTCAATGACTCTTGATTTTGTAGTAGATTCCAAACTCAACATCAAAGTTACAGGTAACTCCAAAACTTCTCTGAAGTATAAATGCTGGCTTAATTGGGGCCTAGAACTATCAATGGCACATTTATTGATTATCTACTGTATTGCAGACACTGTGCTAGATACTTCCATATGGTCTCCATTTCATAGTTTAGTGAATTGCCTGGGATTATCCAGTTAGCAAAGGGCAGAAACAGGGCTCACCGGCCATGTCTTAACTCACCTAGGACACTTGTCTTTCATGTCTCAGATGTAATAAAGACCTTTGTAATCATCTCCAGATCCAATACTAGTCTGCTAGTTAGCAGAACTATTGAATCCATCATTGTAATCAGGTACTTATTTTCCTCTCTCCTCTATGATTTGTTTAAAGTTACTATAGAGACCCAATATCTATCATTCTAGTCACTGTGTTAAATTTTACTTTGGAGCTCAATTATATCTCTAGTTAAATGATTAAAATTTTAAAATGCCTTGAGTAATGCTTTATTAAGGTATTATGGGCCATTCATACCTTAGTATGAATACAGGGTGGGAGAATTGGATTTTATGGGGGGGGTGCTGAAAGAAATATTAAAGCCACTGTCACCTGCAGGTGGGTGAGAGTGTTGAATTGAGGACATAATAGGGAACCTGAAGTAATTATTAGAATGATGACTCCAACAATAGCAGCTTTGCCTGGAGTGGCTCTTGAGGAGCCCATATAAAAGCTTTAGTTCTCACACATAGCCATGTCACTCTCATGTAACAGCTGTTAGTATTACAAAATTGGACTCAGGGGGAATCCAACCCATCCCAGGGGTGCCATTGTCCCCTGCAGGTTGCTCCTTTACAAAGCCCAGTTGAAATGTTCGTGGTGGATCTTTTTCCCACACTCCATATCTCGAAACCCTTGCCTTGATGCCATGGTCATCACTCCCTATCTGTGGGTGCCAGCTTGAAAGAACAATATCAGTTGGCTGCTCTGGGAGTTCAGTGAGTTTGAATCCTGAAAGGCTTCACAGTCCCCAAGCTCAAATCTGCTGTCTCTGTGGCAGAGACCATGAATGGGCAGGCGCTACTTCCTCCACTTGCTTGAGCAGTTGGAAGGCTTCCCTGCTGCTCTCCTTGCGGCTCTCAGCTGGCAAAGCTGCCCTGGTGTGGAACTGTCTACCCTTTGCCAGCAGTCTGTGCATTGATCTATGTGTCTGTTTTTGCACCAGTACCACACTGTCTTGATGACCACAGCTTTGTAGTACAACCTGAAATCTGGCATTGTGATGCCCGCAGCTATGGTTTTCTTTTTTAATATTCCCTTGGCTATTTGGGTTTTTTTTCTGATTCCACACAAATCTTAAGATGATTCGTTCCAACTCTTTGAAGAAAGTCCATGCTATTTTGATAGGTATTGCATTAAATGTGTAAATTGCCCTGGGTAGCATAGACATTTTCACAATATTAATTCTTCCAATCCATGAGCGTGGAATATTTTTTCCATCTCTTTGTGTCTTCCTCAATTTCTTTCAGAAGTGTTCTGTAGTTTTTAGGGGGGATTTATTTTTCTTCTGGGAGGTTTGTGGCAGGTTGGTGAAGCCTGGGTCTAACTGGAAGCTTTTTAGGTGCTGAATTTTGGGGCACCTGGGTGGCTCAGTGATTAAGCATCTACCTTTGGCTCAGGTAGTGATCCTGAAATAGATTCCCACATCAGGCTTCCCACAGGGAGCCTTCCTCTCCCTCTGCCTATGTCTCTGCCTCTGTATGTGTATGTCTCTCATGAATAAATAAATAAAATCTTCAAAAAAAAAAAAAAAAGAGAGAGATCCTGGGTGGGGGGAAGTCCTGAATTTCTCAGTCCCACTGAGCTAAGTCACAGAAAAATGAAAAAACAGTGATTTTTGGTAGTTATGAGGAGAATGACAATTTAGGGCTGGTGAGATGGGGTGGATCAAGTAGGGCAGTGAAGCAAAGGGCAGTGTGACAGAAGGGGAATGTCCAAGAGGGTCTGATGGGAAAGAGGATGGATTTCCTGGCTATGGATCCATCCTTTTGCTAGAATCTTCCTGCTGCAAATATAGGTGTTTAGTAGATTTTCTACCTTCCAGGCCTGTTTGACCTGGATCTATATTTGCACTCTAAGCAAAACCATATCAGCATTGCAGTCTCAGATGAGAGGTACATCTGAGATCAGGAGCTGAAAGCTCCACCTGCCTCTCTAGGCATGGTGTAATCTCTGGTGTAGGAAACTGATGAGTCAACGTTAGCCTAGAGCCTGAAATGCCAGTGACTTCCTGGGAATGGGAAACCCATCTTTGGCACAACGATTTGCCAACTAAGAAGATCACCACTGACCAACCTTACAAGAAAAAATTTCAGTTCACCAAATTTTAATGTCCCTCCTATCTGCACTACTGTGCTGGGGAAAACAGACACAATGGAATTGTATATGTTATCATGTAATTTCAACCTTGAAAGAGTGTATAACCTATTAGCAAGGAAAAAAAGAAAATACTCAGTAACTGTAATGCTAAAAAGAATGAAGTACAAAGAAGGGGTTACAGAGTGCCAAGGAAGCTCAAAAAGAAAAAGAAAGAAAGATTACATCAAGAATGGGAAAGAGCTAATGGGGGAGGTGACATTTGATATAAACATTGACAAAGAGATAGGATTTCAATGCATGAAGGTGGAGGAGGAAGAGCTTCCTAACTGAAAGGAGGTGAAGAATGATAACCCAAAAACTCCCCCAGGCTTTTAAATAGACTAGACTGCCCAGGAATAGGACAGAGTTATATCAATCTTTGAATTTTGAAAGAAAATTCTCCCAGCAGAGGAAATCTTAACAGCAGCTTACTTGATTACTAACTGTTCAAGAGACATTATTAATTGTTCACTTACATTTGGTATGCAAGAAAAACTCAAAATGGATTCAATAAACTTGTGTCTCCAATGGATTAGATACTGATGGGATTGGAGGGAGAAAAACATACCAGATAATCCTGAGGGCCCTCTACGGGTTTGCCTAGGGGCCTCCATACAAGGCAAAGGCAAAGAAAGAGGCAGGCCACTCCAGATGGGTAGGTGTCAGGTTTAATAAGCAAGGAACTTAGGTATGATGCTTGTCTTGAGTGGCTGCAAAATGAATAGATCTCTGCAGCTGCTGGCCAGAATCTTAAAAGTTTATGCAAAGACCTTAACTAGGTTCTGTGAAGTATACCATCCAGATGATCTCAACAACACATGCTCTCTCAAATCTATGGCCTTGATGCAGCTTCTAGTGTAGGGAAAGTGGATGGAAAACACATTTCGAGGACAGGGCAGGGGGTGAGGAGCCACCAATTGCCCAGTGCTCACAGGTCATCCCGTGGTCATGTCCTCTCAATGACTTCCTCCACCGCCCTCCTAGGAGTAACTTCCTAAATTCTTTTAACTCAAGGTCACTGATTCCCAGAAATATACAAACCAAAGTGAAACATTATTTAGTAAAGGAAAGAACAAGAAAAAGAACATTTGTTGGGCCTGAGGAAGAAGCCAGTCATTTCCTTACACCAGTGAATCTCAACCTTAGTAATACATTAGAATCACCTGGGGATATTTAAGGATCTTGGTGCCTGGGCCCCAACCCCAGCTTGATTTCATTTAGGGGCATTGATATTTTTGAAAAGCCCCTGTTCCCACCAACTCTCCATTGCAGGTGATTCCAATATCCAGCCAAGGTTGAGAACTGCTGTTTTAAAAGTGTTTAGAGTAGGATCCCTGGGTGGTGCAGCGGTTTGGCGCCTGCCTTTGGCCCAGGGTGCGATCCTGGAGACCCAGGATCAAGTCCCACATCGGGCTCCCGGTGCATGGAGCCTGCTTCTCCTTCTGCCTGTGTCTCTGCCTCTCTCTCTCTGTGACTATCATAAATAAATTTAAAAAAAAATTAAAAAAAAAAAAAGTGTTTAGAGTAATCTCCAGACTCCTTATGCAAAGATAAGAGAGTGGTAAGGACAGCTTATTTCCAAATTGGAAAAATAAGTGAGAAGAGGCAGGGACATTTTTATGTAAAAAGAGAGTTCACTTCAGTATGAAGAAACATCTATTCTGATGGTTCCTTCTTCATATTTATAGCTGTTTTGGCAAATTTCCCAATCTTTGGGTTTACATTTGCTCTCACCTCCCTTCCCTTGATTTTTTTTTTTTTTTTAAAAAGCCTCTTTACATGTTGGGTCCTTTGTATTCCATGGAAAGAGTATAGAGATCAGGATAAAAGAGCAACTTGCCCCTTTCCAGATGTGGGAGGAAGAATAATAGCTCCACCAAGATATCCATATCCTAATCTCTGGAACCTGTAACTATGTACCTCATAGGAGGCTGCAGATGTGATTAAGGATCTTGAGATGGAGAGATTACCCTGTATTTTCTGAGTGGGCCCAGTGTAATTGCAAGGGTTTTTACAAGTGAAGGAGGAAAGAAAGAGAGCCAGCTGGAGGAGATATATAGACAGAAGCAGAGGTCAAAGCAATGGAAGATGGAAGAGGGTCATGAGCCAAGAAATGTATGCAGCCTCTAAAAGCTGCTAAATATTTTACACACATCATCTTACTTAATCTTTGCAACAATGCTGTTCTGTAAGCCTTTTATTGCTCCTTTTATGGAGAAAGAACCAAAGAACCTGAGGGTTAAGACTGGTATTTCTTAGCATCTAAAATGTCATGAGGTACCTGAGTATTTAGTTAACTCTGACCCTTGGTTTTGGCACAGGTCATGATTTCAGGATCGTGAGATCTAGCCCTGAGCTGGGGTTCCATACTCAGTGCAGAGTCTGCCTCAGAGTCTCCCCCTCCCTCTGCCCCTCACTTACTCCCCTGAAAATAAATAAATAAATCTTAAAAAAAAAAGAATCTAAAATATTACTGATTATTAGATGCCACTATATTAAGTGCCACTAGGGGGAAAAAAGTTAAACTATGTGTCAACAACACACCATTTCTAGTTCTAATTAAAAAAAAAAAACCACAATCTAATTAAATGAAATACAGTCTTCCATGTGATGACTCCTACATTGCTTTGTGAAAAAATCAAGTGTTAAATTTTTTAAAACACATTTTATTTTATTATTTTTCTAAAACACATTTTATTTTTAAAAAAATCCTCTTTGGAGCTCTTAAAGCTTCACTGTCCAGTACAACAGCCACTAGCCACACATGCTTAGTCCAAAAGGAGGTGGGAAATAGGGTAAAATGCCAATAAAAGGAAGTTAAGTATCTCTCTAGGAATTTTCTATATTGATTACACATTGAGTGATAATATTTTGGTTCATTGGATTAAATAAGATAGTATTAAGTTAGTTTTGCTTTCTTTTTAATGTGGTTTCTAAAGATTTAAAATTACATATGTGACTCACATTCTATTGCTATTGGACAACACTGCCTTAAAGCATGTGGATAATCTACCTATTAAGTAAAATAACACAGTTCTGGAGTTATGGAGCTATTTTGTGCTTTTTTTCAAAGCAGAAAGGATGATGTGCACAAAATCTATAAGATTCGGGCAGGGTGGGATATGTGTGTGTTGTAAGTAGAAGGGGTCAGGGCAAGATGCTTATTTAGGTATTCACTTTGGAAGATGTCATTTTTGAATTTTTTATTGCAGTAAAATGTATATAACATAAAGTTTACTATTTTAACCATTTTTAAGTATATAATTCAGTGGCATTAAGTATATTCAGTGTTGTGCAACCGTCAACCCTATTCATCTCCAGAACTCTTTCATCTTCCCCAACTGAAACTCTGTACTCATTAAACAAATAATTTCCCCACCCTCTCCTCCCCTTGGCCTCTGACAACCATCATTCTACTTTTTGTCTCTATGAATTTGACTACTCTAGATACTTCATGTAAGTGGAATCATACATGTCCTTTTGCGTCTGGCTTATTTTATTAGCATAACATCTTTAGGTTCATTTATTCCTTTTTAAGGATGAATAATATTTCATAAGTTTACACCGCATTTTGCTTATCCATTCATCTGTTCACAGATGCAATATTTCACTTTGTACTTGCTATGCTACTTATAATTTTTTTATGCTACTTATAATTGTTCTACTTTTGATGAAGAGCTTTAGCTCTGATTTATCTTATTTTCTTGTGTAGTGTCTACTGGAAGACTTATGGCATAGGGGCTTTTAATAGATTCCTTTTAATGAACTGTGCTTCTTAGAGCTATTTACAAATAGAGAGATTTTTAGAAGAAGCAGGAGTACATAATTCCCTGCCACAACATCAGTAGATTTTGTTGAGTTAAAAAAAACTTTGTCAGCAAATAATTTGGTACAAGGTCACCCTGGCAAGACAGTCCTATTGGGTACTGAATTCTTGTGAGAGGGGTTTAAGACTAGGAACTCAGTGCTATTCTACTATAATAGTTACCCAGTGCCTCCTGTCTACAGCCTTGGATAAACAGACATTCTACAAGGTTAGTCAGGTCTAGTGAATCTGTGCATGGCAAACAGGAACCAGGATGCTAAATCCTTTCCTCCTGAAATGTCTCTCCAGTGTCCTCTCAACAAAACTTAACACTTGGCCAACTGGCAAAGGAAAATATTTGAGGAGCCATGATCCATTTTCACAGAGCTAGCAAAAAGGATGAACTTGAAGCTCAGAGTCTGTAACTGACACAAAAACCTACTGATTGGAGCAAGACCTGCACAAGCCACAGCATACTAGGTTGGGCAATCCTACTCACAGGCAGGCAGGGAAGGGATGGTATTAGGACTGAAGATTGAAGGATCTGGTAATATGCAAAGGAATAGTTGTTTTTTTAAAGACCCCAAATATGCCTTTGTGACACGCAATGAATAAATAGAAGAACTCTGGTCCCAGTAAGCCGAAGTGTTTAATAGTGTTACGTGAGAAGGATCAGACAGTCCATCTCCCTTGCCCAGTGGTGAGGCCACATATGTTCTTGCAGTAAATGTTTAATGAACATCTACTATGGGCAAGGACTACTCTAGTTACCAAGGAAACAGTGGTAAACGAGGCAGTGCCTGATATCTTGACCCTAAAATAAAACAAGACAATGAATAAGAAACAGAACAACAAACTATTAACAAGACAACAACAACAAAACAGGTATTAAAGATGATACATAGGAAAAACTCTGGGTGATGTCATAAAAAGTAACAGGAAAGAAGGGTCCACTGAATTAGATGGGCTACACTGGAAAGGTTGCTCTGTGGGGGTGACATTCGAATTGAGAACTGAAGGATGAGACACGGCTAGTCAGTCAAGGAGCCAAAGGAAAAGCACTCTGAGAAGAGAGAAGAGCAAGGGGCAAAGGCCTTGAGGTGGAAATCCCTGGCTTTGCTTAGAGTGGTCCTGGGAGGAAGAGAAAGATGGGAGATGGGGTGGCCAGGGAGGAGAGGCATTTATTGTCAACAGCTGGATTATATTAAGGGCCAGCTCACATCCCTGCAGCAGGCAGAGGTGCTGACAGAAAGAAGAGCCCTAGGAGCCCATAAAGAGAAAGAGAAACCATCTGATTATAGTGTTTGTAAATGTCCTTGAGCTACTTCAGCACAGGGAGTGTGATATTATGTGTCTGTATAGATTAGGTTAAGCTGTAAGCCCAGCTTTATTTAGCCCGAATTCCAAACAGGAATGCAACTGGCCTTGAGAGTCAGGGAGCCTTGAATCAGAAAGCCTATACTCTAAAGGCAACAATTTAATGCACTTCTCTTACCTATTAATCAATATCAGAAGCTTGGGTAATAAAATGAATTTCAAAATGAGTTTTATCTACAAAATTAATGGTTAGTTAATATGTTTGAAAGTTAGGAAGCTGGCTCTTACTGGTGAAATTAAGGGCATGAAATTTTGTAGAATGGCTAAAATATTTTTAATCTACTCCCTATTCACATGTGAACAAGGAGTATAAGAATCCAATGAGGTATGAAGGCTGAAACTTTTATGCATGGAACTCAAGAGCTGATTCCAAATTTGTTTTGTTTCTAGCCATTGAGGATTGCTAATCCATGGCCACCTCCAACATTTTGTGACTACTATTTTTGTTGTTGCTGTTGCTATAAAGAACCTAAGAGAGTTCGCATGACTAAATCGGCTTATATCCATTTGCAACACATTTCCCTAGTGACAAAAAAATTGGCAACAGGCATCTAACAGAGAACAACTGAAAGAAAGTAACTGTCTAAATACAGATGAGGATTCTAGATTTCAAATTTAAACATGACTGACTGCATACGAGCATGCACATATTCTGCAATTAGTGGTAAGTACTCCAATATGGGGGAAAGACCATCCTAGAACAGAGGAGTATGGCACAAGAACAGCAGGAGTCTAGATAAGAGGCTCTAACAGCCTTTTGACAAGGCTTCTATTACAAAGAGAACTGGAATTAACACTTGGGAACAGTGGGCAGAAGTATGGACGTGTGAAGTGTTCCAGAAGTACAGACCGTGTTCTTTCTAACCATTCCCATGATTCTCTGCTCCTAGAGTTTGAGGCTGTGAGCAAATACCAGGCCAGGCCCAGCTCTCAAGACATGAAGGACAATATTATCTTAATACTCCCTTTTAACTCACCAAATACACAAAAATATAAGTGTGACAATTTCTCTAACACCATCCATTCTTACACATTTTTCTACAAAGTTCTTTCAATTGTGTTTTATGGTAATTAAAAAAAAATAGACCAGTGAGGAAACTCAACATTATATGTGGAAAAACTTAATTCCAGAAGGTTCAGTGGAAATTATGGAATTAGAATTCATATTCTTCTATTCATGATGTATCTATAGGAGAAAGCCAGTAAAATGACTGGAACCAAGAGCTAACACTTCCTAAGATACTATAAAGTCAAAGGAGGAGAAATTTGTGGAGGCCTTGAGAATGTGCCTCAAAGGACTTAGTTAAGGGAACTTAATAAATCAAGGAGTCAAGCTCTGAAGGGATTTCCATACTCTATCCCCTTTCCCTGCACGTAAGAGGGATACTAAGGCAAATCTATTCCTGGAGACAGGACTATTATGATGGCCAAGCTTGGTTGCAGGACTCTGGATGTCCTTGCAGAACCTCTCTTGGGCTGCCTGGCAGTCTTCGATCCCTTCACCCAACTTTCCTTCCCCTTTTCCTTTATTTATGGTCAAACTGGCATCATAGTCTGATTGTTCTCCCAGACTTTTCTGGCTCCCTACCCATTTTCTCTCATAGACACATCACATATCATTTTTGCATCTTTAATCACATCTTAGTGTCTGCTTCTTGGAGGACTTGGACACACAATTTTTTTCTATCATTTTTCTCCAAATAGTCTAAATGGGAAAATCGACATAATTAATACAGAGCTAGTTCCTTCTCTCTTAGTTGGGGGGTGGGGGTGTCACTAAAATCTGAGTGAATACGTGTTTATTTTGGAAGTAGATGTATCTTTAGTGATCCTAATCTGATGTTTTTAAAGTCCAGTAAGTGTCCCTCTTTTAGAAATAAGAATGTAATTCACTTAGATGATAAATTGTAATTCTTAGAAATCTCCTTGAATATCTGCAGAGAGATTTAAAATGGCCTCCAGATATAACACAATCACAGCATTATTTTCATAAAATAAATTTCCATGGCAGTCACCTAAGTTCCCTAAGTTTAAGTTATGCACTTATACAAAACTAGACATGAATGAGGCCGCCTCTCTACGATGCTTCCAGCTGAATGAGCCTCTGGGCAATGCATCAGCATTTAAGGGAAGATTTGCTATACATTTTGAGTGGCCCCATGCAAAGTTGGAGACGTAGTAATGACAGCAGCATCATTATTATTACTGGAACTTGAATTCTTGCTTAACCTCTCTTAATAGCTGCTGCTTGGCCTTGTGTGATTCTTGTGGCATCTCTGGATCTTAGCTTCATCTGTAAAATCTTGGGGTCAAACTCAGTAATCTCAAGGTCCTTTCTACTCCTACATTTGGTGTCTGTCCTTGCCAGACACCAAATGGGCAAAGGGGTTGCCAAATGATGAAATCAGAGTACAGCCAAGGGAAGTCATGGAGCCAAGGAATATTTTATTCTTACACTTTAAGATAAATATCTAAGTTTTTAAGAAAATTAAAATGGTGATTTCAATGCTATCAATACACTACCCAATACACTACACAAGCACACAATGAAACTATCTCAAAGTATCCCCAAATGACTCAAGTAAGTTAATCTCAAGCCAAAAAGAAGATCTTTCTCTATTCTTCATAGCAAACTATCCAACAAATCCCATGTGATAGTCATTTATTATAAGTAATCTATTAATTCACTAGCCTCTTCAAATGTAAACTCCTACCAGAGTTAGCCTTGGTATCTTATGATCATTTAAGAATAACACTGCTATTGCATGGTTTGAAAGCATCTTAAAATTTAAGTGGTGCTTTTGCCTGTGTTCATGGAAGAAATCTAAAGCTATTTCATTGTAATTTTAGGTTCTGTGCCATGTTTTTTTTAATTTTTTTTAATTTATTTATGATAGTCACACACAGAGAGAGAGAGAGAGAGAGGCAGAGACACAGGCAGAGGGAGAAGCAAGCTCCATGCACCGGGAGCCCGACATGGGATTCAATCCCGGGTCTCCAGGATCGCGCCCCGGGCCAAAGGCAGGCGCTAAACCGCTGCGCCACCCAGGGATCCCTGTGCCATGCTTTGATTGGCATATATGCCACCTTCTCTTGTCCTCAAGACAAGAATTTAGGTTGTTTACTGAAGATTTGAAAAACTACTGTGAAGATCATCTCAGATAGTGTGCTGTGCCTGGTTGTACTGTCCTCTCAGACAATCATCACCCATTCCTACCTGCTCTGGAGGGTGGCTTGTAGGAACTGCATCAGTAGAGTCAGGTCTTCCCTGACTCTGCTGCAATCTCCCACACCCACTCCCTGAATGCAAAAGAGTGCCAGTGACCTGGGGACTGATTACTCTGTCACATTTAGGTAATCGTTGATGTTATAGGAAACTCGATGAAACAAAAACTTAACATTTTTGCATTTCCCCTGTTTTTAAGTAGAACCAACCAATGTGGAGTACCTATATCAGGTGAGGAGAGAGGAAAGTGAGAACAGTGTATTGATTCTCATGGCTACTCCCTGAGAGGTTACCTGCACGAGGCTGTCCCTTAACCAGGACAGAACTAACCAGCCCTGCTCTTCCCTGGTTCTGGTAAGCTTTTGTTTCTGACTCAGTTGTGTGGAGAAGAAAGTGATCCACTGGACTGGGAAGTTAGGAGATCTTCCTAACTGCTGTGATACAGTGGATGGGAAGCCCAGAGGAGGAGTGGAGGTGGGGAAGAGTAATGTTGGCTGTGGAAAGGAGATAAATAGAGGAAGAGATCCTAGAGGAGTCTTTTTATTTTAATTGAAGTATAGCTGACACACAATGTTACATTGGTTTCAGGTGTGCAGCATCCTGGAGGAGTCCTAAGGAAAGGTTTTTATTTACTGGCTAGACACTCAAGAATGTTTATGGCTGAAGGGAATTCAAGCATAATTGGACTGCTAGCGGATGAACAGAGACCATCACAGGCATGGGTTGGGGGATACATTTGACTTGAATAGTTCGGGTTTTTAATGGAAGAGGTCTTGGGTACCATGTTCATAAACACACTATTAAGGGTCTGTGTGTAGGGGAGCTGATGGAGCTACCTTCCTGGAAATTCTATGCTTTCTGTGAAATAGGACACTAAAGTCAAGAAGATAGAGGAGACACTTTGAGGAAACAGTGAAGTTTGGCCTCTGAAGCAAATGGGAGGTGAAGCTACAAGGGACAAGCAAAGAGAGGTCATAGAGGGCTCAGCTGAGGCTGTGGGTTGTGAATCTCACTAACTACAGATGAAGGGACTGCTCTCAACAGCATAGGTGTAGAGAAGGTTAACTGGGATTGGTTTGGCTTTGTGGCTTTTACCTGGTGGTTGCAGAGAAAGTATAAGGAGTAGAGGTACTGACAAGAGAACTGACAGTGGGATCCAGACTTAGTGATAAAGGACAATGTGATAATCAGAAAAGTGGGAGATAGAGATTTCATTGGGATTTTGTGAGAATGAAATGTGATAGTCAACATACTAAACTTTGTAAGGACTCTGCAGGCTGGTCTCTAATTTTACTCTACTAGTTAGCCACAGGATGCTGGCAAAAGACAAGGACTCCTGAGCCAGAAATAAAGAACTTTAGGACTCACAGTTAAAGCAGTTGACAAATGAGCTCCATGCTCATTTGCACTGGTTTTCTATGTCCCCCGTCTCATGGGGGCAACACAAGGCCTGTGATAAACCTTGCACACACATTAGGTTGAATTACAAGAGAGAAACACTAAGTTTGGGGATTTATCACTTTCTTGCAAGCAGAAGCAAGCTTGCTTTTTGTCCAGGGGGACACTGGCCTCACATCTCAAGGTTACTTGCTACTAACACAACTCTGAAATGGCCTGGTTAAAGAAGGGGTCAGAGCCTTATATTCTTAGCAAAAACACACAGGCATGTACAGAGCTGACTGCCTTGAAGATTGCCTCTTCCAACAAGTATAGTGTATGGTAGATAGTGGGTTCTCAACAAACGTTAGCCACAACTCAATGATCATGATTCATGCATGATTTAGTTGAATCCTAGTTAAAATTCCAGGAAGGTAAATGGAGGAGTCAAAGATCTAGAGTAAGGGACATAGATATCTCACTAGCAATAAGAGACTGGATATTAAGCTCCAGCAAAATGAAAATTCTAGAACGTTTGACTTATTTATAGATAAGATGCAAAGAAAATAGGAACTAGAAGTCTTTGAATAAATTTGTTAAAGTTATTCTTTTAAATACTGCATAAGTATGAAATATGAAAGTAGTGTTACCAAATGATCTATCATGGCTGCTAGCTCAGGAAATGAGCGGTTGAGTCCTGGCACTGCCAAGGCCAACTACTCCATCCCAGAAACCCCAAGGGGGCTGGAAAAATCGAGAGCATAGTTCCTGACTGGGTGTGCCAACACTGTTGCTAAACAAACTCAGGTAAACTCATTGCAAGAGAAGCCAATAACTCAACAGATGAGGGTTTGGAAAAGAGAAAGGGAGAAATTTATTTCCAGTGCCAGCAGATGGGGGAGGTGGCATGCTCAAGCTTTAACAACTGACTTCTCCACTAGCAAGATAGACATCCAGAGTGTTACAGGAGTGGTTCAAGGGGTATGTGCAAGTGAGTAGACAGGAAGTGTGTGATCACAGGTCGGGGGTTGGTATGTGTTCAGCTCATGATCATGGGCAGGGAAGGGGATATATGGGATGTGGTCCTCTAGGCATTTTCTTGCTTTTCTGGTCTGGGGGTGGGAATGTTCTGGTCTTTGTAAAACATCTTTGTCAAGGCCTCAAGATAGTAAGACATGAGCACAATGGGTTTAAGAGCATGAGTTAAGCAGTCTTTTCTACTCCTGGTTTTAATTCTGGGGGTCTATAACTGAGCAAGAGGGCTTGCTGACAGTAGAACACAGGATGAAATGGCTCAAGTAAACCAAAATATAGCCACATTTATGAAAACACAATGAGTAAGTGTGAGGAGCAGAGAAAGAACTACAAATGTGGTTAAGAAGGTAAATCCTCATGTATTTTCAAAGGGAGACAACTGGATATATAAAACTGGAAAAAAAACTTTCCATAATGATTCCAAAGTCAAGGGAATGGACAAAATGACTTCCCCAGACAACTAAAAATAAGCTCTTTTATGATTTATGATCTTATTTAAAGGCCTTATAAAAACACAACACTTTTAAAGCCCCTGAACTTTATGGTCAACTAATATTTGACAAAGCAGGAAAGACTATCCACTGAATAAAAGACAGTCTCTTCAATAAATGGTGCTGGGAAAATTGGACATCCACATGCAGAAGAATGAAACTAGACCACTCTCTTTCACCATACACAAAGATAAACTCAAAATGGATGAAAGATCTAAATGTGAGACAAGATTCCATCAAAATCCTAGAGGAGAACACAGGCAACACCCTTTTTGAACTCAGCCACAGTAACTTCTTACAAGATACATCCACGAAGGCAAAAGAAACAAAAGCAAAAATGAATTATTGGGACTCCATCAAGATAAGAAGCTTTTGCACAGCAAAGGATACAGTCAACAAAACTAAAAGACAACCTACAGAATGGGAGAAGATATTTGCAAATGACGTATCAGATAAAGGGCTAGTCCAAGATCTATAAAGAACTTATTAAATTCAACACCGAAGAAACAAACAATCCAATCATGAAATGGGCAAAAGACATGAACAGAAATCTCACAGAGGAAGACATAGACATGGCCAACATGCACATGAGAAAATGCTCTGCATCACTTGCCATCAGGGAAATACAAATCAAAACCACAATGAGATACCACCTCACACCAGTGAGAATGGGGAAAATTAACAAGGCAGGAAGCCACAAATGTTGGAGAGGATGCGGAGAAAAGGGAACCATCTTACACTGTTGGTGGGAATGTGAACTGGTGCAGCCACTCTGGAAAACTGTGTGGAGGTTCCTCAAAGAGTTAAAAATAGACCTGCCCTACGACCCAGCAATTGCACTGTTGGGGATTTACCCCAAAGATACAAATGCAATGAAACGCCGGGACACCTGCACCCCGACGTTTATAGCAGCAATGTCCACAATAGCCAAGCTGTGGAAGGAGCCTCGGTGTCCATCGAAAGATGGGTGGATAAAAAAGATGTGGTTTATGTATACAATGGAATGTTACTCAGCCATTAGAAATGACAATTACCCACCATTTGCTTCAACGTGGATGGAACTGGAGGGTATTATGCTGAGTGAAGTAAGTCAATCGGAGAAGGACAAACATTATATGGTCTCATTCATTTGGGGAATATAAATAATAGTGAAAGGGAATATAAGGGAAGGGAGAAGAAATGTGTGGGAAATATCAGAAAGGGAGACAGAACGTAAAGACTCCTAACTGGGAAACGAACTAGGGGTGGTAGAAGGGGAGGAGGGCGGGGGGTAGGGGTGAATGCGTGACGGGCACTGGGGGTTATTCTGTATGTTGGTAAATTGAACACCAATAAAAAATAAATTAAAAAAAAAAAAAAGCCAACTACCAGCTCCTTTTTCTTGGATTCCTCTCCAACTTCACAGTATGATAGGGATCCTTTCCACTCTGCTTTTATAAATTGGTCTAATCTGTACTTTTTCTTATCTTTTACTCTATAATGTCAACATCTTTATGAGGTTGAGAAGGCGTTCTCAACCAGAGAGGAGTTTCCTTATAATTGAATATTCAATGAAGCCATTATCCTTTATGTGCTCTGATATTAATCTTAATTGAGGGGCCATTTTCTCAGGCTCTCTGGATGAGAATATTGGTTCTGGAGGGTAGTGGTTGAAATGCTTTTGTTGACATCATAAGATTGTCTGTCCCTAATGCTCCCTCCATCTTAAACAAATGTTCAGGGTCTATGCCTTAGTATAATCCATAATTACTGATCTGAAGTCACTCAGGGTCTTTCTTTTTAACTACAATTGAAAAGCCATTTTTCAAAAAAAGAAAACTAAGCACAAAAATGACACAGAATTGAGCCTAGCTCCACTCAGTTAAGTCAAATTGTGGCACAACTGTTGACCTAAGTTTCTCACTCTGGCCTAAGTAATTTTATTTCAGATTAGCCAGTTGGGGCCATCTCCAGGATCTTGTTTGTGAAGGATATGGGATACCTGATTTATATTTCAACTGGGTTTGCTACCTAAGCTGGGACACAGACTGTTGGTGTGGTCAAAGGCCCTAGGCCTTAGGGCTAGAGGTTTGCCTTTACCATGTTTATCTCTAGGCAGATCCCAGGTTCCTGAGAGTTCAAAAATGCAGCATCTTTCCTTAGACATTATTATGAGGATAAAGGGAGAGGAAGATGGAGTGATCCTAACTGTCAAAATGAAATCTTTTGGGGGTGCCTGGCTGGCTCAGTCAATAGAGCACATGAACTCTAGGTCTTGGGAATATGAGTGAGAGCCCCAGGTTGGATGTGGAGATTATTTAAAAATAAAATCTAAAAAAAAAAAAAAACAAATTTTAAAAATTAAAATAAAAACTTCTGCCTACTGGTAAAAGTTCAATGGTGGGCTTTCATATCTATATACATATAAAAGAGGTTTAATTTTAGGAAATTTCAGCCTGCTACTAACATTATGTAAATGCCATTTGTTTCAAGATTTTAAGAACTCTTTTTTACATTAGCTAAATCTCTTTAATTTGCCTAAGAGAAACCAATTAGCTTAGTGAGGGAAATTATTGAAAAAAAAAATAAAGAAACAAAACAAGGAGCTTCCTATCCATCTCTCCTGTTTTCTTGGATGTAAATATTTTTATATCAAGGGAGTGTCTTAGGTTTCTATCCTTGTTCTATATAGTTTAACTCATCAGGATAAACGAATTGCAGAAAGCTTCCTTAAACCAATGTTATTCAAGTCCCTAAGGAAAGGGTGAAGACTATTTTCTTACGAATTAATCTTTTCTCTTCCTCTCATATTCTAGAATTGTTTAAGATAAGGTTATTCAAGGGGCACCTGGGTGGCTCAGCAGTTGATCGTCTGCCTTCGGCTCAGGCCGTGACCGTGGAGTCCCGGGATCAAGTCCCACATGGGGCTCCCCTTATGGAGTCTGCTTCTCCCTCTGCCTGTGTCTCTGCCTCTCTCTCTGGGTCTCTCATGAATAAATAAATAAAATCTTAAAAAAAAGAGATAGGGTTATTCAATTCATGTGCTCCCTGGCCAGGAGCCAAAAAGTCTCCCTGCCAGCACAGATGCCAGACAAGGAGACCACTGAAGATAATAAATCATGACTAGCAGAGACGTCTGGTCACCTTAGTCTTAATTCCACTCCAGGGGTCAACTTGTTTTGTTTTAATCCTTTGAGGCATAATAGAGATGGTGCCACATCATTTTTGTTTAATCATATTTAATAAAACAGCTGGCTTGTGGAGATCACAAGAACACACTCCAGGTGCAATGGAAAGGGAAGCCACCTGCTGGCTTCAAAGTGGCAGTGCCCTGCT
The DNA here is from genome assembly GCF_003254725.2 of Canis lupus dingo. NCBI lineage: Eukaryota > Metazoa > Chordata > Mammalia > Carnivora > Canidae > Canis > Canis lupus. Next base: position 1,920,179 of record NC_064272.1, read on the forward strand.
CTGTAACAAGTGTTGATGGGCAGGAGAATCAGATTCCCATTAGGTGTGCCTTGCTCTTGCTCCTGTTTTCCCTTTTCCACAGAGAATCATACGTTCCAGCTTAGTAGTTAGCATTGTCTTCTTTCTGGCTAGGAGCATCCCCAGTATCTAGGCATTAGGTGCTTTTGTGCTTTTGTGTTAAATGAGAAAAACTTAACCGAACAGCTTGTCCTGAGGAAGGCCTGTTGTGAAATCCATCCAAAAATCTAGTAAGTAGGAGTGGTGTCTGTTGAGTGAAGTGGGTTATCTGAGGTGAAATTGAGTCACTAAAGCAGTATGCACAATCCAGAAGAGAGCAATCTGGAAGGACTTTAATGTGTATTCTGGCCCCTAAGAAGCAGGGTTAGCACTGAAAACAAAAATCCAAAGAACCTTGGCCCAACATGTTAGTACTTGTTTGAAGGTAGCTGTGGCATATGGTGGATCGAGCCCCGATCTTAGAATGAAAGACCTCTGCTCTTGTCTTAGTTTTGTGGCCTTATCTCAGATTTCTCTCTCTGAGTTTTAAAGAGTTGATGAAGATTAATGATATAATTAATGTTAAAGCACTCATACCTCAGAAATAAAGAGATGGCAAATATTACTGATTGACTGAGGGGTCAATAGAGAATTGTCTCTGTAAGAGATCTAATGTAAATGTGCCACAAATCCTAACAGTTCCCTTTTCCCTATGAAAAGCTTCTGAAGGACCTAACAGAATCTCTCTAGATTTCTACTTAGCCCTCCCTCCAGGTACCTCTTCTTTACATCCTGCTGTTGATTCCTTACCACTTTCTACCTTCCTGCCCAGGACCTTTGACTGTTGCCCCTAGGAGACCTCTACTTGGCTCTTATGTTTGCTTTGCCCCCGGACAGGGCCCTTGTTCAGTGCCTTGCCCTTCCCCACATACCCACACTTACCAAGCCCAGGGTCAGAGAAACGAATTATCACAGCTGCCTGAACACCTTGCTGACTGAGAGGGATATTCTGGACATCAAATTCAGTGTGGTCAACCTTGGAGAAAAGAGATTAAGAAGAGTTCTGAAAGGCATAATCCCAATTATGTTTTCCTAATCTGTATGAGAACTCCCAGGGAAAAATCTTGGTTTCTAAAATAATCTTAAAGGCTTTTCTGGGTTCTGAGTCAATAGTGTCCATAAAAAAATATTCCTTGAATGTAGGGACTGAGTCATATTTGCTTAGCCCCAGAGACTAGACCATTGCATGAAACATGGTAGGCTCACAGCACATATTTGTTGAATTAAATCCATTTCTTTTTTTTTAACATTTTATTTTATTTATTTGACACAGAGCAAGAGAAAGAGAGAGAGAAAGTGAGCACAAGCAGGGGGAGCAGCAGAGGGAGAGGGAGCAGCAGACTGTCTGCTGAGCAGGGAGCCCAATGCGGGGCTCCATCCCAGAACCCTGAGATCATGACCTGAGCCAAAGGCAGCCACTTAACCAGCTGAGCCACCCCGGTGCCCTGAGTTAAATCCATTTCTAACTTGTGTTTGTGTTCACTCAGAATCGTGGAATAGTCAGACAAACTGGTGGAAAATTATTGCCTATAAAGATGAAAGGTTAACTGTATTCAACCAATATCTCTTCTCACAGTCTTGAAGGGAAGGAAAGATAAGTGAGCAAGCACTGCCTTAGAATAATAAACTGTCACTATCTATACAAATCCTGGGGTTGAAGAGAAGCAGGATACTATTGGCCATTCTTAGAGACAGGACTTAAGTGGAGAGGGAGACAGTGTTGAAACCTGTAGCATCCAAGATATAATTCACCAAATCACTTTGTTCTATTGGAGTTCTGTACATATAAGATGCAGAGCTTCCAGGAGATCACCAGCCCTTATGTACACACATGAAGTAAACCTTCAATGCTGAGAGCATTTGGGAACTCTGTGCTGGTCCCTCATCTTCAGTGACACATTCACTTACTTACTTACTTGCCCTTACACACACAGATCCCTGAGTGGTTCTGGTTCAGGAAGAGGTACACAGGTATCTTATCTTTCAGGATAACATGGGTCCCAAGCTAACAGTGTACCTGATTGGTTATATGGAATTTTAGAAATTTGAATACTTTAAAATAGGTTAGTATTGCTCCTTAACTTATGTTGTTCTTAATTGAGTCATTGACCTCTTTGAGAACATAATAAAAAGCCATGAGTGGAGTGCCTGGGTGGCTAGTAGGTTAAGCATCTGACTCTTAGCTCAGCTCAGATCTCGATCTCAGGGTTGTGAGTTCAAGCCCCACATTGGGCTCCATACTGGGTGTGGAGCCTACTTAAGGAAAAAAAAAAAAAAAGCTGTGGGCTATCTTTCCAGGATAATGAACAAGGTGACACAGGCACAATATTTTTCATGTACATATAATTATAGATTTATAGATCTGCTGAAGAAAAACCTTAAAAACCTCATGTAAAAATTACCCCAGATAAGGAATTTGGGAAGAATGCTTTTAGAGAGCGAATCATTCCATGATCAGTCCACTGACACACACATATTTACAACAGGGGTTGCAACTCAAATGTCTGTGAGAGTCAGGCAGGAAACCTAAATGAGTGACTCAAGGATCACATAGGGCAATACAACAGGAGACAATAAGGATGTGGAGACCTAGTGGTCTCATACTCCTTCAAAGGCCCCTGCTATCTAGCCCCAACCACTTGTTGGCATGTACATTCACTATTGCCAGAATTCAGATTTCTAGAGAGACAAAAATCTGGATTTTATTGCATTTCTGGATTTTCAGCAGACTAGATTTCCCTCGACAACATTTTATAAAAATTTTTAAATGTATAGAAAAGAAAGAATTATACAACAAATACTCATATACTCACCAGCCAGTTTCCACAGGAAACATTTAGCTTATTTGCTTTATCACATATTTATCCATCTATCTGTCCCTCTGCCATCCACCAGTCCATCTTAATTTCTATGCATTTCAGTGTGAGTTGCAGACATCAGTGTACTTCTTGCCTCTAAGACACTGGCTGTTCGTTTTTGTCTCTAGTTTGATCAACATTTGTCCATTTACTTGTGTGTATGCATGCATGCACACACCCATGTGTGTTTTTCAAATGAAGCTTCTATGTCTGAGCTTTTATGTTCAGGGGTATGGAGTGGTGACAAGTAATGCTGCCTCACTGCTATGGGTAGGGCCAATGCTTGATAGTGCTACATGGAAACTGTCATGGGGTGTGTGTGAAGGTGGTGAGGGGTGATTTGGGAGTTTAGAGTCCTTTTTTTTTTTATCCAGATCCAGATCCGGGAGTTACTCTTTCTGCCTAAAGTTGCAGAATAAGAACTACCACCAACCCTCCCATGACCACAAAAGAAGATGCAGAAGGTTGTATGAGAAGAAGGCAATGCGAACTAACTCAGCAATCACTGACCAGATGACATGTGTAGCTTATGGAGACAGAGACAGATAGATGGCATTCTGAAGGACCATACGGTCTAGCTGTTACTATGGTAATTAGTGGCAAATATTTTGCTGATTCTATTGGAGAGAAGAAGCAAAGTCTTCACTTAAATAGCCAAAGACATTCAATAAAAGTCAATGTGTACAGTATAATCACATACTGATGGTATGTATTTTCATGCATTGTGCCCAACAGAGAGCTAAGTGCTTTGCCACATTTAAATTTTTAAAAGCCAGAAAAAAATCAAACTCAGAAGTGGGCACAGATGAAGAAACTGAAATTTAGAGAGATTCTGTATCTCAAAAACCACACTGTCAGGAAGTGTCAGAACTAAGTGGTGTGAACCCTGGTCTGTCTTGTTTCGAACATATTCTCCTGACCAAAATAATATTATACTGTGAAATCTCTAAAACATTTCTTTATATATAAAAGAAATATATATATATTTGACAGAGTGAAAAAGAGGGAGGGAGAGAGAGAGAGAGAGCAAGCGAGCGCACAAGCAGGGGGGTGGCAGGCAGAGGGAGAAGCAGGTCCCCCACAGGGCAGAGAGCCTGACCTGGGGCTCAATCACAAGACCCTGAGACCATGACCTGAGCTGAAGGCAGATGCTGAACTCACTGAGCCACCCAGGTGTCCCTAAAACATTTCAATATTGGAAATGAGAGTCTTGTGAACAGGATATGAATAGGATCAGCTACAAGATTTGTGGGACCCAGTGCAAAATGAGAATCAAGTTCTTGTTTAAAAGTTACTAAGAGGGACGCCTGGATGGCTCAGTGGTTGAGTGTCTGCCTTTGGCTCAGGACATGATCCAGGGGTCCTGGGATGGAGTCCTACATCAGGCTCCCTGCAGGGAGCCTGCTTCTCCCTCTGCCTGTGTTTCTGCCTCTATCTTTGTGTATCTCATGAATAAATAAATAAAAGCTTTAAAAAATAATAAAAAAATAAAAGTTACTAAGAATTTCAAGACAGTGACAGGAGAACATTAAACAAAATGTGGGATCTTCTACCCTTAGGGCCTGAAGTAACTGCCCAGGTTCCACACCCACGAAGCTGGACTTGGATATGCCATTAAATATAGAACTGAGACCCATAGGAGCTCATTTAGGGGACAAGGGCCAGACAAAACAAGAGGAATCCAGCATCGCCCAGAAGAGAGATTGTATTTTAGCTGCCCCAGCCTCTTTGGTTTGCTGGAACTGGAAATTTACTAGGCAACACACGTTATTGTATTTGTAGTTTACAGCACAATTATATCTTAAAAGGTATGTAGAATTCAAGGAGTGGTGTGCTTTCAATCTTTCTTGATTCATTGGTTTCACAAAGTTCGCACGTGAAACTATTCTGGTGTTGTTGCATTGAGCTCCCTGCACTCTGCCTTTACTGTTACTGTCAAGATCCTGGTGTATCAGTGGGTGGAAATGGGTAGACTTCTCTGCCCCATTCCCACCCCTTCTCAGGCCTCCCCGGAGACGCAAATTTCAATCTCAAGGGATGCGGTCTATGCCACATGTGACTTATGCACATGCTCTTGCAGCCCTCACACACCCTGTCATCGTCCTGATATTCTGAGGTCAAGACCTGTTTGTGCAGGAGGGCTTGAGGACAAAAGGGAGGCCAGTGAGTTTTTGTAGATGATGCATGCAAATGAACACAGCCCTCCCGAGGCTGCATGGTAAAGTTGTCCAACCTGGGTTCAGATGTTCCTCTCTGCTGCCCCACTCTCCCACTGGTCATCCCTTTCGTCTTGGCATGAAGCCTCCTTGTGAGGTGCTTGCTTTGGATCCCACTATTCCTTCCTGCCTTCAAACTGGCTCATTTCCCATCAAGCCCAGACCTGACTCTTTTTCTCTCTTTTCAACAAGTCTTGGCTGACTTCTATCTGTCCCTTGGGGCTGTTCTATGTGATTGGCCAGGAGGAAATTCATCTCATGCATTAATTTAAACCAAGACCAATGGCTCACACAAATTTGAGGGATTGCTGTCACATTTTAATGCCATAGCTGGAGGATGAGGAACAAGGGAATAGTCGGTACCTGGGGTGACATTAACAGTATTGTACTTATTTCATCAAGAAGACAGTCCTGCTTTCTGTGAAGCAAGTGAAAAATACGTGTTTGCTGTTAAATGAAAACTTAAAAAGTATACTTTTTGGGATCCCTGGGTGGCGCAGCGGTTTGGTGCCTGCCTTTGGCCCAGGGCCCGATCCCGGAGATCCGGGATCGAATCCCACATCGGGCTCCCGGTGCATGGAGCCTGCTTCTCCCTCTGCCTGTGTCTCTGCCTCTCTCTCTCTGACTATCATAAATAAATAAAAATTTAAAAAATATATATATATAATTTTTTTGCTAATCAAACGCTGAAGTTTAAAAAAAAATAATGAATGTGGTTGAATATGAAGTGACATTGACATTTAGTGCAATCGTACAAAACGGTGCATACTTTCTGGAGGGAAATGTGGCAGTTTGATGGTAATGACTATTAATCTATGCGCTTACACATGTGTGTACACACACAACTCACGTATACACATGTTGCACATATATATACACATCTATGCACACGTATACGTAAATGAAATATTCGTGTGGCGGTCACCAATGCTCTGTGCAATCTGGCCCTCCTGCCTGCCTCTCCAGTCTCCTGTTCCACACTCTCCTTCCAGCTCTGAGTCCAGTCATGCTGATTCCTCCTGTTTCTTCACTGTACCCCATGTTACCATCTGTCAGGGAACTCATGCAATGTCATTTTTTCTGACTCATTAATTTGGTCTTTCTTCATCCCTCTTCTGATTACTCAATTCCTGCTCATCTCTCAGCTCTCAGTTTAAGGGTCACTTCCTCAGGAAGTCTTCTTGGACCACTACTCCTCTGCGCCCAGCCCCTCAGTCTGGACAGGTTCCCTTATACTCTGTTTTCCTTTCCACGTAGCAGTCAGCCTCATAAATCATGATATTCTCCTCTGTGCAATTATTTTATTCATCTGTCTCCCTTTGTGCACTATAAGCTCCAAGAGGGCAGGTTTGTGTTCTCTTTTCCATCTCCACTGCCTAAGAAGAAGTCTGGTGTTTAGAAGAGGCTCAAGAAATACTTGCTGATTAAATAAATGAATGGTGAGATTATAGTCGATTTTCATTTTCTCCTCCGTGCTTGTCTTTTTCATTTTACAATGATCATGTGATGCCCTTATAATAAAATCATAAAAAAGAAAAAAAGCTTTTCCTTTCCTTTGAGGCACTGCTTCTTCTGACTGCTGCCTTCCAAGGCCAGCTTATGCCTTGGGGCATCATTAGGCTGCATTGTCTGAAACTGCCTCAGGGTAACTCTTCCCTACAGATCACCTTTAGGTTATTGGCCACAAAGCAGGTGTTGGACTCCTGCTAATCATCTCCTTCCTGCCCTCAGGGGCTATAGCCTGGTGGCCTTCATGACTCAGAAAAAGGACCCTTTTGACAAAGTTTCAGACGGAGCCTGCTTTGCCTGCTAATCACAAGACAGTGGGATTTTTCTGAGTGCGAATTCTGCTGTAGCGTCTGAGTTGCTATCTCTTGGCGTGAAACCCTCACACATCACTGCTCCATTCCCCTACATTCACAAGTACTGTAGTCATTGTGACTTTGCCTGTTGAGTCAAACCTAAGCCTCTTCAGGGAATTAATGAATGATTGAAAGGTTTCAGCATGAGACTCCAGTACTTGTTTTCTTCCTATAAACTAACAATATAAGTGCAGGTATGGTTGTAGCTAAGAGAGAGTAATTCCTCCATATGGCGCTTCGGGTGGCATTTAAGATATTTTTAATACTTCTGTAGGCAAGTTAAAAAAAATCTTGTCAGTCTGCAAACATTTTACCAGCCTCCACAACGTTCACCTACACATAGCAATGTTACAAGGAAAATCTGTCATTTCAAAACCTTCTTGGAGTGAGTTGGAGAATAAATAAGGACGTGCATCAGAAGAGCCTGAGCCCTCTCAATCTGAAGAAGTGTCACTCTGGTGGCTTGAATATTTTCTACTGTTATTTAATTTCTGAATGCTCCACTGCCTGATTTATCTTTTCTCAGGCTGTAAGCCCACATAAGTGACAAAGTCACAGCACAAAGCCTCGTTTTTCTGTGTCTCAGATCCCTGGATATGCTGCAGAGATCAGAATTTCACCATTAAGTATTTTCAAGAAATTTGTGGGTGAAATTTGAGCTATTAATTGATAGACTAGAATCTATATTAGGACAAATGTGGCAGCAGGCAAGTTGCATTTATCTGGCATTGAGATGAAAAGCTGATTACACAGCTGAGGGCAAATGAGGTGGAAACATCTTGGAGATTAGGTTTGCTCCCAGTGTCCTACATTTCAGAGGGATGTGATCATTGGTTTCATGTTGAATTGCCTCCTATGAACAGTGTTTCTCTCCCATAGATTGGCTGTTTTGGGGTTGAAATAAATATAACATCTACCCTGGAGAAATGCTGTGTGTATACATTTAGCTCAGTAGGAAGAAAGAACATTAATAGTAGTGGCCCTGTGGCAGGCGTTCTGGGACAGCATTGTCATCCTGTGCCCATGACAGATAACACAGTTGGGCTGGGGACAACGTAACTAGTTAGTGTGATGAAATGTTGGGCCCTTTCTAGAATTATTTTTTATGTTGTCACATCCTGGCATCTCTGTAGGAGAGCAAAGTCCATTCTCTGGGGAATGCTCACTCCCAGAATTTACTTTGAGGCTCCAGTCCCCATTTTAACTTCAACCGATGTCTCCCTGACATCCACACATGGGTTCTACAGAATGCTGTTTCCTGGCATCAGTTCTTGGGTAAAAGAAATTCCTCACTTCTGACTGGTCATATAATGGGAAGGTGGGACTCTGCTGCCACAGACGATGCCACCTGCCACATCCTATTTCTTTTTCCTGCCTGGATTGGAGTCCTTCCAAATGGAACTACCAAATGTTTCTGTTTTTTTTTTCTTCTTCTTCTTCTTCTGTGCCTGGTTTCTCTGCTTCACTTAAAATACATCTTCTGATTTTCTAGGTCACACGTTGAAATTACCCACCTCAGGGAAGGACAGAGATTCAATTAACCAAAGCAAATCACTTACATATATGCAAGGCAGTGAGAGGGTGAAAAGGTAAACCACAGTCGATGCCAGGAACTGTCTTTTATATTTCCTTGGTTCCATTTAAAAAGTAGGGTACTTTGATAAGCAAATGGACTGAATGCAGTATTTTGAAATTCACAGGCATCGCATTATATATTTTAGAGACGGATGCATTTCTGTTTAGATTACAAGAGATAATAGCTTCTTCCTGTAGGGAAGCAGCCTGGTGTACTGCAAAAACAGGGGCTTCTGAGTTAGAAGGATTTGGGACTAAGATTTTTACCTACCTGTGTAAACTAAGTGAGTTAGTATTCTTTCTAGTCTCAGTTTCCTCATCTGTGAAATGGGGATAATACAGACCATGCTGGGTAGCTGTGAAAACTAGCAATTATGTTTATAACATGATCTCTTCAAGCCTGATCCAAAATTGTATACTCAACTAGCTATGCTTCATCGAGGTCAGGAAATGGATTTTATTGAAATGAACATCCTCAGAGTCTAGTACAGCAACCAGCATATATTAGTCCCTTAGTAAGTATTTATTAAATGCAGAACACATGCAATGCTAAATGCCGATACCATTAACCTGTTAGTGTACACCTTTGTGTTGGTCTGCAACCTTTAGCTTATTTATATTTTGCCTTTATAAACAACCTCTTTGAGAAAATACTTTTCTTCTTCTCCTTCCCCTTTAAACCATCTCCTACATATTCCTCCCTCCCTACCTTGGAATGAGTACATATTTCCAGGTTTGAATAAAGGTCCGTATAGGATTTATCAATCTCTTCAGAGAGCTATTTTGGGTTATTATCCTTTTTTCTTTCTCTAGGACTAAGCTCTTATGGCCAGGATTTTATTTTGTTGGTTTACTTTAAAAGATTCCTATACCAATTAAAAACTAGTCAGACTCATGTCCTGGAAAAATTTATTTACTTCCATCAATATCAAATCACAACTCCCCTGAATGAGCAGTTGCTTGCAGTTGCTCCTAACACATTGCAGAAGCGATGCTTCACTCTTAGAAGTGCTTTTGAAGTCAGTATCCTGGGAAACCAGATCCCTCTAGGATAGTTCCTCAGGTGAAAAACAAAACTTAAAGAGTTGTGTTATTGCTTCTTGTTATTCTTTTAATTGATGATGATGGGCTTTAAACAGAAGTACTGACCGAGTATTGACTCTGCTCTTAATTATGGGACTCTGGGACAACTACTTGACCTCTCTGCACCTCTATTTTCTAACCAATAAGGTGGAATATACACAAGGTAAATGTGCATATTGAATAACTACATATAAAGTGCCTACCAGTATTTTGGGTAATATTATAAGTAGGGATAAATCAGAGTACCCATAAGCCCATAAGCATAAGTACCCATAAGTACCTAGAAAAAAAAAAACTGAGGGAAAGAAATCACGTAAAAATATCTTCCTATTTTTCCCATGGTTATTTATTATTTGAAGCTAGTATCTACTCAGGGTAGATTTCTAAGTAATGAATGGATAAAATTTGCACTTATCAGGGAGCAGATTAAAGGCAATGCCCTTTCTTGTCTGCCTACTTGGAACAGCTGGAAATGCCACTCAAATCACATACCAAATCACCGTATCATTAAGACCTCAAATCCTCTTATGGAAGGTTTGGAGGCAGTTCATCCCAGTAGACACTTACTTGGGGGTAAAATAGTTTACCTTGGCATAAAGTGTACACTGACTCACCAGCAAAGAAACCGTGGCAACCAGGTCTTGAACCATGGTTTCCCAGCAAGCAGGGAGCCACTCCCAGGCGCACCCTCTTGACGTCCACATTCAGTTCTCCTGGTCAAGGTAGGTCATACTTGATTTTTTTGCTCAAACGTTCAGCTCTTAACTACAAGTGGTCAGAGTAATTTATCTGCCAGTGAGTCTGGTTAAAGAGTTACCTGCAGGCAGCGTTGGAACGTGGGGGAGACTAACATAAGGGCTTGGATTTACACGTGGATTCTGTTTCTTAGGTTTTCCTCCTTTGCTCCCTTAAGCACTTGTTACCGCGGTGGTGAGGCTGGGGGTGCGGGGCAGGGGGCGCTGGCCCGACCCCTGGAGCGGCGCAGCCCTGCGGGGTCTCCGAGGCGTGGGAACCTCGGGAGTCGCAGGAACAGACCAGCTCCCTCCCCGCATCGCGTCGAACCAGTCCAGGGCAAGCGCTCAGGGGGGTCTGGGGACCGGTGACCCGGGGGCGCAGAGCCGAGTGGGGGGATGGGAGGCGCTGTGGTCCCGGCCGCCCGCTCCTGTCCCAGCCTAACGAACGCAGCCTCAGAGCCAGGGCGCAGGCCCGAGTTGCCCACTAACCTCTCCGCGCCCCGGCCGAGCCCCGCGGCTCGGCAGCTGATTGGGCGCCGTCCCTTGCCGTCGGCCCGCTCCCGGCGCCGCTGCACGTTTCCATTGGTCCTCAGCCCTGCCGCTCAGATGAAGGCTCGCCTCCCCCAAACAGCCTGCGGGGCCGGCGCGTGCTGGGGGCGGGGCCTGGGGCGGGGCGGGGGCGGGGCCTGGGGCGGGGCGGGGGCGGGGCCTGGGGCGGGGCGGGGGCGGGGCGGGGCCTCGCTGAAGGCTGGCGCCGCGGCGGATCGGGGCTCTGGCTCTGGACTCCCGCGCAGCATCCTCGCTGCGGCCGCTGCGGCTGGCGGCGGCGCTCGGTCAGGTAAAGAGAGCCTCGTCTGTCCTGCTGGCGCCTGCTGCGCCTCTTCTCCCTCCCGACCGCAGGCTGCCTGCTCCGCCTCTCGGGGCCTCAGGGCTCTCGGAAAGAGGCATCGAACCTGTTTCGCCCCGTTACCTTGCCTTCTTCCCCTTTGGCTTCTGTTCCTCAAGCCCCCCGAACCCAGCGGTTCCGAAGTGCGTTACTGGGGCTTCCCGGGTCGCCCTAACGCTCCTCACTACAGAACTGTCGTTAAGTCGCAGGTCCCCGTGCCCATGACTTGCCAGTGCAGTCTCCTTCCCAGCTTGGCACAGCAAGGGTGGCAAGGCGGGTGGAGAAGGGAGGGATGCAGCGCTTCATGTCGAAGCTAGACGTGTCTCGTTCACAGGGGGGATACCTTAGTGTGGCTGTTTTGGGAACGGAGGCTGCTTCATGATGGTGATTGGCAATGACTAGAAGGATCTCTGTTGCTGCTTTGTGCTTATATTTATAGGTGACATTCCCCATCACCGCTTCCTTCTTTCATCAACATCTTCATCACGACCATCACCATCACCATTTCTCTTCCTCCATCAGAGCTCTTCAAGTTCTGCAAAGGCAGACTCTATTCAGGCATGTAAGTGCTAACTCCCCCAAATAACAAGCAGTGCCTTTGCCCCCCACCCCCACCCCCAGTGCCAGACAGAGCCAAGTCCTCATTTAACTCATGGCCAAGTAGCTGGGAGTGGGGTGTGAGTGGGGAGAGTTTCCTTATCCCTCTTTGCAGTTGAGATTGCCACAGAAAACCCCTTACTTTAATCATCCACACTGCTGTTGGCTGACTGGGAGAGTTTGACATTGATGGTCACATACACTCTGATGAGCTGAATGCAGTGTCCAGGACCTGTGATCCAGGACTGTGCAGTATGGGTGCTACAGTGACGGAGTGGGGAATGTCCAGACCAGGTGAATCAGTTTAGCATCCGACTTTCTTCCACAGTGGCTTCCATCGTGTGCCATGCCACGCTGGGGGCATCTAAGTTCCTGGGAGGGAGAAGTATGCTGTATTGTCTATGGCAGGTAGCATTTTATGAGCACTGGATTGGGATTCAGCAGCCATTGCTTAGCCGTTCCTAGGGCTTACTACAAGATCCCTTGAATTTCAGATTCATTAACCCTTTTTCAGGAGGGGAAAACAGTACAACTGAGTGTTGCATACTACATGTCATTGTGGAAGATACTGCTTTAAAAGTGTTTCGAGGTTTCAGGTCTTGGCCAGACCTATAAAACCATTAGTCTCCTTTTTCTCAACTGTGGTTATAGCCCAGTAGTAGGACCAGTGAATTCAGTGCTTTTAGATATACTGCAGGGACTAAGGAGCGGTGGCCTCACTGGAGGGAAACAATGGGTAAAAGTTGGGAGACAGTATATCCTAGTGGTTAAACCCATAAACCTGTCACATGAATTCAAATCCTGGATGAACCACTTACTAGCTGAGTGATTATGGCAAGTCATTTACTCTCTTGAACTTTAGTTTCTTATTTGTAAAATGGGGATAATATTACCTGTCTCATGGGGGGAAGTTGTAAAGATTAAAGAGATAATATAGTTAAATGCTCAGTAGTTCCTGGTACAAGTAAGTGGGGCCCTTGATAACTTGCCAACCAGGATAATAAAGGCTAAATGTGCATTCTGCCCTCCCATTGTCTTTCTCATCCCTCCTAGGTCTTAACACTGAAGCTAATGGGGGATGGGAGTCTTCGGGTTCCTCATAGGACTCCATCTTGGAGGGGGGAATGAATGAAGCCATTCGTGTTTGGAGAGACATTTCTCTCACCTGGTGGCACAAATGCTTAGCAAGCTCTTTTAAGATGCATTAAAAATGCAGCTTCAGAGGTTTCCAAGTCTCTGGGCCTGTGCTGGGCTGCTCCTTTCTCCTTGGCTGTTCAGTGCTCTGACTTGGTAAATTGTGCTTTTTACAGAATCACTAGTGAATGCACTGGCTTCTGCCCAGGAGAAGTAAAACTGCCTTTTTTCAAATATCCCTGAGAATTGAAGAAAATCTAACTTTCCAGCATGGAAGAACTTGTGTTTTACAATATTTTTCTTCTCTAAGAATAATATATTTCTTTTTGCCAGTGTGGAAAACAGCAAGCATTATTTATGTGATTCAATTTTCTCATTTAGAAAGAGAGGTCACCAGTCTTATCAGCTATTTGGGGGTACTTTGAAATTTAGAGGATACTGTCAATTGTATCGGTGAGGACCCTTTTCGTCATAAGGGATGCAAAATGGTCATACGCAAAAATAAGCATTTTTGACTAATATGACCAGGCCATGACCACACTGTAATTCCTTTACGAGGAAGCTGGCCCTGAGATTGAGAAGCTTTTCTGGTTTGCCAGCTTGATCTCAGTCTCTTTGTCTCCATCTCTTTCATTTCTGTCTTTTATAGCTTCTCTTTCTCTTTCTTAGCTGCCTTATTTTCCATCACAGACCTTGTCCTCTCACTGTCTTCTTAGACTCTCGATTCGCATCCATCTAGCTCCGTAAGCCAAGGGAGGCTTCTGTCTCCTGTAGCTCCACAGTGAATTCCAGGGAAAAACTGCGATTGATCAGTACTTGGTCACAGGCTAACCCCTGCCTTGAATCACTGTATAGGCGAAGGGAATGGGTTCTGTGAGTCCTATTATTGTCTGGGTGTGGATCTCATTTCTGGTCTTCTTCTGTCTCTCCACATAAAATTGGTGGAGTCATCCCCAAAGGAAGAGGAAGGGGAGCAGCCTGGAGCTTAATGTGATAATGAGGATTCAGAAATCTTTCTCTCCTACCTTATATATGGTGACTCCAAGTTGAGTTTTAGGTTAAAGCTTTGGGCTCAGAGCATGTGATCCTAGGCATTAGTGTGTTCTAGATGATTTTACCTTTAATGTTTTCTTTAATGAAAACTTCACTTGTGTAATTGTGAAAACTCACCAGAGATAATAATATACAGTGATTCCAGTCTTGGTAAATCATGTTTGGGGGTTACTCATACTCTCTTGCTGGGACTTTGTTTTAACAAGAGCCATTATTTTTAGAGGCACAGAGTCTCTGTGTTAAAAAATCAGCTTTATTCTCAGCAGGTCCCAGCCTGTGTGTTGACAGAGTTACAGCCATTAATCTGATTTGCTTGATCTTGTAGAGATGCTAAACCATGGGAACTATATCCTCATGGAGTAAATATGAACTTGCACCAACAGGCTGCCCTTGTGAGGGAATTTAAACATCCCTGTGTTTAGCATCTGAGCAGAAATGCTGACAAAGCAGTCACCTGTGTGCCCTGTAACATAATAATTACTAAAGTGGGAAGGCTATGAACCTCTGAACCTCTTTACCTTGTCAACATATAAAAGCAAAGCTCTAGAAAATGGACCATTCACTCCCACTTATGTTTTTTGAGTTCTCTGGCTACATAAAACATGCTCCTGAATAATGTGTATTCCTATATTTCTTTAGGCTTTGAGGATATGATCCCATAGTATATGTATGGGGCTGGGGGAGAGGGAGGAGTTGGTCTTCTCTTTGGGCTTACCTCACCTTACCATTACCTTGAAATGACCTCTGTAATTCACCTCTGCAGGAAGTGGGCTACTGGGTAGGTGTTTTTGATCCTGTGTTTTTTTTTTTTTTTTTTTTTTAAGCCAATTCATCTGTTTCCTTATCTTAAGCAAAACTGATCCATATTGTATCCCATAGCTCATTAGGGCTATACCAATTTCTCCTTTCTGAAGTGTCATAGATCCTTATTAAAGACCAACATTTTTCAAATTAAACACTTTCTTGCGTTGGTCTTCTGAGTCACAGGCTATGGTAGGCAGGACTTTCGTTTTTAACAAGAGAAAACCACAGTGTATTAGCAGGTACATGGGAGTACCCAGATGTGAGTACCTCCAGAGGTGGTGAGAACATGGGCTTAAATAACATATTAGGCCAAAGAAAAGGAGTTTGGGGGAGGCAAGTTATGGGAAGGTGCCCAAGAAAATTATAGCTAAACAAGAATTGCTTAGTAAAGTTTATTATGCAGATTTAAGTCCATGCCTTCTCCATTAATAAGAGTTATTAA
Organism: Canis lupus dingo; assembly: GCF_003254725.2. Taxonomy (NCBI): domain Eukaryota; kingdom Metazoa; phylum Chordata; class Mammalia; order Carnivora; family Canidae; genus Canis; species Canis lupus. The sequence goes on from NC_064272.1 coordinate 1,935,480, forward strand.
GAATTCTTCTCTTCCTGGCATGGGAGAAGGAGACACCTTTTACAAGTGGAAATTTCCCTTATAATGCACATTTTACACAAGGAAAGCTTGTGCACTTTCCTTTTTATAGCTTTTACTGTATCTTCCTGGCTCTCAATAGCCGTTAGCTCATACTAATACATATGCCAAAAAGGCATAGGGGTAACATATTCTGATATCCCTCATTCTGCCCTTTGGAACTTCCTTTTTTCCCAAGAAGTTTCATGTATCAAAAGCCAAGTTCATAGACAACATCACAGATATTCAGGGTAAGAGATCTATAAAGGGGAGAGGATAAGGAGAGAAAGGGAGAGAGGGGAAAGGAACAAGGATGAGAAAGCAGAAAAAGACAAATTTAAATGCATTGCACCATTTCATTAAATCAGTGTCGTGGTCCTGGGAATAGGTCAGTCCGGGTAAACAGTTATTTCAGGAGACAGCAGTATAGGTGGAAATAAGGTGCCTAGCTCAGCCATCTCTATGGCCTCTATATGGTATAAGCAGTCAGGCATTTAGTAGGGGGCATTTCTATGGAGACAAAAACCATTTCTCATGGTTAGAACAAACTGTAAACCCAATTTTTGAACCCAGAGAATAGTTGGCTCTTAAGATTTCTAAATGTTGGGCTTACAGCATCCTTAAATGGCAGGGTTAGGGAGGCAGTGGCAGTCTGATGAATTTTCTGGTTTGCAGTTTTTTTTTTCTTAAGGTTTTATTTATTTATTCATGAGAGACACACAGAGAGGCAGAGACACAGGCAGAGGGAGAAGCAGACTCCATGCAGGGAGCCTGACGTGGGACTCGATCCTGGGACTCCAGGATCACGCCCTGGGCCGAAGACGGTGCTAAACCACTGAGCCACCCAGGGATCCCTCTGGTTTGCAGTTAAATGTTTGCAGTGAACCCTCTGAGTGACCTTATGCAGCATCAAAGGTTGGACAGGCAAGAGTTCTTAATATTCATGTTGGTCATCAGGATCAGAGGGCATTAATGGGCAAGTAGCTTGCAGCCAGAAGGTGGTCTGGGCAGGTAGATAAGGCTAAAGGGTAGGGCGGGAAGCACCAGGATGTTGCTACTGTGAAGGTGGTGGTGTTCCAGTGCATGTCTCTATGAAAGAAGCAATAGGGAACGGGAGATGACCTGAGGACCAATATTTAATAATCCACTCAGCACAGCAGTATGGTTGCTGTTGTTGCCTATATGTCCACTGTCATGCAGGCTTGGAGACTTTCTGCAGTGATTTCCCCTATGAAGCATGGAAGGAAAAATACAGATGTTTCAGAAAGAAGGGGAACCTGTCCACTTATGAAGAGAAGCTCCCTCTGGTGATCTACTCACTGTGGTAATTTTGAGAAACCATAAAGTTTCCCAGACCTTGTCATTTGCATAAATGAAGTTCCAATGAAATTCTCTGGAAGCATGGCATCATCTGTGGATGATCACTGTGCAGTGAGTAACTGGAGTAGTATTTTATCTCTTGTATAGATGAGCAATTCAGGGCTCTGAGAGGTTAATATGCCTGCTTAAAGGTATGGCTCTAAATGGAATCTGAGTAGTATTTATTCTACCTGTTGGGCTTGCATTCCACCTTCTGTCTGCCCTAGTAAGCCACAGAGAACATTCCTGGCTTTGAAATTTGTTAAACTTTCAAAGCAGTATAAACCATAAATATAGCACAGTATTCTGGGTATGGATTTAGTGAAAAGCAAGAGTTGCTTTTTTTAGGCATTAACATGATTACTCTTTCCCTTTTTAGATAAAGACAGCCACTTTAGAAAATTTTCTAGGCCTAACTCATATTTGGAAAGCTTTGCAAATAATTTTTTAAAGCCCACAGGTCTGCAGAAAATGGAATTCATCCATGGAATTGGCATCTGTCCTGTCCCCATTTGCCAGTGTCCTCATCTCCTTTTATCTCTGTTTCTACCATGGCTTCCTCTACCCTCTCCCTACGGGAGACCAACTGGCTTCTTTCCCACCCACCTAATCCCTATTGAAATAAATATGAATAGAACCTACCATGTGTAGGGGGTATTGCCCTGGGTTAAAGTCACTTTCTGATTTGTTTTAAGCTGGCCCTGATTTCTTCTAAGCTATGAAAACATAGATCAATTCTAATTTTTGTGATTTTTTGAAGAAATAATCACGAAACTCCCTGATATCCTGGTGTTGTAAGGGAAACTGTGGCAGATTGGAAACTAAACAAAATGCAACAAACCACACTGTTTTCTCAGGCATTACCTTATTTCTTACTCTATAGTTCTTATGCCCAAATTATTCTCTAGGTAGGTGACAAGATATTTTCTTTTAGTTGTACAGTGGAGAAAACTGAGATGGGTAGATAATAAAGTGACTTGCCCAAGGTCACTCACGGTCAGTGGCATAGCCAAGAATAGATCCAGGTCACCCGACTCCCTGGGCTTTGTTTATTACATCATTGAACTTCTCTTCAGGAAGTCACAGTCCTGCCAGCTACCAAAATGAAAGGACAGTCAATTCTCAGCTTTGGGCCTTGGTCTTTTAAAATTTTTATTCCTTTTCCACTTTTAATTAAAACATATTAATAGCTGCCAAACAAGCACACTATTAGCTAGATTCAGAATTTGTTAAGAAGAACAACAAAATTCTGTATCTGTGGTCAGCAGGACTGTATCATACACTTACCTTGCTAAGAGGATAGATCTCATGTGAAGTGTTCTTACTAAAATAAAAAATTTTAAAAAGATAAAACACAATTTTGGTATCATAATCACAAATTGGGCAAAGGACAAAGCAAAAGGGAAAGGTGGCAGGAGGCTCCAAAATGGTTGCAGGGTGATCTTGTGCTCATACTACACCAAACAAGGACGAAATACACAGAAGAAGGGAGAAGAGACATATAGTCTAAGACTACTACACTGTAAGAGAGGTATGGCCTGGACCCAGGGGAATAGCATCAGGAAAACTAAGGTCATAAATAAGAGGAGTAGAAAAAAAAATAAGTCAGTTCTATAAAGGAGGGCTATTAATATTATAAGCAGGATGTGATGTACAAATTCCACTACTTGAAAAGGATGAGGTCAGATTCACAGAAGGAGAGGAAGCAGAAATCCTTTGTTCTTATTTTGCTCCCATCTTTCCCTGCAACTGTGGCAGGTGAGAATCTCCATCTATGAACATAGGTATATAGAAAGTATCTCATCTCAACTTTTTTTCTGATCATATTCTTTCTAGTTTCAAGCCTCTTCCTTCTGGAAAGGTAGAAGACTTTCCCTCAGCCCTTCTTGGGCTCATACCTTTCCCCAGAGGTGTATCAAGCTCCAGGGGGCTGGCACCTTGCATCAGTGCTGGCAGAGGGGACCCTCTGGTCATTGAAGTGTCTGATTGCACAGGTTATACTCTAGTGCCATGTTGCTGCTTCTGTAACTTGCTCAGCTGCGGGTGTCCAGGTCATGGATGCCTAGATGTCCCACACACAGCTTGGGGTGTATGTGAGGTCTCCCTGGGGACAACCCAGGAAGCAAGGTCTGCTCCTCCCTCTTCCTAGGTTTATAAGCCTCCCTCCTTCCTTTTCCAATGGCCAGAGGGAGATAATGCTCTAGGTTGCTACAAGGTTCTTCATGTCCATACATTTCATTCCTTCTTATTACTTCCTTCCAGAAATTCCCTGCGACCTTCTAAGTGTTTGGGATTTCGGAAAACAAAATCGAGAAATACTCTCAGGCTATTTCTCTTTTTCAAACCCTTGCCTTTCACCTCTCCTGATGCAATAAACACCAATTCTGATATCTGCCTTATGGGGGAGTCAAGCAAAAGGGAAAAACACAAGGAGAAATAAAAAAGAAACAGATTAATGATCTTTGAACATTCCTTTCTTAGAAATACAATGATTTTGGATCTATCTGATTCATGACTATTTTCCTTTCTCTGAAAATGACCCCATATCTAAGTTTGGGCTCCATATGCATTAGACCATGTTCCTGGTCATGGTTCCTGAAACCAGGGATAGAAATCGGACCCAAGCTGGGCCCGTTGGATTCCCTTCCCCAAGAATGAGAGTTTAGGACTGAAGGATGGTAGTGACTAAGAATCAGTGGAGTTAGGTCACAGTTAGAGAAGTACTCCAGGGGGATGGCCTTGGTGGTCTGTCCCAGTAGCCATTGAAAGGCTCTTGGATTTCCTACCCTTATTCTGATTTCTTGAAATCAGTAATCCATGAATTTCATGAAATTGGATATGCCTCTATTTTCCTTAAGGGAGCCCAAATCAGTTTCAGGTGCTTGCAACCAAAAGTAATTCAAGAATGGTCTTCAAGACTGCAAAGGCAGTTTTGGTGAAGAGGAAACAAACTCAAGATAGGGCAAGAGATAGTAAGATAGAATCTAGTTCTTTAAGAGGTGTTCATCTAAGGATTTAAAGTGACCATTGCAAGAATTGTATTTACAATCCTAGAACAACTTTTGGCATTTTTTTTGGAGACACTTTTGTTTAACTGTGGGCACTGCTTTTTAGTAAGGTGTTGACACACTCATGAACAGTCAGATGAGGTGCAGGGTTTTTGAGAATGGAAGTGCTTCCATCTGAGGGCTTCTGAAGAGATGGGGGAAGGAGGTGCTTAGGATGAGAAGCTCAGGTCTTGAAAAGGCTGTTGGACAGGAGGGAATTTGGGGTTTACAAGCTCTGCATGTAAGGACAAGCACCAGTGGGAAGGCATCAATGAAAATGGGTTTTAGCTGAGATTAAGGGAATTTTTAAATTTTTATTTTTTTACACTTAGAGTTGTCTGAAAGCCATGAAGTTTCCTTGTGGTCTGGAGAACAACTTGCCATTTAAGAGTTCCAGTTGAGACTGGATGGCCATTCACAAAGGTTATAGTGAAAGAGACAATCCAGAATCGGGATGGAATTGATAATTTCAAAGTTTTTTTTTTTAAATCTATTTCTTTAAATCTAAGATTCCATCATTTTCCCTATGAATTTTGTCAACTCCAAGGCTAGAAAAATTCCAACCCACATCTTGACAGAATGCAATAGGAGTTAAAGCATTTCACAAATATTGTTTTATAACATTTCCCTTCCTTTATGTGAAAAAAAACAAAAACAAAAACCAATAATCCCCAAACCATAGGCTATAACTTATCATTGGGAGAAGACATTTTCACAAAGAGAAACAAAAATTTATTTTCTATTCTCTAAATTGTTATTCACAGTGATTAAACGTTTCACATCCAGGTGGTTCACTGAATTGAAAAGAAACCGTCTGTAATATTAGTGGAAGCATGCAAAACCCAGGAAATGCCAAATCCTATTAGCCCTAAATTTCGAGGCTACATGAAAGTAAATAGATTTCTTGAGCTATTTTATGGAGGAAATCAGAATCCCGCTCTTTCCCCAAACTTTTATAAATGAAAATGATGTGACCATGGCACCTCCTGTGAGACCTAAACAGGTAGCTCAGATGTTTTATCCACCACTCCCCAAGACATCTCACAGCAGCTAGTCCCTTTTTTATAACTATGTAACCATAGTAGAGGGTAAGAACTGGATTAAGCAAGTTTGTCATTTATCACAGCAAGCAGATGTTGACATTCAATGATCATGTCTTAAACATGTGCTGGCATTAGTTTAAACTAAATGGAAAGCCATTTAGTTTGAAATCCCGGTCTTTTTTTTTTTTTAAGATTTTATTTATTTATTCATGGGAGACACACAGAGAGAGGCAGAGACACAGGCAGAGGGAGAGGCAGGTTCACTGGGGGGAGCCCGATGTGGGACTCATCCCAGGACCCCGGGGTCATGCCCTGAGCCTAAGGCAGACGCTCAACCACTGAGCCCCGCAGGTGTCCCTGAAATCCCGGTCTTAAAGAATCCATCAGACCATAGTTCAACATGAAGATTTTCATAGTCTCTTTCATAATCTCTCATTCTTGTTGTAAAAACCGTAAATAATGCAAACAAACATTTAACCATTCATTAGTTCTCTGTTTGTTATTACCTTAATAAAAAGCATTCAAAAGAATCCAGTCTTTTCTGCTTTGCAAATTAGGTTCTCAAGTCCTTGTAAGGATACCATGAGCAACGTTAAGTAAAAAACATATTTTCTATCTATTTTAGAGTCTGACTTAAAAGGAAAGAAACATAATTATAAATGTAGAATCTGAGGTAAAGCCATTTTAAAAATCATTTTTGGAAATGTGAAAAATATGTAAAGGTACAAAGAATGAAATAATAATGATCCATATTCCCACTCATATTTTGTATTCTATATTCCCTCTACTTTTGGGAAAAACACTTAAAAAAATCACATATGAAAAAAAAAATCACATATGTTGGGGCGCCTAGGTGGCTCAGTTGGTTAAGTGTCTGTGTTTGGCTCAGGTCATGGTCTTAGGATCCAGCCCTGCAATGGGCTCCCTCTCCCTTTGTGTTTTCTCTCTCTCAAGTAAATAAATTAGCTTTTTTTAAAAAATCACAAAGATGGGAATTAAAAAAAAAATCATCTCGAAAACTACAGTTCCCACTATTAACCTTAGATAACATCATTTCAGACATCTGTCTACACCTATGTATCTGTCTATCTGGATGGGTAGAAATATTTTTATAAAAATAAATAGAGATGCTATTTATAAATAAATTTAAAATAATTAAATTTAAATAAAAACAAATTAAATTTTTTTTAAGCAATTAAAAAACTGAATTGAAACTAAAGAATAGTCAAATGTCAAATAAATGTACCTCATTTCAAGATATGTTATTTCTTTTAAAATGTCTCTTTATGGCTAAAGTATCATGACAAGTATTAAGAAGCTGTAGTCACTCATTAATTATATTGCTGTTTTTATGAACTTTCTTCTTCAGAAAGTATCAGTTGACTTCTTTTTTTTCAAAGATTAACAGTTTTGAAACTTTCTCCCTGTTTTTTCTTCCCACCTCCTGAATATTATTAGATGTTTTATTATTTTTACATTGTTCAGGTTATAGTATCCCTTTTTGCTATGTGTATTTATTTTGAGAGTCCTTTAGTGGTAGCTGCATGCTTGGATGAACTGAATGCATACAGCTCTGGGCGTGATATATTTGTGCTTTACTTTCAGTTATTTTGATAAATGATAACCCACTAACTTGACACAATTGTTCATGATCTCCAATATTTAGGATCTAAAACTGTGTAAACCACTATTATTCATCACTAAAAAATTGTTGGGTGCCTATTTGGCTCTGGATATTGCTGAGCTCTAAAAACTGAGTGTCACATCACCTGTAATCCCTGCCCTCAGGAAGTGAGGGCAACCCAAATACATTAAATTCCTAGTGTGCTAGCTCCATGAGAACTGTTTTATTATTTCCTTCTCCCCTGTGTCCATCATAAGTCTGGGTATTTCACAGGCCCTCAATCAGCACTTTAATTAAGGGGTCTTTATGAGCCAGATACTGTGGTAAGTGCATTAAAAGTCATATCTAATTTTTTCTTGACAACAAACCTATTAGGTAGGCATTCCTTGTCTCTGTTTTACAGTTGAGGAAACTGAGTCTCAGCAAATAATATTCCAGTTAATGCAACAGGATTTCACGGTAAAGTTCATTCTTTATTTGTGACACGTGGCCTGTGTCATAAATTTATGTTGGAAGCAACGGAGGAAAGAGGCACATGAACTACAGCTTATAGGACACAAGCGATAATACAGTGGTGTATGTACAATCTAGAGGCTGAAGGGCTGGTTGGGGTGGCATCTCCACTCTAGGGTCTTTTTGCTGACATTGAACGAGCTCCTTCTCTGAGCTCAGTTCCTATCTATGAAATGGGACTAACGGAGGATTAAGTGAAGTAACTCGGGTAACATGGACAGCGTGATGCCTGCCACAAGTGTTCAAGGAAGAATAGACATTACTTATTTTTGCAAGGTGCTCTGAAGGCTCAAAGGAAAGAATCATCATGTCCCCTGGATTTTTAGGGGAGGAGACACTTGTGCTTGGACTCTGCTAGAAGCCCAGGAATTCACCAGGTGAGGGGTAGATGGAGTCTTGGCAGAAAGAGAAACATGAATCATAGGACTGACAATCTCTCTGAGACACACCGTATTTGCATTACCCTAATTCACTCCCAGACCTTCCTTCCCTTGCTCGCAAGTCTCTGGAGTGTTCAAACAGGAGTACCTGTGTTTCCAAAGGCCGACTTGTAAATAGACCATCATATCTTACTAGACCATCTTCCCACTGAGAAGGTGAATTAGTCAGTGTCTGTATGGCTCCAAGGAAACGTAAGGTGACAGGGCAGCTTTAGGACTATTGGTCCAGGAGGCCAGGGCCGTCCCAGGCCAGCTGAAGAGCACCTGATGGTCCTGAGAGGGAGCCTGCAGTCTGTCTGATGCTCTAGAACAGTGTTCAACTTTTTTCCCCCTCTCTCCTTTAGACTTCTCCCTAATTGCCTCCCCATCATGACATGTTAGTATGACAGATAAACTGTGGATCTAGTATGTTCCCTATGTTTATCCCTACTTCTCTCTCTCTCTCTCTCTCTCTCTCTCTCACACACACACACACACACACACACACACAGATTTTTCACCCTCTCCTAAGAACCACCTCAAATGAAGCAGCCTTCAGAGGGTCTTCTCAGGTGAGCTGCTGTTCTGAAGCTGACCTGGCGGCTTGAAGGCTCTGGCTGTTGTGCTATGAACAGCTACTTCCACAATGACTCCTTCCTACTGCATTCACCTCCCATCTGGGCCTGCTCTCTCTCTGCTTCCATGCCTGCCCTCTCATTGTCTAGTTTCCATACAGCAGCCTCAGTGACCTTTGTAGGGAGTTTTTGTTTTTTGTTTTAAGGATTTTTTTTATTCATTCATGAGAGACACACACCCAGAGGCAGAGACACAGGCAGAGAGAGAAGCAGGCTCCATGCAGGGAGCCCGATGTGGGACTCGATCCCAGGACCCTGGGATCAGGCCCTGAGCCAAAGGCAGATGCACAACCACTGAGTCCCCCAGGTGCCCTCTGAGTGACCGTTGAAAGATCATGTCTCTGCCCAGCCTGAAACCTCCAAAGAGCTTCCCCTTGGACTTAGAATAAAATTTGGATTCTGTATCATGGCCCCAAAACCTATGTGATGTGGCTCCTGTCCACTGCTCCTGCCTCCTCCAGGACCAGCCTATGTTTAGAGAGGGGTCTCCTGGGAACACGCAAAGCCAGTGGGTAGAAAGGCACAGGTGTTTGTGTGAATAGCTCCTGGGGTGTGCTTTCCTGCTGGGAGGACAGGGTGGGCACTGGCCACAGTGGCCACCGCCCTGGGAAGGCTCAGAAGAGGGCAGTCAGGAACGACTCCTCTGAAGAAATGATGGTGAACCACGCGAAGAAGGGTGGGAGTCACCTCTGTGCAGAGGGGACAGTGTGTGTGGAGCCTCTGTGGTGGCGGGGGCAGCCTGCACGTGAGCTGCGGACACATGTAATTGTGGCAACAGTATGAAAGGAGGCTGGAGGACGAGGTGGAGGCTCAGGTCCACAGGGCCTTTCAGGACAGGTTAGGGGCTAAAATCTGTTTTAAGAGCGTGAGAACCATGGGATGGTTTGGACTGTGTGACTGGCTGTGGAGGGGGTCAGGTCAGATTCTCGTTTTGAAAAGATCACTCTGGGTGCGGTGTGAACAGCAGGTGAGGGAACACAGAGCAGTTCAGAGGGCACTGATGTGGTAGGGTGGCTAACCAGTACTGGTTTGGGGCAGCACTAGAAGGCTGCTTCCTGGCAACCCCTCAGTTGTGGGCAAGCTGACACAGCTGGTCATCCTGTACCCTGCAGTCATTCAGGTGACATGTTACAGCTGTCTTAGGTGCAGGGTCTTCTCGTCCCTCAACTCACGTCAGAAGCAAGAGGATCAGCATCATGACTATCTTTTACTGAAAGCCTCTTAGAATCGGTGTGTCCAAATATACAGACAACACAGAAACACACACGCACACACATGCACACACTTTAATGTGCAGTTGCTTCGGGTAAGCCTGGATTATTTTTTCTACACAGGCCTGGTGGCATCATGTTTTTGACATCTCAGAGCCCGGAGCCTGCCCAAGTGAAGGTTGATGTAGGTAAGAAGGTGGACTCAGTCATTGCCGTGCTGTGTACTTGTGCTCACTGCCAAGTCCCACCCTGGACCTGGGGTCCTTTGCAGTCTCTTCACCCCCACTATCCTGGTCCCAGCCTTGGTCTCCCTTCCATGCTTTTAGCTGCCTTCCAGTCTTACGAAGCTTGGTTTTTTATTTTAAGTTTGTATTTATTTATTCATGAGAGACATGGAGAGAGAGGCAGAGACAAAGGCAGGGGGAGAAGCAGATTCCCTGCAAGGAGCCCGATGCGGGACTCGATCCTGGGACTCTGGGATATATATATAGTGGCATGTAACAAGTTCGGGGAAGGGCTAGAGAGTGACATTTTGAACATGGGCAGTCTTTCAGATTGAGTCACCAAGGAAGACTTTTTATGAGGCTGATCATTTGATCAGACACCTGAAGCTAGCCAGAGACTAAGTCATCAAAATTCTGCTGTGTTCAAAGCTTTGGAAAACAAAAACATATATATTTATTTGGTTGATGGTGAAATCTTGGAATCACATCTTTCATTTTCCTCTTGGGGATTGTTCAAAGTTTCAGAGGTCCATTTTCCCCCTTGTTTAGTATCTTGAATTATTTAAAAACATCTCTTTTCTTCACCTTTCATGTTCCCTACTATCACTTTCATCTGATCTGTAATGGAAATTTTGGTATTTGTCTAGCCATTTACTCCCTAATCTGACTTTTTGTATTTTTCAAATTTTTCTCTTCTTGATACATATTTTAATGAGAGAAAGCCAGTTATTTTTTCTGATAATGACTTTTTGTCTACTTTAATTGTGTGTTTACTAGAAGGTAAACTCAAACCATCATTAAACATTAATGCTGACTACAAGTAATAATGCCTTTGAATTTTTAGGCAGAGACACAGGTCGGGTTTATATCTTCAGATAATGGTACTTCAGTGCACGATTTGCTGAATATCTTCCATCTTGGAGACATGTACTATAGGGAATACAAAGATGATGGTTATGATAGTTCCTCCCCCTAGGGAGCTTTTTATCAAGTCAGAAAAATATATCACACAAGGTTAATTGGCGGTAGGAGACAAGGTGTCCTAAGATTCTTTTCCTGGACAATATGGATCTGAAACACGGAATACTAATTACCGATAGAGCCCCTGTGTATATATGTACTATGTATAGGTCTATCAGGTATCATTATTGCCTATATGTGAGGCATGAGAAGTTGAGGCACATAGAGAATACACAGCCATCTCACGTTACTGTGCTACGTGGAGGAGCTGGGATTAGAACCTAGGCAGTGTAGTTCCTAAAGCTTTGCTAAGAGGTAGGAGGGAGGGACCCTCCGGCCCTCAAGACTATAAGGCATGGAGCCCAGGCACATCTGAAAACTGAGATTATAGGCCCCAATTAGGATGGAGTCAAATATTCTGACAGACAAGGCTAAATAGATTTGAGACTAGAGAAGGACATGGAGACATCATAGGCTGGTCTAGACTGATAAGAGTCTGCGAAGGGCCTTGAGTTGAAGATTTTTGCCTTGAGCATGTGCTAGGGGGAAGTGATTAAAGTACCAAAGCTGGGTTCCAAATAAAGGATTTGGATCAAAGGGAGAAAAGGCTTTAGATAAATCCAGGGTGGAGAGATCACTGTCCCCTGGGTCTCATGTAAGCTAATAATGAATTTTCTTTTATAATAGAGGTGGAAATAATAAACCCTATTAATGCATTTCTTTTTCACTCATACTAATTTTACATTCAGTGTTACTTGTTTTCAACACTTCACTTGCTTTCCTTCTACTTCTTGTATGACTGATGAAAGTTTGGTTTTGTCTCCCTACTTCTGAGTTTCTTATGCCATTTTCTTTGCCTGCTTCCACCCCTCTCTGCTCCATGATGTCCTTTGGCTTCAGGAGTTTGGGTTCTGATCCCACATGTGTGTGCCCTGAATTCAGTGTCAACCTAGAAAAGGAATTTGGAGAGTGGGCTCCATTTCTCTGCAGGAGGGATTGTGGAATTGCATGTAAATAGGGAGAATCAAAAATTATCTCATGGTTGAGGACACTGAGGTACAGAGGGAGTGAGTGGCTTGAGAATGATTACTATTAGTGATTGGTGGAGTTGGACTGGAGTCCAAGCCTTCTCACTCTGAATTCATTGTGTTTCCCTCGGTCTGCGCTGCCTGGGGGGGGAAACCATCTCATGGGAATACTGCTCAGACCCGGACCAGTGGCACCAAAGGGTGAGTGCTCCATATTCTTTGACCTAAGGAAGAGGGATTAGTAAATAAGTAAGCCCATCTTCTGAATGAGACTCAGTATTCTTGGACAGTCCTGTAGGGGATTTTCAGAGTCAGGATTCTGGAGACAGACCATCTGGGTTCAAATCCCAGCTTGGTTGCTTAGTAGTTGTGAGACCCCAGGCAAGTTACTTACCCTCTCTGTACCTCAGTTTCCTTATGGTAGAATGGGGATACTTGTAGTACCTACCTCATAGATTTTTGTGTGTGTGTATGTGCATATGAAAATGAATATGTTGAAACAGGTAAAGCCCTAGGGAGAGTACCCAGTATATGGTGAGTAATCATAAACAATAGTAATTACCTGAAATATTTAATGACATAGACTACTTAGAAACACTCTTGGTTCTCGTAAGTCATGTGTTAGCTACAGACAGAAGCATTAGGATTTTGTCAGTGCTAGGAAGACCTCTGACCCTACCGATACTTCTCCTATTTAAGTGAAGTTTGAATACCCTAAATTGTCTCCATAACTTATCATTTCCTTCAGCAGAGTAACTGTGAAAGTGAAAATACTCCTGGGATGGCTAACATATGTAGCCAGAAGCTAAATGACTTATATCCAGTCATATTTTGAAAGTGAATTTTTTGAAGGACAGGAAAGAGAATGCATTACAAGAGGAAGGGAAGCACAAAGAAGCCTATTGGAGATGCCAAAGACAAATGATCCACCTAGAGTAATGCAGACAAAAATGTCTGACAGACGGTTGGGTTTTTAAATGGAATGGTTTGGGGGATCCCTGGGTGGCTCAGTGGTTTAGTGCCTGCCTTTGGCCCAGGACACGATCCTGGAGTCCCGGGATCGAGTCCCACATTGGGCTCCTGCATGGAGCCTGCTACTCCCTCTGCTTGTGTCTCTGCCTTTCTCTCTTTCTCTCTCTCTCTATCATGAATAAATAAATAATCTTTTTAAAAAAATAAATGGAATGGTTTTTTAAAAAGATTTATTTTTTTTATGTAGAGAGGCAAAGAGAGAGTGAGTGAGCAGCAGTGGCAGAGGGAGAGGGAGAAAGAATCTTAAGCAGGCTCCATACCCACTGTGGAGGCTGACAAGGGGCTCAGTCTCACAACCATGAGATCATAACCTGAGCTGAAGCCAAGAGTTGGATGCTTAATTGACTGAGCCACCTAGGAACGGTTTTTAAATGAAAAATGTGCCATATGCTTTGGTAGTACTCCAACCAGGTATTTCTCTCAAACTTCCCTCAGCAAAATCTTCTGTGTCTTGCATGCTGATCTTCTACAATCTTCAGATCTGTTTAGATAAGATTATGTGTGTGAGATTCCTTCAGAAAGCATAAGGCATTGTGCAGTTTCATGGCATTGTAGCCTCAGCTCAATTCTGACACAAAGTAAATATTCCAACCAAGACTGAACCTCTCATTTGAGGGGGATGGTATATGGATGAGACTTTCTTGATGCTTTTGACATCCATGAGAGGGCACTGCCAAGTGTTTGTGGGGGTAAAGATGGGGTAGGAATTTTTTTTAAAAGATTTTATTTGTTTATTCATGAGAAACTCACAGAGAGAGAGAGAGAGAGAGAGAGAGATAAGCAGAGAGAGAAGCAGGCTCCATGCAGGAAGCCTGATGTGGGACTTGATCCCAGGACTCTGGGATCATGCCCTGAGCCAAAGGTAGATGCTCAACCACTGAGTCACCCAGGCATCTCTAAGATAGGTATTTTCAGGGTTTCTCTGCTTTGATGTGTACTAAACCTGTACATCACTGGGGCCATAACTAGCTTTTGTTTTTGGGTCCCCTGACCAGCAAATATATAGCCAGCACTGTGTGAAGTAGTCCAAGCTTGGCTCTTGAGGACTCAGTTCTTCGTTTCAAAACAAAAGGAAGCAGAAGGTATATGGAAAAATAGGGGCTTCCTGCCTTCCTGAATTTCTTATAAAAGAGAAGTAATGGCAGGAAAAAAATAGATGGTAAGACATTAGGAGACAGAGGGTGTTTTCTTCCAGAATGTCATTTCCCCTCCCTAGAACTTCTGCAGGAATTACCAATGATTGAGACCATAAGTCTTTAAGAATAGTTCCGTTCTCTGAAAGGAATCTAGTTTTATTAAATAAAATAAATAAATAAAAATAATAAAAATAAAATATTAAATAAATATTATTTATTAAATAAAATATTAAATAAAATTTATTTTTATAAAATAAAAATAAATAAATAAATAATAAAATTTATTTTATTAAATAAAATAAATATTTATTTATAAATAAAATAAAATTTTATTAAATAAAATTTTTATTAAATAAAAATAAATATTAAATAAAATTTTATTAAATAAATAAAATAATAAAATTTATTTTATTTATAAAATAATAAATAAATAATAAATTAATAAATAAATATTTTATTAAATAAAAATAAATAAATAAAATTAATAATAATTAAAACAAACATGGTAAAACTAATTCTCTCCATCTGAAAGTTCTCCTCGGTGTCACAGGCTCCCCATTTAGACCCATGGGTCAGCATCCAGCTTTTGAAACAAATCATGATGCAATTGAATCATGACCCTTTGCTTTTGGAAACCCCAAAGTATGTAATGTGGAATACTTCTGATGCCCAACTAGTCTATAAGCCCAAATATGGGAAAGGCAATCCTACTTTCAGTCCTGTCATTGGTAACATTGACACAGCATGGAAATTGGGAAAGTAAAAAACTATATGATATGTGCTCATTTGATCTTGTGCTCCCAAGAATCTAGTGGCTACTGTTGGCCTAGCTACACCTGACTGATCTTTTAACTATCAGTAGACCAAATTCTGGGTGTTGTGGGATTAAATGGTCTAAGTAACCAAATCAAAATCATGTTAATGATTGTTGGAATCTACTGGGTTTTTAAATGAAAGTTTAATGATGTGAGATATTATGCAGAAGAGCTTAAAAGAGCAAAGAATCTTTGCTTTTCCAAGAAGAGCATATACCATAATATATACAAAAAAAAAATAATAATACCACCTCAAGATGGAAGTGGTCCCCAAGGCCAATCCATTCAAATCCCTAACCAGGTCAAGGAACCTGGTAATGGATTGGAATCTGAGAGTGGGCAGGTTTTAAGGAGGGCTGATAAGTCTGTGGAACTGGATGGATAATGGTTTGATTTTCTCAAAAATCTATCGAATAATTGTCAACATGCATTTAAAAATGTCCAACTATAGCCAGCCTTCCAAAGAAATCCATTCTGTTTGGAGGAGTTTGATTTTTCCTTCTTTGGGATGAGAGACATATTTATCACTGAGTTTCTTTCTTGTCCTTTTCTGTGTCACTTGCTTCTTCACCTTGCATAAACTTAAGAATTCAGCAATCACTTGTTTATTTGTTCCAGTGAGGCCATATTGACAAGAATACCTTACTGTGGTGAATCTTAAGTTTTTTTCATTTTCACATGGGACTTCATCCACTTCTGAAGGCTGCCACTCCAGTTATGTCCTGGAGTGTGGCATCTGCTCAGCAATCCAACCAGTCATACCATCCTCCAGCCTCATCCTCACTGCACCTTTCCTGCTTCTGCTGCTGGTGCCCTCCATTAAAATGACACCCTGCTGGGCACAGCAGGCTTCTGTCATAGGCCTTTTTGATTTTTTAGAGCACTAAAGGAGATGGTGCCTGGGGAAGAATGGCCTCTTTTCCAGTCTTGGCCATGCTTTTTCAAATCCAGGCCCTGAAGCAAGAGTTGCTCGGTTTCATAATCTTGTAAAGTCTTATGAACACAAAGAAATCTATCTTTTTTGCTCTCTCTGGGTCAGATATTATCCCTTTTGCTCCATTGTCTCCATCTCTCTCTCTTCCTGTCCCCTACCCCAGCTTCTGCTCCTCTCTAGATTTTCCTAGCTAAATATGTATCCTTCCTTTTTAGTATTTCTCTAACCCTCCAAATGACTCCCTGTATATCTACCCCTATAAGAAGCTCTTTGCCCATCAGTTTCATAAAGAGGGGACTGGCTTTCCTGGCTGGAATCAGGTGGATCACTCTGCTGTATGACAGCTTAAGATTAACGTTACTTCAGCTGCTTTATCATTTTTCTGTGTGTTATATGATTTTGCTCTATTATTAGAAATATCTCTGCTAAGCTCATCCTCATACCTCCTGAATTATTTCTTAATAATTAGAATTATTGTGATTCTAATCTAATGTGATTGTTGTATAAACACATTTCTGATTCCATTTGTGAAAGTATTCATTATATATACCTTTTTCATACATTTTAGGATTGAAGAATAACTAGCTGTGGTTATGGCTAGATTACTAATATTTTAGTTCTGGCAAAGCAATTGAGACTGAAGAGAAGGAATGGGGAAATGTTGTATCCTGTCTCCCAACATCAAGATTTAAGAAAACCCCATGGATCATTTTTCCTTCTTGAATAATTAAATTCCAAGAGCCAATGGTTAAATTTACATGCCTTGAAATTATTTTTATTATAAAATGTTGTTATTTACTGAAATATTTAATATTTCAAAACATTCTCTTTACAAGAATGATTTGTATGCTGTAGATTTTTTTGGCTCAACTAGGCTCCAAACACAACCAAACCATATTTCTTCTGATGATGTCAGGCCCTTTAAGAAGGATTTTCTTGGGGGATCACATGGGCAGCTTAGTCAGTTAAGAGTCCAACTCTTGATTTCAGCTCAGGTCATGACATCAGGGTTGTGAGGTCGAACCCTGCATTGGGCTGTGTGCTGGGTATAGAGCCTGCTTGAGATTCTCTCTTGCTCTCCCTCTGCCCCTCCCTCCATCTCTCTCTCTTAAAAGAAGAAGAAAGAAGAAGAGAGGAAGGGGAAGGAGAATTGTGTTGTGTGTGCTGATCTCTTAATCACTCAGTTTCCTCCCAACTGGAAATTTGATATATCATGTACTACAAGTTCACCTTAGGGAACAATGTTACTTAATCTGATGACAAGTGTACTTGATAGTGTGTTCCCTAGTGGCCTCATCTGAGTCACAGATTTAGTTTGCTATTTGTGAGACAGAAATTTGTGCCAATTCCAACTTTTCATAAAAGCCTGTATAAAAAAAAATTATGGGAACCCAGACCATAGTTTCCTTATTATTCTGCATTCTATCATCACAGATCCATTTACTGAACTTAGTATTTATTTGCTTTTATTTCAAACTCTCTTTAAATTTGCCACAGGCAATGTAAAATTTCCCTGATACCAGAATTGTGCTTAGAGTCCTTTTGTTCCCAGAGGGGTTCCCTTTGTGCTTTTAAGATTAAGAGACCTACCTATTCTTTACTTTAGGAATCAGAACAACAGCCATCTGCCTCAAAATTCATTTTCAATTTTTTACTGTGCCTATTTTTTCTTCTGTCTACCTAGCACTTTTAGCAATCTCAAATTCTGAAATGTTTTTATTAAATTGTTTTATGTTTTTCAAAAGCATTTTTAAAATGTGTTTTGAATCCTAGAAACATAAGAGAGTTCTAGAAACGACATGAGGCTGCCAGAACAAGTGATCCAGGGCAACCATGTGTAACTAAAAACTTTGGCTTTTCCATCAGTTTCATAAATGCATATACTTACCTTCACCTTTATACTTTCCAAGCTTGCCATATGGATAGCTGCAATTTTTTTTGTTTCTGATACAATAATAGCCTTTTTATGACTTTGCCTTTTAGTTGAGATCAGTTAATAGGTCATTGAGGATGAACTTGTGGAATCATCTGGAAATGCTGTATGTAAATGGTAAATGGTATAAAAGAATTGTTAGACATCTTCAGTTGACATATCAAACTGTAGGAATTGTCGACACGATATTATTGCATAAAGTAGTGAAATCGTAAGTGGCAGTTATATGGGGAATTCTCAAGGCAGCTCAGTTTATTAAAGGAAGATGTATATCAAGCTGAAGATGGTACTGTTTCCTTTGCTTTGAGTCTGACTGTAGCCACTATGGTATAAAGGGTCTATGTCTTAAAACCTGCTAAAATTAGGGATACAATAATCATCCTCTATGGCTGAGACTTTCTTTTAAATTAAGATGTCAAAAGATGGAGACTAGATAGATGTTTAGATATTCTCTTTACAGCTTCCAGCCTTCTGTCAAAAGTGGAATTGGTTTAAAGGTTTAGCAAACAGAGTCCCAAGGGTCCACACCCACAGCCAAGGTCCTGATCACAAGGGGGACTGCCTCAAAGGCAGGGGTGGGAGGGGTGGGGGGTGGTGACACTTTATTCCATCTCCTGAAGTGAGAACTTACGACATTCAATCATAATTCTTACTTAACTTGAGGCAAATTTAATGCTAATGTCCGATTTTAACCTTTCTTATCTCCTCTGGGGCATTTGTGGGACAACTCTTTCTTTGGGCCCTAGCAGAAATATTAAGGCATGAGCACTAGTGTTCTTCTAGGACAAAGGGGAATTCCTAGCAGGAATTTGCAAGCATTATATCTTCTTTTTCTTTCCTGTCAGATGATATTTTATATTCTGGTTGAGGGGCACCCAGATTATGATGCTGCTTTCTTAATGCCCACAATATGTTAACCATCTCTTATTGAAGAAAAGGTAAATAATCCTTATGTAGGGGCACCTGAGTGGCTCAGCTGGCTGGGCATCTCTGCCTTTGGCTCAGGTCGTGATCCCAGAGTCCTGGAATCGAACGCTGCGTAGTGCTCTCTGCTCTATAGAGAATCTGCTTCTCCCTCTCCTTCTGCCTGCTGCTCCCCCTGCTTGTGTTCTCTGTCTCTCTTCTCCCAAATTAATAAATAAAATCTTAAAAAATAATAACAATCTTTACATAGAGGTCTTAGAGGTCTCTTGAGAGTCTTCCATAAAGGATTCATGATCTCTCCCTAAAGTTTTAGGGAATGCAGTGTTTTATAGCTTCTATATGCAAGACTTTTAAGACAGACTTGGATTCAAATTTCAGTTCTGTGACTTAATAGCTTTGTGACTTTGGGCAAGCTACTCAACCTCTCTAAGCTGATATGGTTCTCATGGGTAAGATGGGAAAAATTACTAGTATGTGTCTCATAGGACAATGAGAATCAATGATTGGGGGCACAGAAAGCACTTAGCCTAGGGTCTAGTACTGATTAAGAACTAATTACATATCGGCCAATGTCCACCTCCTCCTCCTGTTCCCATTCTCCTTCTTCCTCCTTCTCAAACAAGTATGAATCCATCTATTTTATTAGCACACCACTGTCTTTAAATTTTTTTTGGATTTTGACTGCCTGTCCCCAGATTGTTAACTTCCTGCCTCTTCATTGGTTAGCTAAGGAAAAGGAGCTTGCCAGACAACAGTAGTGATTCTAGCTACCTGTGCTGAAACAGACATGAACACTGGATTGGAACTCAGTGCTGAGCTAGTCTATCCTTTTCTTGGGAGATTGTGTTGAAATATCACTGTATTTAGGGTTACTGGTATTGTGGAAAAAAATCTCAAAATTACTGACATTTATGGCAGATTTTATGAACTAAGACTCAATTAAGACGAATAAGACCTTCTTACCATCCCCATGGTGTAAAAGTGGGTTTGTGAATACCTAACACCATAGTCTCCCTCAACATGAACAGCCAAGCAAAGAGGAAGCAGACATACCTTACAGAACCATTGCCTAAAAATTATAGTCCCATGTTTATTTAACCTGGAATCCTGAATATTTAAACCCGAATATTTAATCAGGTATAGAAATCTTCTAAAAATCATATTTAAGAGACTTTTACTAAGGTGTGACTTTGCTTCACTCTATATAGTACCACATTGCATTTAAAGTTCTATCCAACTGTACATGTTGTTATGGCATTTTTTCTTTAGTCTTCTTATTCATTTGAAAAAAACAACTGTCAGATATAGTGGGGTAGTAGAAAGAACACCAAACTGAGAGTCCAGAAATCTGGGTTTGAGTCCCATTTATACTGCTCACTATTTTAAGATCAGGGGCAAGTCACCTGAAACTTTCCGGTCTCCTGTAGCCTCACTGTGTGCGCACTGACAATGACAACATCTGTCACGATGGCCTCACAGAGTGATTGTAGGGCTCAAATAGAACTTTAAGCCACACAACTTCCCTCATGAAAGGTTTGTACACCTGTTATATTATTATGATGCATGAAAATATCTGGGCCATCTTATAAAATGAAAACACATAATACGAGACAGTTAAAATGGGTTTTCTTTCAATAGAAGAGCTGGAGCGGATAAGAGAGAGATGACAGAGTAGTTTTTTTTCTAAGTCCCTGTGTTCCTCCCTTCCTCCTTGAAGCCTGTGCTCTGTGGCAAACATTGATTAATTGATCGATTGATTGATTGATTGATTGAGATTGTCCTTTTTCCATTGCATATTTTTGCCTCCTTTGTCGAAGATTAATTGGCCATAGAATGATGGGTTTATTTCTGGGCTCTCTCTTCGGTTCCATTGATCTATGTGTCTATTTTTGTGCCAACACAATGCTGTTTTGGTTACTACAGCTTTGTAACATAACTTGAAGTCTGAGATTGAAATGCCTCCAGTTTGTTTTCTTTCTCAAGATCACTTTAGATATTCAGGGTCTTTTGTGATTCCATACAAATTTTAGGATTGTTCGTTCTAGTTCTGTGAAAAATGCTATTGCTATTTTGATAGGAATTACATTAAATGTGTAGATTGATTTGGGTACTATAAACATTTTAACAATATTTGTTCTTCCAATCCATGAGCATGGAATGTCGTTCCATTTCTTTGTGTGCTCTTCCATTGCTTTCATCCATGCTTTATAGTTTTTAGACTACATGGCTTTCACCTCTTTGGTTAGGTTTATTCCTAGCTATCTTATTATTCTTGGTGTAATTGTAAATGGGACTTAATTTCTCTTTCTGCTGCTTCATTATTGGTGTGTAGAACAGACTTCTGTACATTGATTTTGTATCCTGTGATTTCACTGGATTCATTTATCAGTTCTAGCAGCTTTTTGGTGGAATCTTCTGGGCTTTTCTATATATAATGTCATCATCTGCAGAGAGTGAAAGTTTTACTTCTTCTTTACCAATTTGGAAATTTGGATGTCTCTTATTTCCTTTTGTTGTCTGATTGTTGTGGCTGGGACTTCCAGTACTATGTTGAAGAAAAGTGGTGAGAGTGGACGTCCTTGTCTTGTTCTTGACCTTAGAAGGAAAGCTCTCTTTTTTTCCTCATTGAAGATGTTAGCTGTGGGTTTTTCATATGTGACCTTTATTATGTTGAGGTATGTTCCCTACAGCTCCTTTATTGAGAGTTTTTATCATGAATGGGCATTGTGTTTTGTCAAATGCTTTTTCTATGTCTATTGAAAAGATCATATGGTTCTCACCCTTTTCTTACTGATGTGGTTGGTATATCACATTGATCTGTGAATATTGGACCATCCTTGTACCCTAGGAATAAATCCCACTTGATCATGGTGAATGATTTTTTTTTTTGATGTATTGTTGAAGTTGGTTTACCTGTGTATTTTGTTGAGGATTTTTCCATCTATGTTCAGTAGGGATATTGGCCTTCAGTTCTTTTTCAGTGGTGTCTTTATCTGGTTTTGGTACCAGGGTAATGCTGGCTCTATAGAATGAATTTGGAAGTTTTCCTTCCTCCTCCATTTTTTGGAGCAGTTTGAGAAGAATAGATATTAACTCACCTTTAAATGTTTGGTATAGGGCAGCCTGGGTGGCTCAGCTGTTTAGCACCACCTTTAGCCCAGGACATGATCCTGGAGACTCGGGATTGAGTCCCACATTGGGCTCCCTGCATGGAGCCTGCTTCTCCCTCTGCCTGTGTCTCTGCCTCTCTTTCTCTCTGTGTCTCTCATGAATAAGTAAATAAAATCTTAAAAAAAATGTTTGGTATAATTTGCCTGTGAAGCCATCTGGTCCTGGATTCTTGTTTGTTGGGAGTTATTTGATTACTGATTCAATTTCCTTGCTGTAATTCATTTGTTCAAATTTTCTCTCTCTTCCTGCTTCAGTTTTGGTAGGTTATATGTTTCTAGGAATTTATCCATTTCTTCTAGGTTGTCCAATTTGTCAGCATATACTTTTTCATAATATTCTCTTAAAATTATTTGTATTTCTGTGGTGTTGGTTATTATTTCTCCTCTTTCATTTGTGTTTTTGTTTGATTTTGTCCTTTTCTCTCTCTGCCTCTCTCTCTCTCTCTTTATGAGTCTGGCTGGAGATTTATCAGTTTTGTCCACCTTTTCAAATAACTAGTTCCTGGCTTCATTGATCTGTTTTATTGGTTTTTTTTAGTTCCTGTATCATTTATTTCTGCTCTAATCTTTATTGTTTCCTTCCTTCTCCTAGTTTGGGGTTTTATTTGTTCTTATTTTTCTAGCTCTTTAGGTGTAAGTTTAGTTTCTTTATTTGAGATTTGTATTGTTTCTCAAGGTAGGCCTGTATGGCTATAAACTTGCCTAGTTTATTTCCTCAGTATACTCATATGTGTCCCACAGATGATGATTTAAGCCAGATAGTAACATAAGCCAGAGATGTGGTGAAGATCTCGGTATGCTATATTCTCATGAAGATCACATGGAAAGCTGGTATTTGTTTACCTTTATATCTGAGCCTTTGAAGAGGTACAGAGAGGTGAGGAAAGGATTCTTTCAGATCTTTGGGAGAATCTTCAGCACTCATACCTTATAGCTTAACCAGGTATCTGAGTGGGGTGGTTTAAGGGTCAATAAACAAACACAAAAAGGAGGCCTTTTTCTTAACCTCTGTTAACCATCTATGACTATGGCTAGAAATGTATTTATTTAACCATCAGCCTCTTTCTTATTCTTTGGAATGTAATTTGGTATCCTCTTAGTCTTCTAAAATCACTATCTAAAACTCTGCCTGTAATTTCGTCTTCTAATTTGTTTCTTTTTCACCCTCTTTATAGGATTTGATGTTTACCAGAGCTCCTCATTCTTGACTCTCTGTCTGATCTCTTTCCACTCCATTCTGTTCTGACATTATTGCTAAGTTCATCTTCCTTAAATTTAGTACTGAACAAACATCTCTGATAAAACCCATCCATGGCTTCCCATTTGTTTATGAAGTTAGCATTAATTTCCCACCAACTTGGATTCAAATATTTTTACAATGTACTATCACCCTTTCTTGACTTATCTCTCCTAACATGTATCTAAAAAAACAAGCAAAGAGAGTATTGCTTCCCTTTGTACATGTTAACAAATTTCCTGGTCTTGTATAATGCCTCTCCTCCTGGAATTCCCTTTTTAAAATCACACCTGTCAAAATCTTATCCTTTAGTGTGGAGCTATTTCAAATGCTTTCTTCTTTTTGAAGGAT
Organism: Canis lupus dingo; assembly: GCF_003254725.2. Classification (NCBI taxonomy): domain Eukaryota; kingdom Metazoa; phylum Chordata; class Mammalia; order Carnivora; family Canidae; genus Canis; species Canis lupus. The sequence goes on from NC_064272.1 coordinate 1,959,111, forward strand.
TTTCTGATCCTACAAGAATGATGTGTCTCTCCTTTCTTTAACCTCCTCTAATCTATTTTTTGATGTCTTGTAGAATGAGTTGCTTTCTGCTTTGTATTGCAAAAATTTAGCTATTGCTTCTATTCTCCTACTATCACAGTGTGTAGATTCTCTGAGAAAAAATACCTCTGGGGGAAAAGAGCTAGAAAGCTATTGCAGACCTACCTTTGTTTTTATATCTTCTATTTGAAGAACAGTTGCACTGCATTCCATCCTAGGATGGGTGGGAAAGAGCTAAGGTGGTACTAACTTCTTCAAAATTACACACAAGAGGCAGAATTCAAAGCTACATAGGCCTAGGTAAGCAATGGGAGGAAGTTACAACTCATATGCAGAGAAAGTAGCTATACCTGGAAGAAGGCTACCCGAGAGAAACTGTGGTCTTCATTAGAGGACATACCTACTACAGAATCATAGCCTAGGAGGGAGGGAGCCAGGAAATAAATATGAACCTTCTTCCATTCTCCTCTCCCATCATCTGATAGTATTTCTGAACACCTAAACCCAGTAAAGCCAGAGTGCCCGGGAGCTTGTTCAGTCAGTCTCCTGGTGTTTAGAATAGCATATAGAAAGGGAGAGCCTGAATCTGAATGGACAAAAGGCAACTTCCAGTTTAATAGTGGAACTTATAGATAATCTATTGTATTAGTATTAGGCTCAGATGGAGTCATAGGGCATTGCTTTGCCAATCACTAACCAAATAAAGCTTTGCATTGGCCTTTTAGGGCCAGAATCAATTAAGAAACTGACAGTAAGCAGACAGTATGACTGCAGCTAGTTCTTGGATCTAATTTTGGGCATTGGTGAAATATGCCACAAGCATTGAATAATATCTACTAAAAAGGCAATAATTTTCCATTATGATGAGGTACAACAGATATTTCCATTTTGGGCAGAGTGAAATCATGTACTTATTGGAAAAACGGAAGAAATCACCACAGCAGTGTTGTCTTGGAGAGACTGTTAACCTGGAGTTTGCCAAAGGAAATGGAAGACACGAAGATTCCCCAAGAAACAAAGTGCTTTTACACTGAGCGTAACCAGAAAAGGTTACTTTGCAGGCCAAAGTAAGATGTATAATTTAGTGTGTGGAGCCTGCAGAGCTGCCGGATTTTAGTCAAAGCAGAATGAGGCAATGCTGCTTGAAATAGTCCTGTGAACTCAGCATGGAATTATAATGCTGGTGTATTTAACCCCACTCAGTATTGCTTTCCTTGTTATTTTGCTTTCTTTCTTCCAAGACTTGTAGTTTTTTTCCCCTCTGGTTTTTCAGATGGAAAGTATGCATGATGATTCAGCACTGCACTCTGACTTGCTAATGGCTTGTTGAAGAAAGGGTTTGGCTTGCTCAGAAGCCTGCCTTTGACATGGTGCCCACTGGAGTGCTGAGGTTGACATTCCTTTACTCAGGGCATACAATTTTCTCCTTCAAAGAGGAGGGGTTTTGTAGTTCCTTGGCTAGCTAGCAAGTGTCACCAACTAATATTTTAAGTTAGTGAATTAGAAACTTAGAGATTAAATTTCTCATTTCACAAAGGGAAGAGGAAAATATATAGGAGGACTTTATCTAGAAACAGACACTGGCAGAGATGCTAGGCTGATGGTTGAATCCTGAGAGTCTTTTCTTTGGTTGAGAGAGAGAGAGAGAAATTGAGAAAAAGTGTGGATGGTTCTTTTATGCTCCAGAGGCAGCTCTATAAATATTTACTCATGATAGTGGAGGGTGTACATAACAATTTTGATAAAAATAATTTCAAACTATAGGAGAGATTGGGGAAATAAGAGTGAAAAAATATTTGCTTATATTCTTTAATCTATCTTAAATTATTTGGGCTTTGGATGTTCAAAATTATAGCAAAGCTAATTCTAAAACTCATCATAGGACCAGAAAATATGAAGTAATCTTTTTTATTCCTCCATAAATTTCCTCTAAGATGCACTGTGGATGCTAAATTCAGGCAAGTTAGTTATCTTTGTGCCACTAAGGTATCAATACCTGTGCTCTTATACATTCAGAGGAGAAACTTGTTCTTTTCAAGCAACTCCACTTTATAATTAAAGGAATTCATTTCTCAGTCCCTACCTTTCATTGCAGATGTCTTTTGCTTGAACTTTTTGTTAAATGATAAGGCCTAGAGACAGAGATATTAGGAATATCTTCCTTACTTGCTAAATGAGCATTAGAAAATACTCAGAAATTATGAACACATGGCATGAAGAAGCCCTTTTGCACCTAGATTTGGCCTGCCACAATGTGGTAGAAGTGTTTTGAAATCAAGGTAAAACTTTGCAACTTTTAAAGAACATTTTAGAATTCCAAGAATGGGATACTTTTCTTTTATAATTGGTAGGAACTTATTTTTGTTCTGTACCCTGCCACAAACTACATGGCCAATGTTGAGATCTACAACCCCAAGGTCATTCCTTGTATCTTCTACACTCTATCACTTGATCCCTAGTTGAAAGATCTTCAACATGGTACAATACCAGGGTTACAACTTTCACTCTTTTTATACTAGTCTTCTGCAAAAAGAAAACATAGCAACAGAGAGAAAATGCAACAGGTATTTAAGAAGAGATGATAGATGAGGCAACACTAATTGAAAGATGTTAGACCCTAGGGTTTACAGACCTATAATAAAAGCATAGAAAGAAGTTATATTACAGAATCTTAATTTCTTTAGCTACAAAATATGGAAAATTAGCTTACTGCACATTCTTGTTCAGCCTCATTTAAAGTTTCTTTTCCCTCCATTTATCCCTTAAATCTCTGTTCCCAGTACTCTGTTCTACAACCTTTGCTTTTTCTGGTCTGTGAACTCTTCTTAAGTAACCTCATCCAAGCCAGTGACTTTAACTGTATATTATACACATCTGACAATCTTTGTCTTTTAATGATATGTGTGGACCACTTACATTTAATGTAATTATTGGTGTGTTTAGCTTTAGATTTATCATTTTATCATTTACTTGTGTTTGTTACCTCAATTTTTGGTTCCTCTCTTACATTTCCTCTTTCTTGTTTTCTTTTGAGTTATTTGAATTTTAAAAAATTCTTCCACTTTAATATATCCATTGTATTTTTCATTATATCTTTTAGTGGTTGCTGTAGGGATTAAATATGCATGCCTTACTCTTTACAGTGTAGCCAGAATTAAATTGCTGTTGTACTATACCACCATATAGGTCTCTTTTCACACCCCCTTAATGTTGCAGCTGTCCTGTATATTTTATGTACATACATTGCAACACCGCCAAACCATCTTGGTTTTCTTTGTTTTGTTTTCAACTGTCAGATATCTTTTAAAGAACTCAAGAGAGGAATAATAGTGTGTTTACACAGATATTACCATTACCATTTTGGTTGCTTTTTCTTCATTCTTGATGTTATTGGTTTCTTTTTTCATTCTTTCTAAAAACCTTCCTTTAACAAATCTTTTAAAGCAAGTCTACTGGCAACTGATTCTCTTTCTTCATCTGAGAATGACTATTTCACCATCACTTTTGAAGAATATTTTCACTGGATATAAAATTCTGGGCTAACATATCTTTTCTTTTAGTGCGTTAAAATGGTGTTCCATTTTCATTTTCTCTGAGTACTCTGAGTCCTCCTAGCACTTGTGGGTTGACCAGCAGATGTATGTATTTTTTTTTTAACCTTTGTTTTTATCAACTTTTATCTGTCTTCCTCAAGGAGTTTCTGTTACAAAACTCGTCCTCCTTTCTCTCTCCTGCCACTCAAGATGTACTTTTATGCAGCTTTTTATTTTGTAGAAAGTTATAAAATACCTGAGGAAAATAATTCACTAAAGATATCAACGGTTAGTAAATGGTATTGTGTTACCCTTCCCAAGGGAATTTTCTTTTAGGCATGGAAATGCTTTCATTTAAGAAAAAAGTGTGGTAATATAGAATTCTAAGCTCCATGCTTGGTCAAGGAGGGGAGATGGGGATGTTAGCCACAAAGACATTCCTGAGATTCCTCAAATCTTAGTTGAGAAACACAGCCACATTCACTGCTTATGTGACATTTCAGCTGCTTCATTGGTAAAGATTTGGAAAATCCACACAGGGCCAGCAGTGGCTTATAGATACTTGCTTTTTGTCTGCCATTCCATTTGGCCTTAAATAGGCAAGAAGTAGGGGAGAGAAAAAAAAAAAAAACTTGATTAAGGGTCCTAAATTATTTATTTAAATTTCAAACTTAAAATTTTCACTTTTAGTACTTTTGAAATATGAGTTGTATTCAGAAAAGTCTCCAAATCTGTGGCCTAATACCTTTTCCCACACTGCTTTAAGTTAAAAAGATAATTAATCTCAAATCTTAGAGGGTGCTTTTTGGAGAGTACAAAAGCTTCACTCATTTTTGCAAAGTAATATTCCAAACACGAGTTACTAAAATGACAGTGGCTTCTAAGGATCTCAAGGTCCCCTTTCCTCAGGATTTTTTTTGGGGGGAGGATGTATTTCATAGAAAAACATAAACTGAAGCCCAGAGAAATTGGCAGACCTGCTCTTAGGGTATAGAGTGAGTTCCCTTGTGAGGGGGAAAGGAGCTTTTGTCTTGGGGCTAAAATGGAGCAGTCTCCCATCTCTTAGCTATAGAAAAGCTCTGGTAAAGGGTAGGATGGGAATGGGGAAGAGGTTGGAGTCAGCCTCTGGTTGGTGTGAGTTGAGCTGGTTGAGATCAGCCAGAGAGGGAGGATAAGTCATGGCTACACTTTCATTTGTGCTGGTATGTGGTTTATGCACTCCGTTAGACAAGCTGCTTTCTTCCCCTGTTTTTCTACCAGGCGGTCTTGTTGCTGGAGATGACTGTCAGCTGCTTTCCCTGCCTAGCCACCATCACATGCCCCACCACCGGAGCCCGGAAAGCCTGACCACAGACCAGCATCTCCAAGGCATGAATAATTAGGTAGGCATAATGGAAGGTACTCACTGCACCCTCCAATTGCACAAGCCCATTACTGAAGTCTGCTACATCAGCTTTTATCTTCCGAGGGGGGAAGTCAGAGGATTTTCATACAAGGGCACTGTAACTCTAGACAGATCCAATAAAGGGTTTCATAACTGCTACCAAGTCAGGGAGGGGTCAGACGTCATCGGCCTCAGCCTGCAGCCAAATGAACATCCAGGCGACATATTTTTCAAGCAAACTCCCACAAAAGACATTTTAACCGAGCTGTACAAACTCACAGCAGAGAGGGAGAGACTTCTGGCCAATCTGCTGAGCTCAGACCACATCCTGGGGATCACGATGGGGAACCAGGAGGGGAAGCTGCTGGAGCTGTCCGTGAGCCTGGCCCCTGGAGATGACTGTTTCCAGAGTGGTGGTGACTGGCCAGGGGAGCCCCCCGTGGGCTGTCTCAATAAGAGGAATGCCCATGGGAACAGAAAACCGCGGAGGTTCGGGGGAAGGAGAGGGGGCTCTGAGGTGCTTCCACACAAGAGGACCAGAAGAAAAGGGCGTGGGGGCCAGCCGTTGGTTCTTCAGATGGGGAAGGACCAGACGGGTTCCAGCAAATCCCTTCCTCTTTCTCGAACAAGGCCTAACCTTTGGCTTGTAGAGGAGAAAGGCAATTTGCTCCCGAGTGGGGCATTTACTTCTTCCCTACGGTGGAGAGAGAGCTACTTCCCAGAGATCCCCGGGACGCTGGGTACCAGCCGTGGCTTTGGGAGCTTCAGGAAGGCATCGGAGGACCCCAGGCTTGGAAGAGGAGGACGGCCCCCTGCCTGCAGCTCCGCAGAGCCGGGAGATGATGGTGCTGCAGTGCCGGACAGGGATCCTCACAGGCTGGAGCACCAGGAAGCAGGTTTGCTTGAAAGTCAGGAAGACACTGAGAAGCACCTGAAGGCAGGGAAGGACCGGAGGGAGAAGTCCACTGGGCATACATGCAGGAAGAAGTCTATTTCCAAAGTTGTGGCCAAAGTCCAGGATCTGTCCACTCAGGTGCAGAGAGTAGTTAAAATGCATCCTGAGGGTGAGGAAAGCATTGCTGTTTGCCCGGCGGCCCAAGTGGAGTTTGTGCCCAGAGCAGACTGGCTCACCCTCCCAGGAGTCGAGGGTGGCACTCATGGTTCCAGGTGGCAAGGCAGGGAGCAGCAAGGGGACCGGGCAGTGCAGCTGTCGGCCCTGGAACGTACTCCAGGTACTCCAGCCAGTGCCGAGGGGCCTGTGAACAAGGTCCTGCTGAAGGTGATAGACAGTGAGAAGTTAGATGAAGCCGCCGAGGGGAAAAGGCTGGGCTTCCCCCCGAGCACACCAGCCACCCACACCCTCCCAGAAGCCAGAAGCAACAGGAAGGCTGAGCCACCTCTCAGGGGTCACAAAACCTTATTTCTGGACCTTCCCTGCAGCAGAGGCCCTGACTGGTCGCAGCCCAGAGGCAGTGAGCAGAGGCCATCCCCCCCAGCACTGGCACCGCTCAGCATGCTCCTGAATAATTCATCCTCCCAGTGGGGCACACACTGGCGGATGTCACCTGTTCCCTCGCCTCTGTCTCCAAGGCTCCCTGGCCCTCAGCAGCATCACAGAGTCCCCCAGCTCCCTCCACAGCCTGCTGAGTGGGAAGTGGCTCCTAATGACGCTCTTGGCCCAAAGAGCAGTACTTTCTCTGGGTCCTCCTGTGCTGACACTTTGGAGCCACCATTCTCTGCAAAGGTCACGGAGACCAAAGGAACCAGCTCGCCCTCCTTCAGAGCAGGACAACCTCAGTTGGTGCCTGGGGAACCTTTGGAAAAGAGCTCGGGGCCCGGAAAGACCTCAGGCCGGCCTCAGTACCAGTCCCCTTCAGGTAAGTCCCTGGCTTAGCCACTTTGCATCTACCAGTTATCGCTTGTGCTATTGAGACACTGGCTGCTTAACAATGAACTTAAATTCCTAGGCCAGTTATTTCACTTGGTAGTAAGAAGACCGGGAATGGTATAGGGGAGTGTGCAGATGGTGAGGACAGTGCTGACTTACAGGTTCAGGGGGGTGGTTGCTTTCAGAAGCAGTGCTTTGTAAATGTCTTTTAAAAACATGTTACCTTGGCATGCTCTAAGCCTGCTTCCGTGGTTGCAGGACTCAGGACTCTCAGAGGAAACAGGAATGAGCAGAAAGAAGTAGCGACTTGTCTGTGCCTTTGATGCTAACAATGGATAATTGGCCCCTTGACCTAAATTCTGCTGTTCATGCTGCTGTGGGAGCTTGGGTTGGTTGGGGTTCTCTAAGCAGAAGAGCAAAAGCCCATGTGTCTTTGCTCATCTCTGTTATTGGAGGTTTTTCCTTTCTGGTTTTTAATAATCACTTTTATAAGCGTCATTACTTCATGACAAGAACTTTCTTTTTTTTTACTAGAAGAGGGATAAATTCACTCTCACTTGAAGGAACTTGGTTCAGATTTTCTTTCTTTTTTTTTTGTTTTTTCTTTCTTTTTTGGGGGGCTTTTTTTCCCCAAATGAACATGAAGTAATGTTTATTCTGTTATACTTATGGTATATTTTACTCTTATGTTTTACTTATGGGTGCAAAAGAGCTAATTTGGCCTATATGTTTAATGTGATATGAAATTTTACATGAAAATGATTTTAAGGGTTCTATAGGACCAAAAAAAGACAGTATATAAAAGGTACTACTCCGGTATTCCTTACATTTTCCAGGCCAATGTGCCTAGGGCTCAGGGTTTTGTATGTTGCTGTGCAGAGGATGGATTCTTTTTGGGGAGGGGGGGTTTCCTCCCACAGCATGTAGTCAATGCTTTGTCTGGGGAATGGGTCATAATATGATATGTGGTCTCTTAAAGGTTAGAGAAAACATCACATACAATTTTTGAGATAAAAAATATCTATCTAGGAAAGAGGAATTTCAATAGTTTTCTGTTCGACTCTTGACATTTTTAAACATTTCTCTAATCATTGATCCAGGTGTGGTTCTTTAAAAATGTGGTAAATGCTTTCAATCTTATTTTTGCAATATGTTGATCTTCGTTTGATAAGACTTGCTACCGTCGTGGTATAACCAATCTGCTTCACCAGGAAAGTCATAGAATTATAGATTTTGTTATCATGTATCATAGAACCGTGGTGATGAAAACCCCTTCTCCCTCTGAATGCCGGGGCCTTGGAAATACTTGGGAAGGGAGAGACTTCTGGAGGCTCGGGTGTGGAATAGTTGCTTCACCTCTGAAGGTTCTCTTTTAGAAACCACACCACATTCTAGGATTGTGTGTGTCCCTCATTCAGAAACTGGGTGTTAGATACATTGAGCTTCAGTAAATGTTTTTATCCTGGTTTAGAATTATCTTTTTATTTTGTTGCCCTTTTCTTATATAAAAAATATCATGACAGCTCCATTGTACCTGGATCAAGGCAGGTGCAGAGGACACTCAGTTTCTACAGTGACGGATCATGAGCCCACCGAGTGGTAAGTTCTGTGGGTGGTCATGCTTTCCCTTGGCCTCTGCACACAATTGCTCAGAACAATTCCCCTTCCTTTGGCCCCAGCCCTCCACAGCCCTTTCAGGAGCCAGGCTTAGAATCATCACAGTGTGCTTCTAACCGTATCAAAGAAGGAGTCAGAAAGGAGAATAGGAATGGATGGGAGAGACTTTTGCTTCTGGTGTGGGTGACATCCCTTTTGCTGGGACCTTCCTCTAGGACATCCAAATATGCCTTTCATCACTGTCTCTCTGAAAAGCATGAAGGGAGGGAGTTCTTCAACATAGTGGGTCTTTGATTTATATCTTATGTTCCTGTGTTCTTCTCTTAATTCCCCTTTTCCGTGGCCACGAGTGCCCTTCATGTTCTGGATCCTTCAGTGACTTCCTGCCACTGGTGGATCCATAAGTATGGGAGAATTTTCCTGCTTCTGGCTGCCTGTCTTTCACTTCATTTCCCTTTTCACACCTTCCCATCAGAAGCTTCAGAGAGTCCTAGCAGCCCTGATGGCAGGTAGAGGGAGTAAAGGGGACATAACTCATTGACTATCACTGCACAGTGGCCCTTTATCTGAATCCAACTCCCACCTGTCTCCCATGTTAACTATTAACCAGGTTGAGTTTATGGTCTGTGGACATTTATTTCCTGTGGAAATAACATCTAGGTATTTCACTGAAGTGATGTGATTAAGATTATTGAAAGCTCTCGTTAACTGCTCAAGTAAGAGATTAAGTCTGGCAAAGTAATCAGATCTGTTTCCAGTTGGAAGACTCTTTAGTGTTATGGGCATGTAGCAATTCCCAGGAAAGAGTGAAATCCACTTCTCCTTCCCACAGGACCAAGAGTTAAAGCCAATATTGCCATCCACACAGGAAATAGCATAAAGGCATCGCAGAGACTATTTGTCTACCTCCTATTGGCTTTGAAATTTTCTTAACTCTTCATTCCAAGGGCTACACATAGGAATGTCTTGTCTGGTGGTCATATGATCAAGTAGAGAATATACTAACAGTGAATGGTGGTCAGATTTGTCTTCTCTTGACCATGTCTCCCCCACCCCCACACACACACCACACACACCACGCTCTCCCTCCTCTCCCTTTGGAATTGGTTTTGTAGTATTTTATTTGGCGATGGAAACTACTGCAGAATATTCCCAAGCCTTTGTGTAAGGTGGTATTTTCTCAGACCTTGAGGGACTCCAGTGGTGCTAAATTGCACTGTGGTGTCCTTGAGGGCGGAGATTCTTTTCTGTTTTGATGGCTTTCTTTTTACCTTTGATCTGAAATAGACCCTTTTAATGCCAGAAGGCTCATTACACTTAGGAAAATGCCCAGTGTTTGTGTGTGCTCCTCAGCAATCTCATGATCTTTGTCCTCTGATTGAAGTCACTGAGGCAGTGGTGAAAGCAGATGCCCCAGGCATAGTTCTTCTTCACATATGAGTCACTTGATCAATTGTAAGCCCCATCAAAAGACATAGTTTGCATCAACTGCTTAAGAGCTGAGACTCACACTTGCAATAGATTTTTAAATATCTAATGCTACTGTCAAAACTTTTATCTCTCTGAGCATATATTACAGGAAGTGGATATAAATTCTTCCTACAGTAATACTGAGGTTTGATACAAGTCCCATAAAAATTTAAAGAGGCTTCATAATGTTAGAGGACATATGCAACTATTTAAGATTACTACAGGAAGTGTAGAATACATAGAAAGTTATCTATAATTCATATTAAGAGATTCAAAAATTGCATATACCATATCATACCCATATAAAACAAATGTAAGAATTAAGAAATACATTACTGTATACTTTTAAGAAAGTAAGGGGGCTGATGCTTGAAACCATATGTAACTTTGACTTAGCAAGTGTACTTTTTGAAGTTTAGTTTACAAAAATAGATGCATGAGTGATCATATATGCATAAGGGTATTTTAGTGTAGCATTGCTTGTTTATAGTGGCAAAAAATAGTTGAAATTTTTTGAATGTCCCTGAGTAGAGAAATGGTTAAATTATAGTACATTTCTACTGTATGATATTATGAGGCTGTTCAAAGTTTTGAACTAGGTCTTAACCTGGCAAGTGGCAAGGTGATGTATAGCATGCTTGCAGTTTTTGTGAAGACAAGTATCACCTCTCTCCATATATGAGTTAATATATGTTTGCTATGGGCTTGAATATCATGGAGACAGGTGTAGAAAAAGACTGACCAACCTGTTCACGTTATTTTTCTGGAAACAAAACAGGATGAAGGTGGGGAATGAGGTGAAGGGGAAGGATCCAGAAGTATTGGGGAAGGGCATTAACTTCTTTTCTTTATATATTTTTACATTATGTCACTGGTCTCAGTAAATGTGTCACTTATATGATTTTTAAGAGTGATTTAACTACTTTTTAAAAATGGTTATCCTTTATTTATTGAAGTATAGTTGATATGATTATTAGTTTCAGGTGTACAACAGAGTGATTCGACAATTCTAGACATTACACACTGCTCACCAGGACAAGCATAGTTACCATCTACTGCCATACAACATTATTACAGTATTATTGACCGTATCCCCTATGTTGTACTTTTTATCCTCATGCTTATTTATTTTATCACTGGAAGTTTGTGTCTCTTAATCCCCTTCACCTATTTCATCCATATTCCCACCCTCTTTTAATGAGTGATTTTAACTATTTTTTAAATAAAAAACAAACGCACCTAGAGCAGGCAAGTTAGTGTGTGTGGTGGGGTTACAGCAAAATCACACTTCTCTGTTCCCCACACCCCCTCCCTACCCCATGTCCTTTAAAGGAGTGAGAAACTCAGCTCTGAGCCTGCATTGTTAAGCAGGGAAATGCAGTTTTTTAGAGAGCTGGGAAAGCAGTGCCCACGGAGAACTAGTTAGGCAGGGAAGATTTGGGGAGGATAGAGCATTATCTAGAAACCAAGAGAGAAGAAGGAGCTTTATAAAGGCTCTTGATAGACAAGGTCCTAATAGGGAATAGAAACCTCTAGGCCTTAGAGCAAGGGAAGCAGTGGTAACTGGAACCCAGACAGGGGAGCGTAACAGAGAGGACTGACCACATAGCAGCAGGAGTGGCCTGTTGTAGAGGCACCCAGCACACAGCCCAAGCTGTAGGAATGATGATCCTGGCCTCTCTCTCCTTTGATCTTCTGCCTGGAAACCTCTAACTGAACCAACCACAAGACAGAGTGTAAGGGAGTTGGTCGATGTGGTCTGCAAGGTCAGACTTTCAGGACAGAGTGGAGAAAGGTAGAGAGTGGATCTGGAGGGACAAATGGAAGACAAGATGGTGCAGATAGGGGAAGACCAAGAAATGTGGGAAGACAGAATGGTATTTTAAATGGACAACAAGGTAAAGAAGAATGTATGGTGGATGCTACAAAACAGTGGTTACCTTGATAATAAATGATAATTGCACATTTTATTTCTTGTCATAGGACCATTATACTTCTAAATTTAAGTAGGTTGACTGTCTCTTTTATTGTTAAAAGTTCAAAAAATAGAGGAAGTAAAAGAATTGGAAGATCTTGTGATACAGTTTTTACTCCAGGGATTTAGAGAAAGTTATCTGGTTTTTAAAAACAAAACTCTTATATTTAACTGTGATTGATATCACATTGTGTTCAGTTGCTTTTTGTGAAAAACAGAATTTAAAAATATCTTTCTCAATCACTGCAAATTAAGAATAGCTAATTAGCATGTGAAATATGAATTAGATTCTCTACCAATAAATGATTTGTATTTCAAAGTCAAATTCCATGTAGAATAGACAATGAATGTTTCTCTTATTCAAATTCTGTTTTTCAAAAGACAATACGTTTCAAAAGCCAGGACCATGACCAAGATCTGATGTTTTAAAATCCCCGAGCCAGCTCTATGTATGTGAATTTTTTTCCCAGATCAATATCCAGTTGTATTTTGGGGATTGCACCTTCTATTGAATTGTTTTTCACTTGTTCTTTTCTATTCTTGGATTCAGAGTACAAGACTTAAAGCGAGGGTAGCAATCTGCAGGCGTGGGCCACACAAATCCCTCTAAAGTAGTTCTAAAGATATATAGAAATAACAGAATTAACATTGCTTTTTTTTTTTCAGAATTAACATTGTGATTACAAGTAATAGCTGCTAAAAACGTCTAAAAGAGAAAATAATTTTTTAAATAAATAGATAAACATGTTTCTTCACATACCTCAACCATTCTGCCTCATAGCATTATTGATTGGAGCATTAAAAAAATGAACTTTTAATATGGTAATCATATCAAAAGCATTTTATCAAATTGATAAAGCAAAGTACTGCTTTTGAAGGTGTATGTTCTGTTTTATTCCTCGTGAACTCTTCTGGGAGAGGTTGCTTTTTGAAAACAGTGGCTATCCCCTGGGCCTACTTTCTTCCTCTTGATAACTCTCAACAGGGAAATGATTGCTGTTGTCTATTTTACTTTACCTACTTTCTGACCACTTATAAGGACAGTAACTCCTGTTAGATAGTTCTTAAACCATATTACTTAGTCAATTTGGGGGGCCCCCGGGCTGTGGTATTAGGCCATAGCATACCGCTAGAGTTTTTCTGTGTGCTCAGGTAGCTCAAGCTCCTGCTGGGGCATGTTACAGAATTTCTTGACTCTTAACAGAAGGCCCTAGGAACTTTTTTCACAGTCATGGATTATTCCAGTATGTTGAACCAGACACTTTCTATATGGCCCAGAGCCTTATAGGAAAGAACATGGACTGGGTTAGAATTGAGATTCAGACATCTATAGGATATAGAGGTACTGTGGGGTCCTTAAAGGCTATTGAACAATAGGGAGGAAAAATGGATAGTGGAAGAAGTAACATGAGAGTATAAGTCTGGGCCAAAAGTCTGTGCACAGATGTTTCCTCATCTTCCTGCAAGTGCCCCTAGACACTAGGGGGAAAGGGGCTCTGGCATGAAGGAAAGGAATAACTTTGTCATCAGAAGCCTGATAGTCTTGTAGCATGGAGGAGCTGGTCAAGAGAGGCAGGGACATTCTTACTGAGCCAGCTTCAGTATCTAGGAGAGGTTGTTAGAAATTCAAGGGCAAAGAATGATAGAGCAACAGAGCAGAGGGTGTCAAAGACAGCTAGGCCCCTGAGCACAGAAATCTTGTGGGACCCCTGGAGGGCAGAATTGGGGAGGAAGAGCCTGAGAAAAGACTGGACTTCATGCTAAACAAGTGAGTGGGGGCTTTAGACATTGAGCTTTAGATTCTCGTGATTCATTTAACACAATTTTATCCATGCTAAGGCAGTAAGCTGGGTCATCCAGGTGTCACATATTTTCCCAAAAATGTCGTGATATAGATTTTTTGCTTATTTGTTTCAAATCCAAGTTAAAGTTTTGAGGTTGAATTTTGCATTTGGAGGGAGAACCCAAAAATAATTTTGCGGTTGATCAAAGCTGTTGGTTTCCAGGTTAGCCCAGAGGAATTGTGGAGGGAGCGAATAACATGTGCAGCTTGAGTGTTAGCATAGTCTCCTTAGGATTCAGACATAGGTCTAGGCACGTCTGGATAATTAGATGGTTAGAGCTAACCATCTAATGGTTAGAGATGTTAAGAGGCATTTGCTTGAGGGCTCAGAGGATGGTCATAGGGCAGAGCTCATGCTAAGGAAAGCAGGATTTGAGGCACATGAAAGGTACCAGCCTCAGGGAGGGGAGGGACAACAGTGAGAATAGCATAAGTATGTCCTCCAGAATCCCTGCTGTCCTCCAGAATCCTCTGGACTCATACCTGGGTCATAGGGAGAGAGAACTGAACCAAAAAGCAGTGTGAAAATTTAAAGATAAATTTTACTAAAATGTTCTTAAGCTATTGAAGGCAAGAGTCTGCATTAATAGAGTGTACCAAGCTTGTGGATGAAGAGTCGCTACTCCAGGTGTTGTTGGAGCACGGCAAGACAGGAAACATTCTGGTGGAATGAACCAGATTTTACCTTGTTCTTAAGGAGCAATGGAGAAGTGGGAGATGTAGGCAGTAGTGCCTTGGGCAGCATATCTGGCGCATTAACTACTGTAGTCCTGGTGACAATTCTAGCGGTGTCAAGAGGTACCTGCAGCAGCCAGACAGGAGGGGAGAGCAGTGGTGATGGTAGGACTGCATCCGTGAGCACATGTGATTCCTAGGATGATTAGGAGAAATTGGTAGGGGTGGGGATTGAGGGGAGGGGAGGACCAAAACTGGTAGAGCCAGAGAAATACTGATTTTGCACACTGTTGTTATTCCCCTGACAGCATTTACTAGAAGGAATAATATCCAACCATAGGGTTGTTTTAAGAATGAAAATACTTCATAAAATATTAGAAAATAGTAGCTTATTATAATTATAGTCATTGTTGGCTCAGTCAGAAATGACTTTATTTATTTTTTAAAGGATTTTATTTATTTATTTGAGAGAGAGAGAGAGAGAGCATGAGCAGGGAGAGGGGAAGAGGCAGAGGGGAAAAGCAGACTCCCTGATGAGCAAGGACACCCCCGCCCCCATGTGGGATCATGAGCTGAGCTGAAGGCAGACACCTACCTGACTAAGCCACCCAGGTCCCCCAGCAGAAATCATTTTAATAATCAACTCTTTTTGGTGTTTTCCAGTGATGAAGTGAGGCTATAAATAGTAATTCACAGCTAGTTATTTTTTGTAGATTTCATGATTTGCTCTCAATTAAAGCTTCATATTTGCTTGTTTTTTTAGTTCCTTCTGATTTTTTCAGTCACTTCTAAGTCACTTATATCTTAATGGTCTCTTACTGTTTTGTGTGGGTTAACTTTGGATTTTCCACCTAATTTTTGAAAACTTGAGGGTGTCACCAGATTGTATATGATCCCTCTGATGTACTTTCCATGGAGTCTAGCCTCCTATGGGTTCACCCGGTAGCTTTTGAATTTAATCAGGGGAGTTTTATTTTTAAATTAGTTAACAAAGATATCAGAATTGCATTTCTGATATTAATGTCATTCCAATATGAAATCATAAATTAAAGAATGATACAGCAAATGAAAAGAAAAACAAAGGTCCCTTTCTTCCTACCACTTATTTCTGAACCACCTGACATCCTATCTTCCCTTTAGAAGGCTTTTTTAGCTTCTATAGCTAATAGTTATCTTGTCTTTCCTGATTTCCATATCATTTTTTTTTTTGTCCTTTTTGGATCTCCATTATTTGTATCTTTTTATGTTAGTATTATAATAATAATTTGAATTCTTAAAATTTTAATATCCTTGTAATATATTTTATTATATTTATATTTCTTTTAAAATAATATTCTCTAATTGTTTGGTGTGTCAGTCTTGAGTTCCCATGAAGCTTTTTAGATATAGAGTCCTATCTTACAATTGGGATGGATGATTTGCAGTTTCTTGAATACTATGTCCCAAAGTAGTCAATATGTATCAGCCTAACTAAATTCTTGTGGTTGTTCACTTTAATTAAAAATAACCCTCCAACTTACAGGTGACAAGGCAATGACTGGGAGTGACAGATTGACATAGAAGTAGTTACACAGAATGGTTAGATGTTCCTTTAAATGGTATGCTATACAGCAGAGTGAAATGGGTTTGTCCCAGGTGAGCTCTTGGTGTCTCATCATCCTCATTGGAACTTGTTTTTCCTGGTGACAGAACACAGCAGAACTGATTCAGAAGCATCCTTATTTTTATTTTAAAAAAAGAGGCCTCCTCAAACAGAGGAATAGTGTCACATTCATTGTTATTTGCCTGGAATCAGGTTCAGTAACTGACACTTGGCATGTGTCCAGTGAAAGTTTTTGTTGAATGAATGCATGATGAGGAAAATATGGTTTGCAAACTGGTAATGGACAGATTTTTCCCTTTGTCTTATATAAAGCAAAATGAAAACGGTTTTATGCCACATTATGCGATTACTATCATATTTTGATAGATGATGCTTTATTTTTAAAGCAACCTTAAAACTATTAACCTCTGCATAGGTTTAGGAATTTGAATGTACCCAGAGGACAGAAATGAGGTTAAATGAAACATGGGTCCTTAAAGCCAAGTGTTTTTTGTGAACAAAGAAACTGTTCTTTTAATTGGAATAACTTTACAACATGATTGGTTTTTTGTTTGTTTGTTTGTTTGTTTTTTACCAGAACAGTCCTTTTTTAAATTTTAAAATGAGACTTAACTTTATTGTCAAAGCCAGTCACTGAGGGGTAGTCAAGTTGATCAAATTTGAAATGGAAACCAGAAGTGGTTTACCATTTCAGATACTTTGCTGGTCACAAATTAACCATGTTACATTATGCATGGATAAAGCAAAGCCTATCTGCACCGATGTACACTTTATGACCTAACACACTGGTGAAATAGAAGGCCTAGCGGGTGCTTCTAACTTTTCTAGACTGTGAATCAGGGGTTTCTGCATGGCCCATTTGCTGTTTGCCTTTGTGCGGAAGAAAGGACTATTGCTAGAATAGTTGTGTATAATACCAGTATAAGTTGAGGCTATGTGTTTGATTTCTAAAAGCTATGCACAGATTAAGTCATACTAATTTGCTCATAAAGCTCCTGTTATTACCTAGCAGAGCAGGATCCTTAAAGAATGGGCTATGGGACAGGGTTCTAAGGGTAAAAGGAGAAGTCAAGGCCAGGAAAGGAGTAGGCAGACATGGATAAGGGAATGAGTTTGAGTCCCCTAACCAGTGCCAGCAGTATGGTAACATCAGAGACCTTAATTACACCTTCAAAACTCCTTTGCCTTTGTGTAATTAACTGAGTGACAGAGGTGATGTGCCGTCATCTTCATCAGGGTCTGCTCTCCTTACCCAAGGAGAGGGAATTATTCTAGGCATATCCCCCAGGGGACAGAAATCTAGGAGACTTATTTTATTTTATTTTATTTTATTTTATTTTATTCCCCTCCACCCCCTGCTCATCCTAGGAGACTATTTTAGAATTCTGACTACCACAGTATCCTTCCATTGTCTGGCATTTTCTATTCCATTTCTGGTCTTGTCTTCTGCTTCCACTATCAGAAGCCTGTCCCTACAACTTTCCCTAATGTAACATAATCTGTATACACAATAGACTTCTCCATTTCTGGATTATGCTATATTGGTTAACAGTGTGTGTGCCAAAGTTGAACATTTTATTGTCAAATCCCAGCTCTGCTACCTACTAGAAGATTGGCACCTGCCTCAATTTCCTCATCAAAAGGGGAGTGATAGTAATATCCATATAGGTAGTATATTAACCACTTATGGGTTTTTGTAAGTAATAAGTGATATGCTTAGTGGGCTTGGCACAATGTCTAGCACTTAATCTCCAAAAATATTTAGATATTATTACAGTATATCCTGTCTCAATAGTTTTACTAATAAATTATGACTCTACATGGAATACCCTGATAAATTTCTATGCTCCCTTCAAAATCTATTCTAACCTTGTGTATGGAAAATGTCAATATCTGCATAATGTTGGGAAGCTGAGGTTAGGGTATATAGGGAACTCCATTTTTTAACTTTTCTGTAAATCTAAAATTATTTCAAAATAAACAGTTTTTTCAAAAGTCCTAAGTGTTATCTCCATTATCATAAAGCCTTCTGATTCCCCTCATTGTGGTATAAATACTTTCATTCTACTCTCAGGGAGCTTTACACATGCTGTTTATTACATTGCCTCATGACTATTTGTTTACAAGTCTGTCTAGAATATAAAGTCCATGGATGCAGATACTAAGCTGTATTCATCTTTGTATCTCTCATATATGGCATTATATCTGATATAGTTTCAGCATATCTTATGTAAATGCTGGCTTAATAACTAATTGTTGAATGAATTTTTATTTGTTGTGCACAAAGACTCACCAATGACCCAATGATATGTGATTGTAGGAACCACTGAGAAGGTCAGTATGGTACAGATCAGTGGTTTTCAAAGTGTGGCCCCTGGACAAGCAACATTATTAGCCACAACTGGAGACTTGTTAAAATACTGTTTCTCAGGCCCCATCTCCCTATTCTGCTGAATCAGAAATTCTGAGGGTAGGGGATGACTGTCTGTGCTTAACCACTTTCATGGAAACCAAGATTGAAAACATAAACAATTATACTAATGTATAGCTATGTTAAATGAATTCAAAACCTTTTAAATGCAAATGTTTTATTAGAGGGAAATGATCTAGATGGATAATCCTGTAAGAAATAATTGAATTTCCACTTAGCCATTTTTGTAATGATTTTGAGTATTACAGAACATATCAGATTTAGGGATCTATATGCTTGTAAACATGAACAAGTTTTAAAATTTGCTTGTTAGCCTCCTGCCAACCAATTCTTGTGATTTGCTTTAGTACAAGAAAGTGGAATGCTATTTTTGAGTACTCCCTGTCTGACATTTGTTGCTGTGATCACAACTTAAATTTTTTTTTTTTACCATTAATCATAATACTAATCATTCTGGCCTCAATACACATGTCTTCAAATATCTATGCCTGCCAAGTGCCTACTGCTGCCATGTGCTCCAAGAGACTACTTCTCCAAGTTGTATCTAAGTGTCCATTAAGCTTTTAGGATATAGCTTTTACAGCCAGTTTTATGTTCTCAGCAAATACTGGTAGAGTTACAGGATCTCATGTACTAAGTAATTAAGATATTACAATCACACATCTGCAGCTTTATTCTAAAGAGCAGTACTTCTATTTTGTCATAATCTTTCTAATTCCTTTGAGAACAAGTGTCTTGGAAAAGCATATAATAATGTATGACTAATCTCACAAAGAGCCTGAGGCAAGGAAGCATTTGCCTCTTCGCTGCAGAAGTTGTTGAATGTTAGCCTCTGTATTATTGGAGAAAAAGCATATTTTTATTTATTTATTTATTTATTTATTTATTTATTTATTTATTTATTTATTTATTTATTTAGGGGGGAAGGGCGAAGGGAGAGAGAGAATCCCAAGCAGAGTCCACACTCATAGTGGAGCCCACAGGACTGGATCCCACAGTTCTGAGATTATGACCTGAACTGAAACCAAGAATCCAATGCTTAACTGACTGTGCCACCTAGGCACCCCAAAAATCACTTCTTAAGGTCCTTTGGGCAGTATTCCTTTCAGAGATATGGAGCCTGCCCTTTCAGAACTCACCTGCTTTTCGAGGCTTTTTTTTTCCTTTTCATGTGAAACAGACCATTCTTTACACAGCCATTTAGTTGAGCTAGATTGGAGAAGAAGTCCCTGCCTGGAAATTAGGAAACCCAAATTCATTCCCACTATTGCCCATCACTAGCTATGTGTGTGGATTAAGATACCACTTCTCCAACTCTTACGCTTAACAATGGGTTAATAAGAATACTCTTATAATGATTACAAATGGGAGCCTCACAAAGAACTCTCAGTTGTGAATTATCCTTACTGAGCCTAATAGAGTCTATGCCAAAGAGGTCCAAGGCTAAGTGGACATTCTCTGCACCACTACACCCTGGGAGGCTGCATTTATGCTCTCATTCCTCAGGGACACTCTTTACCGTCACCTCTTAAAGGCGGGGAACCACAAAGGGTCACAACTTTATTAATTTTGTATTTCAAGGCAAGTAGGTTTGGCAATAGTGAGAACATGATCAATTGAAAACAGAGGTAAGAATCAAACAGTCTGTAATGATGTTGGTATTAGTGGTAACAAGAGATAGATTCCAAATCACCGTGGACTCAAAGCTCGATGAATCTGATTGGGTTTTCAGTTAAGAGAGAAAACAAAGTCAAGGATTACTTGAAGATTCCTTTCCCAGGCAATTAAGAAGACAACCACTGTATTAAAACATGCCAGGGACCACTGGGTGGCCATGGGTGTCTCAGTTGGTGAAGTGTCTGCCTTCAGCTCAGGTCATGATCCCAGGGTGCTGGGATCAAGCCCCACGTTGAGCTCTCTGCTCAGTGGGGCGCCTGCTTCTTCTTCTCCTTCTGCCACTACCCCCAGCTCATGCTCTCTCTCTCTCTCACTCTGCCGTCTCTCTCTCTCTTTCAAATAAATAAATAAATAAATAAATAAATAAATAAATAAATAAATAAATAAATACTATCTTTAAAAAAAAACATGCCAGGTCTGCAACCAGGTGAACAGTTGATTAATGGGCTTGTGTGGAAATGTGGAAAGGTATCAGTGGCATGTCACAAGACTCATTGCTGCCTCTGTCCTCTTCAGATCTTTTCTTTTCAATATCTCGTTGGCAACTTCAGAGAAAAACTGCAGTGGAAAGAGGTGTTTAAGTGACAAAACTAAAGCCTGTTAAATTCTTCCTAAGCTAAATATAACAAGATTAAAGTCAAGAGGATACTGAAAACATCCTGCAGGGGATCCCTGGGTGGCGCAGCGGTTTAGCGCCTGCCTTTGGCCCAGGGCGCGATCCTGGAGACCCGGGATCGAATCCCACGTCGGGCTCCTGGTGCATGGAGCCTGCTTCTCCCTCTGCCTGTGTCTCTGCCTCTCTCTCTCTCTCTCTCTCTCTCTCTGTGACTATCATAAATAAATAAAAATTAAAAAAAAAAAAAGAAAACATCCTGCATTTAGATTAAAATATCCACCTACAAGTAAGGAACACAAAAGATTTCTGTTTCAGCTTTAGTTGACAACATATTGATTCTGAGCTAGTGGCTGATCATGTGGCTGATTCAAACAGAAAGCTAAGCTACTTCAGTAATAGATACTCATATCAAGGGAGAAAATGCATCACTGTACTACATGTAATCTGGCAAATCCGGAGTTTTTGGTCCGTTATAGGTATGTATTTGAAGAAGGCTCATTGACAAATTGCATTATATGCGGGGGACAGAAAGGAAACCTATCTGGAAATTATATCATAGGAAAAAGAGTCCAAAGGAAGAGTAGTCAATAAAATTAAGAACAGGGCATATGACAGGGGCTATGTAGTGGGAGCTTTGTGTGCCACCCAGATGTCCGTATCTGGATCCAGACTCGTTTTCTTAGCTGCTGGGAGTATGGCTGGCTGGTGGCTCACCACTGAGCCGCTCCCCAGGCCTGACCTTTTATGCAAGGGAGCTGCCTTGCCAGGGTATCTGCTCATTCCTCAGGAGCAGCCCCACCCAGTGCCTGGTCTGGGTGTGAGGGTACAAAAGCCCCATTCTGTTGCCTTGTGCAGGACAACTTAAAAGACCATCCCAGCTTCAAAACCCTTTGTGTGATCAGCTGAGGCCTCTGCTGCGGCTGCATCTCCTGCCTAGTCTGACCTCCCTCACTCTCTCAGAGTTCTAGAAAGCACACCCTACTAAACCTTCTCCGTGGGATTTTCTGCTCTGTCTCTGTGCGGGAATTCTACCTGCAACAACTGACACTACAAAGGCTGGGAAAGAACACGTGATTCAATAAATGATGCTGGGACAATCGATTACCCACATGGAAAGAGAAAAGAAAGTCAGAGCTACCTCATGTGCAAAATCTATTTCACGTGGATTTAGAATTGAACTATGAAAAGCAAAACTTTATGACTTTTAGTAGAAGATATGCAAGAATTAGGAGAGGGTTTCTTAAAAGCAGAAGCCATGAAGAAGATTGGTGAATTTTGTCTATATTAAAATAACATAGAATTTAAATTAAATTGAGATAAAATCACTTGACTATGACAAATGATATCATTTAAAAAAAATAATAGGGAAATCTGGGAAGGATACATGCAGCACTTATGACTAACACAGAATTAGCATTGAAAATAGATAAGGAATCTTGTCATAAAGGAAGATAAATAGTCAATTGCTTAAGAGAAAGTCTAACTGATGAATGAGTATATGAAAATATGTTCAGCCTCACAAGCAATTAGGAAAATGACAATGAAAATAAGATCCTAATTCATATACATCAGATTGGAGAAATTATTTAAAAAATTTTTTATGGTACCTTTCCTTTTTTTCCTTCCTTTTGCTGCTTCTGTGCCTTTGCATATGTGATTTCCATGTGTCCTTCTCATCTGTCAAGACCTAGAGCAAAGCCATCTTTTCCATAAAGCTCTCCTTGTCTTTGTGTTCAGAGTTAAGATTTTCCCCTTATATATCCCATATAGCACTTTGCACTTCTTTCATTTTAAAACACTGGGCATTGTTTTAATTTTTGCTGACATGTGAGTCTGACACTAATTAGATGATGAGCCCTTGTATGGCAGGAATGATGTTTATCTGAGTGCTTCTGGCATTTATCATAGTGCCTGGCATTTAACTAGTAAATACATATTGGATGGGTGAATGAACCAGTTCCTGGCCCCAGTGGCTTCCCCTTAGGATCCGACCCCTTCTAAACAGAAGTACGGAAAGTCAAGTGTTCTGCAGTGGTTCTTTGTTTACTTTTTGGTGCATCCTCTAAAATTAGTTCAAGATAAATGCCACCTTTAAAAAGAGTTTTTAATTACTCATCACCTGCAGGGGAGCATATGGTTAAATGTGGTTCTCACCTGCCATTTAATTAGAGGATATGCAGAAAGTTGGTTCTTTTTATCATAGGTGGAAAGTTGCATAGGGACAAAATAAATGTTTTTTGTTTTTTGTTTTTTTGTTTTTTGGGTTTTTTTTGGTTATTCACTGTTTTTCTTCCAGTCTATTGCTACCTCGTGGTACCATCAGGATTTATTTTTAATCCTGACAAAATGAAAGAAGTATACTTTGCCGAGAGAGATAAAATACGTTGACATATTTAAAAAAGTAAAATTTCCCCCTCAGGAAATCTGTCTTTAGGAACCTACACTCTCAAGGCATTTGAAAAATTTCTAATCTCTTTTTTAAAAGCCAGCAGCAGTTCTACAAACTCCAGATGAGAGTACGTGATCTGGTTGGCATTTGTCATCTCCTAGAGTGATTATTAAATATTAAAGCTAGGAGAGATCTTTGGCCTAGTGCCTTTGTGGTACGGGTAATGTAAGTAAGGTTCCATCTGATACATCATAACTGTTTAGTGATAGGATAGTCCAGATCTCCTGCGTTCAGCTTTGGTTCTTTCCTTTTCTCCATATACAGTGCCCACTACCAATTTGAAGGTAACAAGAAACTTGGATTTTCAAGGACTGTGAGTTAATGATAGCTACTTAGATATTCGCTTTGAAGCCCTTGAAATTTCCCCAGTAAGAACTGCCTGTTGGCCTTTGTACCACTAATAATTAGCTTTCATTAGCACCTAAACTCAAGGGGAGAGAGCAACTCCATTCTGGACCCGTATAACTATTTGGGCTCATGATGAATATGGAATGAGAAGTAAAGATTTGAAAAAGAGATTAAAAACTTACTTGCTTATTAATTAAGCAAATTATGATAAAGATTCTAAGTGTAAGAATCTTATGTGATCATTGAAATTAGTAATATCTCTGGACTTCTATTTTCTCGTTGGTGACATGAATAACTTAGAATAAAGCTGAGGACAATAAATCTTTGAGGATCTTTTTCTTCTAAATATTCTGATTCTGTGATTGTAATAACAGGATTCACCCACGTTTTGCTGGTCTTGCAACGTTAACTGATGCTTGAAGGTTAACAAAGAAGGTTTTCTTCTTCTTTTTTTTTTTTTTTTTGAAAAGTAATCTATGACTAAAATGCTGTCTTGTTTTTCTGAAAGGTTCCCAGGAATCTTACTCATTCATCTCCATATGTGTGTTTTCTGTCCTTCACTTACTTGGTAAGACTATGATTTATTGAAGCTAAATCAATTTAGTTATGTGGCTTCTCTGTCATTGATTGAATGGATGTAAGGTTTGAAGGGGGCATCATGGAAGAACACAGGTAGTCATACTTCTGTTTAAATCTGAACTCTGTTGCTATGGGCTGATGCAAGTCATAGAACTTCTCTTAACCTCAGGTTTCTCTTATCTCCAATGTGAATAATACAGTGTACATCCTAGGATCCTTATGAAGAGTGAATAAGATGCCAAACACAGTGTCGGGCACCCTGTATGCAGTCATGCCATTAGGGTGCACTAAATATACCTGCAAGTGTCCATGAGCCCTCTAACTCAACTATAGACCCCAACAGTTAAAACCAGCAATAGACAAGACAGAGCTGCCTGAGTGGCTCAGTTAATTGAGTGTCTAACTCTTGATTTGGCTCAGGTCATAGTCTCAGGGTCATAGGATAGAGCCCAATCTTGGGCTCCGTACTCAGCAGGGAGTCTGCTTGGATTGTCTCTCTCTCTCTCTCTCCCAATGCCCCTCCTCTCTCTCTCTCTTTTCTCTCTCTCTCTCTCAAATGGGGAAATAAATCTTAAAAAAAAAAAAAAAAGGAATAGACAACACCGCTTAACTCATGCTCTAGCTAAAACCCATTGTGCTTTTTTCCTATTGCATTTTTCTTGAGGCATTTACTAAAACATTTTGCAATGACCAGAACATTCCAACTGTAGGCCAGAAAAGCCCTGATAGCAACAGAATGCCTAGAAGACCACTTCCCATATGTCCCTTTTCCTGCCCATGATCATGAGCTGAATATATACCAGTCCCCTTTCCCCACCCATGATCATGTATTTTCTGCCTGCTCTCTTGCATGTACCCACTGAACTTCTAGAACTTCTAGATAGAAGATAGATAGACATCTAGTTTTATAGCTAGATTTATAAGATGTTTATCTTACAAGTGAAGAAGTCAGCTGTTAAGGCTTGAGCCTGTCACTTCCCATGGCTGCCTGCACTTGAAAAAAAATCTCTCCCTTTCTCTTTTCCAAACCCTCCTCCCTTGAGTTATTGCCTTCTTTTGTGATGAGTGTATCTGTTGCAACAATGTTGGACACACAGTTAGAAGCTATGCTCTACATTTGTGCAGCCAGCCCCCCTCTGGTGTCCGAGATGGAGCAGTTGGCCCCAGCAGCACAACAGGATTCACCTGTTTGTTCTTTTGAGTTAACGGCTGTGATAGTCATTTGGTAACACAACTACTAGTGAAAGTAGGTCAGAATTTGATGTGCCAGTGAAGATAGGAGTGTATGTTTCTGATTCCACAACAAATTCCTCTTCTTCCTTTACCTACTGCCCTCCTCTATAGAAATAGCATTACAAACAGGTTGCTGGATTTGCATAAAGTGTTCAGAAAAGACCAACGGGTAGATTCTCTACAAGCTGGAATCAGTAGATTGTGAATTTCTTTAGTAGAAGGTTCTTTTTCATTCCCAGCACCTAACTGGCATAAACAAATTCAGTAGTGAACATTATATAGATGATATGGGAGGGAGCAAACCTCCTTCCAAATTCTCATGATAAAGATTTGATACTTAAAAGGAATTTTAATCAATTTCATAAGCAAAAAAATGATAATTTTCTGCCCATATTCTTAATGTTTCTGATATAAAGGAGCAGCAAAAATCAGTGAAGGCTGCATGAGACCAAGAAAGGGATGTTCATGGTACATGAGCAATAAATGAAGAAGATTGCATACCAGACTTGACCTCAACTGACACTGTTCTCATAGACATACTGACAATGGGTTTTCAACTGGCTCTTCATAAAGAGGATCTAGAACTTTCTATCAAAACTCACCGTATTATCATTTATAACTTATTGCATGTATTTATGCTTAGATTAGTGTGCACTGAATTGCATATAGTACTTCAATGTTAATTAAATATTTTATTGTCAGCATGAAGTTGTAATTTAAAAGAATAGCCCCTGACCTAGGTCATGTTCTAACAGATTAAAAGGCCATACCTAATTTTTGTAAACAATATTTTGATGCCCAGGACAAGTCAATAAACAGTAACTCTTACAGAATACTGCTTTTGCAAGGATTATTTCTAACCAGATGTGTTATGCATTATACAGGTACCAGCAGTTTTTTTTTAAAGAGTATAAGAGTATTAAAAACTTCTAATAACAAAATAAATTTTCTCCAGAAGTACTATTTAGTGGTTCAACAAATATGACTTTGCATTGCTGAAGCATTTCATTCCTGCCTTTGAAAATCCTCATCTAAAGTTAAGTTTTTGATCAGTGCCTCACTGCTGCTCAGAGTTGATTATTTCAACTTGAAGTTATTTTTATTTTTATTTTTTGAAGTTATTTTTTTAAGATGTGAAAATGTTCTGTTTACATGATCTCTGCTTACGTTTGTCCTCTCATGCTCTCCTGTTCCTCCAATTCAATAGGAGAAGAAATTAGAAGAATCTATTCATCATTAACCCACTGACTGCCAGAATCCAGCTCTTCTCTTCTCCCTTCCCGGGTCATAGATTCCTAGAATAGCCAATAATAAAGTTCATAACAGAGAGTGAATGAGACATGGGGATTTATTATTTGTTACAGCATCCCCACCTGTGCTAGGCTAATTGCATGGGATTTCATTTCACCCCGTAGAATCCAGGCCTTTCCCAATATCTGGTGCCTGTGCACGTATAGGTAAGCAAATGGGATTTGCTGAAGGATGGCTCTGGGACCGTACAGTCTGGCTTCTGGGTATTTATCCTTTGAGTTAAAAAAAAATTATTCAATTAGGTAAGTGCTCTTTTATGACTGAGAAGGTCATTTTTTCAATGTAAACCACTTTGATTAAAGTCTAATCTACCAAAATAACTTAAATACCATCCATGCATCTTTAGATTTTAGGAATTGAAAAAAAAAAGATTTTAGGAATTGGAGTTTATTCTTGGTAAGAATTCTCCTTGCTGTCTCATTCTTGTCACTTTTATCTATTCGATCTCGTTTCACCCCCAAACAGCTTGTTTTGTTTCCCTTCAGCTCGTGGGTACCATCTGAACAGCACCCTGCCCACTTAGGGAATTGTTTGAGAGCTTGTTTGAGAGGCAGGCTCCTCCTGTTTGGTGTGTGCTAGAGGACTTTTCTGCTGGGATCCAAGAAGCTGAGAGGTGGATTTCAAGATAGCAGTTGCTACAAATAACAGCCTTAGTTGTTTAGAAACGAAACCATTTTCGTCATCAGGTTGCAGACGTTTTGTGATATAAATGTTAGCTTATGTGGGGTTTTATTATACGTGGGTTGAGTGTGTGAACTGACTAGTGTGAGCAAGAACTGGGTCCCATGTGTGTGGCTTTTTGAGGAATCTGATTTCTTCAGGGAAAAAAAAGGATCCATGAATTTTAATTAAAGATTGTATGCTTCAGTAGAAAAGGCATAGATTGCTTTAAAATGGTTTAAAAATAAGTAAGGTAATATTTTTAAATGTGTGTTCCAACCATATGAAAACTTGTGTCCCAGATCTGAGTTTAATATTTAAACCTTGGTGTTACCACACAGCCCATCTTCTTGTGGGAAAACTGAACCTACAGGGAATCGAATATCCAGGGCTAACTTGCAGCTCACAGGAAATATGGAAGCCAGAGGGACAATGTAAGCAACACCGTGAGCAAGCAAACAGATAGGTCAGTACATGGAACCGTACTGTGTGTTTTTAAGATTGAAATACAATTGGCAAATAATATTGTGTGAGTTTAAGATATAGTGTGTTGATTTGATCCATTTATATATTGCTGTATGATTACCACGTAGGCATTTGCTAACACCTTTACCACATCATGTAATTATAATTTCTTCTTTTGTGGTGAGAACAATTAAGATCTGGTCTCTTAGCAACTTTGAAGTTTATAAGCCAGTAAACAAAAGAGACAGATTGGGGGTGTGGGGAGAGGAGACTGATTGGTCTAGCAAATATGTAAAAGAAATATAAGAAACCTAGCAACCAAATTTAATGGGTGGACTTTGTTTGAAATATGACTAAAATAAGCCATCTATATAAAAAGACATTTTTGTGACAATCAGGAAAATTGAATACAGACTAGATATTTGATAATACTGAGCAATTATTTGTGAAATTTGTTAGGTATGAAAATGGTATCATGAGTATGTAAGGAAGTCATTCTAAATGCGTGCTCTTGACTAGCATTTCTAACATCACCTGGCAATATATTAGTAATGGAAATTCTCAGCCCCACCCCAAACTTACTGAATAAGAAGCTCTGGGAGTGGGACCCAGCAAAAATAAGAGAATCATTGATGTAAGAACATATCCATATTTTAAAAGAGATACATACTAGGGTATGTGGGGATGAAATGATATAAAGTCTGGGAATGCTTTCACAATTCTTAAGTTAAAATAAAGGTAGGAATTTCATGAAGTAAGTGTGGCAAAATCTTGGTAGTTGTTTTTCTGGGGTAATGCATTTATGTGGCTGCATTATATGGTTCTCTCTCTGTAATTTAGAAATATTACTTAGAAATTTAGGGGGGAAACCTTACACACACACACACACACACACACACACACACCCACAGGAGACATCCTTCTCAGAGAAAACAAACAAAAACTTGATTTTAAATTTTATAAAAACTGGGGCTCCTGGGTGGCTCAAGGGTTGAGCATTTGCCTTTGGCTCAGGTCGTGATCCCGGGGTCCTGGGATAGAGTCCCACATCGGGCTCCCCACAGGGAGCTTGCTTCTCCCTCTGCCTGTGTCTCTGCCTCTCTCTCTCTCTCTCTCTCTCATGAATAAATAAACAAAATCTTTTTTAAAAAATAAAAAATAAATAAATTTTATAAAAACTTCCATCTTGCCCCAGCAAACTGTGTTTTAGTTTTTGCTTTGCCACTAATGGGTTCTCTTGATAAGTCGGTTTCCCAGGAAGCTCATCCTTATCTGTGAGGTAAAGGAGCTTCGATATGTGGTATGTTGTGAAGGTTCTTTCTAGGCTGCTATCCTTGATACCCTGAGCATTCAGGTGAGTTGTCAGGCTCCTCAGCAGCATTTCTCAAGTCTGGAGTATGATCTGTGGTAGGGTGTTCTCTCGAGCATGGCTTCCCCCTCACTCTCTCTCTCTCCCCTTTGTCTCCCTCTCCCTCTTTCTCATTCTATTTCTATCTCTGTTTCTCTCTCCTTCTCTAGCTTTACATCCAATTCTCATCCCAGAGAACAGCAACATTCTCTGAGATGACTGAGGCCCAGGCACATCACCCTCTGACAGTAAATAAGGTATGAAATTGCATGGAGAGGATCTCCAGGGACTTGAAATATGAGGTGACTTTTAGGTTACATCAGAGATGGTGAAAGCCTGGGTAGATTTTGGGACCTGTTGCTCCTGGCATTTGCCCTGAGCTGCTTCTCTGGCCTCCACCACCGCCAAGGCCACCACCTCCTCCTAAACAGAGAGACATAGCATAATGGTATAAACTGAGTGGGTTTGGAAGCCCTAATTCATAACTCTCATATTTCAAGAATCCACTTTATTAGAACAATCAAAACTGTGTATCAAGTTTAATAGACAGAAACGGTATCCTTAGTGGTAGGTGGAATCAGGTTATCTAGTAAATCCTGAAAATGCGGAATGGCTTGACTAACTCAAGCTTCTGTGTGTTCACCTTGAGAGGTTAAACACAGGGAAGGCTGTATCTCCTAGGGAAGGCTCTGAGGGACATACCAGGTTGTTCTTGGGGTGGGGATGGCTAAGGAGAGTATGGTGGGAACATAGGAACATGATGTGTGCACAGGCGACACATGGCATTGGCAAGAGGGAAGGAAAATGAAACAGGAGGAGGCCAGTGGGGATAAGGAACAATATCTGCAGAGTCCGGCAGCCAGGAGTTGGTGATGCATCTTCAACCTATTGCTCTTCAGATTACCTGATGGAAATCTCATTCCCACAAGTGCAGACAGTCAGTGATAGTGTTCCCACTGACAGAGCAGTTCCTGGATGGCTTTTCCCAGTGTTGGCATTTGCTTACTTTCTCTTCTCATGTTCCTCCATTCCTTTCATTTTCCTGTATTCACTTTGGCCCTGCCGGCACCATAGCAAACAGGTTATGCCTATGGACATTGGCTCAAAAAAGAAACCAGTAGCCACAATGGCAGTTGTTAATTGAGCACTATGTACTGGGCATGAATTGAACAATTGATAAATAGTGTATAGTAATAGTTTCATTCAAACCACTATCTATACAATAGTTATTCTCTCCATTTTAGAGATGAAGAGCAGAAAGTCAGAGAAGTGAGGTTGCCAGGTCACTCAGCAACACAGTGGCAGAACCTAGTGTTGAACCTAGGTATGACCCACTTCAACTATTGTCCCTCATCTCTGCACTTCATTACTGTACCTTCTTTCATCGGTGAGGGGAACAGAATAAAAACCAGGTTCCCGAGAAGTAGGGCAATCTGCTGAGCAGGCCACATGGTACAGAGCACTTTAGGAAGCTACAGTTCTAGGGGCTCCCCTAGTAGCTCAAGGCCCATAAACACGTACATAGAGAGGTCAGTTCCCCAGTATGAAGACACAAGCAAACATTTCACATAGCATGTTGAAAAGAAATATATTGTTTACTTATAGTAGGAAGATTAATTTCTTGAGTGGAATATGAACAAAAATTATAATCTCCTCTTAGGAAAAAATAAGGACACCAGGGTACTTCCTTGGTGATACCATTAAATATTCTCCCTTGGGCTCATTCAGTGGAGGTTTTCCTGATCACTCAAGTCATACTTGCTCTTTGGGGACTACATTAGTTCAGAATCATATAAGTTTCTTTTTTCTTCTTAGAAGTACATAATTACCCTTCTCATTCAAAGTAGGCAGAGAAATAAGAGAATTCCAGATGCCTCTAAAACTCCTACCTTGCATGTCTCTACCTCTTAGCTATAAGAGGCAAATGAAGTAGAGTGGTGTAGGTGCAGAGTGGTGTAGCAATAGTGAAGGGTCTCACTGCAACAAGGAAGAGGGGAAGGCAAGGGTAGCATTAGCTAAAGAAGCTGTGGATAATAACTACCAACTGCACCATTTGCGTCAATGAATAGATTATCCAGACAGAAAATCAATAAGGAAACATTGCTCTTAAATGACACATTAGACCAGATGGACTTATTATATTTATACAGAACATTCCATCCTAAAACAGCAGAATACACATTCTTCTCAAGGGTACATGAAACATTCTCCAAAAATGGATCATATGTTAGGCCACAAAACAAGTCTCAACAAATTCAAGAAAATTGAATTCATATCAAGCATCTTTTCTGACCACGATGGTATGAAAGTAGAAATCAATTATAAGAACAACTCAAAAAACTACAAATATGTGGAGATTAAACAACATGTTACGACTACATAGATTATCTCCTTTGAACAAATCAAAGGAGAAATTTTAAAAACTACCTGGAAATAAATGAAAACAGAATTACAGCATACCAAAATCTATGGGCCATGGCAAAAGTGGTTCTAAGAGGGAGGTTTGTAAGATTACAGGCAAACTTCAAGAAATAAGAGAAATCTTAAGCAATTTATGCCTAAAGGAACTGGAAAAAGAAGAACAAGTGAAAGCTAAAGTTATTAGAAGGAATGAAATAATGAAGGTCAGAGTGCATATAAATGAAATAGAGACTAAAAAGACAAAAGAGAAGATTAGTGATACTAAGAGCTGGTTCTCTGAAAACATAAACAAAATGGACAAATATTTAGCTAAATGCACCAAGAAAGAGAAGGCTTAAGTAAATAAAATCAGAAATGAAAAAGAAATTACAGCTAATACTACAGAAATACAAGGAATAAGAGACCACAACGAACAATTATACATGAACAAATTGAATAACCTAGAAGAAATGGATAAATTCCTAGAAACTTAAAATCTTCCAAGACTGAATCATGAAGAAAAAAAAAAAAAACCTGAATAGATCAGTGTCCAGCAAGGAGACTTCATCAGTAATCAAGAACTATATATGACAAACCCAGCTAATATTATCCTCAATGGTGAAGAGCTAAAAGCTTTTCCTGTAAAAATCAGGAACAAGACAAAGATGCCCACACTCTCCCCGCTTTTATTCTATATAATATTAGAAGTCCTAGCCCAGCAATTAGATAAAAAAAGAAATGAAGTCATCCAAATTGGAGAAGGAAGAAATAAAACTGTCATAATTTGAAGATGACATGATATTATACATAGAAAACCCTAAAGATTCTACCAGTAACTGTTAGAATTAATAAATGATTTCAGTAAAGTTTCAGGATACAAAGTTCATATATACTGTTGCATTTCTATGCACTAATAGCAAACTATCAGAATGAGAAATTAAGAAAATACTCTGGGGCACCTGGCTGGCTCAGGCAAAGAGCATGTGACACTTGAGCTAGAGGTTGTGAATTCAAACCCCACATAGGGTATAGAAATTACTTAAATAAATAAAACTTAAGAAAAAGAAATCCTATTCACAACTGCATCAAAAAGAATATCTGGGAATACGAACAAGGGGTAGTGGAAGGGGAGGTGGGCGGGGTGACGGGGTGACTGGGTGATGGGCACTGAGGGGGGCACTTGATGGGATGAGCACTGGGTGTTATATTATATGGTGGCAAATTGAACTCCAATAAAAAAGTATACAAAAAAAATAAACCATATCTGACTAGGTCATTGGCTACATTATCCCTTTGCAATAAGATTATAACATGGTATACGTTATACACTTCATGTTTTCTTAGGATTAAACTCCTGTTGCATAAAAAAAAAAAGAATATCTGGGAATAAATTTAACCAAAGAGGTAGAAGAACTATAACTGAAAACTGTAAGACATTAATTAAAGAAATTGAAGAAGACACAGATAAATGGAAAGATGTTCCATGCTTATGGATTGAAAGAATTAACATTGGTAAAATGTCCATACTCCATAAAGCAGTCTACAAATTCAGTGCAATTCCTATCAAAATTCCAATAGCATTTTTCACAGAGGTAGAACAAATAATTCTAAAATTTATATGGAACACAAAATATCCCAAATAACCAAAACAATCTTGAGAAAGAAGAACAAAGTTGGAGATATCATGCTCCCTAATCAAATTGTACTACAGATTTATAGTATTCAAAACAGTATGATATTGGCATAAAAACAGATATATAGATCAATGGAACAGAGTAGAAAGGCCAGAAAGAAATAAACCCACACATATATGGTCAATTAATTAATGACAAAGGAACCAAGAATGTACAATGGAGAAAGGTCAGTCTCTTCAATAAATGGTACCAGAAAAACTGGACCACTATCTTATACTATATACAAAAATTAACTCAAAATGAATTAAAGCCTTGAATATCAGATTTACAAACCATGAAAATATAGCTGGTAAGCTCCTTGACATTAGTCTTAGTGATATTTTTTTTAATCTGACTTCAAAGGTAAGGAAAACAAAAGCAAAAAATTAACAAATGGGACTACGTCAACCTAAGAAGCTTCTGCACAGTGAAAGAAACCATCTATAAAACAAAAAGGCAACCTACTGGGGGCACCTGGGTAGCTCATTGGTTGAACATCTGTTTTGGCTCAGGTCGTGATCCTGGGGTCCTGGGATTGAGTCCTTCTGCCTGTGTCTCCTTCTGCCTGTGTCTCTGCCTCTCTCTTTGTCTCTCATGAATAAATAAATCTTTAAAAAAAAAGAAAGGCAACCTACTGAATGTGAAGATATTTGCAAATCATATACCCGATAAAGGGTTAATTTCTAAAATATAGAAGAGCTCATACAACTCAATACCAAAAACCCCCAAACAATTTGGTTAAAAAAATGGGGAGAAGATCTAAATAGAAATTTTTCCAAAGAAGACAGGCCAGTGAAAAGATGCTCAGCCTCACTAATCATCAAGGCAATGCAAATCAAAACCACAGTGAGATATCACCTCATACCTATTAGAATGGCTAGTATCAAAAAGACAAGAAATAATAGGGATTGGCAAGGGCGTAGGGAAAAGAAACCCTCAGGCACTACTGGTGGGAATGTAGAGGTATGTCAAAATCTAAAAAAGAACTACCATATGATCCAGCAATTCCACTTCTAGGTATATATCCAAAGAATACAAAAACACTAATTCAAAAAGATATGTATACTCCTATATTTATTGCAGCATTGTTTACACAGCAAAAATATGGAAACAATCTAAATGTCTACTGATAGATAATTGGATGAAGATGTGGTATATATACAGAATGGAATATAGCTCAGCCATAAAGAAGGAAATGCTGCTGTTTGCAACAACATGGGTGAACCTTCAAGGTTTATGCTAAGTAAAATAATCTAGACAGAGAAAGGCAAATACAACATGACCTCACCTATATGTGGAATCTAAAAAAACAAAATGAATAAACAAAATAAAAAACAGGCTCATAGACATGGAGAATAATAGATGGAGGAGAAGGGGTTTGATTGGGGCAACATGGGTAAAGGGGATCGAGAAGTACAAACTAAGAGGTTTTTTAAAGATTTTTATTTATTTATCTGAGAGAGAGAGCATGAACTGGGGTAGGAGTAAAGGGAGAAGCAGACTGAGCAGGGAGCCAAACACGGGACTTGATCCCAGGACCCTGGGATCATGACCTGAGGTAAAGGCAGATGCTCAACCAACTGAGCCACCTAGACACCCCAAACTAAGAGTTTTTATAGTACAAGTTTTTATAAAACACACTTATTATAAAATAAGTCATGGAGATATAATGTATTAGCATAGGGAATATAGTCAATAATATTGTATTAATTTTGTGTGGTGACAGTGGTAACTAGGCTTACTGTGACGACCATCACACAATATTTACAAATGTTGAATCACTATGTTATTTAGCTGAAACTAATATAATATTGTATATCAACCATACCTCAATTTTTTAAATATTTGCAAAAAGAACCACCAACTGCAATGATATCTGTGTATACATAGTGTTGCTTATATAGAACTTCTATATGCATTATTATTAGATCCTCACAAAAATCCCCATGAGGTGGGTGGATATATTTCTGTCTGTCTTTTTTTAGTTTTATTTTATTTTATTTTATTTTATTTGTCTTTTTAAAAAATTATTTATTGGGTTTATGTCCTACCTTTTTCCAGAAAGGATTTGAGGGAATTGCATTCAACATCACACATAAAATACATTTATTAAAACAGATGATAAGAATTTAAGAACAAACATTCTTTTGATAGGGTTGTATGATCTGAACTAATTTTGGATCCAAAACACTATGGAGCCTTCAACATGATCCTTGCTCTGTTTTCAAGAGTATAACCTTGTTCAACAAGGAAATCCCTTGGTTAGATGCTTCCATCCTGAAATATCATGGTTTAAAATTAGGAAGCAGGAGTTTAAAAACTATCTGGTACTTTCGCCTTGTTGGTTTGAAACCTGGGAGAGTTCCCTGGGTGAAATCTGAATCTGGATCCTGTACAGAAGGCCACTCCCGATTGGTAGGTGACAGGTTTAATAAGCAAATGAACTTATGTACCAGGCTTGTCTTCCGTAGCCACAAGACAGGGAGGTCTACACGCCTACCCACCTGAATCTTAGAAGTTTATATAGAGCCCTTAACTGGGCTTCATCATGGGTACCATTCGGGTTGTCTGAATAACACAGTGCTCTCTCTCTCTCAAGGCTGCATCCTTGACATGGCTGGCTGCTCATGTGGGAACACTAGAATGTGGAATTCCAGAGACGGGAAGTGGGGGAAGGGATCAGGAGCCCCCCCATTGCCCCACAACCTGTGGTCACGTCATTTCAAAGACCTCCAGGACTGTTCCTGTTTGAAATTGTGCCCAATCACACTCATCTGTGTTTATGCTTGTGCTTCTGTCTTTATTTCTGTGGGTCTGTAGTGTATGTGCATAAATGTGTAATTTTCATGTTCTTGCCAGAGATGTAAACCTTTTCAAGACTATTACCTTTGTGTGTGATTCCTTTTTGTTTGCTTGCTTGCTTAAAGATCTTATTTATTTATTCATGACAGACACAGAGAAAGAGGCAGAGACATAGGCTGAGAGAGAAGCAGGTTCCCCGAGGGAAGCCTGATGCAGGACTCTATCCCAGGACCCCAGGATCATGACCTGAGCTGAAGGAAGATGCTTAACCACTGAGCCCCCCAGGTGCCCTTGTGTGTGATTCCAATCAGTTCTGTCCTTGAGGCAGAGTCCAGTTCCACTCAACTAAGGATGGAGCTAAGAGGCAAAGAGGGTGACTCACTAGGAAAATAGCAGGCAGAAGACTTTGAAGAACCACCTATCCTTCCTGTTTTACCACATTGCCATGTGCTCTGTGGCCATGACCTCTCTCTGTGTGGTGACCATAAGCACAGCAGGCATTATGATCATTTTGTTTTTTATCTGCAAGGCACTCAGAAATCCTTCATTCAGCAGTATTTATTGAGCACTTGTCATGTATTCAATACTGTTCTAGGTATAGTGGATAGTGGTCGCAGCAGTGACAGACAAAAAAAAAAAAAAAAAAAAAAAAAAAAAACCAATCCCATTCTAGAGAGGTGAGGACCAAAATATCAAGTCATCTGTAAGTTCTATACTATGTTAGCCAGGCACATGTGTGATGGGAAGAAACAAAGCTGAAAGCAGGTCAGAGACAGCCGCCAGAGTCTGTCCCATAGTTTTATGGTCCAAAGAATCGGAATCTTAGTATTGATATATAATGCCCAATGATATTCCATCCAGTCTTAAGTAATATATATTTTTAAAGATTTTATTTATTTGAGAGAGAGAGCAAGAGTGCTCACATAGAGCAGGATCCCCACTAAAGAGAGAACCCAGTGTGGGACACGGTCCCAGGACCCTGGGATGGTGACCTGGGCTGAGGGCAGATGCTTAACCAACTGAACCACTCAGGTGCCCCTTAAGTAATATATTTTAATAATCTTGCATAACCTTGAGGAAGTGACCTAACTATTGCACTAGCACCCCATGGAGAGAGTCACTTCTTACCCCTTGCCTGCTAGGCTTTTGGTTTTTCCAGCTTTTCTCCTGCCAAGAGGCCTCCTTAATCTTCAGGGGGTTGCTTTTCTCACATTTCAGAAGGACAGTGCATACTTATGTCAGGTGCGAAAGGGATCTTTCCTACTTGGTGCCAGCAAGAAGAAGCGCTAGGGAAGGCAGATGGACAGAGCAGACATTCTCTTCTCTAACTGGGTTATTCTGTGCTCTGGCTTATCTTATTTTGAGATCTTCCCACTGTTGTTCAGTTGGTACCAACATTTAAAAATCAGTCTTCTTTTTATTTTCAGGGACATATCTTTACAAAAGAGAGGGGGTGAGATTCCAAAGGCTCTCAACATATTACACTGCCTTTTGAAGAAAAATATGTAGACCGACTTCTGGGACCAGGGCCCCAAACAGTGGTTTAACATCTTGCATGCTTCTTGGTTTTGTTGTGTGTGGATCAAACAGCACATCATTTGAATTTTAATACTTTCACAAAATTTCCCTGGGGAACCAAGGAAGAAGGAGAGGCATTGGAAGGTAATCTGAAGGGAGAAAATCAACAAACAAAGTGTTTCAAATGTAGGCTTTGTTTTAACTGCAAAACACTGTGGCTCAGATGCATTTTTTTAAAGATTTTTTTTTCAAAGAAAAGCCAAGAAAGATTAATCAACTCTCCCAGGGTCATAGTTTTCTGTTTCCTTTCAGTGCCTTTGCATTTAACCTTGTGGCTGACAGCCCAACAGTTGGTTGTGAAGCTGTCACTATCCACTGCTATTTTCCTAATGTCTGCAGCAAATCCAGACAGCCAGGTACAAGGTGGGGTCATGATGCAACTGGAGAACTTGTTTTGAAACAGTGTTTTTCATGGCAAGCACACTTTTTAAATATAGATTGTCATTTACTGGGTAGTTTGGGAGGAGGTAGGCTGGACCTATCAGCTCAGTGATCCCCATCTATGCTGCTTCCAGAGCCATCCTTGGGCCATTAGGAAACAACCTTGCCATTGTTTGGTTTGCTTCTTTTAAGCTTTATGTCAATTCCTATAACTCCATTTAAAATTAGTGGAATTAATGATCAAACTTGATAGTTCATTCGGTCAACTTATTATTCCATAGAAAGCAGTGGTTTCCTGGCTGTTTTGTTGTATAGTTCACAAAGCTTTGTGGTTTGGTGGTAGCCCCTTGAACTATTGTCTTGTCTGCTGCATAGATTGGAAGTAAACACAATCTACCTGTGTTCTTCTGAACCCAAGCAAATTGTCTGGTGTATGTACCCTTAGTTATATTTATCGTAAAACACATGGAAAGGTTAATGGGCTCCCTTCTTTGCCTCAAAGATGTGTGAACATGCCTCTGTGGTTTTAGGATCCTTTGAAGAAGGCATCAATACTCAGTTATTATTACTCATAATTATAGAAAATTAGGGATAGAGAAGGTATAATCTTCCTAATAAGAAGATCATCTAGCTTCATCTGTATTCCTAGCACAGAGTTCCAGGGAGAGGAAGGCACTTGTCTAAGGTCAAGTAGCTAGTTGGTACCAGAGCCAGGATGAGGACAAGGTCTCCAGCATTCTGGGCGATACACTTTCCTCCACAAAGCTGTGATCCTGTGTGTGTTCTTTCGCCAACTCGTTTGCAATTGTAGACTTCATGGGTCCACATAGTGAGAGGCGGGCCCCCTTAGAAATCATCTGTTCTGAGTCTTTCACTTTATGTGATCACAGAGAAGCCTAGAGAGTCTTAGTGTGTTGCCCACACTCAGAGGTTGGTAAGTGCTGGAACTGAGTCTAGAGGCCAGGTGCTCTGACTCCCCATCTGAGGCTCTTTCAACTAACAATGTGCTTCTCCATCAATGGCTGTGCCTTGGAGAGTGTTTTAACTCGGAACTTAAGGGCTCCTATGAATTCAGTTGCATAATCCTCTTTAGAGTTGTGCTTGTGAAGTGTGCAAGTAGTTCTGCATGATGACGGCACCTAACACGGGAGGCAAAGGGACGTGGTGCTCTGCCTCCAGTTTGCTTTGTGACTGTTGACTGTCACTAGGCTCAGCTTTCTCCTGTACTGTCAAGTGAGGCCCATGAATTCCGTGTTGCAGACGAAGAATTCTGTGGTTCTTTCCCAGACGGGTGTGTTTCTTTGTGTTTTGTCCAGTAGAGGGAGTTGTGTGCTCACAGACCACCCCACCCCCCCCCCACCCCCCCATCCTCCTCCAGGTTTTTTGTTGTTGTTTTGTTGTTGTTGTTTTTAAATATAGAGAGTGTAGTGAAAGAGATGCAAGTCTGGACAAGATATCATGTGGGAGGAGCTGGAGGTGGTGGTGGAAGAGCTGAGGTGGCTGGGCTGCTTGGAATTAGCAAGGGAAATTGAAAGTATTCCTAGGAGACAGATCATCGGGGGCCCCAGCCACTCTTTATAGGTTGATGCTGTGCCAAGAGGGATGATTGGCTAGGAAGCTGCTGGTTTGGATGTTCCTGTAGTTTTATCCTCTGCTCTTAGGTGTGGTAAGTAGCCTGGGTGTAATATAGCATGATGTCATGCCAGTCCTGGGCGAGGGCTCCTTCTCCAAGTGGCATAAAGTGAGCTCCATTAGGAAGAACTATAACATCTCCCGTTGGCACCCTGCTGCTCTCAGGTGGCTTCTGCATGCACGAAGCCTGAAACCATGTACTGAGGTCTGGGAAAGATCAGCTGACTCTTTCATCTCCAGTTAAGGTCACAGGCTACAGTGGGTCACAAGATAATCCCAAGAAAAAATGAAATACCCATTTCTTCTGTAAAGCATGTAAGCACAGGGAGGAAAACTTTGTTATAGTCTCAGCCAGAGAAATGGAAGCTCTTAGAATAATTTTGGAGAAGTGCTGCTTTATTGAAAATATCCAGCTGGTCATATTTTGGACCATTGGAATTGAGACAAGCATATACAGCCAGGAAAGGGGGGAGGGATAGCAAGAGCGAGAAGGAGGAGCCAGCTTGGGAGTTAGAGAGTTGACGGTGGAGATGAAGAAAAGAAGAAAAAGAAAATCCTTGACTTCCTTCTGACCCAGCTGTGGAAAATATTATTTCTGATCCCTTGCTAACTGGTCTGAAGGATTGCCCTGGGTGGCATAGGGCATTCCAGGGCTCTTCCTAGGACCCGGATGTCTTTATTTCCATTCTTTTTTTTTTTTTTTTTTTTTTTTTTCCATTCTTATAGAGAGGGTCTAGGCAGGTCTAGGCAGCCTTGATAACAGGCTTCATTTAATCTGTATCTTTCTCCCACGATCTGAAAGAACTTTTCTCACATATTATTTAAGCAACACTTAGTGGCGGGTGAGGCATTTCTGTAACTTGAGATGGAGGACCCCCAGAGGGCCTATTTCTAGTAAGTGTTGACTGCATTTCCCCTACTTTTCTATGCTCTTGGCTGCCACCTTCATCAATTCCCTGATGCCCTGACCCAGTGGCCACCCAGGCAGTTGCCTGTAGTGATATTAGCGTCTGCCTCTATAAAACTCATGCTGATAGATGTGTGCGTGAAGGATACCTCTTGAGGTGAGGACTTGCCCTTGTGTATTCTGTTCACAATCTATGAGAAATCACATGGAATATACGGTGATGTGATCCCTGCCCCATAGGAGCCAACCTGAATGTGACCCATGGTGAACAAATATACTGAAGGTCAGTTGTGATTAGAGATTTTTCAAAACCTATTTCCATCTTCAACAACATTGATTTGTTCAGAGAGAGCACCATATAAGTCCATAAAAACAGTAACCATCTTCATCCTCATCAAATTACAACTTCTTTATAATTTATACTATTTTTACAGATATCTTGTTTGCTCTTTTCGACCAACCGTCATTGCAAATACTGGAAGAACGACAGCATGGTAGAAAGAATCAGATAACTTTCTAAGCCTTCTAGAATAAATATCTTCTTCTCTTTTAGAAAAAATTCATTTGACATGACATATATTCTTATATATTTCATTATGGAAATTTTACATATACCTATCATTACAGAAACCCTTGGAAGCAAACTTATTTGCTTTGAATTATTTTTAAAACAACTAATATATTTCATTATGGAAAATTTACATATACCTATCATTACAGAAACCCTTGGAAGCAAACTTATTTGCTTTGAATTATTTTTAAAACAACTAAATAAAAACTGCCTGGGATGCCTGGGTCGCTCAGTTGGTTAAGTGTCTGTCTGCCTTTGACTCAGGTCTTGATCTCAGGGTCCTGGGATCGAGCCCCACATCGAGCTCCCTGCAGTCTTTTCTTCTTGTGTGCCCCATAGTGCTCTGCACTTACCTTTTTGCAGCACTTACCGTGCCATATTCTAATTGCTTTTTTGCTTCCAAATCTCTTCTACAAGACTGCAAACTCTTGAGAAAAGAGGCCCTGTCTGACTTACTGTAACATTCTTGCACTCAGTGTAGTACTTGGCACCTTGTATTAGTCTGTCAGGACTTGTATTAGGCTGCTCAGGTGACTATAAGGAATTACCACAGCCTGCACAGCCTAAACAGCAGATATTGATTTCTCTCACAGTTCTGGAGACAGGAAGTCTATGATCAAGGTGCCAGCACCTCCTCTGTGCCTTCTCTTCTCAGCTCGGATGGCTGCCCTCTTGTTGCCTTTTCATACCGTCGCCTCTCTCTGCACTCGTATACCCATGGTGTGTCTTAATCCCTCTATGTAAAAATATCAACCAGATAGATAAGGGCCCATCCAAATGGCCTCATTTAAACTGAATTGCATCTTGGGGTGCCCGGCTGGCTCAGTTGGAAGAGCATGCGACTCTTCATCTCAGGGTCATGAGTTTGCACTCCACGTTGGGTGTAGAGATGACTTAAATAAACAAGCAAATAAATAAACTTAAAAAAATAAACTTAAGAACTTTTTTTAAAGGCCCTATCTCCGCATGCAGTCATATTCTGAGGTACTGGGGGTTAGGGCTTCAACATATGGATTTTAGAGGAACACAATTCCGTCCATTACATTACTCTTTACATATTTTGATTGTGAAGTATTTGATGTGCTTGTAGATGAATAAGAAGATATTTACATTCTCGCATCCTACCTTTGGGATATCCGTCCACTCCTTTCCAGCCAGAGGTCTGAATAACAAAGACAGTCTGGTATCTTACAGAATGCACCAGACTGGGAGTCAAAGCTCTGGGCCCGTACCTTGGCTCTGCCAGTGCCCAACTGCATGGCCACCCCTGACATCAGTCTCCTCGTCTGTCAAACTGGGATAATAACACCTACTGCAGTAGGTGGTTGTGACACTGGGTGAGGTCATGCATATGGGGGTGTCTAATATAATGCATGCCATGAAGTAGACATCAGAAAATGCCAGTTCAACCTGTCATTTCAAAGGTATGTTAGAAATAGGAAATATTTCACTTTTGTAATAAGAGAGGGCTCAGGTATTGACAAAGCTCTAAAATCTCCCTTGGTTATTTGGGCACACTGCTAGTCCAGCCTCAGATTTATTTTAGCTCAGTTAAGATTAGATTTATTTCAGCTGAGTTAAGATTAGCTATTTACTAATCTTTTCTTGTTAAAAAAAAAGACAGATTTTTTATATTTAAGACATTTGTTAATAGCCTAGAATTTCCAGATTTCACTGAACGATTTCACTTCTTGCTCCAAAATTCTGGTAGCTAATTGTGTTCTGGTGTTGCCTAACTGCTTTTCTCACTGGGAGTTGGGTTACTTGAGCTTGAAAATTGTCTTTACATAAAATATGATGTCTCAGGGTAATGACCACGATACCTTCTGTGAGGTACCTTATGCCTGGGCCTTGAAACGTCCTGGGAATGTAAATTCTCCCGTTAGGATTTGGAAAGAGTAATTTCACTGACCAACAAATGGTGAGCTGTGAGAGCACAGATAGAGGCCAGTGAATCTTTAGGATCCTTCAGGAATTAGAGCCCTCATTGCTGCTTTTATCTAAGCAATGGTCATGGCCAAATTTTCAGCTGATCGGCTTCTGATTGCCTTTCTCTGAGGGTGTTAGGAATTATGTTCCTTGGTCGTTTACAAATCTGCTCTTTACTCTCCTTTTTCAGGTCCGGGTGCTTGCTTTCCCGGTTTCCCCATCCTGCTTCAGACAGGCCTCTCTGCTCATCCCATCACTGTGCTCTCCTCTGCCTTATTCCTGCCTTATTCCTGGTTTCTGTTCCAACAAGCCCGCAGCCTACATCTCACTTACTGTCTTTTCTTCCTGTCTGCAGACCTGCCTCCATGGCTGGGCATTCTGCCAAGACCTCCATCTCTGCCTCCCATTGTCTCTGTCTGCCTCGTGTCCTGTTGCTGCCTTTTCCCCTTCTGTCTCCAAACTCTCGTCTAGAATGAGCAGAGGCATGGGATCCCTCAGTGCACAGCTCCTTGTTGCCCTTCAGGGAGACCTAGGGATAGGGCCTTGGATTTGTTGCACCTACTTCTCCACAGACCCTGCTAGTGGCTGTGGCATCGCTGTCTGCATCAACACCACTACCACAAAACCTTTCTGAAGTCACAGCTTGGGCTGGGGATAGCCTCTGAGGAGGAAGTTTTACTTCCGGGGGTGGGGAGTGGGACTGGCTCTATTTTTGGTCAAATAGATGAGAAGGAGGCTTTGGTTGGAATGGAGCTGGGTTGAAAATATTTTCATTTCAAATATTATGCTGCTTGAGTAGCTTTTTAGGACACTTGCACATTTGGCTTTCTTTCTTTCTTTTTTTTTAAGATTATCTATTTACTTATTTGAGAAAGCACAGAGAGCACAAGCAGGAAGTGGGGGGGAGAGGGGCTCAGAGGGAGAAGCAGACTCTCCACTGAGCAGGGAGCCCAATGCAGGGCTTGATCCCAGGACCCCCAGCATCATGACCTGAGCTGAAAGCAGAATTGAGTTGGTAGGAAGGTCTTAGGATCCAAGTTGAACCCAGAGAAGTATTAACCATGGCATAACTGAAAATTAGTGGATATCTGTGGTTGGGTAAGGATGAGCTAGCCAACCATTTGATTTATTTTGAGATTACAGCCATAAAGGAAAACAGGTCTAGCCTCACCCCCTTACTGCTCAAGGGAAGGTGAGAGGGGCAATCTCCTCCTTGCTCCTAATGGGCAGGACTCTGCCTCTCCCCACCCAGCTCCTAATGCTCAGCGTGTCTTTTTGCAGCATGCACCTTGTGCTTTCCTCTGACTTGTGTATGTAACTGTGCATGTATCCTCTTTGCAGTCAGCCAGCCATAGTCTTTCTTGGTCAGAAAAGCCACTCTGCCCTTTAATCAAAAAAGCATTTATCCTAC
This sequence comes from Canis lupus dingo, assembly GCF_003254725.2. Taxonomy (NCBI): domain Eukaryota; kingdom Metazoa; phylum Chordata; class Mammalia; order Carnivora; family Canidae; genus Canis; species Canis lupus. The sequence goes on from NC_064272.1 coordinate 2,003,539, forward strand.
TTTGCAGTTACATGGCCACAGTTATTTATGGGTATCAGTTTTTCTTCCCAAAATTTCAGAGCCAAAGGAGTCACCGGGAAGGCGCATCTAGGAGAGTTCAGGTTTCATAGCCCTGCAGATTGGTGGTTCTAGTAATTTTGTCTTCCTCTCCTTCTCTGGTTTCTGCTCTAACTTGCAACCTACACTGCTGGGTTTTTTTTTTTGTTTTTTTTTTTTTGCCCTGTCTTCCTGTCTGCTATGCTGTCTCCAGTCTGGGCATGCTGCCAGAACTTGCAGCTCTCTTTCTTCAACCTATTCCCTCCCTCTTGTCTTTCTCTCTCTGGCCTACTGCAGGAGAAGCACAAGTGTAAGAATCCTCAGCTAAATTTGTGGGACTTTCTCAGTGAGTTTTGGAGGCTGATATATGATAACATTGACTACAGATCATATAAATACCCTGCAGGTCAGAAGAGATGTAGAGTTGGCCTGTCTTGAAAAAATATTAGACATTATAGGCACTACTCTCTACCGTCTGTGCCCAGCTTCCTTTGTAGCTTCATCTTGCACTTTGCTTCTCTGCCAAACTCTGGGTCTCAAGGCTCTACATTTTTTCTGAGCACCCTGTGCTGCTCTGTCGGGCCACTTGCCCATGGCGTCCTCCTGCTTCCTCTCTATCCAACCCTTGCCCAGCAGATGCTCCACTGAGCACAGAGCCCAACAGCAAGGGGCTTGATCTCACCCTGAGGCCATGACCTGAGCCAAAATCAAGAGTCAGAGGCTTAACCCACTGAACCACCTGGCACCCCACTGACTACCCCCATCTTATTTCTATATATCAGAACTTCTTAACAGTGGGCTTCAATGCTTTTTCAAACCACATGGAATTAATTGTCCTTTATCTGGCAATAGTACCCTATTTTGCCTTTGAGTAACCACCTCTCACTTTCTTACTTGTGATAAGGATGAGGCTGATCTCCTGGATCTAGAAGTAGTCATGTGATCTAGGACTGGACAATGGGATTTCACATCACATCACCACTTGGTGACCACATTTCCAAGTTATTCTGTGGAGAGTGGTTCCTGGGTCTTTCGCTAGAACAGTTGGGACACTTTCTTAGTAGCTATGATTACAAAAGCTAGAAGGGCATAATTCTGAAGCTGTACTAGATCACTTTGACTCCACAAGGGGAAAGAAAGCTGAAAGATGTAGAGAGATTCTTTATATCACTTGAGTACCTACATCCAGCCATGCCCATGCCTTGGACTTTTGGGTTGTATGAGCTAATAAATTCCATGTTCTTAAGGCAGGTTAGCTGGATTTCTGTCACTTTCAACAAAGAGAGTTCTAACCACATTTCTTCAGTGGGGCCAGAAGGCCAAATGGAGGAAGAAGTATGTTGATATTGGGATAGAGAGTCATGGAAGGGATGTTTCTCTCTTGGATATCTAAGTCTGTGTCAAAGCACATATCCCATTAAATAGCTACCTTTGCTTGACCAACAACCTTCACCACATCTCCTGCCCAGGTATGTTAGATTTATTTTTTTTTACTTCTGGGATAGACAGATTCTAGATCTTATTATTTATCTCTTGAAGACATGATCAACACTTAATATGCTATGACATAACTTTGCGGAATACTTGCCACACACAGCATTAGTTTTATGTCATGTATTCATTTAAGGAATTTGGATTGAATTAAATGTGTATACTATTAGGTTGTAGGGGGCCTTGAATGCCAGGTTTGAATGCCAGAAAGACTGTTTACCTAATGTAATAGACCACAAAAATAGCCATGGAAGACTTTTGAGCAGAGGAGTGATATGATCCTAGCAATGATGCAGGAAGATTAACCAGACAGTAGTTGCATAAAGGGTGGCAAGAGACTAGAAAAAGGAAAGTCAGTTGGTGATGATTGAAGTTGATAGAAAGAAAAGGATAGATATGAAAAACATTGTCCAAATAGACCCACACAGCTTAACCATCTGGCATTAAGAGAAAGAGAGGTATCCTAGATGATTCCAAAATTTGAGTCTTAGTGGAAAGGCTATGGTCTAAACCCATTGAGTTGTGCAAGCAAGGGTGGATTGTTTAACCTCTCTTGGCCTATCTTTTCACTTGTAAGTGACATTAATGGTAACTATATAACTGGATGTTTTGAGCAACATCTGTAAAGCTTTTAGTTCATGTCTGGCACGTAGCATATGCTAAATAAATTTTAGTGTCCCTTAGTAAGATTGGATAACCTGTACTATGTCAACCTTCTACCATCCCCACATATAGTAAGTAAGATATAGGAAGTTCCTTCTCCTTTCAGATTACGTAGCAAGATGATGGCAGCAATCAGGACAAAGACCCTAATTTTCTACTCTTTAGAGGGGCATACTTCTTGTGGGACAGGCCTGCATGAGTTAATTCAGCACTTAAGGATTGGACACAGACATTAAGGTTTCTCTTTCTCACATTGTATGTCATCAGTGACTGTTAGATTCTAATATTGGTGGATTATTGAGTGGAACTATTTAGAAGGTGATGTCAGGATGTATCCTGACTATTTATCATGCTGTGTTTTATACAATCAGGATGCCTATAAGGCATACATGAAACGTGCTGTGGGATAGCATTTAAAGAATGACTAATGTGCACTATCTAAAATGAATATACAACCTATTCTGAACTACCTTCCCTTCCCACTATGGCATGTACTTTTTGGAAGAAAATTCTTAATAAATAACTGGATTTTTTTTTAAAAAAAACTTTCTTATGGAAGAGTACAGTTACTTGGTTACTTGAATTTAGCAAACATAACATTTTAAATTGGGATAGAAACAAATAGAATTGGAATATGACAAGAATGATTAAGAATAAGTCTTCTCAGCTTATTTTCTTTTTTTGGTGAAGATTTTCAAAACCTTTTAGGTGTCGCATGAAAAAAAGCATTGCAATTCATTCTGCCAGCAAGGTGGGTTTTTATTTTATTTATCTTATTTTTTTATTTTTTTTTTCTGTTTGTTTCTCTGTATAATTAACTATAGAAGTCTCCAGGAACGCTTTCCTGCACTTCCAGAGTATTATTCTTCATTTTTAATTTTCTTTGTCTGTGGTTCTGACTATACTGTCAGCTCCTTGAAAGCAGGAAATGTATGTATATCCAAGGGCACCCGAGTGGCTCAGTTGGTTAAGAGTCTGCCGTCAGCTCAGGTTGTGATCTAAGGGTTCCAGGACTGATCCCTGAAGTCAGGCTCCCTGCTCAGTGATGAGTCTGCTTCTCCCTCTCCTTCTGTTTATGCTCTCTCTTTCAAATAATTTTTTTTAAAAGATAGAAGTAGATCCAAAAGAAATGTTTAAAAACTCTTAAAGCCAAACATACAAGAATATTTACTGCAGTTCATAAGAGAAATTGCTGTTAATATAAATGAACTGACAAGGAGCATTGACCAAAAAATATTGGAAAAGGAAAAGGGAATCAGAATAAGCTGCAAAATATTGTCTGGTATCACTACATGTGTGTATTCATCCATTTCTACATCTAACGGGGTCACCTCAGGAGGTGCTAATGTGAGATCTTTTCACTTTTGCATTGTACAACTCCATATTGTTTGAATATCTTACAATGAACATGTCTAGGATTGCCAGCAATGAAAATCTCTTTCCTCTTGGTGCACAGAAAAAGTACACTGGCTAGCCATTCTGTATGGACAGTGTGAGCACTGCCTGGCCTGATCCATTGATGGTTAGATAGTGGTGGTCTTTGGAAAGGATAAGGAAGAAGATAAAGTGATGACTACAGTTAGCACATCTGCTGTCTTCAGCATATGTGCCATAATTTGAGAACATAAAATAATTTTTACTTGCCTTATTTTTATGTTTTATAAAGCATTAGGATAAAAACCAGATTTTTTTTTTTTCCTGAGGAGTTGAAAACAAATTCTCATTTCAATATGAAGTTCTCTGTTGGTCAATTGGGTATGTCCTTGGAAAGAGAGTTCAGAGTCCTGAATCAAACTGTGCCTTCAGCTAGCATTGTGACCTCAAATTGAGTCATATAATCACTAATCTCTTAGTTTCCCCACCTATTAAAATTGATAGTATAAGCCCTACCATCACATTCTTGAGTGGGTTGTTATGAGGCTTAATAAGATCATGCTAGCAAAATGCTTTGAGCTCTTTAGATAAAAGATGTAACATAAACACAAAGTCTCATTAAGATAATTATACAGTGGTTTTTTCATAGTCCGAGTTTACTTCTGAGACTGAATGTAGTGATGGAGATCATTTTATAGGGACAAGGAAGGAAATTGGCTTTCAAAATCTGGAAATAAAATCCCTAACACATTTTGAAGATAGATATAATAGAATCATTAGTTTTTAGAATGGGAGGATTTGATTTTGAGAGATGATTCAAAAAATTAAAATTAAAAAAATTTTAAGTTTCTGTATTTAACTGAAAACATCTTCTGAAAAGCAAAGCGATCACTTTCCCTAGTCTCTGAAAGAAGACAATGAAAAGAAGCTCTTAAAGAATACTGTGTATTTTTTTCAAAAGTTTTATCATTCATATGATTGTAAAGTGGTGAAACCTGTCTGGCCCACTGTGCATACGGAAGGTTGACTCATTAATGTGTGGTGGAGTCTCTTCCCAGGTGGCACTGTACCAGTTGGCTCCTGTGATGGAGCCAGGGAAATACATCCTTGACACGTTCCTTCTTCTCAAGCTGTCCTGAGAATCCACCATGTTTGCCGCAGGCTCCCCACCCTTTGGCACCATGGGTGCCTACTACTACTATAACCCCAGACACGGGCAGCCAATTTCAGTTCCCAAGATTTGGAAGTGCCGACACAGGAGGTCAATAGCCCCAGAGGAAGGTAAGCTTGAAAGCCAAAGCCCATGCTTGCATCCTTTTGCTGGTTTTCTAAGGCTGAACCATGGAAGTAAAATTCTTGGTGAAAGGTCATTTTTTGACAAATGATGGGTTTGTTCAGGTGTCTTCCAATTATAAGTTGCAGGGCTGCTGATCTCAAATTTTAAAAATTATACCATCTAATATTAATATATTCATTCAATTAAGTTGAAAAAACCCTAAGGATTAGTGTATTTATTCATTTTTTTTGTAAAGGAAGGCTTAAGAATAATCTTCATTAAAGAGATTTTCATCATAAGGACTTTGGAGTATGAGTGTGACTAATCGTACTTTCAAAATACAGTTTCGTTATAGTTCTTCAGAGATAGGTTGATGTAATAAAATGCTATTATTAATATCAAGAAATATTAGTCAAAGTAGTCAAAGTAGGTAAAAATGTGTTGTGTTTAACTGTTAGTAGGGATATTATTTAAATAATATTCTTTGCATTTAATATATAATATGGACATTACTGGGATGCTAGAGAGAACAATTTATGGCTTCTTCTTTCTTATAAGAACTGTCCCTCATTCCTATTAAACAAGTTATTGTGGGGCACCTGGGTGGCTCAGTTAGTTAAGCCTGACTCTTGGACTCTTCGTTTTGGCTCAGGTCATGATCTCAGGGTCTTGGGATGGAGCCTCTCATGTTGGGCTCCCTACTCAGCAGAGAGTCTGCTCCCCACCACCTTCTCTCCCTTTGCCCCTCCCTCTGCTCGTGCACTCTCTCTCTCTCTCTTCCTCTCTCAAATAAATAAATAAATCTTTTTAAAAAAGAAGTTTTTGTGGCAAGGAGGTAAACACCTTCTAACTTTATATTCATATTAGATAAATTACCTAGGAGAATAAGTTATGTAAGATAAATTAATTACAGCCTTAAAGGAGACATTGACATTTTTTTACTCTCTCATTTCTTTCTATTTGCTGGTGCTCATTTGAAGCTGTAATCTTTCTTTTTCTAGTTTGTCCTAAACTTTTAGATGGACTTCTTAGTATGCCTTTGAGAATCTCTTTGTTTGCAGAGGGTATAATCAATGGTTCCAAAAAGACTGGATATTAAACTGTGGTGAAAGTCATTAATAAAGCAAATAAGAGAATTCCTTAAGTTTTAATTGCTTAGTGGGAACTTGTAATTAAAACAGAAGAAGCTAAAGTTTCCCATGAAGGAATTGGGCAAGGAGTCAAATAATTTTAAGTTTGTAAGCTATGTTTTGAGATTTAAAAGCATTAAGGAGACACATGAGCATGTATTCACATTTGCTCAGAATTCATATAATTTCATTTTATGACAAAAATCAGAATCAGAAAAAGTCTGTCCAAATTCACAACACATCATATCATTATTTCGATTTGAGGAAACAAAGATTTTCTTTCTAGGAACATAGAGGAGGGTATTATTCCCTTTCCCTACTACCCATCCCATCACCAGTAACTTAGCCTAGATAAAGAAGAGGCATTTGAGTACAGGGTAGGTAAGTCTGAATTTTTTTCTTTATAGTCAACCACTAATTTGTTATATGGCCCTCAGTATGTTTTACAACCATTGTTTGCTATAGTGGTTCTTCCTTTAAGGAGATAAAGTAGTGTGCCCTTTCTGTCTCATCAAAATGGTACAAAAATGCAGTTTGCAATATGATAACTATCTCCTTAGTAGGTGTAGGTGAAGCACATATCAGAAATTAATGTTGTTTACTTACTGGAATCACAGCAGAACATTTTTTAACTTTAATTTCTTGTTCTGTATATCTATTAGTTTTTTGTATCTGTTTTTATTCTGAGGTGGGCTCAACAAATTTATTGAGGAGCAAGGAACAAACATTGAGTTCAATCCATAGTTGAGATCTTCCAACAGCAGATGTCAAGATTAAATAATTTTCGTGGGGGAGAAGCTGTTCAGTAGCATACCCTAGTTAAGTAAGAATACTCTAAGAAATGAATGTACCTTGTAAATCTCACTGCACCTGTATTTCTCAAAATGCCAGTTATCAAAATGCACCTATGGTTTCTGTAACTTTCAAATTTTAAATTACTCTCACAAAGATGCAGGATTTCTACATTGTCTTCTTTATGGCAGGAAATTACAAACATGTTTGTTGTTATTGCCAGAATCTGAGGGCGTATAGCTTCTAGCAGTGGCACCTGGATGTGTTTTCATTCTGCTTTTTGGAGTGGGGGTTGGGGAGTGCTTAGAGATGGTAGAGGGGAGTAAGTTCTTTGCCAACACTCAATAGTTAAAACAGATTTTGGGCAGTCTGGGTGGCTCAGCAGTTTAGTGCTGCCTTCAGCCCAGGGCGTGATCCTGGAGACTGGGGATCGAGTCCTGCATGGAGCCTGCTCCTCTCTCTCTCTCTCTCTCTCTGTGTCTCTCATGAATAAATAAATAAAAATTTTTAACAAAAACAACAGTTTTTCCTGCAGTAGTCATCCAGAAACTCTACTAGTAAAGACTTGTCCTCTTTTTTTTTTTTTTTTTTTTTTTTTTTTTAGACTTGTCCTCTTTGACTACTGGAATGTTCCCCAAACTAGACCTTTTATTTTTTCCTCATGCTATACTTACCCTTTCCTCTTGATATCTAAGTGACATGCCTGGATCTGAGACTAACTTTATTTCAAGTAGAATATTTCTCAGTGTCTGCAGGATCATCCATTAGCTCAGTTTAAAGTGGGTCATTGACTTTAGCTCCATATTTCATTGATTGTGATAGTAATAGCAATAATATTGGTGGTCATAAAAGATTAACAACCATTTATTGAGTGCTATATAAAGTACCTTAAATGTTTCATATATTTCAATTCTCACAAAACTCTTGGGGAATCTCTACTTTATGACAAAGAACCTGCTCAAATGGATGTGTAGAGTAACACTTCTGACTCTCCAAGGCCTATACATTTCCCACTGTTGTGTATCTTTCGTGAGAAAAAAAAATCGTATCTGGTATTATTTATCTTTGCAGCTTATAACCATGTTTAGACTTCAGTATGAATTTCCCTTCTACAACTGCTTTATCATGGGCAGTTTTGCTGGGAGAGTTTGGAATGGAGTGCCAAAGAGTGAGCAGAAGTAATTTAATTGTGGGAGGTTGAATGCACATCTAGATTTTCCCATGTTTTTCCCTTGGGTGAAACAAGAATTAATGTGAGCCAAGGATACTTTGAAATAGCTAGAGGGTTTTTCCAAACAGATGGAAAATTTGGCTTACAGACTCTGTAAGTGAACTCCAGTAAAAAAGTTAACCTAGGTCTCCATTGTTTTTGTTTTTTTCCTGTAAGATGGGAATTCAAGGACTAGAGCTAAGGAAGATCATGGGTCTAACCAAACATCAGGGACATTGCTAAAATTTGGGATGCCTTTTTTATGATTAGATCTCTAGTCTTCCTATGTCTTCCTATATTTGTCTTTAAGAAAATGAACACACAGCCCAGAGCCACCTGAGAAATTTAGTGTTACTATTATTGCAAGCAGGTGTGTGAGAGGATCTAGTGGAAATGAAGAGCAATGCAAACGAATCTGCTGGTAGAGGGCCATTGTAACCTGAGTTAAGTCTATAAAATCATCAGCTGTGGGGCGCCCGAGTGCCTGGGTGGCTCAGTTGGTTAAGTGCCTGACTCCTGATTTCAGCTCAGGTCTTGATCTCAGAGTTGTGAGTTCAAGCCCTGTGCTGGATATTAAGCCTACTTAAAAAAAAAAAAAAAAAAAATCACTAGATCACAAAGAGTAAAGAACCAAGCAGCAATGCGGGAAGGGACCTCCTAAGTGGTAACTAAAAACATGGCCAGAAGCAGCAGTATGAAAACTGAGGATAATTTAGGGATTAGAGAGGCAAAGAATAAGAGAGAACAATAGGTGCAGGAAAAACTGGTAAGCAGTTGTAGGTTCAGGCCACAGCAGTATTTCAGGTATTCTATGCTTCTGCTTCCTGGCTTAGTGGGAGAATCATTTGCATTTAAAAGGCAGGGTCGAGGGATCCCTGGGTGGCGCAGCGGTTTGGCGCCTGCCTTTGGCCCAGGGCGCGATCCTGGAGACCCGGGATCGAATCCCACGTCGGGCTCCCGGTGCATGGAGCCTGCTTCTCCCTCTGCCTGTGTCTCTGCCTCTCTCTCTCTCTCTCTCTCTCTGTGTGTGTGTGACTATCATAAATAAAAATTAAAAAAAAATAAAATAAAAATAAAAGGCAGGGTCGAGGAGGTGGTAGGGAGGGCTGGCAAGACATCAAGTCTCTCTCTGATCAAAATATTTCTGTGACTTGAGGATGAAATCCAGCCTCCTTAGCAAGGCTGTATGCACGTCCTTAACCGCCTGGCCCTTGCCTGACTCTTCCATAAGCAGCCCTCGTTCTAGTCATATGGAAACACGTGCCATCTGTTGAGCACACATGTTCTTTTATGCATACATGTCTCTTCTGATTTGCTGCGTTAACTCTTATTCATTCTTCTGGTATCAAGTATTATTTATCCTGTGAAGTATCCCATCCCAGACCCCAATGCCAATCCCAACCACTCCCCTTGGGACTGCCTTAGGTACTTGTGCTCCTTATTCCTCTCCTTTATTGTACACTAACAAGAAATTTATTTACTTTTTCATTTTCCCTCTGGAATGCTGGACTCCTCAAAGGCAAAGACTTCTTTTGGTTATCTTTGTCTTACATGATTCAGTGCTTGGCACACTAGGTGCTTAATCAGTATTTTGATTAAATGGCTAAATGAAGTTTTGATGACAGTGTAAATATTACTTGTTAAATCAATACACTGATCATGCATTGAATTTAAGATGAGCACAGGTCACATACTTTCTAAGGTATGTTTGGTGACCTGAGCCCTAAACTTTTCAGTGGGTGGCTGAACATTAACTATGGAGATGTTTACATCTTTCCAGTCAAACGTGGAGAGGTGAAATAAGGGAGAAAAATGAAATAATTTCTAGAAGTCGAAGATCTTACATTTATCATCTTTTAAAGTAGGATTGTTTTCTTTCTTTTAATTATGGTGCTTTGTGGGCATTTGGGGCATACATTCATGCATCCAGGCAATGAGAAATACAGACTTTCTAGCTCAAGTGAAACATGGTAGCAACCATTCCTTTTTCTTTACTGGCTGTGCCGAAGAAAAGAGCACTGTTGATCATGTGGCAGGGGAAGGAAATCTTAAGTGCTTTGGTTATGAGGCAAGGAGACGCTCACGTTTGCGTGGTATTCTTGTGGTGTACACAAACAAGCAGCTGGATGAGTCAAATGGTTGAACCAACAGTGACTTGTTCCAGAAAAGGCACAGATGTGACAGAGACGGGCTTCTAGAAATCTAGTCATTGCACATTGCATGTTCAACTCCTTTGTGAAAATTTCTTGGCAAACATTCAGATTTTTCTTTCTGTGTATTTATATTTAAGTTCAGAAAGTGAGAGTCCAATTATTTCTTCTTCTATCACTGCCCCGCAGTTAAGACTCTTAGGATATGGGGCACCTGGGTGGCTCAGGGGTTGAGCGTCTGCCTTCAGCTCAGGGCGTGATCCTGGGAGTCCCGGGATCCAGTCCCACATCAGGCTCCCTGCAGGGAGCCTGCTTCTCCCTCTGCCTCTGTCTCTGCCTCTCTCTGTCTTTCATGGATAAATAAATAAGATCTTTAAAAAAAAACAACCAGATTCTTAAAATACTTTGCTTAGAGTCCTGAGCTGCTTAATTCTTCCTCCTAGGACAAGCAGGGGCTCACAGAGGGAATACCCACCAGGGATGGACTGGGCAGAGGGTGTGGAGCCTCCTATCATCATCTGCAGAGCATCACTACAGACTGCCCAGGGCAGAGCAGTTTCAGAGGGAAGCCAGGCTGACATTCTGAACAAAACTATGTAAAGAGCAGGAAGGTAGAAAAGAGGTAGGAAACCAGTTTAGGAGACCATCTGAGGAGAGCTCACATGGGAGGAGCTTGACCTGGACTTGGACTTGTGGGACCTGAGCCATTCCTGGACTAAGGAGCAGACCCTGGCTGCTTACCCGTTGGGCCACACTTGTGGGTGAAAGTGTAAGGAGAATAATTAAAGGGACAGTAGAAGCAGTTTTTGGTCAGGGTTTTATTATTACAGCAAGTTCTCTTTGAAATATGGTGCTACATCAGGGACCTGAACTAGAAGGGGATGGTCTGGGAGGAATCAGGGCTGGAGGAACTGCCCCGGCCGTGGGACCCGCTCTGACAGGGAGCATCCGAAATCACATCCGCAGTGGTCAGAGCAGGACAGTAAATCTGTGTTTGTGGTTGGGGGGTGGTATTATCCTATCCTGTCTAGGAGGGGAAGAAGGGTAACAGAATGGAGACAGTGGCGCTATTGAACTTGGGGTATGAGGTGGGCTGTAGAGGAAGGGACCTCAGTGTATTGATGTAGGGTGATTTTTCCATTTTTTTGCAGGAGCCCAGGTATCGACTGGAGTATGACAACAGAAATTGTGTCACAAAAGAAAGACTAGAACAAAAGTATATAGTATTCATCCCTGAATATGGGGGCTTTGGCTGACTGTTTCTTCTTCTACTCATAAATATCTTCTAAATCCTCAATGTAAGAAAATTCTGACTTAATAATGAAGAATAAAAATATTTTTAACTTGAGAACATTTTTATTTATAGATTTTAAAAAAGATTTTATTTATTTATTCATGAGAGACACAGAGAGAGAGGCAGAGACACAGGCAGAGGGAGAAGCAGGCTCCCAGGACTTCGGGATCACATCCTGAGCCAAAGGCAAATGCTCAACCACTCAGCCACCCAAGTGTCCCTATTTATAAATTTTTAATAATTGAAATAGAGGTGACATGTAGTATTGTGTTAGTTTTAGTACACAACATAGTGATTTGACGATTATGAACATTACAAGTGCTCACCATAATCGATGTAGTTAGCACCTGTCACCATACAAAGTTATTACAAGATTATTGATTATAGTCCCTATGCTGTACTTCTGATCCCTATGAATTATTTTATAACTAGAAATCTGTACCTCTTAAGCCCATTCACACTTATCTCCCATCCCACTTTTCTCTGGCAGCCATGTTTGTTCTTTGTATTTATGAGTCTGTTTCTTTTCTTTTCTTTCTTTATTGTTGTTGTTTAGTTGTTTGTGGGTTTGTTCATTTGTTTTGTTTTTTAGATTTCACATAAAAATGAAATCATAAGGTATTTGCCTTTCTTTGTCTGCCTTATTACACTTAGCATGATACCCTCTAGGTCCATCCATGTTGCTATAGATGACAAAATAAAACTCATGACTGAGTTTTATTCTACTGTGTGTACCACATCTTTATCCATTCCACTTTCAGTGGAAAGTTAGACTGCTTCCTTATCTTGGCTGTTGTAAATAATGCTGCCGTGAACATAGAGGTTCATGTACCTTTTTGAATGAGTATTAAACGATAAACTTTTTAATGGGTAAATTGGAGGGATCTTAAATTTCACCAGCTTCACAGTTTTGCTTCATTTTTATTAACTACTAATTTAAAGGTTAAGGGACTTGGATAGTTGAAAACATTACAGGATTCAAACTTTCTACTATACTAATTTTGCTTAACTCCTACATGGAACTTGATTGAATCCATGTCAAGGAGCCTGCTGTCCCTTCAGGGAACCCTATGTCAGAAAGTAAGTGATCCATTAACAAATGATGACATAGTACACAGGTCAAGCTCTGGAGCAAGGCATCCGAGTTACACCATTGCTTTTGAGATGTAATGTATTTAGAGGTACGTAGGTCTTGAGGGTATTAGACATTTTGATTCTACTTTACTTGTAAGGATTTTGTCTCTTCATCCCCTGTATATGCAGAGGCACTGTGAAAAAAGACACACTCTCTCTTGTCAAAGTACCTAATAAATTGGAGGGTTGTATTAGCACCACTCTCCCTTTGACTCATTCCTTGACCACCCACACTGCTGAGGGCAGCTGTAACGTGGAAGCTGAGCCTTTCTGACAGTGTGAACACAGTAGCTGGAACCCTCAGATCTCTGCTCTGAATGGTCTTTCATTTCTTGCCCTTGTCACATCACTTCCTAGAAAACCACACTCTTGGCATCTGTCTATATACTCCTATTACTTAAGTATTAATTAAAGATAATGTGATTACTTAACTTTTGGGTATGAGTTCTAGAACAAGGACAATATCTTCAGCTTGTATAGACTGAGCAGCAATGGTTGCTGGTTACCATGTACTTGACCAGTACTGGGAGAAAAACCTGCCAGTCACTTACTGACCTGGAGTTTTGGTGACCACCTTGTTGCCTCTGATATCATCAGTGTTTTTTTGTGATGGAGTTTAAATTAAGACCGGTGCCTGAAGTTCTTCCCCACATGTACCCAGTGTTCTTCCTTTAGGCATCTCCAGGGAACCTTTTCATTTTATTGGATTGCTGTGCTTACTACTTGTTTAATGGAGCAGTAACAAATTCAATTTTTTTAAATTAAAAGGATCATATAAGAAAACTGCTACAGAAAACAAAAAGATGACAATAAAAATCTTCCACAATCCAACCACGTCAGTTCTTTTCTTAGAGATAGGTGTTTTAAATGACTAAGGTCATTTATTTTATACTTTATATACTTCCTTACCTACCTATGATTTTTTGAAACTTTTTATATTTCTCTATAAGCTTACTAACTACAGTTTTATGATTTTAATGGATGATTATCTTCTGTCATGTAGATGAATCAAAATGTTAAATCCATTGTTAGACATTTAAATTGTTTCCAAGTTGAAACTAATAGAAAGTACTGTGGTTGGCATCTTTAAACACCTAGTTTTTTGTCTCTTTTAAATAATTTCTTTAGGAGGCACCTGGATGACTCAATTAAGCATCTGCCTTCAACTCAGGTCATGATCTCGGGGTCTTGGGCTCCATGCTAAGCAGTGAGTCTGCTTCTCTTTCTCCCTCTGCCCTCCAACCTTCCTGCCCCGCTTATGCTCCTCCTCAAATAAATAAACTAAAATCTTAAAAAAATAATTTATTTAAATTTGTAGAAATATAAGAAATAAAGATATGTGAATATTTTGTCTGTGCTGTTCTTCCCAAAAAATGACACCAATATATAATACTACCAACTTACATGAAATGGTTAACTCACAGGGTCTTTAAAAAAAGAGCAGAACAGCTTTATGGAGATGCAATACATATGCCATACAATTCACCCATTTAAAATGTATAATTCAATGGTTTTTGCTAAATTCACAGAGATGTGCAACTATCACCACAATCAATTTTTGAACATTTCATTATCCTCCTTAAAAACACAACTCTCATTAGCAGTCACTCACCATTTCTCAGTTCTCTCCAGCCCTAGGTAAACACTAAGTTACCTTCTGCCTCTGTCGATTTGCCTGTCTGGACATTTCCGTTAAAATAGAATCATCAATAGATGGTATCTGTAACTGGTTTCTTTTACTTAGCAGAATGTCTTCAAGATTTATCCTTTTTATTGCCAAAAAATATTCCACCATACACATATAGCACTTTTGGTTAATCTATTCATAAGTAGATGGAGATCTGGGTTGTCTCTACCTTTTGGCTATTACGGATAATGCTACAATGTATGTTTATGTACAAGTTTTGATGTGGACATGTGTTTTCATTTCTCTTGGGTACATACCTAGGAGTGGAACTGCTGGGTCATATTATCATTCTATATTTAGCCTTTTGAGGAAACACTAGGTTGTTTTCCAAAACCCGTTGTACCATTTTACATCCCTACCGGCAATGTGTAAGAATTCCAGTTTCTCCACATCCTTGTCAACATTTATTATTATCCACCTTTTTGATTTTGCCATCTTAGTGGATATGAAGTGATACTTCATTGTGTTTTGGTTTGCATTTCTCAGGGTCCTTTGAAGTCTTTTCATATTTTAAATTACTTGTATAGGATGAGAGGCCTTTTGCAACATACATTAAAAAATCAGTGTAATTTGTAGAAGGCATATGCAAAGCACCATAGAAAACACAGAAATGAAACAGTTCATGGAATAGGAGGGAAGTATGACATCAGAAATAAATATAAAGTAAGAAATGACATAGCATAAAAAATTTAAAACTAACATTTGAATAGCAGTTTATAATTACCTAGCACTTATTCATGTGTATTATCTCATTTACTCTGAATAATTATTATTGTAGGTGCTATACAAAGACAGATAGTAGTCATACCTTATTGATGTTATTTAGGGTGTGTGACAGAAAACCCCTCCTCAGAAGGTAAACTTTCTATTCTATTAATACAGAATTTTACCTTTTTTTAATTACAAAGTATTTTATGGCCATTATGGAAACATATAGAGAGATTTATAAAGATAGAAGAAAACAAAACTTTCTATTATCATTACCCATAGAAAACTTACTATTAAAATATATATTTATGGTCAATTTTTTTTACTATGCTTAAATAAAATCTTTATATTCATGTAAATACATAATTTTTGACTTAACAGGTTAAACCTTTTCCCATATCTTCAAACATTTTATAAATCTTATTTTAATTATTGTGAACTATTCTGTCCAGAGAACTATCCACCCATTACTATTATTTACCTAATTTTGGACACTTGGCTTGTTTGTGATTTTTCAGTGTTTTAATAATTAACAAACATTTTTGCATAGTCTGTTCCTTTATAGTGGATTCTTAGAAGAAGAAAGTGTTAAAAGTGTAACTACTATTTGTATTTCAATGCTATGAAATTATTCCTCTAAATTTTATTTGGCATACACTCATCAGCACAGTATCCATGCACTGATTTTTTAAATTTATTCAGCAAATATTTAGTGGGAACTTACCATGTCCAGGTACGATGTGACTAACTTAGTAAACATAATAGGTGCTGTCTAGCTTTTTTAGAGTGGAGTGCCTGTTTTCCTGCTCTTTTACCAACGTTGCATGTTCTTAAGGTTTAATCTTTCTGATTTGATGGGGGAAATGTTGTATTTTATTGCTCTTTTGACTTGCATCTCTCATGACTAGTGATGTTGAACATTTCTTCATACTCACTGGTATGGTGATTTATCTTATTTTCCCTTTGCCCATTTATCCACTAAAGTCTTAGAAAAATTATAGAAACTATCATGGACTTGTATGTCATCATTCACAGGGACCTCACAAATCTGATTTACATGTTAGAGTAGTCAAGAGATGTTTGTTAATTTAATAAGATGCTTAAGTACTTTGGCTTTTAAACTAAGAACCCATCTTTATCCAGTAAAGTCTTGAAGCATACTCTAGATGGACTGTGGATCTTTCCATCTTTGACTTTTGGATAGGAAATGGATTGTGAATGATTTAAAGTTATGACAAGTTTGCTAGGTTGTTTGGTTTCTTCTTGGGCAAATCATAGGTCTTGGGGCATTAGACTAGATAACTCTGTTCCCCTTTTCTGGGAGAGGATTGATTGAAGGATTCATATTGGGAAGCAGAGTGGTAATCAATATTGTAGGCTGAGGTCACTCACAGGGGCGAAAGACAATAATGTGTGAAATTTAGAATGAATTGCTTTTTGGGTTTTGCCTGGATTTACTAAGACAGGGGAGTTCTTTGGGCAAATGCTGTTTCTTTGGGGTCTCTTTGAAGTGACCATCTAATGGATCAAAGAAAGGGCAGTTAAATCCCTCTCAGTGAGGACATCAAAAGAGGAACACAGGATATAGTTACATGTCAGGAGCCAAGTGCTGTCAGTTGACCTTTCATAAAGAGTGGGGAGAGGAATTTGGATGGTTGGGAAGGTTTTGTTATATAGAGATCTTTTTTATCCTTTCACCTTTTTTTTTTCTTTTTCTATCTTCAGTATCTTCAGGCCTGTCTTTGCTTAATCATTCAATAGCAGAGTTAGGAAATTTGAAAATAAAAGTAATGTTTTATTAATGACAGAGACTCTTCAAGTGTCTTCCAAGTGGTAATCTCATAATTTCATCATTCAAGCTCTTCTTGAAGAGCAAAGAAAGATAATCTCATTCTCTTATAAACAGATCTTTGAAGTCATTTCCTTTCTTCTTGTATGCCATTATCTCCCTTCTCTACTTGTGGGAATTAAGGGAAACATAGATGATTCACCCTTACTAATGGTTTCAGCATATATTTTAGCTCTATGTGGTTTTTCCCTCCTCTCAAAAACTTCTACGAAAGCAGCAACTATTTAGTTATCTGATGGAGTTTCATATCTCTTCTGGGTTTTTTTTGTTACATTGATGAGGATGCCAAGAAATCAGTCATGTGATAATTGGAGAGACAGAATTCTAGCACAGGAAACACCAATGTAAACACCAGAAGCTGGAGTGACGTTGTTTTATTCACAGAACAGCAAGAAAGTTGAGGTGGCAGGAATGCATGGAATAAGGGAGAAGGTAGGAGGTGGAGAAAGAGGTAGATGGGGTCAGAGTCAGATTAGGTGATTAGCCTTTTTTTTAAGGCCAGGAATTGCCGTGTTTTTTTTAATTTTATTTTATTTTATTTATTTATTTATTTTTTCTTAACTGGGATGGAAAGCTTAGCAGGATTTTGATCTGAGGAACATTGTGAGATTTTTACAAGATCCCATGCATCTATAGGAGATAGGGGTGGAAGAAGGGAGAAGAGCTGGGGGATTATTTCAGTTTGTCAGATGAGAGTAGATAGTGTCTCAGACTTGGAGCTAGCAGTATGCCAAATGGTCAGATTTGGGATACTATTTGGTGGTAGAGCACACAGGTCTTATTTATAAAGTGTATGTGGAATGCTAGAGAAGGAGAGGACCCAAGGTTTCTAATCTTAGAAACAGAGTGAATATTGATGAAAGACTGAGGAAGGGGCAAGGATGGGGGGAAATCGAAGAGTTTAGGATGCCTAACAGCCATGTACTGAGCAGCCAGTGCCTGTGTGAGATGGGAAAGAGGTCCGGGTGGATGGATTAATGTAGAAGTCACTAGAATTTAGGTGGTATTTAAAACTTTGAGATTGGGACACCTGGGTGGCTCAGTGGTTGAGCATCTGCCTTTGGCTCAGGATGTGGTCCTGGAGTTACGGGATCGAGTCCCGCATAGGGCTCCCTGCATAGAGCCTGCCTCTCCTCCCTCTGCCTATGTCTCTGCCTCTCTCTGTGTCTCTCATGAATAAATAAATAAAATCTTCAAAAAAACCCCCCAAACTTTGAGATTGAATAAGATGACCAAGGAAGTAAGTGAAGATGGAGAGGAGAAGGGGGCACAGGACAGATTTTTGAAGGGCTGAAACATCTAGAGCCCTGGTTCTCAGCTAGGTAACATATAGCAATGTCTGGAGACATTTTTTAGTTGTCACAACTGGCTGGTGAGGAGGAAGAGGTGCTCCCAGTAAGGAGTGAGTAGAGGCCAGAGATGCCACTAACAGAACATCTTTCCACAATGGAGAATCATCTAGCCACAGTGTCAGCAGTACCAAGGTTAAGAACCTTGATTTAGAAATAGGGAAGATGAGAAGCCACTGAGGTGACTGAGGAATGAGCAGTGAAGTAGGAGGAAGAGTTGGAGAGTGTTGAGGAAGTGGTTTCTAGAAAGGAATGGCAAGGAAACTAAAAGTGTGTTCAACTGTGCCTGATACTACTGCAAGGTTTCATGGGACAAGGCCTGAGACTTAGCCACTGGATTTGGTAAGATGGAGGATCTGAGGATGCTCCTGTAAGATTCTAAATGCCTTTGTATATGTGCTGCCGAAGTGAGCACAATTCTAGATTCCTTTGAAGGCTGATAGATTCAGATAATGAGATTTAGACATTTTTCCAAAATTAAGTGCAGGTCAAACAAAGCTGCCCCCCACCCTTTTGTTTTAAGCCACCGAGGCAATGCCAAATGAGAAGTTTGGTATTCTCATTGCTTGGCCTTTTTGTGTTTATGATGCACTGATGTAAACTAAATGACTGGAAGAAAAAGAAGAGAAAGTAAATAGTATCCATTGAAAGAGAAAACAGAAAAGTAATTTGTCAATCTCTAGATATCCCAATATTATGTAAGAAAATATAAGGTCAGGTAAGACTCCCTGTTTATCCACCTAATTGCGAGGCCATAAACTGTGCTTTCTCCCATTCATTACTCATTTCAAGTTATTCTTGCCTTTAGCCAGCATTTTAGCTGCTTTGAGGTTTTCATGGGGAGGAGGGGAGGGCAGGGACAAACCTTTACTTTTGAGAGGTCTGAATCCTCAACAGTCCAGATTAGGTAACATCATGAGAGTCTTCTGCTAACCTGTCCTCAGACTCCTCTTATATCTCAGTGAATCCCCAGTGATTCTGTTTCCCTTTAATAGGATAAAGTATGCTACCTATTAATCATAACCCCGCCCCCCATTTTTTTGCCTCTTCCTGGTTTGAGGAGGTCAAAATGGCCCAGAGAAAGTCTCTCTTTCTAATTCTGGGGGTGACCTCTGCCTCCCACACCTCCCCAGTGGGAGCATATCTCCATTTGACAATGAAATATCCAGAGCTCCCACAGCATCTGGCCTATAGTCATTAGAATCATAATAAAAATGTTTAATGTTAACCTTTCAGTTTTTGGTCCCCAGTATCCAGGAAGTGGGAAACTATCCTTTACTGGTCCTCAGGTCAGAGCATGTACTTGATGTTTGAAGACAGCTCCCCAGCTTACAAAATCCTGCCTCCACCATCTCTTAGAACCCACGGAGAGGGTCAGTCTAACTTCTGCTCATCATGGAAGCCTTCACAATGGGATTTCAACATTCTTCTTGCCTTTTTTTTTTTAATGGTGCAAATAGTAAGATTCAAATTGGCAATGTTTTGAAAATAGAAATGAGGGGTGCCTGGGTGGCTCAGTTGGTTAAGCATCTGCCTTCAGCTCAGGTCATGATCTTGGGAGTCTGGGGATTAAGCCCCTCGTTGGGCTCCCTGCTAAGTAGGGAGCCTGCTTCTCCTCCCTCTGCCTTTCCCCCAACTGGTGCTCTCTCTCTCTCTCTCAAATAAATAACATCTTAAAAGAAAATAGAAATTAAAAAAAAAAAAGCTACAAGAAAAACAGCTTCAAATCCCTCCAACCAAGTAGCATCTTTCCTAATTTATCTTCAATTATCCATTTTTTTCCTTTACTATTTTCTCTTTTCAGTTAATTTATACTATCCTTGATTCCATTGCAAATTGTGAAATTATTTTAGAATTAAACTATCTGGAATTAATTACTGCAGGAATAGATTGATGTATGTTACCAGTTTCCCTATTAAATATGTTTTTATTTCCTTTCATTCTGAATGGCTGGAGCCATCTTGGGTGTATCTCCTGTTTCAATTGTGCTGAATCCACTCAAATGTCTTTCTCCCCTAACCTTGTACTAGAGTGGTTGTGGCTTTCCCTAGGAATTTTCTATATCCCTCTCACTGATAGCTAGGACTGTCATTTCAAATAAAGTAAGAGAAAATAAATTATTTTGTGCCTCCATTCATCAGTGGCAAGTCACTGCAGTGGCTCATACTATTATTTTAAATGACAAATTGTGAAAATTTGGCAAGGAAGTCCACTTCTATGTAGGTAAACAAAATGTAAACCCACAGGAAAAATATTACCCCTGAAATACTTGTTAGTGCAATATAATTCAATCAGTCTTCCTCACTCTTTGGAAGCCATTATTGACAGTCTTGTGATTATTTATAATTTCTTAGAAAGAAAAAAAAAGTTCCTATTCTATTATTTGTTTAGTGGAATCATTCCGGAGAATGTTTATCATGAACTGGAATATAGTGATAAGTTCTTCTTGACTGAAAAACATATAATGAATTCAGTTCTACTCTTAGTATAGATTTAGTTCACTTTTGGATCAGTTGCTTTCCTGAAAGATTTGCCTATGAAGTTAATTTTCTTTTAGTAAATTGATTTTTCTACTGACGTGCATTTTAAATTAGAGCTGTGTTTTCTGATAAAACAGTAGTCCCTGGACATAGCATAATCACATTTGAGATAATAGCAATCCCCTCAGGAAAGAAGGCAATTTCCAGATTTTGATAAAATGGAAAAATAAGTCACCAAATTGAAGATGATTAGAGTTAATTTTATGTTTCACCAAGTAAATTCACCGTATAAAGGAAAATAAAATATTGTGATTTAGCTGAACAAAGCATTATGGAAAGATCCCGACTCTTCTAATATTCTGTGTGAAAATATGAAAATCATTTTGGTGGCTTAGGTTTTTTATTGTTGTTTTTTGTTTTGTTTGGGGGCATATTATAGTTTGAAGGGTGAATGAAAAACAACGAAAATATTTCAAAATGAATACAGTAAAGTATGAACCATCCATTTGAACTTAAAAGCGAACCCTCTGGAGAAATGGGAGTCCTGTGCCATTCTTCCTTTTGGCTGTCCATGGTGTCTAATTCAGCACCAAACCAAGGGAAATAATGTTAATAGTAAGGATCTATGCGGTATTTATGGCATTGAGTTTCTCACCTTTTACTTTCATAAGTTGTACTTTGATAGACATCTTATCCCCTTTTTTTTTAAATATTCACCTAATTATTTTAGAGAGAGAGAGAGAGAGAGAGAGAGAGAGAGAGAGAGCATGAGCAAGGGAAAGGGCAAATGGAGAGGAAGAGACTCTCAAATTGACTCCACACTAAGCATGGAGCCTGATGTGAGGCTCATCTCATGACTGCAGGATTGTGACCTGAGCCAAAATCAAGAGTTGGATTCTTAACCCAGTTAGTCACCCAGGCACCCCTAATATCACTTTGTAATAGATCTTGATTAACAAAATTATTTTTCTACCAGGACAGATGCACACAAACCATTATTGGTTAAAGGATAGAACATGTGTAACCTTTTAGAATGGAAGTCAGCAAAATTTTTGTGTAAAGAGACCGATAGTAAATATTTTTGACTTTGCAGGCCAGAAGGGCTCTGTCGCTGCTTTTCTTTCTCCTCCTCTCTTATTCTCACTCCCAGCCCCTCCTTCTCCTTCCTTTCCTTTAAAAATGAAAGAAATGCAAAACCCATTCTTAGCTCACAGGGTATACAAAAATGGCCTGTGTGCTGTATTTGGCCTTTGAGCCATAACCATCAACCTCTGTGTCAGGTATATATTCCCAAATAGTTCTGCAGAGATGTATTCCAATTTACTCTTTTACCAGGAATCTTAGAAAGTATTTGTTTCACAGTAGCTTCCTTGTATTGTTTCAATATTAACATGGACATTCATTCTGTACTATTAACATGGACATTCATCTCTGTACTATTTGTTCCTTAATATTTTTCAAAATATGTAACTTTACATTTACCACTGGGTTTTTATTTTTTTTTATCTTTTTTTTTTTTACCACTGGGTTTTTAAAGATGTTTTTGTACTATAGGCATTTAGTACTCTAGGTCCAATTCAAAATATTCTATGGAAGACATTCGTTTTGTTAGGCACTGAAATCAAATACATGTATCTCTAATGTATGAGAACCTAAAATGGCCAAATTGCACTCTGAGCTTCCTAAGAAAATCATGACTACATTCCCTAGTAGAAGCATTGCTCCGTGGGTCACTAGGATCCAAACCCAGCAAGCCCAAGGTTGCCAGGATAAGAAGCAAAAATTATGCAAATGATTTATTAAGTATAATATTGTAAGGGGCTAATCTACCTTTGGTTTCCAGACTTGTGTGTTCTGAGAGGAACGACACAATATTTTTTCTACTAGTTGAAAACATATGCTACATTCTTGGGGTAATTGCAGAGATCTGTGCCATGATAGAAGATTTGAAAGACGTAGGGGTGGTGATTTATACCATGCTCCCATTTAAATTCTCTTTTGGCTAGTGAGGAAACAGATGGCTTTCAGAGAATAACTGGATTCTTATAAATTTTATTACATGGGATGCAATTTAGAAGTGCTGTTTCAGACATGGTATCCTTACTGAGTGTTATCAGCATAGCCTCTGGGAGCTAATATGCATTTATTGATTTAAAAAATGCTTTATTTTCATGCCAATCAATTCATCTTCATCTGTAAGAGACAGCAGTATGCCATCATTGTCTGACTTTAGGACCATGACAATTTACCTTTTCTCTATCATAATATAATCTGAAAGGAGTCTAATTATTTTGATTTCTCTTAAAAGATTACACTGGCCCATTACATCGCTGCTATTATTCTAACTGGGCATGGCAAGCGTCAAGTAAGCAAGCACCCTAGATGCTTTAGTAATACTCAAGCATGCTACAGGGTAGGAAATAAACACCATTCCTGATGCCAATGACTCTATCAGTCAGAGTCCTGGCAGAAAATAGTTGGTACATTCAGAAGGGTTTAAACTGAGAATAACTTAATGAAGAGATTATGTCCAGACCAATTAAGAAAACCAGCTTGGGTTTGTAAGGTTCCTAGAAGCTAGCGACAACAAAAAGCCATTTACCAGCCCTAGGCCTGAAGAGGGAAAAGGTGGGTGAAGAGTATTATAGGAAGCTGGTAAGAATTGGAGCATGGAAGAGGGTTAGGTAGCAAAAGATAGGGTTGCTGAAAAAAGTAGCCACCACTGAAGTCTCAATCCAGTAGGTGTGGAGTGACAAGATCTCTTTCTTCTTTTTGCTCTCTACTTTCTTGGTTTTTATGTTAGATGTTCTCAGCTGTCTTGTGATTGTTGGTTGTACATGCTTAAGTTCTGGGGACTAAAAAGTTGCCTGGAAGCTCTGAGTGCTTGTCAGAGGATCTCAGATTTGAGATTTAATATAAAGGTGATCTGGGAGGATCGCCTCCCAGAGGAGGCCTAGTGGAGCAGCAAAAGCTAAGACATTAAGGTCGTTTGTAGCAACGTCCACAATAGCCAAACTGTGGAAGGAGTCTCGGTGTCCATCGAAAGATGAATGGATAAAGAAGATGTGGTTTATGTATACAATGGAATATTAGCCATTAGAAACGAGAAATACTCACTATTTGCTTCGACGTGGAGGGACCTGGACGGTATTATGCTGAGTGAAATAAGTCAATCAGAAAAGGGAAAACATTATATGGTCTCATTCATTTGGGGAATATAAAAATTAGTGAAAGGGAATAAAGGGAAAGGAGAGAAAATGAGTGAAAATATCAGTGAGGGTGACAAAACACGAGAGACACCTAATTCTAGAAAATGAACAAGGGGTAGTGGAAGGGGAAGTGGGTGGGGGTTTGGGGTGACTGGGTGATGGGCACTGAGGGGGGCACTTGGTGGGATGAGCACTGGGTGTTATGCTATATGTTGGCAAATTGAACTCCAATAAAAAATAATAATAAAAATAAATTAATTAATTAAAAAAAAAGTTAAGACATTAGCATTTAGTTTTCAAGAAGAAAATGGTTACCGAATCCTCTGTTTTCTGTGAATTGACCATGCATCAACAGTGCCTGATATGCCCTAGTTCAGGGAATAAATGTTAAGATGTTGACCAGCATGGAAGAGCGGCCATCACTAAGTAAGTAAGACTATAAATTTTCCTCTGATCACCACTTTTGCTACATCTCAGATGTTTTCTAATTTCCCCTGTGACTTTTTTTTTTGACCTATGAAGTTATTCTTCAAATGCGGTGTCTAACATTTGGAAATTAGAAATTCCAAATATTTGGAATTTTCCAGGTAGTTCCACTTATTATATCTGAATTTAATTCCATTTATCAGTGTAACATATTTTTATGATGTTGATATTTTCAGATTTATTAATGGTACAGTATGTTGATGATTTTGATAAATTCCATATGCACTTGAAAGAATATGTATTCTGTAGTTATTGGGTAGTGTATCTTATAAATATCAATTAGGTAAAATTGGTAGCAATGTTGTTTAGTTCTTCTATATTCCTACTGATTTTCTATCAACTTGATCTGTTGACTACTAAGACAGGAGTATTGAAATCTCCAAATATAATTGTGAAGATAGATAGATAGATAGATGATAGATATCTCAGACCAGTTCTGATAGCTTTGCTTATGTATTTTGAAGTTCTGTTACCAGATACAAACTGGTAGTTTAGGATTTTAGGTAGTTTAGGTAGTTTAGGAAGTTTAGGATTGCTCTTTCTCTCTGATAAATTGACTCCTTATCATTATGAAGCTTCTCTCTTTATTCCTGGTAACATATCTCATTTCAAAGTTTATTTCTCCTGATATTAATATAGCCACTCAATCTTTCTGTAATTAGCATTTGTATATATAGCTTTTTCCATCCTTCTACTGTACCTTATTTATAATTTTATATTTAAAATGAGTTTCTTGGAGATGATGTATAATTGAGCCTTACTTTTTTACCCAGTCTGATAAACCCTGACTTTAAATTGGAGTGTTTAGGTGATTTATATTTAATGTAACTATCAGTATAGTTGAGTTTTAATCCACTTTCCATTTGTTTTTCTTCCTTTTTACATAATTTTCTATCTTCTTTTAGCTAGAGTGCTTTCTAGGATTCCATGTTATATCTACCATTGGAGATAGCATTTTTAAAAACCAATAACTCTAATATGCAAATTTAATTTATCACAGTCTATTTTAAATTATACTGCTTCACACAAATTTCTGACTCTTAAAACAGAACATTTCCATTTCTGCTTCTTGAATGTGCTGCAATTGTTGTTATTAGCATCTCTTATGTCCATATGTTATAAACCACACAATACATTATTTTTATTTCAGTTAATTATATTTTTAAATAACTTCAATAATGAGGAAAATGTCCTGTGTATTAACTTACATGTTTATAATTTTTGGTATTTTCCAAATTTTCTTCTGATTTTTTTTTAAAGATTTATTTATTCATTTTAGAGAGAGAGTCAGGGGGAGGGAGAGAGGGAGAAAGAGTCTTAAGCAGACTCCTTGCTGAGTGCAGGCTCATTCTCATGACCCTGAATCATGATGTGAGCTGAAACCAAGAGTTGGACCCTCAATCAACTGAGCCACCCAGGTGCCCCTCTTCCGATTTTTTTCCTTTTGCCAGAAAAAAAACATTAACAATTTTTTGACATTTCCTGTGGTCTTAAGTCAGCTGAAGATGAATTGTCTGGCTTTTAATTGTCTGAAAAATCTTTGTTTTCCTTTCAGTTTGGAAGATATTTTTACTGCATGTCAGGTTCTAGGTTGACACTTGTAATCCCTTATCTTTCAGTATTTTAAAGTTGTCATTCATTGCCTTCCAGCATGCATGTTCAGCCAAGAAGTCCTTAATTATTCTTTTGTTTGGTTTCATATATAATATTCTTTTCTTGGCTGCTTTTATAATATTCTTCTTATCACTGGCTTTTTACAACTTTATTTTTATAGTTTCCTTTATGTTTATCCTCCTTAAGGTTCATAGAGCTTCTTTGATCTGTGGGTTTATACTTTTTGTTAAATTTGGAGAATTTCAGCCAGTATTTCTTTTTTTTATAATAAATTTCTTTTTATTGGTGTTCAATTTACCAACATACAGATTAACACCCAGTGCTCATCCCGTCAGGTGCCCCCCAGCGCCCATCACGCATTCACCCCCACACCCCGCCCTCCTCCCCTTCCACCACCCCTAGTTCGTTTCCCAGAGTTAGGAGTCTTTATGTTCTGTCTCCCTTTCTGAGATTTCCCACACATTTCTTCTCCCTTCCCTTATATTCCCTTTCACTATTATTTATATTCCCCAAATGAATGAGAACATACAATGTTTGTCCTTCTCCGATTGACTTACTTCACTCAGCATAATACCCTCCAGTTCCATCCACGTTGAAGCAAATGGTGGGGATTTGTCGTTTCTAATGGCTGAGGAATATTCCATTGTGTACATAAACCACATCTTCTTTATCCATTCATCTTTCCATGGACACCGAGGCTCCTTCCACAGTTTGGCTATTGTGGACATTGCTGCTAGAAACATCGGGGTGCAGGTGTCCCGGCGTTTCATTGCATCTTTATCTTTGGGGTAAATCCCCAACAGTGCAATTGCTGGGTCGTAGGGCAGGTCTATTCTTAACTCTTTGAGGAACCTCCACACATTTTTCCAGAGTGGCTGCACCAGTTCACATTCCCACCAACAGTGTAAGACGGTTCCCTTTTCTCCGCATCCTCTCCAACATTTGTGGTTTCCTGCCTTGTTAATTTTCCCCATTCTCACTGGTGTGAGGTGGGATCTCATTGTGGTTTTGATTAGTATTTCCCTGATGGCAAGTGATGCAGAGCATTTTCTCATGTGCATGTTGGCCATGTCTATGTCTTCCTCTGTGAGATTTCTGTTCATGTCTTTTGCCCATTTCATGATTGGATTGTTTGTTTCTTTGCTGTTGAGTTTAATAAGTTCTTTATGGATCTGGAAACTAGCCCTTTATCTGATAGGTCATTTGCAAATATGTTCTCCCATTCTGTAGGTTGTCTTTTAGTTTTGTTGACTGTATCCTTTGCTGTGCAAAAGCTTCTTATCTTGATGGAGTCCCAATAGTTCATTTTTGCTTTTGTTTCTTTTGCCTTCGTGGATGTATCTTGCAAGAAGTTACTGTGGCCGAGTTCCAAAAGGGTGTTGCCTGTGTTCTCCTCTAGGATTTTGATGGAATCTTGTCTCACATTTAGATCTTTCATCCATTTTGAGTTTATCTTTGTGTATGGTGAAAGAGAGTGGTCTAGTTTCATCCTTCTGCATGTGGATGTCCAATTTTCCCAGCACCATTTATTGAAGAGACTGTCTTTCTTCCAATGGATAGTCTTTCCTCCTTTATCGAATATTAGTTGACCATAAAGTTCAGGGTCCACTTATGGGTTCTCTATTCTGTTCCATTGATCTATGTGTCTGTTTTTGTGCCAGTACCACACTGTCTTGATGACCACAGCTTTGTAGTACAACCTGAAATCTGGCATTGTGATGCCCCCAGATATGGTTTTCTTTTGTAAACTTCCCCTGGCTATTCGGGGTCTTTTCTGATTCCACACAAATCTTAAAATAATTTGTTCTAACTCTCTGAAGAAAGTCCATGGTATTTTGATAGAGATTGCATTAAATGTGTATATTGCCCTGGGTAACATTGACATGTTCACAATATTAATTCTTCCAATCCATGAGCATGGAATATTTTTCCATCTCTTTGTGTCTTCCTCAATTTCTTTCAGAAGTGTTCTGTAGTTTTTAGGGTATAGATCCTTTAGCTCTTTGTTTAGGTTTATTCCTAGGTATCTTATGCTTTTGGGTGCAATTGTAAGTGGGATTGACTCCTTAATTTCTCTTTTTCAGTCTCATTGTTAGTGTATAGAAATGCCATTGATTTCCGGGCATTGATTTTGTATCCTGCCACACTACCAAATTGCTGTATGAGTTCTAGCAATCTTGGGGTGGAGGCTTTTGGGTTTTCTATGTAGAGTATCATGTCATCGGCAAAGAGGGAGAGTTTGACTTCTTCTTTGCCAATTTGAATGCCTTTAATGTCTTTTTGTTGTCTGATTGCTGAGGCTAGGACTTCCAGTGCTCTGTTGAATAGCAGTGGTGAGAGTGGACATCCCTGTCTTGTTCCTGATCTTAGGGGAAAGGCTCCCAGTGCTTCCCCATTGAGAGTGATATTGGCTGCGATCTTTTCGTAGATGGCTTTTAAGATGTCGAGGAATGTTCCCTCTATCCCTACAGCCCCGCAGCCCCCCCTCCGCGGAGCCGCCCCCGAGCCCCCCGAGCTGCTCCGGGTCCCGCCGTGCGCGCTGCAGCCCTTAGGGAGCTCGGCGCATCTCCCGGGGCGCAGGTGTCTGTTAGTGTCCCCGGGAGCCCGAGGGCATCCTCGCCCTCCCGGGTCCTGCTCCACCTCCCCGCGAGCCCCTTTCCCCCGGGAAGGTCGGTGCAGCTCCTGCGTCTCCGGGACGGGGCTCTCCTGTCCTGGGGACACTCGCCCCGGCCTCAGCCCGGCTCCTCGCGGGCCCCTCCCCCTTGGAGGCCTTTTGATTCTTTATTTCTTTTTCCCCCGTCTTCCTACCTTGATAGAAGCGCGAACTCCTCTCACTGTAGCGTTCCAGTTGGTCTCTCTTTAAATCTCAGGCCGAATTGGTAGATTTTCAGGATGATTTGAAGGTTATCTAGGTAATTTGGTGGGGACAGGTGACCTGGGGACCGTACTCTTCCGCCGTCTTGTCCCTCCCCTCAGCCAGTATTTCTTTAAAAATTTTCTTCTGTCTCTCCTTTTTAGCCATTATTTCTTTAAATATTTTTCCACTTCTCTGCTTCTAATTTTATATATGTTAGACTGCTTGATATTTCCCAATAGGTCATTGGGCCGTATTAATTATTTTTAGTCTAGAAATCATCTCTTCAACTGTAAGCCCAAGCAATTATGAGGCTCACTTCATTTGTTGTACCTCTTTTAAGGATTATTGAACTGCACTGCTTACTATCAAACATTTAAAAATAGTTGTTTACTATATTTTGTTTAGTTTTTAATTATTTATGGTAGGTGGTTAATTCTGGGCTCTGGGTTCAGGACCCTTTCTCCTACATACTGTTTGATCCTGGGTAAAGTTATCTTCTCTGTTTCATTACTTTTCTCATCCTTAGAATGTGATTACTTTATACCAACCTTGCAGGATTATTGTGAAGATTCTCAATAACACATAATGTATATAAAGCATGTGACACATAGTAAATGTCCCATATGAAGGACATAACTCACCCCTAAGAAAATAGATTTGTGAGGAAAGAGGGAGTGATAAATTAGGCCTCGGCTAAGATTGTTGGGATCAAGTGCAGGCCTGCTCTTTAGTAATGATGGTCGTTGGAAGAAGGAAGGTAGAAAAGCTCTAGTCCCTGAAACACTTGGCAAAGCAGGCCGTTTAAGAATCTGTTTCAGGGCAGCCACTACTTAGTCGTGCTGCTGAAGAACTCTTCACTTTACTTTCACATCACTGGGTAGTCAAGATAATTTCCAAACCTCTCTGGTTCAAAGGACAGAGGCTATTTGTAGACAACTAGATCAGCATCACTAGCTCTGTGAAATCAACTGTTGGTCAAAACAGCCTGGATGGAGCTAAGTCCAACATGGGAATTGACTGTATTATATACCAATCTCTCTCATAATTTAACATCAGAAAAATCGTGATCAGCCCTGAAGAATATGTATGTTTCCCCTCCTTTTTTTATTTTTTAAAGATTTTATTTATTTATTCATGAGAGACACAGAGAAAGAGAGGCAGAGACACAGGCAGAGGGAGAAGCAGGCTCCATGCAGGGAGCCCGACGCGGGACTCGATCCCAGGACCCCAAGATCATGACCTGAGCCGAAGGCAGATGGTCAACTGCTGAGCCACGAGGTGCCCCATTTCCTCCTTTTTTAAAAGGGATTTATTTATTCCAGAGAAAGAGAGAGAGCATGGGGGAGGAGCAGAGAGACAGGGACAGACCTATTGGGAGTTGAGCAGGGCTGGAGCTGAGGCTGAGGGATTCTAGTGGGGAGTCTACATGGGGCTCCACCCCTCAACACGGAGATCACTGGCCTGAGCAGAAACCAAGACTCTAACCCTTCACTGCCTCACCCCTCCTCCTTTTGATAATAGAACTGCTTTGTTTGCCAGGACACTCAAAGTCATATTGTGTTCTTAATCTCTTAAATGTTTACCCTTAATATTGACATATGTGCCACCTTTTTTTCTTTGTCTCAATCTTGTTATGCATATTCATGTTTTGTGTCTCTCTTAAGATCCCTTCCTTTTGGAAAAAGATGAAAAAAAACTCATCATATATTTTATAATCCAAGCCTTAGTATTTTATAGTTTTTTTCTTTACTATACCTCCTTAGCTATTAAGACAATTAGTAGCTATGTCATATCTCTTCAAGAGTTGGATTCCCCATTGGTATAGCTATTCCCATAATAACTGAAACAATGTGATATAAAGTGGAAAAATGTGATTCAAATTTATTTAGAATGAATATGATAAGAAATGCATTCTGTATTCTTGTTCTTCACTTCAGTAATATTTTTTGTTAATGAGCAAGTATCTTCCTTAACATCAAATATACCAGGATTTTTTGAAACAGGCATTTGAAGTACCAACATCTAATTTCCTCAGCATTTACTATCTGAAAATGGACAGAGGTTTTTATGTCTCAGGGAATCCTACAACCTTCCAAATGTGATTTTCTCTTAATCTTTTCTGCACCAAACCTTACTTAGAAGCATCTTCTCCTACCTTCCCTCCGTTCTAAAGCAGAGTGACTCAGCATCATTTGTGCTACTTTAAAACACACCCCTGTTTTCCAGGTGTTAAAATATTCAGGATAACTATAGCCACAAATGAGTTTCCTGACTTAAGCAATATTTGTCTCTCACTTGACATCTGTATCCCTTGCAGGAAAAGATCATGGAGAGAAGTTAGTATAATAATAATCATAGAAATATACATATATTTATGTACCTCCTTAAAATGCTATTTCATTTAAATCTTTGCCTATAAATAGTTTCATTCATGGCCCAAGGCTCAAGTGTTTGAACTTTAGGGAAGATATGTCATTGGATGTCATTTCTAAGGAAATGCCCTGAGGAGTTGCTCTTTTGGAGGATGATCAGCCACTTACTTACTTGGAGCTATTGCATTTGATGATGTGAATTCTATTTTTAGGACTTAAGCAGATTTGGGATCTGCTGCAGTGGAGTGCTACCATGAATTCTTATTAGCTTAATTTTTCTTCCCTTTATCTTCCTAGACAAAGAAATAGTCCTTAATATGGGTATGTGATGTTTAGTATGGCCTCATTGTGTACAGGCTTCTTTTCTTTATTTAAAACCGGGATTTGTCTGCATCCCCCGTCAATCTGTCACCCCTGGCCCAAGTAAAGTTTCCTGGAAGGAAACAATTTTGAATACTGCTCACTAGCAGGCATTTTCTTATTCTTTTCTTTTTTTTAAAAAAGATTTTATTTATTTATTTATTTGAGAAAGAGAGAACACACACACCAATGGGGGGGAGGAGGGCTAGGGAGGGAGAGAAGCAGACTCCTTGCTGAGCAGGGAGCCCTGATGAGGGGCTCCATCCGAGGACCCTGAGACCGTGACCTGAGCCAAAGGCAGACGCTTAACTGCCTGGGCCACCTGGGTGCCCATAGTTATTTTTATTTTATTAATGAGGAAATAAAGATTCAGAAAGGTTTATTAACTCCACTAGTTTCAAACAACTAGTAAAAGTCATAGTCAGGAATTGATCCCACCTGTGAAAACATTCACATTTACTTTTTATCAGACCTCAGTGTTCTCTCATCCATGGATTGGCAATAATGCTGTTCTCTAAATAACATAAAAGATTTCCCTGGAACCTGGATTTTAGTCTGCCTTTGCCATCAGGTGGGTATGTTGGAGATACCACAAACTTCTTGGTTTCAGTTTCATCAGGTATAAAATGAGCAGATAAGAGACGTACAAGATCCCTTCTAATTCTAAATTTGATTTCATGTCATTTGACTATAAACATAACTTAAGAAATTCGAACATTGCATTGGTTGGATGGATATGGATTCCTTCCTACTTCCTGGTCTACCCCATAGCCTTGTCCTGCCCTTGTACACCTTCCACCTCCACCTGCCTGTCCTTGCCCATAAGTTTTCCTTCCATGGACTTCTTGCCAGGAGTTAGAGACTGGAGTGGATGGATAAGGTGAATTCTTAGAATTAAAGCTACCTATCTGCTTAGGACACTGTATCATTCAACATCACAAGGAATGAAAATGGGGGCAGTGGGATTGGCAAGTGGTGATCTCAAATTGACAGATACCAGCCATGAGACTATACTTTCACCAAAGCTCTGTCTCCCTGGATAAAGGCATGAATAATTACACATAAGCACACAGCCTCTTTACAAGTACTTAACAATGTCACTTCCCATTAGCTGCACATCTAGATTGCTGTCTTTTGCTTGTAAGTACATGTTTGAATAACATAATGGAAGACAACCCGTCTACCTTTACATATCAGTTCTGATATTCATGGTTGAGAAAACTGCACCTCTTTGGATTTATTTTAAGTCAATATGATGGATGGCCCTGGGAATTACAGCACAGGAGGAAAAAAATTCAAGAGAGTCTCAGGCTAAGGGTTTTTTTCCCCCCTTTCTCCTTTTGAAAGCATAACTACTTCATCACTGCTGTCAAGTGAGGGCTCAGTGTGACAGGAAAATTGAAGGAGGAAGGCTGAAAGGCACTGTAATTTTGTTCCTTAGGGACTTTTGTCCAGATTTGATTATATGGTATGTTTGCAAACTTCTCTTTAGAAGTGGATTTAGACATGTTTTATATATGTATGTTTCATACACATGTATAAATGTATTTATGCATTTATATATGTTCCTTAGATAATTAAAGACAATGCCTGCTAAATAAAGTTAATTTTTCTAATGAAATAGTTTGAGTGTGAATCTTGGTATGAATGAGGACATGGATATGCCATGAGTTTTTTATTATTTTCCAAAACCTGATATATCAAATCATTTTTTTAGGAGGAATTATTTTTACAAATGTATATTAATAGCCCTTAAGCCCTTTCAGCTGAAATGGTTCAAAGTTTTTAATAGAGATGGTGCTTCTGGTGGGGAGAGATGATAGTCTATTAGGGAGCTATTTTGAATAGCCTCAAATCTCAAAGGCTCACAGCAAATATTTATTGTTTTCATTCACTGTCTGACGAGTTGGTTGGCTGTCATTCACTTGATCTGATCTGGGTTCATTCTGCAGCGGAACTGTGTTTGGATCTTCTCTGTGTGTCTCATTTGGGCTTCCTAGCACATGCTTGTCACATGGTGATGGCAGAAACACAAAGCAGGGGGAA
Source organism: Canis lupus dingo (assembly GCF_003254725.2). Lineage (NCBI taxonomy): Eukaryota > Metazoa > Chordata > Mammalia > Carnivora > Canidae > Canis > Canis lupus. The sequence continues at coordinate 2,037,106 of NC_064272.1, forward strand.
AACCACAAAATGCCTCCTAAGGTCTGGGCTCGGAATCAGCATCCTGTCACATTGCCCACATTCAGTTGGCTAACGCAAGTCACAAGGCCAGATCCAACATCCATGGACCGGGGGAAATACACATCTATGCCAGTGGGAGGAGCTACAGACGCAACTGGAAGAGGCCTTGGGTGCATACTCAGAATTCAGGGAGGCAGTGAAGCAATGGAAACAATAGTCATCATCATCAGGAAGGGACACTGATTCTGTTTTGGAATAAACTGCTTCCAGTTTGAAATGGCTTATTACCTTTCTTTTCTGTTCTGTTGTATTGATAATTGACAGCAAAACCCCAGTCTGATGTTATAGGTTAGCACCAGGAAGTGCAGCTCATCACTTGAATGGTTGGGAAAAAGCACACACTTTCAAAGTGGTCTCCAGGTAAGCTGCCCTGCCTGTACTGTGTCTGTGCTATATGTTGTATTAAACAGTGGTCAGTTGTAGCATTAACCCCATGTGCATGTGTGTTTCATCAAGCTATTGAAATGTCTTTGAGAAACAAAATAACCAATAAATATGGAGTGGAAAATGGACTTAAAATATGCACATGGAAGGGAAAGACATGATTGAGTTGAGGAGACTGTGCTAAGCTTTTTGCAAAATGTTCAATGAAAATATAACCCTTCAAAATCTATTGGTGTCATAAAATTAGATGACATTTGCCCATTTGACAAAACATACTTACCTAATTTCAGGTAATTTTTTTTCTCTTTATTAAAATTTATTCATTTGAAGAGAATAGTGTGGCCACTACCTATGTTAATCAACATGGACATTTGCTTTATTTTCAACTGTTCAAAAAACTTGCATTGATTATATTAAAACTCTCCATTCAAAGACTTATTTTGTAAATCTGTTGTGTCCTTTCTACTGGTGAATTTGTCATTTGCACCTTGGCCCATTCCTGTCCTAATGATCTTTACCGAAATGTTTACATGTCACCGTTGTACCTTGTGCATTTCCTTCCTTCATAGGGATATTGTCTGGTTAAATATTAGATGTTAAAAATTAGCCTTTCAATTGAAAACTATCTCCAAAATGAAGTTGCTTTTCTTTGTCTGTGCCTAAACTTGATGTTGTCTTTCCTCTGCATAAAGAGTGAATTGGATTGCACTGTACACCTTATCAGTGAAGTGTCAGATAGCCTCTGCAGGGTGTGTGAGTGTGTTTGTGCATGCACCTGCATCTCATCCAGGGACACCAGACCCTGGTTATTATGGGCATTTCTCACTCTTTTATACCTAAATGACGAACGTCCAGTCACCAGACAATGTGCCTCTGATGGTATAGATGTCTTGCCTTAGATGTTGTACATCATGTTGTTTGTGATCGACATATTACGTTTTGTGTTGTATTAATCTGGGGAAACTTTACCCAAAGTCAGCAGCTCTCCCAAAATCAAGATGAAAAGTAGAGGGATTTGGAAAGAGGGGATGGGATTAGTAATTAACACATTTCTGAAGATGAGGGAGCATAGTGAGGGTCCCACACACATCTAAAAAGGTTGATTTCCTCTTTCTTGCCAGATATAAACAGTAGTATTCAAGGAGGGAGATGAGACCAATAATTGGAAGTTAACCAGAGGCAGAGCTTTCATCTCTCCATCTGTTAAAGTACAGCCGGGATGACTTTCCTCTCAGGGTCACTGTGAGGATAGAGGGCACATGCTTAGCAGGGCGTTCCTCTCCTCTCCATGGTCTCTTTAGGCAGGAGCCCTTTTCTGTGTCTTCTGAGCAGGAGCGGTCACACTCTGCAGTGAGGCCCTGAGCAAAAGCCCACGAGGCAGTCTGTCTGGAGAGAGTAGGTAGTAAAGAGTATAAGGCAGGGGTGAGGCCAGGTGAATAAAAAGGCCCTCACTGTAGGACATCTGGCTGAAATGAGGGAAGAGCCCGGTTATGACTTTCCAGATATCCCAGGTCTGCAGAGGAGATGCCTGAGGTCTTGGATCCTCATTTTCTCAGTGGCTACAGAAAAGTGTTCTGTCAACAAACAGCCTGTCAGGGGGCAACTGTGGCGATGCCGTGACCTGTATCACTTTTCACCCTGAAGTGTGATTGGAAACCAACCAACCAAACAAGCAAACAAAAAGCAAAGCCTTGGCTGTTTTCAAATTTTCTCTCTTCGAAAATCCTACTCTAATCTGAAGGAGAAGCATGTTAGCCCACTTTCCTTTTGCTAGCTAACTTCTCATCAGCTCAAATCACCTGGTATGTCAGGTTTTCAGTATGGCCAAAGTCGTTGGCTGGCTTTGGGCCACTCTCAAAGAAACACTATTACAAGGCTTCGGTGTGATAAATGCTCTAGCATATATTCAACAGTGATCTCTACTGCAGAGGATACTGAGCCTAAACCCTTCTGGCTGGTCACTTAATATTTTGCCAAGATTGTTTACCAGGAATTAAAAGAGACTTCCGGACTTGAGAGCTGTATGGGACTTTAGAGGTGATCTAATCTAGTAATTTCCAAACTACATTGCAGTGGAACACTAGTGGCTTCCAGCATGTTTAATGGGTATCCTTTTAATGGATTCTGTGGTCAAATAAGTTAGGAAAACACTATTAGAGTTATGCTTCTTTACTAACGGGCGTTTCAAAGTCTTTAATACACGAACATGAACTGTGGCTCTGCGGGATATGGCATGCAGCCTCTCACATTTATTTGACCATGAAGTCCTTTTGTTGTACAAGGTGTATTGCCATGTCAAGAATGCTGGGCAGAGACTACATAATCTAGTTATTAAGAGCAGGGGCTCTGGTGTTTAACTGCCTGGGTTCAATTCCTGGCTTTCCCATTTCTTGTTCTGAAGCAAATTGCTTAATTTCATTGTGCTTCAGTTCCCCCATTTGAAGTGGGAGCACTGATAATGCCTGCCTATAGAGTCATCTTAGAAACTGAGGAGCAAGGCTGAGAACAATGCCTGGCACATCCTCGACTATTATCATCCCAACATAGTATAGCTAAAAACTAGCATCAATACCCCCTTCCAGAGATGAGAAAAGTGAGTCCCCAGTAGTTCATGCATGCATGATAATCCCCAGAAATGAAGATGACCATGATGCAGCTCCTGCTCCAGAAGAACACACAAGCTAGTGACTAGTGAATGACTCAGGTAACACCTTTTAGTAGTGAATCCAGCAACTCAGGCCTCCTGACTTCTGTTCTGAAAGAGAATGGTCTGTATAGCCTGCATTGGTAAGCAAGGGTAGTGAACATAGAGTATGGCTAATAGACTTCTCTTTTTAAATTGGGTATGAGGGCAAATATTTTAAATTCTTTGTTAGCGTGATCCAGAAAGAGTAATCAAGACAAGCACTTTTGGGAGAAAGCATCCTCTAAAAGTGCAACCTAGGAAGGAATGTAGGAGGCAGTATGAAATGGCCCACGTAGGAGTCCCCAGATATGGCTGGGTTAGTGTTCTTCTAGCCACCACATCACTGATGGTCTTCCCTGTTTTTGTCTAGGCATCTCCTCTGAGGGTTTGTCCCGGGATTGTTTCAATGAGCAGACAGCAACCAGAGACCTTCCCAGCAGGGATGGAAGTGCATGGTTCCTGGGCTATAGAGCAGGGCCAGCCTGTCCATTTCTGCTCCACGAGGAGAGAGAGAAGCCAAACAAAAGTGAATTGTACTTGGATCTCCATGTAAGTAGAAATCTTTATGCTTGAGCTATGATTCTTTGCAGTCAACAGAGATGTACTTAATGTAAACTGTGTTCGTAAAACTGCTGAAGCTGCATTTTGTGTGTGGGTCATTGTCTAAAAATCAGTCGGTTGCAGAATACAGATGCACCTCCGTGGCCTGAAATTTGTGTGCTAGAATGTGACTGTGTCTACAATTTACCTAAATGTTTTCAGAGTGCTTTCCCCACATCCGTTTTACTGCCTAAACCTCATTGTGAGAGGACATGTTTGCTGCTTCTCACCTCTTAATATCATTTTTCTAAAAAGTTGAGAACATACGTTTGAGAACATCCTCCAGAGCAATCTTTTTTTTTTTTTTTTAAGACTTTATTTATTCATGAAAGGCAGAGAGAAAAGCAGGCTCCTATGCAAGGAGCCCAATGTGGGACTTGATCCTGGGACTCCAGGATCACACCCTGAGCCAAAGGCAGACACTGAAAAAGCTGAGCCACCCAGACATCCCATCTCCAGAACAATCTAAATAGCCTATCTTTCTCACACATTCCTAAACCTGTCTTTCTCTCCAGGGGCTCAAATAACAGGTGAACAGGTGGGTGGGACATCTGCAAATACAAGATGACTCCGCCCTCTCCCTTCTCATTCATCCCTGTATTGACATAGAACCATCAGCTACACTAGACAAAACAGTAGGCTGGGTTTTAGCTGCTTCTGCATTGTAGATGGCCTGATAGATTGTCATTGTCACCACCACATCTCTCAGTTTCTTTTCAGAGATGAGGATGAGCATTAGGTATCCAAGAAGGATTTTCTCTCTTTCTTTCTTTCTTTCTTCTTTCTTTCTTTCTTTCTTTCTTTCTTTCTTCTTTCTTCTTTCTTTCTTTCTTTTCTTTCTTCTTTCTTTCTTTCTTTTCTTTTCTTTCTTTCTTTCTTTCTTCTTTCTTTCTTTCTTTCTTTCTTTCTTCCTTCCTTCTTCCTTCCTTCCTTCCTAACTTCCTTACCTTTTTTCTTTCTTTCTTTTTCTTTCTTATTCTTTCTTCTTTCTTCTTTCTTTCTCTGTCCTTCCTTCCTTCCTTCTTCTTCTTTCTTTCTTCTTTCTTCTTTCTTTCTTTCTTTCTTTTCTTTCTTTTCTTTCTTTCGTTCTTTCTTTCTTTCTTCTTTCTTTCTTTATTTCTTTCTTTCTTTCTTTCTTTCTTTCTTTCTTTCTTTCTTCCTTCCTTCCTTCCTTCCTTCCTTCCTTCCTTCCTCCCTCCCTCCCTCCCTCCCTCCCTCCCTCCCTCCCTCTCTCTCTCTCTCTCTCTCTCTCTCTCTTTCTTTCTTCCTTCCTTCTTTTCTTTCTTTCTTTCTTTCTTTCTTTCTTTCTTTCTTTCTTTCTTTCTTTCTTTCTTTCTTTCTTTCTTTCTTTCTTTCTTTCTTTCTTTCTTTCTTTCTTTCTTTCTTTCTTTCTCCATTAACTTTAAAGCCCATTGGCAATCTTATGTCCTTGATTCCTTTTGATACCTTCCAACTCATTACTTTCAGGCCCAGAAGTATGTGTTTGATAAATGTGGGTTAGATCTGTAATGTTCGTTCATGTGACTGGATATTTTCTCAAACAACCCAAGGGCAGAGGAACTTTGGCCCTTTTCATAACCATATTAGCATTGTTATTTTAGAAAAGCATGCAAAATCCCAGTTATTGTAAAAGGAGGTTTGGAATGAAGCTGAAAGATGAAAATCTACAACCCTTTGTGAAGTGAAATGGAAATTTGTAATATTTTTGATTTTGGCCTTCTACTTCCAAAGTTAGGTCACGCATCTCAAGATGTGGTCAATGAAAGAAGTGTAACAGTGACATCTATTGGTCAGATTACTTTAAGCTGTGTTTGCTGCAATGGGAGGCTTGGGGTCTGAAAGTGTTGAAGTGGATTTTGGGTTTTTTTTGTTTTTGTTTTTTTTAAAGCTTATATTTATTTATATAATCTCTTCACCCAGTGTGGGGCTGGAATTCATGACCCTGAGACCAAGAGTCAGATGCTCCTCTGACTGAGCCAGCCAGGTGCCCCTGAAATGGATTTTGAAAGACTACTTTCTTTTACTTCTGTATTTTAAAAAAATTACGTTTATGTGCTTTTTTTTTTTTAACACATTGACTAAACTATGTATTTCTGGTTTTCCTTCTCCCCTGTGAATGAAATTATTTCTTATTTTTTCTTTTTTCAGTTATAAAAATCATACGCAGTCCTTTTAGAAATTTGAAATATGTAATAAAATTGAAAGAAAAGAAATAACTTTCAGCAGCCAAGGACAACTGTGAAAATTTGATACATTTTCTTTGTCAAGAAAGAAAGAATAATAATTTATTATTATATATATATTTTGGAAAATATTTTCCAAAATATTTTGGAAATATAATATATTCCAATAATTTTTTGGAATATATTCCAATAATTTTTTGGAAAATTACTGGAATTTTTTGGAAAATTTTTTGGAAAAAGGTATTTTCCACTATGTCTGACTTATTTTAAATGAGGACTTGTTTTAACATATAAACATAGGTTTTATATGTTTCCTCCTTTTTTTTTTCCTTTACCAGTTATTCTTACATTGCTTGCCCATATTGTTACATATTCTTTCTAGGTGTGTTTTAAATGAATGTGTAATATTCTATGACATTGCATCTCAAAAATATTTTAAATCATTCCTCATTATTTGATGTGACATTGTTTTCAATTTTGGCATAGTCCACAATTTGGAAACTACCAAACATATAATTTTTCCTATACTCCTCTTCCTCCCCCAATATTTTGGACTATTTCCTTAAGATAAACTTGGGATTATTAACTATGAATATATTTAGGCTTTTGATACGTATCACTGCATTAAAAAGGTCTATTTCCTGAACCAGACTTTAATGGTTTATATATTTATATATTTATAATATTTGTGTATTATGTTTTATATGGTGTGTGTAAATTATATTTATAAAATAATCACAAATATATTATAAAATATATAAATATTTATATTTCTTAGTTTTCCATACCAAGTTATACTTTTTAAAAATTGGCATAGTTTCTTTATTTTTTTTTAAGATTTTATTTATTGATTCATGAGAGACACAGAGAGGCAGAGACACAGGCCGAAGGAGAACCAGGCTCCCTGCAGAGAGCCCGATTTGGGACTTGATCCCAGGACCCCAGGATCATGACCTTAGTGAAAGGCAGACATTCAACTACTGAGCCATCCAGGCATCCCTGGGATAGTTTCCTTAGATTATTTCCTACATCTGTGGTTTTTACACCTTGGGCCCTAAGGTTCCTCACCTCCAAGTCCTCTGCCCTCTTCAGACAGTACAATTTAACTCCTCTGTTTTAAATATTGATATTATAAGCATGATGTCCATTTGAAAGGCTTCTACTCATTTAGTAAAAGTTTTGATCACCACTCCAGCTTGCAAGGAGGTCTTTCCTCTTGGGGGCGGGGGGGTCTTTGAATAGTAAAATCAGGGAGGCAGGGATCCCTAGGTGGCGCAGCGGTTTGGCGCCTGCCTTCGGCCTAGGGCGCGATCCTGGAGACCCGGGATCGAATCCCACATCGGGCTCCCAGTGCATGGAGCCTGCTTCTCCCTCTGCCTGTGTCTCTGCCTCTCTCTCTCTCTCTCTCTCTCTCTGTGACTATCATAAATAAATAAAAAATTAAAAAAAAAATCAGGGAGGCATGTATTGCTGTATGATATTTTGATCAGTTTTAAATGTTAGACAAGACTGCTCTGTTTTCATTTTCAGTTCTGGACCTGATTTGCTGCATCAATATCAGGAAGGTACCTTCCTCACCCTTTTTCTATAGTTACCCTGCTTCTCATTAGTATGCAGGGGTGATAGCTAAAACATTTAAGAGTTGATGGGAGTTTGACACCCAGAAATTAGAATGGCCACTGGCATTAGGGCTAGGACTGCTATTAAATTATCTTATTTTGGGGGGATCCCTGAGTGGCTCAGGAGTTTAACACCTGTCTTCAGCCCAGGGCATGATCCTGGAGTCCCGGGATCAAGTCCCACATTGGGCTCCCTGCATGGAGCCTGCTTCTTCCCTGCCTATGTCTCTGCTCTCTGTGTGTCTCTCATGAATAAATAAATAAAATCTTAAAAAAAATTATTTAGCTATACATAAATTTTGTGGGTTTTTTTTTTAATATATATAGAACCAGAAAGGAAATATTTTAGATGTTAGGGCCCATTAGTCTCTGTTGTAACTACTCTGATGATAAAAACAGCCATAGAGAATACATACATGAATGAGTGAGCTTCTGCTCCAGTAAAAGTTTACAGATGCTGAAATTAGAATTTTATCTAGTTTTCACATATCAAGAAATATATATCTTTTGATTCCGCCCCCCCACACACACACACCCGCACCATGTAAAATGTAAAGATCACTCTTAGTTTATGAGTCATTCAGAAACAGGCCATGGGCCAGATTTGCAGTTTGCCAACATCTGCTCTAGACCAAGAGGTGGAGATCTCCTTCACTTTCACTCTCAGCTCAACCACTGACCAGCTAGGGGACTGTGGGCACTTGTTTACTGTCAGTTTCTTTATCAAGTGTGTTTTGACACAATGGAGAGGAACAGGAACTGATGAAACAAAATACTATAATGTTAAATTTTCTGATTATATCATGGGATATAACATTGCTCACCCGAGCAATGTTAATATATGGGGAGTGGGAATTATTTAATGAAAACCAATAGATCTTAATATTCTCAATGTGAAATCTCTGTCCCCATGTCACAACTCTGATCGCAAGACCAAAATTTATCTTCTGGCTCTATTTGAAGGCTCATGCAACTTTCTGTACTTCCAGCGCTATCCTTCCCTCCTCGAGGTATCTTGACCTATAATATTGTATAAGTTTCAAGTGGACAGCCTAATGATTTGATGTGTGAATATATTATGAAATGATTACTGTAACAAATTTAGTTAACATCTATCCCCTCACAAAATTACGCATATTTTTTCTTGTGAGGAAAACTTTAAGATCTACTCCCCTTGCAGCTTTTAAATATGCAACATAGGGATCTCTGGGTGGCGCAGCGGTTTGGCGCCTACCTTTGGCCCAGGGCGCGATCCTGGAGACCCGGGATCGAATCCCACGTCGGGCTCCCGGTGCATGGAGCCTGCTTCTCCCTCTGCCTGTGTCTCTGCCTCTCTCTCTCTCTCTCTCTCTGTGTGACTATCATCAATAAATAAAAATTAAAAAAAAATAAATAAATATGCAACACAATATGGTTAACTCTAGTCACCATGCTGTATGTTATCACCAGAATTTATCAGTCTTATAACTGAAAGCCTGTACCTTTTGACCACCTCACCCATTTCCTCCACCTTCACCCTTTTCCCTTATTCCCCATTTCCTGCCTCTGGTGACCTCCAATCTGTCCTCTGTTTCTGTGAGGTGTTTTTTTTTTTTTTGGGGGGGGGGGGAGGTTCCACATGTATGTGAGAACAGAAGGCATTTGTCTTTATCTTATCTCATTTAGCACAACACCCTCTAGATCCATCCATATTGGCATGCACCATATTCATTTTTATTTTTATTTTATTTTTTTTTTTTATTTTTTTTTTTTTTTCACCATATTCATTTTTAGGTAATGAATAGTGAGAAGATACAGAGGTTCCATTGGGGAATGGCAGGAGGTAAGGCTGCTGTAGGGTAGACTCTTGGAGCCCCAGGGCACCATCTCTTTTCCAACCCGTGTGTATTTCAATGTTTAAGCAACCAGTGCCACTTGTTAGGGTTAGCATCAGTTGGCTGAATGTCAGCCAGGCTGCTGTGTGGAAAGCTGTTGGAGTGATTATCTTCTAGTCCTACTCAAATACTGTGGGCCAATCTGGTTGATCTATAAAACTCCTGAAAGACTATAAACTCAATGCACAGTCAGTTCCACATCTAGGTTGGAAGGTTGCTAAATATTGCATAGGACATACTTATAGTGAAAAAAATATTTGTTGTCTGAAATGCAAATTTAGTTGGTTGTCCTGTATTTTATTTACTAAATCTCACAAACATAGGTATCAATTTTGGGCACAGTGTCCAAATGCACCAAATGTGTGAATTGTCCTGGGGTAGCATCTCTATATAAGAACCCTTGGTCACCCCAGAGTGCACATGTAGAATATGAACATTACAAAGTGAGCTTCAAAGAGCAGTATCTTAAATCCACCCAAATAGGAGCTATCATTAGCCACATTCCTCAGTTTCTGGTACACCTCAAATGAGATGTGTCAAAGGCAACTGACTTTGGACAGACTAGAGAGCAAGTATGGCTTCACTCTTACAAGTGCCATCTCTTGAAAATTCCATCTGAGAGGAATTTTCACTGTGGGGTACGGTTTATAAGATGTCTATAAACACAGGACAAGGCTGGGGTAGAAAAGACACTAAAAGAAGTGTGGTGGGATGCCTGGGTAGCTCAGAGATTGAGCGTCTGCCTTTGGCTTAGGGCATGATCCCCGTTCAGGGATTGAGTCCCACATCGGGATCCCTGTGAGGAGTCTGCTTCTCCCTCTGCCTGTGTCTGCCTCTCTCTGTGTCTCTCATGAATAAATAAGTAAAATATAAAAAAATAATAAAATAAAAAATAAAAGAAGTGTGGCCTGAGATTGAAAAAAAGCTATGAAAAGCAAGAAAAGGTAAGCAGTCATCCGGGTTGTATATTGGCTGCATGAATTCTGAGAGCAGGCTTTTGCACACTGGCTTTGAAAACACAAAAACTTAACTCTTGATTTTAGACTTCAATGATCATCTCAATCACCTTCTCACCTGTGTGGCCATGAATTCTCGCTCCTAAATTGGGGTCACCGGCTGGGGAGGATACAATATCAGCTCCCAAGTAATTGCATCTCAAGAATGGAAGGATATAATTACCAAGGCCACAGCCCACCTCAAGTGTTTAAACAAGTAACAGACACTTTCCTGTATTGATCACCTCTTAAATGCCTGGCACCAATTCCTGTATTGATCTCCTCTTAAATGCCTGGCACCAATTCCTGTATTGATCTCCTCTTAAATGCCTGGTACCAATTCCTTTGAGGTATTATTATACCTATCATACAATAGGAAGAAAGGTTCAGCCAAGTCAAGAGGAAGGATTTGAACCCATGTCTGTAAGCCTAAACCTAACAGCTTAAATGTTAAGCTCCTCTACTTCTCTACTACTTTGGCTGTTTGTTTGTTGTTTTGTTTTCAACTTAAGAAACAAAGAAAGTCATTTAATGGATATAAATTAGCTCCCAGTGAGGAGTGAGAACCAGGCTCAGAATTAGATAACTAGAACTGAAGTCAAAATCACCCCACAGAACTCAGTCTACTGAAGATTTTGCAGCTGCTAATGTGGCAGACTGGATGCCTTGGCCTTGAAGACGTTGGTCTCTAAAATTAAAGGGGAAGTACTGACAAGAACATGAGATGATGTCATTCCTTCCACCTCACTCTAAATAGCAAACTCCAGAGCATTATTTAGGTTCAACAACAAAGAATGCAGGGTGCCTTTGCAGTCCATGGAGAAGGCCACGTCCTGGTCTTGTTTTCTTGGAAGCCAGTGAGAGCCACTCCAAGCTAAAGGCCCCAGATTGACTTGCCCAAATCAGTAACATATCCATGACAATGGGCCTGTATTTGCTAGTGAAGTGAATTCAGAAAACCAGAGTCATTTGTTTCCTGAAGAAGCATGTTTATTTGTATCTGTGAGTACATATGTGCAAGTGTATGTGTGTGTGAAAGAGAGAAAGAGCAAGAAAGACAGAGAAAGGGCAAGACAGAGAACATGTGACTATTGGCTATGGGATAAATGATCAAGAAATGATCCAGGTAAAGAGAAGAGGTAAAAAGTGATGAATTTTAGATTGAACTGGAAAATCACCTTTTTTTTTCTTATAAACACTATCACCTTAAATCATGACAAAGCAGCTGAAAAGGGGTTATCTGATTTTACTCCTAAGCCCTGTGAAATTTAACCAGTTTATCTCTCAAATTAGTTCTAATTTTGAAATTGGTGTGGAAGGTTACTGTATTTAAATAGAAATCTTCGGGATCCCTGAGTGGCGCAGCGGTTTGGCGCCTGCCTTTGGCCCAGGGCACGATCCTGGAGACCCGGGATCGAATCCCACGTCGGGCTCCCGGTGCATGGAGCCTGCTTCTCCCTCTGCCTGTGTCTCTGCCTCTCTTTCTCTCTGTAACTATCATAAATAAATAAAAATTAAAAAAAAATAAATAGAAATCTTCATTTATGCCCATTATCAAGTTCAGTTCTTTTTTTTTTTTTAATTTTATTTATTTATTCATGAGAGACACAGAGAGAGAGGCAGAGACACAGGCAGAGGGAGAAGCAGACTGCATGCAGGGAGTCTGAGGTGAGACTCCATCCCGGGACTCCAGGATCATGTCCTGGGCCGAAGGCAGACGCTAAACCACTGAGCGACTCAGGGATCCCCAAGTTCAGTTCCTAAGCCATTTTCCACACTTCCCTTAACATCCACCTGTCCTCTGTATGTACTGCAGGATAATGATACATCTAGTAATGACTCGTATTTCTTTATAAAATGAAAAGAACTTGGCTTACCCATTGAGCCAGGTTAATGTTTAATGGAACTGTGAAATTCACTTTTCTTTGATCTTGATAACACTTACTGTCCTTATTTCCTCTTTGTCTATTCCTATAGACACCATAATAGCTATGCATATAAAATTTGGACTCTTGAGAGTGTACAGAGAAAACTTCTCATTATGCGTTTTTTTAAAAGATTTTATTTATTTATTTGAGACAGAGAGTATAAGCAGGGGGTGGGGGCGCAGAGGGAGAAGCAGGCTTCCCACAGAGATGGAACCTGAGCAAGGATGAGGGGCTCCATTCCAGGATCCCAAGATCATGACCTGAGCCACAGGCAGACACTTAACCTACTGAGCCCCCCAGGCCCATGTATTATGCTTTTATAACCTGGGAGAACATAGAATAGAACTGAATTTTATAAAAATAGTGAGAAATTTGCCTAGGGGTTTTATTTTAAATACCTTGGTCTATTGCTGCTGAGGTATTTTGGGGTGATTTGGTTTCCCTAAAATTCAGATACTTGCTTTTTTGCCCCATTTGAATGAGTTTCACTTTTTCAGCCTGCTTTTTCTGTCTTAAAAACTGCAGCTCTGTATGTACTCATTGGACCGAGTGTTGTGTCACATGGTCTCTTTAAACCTTGGTCTCGATTCTACATGTATCACCTATGTTCCATGTGTGTATTTCCGAAAAGCATTCTCCTTTTCTCTCCAGGATACACGCGGACATCTGTGGTTAAAATGACAATCCCACATGACCTATTCAGAATTTTAAAGACAGTCATCTTTGACTAGAGAATGTCGAGGGTACTCTTATGTTAACATGAGGTTTCAGTGGAATGGCCTAGTTATTTTTCTCTTGCCTTTTGATTTTTATAGACATTAATGAAGCCATCTTGAGTTATTATTATCATTATTTCTGAATTGCTTTAAGAATTGCAGCTACTCCATAAATGCCCTGTGTATAACACATATCATGAACTCCCCTCTCCACCTATAGAAAGTAAATGACCTTGGTTAAAACATTCCTTCAGAATATTTCATGGTACTTTTTAAAGTGTTGACAGTGGCAGTAGCGCTATGTATACTTTTGTTTAAATCTCAAATCAAAATGATATACAAAGGGGAGGCAAGAGTGAATATATTTCAAAACAATGGAAATGTGATTCTCTCACCCACTGACCCCTGCAACTAATGGCACTCCACAATGATAGCTCCTATTTAATGAGTGTCTTTGGTGATCAAGGAAGCACTGGTTAGGAATATTAGCATATTTAATTCTTAGAACAGTCTATGAGTTAAATGTTATTTTTCCCATTTTATAATTGTAAGTTAAGGAACTTGCCTACTTGACACAACTCATATGCGACCAAAAAGTAATATTTCATATTGAACCCAAATATGTCCCATTTCAAAGCTATAGCTCTTGCCCCCTCCTCTCTGACCTCTCTTTAACTGTGTTCAAGAATAGGATCATAGCTATGACAGTGCCTACCTTTCTTCTTTGTAATTTTAATGCATTTACCTTTCTTTCTTTCTTTCTTTCTTTCTTTCTTTCTTTCTTTCTTTCTTTCTTTCTTTCTTTTTTTTTTTTACATTTGTTTCTGTATTTTTCTCTTAACATGACTAAATTGTATTAATTTAAAAGAATAACTATTGGTCAAATCAGGGCTCATAATCTTTGTTTTCTTTCTGTCCTCAGCACATTCAGTGGCAGCATGTGTCAACAGACTCTTGAGAAAAGGATTTTCTTGAGAAAATCCTAATTCATGGATTTTTATTTTATTTTTTTAAATAATTGAGTTGGCTTAAAACTCATCTTGGAGGGGCACCTGAATGGCTCAGTTGGTTAAGCATTGAACTCTTTTCAGCTCCGGTCAGGCTTTCAGGGTCTTGAGATCCAGCCCTAGGTAGAGTTATACGCTCAGCAGGGAGCCTGCTTGGGATTCTCTCCTTCTTCACCTCCCCTAAATCACATGCAGACATGTGTGTTCTCTCTCTCTCTCTCTCAAATAAATAAATCTTTAAAAAAAATCATTTTGGAGCAGAGGAAAAGTAATAAAGAACGTCCTACAGTGGCATCTGGGAGAATTTTATTTTATATTTTTATTTTATTTTTTTATTTTTTTTAAATATTTATTTATTTATGATAGTCACAGAGAGAAAGAGAGAGAGGCAGAGACACAGGCAGAGGGAGAAGCAGGCTCCATGCACCGGGAGCCCGATGTGGGATCCGATCCCGGGTCTCCAGGATCGCGCCCTGGGCCAAAGGCAGGCGCCAAACCCCTGCGCCACCCAGGGATCCCTTTTTTTTTTTTTTTTTTTTAATTTTTATTTATTTATGATAGTCACAGAGAGAGAGAGAGAGAGGAGAGAGAGAGAGAGAGAGGCAGAGGGAGAAGCAGGCTCCATGCACCGGGAGCCCGGCGTGGGACTTGATCTCGGGTCTCCAGGATCACACCCTGGGCCAAAGGCAGGCGCCAAACCACTGCGCCGCCCAGGGATCCCCATCTGGGAGAATTTTAAAGTCATTTACTCCCTTTAGGTGATACAGATGGACAAAACAATCTGTGGAGAGTCTTGGCCCTGAAACACCCAAAGGGATCCCTTGAAAGAGTTTCCTTTGATGCTCTATTCACTCTTGGCATGGGTAGGTGTTATATAGATTAGGTCTTTTTTTTTTTTTAAGATTTTTAAATTTATTCATAGAGACACAGAGAGAGAGAGAGAGGCAGAGGCACAGGCAGAGGGAGAAGCAGGCTCCATGCAGGGAGCCAGACGCGGGACTTGATCCAGGGTCTCCAGGATCACGCCCTAGGCTGCAGGCAGCACTAAACCGCTGCGCCACTGGGGCTGCCCATATTAGGTCTTTCTATAGCAAATGATCCTGTTCAAACCAAATGCCTACTCTGCCCAAGTAGGTATGTCGAAGGAATTGGGAGGGGCGGCTTCCTGCTTGGGCTGTCAGCTTCTCTGTAAATACTTGTTTTATGTTGACAAGGTTAAAAAAAAAATCTCTTAAATGTTGATTGATTGCTTTAGGAAAGTTGTTGATTTGCTATGAAAATATAGGGACCCCTGGGTGGCACAGCGGTTTAGCGCCTGCCTTTGGCCCAGGGTGCAATCCTGGAGACCCGGGATCGAATCCCACCTCGGGCTCCGGGTGCATGGAGCCTGCTTCTCCCTCTGCCTGTGTCTCTGCCTCTCTCTCTCTCTCTCTGTGTGACTATCATAAATAAATTAAAAAAAAAATATATCATGACCATGTAGCACCTACTATATGCCAGACATTGATGAGAGTGCCAAATATATTAGTTCACTTAATGCTCCTAATCCGGGTGAGGAAGCTGAGGCATAGGTTGCTCCCAAGGTCAAGTTTCTGGAAGGAGCAGAGTAGGATGTGAGCCCAAGACCCAAGGCCAGGATCTTAACTGTGCACACTGCTCTGGCTCCTGCTCTTTGAAAGATCACATAGAAGATGAAATCTCTTATTTGCTTTCATCCTCACAAGTCTGCCCTTGTCTCTCTGTTAGACTCTCAGAGTCTTCTAGTCTGTTACCAACATTCGACTCATTTCCCCTCAAGATTTAATACTGCTCAATGGAACCAGGCTTAGCAACACGTTACACTAAGACCTCTCAGTAGAAAAAAGCCTTCATCCCTGAGACCTGCCCTTGTAATAGGGGAGACTGTTGTTTATTTGTTTATTAAAGATTTTATTTATTTATTCATGAGAGACACACACAGAGAGAGGCAGAGACACAGGCAGAGGGAGAAGCAGGCTCCTTGCAGGAAGTCTGATGTAGGACTCAATTCCAGGACTCCGGGATCATGCCCTGAGTCAAAGACAGATGCTCAACCACTGAGCCACCCAGGTACCCCACCTTTTTTTTTTTTTTTTAAACAATTAGTTAAAAGGAGTTGCCAGCTTCTCATAGGCTGACCTAGAGGGGCTGGTGTGGGTGTTGTGTTAGTGGGCAGAGGGAAGCTGTACCAAGAAGGCAGGGAAGATGTCACAAAGCTGATATAGAGAAGTTTAAAGTCAAAAAAGAAAAAAAAAAAAAGTTTAAGGTCGTCTCTGGCTTTGTCTTTTATTTGGCCTTATGATTCCATTTTGAAAATGTGGAAAACCTAAGGAGGATGCTTCTTAGGAAGAAGCTAAGCTCACAGGCCAGGGGCAGTAGGGAGATGGCAGGTGCACAGGAGTTAGGATACCTGTTTCCCATCTTGTTGCTGCACCTGAGAAGTATGAACTGGTACCAATTCTTTAGCTTCTCTTGACTTCAAGTGGCTTCATCTTTAAAACAAGAATGTTGAAATAGTTGATTTCTAATATTTCTGAAATCCCATTCAGCTTCCCAGCAATTTGATTCTACGTACATTCTTTCAGAATCCTAAACTCCTTTCAAAGGATATTGTTTATTTAACAAGTCTTTTTTTTTTTTAGTGCTTGTGATGTCATAATTTCCTCAGATCTCACCATTCATATCAGACTTCATTTACTAAAACACCCTTTCTAAACCCAAAAACCTATCTCCATTCATTATCCCACTCACATCTTTATCCATTGCTTACTTACTTACTCTCCCCAGTCCACTGGTCTAAACTTCTCTTCCACAGAAATTGTTTCTACATTCTTAATCTTAGTAATTTTAACTCCTTTCTACTTTTCTCAAGCAATCCTCACATGAAGCTAGTTGAACCACTTTAGAAGCTGGAAGCAATTAGTCATTAAAAGCAGACCCAGAACTTGAAATAAGTTGGGTAAAAGAAACAGGAGGAGAATCATGTAGCCTAACACCATGAAACTAATCTCACTTGCCTCACTTTTCCCTTGCCTTTCTGAGGTCTTATGAGAATGTGGGGGGAGGGAGGAATTATCTAAACTGAATGATGTGGGGTACGGCTTCGAAGAGTAGAGGTTAGGAGGACTTTAGGAGATTTTTTTCTTTTAGGCAATGTCCAATTTCTGCAAATTGACTTTAAAAATGCTTTTTAGGGATCCCTGGGTGGCGCAGCGGTTTAGCGCCTGCCTTTGGCCCAGGCGCGATCCTGGAGACCCGGGATCGAATCCCACATCGGGCTTCCGGTGCATGGAGCCTGCTTCTCCCTCTGCCTGTGTCTCTGCCTCTCTCTCTCTCTCTCTCTGTGTGACTATCATAAAAATAAAATAAAATAATTAAAAATAAAAAAAAATGCTTTTTAATGCTCATTCCTTTTTATGAGATCCAAGAAGCTGGGTTCTACTGACTGCCCTCCGGTGATGTGCCTCTTTTGTTGCACTCTTTTAGGCTTATTTCACTGGGTATCAGTTTGTTAGACTGATTTTATTATCATGAGGTATAGTTGCCCTCAGCCTCAGTCTGAGAGGATGGTGAGATGGGAGAAACATGGAGAATTCACTACAAGTAAATTCTACACTCAAATATGTGTTCACTTTCAAGTAGTTGGGTATCACTTTTTTTTAAGATTTTATTTATTTGTTTGAGAGAGAGAGCAAGAGGGCCAGAGTACATAAGAGTGAGCAGCTGAGGGATTGGGGGGGGGCAAGGTGAGGGAGAAGCGGACTCCCCACTCAGCAGGGAGCCCCAATCCCAAAACACTGGGGATATGACCTGAGCTGGAGGCAGATAGATGCTTAAATGACTGAGCCACCCAGGTGCCCCTGGGTACCAATTGTTTTATTTTTTTATTTTATTTTTTTAAATAATAAATTTATTTTTATTGGTGTTCAATTTGCCAACATACAGAATAACACCCAGTGCTCATCCCATCAAGTGCCCCACTCAGTGCCCGTCACCCATTCACCCCCACCCCCCACTCTCCTCCCCTTCCATCACCCCTAGTTTGTTTCCCAAGTTAGGAGTCTTTATGTTCTGTCTCCCTTTCTGATATTTCCTGCCCATTTCTTCTCCCTTCCCTTATATTCCCTTTCACTATTATTTATATTCCCCAAGTGAATGAGAACATATAATTTTTGTCCTTCTCCGATTGACTTATTTCACTCAGCAAATACCCTCCAGTCTCATCCACGTTGAAGCAAATGGTGGGTATTTGTCGTTTCTAATGGCTGAGTAATATTCCATTGTATACATAAACCACATCTTCTTTATCCATTCATCTGTCGATGGACACCGAGGCTCCTTCCACAGTTTGGCTATTGTGGACATTGCTGCTAGAAACATCGGGGTGCAGGTGTCCCGGCGTTTCATTGCATCTGAATCTTTGGGGGTAAATCCCCAACAGTGCAATTGCTGGGTCGTAGGGCAGGTCTGTTTTTAACTCTTTGAGGAACCTCCACACAGTTTTCCAGAGTGGCTGTACCAGTTCACATTCCCACCAACAGTGTAAGAGGGTTCCCTTTTCTCCGCATCCTCTCCAGCATTTGTGGTTTCCTGCCTTGTTAATTTTCCCCATTCTCACTGGTGTGAGGTGGTATCTCATTGTGGTTTTGGTTTGTATTTCCCTGATGGCAAGTGATGCGGAGCATCTTCTCATGTGCTTGTTGGCCATGTCTATGTCTTCCTCTGTGAGATTTCTCTTCATGTCTTTTGCCCATTTCATGATTGGATTGTTTGTTTCTTTGCTGTTGAGTTTAATAAGTTCTTTATAGATCTTGGAAACTAGCCCTTTATCTGATAGGTCATTTGCAAATATGTTCTCCCATTCTGTAGGTTGTCTTTTAGTTTTGTTGACTGTATCCTTTGCTGTGCATAAGCTTCTTATCTTGATGAAGTCCCAATAATTTATTTTTGCTTTTGTTTCTTTTGCCTTCGTGGATGTATCTTGCAAGAAGTTACTGTGGCCGAGTTCCAAAAGGGTGTTGCCTGTGTTCTCCTCTAGGATTTTGATGGAATCTTGTCTCACATTTAGATCTTTCATCCATTTTGAGTTTATCTTTGTGTATGGTGCAAGAGAGTGGTCTAGTTTCATCCTTCTGCATGTGGATGTCCAATTTTCCCAGCACCATTTATTGAAGAGACTGTCTTTCTTCCAATGGATAGTCTTTCCTCCTTTATCGAATATTAGTTGCCCATAAAGTTCAGGGTCCACTTATGGATTCTCTATTCTGTTCCACTGAACTATGTGTCTGTTTTTGTGCCAGTACCACACTGTCTTGATGACCACAGCTTTGTAGTACAACCTGAAATCTGGCATTGTGATGCCCCCAGATATGGTTTTCTTTTGTAAACTTCCCCTGGCTATTCGGGGTCTTTTCTGATTCCACACAAATCTTAAAATAATTTGTTCTAACTCTCTGAAGAAAGTCCATGGTATTTTGATAGAGATTGCATTAAACGTGTAAATTGCCCTGGGTAACATTGACATTTTCACAATATTAATTCTTCCAATCCATGAGCATGGAATATTTTTCCATCTCTTTGTGTCTTCCTCAATTTCTATCAGAAGTGTTCTGTAGTTTTTAGGGTATAGATCCTTTAGCTCTTTGTTTAGGTTTATTCCTAGGTATCTTATGCTTTTGGGTGCAATTGTAAGTGGGATTGACTCCTTAATTTCTCTTTTTCAGTCTCATTGTTAGTGTATAGAAATGCCACTGATTTCCGGGCATTGATTTTGTATCCTGCCACGCTACCAAATTGCTGTATGAGTTCTAGCAATCTTGGGGTGGAGGCTTTGGGGTTTTCTATGTAGAGTATCATGTCATCGGCAAAGAGGGAGAGTTTGACTTCTTCTTTGCCAATTTGAATGCCTTTAATGTCTTTTTGTTGTCTGATTACTGAGGTTAGGACTTCCAGTACTATGTTGAATAGCAGTGGTGAGAGTGGACATCCCTGTCTTGTTCCTGATCTTAGGGGAAAGGCTCCCAGTGCTTCCCCATTGAGAATGATATTGGCTGTGGGCTTTTCGTAGATGGCTTTTAAGATGCTGAGGAATGTTCCCTCTATCCCTACACTCTGAAGAGTTTTGATCAGGAATGGATGCTGTATTTTGTCAAATGCTTTCTCTGCATCTAATGAGAGGATCATATGGTTCTTGGTTTTTCTCTTGCTGATATGATGAATCACATTGATTGTTTTACGAGTGTTGAACCAGCCTTGTGTCCCGGGGATAAATCCTACTTGGTCATGGTGAATAATTTTCTTAATGTACTGTTGGATCCTATTGGCTAGTATCTTGTTGAGAATTTTTGCATCCATGTTCACCAGGGATATTGGTCTGTAATTCTCCTTTTTGGTGGGGTCTTTGTCTGGTTTGGAATTAAGGTGATGCTGGCCTCATAGAACGAATTTGGAAGTACTCCATCTCTTTCTATCTTTCCAAACAGCTTTAGTAGAATAGGTATGGTTTCTTCTTTAAACATTTGATAGAATTCCCCTGAGAAGCCATCTGGCCCTGGACTTTTGTGTCTTGGGAGGTTTTTGATGACTGCTTCAATTTCCTCCCTGGTTATTGGCCTCTTCAGGTTTTCTATTTCTTCCTGTTCCAGTTTTGGTAGTTTCTGGCTTTCCAGAAATGCGTCCATTTCTTCTAGATTGCCTGATTTATTGGCATATAGCTATTCATAATATGTTTTTAAAATCGTTTGTATTTCCTTGCTGTTGGTAGTGATCTCTCCTTTCTCATTCATGATTTTATTAATTTGAGTCTTCTCTCTCTTCTTTTTAATAAGGTTGGCTAATGGTTTATCTATCTTATTAATTCTTTCAAAGAACCAACTCCTGGTTCTGTTGATCTGTTCCACAGTTCTTCTGGTCTCGATTTTGTTGAGTTCTGCTCAAATCTTAATTAACTCTCTTCTTCTGCTGGGTGTAGGATCTATTTGCTGTTTTTTCTCTAGCTCCTTTATGTGTAAGGTTAGCTTTTGTATTTGAGTTCTTTCCAGTTTTTGAATGGATGCTTGTATTGCGATGTATTTCCCCCTCAGGACTGCTTTTGCTGCATCCCAAAGATTTTGAACGGTTGTATCTTCATTCTCATTAGTTTCCATGAATATTTTAATTCTTCCTTAATTTCCTGGTTGACCCTTTCATCTTTTAGCAGGATGGTCCTTAACCTCCACGTGTTTGAGGTCCTTCCAAACTTCTTGTTGTGATTTAGTTCTAATTTAAAGGCATTATGGTCTGAGAATATGCAGGGGACGATCCGAATCTTTTGGTATTGGTTCAGACCTGATTTGTGACCCAGTATGTGGTCTATTCTGGAGAAAGTTCCATGTGCACTTGGAAGAATGTGTATTCAGTTGAGTTTGGACGTAAAGTTCTGTAGATATCTGTGAAATCCATCTGGTCCAGTGTATCATTTAAAGCTCTTGTTTCTTTGGAGATGTTGTGTTGAGAAGACCTATCGAGTGTAGAAAGTGCTAGATTGAAGTCACCAAGTATAAGTGTATTATTATCTAAGTATGTCTTAACACTGGTTATTAATTGATTGATATATTTGGCAGCTCCCATATTCGGGGCATATATATTGAGGATTGTTAAGTACTCTGTTTGGATAGATCCTTTGCTTCATCTCTCACTACAGTCTTCAGGGTAAATTTTAGTTTATCTGATATAAGGATGGCTACCCCTGCTTTCTTTTGAGGACCATTTGAATGGTAAATGGTTCTCCAACCTTTTATTTTTTGGCTGTAGGTGTCCTTCTGTCTAAAATGAGTCTCTTGTAGACAGCAAATAGATGGGTCCTGCTTTTTTATCCAGTCTGAAACCCTGCGCCTTTTGATGGGGTGATTAAGCCCGTTCACGTTCAGAGTTACTATTGAAAGGTATGAGTTTAGTGTCACCATGATATCTATTCAGTCCTTGTTTTCGTCGATTGTTCCACTGAACTTCTTCTTAAAGGGGAATTTTAAGTGTCCCCCTTAAAATTTCTTGCAGAGCTGGTTTGGAGGTCACATACTCTTTCAGTTCCTGCCTGTCTTGGAAGCTCTTTATCTCTCCTTCCATTTTGAATGAGAGCCTTGCTGGATAAAGTATTCTTGGTTGCATGTTCTTCTCATTTAGGACCCTGAATATATCCTGCCACCCCTTTCTGGCCTGCCAGGTCTCTGTGGAGAGGTCTGCTGTTACCCTAATACTCCTCCCCATAAAAGTCAGGGATTTCTTGTCTCTTGCTGCTTTAAGGATCTTCTCTTTATCTTTGGAATTTGCAAGGTTAACTATTAAATGTCGAGGTGTTGAACGGTTTTTATTGATTTTAGGGGGGGGATCTCTTTATTTCTTGGATTGAATGCCTGTTTCCCTTCTCAGATTAGGATAGTTTTCAGCTATGATTTGTTCAAATACATATTCTGGCCCTTTGTCCGTTTCGGCGCCCTCGGGAACCCCAATTACACATAGGTTTTTCTTCCTCAGGCTGTCGTTTATTTCCCTTAATCTGTCTTCCTGGTCTTTTAATTGTCTGTCTCTTTTTTCCTCAGTTTCCCTCTTTGCCATCAACTTGTCTTCTATGTCACTCACCCGTTCTTCCACCTCGTTAACCCTGGTCGTTAGGACTTCTAGTTTGGATTTTTCATCTCATTCAATTGATTTTTAATTTCTTCCCTATTGGATCTAAATTCTGCAGTCATGAAGTCTCTTGAGTCCTTTATGCTTTTTTCTAGAGCCACCAGTAGCTGCATAATAGTGCTTCTGAATTGGCTTTCTGACATTGAATTGTAATCCAGATTTTGTAACTCTGTGGGAGAGAGGACTGTTTCTGATTCTTTCGAGGTGAGGTTTTCCTTCTAGTCATTTTGCTCAGTGCAGAGTGGCCAAAAACAAGTTGTATTGGGAAAAGGAAAAAAGAGAGGAGAGAAAGAAGGAAAGAAAAGAGAAAAAGAAAAAAGAAAAAAAGAAGAAAAAGAGAAAAAAAATGAAAGGAAAAAGAAAAGGGTGGGGGAAGCAGACAGAAATCAAGAAGCCAAAAAAAAAAAAAAAAAAAACCCCATAAAACAAAAACAAAAACAAAGAAACAAACAAAGAAAAAAAACGGGGTAGTATCTTCTGATTCTGTGTACTTTAAGTCCCTTAACTTCCCTGGAACTGGTCTGTCTAGCTGGTCTTCTGGGGGAGGGGCCTGTTGTGCTGATTTTCAGGTGTTAGCACTTGGGGGAGCTGCTCAGCCCCTGCCTGGTGCAGGGCTCAGTGGGGGTTGTTTACCCCGTGAGGCCCCAGGAGGAACAACCGCAGTGGCGGGGCCAGCTCTGCAGCCCTGGAGTCAGCCCCCGCAGTAACCACGGAGCTCTCCGTGTGCAGGGCCTGGAGGCTCCGGGCGGGGCCGCTGATCTGCTCAGCTCGGGGCAGGAGCGTCCTCGCTGTCCTGGGCCCTCCCGGCCTCTGCCTGTCCCGGGGGAGGCCGGATCCTGGGTGTGTCCCGGCGCCCCGTGCTCCGGAGCCTGCGCTGTTGGATTCGCGCTCCCGCCCCGCAGCCCCCTCGGCGGAGCCGCCCCCGAGCCCTCCGAGCTGCTCCCGCCCCGCAGCCCCCTCCGCGGAGCCGCCCCCGAGCCTCCCGAGCTGCTCCGGGTCCCCCGTGCCTTTAGGGAGCTCGGCGCATCTCCCGGGGCGCAGGTGTCTGTTAGTGTCCCCGGGAGCCCGAGGGCATCCCCGCCCTCCCGGGTCCTGCTCCACCTTCCCCGCGAGCCCCTTTCCGCCCGGGAAGGTCGGTGCAGCTCCTGCGTCCTCCGGGACGGGGCTCTCCTGTCCTGGGGACACTCGCCCCGGCCTCAGCCCGGCTCCTCGCGGGCCCCTCCCCCTTGGAGGCCTTTTGTGTCTTTATTTCTTTTTCCCCGTCTTCCTACCTTGATAGAAGCGCGAACTCTTCTCACTGTAGCGTTCCAGCTGTTCTCTCTTTAAATCTCAGGCCGAATTCGTAGATTTTCAGGACGATTTGAAGGTCATCTAGGTAATTTGGTGGAGACAGGTGATTTTGGGACCCTACTCTTCTGCCATCTTGCCCCTCCTCCTCTACCGATTGTTTTAAATGTATAATTACAAAGAACATCACATGGGTCAAATGCTGTTTTGACTTAGTTGTCTAAGGTGAATCACTTTAATCTGGCCTCTTGCATAGGTGTAGCTACAGGGTTTAAGGGTCTTGAGGTTAGAAGTGTCAAGGAGCCTGAGTTTCCTGTCCCCTTCTACCTGGACTAAAAATCAAATAGGAGGCATATTAACAGGAGAAAATAAAATTTAATTTCATACATACAGAGAATCCAGAAAGACATGGAAGTTCCAAAGATAGGCAAAATTAGGTATATATGTTATCCTAAACTAAGGAGACGGGGGTGGAGGTCTGGGAGTTTAAAGGAAAGGAACACAATTCACAGGGCAATAGGAACAGATGTTTGGTAACTAGATGTTTGTCCTACAATATAGATGAGTCACTCTGATAAAATTTATCTCTGGTAATAACCATTCTTCTGGGGAAAATCCCCAATATGGATTCTTCTGTGTACTTAAGGGAGGGGCAAAAGCTTCTCTTGAGCCTGCAAAGCCTCAATTGCCTTCAAAACAAAATAATCTTCATGCCAGAGTGGCCCATGGAGGGTGGCCTGCCTTTGACCCATACAGAACAAAAGAGATTCAGGGGAGGTTGTAAAGGAGAAAGTCTTGGCTCTTACTGGTTTTGTGTAGTAGGTATTTTTTTTTTAATTTTTATTTATTTATGATAGTCACACACACACACAGAGAGAGAGAGGCAGAGACACAGGCGGAGGGAGAAGCAGGCTCCATGCACCGGGAGCCCGACGTGGGATTCGATCCCAGGTCTCCAGGATCGCGCCCTGGGCCAAAGGCAGGCGCCAAACCGCTGCGCCACCCAGGGATCCCTGTGTAGTAGGTATTAATAAGTATGCATCACAGAATAAGACACTGAGATAAATGATGTCCAGGTGAAGTGATTATTTTTCCTCCTGAAAATGTTAAAGCATTAAATAGACTCATTTTTCAAGACCAATCAAGTAAGATCAAATTTGTAGGCTTCTTAAAAATTCTAGAAAAGAGCACAGGCAGTAATGTCTCTGTGTTGGTCAGCATGTTTCTAGATATGTCTCCTGAGGCAAGGAAAATAAAAGCAAAAATAAGCTATTGGGACTATGTCAAAATAAAACAATTCTGCACAGTGAAACAATCAACAAAACTAAATGACAACCTACTGAATGTTAGAAGATATTTGCAAATGCCATATCCAATAAAGAGTTGCTATCCAAAATACATAAAGAGCCAATACAATCCAATACCCAAAAAGCAATAATAATCCAGTTAGAGATGGGCAGAAGACATGAACAAGCATTTTTCCAAAGAAGACATCCAGCTGGCGAACAGGCACACAAAAAGATGCTCAACATCACTCATCAACAGGGAAATGCCAATCAAAACCACAGTGAGATATCACCTCACACCTATCGAAACGGCCAAAATCAGTAACACAAGAAACAAGTGTTGAGGAAGATGTGGAGAAAAAGAAAGCCTCTTGCACTGTTGGTGGAAATGCAAACTGGTGTAGTCATTTTGGAAAACAGTGTGGAGGTTCTCCAAAAAGTTAAAAATAGAGCTATCCTACAATTCAGAAATCGCAATACTGGGTATTCCCCCCCCCCCCCACAATACAAAAACACTAAAAGGGATATATGCACCCCAATGATTATTGCAGCATTATTTACAATAGCCAAGATATGGAAGCAGCCCAAATGTCCATGATAAAGAAGAAGTGCTGTGTATACATACAACAGAATATTTTCAGCCATAGAAAAGCATAAAATCTTGCCATTTGCAACAACATGGGTAGAGCAAGAGAGCATAGTACTAGGTGAAATAAGTCTGTTAGAGAAAGACAAATACCATATGATTTCACTCACCTGGTATTTAAGAAACAAACTAGCAAAGGAAAAAGAGACAGACATATAAACTAAGAAAGAGCTAACAAACTTAGCTCTAAAGAACAAAGTTATGGTAACCAGAGGGAAGGTGGGTTGGAGGCTGGGTGAAATAATGGATGAGGATCTGGAGGGTATCATGCTGAGTGAAGTAAGTCAATCGGAGGACAATCATTACATGGTTTCACTCATACAGAGAATATAAGAAATAGTGAAAGGGATTATAGGAGAAAGGAGGGGAACTGAGTGGGAAAAATTAGAGAGGGGGAAAACCATGAGAGACTCCTAACTGGGAAACAAAGGATTGTGGAAGGGGAGGTGGGCAGGGGATGGGGTGACTGAGTGACAGGCACTGAGGAGGGCACTTGACAGGGACGAGCACTGGGTGTAATACTATATGTTGGCAAATTGAATTTAAATGGAAAAAATCAAATAAATACATAAGTACACATAAAATGGAATGATTAAAAATTATGATTATGATTACAGGCTTCTTATTTGAACATTACAGTCAAACACTTTTCAGTTCCTTAAATGACCAGCAATAGTAACATTTCTCATGGTCTGAGAGACAATCTTCAAAGACCTATTTGGATTACCAGGCTGCTCTTTCTTACTCATCTTCCTATTTAGACAGTCCCTGCTCGCTTTCATTCAGAACTGTTTTATGTCTACCTGTTGTTATTCAGACAGTGTGGGGTGTAAAATACCTACAGTATAAGAATATGACGTCACCTCTTTCTTTTTTTTTTTTCATTTTTATTTTATTTATGATAGTCACACAGAGAGAGAGAGAGGCAGAGACACAGGCAGAGGGAGAAGCAGGCTCCATGCACCGGGAGCCCGATGTGGGATTCGATCTCGGGTCTCCAGGATCGCGCCCTGGGCCAAAGGCAGGCGCCAAACCGCTGCGCCACCCAGGGATCCCAACGTCACCTCTTTCTTAGCTGATTTCCCCTATTAGACTCAATGTTTCATGAACTTGGAAGGCTAGGGTTTTCTTCATTTCTATATCCCCAGAGCCTCAGACATAGTTGGTGCTTAATAATGGTGGTTGTAGGAACACATTTTTTGTAATAGAGTTACGCTTCATAAATGAAGGAGAGTTGAATGGGGAGGGCCTCTTACTGTGTTTGAGTCTAGAAGATTGCATGTCTTGTCTGGGACAAGTACACAAGCCAGCTCAGAAACTTATCTGGAAATCAATAATTAGTTAGGTCTGAGAAAACAGAGCCTCATTTCAGTTATAAAGGACAACACCAAGTAGGTGTCATGTCTCTTCCCCACAGTCCTGTGTTGGGTGGTCTATGTAGTTCTTAAGAACCCTGATCTTATGATCTGGTGGGGGTGATTCCTTTTTTCCTCAGGCTTGAAGAATCAGAAGTCTGATTTTTATCTATAGGCATTTCCTCTGGACAGGAAGCTGTTCTAAGGCTTAAGTGGTGCCGGTGGAGTTTTGTGCCGTGGTGGCCTTTTGGTTAAGTGTGCCCTAGTTAATAATCCCAAACCTAGCGTCAGGCGCAGGTCTCCATTTAGACACAAGGTCCAATCAGGGATCAGGAAGTGAGGTCTTCATTTTCCCGTAGGGGTTGGTGGGATATTATATGTGTACCCTTTTGGTGCAAGGACTTCTTTTTGAATGCATTGCTGGAAAAGTGTTGCAATCAGAATTCTCAGTATTAATACCTTTGGGGGGATGTGATTCAAGTCATCAGCATGATATTCACAGCCGTTCTCCGATGCAGATCAAGCCAGGCTGTTGCTTTGCTCTGCTCGTGGCTACTGCTTCTGTTTTGCAGAATAAATTGCTGTTGTGTTTAACACTCAATTCTGTTGTGTTAACACTCTGAGAGCCAAGTGATTAGTTTTAAGGCAGTTTGTCCTGAGCTGCACCGTAACTTACTTGTCCATCCCAGGTGCTTACTAAATGCCTGCTGACACCCCGAGACCTTCAGCAGGGCAGGAACCGGCCCAAGAGGCAGCTGTGCAGCTAGCAAACAGAGCTGCAGCTCTTGCACGTTCTTGGTTGCCGGGTTCCCAGTACATAACCAGAGTGCTGGAAACTACCTTGAGCTGATGTTTGGTGCTGATTTTGTCTGTCCTGTTCTTGCTTTAGGCAAATTGGGTCCGTGATCAAAACCTGACAGAGACCTTTCAGATGTTTCGCCCTTTAGGGGAATGTGGCTTTGTGGGGACCTTTGCTGAATTTGCTTTGCTCTACAAGGCAGGTTGGGTGCTACCTCGTATCATGCCAGGTTTCACTTAGTTGGTTGGATAACTGAAGCAGAGAGGGGTGCCCTTCAGCCACCAGGACTCCTGAGGGAACCAGGAAGTCAGAGCCAGGGGAGCAGAAGCCCAAGGTTGGCACAGAGTGCGTGGAGGGTGATCGTTCCTGCCGCCCGCTGTATACTCTGGCAGCCTAAGGCTGGTGGCCCCTGGGCGTGGTGGGCGTGCTTGCCTGAGTACCTGTTTGCCGAGCAGGGAGACACTGGGGCAGGGCGAAAACAGCAGTAATCTGAAACCAGTTGTGTTGGTTTTTTTTTTTTTTTTTCCTTCTCTGGCCCCAGCAGCCAAAATCTGCATTCCAGATGAAACCTGCAGGGAAGCGGAAGAAAGGATTAAAAAAAAAAAAAAAAAAAGAAGCTTCAAGAGCAGTAAATTACTGCCTTTGAGAGTTCTGGGCATTTTGAGGTCATCTCTTTCTTTTATCTCTTTGCTCTGGGCTTTGTGAGCAGCTGCCTCTGGGTGTGCCGCTGGGTCCGGCCTGGACGGGGTCGGCTGCCCGCCGACCTTTAGACGGCAGAAGGGGGTCCTCACCAGCCTGTCCGGCCTCTTGTGCTGCTCCCCGCTGAGTCCCGGGGGTGCCGGCGCGCGGGGGCCCAGGGCCCGCTGGGTCCGCCCGCAGGGTCCGCCCGCCGCCGCCGCCGCCCCTGCCCGAGTCTCCGGCGCTCACGGGGAGGAAGTCGCGGGCCCCCGGGAGGCACCGGGGCGGGGCCCGCAGCGCGGTCCTGGGCCGGGATGACTTTCCGCGCGACAAAACCCCTTTTGTCCGCAGAAATAAACGCGGAAGTCCCAGAGGGCGGGCTCCCCGGTGCGCGTGCAGCGGGGGTGCGGCCCGCGCCGTCCGGGCCCCCTCCCGCCGCGCCGTCCCCGCCGTCCCCGCCGTCCCCGCCGTCCCCGCACGCACCGGAAGGACCCGCGGAGCCCGACGGACATGGAGCGCGCCGCCGAGCCCCCGCGGGGCGGCGGGGCCGTCGCGGAGCCCGGGGAAGCCGAAGCCAGGCCTGAGGCGGCGCCGTGGGCCCCGAGCAAGTTCCCTCCGCGAGCTCTGCTGGGCTCCGCGAGGACGCCGCAGTCTGCGAGGCCCGGCCAGGAGGACGCCGCCCTGAGGGCGCTGCACAGCTTCGCGGGGGCGCCGGGGCCTCCGCTCGGGGGCCCCCGCGGCGGCTCGGGCTCGGGCTCGGGCTCGGGCTCGGGCTCGGGCTCGGGCTCCGGCTCGGGCTCCGGCTCGGGCTCGGGCTCCGGCTCCGGCTCCGGCTCCGGGTCGCCGCCGGCTGAGGCCCGGGGGCCGCCCGACCTGGGCCCCGACGGCAGGACCGCGGGGGCCGACGCGGGGCCGGGGTCGCAGGGAGGTCAGGGCCGAGCGGACGCAGGGACGGCGCCCCCCGCCCCGCAGCGGCTGCCGCTCGGCGCCCCGAGTGTGAACGGAGACGGCGCCACCTTGGTTCGAGGGACCCTCGTGAGCACCACCAGCGACTCCGACTCGGACGACGGCGGCGGGCGGCGGCCGGAAGGGGGCAGCGACGGCCGCCAGCCCCGGGCCCCCGGCCTCGCCCCGGAGCCTTCCCCGGAGCCCGGGGGAGGGCCACGAGCCTGCGGGGAGCCCGGCCCCGCTGCGGAGGCGGCCGCGGCCGAGCCCCGCGCCGACGGTCCTCGAAGGACTGCGTGTGGCCCGGGCGGCGGCCCGGAGCCCGGCGCCGGGGGCCCTCGGACGGGGCGCAGCCCCCGCAGCGGACGCGCCGGGGGTCCCCGGGGCCCCGTCCTCCCCGCGCCCAGCGACCCGGCCGTGCCCGCCGGCGGCCCCCAGCACGCCTCGCCGGCGCAGGCAGCCCCGGGAGAGAGGCCGCTCCAGCTCCCGGCCTTCTTCAGCGGGCTGCGCGTGCTCAGGAGGGGGGCTGCGGCGGGGCCCGGGGAGACCATCCCCGAGGTCAGACCGAAGGATGCGGACTTGGCCTGGCTCAAGCTGACGCAGCCCGTTCACAAGTCCCTAGCGCAGGCGGGGCCTCAGGCGGGGAAGGCCGGGGAGCCCGCGGGGGAGCCCGCCGGGGAGCCCGCCGGGGAGCCCAGGGCCGCGCGCACGCTCCTGGAGCAGCTCTCCCAGCTGTTCGTCCTCGACGTGCCCAAGGCAGAGGACCCTGAGCCGCCCAGGAAGGACGAGGTGGGCTGCAGTGCTGCCCAGGAGAGCCAGGGCGGCCCCACCGGAGTCCAAAGCCAGGGGGGAGAGGTGAAGCCCAAGCCTCCAGAGACAGCCCTGGAGGCCTTCAAAGCCATATTTGTTCGTCCCCCCAAAAAGGGGCCCACAGCTGACACCTCAGAGCTGGAGGCTCTCAAGCGCAAGATGAAGCATGAGAAGGAGTCTCTCAGAGCTGTGTTTGAAAGATCCAGGTCAAGGCCAGGGGATGGTCCCCCCGAGTCCAAAAGCGTATGTAGAATTGGGTTACGTATTTTGTCGCAATGTGCAATGCTGCCGTATTGCTTTTTCAGGTTTCCTGTCAAAGTGAATCCCAGTGACCTATTGTTAGCGAGTGTCTTGTAGGTGAAAGAGGATTAGGATCAAATCGTCCCTGTGAGGAGTCAAGCGAGCGACTTTTTTCTTCCTTGTATTTTTCTGGAGTGTTCTAAGAGGGATATACAGAATGATGTGTGGGTAGAAAGGGGAAGCTGTCGCTGAGTTTAAACACTGATAGATTTTTTTTTTTTTTAAACATTTTATTTATTTGAGAGAAAGAGAGAACATGAGAGAATACCAGCGGTAGAGAGGGAGAAGCAGGCTGCCCGCTGAGCAGGGAGTCCAATGTGGGGCTTGATCCCAGGACCGTGGGATCATGACCTGAGCTGAAGGCAGACCCTTAACCAGCTGAGCCACCCAGGCGCCCCTCATAGTAGATGTTCTTGTGAAAAATTAAGCAACACAAGGAAGCAATGCAATGGGGAGATATAGTCCACATTCCCTTACCTCTTAATTATAACTCTGCAGAAACTCCGTTTTAACTTTGAAAGCCTGTCATTTGGCAAAATATGAGTTTGTGACATGATAAAAATGTTCCATGTTGGTTATAAGGCATCCTGATCACCGGGTTTGGAACAAGACCTGGTTTTAATTCTAACTCTGCCATTTACTGACTGGGTTGACCTCGATCACCTCTGAGCCTCCATCCTCTCATCTACAAGATGAAGAAAATCATCACCCTTACCTACACAGGAGTTGTAGAGTAAGTGAAGTTGGCACATGGTAACCACCTCATTAGTGAATTAGTGTTACTAGTAAGAAAATCAATTCAGGTCACTTACAAAGACTAGCAAACAACCTGCCAGTAGATCTTAAACATTCATAAGAACAGTAGAATTTTAGTATAATCTCAGCATATAGTTATCATTCCCTCTTGTGTAGTTGATCATTTAAGGTGTTAAAAATTTAAAAATCTTTTGGAAACATTCTTAGAATGTAGTTGAAAATTAAACACAATCTAGCATTCTCCTAGTTGTAAAAATCAACCCCTATGAAAATGGCTTCAATATGAAGGCTATATCATTTACTTAAAGGAAAGAAAAAAATCAGCAGTGTCGAGTGCTTAGAGAAATGTATCTTGACCTACAGCTGATGTTCATGGAAAATGCAAAACTAGTCTTTATATTATAAATAATCCTGGAGTTGTTTGAGACCCATGTATAATCATTCCTATAAACATACCTGATTATAGAACATTTATATCTGTATCTTCAGCTCAGAGTTTGTGATTAAAAAAGAAAAAGTTATAAGCATCATCTATTAATTGTATCATACTTGGCCTTCAGGGGGTTTTGTTTTGTTTTATATTGTTGTTTTTTCCACCCTTACTGATTACTTTACCTTTGTGGTAAAGGGTCACTCTGTAGTGCAAGGTTTCAATTACAGTGAATGAGTGCACTGGGCAACTGGCCATGAAAATTAATTTTAGAATTAGGGTTAGCATGTTTCAGGGATTAATTCGCCCTGGCCACATTTCATGTAATATACTCTTTCCTTTACCTACTTTTTCAACAGCCTGACCACAGCCCCACTGAGCAGGACGATAGGACTCCAGGCAGACTCCAAGCTGTCTGGCCACCCCCAAAGACAAAGGACACAGAAGAAAAAGTGGGATTGAAGTACACCGAAGCAGGTAATGTGAAAAGAAGCCAGGTACCCATGGAAAAGAATCCTTTGCTGCAGTGGCTTTTAGTGGCTGGCTCGGTACTCTCCAGATTTGAGTGTGTGTTTCACTGCAAAATGTAAGGCTGAAGGCTTTTCTTTTTTGTGGTGCTGTTCAAGAGAACCTTTGCGCAGTTATCATTAATGAATCTCTTAGAGATGAAAGGTGAAGGCTGTGGAATGAATGAAGGGCAGCCCGTGTGTAAAGTAGGAGGACCTTTGGGGAACAGAGGAGGTGGATTACACATTCCTCAGGAAGCAGGTGGTGGGCTCTTGTCCTGTTGTGAGCTGGCAGGGCTGCTGGAAGAGGCAGAGAATGATTCTCCAGAGCTGCGATCTGATTTGTTGTCTGTCTCTGAGAATGCTTTCGAGCTACGGGAACCTTGTGCTGAGTGAATGTACAGAGCCTGTATCGGTTACTCTTTGGCCTTTTGTAGACAAAGCTTTATTTAATGCATGGCCAATTTTAGAGCAATCTAACTCTCTGGAAACCTTCCCAGGAGCTTTGCTTGAATATATTAAAATGGAATGGGCATCAAGATTTTTTACTCTAACTGAAATGTTCACACGAAATTAAAAAAAAAAAAAAGAGCATGGTATATCTGAAATGAATATATGTGTTTATGCAGTTCCGGTGAAACCTGTTTTCCTCCTGATATTTGAAGATTACCTATGCAGCCTTGTATGTTGCTGGTTGTCTTGGGGTATGGGTGTCCTTGAAGATTGGCCTAACCATTTATAGAAAAATGTTTTCCGTTCCTATTCACTGGTAGACATAAATGGATCAAATTTGGGCTGGTTTAGTAATATGTGGGTTTTCTGCAGTATGGTCAGTTACTTCAGTGTTTGAGAACACAGATGCATGTTGAATTGGCAAATGAATCTTCAGATGTACAACCTGATGGCTCTCAGCCTCTGTTTACACGATTGCAGACTTTTGACCGTCCCAAGACACCTACTACTTCACAGCATTTTTTTCTGCAGTGCTTGACTTACAGAATGGAAAGTATCATAGCCTTAGTGAAAAAAATATGTATTGCTGTTCCAGTGTTCTTACCCACAGCTGATTTTTCCAAAATTGGAGTGCTTGCAGTTGCAATCATTGAACCACCTATCAAGTTCTTATGATCTGTCACAGTTTGAACGATTAAAAGTTCTGAAGTTTGCTTTAATACAAAACCAGAACACTGTGAGTTCTTATTCCTGGTTTGTATTTGTGAGCTAAGTCTTGTTCCTACCAATAGATCATGGTAGTCTTCCTTGTCATGATGAGCATTTGCTGAGTAGAGAAGTTAACTAACTGTCAAAAATGGTTTTTCAACCCACTTCAGGTAATATTTTGGGGGCATTTACACCTTTACAGAGATTCCTTAGTCCATTTCCAGAAGCTCAGAGGAATACCCGAGATGAGGTAGTTGACCTCATCAGTGGCTTTCCCAGTCTTTGCTTGTCATGCTATGTATTCTCAGAGCTTTCTAAGGTC
This sequence comes from Canis lupus dingo, assembly GCF_003254725.2. Classification (NCBI taxonomy): domain Eukaryota; kingdom Metazoa; phylum Chordata; class Mammalia; order Carnivora; family Canidae; genus Canis; species Canis lupus. Next base: position 2,071,121 of record NC_064272.1, read on the forward strand.
TGGGATAAGATGGGGAAGGGAAAGACAGATAACAACAGTGCTGCTGGATGAACTATGATAGCATAGTGACTGAGAGGGCTGGCTGTTGTCTGAAGAAGGCATCCAAGTCCCCAGCCAGTTCCCAATGAGTGACAGTACTTCCTTACCATCCTCCCAGGTCTGGTTCTCAGCTCCCTCAGAGCCTTCTAGGTGCTCCCTATTCTGATGTCCTTTTGGTGGGTGTCACATAAGATACCCCATGCCTGCAGTAAACCTATTGTTACCCTATTACTTGATATCAGCGGAGGGTTCCCTTATCATTTATTGCTAATTATCAAAGTTGCTAATTTTGAGAAAGTTAACATTTTCCCTGTGATTTTCTTAAACTGCTGTTGAGAAAACTTTTGGTTTGTTATTTAAAGCATTTTGTGGTATTTCCACTGGTTTCCCTCCTTGCCTTTAGGGAAACATACAAAATTTGCCACTCCGCAGAGTGCAAAGAAACAGTGAAATTAGATTCAAGATATTTCAAGGTGTTTGAAGTCTTGTGCTTTTATATCTTCAGTGTTCTTTATTTTTCCTGGGGTATACAAGAATCTAGCATTCCTATTTTAAGTGTATTGTTGAACTTCTCTGCTATCAACATTTAAGCCCAGTCCTTGGCAGAGCTGGGAAAAAGAATGTGTTTTTCATCACGAGTCCCACATTGTCCTTGTGCTGCCCTCAGCCACTTTAGACTTGCCATTGCTTAGATTTTCCTTTATACAGTGTTTGTTATTCAATGGCTTTTTTTTTTTTTTCCTGAGAGCTTAAGAGATCACCTAATACTGTAAACTCACCTTTTGTTCAAGGATAAAAAGAAAGCAGATATCCGAAAACTTGTCCCTTTAGACTATGGCTTCTGGAGTTCTCTTAGCCGTATGAGGGTAGCTGACCACTGTTGTTGCTGTCCATTGCTAAGAAGGCTCTCTGCCACTTCTAAAACCACCAGCATCATCTGTAGCTGCTGACACTGTAACTATCTCCCTTGGCAGATAAAGCTTTTGGCCCACCAGAGCCTCCAATGCCTTTCTGATAACACTGCACTCACCATCAAGGACACTTCTACTACCAAAGTATGAGCTCTTGGAACCTTGGTGATGTGCCAGCTAAAAGAATCACCGGCACCCATCAGAGCCATTATGTAAGAGCCTTGCCACTGGTGCTGGAGTTGACCTCTTCAACTCAGTGAGGGGCTCCTGTTTTAACTCACTGTTCCTGAATTGCTCTGCTCAAATGAAAGTGCATTGTTTTCTCCCATCTCCCATGCTGTGCTTTCTTACAGTATTATCTCTGCAATTCTTTGTGTTTGGGATGCCTCACAATAATTTGGAGTGGAGAGAGCACTCCCCACACACCCCCGTGCCCTGTTCCTGGCACTTGGAATTGAGACATTCTGATCGACAGACCCCATAATCTTTTTTTTTTTTTTCAAAGGTTTTATTATTTATTCATGAAAGACACAGAGAGGCAGAGACACAGGCAGAGGGAGAAGTGGGCTCCCTGCAGGGGAGATCCCAGGACCCTGGGATCACGACCTGAGCCAAAGGCAGACGCTTAACCACTGAGCCACCCAGGCATCTCGACAGACGTCATATTCTTCTTAGAATTGTCTTTCTTTCTTTGGGTAAGGAGTTGGCTCTTGAAACAGGATGTGGGATGATCTTGTTTTTTAGGAGGAATCTCTTTCAGTGGGCTCTTCAGATCCTTAAATGGTTCATCAACTTCTGTTGAGTCCATACCACTTTACTATGCTGCAATATCTGGATTCAGTAAACTTAATTAGCTTTTGAAGCTTGGGGCAAAGTAAAACTCAATCAGAGCAATATGAAAAGGTGTGTTGTAAAACATACAAGGGGCTACCTAAGAAAAATGTCTACCTTTATATTTGATGTGGCCAAAGCAGTTTCTCTCGTGAGAAATAGATAACTACTGTTCTCTCCCTGCTGTTTCTCTTCTAATATACTATTCTGTGCGTGGTGAGGTTATATAAGGGTTCGTAACTTGCCCAAAGACTTAAAAAACAAAACAAACAAAAAAACTGGAAAGCACAAGGACCTTGGTATCATAGAATCATTGAATCATAACATTAATATAGGGTTAAACTTATTTTTATCTCAAACAAGAATGAATTTTTCTAAGCCATAGCATGTCACTTTTTTTTTTTTTTTTTTGGTTTGTGAAGTGTAAATGCACTTAGCCTTATTTTATTTATTTATTTTTGGAGAATTACGTTTATCAACCAGGGTTCTGCCAAGAATCAGGAGACCCAACTCAAACTGGATGATTTGATCAAGAGTTTGTTAGAAACTCTTTATAAAGGTAGGGGTAGCATTTAGGAAAAGCACTAAGAGCTGGAGTAGCATCTGGCACTACTAATAGAAACTTTTAAAACCCTAGACTTGGAGGAGTCAAGGGTAGGAGAAGCCCCTGGGGAAACCCAGAATTTCAGAGGGAGGCTGAGTGGTATGGCTAGGGCTGCCCAGCAGGAGCTGTGGCCTTGAGTAGAGGGATACAGCTGATCCATGGTGTCTTGACTGGAAAGGATCTGTTAAATAAATAGCTTGAGTCTCTTCTTTGTCTTGTCTCGTCTCCTGCCATCGTTCCCATGGGCCAAGTCCAAAGACAAATCTGAGGACTCAGCCATCTTATGTCATTCCTTAGGACTGCAGGCCCTAGAATAGGGCACGGAAGGGGGAAGTGTGGATCTGTAGCAGCACATATAGGATACCCAGCACCTTTATACTTCCAGCAGATTCCAGGTTAGAGAAGTTCCTAAATCTCCCCAGTCTACATGGAGAATTGGCACACATTTATCTCCATCACACCTGACCACACAGGGTTCTAATACAATAGCATGAAGAGAAAGCTCTCTTTTTTATCCTATGGGAGGATTATGTCTTCTGCTTTGATCGATTCTTAGAAAATATGATGCCCATCATTCAGAGCCTTGCTCTGTGAGTACCTTCTTTATCTTCGTGTAGAGAGTTTGTTTACTGATTTTCTCTAAGTTTTAAATGTTTCCATATATTACTAAGTAGAATAATACATTTTGGAAATAACCAGAAATATCACAAATCAAAAGGAACTTTCTATAATTCTGTTTCGTAGGGAAGCCATTGCCAACATTTTGAATTGTGAAAGGCCAATGTGAATTGAATACTTACAAAATTTTTTTGATCATCTTATAAAGGCTGCTTTTCACACTTGAAAATGTGACTCTATTCTTTATTGACTACATTTTAACCCTGGCTATATTTATAGACCTTTAGTTTTTTAAGGTATAAGTAATATGGAAATAACAATTCTATAAATATTTTTGTTCATAAATGTTTAATTATGGTAAATTTCTTGTGCTAGAATTGCCAAATGAAAGTATATGCCTTAATGCTTTCAATGTATATTAATTGCCACAGTTAATTTTTTACATAAATATATTCAGTGTGAAGACAGTACTTTTCAAACATTGGAAAAATATTTCCATCTTTACCATTTGCTTTTAACTTGTCCAATGTGAAAACATTTTAAATATTTGTGTATAGTCAAGTCTATTTTCATTTTAATGTGTAACTTTTCTTTTTTGGCTTAAGAAGACCTCTCTTAATCAGATCACCTATGTCTTCAAATTGGTCAAGTGATTTTTTTTTTTTCTAACTTTTCTTTCTTTCTATTTTATATCAAAAATTTGTTTTGGTGCATAGCTTGAGGCAGAGATCTAAGATCAGGGATCCCTGGGTGGCGCAGCGGTTTAGCGCCTGCCTTTGGCCCAGGGCGCGATCCTGGAGACCTGAGATCGAATCCCACGTCGGGCTCCCGGTGCATGGAGCCTGCTTCTCCCTCTGCCTATGTCTCTGCCTCTCTCTCTTTCTCTCTCTGTGACTATCATAAATAAATAAAAATTAAAAAAAGTTTAAAAAAAAAAAAAAAAGAGATCTAAGATCACTTTCCCCTCCCCCAAGGTGCTAATTTAACAACAGGCTTCTAGCATAGTTACTCTCTATGCTAAGTTTGGGACTGTTCAGGGCTTTCTGTTGTCTTTGTGTTTATATTTTGTATGGGTGTCTTAATAATTCCAGCATTTCAGAATCTGTTCGTTTTTATGCAATTAAAAAAAATGTTTTTGGCTTGCTTATTCTTCCAGAAAACATTAGTTTGCCCTGGTTTCAAAAGGATCCATTTAGGATTTTTACTGGAATTGCATTAACTTATGAATTAATGTGAAGGTAGAAATGAGAATGGAGATCTTGAAAATGCTTAGTATTTCTATTCTATGTGTTTTTTTTTTTTTTTTTTTTTTTTTATGATAGGCACACAGTGAGAGAGAGAGGCAGAGACACAGGCAGAGGGAGAAGCAGGCTCCGTGCACCGGGAGCCTGACGTGGGATTCGATCCCGGGTCTCCAGGATCGCGCCCTGGGCCAAAGGCAGGCGCTAAACTGCTGCGCCGCCCAGGGATCCCCTATTCTATGTGTTCTATTGAGAAGAACACATCTTCTCAAACTATTCAAATTTTCTTTTTTTGACTCAGTAAAAAATATTGCCTGATTTTTTTCTAAATATATTCCTAGGCATATTATTTAAAAAAATATTATATGCATCTCGTGATTTCATTTTTCCTAAAAGTCAAATGCATTCCTGAGAATCTAGTGGTTCAAGTAATACCAGCTCTGAGGCCATGGCTGGACTGAGTGAAGGCTGCATTTTGAATTGACTGACCGGCTGATACCAGGGGAACTTTACCTCTATTTCACTCTGGTTAGTGATTGTGAATATTCTGAGGTTTCTTTAAAAATCTAACAAAGATAGAAAGCCATGGAAGAAGACACTGCAGTTAATTTTGCGTATAGACTCTCTTTATCCCTGGACTTGCCCCCTGCCCCCTCCCCGTCTCCCCCACCTGCCCAGGTTTAGATGAAGAACCTTTGATGTAGAAGCTCAGCCCAGAGCTGGGCTTCCTTTCCTGCTCATCTCCTATTTTATGTTATGAAGGATGACCCGAAATATCTAATTATTTATTAAGAAATGTAAAAACATATTATCATGGTGTGTGCGTTAGCCTCCTGAGAGGAAATGAAGTTAATATTTGTGAGTTTTACATTAAAATGGTATTGTGCATTAAAGTGGTAGTATTTGGGAAACTGGCAGTGACTTAATTACCCATGGAAGGAGAAAATACCCAGAAGAAAAGAGCACTTATTTTTTTCTGAAACAAGATGAACTATGCCCTTCTGGTTTCTCTTCCAATATACATCTGGAAAACTCTTCTCTCCACTGGCTGCAGCTCCTGCCCTGGGGCTGGGGGATGGCATATGGACTGCCCTGCTGAGAGTGAGCACCGCAGCTTTAGTAGAAGAGAGAGAACCAACCTAGCGTGCCATTATGGTATTGCGAGTGAGCAAGCTGTCAACGCATGTGGCATTTCTTAGGGCTTACTCATACCATCTTGGAGTAGCTCAGGAACATCCCTCTTTAAAGTATTTTGGTTCAGATAGGGAAATAACCCATCCTTCAACTTAATAAATATCTGCCTACTTTCTGGTTTGTTTCTAATTTTGGTTCCCTTGGTTATATAGGATAGAGCTGTTTGCTATGCTTCCTGGTGAGTCAGACATCCTTGCTTACCAGAAAGAGCTATATATATATTATTTTATTGGCCTGCTGTACTTTAAAAAACTTCTCCATTCATAGCTGACAGGCTGCATTAGCTATGAATATATTTTCCTTTAATGTCCTGAATCTAGATAAATGATCCCAGGTGTCTTCTTTCACGACCTAGGCAATAGGTTTATTCATTGTGTATTTTATAGGCCTTTGTGACATGTCACCATCATTTGGATGGAGTTATGGTGATAGTCCAGAAAATTGGAAGCTGTACAGACTACAAAGCAGAAAAGTCTTGCATTTTGTGGCTATAGAAAATAGAGTATAAAAAAAAAAAAGAAAAAAAAGAAAATAGAGTATATTAGGGAATGAGAGGTGATTAGAATGTGTGCTGGGCTTCTACTTGCTATATAGCTGGGAGCCATGGGGAGGGAGATAGATTCTTCCAACACAAATGAGAGCAAAAGTTTGATACAAAGCAGAAGCAATGGGAATTCCAAAATGTGGACCAGGGTCTTGGGAATTTCATGTTGTGTTCCCGGACTTTAGCTTGGTGGGGGGAGTAGAAACAAGAGAACAAGAGATTAAAATATAGAACCCCAAATTATACAATATTGAAAACTGAGAGCTGCAAACACTTTAGAAATCATTTAGTTCATTGTATTCATTTTCCGCATGAGAGCCAAAGAGGTTATGACTTCCTGAAAGATACACATAATTAATAAGAGCTGGAATTACAATGGGAAGAGACGAATGGCTGCTTCAAGTCAGGGAGGGGCTGGAGAGAGATGAATTTTTTTTTCTCCTGCCAATGTACTGACATTTAAAGATCCAACAAACAAACAAACAAACAAACAAACAAAAAACATGGGGGGAAAAAAACACATGGGGACCAGGAGCACTTAAGAATTATGATGGTTATTTAAAAAAACAAAACCAAAAAAAGATGGGACCTGAGTGAGTCAATCTGAATAATAAAGGAGGTTGTAGGTGTACCCTACCAGCTCATAGCCACAAAAATTGACTGGATCATTTCATGTTGCCTTTTTGATGCCTAAAAAGAGGAGGTTTAATATTATTTTTAATGCTGCCAAGGCTCACAGAAGCTATTCAAAGCAAATAAAAATGCTTTAAAAAATGCTCTGGTGGGATCCCTGGGTGGCGCAGCGGTTTGGCGCCTGCCTTTGGCCCAGGGCGCGATCCTGGAGACCCGGGATCGAATCCCACGTCGGGCTCCCGGTGCATGGAGCCTGCTTCTCCCTCTGCCTGTGTCTCTGCCTCATTCTCTCTCTCTCTCTCTGTGACTATCACAAATAAAAAAAAAAAAAAAAATGCTCTGGTTTGCAGATTCTTGCAGAGTTCAAGTGGAGCTCATTGTTGGGCCACAGTTTATGTGCTAATGTACACAGTATGTATACATGTGTTTAATTTTAGGAGCTACTTGAAAAAAACATTTTTATTTTAATGGTTGTATGTATCAGTAGTTTTATTGTGTCACAGAGAAAACAAGGACTCAAATCTCCTTCGAGGCTTCTTTTGGGAAGATGAGAATTAAGTTTGTACCATATCCTATGACACATCTTTACATATGCCTCTGCATATTTTTCTTCTTCCTTAAAAACCAATCCAGGTGGTTCCTTTTTCTTCTCTTTCTCAAATCTCCATCTATTTGCAGCTGTCAAGTGTTCTTCCTCTGGTTCTTTCACCAAGCAGCCCCTCCAGGCCCTGCCTCAGCATCCTCCCCTCTAGCTCGCCACCATACCTTTCCGTCTGCAGCCCGTTTGGTTCCTTCCTCTTGTCCTCCTCTCACAGCCATCACCGAGCTCAGCGAAGACAAGGCAGCCACAAAACTGTAAAACTTTTCCCGCTGTGCAGAGAGACCAAATTACTGTCTCTCAGAGAAATAACTAAAACACGAGCCTTCAATGTTTAAACTCTTGAGTGTTTCCCTCCAGATAAAGGGAGACACTGGATAAGAGAGTGAGAACATCTCATGAGAAAAGTGAACTCAGAAACTGACCAGGGAATTCTTGAGGACAGTCCTAAGTTTGGAAATAAACCTTTGCTGACGGTGCCATGAGTTTGTGCATCACGCGGACTTGAGCATGGAGCTTGGCTCTCTGCCTTGTAGTAGCTGTGACCAGTTGCTATCCTCATACAAGTGAGGATGGTGATGATAATTGTAAATAGCTATTGTACAGATAAATTGAGATCATTGTGGTGCTATTGAACTTTATATATGGGCTCTTTTATTTTATTTTTATTTTATTTTTTATTGGAGTTCAATTTGCCAATATATAGCATAACACTCAGTGCTCATCCTGCCAAGTGCCCCCCTCAGTGCCCATCACCCAGTCACCCCAAACCCCCACCCACTTCCCCTTCCACTACCCCTTGTTCATTTTCCAGAGTTAGGTGTCTCTCATGTTTTGTCTCCCTCACTGATATTTTCACTCATTTTCTCTCCTTTCCCTTTATTCCCTTTCACTATTTTTTATACTCCCCAAATGAACGAGACCATGTAATGTTTTCCCTTTTCCGATTGATTTATTTCACTCAGCATAATACCCTCCAGGTCCCTCCATGTCGAATCAAATAGTGGGTATTTGTCGTTTCTAGTGGCTGAGTAATATTCCATTGTATACATAAACCACATCTTCTTTATCCATTCATCTTTCAATGGACACCGAGGCTCCTTCCACAGTTTGGCTATTGTGGACACTGCTGCTATAAAAATTGGGGTGCAGGTGTTCCGGCGTTTCACTGCATCTGTATCTTTGGGGTAAATCCCCAGCAGTGCAATTGCTGGGTCGTAGGGCAGGTCTAGTTTTAACTCTTTGAGGAACCTCCACACAGTTTTCCAGAGTGGCTGCACCAGTTCACATTCCCACCAACAGTGCAAGAGGATTCCCCTTTCTCCACATCCTCTCCAACATTTGTGGTTTCCTGTCTTGTTAATTTTCCCCTTTCTCACTGGTGTGAGGTGGTATCTCATTGTGGTTTTGATTTGTATTTCCCTGATGGCCAGTGATGCGGAGCATTTTCTCATGTGCATGTTGGCCACATCTGTGTCTTCCTCTGTGAGATTTCTATTCATGTCTTTTGCCCATTTCAGGATTGGATTGTTTGTTTCTTTGCTGTTGAGTTTAATACGTTCTTTATAGATCTTGGAAACTAGCCCTTTATCTGATAGGTCATTTGCAAATATGTTCTCCCATTCTGTAGGTTGTCTTTTAGTTTTGTTGACTGTTTCTTTTGCTGTGCAGAAGCTTCTTATCTTGATGAAGTCCCAATAATTCATTTTTGCTTTTGTTTCCCTTTCCTTCATGGATGTATATTGCAAGAAGTTGCTGTGGCCAATTTCAAAAAGGGTGTTGCCTATGTCCTCCTCTAGGATTTTGATGGAATCTTGTCCCACATTTAGAAATTTCATCCATTTTGAGTTTATCTTTGTGTCTGGTGTAAGAGAATGGTCTAGTTTCTCATTCTTCTGCATGTGGATGTCCAATTTTCCCAGCACCATGTATTGAAGAGACTGTCTTTCTTCCAGTGGATAGTCTTTCCTGCTTTGTCAAATATTAGTTGACCATAAAGTTGAGGGTCCACTTCTGGGTTCTCTGTTCTGTTCCATTGATCTATGTGTCTGTTTTTGCGCCAGTACCACACTGTCTTGATGATCACAGCTTTGTAGTACAACCTGAAATCTGGCATTGTGATGCCCTCAGCTATGGTTTTCTCTTTCAATATTCCCCTGGCTATTCGGGGTCTTTTCTGATTCCACACAGATCTTCAGATGATTTTTTTCCAACTCTCTGAAGAAAGTCCATAGTATTTTGATAGGGATTACATTAAATGTGTAAATTGGCCTGAGTAACATTGACATTTTCACAATATTAATTCTTCCAATCCATGAGCATGGAATATCTTTCCATCTCTTTGTGTCTTCCTCAATTTCTTTCAGAAGTGTTCTGTAGTTTTTAGGGTATAGATCCTTTACCTCTTTGGTGAGGTTCATTCCTAGGTATCTTATGCTTTTGGGTGCAATTGTAAATGGGATTGACTCCTTAATTTCTCTTTCTTCAGTCTCATTGTTAGTGTATAGAAATGCCACTGATTTCTGGGCATTGATTTTGTATCCTGTATATGCGCTCTTTTAAGGCCAGTTTTTATTGAAGTATAATATACATGTGGAAAAAAGATCAAATTTCAAGTGTATGGCTCTGAGTTGTAAACAAAGTGAACATGCAAATCAGGAAATAGTACGTTACCTACCTCCAAAAACCCCCCAGCTTGCCCCCTTCCAGTAAACCACAATGAACCCTCCTTCAGAGGAAACTACTATCCTGATTTCTGACATTATAGATTAATTTCACCTGCTTTTGACCTTCACTTAAACTGACTTGTTTTGTGTCTGGCTCCTTTCCCTCAACATTACACTTGGGAAAACTGGACACATTGTCGTGTGTACCTATAATTCAGTTATATAGTATTTCATTGTGTGAATATATCATAATTTATTCATTGTAGTGATGGTGGACATTGGTGTGGTCCCCAGGTTTGGGCTGTTACGATTATGTTGCTGTAAACTTTGTTGTATAGGTCTTTTGGGGGCACATAGGAACAATCTCTCTTAGGTATATTCTTGGGAGTGGAACTGTTGGTCACAAGGCATGTCTGTATTTAATGTTAGGAGATGATACTAAAAGTCTTCCAAAGTGATGATAGCAATTTTTTTTTTCTTCCACAAATGCAGCAGGTTTGTTCATGATGGCCATGGAACAAACCCACATGTCCATCATCAGGTAAAAGGGTAAACAAACTGTGTACATACAGTAGGTAATAGAATACTTCTCAGCAATCACCACTGATACACTCAATAGCATGGCTCAATCTCCAGACCCTTATGCTGAGCAAAGGTAGCCAGACACACAGGAGTTCATACGGTCCATTTCCATTCATCAAATTTACTAGGATAAACAAAACTAACCAATAGTGACAAAAACCAGATCGGTGGTTGTCTGTGGCTAGAGTAGATGAATTGACTGGACAGGGATGTAAGGGGACATTCTGGGGGGACATAGCTGATTGTGAGGTTGAACCCTGGGATTCACTTGTCAAAACTAAACTGTATACTTAAAGTTGAACATTATATTATTATACCTTTATAAAACTAATTTAAAAAATTTTCTATAACCGAATGCTCTCCTCAATCATTCCCAGAGCTATATTTACATATAGCCTTACTTAGAGACTCATATGGGCCCTGTTCTAGAATAATATCACCTTATTCTCAGTAATTTTTCTTTTTGATTGGATTCTTCATTTTTAAAGCTTTCCAATATTACTTTCTTATATTTGTTTTCATGATGTTAATAATTTCCACTCCAGTCATCGGTACATCACAGTTCTGGTTGCTTCATACCTTTGCCAACATTAGGTGTGGTTGGTCTTTTTAATTTGAGCCATGCTGTTTTTTATGTGTGTGTTTTTTTTTTTTAAGATTTTATTTATTTATTCATGAGAGACACAGAGAGAGAGAGACAGAGACACAGGCAGAGGAAGAAGCAGGCTCCCTGTGGGGAGCCCCATGCAGGACTCATCCCAGGACTCCAGGCTCATGACCTGAGCCAAAGGCGCCCAAGCCATTCTGTTTTTAATTCGTGTTTCCTGATCAAGTATTCTTTGATATGCTTTTTGGCTCATTGGGTATTCAGGTTCACTATTCAAGTCACTCGTCTGACTTTAAGAGATTGTCTATCTTTTATTATATTGTAAAGAAGTTCTTTTTATATGCTGCATATGAGTCCTTTGGTTAATTGTGTTGGACATGTTTTCTTCCACCTTTTCTCCTCCTTAATGGAGCCCTTTGATGAATAGAAATTCTCAGTTTTAGTACTGTCTTGTCCTTATGGTTAGGCATTTTGAGCCACTTTCAAGTAATTTTTATCTTAACTCCATCATGAAAATATTCTCTTCAGTTATCTTAGAAAGGCATTAGTGCTCTTCATTTAGACCTCCGATATTCATGGAATTAACTTTTGTGTCGGAGTTGAAGTGTGTGTGTGGGGGTGTCAAGTTTGTTTTTCACATACCCAAATTATCTTGAAGTTTTTCCTAAAAAAAAAAAAAAAAAAAAAAAAAAAACCACCTTCCCCTGACCACACCAATTCTCCATTCTGTTCTACCATTCTCTAAGCTTATCTAACCTTGTAAGAGTTTAACCCTGTGTTAATAACTATAAATTTGTAATAAGCCGTGATCTGCTAGTGGCCTCTTACCTTGGTTATTCTCAGGTCTTTGTATGTCCGTATGCGTTTTAGAATTTTTATCAAATTTGGCATGGTTTTGATGACATTGGCATCCTGATAATACTATGTTTTTAATTCCATAAATATCTTTACATAATGAAATAATTACTTGAATATAGTCTTCTCTAATTTCTCTCACTGTTATCGTTTTATTTGTAAAGGTCTTACACAATTTCCTTTAAACTCAAATTTATTCCTAAGTATTCTCAAATTTTTGATGGAATTAAGCCTATGTTTTTTTTTTTTAAATTCCATTTTCTGACTTTTTTGTTAGAATCTCTCTCTCATTGACCTTGTATTCAACTATGTATCTTGCACACCTGCTACCACATGGCTGTTTTTATTTTGGAAAAATAAGGAGATCTGGGAGTCTGGGTGGCTCCATGGCTGAGCATCTGCCTTTGGCTCAGATCCCAGAGTCCTGGGATCGAATCCCATATCGGGCTCCCCGCAGGAGCCTGCTTCTCCCTCTGCCTGTGTCTCCGCCTTTCTATCTGTGTGTCTTTCATGAATAAATAAATAAAATCTTTTAAAAAAAATGGAGATCTTTCCATGACAATACATACAGAGCATTTCCCTTCTACCTCATTTTTTGAAATGCCTACAGAGTAGTCAATAAAATAGTAACTGTAACGTATTGAACCATTCTCATATTGATCTTCTTATTAAAGTTTTTTAACATTCTACACAATTTCATGAAAGCATGCTTGCATCTATGTTGTGCATATCTATAAGTACTTTGATAGTTTAGAAGCAGAATTTCTGTGTTAGAGCCCTTACCCCTTTTAACCACTGGTATTTATAGCACAATTGCTCTCTTAAAATATTGAATCAATTAATACTAAACTTAAGCAAGACTGGCCATTATTCACCCTTTACTAATATTCATTGAATTTTTGCCAACATGATGTTGAAAGTGCATTGTATTGTCTTTAATTTGCATTCCTCTAATACTAGAATGGTTGGACATCTTTTCATTTTATCTCTTGTGACTTCCTTTCTGCCCTTTTCCCTTTTGTAAATTGGGTCATTAGTCTTTACTCTTACTGTTTTGAAACAGTTTTTTATATACTAAGGGAATTAATCTCTTGACTTTTTAAAAAAGATTTTATTTATTTATTCATGAGAGACACAGACACACACAGAGGGAGAAGCAGGCTCCATGCAGGGAGCCCAACGTGGCACTCGATCCCGGGTCTCCGGGATCAGGCCCTGGACTGAAGGCGGCGCTAAACCGCTGAGCTACCGGGGCTGCCCCAATCTCTTGACTGTTGTATGTATTGCAGTCATAGTTTCCAGCTTGCCGTGTTGTTTGCCTTCTGTCTTTCATTACGTGGAAATGTTGTTTTATGTAGTCATAGTCCTGTCTTTTCTGGATTTGTTGGTGGTGGTTCCTTTTAAGGAAGATTTCCCTAACTTAAACTGTAACAATATCCTTTATTGTACCTGTATACTTTAGCTAACGCACCCATATGTTTGGATTTTTTTTTTCCAATCTAGAGTCAGTTTTTGTGTGCAGTATAGATAAGGATGTGTCAAGCCTGGCCATGTGCTGTAATAATTAGGGAGTTTGGGCTGTGGAATCTAATGTCATGGGGTTTAATTTTAGGCTTCAGCAATTATTGAGGCAAGTTAACTACCTTTACTGGGCAAATTATTGGGCAAGCTAATTGATGTAGTTTCCTTCTGTGTGTGTGTGTGTGTGTGTGTGTGCACGCGTGTGTGTGTGTTTTAAGTTGTTCAGTAGTCAATGAACTAATGCATTTAAAGACCTTAGCACAATGCCTGGCAAGTTGTAAAACCAAAGCAAAGTAAGCTGCTCTTAGTTTTGTTTCTTCTAGGTTGTTAACTACTTGCTCCGATACCATTTAATAGTTACTGCTCTGCTGATGTGGAGTGCCATCTCTCACATATGTAAATTCCTTTCTATCTGCCAACCTGTTTCTAGATCCTTTAATATTTCTGTTTTGTTTATCTAGGCCTTGTGCCAATTTTTATGTCTTTGCAGTTGATGTAGTTTTAAATTTATTTAGTTGTCTGGCAATTCAAATCACCTTAATTTTTTTTTTCCATCTAAATTTTGTTTGGGTAGTTGTGTATATACACTGTTGAATGTGAACTGGAAAGTCAGCTTCTCAAGATCTGTGAAATGATCCCAGTGGAATTTCATATTATTATGCTTAATTATATTAAAATGTAGATCAATATTAGGGGGGCCTAATAATACTGAGTCCTCCTATTCAGAAACATAATTTATCTCTTGATCCTGTTCAGGATTTCTTTTATGTTCTTTAGTAAAGTGTACAGTTTTCTTAGAGCTTATGCACATTTAAATTTCTGCGTATTTGATTATAAATCGGATCCATTTCTCATTATGTTTTAAGTTTGGTTTTGTTGATATAGCAAGTGATTTCCATGTTTCTAATTTTAACTTTTTGTAATTGTATTGGTTCTACTAGTCTTTCAGTTGAGAGACTTGGATTTTTTTTTTTTTTGTAGATAAATTATGACAATTTCTGTTTCCATCTTGGCTGTTAAAATTTTTTTATTATTTTATTCATTCAGAAGCGTTTATTCATATTTTATATGTGTAACATATAATGGTTTACATAATAAAATGAGTAGGCATTGACCATTTTTAAGTACAGTTCAATGATGTTAAGTATATTCATATTGCACAGTGGATCTTTTTCATCTTGCAAAACTGAAACTATACCCATAACAGAACTCCTCATTTCCCCCTTTCCCTCACTCTGGCAAGCACCATCCTATTTTCCATTTCTATGAATTTGACTACTCTATGTACCCCATGTAAGTGCAACCATACAGTACTTGTTTTTTGTGTCTAGCTTATTTTAGCATAATGTCCTCAAGGTTCATTCATGCTGTAACATGTATCAGAGTTTCCTTTTTAAGGCTGAATAGTATTCCATTCTATGCATATACTGCATTTTGTTGATCATCCATCCATTGATGGGATATTGGTTGCTTCTACTTTTTTGGCTATTGTGAATGATGCTGCTATGAACATGACTGTACAGATATCTCCATGAGATCCTGTTTTCAGTTCTTTTTGGGCCTATACCTAGAAGTGGGATTGTTGGATCATATGGTAATTCTGTTATTTTTTGTGGCACCTCCATACTGTTTTCCCCAGCTGTTGCATTGTTCTACATTCCTTCCAACAGTGCACAAGCATTCTGGTTTCTCCAGAGTCTTGCCAACACTTGCTATGTTCTGAGTTTCTTGTTTATTTTTTTAATAGTAGCTGCTCTGATCCATGTGAAATAGTATCTCACAGTAGTTTTAATTTGCATTGGAGTCTTCATGTGCCTACTGGTCACTTGTATATCTGCTTTGGGGAAATGTCTATTCAAATCCTCTGCCCGTTTTCAATCAAGTTTTTAGCAGTAAAAAAATAAAACACAAATTGTACCTTTCTTTTTTCTAGTCCTTTTCTACTGCTTATTTACCTCCAAAACAAAGCTGGAAAAGTAGTGAATAGGAGACATTGTTGTGTTATTTCTGATTTTATAGGCTTCCTTCTAATGTTTACAGTTAAGCATTATGTTGGTCACAGATTTTTGGTCAACAACTTTTATCAAGTTAAGGAACATTCTTTATAGATCAGGGTTTCTGTGGTAATATCGCAAAGTAATTTGAATTTGCTATATTAAATTCAAGGATATATTTATTGAAATGACCATTTGACCTATGTAATTTTCTTTTTTTTTTTTTTAAATTTTTTTTTTTAAATTTTTTTATTTATTTATGATAGTCACACAGAGAGAAAGAGAGAGAGGCAGAGACACAGGCAGAGGGAGAAGCAGGCTCCACGCACTAGGAGCCCGATGTGGGATTCGATCCCAGGTCTCCAGAATCGCGCCCTGGGCCAAAGGCAGGCGCCAAACCGCTGCGCCACCCAGGGATCCCTGTAATTTTCTTTATTCTGATTATCTAGTGATTACATTTTAAGTTTGTTAGTGTGGAACTATTTCAATATTCTTGGGCTAGTCCTATTTCATCATGATGAAATACTGAATTTGATTTGTTGATTTTCTGGTTATTTTAAATAAGGAAAAGTCTTAGCCAAAAATAATGAATTCTGTGAATTCATGATAAAGAAAACTAACGGAGGACATTTCCAATATTTTAAGTAGCAAAGTATATGATGACTACAGCAAAGCTCTAGATTTGTTAAAGTAGAAATGACAACCAATTAGTTTTCAGATAATCTTCCTTGTTTTATTCTGATACTATCTTTTCCTAAATATTAAGATTTCTTCTTCAGTGTACCACCAATCAAGATAAGTAGAAAAGAACTTTGAAAAAAGCTGCTATTGTGTGTTGAGCTACATGGCATGGCTAGGATGATTCCTAGGTGGTTCTCTTGACTTAGAACACATATTGTATCTTGTGTTGTAATCTTAGAAAGTATAGGTAAATGCCTGTGACATCAGAGTTAGTGATGCTCCTAGATTATCTCTGTTATTTAGTAACATCTAGCACATTATTAGTGTTGGTGTTGAATCCATTGATGTTATTAGTTGCACAATTACAAATAAAAATGTTTATTTAACAAATGTTTACTGAGCATCTACTATGAACTAGTAAGTGTGATGAGTGATTAGAATATAAAGATGAATAAGACAAGATCCTTGCACTCAATCAACTCATGCCTTTTTTTCCTTTCCTCTTTTAGTAGAGGGGCAGTAGGTAGGTGACAGAGTACGGTGGCAGAGGTGATATGTAAAAAAAGAAGTACAACAAAACATTTACATATACTCCTTGGTAAGATAATACACACATTATGTACGTACAATATTATGTATATATACACACACACCCACACACACACATATATATATATATATATATAATGTATTTTTAACGTTTATAGTAGACCACATAGAAAAGTACAGTCAGTCCTATCTAGAGTAATTAGGGTGGGCCTTCTGGGCAGATTTGGAAGACAGTAAGCTGGATAAGTCAGGTAGAGGCAATGTAGACCAAACATATAAAGGAAAGACAGAGCAGGGTTTGTTTGAAGAACTGCAAGTAGTTTATTATGATCAATAGAGAAGACACAGGAAATGATATGCAAAAGCATTAAGCCATATCTTTGGGGGAGCCATTAAAAGATTTTAGGCAGGGGAATAACAGGTCCAAATATGAGTTGTAAGATTGCTCTAGAGGTATTGAGGATGATTATGGAATAGGATGGAAGTGAGTGGGTGCTTGGGGACGTAGGAAGATGAGTTTGGAGTTCTTTGTAGTCTCCAGAGGATGGATGATAAAGATAGATTTCTATCTTCTTGTGAATGGATACATTGAAAAAATTCTTTATTTATGATACTGATTATGAAATCAGAGTTAATAAAAATCAGTTTATACTTTTGGTTTCATTTTAGGTGATGACTTATACCTCTTGCTAAGCCTATTTCCAGGGCTATTAAAAAGAATAAAATGAGAAAATATGAATTAAAATCTTTTCCCAGCCTGAATGACTGTGGGATTTAATAGTGATATGTATTATTAAATACTATGTTTATAGACTATCCAGTTTGTGGATAAAATATGTTCAGCTCTAGGCCAACTTGCCTGAAACTCACATAAAATTAGTTGCATAATTTACCTCAGTTAATATTCTCAACAGTCTATTTCTATTTTAAACATTAAGTAATTGTCATGATTGCAACACTGAGACAAAATAACCCACTGCCATACCATGAGGGTCTCCATAATGAGCCACTCACTTTCTGAAGACATTAACTGCTCCTTCTTTGTCAAGAAGATCAATAGCATATCTTTTGAAGTTGGTTAACTGTTTACCTCTGCCTTTTTATCTTTCAAATTCTACCCATCCCACCCTGACCCCCAGTCCCAGCCTTGCTTCCTTTAGACAACCTTTGACTCCCACTCTCTCTAGAGCCTTCTGAATTCCTTGGTCGCTAGGTACTGCTCATGATAGGTCTTTTATTGTTGCGTTTTCAAATCTTAATATTGTTTAACATTTTGTGTTTGTTTTATCCCCCAATTAAGTCTTTCTCAATCTTGAGTGTGTGTGTAGGTGGAGGGGGTACAAGGAACAACTGGGGAGCCTGCTAATTCAGATATCTAGAGTAGGCCCATGAATCTGCCTTTTTCACAAGATACCCAGGCAATTTGGATCAGCAGTCTTCAAACTGGGGGGCATAGAAAAACCTTCAAAGGAATAGAGTGGGGGATAGATAATTTTGAGCAAATTACTTTCCAGATTCTCAGCTTTCATGAGTACTCTTAATTTTTTTTAAAGATTTTATTTATTTATTCACGAGACACACACACACACACACACACACACACGAGAGAGAGAGAGAGAGAGAGAGAGAGAGAGAGAGGCAGAGACACAGGCAGAGGGAGAAACAGGCTCCATGCAGGACTCGATCCCAGGTCTCCAGGATCACGCCTTGGGCTGAAGGCGGCGCTAAACCACTGAGCCACTTGGGCTGCCCGAGTACTCTTAATTTAAACGAGCCATTCACCCAATTTATTAAAGGCATAAGTGCATAAGTCTCACCTATTCTAAATCTTGCTGTACCTTCCTCAAGTATAAAAACCTCCAGGGTATCAAAAGATAATTGCAAATAGTAGTATCTGGGAAGGCTTCCTTGTTAGAACATCAAAAAAAAAAAAATCCATTCTATTCATTCATTCCAGGAAGAGAGTAAATATATTTCCAATTAAATTTTAATGTTTAATAATCACACGAATAGGTTTTCATGTACTGGGTGTTAATAAAAAATTTTGATACCTCAGTCCAGTAGGAAACCGGGAGCTAAAATTCTGTGATCCTGGAAAACTTTTAAAAATCGAATTATTTTTGTATTTGTATTCTATAGAAATTATGAAGGTGAAAGATAATGGACATTTAAACATAAAACTATATGACTTTGGGATAAGTTCTGGAAAAAACTGAAATGTTTCGAATGATGAAAAAGAACCATGTAAAATTTCTGAATTTTTAAAAAAGATTTTATTTATTTATTCTTGAGAGACACAGAGACATAGGAAGAGGGAGAAGCAGGATCCCTGCAGGAAGCCTGATGTGGGACTCAATCCCAGAACCCCGGATCACAACCTGAGCCGAAGGCAGACACCCAACTGCTGAGCCACCCAGCATTTCTAAATGTTAAAGCAAAGTTTGTTCACAGCCTTTTAAAACAGATAATGCTGAATGGCAAGTCATGGTGTTATTGCATTCCATTAGATACATTTAAAAGTGTAGTGGCTTTATTTTTAAGGTATCAGTATTGACAAACCCCTCAGAATCTGTCCTTTGTAAATGTTTAAACTTATAATGAAAAACTTCAGATTTCAATTTCAAAGTGTATGAGGAGTATGCTATTTTTTGGGGAAAAATTTTAGTGGGTGCATGAGCAAAAAAAGAGTTTGAAGAGCCCTGTTCTCATTTACACTTTGAAAAACACTGCCTCTGAATCACCTGTGACTGAGTTAAAACTATAGACTATGGGATCTGATCCAGGAATGACAATATACCTGATAACAGCTGACATTTATTTAATTCTGAGTGCCAAGTGAAAGTGGTGCATTCATTTCTACAGAACGTGTCAGTGGTATTTGTCTTTCCTTGTGGTTTATTGCCTGGTTTTTAGTGGCTATAACTGGAAACTAAGGTTATGAAGGACACTTTCCTCACCAACAAGCCCTGCTCAGAGAACCTGCTCCCCTCCCCTGCTACCCTGCACCTGTGGAGTCAGCTGGTCTTTATAGACTCTGAGAGGAAGCTCACTCACACTCAGATCAGCTGCGGTGTGTTGGAAGGAGAGCGGGAACGTGGCTGTCTCTACCTGAACTAAGAGATTCTATCCTGTTGTGCTGCCCCTGGAGAACCATCCAGCTTCTGTTGTCTGGGGTATGAGCTAATAATCTTCCAGAACTCTAAGACTGGTCTCTGAGAGGTCAGCAAGAAACGAGTGCAGTGCCTGTCTTACTATATTTCTTAATTGTACTATAGATCAGGAATAAAATAAATCAGTTACTGCAAAGTTCAAAGTCATTAAAAAAATGTGGTTACAACCTTGATAAGATATATAGGACAAAGAACAGAAGGAAATATAGCAAAATGTGAACAGTGGTTGCTTTAGAAGGGTGGATTTTCCTTTGTTTCCTAAATTCTAATACTAAATATAAGCATGCTTCTATTGCCTTGATAATTTGAGGGAGGGAATATGAGGCACTCATAAATGGTACAAAAGGGTACTCTACTCTTGTATTAGTATTTCCGTATTTTATTGATAATAGTAATGAATTTTTACATCTCCTGAGACATACAGAAATGACTAAATGTACATGGATTAAATAATTCGATTTTAATGTTTATTTTAATGCAGTGTAGTAGATAATTATCCTTATTTTACTGATGAGACTATTGTAGCTTGTTAAAGTTATATACTTTTCTTGGGCTTTGCAAAACTAGTAAAGAGAGGAGCCAATACTTGAGCCTAGGCAGTTGGCTACAGAACCAATATTTTGTGCTATTGAACTGACAGACATGTCAGTTCATAGCATGCTGTCTCCCTTCAAGATAAAGGAACATTTCTAAGAAATGGGGATTCACTTTGGAATGAATAGAAAGAAAGGAGTATGGAATATACAGTGATAATGAATGGATAAAATCTCTTAACATTGGTTTCTTAAATTGCAAAGTATTTAACTTAATAGACATTCAAATGAAGCATTTCAAATGAAATTGTTTGGTGGTGTTGCTTGAATGCTTCCTACACGCCTGCTATTATGTGCTAGACATTTGAGTTACATCTATGAATCAAAACAGAAAAAAGATTCCTGCCCTCAAGAAGTTTACATGGGGGTGACGGGTGGGAATAGTGAATACAGATAATAAAGAACTATGGTAAATAAATTATATAGCATATTAGATGGTGATAAATGGTGCGGGAGGGGGGGAAAGCTAGATAAGAAGCAATGGGACTGTGGTAGTAGGGTTTGTTGCAGTTTTAGATAGAGTGGTTAGGGTGGGACTCATTGAGAAGACAACCTTTGAGCAAAGATACAAGGCAAGAGAAAGAGATAAAGGAATGCCCGGAGAGGGAATGGCCAGTGTGATGACTCCTAAGTATGGGATGGGCATGGTATGGTCTGTTTAACTGGAGCAGTTAATCCACTAGCCAGAAGGAGAGATTCTTAGCCTGGGATCTAAGGACCTTTGAGGGGTCTAGGATAGAATTTTCAGGGGTTTATTAACTTGGATAAAAAAAAATGTCATTTTTATCTTTAATAATAACATCTAACTGAAATCAAACATTTCTTTCAACCACAAACGTAGGCCAAAAACCTTTGTGACCTTGTCAGAAATAGAAATCACAGATAGTGTCATGTTATATTATAGCTGTTGCTATCATAAAATATGGTTTTGTTCATCACCACGTCACATCAGAATTATGTTAGTAGTTAGGCCTGCCACTCGATCTTATTATTTAGTGACCTAATAAAGGAATGCATCTGTTCCTGTGTTACAATTAAAAATATTTTGACAATTCAGTTGGTTTCCTTTATGATCTGTTGTATCTGAGAAAGGGTCCATAGACTGCCAACTGCCAAAGGGGTCTATGGCACATGCACAAAAAGATTAAGGAATCCCTGGTGTGCAACACTGTTGGCCCGTGTAGGACATTGTTTGACACCGACGTCTGTGCTGAGAATGGAATGGGGAGCTGGTAGAGAATTTTGAGCAGGGCAGGACATGAGTAACGTTTGTTTGCAAAAGCTCACTCTTTGGCTGCTGTGTTCACCTCCAGTGAGGCAGCAGGTAGACCCAGGGTTGCAGTTACGGGGTTATAATGGTGATTCAGACAAGAGATTGTACTTGTTCAGGAGATGGTAGCTTGGACTACAGTTGTTAGCAGTGGATGCAATAAAAAGTAATTGGATTCTGGATTGATTTTGGAGATAGAACCATCAGGATTTAGTGATAAATTGGATGTGAGGAAAAACAGGGATGATGTCAGGATTTTTGACTTGAGCAATGGAAGGATCAAATTGACATGGACTGGGGGAGAAGACTGGGTGTAGAGGGAATATCAAGTCTTTCTTTCTTTCTTTCTTTCTTTCTTTCTTTCTTCCTTCCTTCCTTCCTTCCTTCCTTCCTTCCTTCCTTCCTTCCTTCCTTCCTGTCATTGTTTCTGATGTGAAACTTAGGATGTTGATTTGACATACACAAGGAAGTGTTAGCAGGCATTTGGCTTTGTGTGTGGAGTTGGGGAAAAGGGTTTGTAAGCTGTGGATATACATTGGGAGTTATTTGCACATATTGGTGTTTAAAACTCAGGTTGAATGAGATGCTTGAGTGTAGATGGAAAAGGGGAACGAGGAGTGACCCACGGGAACTCCAACAGGAAGAGATTGAGACAAGGAGAAGGAATCTGCAAAGTAAATGGAGAAGGGGAGTCCAGTGAGGTAGGAGGAAAACCAATAGATCTGGAGTCCTGCATGCTAAGTGTAAAAAGACCTATCAAGGAGAGACGTAATGTGCCAAATGGTAGAGCAAGTAAAGACTGGGAATTGGCCACTGAATTTAAAAACAGAGGATATTGGAGAGTACTGGTGGGGGAGGGGGTGAAAGTTTAAATTGGAGTGGCTTGAAGTGAAAATGACAGTTGGAGACAGTTATATAGGAAATTTTTTTAGAAGTTTCATTGCAAAAGGAACAAAGTTGGGGGGAATAGCTGAGGGGGCACACAGAATTAAAAGAAAGCTTTCATTTTTTCCTGACTAGGATGAGACAAATAATAGCATTTTTATATGCTAAGGAGAGAGTTCCAGTAGAAAGGGGAAATTTGGTGTAGGATGAGGGAAGAGCTGCTGGAGTCATCTCTTTGAGCATATGAGTAGGGTAGAGATCTTGTGTACTAGCAGAGAGGCTGGCTTTGACAGGAGCATGGAAAAGCCTCTCTAGTAATCTGAGCAGAGAATGTGGGTATCTATGCTGCTATGCTGGGTGGGAGGATGTGGAGTTCTTGTAGCAGCTTCAGTTTTTTCAGTGAAGCAGGAAGCAAAGTTAGCCATTAAGAGTAAAGATGAAATAATAGGAATTGTGAAAACAGCTAAAAATACATACCTGTGTGCCAGGCACTGCTCTAAGCACTGTGCAAACATTAATTCCCATCTTCATAATAACCTTGTCAAGGAGGAAATATCATTATCCCCTTTTACAGATGAGGAAACAAAGGACACAGGAGGTAAAATAATTTGACCCAGGTTCTACTGCTCATGAGTGGCAGAGCTAGAATTCAAACCAGGCCTTCTGGATCTAGAGTCTGCTCTCTCAATCATAATGGTATCTATTGCCAGATTGACCTTCCAAATGGTAGTACCCATTTCTTTTTCTGAAGCGGTGACCTCCCATCCTACAAAATGGGATATTATACTATCTGCCTCTAAGGATTAGAAAAAGTAGGATAAAATGCTTAGCACGTTGCCTGGTTCATAGAAGATAGTAAATGTTGATGCTAACAATAGTTCTGGCAGCAGTAATCTTTTTGCTGATAATGATGAGGTCATTACCTTAGGACTCTATTGATTGCTTTTTAGACAACATTAGGTTTCATGATTTAAAGGTGTTTTTCAATTGAACAAAGATGGTATCTTAATCTTTGTTACTATTTCTTTGATTACTGGCAAGATTGAACACTTGCTGATACGTTTATAAGACATGGAAACAGCGATCTGACTTTGTATTTCCATGACATCTGTTCCCACAGTTACTGGGGCCATGAGCTGCAAAGAGAATGCATGGATTCCTGAGCCTGGTCTCCAACTTATTGGTTGTGAGAGCCAAGGGAATGGAGCCGGCAGAGGCTGGTTGGCTGGATGCATGTGGGGGCTCATGCAGCTCTGGCTTCTCTATTAGGGATAGCCATGAATGTGGCTCCAGGAATCACCTTCATGAAATGAAGCACATAATGACTGTTGGAAGAGGAGAAGAATAAATGTCGCTAAAGATGGACACTGTAATGGCCATGGGGAAAAACCTGTGGACGTGTGGAGATGAGTTGGTGCTGACTAGTTGGTGCCATGAGCAGTGGGTTTCAAGAAACCACTAATTAGGGTGGATCTCCTGGAGAGGACTGGGTATGAGTCAGATGTGCTCTGTGGAATATGAATCCTCTCTGAGGAAGTCCATGTCCTCAGGCTCGACCTGTAGCAGATACTCCATGATGCTGGCTCCTTCTGGTGGTGATGGCCGAAAGCTTAGGTTGGCATACCATGCTGTTTTTTGTCCTCTTCAATGACTATTGAGCTGGCATAGGGTTAAGAGTGAATTCTGTCACCAGGCTTTTTGGGTTCAAATCCTGGCTGTATTCCTTATTACCTAAGTGAATATGGACAAGTACTTAATCTGCGACTTGGTTTCTTTATCTATAATATGGGGTAATAATAACAATACCTCTTGCATAAAACTTTTGTGAAGATTGAGTTAAAAATATATTTCACCTAATGTATGATACACATTTTCCAGTTCTGTAATTATGTTGTGTTTTACCGTTGATGACATTTTACATTTATTATTGGTAGCATTTTCTTCTTTCTTGGTGGTACTTAAATACTGATGGATCTTAGAATCAATGCGTGTCTTGTGTTTGAGGAAATGTGTATTAGTAA
Organism: Canis lupus dingo; assembly: GCF_003254725.2. Classification (NCBI taxonomy): domain Eukaryota; kingdom Metazoa; phylum Chordata; class Mammalia; order Carnivora; family Canidae; genus Canis; species Canis lupus. The sequence goes on from NC_064272.1 coordinate 2,095,728, forward strand.
ATCATTAGACATGGGTTAGTAATAGAAAATGCTATATAAAGCATCATTTATTTGGTTTATAATCACAACCAGAACCTAATGATTCCACTAAACCCACAGGGATATTTTTATTGCAAGTTCCTTATCCTTGTACTGTGAGAGCTCTTAAAAGCAAAACAAAAATTCAAATAAGTCAGAATATCAGCGCATAAAGAGTCACATGATCTTTTGGTCCATTGGGGCTTCTGGGATGTATTATGTGACTTTTAAAATTTATTTTTATTTTTTAATTTTTTTGTATTATGTGACTTTTAAGGCTACTTTTCTTGTTATGCTCCACTCTTGACCCCCCAGGTTAGACCCTCTACTTTGCTTTTATGACCACGTGGACAACCCATTTTCAATACCAGCCTCTCCATCCTTACAGTGGTATTCTTTGCCAGTGCAGCCAGCTATACTCGATGTTCTGGACCTTACTTTTATTCAAGAGAGCTTTAATTTTGAAATTGAATGATAACATCCCCATTTCTGTCCACCACCTTCTGTTATTCCAGCTTTCCCCTTCCAGTTCTCCAAAAACATAGATCCCTTCTCTTCCACACAGGCTTGGCTCCAAACATCTTTCTTCATGCCTGTTGGCATCTCCTGCCTTCACTCCTTCCTAGGGCACTAAGATTCTCTCTGTTCAGCCAGATTCTTGGTGTTGTCCTTGATTTCATTACCTTATCACCTTTAGTAACATGCATCTGACAAAATCCCAGCCCTGGAGAGATCCAAATATTTGTTTCTTCCCACACTGTCCAGGAGCTCTGATATACGTTCCTGGCCTATGCTCTTCGCAGCACCTGCTGCTTCAAATATTTTCCACTTCCTTCAAGACCCCTAGTTCTTTTACTCTCCGTTTATTATGAACCTATGACCTCATTTCAAAGCCATAATGAGGCTTCAAAATATGGTAGAAAACATATTAGAAGTAATCAGGAAACCTGTGTTCTGAACAGCCATGTGACTACCCCCCCTCAAGTCAAATAATGTGTTTTTGCCTGCTGATTGAGATTTTATTTGGCTATTAGTTTTTCCCTATGTACTTTGCCTACAAAGTACAGTAGAGAGGGTTAGCCTAGGTGACTTCTGGTGACCACCTTTAAGAGTCTGATTTTATGATTTAAGTTTTGTGTGGCTTTTTTTTTTAAAGATTTTATTTATTTATTCATGAGAGACACAGAGGCAGAGACATAGGCAGAGATAGAAGCAGGCTCCCCACGGGGTGCTTGATGTGGGACTCCATCCCAGAACTCTAGGATCCATCCCAGAACCCAGAACCTGGGCCAAAGGCAGATGCTCAACCACTGAGCCACCCAGGCATCCCTTTGTATGGCTTTTAAAACTAGCTTGAATTTGCAGAAAGATTATGATAATATCATTTCGTTAGGTAAAACATAAGAATTCTCACATGTCATAAAAACTAAGAAGACCTGTTACCTTTTGTGATGGCAAATTTATCCTTTTTCTCTATTATTATTTTTGAATTGTGAAAATTACTTCTTATGGTTTGACCTATCATTCTAACCATAGGAAGGAGGAGAAACTCAAGAAGTGCCTTGTTTCTATAATAGTTAATCAAGACTTGGCCTTGGGGAGCCTGGGTGGCTCAGTCGGGTAAGCCTCTGACTCTTGGTTTCACCTGGGTTTATTATCTCAGGGTCATGAGATGAGCCCGGTGTGGGGCTCCATGCTCAGTGCAAGTCTGCTTGAGATTCCTTCCCCCTTCTGCTCCTCCCCCAGCTCGCATGCCTGTGCATTCTCTCTCTCTCAAATAAATAAATAAATAAATAAATAAATAAATAAATAAATAAATAAAATATTAAAAAAAAAAAAAAGACTTGAACTTGAATCTTAGACTGGGTGGGGGCTTTGCAGAAGAAAGATGTGTTTCTTGACCAGGTCCTATTCTGGAGTAGGTAGGGCTCTGTTGGCATCGCAGCCCTAGGAGCTTTGTTGCCAGACTGAGCTAAGCATGGCTGTGAAATGAGCTGATCCCTTCTCATGCTGCCCAGATGGTGCATTTCTAAATGATAATCTGGCAGGTTACCTTGGGATTTACCACTTAAGTGGAATTGCCTAAAAGCTCTTGCCTTTTTTATGCTTATTTTTTCCCCATCTGCCATCCCTTCTATGTATTCCCAACATTTGAGCATTATTTCTGGATGCTAGAATTTCAGGGGAACTATAGTACATCAAGGAAGAACCCAGTTCCTGTATAATAGCTTTTGGATCAATGCAGAATTAGCTTTCATGGCCTCATTAGCTTGGATAGAGGAGAGCTTGGATGTAGCAGCCAGCAGAGGAGCATACTTTTTAGAGTCAAGATGTATGTGTCACTTTCTAGCCTCATCAGACATCATTGTTTGGGGATAAACCCACGGATGCTATAGTTCTCGAGCTTGGCCGTATGTCAGAATCACTTGGAGTGCTGTCAATCCCAGTGCCCAACAAGCATCTCATATCAATTACCTCTGTCTCTGGGCTGGGATCTATGCGAAGTAGTTTTTAAACCAGCTACGTATTGGGTGATTCTATTACGTTGCCACAGCTGAGAATCTCTGACTAAGGGCATTAAATTGGTTGGCCTTCCCAAGTAAGCTGGTTGTATCTCCAGTTCATCTCTATTGATTTTTTTACTCTGGTAACAATGCAGCAAGATCAGAGGTGGTCAGCTGCACATGACTGATTTTCCAAAGTGTGTTGCAACCTCTGAGTAGTGACTGTATTTTGCCTGTGAATCAGTGTAGACTTCTCTTTATACGTTGTCAGTGGTATTCTGAAGTTTCTACAAGAAGGGAAAGTGGGTGATTTGTGTATTTGTGTGTGTGCATATCTTTGTTTTAGTTAATATGTTATTGTTTGTTCACTTGGAAAACTTGATAATTTACTTCATCATAACTTGGTGAGAAATTATCCGAAAGGATCAGATTACTTGGGGAAAAACAAAACTGAAAGTATTGTGAAACTAAACAGCATCCAGAAGATTTTTTAAAAAACGTGTTAAACTGAAATGTCTAGAACCAGTGTTTCTGGCTGGTGAAAAGGCTGGCATGCCAGTTGCCATCCTTGGGTATACACATTCTTCCAATATTTATACATTCTCAGCCCTTTGAATACAGTTCCCACTAAGAATTCTTAGAGATCCAAAAGTGGGATTGCCAGATAAAATATAGGTTGTCCAGTTAAAATGTGAACTTCAGATAAACAATGAATAATTACTTAGTATAAATAGGTCTTAAGTATGACATGAGACACACTAAAACAGTTATCTCTTATTTATCTAAAGTTCACATTTGACCAAGTATCCTGTATTTTTATTTTCTAAATCTGGCAACTCTGGAGATGTTGGCTGGATGGAGAGCCAGAGCACTGTGCAGTTCTTCTGGGCTGGATCTCCTCCATGTGACCTTGCCTCTCACCATATTCCTGCATGGAATATGTAGAAGCTGCTACTCAGCTGTGCAACCCACAGTCTTACTCTGCTGTCTTCCTATATGTCTGATAGGTTTTCCCATCTTTGGTATTAGGACTAAGAGACATAGGTTTGAAAAGAACCACACACGCACACACACAATCTGCACTTAAATTCTGAATGGTAGAAGCAATGTTAGTTGTGACCTACTTCCAGCCAGTAAGCCCTGTGGCAGGTGCAGTATGTTGTATTTGAGTACTTTTCCACCATTTGGGAGATGCAAGAGTCCTGTCTCCCTTAGAAACCTGGGCATGTGGCCTGGCCTCCTGGGTACTTGTCTGGCCTGGTTTACTAGAAAATTCCACTCTCAATCAAGTTAAAACTGGCTAGCTTTCACTTACCTCTCCAGAGACTGACCTTCACCTTCCTCTCCTGAGGTTCGTTTTGTTGGTCTTAAATAAAGGGCTCTGTCAGTTGAGTCGAGGCACAAGCTGGAACTTCTTCCAAAGTTTTCCATCGAGTCAACTAATGCTTATATGTGCCACCTGAAAAGGGTGGGGTGGGGAGGGAGGGAGAGAATGTGGGTGTTTCTTACTAGTACTGTATATATTAATTCTGTTTGAGGTGGGCAATTTTTCTCACTTGATTATAAAGCTAAACCCAGTCTTACGTGCACATAGTCTATACTGTGAAATTTTGGAGATAGCCGTTATTATATATAGAAGACAGTCCCGAATCCTGAATCATTTCAAACTTGTAGAAAAATAGCAAAAAATATATAGTATATGTATACCACCTGTATGTAAACATTTTGCCATAATTTCTTCAGACTTTTAAAAGCCAGGGTTGAGGCCCGTGTCACAATCCTCCTTTAATCCATTTTCTCTGCCCACCTCCCCAGAGTTCCCAAAGTTGGTGTGGGAGCCGCCCCAACGCAGAACTGTAGGAGGCGCCATTCCCAGGCAGCCTGTGTGTTCCTAGGCAATGTGCAGTGTGGGTTTTCTAAACCCTGTACAAACAGTATTAATGTATAAATTTTGATGATCATATTATTGTAAATGACACTAGTTTTGTCTCTTCCTAATTCTTACGTGTTATTTCTTCCTGCCTTGTCCCAGACCTCTGGCATAATATAGGAAAATAAGGGCAACAGTGGGCATTCTCAATCTTGCTTCCTGAAGTTTCCTATTACATTTGAAGTTTGCTGAAAGTTCTTGATAGATATCATGAATTCGACTCCCTTCTGTTAATGGAAAGTTGGCTTTTCTTCTTTTTAAAATCAAGAATGAATGTTGAACTTTATTAAGATATTTTTCTGTGTCATTCTGTATTGTTTTGAGATTTTGAAGTAATGGTTTTTCTCCTTTAGTATATTGTGGTAGATGTCACTGATAAATTTTCAGATGACATGTAATTCTTGCATTCTTAGAATAAACTCTGCATAGTTGCATGGTTTATTTTCACACATCACTGAACTAGCTTTGCTAATTTTTGTTATTTTTAGTCTGTCCTTTTTCTGTTTTTAATTGCATTATAAAAAGAGAACATGGGGGACGCCTGGGTGGCTCAGTGGTTGAGGGTCTGCCTTTGGTTCAAGGTGTGATCCCGGGGTCTTGGGATCGAGTCCCACATCGGGCTCCCTGCATGGAGCCTGCTTCTCCCTCTGCTTGTGTCTCTGCCTCTCTGTGTGTCTCATGAATAAATAAATAAAATCTTAAAAAAAAAACAAAAACAAAAACATGGTCTGTATAATAGTATTCACTTTGAAATTTTTAAAGAGATTTTCAATATGAATCATCAGTTTTTTGCAAATATATGTGCCTAAAAAGGATGTGTATTGTTGATTTGTTGGGTTCTGGGTTATATATGATCAGGGTTATTAATTGTATCAGTCAGTGTTTTTATTTGCTTGATTTAGTAATTTATGATGGAGGGGTATTGCTAGTCCCCTATTTTACTTATTTCTGTCAGTTTTTGCTTTATATATTTTAAGAGTAAGGTGTTAGTTGCATTCAAGGTCATGATTATACCTACCACCTAACTTAAGAAATAAAACATTACAAATGCATTCGAAGCATTTTGTATGCCCTTTACCATCCCCTTAGGTGAAATTGTTTGTTAATCCCGTGTACTTCTTTATACATAGGTATACAATCCCCAAACAATATATAAAATGGTTATGTGTTTTAAAAGTCTTTAAAAAAGGCATCCTCCTATGTGTATTTTTTGGTGACTTTTTCTCTCAGAATTATTTGTTAGATAATCTGTGTCAGTATGTATAGCTCTAGGTCATTTATTTTATTTTTATTTTTTAAATTATTTTTAAAAAGATTTTATTTATTTATTTGAGAGAGAGCACAAGCAAGGGGAGCTGCAGAGGGAGAGAGAAAAGCAGACTCTCCGCTCAACAGGGAGCTGCTGTGGGCTTGATCCCAGGACCCTGAGCCACCCAGGAGCCCTGGTTCATTCATTTTAATATCTGCATAGTATCACTTTGAATATATCACTCGATATTTTCTTAGCTGTTTTGGTGATACAAATTTAAATTTATTCCCACTTTTCATGGTTAGGAACAATGCTTCTAGTAAATGTTCTTTTTTTTTTTTTAACATTTGTGCTCATATGTGAATGCTTCATCAGGAGTAAATTTGAAGTAGCGTTTTTGGTTTTATTGGTGTATACCTGTAAATTTAATATTGACAAAATGATCTTTAGAGAGGCTGTAGCAATTAATGCTCTCATCAATAATGTGTGAATTCTCATTCTTCTTTCTTACCAGCAGTTGGTATTAGCAGACTTTTTAACCATTCCCAGTCTGATGTGTGTGACATAATATCCCATTGTGGTTTTAATTTGTGTTGTTTTGAAGCCAAGAGAGTTTGTTCTTTTATAGGCTTATTAGATATTTGGAGCTCTTCTTCCATGAATTGACTGTCTGTTTGCTTATTTTTTTTTATTCGTTGCTTCTTTTATTTCTTTATGGTATCTGCTTGTTCTATATGCTAATCTTTTATCAGTTATATGCTTTGCAAATGTTTTATCTATGTATATAGTGTATCACTTTCTAGCAACTTAATATACATCATTTTGGTAATTTTAATGCAACTCAATTTAAAAATAGATTTCCCTCTTGTTAAAAAATCTTTTTTTAAACCCCAATTTCATCAAGATACTCTAATGTCCTTCCAAGGTGTTTTTTTTCCCCCTTATGCTTTTCACATTTAGATTTTTAATCCACTGGAATTGATTCTTCTGTATGGTTTGAAGTATGAATACTTCTTATATTTGGATTAAGAAATAATCTACCCTTTCTCCACAAGTTTTGATATACATTCAGTTTCCTTATGTGAGTGGCTCTATTTACAGTCTTTATTTCCTATTTTATATGGTATATTTTGTTGTCTGTGTACCAATGGCAGAGTTCCTCAATTATGACTTTTTTATTATCCTTGTCTTTTCTGTGCTGTGTTTTTCATTAATTATCGTGTTTTTATTCACAAATTACTTCCTTGATTGTGCCAGCTTACCTAGCTTTTCAACTTTTAATTTCAATGAGTATACTTTACATTCGTAATATTTATGAATTCTTTAGTTACCTACTATTCTTTTTTAATCCATGGTGTGCTGTTACTGTCATTGTTCATAATGGTTGTTTTTATGTTGGTGAAGATTCTAAGCATGACAAGAATACTTGTAACATGTTTAATATTTAAAACTCGTGGGATTATATTTAATATTTAAATATATATTTAATATTTAAAACTTTAATACTTATTGTGGGATTTTGTGTTTCAATATTTGGTTTTGTTGCCTATGTTGACATTTAGCTTTCTTCACATGTGCTGGCAGCTTGGTTTGCAGGCTCCCTATTTATAGGTTGCTTTAAAAGAAAAAAAAAAAAAAGACAAAAAGAAAATAAGTTATCCCTCCACCTTTATGCTTGTCTATTTTGCAATTGTCTTAGCTGGTCCTTGCAAGGTCCCCAGACCAGAAGTTGGTCTTCCATTGGTGTTTGGGGTTCCCAGGCCAAGATGGTGATATGGGTATTGCAGATTTAGTCACTGGGGACAGGAGTGGGCACGGTTTGGAGTCTGGTCTTCATCCCTGTCTGTATCCTCCAGTTCAAGCCTCCAGATAGCAGTTGACAGCAGATTCTTCTATCTTCCCTTTAGCTACCCTACTCCTCCTTTCTCACTTTTTCTTTTTTAAGATGTATTTATTTGAGAGAGAGAGAGAGAGAGCAAGTGAGCATGGTAGGGAGGGCCAGAGGGAGAAGAAGAGAGAGAATCCCAAGCAGACTCCATGCGGAGTACAGAGCCCAAGGTGGGGCTTGATTTCACCGCCCTGAGATCAGGACCCAAGCAGAAACCAGGAGTCCAACGCTTAACCCACTGCACCACCTAGGCACCCCTCTCCCTTTTTCTAAGCAGCAAGCTTGCTCCCCTCCATTTTCTACCCCGCCCCTCCCCGGGGGCCCTCTCAGCCCCTGTTGCTCTACAGAAACCTGACTCCAGGCCATCCTGTCCTCCTCTGGAACCGGGGCCAAGCACTTCGGGTCCAAAGTACTGCTTGGCTGTTCTTTTCCAATTCTGTTTCTCCAGGATGTTACTCTATTTTGGTTCTCATCTGTGACTTCTAACTTTCTTGCTTTGTATTTTAGATTTCCTTGTCATGCAGGTTTGGGAGAGACTGAAAAAGGTGAACCTATAACAACTGGAGGTCTGTTGGGTCCCTTAACTTTTTGGAAACCTGGTCAGAAATATCCCTTACTTGTTCTAGTTTTTCTTTTTCCTTCTTTTTTTTTTTTTTTTTTTTAAAGATTTTATTTATTTATTCATGAGAGACCCAGACACACACACACACACACACACACACACACACACACACAGGCAGAAGGAGAAGCAGGCTCCCTGCTGGGAGCCCAATACAGGACTCAATCCCAGGACCTGGGATCATGCCCTGAGCCAAAGGCAGACCCTCAACTGCTGAACCAACCAGGCGTCCCCCAGTTTTTCTCATCTAGTTACCATGTCCACACTAGTCCATCTTTCATAGTAAAGGAAAGCGTTCATTTCACACTCTGGTCCACCCTCCTCAGTCCCCACGTGCCCACCCCTGCAGAACCCTGTGTCCTGGTGGCTGAATTTCAAGTTTAAATATGAAGTATTGTGACTGCCACCTAATGGCAGTCATGGGGTACTTTCAGCCGTGGCCTGGATTTTATTCTGACAAGTGTGTGCCTCTCTAGATTTGCTTCCTGGCTTTGACATGCTACATGAATAGAAAGGGAAATATAAGTCGTAGGGAGCTTGTTATGTTCCTGGGGTTCAAAGCTGTTTAGTATCTCTCCTTTAACAGAAAATAGGGGTTTCAGAAGAAAACCACAGGGAAAGGTGAGTTATCCCGCACCGGGAGCTGGAATTTCATTGAATGGATGTCCCGGTGGTAAGCTGTCTAATGGGGCCTGGCCCTGAATACGTGCCTGGGGCATCTGGGTAAAGTCAAGACATATAGCCATGAATTTGCTGACCTTTGTACCTATCTTATACCATCACCTTGGGACATACAGACTCAACTGCTAAGTATTTAAAGGATACACATACCTTAATCATCGCCCGCTTCCCTTCAGTTTATCCTCTTCCCTAAGCCCTTTTCTGTCCGTTCCAGTTATTGAAAGCCTCTAAAGTGGTCTGAGTCTCCACATAGTAAGCTTAGCTGGACACTTAGCACGTTTATCAACTACGACTGCAATAATGCTGTGTAACAGGCTGTACTGAAACCTAGTAGTTTTCAATCTCAAGCATTTATTTGCAGAAGTCATCTGTGGTTCAACCGAGGCAGGCTGGGCTGTTGCACGCTGTGCACAGACTGGATGTGGCCACTGACTATGGTGAGGGCATAGGTCTGTGCTGTGGGCCCCAGGCAGACTGAGGAGTGGTCACCTGGGGTATGTTCTTTTGTGAAAGAGTGGGAGTGAAGGAGGCAGGCCAAACTGGGTGCAAGCAAATTTAAATGGTCTCTTTCCCATCATGTCAGTTCACTCTCCCCTAAGAGAGTATCTCCTGGGGCTTTTGGAGATACTCTGTATCCCAAGCAGAAAGGGCAGGCATGAGTGCATGAGTACCTGCTGAGCAATGTTCCAGGCTTTGACAGCTGTGTATCAAACAAGTGAATGGAATAAAATCTTTTAAGAAAACAAAAGCTTCATGTGTTAATACTTCAGTGTAAGTGCGAAAAGCTTCTAAGACAATTGAAAAGAGAAGTCTTGGGGATCCCTGGGTGGCGCAGCGGTTTAGCGCCTGCCTTTGGCCCAGGGCGCGATCCTGGAGACCCGGGATCGAATCCCACATCGGGCTCCCGGTGCATGGAGCCTGCTTCTCCCTCTGCCTGTGTCTCTGCCTCTCTCTCTCTCTCTCTCTTTGTGACTATCATAAATAATAAATAAAAAATTAAAAAAAAAAAAAAAAGAAAAGAGAAGTCTTTCAGGCTGGAAATGTGTGCTGTTCCCTTTCTTACACCCACCCACTGCCTCGACAGTGCCTGGCTTGTGGAGACACTAAACACATGAATGAAAGAGCTACCAGGCTTAGAGAGAAACTCCTAGGCTTCAAGAGTTGGGATAATCTCCCAGTCTATGAATACTGGCATTTTTATATTTCTGCCTGAAAAAATCCTAAATGTCCTTAACCACAGAGAGAGATTGAAAGATAAATTCCTAACCTCGCGGGATGTCTTCCAGCTCTTGTCCAATCATGTATTTTTCTGATAATGGAAACTAGTCATCTCCTTTTTATACCTATCTAGAACAACATAATGGCTACTTTCACTGATGATTCGTATAACTTCTACATGACCTCATCCTTTTTGAGGAGACAGGATGAATCTCTATCCAAATTTGATTCAGATGCTAAGATTGATGACTCCACACATATACCACACACAAAAGAGGGTAGGAAAACGTTCACTTACTAAAATAATGAGACTTCTGGGGAGAGCAGGCCAGAAAAGGCCTTGAAAGGAAGGAGACTGGTTTGGGATTTTACAGTGTTTAGGGGATAGAGCTGGGCTGAGGATCCCCACTTACGGGCAGTAGCTTGTGTGGTTCTAATTCCCTGCTTATGTCAAAGGCTCGTTATTTAGATTGTCCAGATGTGAGGCAAAGGGGACGAGGGAGAGGTATTATTAGCAGTCTGGCATCAAAAAAAAAAAAAAAAAATTTGGGCTCCTTATTATACACTTCCACTGTTATTGTTGCAGGTCCACTGATAAAGAGGTGTTATATTGATATTTATTTCAGGTGATGGACCTGCTGGCAGCTGTTGACTTGGATTATACCCCATTTTTTTCTCTGGACTCCACTGACTTTAATCTTCCTCGATTGTTTCTAACAGATACCAAAGCAGCGATCCCTGCCCTGACCTGTACAACTACATGCATTGTTTATGCATGTTTCCCTCCCATGGCGAGGGAAACAAATCTAGAAGACCTACCGTGTACCAAGAACAGGCCAAATGCTTTGCCCTCCTGAGCATATAAATATGAAAGCTCAAATTTTATTTTATTCTTAGGTATTGAAGTAAGTTGTCTGTGATTTTACCTTTGATGATCCAGCACCATTTTTATTAATGTTAGGGATAGTTGGAGAAAGTTTCTGCATTTGTTCTTGGGTAACTTTTTGTTTGAATTCATCCCTCAGTAATTCCCAAATGACATCTCTTGTGTACCAGCTCTGTGACTTGGAGCATATATTTATACATTTTTACTACTTTAAAAATTTTAACCTTTTTTGTACTGTGTAGGACTTTCTGTGTGAGTAAAAGTAACCTATCTTCAGAGGCAGTGGTTCTCAAACTATAGAATGCATCATGACCACTTGGGAGCCTTGTTAGAGCATCCTCTGAGTTTTTATTGAGTCTGGGGTGGGCCTGAGAATTAGCATTTCTGAGAAGTTCCCAGTGATCTTTAGTTCCAGAGACTAAACTTTGGCCAACACTATCTTATAACAGTAATATTCATGAAGTTGTGGGCTTAATGTGCTATTTTGATTTTTTTCCTAACATATATTAAAATAAATATTCACCTGTTAAAGTTCAGCTGTCTATTAGCCAAAAAAAAAAAAAAAAAGACCTCATATTGTGCATGCAAAGCTTTGGAAACTCTGACTGAATATTCTCCAGGTATAAATTCAGAGAAAGGATCCTTTGCCTTTAAGACTGAAGGTATGTGCTTTAACCTGTGTGTAGCAATGTGAGGCAATGGGTCAAGCCAATGAAAGGTGAAGGCAGTGCAAATTAGAATGCATGAGCAGGAAGAGAGCCACAGTTCTCATCCATTAGGGAATCAGGAATTCTCTAATTCTCTAATTCTCCAACTGTATGCATGATCCATTTCTTCCAATGGGATGTGTGTGTATCTGTGTAGGGGAAGGGTTTGGATACATGTAAGAGCATATAAGTGAAAACCAGATACAACCACAAACTGGTGGCCATAGTTCTGAAAGTCCCAATAGAGAAAATAGATGAATCATAATCACATAACTTGATGGGACCAGCCATTGTAACTCACACTGTTCATGTTAACCCTGGACTCGTCAAACCTCCCTGGGGTTAAAAATGCCCTAGGCCCCTTTTAAAAAGTTACAGAAAGGATTTATCAAGTCCACTAGTGATTCTAGTGATTGGGTGAAGCCAGCAACCTTTAAATGCCTGGGAACTTTGAGCATTGGTTGTACCTGAAGCTTACCCAACTATAAGAAGAACAGTAGTAGCAAACGAACAACTCCACAGGGCAAAAATCACAGGCTTGTGGGCCAGAAGGACCTTGCCGGCACTTACTAGCATTTGAGTTGGGGAAAGGTGTTCAAACTGTGTACCTCAGTTTCCTTATCTGTAAACCCACCTTGTGAGTGTGATGTGAAGATGTCATATATTAATTATCTGTCTCAAGTGCTTAGAACAGTTACTGAAAAATAGCACTCAGTGTTACTTGTACCCATTTATAATTAAGGGAAACTGAGTGGAACTCTAGTTTTGGTGACTACATGCCTCCCTATGTTAGTGAGATCACCTTCAATTCTGCTCTTGGTGAATTGGAAGATGCATACTCTCATGATACTCGGCAGAAAGCCTGTTTTGTTGTTGTGAGCTGATTGAAAAAAAAAAAAAAAAGAAGGTTTGTGCTACAAAAGGGATCCATTCAAATTAGATTAAGTACTTGACTAGAAAGAATTTTTTTTTTTTTTTTAAATGGAGGTAAGTTCTTAAATATTTTTCCCCAAAACGTTGAATCCTGCCGGTCAGGATCCTTTTTCCTATTTCTGTCTTTTCATATAATATATTATTTTCATAAAAATATTCTTCGAGCTTCTTTCTTGTGGGCTGGGTTAATTGAATTTATTTGTTAATTTCCTTTGGGCTAATGTAGCCTCCAAGTGGTCTGCCCTTCTCAAGCCCTGAAACTCAAAATCTTGATTTCTCTTTTTCATGTGGTAGTCCCAGAGCTACTGGAGACCAGGGTGAAATTCTCTTTTTAACAAACAAAAACATCCTTAGTCTTGAATTGAGATTTCTGCCTCACTACCCTCACGTCCGAGAAAGAAGGGCTCTACCTTTGCATCTGCAAACTTAGAAAATGTAGAGGAGGGGACTGCCACTAACTAGTCATGTTTGGAAACCACCAGTCTTGCCTAGACTCATTATTCTGTAACTTTTATATTCTCTTGTAAATCCATGGCATGAGCATTCCTTCTCAGCAATGGGGATGTGTTCTTTGCCACTTGTTACACTGGGAAATATTAAAAAATATTTGAAGAAGGGATGAGTCATGATTTGCTGGGTGTTAGCTTTGCGATAGTCTCCATCAATCTCTAAATTAGTCATAACTATATCTGTCACACCCTTACAGGTACAATTTACACAAAATGAATAATTTCAAATATATTCTGTGTAATTTCTATTTAGAATGTATATGTTATTTCCAAGGAGCATCAGTTTTGTAAGAAGGTTGGCTTAGCTACAATTTGCCAATTTTGTAAAGGCCTGGAATTGAGTTTTGATTATGCTTTTTTTCCTTACATTTTAATGTTAGGTATACATACAGAAAATGACATAAAACACATAGAGGTTAAAGAATAATTTTTCATTGACCCCCTCATGTGATGCCACCTTGCTCAATCATAACCCGACTCACTTTGTCTTTTCCTGGATCCCACCATTATCCTGACTTTTGTTACTATTATTTGCTTTCCTTTTATAGGTAATTTTTCCATTGATGTGTAGCCAGGATGCAGATTGTTGAGTAGGGAGGTATGAGTAGCTGCAACTTTATTAGAAAAATACCAAGCATTTTTCATAGTGATTGTACCAGTTTGTACTCTTGCCACGATTATGTGAGTATTCAAGTTTTGTCAGCCTTCCAGTATTCCTGATTACTAATGAGGATGAGTACCTTTGAATATATCTGTATTAGCATGTTGTCTTTTTAGGTGCCTGTTGGCATTTTTTCACCCATTTTTCATTTTTTTGTAGTTTTGTAGGAAATAATGCACATGCGTGTGCACACACACACACACACACACACACATGATTTTTGATTATTTAAGTGTATTTTCCCAATCTGTGGCCTTGTCTTTTCCCTCTATGATGTATTTTGGTGAAATGAAGTTCTTAATTTTAATGTAGTCAAATTTTCTTTCCTTTATATGTAATGCTTTTTGAATCTTAAGTTTTTTTGTGACCTGAAATTATAAAAATATTCTGTTGTATTGTCTTATTAAACATTTGTAGTTTTGTTTTTTACAGTTTAAGTTTTAATCACCTTAAAATTGGTTATTATCAGATATTAAATTGGGATCCAATTTTTGTTTTTCCATAGGCATATCCACTTTTCCTAACCAATAATTATTAGAAAGAACATTCTTAGTGTAAACAAAGGTCTTCCATGATACTTCTGTCTTGTAAAGTGACCATGAATTCACCATGTCTTTCTGAGCCCTATAGTCTGTTCTGTTATCGATGAGCCCTCTTTCAACACTGTGCTACTTTAATTATGTTGTGATAAAAATAATTCTTATCAGAGTGTAAGGCAAGTTGTCTTATTTTTGTATTTTCAAGAGTTTCTTGGCTCTTATTGTTTTTTTGCATATCTGTGCTTCGGTATATGTTTTAGAATGAACTCTTTATTCAAAAAAAAAAACGCAAACCCTTAGAAATGTTTAACAGCATTGCACTGAATCAATAAATCAACTTGGGAAAATTAACAACTTTACAAATTGAGTCTTATTAAAAACATAGCTTGCTCACTCTCTGTGTCTTGGCAGTATATTTCAATATGATGTTTTTGTTTTCTCATGAGGTCTTACAAATTAATGAGGTTTTTCTAAGTACTTTGTATTTTTAGAGGTACTGTGAATGTTAGGTTTTCCTTTTTTTTTTTTTTAAGATTTTATTCCTTCATAAGAGACACACAGAGAGAGGCAGAGACAAGGCAGAGGGAGAAGCAGGCTTCCTCCAGGGAGCCTGAGGCAGGACTCAATTCCAGGACCCCGGGATCATGACCTGAGCCAAAGGCAGATGCTCAACCACTGAGCCACCCCGGTGCCCCAGGTTTTCTGTGTGAAACTTGCTGGTATCAGGATTTTGTATACTTATTTTATATTTAGCAAATCTACTAAACTCATATATTAATTCTAACATGTTATCTGCAGGCAGTCTTGGATTTTTCTAAATATATGATCATAATAATAGCTTAATTTTTTCCTTTATTTTTTATATGTAAATGCATGTGTGTGTGTGTGTGTGTGTGTGTGTGTGTGCACCCACATTTTCTTTTTTTCTTATCCTATTGCATCTGCTAGTATCTTAGGAAAATAATGAATAGAAATAGTAGTAACAGGTCTTCATGAGTTATGGAGTCTCCTAGAGAAAACATTTAAAAGTAAAATATTTGTTGATTTTTTAAAAAAATTAACACACTATGGGGGCAGCCTGGGTGGCTCAGCGGTTTAGCACCGCCTTCAGCCGAGGGCGTGATCCTGCAGACTCAGGATCGAGTCCCACGTCAGACTCCATGCATGGAGCCTGCTTCTCCCTCTGCCTGTGTCTCTGCCTCTCTCTCTCTCTATATCTCTGTTTCTCATGAATAAATAAATAAAATCTTAAAAAAAATTAACACATTATTGAATGAACTTCTTCTTTTTGATACACAGTTTTATGAATTTTAACTCATGTGTGAATTCATGTAGCCAGCATGGTAATCAGGATTAAGAAAGGTTATTAAGAAAGGTTTCACCCCCAAAATTCCTTTGTGTGCCATTCCTTTTTAGTCAAATTCTAGCCCCCCTCCTTCCCACCTCTGCCCACTGATGCTCTGATCTGTTTTTATCCCTATAACTTTCTTTTCCAGAATGTCATATGAATGGACGTAAACAATACTTAGCCCTCTGAGACTTTTTCACTCTGCATAATGTCTTTGAGGTTGATTTATGTTGATGTATGTATCAATAGTAATTCCTTAGTATTGCTGAGCAGTATTCCATTCTATAGATATACCACAATTTGTTTATACATTCACCCTTCAATTACGTGTATTTCCTAGCTCTGCAATTTATCCATCTTTTTTGAATAAGAAAGCTGCTTAATTTCTTAATGCATTGATTTCTTCATCATTAATGGGGGTAATGTACCTACATCATAGGGTTATTGTAGGAGGAAAAATGAGTCAATATATATATGAAATACTTAGATAATGCCTGATATACAGTAAATGCTCAGTAAATACAGTCTGTTATCATTATCTCCAGTATTGTAAAGATTTTGTGGTAGAAAAACTTGACAAGTTCAAGAAAGTCAGAGTGCCTGGTCTGTAATGAACAAGGCAAAGACAGGGAGAGGTATGTGGGAGCCAGGTCATGAAGGACGACGCTATGTGCTGCAGTAAGGAGTTAGGATTTCACTCTAAGTGCATTGAAAAGCTGGGGATGAGACATAATCTGGTTCATGCCTTTACTAGATCATTCAGACTGCTGTGAGGAGAATGGGTTAAGGTGGTGGTAGTGAGAGTCAAAGCAGTTGATCTTTCTAGGATATTACAGAGGTCCAGGAGAAGACTATGGTGGCTTAGACCATAGTGGTGATTGATGAGTGTGGGGTTTGATTCAAGGTGTAGTTTGGATGTAAAATTCACAGAACTTGCTGACAGATTCACAGCTCAGTACGACACATTCCCTGTAAGAGCAGCAGTGTGACCATTTATAATAACAGCAATACTCCTGTCCTGTTATGGCTTTACCAATGATTTCCCTCATCCATTTTTGGTTTGACACCTGAGTTTTCATGCCTGATTTCTGAAATCCACTTGAAGAAATAGTCTGTCCTTTTATATATTTTTTAAACAACATCTAACTACTTCTTTAGTACTCATACTCATAACCCCAAACACATTGTTAAGAAAACAACTTATCCTACAAAAATGTTTTTCCATAGCATTTTGCTTTGTGGTCCTCCAGTCTGTATAGTTCTGTGACCCCGCATACTTAGTCCTCTTGCTGGAAATAAAGTTGTCCAAGCTGCTTCATGCTTAGCCAGCGGGCTGGTAGTTTTGGTTGTTGGCTGGAGTTCTTGTATACACTTGGAATTTTTTTGTTGGAATCAAGGTTATTAGACTCAGGCTAAAATTGGATCAAAATTTATTTTTGTCCTCCTTTCAACTTCAAGGCACCCTAGATTATCTCGTCCAAATGACAAATGGTCTTGACTTTCTGAAGTGATCTAAAGATTAAAATCAGCCCTGGGTGCTTGCTTATTAGCCTTGCATTCAAATGGAGATTTTTTTTTTTTTAAGCAGTTAAAAATAGAGTTCTCTGATCTTACATACAAAGTTTTGTTTCCTGTGTGTCTGCTTTTTTAAAAAATTTTTTTATTTATGTATTCATGAGACACAGAGAGGCAGAGGGAGAAGCAGGCTCCCCATGGGGAGCCCAATGCGGACCCCATCCCCTGACCCAGGATCCTGCTCTGAGCCAAAGGCAGTCAACCGCTGAGCCACCCAGGCATCCCCCAATGTGTGTCTGCTCTTAACTCGTCTGTATTCTCAGTGCCGCCTGAGCTTCCAGCTCCTCCTTAAAGACAAACACCTGACCCAGTCTTTATCTGGAACACTCATCATGGCGTTTTATTTTTTTTCTTTTTTAACCCTGTCCTATCTGCTTAACTTGGGGCCTCTCATAATTCAGAATTTGCCAAATGGAAGGAAATTTCCCTTCTATCCTGAGCTACTTGTCCTATCTTGTCCCATTTTTCAACATCTCTTGTCAGGTTAATGTCCAGCTGTGGCGTTTATTTACTTAGTTTACTTGTAGGAGGGACTCTGGCATCTTGGAGATTCTCACTTGCATTTTGTGCATAATTTTGTGTGCTTCTTTGTAATTGCCTTCTTTTGTGATCTTACAGAATATCAAGCTGCTATTTTACACTTGAAGAGGGAACACAAAGAAGAAATTGAAAACCTACAGGTATATCTCTTTGATTCTACTGAACCGGTTATATGAGACTGATGCTTCATTTTCTCATGGGCCAAAGTAAATACTCCCCTTTTGTTGCCATATTTACCTAGACGGCATCTGCAGCTGGTACCTGCCAGTGGGCCCTGCCTGCATTTATCATGGGAAGGGAAGACTTGAACTCCATTTTTAATGTAATTCAATTCCTATTTCTAAGAAATGCCACAAGTGCATTTGAGTGGGAAAGGGATATGCTTAGAGAAAATATCGGTTTTATTTGTAAAGCAGGAAACAAGATATTTAGACTTTTACTGTTTGTAGGAAGTCTTTAAAAATCTGTTTTCCCGAACTAGGGGTGGTGGAAGGGGAGGTGGGCGGGGGGTGGGGGTGACTGAGTGGCGGGTACTGAGGTGGGCACTTGACGGGATGAGCACTGGGTGTTATTCTGTATGTTGACAAATTGAACACCAATAAAAAAATAAATTTATTTTTTATTTTTATTTTTTTTTTAGTTTTTATTTATTTATGATAGTCAGAGAGAGAGAGAGAGAGAGAGAGGCAGAGACACAGGCAGAGGGAGAAGCAGGCTCCATGCACCGGGAGCCCGACGTGGGATTCGATCCTGGGTCTCTAGGATCGCGCCCTGGGCCAAAGGCAGGCGCCAAACCGCTGCGCCACCCAGGGATCCCAAAAAATAAATTTATTAAAAAAATCTGTTTTCCCTATGCGCACTGTAAACTATTTTGTTTGGCTTATTCCCATTCATGTTTTTGTATCCATCCATCTCAGGACATCCTTGCAATAGGATGTCATAGGAGCCAGAGTTGTGCTGAGCCATCC
The DNA here is from genome assembly GCF_003254725.2 of Canis lupus dingo. Classification (NCBI taxonomy): domain Eukaryota; kingdom Metazoa; phylum Chordata; class Mammalia; order Carnivora; family Canidae; genus Canis; species Canis lupus. The sequence continues at coordinate 2,114,501 of NC_064272.1, forward strand.
ATTCTCTATCCCTAAGGGGTGCTTGGAGATTGCTGACTTGATCTCAGAAAGACTGAGGGATTATTTATTCCTTCCACTATCTAATTGTCATTCCCTTAATGTTTGGTCTTTGTTTGCAGTGCCTATAACAGGAAGTTGTAGGGTTTTAATTTCAAATAACTAAATATTGAATCGGGCACTGATTCTAGTTTACTGATGGTTGGATTGACCCATGCCTTAAGGGACAATAGCAAAATTTAAATAAAACTTGGTGTTTATTCAGTGCTAACTCATTACTTGCTAATTTAATGAATTTGTAGATCGAATATTCTTGTTTCCAATAAGTGGTAATGTGCTTTTTAAAATAACTGAGACACTGTATTGGATTATAGATAAAGCCATTGCAAATAGCAAAGAAAGGTTATTAAATAGGTCATTTGGTGCATAAATTCAGCTTGTCTTAAGCAGTTTGGAGGGAAGAATGAGTCCATTTCACAAAGAAACAAACAAGCAGGGGATCCCTGGGTGGCGCAGCGGTTTGGCGCCTGCCTTTGGCCCAGGGCGCGATCCTGGAGACCCGGGATCGAATCCCACGTCGGGCTCCCGGTGCATGGAGCCTGCTTCTCCCTCTGCCTGTTGTGTCTCTGCCTCTCTCTCTCTCTGTATGACTATCATAAATAAATAAAAAAAATGTTTAAAAAAAAAAAAAAAGAAACAAGCAAAAAAAAAAAGGGGGGGGGGAAGTACCTTTGTCTCCTGGGGGGGGGAAGAGAGGTGGTGGCTCTTAGCTCCTTTGTTACAAAATGCTCTACAGAGACGTCTCTTCTTTGTTTTGGTGTGAAAAGAGTCTCAGCTGTCTCAAAGGAAGTGAAATGGGGATCAATTTAAGAAACAGACTGCTAAAGAGGGTAGGCACAGAAGTGATTCTGTGAGCAGAAGTTTGTGAACAGCTAGGTCGTAAGTTAACACTGGCTTCCCGAGGTTTCAGACCAGCCTTATGAGGGCTTTGATAGCTAAATAATTTTCACAGTTATCAGCAGGCTCTTACTGTTTGAGTTCTTACTTTGTGCTGGGCATTGTTCTATGTATACTACATACATTATCTTGTGTCATTTCCACAAGAGTCCTATTATCTTACATCTCAAACTAAGGGAAGGTTGGAGAAGGAAAAGAGAAAAGTAAATGGAAAGGGAAGGATTATATTGGGATCATGATCTCCAGTTCAAAATAAGAGTTAAATTGAGATATGATTGACAATAAAAAAGGCTAAAAAATGTTCCTAATTTACCTTAAGTTTTCTTTGGGAAAGAATGATCTGTTCCCTGGATGCTATTAGTAAACTTAAATTCTTTAGGTACCATATTTACAATTCATACAAAATTGCTGAAATCCTGCGGCCATGACACACTATAGCCATCAGGATGGGGGCAGTGTACCCAGTCTATTCACTTGCCTGTAGTTTGGGACTATTCCAGCAATCATCGACTGACAACCTTCAATAGGAACCTGAGAACTCCTATCCCTGACCTGACCTGAAGAAAGGTTTTTGGGCCAGCACAGCATTTTAAAGGTTGAATTAGGAATACATATTTTAAAATATGGAGGAGTTTCTAGCTGCTTCTAAAAAAAACATGAGAAAACCTAGCAACAGTGGGCTTATTTTTGTTTGACTTCAACCAGCTGGGATTGAGGAAGCAGGTGTTTATTTCAACTGAGGTATATGTTCTCCAGTTTGCCACTGTCCCCACGCTGGGCCATTTCATCTACTTGGCTCCTTTCTGCTTTAATTAACCCCCATTCTCTGGCAGTTGAAAATAACTAGATGGGCAGCAATACTAAGTCAGAACAGAGGTAGTTCACAAAACAGACAGTGACCCAGCCTGACTGTGCTTGTGTGTGTTCGTTGAACACCATCCTCACTTGTTTTATTACACAAAGAAACAACCACATCTGTTGTGACAGGACTAGTAGAACACAGTGAGTGACAGAGCTGGTACCTCGATGTTCATTTCCTTATACGTGATTTCCGTCAGCAGCCCTTATTAGGTTTCCTTTCTCCACTTACAGGTCAAGAATGTCAGATGTGCTTCAGGACTTCTTCAGCATACCTTTCTAGAATAAAAATGATTTCATACTTAACATATACAGGAAAATTGACGCATTCCACCACTATATACGAGAATTGATATGTATCACTTTAGTTTTTTTAGTTTGTTTCTACAGACTTTAAATAAATGGCATGATTTAATAAACAGAGAACCTAAAATCAGCTATTTAAAAAAAAAATTATTTGTGGGGGAGAGCCGGAGGAGCAGAGGAGAGGGAGAGAGTCTCCAGCAGACTATCTGCTGAGCACAGAGCCTGACATGGAATTCAGTCCTATAACACTGACATCAGGACTTGAGCCAAAATCAGGAGTTGGTCGCTCAACCAACTGCCCCAACCAGGCACTCCAGCTGTCTATTGTTTTTGAGTATAGATTTGTAGAGAAGTCACTTAATTATTCAGTTTCCCCCTTAGCAAAATGGAAACCTTACCACCTAACGTAATTTGATTGGAGGTTGACCTTTCTAATCCAGAGTCCCAAGGCTAGTAAGTGGGAGGTGTTTGGAGTTTGTAATCTCATGCATGCTTTGCAGTTAAGATGTATGGAGCTCTGTGCACTACTAAAGCACTTAGTCCTCAGGCTTTGTCCTAGAACTGGCTTTTTGAAATATATAGCAACTTACATGCATATTCTCCTTATATTCTACAGCAAAGATTTATTTATGCTTGGAATGAATTTACACACCATCTACATAAATTGAGAGCACTTGGCCGACTCAGATCTCCAGTAGGAGAGTGGTAGCAGATCAGACATTTTTTGACTTCACTACATTGTCATTTATGATGTAGCCACAGAAATCTTGCAATTTTGTTCAAGTGTGCCCTTCATTTAGCAAACTCTACTTTGAAGGTTTATGATCCCTTTATGATACTCAGCATCATCTGGCTCATTTTTCATTTTTGGATAGTTCTGTATTGCAGACTTCATTTTTGAAAAGACAGTACCTTCCCTTTCCAGGTTCTCACTTATCTGAGAAGTGTTTGCCTGGAGTTACCATTGTACAAGTTCATGACTATTGGGTGGAAATGAAATGTATTTCAGACCGGCCCTTTTAAGGCACATGGTAAAACTAATCTCCCATGCTACAAATAAAGAGTTACTTCCTTGAGATTCCTAGGATCAAAGTTTTTTTGAATACTGTTCTGTGTTTATTCATATAATGTTTTCTCAACGTATAATCCACTCCTTAAGTTCAAGTTAAAGTCTTCAAATGGTTTTGTTACATTTTTTTATACTGTCAAAGTCCTATTTATTAATCTGCTGGTGGTAAGCATCTTGGAGAGAAAAATGAATTTTTTTTACTCTCTCTGAAAGTACCTAGCAAAGTGCTTGGCCACATAGATGGTACGTAAACATATCTTATCTAACAACCTATAACTGAAAAATAATAGTACCTAAATTTAATCTTATCCCTACTTTGCACCAACCTTTGTTCTAGGTACTTAACATTAGTATTATAAAGCATAAATGTAGAAATATAAGCTAAGTAATAGATTTGTCACCATTTTACACTTGATAAAACACGAGGCTCCCAGACTAGTCAGTGGAGGAACCTGAATTTGAATTTACCTAGACCTGTCTGACTCTGAAACTGATACCCTTTACATTAATCAGTGAAGCATTACTGGAAAGAACATTAGATCCAGAATCAGAAGGTCTGGATTGTGGTCTTAAGTTTGGGATGATGAATAATGTGAACTTTGGCAGGGCTTTCAGCTCAGTTTCCTAATATCTAAAACGAGGGACCAGGCCATATAATCTCTAATAGTGCCTTTGAATTTTATTTATTTATAAAATTTTATTTATTTATTTTATTTACTTATTTTTTAAAACTTTTTATATTCATGAGAGACACAGAGAGAGAGGCAGAGACATAGGCAGAGGGAGAGGGAGAAGCAGGCTCCCTGCAGGGAGCCTGAGGCAGGACTTGATCCCAGGACCCCAGGATCATGCCATGAGCCAAAGGCAGATGCTCAACCACTGAGCCACCCAGGCGCCCCCAATGCCTTTGAATTTTATTATTTGTCCCACCATACTTGGGAAAAAAAATTCAGTTTATCCATAACCTTGCCCTTTCAGACTTGGGGTTATCTAACTCAGAATCTGTAAATCCCCGCTATTTACACACATGCCCTTTTTTATCTTTTACACTCTTTTGGAGGTTCCCCTCTCTAACATGGGCTTTCTTCTCAGTTCTGCCCATCTCTTTGGGGGCAGTGTGTTCATGTTTCAGTAATGCTCTGCATGCTCGCTTCCTAGTGCTTTCTTAGATGCCTGACTCAGTGAAGGATGCAGCTCTTAAAATGATAAATGAAACTTTTACAAGCGGGCCAGTTCTTTATGACAGGAGGGAAGCATGAGCATGGGATGGCCCCGGCTTCTTTGGCTCTCTGCTTCTTCACTTTTGAAAGTTGGAGTGTGTGAATGTGCTGCATGCCCTCCGCCTGGCTTTTGAGGAGCTCTGGATAATTTAAGAATGTTGTTTTTGATCAGCACTTTGAGCAACTTGGAAGTAGGTGCCATGGAAATAACACCGTTTTATCTCTTTTTAAGTAATGTTTTTCGCATTGTAGGACAGAAGAAAGAACTAGCCAGCAGTGACATTTCCCTCACAGGAACCTTTCTCATTTCCCCCATTCATCACATGGATAGTCCATAAGTGAGGGGAAACTTGACTGACTGATGGCCTCTGGCAGGCACCTGCTCATTGTGCAATGCAGTCACATTGCTAATATGGTAACTCCCACTGTGAAATGATCCAGGGACAGATGCCAAACTAGAAATTAACTTACGTTGTACCTTGTTGTCCCCAAGAGAACCAAATGGTATGTTGGCTTCCATTAAACAAAACTTGTAGACTTCCTTTTCTCTCTTCAATCCACCCCACAGATCCCTTTCTCATTTTACACATGCTGTTGACACAGAATTGATTATAAGCTACATATGAGCTGATACAGCTAAACTTATAAAGAAACATAAATACTGAGCCCTTTCCATTTGTTATATTCTTGGTTATCAACACAATACATTTAAATCTGTTAGTTCCTGGAGAATACTGTGAGGAAGAGGGAGTCATTTGTAGAGGGATAAACAAAACCTTCACAATTATGAAAAATGATGATTTCATTAAACCCTCGTAGTATTCCCATAAGTGTTGCTGTTAGTATAATTAATTACCAAGATGTCTAAAGAGAAGGCAAAATTTAAAATGTTGAAAAATATTTTAATTCATTGTTTCATTGTGGGTATAGAATACAATGTTATGCATTCAGTGGATTTGTTGGTTTACTGGGGTTGAGATGCTTCTTAGGCTGTTGGCTCCCTGGAAGACCACAGATATCATATCTGTGTTCATCAGGGATATTGGCCGGTGGTTCTCTTTTTTAGTGGTGTCTTTATATGGTTTTGGTTTCAAGGTAATGCTGGCCTCGTAAGATGAATTTGGAAGGTTTCTTTTCTTTTCTATTTTTTGGAATGGTTTGGGAAGAATAGGTATTAACTCTTTAAATGTTTGGTTGATTTTCCCTGCAAAGCTACATCTGGTCCTGGAGTTTTGTTTGTTCGGAGTTTTTTTGATTACTGATTCAATTCTTTTGCTAGTTATTGGTCTGTTCGACTTTTCTGTTTCTTCAGGTTCCAGTTTTGGGAGGTTATATGTTTCCAGGAATTTATCTGTTTCTTCTAGGTTGTCCCAATTTGTTGGAGGATAGTTTTTCATAATATTCTCTTATAATTGTTTGTATTTCTGTGGTGTTGTTTGTTATTTCTCTTCTCTCATTTGTGATTTTATTTATTTGAGTCCTTTCTCTTTTTTCCTTGATAAGTCTGGCTAGAGGTTTATCAATTTTATTGATTTTTCTTTTTTTAAGAACCAGCTCCTGTTTTCATTGATCTGTTATATTGTTTTTTCAGTTTCTATGTCATTTATTTCTGTGCTAACCTTTATTATTTCCTTCCTTCTGCTGCCTTTAGCTTTTGTTTGTTGTTCTTTTGCAGATCCTTTAGGTATAAGGTTAGATCGTTTCTTGAGATTTTTCTTGCTTCTTAAGGTGGGCTTGTATTACTATAAACTTCCTGTGAACCACTTTTTGCTACAACACAGAGGTTTTAGACCATTGTCTTTTCATTTGTTTCCATGTACTTTTTGATTTCTTTCATTTCCTGCTTGACCCATTCATCGTTTAGTGGGGTGTTATTTAACCTCCATAATCCTCTTTGCAGATTTTTTCTTGTGGTCGACTTCTAGTTTCACAGCATTGTGGTCAGAAAAGAAGCATGATATGACTTTGATCTTATTAAATTTGTGGGGGCTTGTTTGTGGCCTAATATGTGACCTATTCCGAGAATGTTCCACATACAATTGAAAAAAAATGTGTATTCTGATGTTTTAGAATGGAATGTTTTGAATGTATCTGTTAAACCCATCTAGTCCAGTGTGTCAATTGAAGCTGTTGTTTTCTTGTTGATTTTTCTGTTTAGATGATCTGTCCATTGATGTGAGGTATTAAAGTCTCTCTTTATTATTGTATTATTATCAATTATTTTCTTTATGTTTGTTATTAACTGTTTTATATATTTGAGTGTTCCTATGTTGGGTGCATAAATATTAACAATCATTAGATCTTCTTATTGGATTGTCCCTTGTATGATTACATAGTGCCCTTCTTCGTCTCTTATTACAGTCTTTATTTTAAAGTCTATTTCGTCCAATAATAAGTATTGCTAATCTTGCTTTTTTTTTTGACATCCACTTGCATGATAGATGTTTCTCCATCCCCTCACTTTTAGTCTACAGGTGCCTTAAGTCTAAAATGAGACTCATGTAGGCAGTATTATAGATGGGTCTTGGTTTGTTTGTTTTTTAATCTGTTCTGTCACCCTATATCTTTTTATTGGAGCATTTAGTCCATTTACATTCGAAGTAATAATTGATATGTATTTATTGTGATATTATTATTTGTTTTGTGGTTGTTTCTGAAGATTTTTCTCTGATCCTTTCTTGTCTTTATTTCATGGTTCAACTGATTTGCTTAGTGACATATTTGGATTTCTTTCTCTTTATTCTTTGCCTACTTATTAGCGGCTTTGGATATATGGTTACCTTTGGATTTGTATATAACCACTTTTGCATAAAGCAGTCTATATTAAGTTGATTGTTCTTTAAATTTGAACCCATTCTTTAGTCCTCTCCTCCTCACGTTTTAGGTATATGTTGTCATGTTTTACATCATTTTATTTTGTGAGTGTTCTTGACTGATATCTTACAGACACATTCATTGTTAACTGCTTTTGTGTTTCCTACCTCCATACTGTCATTTTTGGTCTCTCCTTTCTACAAAGAATCCCCTTTGATATCTCTCACAGTGGTGGTTAGTGGTCATGAACTCTGTTAGTGCTTGTTTGTCTAGGAAACTCTTTATCTCTCCTTCTATTCTGAATGTTAGATAGAGTATTCCTGGTTACAGATTTTTCCCAGTTAGCACTTTGAATAGATCATGTCACTCTCTTCCGGCTTGTAAAGTTTCTGCTGAAAAATCTCCTACTTGCCTTGTAGGGTTTCCCTTGCATGCTACTGTCTTCTTTTGTCTTGCTGCTTTTTAGTTGTTTTTTTTTTTTTTCTTTATCACTATACTTTGCCATTTTAATTACAATAGGTCAATAGGTCTTGGTCTGGATCTGCTTTTGTTGATTTTGCTGGGGGTTTTCTGTGACTTCTGGATCTGGATATTTGTTTCTTTCCCCAGAATAGGGAAGTTTTCAGCTAATATGTCTTCAAATAAGTTTCTTCTCCATTTTCTCTCTCTTCTTTTCCTGGGACTCCTGAAATTCGAATGTTATTACATTTGATGGAGCTACTGAGTTCCCTAAGTCTATTCCCATTATGCATAATTCTTTTTCTTTCTTTAATTCAGCTTAATTACTTTCCATTACTCTTTCTTCTGGGTCATTAATTTGTTCCTCTGCTTCTTCCAGCCGGCTATTCATTCCATTAAGTATGTTTCTCATTTAGTTTATTAAGCCCTTTATCTATGCTATGTTATTCCTTATCTCTGTGTCATTAAGGATCTCATGCATGTCTTCCACTCTTTTCTCAAGTCCAGTGAGTATCCTTATGATCACTACTTTAAATACTCCATTGGGCAGGGCATGTTACTTGTACCTATTTTGCTTAGATCTCTGCCCCTGGACTTGTCCTGTTCTTTCATTTGGGGTACATTTCTCTGTCTTCTCATTTTATCTAAGTCTCTATGCCTGTTTCTCTGTGTTAGAAAAGTCATCTTTGTCTCCTGCTCTTGAGGACAATGGCCCTAAGAAGAAGAGGTCTTGTGGTGCCCTGCTGTGTAGTGTCCCCTGTTCCCTAAGCACTTCCCCTGTTCCCCAGGCACTGCCTTAGAAACAGAACTTGCTGAAGAATGAATCTGTATAGTGAAGTCAACTAACCATTTGTTGGATGAAATTCAACTTAATTCCAGGCAATACAGTTGTATAAAAACCCAGATGTGGATTCTTCCTTGAGTTTGAATCCTAGCATTACTATATACTGTATGTGTTGTCTTGAACAAATTACTTAAGCCTTTCTGAGCTTCATTTTATCATTAGAAAGAGGTGATGATGATATTATAACTTGGTTGATGTGTGTGCTGAGGGTAAGTACTGTGGTAGTCACGTATGGGATTGGAGGTACAATGGCATGTAGTAGTAGGTAGCCCATAAATTATAACTATTGTAATTTTTCTGATGACCAGCATGTTTAGTTTAAGTCAGTGGCTGTTGAAGTTTATTTTTTGGTGGTAAAGTTCTTTCATTATAGACTCTGTACCTATATAAAATAAAAAACATTCTGTAATTAGTGTTATATCTAATGGTCCAAAGAGCATTGCTTTTCATATTTTTGTCATAGAAGTGTGATGCTCTCATTTCCATTACCTCCTATTAGTGGAACTATTGTTGCTGCTGTGATTTTGTCAAATAAACCTCTAAATATGTAAAATCATCCCAACAGTTACAACATAGATTTGGGGGGTACCGAGGCAAGATGTCGCATTTCAAATTGTTTTTGCTATAAAGATAAGCACTTCCTAAAATATAATTTCATATATGTAATTCTGCTTTTTATGATCAAATACCAATTGAGTGCCTCTCAAACCTAAGAGGTGTGCCAGACATAAAACATCATTCAATAATGATAACAATAGCAGCTAACATTTACTATATTACTGGATTAGTATATGCCAGACACTCTACTTAGCACATCTTTTGGATTATTTAATCCTCACATAAATTCTTTACTCAGAGGATTTACTATCTAGTTAGAAAAACAGAATTTATGCCATAAAAGTCAAATAGCAACAGAGCCTAAAATAAGTACCTAGTATTACCTAGAGACTAATCAAAGACTATATGAGTGTTAACATCTACTTTTAAAAATATTATCTACTTTTAGCATAATTTGAGAATTTCAGATCCTAGATCTCAACTAAGAGAATTATCAAGTCTCCGATTTTCTGATTACCATAAATAAGTGGCAGTCGTTTTTTCTGTTTCTGGAAGCTACTGTGTCTCTGTAATACACTTATCTGTATTTCATTCTGGTATTTTGTATGGTATGACTCCTATCTGTTGCAAATACATATAATTTGCATAATTTAAAGAAGGGTATATACCATGGATATATGGGTTTGTGTGACAGATAATCTGGGTATTTTACAATTATTTTAGAAGCCATTCCCCATTCTTACCACCAGAGGTCAGCTTGACCCTTTTTCTCTTAATAAAGCTCCAAGTAGATTTTCTTTGTATTGAAGCAGCTTTCCAGTTCAGAACTTTGCTTTAAACACATGAAGAATAAAACTGCTCTTAATTTCATTCTCAGAACAACATGCACAGATATGTACGTATAGGTCTATACTCATAGGCATAAGGCTCAACGTAGTTAAGAAGCAATATGTGATGTGTTGATGACCATACATGTGTATGCACATTCTATATGACAAAAGAAAAAGAGACACCAGAAAACAGTGCCTTATGAAAGTGATCATCTATGTTTCATCAAGTGGAAACATTAGGAGAGAATTAGAATTCTATCATTCACTAGATATTAAGTGCCTACTGGGTGTCAGGTGCTGTGCTAGATGCTGGAAGAAGGAACAGAATAGACATGGTTCCTGCCCTCTGGGAGCTTGTAGTCCAGTCAAAGAGAAAGATCTTGATAAAAATAATCACTCAGGAAGTATAATATTACAGTGGAGCGAAATACAGTATAGGTTGCTATGATAGGATGTAATTTAGCTTTGAAGTCACGGAAGTATTCCTTTAGGAAGTGCCATTTAAGCAGAGGCCTGAAGGGTGAGGAGGAGCTTGGCTGGTTTGAAGGACTATGAGGAGGCCAGTATGACTGGACAGAAGATAAAGGTTGAGGATGAAGGTCTGGAGTAGTGGCTTGCAAAATTTTTAAATTGCATCTTGGAATAAGCAATGGATTTCACATCGAAACCTAGATTACATATTTGTGAGAAATAAGAGTTCTATTAAACAGAACTAATTTCAGGTGAACTTCTTCTGATATATTTAACTCTCTTATATTTAAAAAAAAATGCTGATGGGAAAGCATAAATTGATTTTCATCCCATGAATGGATCATGGGCCATGGTTTGAAAAGCACTGCCATAGAGGAGGGCAAGAAACCATAATCTGGAAGGGCCTTCTTGGTCCTTAAGGTTTTCCAATTTCATCCTCAGAACACTGGGAATCTAATTCTGAGCAGAGAAGTGTGAGATATGAAAATATTGGCATTTTCAAAAGACCTGCCTCCCTCTTAGGCTGCTGTTGTAGAGGGTAGATAGTAGGGAAGCTAGAGTGCAAGTGGAGAGGACAGTTGGCAACTGTTGCTAGCCTAGAGGTAGGAGGTAATACTGGCTTGGCGTAGGTTGGGGCGAGAGAGAGAACTCACGTGCTCTGGCAAGAATCGTGAACCTTCTCTCCAGTGCTGATGGTTGCTTCTGCTAAAGCTGGAGCTGATGACACTGCCATTGTGGCTTCCCTGTGAATGTTTGCACAGCTTGATTCTCCATTGGGTACCTAGACCCCTACTTGAACATTGTAAGTACACAACAAATATTTTTTGAATAAGTAAATAATAGGGGGAAGAGAGTGCTGACAATAATGCTATGCTTTCAAGCATGAAAGGAGGACACTGTTTCTTGGTATCTGCATACCCTTCCCTCATCATTACTGTATGTATGCATAACACCAAGGCAATCACTCTTCTCTACAAATAGATGACAATTTTTTATACTCTGGAAGCTGTTGTGGGTATCTGATACAGTTTATTAATAAGAATATGGCATGAGTCATATCTGCTGCAAAGAAATATAATGCACATAATTTAAAGTATTAATTGATAAAACACAAAAATTTTTTCAAACTTGGTTGAGGTTTATAAGTTGAACCATATGAAATTGCTGACATTTGGCCTATTTTGACTTATAAAATGGCAAGTTCATTTATGCTTAATCTAATATATTCACAAACGCAAGGTGGTGAATGTGTGTCAGAATTATATTCTTCTGGCTGGAACACTTTGAAATGTTCACTGGAGCCTCAGGCAGGGATTGAGAAACTATAACTGACAGTATCATGAGGCATTGCCCACTGGATAGTGACACTGTATTCTCTGGTAACTCTTTTCAAATTCGAATTAGACCTATCGTGACCCTTGTGCCCCATGTTATTTTACAGAATTATTCTGGTGAACAATTTCCCAGCCTTCAGGCAAGCCATAAAAAAATACTGTAAACTGTTTATCCAACCTAAAATTAGTATTCCCTGCTCTAGTGAAAAGGCTAAGTATGTCATTGATCTTTCTGAGTCCAAACTACTGTTTTACTCCATAAAAAAATGAACAGTTGTGACCCACTATTGATCACTTGGTCTCTGTAAAAGTATTTGTGCTTGTCTTCCCTCAGACCTTTTATAGTAAAACCTTCATTTCTGGAATTAGAAGTTATAGGAATATTGTGGTACAGATCATTAAAAGGGGATTAAATGGAAAATCATTAAAAGATTGGGAATGGAAGTGAATTAAACATATAAGTTTTATTTATGGCATATCTTTTGTTAAATGTCTCACTGAATATTTCTTTTACTTCTTCCATAGATAGCAGGTTTTGTTTTGTTTTGTTTTGTTTTGTTTTTGCGGGGGCGGTTTGGGGTTTTTTTAGGTAAATGAGGTTTGAAAGCTAAGATGAGGTCTGCCACTCATTAATAGATAACCTGGGGATCTTTTTATTTTTTTTAAATTAATTTTCAGTTAGTCTTGCTAGAAATTTATGAACACTAAATCTGATATTCTTCCTACTTCAGACTTGTCATATAGTTCTCAGCCACATTATCCTCTAACTCCTAAGTAGTGAAAATCTGTAAGTATTTTCATCCGGAAAATGGGCTTTTTGATATTTTATTTTCAGCACCTAAAATAACAGTGATTCTTCTGATGTGTTTTTTTTTTTTCTTCTGATGTTGATGAATATAATACAGTATCATTATTTTTCTCCGGAATTCCGGCATTCTAGAGTAGTGGCTCACTCTTGGAGCTTGATTGCCAAAGACAAATGGAAACTCCTTTCCTTTGGCTATAAAATAAAGGTGGATGGGCCCAAAAACTGAGGAGGGGAGAAAACAAGATTGCATTACAAATCTGGCAACATCAGCCACACTAGTAAAATCAAATCCAATGTTGTTTTATGACTCTGAATTTATGTGAGTGCCTAGGATCAAAGGACTCCAATCCCACTGGACTACAGGGTCCAAGGTTCATGGCAAAAACTCATCAAAAAGAACATTTTAGTCGTTTAAGCTTTTCATTTTAATCAGCCTCAGTAATAAAAGAGCCTTTAGGTGTCCAAAAACATTTTGCAAGATCAAGAGGTTGTTTTCTCACTCGTAGAAGCAGCTTTCTTATTGGATCCATATAATGCCTGTGGCCTTAGAGTGTCAAAGGGCCACCGCCTCCACATTGTTTGCCCTTGTGGGATGGTTTCTTTTGATTCTTCTGTGTATTATGTGATAGTAAATTATGGTGTCTGACAGAAGGACCATAAAATTTTCACACAATCTATCAAGCTATTTCAGCCATTTAACGTTTGGTCTCTGACAGCAAGCCAGGTACTTCGTAATGTTTAGACAGAAACAGAGTCTACTGCCGACATCTTGACACATATCTGGAGACAGCTCTGCATAGGAGAAAGAACATGAGGCTTGACAGAAGATCCAGTCTTGAGTCTTAGTGGATACCTCCATGATTGTGGTTTGGGACAGTCTACAAAATGGGGATCCTACCTTACCACAGGTAGGATTCAGATTACCTAGGCTAATGTTTGTGAAGTTGCTATGCAATGAGAAGAACGGATATGCACTAGGCATAGATTATGCATAGAACCAGCCTGAGTAGTTGTGCATTTTCAATAGGAGACCTGAGTAGGTAAAGGGGAGAGCCAGCCAGAGAGGAGCAAATTAAGGAAACGTTCCTGGAGAACACAGGAAAGGGTGCAATCAGAAACCCAGGAATTTGAATTAGCTTTAGGGGAAAAGGGAAAGGGCATAGAAGACAAGCAGAAAATAAAAAAGAATGTGTGCCTTCATCTCTAGACTATGCACACCTTTGTTTCATTGCCTCGTTTTAAACTTTGGCCTCCATACGTACGAAAAGAAACGGCTAAGACCACAGATGAAGTAATTATCTCCTGCTGTTGGTCCCCTATTGGTCTTCATTGGCTTGGATTCTAAATCGAGTGTCAGTGTTGAGGTCCTTCTCGGATCTCCTCCCTTGACCTCTAGGACACTGCATTCTCATTTTTCCTCCTCCTTTGAGTATGCTTCTCCATCTTCTTTGCTTCCCCCCAGCCCTGCCTCCACAGCATCCCCCAAATGTGACCCTGAGAAAGGTAGCCTTTAGTTACCTGACCTTCCATGAGTTGTCTCTTAAAGATTTTATTGGCTGGGGCACATTGGTGGCTCAATGGTTGAGCATCTGCCTTTGGCTCAGGTTGTCATTCTGGAGTCTTGGGATCAAGTTCCACATCGCAGGTGGGGGGGTGGGGGGACTCCCTCTGCCTATGTCTCTGCCTCTCTTTCTGTGTCTCTCATGAATAAATAACATTTTTTTTAAAAAAAATATTTCATTGACTGCTATCTGTATGTAAAGTCTTTTTTAGAGCTATTTGTTTGCATTCAAATGTTTCCCTGAGTTCCAGCTCCAGGAAAAGTTCTCGTTTTTTTGCTGGAAAATCTGCCCTGGGAACTGGTTTCAGTATCTCAAAATTTAAAATTTCTGAAGCCAGTGCATCAATTCTTACAATCCCAGGATTGAAAAGACTCGTCTACTTGTCTCCTTCTGACTTTTCCCCCACCCAATACAAACACAGCATAAAACAGTCTTTTGGGGGGCTGCCCTATATATTTAAGGTTCCACTGTTCTCCTAAGAGTAAGAGTCCAGGTACAAAATCTCAGCCATCTTTGGCAACTTCACGCTTAGCTTCTGTATCTTGTGGATTGCTAAATTAGGATCATTTTAGCTCCATAGTCTCTTACATATACTTGTTCCTTGGCACTCAGCTTCTGTTTAGGCTCTTCTTCTAATTTAGGCCCTTAGATATTGCCTATATTCAAGACATGTTATAAATTACTTAGAGATTGTTGTTTCTCTGTCTTTCCCACCTTTAGTGGTTCACTATTCTTTATCGAGTTCAAAGTTCTTAGTGTGTGGTATTTCAGACCTTTTAAAATCATACTCAAACTTCTAACTAGTCCTTTATTCCACTATTTTCATATGCTTTCCCATCACTCTGCCTTCTTTTACTTGGATTATTCACAATCTGCCATTCCACCTTTGCCAATCCTTTGCAGCCCAGGAAGGGCTCCTCATCATATATGAAACCATCTCTTGATTTCCCAGGGCTCCCTGCTCAACCCCTTGGCTCTTTATACCTGACCCAGGCATTTAATAAGACTTTTTCTCATCTTACAATCTTGAAAGCAGAGATATTGTCTCTCCTTTACCTTCTGTGCCGAACATAAGATTGACATAAACCTTCAATAAATAGCAAACAGATGAATCTTCTATCACAGTAATACATGCATTAGTGCATAAATTAACCGCTGATTGGTTTTCCCTTTTTCTTCCTCCATAGTGGAACTAGATTTAAACTAAAGTGATTTTGCAGGCAGTATTTTTCACATTTAGAGACATGGGAGAATTATACTAGGAAAACTATGTTCTTGGAACGTTTTCAAAACATAATTTTGACAACTTATGGTTTTCTACTGGGAGAATACTCTCTGTTTCTCATCATCTTAGATGCACATTTATTAGATGTTGCACGTTGAAACAAATTACGGTGAATGTGTGGTCATTAGTAGTGGTGGATGGTGGCTCTCATTGCATACTGAGAGTATGCAAAGGTGTAACAGAACATGTTTAAAACCAAAATTTTGGGGATGCCTGGGTGGCTCAGTGGTTGAGGTCTGCCTTCGGCTCAGGGCGTGATCCTGGGGTCCTGGGATCGAGTTCCGCATCGGGCTCCCCGCAGTGAGCCTGCTTCTCCCTCTGCCTGTGTCTCTGCCTCTCTCTCTGTGTCTCTCAGGAATATATAAATAAAATCTTAAAAAAAAAAAACCAAAATCTTTGAACACACCAACAAAATTAAACATAATTCTTTTAAGAATGGACAAGTCAATTGGAGGAAAATAAGGCAACCTCTTCCAAATATCTCATTCAATTTCAACTTTTTGCCTGCCATCACCTTTCTGAGGTCAGAAGGTTGTCTAATACTTTTTCCCCCCTCCTTTCCTCTCTTTTTGTCTCTGCAGATTTCAAATTGTACCCAGGATTTATAAATAGAGCTTGAGAGATTCATTTATAATTTTCATAGGAGATTTTCTAGACTTGTGAGATAGGGATCAGTGGCCAAAGTAACTCTGTTGTCACTTAGATTCAAACATTGGACTCCTACAGCATCACTCACTTCTTGCTCATTAGCAACCTAATTATCTTCTAAAAAAGGAGGGGGAGAGGCAGAGGCTGCCAGCTATCAGGAGTATCTCTTGGAATTATTTTACATTTTTTCCCTCTAACCTGCAACCAAAGAAAAGGTTTCTGCCATAAGAAAATGTTTATTTCAAATTTTATTTATTTAAAAAGTATTTATTTACGGGATCCCTGGGTGGCGCAGCGGTTTGGCGCCTGCCTTTGGCCCCTGCCTTTGGCCCAGGGCGCAATCCTGGAGACCCGGGATTGAATCCCACGTCGGGCTCCTGGTGTATGGAGCCTGCTCCTCCCTCTGCCTATGTCTCTGCCTCTCTCTCTCTCTCTCTCTGTGTAACTATCATAAATAAATTTTTAAAAAAATTTTTAAAAAATTTATTTGAGAGAGCATGAGAGAGAATGCGAGCAGTGGGGGAGGGGCAGAAGGAGAGGGAGAAGCAAACTCCCTGCTGAGCAGGGAGCCCAATGTGGGACTCAATCCCAGGACCCTAGGATCATGACCTGAGTCAAAGACAGATATGCTTAACCGACCGAGCCACCCAAATGCCCAACAAAAGATTATTTTTCAAAACCAGTACTGAGGAGATGTGAATGTTGCTGGAAGATTTTGCATAGCAAACCCCCTAAAAAGTAGCTTTTATAAAACCAATTATATCCAGAAACAGACAAATGTTTCCTTCTTTATAAGCTCCAACTTTGAATACTGGACTGTTAGGTGCTTTCCTCACAGGTACATCTTATTTGGGTTTAATTCTATACTTTTATTCTTACCTGTTGTTATGTTGATACGAAAATATGAAAAGCATATAAAGGAAAGTAAAAGAAAGTGATTGAGAAGTGATTTGCTTTTATATTTGGCAACCATATTTGAGACTGTGGAATGTTTTCATGTAGTAAATTTGGACCAAGAAGAATGATCTTCATGTCCATCTTTATAAAAATCAAAATTCCTTTCTTCCAAACACCTCCACCATTCTAATCTGTTTCATATGTGTATTAATACTGTATTCAACGGCATGTAGTCAGAAAGCTTTCTATTGCTCCAATGTGTGGTGAGGGGAAGGTGATGGTCCAACATTGAGATTCCTAGTAATCTAAATATTTAAGTGTAAGTAGTTTGTAGTTATTTAGAATGGAGCCAGTTCATGTTCTCATGAAGGGTGCATGGCATAAAACTGGCAGGATCAAGCTCTTGTAGCTGACAAACACATTCCATGAGATAGTGGCATGTTGTTGGTATAAAACACTACAGCAGTCATGGGGTTTGATAGACATGATATAGCTGGTCCTGTGTCATCCTTAACCTGTGTATTTAGTTATTAACTTTTGAATGACTTGTGAAGAAATTATGTATGAGTGTTCAAGTAATAGTGCCCCTACCTTTTCACATTATTAATACGTGTAGCTGTAATGTCTAAAATAGAAAAATTGGTGGAGAGAAAATTATAGCCATTTCAGCCCCCTGTCAAACTAAATTTGATGTGACATTTAAGCTTTGCACAGAACAGTTAAACATTTATTTTGAAAACATTTCATGAATTATGTTCAGTGTTTGATCACTTAGGAAATAAGAATTCTGATTTAAATTCATATCGTGTAATTCCTGGAAAACTGAAAAATGTAATTCTTGTAACAATTATCCTTTCAAAAAGCACAAATTATGGAGATGACTATCAATCAAAAGTAATATAGTTTAATCTAAGTTTGGTGGGGATAAGGGGGGTAGTGCAGGAGGAAAACAAGAATGTGGTTTGTCTATATTCCAAGAGAAAACAAGTCAAAATGAGATCTGATCTTTTCCAAGTTATCGTGTGCCTCATACTTGAGTATAATTTCACATGCATCTTGATGTTCCAAGTATCGTTAAACATCTAGTAATTGGAATAAATGTTCTACCAAATTCCATTTATTATCATAACTGTTAAAGGCATTCAGCACCCTAGATTTATAAATATATAATTAATATTCTTATAAAAAAATAAACCTACATGGGGGATTTACATTTTTCTTAATCCATGTTTACACAAAGAAGAGATCTGTTTTTAAATATTACATCAGATCTTTGTGAGCTCAAATTAATCAGTGTAATACTTTGCCAAAACTGTTTCTAAAAATGATGTGTATTGATGCCCCCTAGTCAGGGGACCTTCTCTGTGAACTTTTAGAATTCCCTGACCATTATTCTAGGTCTCTCTGTTTTCAAGAATAGGTATTACAGATGTGCTTTGTCACTTGTTTCCTGTCAACCTCAATTACAAGGATCCCAAATGAAGCAAGCACGGCTCTAGAAATATTTCTGCCCCTTCCTAGGTAGATCGATCTGTAGCTGGAGATGTTTAGTAAACTTGATTGCTTGTATACAGAAACTCAGAAAGAGCCTAGCCACCTTGAAGAATAAACCAGTCACTCACATCGTCACAGGTGCTGTTTCAAGACTTCTTGTCAATCAAGGCATTTCTATGACCCCATCACTTTGGTGTCTATCCTGGTGAAGGAAGATTGGAAAATAAGTCACAACATTTGAATACACATGAGATAACTCATATTTATGACTTCACTTAATCACTTAATGATTTTAAGGTGTAAAGATGTTTGGAACTATAAAAACGCATACCAATAAAAGTGTGTATTCAAAACAATGGCATTATTAACATTTTTGGTGTAGAATGTTAATTTTGACTAATTTGGGGTCAATTTGTTGACCCCCATGTAGGTCCTGTGCTTATTATAAAGTAACTCAGTTTGGATGTCCACTGAATGAGACAGAGTTAATCAGGTCTGGATGGAGATGGACCTAAAACTTTGGACTTAGGAATTTCATGAGGCTTGTTGGAAAGAACACAGTCTCACATCAGCAATGCACTTATCAGGACCTAGTTAAGAGATAATAGCAGTAATCATACAAGTCAGGGAGCTTTCATCATATTTGTAAAAGGTATTGCATGGGCACCCCTGAGAGTAGTTCCTGGCAGGACAGACACTACTCGTGGCTCTAGGACTACATCAGTGAAAAGGGGAGATGAAAACATTTGTCCTCTTAACTTAATGTAATTGAGGTACTTGGAAGATGGAAGGAGGAAGGGAAGGTAGCAGTAGGTAGAGTGATTGCACGGTAGGAAGAGGACCTGGGTGTTGTACTCTTAAGTTCAGCTGCAGAGCCCCAAAAGAGATGGAGGAAAAATCCACCAAATGGAGTAATTCAGGAAGCCATTAACAGTGGTTTTTCATGAGCCTTTTCAGTAAAATGGTGGCGACTGAGACTGGATTTTGAGAAAGTACACAAAGAATATGGTAAAAATGCAAATACAGCTGACAACTGCAAATCTTTTAGAGCAACACTTGTCAATGAACATAACGGGAGATTTTTTTTCTTGAGGATGGGGTAGAGTTAAGGCACATGTTCTCTTATTTGTGAGAAGGGGGCACATTTGAGAAGAAGGACTCAAGCACTTTTTAGGTAGAGGTAAAAAGGCAAGAGAGATATGTGTCAATGAATATGCAAAATATTGCTTGAGAAGAACTTTGACATAAACATTGTGTCTTGTACATAGCGATATCCTAGCTTTTTGTTAAATGATACAATTCTAGTGCATTTGAATGTTCATGCTCAGGGTATTTGGATCCTACTTAAGGCCTTTAATTTAGAAAATAAGGTTGACTTTTATTTAACTGCGTTATGTTCATCTGTTTCTCTAAGGTCACCATCTAAGCAGGCATATACATATTAATTGTATCCAATATTAAATAAACTCTGGAGTATTTTTCAGTCAGTTATTCTTGATTTCTCCTGGGTACATTATTCTGAGATTCTTTCACCTTCCATGAAAAGTATATTGGGAAGCAAGAGAGAAAATGTGATCCTTGTTTTACAGAATAGAATTTGCCAGCCTATAACACTGATGGGATCATAGGCCCCTTATGTCTTGGAGATCCTGTGAATAAAAGAGGAAGCTGCTCTAATAGTCCTGTGGAATAGACCATTTTTATCGTTTTGGTTTTTTCCCTCTAGTCACAGAGACACCACCTATCAACCTATTGCAAACCCAAAGCACACTTTCCTAATGCCCTGATCCTTCCTTGGAGGTAACATTAGAAAAAAACATTAATAGAGAAAATTCTTCATGTTGACCTAAGAATAGAAGACGTTGTTAGGTCTTTTTACTTACCGAAGCAGAGAAGTAGGAACTGGTATCCTTGAAAACACTTCATGATCAATTACAATGAGAAAATCAGACTTGTCATAAATAATGTGATAGGAAAGAGACTGACAGAGGGGAAGTAATGAGACATCACAGTGTTAAAGGCAATGTAACATCCTTCCCAATCTCTGAGCTCTTAATAGACGTTGCTTGCTCCCTGGATGTGTTGTCACATAGCAGTTGATATGAGAATGATGCTGAATGTAGTGGTACTGTCTTAGATGGTCACCACTAACCCCATCTGAGCCCTGACCTAGACAGAGAAAGTTCCAGAACCTGGGCCACAAGTGTGAAAATGCTATAGCATTGATGAGAAAGGTTAAACTTTTATGTTAGGGAAGTTAGACCTTTGTTCTAGGGACTTCTTTAGATGTTTTTGGGACTCATTTTACTCTGTGTCTGTAGTAATGTCTTCTCAAACACAACAAAGTTGCTTGGAAGCCCAACTGATAGGTGGCATTTTATTAGTATGTATTTATTTTACAGTTTTAAATTTATACAAATGTGTACATATTATTATAATGTCAATCTGTAAGATGCTTTTTAAATTTGAGATTCTTTTAAACACACTAAAAATCACCCTTTATAGTGTACAAGTTTTGACAAAACCATGCAGTCATGTTACCATAACCACAATGAAGACATAGAACATTCCATCACCACAGAAAATTTTTCTGTGTGCCTTGGAAAACATCCTCTCTCCTGACCTCAAGCCCTTGGCAACCATTTCTGCTTTTTCTGTCCTATAGCCTTGACTTTCCCAGATTTTGATATGAATGGAGTCATATAGTATGTGGCCTTTTGAGTCCAGCTTCTTTCCTTTTTTTTTTTTTTAAGATTTTTTTTATTTATTCATGAGAGACAGAGAGAGAGAAGAGAGGCAGAGACATAGGCAGAGAGAGAAGCAGGCTTCATGCAGGGAGCCCAATGCGGGACTCCATCCGGGACTCCAGGATCACACCCTGGGCTGAAGGCAGATGCTTAACCACTGAGCCACCCAGGCATCCCCCAGCTTCTTTTCTTAACACTTTTGAGGTTCATCCATATTGTTGGACCTAAGAGTATTCCATTCCTTTTTATTTCTGAGTAGATTTTACTTTGTGCATGTACCACCATTTGTTTATCCTTTCCCTATTGAAGAACATTTGGGTGGCTTCCAATTTTGGCAAAGTGCTAGGGTTCTCCACAAGAAAATAAATAAAATAATAAACTAAACTAAACTAAACTAAAATAATTGAGTGTATATGTGTATATAGAGAAAGATTTATTTTCAGGAATGACTCATGCAGTTATGGAACCTGACAAGTCCCAATATCTCCAAGGTGAGTTGACATGTTGGAGACCCGGAGAATGGGTGCCATACTTCAGCCTGAAGACCAACAGGCTTGGGATCCAAGGAAGAGCCAGTGTTGATGATTCCATTCCAAGGCAGGAAGAGGCTAAAGTCTCAGTTCAAAGGAAGTTAGGAGGAGTTTGTTCTATTCAGGCCTTAAACTTGAATGGATGGTGAGTACCATCCCCATTAGGGAAAGCAACCTGCTTTACTCAGTCTGCTTTAGTCTACTGATTGATTCAGATGTTAATCTCATTTAAAAACACCCTCAAAGAACAGTTTGAAAAATGTTTGGCCAAATTACTGGGCACCCAGTGGCCCAGTCAAGTTGACCCACAAGAATAATCATGAGTGACTATTAATATAGCTGCTAAAAACATATGTATATGGATTTTCATTTTAAGATGTCTCATTTCGCTTGGGCAAATACTTAGAAGTGGTATTGTTGGATAACATGGAAAAAGTGTGTATTTAGCTTTATAAGGAACAGGGAAATTGTTTTCTAAAGTGGGGGTGCCATTTTACGTTCCCATTGGTCACCTAGGAGAGTCCTAGTTGCTTCATATCCTCACTAGTCCATGATATTGTCAGATACGTCAGTTTTCCTTCCTCTCTCTCCCTTCCTTTCAATAAATATGTAGTGGTATCTCATTGTGGTTTAGATAAGGGATGTTGAGCATCTTTTTTGTGTGCATAAATGTTATTCATGTATCTTCTTTCATGTGCTATTTGAATCTGTTTGAATCCTTCCATCCTGGAAGGAGGAGGTTATTTTTTTTAATTTCTTTTTAAATTTTATTTAAATTCAATTTGCCAGTATATAATATAACACCCAGTGCCCATCTCATCATGTGTCCTCCTTAATTTAATTTTTGTTTTGAAAGTTTTTTTACATTCTAGGTACAAGTCTTTGTCAGATACGTAATTTGCAGAAAATTTTCTCCCAGTCTGAGGCTTATGTTTTATTTTAACACTGCCTTGCAAAAATTGGACTTTTGAAAAATTCCAATTTACCAATTTTTGTGGTGGATTTTGCTTTTGATGGCATATTTAAGACCTCGTTAAGAGTACATTTACTATGTCGAGCACTGAGTAATGTATAGAATTGTTGAATTTCTGTATTATACATATGAAACTAATATAACACTGCATGTTAATTATACTTCAATTAAAAAAAAAAACTCTGTCTAATCCAGGATCATAAAGGTACTCTTACATGTTTTCATGAAGATGCTTTTTTGATAAACACAAACTTGAATTTAGGAGTTTTAAGTTTTGAGTCTTATATTAACCATAGCATCCAATTACTTTTTTTATTTTACTAAAATAAAATCACAAAAAAATCACATTTTATAAAATATATAGTTAAAAATGGGAGCAATTTAAAAAATTTCCCTTAGAATCCTAAGGTTGCATTCAGTTAAAACAATACCTAAGATTGAAATATGAATTGCAGGGAATTTTTACAGTTGAATTAGTGACAATTAAAAATGGCTGCAGTTATTTTTAATCATTCACATCACTCTGTCTAAAAGCATCAATTATGAAAATAAGTGCCAGAATCGCCTGTTTTTCTGCTCATTCTTTTGCTTTTTATCAAACAACAGACTGGTTTGCCAATGTAGGAGCCTGCACAGAGCTGATGAACCTGAGCCTTGGCTCTGCTTAATTAAATATGTTAACTCTGCTGTAGCGATATACCTGCATGTATAAGTGCAAGCTTGAATTTTAAAAGCGAGACCAGTGTAGAGTTACAACTTTCCTAATCAATGAAATTTGTCTTCAAAACATCCAAACAGATCCTGAAATATGTCAGGGAAAACTTTGTATTCCAGATTGCCGGAAAAACGTAAACAAAGCCAAATACCTTAGTACTAGATGTGCCATTAGTATTGAAATGGGTATATTTTTTTTCATATAACTTTATGTCTTTCTTAAAGGCTAATCTTGTTCTTAGGTTAAATATCCTTTTAAAATAGCATTATAACTAAGTGTTTGCAGAACTGCTTAGATACCTCCATGGATCCCAAGATACCTGGTTTGTAAGCCTTCTGATCTTTTTCTAACCTGATTATTTTACAGATGAAGACAATAGCCAGAGATAAGATGGGAATTTGAGGTTCTACAGCAATCTTATGCTGAACTAAATCCAGGCACTCTGACCGCTATTTTAGTGTTTTTTCCATTACCTGACCCAGTCTCTCCAATTATAGTAGAAAATATTTCTCCTTGGGTCTATTACTTAGAGAACGAAGACTATCCCTAATTTTGTGAGCCCTTTTCTGGCATCTCAATTTATATCTTGTATAATGAGTGTGCCTTTTGGCTGGGGTGAGCAATTTTTGGAAATTTAAGACCTTTCCCTTCCTAGCTTCCTTAGAGGACATGTCCTAGGCCAGAGCCCAGATCTTAATGAAAAACATGTAAACCCTCTTGTTTGTTTTCCTTGTCGATTAGCCTATAATTTTAAATCCATTCAATGGCAGATTTATCAAGTGACTAATCCCTAGGAAGACTCGAAGTGGCAAGGAGAAGGTGGTTGTGGCCTAGGCACACATCATTGGTCATTTATTCAAAATGTTAAGGTAGGAAGCCAAATCCTCCGGCTTACTCATTGAAAATATATTCCGAGAGGTTAGTTTTAAGTGTTTAGGCCCGGAGTGGCCTGTTCTTGTGTAGTAAAAGCAACATGAATAACCTGGGATATCTTTGCTGGACAAATCAACTATGGTCCTTGGTTTTTTTTAGTTCTCAAGGAAAATGTTATGTGTCAATAATAATAATGTAAAATCCATACAGCTCAGCTGTCTTAAAAATTGGGAATAACTCACAAATATTTCTTCTCAGCCAGAATGTCTCAAAGCATGGATTGTTTCTTAATTAATGTCATTTCTCTGACTTTTTTCACAAGATCTGATGCATTATAGATGCTCATTAAAGCTTATTTGAATATTAGATGGTAGTCAGACTTTGGTAAAAGTGAGATACAGTCTGTCTGGTTCATATATTACCACTATGAAGTTTAAGTCCATAAGTAGATATTTGTCACAATCATGCCCTGATCTCTTCCTTGCTATCAGAGAACTATGCTTTGGAAAAGATGTGGAAACTTTTTTCTAATCGTTAATCCCAGAGTTTATGCATAAGTGTCACCTTTACTTTTAGTACCAGACAGAACTCAACAGCTAGCCCCCCCTCACTTGCTCCCATTTGATAACACTATTTAAGTGACCTACTATCACTTCTCACTTCAAGGAAAAAAAAAATATATAAGGTTGGGTAGTAGGTGTGGCAAACGTAATTGAGGAATCCACTTTATAGTTTCCAAAATGATACTATGGGACAGGTTGACATTGGCCATAAAATGGTGTCCCTTCATAGACAGTTCATGAGTTGAGAAGGAAACAGTAAAGTAATTGCTATACTTACTTGAGGAACCTCAGTTTGTCGCCACATTGAGGATCAGTATTTACCATCTGTTGCTTCTAAGCTCACGTGTACTCTTCAATGGGTCGTACATACCTTATTGGACTGGCTGTAGTTCCAGTGGTGATAATAATACAACATAAAATTCCAAGTCCTCTCTCTTAATAGAGGAGTTAGTGTCTTGGCTCGTTGCCCAAAAACGTGCAGTCTTGGGTTTGCTCATTAAATTTAGATTTAATTTTTGTGAAAATGAAGTCTGAAAATCATTTTCGTGGATATCCCAAGGTATATCCATTCTGTGACTTACCCTACATTTTGTGATGTTAATAAGTTAGAAATAAAATGTTACCAGAATCCCCTGTGAGTAATGATTTTTTTTTCTTTTATTCCACAAGAGCACTCTGGGTACAATTAAGTTTTGTTTTGTTTTGTTTCCCAGGTAGGAACCTCAGTCCAGATTTCAAACTTTTTTTTGTTTTCCTTCCCCACTATTTCCTTGGATGATGATCCATGGTTATATTTGTTTATTTTTGAAGTATATTCCTGAATCCTCAGAGTAACCTAAGATTGCAAAAATAAAGCATGACCTCATCGAAACAGCAAATTGAGCCACTAGTGTGTTTTCAGAGCACCTAAATGAGTCTGTTTGACCTCATGTGTACATTTGCATTAATAATGAGAGTTGGGACCCTATATGGCTTAGATAATATTGTGCTTTAAGTCTTTCTCATGCTTTATTCTAGGAAGTTTTGAGGGAAAGAGATATGATAAAGTCTTGGGTGTGAAAATTATTAGCATTTTAGAACTAAAGGAAAACTTACTAAGTATTTTACATCTCTCATTTTAGATATTAATAAAATGAGGATGACAGGAAGTAAAAAAAATTTGGAAGTACAAGTAGCTAATGACTGAGATAACCAGGAGTAGAATCCAGATCTTTTGACCCTCAGCCAGTGCTTTCTTCTCCTCTTTCCTAGGAACCAAAAAACTTCAGATCTATTCCAGAATAGAAATTCCAGAAAAAAAACAGAAAAACTCAGTTCTTTTCCAGAAGAATAGAGGGCAAATATTTTAAATATTTTTGAGAAAGCATCTTTTGTCAAAAAAAAAATCTCTATTTTTGTGTTGGCATTCCAATTTGAGAATTTTAAATGGGAAGGATTATTAATAACTGAGGATCTGGGATAAGGTGAAAAAATCTAAAGCAAAAAGGTCTAAATTTGAGTTTATCTCATTGGCAGTTTACTTACTGTCTCTATACCCTTTTTCAACTGGAAAACGGTTACAGTACCAGCCTTGTCAGAGGTCATTGGCATAATTATAAACATTAATGTAATACAAATGCATTGTAAGCCATAGGTAGTATGTAATGTTGTTACTCAATAATTATCATGGACCAGTTTCTTATACCAAATACAAAAAAAAAAAAAAAAAAACTAAAAATGAATTAAAGATCTAATGTAAGACAATGAAACTATAAAGCTTCTTAAAGAAAACATAGGCAATAATGTCTTGGACATTGGCTTTAGCAACACTTTTCTAGATATGACTCCTCAGGCAAGGGGAACAAAAGCAAAACTACATTATTGGGACTACTCTAAAATTAAAATCTTCTGCATGGTGAAGGAAACTGTCAATAAAAAGAAAAGGCAACACGCTGAATGAGAGAAGATATTTCCAAATGATGTATAAAATAAGGGTTAATATAAAAAATACATAAAGAACTTATACAACTCAACACCAAAAACCCCCAAATAATCTGACTTAAAAATGGGCAGAGGACCTGAATAGACATTTTCCCAAAGAAGACATGCAACTAGCCAACAGACAGATGAAAAGTTGCTCAACATCAGGGAGATGCAAATCAAAACAATAATGAGCTATCACCTCACACCAGTCAGAATGACTAGAATCAAAAAGACAAGAAACAACAAGTGTTGGTGAGGATGTGGACAAAAAGAAACCCTGTGCATTGATGGCAGGGATGTAAATTGGTACAACCAGTATAGGAAAATACATGGAGTTTCCTCAGAAAATTAAAAATAGTAATATAAGAGAAAACACTAATTTGAAAAGATATATATGCTCCTCTGTTTATTGCAACATTATTTAAATGAGATATGGAAGCGACCCAAGTATCCATCAATAGATGAATGGATAAAGAAGACGTGGTACAGGGACACCTGGATGGCTCAGCGGTTGAGCGTCTGCCTTTGGCTCAGGTCATGATCCCAGGATCTGGGATTGAGTTCTGCATGGGACTCCTGCAAAGAGCCTGCTGCTCCCTCTGCCTACGTCTCTGCCCCTCTCTCTGTCTCTCATGAATAAATAAATAAATCTTAAAGAAAAGAAGACATGGTACACAATGAACTATTACTGAGTCATTAAAAAATAACTGGACCTTGATATTTGTGACAACATGGATGGACCTAGAGGGTATTGTGCCAAGTGAAAAAAGTCAGAGAAAGACCCATACTATGTAGTGATACTTACATGTCTAATCTAAAAAAACAAAAAACCAAACAGACCTATAAGTACAGAGAACAAACTTATGGTTACCAGATGGGAAGGGTTTGGGGGGGGATGGATGAAATGGGTGAAGGGGAGTGGGAGGTACAGGGTTCTGGTAATGGAATAAAGAAGTCAGAAGGATGAAAGGAACAGGATAGAGAATATAGTCAATGGTATTGTAATAAGCATTGTCTGGTGACAGGTGGTAGCTAAACATCTGTGGTGAGCACTGTAGAACATATAGTGTGGTTGAATTACTGGGTTGTATACCTGAAACTAACATTGTGTGTTAGCTGTTTTTCAGTTTTAAACATTATTATGAAATACTATTATTTTAGCTTCTGTCAATTCAAAATGGTAAAGTGGAAGAAGTGTGAATTTACTATCAACCAGATTTAAGTTTCTTTGTCACCATTTTCCAGATATGGGGTCTTACAGAAGTTAACACATCCCCCAGACTGTCTGCCTTGCAGAGTTGCAAGGATTAAATTAAGGCATCTGGCATGGCGTCTAGCACACTTACTTTATGTTGGTTTCTTTTCTCTCACTATCTTGACTGAGCAGCAGCATGGTAGACGATTACTGGAGATAGCACCATTTTTACATGCGCAATTTAACTTTGTATTCTACAGCTTTGCATAGAATGGGTTTTACTCCCAAGTCAACTTAAGTGCCATTTTATCTTTTGATTGCTCTTTACTCCTTTTCCTGCCCAGTTTGTTTATTTATTCCTCCTAGCAAGTTCTAATTACGTTGATGTATCAGATGTGCCTCATGTTTTTGAGTGTCCTTGAGATGGCCTCTTAGTTATAACATGATGTGATTTATTTCTGATAAGAATAAAAAAAAATTATTGATAATAGTTCATTAAAACCAGCTTTTGTTAGCTTTTGGGAATTTTGTCAAGCCCGATGCCATTTTTTTGTTGTTGTTGTTAATAGAGACTGGTTTTTATAGTAATAAGTGTCATGAGACACTTGTCAGGAACCCTAACTGCCATTGTGCAGCCTTCAAAAACAAAATAGAAAAGCCAGGGTGCGCACATCCAAAGCCATACAGTCACTGTCTTCTCACCTCACCTGAGCACTCTGTAAGGCCCCAATTCCATCCCTTTGAGGCACTTGATGCTCTTGAGCCCTGTTTTCTTTCCTTCTGGCTGCTCAGACTCTACTTCTCCGAAGTGGTGAAGCTTCAGTTGTGCTTCTGTGCAGTCCCGGGGAATATTCTAACTTTCCCCAGCCTCGAATGTAGAATTTGGGAGAGTCCCTGGAAAAGGCTGACTTACTCGAGTTGTATAGTAGATAACCTGATTTTTTACTGGCCCTGGCAGCATCACTGGGAGAGATTGTTCATAACAACAGAATGCTAACAGATGATTTTTCCACATTGTTTGGCACCATCATGATGTCTTTCATTAGCAGGCACTTTTCCACGTTCTTTTTGACAGCCTTGTTTGTGGGGACCAGAGAAGCAAAAGACTCCCTCTGTTGCTTGGGTTTCAGTACAGTGTGTTCCTTCAATGATATCTCTGAGTAGTTGGTAATGTGAAGGATATTAAAAAATAGTGAGGATTTGGTAAGGGGAAGGAAGGACCAGCCCCTGAGGAGGCTGGGGGAGTTACCTAGAGTCCAGTCCCTAATCAGATTAAAATCACAAATGTGGTTCAGTTCTACTGGATAGTTTATTATACTTCTGGGATCAGCCTTTAAGACTGTTGTGGAAAGTACACTAATCTACAGTATTTTGAGTTGTTAAAATTAAAATGAATGTCAACTTTTAGAAATACCCACACTCTAAAAAAGAAAAAAACAACCCTGGATCTTTTATTTGAATTTTGTAGGCAATACGACTATGAAATCTCATAGTTTATGTTGTGCTTGGGACCGTCAAAGAGGAAGTACTACATGTGATTCTGTTTTAAAATTTTTCTGAAGCTGCAAGTCTAGTTGTGTGGGTAATACAGAGGCACAAAGAAATCTGAATATTTAAAACTAAGGAAATAATTCAATTCCATAAGCATTTATGGATCACTAGCTAGCCAAGCAATGTGCAATGTTCAAACATGAATAAGGCATGGTCCCCAACTGCCTGGCGCTTTTAGATTTACAAAGAGATAAGCATAAATGGCTATAATGTTATGTGAACCTAGCAAGTTCTTTGGCGACAAAGTCAAAGAAAAACTTTCGTCAAGAGAAGTCAAGAAAAGTTTAAGCCAGAAGATTCAGCTGAACTTGACTGAATTTTCCTTTGGGGATTTTGCTAGGTGAAAATGGAGAGAAAAGGTGTTTTTAAGTAGTGCAAATAGCATGTGCAAAAGCATAAAAATGTGAGATTTGAATGTATGCTTGATTCTGTAACGGCGTGGCACAAGGGAAAGTATAGGGAAATATCTGGAAAAGTTAGCAGAGGCCAGGTTTTAAAGAGCCATGAGGTATTTTGGAAAGAATGTAGACTTACCTGCTGTCAAGAATAACTATTTTCAATATAGGTAATGAAGGGGTAGTCCCCTTAGAGGGACATATCAGAATCAGGAAGGGGCTTTTTCAAATAGCACGTCTTTGTTTGGCAGTTCTGAAATGACCCACAGGTAAGTCATTGCTAAAAAGAATGCACTGATATTGTAGCATCATGCTGTCTCGGCTGTGCTTGGAGCAGAGTGACGATGAAGGACAGTTGCTATTGATTTCAACTCTGGATGCCCTTTGGAATCCCTTGGCAAGCTTTAAGGATATCAGTGCAAGGATACCATCTCAGATCTCTGAGGATGGTCCTGCTCATAAGTATCTTTTACAGAGCTCTCTAGGTGTTTCTAAGGGGGAGCAGGCTGAGAAGCATGACATTAAATAGATATAAGTAAAGCCAGTAAAGAAAAGGAAAATTAAAACATAATGGTTTAATTGGGGTTGTTCTCATAAGGATTGTGAATTTGAATCTTTCTTAGAAGGAGACAGATATAGATCACTAGGCTATTGCAAGTGGGAAGAGGGTACAATTAAAAATGAAGGCAGTAGAAGCAATTCAAGTTATGAGTAGAAGAAGGTGAGTAAAACATGGATGGCATCTGGTAAATAAAACTGAGGAATCCTGGAAAGGTGTCAAACGTTAGCACCTGTCTCCTTTCAAATGATATATTGGGATGAATGTAGAAAGAACAAATTTGTAACAGGGAGGGGGCAGGGAGAGGGAAACTCCTAGTGCTTCATATGATCCAAAGATCATTTAACTAGGAATAAATGGAAGGTTCATAACTATCTTGTCTCCTGTGTATGAGTATCATGTTCAATATGAAAGTAAAGGAGACTGAAAGGAGAGTCACCAGGATTCAAAAGGATTATGTTCTCTTGACCCAACATCATCTGTAGCTTTGGCTATAAGGAAATAAGGCTTGACATTTCATAAGTACTCCTATGACCTTAGGCAAACAATGTCCAGGAAGGAGTACATGATTACCTGACAAAAAGTTCTACTCAGTGATTCACCAAATCACTAGCAGTCCTTCTAGCTGTGGCTCTAGGTAAAGGAGAGGTTTCCATGTGCAAAGTGGATGTGCAAAGGGGCGCTTAACAAGAAGTCGAGTGGAAAACAGGGTTAAAAACTAGCTTTGCCAAAGCCTCAATTCACATAGTATGTGTGGACTTGAGATGCTTCATTATTATAGCTAGGTGCAACTTGAAATAATTTTTCTAGGATGTGGACAGATGCAGAGTGAATGAGGTACTTCCTACTTTAATCATTTTGAATTACTCTGCCATGCTGTCCTCCTGAGCCACAATCAAGACAATATCAGAAGGGGTTGTAAACTGGGAAGGGCAAAGATAAGTTGTCTGTTTGGGCCATTTGAATTTAAGTGGTCAGAGGCTTTCTTATTATAATCCCAACATATTGGAATGGAGTACATGGAACTCGGTATTCTTTCTTATTTGGGAATTCTTCATATCAGTGGATACAGATTGTGAGGAAGCCACTCATGAAATCTATGCTTAGTGATCTGTCCCCCTTACTTTGGGTCTGTGGGCGAGGAGGGGAGTTGAGAGAAAACAGTGTTTGCAAGGGCCCAGATGCATAAAAGAACATGGTCCTGGGAGAGGCAAGATGCTATGCAAGAATGGTGTCCAGGGCATATCTGGGGAAGAGGTAGGAGCCAAAAGTGAAGAAAGTTGACAGAAAATAGATCAGAGGAGACTTCATTAGGTCCAGGCTAAGAAGTTTTGGTGTCAGTCTGTAAGTAATGGCCAATTATTATTTTTTTTAAATATTTAATTTATTTATTTCCTCATGAGAGATGCAGAGAGAGGAGAGAGAGAGGCAGAGACACAGGCAGAGGGAGATGCAGGCTCCCTGCAGGGAGCCAGACGTGGGACTCGATCCCGGGACTCCAGGATGACACCCTGGGCCGAAGGCAAATGCTCAACCGCTGAGCCACCCAGGCATCCCAATGGCCAATTATTAAGGAGATATTAAGGAATAGAAATCTTTACTTATTAAAAAAAATTCTCCTGGAACCAGTATGGCTAAACTGTGGTCAGGAAGATTAGTTAGGTGGCTCTTTCCTTTGTCCAGAGAAAGAGGACCCAGTGAAAAGTTGAGGCAGTTGGGATGAAAGGAAGGAAATGAATCAGAGAAATCAGTGAGGTTGGTTGATAAACCATATGATGGGAATGAGAGAGAGAAAACAAGAAATCCAGTAGGACATCCAGGTTTCTGAATGTGATGACTGGGAAGATGATGATGCCATTAACTGCAAGAAGGAATTTCAGAGGAGGAACAAATTGAGGTTTGGCAATGATGAGTTCATGATGAGTTCATACATGTTGAATTTGAGGTGCAGGTAGACCTGTCAAGAGAATAGTTGGAATTATGAGTTTAAGGTACCACTTTGGAAGTAATATTGTCTAGTAAGTAATTATTGCTTACCATATAAGCATGCAAGATGGTCTAGAAAGATTGTGTGATAAGGGTAAAATGGCAAGCCAGATGTCTGGGGAACAACATTTAAGGGATGAATGGAGGGAGAGGAGTCTCCAGACTGACTGGAGAGAGCTGAGGAATGGGAGGAAAGTGGGGGTGGGTAGAGAAAGTATATAGGGTTCAGGGAAGCAGGGAAAATCTCAAGGCATGGACAATAGTCAACTCTAACAATACAGCCTAGAGGACAAGATAACTTCAAAGTGCTGACCAAATATAAGACTCAAATCACAGGATTTCAAAGAGTTGGGGGTGAGGGACAGGGGGCAGAAGCCAGTTGTAATTGGATTAAAGGGGAATGGATGAGAAAATAGATGAAGCAAGAGTTGTATGCTTTTTTCACCAAAAATTCCGCTGTGAAGAAGAGACAATGAGAAAGGGCAACAGATAGAACGGATTAAAGAAGATATCTTTAGGGGTGCCTAGGTGGCTCAGTCGGTTAAGCATCCGACTCTTGATTTCAGCTCAGGTCATGATTTAAGGGTCCTGAGATCAAGCCCCGTGTGGGGCTCTTGCTCAGCGGGGAGTCTGCTTGATGATTCTCCCTCTCCCTCTGCCCCTCCCCATCACCCCTTCAAAAAAAAGAGGTATCTTTGTTTTTGCTTTATTTTTTTAAAAGATTTTATTTATTTATTCATGGAGACACAGAGAGGCAGAGACAAGGCAGAGGGAGAAGCAGGCTCCACACAGGGAGCCTGATGTGGGACTCGATCCCGGGTCTCCAGGATCACGCCCTGGGCTGCAGGCACCACTAAACCGCTGTGCCACTGGGGCTGCCCTATTTTTGCTTTAGATGGATAGAACATGGTGTGAGGAGCCTGCGGAGAGCTGAAAGCAAGATGGTGTGGCCACTGGCCTCTGGGATCTGTCAGGCAGCAAAGAAACAGTAATAATGATGGCAAATTGATGTGGCACCTACTGTGTTCCAAATACTCCTTTATATACTGTTTTATGTTTATCGACTCATTTACTTCTTAGCTGTCTTGTGAGGTGGAATCTGTTAATATCCCCATGGTACTAATGGGGGTCCAGAGAGGTCAAATAATCTGCCTGATTTGCGCTCTACCCCACTGAACTAAGCAAATGCGCTATAGTCACCAAAACAGTGTGTAGGTCCATATATCAGCTCCAGTGGCTTCAGAAGACCATTGGTTGAGAGGGGGTGGGGCAGGACCAAGGTGTTTGCTGTAGATGCAGGTCAGTCATGTGATTGAGGGAATGTTTCTCAGTGGAACGTGTCTTTGCAACTTTTTCATATTAAGAAATTGAAAATTGAAGAAAGTTATTAGTTTATCATTGCTATTTGTCTCAAATTTCTTGGAAGAAGGTTAGTTGGGAACAACAGGCAAGAGTTAGTTTGTGGCAGAAAAGAATCAGTCACTGTAATGAAACTGTCATGTTGGTGAGGGATTCTGTGGTCATCAAGGCAGGCTGTAGATAGAGGTGGGCAGGGGAGTGGGGAACAGATGGCGATGGGCAGGTCGTTGAAACACAGATAATCTTGATCACATAGTTGAATGAAGTTTGAAATTACTTCCAGGCACTTGGTAGTTGAACTCTGGAAAGACTGGGCAAACTTTTATATTTGAAATGTCTTGTTTATCCAGACTTGACAAAGCTTTTCCTGGTCTTGTGCCCATCATTCCACAAAGGTGGCATTATTTGGAAATGTGAAAGAATCATTGAAAATCTGTTAGTCTTTTCTTCTATTAGCATTAGCAACAGTAACATTAGTAAATGTTACTAAATGATAGTAACATTTATTCAGATGTCATATACCTTTCTAAAAACCCTTGAAATGGCACATGATCATCTTCACTTTACACTTGGGGAAACTCAGGCTTGAAGACACAAAGTTCCCTGTATAAGGTTATAAAGCTACCAAATGGCTAAGCTGGGCTGCAAACCAGGAAGTATGAATCTAGAGCTCAGGTGCCTAACTTGCTGTACAAGAAATAGATGGTGTCTAGATTTCTCCTGTTTTTTTCAGAGTTGCATCAGATGAACACATCATCTGTGTTCACAGATGAAAAAAAAAAATCAACTTTAGAAAAACCTTGACTCTGGCTCTTCTGACCACAGTTATTTGGGAGTTGGTTCATAAGGGGAAAAGACTAGTATAAATACAGCTTTCTATAGTATAAAATTAGTATAAAAAATTTGTCTTAATGTGGAGAATTTTCACATGTCTTTACCTTCTCTGATGAGGTCATTACAAATATTCTCTACCTTTCCTATGCAAAAAGGATCTGCTCTTGTATACACTTTGGCGTTCTAGACATTTGGGGGCTGAAATTATAGTGAAGAGTTTGGTTAGCCATCAGGAAGGCCCATAGGACAATGACTGGATAGAACTGTTGCAGTGGTTTTTATCTATCCATCTCTTCAGTATTATGTACTTGTCATGCTAGCTGCTAGGATACAGAGGTGAAGGCAGGTAGCCTCCCTGATTGTATCTCATGGAATGTATAATCTGACGAGAAAGGCAGAAATTAAATAAGGTCATCAGGAATTTTTAATTACCATGAAACTGGATTCTAGAAACCCTAATAACACCATAAATTTGACTGCTTCCCATTTAATCATAGTAGGCTAAAGGCTTTGAAGCCGAGGAAACAGACTAGTTAATGATCGAGAGCATGTCAGCTCTGTGCTAATAAGTGTAAAACCATAGACTCTCAAGGCATTGAAATACCTGAAAAGATAAGTGTTTAAAAAGGTGAATGTCCTTCCCATTTACAACTGCACCAAAAATTTTAAGATATCTAGAAGTAAACCTAACCAAAGAGGTAAATGATCTATACTCTGAAAACTACACAACACTAATAAAAGAAATTGAAGAGGACACAAAGACATGGGAAACATTCCATGCTCATGGATTGCAAGAACATAAATTGTTAAAATGTCTATACTACCCAAAGTAATCTACACATTGAATGCGATCCCTAACAAAATATCACCCGCATTTTTCACAGAGCTAGAACAAACAATGTTAAAATTTGTATGGAACCACAAAGGCCCTGAATAGCCAAAGCAATCTTGAAAAGCAAAGCTGGGAGGCATCACAATTCTAGACTTCAAGCTCTGTTACAAAGCTGTAGGCATCAAGATAGTATGGAACTGGCACAAAAAACAGACACATAGATCATTGGAACAGAATAGAAAACCCAGAAATAGACCCACAACTTTATGGTCAACTAATGTTTGACAAAGCAGGAAAGACTACCCAATGGAAAAAAAGTCTCTTTAACAAATGGTGATGGGAAAACTGGACCACTGTTTTACACCATATAGATAAAAAAAATCCAAAATGGATGAAAGACCTAAATGTGAGACACAAATTCATCAAAATCCTAGAGGAAAACACAGGCAGGTAACCTCTTTGACCTCAGCCATAGCAATTTCTTACTAGTCATGTCTCTGGACCCAAGGGAAACAAAAGCAAAATGAACTATTGGAACTTCATCAAGAAAAAAGGCTTCTGCACAGCAATGGAAACCATGAATAAGACTAAAAGACAACCTATGAAATGGTAGAAGATATTTGCAAATGACATATCTGATAAAGGGTTAGTATCCAAAATCTATAAAAAACTTCTCAAACACTCAGGAAATAAATAATCCAATTAAGAAATGGGCTGAAGATATGCAGACATTCTTCCAAAGAAGACATCCAGATAGCCAATAGACACATGTTCAACATCACTTGCCGTCAGGGAAATACAAAACAAATACAAAAACAAAACCACAATGAGATACCATCTCACACCTGTCAGAATGGCTAAAATTAACACAGGAAACAACATATTGGCAAGGATGCAGAGAAAGGGGGATGTTCTTACACGGTTGGTGGGAATGCAAACTGGTGTAGCCACTCTGGAGAAAATTTGGAGGTTCCTCAAAAAGTTAGAACTACCCTATGACCCGGGAATCATACTACTATATATTTACCCAAAGGACACAAAAATACTGATTTGAAGGGACACATGTGCCCTGATGTTTATAAAAAAAACATTATCAACAATAGCCAAATTATAGAAAGAGCCCAAATGGCCACTGACTGATGAGTGGATAAGGAAGAAGTGGTGTGTGTGTGTGTGTGTGTGTGTGTGTGTGTATACACACACATATAACAGAATATTGCTCCACCATCAGAAAGAATGAAATCTTGCCATTTACAATGGCATGGATGGAGCTAGAGGGTGTTATGCTGAGTGAAATAAGTCAGTCAGGGAAAGACAAATACCATATGATTTCCCTTATATGTGGAATCTAAAAAACAAAACAGATGAACATAGAGGAAGGGGAAAAAAAGAAAAGCAAACCATAAGAGACTCTATGAAGAACAAACTGAGGGTACTGAGGGTTGATGGAGGGAGGTAGGCAGAGAATGAACTGAATGGGTGATGAGTATTAAGGAGGGCACTTGTTGTGATGAGTGCTGGAGGTTTTATGTAAGTGAGGAATCATGAAGTTCTACTCCAGAAACCAATATTACACTATATGTTAACTAATTAGAATTCAAATAAAAAATTGAGATAGAAAAAAGGTCAATGTCTTATAAAATATAGTTTAAAATACTGGGTATGTGGAAGAGAAAAAGAGCAAACCTTAATGTTCCCATTTTCTGTGCATTTGTATTGCTTATTTATTACCATATTATGAAAGATTATGAAGTAGACCCAAATACTGATCAGAAACAGCTTTGATGTGGAAACCTCTAGAAATTACACGTGTGATAGCTTCTTCTCACACCTTTTGTTTCTGCTGTGTTGGCCCAGAAACCCAATAGAAGAGGTAAGGAGACTATGAGGATAGCCTTCTGGCTAGTATCTCCATTTTTTTTTCTTTTTCCAAGCCAAAAGTAGTGAAAGATATATTCAAGCATGTGCATATTGTTATGAACACTTTGTTTTGCATTTGATATTAAAACTCGGTGCAAGTTCTTAGGGGGGCAGTTTTGCTTTAAGCCTTAATCTATGGTAATTATTCCCCCAGCAAATTCATAAGGTGAAATTTATAGCCTGTTAAATCCTCTAAAGAATATCTCTGTCTTTCCCTGTGTTGATGTGGGCTGTGCTATGGTGGCCCAGGGATAGCTTTGAAGTTTTTATTTCTGATATTTGTTTTTTTATAAATTCTTTTACTTTCTTCCTCACTGCTGTCTCTTCAGGCTCAGTTTGAACTTCAGGCATTTCATATCCGAGGGGAGCATGCCGTGGTTACAGCAAGACTAGAAGAAACCATTGAAAATCTCAAACAGGAGTTAGAACACCGACGGCGAGGAGGATGTGAAGAGATGAGAGATGCGTGTATCTCCACTGACGATGATCATCCTCCAAAGACCTACAGAAATGTGTGCATCCAGACAGACAGAGAGACTTTTCTCAAACCCTGTGAAGGTGAAGGCAAGACAATCAGAAATAACCAGATAATACCCAAAAAGCTGAATATCTCCTCTTTAAGTCAGCTTTCTCCCCCAAATGACAACAAAGACATCCATGTACCACTTCAGGCTGTGGAATGCATTTCACCAAGTCAGCAAAAGACATCACCTCCCCCTCCTGCACCACCCCTACCAGCAGTCATCCCTCCCCCTCCTCCCCCTCCCCTCCCCCCTGGACTTGAACCTTTGCTACCAGTACCTCCAGCACCACCTGTGAGTGCTGGACCGCCACCCCCTCCACCCCTTCCACTGCCGCCAAGTGCTGGGCCTCCTCTGCCTCCTCCTCCACCACCGCTTCCTAATTCCTCTACTCTGCTCAACAGTGGGGGGCCTCCTCCTGCTCCCACACCTCCAGGACTTGCACCCCCACCTCCTCCTGGACTTTTCTTCGGAGTTGGCCCTTCTAGCCAGTGTCCTCGGAAGCCAGCCATTGAGCCAAGCTGCCCCATGAAGCCTTTGTACTGGACTAGAATACAAATAAGTGATAAAAGGTAAGCCTCAGTCCTCTGGCCCCTTCTCAGATTGTGAATTCCCAGGATTTTGCACAAGTGACATTTTATTCTTACCAGTTGGATATCTGTGTACTGTAGCATTCATTCTCAGATACAGTACAGTGAATACCTTGGATAAACAAGGTTCGAATGTTTAGGGGGAGAATGTGTGCCTCTACCAGGTCTTGTCTGTATTTATTACAGACTCTTGCTGGAAGAAACAGTGTCTACAATGTCAGATCCTTCTGTAAGATAAAGGTTCCATTTTACAGACTCTTGTTAGAGAAGAGCGGTGGTCTAGGTTAGAGCCTTCTCCAACATCGCTACAGCTAGCAAGTAATCATAAAGACATTGAGCCTGAACCTATACTTAGGTTCACTGAAGATTTTTAGAATATCTGTCTTGTCTTTAGATGGGATCCTCAACCTTATGATCTGGACATTTAACAGGTAAGTGTCATTTTTCGGGTTTTATTAGAAGAGCCAGGCATAGCTGAATCATTAGCTCTTTAGGTCAGGATTGAGTCAAACAATAGAAAAATCTCTGCTTGAACTCTCATTCCCCTAACTGCTACATGCCCTCACATCTTATGCCTTGTTGCCCTTCAGTGAAAGTGC
The DNA here is from genome assembly GCF_003254725.2 of Canis lupus dingo. Lineage (NCBI taxonomy): Eukaryota > Metazoa > Chordata > Mammalia > Carnivora > Canidae > Canis > Canis lupus. Next base: position 2,153,616 of record NC_064272.1, read on the forward strand.
TGATATAGCACACCTAACATTTGTAGAGCTTGTTAAGCTGAGTCTGTAAGGCAGCAAGATAGGTTGGTTGGAAACTTCCATTCAAATATATTTGAATCTAATTTCTTCTGCCTCATTTCAGTCTGTCAAGAGGACAATGAGAGAGATGTTGGGTTGCTTTTTCACAATCTCTAGATTTGAAGTCCATTTGTTTGCGAAGAACAGCAAATAGGGAACACATTTTTAAAAGTAAATTTTTTAGCTTATTCCTCAAATCAACGTGTGGTGGTGAATCTTTCAATTTATATAACATTTTGTATGTGGAAGACAGGATATGAAAAATAACATGAAATTTACAATTATAAAGCAACTGGAAACCACTATAGGAGGAGTGGGGATTACCTTCAAACTAAGCATATGATGAACCTCGTTGATTATGTGCTTCATATTGGCCTCTTTCCTCTAGCCATGAAATAAGGACCAAGGGTTTATGTGTGGAAAATCCTGATACTTTAAAAAAAAAATGCTGATACTTTGTTATTTCCCAAATGAATGGTTTAAAAGAGAGAGAGAGAGAAAAGATCTTGAAATAGCTCCTAATGATTAGCTGCAATACTAGTATTCCTTTTTGTCCCGTTCAGGACTCAGTTGACATTTCCTAAGAAATAGTTTCCCAGAATATTTATTTGGAGCTGTATTCCCTTATTAGTGCTCTTGAATTAATGTACCAACATTCCAGGGTGATGAGTCCCACCTGTGTGCCCTCGGGTGGTATGTCCTGACAGTACGTGTAAGTGTTCCACACCTATGTCTTACTAGCCTGCCCCCACTCCATTCCCCTCAAGACTTCAGCAGCAGCCAACATCCTCCACCAGAGCAGTGGTAGAACAGAACTGCTGGGAGATACAGGCCCTTTGCCCACTGGCCAAGAAGGGACAGAGTCAAGCTGGAGAAAATCATTATGTTTTTCCCTCTTTATGTCATTGGCCATTTTGAGAAAGAAAACAATGACATACTCAAGCTCTTACTAGTTTCACTATAAGTTCAGCTTTGAGCGAAATGAAAAGGAGATGAATATACTGACTTCCCCACGTGAAGACTGCAACGTGGCCACTGCCTGCTGCTCCACACATTTAGCCATTTAGCCTCTCCTATCGTGGGTCCCTCAAGATTGTTTTGCACCCTCAGAGCATGGATACTTCTTTTACATGAAAAGGCTGTAGAGATTCTGTATAGTATTGATTTATGTACAAAACTAAAATTATTTGAGGTGTATTTATCAAAAAGAGAGGAAATGGGCTTTTAGTGTTTTGTATAACCAGAAAGGTGAGCACTTTGTATATAATATATGCATGATAAATTTTGTACTTGGTCTTCTGGGGAGCCAGGAGTAAAATATGATTTTTCTCTATTATGTATTCACTGCCTCTCATCCAATTAGATGGCTTTTCACTACTGACATGAGCTGATTTTTAACTTCTCCTTTGCATTCTTTGGTTTCTATTTTCTGGCTTCTAGAATAGGGAAGAATTATTTAAAGAAAAAGAAATCCTCGCCTATCTACTTTTTTGACTTCCTAATATCTATTTTTCCTTTATCTTTCCTCTTTCTTCCACTTCTCCCTCCTTCTCCCACCATTTCTCCCCTCTAGTCTTTCTTCCTTCCTTCTTCTACCTTCCTTTTCTTGTGAGCTAGATTTCAACATTCAGTCGTGAGAGAGGAAGTTGGCCATTATAATAGATGAGATGGTCGATAGTGATTGAGTCCTTGGTACCAACCCACCAAATGCTAGCTGTCCCCAACTCACTGAGAAGTAGTATTCCAAAATTCTTTTATTCGTTATCAGATGTAATACATGGTGATGAAGGAAGGGCTCAACCTGCCAAAGCCTACTTACTCTAGAATAGGAGTGGGTTGTAGCACTAGCCCTACTAGTGTGAGCTCAGAGTCCTTGGAGCTGAGGCCAAGCAGTACAGGTGCAGGGTTGGAGGGTGGGGGATGGATGGGTCTGAACAATCGAATTTCCCTTATGCATCACACCACCTCCCTCTATATACCCTCTCCTCAGCTTTCCAGAACCTTCATGAGGGGCAGACCAGTAACCCTTAACAGGCTGCATGCTTCAGAATTCCCTGCCATCTTTTCTGTCATCAAGAGCCCCTTTTCTAAGTGCTGCTGAGATAAGCACTTAAACATTAATGATGTTTGCATCTCAAATGGAAGTTAAATGAGTGGTAGAGGTGGGTGGCTGGGGCAGGAACACATGGTTGCATGTACTTCATTGGAAGTCTTCTAGATCTTGGGTGATGATTTTATAGGTATTCATTATACTGTCCTGTGTTATACATGTCACACATATACTCTTAAATGGCTCAATTATTATATTATTTAAAAAAGTGTAGAGAAGTGAATCTGAACACGCCAAAATGTCCCTATTTCATGGGAAAGGCAGCCATATAGCAAAAGGTGAACACAGAAATCCGAGAAGTCCATCTTCCCAACAGTGCTGAATGTGAAAATTACCTTTTAGGGATGCCTGGGTGACTCAGTGGTTGAGCATCTGTCTTTAGCTTAGGGTGTGATCCTAGAGTCTTGGAATCAAATCCCACATCAGACTTCCCACAGGGAGCCTGCTTCTCCCTCTGTCTATGTCTCTGCCTCTCTGTTTGTCTCTCATGAATAAATAAATAAAATCTTAAAAAAAAAAAAAAGAAAATCACCTTTTAGCATCAAAAAATTTTGTGGGCCGCTCCATATAATAATAGTTCTTTTAGTTTTCAGTGACAGAGAAAATACATATTAAAACAAGGGGTAGTTACTTATAGACATTATGGATCATAATATATACATATATTTACAAAACAATACATGTGTGAATGAAACATTATTTTTTTCTGTCTACGGGTATTCTGTCTATGGGTTTGAAAATAAGATAAGAAAGCAGACACTTGGGGGAAAATGTGTTCTGAAGGAAACCCTTTCAAGTGTGGTCTCAGAGGCTGTTCTTTTGTACCTGATTCTCCATATCTTCTCTTTCTTTGTTTCAAAACTAGGGTGCCCTTGTTTTTCTAAGACAAAAACAAAAAACAGAAACAAAAAATACAGCCTCCCCATGGCTGCATTAGTTGAAATCTCTGTGGGCCTGGTACAATGAAGTTTTTTGGTTCATTTTCATTGTTGAATATAACTGTTGGTGGGGAAAAGTTATTAAATCAAGTATTTTTAAATGAGCTCAGTCTGTTCACAAATTATGGGTCCTGCCCTAAGTTAACCTGAGCTAATCCTAAAAACCATTTTTTTAAACCTTTTTTTTTAATTTTTTTTATTTATTTATGATAGTCACACAGAATGAGAGAGAGAGGCAGAGACACAGGCAGAGGGGGAAGCAGGCTCCATGCACCGGGAGCCCGACGTGGGACTCAATCCCGGGTCTCCAGGATCGTGCCCTGGGCCAAAGACAGATGCTAAATTGCTGCACCACCCAGGGATCCCTAAAAACCATTTTTAGAAAAACTAGAAAGAGTCCAAAGAGAGAATAAATCTTTACTTTAGTCGAAGGTGAAGAATTTTATTCTTTTTAAGAATTTTTTAAAAGAATTATCCCATTAATATCTCAGAATTGGTTATCTTTTCAGCATTTATATGATGCTCATTTTTACCCATGATGGAAAGAAACACCACAGACTGAGGGAGGAACAGCTTACATGGCCTCCATCCTGTGAATCCCAGGGTTTCTGGTCCCATATGATCTCTCTAGATCTCTCTCTCTCTCTTTGATTGTATGCGATGATCATTCATTTGTGGAAATGGGTGTCGGCTTTGATGTTCTAGAGTATATTTTGACATTAAAAAGTGTAACATGAAAAGCTTTTCATCAAGTTTTGCTAGAAGGAAATACAAATAAATATATATTGTATATATATATAAATATATATATCTTAAGTGAGTTATAAAATGAATAAGAAATTTCATGATATTCTGTTCTGAGGTTAATGTTTACCTTGTCATTTTTCTCTTTTAAGCCAAAATGCTACACCAACCTTATGGGATTCCTTAGAAGAACCTGATATTCAGGATACTAGTGAATTTGAGTATTTATTCTCCAAAGACACAACTCAGCAGAAGAAAAAGCCTCTGTCAGAGACTTATGAGAAAAAGAACAAGGTCAAAAAGGTATTGAGTGACTCTAGTAATCATTCTCTTTTTTTGTTGTATGTGGGAATTCATTATGCGCTGCTGGTTTGCTATCATTCTGTTTTCCAGAAATGTTTTGGAAGGTTTTAAGTCACTGATGACAATAGGGAGTCAATAATTTGAGAAATCTGTGCTTGTACTTTCAGTCATGTCTGAATTTTCAAACTTTTCTTAATTTAATCTAAACTCTTTTCAGCTAATAATTCTATTGAAAAAATATAAAATTTAACTTGCAATCAGTGGAAGTAGGCCGTATATTATATGGAAAATATGTTTTACTCATTAACTTATTTATAAATCCATTCATTTAACAAATATTTACTGGGAGTGTATTTATGCTTGATTTTATTTTAGGCCCATGTGATTCAGGATGGTAACTATTAGTCACACGTGGCTGTTTACATTTAATTTATACAATTAGATAAAACTAAAAATTCAGTCCTTTAGTGGCACTTGCCACTTTTTCAGTTTTGTTTTTGTGGCTAGTAGCTACCATATAGCACAGATTTTTTTTTTAAGATTGTCATTATAAAAAGTTTTATTGAATAGTATAGTATGAGCATCTGGGATTGTTTGATGAGGAAACCCCAAAGACCTTTGCCATGTGATACTTACATTAAAAATCAATGTTAGAAACAAAACATTAAACTATGCGATAGAGAGGGTAAGGAAGATGAATTTTGGCAGGGGCAGGGTGAAGGGGCGGGAGGAGGGCTTCAGTTTTAAGTGGAGTGTTCAGAATAGTCCTCACGGAGAAGCTGACTTCTGAGCAAAGACATGAGGACTTGAAGTCAAAGGCCACCAGCTATATATCAGAGAGCAAGTTCAAGGTTCCCAGAGCAGTCACCCAGATGTGAAGTTCAATGGCAGCCTGAGCCATGCACTGCTTGGGCTGTGCAACCTAGGTCAGAGTCCTTCCTCTTTTGCCTCCATCCCCTCACTATAACCTGAGATAATGACTACTCATATTATTATTCTAAGTAGTTATTAAATGAGGTATGCCTCCATATCTCTCTTCAAGTGGAGGCAAACCTGTAGATCTGTTAGGCTTGATGGTCTTGAGCCTGGTGGGTGTATTCATTGAGCTTATGGCCTATGCTAAAGCTGGGATTTTAGTTTTAGGGGGAAAAATGGAAAAAAACAGGGCACCTGGGTAGCTCAGCGGTTGAGCACCTGCCTTCAGCTCAGGGCATGATCCCAGGGTCCTAGGATCGAGTCCCACATCAGGCTCCCTGCAGGGAGCTTGCTTTTCCCTCTGCCTGTGTCTCTCCCTCTCTCTCTGTGACTCATGAGCGAATAAATAAAATTTTTAAGGAAAGAAAAGAAAAAGAAAAAAACCCGAGCTGAACCAATGCCAGAAAACTCTGAGCCTGCCCTCTGTGCCCCTGGTCACATTTCACACATTGAGATGGATGCCTTGGTCTCTTCCAAGAGTCAGATTTTTTTGTTGTTGTTGTTTCTCTTAAAATGAAAGTGAAAGTAAATTGCAGAGGTTTTGAACAGCTGAGGAGTTTCAGCATCAGAGGCCCAACTTCTTCAGCCTAACCTCAGAATGATTCCCACACAAGGTGACCAGGATGAACCCTGGCCAATTGGGTCTCATTTCTAATGATCGGAGTGGAGTGTATGTTAGAGATTTAGAAGTCAAACATTCTGAATCTTGGTCGTGGGGGCTCAGCCAACTTTGAGACCTACATGGGAATACCTCCTAAGCAGAGCTAGTCTTCATTCCTCGGCCCACTCGACATTCCTACTTCAGAAGCAGCTGTCAGAACTGTCTAAGCTTCTGCTGGACTCAAGACACTAGTTTCTATTTCATCTTCTATAATTGCATTTGAAGTTCCTGTCACCGGCAGTGGTTATCAGTAAGAAGTTACATATATTCTTAGGCTGAGCCAGGGATCCTGTTCTATAATATCTTATCATCTGAGGATTAGAAGGAACCTTACCAATCAGTGAATTCAGTGCCCTCATTTGGCACGTGAGAAACTGAGACCTAGAAAGAAGACATGACTTCTTGGTTTGCACACCGGTAATCAGGAAAGTGTTGGTGACAACAGACACTGGAGAGGATGTACAAGAGCCTCAGGATGTGTCTTCAATTCCCCTTAATTTAAACATGGATTTGCCATGTGAATGATGGTCACAGATTTTATTGGGATAACTGAGCCAATGTTTATAAATGAGAGGGGTAATTAACAAAATCACCAACAAAATACAGCTACACTTGTGCAAATCCAAAATATTTCCTATACTGTAAAAGTATAGGAAAAGTATCCCGAGGTATTTTTTTTTTCAGATTCAGTCTTCCGGTAGGAACCTAAATCTTTGAATAAAAGGATGCTTTAGGTATAACTCCAACAACAAGATATTTAGATTTAGAGCAGTTTTCCTTTGCATGTATCAACCATTCTAAATACCAGCTGTAATACTTAGATTTGTATCCCATACTTGGGCATGTGCCATCCTCATTTGTGACACCAAACCATTCTGACACTGCAAATATAGCAGTCTCCAAATTGAGAACCAGAGCTGAAAACATCAGCTCCTGTTGGCACCACCAACACTCAGTACTGTCTCCTATATATTTTTTTTGGTCCCTGATAACCTCAGAACACGTCGTTTCACTTTCCCACACAGATCCCTTTTCTATGAAATGGGGAATATCAACCCTTTACAGGTTTGTTATGGGGATAAAATGAAATCATGGTTATGAAAGTACTTTAAGTGCTTCCTAAGACTATGTATTAATAGTCTTAGTCTGTGAACCAATGAGAATGTTTTATGAAGAAATTCTTGAACATCATTGTTTCCCGAGGTCATTGAGGAGTCTTAAAATATTAGTATGTCCATTTCTGGAAAAATCTGCAAATGGTGATCTCTAGACCATTCCTGTTTTTCAGGATTTATAGAATTCTACAACTTCTCTTAATGACACATGCAGACATCTGGTAGGTAGTTCATCTTACACTGATGTATATAGTCTTTTGCCCTGTAAAACAGAGTTTCCACTGTCAATATGCCCATACTTCTATAGCCTCTGGGTTACATTTGTTCCTAGGGAAAGGTAGGTCACCTTGACAGGAGCTAGGAATGTGTCTTCATCGTCTGAGAGTCTTTCTCCCGGTACCTGTCAAAGAAGTGGCTGCTCTGATAAACTTTCCACTTGCTTTCCAAGCCCACCCTACAACTTTCAGAAAAATCAGCATGACCTGTCACTATTTTTCCTCTCTTGAGATGCCAAGATCTCACTTTGAATTATAAATAATCTCTGTGCTTGTTCCCTCCTCTGTAAAGATACATAAAATAATTCCCCTCCCTTTGCCTTTTTAATAGATATTTCCTAAGAATTAATAAGATGAAGACTACTCCCTGAGCACTCTGGGTGGGGGTGGGGACAGGGACCGCTGGGGAGGGGTTGCAGTGCTTCAGCAGACACAAGTCTATTGAAACTTCCTGGAGCCAAGTGCCTTCAGTTGTAATTTGGTCACTTTGGCCAGGATCACAGCTGTAATTCTCAAATCCCAGACTTGGTGTCTCAGTTTAGCAGGGAGGGGAGAAGGGTAGAACGAGAACGTTGTTTGGAAGCCTGAACATAAATCTATAGGGTTTTCATACCTGTTGCCTGCTAAGTTTATATAACTTCAGCTTTTGTATACAGAAATGATTTCTCTGGGCTGACTTAGTAAGGTATGTGCTTTATTTTTTTCTCCCAGAAGCGGGGATGATTTGCTTTATATTTCTCATGTGTTTGAAAAATGAGCAGTGAGGTTAGAGGTTATCATCTGTAGAAATGAGTGAAATAACTTGCCCATATGTTGATGGCACCAACATATATGACCTTGAGGTCACTAGCGCTGTGTCCAGATTCTGGAATGATAAGGGCTTTCCTGTTCTTCAGCTTAAAGGCCCCTGACTGGCCAGAGCTACTGAAAGCAAATGAGAGCATCTACTCCATGACTGGCACCAGTTTACAAAAGTTGTGCCTTGCAAGTTTTATTTGGAAATAAGGTGGCCCAAAAAGTTAAGTTGTATTTTGACTTTATTTGCTTATTTAAAAAAAAAAAAGTGGCTAGAGCTTGTCGATTATTGAGATCAATGATTCTTTCAGAATGTTAAATCTGAATATTATTTTTGGAGCCCAGCTATATTTCTCTGTTGGCTGTTGAGCAGTAACCCTGCGGACTCCAGCCCCTGGCCTTGTCATGAGGATGCTCATTACGTCCCCAGCCACAAGAGGGCTCCTTAGAATGCCCAGACACTAGGCTAGAGGCACTGCTTTGAGCAGGGAGAAGGGGAGCCACACAAGAGTTAACTGCCCCTCAGTGACCTCCTTGTTAAGTCTTGTTAAGTCTCTTCATTGTGGACCATGAGAGCACGTTATCCCCACAAAGTATCAGGAGCCAAGTGTGTAGTAAGAAGGCTTGTAGGTATTAGTAGAATAGAAATTATTATTTGACGTAGTTCCAGTGCTTATTAGCATGAATGATCACAGTATAAAAATGCGTGCTCTGTTAGGATTAGCCCCTATGTAACTGATCCTGGAATCACCTTCACAACATGCTTGCACGCGTGCACACACACAGAGCTCTTTAAATCTTCCATATCTAAAGGGAGGGGAGTTTAAAAAAAAGAGTGAAGATATATTCAAATATAGATTTTGTTTTAAAAAACAAAAAAATCAGGCCACCTGGGTGGCTCAGTGGTTGAGCGTCTGCCTTTGGCTCAGGGCGTGATCCTGGGTTCCCTCCCGACAGGGAGCCTGCTTCTCCCTCTGCCTGTGTCTCTGCCTCTCTTTGTGTGTGTCTCATGAATAAACAAATAAAATTGTAAAAAAAAAATCTGATTAGATATAACAAGATAGGCTAAGAGAAAATCATTCCAAATATTTATATTTTTAAAAAGCATCCTTCCACCTGGTTGAAGAAAGTTTTGAATTTTTGCCTATATTTTTCTGGACCTCTTTTTTTATTTATGCTGAATTCAGGCCCTTTTCTAAGACTTATGACATGGACTGGAGCTAGACAGTGATGAGTGCCAATATAGTGAGTCCCCTGGCCTCCACTTCTGAGCTAAAAGTATGTGAGGCTATAACAAGAATAGGTAAAAATCGTACAGGTGCATTTAAGTCACAAAATCAGGTCGCTGGGTACTTTCTCAACTGAACTAGTAAATGCTTTGCAAAGTGCACACATCTTCAGTATACATGACAGTCATGTGCTCACACAGGTACATGCTTAATGTGGACAGAAATAAGTCTTAATTAACCTTGCATTTATGTAATGTATTTCAAGTGAAGATGACAAGGATTTCAACAGCGATAATAGTACATGATTTTGGTTGAGTGTTTGGCACATATTAACTTATCTCATTGTCACAAGAACCCAAGAAGAGGGTTACTGCTATTATTCCCATTTCGCAGATGAGGGATTGTTAGCCTAGAGGGGTTATATAACTTTTCCAGCCTCGCACAGCTTTTTAGTGGTAAGGAAATGGATCTAACAACCACCCCAGAGCTTGTCTCTTAATTACTTGGGTTTGATGGTCTCACTTTAACTACAAGTACTGACTTGAAGTTCACTTGGAGAAGGCTGACCTGTATTCCTTGGTCATCGTTTAGTGAATGAAGCACTGGCTTTGGTGTCATTAGGCCTGGTTTCTATGTCTGGCTCTGACCTTAGCCAACTGTTGAATCTTGGGCAAGTTCCTGAAATTCTCTAGGTCTCCATTCTCATCTGTTTAAAGACACAAACTTTAGATGAATTACAACGATCCATTGTTACTTCCACCTTGAAAATAGAGGCACTCAAGATACACCAACTTTCCTTTAACTTACTAGAGAGAAGACAGATGAGGGCTTACATGTGAACCAGCATCTTAGCACTCAGCCCCCAGGCACCATCTGCTAGATCAAGCCACTTGATACCATCACTCCATGTTGTGGAAGTCATAGATATGTGGGAGCTCAGGGAATAGTTGTCAATAACCCCCAATTTAAGAGACATAAATGAACTGGAGAATTCTCTTAAAATAAACTAAGTTTCTTTGTGTACCGGGGTGTTGAAGGACTGGGAATTTGATGGGGAAAATTGCAATGGAAAGGCACCAGAGGTCTTGTCTTCGAGGTAAGTAGTTAGCAGGTGCTGTGTGTGTGTCCAGTCACGTCACATTTCTGGCCCGAGTCTCTGTAATGGTCATGGCATCCAAAGTGCATGTTTTTAAAGATGCTTTCCAGATGCCGAATATCAGATCATATCTGTGTGGACACCTTCACGCACACACACATCTTGAAACCAAGTGTGTACAAGTGTGGGAGCAGAAAGAACCTGCACATTTGGACTGTGCTTCCTTGGTGAGTAGCATGGGATATAATGCACGCCAGCCTTCTGCTTCAGGTTTTTCCCCTCAAAGATGTGGTGTTCCCTCCTCACACTTGTCTCCACTCAATAGAAAATGCATTTGGCCACATCTGCCACTAGTCAGCCTGGCCAGCCCCCCACCCCCCAGGCTGGTTTGGCCCTCCACCATCCTCCCTCCCTCCTCTTTCAGAGTGTCCGGGATCCAGGGGCCAGCCCAGAGTTCAGGTTATACCAGACAGAGCTGCCCATGTGTTTTTCAAGACAGTCTAGCTTGACCCCACGACTATGGCCACACTTCCAATTGTTGATAAAATACCTTTTGGCCCAGAGCTTGATTTTGGTTAGGCCTGACCTGATTTCTCTCCAGCTGAGGCTACTTTGCATGGCTGTAAACACGGGCCTTACAAAGCTCACCAACTGTGATAAAAGCAAAGGAAACCTGAGACCACTGGCAACTCCAAAACCCGCCTTCGCCTTCTGAGCCTGACTCTGAGTCACGGCTCAGCCAGGGAAGGAGGCTGCCAGCATGCAGCAGCTAAAGAAATGTTATTCTGATTGATCTGATTAGGGCAGCAAGGTTAGCCATGGTCAATTTACAAAGACAGTATGAGAAGAAATCATGTGTAGAGCCATGTTATGGGTCAGCGAGGCCCCTGCCAGAAGTTAAGAAAAGCCCCAGCTCTGCCAGGACCATTATCAGATCTCCTGGGTGGGGTACAAATGAGACTGGAAGGTTAGGGGCCCCTCCAGTGGAATGAATGACAAAAGGGATTGGGCTGAGAAGAGCTAGTGAATCATGCTTGCTTCCAGCTGGATTGCTTAGCTGCCAAGCCCCTTACATGTGAGTGGGAGAGACCAGGAGCCCTCCAGTCCAGTGTGAGGGGGACTGTCCTAGCTTCTCATTGTGATGGAAAGGAGAGGGTGGAAAGGCTAATTTGAGAAGAACATGAGGCTCTAGATTGACCCACCGAAGCAGCCAGATGGAACCTATTGGGCATTCTGATCCCTTCCTCCACCCAGGAGTGGTTTAATTGGGATCTGGCTCCAGGCTCTGGTTACTAAATAACCTGAGTTTTAGTGTTTTCATTTTCATTAATTACCTTTTATGCTAGGTGCCTTATTAGTCAATTAGGCATTTTGCATGTGCAAAATATCCTAGGAGGTGAGAAGGGGGTCTTTAAAAATAATTTAGAGCTGCAAGAACCAGGGGGTTAATTCATGACCTAATTATCACATCACTTTTTACTTTCTTGTAGACTCTTGTACAACTTCCTTAGTTTACAGCAAGCACAAAAACTAACTTTTAAACTTTGCTTTCAAATGGTTATTGCATTTATATTGATTTTGAGGATTTTGGATGCTACACTCTGGGCGTGGTTCTCTTCTTCCCTGTCCAACTTAGGAACATAAATGGTACTTACAACACTGGGATAAGGTGCATTAATTAACAAAGAATTATTTAAAATGTAGCCAACTGAAAGCCACATAACTTGAGCTGGGGCTCATTATAGATAGTTCATTCTGTACTATAATTATGTTACTAATGGAAAAAATGAGACATTGAGATGGTTGCTTAGAGAAGAATTGATTCAGAATGTAGCAGCAAAATGTCTAAAGTATACAATGTTTAGCCTGATTTAGTTAGACCTTGGAGAAACTGGACCATGTGATGTCTTTGTTTTGTATTACATATCCTCTTGGGGTGCGCCGATATCCACATAACTCAGCCCTGTAGGATGCAGCCATTCATTTGCCACCAGAGGAAGGGGTAAGCCTCTGAGTTTGAAGGTACATGTGGAAGGAGATAGGTACAAAGTCCCTGTGCTTGTCTGTGAGTCCTGTCACCTGAGATCTTGGGGTTTGCCCCAGAGTCACTCACCAAGAAGCCAGTGGCAAGGCTGTCATGGAGGCCTGAGCTCTAGGCCTCTGACTGGCTGTTTCAGCACACCCAGTACACCGAAAGTCACAACTAGTCAGGACAGAAGGGGGTAGTGTAGTGGTTCAACATGGGTTTCTTTCTGACTCATCACTGTATCCATGGGGAAAGGCTCTTCATCCTTCTAAGGCTCCTCTGTACAATTTCCTCCTCTATAAGGTGAGAATAATAATAGTACCTACTTCAGAGGGGACTCGAGCAGAGTTGCCATTTCTCATTCAGTGATGGCGTCTGAGCCCCTAGAGAGCTATAGGAGGTCACTTTTACTCTGTCCTTTCTGTGTGTGTCCCACTGGGACAGGACAATGTGATTTTTTTTAATGAATTTAAATTGGATGCTCAGAGGTGAATGTCCTCAAGGTGTGCCAAGAGAAAACAATGTAATAGAACAAAAAGGTGAGAAAATTTGCCTCTATTTTCTAGTACTATTTTTATTTAGCTTGGTAATCCATGTTTGCAGTACAGTTTTAAGTGTGCCAGCTGTTGGCAGGGACATAGGTGGCCTGCATGAATCCTTTTAGAACATGTTAAGCTACAAATAAATATAAGCATGTCTAGAATGGCTGATTTAGGTGATGATGGAATTTAAAGTATGATATTTTAGGTTGGTTTCCATAAAAAAAATAGACTGAATAGCTATTATACTTTAATTTTCATCAGCATTATACATGGATGTAATTTTAAGACATAAGCAGTATTATGGGGCACCTGGGTGGCTTAGTCAGTGAAACAGCCAACTCTTCAGCTCAGATTGTGATCTCAGGGTTGTGAGACTGAGCCCCGCATTGGGCTCCATGCCAGGCATGGAGCCTGCTTAAGATTCTCTCTCTCCCCCTCCCTCCCTCCCTCCATCTGTCCCTCCTCCCTTCTCTCTTTCTCCCTCTCTTTAAAAAAAAAAAAAAAAAGAAAAGAAAAGAAAAAGAGTTAAGCAGTATTAAAAGGCTTAAGAAAATGAAAATGTCCTGCTAATATCAATAAATTTCAAGTGTTTTTCATACAGACCACATCCTCTGATCAAACTGAAATTATAAATAAATAGAAAGAGAACTTAAATATGCTAATAACAAAAACCTCCTTGCCTTTTAAATTTTACATTAATACCTGTAAATAATTTATGGATCAAGAAAGAAGTTATAATGGGACTCAAAAAACACATTTAACTCAGAAAATAAAAATATTGGTTATCAAGACTCCTGGAAATGTATGATTATAAGTGTTTATATTAGGAAAGAAAAAGGTAAAAAATAATTTAGCTTTCAAAATTAATAGCTAAAAAATAAAGCCAAAGAAATTAGAAAAAATATTAGGTTAAATGACAAGAAAAGCCATTTTTTAGGTCAAATGGGATCAAATATTTACAATTTCATATGCTTCAACCAAGTTTTTAAAAATGAGAATGGGAATTTTAAAAACTTTTAAAACAGTACAAAAGATCAGTAAAGTTAAAGATTTGTTCTTTGAAAACAATAAATTGACACACTTTTGGCAGGATTGAGCAGAACAAACATATATAAAAATACTAGGAAAGTAAAAGTGAATATAACTACAAGATGTAATAGAAATGTATAAGATATAAGGGAATACCATGAACAAGCTTTTGCTAATTAAAGAACATGAAATAAACAACTTCCTAGAAAAATATGAATTAACAAATCAGAATCCAGAAGAAACAGAACGCCCGAATGCCTATAAATATTAAGGAAATTGGATCAGTAATTTAAAATCTCCCCACAGAGTACCAGATGGTTTGATTACATCAAACAGTTCCTTCTTACACAAAATGCTTTAGAGACTAGAAAATGATGTTACACTCAAAGCGGGTATATAGCCTTGCTAGCAATATCAGACAAGGACAGGAAGTAAAGAAACGTTACAGGCTAATTTCTCTAATATAGATGTGAAGATCCTAAATAGCAGATTGGCTAATTGAATCCAGCAATGAATAAAAATTACTGTATTGAAAGCATTAAAGTAGACCTAAATGAAAGCAGAGATATTCTCTTTATGAATAGGAAAACCAGTATTATAAAGATGTCAGTTAACCCCAAATTGATATCTAGTTTCAAAGTAATTCCAATCAAAACCTAAATAGGATTATTTGGAGTTTGACAAGCTTATTCTAAAAATTTGTGTCAAAGAGCAGAGGTTCAAAAAATAATGTGACAAACACAACCTTAATTGTGATGTTTAGTAAAAAAGTCACAATAAAATAATTCCACTGGCCTGAAGTTAAACACATGAAAATCCAAGGAATTTTATAGAATCATATATGTATCTGTAGCAAAACTATTTTTCCTTAAGTAAGAGAATAAGAAACATAAAACTCAGAAAAAGAAAAAAAAAATCTGAAAAAGAAAAATCAGGATACTTATTCTATCTCATATCAAGAAAAATAAGGTAGTTATGGTATGGTAATAATTGGCACAGAAAACTAAACAAAGATTAATAGAGTTGAGGGTTCAGAAGCAAAAATCAATATATGATAAATGTGGTATCTCAGTTCAGTGGGTAAAATTGACTATTAAGAAATATTGTAAAAATTATATATATATATATATCCCAAAGGAAAGAAAATAGATCCCTCCCTCATATCATGAATAAAAATCAATTCCAGATGCATCAAGTACATGAAAGGAAAAAGTTAATAGTTTTTAAAAAGAATATAGGAGCCTATGATTTAACCTCACATGGAAAAGACACAAAAAGTATAAATCAAATAAGAAATATGTGCACTAAAATAAAAAACTCCTGTTCATCAAAAGATAGCCCAAAAATATGAAAAGATAAGCTGCAAGCTTAGGGAAAACATTCATAACATATATAACTGAAGAATTACTCTCCAAAATATATATAGAATTTTTACTGATCAGTAATCAGTTGATCACCTTCTACTAGGAAAATAGGCTAAAGACATGAAAAGGCTTGTCCTGGAATGGTCAATAAACATGTGAAGAGATAATCAACAAGTCAGCAACTAGGAAATGCAGAGATCTCATTTTATACCCACCAGCTTGGCAAAAATTAATAGTAGAACCGTGAAATTTCAGAGGGATGTGGAATGGTAGGAATTCTCAGTGTGATAATTGGGAAGTCAAGTGTTGCATGCACTTGGAAAGCACATTGGCTTTACCTGGTTCATGTGAACATGTACACCCTCTGTTCAAACTTCTACACATTTGTACCAGAAGATTCCTATGAGAATGTTTGTAAAGGCTTTGTTTATAATAGCAAAAATATGAAAATGACACTATCACCAGAGTAGATGAGTAGACTGAGGTTAGGGCACAGAATAGAATTCTATACAGCTTTGAAAATGAGTTAGCTTATCCACATCGATGATTTTTAAGTGAGATGTTCAGTGACAAAAGTCATGGATAATTCCATTGACTTGAAGGTCAAAATTGTGAAAGTCTATAAAGTTTATGGAATCCTACATTTGTGATAAAATTATTTATAATAAAAAATAAAAGCAAGGCAATAATAAACATAAAATCAGAAGAGTGGGTCCTTTGGGGAAGATTTAGGTAAGTTAGAGTGCTTCCAAAGGTGTTAGTAGTTCTCACTTTCTTAGCACTATGGACTTCCTATTTTGATAGACAAAGATTTTTGTATTTCAAAGTTCATTTTACATTTTTTAATTAACTTCTTAAGTTCATAAATTATAGTTTCTTTACATATGTCTTTTGCTTACTTCTTTCCTACTGTTCCAGCTTCCAAGTTCCTTTTTAATATTTTTTTGGTTCTCACATCTGTATTGCATGTTAAAGGAGTCTTCAAATAGTTGGTGATCTTTGGCTGCTATTGCACATATGAGACTGAGGTGTGATAAATCTGGATGGAAGCTCAGTAGAAATGGACAAGATTTGCCCAGTGGTGGATCCCATGGTGGAGCAAACAGTTGCAGACCAGACACTTCAGTTGGGAGTTTGTCTTTTATTTTATTTTATTTTATTTTATTTTATTTATTTTATTTATCTTATTTCTAAAATATTTTATTTATTTATTTGAGAGAGAGAGAGAGAGATAATATGGAGTTGTAGGGGAACGGGCAGAGGGAGAAGCAGACTCCCTGCTGAGCAGGGAGCCTGATGTGGGCTCCCTTTTGGATCATGACCTGAGCTGAAGGCAGGTGCTTAACCCACGTAGCCACCCAGGAGCCCCTTGTCTTTGCTTTTAGACTGATATGTTTTTTCAGATGGAATTTCTTTATGAACACAGGTGAGATTATACATCTGGCATCTACTTGCACTGTATACCACTTTTAAATTATCCCCTTATTTTTGGCTCCCCACCTCATCATTGCCTCCGCGAGCACATGATCCCCCTCTAATTTGTGCATGTCCGAGGTTCTCCCTTCCCCTGCAGACAACCAGGTTTGTCCTTCTACCATGCTGTGGAATTTGCTACTCTTTTAACGACTTCTGCCTTCACATTTTCTGTTTTGATAATTGCAGGGGGCCTCCTAGTTTCACTGAAGACAGGTTTTGGTTTTGATATTCAGTCCCACAATTCGGGGTTGGTTTTAGAGGAGAAAAGGAAGCAAAAGACCTTTCCTTTGCTACCCTAAAACTCATACGCATTTTGATTTTCACGTTTTAGAGGCTATTGCCTTGCAGGAATGAGATGTATTTCAAGGGTGAGTGCACAGGCCTAGTAGTCAGGTGGCTGGTGACTCTGGGCAAATCACCTACTGTGTGCTTTTTGCACTTGCCTGCTATCAGGAGGTGATTCATTCCTACAAGAACCTCAGGGTACATACACTGATGACTGTAGTCAGGACTCAGGTAGGGGCTTATTCTTCAGGGATAACAGTAAGTAAATATTTTGGATCACTGTGTTATTCCGTCCACGTGGCGACCTGCAGGATAGCATATAGCATGTGCTCGCTTTCCCTGGTGGCTGCACTGTGAGTGCGAGGACAATGATGAAGACTAATCACTGACTCGGAGAGAGGTGCTGGGTTCCATACTGTAAGCCCTGACAGCATGTTATAGCAGTTTTAAGGTACCTATACACCTTGCTCTTTCATCTTTCCTTCCTTGCTAGAATTTCCTGGAATCCTTATGGCATGTTTATTGAAGGAACTCAGTCAGCCTACTGGAAGCAGTGGCTCTTATGTCTACTGCTGTTGCCCAGAAGGTTAACAGAGTAGAAGGACTTAGGTTGTAAATAGCTGTACATTTCAGCAATGGCTGCACATTAAGACCATGCACAGGGTTGTCCTAGGTGAAGTGTGTCCATAAAAGGGAAAACTAAAGTAGCCCCAGGCTCCCTTAAAGAAGGGACTTTGAAACTCTTTTGAGTTTTGCCACTGATTTTGCCTCCTGGTGGCTTGAGGCCCTGAAACTAGAAGTGCCCACTTTCACTAGCTCTCCACCATCTGAGCAGGAGTGGGAAAGAGCCAGGTAATTTGCATCGCAGTGCACCCTGAATCAAAGGCCATCCATCATTTCTGATATCTTGAATGCAGTGATTATCATATCAAAGACCTCAAATGACATTGAAGATAATAAGATTTCTGTTGCCCATCATCACTACCCAGCTTGGAGTAATTATTAGCATGTGTTCTTTTCAAAAGCCTAACATTCTAAGCTTTGGAGAGAAAAAGCCTTATTTGAGTCACCAAGGATATATAGGAGACTGAATGTCTTAGAATTAAATGAGAAATACGGATAAGTCAGCAAGTCCAAAGTCTTACAAACTTTGTTTTTTTAGAATCCTTAGGAGACCAGCATGGCTATCTGCATTCCCAGAGTTGGCCCTTACGTAAGAAAGCAGTCGTCCTTGACTGGACATATAGCTTTTGGAGACTGCTAGAGACAGGGGCACATTTCCAGCTGGTCAGTCAGGAAAGAACCTCTGGGAATCAGGGATCTTATAAACCTACGTTTATACATATGTATAAACCTATGTATATATACATATACGTACATGTATATGTCACTGTGCTAAGCGCCAGTAAGAGTGACCAAACAGGATATTTATTTGAGGTCACCTGACTTTGCAAAGTGTGACGTGTGAAGTAGCAGCATAAGCATTACCTGGTAGCTTACTAGAAATAGAAGGCCCTCAGCCCCTGTGTTAGTTTCCTAGGCCTGCCTTAACACACTGGGTGACTAAAAACAACAAATTTATTGTCTCATAGTTCTGGAGGCTGGGAGTCTGAAATCGAGGTATTGGAAAGAGCCATCCTCTCCATGGAACCAGTAGGGGAATCCTCCTTCACCACATCCCATCTGTTGGTGGTTGGCTGGCCATGTCTGCCATCCCTTGGCATACAGCAGTGCAATTCCATTCTCTGCCTTTCTCATTACTTGGCATTCTCCCTCTTTGTCTCTGTGTCTCCCATGGCCATTTTCCTTTGCGGATACCAGCCACATTGGATTAGGGGCCCATCTGACTCCACTATGACCTCATCTTTATTAATTACACCTGGCCCCATTTCCAAATCACATCAATCTGAGCTATTGGAGATTCACACTTCAACATATCTTTTGTAGGAGGAATGCAGTTCAATCCAAAATAGGTCCTATCTCATTCCTAGTGAATGAGAATCTGTTTTTTTTTTTTTTTTTAATGAGGTCCCTGGTAATTCACATGCACACTAAACTTCTAGAGGATATCCCACAAATTTTTAATTGCCTTATACGACAGCTTTCTATGGACAACCACAGGCTTTTCCTACAGTTTGTAGAAGTATATAGGATCCCGATCCCATGGAATCCCAATTTAGGAATAACTGAACAAAAGCTTTCACTGTTGTCCTCAGTGCTGGATCCAGTGAGGAGAGAGGGGAGGAGAAAGAACATTTACACTACTCATTTTGATAGCCAGGTACATTGCTTGTTGGGATGGGATTTTACAGTAGAATTATAATATGGAAATTTAAAACAACAGTAAAACCTGATGTAAAGCTTGATGCCTCTGTTATATCTTGGATGGTGAACCACTCTACTCCCATCCCTCCTAAAACAGAGAGTAAATAAATTCTCCATACAGCGTTAAAGGTTAAGTTATATATGTGGAATAAGCTCCTGGCCTTAGGAGAGTTTGAGCCCTGATGGTTGGAGGCCACCTGAAGCCATGAATTGAATATTTGTGGGTTATCCTGAAGTTATTAACATTTGTCCCAAAGAGAATCCCTCTTTCCTCTCACTCTTGGACCACTGTAGCTTAGCATTCACACCATCAGTTTAAAAAGCAGAGTCTTGGACAGTTGGGCCTGTGTTGTGTTTTGTTTTGGTTTTGTTTTATATTTTACTAGGGGTTGGATCTTTTCATAGTCTTCTGTTTTCTTTTTCATTTTCTTTCTGCCACGTAGCCCTCTGTCCAACTGCTTCTCACCAGGTCAGCTGTCAGTAGTTTAGAATTGTTTCATGCCCGTTACAGCCAAGCACTCTTGAAGAGGCTTTGAGCTCTCTGAAATAATAGGATGACATTTCTCACCTCTACCTTTGTGTGATGGTACTTTGGTCCCGCTTGAAGTTGGGGAAATGAATACACTGATGTCTCCTGGTCATTTTCTCTCCTAAGTCTCTGATCAGTGGGAAAATGCATATGATTTCATATTGGCACAAAAATTCCCAAACCATCAGGATTATCTCCTGCCCATATTCCCACCCCCCTCCGCCCCATGGTACCCCACCCCCACCCCTGTCTCAGCCTCAGCCTTCACCTGCTGTGATCTTCTCTCCATTTGCTTTCTGAGCAGAATTCACTGGTCTGAAAACCAATAAAAGGGCTTTTCTGTCTCTCAGTAAGGGCATGGGTTGCCAAATATGTTCTCAGATGCAAGACAGGATGACAATTCGCCTTTTCACATTTCTTGGTGAAGAGCCTAAATCCTTAAAGTAAACTTCATCTGAGCAATTTTATGTGTCCCCAAAAATAAGGCCATGGAAGAGATTCAGACCTAGCAGTCTGACAGAACAGTGAAGCTTAGTTTTCCTTGAAACATTTAGTGGGACAGATAATCAGGCTATGTGTGGAAAGCTTATTTTAATGGCATCATCAGGCCAGTTGATGGAGGCCACTACCCAGAAGCATACCTGGCCATACTGACCCATCAGAAGTGAGGGCTTGTTTGTAGCAAGTCAGGTGACACTTCATAATATGGCACCATGGAGCCAGCCAACTGACTCCTCTGGCTGTGATGCCAAAGAGTGGCAGGGGAGGGAACACAGGAGAAAGGGACAAGGAACCTGAGTCAGCATTTATTTTCCTGGGCACCTGCCAAGAAACAATTGCATGTTTCCAAAGAAGTGCTCACTCTCCCTGAGGAGAGACAGCAAGATGACTGCTGACTCTAGTCTTGCCGTTCCCCTCTAGCTGGCCCTCGTTTCTGGCATTGACTGGGAGGAGGAATTACTTACCTGTCCCATCTCCAGTCACTGCCACATTAGAAATGGCATGGAGGGCACAAGAATAGCCACACCTATGAAGTGTAATTGTGTCAATTGTTTCATCCCATGAATTTAAAAAATTTTGTATATAAGGCCTGCATCCATAGGCTATTGTGCTTCATGACCTTGTGTTATCTTATATCACCTCTTAGAATTCCCTTGGGAAATTCTCATTCTAGCTTCCAAATTAGATTTCTATTAATTATAAAATAAGAATTTGCAATTTGGCAAGGATGGGGTTGCGAACAGGTGACAGGTCAGTAGGAGAGCACTAAACCCAAGGTTTCCCTGTTGTACCATATCTTGTCCCTAGAAGATGCTGCTCCCCAATCCAGCCAGTTTGGGGTCCACACTTATTTATGATTTCGATGTATCCAGTGTAGGTTATCAGCTTGACTCTTAGAGATTGTAGCCTGTAGGATAGGTTCGTCAATTTCTGTCTCTACTGTAGGATTCTATCCGCCTACCAAATTAGTCCACAAGAATGTCTTCAAGATAAATGCAGCAGTCATTATGAAAGTCCCTGGATCCCTTTGGCAGCCAGTGGCTTACAAATTCAAGGGATAACTGTTGACGAGATAACCTGATTTCTCATTAGTAGTGCATGTGCTTTAAACCAGCTTTTTAATGTCTGTGGTTTTGCCAAGTAGTGGCATTCAGGGAGTATTGATATGAAGCCTAAGCCAAAGATCACCAGTCTGAAGGCACAAAAATAGAAATAATGGGATTTTTTTTTTTTTAGAATTTTGCTTTGGAGAGGCAGATGGTCTCATTTCTGTGTATTTTAAACTATCTTCAATTTCCTTGAGAGGCAAACCACTCACTCATTGGTTCTATAGAGTCAAACGTGACCTGCACATGGATAATTGAAATATATCCCTGTCATGTAAGTAGATATCTGCCTATATATGTGGATCTTTTATTTATTTGTTTTTGGTGAAGGAGAGGGTAATTCAGACAGAAAAGACAGCAACTTTCACATGCTTTTATTTGCCTAAAGTGCCCAGGAGATATTTATTGGTAACAACATATATGGCTGTATTTAACTAGACGTGGTGCCTGTTCTATGATAAAACCAACTTCACTGGAGATGGAAATCCTGTGACTGAAACTGACAAATTTCAAATGTGAGGACTAAACCAAAGAACAGAGTACCTACCTGATCTGATATAGGTTTGAATGTGTTCAATATCTAGTGAAGATAGAGGTGTAGAAATCCATCGTCTTCATTTCCAGACAGGGAAGGCTCCCTGGAAGAAGAAGGCTTCCATAATTCTCTTAATTTTGTAGCTGTGCTGAACTCACTTGACCAAGTAGGCTTCCAGTATTTGTGGTCTATTCAGACCATTTATTTTTATTTTTACTTCTGGCCACATCTGCCAAGCACAGGCAGAAAGCTGAAGATATATGTGGATTTTATGTAGATGTGAAAAATCCCGCTGGGCCTGGCAGGAGTTCTTTCTCAGTCTGTCTGGCAAGACTTTTCT
Source organism: Canis lupus dingo (assembly GCF_003254725.2). NCBI lineage: Eukaryota > Metazoa > Chordata > Mammalia > Carnivora > Canidae > Canis > Canis lupus. The sequence goes on from NC_064272.1 coordinate 2,175,972, forward strand.
AGCTGAGTAGTCAGGGTGTGGTTTTTCCAATGTAGCAAATCTGCCCGTTTCTGTCTTAATTCTTATTCAAAGAGGCAGGTTCTTCTAAAAATCACATATGTAAGAAATAATAATCATTTGGATACACTAGCTCAAGGTGCAGGATTAGGCAGTGTGGGATGTCGGCCTGCCTATCCCCTCTCTGGAAGGCATTGCAAGAGCTCCTTAGGCAATGTAATAGTACGCATGTGTGATATGCCCTAATCCAGCATGAGGCGGGGGTCTGGAAAAGCTTTGCCTTAAACTAGGCATGTCTAATAGGGTTTAACGCAACCTGTGAATTTGCCCCTGCACAAGGTCAGCTTGTAGGTCAGTGGAATGCTGCACAAATTGCATTCTCCTCCAGACTGTAATTATACCTCGGAGAAAGCTGTGTGCTGCCAAGTTCAGCTGACTCCAGATAGGACCAAGATAAACTGAGAGCTTGCTGACGTTTCTCAAAACCTGATTTTTAAAGATGTGGTAGAAAGCATCTCTTGTTTAAAAAAATAACAAATGACAGTCATAAAGTTTATGAAGGAGCTTTGTGTAGAGGATGATGAGACTAGCTATTATCTGCCTTCCCTGAGCACAGGAAAAGATTATTTGAAATGGAAGCATGAGGAATTTGAATCAGACATTAAGTGAAACTCCTTGGTGCCAAAAGTTACTTAATACTAGAAAATGAGCTTTATGACAAATCAAGTAATATGCACGTGAGGACAAAGAAAAATGAAAAATAGGCATTGAGAGTAGTCACAGAATAGGAATAGGATGAAAAGTTTAGGCCATTTTCACAATTAGCTGAGGTACACTGTGTTTTATTTATTTGATGATATAAGATGACTATAAATATGCGTACGTTGTATGAAGGTAACCTTAATAATCTCTAAAAGAATGAACTCTCCCTTGTAAAGTCAGGTCCATCTTTAATTTCTGAGCCTACCCAAAGGCAGAAGGTAAAGTATTGTCTACAACATTTGCAAGTTTCTTCAATGCTAATGGTAAACGATCCCAAAACCCATTTCAACTAGTGTATGCACTGAATGAGCAAACTTTTATGGTACTTATACCATCTCATAAATATTCTCTGAAGTATCTTTCTTGAACAGCATGGCATGGCCACTTTTTTCCCTAAGAATCTACATGGGGAGGAAGTCACATCAGAAACTTCAAGGGATAATTCCACCGACTGGTTCCACATAAACATGGAAAAACATTTGTTTGACATTCACATTATGAAGCTATGGATCGATAAAATCAGGAAGCCTACCAATGTCCAACAATCAAATATGGTGGCCTGGCTTCAAGGTCTTCTGCAGTCTGAAAGTCCTGGCTGCTTATTAGTTCTAATGCCTAGAAGAACCTTTACCCCATTGGTTATGCAAGATGGAAAGAGCCCCCTTCTATATGTCTAAGCAGAACATGAGCTATCATGGCATTTGGGGGCTCATGGTCTGCTGAGCTTATCATCTTTCAAATCTCCTTCATGGGGTAGTTTTCTGAGCATGAGACCTGGATTTTTGTTTCAGGAAAGGGACACTGAATATAACTTTGGGAAGTGCTCTTAGGCTACCCAGGGGAAGATTGTGTCCCAAACAGCCATCTCCTTCAAAACCCCCATTTTCAGTGAGTCCTGGCTCATATACGGGAGATTATAGAGGAAGGACAATTAGAATCTCTTTATATTCACTGATCCCTATTAGTAACTCCTTTGTATCAGACTTATTTATATGAGTTTCCCCTTTACACTAGTCTTTGAACTCCCACTGAACATATATATGTGTGTGTGTGTGTATGTGTGTGTGTGTATATATACACCCTTTGTGGTAGTATACCAACATAGGAGTTCGCATATTGTGAATTTTGTTGAATTGACTGACTACATTTCAGTATTGGTGTAAGGATGAGTCAGGGAAGTTCTAGAAATAGAAGGCTGGTCTCCTGACTTTTCTCTTAACAACTAGTTGCCAGACTTTGATGCTGATGACTTTTCATAGCTGGCCAAGAGCCTGTGGCTGCTCAGCATGCTAAAGTTAAAAGCGAGAAGGACCATTGTATTTATAGCTATAGTTCTTAGTCGTATTTCTATTTCTACTTACATTGTAACATTGTTGGGAACCTTTGGCTTGGGCCAACTTCCAAAAAGTGTTAAAATGGCACAGAATAATAACAACTAGTAGGCTTAAATAATGGGTTGGTGTTGATTAATTAAATTGTTTAATTAATAAATGTTTTGATAGAACTTTTGTATTTTAAATCCTGTGGCTATTTTTTTAAATGTGTCAGTTAAATCTCCTACTATAAAAAGGACAGACGATTAAATATCTGACAATCTCAGGAACATTACGGTTCTAAAAATGTTCCAGATAATCCTATGATCACCAGTTCACACTGTTCAGTAATGTAGATATGGAATGTGTAGATGATTAGGTTTGATTCCTTCCAAGCCTAGGATATCTTAGAGAAGCTAGTGGATGGGAGAGAATAAATATCCAATAATAGTTTATATTTTTGTCATGTGTTCTTTCTCTTCAGAGAAGAATTTTTGAAGTTCACTTTATCTAGAGGTCGCCTTACTAAGAATGCATGTAATGTAATGAAAGAAAAGCAAGGGGAATTTTCAGTTAATAGAGGGTTCTACACAAATTGATCTAGTTATTTGAAATTTTAGCACGATTCTAAAAAGTTATTTGAAAAACAATGTAATAATTATAGGTTGATAACTAGGTGATCATCTTTTTTTTTTTCAACCTTTTATCATGTTCTCAATCTTTGTTCTCCTTTCTTCTCTTTATTTTCTCCATCAGTTTTCTTTACTCCCATCTTCTTCCCTCCTTGATATTTTCTTCCTAGCTACTCTGCAATGAAGGCAAATGCCTCTGATAACAGGTGTGTATCTGGGTAAGAAGTTGTGAGATTCGATCACAAATATCAAAAGAACAACAAAAGTATTGGGTTATCAGAACAATGTATTCTTCTATTTTTGTGTCCCTTGCTTCAGTGCCCTAGCAATGAGGAGACTACACTTACTTTATAAGCCTCTTGAATGTGAAGTGTCATTCTCTCTAGAAATCCATAGGGAGCCACTAAAGGAATAAAAGTTTAGTGTATCCTGATGCTCACTGCCTCTAATTCACAACTGTCCATTTGGATTGCCTTGTGTGCAGAGCTAGCATAATACCTAGTGCATCACTGGGGGGCACAATAAAAGGTAATTCTTCTCTCTCTTCTTCCCTTAGAAAATGCCTCCTTACCACGGCAATCTCTGTGTAAATCTCTTTCTTTTTGCTATTCAGACATGTCCTTATTTAAATTTCTTTGCTGTGTACCAGCCTAATAGATCTAGTAATTGGAAAACATAGTAAAAAGGATACAAAGACAATCCACAAGAACATGTTACCAATAACCAAATGTTTAACCTTACTATTAAATCATTAGAAATGTAGAAGAGTGAAAAAACATTTTACTTATCATATTGGCCAAAAATTTTTAAACTGATCATACCCAAAAGGGTGAAGGACTAGGAAAACAGTCACTCTCCAATATTTGTCAGGAGAGTAAATTGATAGCATCTATTAGAAACAATTTGGCAATATCTATCAAAACTAAAAATGGATGTATTGTTTGAACAACTTCTGTAAATCTCTTCTATAGAAATATAAGCTCGGGATCCCTGGGTGGCGCAGCGGTTTGGCGCCTGCCTTTGGCCCAGGGCGCGATCCTGGAGACCCAGGATCGAATCCCACGTCGGGCTCCCGGTGCATGGAGCCTGCTTCTCCCTCTGCCTGTGTCTCTGCCTCTCTCTCTCACTGTGTGCCTATCATAAATAAAAAAAAAAAAAAAAAAAAAATTTAGAAATATAAGCTCAAGTGGCTATCTGCAGGGCTGCTCTTTACAGCATTGTTAATAATAGACAAATTTTGGAGAATTTCTAAATGTCCATCAATAGAGGAATACTTAAATTATGTACCATACTTAAATTGGTCCTGTCTACACTGACATGGAAGGTATCAGTAATATATTTAGAAAAGAAAAAGAATTACACAGAACAAGGGGGAAAAGTTGCAGAACAAAGTGTATTGCTTGTCATTTTTATAAAGCTAAAATCCTACACATATGCCTATACATATGTGGCCATGCACACATGTTTAGATCTGGAAGGAGACGAACCCCCATTACTGGGGGTGGTAACTTGGCAGTGGAACTGGGAGATGAGAGAATATTTCACCTTTTACTTTTTTACATTCTTTATAGTTTGTAGTTTTCATTACAGTTAAGCATTTGTTGCTTTTGTAATTAAAAATAATGAACTCACAAAAAGAAAATAGAAAAAAATAACAAATATTTCTCTAAACTTGACAACTCTCCAAAGACCAAAGTTTATACTAGTCTTTAGTCCCAAGCTCAGTACCTGGCAAACAGGAGTCATTTAACATGTGTGTTAAACAAAGGAAACTTTGCCTGTCCCAATCTGTGTTCCTGTGACCACATTGGCCAAGAGTTGGGCAGAAGCTTCTAAAATATGACCGGAGAACCCACAGAGCACCTCTCTTTTTTCCCCTTCTTCCCTCTTGCTGACACCGTCTCCTCACATCTTGCACAGCCCAATCTTTTAACCGGTTTCAGAAAGATCGGAATATATGCTGAAGTCTTGGGTCAGCCTTTTTAATCACCTGAACTCTCACTTGGTCTGTTGATTATGTATTCTTCCATGTGCTTCCCCTTAATCATTTTACATATTGGACTTAAGGATTTTTTAAAACATATATTCTGTTCTTTTTCTTAGCCCTATCTTTACTTTATTTTCTCCTTGTCATTTGTTTGATATTGTCCCCCACTTCCTAACTTCCAAACTTATTACAAGCTATGGTATTCAAAACAGTATGGTATTACTATCAAAACAAGCATAGAGACCAATGGAAAAGAATAGAGAGCCCAAAAATAAACCCATACAATTATGGTCAAATGATCTTCAATGAGGGTGCCAAAACTACAAAACAGGGAAAGGATAGGCTCCTCCTCAATAAAACCTGCATATCCACAAGCAAAAGAATGAAATTTGACCTTTGTCTTACAGCATAAACAGAAACCAACTCAAAATGGATTAAAGACTTAAATGTAAGATCTGAGACTATGGGGCACCTAGGTGGCTCAGTAGTTGAGCATCTGCCTTTGACTCAGGTCGTGATCCCGGGGTCCTGGGATTGAGTCCCAAATCCGGCTCCCCACAGGGAGCCTGCTTCTCCCTCTGCCTGTGTCTTCCTCTCTCTCTGTGTCTCTCATGAATAAATTAATACCTTTTATTTTAAAAAATATGAAACTATAAAATTCCTAGAAGAAAATATAGGGAAGAAAGCTTCATAACATTGGTCTTAAAATTATTTCCTGGATATGACACCAAAGCACAGGCAACAAAAGCAAAATTAGGTAAGTGGGACTACATCAAACTGAAAAGCTTCTGCATAATAGAGGAAACAGCAGAGTGAAAGGACAACCTATGGAATGGGAGAAAATATTTGCAAGCCATATATCTGATGAGGCATTAATGTCCCAAAGCATATAAGGAATGCCTACAACTCAACAAAAGAGAAAACTGATTGAAAAATGGGCAAAGAATCAGGGAAATACAAATCAAAACCACAATGAGATACCACCTCACACCAGTGAGAATGGGGAAAATTAAGAAAATTAACAAGGCAGGAAACCACAAATGTTGGAGAGGATGTGGAGAAAGGGGAACCCTCTTACACTATTGGTGGGAATGTGAACTGGTGCAGCCACTCTGGAAAACTGTGTGGAGGTTCCTCAAAGAGTTAAAAATAGACCTGCCCTACGACCCAGCAATTGCACTGTTGGGGATTTACCCCAAAGATACAGATGCAGTGAAATGCATCTGTACCCCAATGTTTATAGCAGCAATGTCCACAATAGCCAAACTGTGGAAGGAGCCTCGGTGTCCATCGAAAGATGAATGGATAAAGAAGATGTGGTTTATGTATACAATGGAATATTAGCCATTAGAAATGACAAATACCCACCATTTGCTTTGACGTGGATGGAACTGGAGGGTATTATGCTGAGTGAAATAAGTCAATCGGAGAAGGACAAACATTACATGGTCTCATTCATTTGAGGAATATAAATAGTGAAAGCTTTTGCACAGCAAAGGATACAGTCAACAAAACTAAAAGACAACCTACAGAATGGGAGAAGATATTTGCAAATGACGTATCAGATAAAGGGCTAGTTTCCAAGATCTGTAAAGAACTTCTTAAACTCAACAGCAAAGAAACAAACAATCCAGTCATGAAATGGGCAAAAGACATGAACAGAAATCTCACAGAGGAAGACATAGACGTGGCCAACATGCACATGAGAAAATGCTCTGCATCACTTGCCATCAGGGAAATACAAATCCAAACCACAATGAGATACCACCTCACACCAGTGAGAAGGGGGAAAATTAACAAGGCAGGAAACCACAAATGTTGGAGAGGATGCGGAGAAAAGGGAACCCTCTTACACTGTTGGTGGGAATGTGAACTGGTGCAGCCACTCTGGAAAACTGTGTGGAGGTTCCTCAAAGAGTTAAAAATAGACCTGCCCTACGACCCAGCAATTGCACTGTTGGGGATTTACCCCAAAGATACAAATGCAATGAAACGCAGGGACACCTGCACCCCAATGTTTTCTAGCAGCAATGGGCAAACTGTGGAAGGAGCCTCGGTGTCCATCAAAAGATGAATGGATAAAAAAGATGTGGTTTATGTATACAATGGAATATTACTCAGCCATTAGAAACGACAAATACCCACCATTTGCTTCAACGTGGATGGAACTGGAGGGTATTATGCTGAGTGAAGTAAGTCAATCGGAGAAGGACAAACATTATATGTTCTCATTCATTTGGGAATATAAATAATAGTGAAAGGGAATATAAGGGAAGGGAGAAGAAATGTGTGGGAAATATCAGAAAGGGAGACAGAACGTAAAGACTCCTAACTCTGGGAAACGAACTAGGGGTGGTAGAAGGGGAGGAGGACGGGGGGTGGGAGTGAATGGGTGACGGGCACTGGGGGTTATTCTGTATGTTGGTAAATTGAACACCAATAAAAAATAAATTAAAAAAAATAATGAAATAAAATATTTGGCAGAGTATTTGGCAAAAAATAAAAAAATAAAATAAAAAATAAGAATAAAAACAATATTTTCTGAGTTCTGTAATATTTGGGTATTTGTTACCTCTTTAGATTTGTAATTTATTATGGTTCCTTTTTTCATTCTAAATAAATCTGCATTGTATACCTAAAAAAAAAAATAGTGAAAGGAAATAAAGGGGAAAGGATAAAAAATGAGTGGGAAATATCAGAAGGGAAGACAGAACATGAGAAACTCCTAACTCTGGGAAACGAACTAACTAGGGGTGGTAGAAAGGGAGGTGGGCGGGGGGTGGGGGTGATTGGGTGACGGGCACTGAGCGGGGCACTTGATGGGATGAGCACTGGGTGTTATTCTATATGTTGGCAAATTGAACACCAATAAAAAATAAATTTATAAAAATAAATAAATAAATAAATGCAAAAAAAAAAAAAAGGAAAATGGGCAAAGGACTTAAAAATAGAGACATTTCTCCAAAGAAGACCTACAAATGGTCAAAGGTGTATGAAAAGATGTTCAACATCACTAATCAGGAAATGCAAATCGACACCACAGTGAGGTATCATCTTACATCTGTTAGAATAGCTATAATTTTTCAAAAAGGAAAAATTAAGAAAAGAACAAGTGTTCGATAATATGTGGAAAAATTGGAACTCCTGTGCATTATTGATGGGAATGTAAAATGGTACCGCTACTGTAAAAAACAGTATGGAGGTTCCTTAAAAAAAAAAATACAACTACCACATGACCCAGCAGCCTCACTTCTGGGTATTTATCCAGAAGAATTGAAAACAGAATGTCAAGGGGATAATTGCGCTCCCATGTTCACTGAAGCAGTATTCACAATAGCCAAGAAGTGGAAGTAACCTAAATGCCCATCAATAGATGAATGGACAAAGACAATGTGATTTGTGTGTGAGTGTGTGTGTGTTTGTATGTGTAAGCATATTATCCAGCCTTAAGGAAATTATATCACATGCTACAATATGAATGAACTTTGAGAAAATGATGCCAAGTGAAATCAGCCCAGTCTCAGAAGGAAAACTACTGCATGATTCCACTTATATGAGGCATCTAAAGTAGTCAAGCTCATAGAAGTAGAAGCTCATAGAAGCTCATAGAAGAAGCTCATAGAAAGTAGAAGCAGAAAACGTCTAGGGGCTGGAGGAAGAAGGAAATATGGGCAGTAGCTGTCTATAGAGTCTCCATCATTTAGTATGAAAAAATTGTAGAAACCTGCTGTACAACAATGTGTTACAGTTAATAATGCTCTACTGAACATTTAAAAATTCATTAATAGAGTAGATTTCATGTTCTTTTATTATTATCATTAAGCCTTCCAATCTAGAAGGTAGGGAGGGAAGGAAGGAGGGAAGGAAGGAAGGAAAGAAACAAGCAAACTAAGAGGTCTTAAGACATACATACATTCAGTGTCCATTGTGCTCCTACCACATTTGGGCTGTTTTTGAGAAACCTTGTATTATTCCACAATTGAAGAGAGATTACATGGAAACTTAGAGGTCTATTTTTAAAGGTCTAGTCAGAGGTAAGGAATTTGGTACAAATAGGGAGGAGAATACAATTGCTCTGACAAATGCTCCCCTTTGGGGAGGAAGCACTACATTTCATACAACTCTTAAGGTTTTAGTCCAGCTTAAGAGTAATAACACTCTTTTCAGACACTTGCCATGTCAAGCCATTAGACAAAATACGAGGATGGCTGATTGTGGTGACATCCTTTCCATAATTCAGCCTGGATGAACACTGCAGAGATATATATGCTTGTTTTTCCCAGTGACAGATAATCTTAGTCTCAATCTTTTCCCCTCTCTCTCAATTCCCTTCTGATTGTTCTCTTGCCTTCTTTTAATTAGCTATTAGAAGAACTTGCATTTAAACTTTGTCTTTCCTGTAGGTAGAATGTGTTACTACTCATGGTTTTCAGAACTGTACCTAAGTAGCTTGGTGGGTGTTTGTTTGAAGAAATTGTTGCTACCCATTTGTGATCTCATCATAAATTTGATTTCTATGCCTGTCCACGATGTCAGTGTGTATGCCATGATGAAGGGTTTGTTTTTTGTTTTTTAAGATTTTATTTATTTATTCATGAGAGACACGGAGAGAGGTAGAGACACAGGCAGAGGGAGAAGCAGGCTCCCTGTGGGGAGGCCGATGTGGGACCCAATCCTGGACTCCAGAATCATGCCCTGGGCCTAAAGGGGGCACTTAACCGCTGAGCCACCCAGGCATCCCCTGTGATGAAGGTTTAATCAGTCACTATCCTGGACATTTAAGAATGAATCTAGTCAATTCCCAAAGCCTTTCTTCTTTTGAATTTTCTTTTCAATTAGTTCAAGTGATGTTTTATTTGCCTGTTTGGTTCTTTAAAGCAATTTTAACAAAGTGATTTTTTTGGAGGTATAATTGATATACAACATTCATTTTCAATGCACAACATAATGATTCAGTATTTGTACACATTGCAAAATGACTGCCACAATAAATGTAGTTACCATCACCATACAAACAACCTACAAAACTTTTTTTCTTGTGATGAGAACTTACAGGATTTGCTCTCTTCAAAATTTTCAAATATGTACTGTAGCATTATTGACTACAGTCACCGTATTGGACATTACATTACTATGGGTTACTTATTTTATAATTCAAAGTTTATATCTCTTTACACCCTTCATCCATTTTTGTCTGCCCCCAACCTTCCTCCACTCCAGTGAATACCCTTCTGTTCTCTGTATCTGCGAATTTTGTTTTGTTTTTTTAGATTCCACATATAAGTGAATTCTATGGTATTTGTCTTTTTTCTGTCTAGCTTATTTCACTTAGCATAATACCCCCAAAGTTCATCCATGTTGTTGCATATGGCAGGATTTCATTCTTTTTTATGGAGGAGTAGTATTCCTTTGTATATATACCACATCTTCTTCACTTGCACATCCATCAATGGACACTTAGGTTGTTTCCGTATCTTGGCCATTATAAATAATGCTGCAATGAAAATGGGATGTATATATCTTTTCAAATTAGTGTATTTGTTTTCTTCAGATAAATACCTTTTAGTAGAATTGCTGGAATAAGGTAACATTGGCTTTAAATGACACATTAAACCAGATGGAATTAACAGATATACACAGAAAATTCCTTCCAAAAACAATAAAAATATATAATTTTTTCAAGTACATATGGAACATTACCAAAGCAGACCATGTTAGGCCATAAAACAAGTCTCAATAGATTTAAGAAGGTTGAAATCATGTCAAGCATTTTTTTGTGACTACAACAGTATGAAGCTAGAAATCAATTACGAGAAGAAAAGTGGAAAAAAATCACAAATAAGTGAAGATTAAACAATATGCTACTGAATAACCAGTAGGTCAGCAAAGAAATCAAGGGAGAAATAAAAGAATACCTAGAGGCAAATGAAAATAGGAATATAACATGCTAAAATCGATGAGATGCAGCAAAAGTGGTTCTAAGGGGGAAGTTCATGAAGATATAGGCCTACTGCAAGAAACAAGAAAAATCTTAAATAATCAAAATTCATACCTGAAGGAACTAGAAAAAGAACAAATGTAGCCCAAATTTAGTAGGAAGAACAAAATAACAAAGACCAGAGTAGAAATAAATGAAATAGAGATTAAAAAGACAAGATCAAGGAAATTAAGGGCTGGTTCTTTGAAAAGATAAATAAAATTGACAAATCTTTAGCTAGACTCACTGAGAAAAATAGAGGAAAGGCTCAAATAAGTAAAATTAGAAGTGAAAAAGAAGTTACAATTGATAAGACATAAATACAAAGGAATATAACAGATTACTTTGAATGACTACATGCCAATAAGTTGGACATTCTAGATAAAATGGATAAATCACTAGAAACCCAGTCTCCTATGACTGAATCATAGTAAATCTAAACAGACTGATTACTAGTAAGGAGATTAAATGAGTAATAAAAAACCTGCCAACAAACAAAAGCCAAGACCGTATGGCACCACTATGAATTCTACCGAACATTCAAAGAAGATCTAAACTGCATCCTTCTCAAACTCTTCCAAAAAACTAGAGGAAGGAATGCTTCCAAACTCATTTTACAAATCCAGCATTACCCTGATACTAAAACCAGACATGGGTACCACCAAAGAAAGAAAACCACAGCTCAATCAATATCTTTGATAAACATAGATGCAAAAATCCTTGACAAAATTTTAGCAAACCAAACTCAATGATATATCAAAAGGATCATACATCATGATCAAGTGGGATTTATTCCAGGCCTGCAAGAATAGTTCAATATCAATAAAGTGGGTAGAGAAGGAACATACCTCAACATAATAGAGGCCATATATGACAAGCCCACAGCTAACAGCATACTCAAGGCTGAATCAGGATCAGGAAAGGATGTCCTCCCTCTCTTACCGCTTTTATTCAACACAATACTGGGAAGAACTAGCCAGAGGACTTAGGCAAAGAAAAGAAATAAAATGCATCCAGATTGGAAAGGAAGAAGGAAGAAGGTTATTTGCAAATAACCTTAATTTATATATAGACTAAAGACTCTATTCCCAAAACCAGTAGAACTAATAAACGAATTCAGTAAAATTTCAAGGTATAAAATAAATATACAAAAATCTGTTGCATTTCCATATACTAGCAGTGAATAATCCCAGAAATTTAGAAAATAAACTCATTTATAATCATATTGAAAAGAATAAAGTATCTAGGAATAAATTTAAACGAGGTGACAGACCTATACACTGAAAAGTTTAAGACCCTGACAATTAAATTTAAGACAATTAAATGGAAAGGTATTCTGTGTTTATGGATTGGAAGAATGAATATTGTCAAAATGTCCATACTGCCCAAAGCAATCTATAGGTTCAGTGGAATCCCTATAAAAATTCCAATGTCATTTTTTTTCAAAGAAATAGAACAAATAATCCTAAAGTGTATATGAAACCACAAAAGACCTCAAATAGCCAAGGCAATCTTGAGAAAGCAAAACAAAACCAAAGTGACTGTCTTAGATAACTAAGCTCTCCAGACTTTACAAGGGCAAGCAAGGACTCAATCTGTCTGGATTACCTCTGTATCCTTAGAGTCCAAAGCTGTGCCAGGCACGTAAAAGATTCACAGCAGGTATTTGTTGAATGAATGAATTCATGGCTGAATACTTACATAAAACTTATGTGGTTTTTCTTAATTTTGTACTGGACTTTTAAAAATCATTTCACTTTAAAATTAGTGTTTTCAGTCTAAGAAAAAGCCAGAAATTGCATTTTTAAAGAAAATATTTGATTATATATAATCTCTTTTTCTTTTGGTTTTGCTTTCATATAAAAAAAAAAGTAAAAGACTAAGTACCTACCTTCTTATTTCTTTTAAAAACTCTTGAAATTCTTTATCCCCCAAGAATCTTTCTCTAAGACTAATGTTGAAATTATTAAACACATTGAACTAAAAAATCAGAACTCCTTTTATCTTTTTTTTAAGGATCTTATTTATTTATTCATGAGAGATATATAGAGAGAGAGGCAGAGACACAGGAGGAGGGGGAAGCAGGCTCCATGCAGGGAGCCCAATGGGGAACTCGATCCCAGAACCCCAGGATCACGCCCTGAGCCAACGGTAGATGCTCAACCACTGAGCCACCCAGGCACCCAGAATTCCTTTTATTTTGATGAAAACTTGGTATTTACTATATTTTAGGTCTAACAGTTATATAAAAGTAGCCATTCTGAGCAGGGAAAGGAAAGATAAAGGACTGGCAATAACTGATTCAGGGTTGACTGATATGATAGATTGATAATTAGACAATCTTGGAACAAACTCATTATTCCTTATTGTTTAACTAGCATGTGATTCAGCTAGTTTAGTGCCAATATAAATATAGATGTTTCTTACTGGCTGTGTCTTCACTATATTTTAAATGTAAGCTTATAAATACCTAGGTGGAAGGGGAAGCATAGCAATTGAGTTTAATTTGTATTTTACCCCACAAAGTACATTAAAAAAAACTTCAGGTTTTGTGTGCATTCCCTATCGATTTTTGTAGTTGTGTCACATGAGACAAAAGATTGTTTCCAACCCCCCCCCCCCCCTTAGTGGCCACTGTGTGATGTATTAGAAGGAACTGATTTGGCTTACTAGGTTTAGAGAGACTAAAACTGTGTAGAGCTCTCTCTCCATAATTGGCAAAAAGGCATTTGGAGTTTATAAGAAGACTGTAAAGTTTTATTTTATTTTTTTTGTAAAGTTTTAATATACCTATATTATTATTATAAAAGAACAATTCTAAGCAATTTAAAATTAAGGTTTAATGTACAAAGTATTGTATTGTTTATATTAAAAATAGCACAAATATGAAGCAAGTCAACTCCCTAAGACAGGGAAGTTTTACTTAAATAATCTATGTTAAGAATATACTATATGAGTGCTCTACATATATTACCCCATGTAATTTTTAGAATAAATGTGCAAAATAAATATAGCCAGCCCTACTCCTTGATGAAGAAGTTGAACTTTTCCTACACATGAAATCACTTTTCCAAGGCCGCATCACTGGTAGACAGCTGAGTTGAGATCACACTGATCTTTTCCTTAAACCACTGGGCAGATGACACAGCCAAGAAGATTGGAGGCTCTGAAGTGACCTCAGAAGTAACAATGTGGGAATGTTATCCAATGATAAGTGGAAACATTGTATATACAATTATACATATGTTGCAGTTACAGTTTATAAGTGTTTCAATAAAAAGATTGGAATACAGTATCATAAAGATTTTAGTTCTTAGATTAGATGGAGAGAGTTTGGGCTGGTGTTTTCCCTCTCTTTTCTAAAATGTCTATAGTTGTAGGTAAGTCACTTTCAAATTAAAGTCTTGTTAAAATAGAGTGGCTGTTGCATCAGTTTAGTTCATCAAAGTATCTAAAAGTCAATATTTTTGGTATACTTCTGAAAGAGTTCATGGTCATTTGAGCTTGTGTTAATTTTATTTTTAAATTCCAGATCATCAAGTTATTGGATGGAAAACGATCTCAAACTGTGGGAATCTTGATATCTAGTTTGCATTTAGAAATGAAGGATATCCAGCAGGGTAAGTCTCCTCCATCGCTTTTTTTTCCAACTTTAAAATTTTTCAACATTTTATTGTGAAAAGTTTCAAGCATATAAATGATTAGAATGCCATAGTAAATCCCATGTACCCAATACCCAGCTACAAAACCACCAGCTCACTCTTGTTCCATCTGAAGTACCTTCCCTCCCCAGCTAGGGTGTTATAAAGCAAATCCTAGACATTTTATAATTCACCTGTTAAAATGTCAGAACACTGATAAAAAGTTAAGGATGCTTTTTCAAGCATAATTCTAGTGCAGTTGTCATGCATTTAAAAACATTTACAGTGATTTCTCAGTTCTCATCCTATATGTAGTTCTAATTTCCCCAGCTGTATACTCACTAATTCATCCATTTGTTCATTATTAGTTTGAATGTGGGTTTAAACAACTTTTGTGCGTTGTCTTTCCTGTGTATCTCTCATTTTCTTTTAATCTAGAAGTTTCTGCACCATATCTCACTTTTTTCCTTTATAATTTTTTTTCCTTTGTAATTAGTTTTTGTTTTGTTTTTGTTTTTGTTTTTGTTTTTGTTTTTTTAAACCAGGTCATTTATCCTATGAAGTTTCCCCACATTGTAGATTTTCTGATTGCATTGCCATATTTTCACTTATTATGTTTTTCTGTCCTCTGTGGTTCCTGTAAAGTGTTAGATTGATCTACAGACTTGATCCTTCAGCTCTGTGCAGTGGCATTATTGTAGCCAATGAGGCTTATCCATGGCATGATTATTGCTAATTGAAAACTACAGACTTGATCCGAGTAGGGGAAGAATGTTTCATAAATGCTGTTTCATATTATATCAAGAAATACATAATATCTATTTGTTTCTTTATGTTGTTAGTGGGCACTAAAGATCTTTGCCTAGATTCATTATTTCATTAGAAGTTTGCAAAATAGTGATACACTAACTCTATCATTTCTTCTCCATTAGCTGGAATACTTCTATGGTGAAACACTTTGCTTCTTCATCTACCTGATTATGTCATTGTTTCTTAATCCCTTCTTTTTTTTCAAGTGATGCTATTTTAACTTGGTCCTCTTTTGGCTTAATTTGAAATACAACATTTAAAAAAAAAGACATTTTACTTATATACGTTTTTCTTAGTCTCTAGAAAAAATAGACCAAACACTATTGTACCTTTTTGAAATCTGTGACTTGCATGAAAACAATACTTCCCTTTCTCAGTAATCAATTAAATGTAAATCTTTATTTGGACATGTCATCAATAATCTTTTCTGAGTGGTCATAGGATCTCCCATAGATAGTTTCAGCTGAGTTTAGTGTGGGTTTGACAGAGGAGATACTCTCAAACCACATTGCCCTTCAGGTTTACTTTGTGTTGCTTCTGGGTTGTTTTACCCAGGTACACAGCAGAAGACTTCCAGAGGTCCTGAACCAAAAGACACTTGAGGAACACACGCTACTTCTCTCAAAGGAGCTTTATTATTAAGATTTAAAATGTTTGCTTTATTGCAAACATCAAAAGTTCCACGTAAAACTAAAAATATTCTGAAGTAGATGATGGTCACAGGGTATGTAAACAAGCTATTTGTAATACTTAAGCTTAATTAAGTAGAAGCAAATGCATAAGGGGGGGGATAATAAACTCAGAAAATGTTGCAGGAGGGGATTTGAATCAGGGCCACCATCAAAATGAGATGAGGATTCTTTAGCGATTATAGGGGCCGGATATTCTAGAAGAATTGAGTTTCTGGTAAATTCAAACCAGGAAACTGTGATGCCCCATCAAAGGGGAAAAATGGGAAAAAAATAAACAGATAAATCAGTAGGAAAATGTATGATCTTTTGTCAAAGACAAGCTTTTTTGAGGTAGTCTGGGTTTGGAAAGCAATTCTCCAGACCTAGTGGCAGAGTCTTATCCTAAATAACAGTACTCTTCCTAAGCTTGTTGAAAACCAAACATGCTGGGTTTCATCACCATGCTGTATGGCACCATGGAAATGAGTCTTCTTAATGGCAGCAGCACCTTAGGCTCGATTCAGTTCTTCTTAGGCATGGTGCTGTAGTGTATCAGGTTGCTATATAATGACAGACATTCCAGCCACATGGTGTTTCAGTTTCCAACTCTAGACTATAAACTTTCCCATGGAGTCTCATTGGAGTGAGTGCTCATTGTGAGTTAGATAAGAGATTAGCTTACCTGTACCTTCTCCAAGACTCTACTCTTGACAAGAACACACTTACATGAAGCAGGAGCAGACTTAGTGTCAGCATTGGAAATACCAGTTGTAGCATCACAGATCTGTAGGACTTGTGGGCACCATTTTAGTTCTTCCTCCTGTTTCAAGGACCTCCATTCCCCATCATAGAGTTGGCTCTTACATTCTAAAAAAAAAAAAAAAAAAAAAAAAATCACCTCTATTCCATGTCTTCATTTAGTAATGCATTCCAGATGAATAAAACCCGAGCTTAATTTTTCTTTAGAATCATTTGACTGACACTGGCATCTGAAGGTCACTCAGGAGCCCAAGCTGTGTCAGTTACATTTCGTTCTGAGTCTGTGTCTGGTCGTGAATGGAATGCACTTGGCCTTGTGTTGTCATCGTGATGAAAGGACTCCCTGTGCTGATGTTGGCCCAGAAAGCGTGTTTTAACATGAGAGAGGCTGCAGTGAGGTCTGATCGGGGGCCAGCCAGCTGGCAGCCAGGCAAGGTCACACAGCACATCGGCCCTGGTGAAATGACCACAGTCCAGAGACTGTTCTCCAGCCTTTGGCCATACATTTGCCTTTGTCAGTGCACAAAGACAGACACACTAACTTATATTTCCCAAACTCACAAGGAGCTGATGTATAAACCAAAAAAATGAGCATATTCACTTCAGGAAAAGATTTTTCCTCTGTCATGATGAAAATATTTATCACATCTGTTCATCGTTGAGTCCATATCACTTGTCTCTTCTCTCAGTGTATATTTGTGTATGCTTTATTTTTTTCATCCTTGCTGGGACGACAGTGTGGTCACCTTGATAATAGTTTTGGGTATGTCGGTTCATACTCATTTCCCAGAGCTGGATAATCTGCTTTTTCCTGGTTCAACTCTTAAAAGGCAACCTTGTCTTCCTCACTGGGAAAGGCGGTCACTTTTCTGTTGTCCACTAGACACTGCCTATAATGTATATTCAAGAAGTAGAATTTTGGAAGCTCTGTACATCCAGGTCTTACAGATAGCAAGCTGGTTCCTTTATGTCATGTTACAGTTTTTTTCCTAAGAATTTCTCTGATAATTAAGCCTTGTTTACAACTAATTGAGGTAATGTATCACTTATAAAGGCCACTTGTTTTTTTTTTTTTTTTGAGAAATTTAATTTGATTAAAAAAATAGACTAAACCTTAGAATAGATGGAATCAGAATGTCATCTATTGCTCTCTAGTGAGTGCATTGAGACAAAACTTCCTTCCTGCCTTCCCTCCCTCAGTAAATATGGATTGAATGCTCGTTCTGTATCAGGCACCATGACCACCACCGCATGTAAGCTCCAGACTCTCTGACACTCTCAGGAGTGCACAGGATGGTGGGGGAGAGGGGGTACATAAAGCAGCCTACAAGGACAAGAGAGCTGTCTCTGAAATAACAGGAAGTAGTATCTTGACCTCTCCTGTGAAGTCTTAAAGGATGAAACAATGGTCCCCCCACACAGAGGAGTTTTTCCAGCTGAGAACAGAAGGCATGTGAGGAGGCCCTACCCCAATATATAGATCACATGTGAATGTGGGCTGTTTTCGGGGATGGGGCTGGAAGGGCCCTGAATATCATCACATGAAATTTGGACATTACCCCATGAGTAATAGGGTGAGAGAATTTATGAGTATCAGTGCTGTGACCTAAGTCTGAGTACGGAATACCTCTCAGGCTATGGAAGAATGGCCTCCAAAGGTCTTGTGTGCTCTGGCCCCAGCCGGTACCTGCTACTTTCCTTGGTGGTTTTTGTTTCCCATCTCACTGCATGCTAACCATAGCAGTCCTCTTTGATTCCTTAAGAATCAAAGTTCTTTTCTTTTTCTGTGTCTTTGAAGGCATAACACTTTTTGAAGGAGCAGCATTGCACATTCCCTCTGTTTGAAAGGCTTTTCCACCCCTCTATAGCTAGCTTCTCTTCTTTCTTAGGTTTTTAGCACATAGGATGCCTCAGAGACCCTCCCAAACTTAAGCTAAGTTAATTCTCTTATGTTCCACCCTGCATTCAATATTTCATTTGTTCTTCTACTAATGTTTTCATGTACATCCACCACCAGAATATAAGTTCCAAGAGGGAGATTGTTCAGTGATGTGTCCCTAGCACTTGCATGGGGCCTGGCACCTGGGGCAATGATCTTCAAGTATCTGTTGAATGGAAAAACAGAAATCATACTAAGTAGATAAACCTGTTAGGGATTGTGATGATTGAGATAATAAGTGGTGATGGCCAAAACTAAGGCTGTGTCTATAGAAATATAGAGGAGACCACATACAAGGGCTATTTGGAGAGAAAATTGCTCCATTTAGCCACATCAGAGGCAAGCAGTGATGGAGAGGTCATCTTATATGCACCTTGGATTTCTGGCTTCAACAAGAATGTATAGAATGGCACCAAAACATTTTACACTGGAAATACAGGAAGAAAAGCATAGGTAGAAGCAGGAAAATCAATTCTGTTTTTAGATGATGTGAGTCTGAAATGACTGGAGACATTGCAACTTACATGTTCAATGAGCATCTGAAGAGTCTAGCCCGATGCGAAGTAGATGAGGCTGTGCTGGAGATAGAACATCTCCAAAAACGTGAGCATCCCATCTGTTTCTTTCTACCCAAAATGGTGTTGGATATCATGTAGGAGAAAGCCATGTCCCTAAACAGACTAAAGTGTGAAGCACCACATGACTAAAGACAGGGCCGTGGTTGTGGGGGAAGAATGGTTTCAGGAGACTCACCATAATCCCCACAGCACTTGTGTTTGGTCCAGGAGAGATTCTGAATCAGTGATTTACTTCTTGCTGGCTTTCCATCTGCTAAACTGGATGACTTGTATTTAAAAGCATTTTGGCATCCTTGGACACAGTGACTGACTACATGATTGCAAATTAGTGTTTTCATTCCATGTTAGTGATTTCCTCTCATTCTTTTCCCAGGGGAGATGGAAAATTGCTGTTGACTGTTCTTGACATAAACCTCTGTATGCCTTGCAACAGACTAGGTGCCAGAAACCTCCTGGCATTCATTTGGAATTTCCCGTACACTCAGAATTTGTATTTATAATATTTAATCTAACATCAAAATAAAACATTTTTCAGTTTACTTCCTACCAGCCCAGAATCTTGGTTTGGGAGTTTGGTTGCATCAAAGACTTATCTTTCTGTTTGGGAGTCTCAAGTCAAAATGTGAAAAGGATGCCAGTTAGTTACGTGCCAGGAGTCTAAAACCCAGATCTGAGAATGCTCACTGGACTTTGCTCCCTTATTTCTAGAAATCTCTGTCCAGGATTATGACAGGTGTCTAAAACAGAGTACGTCTTACCAGGCATCTGAAATCCACCATGAATTGTCTAGGATTTCCCTGAGGAGCGTTCTAATTCTAGCCTGGAAGACCCTCCACTAAAGACAGGTGGTCTCCAAAATTTGTATTGTGCACCCCTGCCAGTAAAACGTTTCAGGATATGCTTCTCATGCTGTGTTCTCTGAAACATGTATGTCATGTAAGCATGTGACAGAACTAATATTCACATTGTAAAACACATGGCAAAATATGAATTGAAGTGAGATTAATATCATTTGTAAAGGTCTTGCTAATTCTGATTTTGATGGCTCTGGGTTCTCACTGGCTAAAATCTCAAGGCTCAATATGTAAACAGGGTGAAACGCATTACTAACGGCAGTGTATCTAAATCCACATTTCACATATTCCCATGATAAATTCTATTGTATGGAGGCCAGTGTCTGACAAATCTGATTCAACTGTTCTTGCTTCTTAACTCATTCCCAAGCTGGTGGAGAACTTACTGGCAGTCCAAGTGTCTGCTCTGTCATTTTCTTATTGTTGATAGATCATCTTCTGGGGTTTCTCTGCCAGAATCTTTTGAAGCCAACTTATTTCTTTTGTCTAGATTAGTTTAGTTAAAAAAAAAAAAAGATTTTAGAATTATAAAACTTCATTTAATTGCACCCCCCCCCCAAAAAAAAATCACAGTATGTTGAAAGTAAAAGAAGGAGTGAGGATACCATGTAAGGGTTTGCCCACCAAAGTGCTTATATGCTCCTGACCTGCTGACATACTGGATAAAGGTGCCAGGATCTGCCAACCTATTAAATATTGAAAGAGCTTAATTTTTAAAAACATCTCTCTGTGAATGGAAACAATAGCTTTGATACTTCCTCCCTTCGCTTTCCCACCTTTTTTTCCTCCTCCTGCCAAGTCTTAAGACACCTGAGAGGCAGGGCTCCCACCCACCTCTTTCTAAACCGCTGTACATTCCTTGGCTCACAGAGCTCAGTCCAGAAAGTAGAGGGTGGGCAGTTCTTTGTACTTTCCCTAAGGCAACTAGCTGAGACCATCCAATCTGCCGGAATGCAATTTTGGCTTAAAAGAACCAGAACTAATGGAAGAACAGAAGCGGCTTAAGCCAAACTGTTTCTCATTCCCCTGCCCTACAGAGAAGAGAGGGGATGAAGGAGGAGAGGTTTTGTCAGTTCCCTGCCTATGCCTTTCTTTGAGGTTTGAACCATAGACAATTTTAATTGCACCTATAAAATGACACCGTGGGCACCTCGAGGCATGCCCAAACATGGGTGAGAATTGGGAGTTGGTTTGGCTTTATAAGTTTGAGCGATTGTGAGTGTTCGGAAGAGATGAAATAGGTTAAGTGTCCCCTTTGGGATTGTCATTTCTCCCACCTCCCGGCCAGCCTCGTGCTTCCATCAAAGCCCAAATTAAGGTCTGTACCAGCTAACATGCCACACGGGCAGGCATTAGGTAACACAGGGAAGACTGTAAATATAGTCCCCAGGTAGTTCTTATTCTTTATGGGTCCGGAGGCAACTTTTGTTTGTTTGCATTTCTTCATTCTTTGTGCTTTTGCCTCCCTCTTTAGTCTGTTCCGGCATGCCGTATAAAATCATACTTATTAATATCTTTTCAAGAAAGAACTTTATGTTAGTCTAGAGTTTATCTTTTTTATATTTTTATTTTCCTTTAAGACAATGCCTTTTCAGGTTCCATATTTCTATTTTTTAGAAATTCTTTTGGCAGTGCACCTGGGTGGCTCATTCGGTTGAGTGTCTGTCTTCGGCCCTTGTCATGATCCCAGAGTCCTGGGTTGAAGCCCTGCATCTGGCCCCCTGCTCAGTGGGGAGTCTGCTTTTCCCAATGCCTGCCACTCCCCCTGTACTCATGCTCCACCTCTCACTTTCTCTCTGTCCCAAATAAATGAATAAAATTAAAAAAAAAATTCTTTTTGCTTTGATTTTAACTGCAATACTGATTATTTTGAATGACTGCAAATAGTTGACAAAGATTAAAATTGAGATTGTTTTATTATGTATATTGAGATAGCATATTAGAATTAAGTATCAGTGATAGATAATGGTGAGGTTGTGGATGTGTATAATACACAACTGAAGCTTTTGTTGTATGGGCTACATATGGTTCCCACTAGGAGGCTGCTGATTAATGTAAAGAGCACGTAATGCCATTTAAAAACAAGTGTCAATAGAGGCTGTTGTGGGTAGTTGGTTTGCTGACTTTTTTGTTTTTTTAAGATGGTGAGGATTTTAGGTGGGGTGATTATTTATAGCCTAACACAACGGATAAAGAAGTGCAATCGGGCGCCTGGGTGGCTCATTTGGTTGAGCGCCTGACTCTTGGTTTCAGCTCAGGTCATGATCTCATGGGTCTTGGGATGGAGCCCCATGCATCAGGCTCTGCACTCAGCAAGGAGGCTGCTTGAGGTTTTCTCCCTGCCCCCACTCCCCACACATATCTGTGCTCTCCCTCCCCACCCCCTGAATAAATAAATAAATCTTTGAAAAAAAAGTACAATCATAGTTCATTAAATTTGATTATAGAACTGAATCACTTCTTGGCCTTTTGGCTAAGACCAAGTGTTGATTATAGAACTGAGCCTGAGAAATCAAGCTGTGTGACTTTATGCCTTAGTTTCATCATCTATAAAACTAGGGAGCGCAATAGCACCCACATCATACAATTAAATATGAAACACTTAGAACAACACAGGGAGGGCCCAATAAATGCAGCTATTAATTAAGTGTGTATCCCCAGCAAGGCCTGCCTACTATACTCACCCTCTGGTATAGTAGACAGATTACTTGAAGCTGCTTTCATAGTTGGTGCCCTTGGCACTTCATTAGGATAGACGCATAGAGCTAGGCCTTGTGCATCCCTATATCCGTCTGTCCCTAGACGAGGGACAGATGGAGTGGCGGGTAGGGACCAGTAAGGCATCTTGATGGTGGCAAAGAGACCTAGCAACAGAGCTCTCAATGGAGGCAGGTTCTCCCCTACTCCACACCTCTCTTCGCCAGGCCTCTTCCTTCTCAGCTCTCACCCAGCTTTGTCATGAATTTGGTCTTTACATGATGGCCTCCTTGTTACAAGGTGGGGAGATATTCCTGTTGTGCCTTTCCTCAGCACTCGGATTCATCACTGCCTCATTCCATGACCCACATCCTTGCCATTTTCCTTGGTAGGGATCAGGATGGGAGGTTTGTGGGACTTTTGAGGGGTTAGGTTACCTGGGAGCTCTAAAGTCCCAAAGCTGCCTTTGATATGGTACCCATCTCATTCTCTTTCCCCCACAAGTTGAATATGTATCAAGCCCTAAGAATATCAGTAACTTGGGCAAAACAGCCACGTTTTATGTTGGCCACTGGGAAGTTAACATTGTTAAGAAAATAATCTCTATTAATAGAGTCAAGTCACCCTCTTAATCTTTGCTTTCACGGGCTGAGAATAAATCTAGCTCATTTGCAAGCAGTTGTTAAATACCCACTTGGTGCAGTATGTTCAACGAGTAGTTGAAGGAGATACAAGGAGGCATCACCAGGCTGCGGAGAGGTGATTTCTCGAGTCAACAACAGCCACCATGCAGTAGGCCACTGCAGCCCCACACCTTCCACACTGGGGCAGCCAGGTTCACCCTGGCTCCTCTCACAGACCCCACAGAGTGGGCCTTTCCTGCCTCAGGCTTCCACGTGTTTCCTGCCCAGAGGTCAGTCAAAAAAGAAACAGCTCCTTTAAGTAACTGCTGGTTTTTTTTTACCAATTAGAAGCCCCTCAGGTGGCAAGCGCAGGCATTTTTTGTCTAGTTGGCAAAGGTACGTGTGCTTGGGGACCGACCAGTGACAGGCGTTCAGGGTTAGTGGCTGGGGGCCGAGAGCATCCCCTCCTGACAAGCTGCCCCAAGCGGCGGGAACTTAGGATGGCGTGAGCCCTGCCCCTGAGCCTAAGCCCGCCGCGGGCGTGCGGTTTTATGTGTGCCTGGGAGTTGGACTCTGCGACACTGATCTGCTTTGTGTCCCCGCTGACGGTTATTATATCTTAATGGGCCCAGCACTACTCTAATGATCTGCATGTACGTAATTCTTGGAGCACAGAGCAGGCACCAGAGGACCACATAAAAATGTTTGCCTCAATTTCCCTGCAAAAAAAGGAGCCCAGAAACCAGACTTGACCAAGTAACAGATTTTTAAAGGTAAAGGAACCCAATAAAATTACCAGCTTTTCACAGCGTGTGTCTATTTCCTCTCGACATATTGTGAGGTGTAGGTGAAATAGTCTAACCAAACTGACAGTGCGAGCAGAGAACAACTAAGGGAAGAGGAAGATAAAAGTAAAAACCACCAAGCATGATTGATATTGCGGTAGCAGGGAGTTGTTGGGGTCGCCCCTTTGTGGGTTTGACACTTCACCTTTCTGACACCATCTGCAGGAGTGTCGGTATAATGAGCCCTGTACAGATGGGAACAAAAGCTACACTGGCCTGGAACGACTGCATCAGGCCTGTGAGGCACACCGTGGAAGCGTGTAGGCTGGCATTCGCTAATCGGACTTAAGATAAAGGGGATGTCCGTGTGTGTCAGAGCAAGAAAGAGTAGGTTTTTTAAAATATAAAAAGGAGGGAGCTAAGTGATCCTGGGCCACTCCAAAAGTAACTTAATCAATGACTGCTCTCTTTTTGTATTGTAACCACCAGTTACCTAATTAAATGGATTCATGCAATGCTTTTGAGTTTGACAATAAATGCCTTCGAGAACTGGTTCCCTAGTACGCCATGCCAGAGTTTGGGGAGCAGAATCACCAGGTGTTGATTCCAGCCCTATGTAGGAACTCAGACTGGTTTTGGTGACCAGGAAGCAGAATCATCTGCATGCAGAACCACCCTCCCAGGAGTCCCAGTACCTGTGCCTTTTCACTCTGTAGACTCTTGGCCAGTCACCTAACCTTGCTTGGCTACTCTGTAGAAGAGAGATAATAGAAATGATTTCCTGAAGCTCCTGGACTCAACCAGGATGTCTCTTCATAATGCTTCTTCCACCTCTGAATTTTATTTCCCTTTTTTCCTTGTGTCTTTAAGATCCTTCCATGGAAAAAGGAAAGCCTTAATGGACTACTTGGTATTGACCCCCAATTAGTCTATCTAATCCTTCCTTCTCCAGTAGTCTTCCTCTCTCCCATTCCTGCTCCTGGCCCCTGGGGTAAGATCATATCCAGCCCGTAGGCCCCTCTGCCTACTTCTGTCCAAAGCTCTTCCTCCAAATCTAGTGGCAAAGCCTCGGGTGGTCTTATGTCTGTTTCCTCAGTCCCGTAGCAAGTTAGTGATGCCACTCCATTGTGTTCTGATGTGTCCTGCCCCCCAGTTCCATGCCTTCCATCCATGGTATTTGCTACCTTTTGTTCATTGGAATAGGTTCTAAGCCAGTTTTTCCAAATGTTGACATGTCCTGTGGAATATAACCCTGCTCAGCTCACACCACTGCTGGTAGCTGCTCAGTGCCTCCCTGCTACATGTGGAGGGCATTACAGGCCCTTCCTTGTGGCATTCAGAATTGCACCCAGTGTGCTCCAGATTGGAATTAATGCTCTCTTCAAGCCAGGTTTGAACTACCTGCCATTGCCTGCGCCTACCATGAGCCCGTCTGCATCTGCTTCTTCCACTTGACATGTCTCACATCCTTCTAGTAGGTGTTCACTGGCACTTGTTATAAATTTACAGATAGTCCTTGCTTGGAACGAATGTGGCTTTAAATGAGAGTTTCATGTGTCTGCCTGAAGCAATATAACTGTTGAATTTTTACTTGTAGCCTATTTACATAAGGCGATACTGCTGTTTAAAACATTTCTGGAGGTAAAAATTATTCTTTCCTTGAAAACAAGAAAATTTACTTGTGAAACTTAATTGTTTTTTGGTATGGACTATTCAGGCACGCAGTGTATCTATACTGAGTATGTGGATGAGAGCATGATAATGCAACTCAGCTGATTAAACTTTGATTTTTTTTTTTTAACCGGGGATTAATAGGGGTGAGCAAATTACCCTAATTCAGATATATTCCCCATAAGCATTTTCATCTGCCAAATTGTATCCTTTTTTAAAGTTTCTGTTTTCTTTTTCAAGAAACTTTTCCTGAGGGACACCTGGGTGACTCAGTGGTTGAGGGTCTGCCTTTAGCTCAGGGCATGACCCCGGGTCCTGAGATCGAGTCCCACATTGGGCTCCCTGCATGGAGCCTGCTTCTCCCTCAGTCTGTGTCTCTGCCCCTCTCTCTGTGTCTCTCATGGATAGATAAATGAATCTTTATTAGAAAGAAAGAAAGAAAGAAAGAAAGAAAGAAAGAAAGAAAGAAAGAAAGAAAGAAAGAAAGAAAGAAAGAAAGAAAGAAAGAAAGAAAGAAAGAAAGAAAAAGAAAGGAAGGAAGGAAGGAAGGAAGGAAGGAAGGAAGGAAGGAAGGAAGGAAGGAGAAAGAAAGAAAAGAAAAGAAAGAAACTTTTCCTGATACTCAACAGAAGGACTCATTTTGGGAGATTCCTACAGGCTCTATCCCATCCACACACGTTTATCCTTGTAGCACCCCAGGTGCTATGCTGGGTGCAGGGGTTAACAAAATGCATAGAAATAACCCCTGGCTACAGGCCTTCTGCATTCCCAGCAGAGGAGGGAAACTCTTCTGGTACACGTAGTAACACAAGTTCTTTATGAGACTCTCTTCCTCTGTGTAAAATACTTGTGTTAGGGCCATGGAAGAGGTACAGAGCAAGGACTTAAGGATCTGAAGTTCAAAGGGTTCCTTCCAGAGCAGGAAACCAATCCCCTAGGCATTTGGGGAAGAGCTGTAAGGAGGGAGGAAGCCACAGTATGTTGCCCCCAGTGGCTGGAGCACAGGGTACCTGGGAGAAAAGTGGAAGTGGTAGGAGATGAAATTGGAAGCATAGCTTGGGTCCAGGAAAGGAATGGGCTTCAACATCAGGCTTACCTGGATGGACCTTACCTGATACTTAAAGGAAAGACATATGGGATATTGTCAACATCAAAGTACAATGTTGAGACACATGGTTTTAAAAAAATAATGGTGGTGGTATGACGTACAGTAGATTGGTGGGAAAGATGGAAATTGGAGATGCAAATGAGGTTGATGTTCTGAATAGATCCCAAAGTACCTCGGATTTCTCTGAAGACCTCTGAGGCATTATTTTTTGTAATTACAACTATGTGTGCATATACCTTGACTGTTAATAATGCTTCCTGAAGTTGAATTTCGAGCAGGGTTTCCTATCTGAAACACTCATGAATTCTGGAAAGTTTCATTTATAACATAAACTACTCCATAGTTGTAGTCTGCTTTCTCTAATTCTTTCCAGATGTTAAAGGAGATAAGGCATTAACAAGCATTAAAACGCATTAACCATGTGTGTACTTAAAATCCTACTCATCATCGTTCATTGGAACCATTCTGAGTTCATACCAGGCTCTATCTAGGTGCTATGCCAAGCATACATATTCCCTCATTTCGTCTCTTCAGCATATGATAGTAGACTCATTTGATGGATGTGCTGAGCTTCGACACTTTAACCTGTTAGGATCACATAGGGAATAAATTTTGCTCCTTCCATGACAGTCATCTTGGTCTCTTTCTGTACCTTAAGCTTGTTCCTTCCTCAGAAAAAGAAACTTCATTTTGAAGTTACCTTTCCCTAGAAAGTTCTCCCGAACATTTTACAGAACTGACCTCTTCAGCTCTTAGCTTACATGTTGCCTCCTCAAAGAAGCCTTCATTGACCATCCTGTGTCATGCTGCTCATTTCTCTACTTTCTTCACAGTGTATTGTTATCTGAAATAAGTTATTTATTTTGTATCCCTTCAGCTAGAGAATAAATTTTATGAGATCAGAATGTCTGGGTGGCTCAGTGGTGGAGCATCCGCCTTTGGCTTAGGGATCCTGGGGTCTTGAGATCGAGTCCCACATTGGGCTCCCCGCAGGGAGCCTGCTTCGCCCTCTGCCTGTGTCTCTGCCTCTCTCTTGTCTCTCGTGAATAAATAAACAAAATCTTTAAAAAAAATTCATGAGATCAAGTGTTTTGAACCTCTTACACACTTTTGATTTATATAATCACAGCATTTTAGAACAGTTTCTAGAACTTAATACACATTCAACAAATATTTATTCATGGGTGGGTGAATGAATGAATAAATGTCTCCAGAGCCCATGCTTATTCTCCAGGCCCATCCTCCAGATGTTTTCTTGCTGCTGCCTAGCACACTGGAGAAGAATTGACTGATGATACAACCTGTCAAACTGCATATCTGGGACCTAGACTGATTAACTTTTAAAAACCAAATGTTTACTCACCAGAAAAACAACCCATAGGTCATTCTCTTTGTCATTAGTTAAGATCACTTGGTTATATCTAAGCTTGCAATTCATAGAGTATACCTACAATGTAGGATTAATTTAGCAGAGAACTTCTCTGATAGACTGTAGAATTTTAGCTTTTCTTATTGCATTCCCGTTGGCCAATTTTTGTAGGAGAAGGTTGGAATTTACATAAATTAGGCCTTGTTCCTAGTTATTTTTTTAAAGCACCAAACAGGCAGAAATTCATGGTCTTTCTAATGAATTACTGAATTCATATGATCTCCACACACAAAATAACCATCCTGGGAGGGTAAATTCTTCCATTCTTTCCTCAAACTACATTTTAATTTTGTGGTTTCAGATTAGGCTTTTTAGAAGTGTGGTTTTCTTTTGTCTTAGTGGAATCTGAGCTGACTTTTTCACTAACATGTTAACCTCTTCTTTCCCCACTCTCCCATATCTAAGAATAGCTTGTTGATTAACCCTAAGTTAGAGAAGGTGGCCTGCGAAGGAATTTTAAGTACGTTTTTTGGTGTTCTGTGAAGTTATGTGATCTTAGCTCAGTTCATTAACTTTATTAAAATTGTATAAGGGGGTTCATATATGATTCAGCTACAGAAGATGCAAAACAATTTGAAAGGAACCTGCCCTTTACCTTGATCCCTACCTTCTCCAAAAATCATGGTGTAATGCCAATGAATGGAATAATGGTTGACAAAGCAAAATTTTAAGGCATTCTAAATATCACTGGTTGGTTTAATAAAATTAATTAGCCTGCCATGGAGAAAATTTACTAGCGTGCTGGTTAATTTCACAATGTAAAGTCAGAGAAGGGAGGTGGGGTTGAGAGAACAAACCTTATTAGTTTTGAATAATTATTTAAAGATGTGGAGCTGCCTATTTCAAACACTTTGATTGCCAAATCCATTAAGGCTTTACAATTTCAGTGTTTGTACCCAGCATATATGGGAAGGAATCTCTCTAGATGAAATCATAAGCATATATGTTAGCAGTTAAGTGACTTAAAGATATAGAACAACAAGTAGAATCCTAATAAAACCATGGGAATGACAACTTGCCTTAAGACTAACTCATGGGAGGTTTCCATAATCTTAATTTGCCATTGATGCAATTATTGCTTTTTCTTGTCTTTTTAATCCAAACAAGATGTTTGCAGTGGCCATGGAAAGGTGCCTAAAATCACATGCCTGAATTCATTTAATTTGCCAACATTGTCTTTTTTTCTCTCTTCCTAGTAATGGGCAAGAGTCAGTTCTGGTGCATTAGGTACTAAATCTCTTCAATTACCAGCCGGGAAGAAAGATTTAAAATTGTGCTTCAAACCTACAAACTGATTTCATTTTAAAGCACAAACACTTCTCCTGTGGAGCCTAAATTAAACTGCAGAGAGGACACGGAACTTGAGGAATTAAACCAGGCAGGGCCACGGCTTGGCTAGCGATAGGAGCCATTTTGGTTTCTTTCATCGGAGCCCCCCTGGCACAAAAATAAAAGCAGCAAGAAGATGTGGAAA
The DNA here is from genome assembly GCF_003254725.2 of Canis lupus dingo. Classification (NCBI taxonomy): domain Eukaryota; kingdom Metazoa; phylum Chordata; class Mammalia; order Carnivora; family Canidae; genus Canis; species Canis lupus. Next base: position 2,205,679 of record NC_064272.1, read on the forward strand.
GACGCAACTTGTATAAGAAAGTGCAGTGTTACATTGCCTGGAAGCTAGACGTGGAGTGTGGCTAGCATGCCAGTGTGGGGGAGTCTAATCAAACCTTTTATCTTGTTCTTCCTCTTCCTTTTTGGGTACATGGCAGCCATTTTCAACGTGGACGACTCTGTGGTTGATCTGGAGACCCTGGCAGCCTTATATGAAAATGTGAGTATCGAAGACATGCAGAGGCAGAGTTTTCAGGTTTTCATATCTTCTTCACTAATTTAAAAAACGTTGAATCTAAAAAATGGTTATATGTGACTCCTTCTGCCCCCCCATCACTAAGTCATTCATGTTCTTTTGCAGTAAAGATTTTGACATAGCAAGGGAGAGAGAAAGGCAGTTTCTGTAAACGTATGCTCAAATGAGAGCATATATGAAAGAAAGCACTAGTTCCCAACCCCACTGTGGTATCTGGGTTAGCAGATCTCTTTGCACACCTGCCTGGGAGGGTGGTTCAAGGTAGAGACCCCTTCCATGCCATGGAACCCAGCCCTGCACCTTATTGTCACAGCAAGTGAAGTTAAACTACCAGTTTCCTGTGGTGTACAGCAGTGTCTTCCTCTGAGGAATGAGAATACTAATACCACCTTGGATGATTACTTTTAGATTAGATGCACTAATGACATTGAATGTGAGAAGGAGTATAAGATGGTGGGTGTGAGCTTTGGATTTAGAGTCAGACAATTTTAGATTTGAGATCCCACTCTACTATTGACTTCTGAGTGACTTTGAGCCAAATTCCTTAAGCCTGTTTGATTGTCAGTGCAATGGGGATTATAAAGGTCTCTATCTGATATTTGTATTAAAACAGAATTCGATATGGGTAGCAGTAGCAATATATTTTGAAAATAAACAGCACTATACACATACGAGGTCTTTAAGTTTGGGTTATGTGTGGAATAACCAGCAAATTGGCAGACCCTCTTGAGAAGATGACACAGGAGAATCAGAATTTCCATGGTTGTTAACATTCCTGATTCATTGACTCTGTTAGGATTTGAAAATAGAGTGAACCAGATTCTCTTTACTGAAGCAGTGGTATTTCCCCAGAAGTTGCCTGGAACCCTAATAGTGTGCCCTGGTCGCCGAGCTCAAAAAAAAAAAAATTATTCATTTCAGTGCTATGTCCCCTGGGACCTTAAGTCCCTTAATGAAAATTTCGAGAGTATGATAATCCAGCCTTCTGGGATTGCCAGTTCCCTACACTTCACATCCTTTATACATATCAGGAGCTGTTTAGTACAATTCGGTGGTAACTTCTCCCATTTCATCAGTAAGGCTTTTGTTAATAGACAAGAAAGTGCACAAATACCAGGCCTCTGGGAGCTGACAGTGCATTTGTTGAGTACCTGGAGGACAGCGTGGTATCATGGGAGAAAGAGAGGTTCTGAGTCAGGCCCTTTTTCCAGTCCTTAGTACAAGTTTGATAGAATCATCTGAAAAACAAAGATACAGTAATTGATATTGATGGATTTTGTAAAAAGCAAAGTGCCTTCTAGATTGCCTTTGTTGTTACCATGAGCTCAGGACTCTGCACATGGGCAGCACTTGTTAGCTCACAGTAGAGGAAACCTGCATGCAACTGAAATTGTTGGATAAATTGAGAAAATACATAACTAAATGCCAAAATAAGCAGTACAGATGAGCGTTCACAAAACTCAGAAAAAGAGAAGGTTGAGAATAGAAATTCAAAAGTCAGGAGCCTACGTAAGTTAGGAGGACTGTTCTAAGGGTCAGGAAATAAATGATAAGGACAACTGGCTGATACTTGTTTCCATGGGAAAAGACGGGATTCAAATGTCCTGACTTCTCTATCCACCTACAGTCGCTCGTTATGACCATTTGCTTTAGTCAGTGGTTCTCAAATGTTAGCGTGCATCAGAATCACTCAGAAGGCTTGCTGGGCCCCACCCTTGGGGCTTCTTATGCCTGGGGTAGGGCCAATTGTTTGCATTTCTAACTAGAAACAGGTGATGCCAGCGCTGCTGGTCCAGAGACCACACTTTGAGACACAGTTGCTCTAGCTAGTTCTCACTGTTCATTTGTTGTGTGCTTTGTTTGATATCTATTTCAACGCAGAGAGCCCAAGAGGACGAACTGGTTAAAATAAGGAAGTATTACGAGACATCCAAGGAAGAAGAATTGAAGTTGCTGGATAAACCTGAGCAGTAAGGACCCTTGAACACTTTTCTTGTAGACCAAAAGGACAAGTGCAATCTCTGTCCTCTGGCCGCCCAACTCTGAGTAATTGCACCTAAACTGTGCAGTGAGCTAAGTCCTAGCACCACCATTCCCATGACCTATTGCGTGCAGCAGAATGACCTGATTGCCGGGAAAAGCAGCCGGGAGATTTATGCTGCTGGATCTAATATGTCTCAACCCCTTCCCCCACCCCTCATGATTCCCCTTTCTTGTTCTAGCAGCTTGTTAATTCCTCCTAGACTAAACATTCTGGCCAAAAGAGTAACTGAGGAAGGAAGAAGTCATTGCTCTGATTAGGGTTCTGCTGATGAAGTTAAAAAGATGAGGTTAGAGTCATAGGATTCAAATGGATTTTCCTAAGTGTTGTATCTGGAAAACGTAGCCCGAACGTGCCAGCTTTCCCCCAGATCCCTCCACCTGCTCTGTCCAAATGACAGGTGACCTTTTCATCCTCTGTACATGTGCTTGTTTTTCTGTTCAGGGTCTAGAGTTGTTTCTCTATGGTTTGAGCTGTCGCACCACAGCCTTTGAAAGCCTAGCCCTCTAATGAGGAACTGAGTGACTCTCACCTTGGCTGGGCTCTTGGGGTCTGCAAGCCACAGATAAGTGTATGGAACCCTGCAGCCCTGGGACCCTACCTACCTTTTCATGGCCCAGAACTGAGAATGTGAAATGAGCCCAGAGTGAACACAGGGATCCTTTGCCTGTTACCACCTCAAGTGTTTCCATTCATGTCCAGGTCAGGCCACTCCCCACAACGTGGAGATGAGGCAGGGGATAGAAAACAAAGTAGAAACTAAGAATTATGTTTAGGGTAACAAGTGGGCTCCAGAGACATCGAAGTTCCTGTGTCTTGTTTTGAAACTTTCATGGCTTGCCCTTGGATCCACTAGAATACCCCACTCCCCTTGGATTGCCTGGGCATTTAGGTCCAGGAAAATATCTCTAAATGAGTGGGTGGGGATTTCTAGGTTTGCCCAGTTATTGGCAAGCTTTCATGATAATTTTGAGAACCTTAGATGAATTGTTCTCACATGGGGCAGAATCCAGGAACCACTCCCCACTCCACCCCAACTCTGCCCCAACTTAGTTCATGAAGCCTAGGGATATTGTGAATCAGTGCAAATGAAGTTCTAATGCCCTTCTGGTCCACTGATTTGAGCTACCCTCCCTGCCAGTTCCTGCCCCTGTCCTGTGATCCACTCCCAAGTCATGTTTCCTAAAATAATAAATCAATTCCCACTAAGATGCTAACGACTGAATGTGAAGTGCCTAATAATGGGATATTTAGACACTGACAAGGCCATAGGGAGTTTTTGAAGACTATCCTAGTCTGCTTGCGCTGCTATAACAAAATATCCTAAACTGGGTGACTTATAAACAACAGAAATTTATCTCATTGTTCTGGAGATTGAAGTCTGAGTTTGGGGTACCATTACGGTTGGGTTTTGGTGAGAACCCTCTTCCAGCATGCAGACTGCCAACTTCTCTCGGTATCCTCCCGTGGCAGAAAGCAAAGAGAAGGAAACAAGCTCTCGTCTCTCTTCTCCTAAGGGCACTAATTTCACTAATGATGGGTCAACACTCATGACTTAATTACCTCCCAGAGGCCCTACCTCCTTAACCCATCACATTAAGGGTTAGGATTTCAACATATAAGTTTTGGGGGAGCACAAACATTCAGTCCTTAACAGGGACAAAAGGACACATCAAGCATTTGGGTAGTCCCAACTATGCTACATTGAGCAATGATCTCTAAGCCTGGAGTTTGCACACTTTTCATGTAAGGGATCAAATAGTATTTTAGGCTTTGTTGGAGGTACTTAAATCTGTTGTAGTGCAAAAGCAACCATAGACAATACATAAACAAATGGGCACGACTGTGTATCAGTAGAATTTTATTTAGGGACACTGAAATTGAATGTTATACTATTTGTGTAGATGTCATAAAACATGATCTTTCCATTGATTCTTTTTCAACCACTTAAAAATATAAAAACCATTCTCAGCTGGTGGGCCATATAAACCCGAGTGACAAGCTGATTTTGGCCTGTGGGCTATAATTTGCCAACTCCTGCTCCATGCTCTGGGAGTGGCTGACCCAGTGAAATGAAGAGTGGGTTTCTGCCACTATAAGTGTTCCCCTTTTCCTTTTAGGGTAATGTCATTCTAGCATTATGTTTTAAAATTAATTGCCAGGAAACAGAATAATGGTGGCAGGTCATTAAGAGGTAACTTATGATTCCTGCTTTCTCTACTGATGATTTGGATAAGAGAGCATTTTCAAAGTTTGTGAATAGTCACAGCAGTGAGGCTTCCCAAAGATGCTAAGCTATCACTGACAGCAAGAGGACTGTCATGTTGTCCTGGTGGGGTGATGTGCTCAGATTCAGTTGCTGGTAGGTAAGGTGGACAGAGGTTAGGGCTTCAAGCCTGAGTGAATTTCACCTTTGCTCTTGACCTCCTGCATAGTGCAGCATTTGCTTGATTTTAGCCAGAGTCTGATTTCCTGGCAACTCACTTGCCATCGGCTGGCTCCAAGTTAGTTGACTATAAGCATGTTTTACATACTGGAAAATATGAATCATTTGTAGTTTCAACATTGCGATTTCCTAAGATCCTTGTGATGCTGAGTCCTATAAATCATAGCATGGAAAGGGTGGTCTCATCATTCACCTTATCAGCCTTCTTGCAGCCCAGTGCCAGATTTAGAATGCCATTTCCCACACAGTAGTCATCTGCTTGGGCCCAAGCTGCCTGAGAGCCATTCCCTTCAAGGATGGCCCTGAACTCTTTGCATTCTGCTTTAGGATGGTGGTGAGGTGAGATGAGACTCTATTGGGTTTGATTAGGTCAAACACATGCTTTTCATGGCCTAGATTGAGGATACCAGGTGCAGCCTATCGAGATGTTCCACTGGAGTCCCCACTTGCCTCAGGGACCTCACAAAGAAAACACATTGACTTGGTGAGACAAGACTCTGTTAGTGTACCCTTTGTGGAAGAACAGTATACATTGTGCTGTGTACACGGCCCTTGTTCACACACACCTGATATGGGACCATTTGGGTGTTAAGGGGATGATAAACTAAATGTGAAAACAATGGGCCAAATTGCATCATTTCACCTGTCAGCTTAGTCGATGCTGTGGATGGGGATCCCACACCACGTCACGTGCAGATCTTTTCTCCTACAGACAGAGTTGCAGCCCTTCCTGGGAAAATAAGGCTACACTGGGAAAGAATGAGAAGATTCCCCAGTTTGTGGCTTCTTTGTGGTTGTTTAGTCCTCTTTATAACTGGCCCTAGGTTATAAAGGTACACTAGTCCAAAAGAAAAATCAATCTAGACCTATTCATAGGTACCAAGGCCCAACATCCAAGACCTATACTTGGGGATTTGTGGAAGAGTTCTTGTCCCTGCCCTCATGGATAGAGTATAAAGTGCAGCTGAGGTGAATAAGATATTTATCAGACAGAAGTTTGCCTTTGAGGTTAGTTGTACCTCAGGTACTATTCCAGATAAATGAGAAAGGTGCTATGCTACTCTAACTCAAACCTTTGCCTGGCTATTTTGGGACACAAAGTCACATAAAATCATAGTTTTTCCAAATTTATGTCTCCAGTAATTCTTATCCTCACATTCTATCAGGTGTCCAAGCCAAAAACCTGCAAGTCATTCTGAATGCTTCTCAGCATCCCTGGGGTTGGTCAGTTACTCTGGTTCCTGCCGCCGGAGTAGCTCTCATGCGCTGGCCTCTCTCCACTCACCCCTGGCCCACCCTCCTAGAACTCTGCAACTGCCATCCAGAAAGTCTTCCAGCCTCTACTCTGCTGCCCCCTCCAACCAATCAGCTGAGCCACTGCCATGCTCGTCTTTAGGACAAAAAGCCCAAAGTATCACTTCTCTGCTTAAAACCCTTCATTCGTTCAGGAAAAGTTTAAACCCTTTATTTTAGAATACAAAGCCCTGTTTTATCATCTGACTTCTAGTTATCTTCCCCTGCATTCATCCTGCCTGCGCCTTCCCTGACAGTTGCTCATATGTATCTGGCACAAGCACCAGAGGGATCCAAGGAACCGTGGCTGACATTGTCCATCTAGGGCTCTGATCCGGATGCCCTGCACATGGCTATCATAAGCCCCCATTGTTGATAATACTTCCCACACTCTACGGTAATTGGTGATTTATTTTTCAGGTTATCAACAAGGAGCTGTGTGTAAGTTAAATTCTATTCTCAGGTCTTAGCCTGGTGCCTGACACACCATAAATGCTTCATACATGTCTAAAAAATTGACTAACATTCTTGGTGACTCACGCTCTGGTATTAGTTTTCACTGACCTATTCCTACAGATCTATCCAAAAGTAGTGTAGTATTCTTGAACTTCCCTTCGCCCTCTAACTCTGGATATGTATTTCAGACCCTTCTTCATGTGTAGAGCTCTGGATCTTTCAGGCTCTTTGAGAAACTTCCTCATCCAGTTCCTAATCCCAATAAAGCTTTATCCTGAAGAACCTTGTGATTGTTCTTCACTCTTTTCTGGGTAATATTATGTCGGTGAGCCAATGGGCATGTCTCCTTATATTGGCCCCAAACCTCCTTTTCTTGAGACTAGTTATAAGTAATTATTCATCTAGCATTTCATCCTTTTCACCTATGTTCTTGTTGATGAGCTGAGGTGTCGATCTGAATCTTCTCTCACACGCTCTCCATAAAGGCTTCACTTTCTCTGTGTGTTTATTTAAACTAGAAAATTCATGTACTCTGCAGATCTGGGTCCTTTTTGGGGAAGAGTGTCTGGTGGTTACTGCAGGAAGAGGAGAAAGGCAGGGCATGACACTGGAGGTAGCTCTTGGCATTATCTGAATAAGTAAAACTTCCCAACGTACCCCTCAGGACCAGATGCCACCAGTCCCACAAGCTTTTCACTGCTTATATTTGTGAAAGCTGGTGATACCCCTGATTTGGGTCACAAGTGAATCAGTGGTTGAAACCTTATCTGTAAGAAACAATTTACATATAAGGTATAATTTTTCATCTTGTCCCAATTCAGAGTACCTATGGGTTTCTGCTTTTACATCTCATCACATGGCTTTCATAATAATGAGAAATACAGAACTTTAAAACAAAGGTATGTTTATTTATATGGGCATTCCTTGCTTCATCTCAGTATCATTAAAAGAAAACTGAATAAAGGGGCACCTGGCTGGCTCAGAGTCAAGGCAGGCAACTCTTGATCTCATAGAGCTTACTTAAAAAAAGAAGAAGAAAAAGAAAGAAAAAAAAAAAGATTATGACTTGGATCCTGAATGTAGGATACATTTTTTAAAAAGCTAATAATTAGAATCTTATTAAAATACAAGTCTCCCTTAAAAAAAGCAAAGTAGGGATCCCTGGGTGGCGCAGCGGTTTGGCGCCTGCCTTTGGCCCAGGGCACGATCCTGGAGACCCGGGATCGAATCCCATGTCGGGCTCCCGGTGCATGGAGCCTGCTTCTCCCTCTGCCTGTGTCTCTGCCTCTCTCTCTCTCTCTCTCTCTCTCTCTCTCTGTGACTATCATAAATAAATAAAAATTAAAAAAAAAAAAAGCAAAGTAAAAGAGGTACCAAGTATAAGTTAAGGAAACTGCCTTGGGTATGGAAAAAAGAAGGAATCAGCTTTGCTCCTATGGAAAAGCATTCTTGGTGTGAGATCGCAAAATGTCAAAGTAATGATGTTAGGCATTGACCAAGACTTTCAGAAATATCAGTTAATCATCATTTCAGCCCCAAAATGAATTTAATAGGTGTTAGTGGATTCTCTCCTCTGAATTCATGACCAACTCTCTCCGCCCATTTTAGTTTATGCCTCCTCTTCTGGTAGTTGGCCTGAAGAGTGCGTAGCTCTTCCAACTTATTTTTGCAAAGGGCACCAGTGCCCAGCTGCTCAGACAGTGAGCTTCTGTGTGTAGATTAGTACTCACCTTCAGCTTTTAAAATGTCTCACCATAATTTTTAAGATTGATGTCCACTTAATGAGTGCCTGCTTTGTTCCACTCACTGAGCTATGAACTCTGTCTTCATAGGTAAGCTGATGAGGAAAAGCAAGCAAATATCTGTAGAATAGGGTCTCTGTAGACTATTGTCTAATTCAGGGAAAAGGAATAGAAGTAATCTCACTTTAGGAAGAGACATTTTGTCATTTCTCTAGACATCTGCCTCCAGCCTTCATTTGACTTTGCCTGTGTGAAATAGACCCTTAAAGAGTGCTGCGTTATAAAGGGAGTTCATTATGTATTTATTTTCATGTGCTCAAGGTAATGCTTTTTATTTGGGTTTGATCTTCTGTTTGCACAGCAGGAGATGATTCATGGTGGTTCAGTATAATTGCATTAACTTTCTGTTCCTCAAGCACCTTATACACCGTACATTTATATACCATCATAGAAACCCATTTTTTTTAAAAAATGTCTTTATTGTCAACAATAGAACACAGACCCTTGGAGTACCTCAGGTGTGCCTGTCAGAGATATTTTAGAATTGCTAAATTGACATCATCAAGTAAGGAATGCTCTCATGGTGAATCTTTTTCAGCTGTCTTTTTTTTTTTCTCTCTCTCTCTTTGTGATTGCATGTGAAGCGAGGTGATTCATTATTAATTTTTGCAGATTTTTACACGAGTTAGCCCAGATCCCGAATTTTGCTGAACGGGCTCAGTGCATAATCTTCAGATCTGTCTTTTCTGAGAGTATCACCTCCTTGCACCGAAAGGTAGAGATCGTCACAGGAGCTTCCAAGGTATGTTTGCTGTCTGATTTAAGAGGCTAGTTTTACTCTAGTAAAGGAGGAAATAGGGAGTGGAAGAATCAACTGGAATTCTTTTGTAGAAAACTTTTGGATTTAAGATTATGTGTTTTTTTTTTAAGTAGAGTTATGATGATTATCTCCAGTGTGAGTATGTGTGTGCATGCAGGTGAATGAATGAGGAAGAGAGGAGGAAAGTCAGATGCAGACTGATGGGGAGAAGGAATAAAAAATGACTCTTCTATAGCCATCTTCTTAGGTATTCCAGATACCTTCTCAGGTACATACTGGCCATGTAAAACTAACCTAAATAGCGTAGTTTGCTTGCTACTCATCTAACTGGATTGCCAGAGATTTTGTGTTAGACCCATTCACCTGATCATCTGAAATGTGTCTCCATAGTGAAATAAAAAGATTCTAGAGACTTGGTAAGCGAAATAAATTATTATGATAATGAGTGGCAAACAAATACGTTTTTGTGGGCTTTACCACACTGGTAATTCCTTGTAAATTTTAATATTTGTTTTTTCTCACGATAACCCATGTCCTTAAGAACATGATAATCCTCTCCACACATACTACAATATTTAGTTTTTACCTGAAGACGTGATTCTTTTCCTTCCAAAGTATAAAAGATTTCAATAAAGAAAGTATAAATACTTCCCAGGTATAATATACACCCTCTAATAACACCCTAAAGGGCAGGAAGAGAGGTTGGCCTAGAGCTGCATTTGCCTTTCATTCTTTACCCTAAAATAAAAGAATATAAAGTCAACTAAAACTGTAAAGAAGCGGGGAGTGGGGGAGTATCAATTTTTTAAAAATTGCACTTTGAGAAGAAAAAGAAGAGGAATAAATGGGACAAGGAAGTGAAGAAAACCCTACACAGATTGAAATTGTTCAAGTTAATGGACATATCGCAAGTAATAAACATATGCTTAAAATACTATTATTGTGGTTCACCTCTGAGGATTATACCCAGGGATAAAGAAGAATAGAGTTGCTATTAAACCTATCCTACATATAACTGTACTGTTTATATAGAAACATTGTCCAAAAACAAACCCTCAAATGATATTAAACCAATCCTCTCTGCTTAGAAATCACCAACTGTAAAAGTCTGACTATAACAACTCTCTTTTTGCAATTCACAAATATTTTTAAGTATTTAAAAAATAAAACTGGCTGAAGCAAAAATGTAAATATCTAATCTGCAACGTAGACACATGCACAGTTCATAATTCATCAAAAGGATAGAAAACGATGACTGATTAATATGTTTTTTTTCAGACTCTTATGTCTTAATAAAGTGTATTTTCCATTTCACCAGCTGCCAATCCAGCTAGCACCATGCCACCAAACAGCCTGATGAGTACTCAGTAAATTTCTGTTGTTGAATGAACATAGGTGCCTTTGAAGTTCAGCTCTGTAATAATTGGTGTTTGCTGTCACAGGGTTTGCTGCACATGAAGAGTGTGAAGGATATTTTAGCTCTCATTCTGGCTTTTGGAAATTATATGAATGGAGGAAATAGGACTCGGGGACAAGCAGATGGATATAGCTTAGAAATTCTGCCCAAACTCAAGGACGTCAAAAGTCGGGTATTTATTTTTCATAATTAGATTCCATAACTTGCCATTATATTCCTTCTATATCGTTAATTAAAAAAAAAAAAATCTTGGTTGCTCCCTTCATCTCCTTTCTCCTGCTAACAATACATTTTTTTCTTTGCTTCCTTTTGATGTTTGAATAAAGATAGGTTTTTCATGTTTAATCTTACTGAGATGACAAAACCTCCAATATTGGTTTGACCTAAAAGAAAACAATTGGATGTTGAACTGTAATGAGAGAAGAAACAGCGCACAGTATCCATCAGAGCACAAGGCTTGATTCTGTTGGAATTTAGTGTCAGCTACTTGTAATTTACTCATTCCTGAGTAGGGAGCAATGTTGAATCAGCAGTTGAGCTGAGCATTTGAATTATTCTTTTGCCCACAACAATCGGGCTGGGGTCTACTGTCAAACTCTCAGAGGCTGATTATCATTTGGCTCCACACCCCTGCAGAGCTCCCTCTTTAGAAACAACCAGCCCATATCTAGGCGTCCCATGGGGAGCAGGGGGAGTGAAGGGAGGGCAAACACACAGGCAAATTAGAATTAGACCCATGTGAACAAGACACAAAGGCTGCCTTGTGGGAGGGCCTGCTTGCCCCCGGCCTCCTAGGGTCATAAAGTGGCGTGGCGTTCCTTTTAAGCTGTCCTGATTGTTTTTCAAGCCATTAAGAACACACATTTTTTTTTTGAAAGGTGGGAAGGGAGGGATGGTTTTCTGTTCTAGTCCCTGGTTCCCTTTGGCACTCCCCTACTCCCTCCTGTCTTGGCTTTATGCCAGAAAATAATGAGCCATTCTGTGTATTTGTTTATTTTAGCAATCACCTCAGAGGTCTTATGGATTATCTGTTTGGGTTTTCCCCCCCAACAAAGAATAGCAAGTGTCATTTCTTTGTATAGATGCCATTAAAAAAAAATTGATGAGAAAAAGAAGAGAGGGGAAATCTTGCCAATCACAAACAGAAGTAGGACCAGGTATCACGAATTAAAAGTATTAGGGTCTCAAACTGAGATTTCAGTACTCAACTACATAACATGGTAGTCTCATGTGAATGATTTTCATTTAAGTTTCTCTTTTAACCCTAGGATAATGGGATTAATCTGGTGGACTATGTCGTGAAATATTACCTGCGTTACTATGATCAGGTAAGAAATGCCATTATATGGAAAACTACACTAATGGGGTTCCAACTCTTACACGTTGTTGGCATTCAGAAGTTGGATGATGGATGGATGGATGAATTTCAAGTCCAACACAGAATTTGAGAACTATCCAGGCTCCTTGGTTTACAGATGGGAACACTGAAGCCAAGAAAGTTTAGTTGACTCTTGTAAAGAGAAGCATTATTCAGTACCTCTCAAACCACTGACTCTTAACCTGCTAATATAACACAGTTTTAGAGAGACCCCTGATTATCTGGGTGCCACCACATCGTGAGTGTCTCCGTGAAATCTATATCCGTTCAGTAATTGGTTGTGTCTGAAACTAGTTCTGGGCTGCAGACCAAAATTTAGGAAATGAAAAGGCAGTAATACCCAATACCTTATCAGTAATGTTCATCTGTGAACAAGTTAAAGAAGTGGAATTTGAAATCCATCCTCTCTGCTTAGATTACATTTGCAATTAGAAAAAAATTTTTCAGTGGGAATCCACCTGAGCACAGTTTTCTATGTTTTATTCCTTCTCATTAAATTGAGAACAAGGAGTCCTAACTTTGAGAAGAAAGAGGCACTGTTGTGTGGTGTTGGGAAATGCAGCAATCAATATGAAGGGGGAAAGTCTCAGGAAAACGTTGTCCTGCTTAGCTTGCCACATGAGCATAGTTTTTCTGAGGCACCAAGGGAAAAAAAGTAGATTCCAGGGCCTTGTTTTCAAAAGACCTATAATTCCACCCAGAAGACAAGCTAGGTACTGATAAAATCTACTGTCTTGTCTCCTCCCCTCCTCATCTAACCCTTCTCAGTGTATCTATAGTAAATCATCTCCCACCCCCCTTAAACTTCTCCTGTTTCTACTGAGGAGATTATCATTTAGTCATTCAGGCATGAAACTTGTCCTCCTCTTTGGTTCCTCTCTGTCCTTCAACTAAATTGTTTCTCATGTTTCTTCCCTATTTTCCATCCCTATGCCCCACTTATCCAGGCTTCTTTTCAATAATTTATTTTATTTAAATTCAGTTAATGAACATATCATGTATTATTAGTTTCAGAGGTAGAGTTCAGGGATTCATCAGATGCATGTAACACCCAGTGCTCATTACATCACATGCTTCCTTTAATGCCCATCACCCATTACCCCATCCCCTAACTCCTCCCCTACAGCAACCCTTAGTTTGTTTCCTAGAGTTGAGATTCTTTTATGGTTTATCTCTGTCTCTATTTTCATCTTATTTTATTTTTCCCCAACCTTCCCTCTGATCCTCTGTTTTGTTTCTGAAATTCCACATGAGTGAAATATGATAATTTTCAGAGCATTTAATCCTAAAGCAATAGAACACACATTCTTCTCAAGTGCACATGGAATTTTCTCCAAAATAGATCACATACTGGGTTACAAATCAGGTCTCAACTGATATCAAAAGATTGAGATCATTCCCTGCATATTCTCAGATCACAATGCTTTAAAACTTGAACTCACAAGAGAAAATTTGGAAGGAACACAAATGCATGGAGGTTAAAGAACATCCTACCAAAGAATGAATGGGTCAACCAGGTAATCAAAGAAGAGTTTTAAAAATTCATGGAAGCAAATGAAAATGAAAACACAGTAGTTTAGAACCTTTGGGATGCAGCAAAGTTGGTCCTAAGAGGGAAGTTTATAGCAATATAAGCCTTTCTCAAGAAACAAGAAAAGTCTCAAATACACGACCTAACCTTACACCTGAAGGAGCTGGAGGAAGAACAGCAAATAAAGCCTAAACCAGCAGGAGAAAAGAAATAAAAAGGATTAGAGGAGAAATCAATGAAATAGAAACCAAAAGAACAGTAGAACAGGTCAACAAAACTAGGAACGGGTTCTTTGAGAGAATTAACAAGATAACCCCTAGCCAGACTTATCAAAAAGAAAAGAGAAAGGACCCACTTATCCAGGCATTAAGGTAACTCACTTGAAGTATTCCTGTTGTTTTCCAGCCCGTCTCCCCACCATAGCCTTCATTCCCACTCCAGTCCATCCCACACCCAAGGCCTGACCAGTTTTTATAGTTCTGGTCATATTATATCACTTATTTACTCAAAAACAGAAAGGGCTCCTCATTTGCAAGCAACTTAAAACTCTACCTAATTTTTTTTTAAGATTTTATTTTTTTATTCATGAGAGACACAGAGAGAGAGGCAGAGACACAGGCAGAGGGAGAAGCAGGCTCCATGCAGGGAGCCTGACATGGGACTCGATCCCAGGACTCCAGGCTCACACCCCGGGCCGAAGGCAGGCACTAAACCACTGAGCCACCCAGGGATTCCCAACTCTACCTAATTTAACTCCAGTCTTTTACAACCATGCTTTTATTACTTTCCCCCTACACACTCTCTGTGATCCAACTCAAGACCCAGTGTTTTCCAAATACACTCTATGTTTTCTCACACTTAGGTTTTCAATCCGATGTTATCTCTAACTGGAACTATCCTTGTCACTAGCCTTTCTATTGATCTTTTGTTTTGTCTTATTAATACTCTCTTGAAATAATAAATCAAAAGGCCTTTTGGGAAAAGCTCCCAGTAGCAACATATATATTTGCAACATATTAGGTAACACACTTTTAAGAATCAACATGGAAAGGACAACTGGTCTCCTTTCATTTAAAAAACAAAACAAAACAAAACAAACCCATAAGAGACTGCAGGCAATTTACCCAAACAGCAACGACAAAAAGAAACAGAAGATTTAAATTGCCAACTAGGAATATAGAGCTAGCAATCTAAATGGATCAAACCTTTCTCAATTCTATCATGAATGGCTGAGTTATTTTTTGTTTAATATCTCTAGGTATATGGGACCCATATCTTGACTGCCCTTGACTCACCAAATTGCATTCTATAAAGGGTGCCTTTAAAAAATTCCATATAAAGTTGCCATGTATTTGTCAAGCTGTCTCCCCAGGGAGCTGTGCCTACTTATAGGGGACACTTTTTCCTCATTCATGCAAATGTGCAGTATGAGTTAGCAAAACTTTAACCTTTCTATATCAGAAGCCCTAGAAATACATATGATCTTCCTAGAAATTTTTATCCTAAGGAAATAAATAAGGACATGTATCACTATTTTACTTATAATCATTTGTAATAAAAAAGTATAGCAAAGTTTTTGGTAGATGGCCAAAGCTAGAGACTAAGGTCAAAAAATTATGCTAGAGTTATAAAATGGAATAATACACTGCCATGAGAAGTATATAGGAGAAAATGTAGTGGCATTAGAAAATACTCTTGATCTGCTTTTATAATACAAACATACGTTTAATATAGAATATAATTTGATAATAATGTAGAATAAAGATGCATAAATGCACAGAAAAACCTGGTATATCAGCCATATATATAAATGTTTGATTATCTCTGTGTGGTAGGATTGGAAGAGATTTTTACTTTCTTCTGTCTTTCAGTTAGACATAACGAACATGAGTCATCTTTGTAAATGGGAAAGAAGATCAAATAAAAACTAGTGCAATCTTACATGGCCCTTCTTCCATGGACCCTTTGTTTACTTCCTCATCTTTTCCCCTTTAAAGCCTGGGAACACTTGGGTTGAACCTCTGTTGTGATACGTCTTACTCTGCCCTGCATGTAGATACCAATGAGCAATTGCCTGTTAGCTTGGCATTGCTCCTTGAGGTCCAGAGCTCATTGTTGTTTGTAATTTAGGGTCTGACAAATACTTACTGGGTTGAATCTACTGCAAATATCTACAAGAGGGCAATGAGTAGCATCTGTAGATAACTAGGTGCAAAGTGGTGAGAGCTTTTTTTCTGGTAGAATAGGGCAGGCATGTTGAAGCTCTGGCAGTATGCAAATAAATGAAGTTCTGACAGCAGGTACCAATGTAACAGAGGAATTATCCTGAAGAATCTTGAGAAGTACCCTTTCTCATCTAGCATAAGTAGAATTACTTTGTAGTGTCTGTCTCAACCAAGTCAGATGCATTATGTTGGAGGGCTGAAATTTGCCAGTGAAGTGTGATTCATGAGGAGAGCTGAATGCAGTAGAATTGACTTCAGAGCAAAATCTCACAGTAAGAGTAGTTTCAAATATGGGATGGCCCAGTTTGGGGAAAATTCAGAAGTCAACATTTGTGTGCGGCTCTCCCGGTTTTCACTGTGCAAAAATCCATTTCACTCAGCAAGAGTATAGAATTATGTGATTTATTAAGCTATCCCCTCCCCGTAGGAGCATAAGTGATGATTTTTGTGGTTAGTGGTGATGAGCAATTAGCTGAATAAAGGTGAATCCTGCTCCAAGCCTCCTTCCACTCATGCTGGTTTTTGGTCCAAGTCTAAGTCTGTGAAGTTTACAGAATTTCATCTCCAGCCATGTCTTTTGAACTCTAATTGAGCAGCTTTTTCAAGAGCTACTACCAGGCTGATTTGCTCAGCAGCACTTTCTCATTTTCTAGCTTAAAACAAAACAAAACAAAAACCCCTGAAGCCAGGACTGAATATGATAAAGCTTTGGAAAATAGGAAGAGATAATATACATGAGTTTCCAATGTAGATTGCCATGGAGTTTTGTGGCAAGCATCTTAGATGATTTCCATCCTGGCACTCAGACTACAGTACTGCTTCCATTATTTTGAAAGGAGCAAAATAATTTTAGGGAGATAGGGGGACAAAGTACACTGATCATGTAAGATATTTCAGTAAAACAAGGAAAACCACCTTTCTTAGCATCTCAAGTGAAGCTAATGATCTTAAAGGAAGGGGACAGGTCCAGAGAATTCCTGAAACCGCAAGAAAATATGACAGTAAGTTAGTTGTCTCCTGCTAAAGGGTACACACTTTTCAGAACAACCTTTTACAGGCTATATGTAAGGGTGCCAAACAAAGTTTGAGAGGCCAGATGTTGTATGCACTACCAAGAATAAAACACAATTACTGCCATCACAGTGTTTATAGTCTACCAGAGGACACACATAAGCTAATGTGGCAATGTTGAAAATGATGTTGATAAGTGCTGTGATAATGGTACACCCTAAGGACTCTTGGAAACACCCACATGCTGGGAGGTGAGAGGTGATCTTGGAGGAAGTGCTATCTGTCTTAAGACTTGAAGAATGATATGAACAAGAAGGCATGAAGACTTTGTGTAGAAGAGTTAGAAAGGGATGGCTTTATAGACAAAAGTCCAGACATAAGAGAATGTGGCCAGTGCTGTCATTTTATGGATGTTAAGGGGAGGGAGGTTGAGATAGGGGAAGGTAGAAGACGGCTGAGGGCATAGACAGAGGCCAGATCATAAAGTGCCTTATAAAGCAGTTTCAGAGTTTGGAGTTAGTCCTAATGGCAGTAAGAGAAATGGAATGTGAAGGAAAGCTGGCAGAGTAGCCTGTGTGGAGAGAGGAAGGGCTGAAGACTGCCTGAGATATGCAAGATTCAGAGCTTACATTAAACAACCTCAGGGAGAAAGCAGATGGGACTGGAAAAGATGTATTTGAGGCCCAGCTTTCTTTCCATGTGTCTGAAGCTTATTTCCCAGCTTAGATCCTCTACGAGGTAGAGTTGGGGAGCTTGTCAAAAACTATGGCCAACCATGCCCTCAGCAAGTATCCAAGATAAGCCAAACAAGATTTGACAAATCTTTATAAATATGTGAAGAATTTGATATCTCACACACACACACACACACACACACACACACACACACCTCTGAGCTTTAAGCTACAGCAAAAGGTAGGGAACAGCATAAGGCAGCGTGACTGTTTCTCCCATTGCGGTGCTGTCTTGTCCAGCACCTTCCAGTTCACACCCATTGCCATACCTCACGGATAAGTTATCTAATTGCTGCCATGTGAAACTCGAATAGGGACTTTGAATTTAAGTACTTTCATGTGTCCCTCCCATGTCTTTTTCCATGGGAGTAGGGCGTCCAAGATCAGGACATACCTGACAATTTTCTCTTTGACTCATGAAACAAAATAGAACAAGACCCATGCCAGAGCCAGAGCCAACCTCAGTATCAATAAGATCAAAATGATACTGTAGAAGACACAAAAGCATTTCTGAGTAACCAGTCCAAATTTAGGAACAGCAGAGGAGTGTTTCTCTGATTCTTATTTGCACATCCAATAAAAGATGTTTTGGAATTTCAATTGAAAATGACAATCGGAAAGTATAATGTACTTTTGTTAACCATTGTCTTTTAGGAAGCAGGAACAGAAAAGAGTGTTTTCCCTCTGCCCGAACCACAAGATTTCTTTCTGGCTTCCCAAGTCAAGTTTGAAGACCTCATAAAAGATTTGAGAAAACTCAAGAGACAACTAGAAGGTAACAGGAACTCTTCTGTTATTATGATAATAGCTAAGATATTTTATTTTTTTAAATGATTGAAGAGGATCATTGATGTCTGGTTCACAGGGTGGAATTGCTGCAGAGTTCAGTTATGGTGCACCATGGCCCTCATGAAACTTTCCATCTTTTAGGCGCTATTTGGAGGCACTGGGTTTGCATAGCCCTTTCTTTTATTAGTGTTAATTTGTGCTTCTTATGTCTACAGCTTTTACATCTACATTTTCTAACATATAATAGATGTCATCTTCATGATAAAAGCAGCAACCTTTTTATTGAATGCTTACTATCGTCTCATATTATTACAATGACCCTAATAAGCAGAAACTATACCGACTCCATTTTGCAGATGAGAAAAATGAGGTTTAGAGAAGTTATGTTTGCAAGCCAGCAAGAGGCACATTTCCTGGGCTCTGATCAGGTCCATCTGATTAGAGCTCATGTGGTTTCTAGGCTAGCTTACTACACTGCCTTATACGCATCACACATGTGCATGCACACATCTCTGTTTATTCAGTTTCTGTATAGGAATCTAATAAAAATGGCAGGACCCGTAGTTAGCATTCTGTTTTAGTTTAATTTACATTTTTAATTGTCTACAGTGTAATGCTGAGAGTCCTTTTTGGCTTTTTTTAAAAGGTGAAAATATGTCCCTCCTGAGCAGGAATGTTCCTTTGGCATTGCTAGAGTCTTGTGTTTTCACTGTGGAGACATCTCTTTATCCAAGTATATAAATACTTGCATTGGAGCTTGTATAACTCCAGTTGAAGAGCTCCATGGAGGATTTAGGGAGCGTGTTAATGTGGAAATGGAGCACAGAGTGCCAAAAGGCGAGCTTGAGGAAATGAAGAGCTTGAACCAGGAATATTTTTACATCAAGACATAAAATAAACATTTTAAAAATGTTTATTGTGCAAGAGAGCTCAGAAACCCAAGTCTCAGATGAAGAGCTGCCTGGAGATGGAAGGGACGTGGGACAGAGCTCCTGGTGGCAGGGAGGGCCGCTTAGTTTTACTTTGGGCATAAAACTTGCTTAACTGGGAGTGATTACAAGGGAATAGAATATATCGACCTTGTGAATTATTTTTAAAGTAACATGTGGATTTTTTTTTTCCACCCGCTGATGTGGTTGAAAGTGTGTGTTTGACCAAGTGGCTGCTTCATTTCGGAATGCGATATATGAACTTCTGGTCATTCTTTTCCCTCTCCTAAAAACCTGACAGTTTTATCCTTGTCTAAGATGAGGCACTTGGTTCTTGTCATAGTTCAACAGGGCAAGCCATACTGGGATGGTTTCTTCTGTGGCTCTCCAGTGGCAGAACTGGGGCCCAGGCCAGTCCTCCGTCTGGCTACAAGCTTAGCCATAGCTGAGAAGAGCCTTGCTTGTTCACCCCATGGCTGCCCCTGAACACACAGCCCCTCTAGCCTCCTGGCTCCTGGCCCTCTCTTGTGTAGTTTTTTGAGCAGAAACCTGATGTATACATGATCATTCCTCTTCTGCCTTCCTTAGAAGGGCTGGCTTTTCTGTGCATCCTGGCTAGGCCGCCTCCTTTGACATCTGCAAGTGTTTGGTGATTGATTAATAATAAAGGGATGAGAAGAGTGAATTGGATGACACCTGGGTGGCTCAGGTCGTGATCCCAGGGTCTTGAGATCAAGTCCCCACGGGGCTCCCTGCCGGGAGCCTACTTCTCCCTCTGCCTGTGTCTCTGCCTCTCTCTGTGTCTCTCATGAATAAATAAATGCAAAGAGTAAACTGGGAGGACAGGGAATAGGCAGGTGTTCCCACAAAGGCTCCCCCCTTTGGTGGATCTTATTTTCTGCAAGGAGATCCCAGGTGCCTTTGCACACCTCTTACTACTCAACTGATACATTTCCTTAGTCCATTTTAAGGAACCACAAGAAGTTCTGAAACTGGAGGACCCTCTTTAAAATGATGGAAAACCAAACATTGCCTTGGTTGTTTTTCTCCTCTGTACCGAGCTTCACCAAAAGACACAAGGTACCACAAGGCAAAGAGGAGTGGAACTCCCCACCCGCCCCTGCATACACATTGGATATTTAAACAAAAATGCCCTGCTAATCTTTAGAGATGCCAGTGTTTTTCACACATGAAAGGTACCTAGTAAATATTTAAAGAAAATACAGACCATTGGTTCTCTAATGAATTTCTTTTTCTCCTAAATGCCATCTGGCAAGATGGCCAGAGTCGTGGCGGTCCGTTTCATCGTCCTTTTCCATAAGGCCTTGGTGTGAGCCTAGATTGAATGTTTAATTGAAGAGGACATAATTTTCACACATACACAAAGATTTGATGAGGCTTTGAGGTTTATTGTAGCCATTAAAATGTCGTGGCTGCTGGCAAAACCCCAGAAAATGTCTAAAGCTAAACCAGATGTGATTAGCAAATTTCAAGACATCTCAGGCCCCATTTCTCCAGGCAGGCACAGTCCTTCAGAAGAAAACAGGTTTGAAGCACACCTTAGCAAAAGGGTATGAGTTACACTAGAGTTGTTGGTTGTGCAAATTTCACTGCTACAAATGGACATTGCCATTGAGCATCTTTCACAGAAACAAGAGCTCTGGAGAGCACGCTTACATAGGTAGTTGATAATCGTATCAGCTACAGTCTATTATGCAATTATCATATATCAGATGCTTTGCATAATCATCTCTTAATCTTTCCAATGACCCTGGGAAGCAGATATTGTTCTCAATCTCTTCCAGCACGAGGAACCCAAAGTTCGTGGTGCTCACATTACTTGCCAAGTTACAAGTGATGACCGAGCCACCTTTTGAAGCCACATAGGACTCTAAGGTGTGTGCTTGTGATGCATCCTACCTGGGACACAGAGATCTCCATATCTCATCACAGATCAAAATGGAAAGTCATGTATTCAAGGCAGAAAGCCTCATGAAGGTACCTGTGACAAAAGGAGGGTCACTGAGTGTGTGCATCTGCACACATGTGCTCTCAGAGACATGTGTAGGCCCTCAGACCAGAGGGAGACAGGAAAGAATTTACTTTGGGTTCAGATGGGAGAGGGAAGACGTATGAGAAAGATGGGACATAAAAATGAATAGATACATACACACACAAAAGTGAACAGACAACATTACTGTGCTCTGGATTAAGAATTTTGGCTCTGGAACCAGATTATGTACGTTTTACTGGTTCAGTGGAAGCAAGGTCTTGTCAGGTAACAGAACCATAAAGAAGATTCATTTTCTGACCAGCCAAATGGGACAATTACAGAGCCTGCGTCAGAGGAGGTAACAAATGCATGGTCTGTTAGTAAAGAAAACTTTGGTAAAACTGATTAGGGATATGTACCTTTTCCTGGAAAATGCGCACCTTGTAGAATCATGCCCATATCACTGAGCAGCCTGCTGGATACGTTTGTGGAACATCTGACCTCCAGAGCACTTGTGGTCTCTTTTCTACCTTGTGGAAACAGAACCAGATTCTTGGTGCTTGGGAACATGTTCCATGTTTTCTTTACTCTTCCATATCCCCAAACGACACAATAATTTTAACTTCCCTGATACTGTGATAAGTAATAATTAGGGGGAAAAATGATAGGAGTGGTTGCTATCTTTCTTGTTCTTTGGCCTTGTTTGCTGGCCAGAACTCCCAAGGTATTTTTACCAACCCGTATGTGGTAGGCAGAATAATGGCTCCCGAAAATGTCCAGACCCTAATCCCTGAAATATATTACCTTACATGGCAAAAGGGAATTTTGCCGATGTTGCGTTGGGGAGATTATCTTGGACTATCCAAGTGGACCTAATCTAATCACGTGGATCTTTAAAATGAATCTTTAAACACTGAGAATTTTCCTTGTCTGCGGCCAGCGGGAAATAGTACAGTAGAATGATCAGAGAGATGCAGTATTGCAGGCTTTGAAGATGGTGGAGGAATGTGGGAAGCCTCCAATACTGGAAAAGGCAAGGAGCAGATCCTTCCCAAGAGCCCCCAGAAGGGAACACAGCCCTGTCAACACACCTTGATTGCAGCCCAGTAGGCACACATTAGACTTCTAACACAGAGAGCTATAAGGTGATACGTTTGTACTGTTTTAAGCCACTTAAGTTTGTGATAATTTGTTAGAGAAGCAATAAGAAGAAATGCACTGTGCGATGTATCCTTCCTGATTGTGCCACTTAAACCAGACACATACACACCTACACGTGCACACACACCCCGGTGCTGAGGCCATAAGATGTAAAATTTCTCAAGTAGTGGCATTCACCAGTATTGCATAAAATGTGAATTGGTGCTCTCTGAAGAAAGAGTCCATAATCAAACAAGCCTAGAAATGCTCTATACTAAAATCATGTCCTAGGGATTCACAGTACACATGAGCTGATACAAAGACTCTGTGAAATCCTGAGGTGAAAAAACAAAACATAATGGTTTAATTCTGTTTAAAGCATTTCCCAACCTAAAACTGGTTTTTCTTCAGTATTCCTTCACTGAATACTTAGTAATGTGTTGCAGAGCACGCAGTCTGTGAGATACAGTTTAAGAAGGCATGTTAGGGAAGCCTAGTGGCTCAGTGGTTGAACATCTGCCTTTGGCTCAGGCTATGATCCCAGAGTCCTGGGATCAAGTCCCACATCAGCTCCCTGCATGGAGCCTGCTTCTCCCTCTGTCAGTGTCTCTGCCTCTTCCTCTCTTTGTCTCTCATGAATAAATAAATAAAATCTTTTTTAAAAAAAGAAGGGATGTTAATATTACTATCAAATTTTTAATATAAAGATCACTATTGTTGGTTCATGGGGTCATTCTAGGACAACCACAATAGGAGGAGCTGCAATGAACAATTATGACCTACACCCTTTAGTATGGCCTTAGTTATCCTGGCAACACTGTCCCCAATTAATTTGTTCTCCTTGGAACAAATAGAATGGGCCAAATCCTCTCTGGTGTCTTGATGCCTGAAAGCCAAAATTAGGAACATTGGTGTCATTCAGAATTGCTCTGGCATCACCAACCTTAAATCCTTATTGATTTGATAGGATCCTATGATAGTATTTTCTTATGAAAAGTTCATTGTGGTTATGAAAGTAGGAAAGCTGAATTAATTTTTGGTTGTTGAAAACTGAGACAGGGGTGCCTGGGGGGCTCAGTCGGTTGAGCGTCTCCCTTTGGACAGGCAGGACGTATCCTGACGTCCCGGGATCAAGTCCCACATCAGGCTCCCTGCTCAGCGGGGATTCTGCTTCTCCCTCTGACCCTCACCCTGCTCATGCTCACTCTCTCGCTCTATCGCTCTCTCTCTCAAATAAGTTTTTAAAAAGAAAAAAAAGGAAAATGAGACAGGAGCTCTTCAGATAGGTGTTGAGAAGTCAGCATGTTCTCAAAAGTTTAGGAACAAAATTAAATCACTCTTATTAACTAGCAGTAGTTACTTAGTATCTCCTGCCTTAAATGTAGGCAGTATGCTAAGTCTTGCTTGAAAATGATGCATTATTAGCCTTGCTATTCTATATATAAATTGGGAAAATGTAATTGGCAGTTAGCTCTCAGTGTAAGATATTCAAACTTGTTTGAGAATGTTGGCTGAGATGCAAGTGTGTGTGTGTGTATGTGTGTGTGTGCGTGTGTGTGTGTTTTAAGATCATTTTCATGATGTCCTTCTCCCTAAGTATTTAAGAATATGTATTTGAACATGTCCTTTCTTCTGTACCATTTAGATATATTTAGGAATATAACAGTTTAAGAAAGAGCGTCTGTTGACTTTTTGATATCTGTTATCACTCTATAAATGTTTATCCTATAAATATTTATCCTAAAATGTTAACTTTTTAAAACTTTCTCTGAATGAGACTCTGCATAAAATGCATAGTCCAGGCATTCAACAACTGTTAAAAATCTTTATTCTAAGCTTGAATAGTAGTAATATTTCCAAACTAACTTTAAAATACAGCTGCCACCACCTTAAGCATCTTCATTCCCAGTGGCCTTATTCTGATGGAGGGACCACATTAGCTCAGGGCCATCTTGATTTTGCACATCTGTATTGTATAACACTAGGACCTGAACATTCTACCTCCAGATATAAAGTACAGGAGAATATTAATTCATACATACATGAAAATAAAAGTTCAAGAGGGAGAGGGGCTTTTTGTTGTAGGGTGTTTTTGTTGTTGTTTGTAGATTTCCCAAATGATAGTCAATGTGTTTTCCAGATAAAGAAGACAGATTGAATTCATTTGTTTAGCTCCAATCCCTGTTGAAGGCCCACCCCAAAATTAATACTCATGTTATTTAGAGGTATACAGTCAATACCAGTATAATGAGCTAAAAGAAAAGGAGTTGGGGAAGGAACCGCATACCTCCACATATAAAAGCAGGCAATGGGAATGTTTTTACATTGGTTTCTCATGGCCCTAGGCAGAGACTGATACAGGGGCAGTCATTTAGCCAGTTGGATATATACTGTTACGTACTGGCAATTCTAAACAACCCCAGGGATAAAATTCTCCCTTCAAAGATGGTCATGGACCCAGGCATGGTAAGTATGTTCCAGGGTGCAGTGCATATCCATTTCCACCGTCACTAATGACCGTGCTTGCCATTTAATGAGCACTAACTAAATACCTATGGATTTGCTTACATCATTTCTGTTTCTTAAAACTACTTCCAAATAAGGACTGCCTGCATTTTGACAGTAAGGAAGCTGAAGCAACTTTGCTACTAATGATGAAGTTGAGATCAGAGGCAGGTTTATCTGATTATAAAGCTCATACCCTCTGCACCATGCTTTCTTTATTTTTCTACTGTTCATAGGCCCACCCCTCAGGCACTAACAATATGATCAAGAATGAGAAAGCCTGAAGAGTAAGCCCCACTTATTTCCCTCATTCATCTTCTAAAGGGATTACAGGTAACTGTTGGATTGACTTTAGGCTTTTTTGGTCTCTATTGATAACTACCGAGCAAATCTGTTGTAATCCTAGCACCTCTCCCTCCATTTTTAAAAATTTTTTTTAAGATTTTAATTATTCATGAGAGACAGAGAGAGAGAGAGAGGCAAAGACACAGGCAGAGGGAGATGCAGGCTCCATGCAGAAAGCCCAATGCGAGACTCGATCCCGGATCTCCAGGATCATGCCCTGGGCCGAAGGCAGGCGCCAAACGGCTGAGCCACCCAGGGATCCCCTCGCTCCATATCTTTTTTTTTTTTTTTTAAGTATTTTATTTTATTTATTATTTTTTTAAGGATTTTATTTATTTATTCATAGAGACACAGAGAGAGAGAGAGGCAGAGGGAGAAGCAGGCATCATACAGAGAGCCCGACGTGGGACTCGATCCAGGGTCTCCAGGATCGCGCCCTGGGCCACCCAGGGATCTCCCCCTCGCTCCATATCTTTTGGTGTCTCTAATGCTGTCTCTGTCTTGGTCTCTCTCAAAATCACCTAGCCTATGTTGTATATTCCTTTATGACTCAGAAGGAGGGTCCACTGGTCTGATGTGGGTAGCCAGATGACACAGAGGACTACATGGCTGCTTAAGGCAACCTGCATGGTTTTGACTCCTTTGTTATCTCTTCATTTGTGGAAATTACATGTAATGTGGTTTTGGCATAGATAAGAAATTAAAGGAAACTTCCTGGACTTGTCAAGTCACACAGCAGAGCAGACTGTTGCTTCTCTGCTCAGGACCAGCCCTGACTGTGCAGGATAAATGACTTCTATCAAGTAGCTTTCTCTCCCCAAGAGTGTAAGTATTCTTTAAGAGAGAAAGAAAAGAAAACTAGATCTCACCATGAGAATGAATATTCTTTTTTGGTTTTGTTTTTGGTTTTTTTTAGAGAGGGAAGGGTGAGAGAGAGGGGGCTGGGGAGGAGCAGAAGGAGAGGGAGAGAAAAAATCTTAAGCAGGATCCACACCCAGCACAGATCCTGACATGGGGATCCATGTCACGACCCTGAGATGATGACCTGAGCTGAAATCAAGAGCCAGACACCCAATTGACTGAGCCACCCAGGTGCCCATGAGTCTTTTCTTTATTTACTCAATGAGCATGGTCCATAAGCAGTATGACTTTGGTGAGGGGAGAAATATAAAGACTTTGGAAAACTTTGGGACAGCCTCTGGGAAAAGATGGCCAGTTGAACCTTGATTTGGATTGAACACTCATGTAGGATTTCAGTTCCTCTTGAAAAAAAAAATTTTTTAAGATTTTATTTATTTATTCATGAGAGAGAGGCAGAGAGACAAGCAGAGGGAGAAGCAGGCTCCCTACAGGGAGCCTGCTGTAGGACTCTATCCCAGGACTCCAGGATCATGCCCTGAGCCAAAGGCAGATGCTCAATGCTGAGCCACCCAGGCATCCCTCCTCTTGAAAATTGTATTAAAAAATAGTAAAGGGAATTCTTTGAAAGCATGAAGTGAAGGGCACAGAATGAAAGAGAAAACCATAACGGCAAAATTTCAGAAGCTCAAGAAATAGACAAAAACAAGACAAAATCAGAGAGGGAGACAAACCATAAGAGACTCTTAATCCTAGGAAACATACTGAGGCCTGATGGAGGGAAGACGAGTAGGGGAATGGGGTAACTGGGTGATGTAATGCGCACTGGGTTTTATGTACAACTGATGAATCACTGCACTCTACCTCTGAAACTAATAATACACTATATGTTAATTCAATTTAAATTAAAATTTAAAAAGATGGTAGAGGTAACCTAAATAAATGGAAAGAAAGAAAGAAAGAAAGAAAGAAAGAAAGAAAGAAAGAAAGAAAGAAAGAAGGAAGGAACGAAAGAAAGAAAGAAAGAAAGAAAGAAAGAAAGAAAGAAAGAAAGAAAAGAAAGAAAAGAAAAGAAAGAAGAAAGAAAAAGAAAGAAAGAAGTAGTAAATGAATTTGCCAAACAAGAAAGTGGAATTCTAATCCAGGAGTGGAGAAAAGTGAGAAACAACCCAATTTTTAACCACATGATTCATACATACCGCAAATTCATATGTAAATTAATATGTATACATATATAAACATTCATACATAGTCATACATAAGTAAATCAACAAAATCATTCAAGAAAATTTCCCAAAATGATGGACACAAGGTCCTAATTTTAAAAGGCCCAAAGAGGGGCATCTGGGTGGCTCATTTGGTTAAGCATCTGCCTTTGGCTCAGGTCATGTTCTTGGGGTCCTGGGATCAAGCACTGCATGGGGCTCCCTATTGAGGGGGGAGACTGCTTCTCCCTTGGCCTCTACCCCTGTCCTCCACTCATGCTTACTCTTTCTCTCAAATAAATAAAATATTAAAAAAAAATAAAAGGCCCAAAGAGATTCCAGCACAATGGAATAAAGTAGATCCATACCATTGTTAGAAAATTTCAGAATACTCAAGACAAAAAGAAAAGCTTCTATGCTTTTAGAAGGGGCGGGGGTGAGGAGTGAGATATGGAAAGAAATCACCCAGAATCAGGAAGCAGAATGGCTTCAGACTTTTCAATAGCAACACCAGAAGCTAAAAACGGATCAGAATTCTGAAGGAAAATTATTTCCAATCCAGAATTGTATATTCACCAAAGTATCAATCAAATATGAAGGCAAATGGAAATTATTTTCAAGCATGTAAGTCATCAAAAAATTTATCTCCCAAGCAACCATCCTTAGGATGCTACTAGAGAATGTGCTCTATCATGAAATAGGAAGACAGGAAATTACAGATCCAATGGAGAAGACAGGTGAAGAGCTAAGCCAGGATACACAGCCTTGGATGACAGCCAGGCAGAGAGAGCAAACATTTCAGATCGGATTAGGTCAACAGAATCATGGAGAAGATCCTTGAGGGACGTGCAATGCACGTATCTGATGTATCTGGAATGTGTTGACCAGAGTTACACAACTAGCGACAATTTGGAGTTCATTTAGTGATAAGCACATGGAAAACAGAGGAAAACAGAAAAGTATTACAAGGGTGAGAGTGAGGGAGCTTGAGGGGGACGTTGAGGAAAGGCAAATTAGAATTTATAAATCAGCTGGGACTGGGAGCTGGTTTTTGCAAAGTCATAGTGGTGTTAAGGTGGGATGCTCGTGTGGTCAAACCATAGTCATGCTATACTGGGAGGGGCTCACGTTTGGTGGGTGCGGGGCTGCATAAAGAAAAAACTACAAGAGTGCCGATAGGAAGTTGTTGGAGACGTGCAATTAAGTGCTGAAGTAATCAGGTCAAATTCGCACAAGTGGCTGCCTCCGGGGAGGGAAGGACGGGGTGACAATTGTGGGTGGAAATGGGAACCTGTTTTTCCTGCAACACACAAGGCTACATGTGTTCTTTTAACTATGTGCAGGTATAGCTCTGATGAATATACCAACATGGCAACAGCCACAGACTGAAGCATTTGTAAGTGACACTTAAATCTCTGTGGCATCCTAGCTTGGGATTCAAGAAATTAACTTAAAATCAATCTTAAAAATTCAGTTCTGCGTCTTACCAGCCATGCAACTCTGATGGATCCCTGAAGCTCCGTGAACCTCCATGGAAACCCTGCAGCTGATCATCTTCTCCTACCCAACTCCAGGATACTGGAGGTGTCAGAGGAGCAGATGTCTGAGGAAGTACTAGGGGAGGCATGGGAGGTTTTATCCAAACTCATTCAGAAGCCATGGGATTCACAGTTTGCTTGAAGTGCACTGTGTGCCCTGGGAGGGAGCAAGGGGAATCAGCCATCAGGGCTGCGTGGCTAATTCGTCACCTTGAAAGAAGCTCCAGAAGACGTGACTTGAATGATTATTGACCATGCCTAATTTATTAGCTCTTTCCACCTTCGCGGCCCATTTGTCCAAGGCAGTAGTTTGCTAAGCCCAGACTCCGGTATGGGGATGGATACATTAGCCAGAGTCCTGACAATGTTGCCATGGTGTTAAAAATATTTAGTTTTGCAAGCAAAGTTTTAGAAACAATAAAAAAAAACTTTGATATGATTTATTTTCGTAAAGTGATTTCAACAAAACAGACATGAGGGACTGGGTTTGTAGTAAGTATTTCAGAAAGGCAGTGGGTGTAAAATGTTGATCAGCGTGGTGACTTTTGATGCAAAGCATTGAATTAAGTGCGTTGTGGTGGGTAAAGGTCACCCATTTCCCAAATGGGATGCCTTCAAAGACAAGTCGTACAGAAAGGAGAGAGGATACGGAAACTGAAACCTGATTCATTCATTTAATTAATGGAAAAGAGACTTGTGTTTTCCTTTGAAGCCAAGGTTGTGACATCTCTAGGTGGGAAGGATGAGTTATGTCCCACCAGTGTCCTCCTCTTAGCTCTCCCTCTACTTCAACCTTTTATTATAAATCAACACAATGAATAGAAATGATTTTGTTTTACTTTTCTCTGACAAGAAGTATAAAACACTGAAAAGCTACTGTCATGGAATGGTCTGAGTCACGGGCCCTGAGTTCGGATCCTTGCTCCGCAAGCTCTGTGACCCTTGACATGTCCTGTCATCCCTTCGTGTCTCTGTGCCCTCGTGGAGAAAGGCAGTTGCCATGCCTGCCTCGCGGGTTGTTTGAAGGAGAGCCCTGAGCCATATGAAGGAGTCCCAACACAAAATATCAGCAAAATGAATAATACTTTTCCCTGACTCCCTTTATGCTCTCATTTCTGATATCCAGTCCCAGAGCAAATCTGGTTCAGTCTTTCCCCAAGACAAGCCTTGAGTCTGTTCAATGCCCTCTGCATCCCCAGCACGTTTCTCATCCAAGCAGCACCTTCCCTCACCAGGGCCCATGCTCCCACGCATGCCCTCTCTTTAATTCAGTCTCTGCTCATCAGACAAGTCAGGCCACCTTGTTTCATATTCGTGGCTCTTGGAATAAAATCCAACCTGAAAACCTGCATCTATGCCTTACAAGTTTCTATATGGTTGGACCTCTGCTACCTTTGCTGTCACTTCTCATGCCACCCCACCTGCTCCAGCCTCACAGGACTTTGTGTTCCAACCCAATAAGCTTGTTTATGTTTTGGGACCTTTGCAGCAGCTATTCATTCTGCCTCGAATGTCCTGATTTTAGATATTCCCATACCTCCAGGCTTCCCCAGTCACCCAGACTATAGCAGCTCTGTGAACAGTGAGCTCTGCATCAGGACTCCCTGTTTGGATAGTGCTATGGTTTCCTATTTATTTGTAAATATCTCCCTACCTTCCCTCCTCCCCTGCTCCTTGAGGGCAGAAATCTAATGACCTCTTCAGTGTTTATATCTACGGTGTCAATCAATACCTGCCACAGAGTTAAGTGGATGAGTGAGCCAATTAATAAGTGGTAGAAAAGACTCAACTTCTGGTAATTGCTGACCTTGCTATTAATGGAAAATTAGATTATTTCCTTATGGGCGAAGATGTCAATCGGATACAAATAGGTAGAAACCTTAGGGAGATATATTATAAAATTGTACAAAGGGAGAACTCATGGCCATGAGAGGTAGTGGGTGTTGTACCCACTTCCGATCAGAAACGGTGTTACAATAGCTGCGTAGGATAGATGACATTAGGAAGGGGAGTTGTGCTAGATGATTTTGAAAGTGAATTTCAACTCTGAATTTCTAAGATGATCCTTACTATGCTATTCCAGTGTCTTCAACAGTTCTCTTTACTCAGTGAGAGTTACTGGTCTCTGCCCTAGACTTTGTTCATTGAACATCTAAGAATCCCTGGAATTCTGGCCATGTACAGGATATAGGATATAAAAGTTAACTGCAAAATTATACCAAGTTTAGATCTCAGGTATTCTCTTTCTAAATGGCAAAAATCTGCTCTGGAATTAATCCATGCCTCAAAAATTCTGGCATTGAGACCACCTAGACATCATCAGTATAGAGTAGACCCCTTAGCCAGTGTGGTCAGTTAATGAGAAAAGTTGGCCCAATTCAAGAATCATAGAAAATCATACTTGGGTCCCTTAATCTTTAACGTAAAACCAGTTAAATATAGCATCATTCCCACACTTTTTTCAAAATGAACTTTTTATGTTTAGTTTGGAATAACTTTAGGTTTACAGAAAAGTTGCAAGGATAGTATAGAGAATACTCATATACCCCTTATCCATTTTCCCCAGTGCTGATGTTATTTTGACAATATCTCACGTTTTTGGGATGTATTCATCGAAACTAAGAAATGGCACTGACACATTTCAATTAACTAAAGTTTCGTATCTCTCTGGACTTCACCAGTTTTCCATTAATGTCCTCCTTCTGTTCCAGGACCCAAACCTGAGTACCAAGTTGCCCTGAGTTGCCATGTCTCCCTAGCCTCTACTGTTCTCTCCCACCTATATTTGACAACAATATTTTAGCTGCTTCTACTTAAATTTACAGAAATAATGCTTTTTCACAGTCATAGAGTGTGGCCTTTCAGCTGCAAGCTTTCAGCATGCTGTGGGAATGGGGCAGGATAAGTAGAAAGTAGCATTTATTTGGCAACTTTATGAAGGAAGTGCCTTTCACATTCCCATTTGTAAAAAGAAAAAGGTAGTGATGCAGTTGTCATGGTGGTACCCTACTTGTGGATGTAACTTCATCCTCTGACATGCTTAGGGCAGGCCTACGAAGCAGAGAATGTGGGTCTCCAAGATAAAAAGCCGAATGGCCAGCAGAGAACTTGGATCTTTCAATTACTGAGCCAGAGCTCACGCTATGTTACCATAAACTTGTGTCGGGTCAACACATTTCTTCACAGAAATAGATTTGTGGGTGGGTTTGTGAATATCAAAATATTTTCCTGCCTAAGTAAATTGTGTATCTTGGACCCTGGAAGATTCACAGTCCACAAGTGGATTCTTTTCATGTCAGACAGTGAAATGAGTGAGGTCAGAGGGAGACCTCTTCAGCCCTAGCAAAGGAGATTGGAGTTTTTGCCAATGTCCTTATCTCTTCCAGATTTCTTCCTAGATTTCTTGGCCTCAGAACAGGTCTACGGATGGATAGAAGTCGTGGACTGTGACTTTACTCTTTAGGTACCTGTGGAGAGACCAGTGACCTGCCTGAGAGCTCTGGGCCCTGCTCTGGGTCTCCTCTGTGCCACTTAATCACATGACCTCCAGCTAACCTCCTCAGCCTTCTGTTTCTCCGTGTAAAATGAAGGGGTCCCACTGGGTGGCACTGGGTGATTTTCAGCTTTTGTTGCCTTTGTTCCTTACCTTTTGCAGAGCACTTTCATGGGTATTCCACATTGTTCCTACAACACCCCTGTGGGTGGTTGGGGTCAGAGGCTGTATAGCACAAGGCCAGCAGGTCTGACATCCTTGGGTTCAGATTCTGACTCACCCACTTAAGATCTGTGAAATTTTACTCACCCTTACCTACCAAAAAGCATAAGGACTGAGCTCATAGAATTCTTGTGAGGAATAAAATGAAACATATAGGGCAGACTAAGGTCTAAGACACCTTTGGCCATTAAGAGCCATTTGTTATCAGTCATACAAGTTGAGAACTTGGTATAATTTTCAAGGAATTATCAGGTACAGAGATGAACAGCAACATGTCCAACTCTCTGTGGATGACCAGGTACCATTAACCCAGTAACTTCTTCTGTGCCAAAACTTAAAAAAAGAATAAAGCTCATGGAAATCCATAATGGCTAATGTGCTAAAACTGCTAATTTGACTATTGTTTTTATACTGTTTTTCTTGACTATTTTGATGAACTTTAAAAACACTATCAGGGATCCCTGGGTGGCGCAGCGGTTTAGCGCCTGCCTTTGGCCCAGGGTGCGATCCTGGAGACCCAGGATTGAATCCCACATCGGGCTCCCAGTGCATGGAGCCTGCTTCTCCCTCTGCCTGTGTCTCTGCCTCTGTCTCTCTCTCTCTCTCTGTGACTATCATAAATAAATTAAATAAATAAATAAAAAAATAATAAAAACACTATCAAATTTTCAGGTATTAAAAAAAAAACCCTCCAAAATATGAGGGCCTTGTTTGATCTTCTCAGTCAGTTCATTTGTCTAGCAAATATTTATTCAAAGCCCTGAGTTAGCTGCTAATTTTAAATAAACTAACTGAAATATCAAGTCATTTATAAACACATTCTAAGAGCAAGTGTCACCCTCATTTTCTAGGGGGGAAGTTCATCCCTACTTAGTCTTCTGATTTCTCTCAAGGACAGGAATCTGTCCCTAAGAACAGTGATTAAAACTTGCTGTCAGTAGGACAGGGGTGAAGGTGAGCCAAGTTTGCCCTCCGGCTCATCCACAGATGCACAAATATTTGCAAAGCCCCTTCCTGATCGTAGGAGCATGAAGAGGAATCTACAAGTATTTGCTACCTCAAGTTTGGGGGACTAGATCCAGGACACATCCTTCCCCTAACCAGACCCCTGCCCTCAAATTGGATGATTTAAGCTGGAGCCAAGCTTCTAAGCTGGTTTATATACATTTCCCGTATTGTCTTTCCTAAAGCTGTGATCCAGGTCATTGTGAATCACAGTCAACAATGTGCTGAAGTCAGTGACACGGAGTGAAAGTAAAGAGGCAGCTAATCTAATGGGAGTAACTGAACAAGTGAACCAAGTCCTGTCACAAGTACCTGACTCATCTGGAAGCCAGGGACAGATTTCCGGGGCTCCGCGGACCAGTGGGATGTAGCTTACCAGGGGTCCCCCTCGCCTTCCCATGACCTCAGGACTGATGAAGACCCTAGGGAGTTCCATAGGCATATCGGAGTCTGCTATGCCCAGCCTCTCCGCTAGGGGGGTGAGGGGGGACTACTGCCTCTGTGTCATTATTTCAGCCATCGCCTCCCCCCCCCACTTCAGCACTGCCCTACATTTCTCCTCTCCTCTAAAAGCCTCCCTCCCTCCTGACGCATCCCACGCACCCACAGAACCCAACGACAGCCTCCCCTGGCCTGGCGGGCCTCCCCAGCTCGCCTTCCCTACCCTGCCTTCTCTAACTGGACCAGTCACTTTCCCTGGGCCACTGTCACTCAACAGCGAGGTAGGATCAGTGACAGGTTTACAGGGGAGCGAGACTTTAACTAGCTGAGGGCCGTGTCTGCAGGCTTCCCGGGAACGCCACTAACAGCAGCCCGCCAGCCAGTCCGTTGGCCGTTTTGTCACCCAAGAAATAGCTCTAAACTATTTCTGAATTTTAGCTTCATTTTCAGACATATTCTGAGAAGTCCCAACTCTTAGTGAACTGACAGCACAGCCCTCTTTATATGAAGCCTTGTTTATAGGCCACAATTCTCCCGACAGATTTACAAGTGTCTGTGGAGTTTTAAAAGACGATTGCTTAACAGGCATTAAGTGAGACACATAGGACTGTGTAAATATTTTAGCTGGAATAGGGATTTTTTTTTTAAATGCCTGAGCCAAATATCGCATTAAATCTGAAAACAGTGGCAAACTGATTAGTGGTAGTTGCCAGCTTCATGCCTTGCCAGTGATTCCTGTAGCCAAGAATAGATACCAAAATCCAACCACCAGTTTAGGTTGTGTGTTTTAAAATAACTTTCCATCCTTTTCTTTCTTCTCCTTATGCCTTTCCATTTTCTTCTTCTGTTTTTTTTTTTATTTTAATTTCTTCATGGTTTATCTAGATGTAAACACTCTCCAGAGTAGGAAATTACGGTTAATGTGACTAAACAGTAGAAGCTGAAAAGAGAACGTGGGCCCAGGGGTCAGAGACACTTATGGAAGGCTTCCAGCTGTCCTGGTGGAGCCATGTGGAAACAGGTTGTCTTTTTGCTAATGGGGTTTATGTATCTTAATCACTAGTCTCCTTGTAGCCAGCTATTGACCTGCTGGAAGGAAATAGTCCTAAGAGCAGCATTGTTACCTCTTCCCCTCACTGATTTCCTTAAATTCTACAAGGCAGTCCTGTTGCCTTCAAGAGTCTATGTATGAAAGAATTTGTCACTTAATTTTAGTAAAAACTACCATGTACTAAGCATTTTGGCTCCAGGAGATGTTCTTTTTAACTTAAGCATTTTTTTCCAAAGATTTTATTTATTCATGAGAGACACAGAGAGGCAGAGACAAAGGCAGAGGGAGAAGCAGGTTCCCTGCAGGGAGCCAGATGCAGGACTTGATCCCAGGACTCCGGGGTCATGACCTGAGCCAAAGGCAGATGTTCAATCAGCTGAGCCACCCAGGCATCCCTAACTTAAGCATTTCTATGGGGAAACCATTTCCCTGATTTGAGGGCTTGACTGAGAACATAATTTCTGTGAGAATAAGGCATACTACTACTATTTTTTCGGGAGAGTAAATATTTTTCATGTTTCTTCATGTGTGTTACCTTCATAATATTTTTTAGAAGGGACTTGCTGTCCTTCTCCTCAAGATGCATTCCCTTGTCCTTGAGATGCCCAGGAACTTTGTGTTTGGGACTGCCTGCCTAAGGCTGCCTGTTAATACAGTCTACTTGGAGATCAGAGCCTCACTGATGTGCCTTTTCCTTCTATTATAACACAGCTTCCCTGTCTATTGCTTGAAATCCCTAGCCTTTTCAATCCAGTCTGAGAAATAAATTTACACTAAGGTGTTAATGAATTCTTCTTCGATGGTGTTTTCTTTTTTTAACTAACATATATGCATGTCTGAAGAGATCTTCTGGAGTTGGTATCTTCAGTCTAAGCTTCTGATGTTCATGGGAACCTTGGGGAGGGATATTTTTAAATAAATGGATGGATCGATTAACACCCTATAAATCAAGTCATGCCCAATCCATCTATATTTAGACCTAGTCATGGGTGGGTGATTAATGAATATCTTTCATACTAATGTCTCTCAGACCCAGGCTGCATCTATAACCACATAATCATCACAGTGCAAATTCTGACTCAGCTGTGATGTTTGACAGGAGGGACTTTTGAATAGTGCTTCAGACAATTCCGTGCAGAGGCTGTGGTCAGCGGCCCAGTTTTGCAAGTCTTTCCAAAAGTCCTAAAGCATGTTGGCATGTCCTCACTTGGCCCTGTCACTTCTGCTTAAATTTTTTCATGGAGAATACTCATGATCATGGGACATTAAGGTGAATGTGATCTTGGGCAGCCTCCCTCTGTGAAGTGAATCAGCATCATGGGATTCCCCTGGGCTCAAGCTTCCTGGTGGGTTTATTTTTACACAGCATTCCTCTGGGGAAAGGAGCACCCATTCTTGATCAGAGTAGCTCTAGATAATATCTTCTTGGATGGAAAGATTTTCTTCATTTTTCCATATTTTCTCTAGCTGAATTTCTTAAATGAGTGGCTATAGAAATCTGCCTCTACCTACCTCCCCCTTCCCTAATTCGGCTTCCTTCTTCCATCCTCCAGACTCTGAAACTGCTTTTGAGACGACCAGAGACCTCTATGTTGCTAGAATCAGTAGTCATTTCTCTTTCTACTTGACCTTTCAACAGTATTGCACAGAGCTGACTGCTCTTTTTTTCTTGCAGTGCCGGGTTCCTCTCAGATCATGTGACTCCATACACCTACTTTATCCAGCTGCTCATCTCCATCCTTTGCTGGCCTCTCCTCCACTGCCTGTGTGCGCCCAGGGTTTGTCCTACAGCCCCTTCTCTGGCTACATTTTTCTATCCCAGCCATGCAGCCTAAACTTTTATACATAATATGAGTATCTAATTGACATCTCATACTTAACATGTCTTAAATAACACCCTTGACTGCCCTCAAACTGGCTCATGGCTCTCTCCCTTACTCTGGCCAAGTCTCTAGCCAAATATCTTCACAGTGAGACTTTTCCTTACCATCTTACTTAAAATGACAAGCCTCTTACTTCTATGGCACTTTGTGACCTCCTTTTCCCTGAGTGGCTCCAGCTCCTTTGAATCCAATTCCATTAGTCCAGTTCCTTTGAATCAAAATCTAGCCACAGGACACTAAAGAGCTGGGAAAAAGAACAGCAGTATGTCCCTGAGGTCCAGGCGTACTATTACCACTTAATTTATC
The DNA here is from genome assembly GCF_003254725.2 of Canis lupus dingo. Lineage (NCBI taxonomy): Eukaryota > Metazoa > Chordata > Mammalia > Carnivora > Canidae > Canis > Canis lupus. The sequence continues at coordinate 2,242,710 of NC_064272.1, forward strand.
CCATAAGACATGCATTCCCATCATGCTTTACTTTTACTCATCATATTTCCTCTTTCAGAAACTACTTCCCTCTTCCTTCATTCTCCTTGGCTGGCTAGCTAACTCCTCCTGACCTTTGCAATTGAACTCATAAGTTATCTATTTTGGAGAACTTTCTCTGGCCACCACTTCCCAACCCTAGTCTGAGTTGGAAGCCCCTACGCAGTGTCCCATGACACTGCAGTGTATTACAATTTGTTGATTTCATTGTTTGTCTCTGTTTCTAGATTCTTATGACCATTTTTAGAGGAGAGATGACCAATAGGTCTGGTTAAATAGTTTGCCCTTCAACATTTAACACAATAGCCTGTTGCAGATACTCGGTATTTTGAATGCGTGATATTTGCATAACCCATGTATATGCACAGTAGGGCTAGAAACCACCTTGTCTCCTGTGATCTAAGAACAATTTACTCCAAAATCTCATCTCTGTAGAAAAACAAAGCTATCTATAAGATTTGACGAGAGGATTGGAGAGGTGCATGGGGGGCACCTCTACCCCCTTGTAAAGGGTCTTTGTTCTGTGTGAGGTCCAAACTCGGCATAAAGCTCAGCCCCTGCTTTAGTATTCATAGCACATGCTCACAGCAACCACTGTGAGTTCAGGAGGCTTTATTGAAACTATAGGGGTGTCCCAGGGGCCAGATATCACCATTCATGTACTCCTCTCTTGCTCTCCTTTCTCTGTTCCATCTCTCCTTCTGAAAGAGACCCAGACTCTTTTCATTCTGTTATAGAAGACAGCACCCATTTCCCTGAAGCCCTCATCTGGGGATGGTGGGGTGCTTGACCCCAAGAATTAATCAAAGATTTTTTGTTTCCAATAATGACTATGTCCTGTCTAAAAACTCTGAATTTAACTTTTGCGATTGAAAAAAACCTGTATCTCATATCTAAATGAATGAATGTGAATGAAAATGGCATGATATCCAGTCCACTTGTGCTTTCTCTACCCCTACAAGCATTTACATGGATTATGCATACACATATAAAGAGATATATTTTTCACGTACCTGTGTGTATATATGTCTGTGAATGTACGTGTGATACTGAAACCAAGTGCTATCTAGGTACTGAGATCTGTACTGCATGTGTATAAGACCTCCCTTTACTCATCTGGTAGTTTATTCATTTATTTAGCAAATACTCATTGAATTTCTTCATGTGGGCTAGACATTATCATACATGCTGGGGATAGAATAGTATGCAAAATACACTCTCCCTAATAAGAGATGGCCAACCATGAAAATAATAATTACAAAGAAGTATACAGTGCTTAAGACTGTAACACACCTCATTAGTATAGAGTGAGGGGTTGAAAAGAAATACTGATGAAATGACCTTTGAGCTGAGATCAGAACAGTAACTAACCACTAGAGGTACTAGAGGCACTAGAGGTAAAGAAGAATGTCACTGGCGAAGGAACACACTGATGTTGCGAGGGAAGTGATCATGTTTGAGGAACTGGGAGAGGGCCATGTGGCTAGAGCACAGAGTGTGGCCAGGACAGTAGAGTGAGCCTGGGGAAGTAAGCAGGAGCCAGCCCATGCAGGGCCTTGGAAAGACCAATCTCTAGGAGTAATGGAAGCCGCTGGCAGGTTTAAGCAAGGGATTGGTATAATCAGATGTATATTTTATAAAGGGCACTGACTTCACTGTGGGGAAAAAATCAGAAGAAAGCAAGGGTACATGTGGAAAGACCAGGTAAGAAGGTACTCAGGCAGCCTGGTGGCAGGTGATGGATTCAAGAGCTCTTTTGGAGTTGAAATGATGGTCTAGACTTGTCACCTTGGGAGAGTCGTTGTCCTGGTGATGGTTACTGCAGTGTTTACCTGCACCTGCATGAGATTTTCCAGAGGTAGAGAGCATAGCATGAGAGAAAAAGAAATGGTAGAGAACTTTTATGTTTAGTGGTTGGATATAGAAGAATGAGATGGCAAAGAAGATAGCATGGTCAGAGGTAGACGGAAATCCAGGAGCAGGGGCACAGGGCTAGGGGAAAAGTGTTTTAGGAAGGGCAGAAATTTGTTCAACGAAGTGGAATCCTGCTGGGCTGTGAACTAAAATGAGATTAAAAAGAAAATTAAGGGAATCCTTGAGTGGCTCAGTGGTTTAGCGCCTGCCTTTGGCCCAGGGTGTGATCCTGGAGTCCCGGGATCGAGTCCCACATCGGGCTCCCTGCATGGAGCCTGCTTCTCCCTCTGCTTGTGTCTCTGCCTCTCTCTCCTCTGTGTCTTTAATGAATAAATAAAATATTAAAAAAAAAGAAAATTAAGAGGGCACTGTGCGTAGGATGGGTTCCTTGGGGACTTCAGAGCATTTTCTCAGTGTTATACTTGGGATGAAATGAATTTCAATGGGTCTGGAAGTGTTCAGTGAATAAGAAATAGAAAAAGTGAGCCTAAGCAATCTTTAAAAGATAATTTGGCTGTGAAAAGGATTAGGGTATTTATAACATAATATCTATTTACTAAACAAATACTAGGAATGTCAACTTAATTCAAAGAGTTTGTAGGGTGGTTGTTATTTTTCCCTTGTTACTGGAAATGCAAAGGGTAAAGCTGCATACAGTATGTTATCTTACTGGCCTTAGCAGTGTTTGAATATTTCAAACGGGTAAAGAATATTGCTGGTGGCATTTTACTGCTCAATATGCAAAGGGTTTTTCGTGTACATTTTGTTTCGTCCTTATGAAACTTTATACATCAAGAAACTTAGAAGTATTAAATAACTTTCCCACTTGATAAAGGGTATGGAAAATGAAGAAATAAATGTACCTTTAGATTAAGAGTAGTTCAAGGAAGACAATTTTTTGAAGTTTTGTTTGTTGGTATGTGTGTAGATACTACAGATAGATTAATATACATAAGCATTATACCACAAGAAAATACTGAAGCTTTTGTTTGAATTTTTTTAAGTTAGCAGATTCTTTAAGTATCTTGCTAGATTTGTCTTGACTCTATTTATTTAATGGGTCTTTTATTTTGATAATGTTTATTGGTACCTTTTTTTTTAATTAATTAATTTTTTTTTTAATGATAGTCACACACAGAGAGAGAGAGAGAGAGACATAGGCAGAGGGAGAAGCAGGCTCCATGCACCGGGAGCCCGACGTGGGATTCGATCCCAGGTCTCCAGGATCGCACCCTGGGCCAAAGGCAGGCGCTAAACCGCTGCACCACCCAGGGATCCCTATTGGTACCTTTTAAAGACTAGTGTGTTTGATTTCTCAAATACGGGTTATAGTTCAAACTCATCTCCTACTTCAGTTTAATAAAGATAACTGTTGAAATGAAGACATAGTCACATCTAAGAATTGAAAAATCACTACATGCAAAAAAAAAGGCACAAATAGGATATTCTTCACTTATCTGCTCATTATTGTTCCAGCTTAAGACTCAGTTTCTAATTAGCTTTTTTTTAGAATTGCCTTTATGAGATGTAATCACATTCTACCTAATTCATCCATTTAAAATGTAAAAACTAATGATTTTTGGGTGTATTCACAGAGTCACGCATCCATTACCACAATTTTAGAAAGTTTTCATTACTCCAAAAAGAAACCTCATCACCCCCTCAGCCTCTCCATCCTTTCCTCTCCCGTCCCTAGGCAACTGTGATCTACTTTGTGGCTCCTCTGATTTGCTTATTGTGGACATCTCCTATAAATGGAATTATACAATATGTAGTTCTTTGTGATGGGCTTCCTTCACTCAACATAATGTTCTAATCGGCTTTTAAGGCCTACACCCTGTATATGTACAGGCACAAAGCAGTGCTGGTGTGTGTCAGTCTGTCTGTGATCTACATTGTTCTGAAGTAACATTCTGACCCAGGTACCATGCATATAAGGCCTATGGTTTTACTCCTACTACTCAGTTGCTCAGCCAAATTTTTTGATCACTCTGGATACAGACTTTTTTCCTTTGGATGAATACAGTCACTAAAAGGAATGATTTAGGCATAATAGTTACATCAACTGGATTCCCAAACTAAGGGTAAAGAATCAAAGGTAAACACCTTTGATTACATATCTACAGGTTGTCCACACTGGGGTCATTAATGCACAGTTGTCTGATTCAAACCCAGAAATTTGGCTGTAGGGAGAAGATTTAGCAAAATGTGTCTAGCAGCCCCCTGTGGAGTAGGTCTAGGTCTCTTCTAGATTAGATTTTCTACTTCTCAAAAAAAAAAAAAAAAAAAAAAAAAAGATTTTCTACTTCTCCCACCCCAGGATTTTCTCTGATACCACTTACCACTCACCATGCTTAGCCTTAAAATGCTCTCCCATATTTAGCATCAGAGCTCAGGAACATGAAATAGGCATTTTTTATTTCAAGCTTTTATCATTTGTGTTTGACTTAAATCAACTTGAAGCCTTCGTCTTCCTTCATGTAGCCTTAAAAAAAAAAAAAAGTGCAAAAAATAACCACAAAATAGTACACTGTCTTTTGGGCCTACTTTAATAGCCAGAGTTTTAAAATTCTTAATATTTTATCAGTTTTATTTTTTTTAAGATCTTATTTACTTATTCATGAGACACAGAGAGAGAGAGAGAGAGAGAGAGAGAGAGAGAGAGACAGGCAGAGGGAGAAGCAGGCTCCATCAGGGAGCCCGATATGGGACTCAATCCTGGGACCCCAGGATCATGCCCCGGGCCAACACAGGCACTTAACCGCTGAGCCACGCAGGCATCCCAATATTTTATCAGTGTTATATATAATTTTTCCCTTTCATATAAATCCCTCAATTTTAGCTGGCAAAAGGCTGGTTTTATTTTACTATTTTAACACATTGGATGTTGTGTCATTCGCTAGCCATTCAGTTCAAGGCCAAGATCATGAAAAAGATCTGCATACATTTATTGTGCTAATGTTGTGATTTTGATTTCTGAATTTGCTTTTAGTTTCTTTTAATAAAAGTGTGTTTGGAGGTAGAAAACTAAAAGCTTTGTCTTTCTATGTGTGTGTGTTTCACAGGGGAAGCACTAGGGAAGGACACTATACTGCCCTGGTATTACTAAACAGAGACTCTAGAGTACAGGATATTAATGTGGAAGATAATGAGTCACATTGTTTGCATGCAGTTCAAATTACTAGAAACAGAAATTACCCTGTGCCCTACCCATGGACAAGATGTTGTTGGTGACCTATTTGCTACAATGTTTGAGGGCAGAGATTTTACTCTGGTTTTTTTTGTTTGTTTGTTTTGTTTTGTTTTGTTTTGTTTTTTCACTGATAGATCCTCAGGTACCAAGTACACATTGTGGCACAGAGTTGGCACACACGGGGATATTGGATGAACTGGTGTATTTGTTGAGTGAATTCCTTGAGGAGAAACTCCTCAACCCGGCATTCTATGCCCTTTATATCTAACTCTGATTTGTATCTCTCAGGTAAACCCCATTGATAAAATTAAAAATTTGCTTAAGGGATACCTGGGTGGCTCAGCAGTTAAAGTGCCTGCCTTCAGCTTAGGGCGTGATCCTAGAATCCTGGGATCGAGTCCTGCATCAGGCTCGCTGCATGGAGCCTGCTTCTCCCTCTGCCTCTCTCTCTCTCTCTTTCTCTCTCTCTCTCTCTCTCTCTCTCTGTGTCTCTCATGAATCAATAAATAAAAATCTTTAAATAAATAAATAAAAATTTGCTTAAGTCATAGCTCTGTATGTTTCTACGACAATCCTCCATAATGGTCCTTGAAGCTTGCAGCTTTTGGAAAGCATGGGCATCTTGTAAAACTGAGGGAAATGTAGAACTGGCACAGAGCCCTAGAGGGGGTGAGGTAGGAATTAGGTAAGCAGAGAAGAGAGGATTCTAGACTAAAAAAAGCAGAGTCTAGATAAATCTCTCCTTTCTTCTAAAAATGTATTCTGATTCCACTAAACCCACAGGTCCTTCAACTCAGAGGAACATGCTTCATGTTCTAGAAGATGCCCGTGTACATTTGAGCAATTAAACATGTCTTTGGTTTGATTAGTTGTACCTGGGCCAGGCCTCTATATTCTTGTAACCTACCCAGGCTTTTTAAGTGGCTCCATCAAACCTTATTCCTTATTCTTAGGTAACAAAAAGAGAGAGAGAGAGAGAGAGAGAATCACCTATGACCTTAACAGTCTAATATCTGAAATTTTAAAACTTTCAAGTCCATATCTTTCCCTAAAATGCTTCACAAGCACTTAACTTTTCAATGAGTTAAAATAACTCTCTCAATTTAGTATCTGTTATTCCATTATGTTCTGGTTTTCAATATTTAATCTTTCTCACAATCACCATTTAGTAGCTAACTTCAGGAATCAATATATTTTTACTTTTGCCAAAAGTGTAATAGATAACGAACAAGAGAAATGTAGGGCGACTTTGGCTTTAAACATTGGAACTCCTGGCACAGACTGTGTCCCAGGCGACCTTGGTGGTCTAGGGATATTGAATACGCCCCCTCTGGCTGGACTATAAAAGACATTTGTGGATCTGTCAGTGACCTCTGTTCTTTGTTCATGGTCAGTCTCTGGTGTCATCATTAATTCATCTTCAGGTCTCCCATTTGTCTGCCAGAAAGCACCTCGGATAAGCCAAGTGAATGAGTGGGAGTGGGTGAGCTTGCCTGGCCACTGGACATGCCACTGGCCTGAGACTGTCAGAGGGTCGGTCAGAGGGCAGCCATCTGCTCTGATCACGTAAAGAAGTTTCGTTCTAACAGGCCACATGGGAGGCCAGGCCTCTCGGGGTGCAGTGAGACCCTCTGAGCACAGCAGAGATGCTGCTCCCATGCACGCTGGCTTCATTTCTGATTTCAGAACCGTGAGGCTCAGACATGTAGGGCTCTTGCTTCATACCTGCTTCATCTTTCTTGGCAGTTTCTTCAGTGAATCCTGACAGTGGGTGGTAGGACTTCAGCAGGAGAACAGAAAATATCACCCCTGTGTTTTAAACAGGAGATTTGCATGGGAAGGATGTTTCCCTAAATATGGTGTGCTGCATTTGTAGTCACTGATTCTCAGCCATGACTCCCTTGCCATCCTAGTTGTGGCGTGTTTTCTGGCCAATTTTACTAAACCACAAAAATAACAAATAATCTTTTTGAGGCCTCTTGCCAGTGCCAGCCATTGTGCAAACCATTTTATGTGCATTATCTCACTTGATTCTGATATCACATCAGTTAAGGGGGGAGTGTCCCCGTTTTGCAGAGAGAAACAAGCCACATCCCACCCAAGCCTGGATGGGACTTGATTCCACCACAATCCCTTTACCACACCACTCCATGACCTCACAAAATCTCAGCTGTTTGATGGACCCTGTGGGCCCTGTCACCACAACCAGGATGAAGAGAGAGCCACAATGATCAATCTTTTTAATTCAGGTAGAAGTAGAGGTTTTGCTTTTGGTTTTGGGAAAACAACCTCTGCCTTTGGCTTTGCTTTGGCTAGGGAAAAGCGACTTTCAAGAAATTATTTTCCTAGGTTTAATTATGTCCTATTACCAAAGTATGGGCATGCCTTTACCATATATTATTTGTGTTTGTGAAGAACAGTTCTCTAAAAATGGAATTGTTGGAATTTGAATATAGTAAAAGCTACTATATTCAAGAAAGAATTTAAAAGATTTTCCCAATTTATAAGAAATTCCAGCTTTTTAAAAAATATGGCTGCCTGTGTTCTCAGAATCATAGCTGGATATCATCAGAAAAGTTCACGTGACCATGAAAGTTCATTGAAAAATGCCAATTCTTGAAAGCAGAACATCTTTAAAGTGTTTCTAATCAATCTCCTGCTAGAGGCAGAGGCAGAACGACCCAATCTGCAGGATCACCTTTGCTGCTTTGCTTGTGCCTTACACCATTAAGTAATAGATGTCTTGAGAAGTCTTTGGAAGAGACTGAGCCCTTTCAAATCAGCTTGGAACAATCACAGTGTTTACAGAGTAGAGACTGCGACCCTTAGCAGACCTCTCCTAGAAAGGGAGGAGAGAGGGAAAAGAGGTGGAGGTCACACTAGACTCCCAGAAAGCCCACTCTGAGTCTGGGCCAACACTGCTAAATTTTTTTAACCTTCCTTCACATAAGAATGTAGTTTAGATGAGGAAATCATATAGTTTGGCCAGATATGCATGGAGCTCTCTGGAGAAGTTTGGAGACAAGTAAATGAAACCTGGATGAAGACTTCACAGGGATTAATATGAGTGCACAGATTAATATAATAAAAGGTAAAACATAAATACTATACAGAGGGGGATCCGTAGGTGGCTCAGTGGTTTAGCGCCTGCCTTCGGCCTGGGGCGTGATCCTGGAGACCTGGAATTGAATCCCACGTCGGGCTCCCTGCATGGAGCCTGCTTCTCCCTCTGCCTATGTCTCTGCCTCTTTCTCTCTCTGTGTCTATCATGAATAAATAAACTTAAAAAAATAAATACTATACAGAAGGTACTAGAGATATTTGAAGAATGCAAAAACTTTGGATTGGAAAGGGCTTTGTGGTGGTGGAAGCATGTCAAAGAGACTTTTTAGGATGAGTGGGACTTTGTCAAATGCTGGTAAGTATGGATGAGAGGCAAACAGAATGGGCAGAGAACCACATGCAGATGTAGAACTGGGAATGTTGGCTGATGTAATTTGGAGACATTGCAGAATTTTGGTTTGGTTGGTCAAATATATGTGGGAAGTAGAGCTGAAAGGTAGAAATAACCTAAATGGCCTTTCCATAATGGAAAGGACCTAGAGTTTGAATTTAGTTAGCAAAGAGCACCCATTCATGGTTTTATCTTGTCTTGTATCTTCCGTACTTTGGTTTTAGTGAACGATTTTGCCTTGTAATTCACACGGACCAAAGAAGTTGTAACAAGCCTCAGAGTTCACCCTTGATCTCCTCTCTTAAGGCAGCAAAAAGATCATACTTTCCACTATTCCCCATCTCAGTAAATGATACTTCCAGCCATTCCCACTGTGTTGGTGAACTTTGGGTTAGGATGGTTTCCGTATTACCAAATCAGAACTATCTGATTTGAGGGGGCATGGTTGTCATAAAACCAATCTATTATAAGTGACATATTATATATTAGAAATTCTATCTGAGGTAAATCACATGTAAAACAATTTCACATGTGTTAGGGGAGTATTCGTGGGAAGGCTGGGTGAATGGGAAGTGTGAAGAGAGAGATGCAGTCCTACCTGAATTAGGCTTGCTCCTCCTGCTGGGATGTGGGATGCCTAGAAATTTCTGCAAAATCTATTCAAGCTCTGTTTCTGAAGTATGAATCCAAAGAGGATCAGGGCCTTTAAATCGCTAGGAATTCAGTAGTTTTTGCCTCTTCATTTTTGAGAACCCAAAAACCTACTACTTTTCCTTTCCCAAGTTAGAGGTCTTTCTGCAACTCTAAAATGAAAGTCAAAGGTGGTATATTTCTTTGTTCCTGAAGAAAGGTATGGAATGAGCTAACCTTTTTTGTCTGTTGTGTTGTTTCTGTTTTTTTTTCCCCCGGAATTTTGACAGTGACTGATAAGGATTTCGCGCAATTAATACCGAAGAACATAGCACAGAGCACAAGCTCCACAAATAACATATTCTTAAGGAAATCTAATTCCAAACTTTTCTTCACAGCAAGTGAGAAACAAATGATCATAGTATGCAAGGAATCACCAAAGGAGTATCTCCAGCCTTTCAAGGACAAACTAGAAGAGTTCTTCCAGAAAGGTAGGGAACTGCATCAGGTGTGCATACATGAAACTCTGAAATATCCGCCATTCCAGCTTACTATGTAAAACAAAAATAAGTGTGGGGCATGAACTTGCAGTTATAAAATAAATAAATCATGGGAATGTATTGTACAGCATGGTGACTACAGTTAATAATACTGTATTGTATATTTGAAAGTTGAGAAGAGAGTAGATCTTAAAAGTTTGCATCATAAGAAAAAAATGTTGTAACCATATGTGGTGATGGATATTAACTAGACTTCTTGTGATGATCATTTTGCAATATACACATAAATGGTTGTGTTGTACATCTGAAACTAATATGTTATATGTCAATTATATCAATAAAAAAAGCATAAGGTAGTTAGAGGGAGCTTTTGTCTTTGCTAGGAGGTCAGAGGAAATACATGTAGGAACCTTTGGAGATGTATTAATATGCTCTTTCTACTTATTAATAAGGCCACATAATATCTCATCATCAACAAAAGACCATTTCAGCAGGGGGAATCCATAAAGTATGGCCAAACCACCTTGGGAATTGGCAGGAAAATTCTCAGTCCATGAGTCAGAGGAACTCCATTCCAGCTGTTCCTTTGGTGCAGAGATCACTGCCCACCTCATCCTTAATGATGGCTTGTTTGTGTTGAAGCAGAAGTCAGGAGTCCTCTCTTTACTGCTGAACCTCATATATGATGGAAGCAATGTCATCAGATAAAATGCCATCTTAAGAGCAGTGATACTACTTACCTTTATGTGTTATGTGACTAAAATTAGGTGTGCTGTATATGTGATTTATCAAAATAGATGTATTTGCTTCAGGATTATGCCAGATAAATATAACCTAAATGGCCTGAAGAAAAAGCAGGAAGGATTTCCTTTTGCTGACCCCCAATCAATAATTTCTGCTTTTGGCATTTGTAGAATTAACTTGAAATTAAGTTCATATGTGCTTAGATTCTGTTTTAATTTTTGTTATTGTTCTATATCTGGATAGTTCTGCACTGTATATAGGTAGGTTTTATCAGCCTGTGTACTATAATGGCTTTATCCTCCTTTCTCTTTAAACCAGCTAGCAAGAAATAAAAGATAAAAAATAAAAAATAAACCAGCTAGCATCTTCAAACTTATGTAGTGAATCTTAATTTTGGTTGTTGTTGTTGGAAAAAGAAGAAGTACAAATAGATTTAGAACCTTGAAAATCTTCAGTGCCTTGCAAAAAGGAATTTGCAAATCACTGTTTGGGGTTACGTGTTTGCTTCTCTGTTAGGTTTCTCAAGAAACTTCTGGTCTGTTCTGAAAGAGGAAACCGAGTTGAGGCAAACTGGACCTTATGTCAGCGAGGGTGTGGCCGCAGTAAAATCTTCTAGAAATACCCTACAGCAGTGATTCTCAATCCTTGCTGTACACTAGAATCCACTGGGGGAGATCTTTTTAAGCATTTGATATCCAGGCCAAACTCCAGACTTCCTATCAGCATCTCCAGGGGTGTGACCAGGCATTAGCATTATTGATTTGCTTCCCAGGTGATTCCAGTATGCAGTGCAGATTGAGAACTTATGTTGTCCAGCTTAGGTCACCATTCAGTGTATCTTCAAAGATGTTTATTCAGGGGTGCCTGGCTGGCTCAGTCAGTGGAGCACGACTTACTCTCAGGGTTGTGAGTTCAAGCCCCATGTTGGAGCTCTCCATGGAGCCTACTTAAATTTAAAAAAAAAAAAAAAAAAAAGGAACGGTGTTTATTCAAGAGACTGCTATATCTCAGGCACTCCTTCTTCCTTCTCAGGGACTGTCTCACTGGGAAAAGATCTCCAACTGAATAAAGGAGTCAGTTCTCCCTGAACCAACCTAGTGAAAGATGGGAAAGGACGTTAGAAATAACCTCAACTCATGCTTCAAACAAAAACAGCTAAAGCAAAGCACAAAAAGAATTTAAAGGAAAGCTATCACTTACACAGAACTTTAAAATATAAAAATAAAATGTAATATTATTGGAAGCTTAGACATTCCTAATATTGTGTGGTGGAAAGAGCCACTATTGAAATAGCCTGTTACCATCATCTTATTACTTAACTGAGTTGGTAAAAAATCAGTCTAGAATTGTACTGTCCAATATAAATGGCAGGCAGTAGCCACATGATGCTATTGAGCAGTTGAAATGTGGCTGATCCAATATGAGATGTACTCTAAGTGTAAAACACACAGCAGATTTTGAAGACTAGGTGTGAAAAAACACAAAATATTTCTGACTTTTTAATATTGATTATGCAATAAAATGATATATTGAATATATTAGGTTTTAAAATAAAGTATTATTGGGGATCCCTGGGTGGCTCAGCAGTTTGGTGCCTGCCTTCGGCCCAGGGAGTGATCCTGCGGACTGGGGATGGAGTTCCACATCAGGCTTCCCGCATGGAGCCTGCTTCTCCTCTGTGTCTCTGCCTCTCTCTTTCTCTCTCTCTCTCTGTGTCTCTCATGAATAAATAAATAAAGTCTTTAAAAAAAATGAATAAAATAAAATAAGGTATTATTATTAATTTACCTGTTTCTTTTAGTTTTTAAGTATGGCTACTAGAAAATTTAAAATGGCAGCTCACCATTTATTTCTATTAGCAATATTAGTCTAGACACATGGTCGCTTGGCCTTTCTTATCTCATTCCTTTTCTCCACTCATTCGCATCTCATTCCATTCCTACACTCCCCTCTTCATGTTCTTGCTCAGCTTAAAGCCTAGGTTACTGGAATGGAATTTCTGGAGCTAGCCCTCCCCACTTTTGCTCTGGTCCTGGCTGTTGTTCGGCTAACAGGTAGGGGTGGATACCACTTCATCAAGCTGTTCCTCTGTGGTTTGATGGGTGGGGGTTTGCCATTTTGCAGAATATACAAATGGAATGTCTCTTGGCTGCTATGGAACTCTAAACAGTAGTATCTTTTTTATGTAGATGTCTTACTGAGGAAAGGATTTTCCTTCCACCATAAATATGCACTATCTCCCTTGGATAATCAAATTTTTATGGCAATTATACAGTTTTAAGTATAGTATCTCATCTAAATATGCCATTCATTGTAAGAAACATCATTATTACAAGTACTACTAAGAAAGAAAAATTGCTGGCAATTAAGCCACAATATGTCATAGATCATAAGATGCACCCCCCAAAAGCAGGTGCTAAAATATGAAAATCCCATCAAATTGGAAGTTGATATAATATGCTACCATAATGAGGCATATAGAATCAAGGAGGGGAGTGCCTAACACTTCCAGGTAACTCAGGGAAGATTTTCAACAAAGGAGATGTTTTTATTCAGTTTTGACAAAAAAAAAAAAAATTAATGCCAAGATACTGATAATGATGGCAGTGACAGCAGATCAGTGGATGGTAGCTCACATTTGCAGTGTACTGCTGTACCCCCAGACACTCTGGGGAGAAGATCTTTCTTGTTTAGTCCTCATGACAACCCTCTGGAATCAGCACTATTATCAACCTGTTGTGTGGACGAGGACATTGCAGATTAGGAATTCTCAGCAGACAGGTTAGGGGCATTCCAGGCAGAGGAAAACACTGCAAATCTCAGGATAAAAGACATGAAGTATTTGGAGAATGGCAAGAGACTTGGTGTGGCTAGATCACAGGGCATATGGGAAGAACACAATACCAAAAAGGGGAGGAGAGTCACTATATGACTTGCTAAACGATCTGAACTTTGTCTTATAGGCAACTGGGAGCCTCTGAAAAGTAGTGTGTATGGGAGTGACATGGTCACATTGCATTTGTTTTGTTATGGTGCATGGAATCCCTTTGCTTTTTGTGGTTAAGAACTACATTAGGGGCTCCTGGGAGGCTCAGTCAGTTAGGCATCTGCCTTCAGCTCAGGTCATGATCTCAGGGTCCTGGGATCCAGCCCACATGGGGCTTCCTGCTCAGTAGGGAGCCTGTTTCTCCCTCTCCCTCTCTGGTTCCCCCGCTTGTGTTTGCACTTTTTCTTTCTCTTTCTCAAATAAATAAATAAAACCTTCTAAAAAATAAAAAATACTTAAAAAAAAAAAAGAGACAAATACATTATAACCAAGAGTAATATGAAGAGTTGAAATAGTAAAAGAGAGGCAGTATATTGAGTTATTCTACAGTGGTCCAGGCAAATGATGGTAAGAACAAAAGCAATCGCAGAAAAATAACGAAGGGACACATTTATAAAGCTTTTAGGAATTATAGGACGAGATAACCCAATCGAAGTACAGAAACAGGAGTTTTCTTGTGTGGATAACTGGCTTGATACTGATGAGGAGAACCAGATTTGGGATGGAAAACAATGTAATAATTGACCTACATATGAGACATCCTGGTAGAGAATATTGGGTTCATGAGACTATCATAGAGGGTAGAAGTTCAAGTCACAGAAATGAATGAGAAAGCCCAAAGAAAGGGTGTAAAACGAGAACTCGCAGTAGTAGTAGAGTTTCTAATCACAGGATATAATAACTATAGTTGAGAAAAGATACTTCCATACTTTCATAATATTTGAGTATTTGGCAGGAAAGCCAGTTTTCTATTAGAATTCTTATCACTCATAAAGTCTTAAGCAATGGAGTGCTCTATTCCTGAGAAGTCACATATGTGTTTGGTGACTCAGTTGATTCATAGTCTAATTTTTATATGAGCTGCAATTCAGTTCTTCTAACAACCATGATGATTTAATTTTTCTTTTGTAAATCATATCCTGTTGCCACACTCAAGGGGGGATGATGTGTTTGTCTTTGTATCATTCTTCCCTTCTCAAAATGCCCTTAAATAGCATTACTTGACAAAATTGTGGTACTTGTTCTTAACTAATTTCATTTCCTATGCAGAATAGAAAGTAATTTTAATGCCTCCATCCTTCAGAGTTGCAATCCATGGTATCTAAGCCTTTTTCCTTACATGATTTTTCTTTTCCACAGTAGGCTCTGTTGCTGCCAATTTACAGCACAGCGCAGAGTAACTGTGAGAGCATTACTTGAGCTCATGTTTTCCCACCCTCAGATCTAACGTAGTCATAATGATATGGCCTTCAAAAATGTGATGCTCACATTAAAGGTCCCCATAAACATGGCAGGGATCCTGTAATTGAAAGAAGGCGCAGAGCAACTGATTAGATCCTGGGTATAGATCTTGTAGGTGGTCTTTGCATGCTGTTAAATTGGTCATTTGTATTTATAGCTTTGGCAGGGAGGGCTGGAACCTAAACTGATGCTAATACCAGCACTCTCCCACACTTGGCCTGATCTCATTCTGCATTAGTTTTAGCTGGCATCCATGAGTGGAACCAAATCAAAATGAATCTGAATGAGCCATGTTAGTCCTAGTGTCTCAAATTATCTTCCGAGGTTCTTTGACCAGCTGAGATTAGAGGTATTCTTTATGTCAAGAAACTTTTCTGGTAAAAAGTAAATAGATAAATTTTACAAAACTAAAAAACAAACAAAACAACTCTGATTTCCTGCACTGAATACAAAAAGGATTACCTAAAAAGCTGAATACCCCATGATGGCTGAGACTATCTGGTCCTATTCACTTTGTCATCCCAGCAGAATGGAGGCTCAGTGTAGCTCATGATAGGTGTTAATAATTATTTGTGGAATTAATGAACAAACAGCCTGGTTCTTATAAAGGGCCTGGAGGCTGTTTGATTTTTACTCTGTGAGTTTTCTGTTTAAATTCTTTCAGAACTGGTAAATCATGCCAGAATTTGGTGAGATGCACTTTTGGTCTACAACACACATCTGTGGTCAAACCTCCTGGATATCAAAACATCCTTCTATGTCACAAATATGCATATAATCCCTTCTTAATAAATACTTAGTTTAGATTGACAAGGTCCCTAACTGAAACTCAAACTATAGACTAATCTCTTCAACCCCTAGCATATTCAGGCTTTTTATAGAGAACAGGAAGGACCAATGATCTGGATGGTGTAACCGGGAGAATGTGCACTCTCTGTAGAACAAACCATCTTCTTGTACACTTCACTTTCAAAAAAGGACCAGGGATGGCTCCAAATAACATCAATGGTCAAATTAAGAGAGTCTGTTGTGATTTATGAGTTACCAAAGTAACACAGCAATAATCTTTGGAAAGTGGAGCTACTATTTTATCAAATATTAAGTAGAGTGTTTTCTGAAAAGGTTAGTTTGAATCAGTTTATTTTGGTTTTTTTTCCTTCCCATAAATTTCTACAAAGAGCACCATTCTGCTCATCCCAACATTAGCTTCTCTCTGCTTCCTCCCTCTCTTTCTCTGTTCTCTCCCTCCATACTCACCCCTCACCTTTGTATATTTAATTTACTCAATTTTTCTTTTTTGGCCAAACATCCAGTAAGCTGTCTTTCCAAAAAATCTAATTCTCTTTTACTTTTCCTTTCTCTCCAATGAAAATTTCACAAGAAGAAAAATGTCTAAATTAGTTCTGTGTGTGTATAATACTGATATAAATACCTGGAAAAGATTATACCCACCCACCCCCAGAAGAAGGAAAACTACAGATCAATCTCACCACAGTTTAAAATTTTTAAATATAACAGCACATTTCATGACCAAAGGGAGCTTATTCCCACAATGTGAAGATGATAGGATATTGAGAAGTCTATTAACATAAATCATCACTGTTAATAACTCTAATAAGAAAACACGTATGATCATCTCTTTACATGCTAAAAAAGGCACTTGATAAAATTCAATCTATTCTTCATTTCAAGCTCAATAAAACATTAAGTACCATATACTTCCTTATTATAATAAAAATTAATCTGTGTCAGCCTCAGTTTCTCAACTGAAAAACTGAATATCATAGAAAATCAGTGTACCTAATACATAAGAGCTATGAGACAATGTTAAGAAATGAGACCAACATTCAATACAAAGGCAAATAATATGAAAAGTGACAAAAACTGCTCTTCAAACATATGAGAAGATATTGCCCTCAAAATAAAAGAAGTCCAAAAGAAATTACATTGGAATTCCATTTTTCATTTATAAGACTGGCAAAGTCACAGAAGTTTGATAACAGACTCCCCTTGGCAGCACAGTACAGTAAACCTCTGTCCTCTATTGCTTGTGAAAGTATAAATTGTTGTGATCCATGTGGAGATCTATTTAGCAGTATCTAATAAAGCTCCATGTGCACATGCCTTCTGACTTGTCAGTTCTACTTCTAGGCCCAAACCCTCAGATCTTACACATGCAAAGTGATTTCTGTACCATGCTACCTATTGAGACATTGTTTGTAATGGCAAAAGATTGGTGACATCTTCAATGACCATGAGTAATGAAATGGTCAAATTATGGTACTTCCAGACGGTGGAATACCTAGCATCTGCTTAAAAAAAATGAGAAATGTCTTTATGTATAGACAGGAAAACTCTCTAAGGTATATGTTAAGTGGAAAACAAGGGTCAGAAGAGGAGGTATATTACCATTATATCTAAAGAAGAAAAAGAAAAATGAATGCTACTTAACAAAAAATCTCCAAGGACAAATAATAAATTAATCTGGCAATAGTATCAACCATGCAAGTTGTCCTGTTTAGCTGGTATCCAGGCTGTTGTTAAATAGTTAGAATATTACCCCTGAAAATGCCCAGACAAGTTCATTATATAGTGGATAGGAAATGGATGGACGGGGTTCAGAAGTGGCATGGAGGCTTTTCATAAATCTTTTAATCAATGTGTACATCTTCAAAATATCAAACAACTAATTTCTTAAAACAAACAACTTTCTATGGTACTTTGCACTTACGTTTTGTCTTTAAGACTGCTTCCCTGGGCACCGGGGTGGCTCAGCGGTCTGCCTTTGGCTCAGGGGTGATCCTGGGGTCCTGAGATCAAGTCCCACATGGGGCTCCCCACAGAGCAACTGCTTCTCCCTCTGCCTGTGTCTCTGCCTCTCTCTCTCTCTCTCTCTGACTCTCATGAATGAAGTCTTTGAAAAAAAAAAAAAAGACTGCTTCCTTTTCAGATTTTCCCATTGTGGTACCCGTTGAGATCCCTTAGTCTGCTGAATCTAGCCCTTCCTGTTCAATTTCTGAGGAATTAGAAATGAAGTGGTCTTATTCAGTGACTCTTTCCCTCCACTGAGGGCTGGACTGGACCACTCAGAAGGAAATTTCAGGCTCTGTTTGTATTTTCCTTCCTTCCCTTCATGAGGTCTATTTAGCAGCATCTAATAAAGTTACATATGCACATGCCTCACAGTCTCCTCCTCAACATCCTCCCACAGCAGCTCTGGACAATGGAGTCCTCCCAGCACAGACACATGCACACACACTAAAGTCCCTCAAGTTCTTTCTTCTGGACTTAGACTGCCATCACTCATTTTGCTCATGGTTCAGTCACACTCTTATGATGCTCTAACTGAAATGTCCTTGAAGAGGCCTCTTTGAAATCTTTTTTATTAAAAGATTTTATTTATTTATTTACTTATTTATTCGTTCATTCATTCATTCATTCGTGAGAGACACAGAGAGAGGCAGAGACACAGGCAGAGGGAGAAGCAGGCTCCCTGTGGGGAGCCCCACGTGGGACTCGATTCCAGGACCCCAGGATCACGACCTGAGCCAAAGGCAGAGGCTCAACCACTGAGCCACCCAGGTGCCCCAGTATGTTAGGTCTTTCAATGAACTGTTTCTTGAACATACAGGGTGAGAGTATAGGGATTTGCATTTCAGATTACCCTGACACAGGCCAGCTTTTAAACCTAACCACAGGGTAGCACCAGCATCATTCGTTTATATCTTAAGAGGATTTTCAGGATCTGACCTCCCCAATGGATGTATGTATTTTAAGCCTTACCTGTAATTTTTGAAAGAAAGGCTTTATCTGCTGTTTTTAAGCAGTGTCTCAGAACTACATGCAAGTGGAAGAGGTGGTGGTGGTTTGGTTTGGTTTGGAGAAAAGAGTAGGATAAGTATTATTAACTCTTAATGGGTCTTCTCTGGAGCAGCAGGTATTTAGACAGACATGCATACACATGTGCCCATTGCAACAGCTCCAAACTTACATGACCAAGCTGTGTTAGTGGAACAGGGGCTATACCTTAAATTGACTTTTCTAACTTTGAGTAAGGCCTTTAACCGTCTAAGTATTAAAGTATTACTAGTGCCCACCTACTGCTGGTTTTGCTGGTGTTGATGTAATCCCTTCATCACGACAGAATCCAAGATCCTTTGAGATGACAATAACCTCTTTTTGATCAGTAGAAACATTCCCAGGTAGAAGAAGGTCATGAAGCCAAGTGAGCCACTCTCTTTCTAAGTGTAGAACTTCAGGCCCACTTGTGAATTCCCTTTACATATTTCATTGGCTTGTTTTGGAAAAACCAAGGGTGGACTCAGTTGTGTTCTCTAGAAGCAGGGTTTTAGTAACTTCTGAAGTTTTATTCATGCTATTAAGCTATAATCACAATATTTAATCCTCTGATCATGACTGTATGTACACCATTTGATGAAAAAGGGTTTTTTAGGTTTTCTGAATATAACAGAAAGAGCATCGTGCATGAAATTAGAAGACCTCTCTCTGAATCCCAGCTTTACCATTTAACTTTCCTGTATGACTTTGGACAGTTTTGTAAATTTCTCTGAGCCTTTTTCTTCTTATCTATAAAATGTCCATTGTGTAGCATCATTATGAAAATTAAATAGGGACGCCTGGGTGACTCAATGTTTGAGCATCTGCCTTTGGCTCAGGGCGTGATTCTGGGGTCCTGGGATCGAGTCCCACATTGAGCTTCCTGCACAGTCTGCTTCTCCCTCTGCCTGTGTCTCTGCCTCTCTCTCTCTCTCTCTCTCTCTCTCTGTCTGTCTCTCATGAATAATGTATAAAATCTTTAAAAAAAAAGAACTTAAAAAAATGAAAATTAAATGGGACCACATCATATGACTATAGAGCATTAATACAGTATGTTATTTTTAGAGCATAATTACTATCCTACCTGCCTTCTATGAGAAATACCAATTGTCTGAAATTTTCCCTCAATTTTTCAGTTCAGACAGGGAGTTGGGAGGATGCTTCTTGACTTCAACAGTTTGAAGCACAGTGCTTCGCTTAATATTCAGTTCTTTGAAGCTAATTTTATTGTTACTAACTTTCCAGGTAAGGAAACTATGAGGATTTCAGCAACTTACTCAAGGTCAATGTGATCTCAGTCCCAATGTTGGTACTCTGCCATCCTAATAACTTGGAAAATCACTTTTTTTCCCTGTGTCCCAAGGCCCGTGTGGGTAACTAGAAATAACTATTTTCTCTCACCATCTAAGGAGCAGACTTGCTGGCAGTAGCTCACCCCTCCCCGCAGGGACTCTTGTTCCAGGAGTCCTAATAGAAGCCCTCATTCTACCTTCCCCAGCAGCCACAAGAATTGTCATCTGTGCTTCAGAAAGAATTGTGGTGACAAATAGTTAAGTATTTTATGGAATCAGTATTGAGCTCTGCATTCTTGCATAATAGTTGTTTTCATGATAAATTGCTTCATGTAATTGTTGGCATCGCCACCACTTCCTCTCTGGATTCTTGACAACTATCAGCAAGGTTTTAATCAGTGATTGATTGCAGTTGCCATCACATGACTTCTCTTTGAAAGTACTTAGTTATTGTCTTCTTTATGCTGGAAGAATTTGACGCCTATACTGCCTTCTGGGAGTTGTTTTGCAGAATACAGATCACATAATACATGATTTTACAGATAATGCACAACTCTG
This sequence comes from Canis lupus dingo, assembly GCF_003254725.2. Taxonomy (NCBI): domain Eukaryota; kingdom Metazoa; phylum Chordata; class Mammalia; order Carnivora; family Canidae; genus Canis; species Canis lupus. The sequence goes on from NC_064272.1 coordinate 2,263,159, forward strand.
GAAAGATTTCTTCATTCCTTCAAAATATGCAGATCTGTTTCTTCTGCTGAGTCAGTTTTGCTGTAGAAGAACTGTGGCAGCACTAGTAGAAGCCCAGGATGGAATGAGATCATTTGCAGGGAGCATTTAGCACAGAACCAGGCACTCTGTTAGCATCTGCTGCTACTGTTACATATTCAATTGTTTTATCACAGTCTTATCAGGTGGTTCCAAGAGGAGAGCCCAGAAAGTCAATCACAAAATGTTACTTTCTCAGTGGTGTGAATAGCTGTCATTCCAAATTCAAATGGCAAATAATAGATAATTCCAATGAAAAGTTGTAAATACTAGCAGGAAAATCATGTTCATCTTGTCCATCTCCTCTAAAAGTAATAAAAAAACAGTGGTTTTCTACAGGAGTGTGTCATTTCACCATTACAGTATTTTTAAAGTGTAATTGTGATTTCCAAAGTTATATCTTATTGATGGAAAGTATTTACATAATTCCATGAAAGATGGCCTGCCTCATGGATCTCCCATCATGGCTACCCCCAATCAACAATATTACCACCTAGTGGCCACCGAGTTGCACTGCAAACACACGATCCTTGAGACCCACAGAATCAAGTGCCCGTCTCAGTGGCTAAAAGATTGAGGATAACAGTAAACACCACCAGAGTAAACGACCTTATCTCTGATAACTGTTAATTACTGGAACATTCAAACTCTGTTTTATAGCAGAGGGGAGAATTATGAGACTTTGAAAGGTTGTCAACTGAGGCTAAAGAATATGATCATTAAATTTTTTTAATCCTTTTATGAATCTTTTGAATCAAGAAGAAAGCTATCTACCTCTCTCCACCAGCTTTTATATTTTTGATTGGTTTCTACTGTTTTTCTTCTGAAAATTAGATATGTGCATTTGAGTGGATCAACGGGGATAAACTATGGTTTCTTCCACTATAGGAAATATGCCATGTCAATTCGTGTCCTTACACAAAGTTAACAAAACCTTAAATGCTTAGCTTCCTGAAGTGCTGCTCCTTAATGGCACATCCTGTCTCCATGTCTGAGTCTGGCACCAGAACCTTTGTTATTTACCATTTCCCACCTCCCCCTAGCATCTACCAACTTGTTGACATTCTATTATTCATTGAAATAAACAAACCATCTGCCTACTAAGCTCATCTCACCATCCCATTTCCTTGCTGAAATAAATGAAATGTGGAGTAACTGTAATCATTCTAGGGAAGTGGAATGTATTCAAATAGATAATATAGGAATCCCTTAAAGATCTGAATTGCTCTTCTTCCCAGGAAGGCACTACTTTTCCCCTAAAATCTTCTCTTAGGTTTCATGATTCTATGATTAGGCCTCATTGCTGACATGATATATGTGTGTGATCATCTGCTTTCTTAAACTTAAGCTTCCCTTGGCATTGGCTCCCAGTTTGTACTCATGGCTGTGGCATTAATTGTAATTGGTCTGAGCTCCATGTGGTGAAATAGGTCCAACTTGTTGCCAGCAACTAATGGAGCTCAATAGTCTTGGGTAAGATTCAAGGGATGGGTTTTGTATCTCTTTCAAATTGTTTTCTTACTGTTTCTATTATAATCTCCTGGGAGACTGTAGTGTAAAGAGGGCTGGCTTTAGAATTATACAAACCTGAGTTCACATCTCTTCTCTAACTATTCTCAGGAAACTTATTTTTATCCAAACACGGCTGAGTTCTCTCATCTCAAAGACAGATGCTAACACCAGTACTATAAAGTTACTATGAAAATCAAATCACCTACCATACATCAGCCATCCAGTACAATATCCAGCTTAATCATATGTATAAATATTCTCTGCCTTCCCTTTACCCTCTCCTTACATTCCCTTGTGCTTTGCCGTGATTTTTATTTCTTGAGCCAAGTCAGATTTAGTTTCATCTAAGATACTTTGTTGATCATGGGTCCTTCTTTTACCATACTAGCACAGATATAAGCTGTTCAAAATGTTCATTAAACATCAATTTAATTCAGGTCTTATTATGTTCTAGGCACTGTGCTACTTGCTATTGATATGGGGTGAGCAAGATGAACACAACTTTGCCCCTGGAATTTATATTTGCTAGTGGAGATTATAGGCTGTTGGCATTAGAAATCTGTGGATGTATTCTGGCTGTCTCTTGCAATACAATCAACCACTTCAGAATTTGGCAGCTTAGATCGACAATGTATTACTATCTCCCACAACTCTGTGGGTTGTCTAGACTGAACTGAGTGGTTCTTGTCCTGAGTTTCCATGAGGTTGACATCAGAAGGTGGCTGGTTTTGGAATCATCTGATGACTTTTTCATGCACATGTCTGGATCCTGGGCTGGGATGGATGGCACAGGTGAGGATTGGCTGGACATCTGAATCCATGCAACCTCTCCACATGGCTTGGGCTTCTTCATCATGGTGGTCTCCGGGTAGTTAGACTTACTTACATAGTGGCTAGCTCTTTCCAGGGAAAATGTTTTGAATGAAGAGAAGCAGAAACTACCAATCCTTTTAAAGTCTAGGGATAAGACGTTGTGTCACTTTTAGTCAAAGAAGTTACAAGCCAACCCAGTTTTAAGGAGTAGAGCTATAGACTCCACTTCTCAGTGGAGAACAATGCTTATATCCAAGGAAGGAAAGAATTGATGCTGGCCATCCTGGAGGCAAGCTACTACTTTGTTTAATTGATTGTTCTTTAGTTTCATGGCCCTTGATATTTAGACCCTTCAGTAGTAGATTCTGGCTTTTATTTGACTTAGTCTGTCTATCAGGATGTGCAAAGCTGACCACTAGTGCTTGCCTGAGGAAAAGGCATCACTGTTGTCTTTAGGGGTCAGATCAATAGCAAACTATAGGTGTGTTTGCTCTGGTCCTTGTAATTTCTTCAGGATAGATGGTGTTTCCCGGGAATAAGGTTTTGTCATTCTCCTCTGTACCGTCTAAAAGAAACTTATTTCTTTGAGTTGCTACATGGGAAGAAATAAACAGCCTCGTAAGTAGTGTAATAATTGTCTTTCTCTGATTGACTTATTTCACTTAACATAATACCCTCTAGTTCCATCCTCATTGTTGCACATGCCAAGATTTCAATTTTTTTTTTGATGGCTGAGTAGTACATACTGAGTAATATATATATATATATATATATATATATATATATATATATATATATATATATATTACACCACATCTTCTTTATCCATTCATCAGTTGATGGACATCTGGGCTCTTTCCATAGTGTGGCTATTGTGGACATTGCTGCTATGAACATTGGGGCGCAGGTGCCCCTTTGGATCACTACATCTGTATCTTTGAGGTAAATACCCAGTAGTATAATTGCTGGGTCATAGGATAGCTCTATTTCCAACTTTTTGAGGAACTCCATGCTCCAAAGTGGCTGTCCCAACCTGCATTCCCACCAATAATGTAAGAGGGTTCCCCTTTCTCCGCACCCTTGCCAATATCTGTTGTTTCCTGACTTGTTAATTGTAGCCATTCTGACCCTTGTGAGGTAGGATCTCATTGTGGTTTTGATTTGTATTTTCCTGGTGCCAAGTGATGTAGAGCACTTTTTTCATGTGTCTGTTGGCCATCTGGATGTCTTCTTTGGAGAAATGTCTGTTCATGTCCTCTGCCCATGTCTTGATTGGATTATTTGTTCTTTGGGTGTTGAGTTTGATAAGTTCTTTATAGGTTTGGGATACTAGCCCTTTATCTGATATGTCATTTGGCAAACATCTTCTCCCATTCTGTCAGTTGTCTTTGGTTTTAAAATGCTTTCTGTTAGGGAAGCAAGAGAGTGGCTAATACAATGTATAGATAAGAGCCACTTCTAAATCACACTGAAATAATATTTTTTTTCATTTACTAGTTTATATACAAATTTTCTGCTCCTGAAAATGTAGATGAGAAACTAGAAGGGCTCCTGGGTGGCTCAGTCAGTTAAGCATCTGCCTTTGGCTTAGGTCATGATCCCAGGGTCCTGGGATTAAGCCCCGTGTCAGGCTCCCTGCTCAGCAGAGTATCTGCTTCTCCCCCTCCCTCTGCCACACCCCCTGCTCTTGTTATCTCGCTTGCTTACTCTCTCTCTCTCTCTCTCTCAAATAAATAAATAAAATCTTTAAAAAATTTTAAACTTTTAAAAAAATTTTATTTATTTATTCATGAGAGACACAGAGAGAGAAAGAGAGGCAGAAACACAGGCAGAGGGAGAAGCAGGCCCCATGCAGGGAGCCCGACGTGGGACTTGATCCTGGGTCTCCAGGATCATGCCCTGGGCTGAAGGCAGTGCTAAACCTCTGAGCTACCTGGGCTGCTCTTAAAAAAATTTTTTAAACCAAAATTTGGAATTTTTTTTAATTTGGAATTTATATTAAAGTTCTGAAGTTTTGATTACATCTTCCACATGGATCAATTTGAAAACTCTGCCTATCTTAATTTAAAATAATGGCATTGTTTCCTTGGATTTATGTAACCTCTACTCCAGGGGCATACTACATATACTCTGAGATTAAAATACCATGTGTATATCTATAGAGAGACAGAAGACAGAGAGACAGACAGATTTCCCAAAAATATTAAATGGACACCATCCAAGAAGCATCTAAGAAAGAATAAGCTAGAAAAGTAGCCTAGATTGTTTCTCGCAAACTATGATAATCCAAACGCAACCAAGATCAATGAGCTGTCAGGAAAGAGGAAAAAAAACAAATTCCAAGCAAAAATATCTAAAGTAATAGCCAAAGGGATCAAGAAAACCACTGGCTGGATAAACTGTGATAAATGGTGGTGGTTTGTTTGTTTTTAAATTTTGTTCCTATGTGTAAGTCCCATTTTGAGCAACAGTTTCAGTGTAATACAAACCTTTTGTACTGTGTGACACTCGTCTGTGTGTATCTTCCAGAGAGTAAGAGGGTGGAGTGAGGACGTCCTCTTTTCTTCTTTAAACAACTCTTTCTCACACTATTGCAGAATTAACCAGTTGTGTGCATCCTCTTTCCAGGACTCCAGCTGTCCGAAAGCACAGTCCACTTACTGCTCCGTATGAATGAGAGAGACATGCAGATTCTCGAGCACAACTTCTCCCTGTGCTTGTACCATTCTCACACTTTCTGCCTCCCTCTTAGGTGGCTATCCTAGTCACCCCAAAGGTTGCTCCACTGCCCGGAGGACTGTGTCTCCCTCAAGCAGTCACCTCTGCTGCACTGCCTAATGATAGAACCGATCCGTGGGATCCCTGTACTCTGCCTGCAGTGGGATCGCACAGCATCTAAAATGCCTTTCACATAACCTGCTCTGTGTGTCACGTGGAATGGTTTTAGTCACTTGCATGCAGTTGTCTGTGGAGATTAACTCCTTGGTAGTATTTTGAACCATGCTGTTATCTCCCTAGCAGTATTTTTAGTGTGCTGATACCGCATGTTCCCAGTCTTATACTACTGATCTGGGAAAAATAGAGCTATCACCAGCTAGGTATTCAAATAGTGTCGTAGCTCCTTCTGAGAATACAAGAATCCTAAAGGTGACCTATTCACAGCCCTTTCCAGAAAAAAGATATCTCTTCTTCTTCTGGCTTTTCTCTGCCCTGCCACTGACACAACCACTCCAACGGTAGAGTCTGAGCCACATGGATGCTCACTAAGGCCTGGGACACAGCAGTGATAAGCAGAAAGCTGAGGCCATGGGTGCATGGTGGGACTAAGGTGGGAATGCTGAGCTTGGCTCACAGAACTCAGGCCCACAGACCCATCAATGGGGATTCCAGGGCTGGATTCCTCCTCCCCTTTGGGAGGATTGGTCCCTTCTTAGGTATATTCAACATGAGTTTATTAAGTTTCTAATATGTGCTATTCTAAATGCTCACAGGGCCAAATCTGAAATTGCTGGGTTGACTTACTAAAGTAGGCCTCCCTCCTTTTAAGTATGCCATCTTCAGGGGTACCTGGGTGGCTCAGTTGGTTAGGCATCTGCCTTTGGCTCAGGTCATGATCTCAGGGTCCTGGGATCAAGCCCTGCATGGGAGAAGCAGACTCCCTGCTCAGTGGGGAGTCTGCTTCTCCCTCGTCCCCTCCCCCTCCCCCTGCTCATGCTCTCTCTCTCAAATAAATAAATAAATATTTAAAAAAATATATAGTGGGCAGCCTGGGTGGCTCAGCAGTTTAGCTTTAAAAAAATCTTTTAAAAAATAAATAAAAAATTTTAATAAGTATAGTCTTCAGTATACCTATGGTAAGTTCTGGACAATTCCTACTTCATGGCCGTATTGCTACACATTAGCAGTCAACTATGTATGAGCAGTCAGAGATAGATTTTTTTTAAGATTTTATTTATTTATCCATGAGAGATGCAGAGAGACCATAGGCAGAGGGAGAAGCAGGCTCCATGCAGGGAGCCGAATGTGGGACTCGATCCCCGGGATCATGCCCTGAGCCGAAGACAGATGCTCAACCATTGAGCCACCCAGGTGCCCCTAGATTTTTTTAAGGCCATTCTCATTTTGAGGAGAAATAGGTCCTTAAGACAGTCTTCTCCGTCTTCTTTCCAGGAGTCTGATAGGAGCCAGACATTACTAATTTGTGTAGTTAGCTGGTGGTATAACCAAGAGGTCTGGTTTTCTTGGTTTTCTTGTCTCAAGAAAACCTGTCTTCTGATGTAAAAAAACAAACACCATGTCATGTTAGGAGTTGCTAATCATGATTAACAAGCATAGGCATTTTCTGGCTAATGGCTCTTCACAAGGAAGTTGTCCTGCTGTGGGATCCAGGGGCTTCTGGTTCCTGTCCTCAAGTGGCTCCCAGGCTAGTTGAGGGGACGAGAAGAACACCACAATGGCAAACAGTTACGTGGCGTAACACATGCTACCTGCCCCTCAAGGTCTGAAAAGGTGGAGAGGCTCACTGGGGGCATCAAACCTACCTGTGAAAGCCTTGGTGTCCACTTGGTGGTGACACTCTCTGGTTGATTCTTGGATCTGAATATCTTAAAACTACCTGACCTGGGAGCGTGGCGGTGTGGGGGGAGACAGGGCAGGTGGCAGACCTGTCACTACCTAGGGAGAGCCAGCCACGCAGACCTGTCTTTGTTCAGCTCGCTGGTTGCCAGCTTTGATCTGGAATCATGTTCCCAGGAGAGCTGTGACAGCTCCTCCTGTGTCACATAGGACAGGCTCCCCCGGGTTTGGTCCAGTTTCAAGGGAAATGAGCTGTTTGTCCGGCCACCATCCCTGGTCTGTGTAAACAAGCAGATGGGCAATTAGTGGCTCTGTCAGGGCCTTGGCCCACCACCCCGCTTGCACAAACGGAGAATCATCACTCATCTTTTGGACTGTAGTCGTGCAAGCATGAGATAATGGGGCCTGCTTGGCCTTCAAGATTTCTTCATGCTGTTTAGATTTCAGTCTTCGTGTCAGGATCCTATTGTTCAAGCATTTTTGGCAAAGCAATCACTGCCACTCAGTGCATTTGGGGAAAAGAAAATAATTTCAATTCTGTTTCCTTGATTTCTTTTTTTCTCATTAAACCATTTCTTAACGAGCAGGAAATAGGACCGAGACCTAGAGATCTGTAGGTGATATCTTTCCTTAATTAGCCAAATGCTGACAAGAGAGGTCACCCAGTTAAACGCAGTTGGGTTTCTCCCCCTTCTCCCCTTGAAATGGCCACATGTGTTGTACACACAGGCTGCAAACCAGGGAGACGCTGCAGCCTCCCGGACTGCTCGGCTGCCCATGGCCTTGGCAAACCCACAGACAGGTTGCTTGTCACCCCAGGGCCCTTGTGGTCGGTGTTTACTTGAGCCTTTCACCCTGGCCAGTGTGTTTCATCTTGGATTCAGACACCCAGAGGCTTTGTGGAGGGCTCCCCTGAATGGACCATTTATCTTTTGTCGGAGGCCTGTGGAAATCAGACCCCAGTCTCCGGGGCCCCGGGCCAGGCCCAGCACCATCCCTCAGCATTGTGTTCCTTGTATTCTTTCTCCAGACCTGGCATCACCAACTCAGGTTTTTTCTTTGTCTCCTTCTGCTTTTAATTTTCTTTTCCCGCTTACCTCACTTTTCTCTGCCTTCTCTTGCAGCTTTCTCTTTTCTCTCTGCTTCCCTACCCTGTCATGTGTTTAATTTCTCGTGACACAATCTCCAGATTCTCTCTCATTCCTGCATCACTGTGTTCACGCAGCGTCATCCCGACCACTCTGGTCTTTCTGTCTTCTTCCTCAACATGTTCCTCTGTGCAGTCATTCCCTCCCCAGCCCTCCCGCTCCACCTCCAACAGCCTTTGAAGTTCTACAGATGGGGAGTGTCTCCAGGTCGAGCCCCATAGATGAGGCAAGAGCACTCAGGGATCCTTTCAGTGGAACATGTGTAAAAGCGGTCATCTCTTCCTTGTTTTGCCCCAGGACAGGCATCTGCTGATGGAGTACACCATGCTTGCTGCGTCCAATCACAACTGTTCTTTATCAGGCATTTCTTCAGTGTTTATGGTCTATCTGGTGTATGTGAGGCCCTGAGAACTAATGACGCATCAGATATGAATTCTAGCCTCAAGGACCCCACCGCTTTGACACAAATCTCACCCCACCTTTCAGCAGCCTTTGGTGGAGTTGATTAACCCATCCTTGAGGAGATTCCTTCTCTTTGCCTTAGGCCAGCTTTCTGTTTTGTCCTCTTTCTGCTTCACGGATACCCCATGATGTCTTCTATACTGGTTCCTCACCTTCCTGATTTCTACACTTTGAGGGGCTTCAGAACTCAGCCCATGGATTTCTCCCTTTCTGGCTCTGTTCACTTACCAGGTGTGATCCCATCAAAGCTTTAGATAGCCATCTATATATAGTCTGATGACTCCCAGATTTATATCTCTAGCCCCTACCTCTCCCCTGCATTCCAGATTTGTACATCCAGCTGCTGGTTCAATGTCTTCACTTGGCTGGATCTGAACTTGGGGTCCAAAACCAGACTTCGATTTACCCACTTTGCCCTCATCATCCTCACATGAGTGCTTCTCTCCAGCAAATGGAACTCCCTTGCTTCAAGATGCTCAGGCCAGAGATTGTAGAAACTTATATCTGTTTTATCTCTCACTGCACAACCAGGCCATCAGCTCTTCCTTCAACATATAACCAGAACCTGATAAACCCTTTCCACTTCCCCTCCTACTACAATGGTTTACGCCATCATCATTTCTTACCTGGACTATTGTAATAGATTCCAAGTGGCCTTCCTTCTTCCAACCTTGCAGGAAGTTAATGTAAGATTAGGTCACTCGTTTTCTTAAAACCCTCCAGAGACTTTCCATTTCATTCACCATGAGACTCAAGGTCTTTCCTGAACTGACAAGGCACTGTGTGATCTGACTCCCACCACCTCACTGTTCTCAATTTTTATCACTCCTTGCCTTTTTCTTTTTCTTTTTTTTTAATAATAAATTTATTTTTTATTGGTGTTCAGTTTGACAACATACAGAATAACACCTCTCAGCTCTGGCACCTGTAGCCTTCCTACCAATCTCTGAGTTGGGCCAGCATACTTCTGCTGTGGGAAGTGTGTTGGCCCTTCCTCTGGTCACAGTGCACTTTCTGCAGATATCTGCATGGCCTGCTCCTTCACTTCATTCTGGCCGTGCTCCAATATCAAAGAGAACACCCTGATAAAATAACACCTCCTCAGTCTCTGCTATTGTCTCTTATCATTTCTCTGCTTTATAATAGCTTCATAGCACTTAATCTCCATTTGAAATTTCACATATTCATTGCTTTCTCTCTGCTCCCATAAGAAGTATATTTCTTGAGGTCTGAGGTTCTGGTCTCCTCACTGCTTACAGATAAGCATGCTACCAATATTTTTTAAATTAATGAACAGAAGAGGTTCTGTCAAGGATATGCATAAAAGCCACCATGTAGCTCAGGGGTAAGGAAAAGAATGTAGGTTATGAGCTAAGCATTGATGTATGGAATGTGAAGAATATTCCAAAGGAATTGAATTGACTCCATGGAGCACATACAGTTATAGTGAATATATCCATTGTAGGTTGAATGTTATACATATAATGTCCCAGTTGCCCAGGAGAGATCACTAGGCCAGATAATTCTAACCATGCTCCTGACCACTCTGACTAGGCAGGCCTGTCTTATCGTAGGTTAGATTTCTGACCAGCCAGTACTAAACCCAAAGAAAGTACTAATGGGAGTTGGAGAGGAGAGGGTGCTGATAGAAGTGGGAGGTGATCCTACAAAATCACTTTGGGGAGAGTATGAGCCAGATGGAGATATAAAGAGACAGTGGAGACTGAATCAGTTGGCAGAGATGATTGGTAATCATACAGATATACTTCCAAAGACTAAACATTTAAAAATGATAGGCTGTACCTGGATTGATCAGGAGTCTTCCATCCACCAAAGTTCTATCCCCTGTAAATGCCGCCTGAGTGCTCCATTTCATACTGGGTTGAGAATTTGAGCATGAAAGTGATGTGATAAGAGCTGTGAAATAAAAAGGTGATACTGGCTGCAATATATACAGTGAACTGGAGACAGAGGGACAGTGACTAGAGGTGACCATTTACGAAGCCATGCAATAACAAAAGGGAAAAGCGATAAGGATCTGAACTAGGGGGCATTTTATGGGAAAAGATACAAGTTAAATATGGATGACATTACCTAGGCCAGGTCTCCAGAATTTAAGCAGCTGATAGAATATAAGCTCTGTGAAGCCAGAGACCATTTAAGTTGTGTTCACTTCTCTATCCCTGTGGCCCAGCACATAATGGATGCACACTGAATATTGTTGGTGGATAAATCTGAATTACTGGAAGTGGGAGAGTGAAAATTTAGGATGGTGAGACTCACAGCTTAAGTGATGAAAAGAATGGAGTGCCCCTACAGGAAGTAAACATGCAAGATGAACATGTACTGAAGACCTAGACTTCACCGTAGAACATGCAGGGTGTACACCTGAATGATGTGTCCAGCAGAAGGATGGCTATTTGAGTCTAGCACTCATAGCTGGGAGGTTGCCACAAAGCAGCGATTGGTGAAACTGTAAAGAAATTGAAAAATGGAAAGAACGTAGAGGAAAAAGCAAGTGATGGAGAGAATTGGGCGGGGCAGGGATGGTGTTGGGCAGTAATATGCCATAGAGATAGACAGAGGGAAAAAAATAATTGGAAGAAATAGGAGAAGCCCTGAGAGTACACAGCACTCCAGCTAAGGGAAGAAAGTTCCAAGGAGATGATATTAACTCTTATGTAAAGAGGCTGGAGAGGCTGAGTATCAAAAGGCAACAAAAGCCAAACCATGCATGAAGAAAATGGAATCCAGCGATCAAAAGTAACCATGGAGTGACAAACTTGCCACAGGGCAGTACTGCAAGTGGCTCCAAGAGGTGGTGTCCAAATCACATCTTTCTTTAATAGTCATAGCCATGCCTGTTGTACCTTCATTTACCAGGTATCTGGATCTCAGACCCAAGTTTGCCCATCTCAACACATACTTTTTACAATGATAAAGCATTTGACTACTGTTACACTATCACCAAGCCTGGAAAAACAGAGCTACCATTTTGATTCCATTAGGTGAGTGCACAATTAGGAGGGGCTTAGGAGAAGGATTGGAAAAGCAAGGAATGTTCTGGAACATAGCCCATGGACACCAGCTATACCCTGTCATTACTCACCTAGCCCCTAAAACGCCCTGTCACAACAGGGCCCACACAGTTCTTATTTTCCTCATGTTGCTTAAGGGAAGCCCTTTGGCCCTCATTGTCAGGATTTCTGAGGTGCATAAAAGCCTGAGACTTTCTTCTCAATTAAGTGTAGGATGAAGAAACTGAGCAAGACACAGACTCAAACAATGAGTGTGTTATCTTCACCAAGTGAGGGGCACAGTTTGGCATTCATTAAGTGCAGAGTTTGTGAAATATATCCAGTTTAGGTAGAAAATATGAAGGGATTGGCTCTGGGGAGAGAGCATTGGGGCATTTATATGCAATATTGAAACCAAAGGAATGAGAAGAAGTCACTAAAGTAAAGTTGAGTGAATATGAATTACCATGGGACGCCTGGGTGTCCCAGTGGTTGAGCATCTGCCTTTGGCTCAGGGCATGATCCCAGGATCCTGGGATCGAGTCCCACATTGGGCTCCCTGCAGAGAGCCTGCTTCTCCTTCTGCCTGTGTCTCTGCCTCTCTCTGTGTGTCTCTCATGAATGAATGAATGAATGAATGAATGAATGAATAAATAAATAAATAAATAAAATCTTTAAAAAGAATATGAATTATCATTGCCATAAATTACAATAAATATGAACCAATGAAGCAGGGATGTGAACATTACTAATTACTACACTCCTAAATCAAAGTAAAATGAGGAGCAGCAAGCAGGGTGGCACATGAAAAGCTCTGTTGGTTTTTTTCTTCATCAGTTCACAAGGTATCCCATCTTCCCTAAACCCCCTCCACCTGTGCATCAGACAGACATTTCCTGGGATGACTCCTTGTCTGTGTCCCAAGCTTATGCAAGCATCAGGGTCACACTCAGGGAGGGAAGGTTATCGATTCAAGGGGGTTGAGAGAGGACGCCCATGGAATAACCCATGACCTCTACTTGAAAACAAAACCCTTGTGAATCCTCACATAATGGAAATCGCAGTCCAGGATGAAAAAGCTGCCAAGCTGTTTAAAGTTGCAACTTAGACCATGGGGGGAAAAATATGTCTGCATCTGCAAGTGTCTTTGGTTTGGAAATTGGGAGGATAGAGCAGGCTTCCTCACAGCATATCTAGTGCTTTCCATCTTCCAGTGGTAGAAACTTGGTGGGTGGTCTGGGCTGGGAAGGCAAATGATATTCTAGTTTGGAATAGGAAAATAACTCTAGGTTCATTTTTTAAGGAAAATATTTAGAAAAAAATTGACTAAAATAGGGGATGCCTTATATTTAAAGTCGGTCCACATTTATTATGTCTGATTGATTTGCTATCCCTTATATGGGAATATCTGTGAGTATATGGTCAGGACCAGACGTGCAGCCCTGGCAGGCTGGGTGACATGCCTGCCTTCTTCCCTCTGCCCTCTCCTCCAGCCCATCCTCTTGGGTTCTCCAGCAGCTAAGGACTTTTAGGAAGAGAGGGACTGTACTCCCAGATGGCACTCTGCTTCCAAACCAGCCCTACATAATTCAAATTCACAAACTGTAACGAAGGTATTGCCATCCCTCTGAGAACGCCCCGAAGCCACAGTGCCAAGTTTTGGTATGAAGATGTTAGCATTGTGAAGGGCTTGGATGAAGGAAAGCCTCTGCCTTCTATGCAATGACTGTGGAGCACCTGCTCTAGAATTAACCAAGGTCATCAGAATTGGCAAAGGGCTCCCCTTTGAAGAATGGTTCCATTTTCAGGATGAACGGGAATAAGAAAAAGATGAAAGAGTGTTCAGAGAAAAGTAATACCTAGATTACCTTTATCTGCTCACTTTTCATAATGCTGTCTTTTCTTGGAGGGAAGAAAATGGCTGAAATTTGTAATAACAGTGGAAACGAGAGAGGCCAGCAGGGAGGTGAGTTTCAGCCACATTTGGGGTAGAGGAGCAACCAGCCAAGTGGAGCCTCGGCAATGGCCATTTGGTTTCTTTGTTTGGGGTATAAGAGTCTTTCTTGGGCCTTTGGCTTCTATCTTTGTTTGTGTTTTGTGTCTCCATTTTTTTTTCTCTTTGAGGCAGCCTAAAAAGAAAGGGCAAGGGACCTTAAACCGAGTTAACATAGAGTGAGAAACATATCTGTCTATGATTAAAGTTTCAGTTCCTCAGTTTGCCACTACCAAAGCCCAATTCCAGAAGCTGTGTGAGAGGAGGAGATTGACTCAAATGAGCTGGGCAGTCTCATCAGCTTGTTGGTCAGGGAACAAGGGATCCTGAGCTAGGCTCAAGACCGTGTTGACATGGTACAAATATAATTTTTCTAATTTTTCTGAGGGAACAAGAAGCTTAAGAAGAGCAGTTCAGGGGCACCTGAGTGGCTCAGTGGGTTAAGTGGCCGATTCTTGATTTCAGCTCACTTCATGATTTCAGGATTGTAAAATGGAACCCTGCATTGGGGTCCGTGCTCAGTGTGCAGTCTGCTTATCCCTCTCCTTCCTTCTCTGCCCCTCACCCCCTAGTGACCCCCCCAAATAAATAAATAAAATCTTTTTTTTTTCTTTTTTTTTTTTTTTTTTAAGAGCAGTTTACCATTCAAGGGTTTGATTTGGTTTTCAGCAGAATCTGGAAAGACAGACATGTTGAGCCTGGTCTCAAATAGAACTAAATGGGGTGGAAATAAATCTCAGGAATTTCCAAGAACCAGGAAAAAATGAGAAAGGTCAGAGTAGAGATTATAGGGGGCTATCACTCTCAAAATCCCTCAATGGAGTGAAAGGTATCTGCCTCTTAGTATAAAATTTGAGCTTATGAAGGAGTTTGACAAAGTAAGAATGGGATAAGAAAATCCACTATTTAATTAAATGAGATGCCCACAGTCCTTATCCCTATGGATATCAGAGGTTGATCTTGAACTCGAGTTAGGTCATTAAAGATTAAAATTAAAATCTAAGATTACTCGCTAGGAGTTTAAGGGGTTGGGGCAGTCAGTTCAGCACGTTGCCAAGTCCATTACACTTTAGAGTCAGTGATATGGCTGGCAAACCATTCCCTAGGCTATTGCTCCATCGCTTCTGTGGGCTAATTTTGGGCCTATTGGATGAGCTTGGTCAGAAGGCTCACTTCCTCTGCCCTTGGCTTTAAAGACTGGCTTTCTGTGGGTCTTCTCCCTCACCAGTATGGCATACATCCTACTTCTCCAGTTAAGACCCTTACAAAACAACCATTGTTTCAAAAGCTATTCCCATAACCCAAGCCTTAGCTCCCCATCAGCTTCACTAACTCAGGACCAAAATCCTTTTCTTTCCCTTCACTATGTCTTTCCTACTTAGACTCTAAGTGAAGAATTACAGAGTGGGATTGCTTTAGAAGAGGCAGTAGCCATTAGAAGAACCACATCTTAAAGTACGACCATTAGAGATGAGGAAGTTAGAAAGATAGCATACAATAAACATTCAATATATGATGGGGGGTAGGGGAGAGGAGGGAGGAGGGATAGTAAAATGGAGAAGGGGAAGATAATGTTCTAGAAGAAAAACAGAATTAAGGCAAAACAGTCCAGCCCTTGCTTTTCCCTTGTTGACCACTCTAAGCATAAGAAATTGTCCTATCTCCTGCCTTACACACACACACACACACACACACACACACACACACCACACACACACACACACAGTGGACTCTATTCAGATAATCCTGGATCAGAGCTGAGAGATGAAGAAATAAGAGCCCCAGAAAATGCCCTACATATTGTCAAGCCTTGAATAAACCAGCAGTTTGAAACACTGCTTGAGTCATCATCTCAAAAAGCAATTCCCTTTGCTCTGAAAATCTTCACAATATCTCAGCAGCCACCACACTGAAACTCCTCTCCACCTCGATGTATAGTTGTCAGTGAAGAAAAGTCAGGGGAGCCTTAGAAGAACAATAGTTCCTTTGCAAATTGCTGCTACATCAGAAGAAAAGCTGAGGCAGGCATAGAGTATTTTATTTTACACACCGCAGACAAACAACCCTCAGATTTGGAATCCAGAGTTAACAAAAGCATTAAATCCATTGGGCTTTGAGAAGGGGCAATGTTTTTTCATATTTCTTGTCTGCTACCATTATTTATATAACAAATGGCTGCAAAATGCAATCATGTCAAATGTTGGAAATAAACTCTTTGGGGCATAGCTATTTTTAGACAACCCATAGTTAAAGGGATGTTTTAAAAACATGCAAAAGCTGAGTTTGTGTTTTAAATCCTAAGTAGTCTCCAGAACTCTGTATTGGTAGCCTGTTGCTAACCTATGGAACAGAAAAGCTTTTCAACAGAGCCTTAACTCCCTCAGGAATGATGATTTTTCAAGAGTTGCAAAAATTCATATTGGCCATGGAAATCCCTGGTGCTTAGTTTTTCCCAACTAGAGCATTTCAAGAGCGTTGAACTTCTCTTGCAACTATATTCAATGTACTTCCTTGCTAGAAGATTCTATTTACTGACACCAGGAACAAGCATTCTTTCTCTACCTCCCCGCCTTCTTCGCTCATGGGAATCAGAAGTTCCTAAAAAGAATGCTACATTCTTGGGGGATTATTTGCATGAGTGGATTATATGCGTCACTCTCTGAGAGGTTATATTCGTGGTCTTTATTCCAGTTGCCCAAGCTTACTGCTCCCACTAATGATTTTTTCCCCAGTCTAGTGAGTCCCATTATTGACTCCCTGACCCCTGCCACACCCCTCAACACGCAAACACCCCCATCCCATCACCTGCCACTCTTCCCCCCTCCCCAGCCCTGCCTAGGCTCTTGCTCACATTGACGAAGTAGAAGTTTCAGCATGAGCCTGGGGTCCTAGCTCTACTTTCCTTTTTCTAGCCAAGGTAACACACACACCCTCAAAACTGTCCTCAGGTCCCACTTCCTGTATAGGACTTCCCAAGCTTCTATATTTATGATTTATTATTAAGAATAATAAAAATAGTATTAGGTAGCATTTATTTAACACTCTGAGCCTGAGGTTAAGCATAGTCTCATTCAGTTCTCATTTAAAAAGCCCTTGAGGAGGGGCACCTGGGTGGCTCAGTGGTTGAGCATCTGCCTTTGGCTCAGGTCATGATACCGGGGTCCTGGGATCAAGTCCTGTATCAGGCTTCCCTCAAGGAGCCTGCTTCTCCCTCTGCCTTTGTCTCTGCCTTTCTCTCTGTCTTTCTTTCATGAATAAATAAATAAAATCTTAAAAAAAAAAAACCCTTGAGAAAGCCCTCTTGTTACTTCCATTTAGCAAATGTGGAAACTGAACTCAAACAAGTTCTGTCTGATGTCAAAGAAAGACTTCAATGAGGATAAGTTAAGAATTCAGGGTGGGATTCAGGTGGCTTGGGCTGGAGTGGGGGGATACATAGAGAGGATCAAAAGGAGGAGTATTTAGATGGTAGAAGCCACTCCTTGGAGAAGGACTTTCCTTAGACGTATACACCCCTGTGGGAATGATGTTCTCTCTGTTGTTATTAATGCAGTTGTCATTGTTTCCTTCTGTCACTTTTCAAGCATTTTAAAAATTTTTAAATATTTGAGAAATTACTTAGCTAATAAAAGATAGCAAGTGTCTATTTTGATCATCATAGAACCCAGCACTTAGCATGCTGTGGGTGCTCAGGAAATACAGATTGAATTTGTCCAAAAAAGGAAGGGAGCATTTAGAGGTGTTCTTCCTCATTCGAATCATAAATGGAATGGAGTGCCTTTAAAGATGAAAGTGAAATTTTAGAAGATCTTGAAAACAAGATCTAAAAATACCTCCTACCTATCTAACCAGAAAAACAAGGTCAAAAATGTGATCAGGAGAAGAAAACAACAAACTTAAGCAGAATGGAAGATACTGAGCCAGGAGCATCTACTTTCAGCAATGAACACAAAGCCAGGGTGATTTTTTTTTTTAATCTATCTTTTTCTAATGACCAGTAGTGAGTCAGATGCAAGGATTATGAGGTTTTTGTATACCTTATCATTTATTATATGGTCTGTGTCTAATAACTTTGGAGCCAAGTCTTCAGCCTTCCAGATTCTCCCAAATTTTGGATAATCTGAGTGTGGCATCCTGTGTCACCTAGAAAAATGCAAAAGCTCCCTTCACTTGTCTAATTGGAAAGGAAACACTAAAATGAATTGCAGATAAAAGTAATCCTTATCTAGTTATTTCTCTTTGGTCAGCACAAGGTATCTCCATAAGTACAGAATTTGGATTCAGTACCCTTTAACTTTGTCCCATAAAAGAGATGTGGGACTCTTCTTTGTCTCATAAAAGAGATGTGGGACCCCCCCCCACCTTCATTTCTACAGACATATTGACCTAAATCTCTTCTTCCTTCTACCACCAAGGTCTCAGACCTGGGGGAGTTGTATCTAGATGTAGAACCTGGTTTTATATGCCGGCACCAGAGGAGTGTTAACTATTTTCATCGCTCATGGATCCTAGTCTTTACCCAGATGAAAGGGTGATTTCCATGAATTGGCTGGAGTCTGAAGATCCTTACTGCTTTTGTAAGCTGAAACAATAGATCCAGCCCATAACAACACTGAATAAGTTATCTTAGAAAGTGATGGAATCCATGTGCCTTCAGCTCATGTGCAAGAGAACTAATCCTGGGAAACTGGCCTCAAAGGAAGGCATGGGCTGATGATTTCATTCTTGCCCTTCTACCCCAGCAGCCATGTATGCAGTCCTTAATTTTGATGAAAGTATAAGTTGGAAGAAATTTTTTATTCTTAGAAAACCTCAAAAAGAAAATCTTTTCCAGACTCCCCTCTCCTGGGACCTGTACCAGCTGGAAACACTAGCAACTGGAAAGTAGAAAGTGGCTTATCCAGTCTTCTTGGTCCCTCACCCAGAAGACCCATAGGTTGACTGGACTTTTGCCCAGGTGTCTGTTTTTAACTTAGTGGGAAGACTTGATGAGTCTCATTGACTGTTGCCTCATCTTAGACTAGATATTGCATAAAAAATGTTTGTTCTCAGATATTTAGTTAGTTACATCAATGTTAACTTAGAGTAGACCTTGAGGAAGCAGAGTAGGAAGTTGTCTTCAATTTGCCTGGAGTTTTCCTGTCCTACTTCTGTGTTCTTACAGTTTGTATCTGGAGTTTGCAACCAGCTAGCTCTTGCTACAAGAAAGCAATTATTAGCATGCTTGTCATCTACCAGGGCCTTTCCTCTAAGGGGTGACAATGCATTTGACATGGAGCACATGTATAAAGGTGCCAGCAGATTTGCCTTAGGTCATCTCCCAAGAAATACTATATTTTACTTCTCTGTCTCCCTATTCATTGGAAATGCCATACAGTAGCGTAGGGAGGAATCCTGAAATGTTTAAATAAAAGACACTGAAACTATTAAAGTGTTTATTGTTCCAATATTCCTAGTAGTCAGAGAGACTGCAGAGAGAGTGTGCTTTCTCTCCCCAATCATTTTATTAGACTACTAAAATTTTGTGGTTCGCTGATGATGGAGCATGAACCAAG
This sequence comes from Canis lupus dingo, assembly GCF_003254725.2. Lineage (NCBI taxonomy): Eukaryota > Metazoa > Chordata > Mammalia > Carnivora > Canidae > Canis > Canis lupus. The sequence continues at coordinate 2,282,291 of NC_064272.1, forward strand.
TGGTACACCTAACTCCCTCCTTTAGCTAAGAATCATGACACCATTGTAACCATGAATATTTATCTTTCATTCTCAGCAGAGATGGGTAGCTTCTTCAGATCATCCTTGGCAGAATTCTGTAGATTTATGCAGAGCTAGTTTCCAAATTGTCAGATCTTAGAGCCAGACTTAACTCTGTTCACTGTTATAAAAACCCAGTGAGGAAAGAAAATTCTAAATGATTAAAAAAATATATATATAAGGCATCACCTTTTTTATTAGTGCTATTAATTTAGAGAATTGAAATGCCTCTTGGATGGCATTTAGTGATCAAAATTTACCAAATTAAGAATCAGAAATCCAGACTTTAGGAAGGCAATAAAAGTATAATAGAAAGCATGGATCCTACTAGATTTACCATTGTGCATCCCAGTTTTTCACTTCAAGACTCTTTGAAACCTATCCATATTGATACGTATGGATCTAATTCTTTTGATTGCTGCAGATTTTTCCATTGCATGAGTAGACCATATTTTTCTTTATTCAATATGCCTTCTCCTTTCCATCATTAAGCCAGTTACATCTATCTGGAGCTCTACTAGAAAGAAGAGCTAGTAATCTTTATATCTTCTTCATTGGAACTTTGGAAAGCTAAACAAGACAATAACATGAAATGACTTTGTTATGAAGTAGGGCAAGAATTATAACCAACTCTACTTCCTTACACATTGTGCTTTCCATCTAGAAGGACAAGATTCCTCAAGCATTCTTTTCTTCCATTTAAATAATGCAGTGGCAATCATTCATATGTGAAAGTGATGTAAAATCAGATCATTATAATTAGCTGGGCCTTAATGCCACAAACTCAGCTCAAAATAATGCTTCTGAGACCCCAAAACAATTGTTTTGCTGCTCATAAATGATACTTTAAGCAGCTGGGTGGATGAGGTCCAGGATTCTCCTTGGCCCCTCGATGGACAGTAACGCTGCTTGGACCATAATTTTCCATATTTCTTCTTGGAAAGTCTGACTATAGGCCACAGTAAAATGAACCCTGGAATTAGGACTTCTGTCTCACGCCATCTATTCACAAAAGAGAGTCATAAAAATAAACACATACCCCAGAATCTTAATGGAGATATGGCAACAAGCCTTAGGGAAATGCCATCCCTTCAGTCTCTCTTTTAATTCCCGTATAGCTTTATGTAGTTTCAGGACAGGGTGAGGGCATTGGTCATAGGGAGACGTTTGTGTTTTCCTAACTTGTTTATTCAGAGGGGTAGTTGAAAGAGATAAGAATGATTAACTCTGGAAAGAGCCAACACAAGGAAACCTGGGAAGGGCATACAGAATAGTGTTTCCACAACTTTGTTGCTATCTGAAAACTACCTGAAACATTTTAGAGAAACTATTCTATGAGATAACACCTAGTATTCTATTATAAGGTAGATCTCTCTTGGTTCCTACAAAAAAATAAACTCCTGTGTTGGGCATGAGTTAGACATGGAACAAAGCAGTCCAGTCTTGGACCAAACTCAGACCGGACTCCACAGTGGATTAGGAAGGATGTCAAGGGAAACCACCCTTGTTTCTCTAACTGCTTCCCTATTTCTTATGAAATTGGCATATCCTTCCCTAGAATCCTTCAATTCTGTTTTTCTCTCTTTTCTCTAAATCTTCCTACCACCTGATTTTCTTTTTATCAGTTTCTGAGCATTCCCTGTTGGTCTGTTTTTCTTTTTCTTAATATCAGGGAAACATTTTTTCCTAGGAATTCAACTTCAGTCTTGTGCAACAACTTCGCCATTGGCATATAGCTTCTCAAACTGCAGTAAGCAGGGTCTGCAGAGAGTTTTCCATTCATAGAGTGCCTTTTCTCCAGTGGGCATTTGACATTATACCACCTCATTTGTTCTTCCAATATTATTGTGAAAGAAGCAAACATCAGGCCCTCTTTACATATTTGATATATGAGGGAAAGGATACTCTGAGAGATGCTCCTTTTCCAGAGTTCACACTGCTACATCAGTGATAGATTTAGATATCCAAAGAGAGAATCAGCTCCCTTGGGTCTCTCTTGGAGTTATTTCTGACTACTATGTCAAGCTTGTTTCCATCATTCAAGTTTTGTTAACCAAGCAGACCTTATCCATGCTTTCCTTGACCTCTGATTATTACTTTTTTTTAACCTCTCAAGACTACTTACTCTAAATAACATCTCCCAAGTTGATTTTGTGTGTCAGATCTAATACAATTTGAGAAAAAATTACTGAGTGGCTAATCATAACCATTCATTCATTATGTATAGGCCCAAGTGTTGGCTATTGTGCCAAGCAAAAGCAAGAGACAGTTCCCTGGCTTAAAGATCTCACAGCCTAGGCTGGAGAGCCAATCCTAAACAGATGTGACTACAGTAGGTCAATTAACATGCATAGAATAGTAGAGAAAATCCATTCAACTGATGTTGAGTGCCTATTGTGTGTCAGGTTCTGTGCCAGGCAGTTTATATAGTCATAAACAGAATAGATAAACTTATAATTAAGAAGAAAAATAAAAAGCAAATAACTAGCCCAGTGTATATTATATTGTAATTATTGTGTATTATAAATTATGGGATGTTTAGGTTTGGTATGGAGCAGAGCTTTAAGAAAACTGCTTTAAAAGAGTGGGAAGGACACTGTTCCATGCTGACATTTAAGCCAGGACAGGATCTAGTCATGGGAAATGTAGGAAGAAAAACACCACAAGCAAAAAGGATATCAATGGGTGACAGACCTGAGGTGAGTGAGAGCTTGGCATACTGAGAAACCAGAATGGGCTAGTGCCATGGGGACTGATGAAAAGCCATGAAAAGGGATTTCTACATCATTCAATATTCAGTGGGAAGCCTTAGAAGAGTTTGTAAAATGGAAGTAATAGACTGCATTTATGTTTTAAAAGTTCATTCTGATTGCTATGTAGAAAATAAATGGAAGTGGGCAAAAGTATAAGTTATTAAAGTAACTCGGGTGAAAAACAATAGCACTTTGGGCCAGAGTGATGGAAATTGAGATAGAAAAATGTGGTGTATTTTGGAAGTAAAGACAGGGATTCGGTAATGACTTTGACTCTGGCGTTGAAGCAAAGGGAGGCACCAAAAATAATTTCCAGGTTTTGATCATCTTAGTGACTGGTGATGTTGCGGCATTGTGGAAATTATGAAAGTCTTGATGGGTGATGGGCATTAAGGAGGGCACTTGTGATGAGCACTGAGTGTCGTATGTAAGTGATGAATCACTCAATTCTACTCCCGAAACCGTGATTGCACTACATGTTAACTAACTAGAATTTAAATAAAATTTAAAACAAACCAAAAAAGGCTATGGAAGGAAAATGTTTGTATTATGGTGGGGGACTCAGGGATAATTTGAATTGCTGGACAGTTTTTCATGTCATGGTGTCCCACAGACCAAGAGAAATGGAAATCTGGTTGTTGAGAATGGAGTTTGACAGTATAAACATGAGATTCATCAGCAGAAGAATGGTAGCCTGTGTCTAGCTGATTATATAAAGACAGAAATGAGAAGAGCCTAAGGGAGCTGAATATCTTCAGAGTGCGAGAGGATGTTTGAGATATCAACCAGTATCAAACATGGACAATATTGCCTGGCTTGCCACTGATAAGTACTTTGTTTTTCATGATAACAGTAATAAAAACACCGTTTCTGAAAATGTGTGAAAAACTGTAAAGCATTGCCTACATGTAACCAATGCATCAGTAGTGTCTGATACATTGGAAGTAATGAAACTACGTAAGAATCTGAGCCTCTGCAAATCACTGTAGAATTCCAGGTCCCGCCCAAGTAGACTTGCCTTTCATGACATGAAGGAGATGGGAGATGTCCCTTCTCAAATTATGTTTACATTTATTTAATATAATCATTAATAAAGTGACACAGGAAATAAAAAATTTCTTCCTTACTCCTGCTCATACTCCTACACCCAGCCCTCCCCATGACTGCAATATGGTATCTGCTGGTGATGGCATGTGTTGCCATCCCCAAGCCCTTGTTCTCCAACTGTGTGTGGCTTCTAGCACTTAAATAAAATCTTATTTATTCACAGATGCCATTTTATAGAACTATAAAAACCATAGCACATGGCTTCTAGCAGGGGCACACAGCTCTAACATGGCCTTCCACTATTTTTGCAGTAGCATGTTCCAGGCACTGTGCCTCTCTCTTGTAAGTTCAGAGAAGCCCGATCTGTGAATAAAACTCTGAAAATGTGAAAGTTACCTGTAAAACATTCTGTACCATCTTTATGGCTAGACTTCTGTGTGCCATCTGGGTGGCTTTGTTTCCACATAGCTGCTTTAAAATAGATCTTCATGTTCAAGTGGTTAATACGAATTTTTTTATATCCCCACATCATTACTTTGTGATAGTGAGATTGCTACTTAGGTTTTGTGTTTGGTTTTAAAATCTAGGAAAACCTGCATGATCTATCTTATCATCATAAATCTGTGGGGAGAGAAATGCAAAACTTTGAATTTTGAAATTTAAGCAGCTCTTTAGAATTACAACACTTGGGGGAGTCTAATTTTGCAGAGGCAGCACCTATGACCACACCCTGGAGTTTACAACTATAATAGAAAAGTATCTGTTTCTAAGACAGGGCCATGAAAGGGGCTTCTGGGTGGGAGAGGCCCCAGAAGCTTCTTGGGTAGCTAATGCTGTCTTGGGATATGACGGAGTACCCTGCCTCATGAAATATTCTGACCCTCCTCTATGTTTCCCCAAACAACTAGAATAATATCCCACTTGCGTACCTAATGGTGAGATTCAACTACAAAGACTGGCTTACTATCTGGGATCCATAATTGAGGAAAGTTGACAAACTCAACAAGCAGAGCTTACACTTGAGAAAATACACTTGTAGGCAGAGCAAGTCTTCAGAAAATATGTTTTATAATCTCAGATAATTACCACAGGCCACCCACCACTCCATATGAAAGGATCCAGGAGAAAACATAGAAATGAAAATTTTGGTTGATAAATTTTTCTTTAAAAAATCAGTAATTACACAGAGTAGTAAAATAGACATCACTGAGACAAAGTAGTGAATTCAAAGATAGATCAAGGGAATCTTCTAGAATATAGTATAAAGAGAGAAATATATGGAAAGCATGGAGAAATGAGAAGATATAAAAAGTGGTTTAGAAATTCAATCTATTTAATCCAACATCTATTTAGTACAAGAGAGGAAGAAATACTTAAACCATATAAGATGACTTCCTAGAAATGAAGAGAAAGACATTGCATATTTTATTGAAAGAGCTCCTCAAGCACCAAATGATAAATGTACATGCGTACATACTCTTAACTCTTTATTATCAAATTTGAGAAAGAAGGATTTGGAAAAATTCTGAGAGCGATGTAACAAATTTCTCAGCAACAACACTGGGTGTAAGAAAACAATGGAGCATGAAATGGAAAATTCTGAAGAAAAATATTTTTCAAGCTGGAATTCTACATTTAGCCAAACCATCATGAAAATAAAAGGGAAAAGTAAATTCTTTTGAGCCTAGGAAGTTGATTACTCATAAATCCTCTCTTGAGGTTGTACTCCTTCAATGAGAAAATGAATCCAGGAGGAAGTGGAGTGGCAAAATGCGTGATGAATAAATACATTCATAAAATGATGCATAAATATTAGTCATAAATTCTTTTTGGTAATCTGGAAGTAAAGCTGCAGATGATAGCAACACAGAATGTGGCATAGAATGTGGTCCTGAGATTTGGCCAGGAGGAAGGGAGAAGCAAGCCATTCTTATGTTGCTCAGAGTTAAGAGTGTAGAGCTATAATTAACTCTAGATACTCTTAGAATTGAAGATGTTTGTGTTATGGGTGTTGAAACTTAAATGTATTCACCATTGAGAAAGTTAGAATTTTCATTTTCAAACCAGTACAGAAAAATGACCAAAGGCAATTGGTGAATCCAACAAAAGTCAGGAAAGGGGGAACAGGAAAGAGCTAGAAAACCTGGTGAATAAAAGTGAAAAAATAAATATGATGGAAATATATCCAAATACATCTGTACTCACAATAAGCAGGAATGGGTCAACTTTACCGAGAGATGGAAAGCCCTAGCCAAGGCAGCATGAAGGGAAAAGAAATAACATGTTTTAAATGTGACAGAGCCACACAATCTAGAAGCTGAAGACAGTGGAATGCTGGCCTATATGTGCAGATTTGCTACTGACAATGTGTAGCCATAATACTGTAGTGCCTCTTGCAAGCACTAAATTTAATTTTAATTTCTAATTCAGGAATTGCTGTTATACCTGAAAGTATCAATTGGGTTTTTTTTTTTTTTTAATTTTATTTATTTATGATAGTCACAGAGAGAGAGAGAGAGAGAGGCAGAGACACAGGCAGAGGGAGAAGCAGGCTCCATGCACCGGGAGCCTGACGTGGGATTCGATCCTGGGTCTCCAGGATCGCGCCCTGGGCCAAAGGCAGGCGCCAAACCGCTGCGCCACCCAGGGATCCCGGGTTTTTTTTTTAATGGTAAACAATGGAAATTGACCCTGCTATATTAAGCTACAAAGAGGGGTTTATTGAAAATATTCTAAGCCGGGGTGCCTGGGTGGCTCAGTGGTTGAGTATTTGCCTTTCGCTCAGGTCATGATAAATAAATAAATCTTTTAAAAAAAATGTGACAGAGGACAAGGTAAAACTGCCATTATTTGCATACTCTGATTATCTTTTAGGACATCAATGCTATTTGAATAGTGCTGATCCATTCCCCCCAAAAAAGTGTTCTACCCCACACAATGCCAAATGATTAATGACCTACATATAAAAAGACAAAAGGCAAAAGAGAAAAAATATATATGTATGCATATGTCTATATATGAAGATTAAATTTGTGAATGAAAGATATTGTAAACTAAGTCAAAAGATAAGCAAAACCATAGAAAGATATCTGCACTGTAGGCAGTAGAGATTTGTACCAAAATCTATGTGATTAGCAAAAATTATAGTTCGGTCTTATCGGTTATTGGCTGTGAAGAATATAAAATGTTACTCTCACCATGGAGGATTACTTGATAATCTTGACTAAAATTAAAGCTTTACATCCTTGATGAGCAAGCAAGTGTACTTCCACATGTCTGACTTAGAAAAACCTTGCACATTTGCACAGGGACACTTGGGAGAAGTTCTGGAAGGACATACTTCAAACCAGTAACAGTCGTTGGGTCTTGGGGGAGGATGAGGATGTATGTTGGGGGAGGCAGAGGATGGGGTGCAGAAGGCCACCAACAAAGGAGCTTTACCTGTAATTCTTAATAGTTTTACAAAAAGAATGCCTATAACCTAAAGTAATTAAAACTCTTTAAGAGTAAATGTTTTATTTTCAGTTTTGCAATATTCAGAATCAAAGGCTCTCCCATAGCTGTCACCAAAAAAAAAAAAAAAAAAAAAAAATAGCTTGTCTTATCTGTCATTCAGGTTCCAGGTTGAGCCCAAGTAATTATGAATCTCCACGATGGTGCTCATGTGCTACAGGACAAGAAATTTTTAGATGGAGATGTTTATAAGCACCCTTCACATTGTCTTGATGGATTTGGGTTGGAAATTTTCTGTGTTTATCTTGAGGCATATCGATTTTAAATGTCTAAATATCTATAATTTTTTTCTGTTTAATGCTGATGTGGTTGGGCTTACTTACCTCACCATTTGGGATGGTGAAATCTTAAAAAGTACATCAAAGGCAGATTATTCTTTCCAGTCCTGTTTCAGGTCTGCAGAAAATGGTAGGTTATGCACTTAAATTTTTAGCTTTATTATATGAGTGGCATTAAGCCAGCCATAAAATAATTGCCAATGATAACCGCATTGTTTCACTGAGCTTTTATTCGTGACTCTTGAGTCATTTTTCCTCTTCAGAATGAGAAGTGTATTTTGTTTATTTTTTTTTGGTTTGTTTTTTAAAACTAAGTTCTAAATACCCAACTTTTGGCCATATTTTTCTTCTGCTTTGGCTTTCTTTTTTTTTCCCTGTCAGTCATTATACTTCTGTAGGAAACTTCTTTAAATTTTTTTAAGGGAAGGACCAAAGCTAGCAAAGAAACAGATGTATCCCCTATAAAATATGCAATAAATCTTGTCCCACAGATTCTTTGCTCTGAACTTTCTGACAGAAACTGTCAAATATCCACTTTAATTCAGGTATAAACTGTTCACTCCGTGTCATGGCGCCAACAGCCATATGCCAGAATAAAGTTAGTGACCAGCCATAAAAACAGCAGCATAAGCACCTTTGAAATGGTGCAAGTCATCGTGGGTGAGAACGAGCCATATAAATCCATGGGGAATTAATCTCGGCTTTGCTACTATCCTGCTGTGCATTTACAATGCAGGACTAGCAATACTTTTAAAAGGAGAGAGAATAAGAGAGCCGTGTGTACACCTAATGAGCTTGTGAGAGGGGAGAAGGTGGTTCATGGAGCAGAAAGCAACAGCTTTCCCCCCCTCCGTGGAGCTCTGGAATCCCCTTGAAGAGGGCAGATCCCAGCCTGAGTGGAACATGTGGGCCGGTTCTTCGCCTTGCATTGCCTGGCTTTGCAGATCATGTGAAACCAATCTCCCCGAAGCGCAATCACAAGAAATGACTTCAGCTTCATAAATCATTGTTATCATCCCACAGGAGGAGGTAATGCTATGGTTTTTCTCCAGTAAAACATTTCAAGCCTCTGGTTTCAGGAGCTTTCCTTTTTTTTTTTTTTTCTGAAATCAGCTTTATGCCATTTGCACAATTAGCTTCAGGTTCCTGCCTAAAGGAGACAGTGGCATGGCGCTTCTCCAATTTACCTAATATTTGAACGTTTCCTCCTCTCTCAAATTCTAAGGGAGATCTATTTCCTACTGAGGGTGTGTGTGTGTGTGTATCTTATATATTCAGAGACCTCACACTTGCTTCAAAGTATACTGACCCTCAGTATTTTTTCCTGTTAAGAATATTTTCTTTATCTTGTGTTTTCCAAATATAGAACAGACTTATTAGGTTTAAGCATTGCGGAAAGAAATTTTAACTTATTTTGCAGCATAAGACATGATTTTAATGCTTGGGGCCATCTAAAACATGCCTCTTCTAAGCTACGGAAAGCAGAAGATTGAAGGGTAAAGCAACAGATTATTTCTGAGTTGAATCAAAAGATAAAACCCTGCTTTAATTATATTTGATCATATTTTAATAGTCCTTCATAACCATTTTTTTCCTACAAGATCTTATTGAAGAAATGTTGTCAGAAAATTATTTTGAAATGGGGCTTTCTTGGGTTTCCAGAAAATTATTTTATTTGAATAGGCTTCATTCAATGAAAGAAAGGCTTGTTTTTCAATTACTTTCGGACATTACCAACTAAATGATAAAAGATCTTTAAAAGTATTCATTTAGGGCAGCCCTGGTGGCTCAGCGGTTTAGCGCCGCCTTGAGCCTGCGGCATGGTCCTGAAGACCTGGGATTGAGTCCCACGTCAGGCTCCCTGCGTGGAGCCTGCTTCTCCCTCTTCCTGTGTCCCTGCCTCTCTCTCTCTGTCTCTCATGAATAAATAAATAATCTTTTTTTAAAAAGTATTCTTTAAAAATTGACCTATGCTTTGACAGATTAAATGAAAAAAACAAGAAACTGAATGATATATTCAGTATGACCTCAACTATCTAAAACAGCACAAATGGCTTTGTGATTATAAATATACACCTACATTTATGGAAATGAATCAAAATATTAGCAAAAGCATTACATAAGAAAGCCTTCTGCACTATGTCTATGGGTTTTTTTTTTCATATTTTCCCCTCATATATCTGTATGTTCTACAATGAGTTATTTTAAAATCTGGGGGAAATTATAAAAATTCATTAAAAGGAGAGGAAAAGGAGGATGACAATTATTGTTGAAAGGTGACTCCAGAGGTGCCACCTCAAATTTTATTAAGCTCACCAACAGTATATTTACCCCAGCAGACTTCTAAGCTGTGTGGTCAGTTTTAAAACCAAACCTCATTTCTTTGTCTCTTTTTACTGACTCCGATAATGATCACTTGTGCTAATAGCCCTTCTGCATAACTTCTAACGGAGCAAATTAAATGTGCTTCAATGTGGAAAAATATCTTCTACAGTGTCTTCTTTGGGAATCCTCATTCTCCCAGTACTTTTCTTTCTTGGACATATCTCCTGAGAAATGCACTATCACTACCTTCCCTGCACCTAAGATTCTTTGTAGCATCACAGCTATTGAAGTTAGGGTAATTCTTTGGTACCATTTCCAGCGGACCAATTTAAATCCCCAGCTATGACAAATTCTTGACCATAAGAAAGAAAATTAGGTAAAGTTATTTTGAAAGTCAAAGCAATAACAGATATCAGGATTGTTCAAATTTTTTCAGTTTTTCAATCACTCTAAAAAACTGGTTTCCCAAGGGCACTTAGCTTTTGCCAGGGCTCTAAAAGAAGACCAGTTTAAAGATAGCAATGAGCATTCTATGATTACTTATGGAAATTCTAGTGGTCCATTTCTTTTCATGATTAAATATCTGAATACTAATTTTTCCAAAGGGAGAGCTTCAATTATTTAACAAATGTCTTATGCTACAAAGATGTAAGTGGTTTCGTATAAATAGATCTAGATGCAGAGGAAATCTCCTTTGTAAAGCTATAGGTAGGTGCCATGTAATATTTTATCTGATATATGAGTATGACTTTTTTTTCTCTTCATTTTTGATTGGTTAAAATCAATCTTAATCTGTTAAACTCTCTGATCATGCATTAATGGCTTTTATCTGAGTTTTCATCTTTAAAATTGATTAAAATCATTTTTTATATTGTACATATTTCTAGACAATTCATAAAAATATGTGGGATGGTTACCAGATAGAAATTGTAAATTTTACATTTGTGAGTATGTATGTGTAAGGTATAAATAAAGAGCTTTAGGACTTTATTGTAGGTGACCAGCCTTTAAATTTAACTTATTCACCTGAATGCTTATTTTCCCAGTTATGACTTCTCTAATTTTCTAGCCTATGATTATATGGCAGTTTTATAGTTTTTAAGCAGGAACATGTAAAGAATAACAATGTGATGTAATGAAAACTATACCGAGTAAGGGGACAAGTTCCTTTTTGCCCCCAAACTAGTTATATGACCTTAGGCAGGTCACTGACTTTCAGCGTGCTCCACTGCTGCTTCCAAATACCATCAGTATTTCTTTTTCTGGTTATATTAAATGATACTAATTCTTCAAAAAGCAATTAAAGGCATGTGAAAAACAAAATGCCTATCAACCAGAGAGACAGAAATAGCAACTATGATATTTTGGTATATTACTTTCTGGTATTTTTAATGAATATATAATTTATTTCTGTGATAAATATTTTAACATAATTTCCATTCACACCATATTTGCTGCACTGTATTCTGAATTTTATCACTTATAACTGTTGTAGCATTTCTCTATGATATCCTTTGAAAACCTGATTTGTGGGATATTTGGATGTAGTACATTTGCTTCAGGTCTTGGGGAGTTTATTGTAGGGATAGATACATTATTAAAGGAAGAATAGGATGCTCAATTACTCAAGACGGTGGGTGCCCAAGCAGGCAAATGTCACTGGACAACTAGGAATTGTTGTGGAGTGATGGTAATGATTGCAATAATTGATGTTTACTGAGTTAATGTGCCAAGTGTGATGGCTGAGCACCTTACAAACATCTCATATAATTATGATAACAACTGTCTAATATAAGTCCTATCATTACCTCCATTTATAGATTAGAAAACTCATTGTTATCCAAGTTAAACCACTTGCCCACGGCCAATAGCTGGAAAGTAATGGAGCAATTTGAAGTTTTGCTTCCACTATTATCCACAATGTAGAACTCCTCTGCTATGAGTTGGAATGATTAAATTATCTATGTAAATCCCTGAGCACATTATCTGACATACTGAGTGCTCAATGAATGTTCATCTTCTTCATCATCATAATCATCATTGCCACCACGACCATCAGCCTGATTATTCCAGTCAAGTGTGTTAAACTGCTTCACCAACTGATCAGCCAGTGGACTGACTGCCCCTCAGATCCCATTAGCTGTGACTGGTGGGCTGAAGAGATCATAGTTCAGTACACTGTTCTATTATCATAAAATCCAATATTTATTCAGTCCCCTATTATTTAACTTCACTCACTTATAAACTATAGGAGAGGTTTACGCTGGGAATTTCTTAGGTTTCTTCTAGCTAGTTCTCAGCTGTAAGTCTTCATTTTATCCAGTTTACAGATAGGTTGAGATATGAAGAATCAAATGATGACTCTAAGTAACAGAGATAGGCATCAGAGGCAGTTATAGGAAACCCAAAGATGCCAGTTGGTGCCAATTTTTTTCCATTTGTTAGTGCAGTGCTTAAAGGAGTATCTGTTGAAAATCAAGTGCTAAAATGCTATGAAACTTTTTTTAAAAATGAGGCCGTTGCTTTTGAAGAGCACTACTTTAAATCAAAGAGGAAAATGAGCACAGAGCCTGTTACGACTTTGCTCATGAACTTGCTTACAAATTCAAACTAGCAGCTGCTTTTGTAGTCATTCTCACCAATCAATGAAGCAACAAATTACTTATTTATAAACACTAGGTTTATAGTCTCAAGTGCTAAGCATTTTGAATACAAACTTTTTAAAAAGCATAGCCCATGCCTTCCAGAAATTATATACCTTTAGACTGGTGCTAATATCAAAATACAACAGGTTGTTTGGGAAAGGAGAACTTCCAGTGTTAAAATACCTGCACTTCATATCACCAAATGGTTATTTAGAGCCTTGTGACTCTGAACCCCATTGTCATTGAAATGTCCTCAAGCTTCTTGATGAAGCAAAATGGGGCAACCCTTTTATAAATCCAACTTCTTTGCAATTCCTAAGATTTCCTAAATGATGTTTCTTTCATTTGGTGTCTTTTCCTTGAATGATGAGACCAGAGAATTCACTATCCCACATAACCCTTGAAAAAATTCTAAAGTATTATGGTAGGGATGAGCCTCCCTCCTGGGAATGAGATGGCAGAGAGACAGGGTAGACACTACAGGAAACAGGAGTTAGGTGTATTCTCTAAGTGAAAATTATAATTTATATTTGTTTAGAAGTATTTGTGAAAAAATAACTTCAAATAAAAGCATTTTTTCAAAAGAGGTGTCACTTCTATTAATGCTGATAAGTTAAAGGTATATATGGGCCTACAAGATGAGATAATATGGAGAATTTCAGGCCCTGTTCGAGAATGCAGCCACCTGACTCCCATTAATGCTAATGAGCCTCTCACTGGATCATTCTAAAATTTTACCTCCATGGTCTGTTTTAAAGCATCAAGAGTCAGGAAATTTAGAATGAAAGCTGAAATTCCATCTTGGCACTTTCTCTCTGATGTATATACTCCTATGAAAAATGTGTGGTATAGTGCAGCTTCAAGATATCACCTAAACATTTGAGAATTCTAGAGAAAAATATAGCCTGTTGGGAAGCAGTAGGGGGCATTGGAAACTATACTGGGTTATGAATCAAGAGACCTGGATACAAGAAAGTCATTTCATCAACCTGGGTGTTCACTTTCTCATTTCTATAACATTAAATTGTTGGACTAGGTTACAGATTATATTGTCTTACAAACTTTCTCAAGTTATTGCATCCGTATCACCTTGATGCCGAAAAAAATTGCTGTGTACAGGTTGTTGTACAGAATTGAAGGACTTCACTAGACTATACAGAAGCAGAGGGGAAAAGATCGTAGACTATTAAAAGCTAAATAAATGGTTGCCTTTAAGAAGATTGAGCAGAATTCTTCATACAGTCTAAAGGCTGAGTGTTGTGTCTAAATTGTGAGTGGCTAAAAACTTAACTGTGAGGGCAAAAGTCTCATCTAAGATAAAGCTATATTAGAGAAAAAGAAGTTGTAAAGCTTTTACAGTGGGATGAGTTGTAAACTATAGATATATTTATTTCATTTAGACCCAATTGCACTCTGATTACCTTCTAGAATTACAAATGGACAAAATATTTGCTTTTGTAATAATTATTATAGAGAACAAACCAGATGCTTAATCTGATGAGGACTTAGAATTGTATTATGATCTCTTGGGATACCTGGCTGGCTCAGTGGTGAGCGTCTGCCTTTGGCTCAGGGTGTGATCCTGGAGTCGTGGGTTTGAGTCCCACATTGGGCTCCCTGCATGGAGCCTGCTCCTCCCTCAGCCTGTGTCTCTGCCTCTCCCTGTGTGTCTCTCATGGATAAATAAATAAAATCTTAAAAAAAAGAATTAGGACAGCCCTGGTGGCTCTGCAGTTTAGTGCCGCCCTCAGCCCGGGACCTGATCCTGGGGACCTGAGATCGAGTCCCACATCGGGCTCGCTGCATGGAACCTGCTTCTCTCTCTGCCTGTGTCTCTGCACCTCTCTCTCTCTCTCTCTCTCTCTGCGTGTGTGTCTCTCATGAATGAATAAAATCTTTAAAAAAGAAAAAATTCTATTATGATCTCACAAGTAATTACTACAATCATCCCAGAATATAAAAGAATCATAGATTCTTTTCATTGTAGAACCAGGGAGATTTTTCTAATTCAAATTTTTATACCAGTAAGATATTTTATGAGGCATTTGAATATTATGCCTGGGTTTTGAAATATAAAAATGTAAATGACATATAATCATGTTATTTGTAAGCTTGATTGCATCAGAACTTCGTGTTTTCAACCATATATGAAAGAATTGAGCCCTATGGCCTGAAGGCCATCATTATGTGTTATGAACTGACATATCTAGAATGGTGCTACTTATGTATATATGAGGTGGAGAAGACTGAGAGAATAGTTGATCAAATCACCTTCCATATTCTGCAGCTCAGAGGAAGAACCTTGGCTGAGAAAAGCCCCAGGTGCCCAAGTTAGGTGATACTAGTATTTAGTTTTTCTTTGATGCCCATAAAAATATTTAGTTCAGTTCAATTATAAAGGCAACTGAAAATGGCAGATAAATATGATGAAAAAGATGAGATCTGGAAAGTCTGAACATAGGAGGATCCCAGCTCAAACATCGGCCCAAGGGTTGGACTAAATGACTTTTAAGACTCC
Organism: Canis lupus dingo; assembly: GCF_003254725.2. Classification (NCBI taxonomy): domain Eukaryota; kingdom Metazoa; phylum Chordata; class Mammalia; order Carnivora; family Canidae; genus Canis; species Canis lupus. The sequence goes on from NC_064272.1 coordinate 2,297,430, forward strand.
TTGTATCTGGGTTCCTTTGATTTTATGACTCTAAAAGCCTCTTCAAAGTCTTTTGATACAGCATCTTTTGCTTAGTACTTTCATCAAAAGCCTGAGTTGTCTATTTCACTTTAGCCTTAGGTGACCTGGAAATCAAATTATAGCCATATACTAGGAACCTTGATAGCATATCTTCACCCAGCCTCATACCAATTTACACAGAAATTCTCACAGATGGCCCCTTATGCTCTTCAACTTTACCATCCAACTAGTTATTTACAAATGTAAAATCTATGGCAGACCAGAAATAATCATCCTTCTACTTTAACCACAACCAGGAAAAGTCAATAAAACAAGAAGTTTAGATAAGAGGGTAGCATCCTTCATGGGCAAGCATATCAGGAGGAAAAATGTAAATATAAGATACTCCTCTCACTGTAACTCAGTGGTTCCACCTACAAATATTTTCCCTCTGCAAATGTTAAAAAGTCATCCCTCTTTCCAGTGTCAGTGTGCTGTTGGCTCCATTGGTGAAAGCATTTTTTTCTCCTGGAAAGTGCACGACAGGGTGATTTCCTGAGAAATGAAAAATGACTGCCATGTTCACATCAGATGGATAGCACGCGAAGTGCAGTCCAGTCCTTTTGTTTCCTTGTTAGCATCACCTGGCTCCTCTATTTGTAGAGCTGTAATAAAAACAGCTTCTTTACTGTGTGTCCTGTTGGTTTATACCAACCATGTCAGGTCCATAAACCATGGTATATTAAAGTGTAATAGACTGTGTAAAGAATACTGGGAAGATATTCCAACCTTTATCCCTTGCCCTCATTCCACACTTTACTACCTCCCAGATGGGTATCCATAAATATGACTTAATTATGTTTGGCATAAAACCTCCACTTTCTTTGAAAAGTGATGTCCTTCTTTGGCCACTTTCAGTGCATGAATATCACCCTCTTGAGGATAAAACCTTGAAAATTTCGGTACATTTAGTTGGCAAGTATTCATAGTCCAAATATTTTCTGGAAGTGTCATCTTGTTTATAAAAACATTATATTTCTCATAATACTTTTAAAAATTGCAGTCTGATACAGACAAACTCAAGGATCAATGTTTTTTGTATCCATGATCTATGATTCTAAATAAGATCTGGATGGAAATCCATTCTCTCTTGCTGTGTGATTCTATTGGACTCCCTTCTAATTTGTTGAAAAAAGAAAGCAAAGATCAGAAATTGCTGTGGGAGGAAATGGGCTCTGATCCCCCAGTAGGGAGGTAATGAGCAGGGACTATGATCTGCTAGTGTGGGTCCCTTCCTGTCACTTCATTCACCTGTCAAATAAGAGGAGTACTTACTAGTTTGTTAAAGTTGAGGCACACAGATTTTGAAATTCCTTTATGAAATAGATTTTTAGGGGGCACCTGGGTGACTCAGTTGGTTAAGCATCTGCCTTTAATTCAGGTCATGACCTCAGGATCCTGGGATCAAGCCCCAAATCAGGCTCTCTGCTCAGCAGGGAGTCAGCTTCTCCCTCTCCTTTTATGCTCTCTTTCTCTTTCTCTCTCTCTCTCAAATAAATAAACCCTATAAAATAAGTTTAAAAAAAGAAGTAGATTTTGGTTGCTGCCCTCAAGAAGCACCAAGTCTAGTAGGAAAAGCAGACTGCCAGTAAATGATGTCCATACTGTGCCCCCACATATGTGAACACAGCGTGGAACTGTACAGAAAGAGCAGCTCACCACTCAGTGAAGGAAAGGCATGGGTAGAGGTCTTCATGAAAGATATAATGTTAAAGCTTGGCTTTTGAAGGAAGAAAAGATGTTTCCAGTGAGGCTGTTTGGGAGGAGAAGACAAGAAGGAGGAGGAATGCAAAGCAGAAGAAACAGTGGTCCCCAAGAAGAAAGGTGCAAGAAAACAGGTTGGGTGACAAGAACAGTGAGGAGTCCCCTTGACAGGAGCATGGCACATGTAGCAGGAAGTAACAGGAGCCAGGCTGTTTAAGGGCTTACTGTGTAATGTGAGTGTACCTCATCCTGGATAGAGAGGAAGCTCCTGAACACATAAGCACAGCAGCGGCGTAATCCAGTTTGCCATTTAGGTTGGCAATTCAGCTGCAATGCGGAGAACTGGGTTTCCTATGTCATGCAAGGAACCCATTATAGATCACAGAGCCGAGAGCTTAGAGCAGGAGGCTTTGCTCTCAGAAAACTACCTTTTTGAAGTAGATCCCTACGTCATTGTCTTTCCCTGAGTATATGAGAGGTGATTCAGTTCATCAGGTCAAAGATTGATAATTCAATAATGATGAAGTGGGAAAAAAAAATCATAAGCTCCTCATACCTACCCCCTTGACTCCCGGGTAAATTTTCAAAATTATCAATCAGTTTCTGTCTTTTTCCTGAGGCTTAAATAAAATAAAATGGGCTTAAACAGCAAATATAATGACTTTAGGTCCAACATAGAAACCACCCTCCTAGAGACAAGCCTTAGGTGCCATGGTAAAGACATCGGTTTTGGAAGTGAAATGGGAGAACAGTGAGGATCAGAGCAGAGGACACCTGATCTGACTCGAAAATGATCACATGCAAAACTATCCTATACTGAGGGTGATTGTAGACATTCTTAAGAAAGGAAATTTGAAATTTTGTATTACTCATTCCAAAATCAGACAGGTGGAATAATGACTACTAGAGTTTGCTTCTAGCCGATCAAATAATAAATGGCTGTCAGTTTTGAGTTCTTAGGGCACGTTAGTCACTATGTTGATCTCTCATGTTCAGTAGCTCCAAGGGTCACAACCAGCTTGCAGGATAGATCTTATCATTCTAACGTAATGGTAAGGCTCAGAGGAGTTAGTTAAGTGACTTCCCCAAGGTCTTTCAGTTAATAAGTGACAGAGCACAAAGTCAACTCAGGCCTGCCCAACACAAAGCCCAAGTTCTTTCCACTATGCTACACTTGCATATAATTTTGTTGGAATTGCCATCCCACTGGAAGCTTGAACCCCCAGCAGTCTCAACATGACATGGGGCCACCAGAGGCCAACTCAAGAGATTCTGATGCAAGCAAGCATTGGCCCCTCTTCATGTAGTCTTCATATTTCCATGCACATAGACATTATCATCTTCATTTTGCAGAGATGGAAACCAAAATGTGAGACTTATCCTGACACTTACGTGGCAGAGATGGGCTTAAAAGTTGGAATTATCCATCCTGAGTTCTGCCTCACTCGGTAGGCCACAGTACTAAGGAATTTCACACTGGTTATTATGGGGTGTCTTTTTGATAACTAATGAGACAATGGTGATCAAATGAACTAGGAAACAATATTCCAAGGTATTAAAGCTTTACACAAAAGCAAATGGTCTTTATTCAGAAAGGCTGCATTAAATAAAATCCACATAAATACCTCTTAAACGAATAAATATCTTCCATAGAAGGCATGTTGCTTTCTGCCTGCGACATAGAATTATGAAAAATAAACATTGTTCTTTAATGGAGAAAGTTGAAGCTCAAGAAAAGCAACACAGTTCTACCAATTACAGAGAAATTATAGTATGTGTAGGTAGGTCACTGAGCACACTTGCCACTCACCTTTCTCCAAGGACATCCAGAAGTTCACCATCATCACAGTGTGTCCACACTATGTGACACAGTGTGTCCACGTCTTAATAAAGACGTTTGGAAGACAGAATTGATGTTGAGAGAAGCTTCTCACTTTTAGTACTCTGATTTGTTTTCCTGATTGCTTTTACTATCTGAAAAAGTGAGACTGTCAGGTCATCATCCTAAGCAACTACTTTACAACTCAGATTTGGAAAACCATTGTATTTAACTCATTGCAGACAATGAGACAGCCTCTTGTGCCAGAAAGAGAAGAGGGCAAGGCTGGGGATGCCTGTTATTTTCTCCTTTTACTTCCTTTGGTGCCATGTCAGTCTCTGACAACTCATCCAAATTTACTCTTCTAAGAAGCCTACCCAGCCCCCACCATACCCATATACAATGTAAGCTAAAAAGGAAGCACCTGGAGCACCTGGGTGGCTCAGTTGGTTAAGTGTCTGCCCTTGGCTCAAGGCATGATCCCAGGATCCTGGGATTGAGCCCTGTGTCAGGCTCCCTGCTCAGTAGGGAGTCTACTTCTCCTTCTGCCCCTCTCCCCACTAGTGTTCGCTTGCACTCTCTCAAATAAATAAAATCTAAAGAAGAAGAAGAAGAACAACAACAACAACAACAACCGCCTAAATACTAATGTCCATGGGGTTTTGTAGAATAGAAGACTAAGTAAATCCCATCATACATTCAGGGCCACTGCTAGTCAAAGCTGTAGGGTAAAGACAATTTACACGTGACACTTGTCATCTTCAGTTTAGACATTGTCTCCCTTTTGGGTGCCTGGTACCTCTGTAGCATGCTGTGGGGGCCTGGCACCCTAATTCAGTAATCCATAGTAATCTCCTATAGGCAACAAGCCGTGCTCTGGAAATTTTTGTTGCTATGCATTACCAAAAATTATTTACACTGGATCTTTTTCTCTCCAGTTTAATTGTCTGTCTTCCCCAACTGGAATGAAAGTTCTGTGGGGACCTTTGTTTTCTCCACTGGGGTATCCCAAGCACCCAGAATAGGGTCTGGTACATGGAACAGAAGAACAAACCCACCTATGTCATTATGTCTGTTAATACTAATTGCTTAAGTCAGAGCTTGCAGAACCTGATATGGTCAACAGAAATGTTCTCTTTGTCCTATAGAACATCTGGAAAAAAATGTTTTTCAGTTGAGAACATCCATTTAAAAATCTTAGCTTCTCTGAAAAAGGAGGAAGATCTGATAACAATGGCAAATGCTTTCCCTCCCCTACATGGGGTAGGCCTTCCCATTTTCCTACCACAGCCTGTCAGCTTCCCTATACTGAGACTGTTGGTCCCAATGTTGAGAAGCAAGGGATAGAGTTTTAGAATATTAGGATTCTTATACTTGGCCTACAGTTGCCTTAGTGGCTGGTGATACTAGGATTTGAATTTGTGACTCCAGTCTTTAAACATTTTCTTTCCAAGTAATGTGTTTTTGTTATGCTTAGAGCACTTCAAAGACTTAAAGTGTATAATGACATGGTTGGAAATGTCACATATTTTGCCGGGAGAAATCTTTTAGGCTGATAGAGCTTCCAGATCACACCATGGAAGTGGCTGCCTTTTCTGTCTATACACAGGCTCCTTGCTTAGAAAAAATCAAGGTCTCTAGGTTCTTCTCATTTTCCCAAAGGTTCTTTCCTTGCCCCCAGACCCTCAGAAGTTCTGCAATATGCATTGGGCCTCTTGGAAACCCTTCTTTTTACATTTTGCATGCTAGTTTTTTTCCAAATAACCACATTTAGAGAGCTATTCGAAAATCTTATTGAACGCTTTATTCCATGTAGAAAGGGTATCTGTTGTCAGTGAATTTATATGCAAAGACAGCTGGGCTACGATCTACTTATGGCCTGGAAGTAGCCAGTTAGAAACCACCTGGTGACAGAGAACAGCAGAGGTGCTCCAGGAAGATCACTCAGGCCTCAAAGGAATTTTCCCTTGTGTTTGGCCATGCACATAGTTAAGAACCACTGGCTAAGAACAAACTACTTGTTTGTCTCACATTTTGGAGGACTCGGTAGTTTAGGAGAGACAAAAGTCACTTACTGTGTCTGACTGGCTAAGAATGAGACTAATTCACAGAGACTCCTACTAGGAGGATGGGGAGAAATCATACTGCAAAAGATGACCATAACTATGATCTTACCTAAGATGGCATAGTTAGGGATCCCTGGGTGGCGCAGCGGTTTGGCGCCTGCCTTTGGCCCAGGGCGCGATCCTGGAGACCCGGGATCGAATCCCACATCGGGCTCCCGGTGCATGGAGCCTGCTTCTCCCTCTGCCTGTGTCTCTGCCTCTCTCTCTCTCTCTCTCTCTCTGTGACTATCATAAATAAATTAAAAAAAAATTAAAAAAAAAAAAGATGGCATAGTTATCAAAGCAGAATCATTTTAATATTTAAAAAAGTCGGGGATCCCGGTGGCTCAGCGGTTTAGTGCCTGCCTTTGGCCCAGGTCGTGATCTTGGAGTCCCAGGATTGAGTCCCACATCGAGCTCCCTGCATGGAGCCTGCTTCTCAGTCTGCCTGTGTCTCTGTCTCTGTCTCTGTCTCTCTCTCTCTCTCATGAATAAATAAATAAAATCTTTTTTTAAAAAAAGTCATTTTTGTTCACTAACATTTGCTGGACTTTAAGGTATACAACATTAGCCTGACATTCTTGTTTAGTCTATGTTTGTATTCTGAGTATCAAGTGCTATGTTTAGGGAATCTAGTATCTTTCTTTTTAAGGGATATTTGTCCAATATATGCAGTTTTCAGCTAAAATAAGCTATTTAATATATAGGCACTCCTACCATGTTTAAGGCTCAGCAGAAAACAACCTAGATAAAGTTGCTTCTCTCCTTGAGCTTACATTCAATTGTCATATAATGAATGCTTGAGAAAACAAATTATCTGCCAGGCAGATAGAGGCTGGGCAGGGAAAAGGTAAGGTGCAGAGGTTGAGAGAGTTGGGGGAGGGGACAGGGATGTGCAGAAAGGGGTGGTTTTTACTTAGTGAAGTCAGAGAGTATTACTGAGACCTGAATACAGTAAGGGGGCCAGTCATGCAAAGACTGTTGGGCAAAATGTCCCAGGGCAGAGAGGCAGCAAGTGCAAAGGACCCTCCCATCCCCCTCACCCAGTGCGCATGCTCAGTGTGCTCAAGCATCACCAAACTGGCAGAGAGACTGAAAAGGAATGAGCCTGGGAAAAGAGAAAGTGACATCACAGAGGAGCCAGCAAGCAGACCTGCGAGGCCTAATGGGACATTGTGAAGATGTTAGAGGTTATATCAAGAGTGATGACCAGATTTGGAAGGTTTTGAGCAGGGTGTAACTTGATAAAATTGACATTTTAAAATAATGATGATAAGGTACTGATAATACCTTTCATGTCATTTATTGGTTGATCATGTATTACATGACAAGCACTTGATGTGTTGTCAATCATTCAATCTCTATAATAGCTGTATGAGGTAGTCACTGGGGCTATTCTTATAGGACAGATGAGTCAATAACTGCAGTTGGTCATGAGTTGACCACAGTCACACAGGTAGTACATGGCAGAGCTAAGCTTAATAAAATAGTGCTATTTTAAAATCCTTTAATATCTTTCACGAAGTATCTTTCATGAACATCAGAGCCCCTAATAGATATGACTGATTGTCTTTTCCTGTTCATTTTATATCACTGTAGCCTTAAATGAAAGGAGCCTCAAGACTTACATAGAAAATGATTTAACTATTTTTCTAAACATTTTTAAAATGAATAAGTTTTATTTTCATATATAAAACATTTTCTGATTAGAGAGATATGTAAAGCCACCACCCAAAAACGAAACCTCCTAAATAAATAGTTCCTAAGGAACACTGGTTCTTAATCTATAAATTCAGAGTTACATGGATTTCCTTAGTAGTCTTAAATATTTTTTTTTCAAAGCATTTAAAGATAGTATTCTGAAAAAGGAGACCATAGGCTTCCCCAGACCTCCAAAGGAGCCTCTGGGTGTAGAGACAGTATGTGCAAGTGTTCCAGTGAATTTGTTGGAATCTGAGCAGAACTGCTATAAATGGTACTGGGTTTCTGATGTTTGGGGAGAAGTGGGGAGAGTGCCAAGTACGCACCAAAGCTCCCAAAGAGGCCAGCTGTAGCTGGGGTGACTACGTGACCAATCTGGTCAGGATTGTTCCAATTTATGTTATTGTCCAGGTGTATTATTAGCTGTCACCTTCTTTCATTCTCAGAAGTGTCCCACTGAGAACACTAAATTATATGACCCCCATTAGCCACAGCTATTCCCATGAAAGCAAGGGTGGTAGATGTAACCATTTGAGAACTATCTCCAGGACATGTGGTAGGGGCTGCCAACCCCTGAATTCAGAATTATTTTGATAATACATGAGTGTAATAGAGTAGAAGATTACACAAAAGATATGGTGGAAGAGAATACTGTTTTAATAATAATTTCTGGGGGATCCCTGGGTGGCTCAGTGGTTTAGCGCCTGCCTTTGGCCCAGGGCACGATCCTGGAGTCCCAGGATTGAGTCCTGCATCGGGCTCCTGGCATGGAGCCTGCTTCTCCCTCTGCCTGTGTCTCTGCCTCTCTCTCTCTCTCTCTCTCTCTCTGTGTGTGTGTCTATCATGAATAAATAAATAATCTTTAAATAACAATAATAATAATAATTTCTCTTTCACAGCCAAAAAAGAGCATAAAATGGAAGAAAGTCACTTGGAGAATGCACAGAAAAGGTAAGTGGCTCTGAGTTGGCCTTAGTCTTTTTGGGGGGCTAGCTGTCCCTTTTTATTATTGTTATGTTTAAGTGCAGTCATACCAGAAAGCCATCACCATTGTCTATCTTCAGAACTCACTCATCTCCAAATGGAACTCTGTACCCATTAAATCATAACTCCCCTGTCTTGTTCTCCCACCCCGGCTCCTGGAAACCATTATTCTACTTCCCATCTCTGTGACTTTGACTACACTAAATACCTCATGTAAGTGGAATCAAGATAGCATTTTTCATTTTATGACTGGCTTATTTTACTTAGCATGGTGTCTTATGAGCCATTCTTTTGGCCCCATTTTTTGAGACTATATATCCTTGAGCAATCAAGATTCATAGGGAGCTCAAGACTTGGAAATATTTCTCCTCAAAGAGTACAGAAGCAGTCAGAAGTGATTGACGTGCATTGCGTCATGGCACTGTCTGCATCTCCTCCATTTCTCTGATCCTGAACCACTTTATGGAAGTAAGGAACAATGTGATCCTTTTTAGCCTTACAACAAGAGTAAACCAATTATTCCAAACACCTAAGCAACTTATTACGTCTTTCCTCAGATCTGAGAGGATTCTATAGACATGGGGCAAGTGGGGAGGAGGGACTGACCTCCAACTATGAAAAGTGCCTCAGAAATTGGGAGAGACCTCAGAAGTCTTCTGTTCTACCCTTCACCTACTCCAGGCCTCCTCTTTGCTCTTCTTGCTCTTAACTGACAGCAGAAAGGAACCACCCACTTCACCCAGTAATCAGTGGCTCTGGTCCCTGGCAGAGATTTTTGGTTTTGCCACCTGACCAGATTAGTCAGCTTGGCTATGCCTCCCTCTTAAAAAGGGATGAGTGAGAATATATTGAGCCATTCTCATTTTCAGCACAAAGATCCAAGATAGATTTTGCTGGTGCCGATTCTAAAAGTACTAGAAAATTAAACGAGCAGTAGGCAGAGGAAATAGCCTACAAGGAAAATGAGCTTTACAAATGCATGAAGAGAGGAGTTCATTAGGTGCAAATGAACAAACTCTAGAAACAAACCGTTTCCTCCTGCCTAGCCACAATTTCCAAGAGTTCTGAGAGCCTACGGACAGTGCTGTCGTCTCTGCCTCGACAGGCGCCAACATCTTGCCCCACTTCCAACTGCCAGTCAAATTAAAATGCAGATGAAAGGGACGTGAAGGCCAATCCTGCATTTTGCTAAACGCAGCCATGTTCTTGAGTCATGACTATCACGCAAGCATGATCATCTTTGAAACCCCCAAAGCAATGACATGACTATGTTTTTAGATTTCTGGCCCCTTGATTGGACTTAACCCTCTATTAAGTTTTCCTTTCCTCCATGTGTAAAATGAATATCTCTGTGTTGCAGAAAACAGCATGTTCAGAAGAGGCCATCAACAAGGGTACATTGGTGTCAGGCCAAACAGAAATTTGGTTTCCGGGGTGGATGTCAAATATCTAATATTTCTTCAAGATTCTTGCTTCAGGAGGCACCTGGTTGGCTCTGGTTGAGTGTCTGCCTTTGGCTCAGGGCGTGATCCTGGGGTCCTGGGATTGAGTCCCATATCGGGCTCCTCTTGGGGAGCCTGCTGCTCCCTCTGCCTGTGTCTCTGCCTCTTTCTCTGTGTCTCTTGGGGATAAATAAATAAAATCTTAAAAAAAAAAAAAAAAAAAAAAAAAGAAATTCTTGCTTCAAGAAAAGGGGGCCCACCTCAGAGGGGCCGAAGCTGCTGCTGTGCATTAGCTATGCTGAGGGGAGTCATAAATTTTAGTTGTCAGCGTTTTCCGTGACTTTGTGATGAAGGTAGTATAGCTTTCACGTCATACATGAAATACGTTAGATCCCATCTTTAATGTAGTAACCACAGTTGTTTGCTTGCACTCTTTAAGGAGGCTGGTGGTCAGTGTTGCAATATTCGTGTGAGATTTAGTAAATTTTTCTGTTTTATTCTCAAGAGAAACCATTTGCTCTGAGGCCAAGGCATGTTTGCTTTTCCTCAGCAGTTTCTACAGGCATGCATGTAAAACAGTAAGTAAATGTGTTCCGCTTTGGCGTCTCAACACTGTAAAAGAGCTCACGTTGCCATGGGCGCTTTGATATCATCGTCATCTGTGCTTTCAAAATATGTAGCCGAATTAAAAAGATAGGACTCAGATAAGGAATTAGAGCAGAGAGAAAAAGAAGGAACAGAGTGAAGTCAAGAAGTTTACGAAATGTAATGTATGATTAGAAATCAGTCTTTCCACAGTTGAAAGCTGTTTTAGAGTTGTCTGCTGGCAAATAGACATCTTGAATGACTGCATTGTCCATTGGAAAAGATTATCCTGGCTGTTAAATAGCAATAGTTTCAGGAGGACAGTAGTCCAGTAGGTGGTCATAGGTTCATATTCGAGCCTTTAGCTTTTTCTTGAACAAAGGGATAACTCTGAAGTCAAAAGAGGCATATCCTCAGAGCAACTTCCTCTTTGTCAAAGTTGCAGAGTGCCAAAGCCAGGCCATCCCCTGGGAATTTGTTTGCTCCAGTTCTTCTGAGGAGGTTCACTTGCTTTCTTAGTTTCTAAAACACATCGGGGGGGGGGGGGAGCGGGAGAAAAGTGCTAAAATTCAGTATTTCCTTTAGTTTCTGCCCCCTTGGAGGGTTAGCAAGCCAGACCTCACAAACCCCCAGAGTGAGAGGTGATGAAGGTACATGGTTAGCTCCAGTTTAGGCTGGGAAAAATGAGGTCTCTAGAATGATGACATGCTTTTCAGAAGCTCCATGATAACCCACCAAACAACACTTGCATTCTGTGAAATAATACTAGTATTGGCAGCATCTTGAACTCCAGATACTGCCAGGGGTGCTGGGATGATCCATGAGGCACAGTGACTGGGATTTCTGTACTCTTCACTATATTCTGCTGGAAAATAATTTTCTCCTCTGAATACTAAGAGGGAAAGACTTTCTCTTTTCTATTAATGCACAAAGAAATATGCTTCTGTATCAAAGGTGACCATAAAGAAGAGAAAAAACAATGATGATATGCCTTGCTGGGGGGTGATGCCAGGAGGGCAGCTGTGTCTAAAGTAGAAATGGAAAAAAAAAGAGAGAGAAGAGGGTCTTTTTTTAGATGCCTGTGTCAGTGAGCATGAGCAACAGAAGGGTGGAGTGGGAAAAGCACTTCACTTAGAATCGGGGATCTCAGGTGGTAGGCCCAACTCTGCCAACGAATAAAGTCATTTAATCTTTCCAGCTCTCTGTTTTCTCATCTCTAAATTGAGAGCATCAGAAAAGTTCTCCTATACATCCCTTCCAGTTCTAAAGCTCCATGACTCTATAAGAAATTCACGTCCTGTTCCTAGAGGTCACATAACTCTCTACTAACTCTCTACTTGCATATTTCCATTCCACAGTCAATATAATTTTCATTTTGAATGAAATAAAAGTATATGCTATCGAGCATATATTTGGTTGTATCAGCGTTTTGACTGCCACGGAGTTAAGAGTCACCTCTGGCAGGGAAGTGGGCATTGCGACTTTCTTCCATTCCTGGTTTTGTTCCAAATTATGTATGTTTGGAATTATAAAAGAGTCCCTTAAGAAATTACTGCAGTTATTGCCTTTCTCCACTTATGCACTTCCAGTCTTTTAATAACTGGGAGCCAAAATTCCCTGGCCAGTAGTTTTAATTTGCATTAAAAACAGATTTATTATTTACAGAAGCACAAAGAATTTATGGGACTCAGAGCTGCAGCTCCAGCTTGGATCTCACCTAATCATAGCCATGGAATCAATTAACAGTTCATCTGTGAAATGTGATAAAATCTTATGAGATACATATTGCCCAATAACTGAGAACGAGATGAAAGTATTCTCCATAATAGTAACGGGGCTTCAGGATTTTACAATTACCATTGAAGAGAGCTCCATTAGAAACTCAGTATTCAGGATGGCCACAAAAAACACACTGTGTCTGAACAGATGATAGAGCACCGCGTAGTAAACCTAGCCAGCCATTCCTGCTTTGATTAGTTTCCAACACCCTAGAAGAAGGGGACCATTTATTTAAGTGTTCTTGCTCATGGCAAATGAGCTTGTGAGGCTTTGGGTGGGTGGAGGTTGGGGGCGGGAGACTAAGTGCAGAGCTATAAATTGCTACAAAGCTAGTGCCTCCAAGAAGGGCTGCCTGGGAGGCCCGGTGTGCAATGAGTCTGGTGTGCAATGAGCTTCTGAGGGGTAGGTCAGGGGATTCGGAGTGATGGCTGAGAATCAGCTTTGGGAAACCCAGACCCTTTTCTGACCGATTAGAGATCATCTTTCCAAGATCAAAGACGGTTTTTCATCCAAACCTGGCCCTGCCTTCAGTTCTATCTCCTTTGATACATCGGTGGTTTGCATTCTTGTATCATATCAAGCCTTAAGCTGTAACCTTCTTAGAGATCATATATTCTAAGTCTTACTTCACCCTTGAGAAAATGGAGTCTGGTGCTGAGTGATTGACCCAAGATTACAAAGCCAGCGGATGCCAGAATAAGGATAGAATAGCTCCTTGATTTTTCTAGGAAGCACTCAACAGATTAATCTCTTCCCCGTGGGCCGCCTAACTGACCACTGCTACCGCTGCAGAATCAGTATGTCATCCTTACATGCTCACGCAATCATGACACACAAAATGAAGAGCTGGTAAATGATGTGGATTTGAGGTGGAGAACAAATACAGCGCTTTACTGGCATACCCCCCTGGCATTGGACATGATCATTTTCATACACATAAAATGTGGCCAGGAGTGTCAGGTTGAATTTCTTGGCGAATCGGCTCAAGCAAATAAGGTTTATGAGGCTTGGGATAAGCCACAGTCACTATGACTCTGGGCTCCTGTCTTAGAGAATGAATATGGGAAAAATGCCCCCAGCATCCCCACTCTGAGGGTGTGGACAGTTTCTCACTCCCTACCTCACTCTGATTTGTTTTTTTCCCCCTACCTGTTGCAGTTTTGAAACAACAGTAGGATATTTTGGGATGAAGCCAAAGTCTGGTGAGAAGGAGATCACACCCAACTATGTGTTTATGGTGTGGTACGAGTTCTGCAGTGACTTCAAGACCATCTGGAAGCGGGAGAGTAAAGCTCTATCTAAAGAAAGGTAAGGTTCCAGCAGAGGCATCAGTACCTGTTCAGGAGGCAAGGAACTGCCTCACCAAGGGAGCATATTTCACACGCAGCCGTATTTTCTTTCAGATCAAGTGGACATTGAGGAAAGACTCCTGCCGGGGGGCTCCCGGGGAGATCTGGGGAGATCCAGGGAGGTGTGCTATCCACACTAGCAGATAGCTCCCGTGGTCTGCTAAGTTACATGTTCTTCACCCCTTCCAATTACAAGCCAGTAAATGAAAGGGGAGCAGCGCTAATTTGCAACAGATTGCTTCACTGTGTATTTTCACTTGGGCCGAGGCTAAATGAGGCCGCCTTAGTGTTGTAGACACTACAGACAAATAAAAGTGAATGCTTTTCCCATTAATATACTGAACTTGCATCAAAAGGAAATCTCTGAGACTCAGGCCACACTTAACACAGCGCTGAAGCCCCGCTCTGGATTTACAGCGCCACTTCTGACTCCTCGTATCCTGCTGAGGACATCAAACTGCTTGCCGCTCAGCCTCATTGCAGCCTCCTGAGTTTATTAGCTGGTGGTAGAAGGAAAATCTCGACTCTGAATATAGGAAGAGAGAGAGGGAAAGAGTGTGTGTGTGTGTGTGTGTGTGTGCGTGTTCATTCTGCTTAGAAAGAGACTAAATTGGGCCCTGCTTATCAGAAAGAAAAAAAAAGCATTTTTACTTGACCACTGTTGTGGTCACGTTGCCACCATGCTACGAACGGTGTCCTGCATTTAAACTTCAGAAAGTCTTGCTATATATACTACTGCTGCGGAACAGATGCATGAGAGTGTCATTCAAAGTGGAGTAGGAGGGGATCCCTGGGTGGCTCAGTGGTTTGGCGCCTGCCTTCGGCCCAGGGCTTGATCCTGGAGACCCAGGATCAGGTCCCACATCAGGCTCCCTGAATGGAGCCTGCTTCTCCCTCTGCCTGTGTCTCTGACTCTCTCTCTGTCTCGAATGAATGAATGAATGAATGGATAAATAAATAAATAAATATTTAAAAAAAAACAAAGTGGAGTAGGAGGAGGCAAAGATTTCTACAAATTAAGGGAAATCGTTTATCTAATTACAGCATCCATATCTCACTTAAACATTGAGACCTGGAATTCCATAACTGAGTATTTTTTTCTTTGTAATCAGAGAAGAGACATGTACATAATATATCTATACACACACACGCACACACACACACGTACAATCACTAATATGTTTTGCCATACAAAGCTATTTTTAAAGGGATCAGGGTTTAGAGATTTTTGACTCTGTATTACTGACTCTAAATATTTTCTCAGAGAACTTTTTCAAAAGACTGCTTTCTTTCTGAGGCAAAGACCTTTAAAAATGCTTATCAGCATCTCTCTCCACCATGACTTCTTTGAAAACCTGGGGATTAAAGTGAGTATATCTATTATATAGACAAAGGGAAGCAAAGAAATAGTTGTGACATTGGTGAGAAAATAGATTATTAATGTGGAGGGGAAAAAAAACCCTAAAATTCTTGGCACCCGACTTCTTGGTCTTGCCCCACAGTTGCTTATTTGGCCTTTGCAGCTAACCTATGCTCCTATGAAACAGATGCTGCTCTGTTAGCCCCGTAGGAAAGTGGCAGGACCAAGTTCCTGGCCCTGTCATGGGGGGCAGCGCTCCAGGCAGCTCTCCGAACCCACACCTGACAGCCACACAATCCAGCAGCGTGTGCTGAATGGACAGCCTGTACTTAGGATCTTGTGCCTCAGATTTTGAACGGAATTCGGACACATGGGGGGCTCAGTGGTTAAACATCTGCCCTCAGTTCAGGTCATGATCCCAGGGTGCTGGGATCGAGTCCTGCCAATGGGCTCCCTGCTCTGCGGGGAGCCTGCTTCTTCCTCTCCTTCTGCTCCTGCTCTCTCACTCTCTCTCAAATAAGTAAATAGAATCTATTTTTAAAAAAAAGATTTTGAGCATAATCCTTAGCTAATTTGTCTTTATAGTGGAGCCCTAAAAAAATGGTCAAAAAAAAAAAGGGAGAGAGAGAGTAATTAATCGCTTTTTATTTTCATAATCTGGATGAGAAGAGGAAAGCTGACAGGATTCTGCTTAATGCATGCTGCCCAGGGTGGGTGAAGATGGACATGAGTGGGCCTTACAGCCCCAGGACTGTGGAGGAGGGAGCTGAGACCCCTGTCTACTTGGCTCTCTCCTGCCTCCAGATGCTACTGAGCACCATGGCCAGCTAGTCCATGACAAAGTCGTCCTAAACTGGTGAATATCTGCTTTGGTGCTCAAAGCTTAATAAATGTTTTTGGACTGAATGAATGAAAAAAAATTTTTTTTGAAAAAAATTTGAAATATTGAACTGTTGAAATATTGAACTGTAGTCCAAATTAAGGAGTTTCCCCCCATCACAGAAGTTAGAGCAAATTCACTGTGAGTCTGAAGTGGCAGGGGGGATCCACCCGTCCTCAAAGTTCCTTTCCCTCCTGGCCACCGCATGTCCAGCACTGCTTCCTGGGTGCAGCTGGTGAATTGCCTGCTTCACACTCTGTAAACCAACACCTTCCAAGGGTCATGACTTCACAGGACCCTTCTCAGTCCTCCCCATTTAGCGATTGCAGGGGTCTCTCCATTCCAGCCATCCTTTTGCAAGATGGATCACCAAGGTTGCCAACCTAGAAAAACATCTCTGAAGTTAGTGACAGCTCATAAAATATTTTTGGAAGCAATTTGTTTACAGAAATCTATTTGTTAAGAAATGTTAGCACATTATATATATGACTGTTCATCTGGTTATACAAACGGATTCATATCCAGTGTTTTCTTGTGATGTGAGGATTTTTTTTTCATCTCTACCTGCTAAGGATTTTAGCTTTTAAATTGTTGGAATCACATGTATCATTATGCTAAAATAAGCAAATTAACTTGAATTCTTCTAGTAGAATTACATGGGAAACAGCATGATCGCTTTGTCTTGAAATCATGGTCAATATTATTATTTTTTTATTACACTTTTCCAAGAAATCCCAATAAGACTAAATATCAGGAGGTAACATCACATAATACAAAGACATCTTCAAAAGGAAATTCAAAACCAAAATGAAAACCTGACAGCTTACAATTATTAGGGGGAAAAAAACCTATAGTTTGGAATTCCATCAAAAGAAAACCACCTGTTTGATTTTTAAATATATTTAAAGGCCAATTAAAATCCCAAAAATCATTGAGATGAATTAAGCAGAAATAATAATATTTTCGAAGGTGTAAATTCACTTCCAAATGAAATGTTGATGACCACTTTAGGCCAACTTGTAATCAGTTCTTGGGGGTGGAGAATATTTACTCTTGTTCTGTTTAATGTGGTTTCCATCGATATACATTAGCTTGATGCAAAATCGAAATGGATGCAGCTTCATAACAGGATTGCCCTTCATAAAACCCAGAATAATATCGAAACACACAAATGACTGTACAGAAACACTGGATGTTTCTGTACCTTGTAAGCAAATAATAAATGGTACCATCAAGTTTGTGTCAGGATACAATTCTGTTTTTGAGTAGAGGAGACATAATATTTCACTAGGGATATGACTTATCTGCAGATAAGTAGATCAATAGAAGAGCAAACTACTATATGATGGTATAGTAATGTCATTAGATTGTCGTTGTCATTTAAACCAATATTAGGCAAATTAGCAACTTCTTTTTCATCCAGGCACAAATCCAGAATGCCCCACTCCCTAGGCCTTCAGTTGGTGGCCCACCCAGTCCTCATGCTGTCCCAAATTCTGGAACTTATCCCTGCAGTAAAGTGTACCAGGCCCCTCTTTTACCCCTTCTGATTACAGGCAGTGCTCAGTAGTGCAAAAAAGAGCCCTAGATAGAGCATTGAAAATCAGGGGATCCCTGGGTGGCGCAGCGGTTTGGCGCCTGCCTTTGGCCCAGGGCGCGATCCTGGAGACCCGGGATCGAATCCCACGTCGGGCTCCCTGCATGGAGCCTGCTTCTCCCTCTGCCTATGTCTCTGCCTCTCTCTCTCTCTGTGTGTGACTATCATGAATAAATAAATAAAATCTTTAAAAAAAAAAAAAAAAAAGAAAATCAGCATTTTTACGCCAATAATTTGCTATGTGATCTTGGGCCAGTTGCTTTTTGTCTGAGGGACACAATTGTCACATTTGTTAAATATACATATTGGGATGCTCTCTTCTAGCTAGAAATCTCTAATGAATCTAGAAACTACTTGTCTAATATTCTGAGAAACAATGTGTTCCATTTCCGAGAAAATGCCTCCCACCCTTGCCCTTCAGCTCATTAGGGACTGTACTGGAAGACATTTCTAGCCAAGGTGTGGGGGTGAGCTGGGGAGAGATTTGGGGGCAGGGAGAATTTTCCTTGCCCTCTTGGTTGGCAAATGTACGTAGCCAACTTGCCTCGTGCCCTGAGCTCTTCCCCTACAATAGTAATATTGGTCTGGGAGACACCATATTTTTAAAAAGTGTGCACAGAAAAATGTTTTCCTCTGCTCATGTGTATCTAACATTGCATTTGGTGGATTATTACGTTCATCAAAATTTTTACTCTCAGAGGCAGCTTTGCCTCATTTTACCTTTTCATGGACTTTTGTGTTTGTGCCTCCTGATATCCAAACGCTCAATGAATTTTTTAGCACATATTTCTTCCACCTAGTAAATCAACAGATTATCCAAGTATATGCATCATTACAAGGAGGTAACCTAATTTTTGCTACTTTTATTGACTACTCTCTACTCATTTTCTGATTTTTCTTTTTATTTTTTCTTTTTAGTTACTCTGGGATATAGGACCCTTTCTTATGAAATGTTTTACTACTTAGAATATCTTAAGACTGTTCCCCACACATGCACACACAGGAGCCACAAACCACTATGACCCACAAAAAGAGCTATGAATTTGCAAAAGGTAAAGAAGCCTCGGGGGATTCATGACTACAGGAATAAACTCTTGGCAAATAATTCGCTCTGAGCCAAAGCAAACTTTAAAAGTGCTGTTTAAAAAAACACATAATCGGTAAGTAATGAGTGAATAAGGAGTTTGGTGAATTTTATGAAAAATGCAAATAAATCTCATTATACACATAGCTATAATTTACACTATGAGGGAATGGGTGATCACTTTCTAATTTTTAGTTCAGCTGAATACCAACAGGGTTTCTGTCCTAAGTATATTACTTGCAGCTATTATGGTTAATTATGCAATTGCCATACTCTTAACAGCAGATGGTTCAGAGCTGTTGTGGGCTTATCCCAAAAGCTGTCCTCACAGCGCTCTGCTGCTCAGGTCACTTTAGGCCTAGGAGTTGGAAACTTAGAGAGGCCGTCCCTCAGCCCACAAAGGAGCCATTGGTCTCAGCATAGATGTTGCAGAAATTCTTCTCTTTATATGATAGTTTTTCCTGGAAAAAGTTCCATAACCTAAAATTTTTATTTATAGAATTATGCTTTCCTACTGACATGCATACTTAGTCGTTACAGTAGTAACTTGTAACAAGTTAACTTTCTCTTCCCTAGCCCTCTGTTGTATGGTCAGATGGTTTATGTACACTTACCTGCTAAGAAGCTTCATATTTTGAAGGACTTCTTTAATAATACAAATAATCACCCCCTAATAAACTGGCAAAATTTTGAATTTTTCTAAGTCATATTTGAAGATAGTTCTGTACAAATACACAAATAGTAAATGTTCCAGTGAGCTGACTTATAAACAGAACTGTCGTAACCATGAAGAATAAAAGCTGCTTATTTCCCAAGTGGTAAATTTAAAACTATTTCTGCAGAACATTCCATGAATAAGGAGAGGAGGAGGGTGGTAGACTTAGAAATGGTAACAAGTATGGGAGCATTGATTTGAAAAAAAATGAAAACACTCTTTTGACCCTCTGCCCTCTAGAAAACTATAATTTCATTTCTTTCTTTTCCCCTATAGCTAATTAAAGGAAAAGGTTTTGTTCATTTTCTTACTTTTTTTTTACTTGTTGGCACATGTTCACTTTTTCCTATATCAATAGGGATAAAGCCTCAGCTCCCATAGCAAAGGACAAAACCACTGTTGCTTGAATAAGGAAAATTTATTTTCCTTTTGCATAAAAATCTTTGAAGGCAACCACTCCTCCTCCATCTCTTTCATTAGCTCCTCATTTTCTTTTCTTCCTCAAGAGCAAACCTTTCCCAAGATCCAGATGTCAGTGTTCCTCTTTTCTGCTTGATCCCCTCTCCCCAGCTAGCCCCAACTAGTTTCATACCTTCCTCTCCTAGCTCTGCCAACCCCTCCTACATCTTCTGTCCCAGAACCAAGCCCTGTGTTCCCTGTCCTGGACCGAAATCTCCTGCTGAACACTAACCATTCCCACAGGATGCTCAGCCTTCATCTGCAATTCAGTAAGTCCCTTCTCGTACCTGAGGCCTGCTCTTCTTGGGTTCCCAATCCTTTGCCTCTCTCACTATCCTCCTAGCAGCTGAAGGCAGGCTGCAAGCCTGAATCATCCTCACTCCATGAGATCATTTTCCACCTATTGCTGACCTCTTGGTTTTGCCTCCTCAGTGGTTATTCTTCTGTACCTTGTTTTCACAGTGGCTCTGCCCCCGTTCAGGATCTCAGGTCTCACCTAGACTATTGGAACACCCTTCTCTTCTATGTGTTTCCTGTTTCCTCCCTAATGTCCCTTAATATTATGTCCAATTCTCTTCCTAAAATAGAAGTTAGATCATATATATTTCTTTAAACAGATCCTATGGTTTTCTATTACTGACAAATTAAAGGTAAGAGAATTGGCCATGATAGGCATTGATATTCATAAACTCATTGTGTCCTTACAACAACCTTGAGAAGAGGGCGTATTTCTATTCTGTACAGAAGCACAGAAGAGAGAGAATTAATTGCCAGCATCACAGTTATACTAGAAAGCAACAGAATGGGGATGAAAGATGGAGGTCCTCTTTGATCCTAAAGCTTGTGCTCTTTTTAAAAAAAAAAAAAAGATTGATTGATTGATTGATTTTAGAAAGAGAGAGCAGGAGGGAGGGGCAGTGGCAGAGGGAGAGAATCTCAGACTCTCTGCTAAGGGCACAGCTTGACATGGGGCTCAATCTCACCACCCTGAAATCATGACCTGAGCCAAAATCAAGAGTTGTATGATTTTGAGCCACTTGGGTGCCCCAAGCTTGAGCTCTTTCAGGTATGCCATATTCTCTTTAATACTAGAGCATGAGCCTTCAGCAACTTGTTCTTAATTCACCTTCCAACCTCATTTCCTGCGTACCCACCCTGATGATTGACTGTTCCTCATATGTGCACATTCTTGCCTTGTGTTCTCATTGGATAATTTCTTTACACTGTATTGTCCCCAGTTATTTCCTCTTGGTTTAAAAATTTAGTCATTTGTTAAGGGCTACCTCCAAAACCAGCCTTTCTAGAAAGCTTCTGAAATGTCTCTCAGTAGAAAAACTACCACTTCCTCTCATCTCTTACCCTGTTTTGTTTTGTTTTTGTTTTTTAACATCATTTAGAATTTAATTCATTCCAACTTGTTACTTTAGCAGTTTCTGTGTCTTTTCCCACTTCTAGACCATAAACCCATTGCTTGTATGTATTCTTTGGTACATTCTCCAGCACAGAGCCTAATAATTGTTTATTGACATAGAAGGGACTTTACAACATAGTACAATGTGATAGTAAGTGAGCATTGAAGATTTGGGATGGTGTAAGAATTTGGGGGAGGAAGTGATGCCAGAGAAATGTGGAAATTAGGGAGGACTTTAGGAAGATGTCAGGACCACACTGAGCAGAAATTTGTAGAGGGGATTCAGAAGCCAGTGGAAGAATGTTGCAGATCCGCTGTCCTAAATCTGCTAGGTCCTTCAAATCACCTGGAGAACTTTGTAAAAAAGCAAATAGATATACTACATCAGAATCCCAGTGGGGTGGAGCCCAGCAATCTACAGTTTTAGGGAGCTCCCCAGAATGAGAGCAGAGCAGAAACCCATTCTCTATTTGGTTGCCCCAATCAATGTCATCCCTTACATAAATATATGCAGTGAGCTTTGGAAGAGGGAGAGAGAAGGACTGCTCCCTTATTGGGTTCTATGTTGATTTTTACTATGTTCAGCCAAGTTCAGAAACTGCTAGACTTAGATGATCTTGAAGGTATATTCCAAGCCTGAAATCCTGTGATTTTAGGTAGAAAATGAGCTGGGCTTTGACAGAGCAGATGAATTAAGCTGCTTAGAGAGGAAAGGGATAAGGACATTCTCAGAAGGAGCATGACAAAGGCCTGGACTTCAGTCTCATTGACCATTTTGAAGGAATCACATAGCATGATTTCTGGGGCCAGCCTAAAGTGCCATCTTTTCTGTGTGTCCTCTGGGTACTCAGTCCACCTCTGCCTCTCATGTATGTGCACTTTGCATTCCCATAATGCAGATTCATAGCACATAATCAGCTTCATTTAAACACGTACTCTTAAAATACCTATTACATCTTTAATGCTGTGCAAGTTATGAGACCCTATTCTGAAAGGATTTGATCTACGGATTACATGTTGCCTCCTTCATGAAGTATTCCCCAATCTCTGAGTTATCTTTTTTCTACAACTCTGGGCCGGGGGGGAGGGTCACCATCCCTTCAATTTTGGCATTAGTGACTTCTTTTTCATTCATTTATAGATACTTTCTCCCTTAAATAAATTGTGAGCCCTAGAAGACAAGGGCAATGTCTCAGGCTTCTTTTTTTTCTCTCTAGCACCTTGTATTTCCTTATACATAGTAGGTGCTCAACTAATATCCATTAAACAAATAAGCAATCCCTGTGTTTTCTTTGCCATGTTGAAATTGATTACAGGATTTGCTGTCTGCTATTGGTAGATGAGATATCTTATTTATTTGGATTTTGGTAATAGAATGCCCCAAATATATATACCAGATGGGTTGCTTTTGCCCAAGCATCTCAAATCTTAGTAGCTTTGTTAAAGAGGATAGATATGTTCAGAACAAGAAAGATTAGTTAATGGGGTAAGACAATCACCTTCTCTGTTCTTGACTATATTACTTTCAATTTATCTTTAAAAAAAAAAAAAAAGCTGGAAAAAACAAGGAAGTGAAGATCCTTGGGGTTCATGGTTGTGCCAAGCCTCCAACCTTTTGGAGCTCTAATAAGAACCTGAGAGAGCATCTGTCTGCACTCTTTTTCCCTGGCTTGGCAGACAGCAATGGAAACCCACAGTAAATCTCCTTCATTCAGCTAGAATCTATCTAAATTGCTTATCCATGGGACTCCTGACAGCTCTTGCCTTGGGCATAGAATAGATGGAATAGGGGGCCTGCCTGGCTAGGATGATTTGAGGAGCGCCAGAACAGCTACCTGCTGCACACAATCTTCCCGTTTCGTCACCCTTTTTATTTCAGCCACTGGTGCAAACAGGCTCCAATCAGTTCTAGTTTTTGGTGAGATTTGGTTGGTAGTATAGGTTCCAAAACCAAAAGCAGGGGAGTTGGCATCTACAAGCACCTGCATGTCTTCATTATCAGGATTGGAAAGGTCTTCCAAAGACTAACTGTGCATTGCAATTAAACTTGCAGATTTATGACACAGAGTTGGCTTTGATTTGCAAGCTGTCTCCCAAATGCCCCTCCCTGAACAAGGAAACACAGTGCTGTTACCTTTCACTCTGCACCTACATTGCTGGGGTGGCTCAGGGTGCTTCCTCGACCAAGTGCAGAGTGATGGGCTTTAACTGCTCATGCATTCCAGGGCAAGTCCAGAGACCCCCCCACACACACACTTCCACTCCCCTGTGGCCTGGGGGAGAAGCTCTGCAAACGGAAGCAGCCTTTGTTCTTCAATTAATCATTTGAAGTCAGAGTATGTTTGGGTACTACAAGTGATAGCCCACAAACACTGAAGTGGCTGATTCTGTAGCTGGTGAAATGCAGTCTCTAAGAGGACTTCCTTCATTGTAAGTAAAAAATATCTTAGGAATGAGGTAGGGAAAAATTGTCAAACTTAGGAAGGAGAACTGATGGGCTAATTTATCATAGGATAACTTTTAGAGACTAAATTCTAATATGTAAGGAGCTCAGTCTTTTGAGTCAAAGACCTGTACTACTTTCCGGCTGGTCTGTCTTACCACGGCCACTGGTAAGACTGACCTGAGGAGCCTGGGGGTGAAGGGATAGTCAGGGTCAAAGGTCAGACTCTGAAGAAAGAATGGGCATAGAAAAGTGTGTTGGCCTCCCTGAGATAAATGATTTTGGGGTTACCCATTATTTCCTACCGTCTATTGCTTTCTTCTCTGAGTTTTATTTTCTTACCCTTTGGAAGCATTCCACATACACTAGTCAATAGTGTTTTCATCAGCTGCTGCGGTGAGGAAGAAATTTCCCTTTGCACTGACGAGTTAATGAGTTTGGTCTTGGTGTTGTTTGTTTTTTACTTCAAGAGTGAAGAGTGACTACTTATTTCATTGACTTTCATAAATATTATCCATGTGTGATAATTATACCAAGAATTCAGTAATACCTAGTAAGGGAGTATTGTCAAAGTGGCAAGAAATGAGAGCGAGCTTTCCACAGCCCCTGGCAGGTCTCCACGATTACACTTACTTATTGAGAACCAAAGCTGGACATTAGCCCCTTTCCCCCAGGTTGTTGAGAAACCATGTGAGGACAGTACTTTTTTAGAGACTTGAGGAATATCAGAATATCAAAAGACTTGCACAAACTCCACAGAGTACACAGAGCCTGACTTCTGATTCTATTAGGCTATTAGGCACTGACTGGAAGGCTAGCCTGATAGGATAGCTGTGTCCTTCTATAAGCACATTAAAAACAACCCCTGTGATGTTAATGCTGACTATCCTGCAGGGAATCCTTATGAGGAAAATACCAGGATGTTGCCTTCTCCATCCAAAGTGCCATAAGTTATGTGGTATTGGCTTTCTTAAGCAACAAAGCCATTTCCACACCTCCCTCAAAGACCATGTAGTATTCTTTGTTCCTTGGCCTGATGCTGCTTTGTTCAAGACAAGGAGATCATGGCACAGGAGTATACAGCCAGTTGGTATTTCATCTTTGTCCCTTCTTACACCCTTTCCCTGACTTTTTCTCCTGAAGAGAGACCATAAAAATATCATCACTTGGTTATAGAAAAAGCTGTTCCTAATGATGATTGGAAAAACCAACCCACATTGGGTAGCCAGACTGGCAAGTTATTTATCTTATAAGTGTGATCGTCAGTAGTTGCCAACACCTACCTTCTCCATCCCACAAAACTTTATCCACCATTCAGAGGGCCCTAGGCCAGAATATACTAGGCCATTGAAAAAGGCATGTTTTTCTCACGTTCCTTCATTGATCATGTCCTTCCGTGTATTTCAGGATAGCCACCAGAATGAAGAGTTCTTAAATATGATAGAGTCTGGTTCACATGGCCTTAAATTTTCAGACAAGTCTAGTGAGATAATAGTTTGGACCTTCAGCTTTTATTAATCCTGCATTTTGGGAACTCAACTTGAGTGTTCCCTATGCTATGCTGATTCAGAGGCCCATTTCTATATACATTGGTGCATGGAACATGCCTTGTTACCTTTCTGGACTATTTTGACCTTCTGTCTCTAGTGATGAGTGATATTAGGTCTTTCTTGAACAGGTTCACATTACAGCTGGTCAGATTTTGTGCTTTTACCAACTTGAATTTCATGAACTGTATTCCCTGCAATGCTTTTTTTTTTTTTTCTTTGCCTTTATCTACCAATGTTTCTAATGCTATTGCCTTTGAATGTATTCAGTGAAGGTGCATGCTTGGTCTGGTCATGTTATAATTGGTGTTTTGGGTCCCACAGTACAGGATAGCTAACAGAGCTTCCTCTTTGAAGCTCCTGGCACTATAGGCAGAAACTCTGCTTCCATACCCCTGAAGTCACTTGCTTGGTCCTATTATCTATACTTCAAAAGCAAGTGACTTATTGACTATGCCCTGGTGATATTACTAGATTATATATTTTGATTTGCTGATATGAATTGGTCACTGTCATTTAAGAGAACTTCTAACTATCACCAATACATATTTAAAACAGAATGATATTTTGTGGGGGCCATTTATTTACTCTTTTGTCTTCATTTTCTAAAAGACTTTATATTTTTAGCATAGTTTTAGATTTACAGCAAAATTGAGAGATGTACAGAGATTTTCCGTATGCCCTTTGTTCCTCCCCAGCCATACATAGTCCCCCATAATCAACATCACTCATCAGAATGACACTTTCCTTTTAATCAGTTTTTTTTTAACTAAAGATTTCCCATTGTAATCCAAAAGAAATCAGTGATAACAGTCAAATCATGTAAATTTTAACCTGTATTTAAGCAAAGTCATCAATTTTTTAAAGCCTTTATTTTTTAGAAGACTTTTAGGTTCACAGCAAAAGTGGAAGTGCAGAGATTTCGCACATCTCCCTGCATCCACACATATACAGCCTCTCCCATTATCAGTGTTCCTCATTAGAGGGTCCATTTTTTACAACTGATGAATCTGCATTTACACATTATAATTACCCAGAGTCCATTGTTTACTATTGGGTCCACCGTTGGTTTACTTTCTATGGATTTGGATAACTGTATAATGACATATCCATCATTATATCATACAGAGTATTTTCACTGCCCTAAAAATCTTCTATGTTCCATCTCTTCATCCTTCCCCCTCCCCACCCCTGGCAACCACTGAGCCTTTACTGTCTCTATAGTTTTGCTTTTCCAGAACATTTACTCATTTTTTAAAGATTTATTTGTTTGAGAGAGAGAAAGAGCATGAGTGGGAGGAGCAGAGGAAGGAGAGAGAGACTCAAGCAGACTGCACAATGAGCATGAAGCCCAATGCAGGGCTCAATCCCACAACCCTGAGATCATGACCTGAGCTAAAATCAAGAATTGGATGCTTAACCAACTGTGCCACCCAGGCACCCCAACATTTATTCATTTTTAAACACGAAAATTAACCCCATTGTTTAGAGTATACACCACAACCTGAACCATTATGAGATCAATTATATTGAGATACCAATTAATTGCTTGCATGACTTTTTTAGTTAAAAATATGACCTACCCCAAAAAAACAAATAATCCAGTTTAAAAAAAGGGCAGAAGATATGAATAGATATTTTCCCTAAGAAGACCTACAGATGGCTAATAGACAGATGGAAAGATGCTCAATGTCACTCATCAGGGAAATAAAAATCAAAACTATAATGAGATATCACTTCACACCTATCAGAGTAGCTAAAATTAACAACACAGGAAACAGCAAGTATCAGTGAGGGTGAGGAGAAAGGGGAACCCTTCTACACTATTGCTGATGGGAATGCAAACTGGTTCAGACACTCTGGAGAACAGTATGGAAGGTCCTCAAAAAGTTAAAAAAGAAAAGTATCCTACAATCCATCAATTGCACTACTAGGTATTTACCCAAAGGAAACAAAAATGCTGATTTGAAGTATATCTCAACCCGATGTTTATAGCAGAATTATCAACAATAGCCAGACCATGGAAAGAGCCCAAGTGTCCAACAACTGATGAATAGATAAAGATGTGGACTATTACTCAGCCAAAATAAAAGAAAAAAAAAAAGAATGAAATCTTACCATTTGCAACGTTGATCGAGCTGGAGAGTATTATGCTAAGCGAAATAAGTTGGCCAGAGAAAGACAAATACCACATGATTTCACTTCTATGTGGAATTTAAGAAACAAAACAAATGAACATGAGGTGAAAAAAGAGAGGCAAATCAAGAAACAGACCCTTAACTATAGAGAACAAACTGATGGTTACCAGAGGGGAGGTGAGAGGAGAAATGGGTTAAATGGGTGATAGGGATTACAGAGGGCACTTATGATGAGCACTGGGTGTTGTATGTAGGTGACAAATCACTAAATTCTACACTTGAAACTGAAAAATAAGATAATAAAATTATCTCTTTTTTAAAAGAATTCATTCATGAGAGACACAGAGAGAGAGGCAGAGACATAGGCAGAGGTAGAAGCAGGCTCTATGCAGGGAGCCCGATGTGGGACTGGATGACCTAAGCCAAAGGCAGATGCTCAACCGCTGAGCCACCCAGGCATCCCGATAATAAAATCATCTTTCAAATAAAAAGAAAAGTATGTGTATATATGTATATATGTATGTGTATATATACATACACATACACACACATATATTTATATATACACACACACTCCTAACCTCATACTTTTTATTCAAAAGATGATAAGTTGACAGTCTTATTACAATTCAGTTATTTGGAATGGGAAAGAAAGAAAAAGGGAAAGAGCAGATGATTTAAAACATACACACACATACAAATACCCCAAACAAAACAATAGAACATTAATTGCAGTCACAGAATTAAACTGGGAGGAACATTAGGCAGAGTGTAATCAGATGGATCCATTTCATTTTCATTTTAGGGTTATTAAAAATTAAAAGAACACAAATCTAAATTGGAGAGCAGAATAGAACTGAAATCAGGAGGATCAAGCAAAATTCCAAGCAAGATCTTAAAAAAAAAAAAAAAAAAAAAAGAACCATAATGAAATGTGAGATAACTCCTGAGTGTATGAGAGAGAAGTGAGTGGGTGGCCCAGTGGGCTCTTATGCTTCCCCACAGTTTAGCTCATCTGGATCTTTCTCCACAGTTCTTGTCTGTATTTGTCAGTTACTGTTGATCTCACCACCTTAGAACATGTCTGGAAGGTAACAAGCAGGGGAGAGTGCTAGAACTGGCCATGTTTTGATTTTTAAAGAGTTGATATTTTATTAGAGCCCCAAAGCTGGAATCTGGTATCTGGCATCTGGCTATCACAAGAATCATCCTTATAAGAGGCATTGTCCTCTTACTCTGTTGTCCAGCTCCGAGATGTCCCTGGACAGTTCTTTAGGAAGAAGACTTCTATTGGCTCTCATTCTCCTGGAGACAAAGGTGTTTTTTTTTTTCTTCCCCTGCCCCGCCACCCACCAGAGATTTTGATGGGTTCCGTTGAAGCCCATACACTGGAATTTTCCAACTTTTTTAGACAGAGCTCTTTTTGTCCCATTGAAGGCATACACGAAACTCCAATATACAAAACAGAAAAAAATGAAGTTTTTCTAGCTGAAGCAGAGTTGCAGATGTTGGGATCTAGAGGATCCCCTAACCCTTCCTCCTCTCCCTGAGGCACCTTTGCTGAATGCTAAGGCTCTTTGGAAGACAATTTGAAAACATTGCTCTGAAGTATTGGTTTTCCCATAGTGACCAGGAATATAAAACACCCTGAACAGTCTAACTACCCCACCTCCAAGATATTGCACTTGGCTCTTGATTGGCAGATGTGCTCAATTCCGATGGTCACAAAATAAAAGCACTTCTCGCATTCTACACTTCATGATAATTTCAATATTTTCTGCCTTGTATTCTATGAACCAATGAAATGCTAGATATCAAAAAAATAAAGACATTGTCCTCCTTCAGTCTTATGGATCGCTGGGTTCTGACTTGGTCTGATTTCGCTGTGGGCATATAAACCAGCCTATAGAGACCCCCACGTATCTCAGTTTTAAACTCTCCCAGAAAAGGAGTTTGCAATAGTGGGGAACCCAAGGCAGTGAATGGAAAGGCATGCCACTCTTTATTGCAGTTCACATAGCTGCCTTGTGACCCTAGATCTCTGATGGGTTAAAAAGAAGAAGAAGGTGAAGAAGAATTAGAAGTATAATGTTGTAGATTATCCATCTCTTGTCAGTGCTAGGAGGCAATGATGTTGTATGACACTTCTACGTTCTAAGCAGAAGCAGATCCCCTCCCCAGATAGTTCTAATATGAAACCAAGGTTGCAGATCACATCTATAGCATAAGGACTAAGCAGGAGCATCAGAAGACACATGTCCCAGTCCCATCTCATACTTGCATTTTTCCTCAAGTATTTTTTGGCAGCATTTGAAATTTACCAGGATCTTTAATAACTCTCAAGGGCTTCTTTGTAATGAGAAAGAAGAAAAGATAGAGGTTTTATTTTTTTAATATTTTATTTAAATTCAATTAGCCAACATAGAGTACATCATTAGTTTCAGATGTAGTGTTTAATCATTTATCATTTGTGTATAACACCCAGTGCTCACCACATCACGTGCCCTCCTTAATGCCTATCACTCAATTATCCCATCCCCTCCACACCCCTCCCCTCCAGCAACTCTGAGTTTATTTCCTTTAGTTAAGAGTCTCATGGTTTTTCTCCCTCTCTGATGACTTAGGTAGGAGTTTTAATAGTCCATTTTACTGAGGCATTTATGAGTTGAGAATAGTTATTTTCTTTCTCTAAACTTACTTGTATTTTCTCCTTATTTCAGGTTTGTTTTTTGTTTTTTTTGTTTGTTTGTTTGTTTGTTTTTTGTTTTTATTTTGGTGGTGGGGTGGTGCCGTGGAACTTCGAAATCAAGCCTAGGTATTTGCCTATGAGTAATCATGAGCAACTGTGATTTTTCTAGAGTAAATATTTAGACCAGAAACAACAATAACCAACATCTAGGCTAGAACCAAAAATAAGTCCATACACAATAGAGCAGGGGTGTGGGTGTTGAGCACACACAGTGAGTGAGCAGGTATGTGGCTACCAACTATCTAATCAGTTCTCTTTAGCTAAGGCAGCAAAGTTCTTACCTCCTAAGTGAGAGAAGTAAAGTCCAGACTCAAAAAAAGTTTTATTAAGCTCTCTAAGCCTTAGTCTTCTTTTGGGCAATGTCACGTGGATACTTTTAGGAATCCTGGAATGTATACATAAGTTGACATGTATAAATATTTAGCACATTTGGGTGGCCTTGAACACCCTTTCTTTTTGCTTATTCAGGAGTCAATCAGCTAATCAGTAAGCAGAACTAGATTTTTCAACATTTTTACACCCCCACCCCCACCCCAAGATAAATGTAAAGGCTAATTATTCTGTAATTCTGGGTATTTACTAAACATTTAGACTTGTTGAAAGTGGGAGAGGGGGCACTACCAATGCATATCATTCATTTGTCACGTTAGGTATTTGCTAACAACTGACTTGTTTATGGCACAGCGCTTGATGTAGGAAGGGGAGGAAACCCAGATATGCACAAGGCATTATCATTGTCCTCAAGTGGTTCCCGTGGTTTAAGGGAAATCAGACATCTAGATAGTCCTAAAATGAAAAGCCCTAAGTGCCTGAAGAGAGATGCAAAGTGCTCTTTCACTTGAGAAAATAGCAGTTACTTCTGGCTAAGAGAGATGAAGGAAGCTTTCATGCCTTTGGCACTTAAGCCAAGAGCTGAATAATGGGAAGACTCTAAACTCATGAAAATGAGTGAGAAAGTCATCGAGGGCAACATGCCGAGATGAGAAAAGCCTTGGTGCAAGGAGCAGCAAGTTGTTTGCCTGGGACAGGAGCACATGAGTGAGGGGAAGGGAAGGGATATTTGATAAGTAATCATACACAATATGTTCTGTACTGTTCACAGCAGTGGTGTTAAGTAGGTGTGGTATTATTCCCCCTTTCAAACAGTTGAGACTCCAAGGGTTAAGTAATTTGTCCAAGGACAATATCAAACCAGATGCATGTCTAAAAACATAAGCTAGGGGTATCTGGGGGGCTCAGTGGTTGAGCGTCTGCCTTTGGCTCAGGGTGTGATCCCGGGGTCCTGGGATCAAGTCCTGCATCAGGCTCCCCGCAGGGAGCCTGCTTCTCCTTCTGCCTGTTCTCTGTGTCTCTCATGGATAAATAAATAAATAAAATCTTTAAAAAAGAAAAGAAAATGTAAGCTAGATAAGTAAGCAAAGTTTAGAACAGGGGGACCTTTGATTGCCAGTGTGGGGACTTTGAATCCTATACAGTAGTTCAAGGATTAGCAAACTTTGGCCTGTGAGCCAAATTTAGCTCACTACCAGTTTTTGTAAATGAAGTTTGTTAGAACACAGCATTGCACTGCTCTTGATTCATGTTTTTTTGTTTTGTTTTGTTTTTATAATTCCTTCCACACCTCAACAGCAGAATTGAGTAACCGCAGAGATCAGATACCCAAAAGGGGAGAAGGAATGGGGGGATGGACAAAATGGGTGAATGGGTGTAGGAGATAGACTTCCAATTATGAAGTGAATAGGTTATCGGAATAAAAGGCACAGCATCAGGAATATATATATGCTTTGCGATAGCATCCTCTGATGACGGATGGTAGCTACACTTGCTGGGAGTACAGCATGATGTATACTCTGTACAGTATATGTGTCCATACATAGAGATATTGAAGCACTGTTGTACACCTGAAATTCATGTACCATTGTGCTTCAACTATATCTAATAAATAACAAAAAAATACTTAGGAAAAAATTATAGGAAATCAGTATTAATTCCCATTCCTGGGACGCCTGGGTGGCTCAGCAGTTGAGTGTCTGTCTGCCTTAGGCTCAGGATGTGACATCCTGGCAGGTCCTTGTGGGGAGCCTGCTTCTCCCTCTGCTTATGTCTCTGCCTCTCTCTCTGAGTATCTCTCATGAATAAATAAATTAAATCTTTGAAAAAAAAATCCCATTCCCAATCTTTCAGCTATTGGAAAAAGATCTAACTGATCTACATTATTTTCCCTTTTATAGATCAACTTTAAAACTGGATGGACTATATTTTTAAGACAATATACCCTTACCATCAACAACTTGATGACATTTATATATCTTAAATATATAGCTTGTATAGCCCAAATGATCCATCTTGGAATTGTCTGTGATATCACTGCAATTCAGATATTAAAGAAAAAATATCTTGTCCTACAAAAAAGACATTTAGAATATTTACTATTTGGCCCATTGCAGAAAACCTTTGCTAACCCCAGCTCTAGTTGATTGAGAATCACTACGAGTAACATGGAAGTACAAGGTGAAGCAGTGAGTGCTGATATGGAGCTATAGCAAGTCACCCAAAAGAGCCAGCTAAGATCATTAATAAAGGTGGCTAAACTAAACGCCAAATTTTCAGTGTAGATAAAACAGTCTTCTGTTGGAAAATCATGCTATCTAAGACTGTCATAGCTTCAGAGGAAAAGTCAGTGCCTGGCTTCAAAGGAGAAACTGACTCTTTTGTTAGGGGCTAATGCCCCTGGTGACTTGAAGCTGAAGCCAATGTTCACTTACCATTCTGAAAATCCTAGGACCTGTAAGAACTATGCTATATCTACTCTCCCTGTGCTCTGTAAATAGAACAACAAAGCCTGAATGACAGCATATCTGTTTACAACATGGTTTACCAATATTTTAAGCCTGCTGTTGAGAACTGTTTAGAAAAAAAAGATTCCTTTCAAAATATGACTGCTCATTGACAATGTACCTGGTCACCCAAGGGTTTGATCCTTTGGATGATTCTCTTCTTGTGT
This sequence comes from Canis lupus dingo, assembly GCF_003254725.2. Taxonomy (NCBI): domain Eukaryota; kingdom Metazoa; phylum Chordata; class Mammalia; order Carnivora; family Canidae; genus Canis; species Canis lupus. The sequence goes on from NC_064272.1 coordinate 2,330,345, forward strand.
GGGCATAGTCATAGTTATTGCTGCAAATGGAAATGTGTAGAAATAGTCAGTGGTGTATACACTTAGACCTGTATCCTGGCAGCTCTGAAGATGTATATCTTAGGTTATATCAACCATTATTCATCTTTGTCTCATTCTTATTTCTTTTCTGATGCACAAGTTAGCACGTTGAATTCATCATGACTTACTTGTGCTTGTAGGCAGGGAGATTGAATTACTAATAAGCATATGTTTTAAGTAAATTGTGTAAAATTAGCTAAGTGAAGAAGTAAGTGGGTAATTGCACTGCACCTGAAGCTGCACTAGAGATAGCCTCAGTCTAACTATTGAGATAGCCTCAGTCTAACTATTGAATGTGCAAATATGATGACATAATTCATGTACTATGAAGTTCACCTTTTTAAAGTGTGCAGTCTAGTGGTTTTTAGCATATTCACCAGGATGTGCCACCATCACTACTTAATTCTAGGAGAAACTCTTTTACCCATTAGCAGGCATTCCCTTCCCTCCTCTCCCCCAGCCCAGCCCCAGGTTGCTCATCTAGTTTCAATCTTGGTAGATTTGCCTATTCTGGACATTTCATACAAATGGAATCATATGATATGTAGATTTTTGAGGCTCTTCCATGCTATAGCATGTACCATCACTTCATTCTTTTTCATGGCCCAGAACTATTCCACTGTGGGTAAACCACTTTTTGTTTATCCTTTTGGCTATTTGTACTAGGCAATTATGAATAATGTTGCCATAAACATTTATATGAAAATTTTTGTATGAACATATATTTTCATTCATATATATATATACACACACACACACACATACATACATACATACATACCTAACCTGTAGATATAGATATAGATATATTGCTGGGTCATATGATAACTATGCTTAACATTTTTGAAACTGCCAAAGTGACTACACCATTTTAGAATCCCATCAGCAATGTATGAGGATTCCAATTTTATCTACATCTGTACCTATGACACTTATTACTATCTTTCTTTTTAATTCTAGAATCCTAGTAGATATGCAGTGTTATCTTGGGGCTTTGATCAGCATTGCCCTGGTAACTAATGATGTTGAGTGTCTATTCATAGGCTTATCAGCCCTTTGTATGTCATCTTTGGCCTATTTTCTCAGTGGGCAGTTTGTCTTTTTATTTGAATTATAAGAGTTCTTCATATATTCTGAATACAAGTCCCTTACTAGATATATGATTTACAGATATTTTCTTCCATCTTGTAGGTTGCCTTTTCACTTGGCATGAATCAGTATATTTTAGAATTTGTAGTTTTCATGTTTCCTCAAAACTGCAGTTTTCAAAATTGGCTATGTATTATCTGCTGAATGGATCCCAAGCCAGAGTGCCTTGAAGTGTTCACTGAGAGTCAGTTAGGTGCACCTAGCATTCCATAGATCAGAAGAAGCTCCTGCATTGGTCACTGAAGTCACCTAAATGAGCCTCTCAGCCAGTGAAGGAAATTCAGTTTTGATAACCTAGAAACATCCCTTCGCACCTGATTAGAGTTCGTATTTGATCATGAAAGACTTGAGAACCCATTCCTTAGATCTCCAGACTGCCAATTGATTCATTTAAAAGCATTTGGATACCTGTTTAACCTAACCTCTTACTTTTTTTTTCCCCTCTCTCCTGCTCCTTCCCCCTCCCACTCCCTGTTTCGATTGATTTTCAGATTGAAAATGGCTCAGGAATCAGTGAGCAAGCTGACATCAGAGAAGAAAGTGGAGACAAAGAAAATCAATCCCACGGCTAGTCTGGTGAGACGCATGTTTCAACATAACCTCAAGAGTTTTCCTTATAACTGGGGTGCATCTAGGAGTGTGTCTGAATTTAAAGGATAAAACCCAAAAGAATGAGTAGTATCCAGATTCTCAGTTCCCATCCCAGAGTAGCATAGGTAAGAAGGGAGTGAGGGGGATCCCTGGGTGGCGCAGCGGTTTGGCGCCTGCCTTTGGCCCAGGGCGTGATCCTGGAGACCCGGGATCGAATCCCACGTCGGGCTCCCGGTGCATGGAGCCTGCTTCTCCCTCTGCCTGTGTCTCTGCCTCTCTCTCTCTCTGTGTGACTATCATAAATAAATAAAGATTTTAAAAAATGTTTAAAAAAAAAAAAAAAAAAAAAAAAAAAAAAAAGAAGGGAGTGAGGAACAAAACATAACTTCCAGTATTCTCCCAGCAGACCCAACAAACATCATTTCCTGATCAAGCAAATGTAGTCACTTGCCATGCCACACCCTTTCACACCCCAGGTCATCCCCTTTTCTCAAAGTGCCTTTTTCTGACATGTTTGAGCATTTAAGAAAGGGGTAGAGATGATACTCTTTAGATAATTGGGAAAACCAAGATGCAAAAAGATACAGCCAACCTAGGATCATTTCACAAGTGAATAGCAGAAACCAGGCCCAGACTCTTGGTCCCCTGACATCTCTCCATGGGCTAGAAACCTGGAGGTTAGTCTGTCTTCCCAGGTGGGAGTGGGAGGGAGAATTGTCCTCCATGGTCTCATTCAGAAAGGTTTCCAATGAAGCTTGACCTCTACGGTAGTTAGAGACCATCGTTGGAATAGCTAAATGGTTAGGAACCCAAGGTGTTGGGGTTCAAATCCCAGCTCAGCTGCTTACTAGTTGTAAAACCTTACTGAAATTACTTTGCTTCATTTTGGAAAAGAGAAGTAATACTACCTTTGCTTTAGGATTATTTTGAGGAAACAGACATATGAAGTGGCTGGCATATAATAAGAGCTTAAAAATGTTAGCTGTTTTTCTTGTTATTATGAATTTAGGCAGCATTAGTTGGCCCTGCCTGGAGAATAGCAATGAGTGGTAAGTGGGAGTATCACTCTCCTCACTTTGATTTTCAGACCCTACCTCCCCTGTGCTCTAGTATCCCACAGCTACTTACTTTTTATCCTTTTGAGTTCTAAGTACCATTTGACAGATTCTTTTAAACTTTTTGACCATCTAAGTGAGGTTTAAGTTGTGAAGTGAGTTTTTTTTTCTGTTGGTTGGTTATGGTGTCTCTCATCCTAGAAGCCCCATCAGCAGCTAAATGAATGTTGAGTGAGAGATGGAGAAGCCAGGGTCATATGGCTTGAGCAGAGAAAGCCACAGTTGGTGGACATAGCTCCTACCCAAATGGACACATCCCCTGTGCCTCTTTGATGGTGTATTTCTTACATTTACTTGTAGCATTTTCAGTGGCAGTGGGTTCAATCCTAACTTTCATCTTCCTCCTTGGTCAGCCCATCCCCCTGTCCCCAGCCCTCTAATTTGAGCCTCTAGCCTAACTATCACAGCCAAACCTTACTTCCAGGGGCACAGAATGAATGGAGCCCTGGAGACAAAGGAGAAACAGTGGCTTTACTGTGGCATTTTTTTTTTTTTTATAGGTGGCCTCCACTGTGAGCTAGCTCCCAGTTGTGATCCTCAACTCGTTAGGGTTGTTTCTTTTGTTGTTTATTTGAGTGGGGATTTGGGAAGAGCTCATAAACGGATTCCTAATTCAACCTCCCAAGTCAGAGATGTCATCGAAACTTAGGATAGGTGCTTAAAAATCACCCGCTTGAGTTTATATATAGGCCCAGTTAGTAGTTCGGTGCACCACATCTCATATGTCTTAGGCAGCTGAGGATTTATCTGTTCACAAGGGGCCTCTCTGTGCAAAGGAATATACCTCTTCCATTTCTTTCATAGACTTCTATTTGCCCACCCAAAGAGTAGACACACCCATCCACAATAGGCTTAATATTTTATTTCTCAAAAGTCCTAGCAACAGTGAGGGTCCATGTTTCTGTTTTTCATTTTCTTGTCTGTATTTGTATCTTGCCAGCAGACTTTCATGTCCTTCCTCTTCAGAAGGCTGTCCCTGGGCAGGAAGCTCAGGGAGAGCAGAGAAGAACATCCATGGCAAGTTGGGAGTTTCCTCCACGCTGCATGAATTAAATCTGCTCCTCTTCCATTTCACATAGCCTTTGTTCAGGTCCACCAACCTAGCTGTATGCAGTTGCATTCAAGTGGGAAACTGATTTTTTTTTCTATCTAGTCTCCCTAGAAACTATTTCTTAAGTGTTCCCTAATTCCATTAATAGACTGAACATGGGGGACGCCTGGGCGGCTCAGTGGTTAAATGCCTGCCTTTGGCCCAGGGCATGATCCTGGAGTCCCAGGATCGAATCCCAGGATCAAGTCCCACATCAGGCTCCCTGTAGGGAGCCTGCTTCTCTCTCTGCCTATGTCTCTGCCTCTCTCTCTCTCTGTGTCTCTCATGAATAAATAAATAAAACTTAAAAAAAAAAAAAAAAAGACAACACGGGGGTAGGAGGAGTCTTTGAGCAATGCTGGAAAGTTAGGCTCTTTGTCACAGAGGAAGAGAGCAGACCAGCCTAGCATGTTAAAGGTCATTCTTTTAGATGGGTATCATTGATTGATTAGCTGGTTACTCGTTGTTTGCTTTTGAAAAGTAAGGGTGAGAGGAGCAGGTAACAGGATTTCAGGAAAGGATAGAATTACTCGCATTTCTAGGGCATTGAGTACAGCTCTATTCATCATTGTAGAGTTGAGTACAACTCTATTCATCATCTCAAAACTTTGAAAAATCTATCAAAATTTGGGAATATGAAAATTTAGAAAAAAGAATGATAATAAACTCCTATTTTTTTCCTCAAACAACAGAAAGAAAGACTGCGTCAGAAAGAAGCCAGCGTGACCACTAACTAACACAGAGCTATGTGAGAATGACGGCAGCAAGATGCATTTTCTTGCATGGTCCTTTGCAACATTAGTGCTGCAGAAAGTTCTTGAAAGATATATCACCAAATGTTTGTTTTGCTCATCTCTTCTGAGGTCATTGCAGGGAGCACCCCATGCCTTAAGGGAGTCCCTTGTTAAGGCACAGGAACAATGAGAAACTGTTTAAGAGAACATTGCAGGAATATTTGATTATTGTTTCTTATAGAGGTCCAAAGTCACTCCATTACAAGACCAGAAGAAATACCAAGATTTTCCAAATGGTTTTAAAAGTGGAGATTTGAAGCTTTCTAATACAAGCTTGATATATATAAACTTTTGACAGAAGAAAAGAAGGATCTTCTATGACAGTTGCCTTGAGAGAGTTCAAGCCTTGGTCTTTATGCCCTGCGGTGTGACTATTGATCTTAATTTTGATCCTGTTGCGGTGATATCCTAAAGCATCTTTCTCATCAAAAATGTTGAAACTTACCAAAACTATATTTTAAGCCATCCTAGACTATTTATTTTCCAAATGAGAGAAAGAGTTATTTTGTTGTCCTTGTTGTTGTTCATATTATGGAAAGGATGGAGATGGAATTATACATGGGTGGAGAGGGAACTAAATAGCCATAAATTCATCCTGAAGAAGAAATTACTAGACAGGAAGTTGACATCAACCAGTGAGCAAGACCTATTTCTTTGTTTTTATGCAAGTTCATTGTGGTTTCTTTGCCTGGCAAAATTCTGCACCCTAACCCCTGGAGAAACAGTGATACCCAAGCCACCACAGTTCTGGAGGTCAAAGTACCTGCTTGGGCAGGTGACCCAGTAACAGCACATTTCACATTTCAGACTGTTTATGAATGGGTAAGGCTGTGTTGGCATGCAGCCACGCCCTGCATTGTGTTCTGGGACTGTGCACATCCGTACACCTCCCACCACCTTCAGGAGGCAGTTTCCAAACAGGAGAGCAAATGCTACTGGTAGCCTTTCATCGTGACCTTGACTGATAGGCCTGTGACCTAAGGTGAAGCAAAAGTCTTAAACATTGAAAAAATTAAGAGCATAAAAAAGTTCTTTATGTCAAAATGAAAAGGTTATTACATTAATATTAAGCTTTGAGTGAAATATCACTCATAGACAGCTTTTTCTGATCCTGGGAGCCCATATGACCACTGCCCCTTGAATCACAAGGGAAACCATCATGGACTTTTCCCCTGACACTTTTTTCCTGAAGCTGTCTCTCTTCAAATCTGTCTTGTGAAAGGAAAAGAGAGCGGACTGGGGGTGAATTGAGAAGAGAATCAAAGACTATCCATTTTTGCCTTGAAGGGAAAGAGGTCCAAACCTTCTCCTTGAGTTGGTGGACAACAGTCTAGAGGTGTATAAGAACCTTAAAACCCTTCCTGATTGGGCTTCCATGTGTGGCCTTGCCCCTAACCCCAGCCTCTTCCCAGAACCTCTCAATTCACCAGGTGCCTGAGTGTCCACCCAGGACTGCCTGCCAATTATTAGCCCCCTCAGGGAACCCCTAATAGAGTCAGCTAATTAAAGCAGAACTGTATCCTAATATAATATAATCAGGATCAAATCAAATCTCAGAAGCCATATTTGTCCAGGTGCTAACCACCTTCTCTAATAATTCAAAATAAAGGAATATGGTAGCATAGTTGGGTTCTTCTTTTCCCATTCAACGTAAGAGATGAGACAAGCAAAACAAAAAAGCTGGTAAAGAACTGACATCACTAAAGGAAGTTGCTCAGGAGCAAGAAGCTTTCCATACTGTTTTCTTATGTTATTTGTCTTCATTTCCACCTAAGTATGAAGAAAACCGAAGAAATTCATCAATTTAAAACAAATTCCACTTACAGCCATCCTGTGCTCTGTGACAGTCCTTGCTCTGTGACATTCCTTCTTGTATTATCATGTGGGAGAAAAGTGCCTGTCTTGCCTATTCCTTGGGGATCAACTTTGAGCTCAGTGAAATCAACATGTGTTGAAATCCTCATTGGTCCCCACAGACTTGATGGGTGAGAGCAGCAGGTGGTTTCAGGGGGATCCCTGGTCCACTTCAGGTCTTTAAGAAGGATACTCCCAAGAAAATCACTGACAGTAAACAGGTCTGTCACTATGGCCTGCAAGAATATGCATGCTCTCAGGGAACCAGTGCTGAAGAATGAATGGAAATGTTTAGTGTGAAAGTTAGACAAATGCAGCCCACATAGGATTCCATCCACATGGACAGACTAGAAATTGGCAGTAAAATACCTGTTTCCAAAGACTATACTTTGCCTGCTCTATTGGGGAAACATGGTAATTTTATCCGACTAGTCAAATATAGTAAATTAGTGTATTAAGACACTAGGGTGGAATCTCCATTGTTCTTACCCAACTTGGATCCTGCAATGTGTATCTCAGTGCTGCCTCCCAAGTTCATACATTTACTGCAGTGTTGGCACAGCCTTTATTTCTAACACAAGTCAAGCTCAGTAGAAGTTCACAAGAGTTTGTTCAAGGTGGGCCATCTAAAACAACCTGGGGCCCCTTGAAAAAAATCCCTCTAAAATGCAATTGAGTTTATGTTAAATGCAACAGGTTTCTCCAAACTTGTCATGGAGAGGAAGTAAGTGTACCACTTAAGCAGCTTGAGCATGTTAGCCAAGCAGGGTTTGAGTAGCTCTTCTAAGAACAGCCCTCCCCAAACTAGAGGTAGAGTGGCCAGTATTGCTACTCTGTGTTTAACAAGACACTCACACCCACCTTTACTAACCAGACTCTGAAAAACCTTGACGTAGAAGCAACATCATCTCTTCTAGCCAAGAGTCATTCCTGAAGCATAGTTAGTTGGATAGCAATTTGGATTCTTGCATGAGTAACCTGCAATCGTCATCAAGCATACAAGTTATCATACATGACACTAAAGCATGATATAAACATGTTAGGTAAAAAGCATCAGGCCTGTGAGGTGTCAAAGATCAGGTTAGAAGATGGTGTGATATGTGGTCTTTAACACAAAAATTAGCTTAACAGTGGGGGTGGGAAGGAGTCACAGAAAGAGAAAAGTGTGGCCAAACAGAAATAGATGATCATGATGATGATGGTCCTGCTGCCTTTTGAATCTTTGAGTTGACATGTCTCTTCAAATGCCCCCCCACAAGTATCTAGGAGTAATGGAAAAACAATTTCTGAAACCTGGGAAGTAGAATAAGGAAACCCAGCTGTGTGAGTACATCTTTAAATGACCTAGCCAAAACAAACTAGTGGTGTGGTTGAGGAATCAATTGTCAGACTGGGTGCTAGTCTTGTGTCCCCTCTTGCCCCCCAGTAAGCTACTGGGCCCACTTTAGGCACCTCTCTTTTTCCTAAGAACCATAAAGAAAGGCATTTCCTAAAGAAACACTTCATATGCTGCTGGTGGAGAAGCTGGAAAAACTGAAGGAAGGAGTAAAACTCTGGTGGGGGATTGGAAACCTCCTGCAAAATGTGCAAGTCATTGCCATGGTTCATTCAAGGACCAAGATTGGATGTAGCGGAAGAGTCGTGTTATTTTTGGTAAAGATTAGCCTGTTGGCTTGGGACTGTACATCTCTCTGTAGATTTTTTGTGTGCAGTGGGGGTATTTTCATTTTAATGATATTCTTGCTTTCTTGAATGTTACATTTTCTCATTTCTGTTTCTGTTTCTCTCTTGCCTGACATCATGGCCACAGATCATTGCACACAACATTGCCTGCCACAGTAGAGCCTAAGACAGTGCCTGGTCTGAGTATCGAGGGGAATCAGTAGTGCAGACCTATGGGTTCTTTTCCAGTAACCAAACTATAACCTTAACAGGGAAACTTCTTCATTCCCTGACCTCCTACATCAGGCTTATTTTGTGGTATTCTCCCCTCCCCAAATAAAGATAAAAACCAAGTTGGAGCTTTCTGTGTCAAGAAGAAAGAAGTCCAAAATGCATAGCTTTTTTTCCCCAAAAAATATCTGATCCAAATATCAAATATATCATTTTATAAAATAGTTAGATTCATGCATGATTTTCTTTCATTGTGCCTGTTCTAATCAGGAAAAAAAAAAGTGACCAAAAGCTAGAAGGGAAAGAAAAAAACATCAGTAGATTTGGTATTTCACAAATTAGTTTATTAGTTTCTAAACCACACCAAATGTGGACATACTGTGAAATCCAAAGTTATGGAAATCCTGAGCACAGAAAGATTGGAACAGCCGTGAGAGCTGATGAGTATGGACAAAGTAAGAGCTGTCTGTGGCCCATTTGAGACTTTAGCCTCAAACAGGAAATTTTTAGAGTGTGGATTTGAAAGAGTCAAGGATTTCCCTGAATAGTGTACTTTTTTTTAAAAGCCACATATATGGAGAAGTGGTGTGATATTGTGGAAGAAGTGGCCAGACCATTCCGCCATCCTTACTCTGGGTTCTCTTAAGAGCAGTTGATAAATGTGCAGAACATCTGGAAGGCCGTCAGAACTACATTTCACCTATTGTACCTTTAGGAATAATTCAGCTCAAGAAAGTGGACTGAATGAAGAAATGAACTTTCATTCATGTCAGCTACTTTGTCATCATGAAGAAATCAGCAACACAAGAGAAGGCTATGTTGCCAAAATAATAGTATTTAACATTTGCAAAGTTTGAATCGTTTTTAGCCTTGCCAAAATGCAAGTCATGTGTTGAATATGTTTCCGTCTTCTGGCTATAGAGAAAAACAATCCAGCTGCTTGGAATCTTCTCTATTATTGGTGCAAAAGTCACTTAAAGAAAAGCACCTTCAGAGATTGGCCTCAGCGTGGTGGTGGCTGCAGACTCACATCACAGTATTTATAACCCCGTTAGCAATTAAATCCAGGCATCGCTAGGCTCTTGTTACTCATAGCTGTATGTGAGCGAGAGGCCCATTTTGTGGCATTTCTGCACACCCATCAGTTGTTGACACCTTCTTAGAGTACTGAATGCTAGTTTCACAATTCTTTATTTCCCCTTCCAAGGAGTCGGCAATCTCCCAAACTCTCCCAAATGGATTCTTTGCTGGGAAGTAGTGAATTCAAGAGCATTTTAACATGCAGGGTTGAAGCCAGTTCGGTAGCCATATTCATGCCAAGACTCTTAATCAACGCTGTGATATGCACCTAGGATGTGGAAGTTCATGTACTTGACAATTTAATTGGAACTGTGAAGATATTAAAATGGCAGCTAGCTAACTACTCTCACAAAGCCCTTGTGCAGCTGTCCTCAAGTAGAGCTTCCTGGGTTCACTTCCCCCCACTCTCAACCAGCCCAGCCCAGTGATAACCAGTAACACACACAAAAAACACCTTTTTGTTTTCATTCTTCTCTGGTATGATGGTTCACTTCAGTCAGGAGCTCAAATGAACTCTGGACTTTATTGTATATACATCTATGAAGTACTTGTTCATGAACTTTGCCTGCATTCCATGATCTGGGGAAGACCAAGTTAATATCATTTTTTTATAGGAAAGTGGTAGCTAAAGCCATTAATTTATCCCTCTGCATTCCATCTATATGGTCATATGATTTTCTGTTTTTTAATCTTGTCTTAAGTGTACTAAGAAACCCCAGTCTGCCTCCTTTTCTAAAAGCTAATCCAAATACTTCTGGGAGCTATTTTTTTATGGTTTGTGTGAAATTTGAGAGCATTGGGCTAGGAAGATGCAAATGAGCCCATAGTTTACAGCAGAAATTCACCTCCCAAGAATTTGGCGTTCTTCTCCATGGAATAAACAACTTCTACTATATTTAGGCTATTTTGTTGGCTGAGCATTTCCCTAAATTTTACCTGTGCAGACACCAAGGGGCTTTCTGTCTTTGAAACTTTAAGGAGGTCTTCTGAGAGAATGAATATTTCTCACTATTTTGGGAGCCCCCATCTTATACCTAGCATGGATTCATTCTTAGGCATGTATTCACTGTGGTTTGTCAACATCTTTGGCAAAATTGTGCTTCCTTTCATCATTGTTCTCTTCCAGAGCTTGCTTCTATTCTTTGTCTCATGAAACAAATGTGTTTTTGTTTATTCATCTGGGCCATCCTTCCAAAATGAAAGGCTAGTCCCATAGACATCTGAGTGTACAGGGAAATTACTCTCTACCTCCCCACAGTGTGGACAATAAACAGGAATGATCAACTCTCTGGGAACTCTTGGGGCAGATTTTGAATTCTAAGTTTCTATGAGAAGCATAAAAATGGGTATATAGCTTACAAAAATTGTACTACTCTCCAATAAGAGACTAGAAAGAGATTCAAAATCTTTACATCTTAAGTAGGTTTGAGCAAACTTTAAGTAGCTCCCCCCCCCCCCCCCCCGCTTTGTTTTTGGCAACTTATCCCTAGCTATAGTCTTACTTTTTTCTATCTGGCCACCAAGGCCTAAAGATGGTGGTTTCAGCCCCACCAGAACCGCATTCTGTATAATCCTCCAAAGACATCCATTTCCTTTGGAAACAAATCTGTAAATGAGAGGAAAGTAGTGCACTTCTTCTGTCTGTCCAGAGTGCCATACATAGGATTTTGGGGTCCACCAAAAGGATAGGTCTATACCAAATCATTAATTTTATAATTCTTCAATTTCTCAAGACACACATAATATGACCCTACTGTTAGCAAAATATATAATCTTCAAAGACAATAAGCATTAAAAAAAAAAAAGACTTCCCTTTTGAGAAGGAATCTAAAATACTCCTAAAATGGCAGAAACTTACAAAATTTGAAATTGAATAATTGTTTAGAGAAAACATGTCATTGATTCATCATAGTTTTTTCCTCTCATTGAGTTTTAATTCAGACTAGCGTGGGAAGCAGGGTGCCCCTGGATTTTGATTTAAGGGATCATACTTTGGCCTGGAAATTCAGCCCTGAGCTGTATGCCCAGAACCTAAGTGAAATCAGTCAGCATCCTAATAGGAATCAGGCCTAACAAGTTAAGTTACTTCAAGTCAGTTAGGGTTTAATTTTCTCAGTGACACCCTGGACCCCAGACGCTGCTTCCTAAAAGCAAGCATTTGATGCATTTGATCCACACAGTTACATCTCCCTACGGCCTTGGGAGATGGTAAGCAATGGATTGTGGGAGTACAGCATGAGACGGAGAGAAGGAAAATTTGAACACGGCCGGGGTGCAATGCTTTGCTGGTATAATGCACTGTTATGGGCCTGGTGGTTTTTGCCGTCTTCTATCATGGGCTCCAGGAATCTGTATTAGGCAAACAGGAGTGTTCAGTTTCTGGTATCGGTCCATGCCTGACAACGTGCTGGGAAAGCAGGTACCCTGGTGAGACTGGCCTGTGCTTGCTGAAATTATTCCATTACCTTTCAGATTCGTTCCCATGGGGCGGAGTGTGCATGCGCCTTCCTGTTTTCTCTGTGCCTGTCCCAAAGTCATTTTGGCAGCTAACTTCATTTCACTTTTCTTGCTTTAATACTTGCTCTTTGGCCTCCCCTTCCTTTACAGCCCACAGCTTTTTCGCTCACTTTATCTTTCTAGTTTCTCTAGGACCTAGCCTTTCTTAGCTCTTCCCCCCACGCAGCATGAAGCGCCATTCCTCAGCCCTTTGGACCGAGGCACTTTGCTGTCACCAAGTGAGACACAGTGCTGTGACTGCCTCCTGTTAATGTCAGCATCACCTCATCACTTAGGCAAAGAGGGAAAAATCCATAAAAGAGATGGAAAATGCATTTCTTTTTCATTTTATTCTCCTTTAAGAAGGTTGAAGGGAGGGTTCTAGTGCTTTTCAATTTCTCTTAGATTGTACTTTAAAACTGCCTAATTAGGGAGTTTGATAAATTAGAAATCAGTCCAGGTTCTCACCATCTACGATGCATAAGACTAAATTTTTGAATCTGAAGTAACTTTTTTGCACTGCTGAAGAAATTGATTTAATTCTGTGCAAATAGTTTGAATCACAGGCTTTTTATTGCCACCCCATTCTTACTACTACTCATGATCCAAACATCTACACGAATCTGGATCAGGATGTTGACAATTTGCGGTTATTTTCAGATCAACAGTAACTGATACACTCTTGAAAGTGCTTTAAAAAAAAGTGTAAGCATGTTCCTAAGTAGTTAATTTTTGGCCCTGGAAAAATCTTGGCTTTTCTGTTAAACATTAGATCAATCTGTAATATTAAAGGATTTTAAGCAATAACGAAGACAGTTTGAGAAATGAGAAGGCACTTTACAGACATGAAACCTTACATTACATGCTCTTGGACATTTTTTAATATAAGCTCATTGGATTCAGGTATTTTTTTCCCTTTAAATTTTTAAAAATATATGTTTCTAATTTGCATATTTAATTTTGTCAAAGCTGAGAAATGCTCATTAGTTGGATTTGTAAATGTCATTTGCAACCAAATGAAGTATTTATTTTTAAAAAAGGTGAAGGAACCAATATTGACTTGTACATAATGAAATGTGTGTGTCTATATATATATTTTTTTCCTCCTTGACACTATTTGGTCACCACATCAAGTGTATTTTTGTATATAATATATATTGGTTAGAAAATGTAGATTGTCTATTCAAAGAATTCTAGCTCTGTGATAGATTATATTTATCCTAATCTGTTGATACCTCTGTTAATTTGTTTTAAGAGAACTCTATTTTTTGCAATTTTCAGAGAACTGCATTCATGGCTTCCAATTGTAAATATGATGAGAATATTTTAATAAATCTTGGTTTCATGTCTGCCGGTGTGTGCTGCAGATTTGTTTTCAGGAGACACTCAGGACAGTCTCCCAACAGTGCTTTCCTGTGGAGGATGCCAGTCATCTGTGACATTCATTGCTGCTCAAGCACAGTGTTATTACTGAGTTGCAAGAGCTGGGTAATGGTAAGTCCATCCTGTTTCCTTCCTTCTCCCTCTTCCATCCCACCAACAGCGGACAATCTGGCTAGGTGCTGGAGGCCAACCAGCCAGGCATTGGCTCAGCTAGGCTGACAAAAACAATACTGCCTGAAGATAAATTGCCCAAAGTGGGGGCATACAGGCAGAACCATAAGTATTGGTGACTTCAAACTGGGAAACAGAACAGAAATGAAACTGTATTGTGTTCTAGCACTAAGCACAAGGTACAAAATTCTTTTCAAGCAATGATATGACACATGCAAATATTTATGAACAAGAACGGACTTTCAGCAAAACACTCTTCCATTTAAATAAAAGTGTGCTTGTGTTTTTTAAAATTTATTTACTCAGTGTTCCTGAATGCTATGCACTGTTAAGTTCTAGAAGTTTCCTGAAATATGTCCCAATTTATGCAGATACATTTAATGAACAGACACAGCTACTAACTGCGGAGACATTTCATCACTGGGAAATTTCTAAATCATAGAGTCATGGAGCTGCAAAAATCTTCAAACATCAGATGAAATCTCCTATTTCACAGAGTAAAACAAACTGAAGTCCAAGGGACTTGTTGAAAACTACAGTTAGTATTAGTGAACACATAAGACTAGAATCCAAATCTCTTGACCCTAAGGCCAAAGCCTTTCCCACTGCTTAACTCTTTCATCATGTTAAACTATTCTCCAATATGCAGGTCTCCCCTCCCCTGCAATCTGACAGTAAGAGTGTGCTTGTGAAACTTTTCATAGCCAAAATGGCATAATGTGAAGAAGCAATTACCTTTAATTTATACGGAAAATTATTTAAGCATTCCCAGACCCCAGAAATAACCTCTCTTAAACTTTTCTGATACCTCAGGACACATCTTACTAACTGATACACAAAATAAATCAAGATAAAGCACAGATGTTCACAGACACTGTTCAAAGCCGTAATGTCTTGATGCTGAGATGCTGAGTATAGGTCTGGGGAAGGAACTCGTAGGGGCCATTCTGCTGCTTGAATGCATGTTGCCTCTATAAGGCTCACTGTGAAACAATTGTGCATGCCATTTTTGCTTTCTGCCTTTTTTTTTTTATAAAAGCAAAATTCTTCTTCAGATTTCTTCTGAAGCAAAAACAAGTACTAAAGGGAAATAATGAACTTTCAGAAAGTGGGAGATACCTATACACCATTATGGAGAAATATTCTAGAACTGCTGTTTGAAGGAAAGGCTCTAAATTCTCCTACAGGTTTGTAGAAACCATTATTAAAGTGACATTTCAGGGGGACTTGAGTGTCTCAGTCAGTTAGGTGTCCAACTCAGCTCAGGTGATGATCTCAGGGTTGTGAGATGGAGCCTCATGTTGCGGGAGGGAAGGGCCCATGCTCAGCAGGGAGTCTGCTTGAGATGCTCTCTCTCTCTCTCCCCCTCTCCTTCTGCCCCTCCCCCTGCTCACTCTCTCTCTAAAATATATTTTTTTAATTTTTAAAGTTGTGTTCTGAATTAGAACACCTAGCAAAAGACAGAAGCCTGAGTATCAAGGAACCTAGGAAAAATATCAGTCCATCTTAGGAAGAATCTCCATTCTGGTTTAATCAAAATTTACTCTCCCTTGCTGAGGGAGTACTGATAAATTTAGAGGTATATATATATTTTGGCCTATTCTTGAAGTAGTCCATGTATGCTGATGGTCCAACTAACAGGCCATAAATTTCTGAGGCTAAATATTCCACATCAGACTCTAGCTGCCCACTTTTATCTGCCTGTGATGTATTCATGGAAATAAAAGACTTGACAGTTGGCCTGCACTGTTGCTTTGGATGCCTTTTAAGTCCTCTCAAAGTAGATCTACTTCATGCAAATCATTGTATGATAATGAACAGTGAGAGAAGATAACTATATTATTTATCAACTGGTGCATTAAAAAGGCTCCCAAACAGTGGATTAAATCAAGAATGATCACTTCTTTTTCATGGTTTTTGTTAGTTTGGAAAGAGCTCAACTGGGCAGTTCTTACTTCAGAGTCTCATAAGATTGTAGGACTATGTCTGTTGGGTCCTCAGTCCTCTGAAAACTGGAAGGCTTGAGTGGGGCTGGAACTTACACTCACTCGACTGGCAGGTTGGTGCTGGCTCTAGGCTGGGAGACTCAGCATCTCTCTACAGGGCGGCTTGAGGGAGCTAAGGCAAAACATATAATGCCAAAGCCCAGAAGACACATCCAGTCACCTTCATGATAGTCTACTGGTTGAGGCATTTATAGAATTCTGCCCAGGTTGCAGGGGAAGGAAATTGGACTCCACGTCTTTTTTTAGACTCCACCTCTTGATAAAGGAATGTGAACACCATATTGTAAAAAGAGAATGTGATATGGGATATCTATTGGTACAACCACCTTTGAATAATCTGTCCAAGTAGCTTGCCCTATTCTTTCTATCTGGTCTTCCTCTTCCTTTTCTCATTCCTATTTTTGTTCAAAAACTAAACATCAGATTTCTTTTTCAGAGTCTTCCCTTCTCTTTTCCCCAAACCTTCCCTTTACCTGCATATCTGAGCACAGAAATACTTGTCTTGAAGAAAGTGAGATATGTCCAAACTGAGACTTTATAAACACTAACGGGGAAAAGAACTCAAAGGTAACCTTAAAATTTGACTCCTCAGTCATAAGCCTGCATTTTTTTGTCATGGCTAGGAGTGATGCTGATCCCCACTGAAGCTGTGTCTTGGAAGTAAGTAAATCAAATCATATTTTTTGGTGGCTGGAATAAAACTTTGACTATTACAATACTGTGTAGGTATTAATACAGTGGAATATTATTCAGCCTAAACAGGAAGGAAATTCTGACCCATGCTACAACTTGTATGAGCCTAGAAGACATGACACTCAATGAAATAACCCAGTCACAAAAGAACAAATGTTGTTTGATTTCATTTTACAAGAAATTAATATCCAAGTCAAATTCATAGAGGTAGAAAACAGAATGATGAGGGCACGTGGGTTGGTTCCATGGCTGCCTTCAGCTTAGGTCATGATCCTGGGGTCCTGGGATGCAGCCCCACATCAGGCTCTCTGCTTAGCAGAGAGTCTGCTTCTCCATCTCCCTCTGTTGCTCCTCCTATGTGTTTCTCTCTCTCTCTCTCTCTCTCTCTCTCTCTGTCAAATAAATAAATTGTCAAAAAAAAAAAAAAAAGAGAGAGAGAGAGAAAGAAGAAAGTAGAATGATGGTTTCCAGGAGCTAGAGGGAAGAAGGAATGGAGTTGTTTAATGGGTATGGAGTTTTAGTTTGGGAAGCTGGAAACATTCTGGAGATGAATGGTGATGATGGTCACATAGCAATGTGAATGTAGGGGATCCCTGGGTGGCGCAGCGGTTTGGCGCCTGCCTTTGGCTCAGGGCGTGATCCTGGAGACCCGGGATCAAATCCCACATCGGGCTCCTGGTGCATGGAGCCTGCTTCTCCCTCTGCCTATGTCTCTGCCTCTCTGTGTGTGTGTGTGTGTGTGTGTGTGTGTGTGACTATCATAAAAAAAATGTGAATGTATTTAATGTATAAAACTGTACACTTAAAAGTGGTTAAAATCATAAACTATATATATTTTACCATGATTTTTTAAAGTATGTATGTATTAAGAGCTTTCTATAGGCCAGGTGCTACATGAAGCATTGTATATGCATTATTTGCTCAATCCTCATAATTAATATGAGGTAAAGATTACTACTATCCCCATTTTGCAAATAAGAAAACTTTTATGCAATGCTTAGGTAAGTTGATAGCTTTCCCATGCAATTGGTAAGGGGAGAAACCAAAATTCAGATACTCCAAAGAAACACTCTCAGCCACTATTTTATTTCTAAGATCACAGAAATAAAATTAGCTGATCCAGGGAATATGGGGATAGATAGATAGACCTCAACACATTGGTGGTCTTACAATCTTACTTTTGAGATGTCAAAAACATTGTCCTTCTAACAAGATCCTTCTTTTTCACAAAATACTACCTTTCCAAATCTTAGTGTAGTTTTTATCAAATATCTAGCACAAGAGTATTGAAGCTACCAACACTTTGTAAAAGCCAAAGAAACTAACAGAATGGGGCTGTGTGTGTGTGTATCATTTAAGGAACAGCTAATATGCAACTTCCAGAATTTTCTTCTTTCTGTGGATGAGATGAAGTAGAGTATAACACCATGCAAAAATGAGTAGGAATTGGTGAGAACCAAATGAGGAATGCAGTGAGAGGAAAAGAAGCAGCCACCTAATCTACCTGTGAGTAATTATCCTGAACTAACCTCATAATCAATCTGGAAATATATCTGACAAGGTAAAACAATATCTTATCAACAAAAAGAATGTTTAAACATTCGTGTAGTGCTAGAACTTCCCAGAGCCTTCTACCAATATTGTGGCATGTCCATTGCTTGATTTGAGGCCAAATTGAGACCCATTTGGACCTCATTTAGAGTCATTTTGAAGTTATTTGCTGCTGAAATTAAATCCTCCTGTTGGAAGAGTATTTTATTGCTAGTGAAGGAATCACAAATGATTAGATAGTTCTCAGTGTTCTCATGCTGGCCAGAACTAGAAGTAGAAAATTCCTTCAAGAAAGAACATACCCTCCCTCATCCTCCAAGTTCTAGAAAACATCAAGAGTTACCAAATTGTCCAATACCTTGCCTTATCTTCCAAGATTTCCTTCCTAGATCCTAATACCAGAATGGTTTGGCCATCTTTGAGAAACTATTGCACTTAGGGGGATTTATTCCACAGAAGAAAAAAGTGGAGCTAAGAAGAAGAGAAAGGGTGCAAATCTAAAAAATTAGGCACTTATATTCTTTAGCCTCTACTTCTGGTTTTGTGTGACAGGTAAGACCCACCAGGGTCTCCTGGTGGCCACCTCACAGCTCTCCAAAGAGTACCTTTCTGATATGAGTCCTTCTTCTCACTGGATTCCCACCTAAGACTCAATGGTAACTTAGAGAAATATGGGCTTCTGAAATATACATTTTAAATACATGCCCTAAAAAGAAAAGTCATGACCCTAAGAGAACTGTAGGAATAGCAAAATATAAGAAAAAAAGTTACAGACTTAGAGGTTATAGCAAAATATAAGAAAAAAAAGTTACAGACTTAGAGGGTAGAGCCAATCTAATATCCCAGTTTGGCCACTTATTATCCTGGTGATTTGAAGCAAATTACAGCACACTAAGCCACTGATTCCTCATTAAAAATGGAGATTAAAAAAAGATCTTAAGTAGATTCCATAAGGTTGTCAAGGGTAAAAAAGAAATAATGCAGAAATTCCTAACATAAAACAATAAATGTCATTTCTTTCTCTCATATAGGAACAGTCAGTATTGCTTGGGATCATCCCCTCTTGGTCACAATGGGAAAGTGTTGTCAATATCCTCAATCCAAGCCTTGTCACTTTATTACCTGGTTTGCATGTGAGTTGGTTCACTCTGGCTCTTATTCATTTAGAGGTGGCTTTTTTCTTTTCAGTTCCAGTTATTCCATGACAATGTATTATTTATACAAACTACTACACTTCAATTTCCACAACTGTTTGGACTAGATGATTTTTAGGACCCCTGATTTCTCTGTGAGTAGCTATTCTAGAAATCGCCCCTAATCTCATACAATATACCAAGCAGGAAACACACCATGAATAAAAAATGGAAGAGCACTTGCAGTCGGTACATATTAATATTTGAGCTTGGGCCACTGAAGTTTAAAGTTGAAGATTGTTCACTAGACATTTGTCTTGAAGAATGTCTTAATAGCAAAAATAACCCTGGCATGGCAAAGGAAAAGAGAAAGCCTCTACCAAGTGGCAGAATGGCCCATGTGAGAGGCAGGCAGTTTAGATAGAATCCCTACATCCATAGTTGCAGATAAGTCATAGGATATGACAGGATGTTCTCCTGCTGTCACAAACAGCAGGAATGTGTATACATATATGTCTCTCTGTCAGATTTTGGATCTAGTTTTTACTGTAGACAACTAGAAAAACAAGATCATTTTTTTAACATCATTTTTTTAATTCCTTTGAAAGACTGGAAAAATCCTTGCAAAGTAAAAATTACTGAATAAGAGGTTAAGACGGGTTCTCAAGTACCAACAGGCATTTGACAATATCTGAAGACATTTTTTAATTATCAGAACTGGGAAGAGGTACTCTTGATATCTAGTAGGAAGAGTCTGAGAGACTATTAAACATCCTGTAAGGCATAGGACATCCCCACAATAAAGAATTATCCAGCTTGAAATGTAAGTAGAGCCAAGATAAGGTGGTATCACCTTGCTAGGGCTCTTAGAAACAACAGAAAAAATTTCTGGAAACATACACACATTATTTCTGGGGGAATATAATATTCTAGATCTGTAGAAACAAACAAACCAGTTTTTCCAGTAAAATGTCACACAATCAAAGACAAACAAGCATATGAAAAGCCAACAGTCATGAATGAGAATCAGTAGTGGCAATGCTCAATAAAAGCAAATAGGCTCCAAATATTAGAACTATGGGCTTACTATGTTCAAGGAGTAAAAATTAAAAATTGGAAATTTCGGCAAAGAAATGAAAATCACAAAAAATTACAGAGTAGATTTGAGAGAAAGAAAAATTCTAGAAATGAAGTATACAATAATCCCAATTAATAATGCAATGGATGGATGCGTGTCACAGCACATTAGAAATAATTTAACAGAGAATTGGAAAACTGAGAGACACATCAGAAGAAAATATCCAAAATGAAATTCAGACACATGAAACACTGAAGAGAAGGGAAGAAAAGTCAATGACCTGGTGAGATCAAAGGTCATAAAACAATAGCACAGTTAATGACAGTTTTCCAAAACTAAAGACAGACATGAATCAACAGATTCAAGAAATAGTAAGAAACTGCTACAGTGTAAATGAAAAGCAATTCCCTCCTAGACACACCATAACTAAACTTAAGAAAGGCAAAAATAAAACCATCCAGAGAAAAAAGATATTAAAATTAAAGGGTCATTATAGTATAATGGTAAATTTAAACTCACCTGAGTAATTCAGCCATTACATAGCAAGTAAATGAACCCCAAATAAAAGGCAAATTCTGAGAATTTGAGGGGGGAAAAACAGTCTTTTAGCTACTGACAAAAAAAATATAAGGATCCAAAGTGGATGAAAGGGAAAGGATGGAAAAGTATACAGTTTCATCATCTAAAATAGCAAATTGACAGCTGATTGCTCAAATGAAACAAAGAATCCCCAGAGATAGGACACGGGTTGTTCAGTATTCAAACAACACACAAAAGGGAATTTGTTACTAGAAGCCATGCCCTAAGATCGGTATGAGTATGTTAACATCATTTAAAAGACACTTTAAGGCAAAAAGCATTACTGTGGATTCACAGGGACACTCCCCAAAGAGAAAAGGCATAACCTACAAAAAAAAAATAATAATAATAATAAAACAATTTGAAAGCTTATTCCCCTCATGATATAGCCTCAGAATATTTCAAGGAAAAAGGGTACCATACAGAGAAATAGATTCACAAACATTGTGGGAATAACTGATAGAACACACAGAAGAAAACAGAGATTTGAATGGCATGATTAAGAAATAGACCTAATTGGGGAGACCTGGGTGGCTCAGCGGTTGAACATCTGCCTTTGGCTCAGGTCGTGATCCTGGAGTCCCAGAATCGAGTCCCACATCGGGCTCCCTGCAGGGAGCCTGCTTCTCCCTCTGCCTGTGTCTCTGTGTCTCTCATGAATAAATAAATAACATACTTTTTTAAAAAGAAATAGACCTAATTGATGTATATTAGAACACAGCACCCAACAACTCTTTAAACAGGTACAAAGCATTTTCAAAACTTTATCATGTGTTGGGCCATAAAGCAAGTCTCAACAAATTTAAAGGAATTGAATCCATTGAATATGCTCTGTGAAAATAATGCAATTAAACTAAAAAAAAAAAGAAACTTTTTTAATCTGGAAAATGTATATGTTTATGGAAATTAAGAAATTCACTTCTAAAATATCTAGTGGGTAAAAAGAAATCACAATAAAATTTAGAAAATATTTTGAGCTGAATGATAATATTCATGAAGAAACTTGTGGAATGTAGCAAAATCAGTGTTTAAAAGGAAAGCTATAAACTTAAATTCATAAACGGGAAAGATGAGTAAGTCCTAATGAGTTAATATCCATCTCAAGAAATTAGAAAAATAATGATGAATAAAACCAAAAGAACATAAAAGGGAGAGAAAAATTAAAATTGGATTAGCAAAGCCGGAAGATGATTATTTAAAAAGTCTAACAAACTTCTTAAAACTTTGACAAGGCTGACTCAAATCAGAGACAGAGAGAGAGAGACAAATAATTAATATAAAAAACAAGAGAAGGAACCTCACTACAGAGGCTGGAGAAGGTAAAAAGATAATATTATTTATTATTTAAAAACTATCTACTGATATATTTTAAAACCTTGAAAAAAAAATAAAACCTTGATAAAATGAAAAAACT
Source organism: Canis lupus dingo (assembly GCF_003254725.2). Classification (NCBI taxonomy): domain Eukaryota; kingdom Metazoa; phylum Chordata; class Mammalia; order Carnivora; family Canidae; genus Canis; species Canis lupus. The sequence continues at coordinate 2,352,475 of NC_064272.1, forward strand.
CAGGGGCACCTGGGTGGCTCAGCAGTTGAGCCTTCGGCTCAGGGCGTGATCCTGGGGTTCTGGGATTGAGTCCTGCACTGGGCTCCCTGCATGGAGCCTGCTTCTCCCTCTGCCTGTGCCTGCCTCTCTCTCTGTGTGTCTCTCATGAATAAATAAATACAATCTTTTTTTAAAAAAATGAAAAAATATCCAAGTAGCCAAAACTAACAAACAAGAAACAGAATATCTGAATATTATTAAAATATTAAAGAAATTGGACATAATTGAAACTCTAAACCACTGCCTTCAGCAGCAAAATTGATCAATAATTTAAGGAGAAAACACTGATATTACATGCTCTAACAGGGAATAAAAAGGTAGATGACCAAATGAATTTGATCTAATGAAGACATATAATAATGGAAAAGTATAGGTTAACTCAGTCAGAACCCTAGATCTAAAAGCCCTAAACAAAATATTAGCAACCTGAATTCAACTAATGTACAAAGGATAATATACCATGACGAAATTAGGTTTGTTATTCCAAGAATGTTTTGACTATTTAATATTGGATAATCAAGCAATTTAATCAATCACAGTAGCAGAATAGAGAAAAATGATCATCTCATTTGCTGAAATGCACATATTAAATATGAAATGCATATATTAATAATGGAAAAAAGATAACACTTTTAACTAGAATACAATAGAACTTCCTAAATCTGATAAAGATGTGTGTGTGTGTGTGTGTGTGTGTGTGTGTGTACACCTAAGCAAGCACTATACATAATGATAAAACAGTAAAATGCTTTTCCTCTGAAATTGAGAACAAGATAAAAATGCTACTACCATCACCAATCAGGTTTATACTGGATAAAAGCGCTAAGCAGTGCATTCATGTAAGAAATTTATTTTTTTACATAAAAATGTAAAAATTGCTGAGGCGCCTGGATGGCACAGTTAGTTAAGCTTCTGACTCTTGGTTTCAGCTCAGGTCATGGTCTCCAGGTGGTGAGATCGAGCACCACCCTCCACCTCGATCTCACCTCCCTATCCCTACCCCGCTCCACACTCAGTCCCAAGTCTGCTTAATTTTCCCTTTTCCTCTCCCCCCTGCCTCTTCCCCCACTCTGCTTTCTCTCTTTCTCAAATAAATAGATAAATCTTTCATAAAAATGTAAAAACTGTAGGAATTAGAAAGGAATATATAAAACTTACTATTTACAGATACCATTCTATACATATGTGATCTAAAATAACCTGTAGGCAAATTATTAGAATTGATAAATATATAAAAGAGCTGTTGGACACAACACAAGGCATATTTTATATAAAACTTGTTGATACACACACACACACACACACACTTTTTAAAATTTTGCAAAATACCAAGTACCAAAGAACAAATATAGCAAAATATGTGCACAACATCCACACAAGAGATTATAAATCACTATTATGGGTAAAGACCTCAAATAGAGAAATACATAAGCATATTTATGCACTGAGTATTTCAGGGTGTTAATTCACTCCTCACTGATAAATAGATTCAGTGCAATCCCATCTAAAATCCCAACAGATCTCACTGTGAAACCTGACAAGCTGATTCTAGTATTTGAATGTAAAGGCCAAGAGTTAAGAAGAGCCAACACACTTTTGAAAAGGGGAATAAGGTAAAAAAAAATTTTTAAGTGTTCTACAGGATATCAAAAGCATTTTTTGAAACTATCAACATGATAGCAGTGTGGTTTAGTGCAAGGATAGGCAGACAAATGAATAGACAAGAGAGCCCCCAGCACTGACTCTTATACGAACACGTGATCTAGGACACAACTCTGCGGCACCCCAGAGAAGTAAGGAAAGGACGTTTGCAAGAAGAGGTGCTTACATAATGGGATGTTTATACAGGAAAAATAAAACTCCGCCTCTTTGCTGATATTATACACCAGTATGAGTCCAGGTGCTTTGCAGATCTAAATATGAAAAGCTAAGGAATCAGGCTTTTATAAGACTATCTTTGTGATTTGGAAAAGGGGAAGATTTTTAAACAATACACAAAGAATCACCAAACTAATGATTGATAGATTTTACTACATTAAAACTAAGAGCTTCTCTTCATCAAACAAAAATATCTTTAAGGCACAGTCTGATAAAAGATATATGCAATATGTGTTTTTGACAAAGGATTCTTGTTCGTGTATATAAAGAACTCCTACAGGGGCACCTGGGTGGCTCAGTCGGCTGGGCGTCTGTCTGCAGCTCGAGTCATGGTCTGCAGGTCCTGGGATGGAGCCCTGCGTTGGGCTCCCTCCTTCGTGGGGAGTCTGCTTCTCCCGCTCCCTCTGCCCCTCGCCCCCTCCCCAGCTCATGCCCCCCCCCCCGCCTCTCTCGCTGTCGCTCTAACTCTTTCAAATAAATAAAAATATTTTCTTAAAAAATTAAAAAATCCCTATAAATTCATATGAAAAGACCCCAAATAGTACAATTTAAAAATCAACAAGAAACCAGACAGAAGAGGACAGAAGAGGATACTCAGGTGGCCAGTACATTTTAAAAAGTTGCTCAGTCTCATTACTGGGTCAGGGGAGTCCAAATTAAAATTATGAGATATCACGGTGATTTAATATACCCACCAGAACGGCTAAAATTAAAAAGACGGCCACTACCCAGTGTTGGTCAGCATGCAAAGCAAGGAAACTCTCTTATGCAGTTGGAGATAACGTAAATTGAGACAGCTACTTTAGAAAAAGTTTCTCGTTACCTGCTACAGCTGAGCGAACACACACTTTAGGACCTAGCAATTTCACTCTTAGGTAAGCAAATGCTCCACAGAAGTGCCTCCACTTTTTATCGCGTCCTGGCCTTTGGGCTAAGATCAAGTGTAGAAATGCATGCGCCTTTGCACAAAGATGCACACCCAGCAGTGTCTGTGGCACCCTTATTCGTAGCCATCAAGATGGGAAACAACTCACATTTTCTTCAAGAGTGGAACAGGTAAATCGTGACACATATTTGCACATTAGAATATTATGTAGCAGTGAGACTGAATGAGAGCTACAAATAACTGTGTGGATAAGTCACAAACAAGACTGAAAAAACCTTGCACATAGAATAATATGCTGTGTGCTTCCACTTATATAAAGTTCCAAAACGAGTGAAATAAACCATCACGTTTATATATGCAAACTGAGGTGATGAAACAATAAAGAGAAGGGACCATCAAAAAATAAGTTGGAGGGCACGACTGCATAATTGATAGGCCCAGTACAAAACTAAAATATAGGGTCTCCTCTTCACAGGTTGTCAAGAACTTCAAAACAGTGACAGAACAACATTAAAACAAATGTGGAGCCCTCCTAAGCATGGGATCCTAAGCACGCCCATGAGGCCACCCCAGGGAGGGCATACGAAAGGCCTCCAAGGTGCTGGCCATGTAACAGTCTTAGTTTTCCAATAATTCAATCACCTTAACTGTGTATTTTTTTTTTTTTTTTTTTGTATATGTATGTTAAAGCATGGTAAAGAAAAGAGATCTTTAGGGCCCCTGGGTGGCTCAGTGTTTGAGTGGCTGCCTTTGGCTCAGGGTGTGATCCCAGGGTCCCTGGGATCGAGTCCCACATCAGGCTCCCCGCAGGGAGCCTTCGCCGTCGGCCCCGCCGCCTCCGCGGGAAGTGCCCACAGGGCTGCGCCCCCCGCCCCCCGCCCCCGGAGGGGACCGGCTCGGCCAGATGCTGCCTCCGAAGACCCTGCCCCCCCCGCCCCCCCGAGTGACCCGGCCGGGTTCTCCTGATCCAGAGGGAGGCGGGAAGGGGCCAGGGCCCCCGAGGTCACGGGCGCACAGTGAAGACACCCGGGGACTTGAACCCCTTCCCTGCCAGGCCGGCCGACGTCCCGGGGCGGCTGCGCAGGATTCGAGCCCCGGTTCCCTCCGCGCCAACCGCAGGACACAGCCCAGGGCCCTTTCGCTCTTCCCGCGGGTGAGGTCGGCCTCGGACGTTGCGCCTCCACCGGTAACAGGACCGTGGTCAAGGGCGGGAAGAAGGCGGACCGGGCGAAGGCCAGACCAGACAGGGTGTGGACAAGGAAGACTCTGATGTCGGTTCCTGCGTTTAACCGGGTTTTTCTGCTTTGACGCTTTCCTCAATGTGCACGTGTAAATCCGGCCAGGCCCAGGGATGGAAAACCTCATTTTGGAGCAAAACAACTAGAAGTGGAAAAGCTGTTGCCCCTGAATTGTCTTTGTTTCCTGGAGAAAAACGTACACGAGCCTCTGCCCAGCACTTCTCAAAAAGCTACTGGCATTTTTTTGGCCTCCATTGAGCTTCCCCGGTTGCCTATATATAGCCCTGTCTTGTGTAAAGAATTTAAAAAGCATTAGGATGCAGAAATCAAAGAGACAATAAATTTAAAACCAATCTTATTGTCTGCAGCCTAAAGTGTTATTCAGATCAAAGGGGAGGGGACATCTGGCTTCTGGCTTGCTGCAAAAGGCAGATCACGTTACCTACATTGCAATCACTGGATTCATCCACTCTCTCAATTTTGGGGTCCAGAGAATAAGGCTTTTTTAGCTCCCAGCGAACCATACATGGTAGGTGAATCCATCAGACTTCCCCATACTTTTGAAATAAAACAAGCTCCACAGGATCATATAAACATGTACTCAGGAGCTCTACCCCAGGCCTCTGGTCCTGTGTGAGGCCTTGGAGAGCTCAAAGCCGTAGCCAGGTTGTCACCACTCTTCTCTACCCCCACCTCCAAAGCCAGAACTTTCTGATTTGCGAACCCAGCTTCATAATCGAGGATGCTCATCCATATGTGACTATTTGAATCTGTTTGGCCCAAATCACAGTTTGGAGCTGAGTCACAGGACAGTTAGTCGAAAACTTCTGTGCTGCTTTTCCTCCATTTTGGTTATAAAAGCGTAGACTTGTCTTACTACAAATTTTTCATAATAATGGCTTTGAAAGAAGGCCCAATTGTGCTCTTTGTCTAGCAATTTACTTAGTGTCTGTACAAATTCTGTACATGAGCCAGTTCTACATTATGTGGATAAGATCTCCCTCGTAGCCCAGATGAGGGAAGTACAGCAATTGACGGGCCATGAATACACCATTACAGGCCCAAACCAGGAGGTCTTTGGTCAGTGTGTAGCTCCGATTTCATTGGTTCTCGGGAGCAAGTAGCACAAGCACAGGATATGGTTTTGGTGTGGCTTGTTTTGGTTTTCAGAGCGTTTCAGAGGGGAACAAAGAAGGAAGCTCCACATTTAAAAACACCTTCCAGTAACTCGGTGTCTCCACACACCTCTCTCTTTCCTTAGCAGGTTCTCACCCCCAAAGGTCTAGAGAGGAATGCAGAAAACGGCAGCATGAATTGTGTTGAGGGACGTCACATACAGCTCCCGGTGGCATTCTTCAATTACTGATGTGGTTCACTCGCTTTCCAATAAAACGGGGAAGGTTCCAAAATGACGGACAATGAGGGATCCCCAGAAATTACTTGACATTGCTCAGCCCCACTCGTGTATTTCTGTTCCACCACAATTTTCTTTTACCGACTCTAGATTCCTCCCTGCGTTAAGAGCCTTCTGAAAACTTGCAAAACAAACGAAACTTTTCTGTCTTATCACCTAAGCCTTCTCTTCTCACCCATTCTCACCTACCCCATCTTTCAGGAGAAAGGGTCTCTGCCAACCAAGTGTTAGAAAATCTCCAAGAGATTTAGCATGATCCTAGCTTGATAATCTTCTCCAAGAGACATGATTCTCTTCCATAATCTTACTTTGTATTTCACTAAGAATGCCATTTTGTTGCTGATGAAAGACTCTCATTCAAAATACAAAGAATCTTTGGTGAGAGGTAAGAATGAGTGGGGAAATTTTAATTTTTGTACATAACAGCATCTCAGAGTAAAGGATATTTGAGGGTCTTCAGTTTCTGGAGGGAATTGGAATTAAGATTTTTTGATGTAGCATCTCATCAACATCAATGGCTCTTCAATTCCATTTTTTCTGACACATTAGTTGACATAAATGTTATATCAGTCTCAGGTGTACAACACAGTGACTCAGCAATTCTGAACATTATACAGTACTCACCACGATGAACGTAGTCACCATGTGTCACCATGCAGCATGATTACAATATTATTGACTATATTCCCTCAACGTTCTTTTCATCTCCATGACCTATTTATTTTATAACTAGAAGTCTGTGCCTCTTAATCCCCTTCACCTATTTCTCTCCTATCCTCATCCCCTCCTCCAGCAACCACCAGTTTTCTGTATTTATGAGTCCGTTTCTGTTTTTTGTTTGTTTCTTCATTGTTCTGTTTTTTAGATTCCACGTGTAAGTGAAATCATATGATATTGTGTTTCTCATTTCACTCAGCGTAATATCCTGTAGGCCCATCCATATTGTTGCAAGTAGCAAGACTTTATTCTTTTTTTTTTTTTATGGCTGAGAGATATTCCATTGTAATTATAACCACATCTTTATCCATTGACCATATCGATGGACCCTTGGGTGGCTTTCATATTTTGACTATATTTGTAAATAAGGCCGCAATAAACATAGGGGTGCATGGATCTTTTTGAATTAGTGTTTTTGTTTTCTTTGGGTAAATACCCAGGAGTGGAATTACTGGCCTTAATTATGTTTTGCGAGTAATGCCCAGTTTGCTTTGAATCCTGGGTGAGCCTCAGAAGTGAAATTTTGCTATAAGTCTAGATTCCAGTTCTGACAGCGTGTCTGAAAAGAAAGTGAAGAATTGAAATGTTTTGTAAAATATAGAGGGGAGAGACTAACAAGGAAGAACCTTCTAACCCTTCCAGCCATGCTATGAACACCTGGAAAGGTGCATTTTCAGTGTTAAGTATCAGGAAAAGAAAACTAAATACCATTATCTTCTTTTACACCGTCTATTCTTTTTCTTGTTTTTCCTTTACAAACACAGCCCCTCTCTCTGGGGCTCACTGGCATATCCCATAAACTTTTCTGGATGCCTTCTGGCTGTCAAAACCACCTGAGAGGTGGGGCTATGCATATCCTAACTACTACCCACTAAAAGAAAGACTTAATGCTTCTCTTAATTATGTTGTTGAGAACATAAACTAGCCTACAACTCTGAAAGGACCCAGGAGTGCCTCCAAACAGGCTTTGTTCATTATGACAGGTCTATGTATTTATTGTGGATACAATGACAAAAATGTTATGTCTTCCCCCATTAGGGAGCCGAGGTTTTACTTTGATAGACATATAACTTTTCTCAGATTTCTGAAAAGTAGACCTTTCTTTCTACCCCTGCCCTCTCCCATGCCTCCAGAAAGCACATCAATAAAGCCAAACTTTGGCAGAAAAGGAAAAATGTAGAGCAGAAATGAATGTCTAATAATTGAAAGCATCGTGGACCTTATTACGGTTTATTGCCTTATTCTAGGGGTCGGATGAGCACACTGTAAAGAGTGTGGCACTAAATTTATTAGCATGGTTATCATATTTCAGACAAGACATAAAACTGAGGGGACCCACTTCTTCCATCCCATGGCACCTTCTACAAGAAGAGTCGAGTTATCCTGGCACAGATCCAGATCCTACTATCTGATGACTTATATTTCCTTTGTAGAATGCCTGGCAGACATTATAGGTTCTTCCTCTTTGAAACAGAGTCACTACCATAGAACAGCCAAAATGGGCTTCTGCAAAGGGATGTGGGAAAAAATTCTCACGTCCTAGCATGTGGATCAAGTGAACAGAAGGAGCAGTGTGGCCTTAAGTAGGAAGCTGAGCTAGATCATCAGTGTTCCTCATTTGTTACTAAACAGGTTCCTGACCCACCTGACCACAACTGCTCGCTTTATTTATTTATTTATTTATTTATTTATTTATCTATTTATTTATTTATTTTTTATGTATGTATGTATGTATGTATTTTTAAAGCCCAGATTCTGAATTGGCTGCTCCAATGCTAGTTTTTCTGAACTCTATGCACTGCATTCTCTACCTCAAAAAGTAGGGCAAGTTTTGTTTTCTTTGGCTTGTCCTTGTTACCTTTAGACTTAATTCCACATTTCTCTACAGGATTTAAAAGAAAACTACTCATGCAATATCGTGTAAATCATTTTGCTTCTGATTTCATTCCTCCAAAATGGGAATCATTTAAATATGTCCTGCCTTTCTCTCAAAATTAATGAGGATCAAATAAAACAATGTCTGCAAAAGGGTACATTTTTCCATTTTAAAGCAATCTAAAAAATCAACTTGTTATCAAGTAACAATGGGTATAAATTTGTGTTGGGCTCTGATAAACACACCACATGAATTTATTGTTTCCTTCTTGTAGAACTCCACTAAAAGGCAAAGAATTTAAAAGGTATGAACGTACGAGGACAAAGAATAAGAAAAAGAGACAATAGAAATTGAGTGGTTTCTGTAAATTTTTTAGGACATGGAAGGCAGACAGGGGACAGTGAATTTGACTGTGTGCTAGTAACTTCAAACTGACTTCAAAATCCTAAGGCTCAGAGGTAAGGTGTGGGAAAAGATGGGTGTCACGGGGAGCCGCAGAGCTGATCTGAAGGAGACTGAGTCCAAGTTTGTACACAGAACAGCTGAACACTCCTATCCTTTCTCCCAGCCTGTGAGGTCCTTTGTGGTGGCTTAAAGATGGCCACATATTATCTGACATTTCTCTCAAGAGGTGGGGATATCTCCTTCTTGGTCTGGGCAGGTCTAGACTGCTTTGACCAATTGAATACGGTGGAAGTGACACTGTGTAGGTTTCCAGGGCCAGCCCAAAGAAATTGGGAGAATTTACCTTCTTTTTCTTGGAACACTTGCTTTTGAAACCCAACCACCATACTCAGAAGCTTAAGACACGTGAAGAGACTGAAGCTCAGCTTCCAGCTGTGGCATCAATTACCAGCCTCGTGAGTCAGTCATTTGGGGCATTTCTCCCTGTTGAGCTTCCAGTGATCCCAGCTCCAGGTGCTATCTGACTGCGCCAGCATGAGAAACCTCTACCCAAGTAAGAACCACTCAGCTGAGTTCAGTCAGCTCACAGAACCATGATAGATAATAATAATAATAGTAAATTAAGCTACTTGGGCAGCCCAGGTGGCTCAGTGGTTTAGCGCCGCCTTCATCCCAGGGGGTGATCCTGGACACCGGGGATCGAGTCCCCCATCGGGCTCCCTGCATGGAGCCTGCTTCTCCCTCTGCCTGTGTCTCTGCCTCTCTCTCTCTCTCTCTCTCTCTCTCTCTCTCTCTCCCTCTCATGAATAAATAAATAAAATCTTAAAAAAGATTAAGCTACTTAGTTTTGGAATGGTTTCTCATGCAATAGACAACTAGAACACCAAATTACACCAGGGAACTATAACCTTATCTAACCTAACTTGACCACTGAAAAACATTAATTCTTTTGAAAAATTAAACCCAAAGTTTTGAAAACTAGACTTAACATATTGTGTTGTAGATTATCCTTCGATGAACTATTTTAAAATTTAAATTAGGTGCCACTTAAATTTAGTTTATCACACCATCAATAGCTGATTAAAAAGAAAAGTATTTCTAGAGAGAAAGAAGAAAGAAAGGAAGGAAGGAAGGAAGGAAGGAAGGAAGGAAGGAAGGAAGGGAGGGAGGGAGGGAGGGAGGGAGGGAGGAAGGAAGGAAGGAAGGAAGGAAGGAAGGAAGGAAGGAATTAGTTAATTAAACCCAGAAATCTTTGAATTTCAGGACAACCAGTCTAAAGACAGAGATGAGACATGGAGCTAATAAATAAAAGTCTTCATACTGAACAAAGAGCTCACCCAGCCTTTTTTTTTTTTCACCCTCATAGAAGGCTAGCAGCTTCCCCCAAAAAATGTATAGTGGATTCTTCTCTTGGGAAACTTAATCGCTCCAGAGAAAAGATCATCAAATATTGACATTTGGGAATTCCCCCAATTAAAAGGTTGCCTCACCACCAGATTAGCTTGCAGTGAAGGATTCCAGCTTAATAACTTTCCCAAACACAGATCTTCTCAATTGGCTTATTAGAGCTCAAATGAAATATACCACTAAGAATCACCAACATCTTAGGAAAGCCAGACGTTAATACACACATCCATACCTACGAGAGCGAGAGACAATATAGAGAATGGGGGTGGGGAGGACTGACAAAAAAAAAACGGGGGGGGGGGGCAGCCCCGGTGGCCCAGCGGTTTAGCGTGGCCTTCAGCCTGGGGCGTGATCCTGGACACTGGGGATCGAGTCCCACGTCAGGCTCCCAGCATGGAGCCTGCTTCTCCCTCTGCCTATGTCTCTGCCTCTCTCTCTCTCTCTCTCTCTCTCTGTGTCTCTCATGAATAAATAAATAAAATCTTTTAAAAAAGGATCCATGAAACAAGAACAGGATATTATTTTATTTTTTTAAATAGGCTCTGCATACAACGTGGGGCTCAAACTCATGACCTCGAGATCGAGAGCCACATGCTCCACCAACTGAGCCAGCCACCCAGAACATTATTTAAAAAAAACACCAGAAGGAATGACAGAAACTCTTTAGAAAAAACAACAAACCTGACTGCCTAAATTTAAAATTCCTGGGAAGATATATGTTGTAAAACAGACTACCACAAACTTAGTGGCTTAAAACAACACACATTTATTATCTCACAGTCAGGCGTCCAGGCACAGCTTAGCTGGGTCCTCTACTCATGATCCCACAAGGCAATAATCAATGTGTCACCCAGGACTGGGTTCTCACCAGAGGCTAGAGTGAAAAAAGATCCAATTCTCAGCTCCTTCAAGTTGTTTCCAAAAATCATTTCCTCGCAGCTATAGATTCCTGGCAGCTTGCTTCTTCAAAGCCAGCAATGGAGAGAGAAAAACAGACCCTGGCAAGGTGGGAGCTACGCTTTCATGTGATCACATTCACATTATGATCATGTGATCCTGTCCCCTGTGTCACATTCCACTTATGAGAAGCAATTTCCAGGTCCTAGCCACACTACAGAGAAGGGTATCATGCAAAGATATGAACGCAGGAAATAGAATACTTGGGGGAATTCCTTAAGACATCATGTAAATAGGGATAAGTGTGTGTGTGTGTGTGTGTGTGTGTGTGTGTGTTTGTGTGTGGGTGTACATGTATATATTTGAATATATTTTTTAAGAAAATCAAATGAATGAAAAAAGATCAAATGGCTAACTCCAAGATCAACTGAACAAAGCAAACCCAAATTCAGCAGTCAATAGTAATTGATGATCATAACAGTGTATGATGATTGATGTAAGCAAAATTTGCAGCACAAATTTTATAGCATAGAATGAGTGAAACGGAGGATGAACTCGCTGTCTTCTTTGCCATAACACAATGTTAGCAAACAATATATAAAATTAAAAGTAAGAAATAGAAAGATGGGGACGCCTGGGTGGCTCAGTGGTTGAGTGTCTGCCTTTGGCACAGGGCATGATCCCAGGGTCCCGGGATCCAGTCCCACATCAGGCTCCCCATAGAGAGGCTGCTTCTCCCTCTGCCTGTATCTCTGCCTCTCTCTCTGTGTCTCTCATGAATAAATAAATAAAATTTAAGTAAGTAGAAAGATGGATGCAATGGCAGAAGAAACAGCCATTTTCAATGGTTGACTCTCAGAAATGAGACTGAAGGAGTCAAGTAGAAGAGCTGGGACAAGAGCTGATGTTTTTCATCATAAGCCTTTGAACACTGTTTTCTTTCACCCTTGTATCCATGAGTTACTTCAATGTGGCATCTTGCTCTCTCAGTACCTATTCCAGTATCCTCCTGGATTGTCTCCTATACTGTAGAGCACAGAAAGCTAAACAGTTGCACTTCCCAAACATTCATGAAGTTAATGTTTATAATTTGCCCTAGGTTCCAATGAGCAGATCCATCACACTAGACCTGCCTGCAGAAGTAACCAACCTGAGCCAGCAACCATTCATAGGAATTCATAACGTCTGTCAAGCATGGGGTGGGAGTCATTGGGATCTTGGGCAGCTGGGCTGCAGTTTTCTCTTGAATGTAGGCAAACTCAGTGACTTCTTTTGACAAATAAGATAGAGCAAAAGTAAAGGTCTGTGGCTTTGAAGACTAAGTCATGAAAGGTACCACAACTTCTTCGTTGCTCTTTCTTGATTTACTTACTCTGGAGAAAGCCAGTTGTGAGGAGCTAAGACCGCCAGCCGCCAGCCACGTGAGTGAACCATGTTGGAAGTAGGTTCTCCAGCCTGTGAAGTCATTAGGGGTCTGAAACCTCCGCTGACACCTTGCCTGCAAACTCCTGAGAGAGAGAACCACCCAGCTGAGTCATTCCCAGATCCCTACCAGAAAAAGTCAGATACACTTGGCAGGATGAGTACTGGGTGTTATACTATATGTTGGCAAATCGAACTTCAATAAAATATATATAAAGAAAACGTCAGATAATAAATATTTGTTGTTTTAGGCTACTGAGCTTTGACATAATTTGTTACAGAGCAATCTCTAGCAAATACAAGATGATTCATAGGTTGGCCTGACTTTGTCATACTTCAATTCAGTAAAAAAATTCTTTCATTAAGATACCCGGTCCATCTTTTGGCTCTGTTTTTCTGTGTGTAGAGACCTCATTCTTCAGACAGTTTCATCCATATACCTGGGAAGAAAGATGGCCATCAGCAGATTTTTATCTACAGGCTTATGATCCCAGAGGAGGGGGAAAAATCTTGTTTCTCCCGGCCTCTGTATGCAAATCTGAAGGAAGATTCTTATAGACTCAGTTTGGGTTTAAAGACCATTTGAAAAACCAACCATGGTGGCCAAGTTGAATGACTATTCTTATTTTCCAATATGGTCAAATGTCATCCCTATGCCTACAGAGGGAATAAAAACATACAGTGATAAGAAACCTTATTGACACCACAAGGAATGAGGGAAGGGTAGGTCCAAAAAAAAAAAAAAGTTTTAAGGAGAAGAGATGTAGGAAGTAAAAAATAATAGATATCTACTTAAAAGCCATCCCAAATATAACCTCTGCTGTCACTGTGGTATAATAATAAACTTCTACATTCAAAATGTCAGTATTGACACTTGTGGAATGGAATGGAATTTCTGAAAGGTCATGAAGCTCATTTCTAATGGACTCTTGCTACATTGTTTAATGACAAATACACATGATAGAGAAAGTGGTTTCAGCTATAAACATAGAAGACAGTAGAATTGTTTTGTGAGCATCAGTATCGAAGCCTTGATTTTTATGCTAACAGGGAACAGTGACAATAAGAATAATTATCTAAAATACTTTGAAATAGCCAATGATTTTAACCTCTGCCCGCTAAATTTGTTGGTGCCATAGGAGGAAATGGACTCTGGTAATCCTCTACTTGGTAATCCCCATCAAGCTCATAGGAGGAGGGCTAGAGCTGCCTTACTTCAGGCCTTTATCTGTTCCCTCTTAAGCAGTTTGCAACCATATAGAGTTAGGGATGCACACTTTGGTGATGAAACTATCAAGATATGGAAGGAAGAAATTACTATAAAAGTTGAGGGTGTCATTATTAACTGTGGCATGAGAAAGGATTAAAACTGAGATGGGACATAGGAGAGCTTCTGCAAAGGTTAGAAAAAATATATATTTCTTAATCTAATGGTAGTTATAAGGGTATTTGCCCTAGAACAATTCTTTGGTGTAAGTTTTGAAATCAGGAGGTGTCAGTCCTTCAACTTTGTTCTTCTTTTTCAAGATGGTTTCAGCCGTTTTGGGTCCCTTGCATTTTCATATAAATTTTAGGATCATCGAGCAGCCTGGGCGGCTCAGAGGTTTAGTTCCGTCTTCCGCCCAGGGACTGCTCCTGAAGACCCGGGATGGAGTCCCACATCAGCCTCCCTGCATGGAGCCTGCTTCTCCCTCTGCCTGTTGTCTCTACCTCTCCTCTCTCCTCTCTCTGTGTCTCTCATGAATAAATAAAATCTTAAAAAAAAAATTTAGGATCAGCTTATCCATTTCCGCAAAGAAGCCAGTTGGGATTTTGATAAGGATTGTACTGAATCTACAATAGAATTCTAATCCATGGGGATGCCTGGATGGCTCAGCGGTTGGGTGCCTCCCTTCGGCCCAGGGTGTGATCCTGGGGTCCTGGGATCGAGTCCTACATCAGGCTCCCTGCATGGAGCCTGCTTCTCCCTCTGCCTATGTCTCTGCCTCTCTTTCTCTGTGTCACTCATGAATAAATAAAATTGTTTAAAAAAAAAAGAATTCTAATCCATGAACACAGAAGTCTTTCCATTTATTTTGGTTTTCTTTAATTGCTTTAAACAATGTCTTATTGTTTCCAATATACAAGTCTTGCACTCTGTTAAATTTGTTCCTATATTTATTCCTCCTTTTGATGCTAAACAAAGGAATTGGTTTCATTTCATTTTCAGGTTTTCTCATTGCTAATGTATAAAATACAATTAATTTGTGCATATTGACCTTGCCTCCTGCAATCTTAATATACTCATTTATTAAGCTCTTGCTGTGGTCTGAAAGATTGTGTCCACCCCAAAATTCATGTTGAAATCCTAACTTCTAACACGATTGGTATTGGAGGAGGGCCCTTTGGGATGTCCTTAAGTCATGAGGATGGAACCCTCATGAAAAGGATTGGTGCCTTATAAAAGAGGTTCCGGAGAATCTCTAGCCCCTTTCACTGGGTCAGGATACATACAAGAAGTCTGGGACCCAGAAGCCTGCCTTCACCTGACCATGCTGGCAACCTGATCTCAGACTTCCAGCCTCCAAACTATGAGGAATGATTGTTTTTTTTTTTTTTTAATAAGCTACCAGTTTTTTTCATAAACTGTGGTATTTCATTATAGTAGCCTGAATGGACTAAGATAGCTCTAATACTTCTTTAGTGGATTCCTTAGGATTTCTACATACAAGATCATATCATCTGAAAATAAAAATAGTTTGAAGTAATATAATGTGATAAGTCTTGAAATAAGTCTCTCTCCCACTTCATGGGATCTGTTGTTGCTGGTTGTTGTTTGTCTCTTTGTTTAGCAGTGACTTTTATGAATTAATTCAGTGAGGTTTGTATTTTGTGTTGTGTGTTGCCACTGAAGTCTCTGCTTGGTTAGTTTAGTCGTCAGCTAATATTTGAACAGTGATTTCCTGTAACACTTGGAACCAATAAGTCTCTCAATCTTTGCCAGGGGGTTCTGATAAATGTTGGGGGCACACCTTCCATACTCAGACAGGCAATTGACAACTGGGCCTTAGCCTTCACTTCCTCCTTGTGCCGTGATGATCAGCCTGAGGTAAGAGTTTACAGTCCTGTCAGATTCTTCCTGAGCATGTAGAGAGCCCCGGGCATGTCCACAGCCCTATGCAAGCATTGGTCTTTTAGATATCCAGGACTATGTAGGAACTTTTCAAAGCCCCAAGGAAATCTCATTCCCCTGTGTTCAGCCTTTTGCTGCCAAGCTGCTATCCTCTACCTCAAGCAACCACAAAAAATAATCAATTGTTTTCAACAAGGCTTTTCACATTGGGCAGCTTCCAATCAGGTCAAATAAAGATAGCCTTGCAAGTGGTGTCTCCAGGGTCTGACAGACAAGTCAAATAATGACTGTTCTCTTCGTATTTGGCTTTGAAGGAACTCCAATCCCATTCTACCCCACTCACCCCCCAGGGTTGCTAGACTGCTGGTTTTCACTGCCACTGCAGGCTGTTGGTTTTTCAGTCTTCTATGGAACTGAAGAAGGATGATGAGAACAGGGCAAGTTACAATATCACAGTATTTGCTGTTCCTACAGAGATTCAGCCTTTTTCTAGAATAAATGCTCCCCAGACTGCTGCAAGCCCTTAGTTAATTTTCAGAGTTCTAAAAAGTTGGTTCTGGTTATTTTTGCCAATTTGTCATTGGATTGATGGAGAATTTTCAGAGCTCCTCGCTTCAACAGTTTTGCTGATATCCTACCATGTACTTTTTTTTTTTTTTTTAAACCTAGAATGCCTTTCTGTATCCAGTCCCACTACCCTGTTCAGACGTTGCCTCCTAGATGCAGGTATGGCTTCTCTGAGGACACTGTCTCCTTGGAACGTGCTGTCATATTTCCCCTCCAAGTCCAAGGAAGCCATAACAAAAAGAGAGGTGGCAAAGAGGCTTTAAATGCTTTAGAGCTACGGCACCTGGTGATGCCAACTACAACCCCAGGGTAACCAGTCATTAAATGTGAATAATCAAGAGTTGGATCTATCTTTAGAGTATTGTGTTCTGTCCTTAAAAGAGTAACTGATATAAGTTGAAAATATCACAATTTTGCATAGTGCTTAAGTGCATAAGTGTTGCAGTGAAACCATATGAGTTCACTACCCCTAGCAGCGATAATAATGGTATACGTACAATATACGAAGATTGTTGGAAACAATTCAAATAAAATCTTTAGCACAGAGTCTGGCCTAAGCACTCCAGACATAATTGCTGGTATTTTCATCACCATTGTCAGAGCACAGATACCTAGTAGAAATCCTGTATTGTTCGTCCAAGTAGGAAGAGACCTCAGAAATCTGCTAGTTCAACTGCAAAACCAAGACAGTAACTTGCTTTACCTCACACCCCTATGTAATGAGTTCTAGCATGTGTTTTCATACTTCTAAGCACAGAGAGTTCACCATCTCAAAGCCAGCTCATTGTGTTGATGAATCACTCTCATTATTATCTCCCTTCTAGTGAGCCCCAAATCTTTCTTCCATTTTTCCCTTGAACACTTCTAAATAGAGGTATCATCATTTCTGCATGACAACTCTTCCATGCCTGAAAGGTTCACAAAACCCTTTCCAGCTCTTTTTTTCTAGCTCTGGGTTAGAGGCTGGTACTTTCCATTACACAGTGACTTTCCCTCACCTCTAATTGCCTGAGGTGTCCTACTGAAATCCTAAAGGTCTAGTTGGAAGAAATAAATTCCCTTTGTGATACAAGAAATCTATTTATCTCTTTTCTAGCTCCCTTCCCATGACAAGTGAATCCTGTTCCACCCTACCCTGTGAACACTACCAGTTAAACACACACATGGGCACAGAGAAGAGTTTCAATTTATTGGTTGCTCTTTGGGAAAGGTTGCTCTTTGGAAAAGGTTATATGGAACATAATTGGGATTAAAATCAAATTCTAGTTACAGATTCATAAAACTTTGCTTTAAACCAAATCAACTTTTATGAGGCTATTAAATCCCCCTCATCCTCATACATAGCAAAGTAACTCAATCATAGTCTATATAATCCTCTGTTGTTTTTACGTGATTAAAGCACACATAATACATAATGCAGTTGATATTAAATATCTTGAGAATGACAAATCAATAGGACTACTTCCACGCTTAAGCATTAACTGGTCATTTATATAGGTTCTGTACATACACTTTTCATTTTAGATTTTCTCCTTAAAAGGACTTGTGAACTATTCATTATTTTCTGCTATTTGTATACACACATCAAAAGTCTTCCAAAATAACATTTAAAATCTTTCTTAATATTGCTTCAGAAATGTTAACCTTTAAGGAACATTCAATTAAAAGAAAAAAAAGTTCAGGTCCTGACTCCCTAACACATGTTCAGATGTGTCAAGATCTTATTGTTTCCCTCTGACCTGATAAAAAGCATCCAACAACATATACTGTGCCAGTTTCTTCTTTGCTCAACTCAGAGGAAGTCAAATAAAGGAGAAAAAAATGCTCAAAATCACAGTGACCAAAGGATTTGAATTAATAATTACATTAAATAACCATAACTTTTTGTTTAACTATTCACATTCCACACAGTGGAAATTATCTTTTCCTCCAGATTTTTCATGTACATTTTTAACAACAACAACAACAAAAAAAACCAAGTTACAGACTTGTAGGATGTGTGTTTTTCTCTTTTAATGCCAAGCACAAAGTGTACATCATAAAATTCATATTTGGTGTTTGGCATCATTTTAATAGGAAAGATTGAGATCACCGATATCTTTCCATTAAAAATTTCTACTGTAGTAATGAAAAAAACATATTTCTTCATCGAAGACTCCAATACAATATGTAATAGATGTGGCACTTTCAATAAATGCTGTAAGACACACCACACTTCGCTAGTCTTAATACAGGCACAGTAAGAAAAGCAGACGTTTCCCTCTCTGGCTAGCGCTGGGTACTTTTCCAGGGTAGTTATGCTGCTGATTAACCCAGCGAAGTTAATTTTGAGGAAATTCTCTTTACTTAAGCCAAATCCAACTTACATGCAAGACTGTGGTATGAGCTACTAAAAGAAGATTACTGCTGCCAACTTAAGTCATCTCTTTTTAACAAAACTGCATGCTTGTGGCAGAGTTAAAACAACAAGAGAAATTCAGTGTCTCTGGTTCTAAATGTCATTTTTCCTCTCTAGTGTGGCTTTACATATTCAGCTCCTTCCCCTTTCTTTTCCTCTTCCCCACCCTCAAAATTCTGGCTTAGTATTTGTGTGCTTAATTAAATCCATTCTGCATTTTATTGTTGGAGGATGTGGATGATAGAAAAATTTAGGGCAGGGGCATACAGTGTATACGAAATACACAGACCATGTGTTTGGACAAGTTTGCCTAGGGTGGAATCATCAGTAGTGAGTTTAGAAGTTTCAAAATTTGACCCAGTAGTTTGGGCGTCCAAGGTAACTTCTGCCTCAAAGCATGGTTCTGGCTTGGTCATTAGACGGGAGAGCGCCGCACCAAAAGAATAAAAATGAGATACAAATAGCCTCTATAGTGCAAGGCTGGAGCCTTGATGGGCAACTAAAATGCTAGTCAATGGTGAGTGTTTCCCATATCACACAACTTGCCTAGTGAGGATGAGAAGGCACAAGGCAAAAAACAAAACGAAACAAAACAAAAAAGTGTTTTAGGTGTGGGAATGGGTTCACACAGAAAACCTCAAGCTTAAAGAGAACAGATTAGCCAAATCCAAAATGCAATAAAGTCCACCGACCCTGCTCTAGATAAATCCTAAGCAGGGGTTGCCAGGAGCTGGAGTTTAATTAGAGGAGGGGGTCCACCGGTAGGTTCTGACTGGCAACGTGAATCCCACTGCCAGTAGAGAGACAGCGAATGCACAAAAATGCTTGTTTGGCTGGTTCTTTTCCAAATGCTCTGATTTCTTAACTAGGGTTTCCCATTAGACCCTGAGGAGGCAAAGGAAGAAGGGGAGGATGCATCCCTTTCAACTCTTCCCAGGCATTAAACTACTCCTTCATCAGAGGCAGTTTCCTTTATTTCTTTATTCTCCTTGGCTCTCCAGCTCTATCTCCTACCAGTGGCTAAAACAAAAAGGCCCAGGATACATTGGTAGCTCACATGGAGCAGGCTCCAGGCGCTCCCACCTTAGCCGGATTCTTCCCTGCCAGGTGCACTGGGCAGAGCCACAGTCTCTGTAGGACAGGTTTGTGGCTCTCAGAAGCATCACACGGAAATAACTGGCAAAGCGGTGATCACATCCAGGCAAGAGGAAAGAGACCAGGACCCCTTATGAGGTGCTCGCTTCCTCCCTCCCCAGCGGGCACAGGGGGCTCTGAGCTTCATCTATGTCCCCCGGGAGGTGTGGAGCTGGGGGGTCTCCTTGGTCTAGCTCACTCACTTGGTTCCGGAAATAGGAGTGGTCAATATTTATGTTCGAAGTTTGCTCTTGGGGGCAGCCAAGTTCAGCAGATCACGGGGACAGCCGGGTGATGACTGTTGGGCGCCTCCATCTCTCGTCCATTTGCTTGGTTTCCAATAAACATCGAGGAAACCAGGAAGCCGTGGGGAAGCCCGGCTGTGCTGTGTTTTGGGGCGGCCCCGCAAGACTGCGCCTCCCACTGCTCGACCTCCCCCGCGCCGGCCTCCCCGGGTGGGAGGACCTTCCCAAAGCCAGAAAGGGTGACCATCTATGGTCCCCTGAGCGGAGTTAGTGTCCCTGGCAGGTAGGGAATTGGAAGAGTCGCCGAGATCCTAAGGGGTGGGCTGGGGAAGGGAGGGCGGCAGAGAGGAACGAAGACCTTCTCCAGTGTCATGCGGCTGAAGACAGGTCCCTCGCCCCAGAGTAGCCTCTTCCACCAGCATTCGTTTGGGGGTGGGGGGGGCCTCTGGTCCCAGGGGAGCCCCGGTGCCCGTCCGCCGGCCCCACTCCTCCCCCCACCCCCCACCCCCGGCTTTCCCTGCCGTCCCAGGGAAGCGGATGTGTCTACATGATAGGAAGTGCCCTCCACAGCGTCTGCAAACCCCCAAACACCACGCACACGCATGCACACAAACTATGCACTAGCAGGCTCCGGTCACACGGCAGCTGGTTGTTCTTCTTGCCTGTAGGTTTAAGCCGAGTAGGGATCAGGTCGCTTAGGTCTGGCTCAGGCCACCCGGGGCTGCATCCCTAGGACAGGCTGGCTGTGCCCGGCTTAATCCAGATCGATGGATATGCATCGACACTGCTTGACGCGTGTGACCCTCTTCTTCTTGGTGGGCGGCTGCAGCTCAGGGCAGTTGAGCGTGACCATCATGGTGGTGAATTTCTTGGGCTTGCAGAAGGAGCAGGACTGAAAGGAGCCTTCCTCCTTCCGGATGTGCCTGGGGATGTAGAAGGAGTTGCACTGGCCATAGCAGAAGCGGTTGATGATGGTGCGGCTGTTGCAGCCTTCCTCGTGGATGGTCTGCTTGAGCGGCTGGGTTTTGCACCAGTCTCGCTTCAGGTACTTGCGCTCGGTCACATGCAGGGCCTCCTGGCTGGACTCCAGCACCTCCTCGCCAGGCATAGCCGTGCCGCGCCCCTGGCCGCGCCCCCGGTTCCTGGAGCCCGGCTGCTGGGGAGACTGAGTCTGCTCCGAGTCATTGTGCTGGGCCTTGTCTGGCGGGGGGATGGCACCTTGGGACCCCTTCTTTTTCCCTTCGGCAGTGGGCAGCAGGGTCCCCAGGAGGAGAAGCAGGGCTCCCACAGTGTAGGCCGTGCGGCTCATGCTAGTGGAGGGAAGCACAGAGAGGACAAGGATGGACAAGTCAGTGAGAACAGTAAGAGTAGCT
Organism: Canis lupus dingo; assembly: GCF_003254725.2. Taxonomy (NCBI): domain Eukaryota; kingdom Metazoa; phylum Chordata; class Mammalia; order Carnivora; family Canidae; genus Canis; species Canis lupus. The sequence continues at coordinate 2,373,483 of NC_064272.1, forward strand.
AACGCCTTCTCAGGCACATGGTAAACACTTCCTGGAAAATATTTCATTTCCTCCTCACCAGATCTTGAGAGATCAGGTATTATTAGTCTTGTCATCTGCCAAGCCATCAAGCCACAATGACGTAGCTGGCCCAGGGTCACCAGTGAATAAGGCAAGAGCTCAACGGGGGCCTGTCTCTCCACAGCATGTTCACCCCCTGGAATTCCTTCCTGGCTGCTGACACCCATCACGCCTGGCTCTATAGCATGGTCACTTCATTGCATTTGGTCTTGTTTTATGCCAAATTACCTTTGCGCCTCCCTGGGGAAACCAGTTTTCTATTTTGTTTTACAGCAAGACAAGCAGCTTTCCTGTCCAGGCTTCATCAGCCACAAAAGGCTTCCACTCTTTTTCTTTTTTCTTTTTTTCTCCCCAGCAAGCCTGAGCGCTTCCTGGGTGGTGCCTTGTTCGGTTGGTTGGATGCTTAGGGGAAGTTTGTTTGCTGCAAGGGAACCCCAGGAGGGGACTGGGAAGCAGCTGACCCAGGAGGAGCACTCAGCAGAAACAACACTGGATGCAGAGCCCAGATGGATTGCAAGTCCCAGACGGACTCCAAGTCCTAGGGCGACAACCTGCTACCTGACCTGGAGAAAATCACTTCACGTCTCAATAAATGGCTTCTTGGAAGCACAGGTACACATGCTTTATCTCCCCGGACAGGTTGCTCACATCAAATCTGATGTACAAACAGGAGCAGTCTGAGAACTGACCAAATGTGCAGCAGCACGGCGGACAGAACAAATTCCCTTACCACAAAGATCACACAGATATTTATTATATCATCCATTATATCATGAGGTACATTTTTCTACTTTTAAATGGTGACATATGTCATTCATGTGTGTGGGTGCACATGCGCATGGGTAAAATCTAGAAGGTAGAAAGTGGCATAAGAAAACATGTATGTGCAAATATTTATATTAATAAATGCTATGGACACATTGAGTAAATGAATTATAGTGAATTATTGTGGACAGGCCTGGAGTTAGACATGGATCAGAAAGGCAATGAACAACGGCAAAAAAAATCCCCCAGATAACTGGGGGAGGTGGAGGGAAAAGTGACCAAACAAACAGGAAAGCAAAGATGGGGAGAGAAAAAAAAAATGGGAGTGAGGACTGTAAATCAGAGAAAGGAGACCTAGTCTACAGGCAGAGCGATGAGCGAAGGTACAGCACATAGAGGACAAAGAGGAGAAGCACCAGGATATTTTTTAAAAGGCTAGTGCAAGCACCTTGCTAGTGAAACTCTCCCAAACCTCAAAGAGCAGGCCATCACCTGGGGGTATTGTTAAAATGCAGATTCTGATTCAGTAGGTCTGCTTTTCTAACAGGCTTTGAGTAGCCAGGCCTGCAGCGCTTGCAGCCTTGGAACACAGAGACAGTTATTCGGATGTGGAAGGATTTTCTTTTCCAAGAGAGCAGCTTCAAATTCACAGCCTCCCTCTCAGGCCATCATACCAAATGTGACCTGAATCTTGAGGCTTCCACTCCCCTTGCTACTCCCCAGCTGTACCCTGAGGCCCGGTGAGCTCTGAGCCCACCCCCTTTGCCCCCCGTGCCCACCATGGTTCCCAACATAAGGGCACAGCTGGGAGCACCCATTCCCCTGCTCTCCTCTGTACACCAGCATTACATAGAATAACCACGAAGTGCAATTTAATAGTGACCTTACCACGATCCCCCGAGGAAGCGTACACGTTGGCATGATTAGCTAAAGCAGTTACCTTTCAGAGACCAAGGCAGTGTAGCATCTACATTCTCTAAGCAGCAGTCCCTGTAAGTAAAGACCATGCAACCCTAAGGATAATGTCAAATGAAGATAATTAAAGATTAATTTTAAAATACCCTTAAATGGCACCATTCCTCCGACATTAGCCTAAACTTGCCTTTTGGGCAAGTTTAAGTTTGGAACTGATAATGTGACATTTAGCTCCCGTGCTTTTGACTATGGACTCCCTGGCTTCTGTCAGTTTATGTTACAACATCCCTGTTCTTTAAACAGAGCCCTTTTTGCCTCAACAACAAAAAAAATTAATTTCCTTGTTTTGTCTTTTTAAAAAATCGCTCATGAGAAACGTCCAGTTATAAAACAGTGCTGATTTTCTCCAGAGACCAGGATAACTTGAGCCATGACAGTTCAGTCTCTTAGGCAAATGTATTCGACTTTGAGAAGCTTTTACAAGCTTCTGCTATTTATTCAACTGGGGACCAAGATCTAAACTAAAATCCAGTCTCTGCCCATTTCAAAGAGGAGCACATGAGACAACCCTAGGCCTACACCCACAGTCTTCCCTCATCCCTCCTAAAAATGGCCCCAGGGACAATGCAGCCCTCCCAGAGCAAGACCCTCAGAGCCCAACATCACAGAGGCCAATCTGAAGCTGACTGGGAATGTACACTGTCTGCATATGACAGTTCGCGTCATAAAGCCATCCCCTCCCACAAACATCTGTCCAAAAAATGCAATTTCCTTTCTCCAGACCAACACAGGACTCTTTTATGCTCAACTTTTCCTTCCTGGCATTTTCACATCCATCATCAAACAGATACCTAGTCTGAGAGTCAGGAGGACTTATTCATCACCTTAATCTCAGTGCCTGGCACAGAGTAGGTGCTCTTTTGTTAAACAAACACTTGTTAGGGATTTTAACGTTGATTTTAAAATCCGTTTTCATTTTAAAATCCCTCATGTGTGCCAGTAAACAGCTGAGCCTAATTCAATCTTCGTGATTGCTGACTTGCAGTACAGCAAACTCCTAACCTAGGGAGCACCTTGATACTGGTCTTTCTTTTTTTTCTTTCTTTCTTTTTTTTTTTTAGGAACACTTAAGATATCCACTACTTTTTACCTGGTCCCATGCAGAATGCTGCAGGCTTTATTTTCTAATTGAAGCCACTGAAATTACTTTGGCAGAAACCAACAATAAAGCATGTAGTACATTCAAAATTAGTCAACTGTGGTTTTCAGTTTTAATTTGGACAGACTTCTTGTTCCTATGGGAGCAAGTGAATGCCATAAGCCAAAGGGGTCTAGAACAACAGGCTATTTTCTTTTTTTCTTTTTCTTTTTTTTTTTTTTTTAAGAAAAGTACATTTAAAAAAAAAAAAGAAAAGCACACTTTTTGCAAAGTAAGATTTATTAGGTGGGGAAAATATTATAAAATGGTTTTTCTTTTTTTTTTTTAAAAAAACCTACTTTTTCAAAGTAGGTTTTTATAACATCTTTAGTGTTTATTGTGAGGCTTTCGAATTTTTAAACCTTGCAACTAGTTATTTGGAGAAAAGTAGAAACCAATGTCAGGAATCTCAACACAGACCTTAGTTAAAGGACAGCGGTCTCAGAAGGACTCTGCATATTCCATGTGAGTAAGTTAGAAGGTTTGGAACTGGACTGGCACTAGAACCAGGGCTGTGTCAAGTCACTGCGGTCAATCACCCAACCTCCACCCACACACACCACAGACTGGTGGGGATTACTCAGGGAGGGAAAAGGGACTGCTTTTGCTCTTGAAAAATAATTTGCACTTTGTAAATGTCATAAGCACGGAGGAAATCACAAAGATGTAAATTGCTGGAGGACAGTTCTTTTCCTTATCAACACCTCCCAGAATGCCTCGTTATAAAAAAACCAATCCAAATGCTAATCAAGCCTTGGGTTCCTATGAATTATTCCCACGTGTAAGAGCTGTCAACATTTTTGGTGATTTGCATTCATAAAATGACCCAATCACAGCATTAAACTTGAGCTGCATTTTGTGGGACCAGAGTGCATCAAGACACCCACAAAGACCTCCCTATGTACTCACTGCAAACAGCATCTTCTTTTCAAACCCTGCCTCAACTTCACCATAATGCAGGTGTGCTTCTCCAAGAAACGTGATCGTATTTTTGTGGTGAGCTTTCTCTGCAATTGTTTTCCATCAGCAAAATCCACTCACTCCTACCTTTTTTCCCTTGATGACTGTCCTCCCCTCCAATCCACTTGTCCCAGAGTACACAGATATTCTCAAGCAGTTCTTCTCTACTGGATGCTTTCCTTCGGGTTTTCCTTAGTGATCAAGAGAAAACGTGTGTACTCCGGCTAAGCCACATCAGCCACCTCTGTTCTATAGAGATCATGGTGATTTATTCCAATCTTCACAAGGCCCAAAAGAGCACAATCATCTAACTCTAAGGAATCAGAAATAAAAATGCTCTGGGTGACCTGTGTCCAATATCCTCAACATCTTGGGAAAGTTTAGGCCAACTCCTCTTGGCCCTCTTCTTGCTGTATTTTTCATTTTAGCTAACCAACCTGCTCATAATCAGTTAAACGGAGTGCTGAGTGGGAATTACGGTGAATTGACAATGGTCAGCGAGCCAGAGGCCTATGCCTGAACATCTCTGATCGACTTGTCCTGAAGAATTAAGTTTTAGAAAGATGTTTAACAGGCATGACATCAAATTATTTTCCCAGTAGAAGAAGATAATGAAAGTGACAGCAAATGCTTTAAACTCAAGCCAGATTTCAGAATAATCTCTTCCTTTTTCTTGGGACTAAATCTTTGAGAAGGGAAAGGTTATTTTTAATTTGATCTTTGATTTTTAAAAAGATTGCCTTTAGAAGTTAAGGAGAATTTCATAAGAATATACTGGGTCGATTTTTTTTTCCAGACAAGCTGAATCAAGAAGATAAGAAGAATGACTTGCTGGCAAACTAGTAAAGGATAAAGTATCATCCTGTATGAGTCACAAGACCCTAGTTACAACCTCCCTATTCAGAAGACCATTCAAGCTAAATCAGGCTGGCTGCCCACCTCACATACAGGGACCACCAGGTAATTAAGTATCTCAGGAGCAATATGCTCTCAGGAAATTTGTTTTGTTGAAGTGAATGCACACAATTTTTTAGGTCAACAGGAAACAAGTTAGAAAGTAGTAAATATTCACCAAGTGGCACCACTGGGAGTCAATCTGTAGGTTCCGGATTGTAATGCAAGATGCGTGCTAGTCCCTAGGTGTGTGGAATTTGGGATTTAATTTCAGAACCACCTTGTAATATATATCTGGTGCCATATAATGTTACTGCCTTCTCCCAATACCACCACTAATACTAAGAGTGATCTTTATTTTTGAATCCTTAGCATGCATGGCATTGTGCTACATTCAGACCATATTTTATAATTTCTTTTTCACGATATAACAATAATATTGTCCTCCTCTTATCAATCAGGGAATCGAGAGTAAGAAAAGTGAGGAATCTGCCCGAGGTCAGACAGCTTCGCAGCTGGAGAGTCAGGGTTTGAGACCAGTTCTACGTAGTCCCCAAACAGTGTCTTTACCCACTGTTCAGTGGATACTTGGCACAGTACTTACAGAGGGACACATGAACTTGTTTCTAATGCAATACAATTTGAAGAATATTGTAAGTCAAATAATTATCTAGTTTGTATCTTCATGTTCACGTGTGAAGAGAAAAAACTCCTGTCGTTCCAGGAATTACTGTTGTACTTTGCATTTCTAGGAGCATATGTTAAAACTAAAGAAAATTCCTTGCAGATGTAAGACATGGGCTGGTAACACTTGCCTGATCAGAGCCTTTCAGTTGGATGCTACAGTTACCTCGCTGTCTGTCCCCCAACTTTTCTTTACATAAAAGCATTAGGTTTTCCCATTAGTCCTTAACTCTCTATCCTAGGACATGCTCCACAGCTTTGCTGTTGATGAGTATTTCTTCAGAAAGGGGTCCATGGCATACAATTTCTTGGCCTTTTTTGACTTGTAATATATTTTTTTAAGATTTTATTTATTTGTTCATGAGAGACACACAGAGAGAGGCAGAGACACAGGCAGAGGGAGAAGCAGGCTCCATGCGGGGTGGGGGGGGGGGTGGGGGGGGAACCAGATGGGGACTCAATCCAAGGACCCAGGATCATGCCCTGAGCTGAAGGCAGACGCTCAACCACTGAGCCACCCAGGTGACCCCTCACTTGTAATATTTAATGTTAAGAAGGCAGGCAGCTCTTATTTAAAGATGTGGGGACGTAGTAGGTTTCTACTGTTCTTTGTGTAATCATTCACATAAAAACTGTTAGCAAACTAGGATTTCCTATAGATTGTGGGTTACCAAAAACATCTCAGTCAAAATGGACTTTTAAAAAGAAAATAGGAAATAGGAAATCTGTAACATTACAAAGTTTATAAAAGACTTTAATTCCAATGACCTGAGGGTTAAACACATACAGAGCAACCCCGGTTCTAAAGAACCCCTCAATAATTAGTTAATACTTCAATTGGAGACTTCAATTTATCCATTGATAGCAATCAAATCACCTACTGTTGTTGATTTGGGTGTGCCAGGGAGGAGATGAGGCTGTAGTTTTAATATCTTTCCCTTGTTGCTTTGCAATGTCCATCTCTTAAAGATCCCAGCCCCGCCCCCCGCCCCCGCCCTTCCAAAAAAGAGAAAAAAGAAAGAAGAGAAGAGCAAAGGAAAGAAAAGAAAAAAGGAAAGCAAGGTTTGGGGACTGGGACACTTTGGGGTGAAAGAAGACTCTTCACCCTGGGCTGGGGGATATCTCAACCTCTTCTCTGCTATTTATTTAAGTTGTGTGTACAGCCTAAAGGAAGCCACCACTCTGGGGGCCCCGGGACCGCTTAAATCCCCGTGACCCACTCAACACAATAGATCGTTTTAATCATCCCGCGTCCTGGCACCAGTTCTCAAAGGGGAACATAAACACACGCGCACAGCGCTCAAATCTGCTTTTTCCAACAGGAGATCCAATTACCTACCAGTGGTCGCCCCTCGACCCTTGTGTCATTTAAGGAGAGATTTTAGCCCCTAAGGTTGAGGCTGCCTGTGTAAGAGGCTGGGATTCAGAGTCGCCGCAGGAGGAGGCGCAGCGGGATCGGCCCGGGGACCCATCCGGGCCAGCTCTGGGCGCGGGAACGACTGGCACCTCCTGTGTGCCCCGCCACGTCCCCCCGGGGAGGGGGCTGTCCCCAGGGCCCACTGCGGGGAGCTCCGGGCAGGGGTGCCCCCGGGGGGGGCCGGGATCCGAGGGCAAGGCCAAGCCAGAGCCGTGGCGCGTTCCTTTTCCCAGCCCCGAAGTGTACGGACGGCTCGGCCGCCCAGGTGACAGCCCCTCCGCCCGGCCCGGCCCGGCCCGGCCCTGCGACGGCGTCAGCAGCACCGAGCGGAGCAGCGCGGGCCGCGCGGGCGAGGGGCGCGCTGGGACGCAAGTTAAGGAGCCCCCGGGGAGAGGGCCCCGGAGCCCGGCGGCGCGGCCGAGGCGCGTGTGCGGCGACCGACGCCCGGAAGAGCGCACCGAGCGCCCGCGGGTGCGCACCGGCCGGGAGGGCGCGGGGCGGGGGCCGGGCGGGCGCGGGGCGGGCGCGGGGCGGGGGCCGGGAGGGCGCGGGGCGGGGGCGGGGGCGGGCGCGGGGCGCCCCGCGGGCTCGCCCGACTCCGGGGCCCACCCGTCACCCGCCGCTCGGGCTCCCGCCGCGCCCCGCCGCCGCGGCCCCGTTGGCGCCCGAGGGGCTCCGTCTCCCCTTGCGGACCGGCCGGTGGGCCCGCGGCCGACTCGGGGTCCTCCGGCGCAGCGCAGGATCACGGCTCGGACGCCGACGGGAGCCCGCCCGCGTCGCGAGCCCCGGCGCCCCGCTCCAGACTCCGGCACCCGCTCAGCGCGGCTGGCGCCGGGGTCGGGGGGTCGCAGGTCCCGGCTGCTCCCCGCGCTCCCGCTCGCGACCCCTCGGCTCCCGCGGCGCCCACCGGGGCTCCGCGCCTTGGAGGTGCGGCCGAGGCTGGCAGCGCACCCAGAGCGCGTTAGCAAGGCCCAGGGAGCGGGAAAGGGATGCGGGGCCGAGGCTCCCGTTCCTGGCATCCTCCTCCCCAGGCTTCCCTTGCGGACGGCGCGGGGAGAGCTCACGGCAGCCACGACGGCGGGAAGGCCCCTCGGTTCTCCTGCACCATCACCCCAGGAAGCGGGGCCGCCGTCCCTGCGCCTGGAGGGGCCTGGAGCGCTACCGCGCGTCTGCACCGAGCGGGACGTGGGAGTCTGGCTGGGACCCGGGGACCCCTGCGCCCCCCCATCCCTCTCTGCTCTTCCTCCCTCGGACGGGCGCCTCGGCACTCACCTGTCAGTCCGGCGGATCCCTGGGGCCTGATGCGACCGCGGCCGGAGCCGCCCCGGCGAGGCGCGGGGTCAGCCGGACGGAGAGGGGGGCCGGGTCCGCGGAGGGCGCACCGAGTGCCGGGCATCGCGCCGTCTCGGGTTTAAATGCCGGCGGCCGAGCTGGGCGCCCGGGGCCGCGCCTCTCCATTGGCCAGGCGCCGCCGCCGCGGCCGGACCCGCTATCCGCCCCCTTTCCCGGTACTGCCCCCGCCCCCGCACCCCTCCTGCCTCCCGCGGGGACCCCTCTGCGCCCGCCTCGCCTCGCCTCTTTGTCTGCTCCCCCGCCCGGGCCGGCTGGGAGAGGTCACCCCAGGGAACCGCGCCTGGAATGCACAGCAAATCACATTTTCCGCTCCCGTTGGAGGGGGAAGCGCGGAAGGAAATCCCCCCGGCCCCCGGCCCCTCGTCCCTCCTCCGCCCCGGGCTGGGCTGCTCTCGCCGCAGCCCCGCTTGGCCTGCGTCGGCCCCGCAGCGCGCTCGGTCGCGGCGGCCGCACCCAAGGGGCCGGGTCCCGGCGGAGCCCGCCGCCCGCCGCCCGCCGCCCGCTGCCCGCGGCGGGATGCTCCGGCTGGGCGGCCGCGCGGCTCGGGGGCTTCGAGGGCGCTGACCCCCGCGGGCCCGCCGGCCGCCGCAGGGCCTGGCTCCGACCCGACACCCGCCTCTCGCCGGCCGCCGCCGGGTCTCTCGAGGGAACGGAGGGGAGCGAGCGAGGGGAGACAGCCCTACGAGGGCCCTCGCGAGCCGTCTTTAAGCGGGAGAGAACAATGGCTGTGCGGCCGGGGCCCTGCGGGGCGCGCTCGGGACGCGCACCGGGGACAGAAAGCGGCGGGCGAGGACCAGGCGAACACCAGGATGGAAGAACCGGCGCCGCGTTCTGTGCTTACTACTGAGCACCCAGAGGGCAGTGACAAACGGACTAAGCGCCTAAATATTTCTCGAAAGATGAGCGAACACTCTCATCTGTTCTTTAACTTGAAAATTGGTTCCTCAACGAAGCCGCAAATGCTGTGTCGAAGTTAGAGCCCGAGCAAAAATCCCCCCTGCTGCGAGACCCGCAGACCGGCCCACCAGCCAGGTCGGATGATGACCTGGGGGGGGGGGGGGGGAATGGTTACAGGAGGAAATTTGAAGGTGCCTGTACTGACTAAAGCAAAAGAAACAAAACAATGAAACCCAACAAAAGGTACTTCTTAAACAGTCTTGATTGAAGCATTTGGCTAAGAAAACAAAACCCAGAATAGCTTGATTTTTTTCTCTTTAGACAGTCATTGTGGGGAGGCCGCAAGAAACACTCAACACCTACTAGATACTCTTAAGAACTTGAAACCATTTTTTCAAAATAAAGGGAACAAGGAGGAAGTCTGCATTAAATCAGTATCTAGAAAATCTTCATCACGGGAATGTTTCGTTTGTGCAATCTGCAGTTTCTGCCCATAAACTCTGTGCTGCACTTTAAATTTGGTTTCCAATCATTTTTTGTTAAATCCTCCCACGAGCTGTAGTTTGTAGTTGCTTGCAGAATGAGAACACTCAGCAGGGCTTAAAGATGGACCCTGGTGGAGTGAGCTGTAGGAGACAGACTGGTCAGAAATACACAAAATGCTTAGACCATTAGCCCACCACCAATCTGTAGAAGCCAGTTGTTCTCTCTGGGTACAAACTATTCCCCCCCAAAGAAAAGAGCATATTTTAAAGTGCATTATTAGTCCCTTCTATTTTAAAATCAATGTTTCACTACCCCCCCCACCAAAAAAAAAAAAAAAAAAACTCATATAAACTGCCCCAAATGAAAATGCATAGTCTGAGCTTACTTTTTGAATTGGAAGTAACTGTTCTGGAGCCCTGACTCTGTGGCTTGCTATATCTTAATCTACCTCTGTGACTGCTTCTTTCTCTGTCTAGTAAATGTTGTTGAATTCACTGGGACCCCTCCTAGAGAGGCTTCGCAGACCACAGTCTCTGTAACAGAGACTCTCCTGCCCCTACCCCACCACTCCACAACTCTATCCCATTTCACTTCTCTTTAGTGTCACTCCTCTCTCCTGCCACTACAATGGACCCTTCATGAGGGCGGGGACTTTGTCTGAAGTGGTCACTCAGATTACACCAAGCTCATAGAATACAGAGTGCCTAAAACAGATTTAGGATTCAACAAAGAGCTGTGAACTGGGAATGTTCTGCACATGCCCACGAACTAGGATTAGCATCCCAGTTGAACACTGAGGCTGTAACCATTGTGAATATGGTAAACATGGGCCCTCACCTCACAGAGATTATAGTTGAGCATATTTGTAAATATTTACATAGATAGCCAAGCTTTTGGCCTATATTTGTGTTTCCACAGCTCTCAACCAGTCATTGCAAACCATTATCCAATCAGGGTGAAGGCATAAGAGTAAAAACTATTCAGGCCTCTTTAACCATAATTACATAATTGAAACCTGCTCTTAGTAAGATGGGGGAAAAGTAGAAGGACTCCATGGAGTCAAAGTTAAAATTTTCAATCTGAGATGCCTAAACAGTGATCACTAAGTGATAAGTTCACTTACAGAAACTCCTTTCAAATTACTTTGAGGCCATTTTGAGAAGGGTGGGTTCTGTTCAGCTACTGGTATATTAATGGAGAATCTATTTCTCTTGTTTTGCTCACCTAGCTGTAACAGTTTGTCTCCATCTAACTCCCAAAATGCTAAGAGGGGTTTACTCTTCAGATTTGGGGAAGAACCTTGAAGGCCTTTGTAGGGAAGTTTTGCTCAAATCTGCAGAAAATTGTTCAGCTAATTGCAGAGACTAAGTATGGCATCTTGCATTGGGTTAAAGAAGAAAAAAATGCCCTTCACCCATTTGGAATGACCTTGTTTGCCCTTCCTAAAGGAAAAAAAAATATGTGATGATGAACTTGACAATGGACAAAGAAAAATATATTTGCAATGGCCAAATAACAGCTAAATGATTGGTATCCAGAACAGATTTCTCTTTTATGTTAATAAGAAAAAAACTCCCCAAATCACCCAATAGCAGTTGGCAAAGCACATGCCTGAACACTTCACAAAGGAAGAAATCTGAATGGCCAATAAGCATGAAAAGGCACTAGATTATACTAGTAAATTGGGAAAATGAAAACCTAAATAAAAAGATGCCCTTGCTTAGCTCACAGATTGGCAAACATTAAAGTCTGCCAGCATCCAGCATGGAAAAGGGTATGGGGAAGCAGGCACTTAAGTGCACTGGTAGTGAGAGTGTATTGGTACAACTACTTCAGAGAGTAATTTGCCAAATTGTGATAAAATTCAGCATGCCCCTCGTGTACCATTCAGCCATTCTACTTAGGTAGATACCTTACAGGACTTGAGTACACGTGTGAGGACTAGAATTGTGTGAGCACTTCCACTGCAGTATCATTTCTAACGATCTTAGAGTCCATGAACTGAAGTGGGAGAAGGCATAAACAATTATTTTGCTCATATAAAAAATGCTATACAGCTACTTAAAGGAATGGACTAGATTTCTATATTTCAACACGGAGCTCAAAAACACAGTGATGTTCTCAAGGGGTCAAAGCAAGTTGCAAAATGGTGCAAGCAGTATGACACCCTATGCATATTTTATAGTAAACGCAAAATAATGGTATGAATCGTCCACGTAACTATACGAAAGATAGATTGCAACCTAGACTTTGATGGTGCCTACCAGAGTGCAGTGAGAGAGGAGGTTGGATTGGAGAGGGAAGCAAAAGAGATTTCAACTTTATAATGCTTTCTAAATTTCATCTTAAAAATCTTGGAACTAGTACGACAAGATGTTGACAATTTTCATTTCTGGGTGATGGGTACATGGGTATGTGTCAGATTACCTTTTTTTTGGCATTTTAGAATTTTTTTTAATTTCTCAAAACTAAAAAAAAAAAAATCTGGCCATTCTATCATGATTTCAAGAGTAATCTTGATCCTTACTTGGACACTGAGGATCTTTCTCTCCTGTGTGTCCTCTGTAATCAGCTCCAAGCAAAGTAAGCATGCTTTCAGAATACATACAAATCCCTACTGATGTTTATATGTCAGCTCCTGGCTATGCACCTTGCCGTCTGCACATAAGCAGTAAAACATTGACCAGTTTCCAGTATGTGAACAATGTGTACACGTGAAAATTCTGAACAATGCCGCCAAGTACAAGCACATGAAAGAATAAATTGCGCAGACCATTTTAATACAATTGGGACCTAATTCCATACAAATATTTATAGTGTACACTATATGTGTAGTGTAGTATGAAAAAGGCAAAAAACAAAAACAAACAAATTTACAAATTAAAAAAAAAGGAAAAGGCAAAAAACATAAAAGTATGGATGTGGTCCTTTGCAGTCAATATGTAGGCCCAGCAGAAAAAGCACTGAACTTAGAGGCAAAATAATAATAATAATAAATAAATTTCTGACTCCTTCGTAGGAAATGAGTGTCCCTGGGTTAGACATTTTTTTTTCTAATTTTTATTTTTTATGATAGTCACACAGAGAGAGAGGCAGAGGGAGAAGCAGGCTCCATGCACCGGGAGCCCAACGTGGGATTCGATCCCAGGTTTCCAGGATCACGGCCTGGGCCAAAGGCAGGCGCTAAACCGCTGCGCCACCCCTGGGTTAGATACTTAAACCCTCTGAGCCTACACTCAATCATCTGTATAATACCTACCTCTGGGTAGAAGATGGAATTAAGTAAAATAACCTCCGTGAAAATGCCAGACACATAAGAAACACTTCATAAACAGGAGCGACTACGTGGATACTAGAGTGTAATTAGGAGCTAAAAACAAAAAGAGTGAAAATGTAGTATCAGCGTGGGTCAGGCCTTAGGAGTCTACATCCACGGGGCGTTAAGCACTGGATGGCCCCTAAGGGATGGAGAGGGAGGGAGGTGAGGAGGGGGGGAGCGGATGGAGGACTGCAGGGAGGAAGGGAGGGAAGGGGGTGGGAAGAGGGAGATCCCCTCCGGTAAAGGGCCCAGCAACTTCTCTCTTCTCCGCGGATGGTGTGGGCACCCCAGAGAGGGGCACAGGCGGAGCAGCAGCCCCCCTGGCTCCGTGGCCTGCTCACCAGACCCGCTCTGGCGCAGGTCACCGTTCGCAGCCTGTGATGGGGCAGCAGCAGACCCCGGGGGGAGCGGGGAGGAGCCGGCCGTGCAGCTTCCCACCCGAGGCCGCTGGCAGAGCCCTGCGAGCGCAGCACGGCGAACGCGGGTTTCGCAGCAAACATTCACGGACCCGGTGCCCACATATAAGGGACCTGCTGAAAGCGGCGCCCACCTTAGGCAGCAGGGCTGCAAAGTTTCTATTTGTTTTCAGCGCTTCGATGCCACTTGGCTCCTAGAAAAAAAAATCGAAAGGGACTTTAATCTGTTGTTGATTCCCTGCTTTTCCTTAGCGCTTGAACAAGGCTGTGGCTCTTCATTTTCTGAATCTTTTAAGGTACGCTTTCCAAGAAAGGCTCATTCTGCTGCACTTTTAAAATGCCAGTGCCTTGGAGAAGATCTGCTGGAAAGGCTTAGTAAACTGAAGGCCTCTAGGTTTTACCTCATTGTCTTTGGCTGCCCTGCCCCTTCTTTTCCTTTTAGCTTTATTCAACTCGTTTCCAGCTTTTGTTCCCTTGAGATCTGTGCTATTCAGTAGGAGCCACATGGTATGGTTTACCTTTTCACTTTTTTGTCCTTTTTTTTAAGGCAAAGAAGCTTACATGTGATTTTGCTCTTGCCATAACTGTACTAATAAGTCACTTGCCCTGCCTGGTGTCTTTTAAAAAGATTTTATGACGTTGGGGCACCTGGGTGGCTCAGCTTTGAGCGTCATGATCCCGGGGTCCTGGGATGGAGTCCTGCATCAGGCTCCTGATACACTCTGCCTGTGTATCTCTGCCTCTTTCTCTGGGTCTCTCATGAATAAATAAATAGAATCTTTTTTTCAAAAGGATTTTATGACATTATAAATATATGATAAACTCCTCCTAGAAAACTTGAAAAATAGAGAGAAAATTAAAATCTCCTATAATCCCATAACCCCCAAATAACCACATTTATGCGTATATGACACACATACGATCCATATATATACATATAGATTTCCTTCCAGCCGTATGAAGTATATGCACAAATGTGTCTTAAAGTTGGCTTTTATTAACTACTTACTATGTACGAAACACTAGGCTTTGCCTCCCTACATTATCTAACTTAACCCTCACACCAGTCCTATGAAGGTACTATTATTATTTGTGCTTTTTTAAAGGTGAGGAAACTGATGTCTGGGGGGTCATGTCACTGTCTCAAAAGCACACAGCTGTATAAGGCACAAGAGGGGTTCATGGCCAGCGATGCCTGCTTCACTCCCCTGCTACATGGCCACGATGTAGTTAAAAGCTATGTCATAGGCTGTGTTAGAACTGATATTCAAACACCATGATCACCCCACAGAAAAAGCACATGAGATGCCAAGTGATTTAAATAATTCAATAGCTGACATTGTCAATACATTTGCTTGTGTAATATATGGACATACAGAAGAAATATGAGTGTGGATTCCATATGACTTTATTTATAAAGACTTCTAACACGTGGCCATTGAAAACTCAGATACGGCCTGTCTTCTTGGGTTTTTTGGACAGACGCTGACTTACTTCCACTATCATTGTTATTAGGGACACTCTATTTTTTATAATTAGGAGCTCATAAAGAAGTTTGGTACTGTGGGGTCTGCTCAAAGCAGAGAAGCATGAATCTGAAGGTGGAAAGTAAACTCCAGACTTGCCTTCCTTTCTAAAGATCAACATGAGCCCACATGCCAATTTGCATGCACCTCACAAAAGTTCCAAATTTAAATCTTTTTAAAAATCCCGGTTCCTTCGTCACACCCCTCCATCCTAGCATAAAAGGCTGGATCATCTGGAATATAATTTCTCATTTCTCCCTAAAAGAAAGACAAAAAATGTATACCGTGGGCCCTCCCTGCTTACGTCAGAGCAATACATCAGCACTTCCTCTAAACCAACCATTCGCCTGTTAATGTTTGTAAAGAGCTTCATAGACATCCAGCATTTGAAACACGCTCTCTTGAGAGATGTGCTTTTGGAAAGAGGGTCAGAGGCTGAAGAAGCCAGTGGTAACAGACACTCCCCGATACTCCCCTCCAGGATGTGAATACGTCTCCAGCATGAGTGTTGAGCTACATTGCCCCCTACACCGAAGGCCTCAGCCGCAAGGGGGAAACATTTCCAGAGACTCAGTAGCCTTGTGTGTGATTCGTATTTCTATGCACCTGTGTGACAAGAAAAAGAAAAACACGAAGGACATGGTTTGGACCGGCCAGGATAGCAGTGTGCCTCCAGAGGCTGGCTTCCAGATGGTTTCCCAGGGGTCACTCAGGTGCAGCAGGGCTTTCCTGAGGGTTGCTCACCCCGTCAGTCTGAGCTCTGAGGGCATCTCAGGGTGTCACCTGGGTGTGTGCCTGTCTGCCACAGGCCTACCTGGGTGTAGGGATGTGCAGGGCTGAGCACAGCTCTTAAAAACTGTAAAGCATGGTTCTCAGTTGTAGTGACAAGAGCCAAATGGAAAAAAAAATCTTTCTGAAAATAAGTCATAACAATTCTTGCAGCAGCTACTCTGCTCAGCAGAGCAATCTGTGAACGTCAGCAGGTAGATTAGGATGTACTTCCCCTACACAAATCTGTGGCCACGTCTCAGCACCAGCAACCTCAAAAAGCCCATCTGGCCAAAATTTCTGGACAGTAGCCTGAGCTCCTTAAGGAAGGAAGGAAGGAAGGAAGGAAGGAAGGAAGGAAGGAAGGAAGGAAGGAAAGGAAAGGAAGGAAGGAAAGGAAGGGAGGGAGGGGAGGAAGGCAGGGGATGAGAAGGGAAGGGAAGACAGCAATTCTCTCGATTAAGAAAGACAGTCTTTCAGAAGTCTTAGCTTCCCTTAGTAGGTATCTAAGCTTCAGCTCTGTAGTTCTTTTTTTTTTTTTTATTTATGATAGTCACAGAGAGAGAGAGAGAGAGAGGCAGAGACACAGGCGGAGGGAGAAGCAGGCTCCATGCACCGGGAGCCCGACGCCAGACTCGATCGCGGGACCCCAGGATCACGCCCTGGGCCAAAGGCAGGCGCCAAACCGCTGCGCCACCCAGGGATCCCAGCTCTGTAGTTCTGAGCATCTATTTTTTTAAAAAAATACTTCATTTATTTATTCACCAGAGAGACGCAGGCAGAGGGAGAAGCAGGCTGCATGCAAGGAGCCCGACGCGGGGCTCGATCCGGGCGCTCCGGGACCACGACCCCGGCGGAGGGCAGCGCTGCACCGCGGCGCCGGCCGGGATCCCCCGAGCATCTGTTTGAGTCGCGTAGTAGTCCAGGAGCGCCGTGTCACAGCCTAGGGGACGGCACCTTGCCGCCGGGTCCCGGAATTGCCAAGAGAGGGTCTGCTTTCACGGGACGTCCGCTGCCCCTGCCGAGCTGCGCACCCCCCGGGGGGTCGGGGGGCCTGGGGGGCCTGGGGGGCCTGGGGGGCCTGGGCTCCCGCCGCGCCCGCCGCTTGGGACTTCCTGTGCCGTCTCCGGCCGTCGGCTTCCTCGGCTTCCTCCTCTCCTCCTGCTGCTTCTGTCTCCCGTGTGCTTCGTCTCAGACGGGTCCTCCTCAGGGCCAGGGCACTGCGAGCGCCGATGCCAGCGCTTCCCCGCCCGCCCGCCCGCCCGGCCCGGAAGCATCTCGCGGAAAACGAAGGTCCTGCTCGTCCCGCCGCCCGTGGAGCTGCCTCCTGCCCTCCCCGCCGCCCTCGGCCGGACCCCGCGTGTCTCTCCAGGGCGGCTGCGGTTACCCCTCACTGTTCCGGTGCATGGCTCGTGGACCGAATTTCTTTTCTTTTGTTTTCTTTTTTTAAGATTTTATTTATTTACTTGACAAAGAGAGAGAGCACAAGTAGGCAGAGTGACAGGCAGAAGGTGAGGAGAAGCAGGATCCCCCCTGAGCAGGGGGCCCCGAGGCCGAGCTCCATCCCAGGGCCCCAAGATCATGAGCTGAGCTGAAGGCAGATGCTCAACTGACTGAGCACCTGGCGCCGGACTGAGCTCCTTAGCTCACACTGCAGGTCATGCCCTTCCCTCCCTGAAAATCCTTTCTCTCTAGCTCTTACAAAACTTTGAAATTATTCGGTGTGTCCGTTGGCTTCCCCACACACCTGCAAGTTCCAGGGGGCAAGAAGCACCTGGGCCCGGTGCACTGGCCCCCAGGGCCCCTGGCCGGGTGCTTGGAACACTGTAGATGCTCACAAACATGCTGAGTGAGGTGATAAAAATGCAGAGTCACTCTCCTCCTCCTTCGTGTCATAAGCCTTGCTCTACCGCCCACTTTCCTTGTCTCTGCTTCCCATTCCTTTGACTGGAACTCACTGGAAAAATGAGTACGGCGTGGCCCTGGATCCGAGTCCTCCAACAGAACCATTGTCTTTAGTTTTGCTGTGAAATCAGAGAGCGCACCCCCGTGCCCTGTGCGTGCCCCCTCTTGAGGAACAGCCAGCAACAATGGCACAGACTCCTCCACTCCGGGAACTGCTGCTGCATGGCCTAGTCTCTTCTCTTGTAAGGCCAATGGTGAGGCGACATCCCAGAGACCCCAGAGATGGGAATGAGTTTCATGGCCTTGCCAGATGTGACTGTGTCCAGTCTGCTACACACACCATGGTATGTGACGTGATGAGCGCTGGGTGTTACACGATATGCTGGCAAATTGAATTTCAATTTGAGCAAGCAAACAAACCAACAAATATCATGATAAAGTTTGGTTCGAAACTAAGAATACGCTATTCCCCGTGTGTTTCTGGGAGATCTCAAAGACTTATTGTAGGCAGATATTTTCCTTTTCTCTGCCTGATGTGATAGAGCACCAAAGATAAGGGCGATTTTGAATAAAAGAAAGAACATTTGTGCAATATGGGCAGGATTGATGCACATTTTGCTACTGAATTTACTGTTTACTGTTTCATTTTTTGAAACAGGCTCACATAACTAGCCAAGTACATAGTCAAGGCATCCATAGTTTCGAATGCCTGTTTTGTTTCGTTGTTGTTTTGCCATTTATCGATGGGGACCTGAATATCTCATCATAATTCATCTTGGGGGTTACACGGTGAGGCAACAGCATTTTATCATGGTCGCTGTGGCTTCTGAAGGCACAGTTTCAAACCACAGGAGTATCTGAGAACCATCTGGGAGGAGGTGGGCTGACTAGGAATGTCTGGGGTCTTAGACATAAATGCAGGTGATGCCAAAGCAAGTTCTTCAGATGGAGGAGGATTTTCAGAGGCTCCCCGTGGCTGGGGTAGTTGTGCAGGCTGGCCACACGGCAGGGCATATCCCTGCTCCTCTATTCCACCCCCTTTCCTCCCGACCCCTCATCCTCAACTGTTCTCATGCTACCTGTTTGCAACTGTGGCCATTGTTTTCCCCTAGACAGTGATGTATCAGAGTCACTGGAAGAACTTAAAAAATATTTGATCCTCAGAGCTTGCTCTAGACTACTGAATCCAAATTTCTGGGCTGGAGCCCAAGAATCTGTATTTTTTACAAAATGCTTGAGATGATTCTGTCAGATGGGGGATTACTGGGGGAGGGAGAGTTCTATTTGCACCTAAACCCAACCACCAGCTACCTAAGCAACTTGAGACAAGTAAACTCTTGGGCCATTAGGGAAACAAGAAGAAATGATATGTATTGAGTAGACTTGATGTAGAATTAAATGAAATTACACATGCGATCTATCCCTATGTGTATTTCATAGACTGAGCTAGTTAATACTCCACTGGTGACTTAGAAGCTTCCCAGAGTCGTTTGCTGAAATCATGTTTAGCTTCCTCTTCAGTGTTTAATTCCTTATGGAACTTGGTTTCCCCTTTGTCTGTCACCAAGCATAAGGCCATATGTAGATGAATCATAAGACCATCATGCCATGTGTTCTATGAGCCTTCCAAGTTCATTGCTACAAGACATGCTCAACATTTAATGCATATTGTTTCTTGGTATCTCTTTCCAAATTGCCAGTGCAGTTTCCATTTCTGGGAAATTACATAGACATGTCTGGATCCAACTCTTTCATCTTTGCATTTCCAACTGCTCTGTTTTCCTTCTTTCTTCCCATCAAATTCTCATATTTTGACAGTTTTAAGAGCAGCTCTTCCTTGATCTTTTCCTTCCTATAGTATATTGACTTGAAATGAGCCCATTCTCCTTGGTGTGCCTTCTCTCCAAACACAAAATACTCTGAAGTTCAGATTCTCTTTCTGTGAGCGGGTTAACATCACAAAAAGTTTGTGGTTTCATCCATCATAAACGAAAGTGTTTTTAAATGCACTCTCCTTCTTTTCTCCAAGCATCACAGAAAGGTTGGGACACAGTGAAATGAACTTTCGGTAAGAAAAGTTACTTATTAAACAGAGTGGTGATAAAAAGTATGTAAATTGATAGAAAGAATTTGTAAAATGTAAAATGCTTTAACTTAAAAGGAAATACTCATGTAGGCATCCACCCTGAATCAGAAGGAAAACACTCTGGTCTCTTGAAAAAGCTGTTTACTCTGTTCGTTGTTGACAAAATGTATCCAAAAAAGCTCTTTCTGTTAAGAAGTGGAGGAAGAAGGCAAACTGCATGTGAAAGCATTTGATCATATTTCACGTGGGTATGTTACAGTTCTGCTTGTGTACCCAGTTGATCTGAGCACATCAACAACCGTATTAGCTGCTGACAGTGCTTTACATTGAACACATCCATTTGCAAAAATAGAAGAAATACTATATTCACATTTTCAGTCCTTTTTATTTAAAAAAAAAAAACGCAATGTGGTTTGAGTTGTGAATCCATTGAAGACATCTTTGATGAATCAACAGTCAAGGCATATGTAAAAAGTGATTTGGAAAATTTCTCATGGGTTATTGGTGGGGAGTGGGGAGGAATAAACTGTTGGGCATCTGCCCATTGTCGTTCTGGCTCATCCACTGGCCCCTTTCACTCTCGAAGTTCATCTGTTACAGTGAAAATAACCACCCCCCTCCTTTGTCAACCTCTCTGAGATGTCTGGGATATGATTGACTACTTGCAAAGTAATTTGACATCATTGAATAACCGGTGCCCTCTCAATATGATGCATTGGTCCTCATCAGACACTCTGAAATAGCTTCATCTCAAGCATCATCCAATCTGAAAGCTTCCAAAAGCCGTTCGAGACCAACAGCTAACAATACAATTCAAAAAGTAACAACAACAAAAAGCCAAAGAAAGCATAGTGAAAAAATGAAAAAGAAAAACTTCCATCTCTACCTTTTTTTTTTTTTTATGCCATTGTCCACCAGGGGGAAAAGTGATTACCATGTCAATACTAATGATAGAGCTTGAGTTTTATTTACAACCTTGCTACAGTTACTCATTTTCTTTATAACATACTTTATTGCATCAAATAAGAAGGTTGGTTTCCTTTTTTTTTTTTTTAAAGAGAGTAATCACTGGAATTCTACTGTCTACTATTTGGCCACACTTGCTCCCTAGGGGCTATTATGAAATGCTGACTTAATGAACAGAGATGAGAACATCTGGGCTAGACCTTTGACCGAGCATTCAGTTTACCTGGGCTTCAGTCATTCCTTTATGGAACATACTGATTTCCTGATTAAATAATTTAGACAAAGGGGAGAAGGAAAATATGATATGTACTATCTTCACTTCTCAGAATAATAGTTTTTTAATGCTGGCGTAGATCTCTTTTGGGGCATAGATTTTTGTGTCTATTATAATCATAGTTAACATTTAAGACCTTATCATATGTGAATACTATGAAAAGTACTTTAAGTGTTGCATATAGTCAGCTGCCACACAATACGTATTTCTATCAACCACTATGTTCCTTTTTGTGTTACAGGGGCTAGAGAGCTAAAAAAATGACATTAGTTGATTCCCTGGCATCTAGGATTCTCCAAGAAAATAAAACACCAAATAGATACACACTCCCACATGATCTTGAAGATGGAAGACGAGAGAAACTATTTGTCTGCTGAGGTATCTGCTACGAGAGGCAGTGGCTGCAGGCGAATTCAGCATTCCTGTGTCAAGACCATGGCTTTGGGGTTGTCATATATCAATTGATCATAGCAGTGACATTAGCCAACACTCCCCCATCTCTGAGTTCCAGCTGTGTTGCTGACCACTGAGGCCCAGCTGTGGATCCCTGCCTCTTGCTCCTCCACATCTTCAAATCCTTTTGTAAGCACCCAGTTTCTTGCATTACATCACTTTGAACTGGACCATGTGGAGTAACGCATGTGTTTCTTTTTTTTTTTTTTTAAGATTTTATTTATTTATTCATGAGAGACACAGAGAGACAGAGAGACAGAGAGAGAGAGAGAGAGAGAGAGAGAGGCGGAGAAGCAGGCTCCATGCAGGGAGCCCGACGTGGGATGGATCTGGGTCTCCAGGATCACGCCCTGGGCTGTAGGCTGCGCTAAACCGCTGAGCCACCAGGGCTGCCCAACGCATGTGTTTCTTGCACTGAAATCTGACTAATTCTGAATTTGGCATCCAGATCAAGGTTAAATACAGGTGCTATGTGGCCCGGAATTCATCCTCACATCAGTCTGATGTGGGAGGGATTGCCTTTCTCCAGTTGCTAAATGGAAGAACTAAAATTCAGTGAGATGGACCTCGTAGGGGGCTCAGCGTTTTAGCATCTGTCTTTGGCTCAGGGCATGATCTGGGATCGAGTCCCACATCGGGCTCCCCACAGGGAGCCTGCTTCTGCCTCTGCCTGTGTCTCTACTTCTCTCTCTGTATGTCATGAATAAATAAATAACATATTTTTTAAAATAAATTAAATTCAGTGAGATGAAATAACTTACTCAAAGTCACACACCTTGTAGATTGCAGAACCCAAGATCAAATACGAAACAATTGCAAAGTTTTTGAGCCTAACTACTCTACTAAACTGTGATGGTACAGGATCAAGGACATTGTGATTTGCACACAAACAGTTAAAAATTAATTCTGTATTTTGCTACAAACTGCATGAGGGAAGAATCTGTATCTTGTACATCTTTGAACAAGACTTCCGAATCCCAGAGCATGGCTCAGTATTTGGCACCCAGGATAGATCCTTGGTTAAGTTACTGCTGAAAGAATAAATGAATGAATAAATGAATGACATTACAATGAGTCCTACTAAGGAAAGTGATGCTAAAAGATGAAAAATTCATATGATGTCCCTGCTTGTGGCTAAATCTCTGTAATTGCCAACTTGGTCTCATTAAGATGTTTCTCACTCTTCGTGGGTCCAGTTGCCTCTGCTAAGAGCTACCACAAACATTTTTATTGTGCCTGTGTCTATGCTTTTGGCTTCTGTTGGTTTCTGCTTATCAACAAGTTCTCCTGCCGTATTATTAAATTCATTCAGCAATGGAACGTTCAGTCTGGTAAGATGAGCCCCCAGGTCTGTCCCGTTCCAGTCTGTAGCACCTCTTTTCCTAAAAGGGTCTTTCTTTATAACTTATAAGTCAGTATTTCGACTCCAAATTCAAGGACATAGTTCTACTAGAATCTTTGTAAACAGTCTGTCTTTCTTACAAGCTTCGGAAACCAAGGTGTGCCGTCTCCAAATCCTTTGCCAGTTTTCACCATGGTTTTTTCTGTGCTCATTAGCCATCAAGTTTTCTCTCAGCAGTTATGATCATTTGGGCCACCTCCCTCTTGCAGGGCTGGTGGCCACCAAAATCTGCTATATTTGTACACATTTTCATTTTATTGCCAAACCGAAGTGTATTTTAGAAGGAAATTTGATCCATATGTTTCTGATTCACTCACAATGAAGTCACCAGACTGTTTGTAGAGAACAGCCTGACAGCCACAAAGTCTTGGTAGAGTCTCTCTTTCCCTTTAGAAACAGGAAGTTAAGTATGTAAAAAGCCAGCACCTCAAATCTTGCCATGTTTAGGCTGTTGGTAAAACTCAGGCTTCGGGGAATGTTACTTTTACAAGACACATGCCTCCTCCAATAGGTCTGGCTTTCGGGGGATCTTGTGAATGTCCCAGACCTTCTTTCGAGGAGGGATGGAGCGGACTTCCTTCACTGACTCCTCCTCAGGGCTCTAGGCAAGCTCCCCATCGACTGGCCAACATTTCCCAAAGTCTCTTGTTCTAATTCCCAAAGCTGCTGCCAGAGCCCTTGATATCATTCAAGGCAGCATGTGCCCTGTGTACTCCCTACATGGTTCCCAGATATTCCCATGGTCAGAGGCTCACTGGCAGGTGAGAGCCTGTGGTGTAACCCAGCACGGAGCCCGCCCACAGATTCACCCTCAAGGTAAGCAGGACCACTACAGAGTCTGGTCCAGTTTGCTCATAAATATGTCATGCACAGTATTCCTTGGAGTGCAGCAAATTGAGATATTTGGCTAGAATTCTGTGCCCTGACATTTCTTAACTGCTGCCTTGAGATTGTGACTCAGGAAAGAAGCGAGAAGTTCTATTGGCTGGTTTTAAAAGGACTTGAGGCTTGTACACAACTTGGTCAATCTGTCAACCCTACCAAAGTAAGAGGTAATAATACCACCCTGCCTTCTTTATATGTAGTCCAGGTAATCAACCTTTTACGACTTCTTTAAAACATCTCACAGAGTTCATCCATCAATAGATGAATGGATAAAGAAGCTATATATCTATAATGGACTACTACTCAGCCATCAAAAAAATGAAATCTTGCCATTTGCAATGACATGAATAGAAGTAGAGGGTATTATGCTGAGTAAAATAGGTCCATCAGAGAAAGAATTATCCTATGATCTCACTCATATGTGGAGTTTAAGAAACAAACAGAGGACAACAGGGGAAGAGGATAAAATAAAATAAGACAAAATCAGAGAGGGAGACAAGGCATGAGAGACTGTTAATTATAGGAAACAAAGTGATGGCTGCTGGAGGAGATGGGGTAACTGGTGATGGGCATTAAGGAGGACGCGTGATGGGATGAGCACTGGGCATTATATAAGATGGATGAGTCACTGAACTCTATCTCTGAAACTAATAATACATTATATGTTAATTAATTGAATTTAAATTTAGAATTTTTTTAAAAATCATCAAATCGGGTGGCATTGAATACATTCACAGTGTTGCATATGCACCACCTCTATCTAGTGCTAAAACATTTTCATCATCCCCTAATGAAACCATACTCATTAAGCACTTTTCATTCTCTACGTATTCTGTGCCAGGCCTCAACAACCACCAATCTGCTTTCTCTTATATGGATTTGTCTATTCTCAACACTTCATATAAATGAAATCGTGTTGTATGTGAAAAAAAAAAAAAAATCCCACATAATTCATTCATTCAGCAGTTACTGCCTTTGTCAGGTGATAAGCAAAGTACCAGGAAAGGAAGAAAACTGAGGCACAATCCACGGCCTTAAGGAGCTTATCACCCAGTAGACCCAGTAGACCCAGTAGAGTGAGGCAGATACATAAGTGAATACAGACTAGCATCTTGCTTATGCCACATAACCACTTGGCCTCAAATGCTTTATGGAGAAGATGTGAGGATGGAGGATTACGTGAACCATGTATATAAAACTCCTTCTGCGTAGATATTAAGTCCTCGTGTTACGGCCTGATACGGAGACTGTCTGGAAGTAGGTGTGAGGTCTCACAGGAGCACAGAGTGAGCCATAGGAGAGTCCGCACTACCTGACCTGGGGCGGGCGGTGCCTCCTCACCTGACTCTCTATCTAGGTGAAACCTACGGGGAACAATATCTACTCATGACGCTGGGGTTCATACTCTCCCCGAACTAGGATTAAATACGCTAACGAAGAGACGGCGCACCCACCCCATGTCGGGTCTGCCTAGCTCTACAAATAGCTTCCAGGGCTCCTAAGACCTAGAATTTCTCTGTGCCCTGAAATTTCAGTATTTCTAGTTTCCTTGCTCTCCCCCTTGTATTCTTTGTCTAGATTACAGACGGGTACAGCCTTTGGCCTTATCCGCACACTGCTCCTCATGATCTTTCTAAAATATGAATGTGGTAAGGCCCCCACCCCCTATCAAGTCCTCTTGGGACTCCCATCCTTCCGGATAAAGTCCTCACCTTCAAGTGTTGCCCACATGGCTCTCATGACGTGGCATCTGCCTCTGTCAGCAGGCGTGTCTCCTGGCTCTGCCCTACCTGCTCCCCTTATGCTACCACCGGATTGAACCCCCTTCATGTGCTACTGTCTATAGTTCTGCACACGCTTGCATTCCTTTGCCTGAAGAATTCCGTCTTCCATTCTCCCTCCTGGCTTTGAAAAACTCCGTTAAGACTCAGCTTGGGTGTGACCTTCTGGCTTCCTTTCCTCACCCATTCTGGGTAAGCGGCCCCTTTTGTGGCTCCTCCTATTATACAGATTCTGCCATGCCTCCTGCTACCCTACAGGATCTCTCTGTCATGGGTTCCTTGGGCTGGTAAGTCGTTTTTGTCTCTCCACCCAGCATGGTCATGACGTGTGAGGTATTTGTGAATGAATCACACAACCTCAGAAAGAATCTCAGGTATCCTGTACTTGTATGTGCAGAAATGCTCTTTCCGAGAGAGGGCATGCCTAGATCTCACCTGATTTTGAGTGGTCCTTGGAGGGAGGGTGAGGGAGAGACTGGCCGCGAGGCACATACCAGTTCCACATGCTCCTGGAAATGCATTGTACTCCAGAAAGCATCTGTGACTGGGAATCCAGCATGTTCTAACTTCACAGCCCACTTCTGGAGACCCATGGCAGCCGTCCTGGAGCCTGAGTCCCCCATCTCACTAGGTAAATGTCTAGACATTAGGCAAGGCCAGGTTTCACCAGTAACCTCTGAGCTGGAGCTGCTGCAATGTCCTGTCCACCCCCTGCTTCCCTCGCCTTTATGTACCACCGCCTTTGGCCAGAGGTGCAGCTCTGCACCAACACTGGCTTCCCATCTCCCCACAGCAGTGCTCCTTCCCGCCCCCGCCCCCACCCCCCACTTATGTTCTACCTACATTAGCATTTTCTACAAGTCATTGCGTGAAGAACCCCAAGAACAGTGCTTCTCAACCATTTTCAACCCACACTCCCTGCTACTTTCCCTTTCTTTTCCGCACATGCCCCGCAGCCAAGCAGCACCGACAGGGGCTCACCATGCCCTGCCCTGCCACCCCACCTGCCCATAGTACCCCCAGGAGGCCCGGCTTCCTCTAGCAACCAATCTGACATTTGCTATTTTAAATAAATGTTTGTCTTCTTGGCTCCCTTGTGCCTCTGGGC